>NW_026061824.1:15000000-17500000 GCF_023897955.1 Schistocerca gregaria | reverse complement strand
AAGCTCGTTTTCGTCATTTGCTATCGAATCGACTTAATGCCAGATCGTCATACTGGCCGCACTTGTCTCTGAAACGGTTACATTTATCGTGTGCAAAGCTATGTCGCGTGCTGCGGTATGCGGAGACACTAAAATCACCATAATAGAACACAGAAGAAGCTTCTAAGTTGATGTGATAGCCAGTACGAAGCAGTACAATTCAAGTTTTATCTATCGATTATTTTCTTTTTAGACGGCTTTGGTTCCTTTGAAATGACCTAGGACCTGCAGATATTGCATAAAGGGATGTCTAAGAGACGCGTTGCACGGGGGAATGTGATATGTGTTCATATGTAGAGAAAACCTGAGATATCCGAGCGTTTTCATCATTTGCTATCGAATCAATTTCAGATCGTCATATTGCACGCTATTCTCTCTGAAACCGCTACATTTATCGTGTACAAAGCTATGTCGCGTGCTGCGGTGTGCGGAGACACTAAAAGCACCATAGTAGAACACAGAAAAAGCTTCTAAGTTGATGTGATAGATAGTACGAAGCAGTAAATTTCAAGTTTTAGTTTTAGATTATTGACTTTTTAGACGGCTTTTGTGCCTTGGACATGAGCTAGGACCTTAAGATTTTGCATGAAGGGAGGTCTAGCAGCCGCGTTGCACGGGGGAATGTGAAACGTGTTCATATACAGTGAAGCAGTACAATTCAAGTTTTTGTTATTGATTATTTTTATACGGCTTTGGTGCCTTCGACATGAGCTCGGACCTTAAGATTTTTCATGAAGGGAGGTCTAGCAGCCGCGTTGCATGGGGGAATGTGAAAAGTGTTCATATGTATTGAAAACCTGAGAAATCCGCCCGTTTTCGTCATTTGCTATCGAATCAGCTTAATGCCAGATCGTCATATAGCCCGCTTTTCTCTCTGAAACCGTTACATTTATCGTGTGCAAAGTTATGTCGTATGCTGCGGTATGCGTAGACACTAAAATCACCATAATAGAACACAGAAGAAGCTTCTTAGTTGATGTGATAACCTGTACGAAGCAGTACAAATCAAGTTTTAGTTATCGATTATTGACTTTTTAAACGGCTTTGGTTCCTTTGAGATGAGCTAGGACCTTAAGATATTGCATAAAGGGATGTCTAAGAGAAGCGTTGCACGGGGGAATGTGAAAAGTGTTCATATGTAGAGAAAACCTGAGATATCCGAGCGTTTTCGTCATTTGATATCGAATCGACTTAATGCCAGATCGTCATATTACCCGCATTTCTGCCTGAAACCGTTACATTTATCGTGTGCAAAGCTAAGTTGCGTGCTCCGGTATGCGTAGACACTAAAAGCACCATAATAGAACACAGAACAAGCTTCTAAGTTGATGTGATAACCAGTACGAAGCAGTACAATTCAAGTTTTTGTTATCGATTATTGACTTTTTAGACGGCTTTGGTGCCTAGGGCATGAGCTAGGACCTTAAGATTTTGCATGAGGGAGTACTAGCAGCCGCGTTCCACGGGGGAAAGTGCAAAGTGTTCATATTTAGTGAAAACCTGAGAAAACCGCCGATTTCGTCATTTGCTATCGAATCGACTTTTGCCAGATCGTTATATTGGCCACTCTTCTCTCTGAAACGGTTACATGTATCGTGTTCAAAGCTATGTCGCGTACTGCGGTATGCGTAGACACTAAAAGCACCACAATAGAACACAGAAGAAGTTTCTAAGTTGGTGTGATACCCAAAACGAAGCAGTACAATTCTAGATTAAGTTATCGATTATTGGTTTTTTAGACGGCTTTGGTGCGTTGCACATGAGCTAGGACCTTAAGATTTTGCATGAAGGGAGGTCTAGCAGCCGCGTTGGACGGGGGAATGTGAAAAGTGTTCATATGTAGTGAAAAAATGAGAAATCCGCCCGTTTGCGTCATTTGCTATCGAATCAGGTTAATGCAAGATTGTCATATAGCCCGCTTTTCTCTCTAAAACCGTTACATTTATCGTGTGCAAAGATATGTCGCGTGCTGCGGTATGCGGAGACACTAAAAGCACCATAAAAGAATACAGAAGAAGCTTCTAAGTTCATGTGATAGCTAGTAAGAAGTAATACAATACAAGTTTTAGATATCGATTATTGATTTTATAGACGGCTTTGTTGCGTTGGGCATGAGCTAGGACCTACAGATTTTGCATGAAGGGAGCTCTAGTAGCCGCGTTGCTCGGGGGAATGTGCAAAAGTGTTCATGTGTAGTGAAAACCTGAGAAACCCGCCCGTTTTCGTCATTTGCTATCGAATCGACTTATGCCAGGTCGTCAGATTAGACGCTCTTCTCTCTGATACGGTTAAATTTATCGTCTGCAAAGCTATGGCGCGTGCTGCGTATGCGGAGATACTAAAAGCACCATAGTAGAACACAGATGAAGCTTCTAAAATGATGTAATAGCCAGTAAGAAGCAGTACAACTCAAGTTTTAGCTATCGATTATTGACTTTTTACCCATCTTTGGTGCCTTAGACATGAGCTAGGACCTCAAGATTTTGCATGAGAGGAGGCCTAGCAGCCGCATTGCACGGGAGAATGTGAAAAGTGTTCATATGTAGTAAAAACCTGAGCAATCCGTCCGTTATCGTCATTTTTTATCGATTCGAGTTAAAGTCTAATCGTCACATTGGCCGCTCTTCTCTCTAAAACGGTTACATTTATCGTCTGTAAAGCTATGTCGCATGCTGCGGTACGCGGAGACACTAAATGCACCATAGTAGAACACTGAAGAAGCTTCTAAGTTGATGTAATAGCCAGTAAGAAGTAATACAATACAAGTTTTAGATATCGATTATTGTGTTTTTATCCTTTGGTGCCTTTGACATGAGCTAGGACCTTACGATTTTGCATGATGGGAGGTCTAGCAGCCGCGTTGCACGAGAGAATGTGAAAAGTGTTAATTTGTAGTAAAAAACAGAGAAATCAGTCCGTTTTCGTCATTTGTTATCGAATCGGCTTTTAGCTAGATCGTCACATTGGCCGGTCTTCTCTCTGAAACGGTTACATTTATGGACTGCAAATCTATGTCGCGTGCTGCGGTATGCGGAGACACTAAATGCAGCATAGCAGAACACATAAGAGGCTTCTAAGTTGATGTAATAGGCAGTAAGAAGTAGTACAATTCAAGTTTTAGTTATCGATTATTGACTTTTTACCCTTCTTTGGTGCGTAGGACTTGAGCTAGGACCTTACAATTTTGCACCACAGAAGAACTAGCAGCCGCGGTACAAGGGAGACTGTGTTCACAAGTAGTAAAAACCTGGAAATCCGTCCGTTTTCGTCATTTGTTATCAAATCGACTTAAAGTGAGATCGTCATTTGCTATCGAGTCGCCTTTTGCCAGATCGTCATATTGGCCGCTCTTTTCTCTGAAACGGTTACATTTATCGTCTGCAAAGCTAAGTCGCGTGCTGCGGTATGCGGGGACAATAAAAGCACCATAACAGAACACAGAAGATGGTTCTATGTTGATGTAATAGCCAGTAAGAAGTAGTACAATTCAAGTTTTAGTTATCGATTATTGACTTTTTAGCCGGCTTTGGTGCCTTGGACATGAGTTAGGACCTTAAGATTTGACATGAAGGGAGGTCGAGCAGCCGCGTTGCACGGGGGAATGTGAAATGTGTTCATATGTAGTGAAAACCTGACAAATTCGGCCGTTTTCGTCATTTGATATCGAATCGACTTAATGCCAGATCGTCATATTGGCCGCTTTTCTCTCTGCAATGGTTATATTTATCTTCTGCAAAACTATATCGTGTCCTTCGCTATGCTTAGACACTAAAAGAACCATAGTAGAACACAGAAGAAGACTCTCTGAAGATGTAATCGGCCAGTACGAAGCATTACAATTCACATTTTACTTATCTATTATTGACTTATTAACCGGCTTTGGTTATTTGTACATGAGCTATGACCTTGAGATTGTTCATGAAACGAGGTCTGTCTGCCACGTTGCGCGGGAGAATGTGAAAAGTGTTCATATGTAGTAAAAACCTGAGAAATCCTCCCGTTTTCGTCATTTTCTATTTAATCGACTAATTGCCAGATCTGCAAGCTTATGTCGCGTGCTGCGTTATGCGGAGATAGTCAAAGCATCACAGTAGAACACAGATGAAGCTTCTCTGTTGGTGTAATCAGCGAGAAAGAACCAGTAATAAGTTGTACAATTCAAATTTTAGTTATCATTTATTGACTTATTAGCCTGCTTTGGTACCTTGGACATGAGCTAGGGCCTTAAGATTTTGCATGAAACGCGGTCTGGACGCCACGTTGCACGGGATGATGTGAAAAGTGTCCATTTGTAGTAAAAACCTGCTGTCGAATCGACTTATTGGCAGATCGTCACATCGGCCGCTTTACGCTCTGAGACGGTTAAATTTATAGTCTGCAAACATATGTCGCCTGCTGCGGTTTGCGGAGACACTAAAAGCACCACAGTAGAAGACAGAAGAAGGTGTTAAGAAGATGTATTCGGCCAGTAAGAAGCAGTACAATTCAAGTTTTAGTTATAGATTACTGACTTATTAGCCGGCTTTGGTGCCTTGGACATGATCGAGGACCTCAAGCTTTTGCATCAAACGAGGTCTGAACGTCACGTTGCACGGGGAAATGTGAAACGTGTTAATATATATTAAAAACCTAAGAAAACCTTTCGCATTTATTTAAGTTCCTTTAGTACAATAAGAATCTGTTAAAAAACTGACTACAATAATCATAATCTTGCTGTACAAGGGAAGTAGCTACTATTATTAACAGTATTTATCAACAGCAAATAAAACAAAAGGTAAAACAGAAAGATTATCAAACGTCTAATGGCACAGTAACGAAACTGAAAACAGTTCGTGACAATTTCTTCTGAAATTATTTCACCAGGAAACAACAAGAACACCGATTGAAGACTACTAAAGTTCCAAAATAAACCACTATACACAAACAACTAATTAGTACTTAGCTTTGGATGCGCCGCTACAGCTGCAACTGGTCAGCGCTGAATGTAAACACAGGTAAGAAGTTAAGTTGCTCGATACGAAACACTCGCAAATATCAGGTCACAACCCAAGAAAGGCGGAGGTGAATGAAGAAACCATTAATAAGTATCTTATATAGTAAATATTATCACAAAAACCGTTAAAATATGTATCTGAAACCTATAAATGTATGAAAACTTAGAGAGCGATTTCACACGCACTCACGCGCCTAATCGTAATGCCAGATCGTCGCAGTGGCAGCTTTGCTCACGGAACTGTTTACATATACATCTGGAAACTTACGTCATGTGCTGAGGTATGCGGTCGCACCACAAACAACAAAATAGGGGCTTCTAATTTGATGCAATCGGCAGGTAAGAAGTAGTACTACTCAAGTTTTAGGTATCGAAAATTCAACTGTAGGCCGGTTCTGGTGTCTTGCAGTTGATAGAGGACCTTGGAACATGCCTGTCTTTTTACCCCCCTCCCCCCTCGTAAGATGACTGTCTACGTACACCCGCCACCCCCCCCCCCCTCTCGTAATATGTCTGCCTACCTACTCAATCCTTCTGAAAATGTGTGTCTACCCACTTCCCCCTCAGAAGATGACTCTCTACTTATCCCCCCAACCGGAAAACGTCAGTTTTCCCACCCCCTCCCCCCTCAGAAGATGACTGTCTACCTACACACCCTCGGAAGATACCTATCTACTTAACCCCCCCCCCCCCCTCGTTTGGAACATGTCTGCCTACCTACCAGCCTCTCAAAATATGTCTTTCTATCTACATCCCCCACCCCCCTCAGAAGATCACTCTCTACCTACTCCGCACGTGGATGATGCCTGTCTCCCTAACCCACCCTTCAGAAGATGTTTGCCTACATACCCCTTCTTGGAAGATGTCTGTCTACCTACACACCTTTGGAAGAGGCCTGTCTACCTACCCCCTCCCCACCCCTTGGAAGATGTCTGCCCAGCTACCCTCCATCTAAGAAAATATTTGTCTACATACACCCCCTTCGGAAAATGTCTGTCTACCTACTACTGCTCTGATGATGTCTGTCTCCCTACCCCACCCTTCAGAAGATGTCTGCCTACCTTCTACTCCATGGAAGATGTCTCTATACATACCACCTATCGGGTGATGTTTGTCTACTCGCCCCCCCCCCCCACCCCATAACATGCCAATCTAACATCCCCCCCTGTGAAGATGCCTATCTATCGCCTAGCTCGGAAGCTACCCCAACTCAGAAGATTCCTATCTACCTGCACTTGGAAGATGACTATCTCTCCATCACCTTCAGAAGACTCTTATCTACCCCCTCAGAAGGTGGCTGTCTACATACCCCACCCTCAGAATATGACTGTCTCTGATCTCCCACACTATCTGTCTGTCTACCATTCTCACACATCGAGAGAGGTGGTACAGTGGTTAGCACACTGGACTCGCATTCGGGAGGACGACGGTTCAATCCCGTCTCTGGCCATCCTGATTTAGGTTTTTCGTGATTACCCTAAATCGTTTCAGGCAAATGCCGGGATGGTTCCTCTGAAAGGGCACGGCCAATTTCTTTCCCAATCCTTCCCTAACCCGAGCTTGCGCTCCGTCTCTAATGACCTCGTTGTTGACGAGACATTAAACACTAACCACCACCACCACCATTCTCACAATCAGAAACTGTCTGTCTACCTACCTCCCCCCCCCCCCGAAGATGTCTGCCTATCTTCCTAGGTACCGCCATTTAGAAGGTGTCTGCCTACCTACACCCACTTCAAAAGATGTGTAACTGACTACCCCACCTCCGAAGATCTCTGTCAAACCCTCCTCCCATCCCTGGAGGATGTATGTGTGCAGACCCCCCTCTTGGAAGACATTTGACAACCGAAAAAACCGCTTTGGAAGATGTATGACTTCCTACCACTACCCTCGGAAGGTGTATGTCTACCTAGCACCCCCTCGAAGATGCCTGTCTATCTACCGAACCACGGTATATGCCTGCCTCACCCTGTCAGAATATGTCTGTCTACATACCCCACATGGAAGATGTCTGTCTACTTACCCCCCCCCCCCCCTTGGAAGATGTTTGTCTACCTAGCCCCTCTTGGAAGATGTCTGCCCACATAAACACACACTCGGAATATGTATGACTAGCCACCACTCCCCTCGGAACATGTATGTCTACCTACCCCACCTCCGGACATGTCTCTCTACCTACGCCCCCACTCATAAGTTGTGTGTCTACCAACCCGCCATTTGAAGATGTCTGTCAACCTGGCCCTCCCTCAGAAAATGTCTGTCTACCTGCCCACCTTGGAATATTTATGTCTACCAAAACCCGGAGGATATCTGTCTACCCAACACCCCCTCAGAAGATGATTGTCTACCTACCCCCGGAAGATTTCAGTCTACCTGCACCCCCTCACTTCTGAAAGATGCCTGTCAATCAACCCCTCCAACAGAAAATGTCTGTCTACCTACCGCCCCTCGAAAGTTGTATGTCTACCACCCCTCCTCGGGAGATGTCTGTCTACCTACCCCCCTTCAGAAGATGTCTATCTACCTACCCCCCATCCCCTCGGTAAATGCCTGTCTACCCAACCCCCTCTCGGGAAAAGTATGTCTACCTATCCCCACTCGGAAGATGGCTGTCTACCTACCACCTCCCTCGGAATATGTCTGTATATCGAACCCGACCTCGGAATATGATTTTCCACCTAATGCATGGGAGATGTCAGTCCACCTGCACCCCACATTGTAAAATGCCTGTCTACTTTCCACCCCTTTGGAAGATGTCTATCATCCCACCTCGGAAGATGTCTGTCTACCTACCCCCCTCTGAACATGATTGCCTACTGAACCACAACTCAGAAGATGATTGTCTACTGACCACCCAGAAGATGGAAGCCTACCTGCCCCCTCCCACTACAACAGAAGATGACCATCCATCTAACCCCCTTGGTGGATGTCTGTTCATCTCCCCCCCCCCCCCCTTGGAGGACTTTGTCTTCCTACCCCCTCGGAAGATGTATGTATTCCATTCGCCCCTCAGAAGAGGTCTATCTTCCAACCCCCCTCAGAAGATTTTTGTCTACCTACCCTGCCTTGGTATATGTATGTCTTCCTACACCCCCTCATATGATGTCTGCATACCTACCCCCCTCGGAAGAAGTCTATCATCCCTCTGTTAGAGAATTTCTGTCTACCTTGCCCCCCCCCCTCGGAAGATATATGTCTTCATATCCTCTACCCTTGGTGCCTACATACTCAACCTCAGAAGATGTCTACCAACCTACCCCACCTTATAAGAAATCTTTCTACCTACCCCCCCCCCTCATAATATGTGTGTCTACCACCTCATGGAGGATGTATGTCTACTCCCCCCCCTCGTAAAATGTCTATCTTTCCCAGTTGGAAAGATGTCTATCATCCCACTCTTAGAAGGTGTCTGTCTACCTGTCCTCCCACTCTGAAGATGTCTGTGTACCTACCCTCCCTCAGGAGATATCGGTCTAATTGCCCACTGGGACTATGTCTATCTACATACTCTCAGCCTTGGAAAATACGTGCCTACCTACCCCACCCCCTGTAAGATATCTGTCTACCTACAACCTGCCCTCGGATACTGTCTGTCTACATACACCCTCTAATAAGATGTCTGTCTACCTACCCCACACTGTCTGTCTTCCTACCCCAACCATCCTCGGAAGATGTTTGTCTACCTACCCCTCCTTGGAAAATGCCTGTCTACCTAAATCTCGCTTGGAAAATATCTGTCTACCTACCCCCCATCCTTGGAAGGTGTCTGTCCACCAACTCTCCTGTCGGAAGATGTATGGCTACCTAACCCCCCTCAGAAGATGTCTGTCTATCTATCTGCCTGTGGAATGTGTATGTCTACCTAACTCCCTTAGACAATGTCAGTCTACATACCCCCCTCGGAAGATACCTGTCTACCAATACTCTTCCCTCTACATGCCAAAACTAATAAGATAGCTGCCAACCTAACCCACCTCAGAAGGTCTCTGTTTATGCACACAAACTGAACATGTATGTCTATCTACCCCCCAGAAGTTGTCTGTCTACCTGCCCCCTCAGAAAATGTCAGTCGACCTACCCCCCCTTGGAAGATTTCTGTCTACCTATAACACCTCACGGAAAATATCTGTCTACCAGCCCCCTCTCAGAAGATGTCTGTCTACCTACCACCCCCCTCAGAAGTAGTATATCTATCTACCGTACCCTTGGAACATGTCTACCTACCCCCCCTCCCAGTCAGCAGTTGTCTGTCCACCACCTACATAAGTTGTCTATCTACACCCCCTCGGAAGATGTCTGTCCAATACACCACCCTCAGAAGATATCTGTCCTACCCCTCTCGAAAATGTTAGTCTACCTACACCCCAGATAATGAATGTCTACCAACCCCACCTCGGAAGATGTTTGTCTACCTACCCCATGGAAGATGTGTTTACCTACCACCACTCGTAGTATGTGTGTCTACCTACCCCCATTGGAAAATATCGGTCTACCAACTGCCCTTGAAGGTGTATGCCTACATACCCAACACCCTCGGAAGACGTCTGGCTACCTAGCTCCCCCCCCCCCCCACGAAGATATCTGCCTTCATACCCACTTCTCTTGGAAGATGTCTGTCAACGGACCCAAATTCAGAAAACGACTGCCTACCTACACCACCTCAAAAGATGTCTGCCTACCAACCACCCCTCGGAATATGTATGTCTACCTACACTCATTCGGAATATTGCTCTCTACCACCCCTCCCTCTGAACATGTCTATCTACCTACCTCCCTCAGAACATGTCTATCTACCAACATCCCCCACCTCTTATGAAGTCTCTCTCACTACCCCCCCCCCCCTTCGAAAGTGACACCCTACCTAGCATCCTCAGGAAATGTCAGTCTTCCTACTCCCCATACCTCAGAAGGTGTGTCTAACTATCCCCATGGACAATGTCTGTCTACATACCCCTAGCCTCAGAAAATACTTGTCTAACTACACCCCTCAGATTATTTCTGTCTACCTACAACCCAGCCTTGGATAATGTCTGTCTACCTACCCCTCACTAATTGTCTCTCTACCTAAGCTACCTTAGAAGATATCTGTCTACATATCCCTCATCCTCTGAAGCTGTATGTCTACTACCCCTGCTCAGAAGATGTCTGTCTACTTAAAAACCCCTCAGAACATGTCTGTCTAACAACCCCCCCCCCCCCCCAGTTGTCTGTCTACCTACCCCCTTGAAGATGTCTGTCTACCTACCCCCAGTAAAATGTCTCTGTACCCATCTTCCCCTCAGAAGATGATTGTCTACCTACCCCCGTACAGAAGATGCACCCCTTTCAGAAAATGTCTGTCTACCTACCCCATCCACACACGGAAGATTCCTATCTACCCACTTTGGACAATGCCTTTCTACCCCAACTCAGAAATGTCTATCTACTACCATCTCAGAAGATGTCTGTCTACCTACCCTCCATTGAATATATCTGCCTACCCAACCCATCTTTGGAAGATGATTGGCTACCTACCCCATGGAAGATGTCAGGCAACCTGCCCGCTCACTTAGGAAGATGCCTACCTCCCCCTTGGAAGTGGTCTATTTTCCACCACTCAGAAGATGTCTGTCTAACTACCCCCTCTGAATGTATATGTCTATCAACTATGTCTGTTTACCTACTCCCATAAGATGTCTATCATCCCCCTCAGAAGGTATCTTCCTATATACTCCCTCTCCTTGGAAGATGTCTGTCTACATACCCAAACTAAGATGATGTCTGGCAATCTACTCCCCCACAGAAGATGTCTGTCTACCTACCACCCTTGGAACATCTATGTCTTTCTACTCCCCGGAAGATGTCTGTCAGTCTGCCCAACTTGGAAAATGTCTGTCTACGTGCCCTCCTTCGGAAGATGTCTATCATCCCCAGCCTCAGAAGAATTATGTCTATTTGTCCCGCACCAACAGTAGATGTCTGTGTACCTACCCCCTTAAGAAGAAGTCTGTTTACCAACCCCCCTTCAGGAGATTCTCAAACCACCCACCAGGAAAGTCTCTGTCTACCTATCCCTCCCCCCCCCCTTTGGGAGATATGTGTCTACCTACAACACAACTCGGTAAATGTCTGTCTACCTACCCCTCAGAAGATGTCTGTTTATCCACACCTCCACAGATGATGTCTATCTACCTACCCCCTGCCCCCATCCTCCGAGGATGTCTGTCTTCCTACACCCTCAGAAGATGTCTGTCTACCTACCCCCCTTGGAAGATGTTGGTCTACTTACCCCTCTAGATGATGTCTGTCTACGTACGCCCCTCAGAAGATGGCTGTCTACCAATCCACCAATGGGAGATGTCTGTCTACCAACCCCCTCGAAAGGTGCCTTTGTGCCTACCCCCTCAGAAGATTGTCTACCTACGAACACTCAGTAAATGTATGTATACCTACCCCCCCCCCCCCCTCGGAAGAAGTCTGTCTAATTATTCCCCACCCCTTGGTAATTTCTGTCTACATACCACTCCCTTGCAAGATGTCTGTGTACCTACTCCCTCTTGAAAGATATCTGTTTACCTACATCTTCTGTGGGGAGGTAGGAAGACACACATCTTCCGCGAGGGGTAGGTAGACAGACATATTCCAAAGCAGGGTACATGGTCAGACATCTTCTGAAGGGTGGTAGGTAGACAGACATCCTCCAAGAGGGGGGGAGACATTTTCTGTGGTGATAATGGTAGACAAACAATTCCAAGGAGGGGTAGTTAGACAGTCATCTTCTGAGTGGTTGTTTCTTAGTCAGACGTCTTCAAGGGGGAGGATTGGTAGACCGACAGTTTCCAAGGGGGGACACATTTTTCGATTGGGGCCAAATAGGTAAACAGATATCCTTTGAGAGGGAGGTAGACATTTTCCGGGGGGGGGAGATATTTTCGAGGGGGAGAGTAGATTGACATCTTCTGGGAGGGGGGAGATAGTATTCTTCCATGGGGGGAGGTGAGTTGTCAGACATTTTCAAAGGTTGGGGGGGGGTCGGTAGACAGACATCTTCCAAGAAATGTCGGTAAGTAGACAGACATCTTCTGTGGGAAGTGATGGTATGTACACTTACATCTTCTGATGGGTTCGGGTAGATAAACAGGCATCTTTCATGATGGGGGGATAGAGCTCCTCGAAGATGGGGTGTAGATGTCTTTGGCAAGGAGGGTAGATAGACATATTCCGAGAGGGGGTTAGATAGATTTCTTCCATAGCGGGGATAGATAGACTTGTCCCGAGTTTGTGAGGTAGACAGACATACAGACATCTTCCTAGAATTTGGAGGTAGACAAACATATTCAGAATGGGCAGTAGACACATTCCAAATGAAGGGAGGCTGTAGAAATCTTCTGAGTCTGGGATAAATGTTCTCTGAGAGGAGGGGCTAGATGGAAATCTTAACAGGGGTGGGGTAGGTAGTCAGACATATTCTGAGAGGAGGGGGTTGATAGACAGGCATCTTTCATGAGGTGAGTTATAGACATCCGCCTGGGGGATAGACATCTTCTGAGGTGGGGATAGGTATCTTCTAGTGGGTGTAGATATCTGTGGGTGGGGTAGATAGACATCTTCTGAGGTGTTGGTTGATAGTCACCTTCCTAGTGGAGGGATACAGATATTTTCCGCCTGGGCTGGGTAGATAATCTTCTGAAGGGGGGTAGACGTCTTCCAAGGGGGGTAGAGAGACAGCTTCTGAGGGGGGTAGATAGACATTTTCCAAGGATGGGGGCAGATACACATCTTCTGAGGGGGTAGATACACTTCTTCCGAGGAAGGTATGGATAGATAATCTTATGAGGTGGGTGTTGGTAGGCATCAGCTGAAGGGGGCTAGATTGGCATCTTCCGATGTGGAAGGGTTTAGGTAGGCATTTTTAGAGGGAGGGATTTCTTCCCAGGGGTTTAGATAGGCATCTTCCAAGTGGGTGTAGAATGACATCTCAGAGAGGGGGTAGACAAAATCTTCCGAGAGGGGGTAGGTAGAAAGACATCTTTCGATGGGAGAGTAGGTAAGCAGACATCTTTTGAGTGGGGTTGGTAAACTGATATCTTCCAAAGGGGCAAGGTAGACATATAGCTTCTGAGGGTGGGGCATAGGTAGACTGACACTTTCCGATGTGTGGTAAGTAGAATTACATCTTCTGAAGTGATGGGGTAGGTAGACAGACATTTTCCAAAGGGGTGTAGGTATACAGACATATACCTAGGGGGAAGGTAGACAGACATGTCCCGAGTGGTGGTAGGTAGACAGCCATCTTCCAGTTGGGTAGGTACACAGACATCATCCAAGGAGGTTAGAAGGACAGACATTTTCCATGTGGGGGTTGGTAGACATAAATCATCTGAGGGGGGAGAGACATCTTTTGAGGGGAGGGTACATAGACGGACATCTTCAGAGAGGAGGTAGTCATCCTCCGAGAGGGAGATAGTCATCCTCCGAGAGGGGGAGTAGATGTCTTCCGAGATGGGAGGCAGTTGTACATCTTCCACTGGTCTTAGCTAGGCAGACATCTTCTGAGGGAGGGTATGTAGACAGACATCTTCTGAGGGGGATAACGTCGACAGTCATCTTCTGATCGGGGTGGGTGGGTAGACAGACATCTTCCGAGTGGTGGTAGGTATGGAGACATCTTCTGAGGCTGGATTCGGTAGACAGGCATCTTCCAAGGGGGGGTGTTGGAAGACAGATATTTTTCAAGGGGTGGGAAACATCTTCTAAAGGATGCAGTTTGGTAAGCAGTATCCTCCGAGAGGGGTCTAGACATTCTGTGAGGGGGATAACGTCGACAGTCATCTTCTGATTGGGGGGGGGGGGGGTAGGTAGAAAGACATCTTCCGAGGAGTGTTAGGTATGGAGACATCTTCTGAGCCTGGGTGCGGTAGAAAGACATCTTCCAAGGGGTGGAGGGGGGTGTTGGAAGACAGACATCTTCCAAGGGGTGGGAAGCACCTTCTAAAGGATGCAGTTTGGTAGACAGACATCCTACGAGAGAGGATGTAGACATTCTCAGATGGGGAGTGTATATCTTCTGAGAGGAGTGGTAGATTGACATCTTCCGAGAGGGGGGAGATACTTTTCTTCCATGGCGGCAATAGATAGATATCTTCCGAGAGGAGGTACATAGATAGACATGTTTAAATGTGTGGTGAATGTACACAGACAACTTTCGAGAAGGGGGGTAGGTATACAGACATCCTCAGAGGGGGTGGGTTGGGAGACAGACATCATCCGAGATAGGGATAAGATAGAGACAAATCATTCAAGGTGTGGTAGATAAATATACAGATTCTGAGGGGTTTAGGTAAACATTCATATTATGACGGGTTGTGGGGGTAGGTAGACAGAAACCATCCGAGGAGGGGTATTTAGGCAGATAATGTCTGAGAGGGTTTATGTAGACTGGCATCTTCTGAGGGGTTGTAGGAGGACAGATATCTTCCAAGTGGAGGGTTGGTAGACAGACATCTTCAGATGTGGGGTGGGGTAGGTAGCCAGACATCTTCCAATAGGGGGTTGGTAGGCAGACATATCATGTGAGGGGATGGTTTAGACAGCCTTCTTCTGATGGGTGGGTGGGTAGACTGACATCTTCCATGATGGGGCGTAGGCAGAGAGACATTGTCTGAGGCAGGGTGACTATAGACATTTTTCGAGAGGGGGGGTAGTTAGACAGACTTCTTCTGGGGGGTTGTAGGTAAACTGACCTCTTCAGAGGGGTGGCGTAGAATGACATTTGCCAAGAGGGGTAGGTAGAGAGACATTTTCCGATGGTGGAAAGTAGACAACATCTTCTGATGAGTGTAGGTAGACAGACATCTTCCGAGGGGGATGTGTAGGTGGACATACATCTTCCGATGGTTGGTGGGTACATAGACAGACATATTCCAATGGGTGCGGTAGGTAGACAAACATCTTCCAAGTGCGGGCATCGTAGACAGATATCATACAAAAGTTCATGTAGGTAGACACACATCTTCTGAGGGGGTGTAGGGAGACAGACATTTTCCGAGGGGTGTACATAGACATACATTTTCCACGTGGGGTCTAGGTAGACAGACATCTTCAGATGAGGGGGTAATTAGACAATCATCTTCTGGGGTAGGCTGACAGACATATTCAGAAGTATGGGTTGGTAGACAATACTTTATGACTGGAGGGATGTAGAGAGACATCTTCCAAGGGGTGTAAGTAGGTAGACAGACCTCTTCTGTTGTGGGATTTGTAGGTACGCAGACATCTTCCGAAGCAGAGGTGTTGGTAAACAGACAAT
This sequence comes from Schistocerca gregaria, assembly GCF_023897955.1. Classification (NCBI taxonomy): domain Eukaryota; kingdom Metazoa; phylum Arthropoda; class Insecta; order Orthoptera; family Acrididae; genus Schistocerca; species Schistocerca gregaria. The sequence continues at coordinate 17,484,680 of NW_026061824.1, read as the reverse complement.
TATCATGGACAGGGTTAGGTAGGCAGACATCTTCCCAGTGAAGTTTTGTAGACAGACATCTTCCAACGAGGGGTTAGGTAGACTGACACCTTCTGAGGCAGGGTAGGTAGATAGTCATCTTCGGAGGAGTGTTTGGTATACAGACATCTTCCGAACGGGTGTAGGTATACAGACATATACCTAAGGGGGAGGTAGACAGACATCATGGGAGTGGGGGTACGTAGACAGACAGGTGGGTAGGTATACAGACATCTTCCGAGGGGGATTAGGAGGACAGACATTTTCCATTTGAGGGTTGATAGACTTACATCATCTGAGGGAGGAGAAATATCTTTTAAGAGGAGGGTATGTAGACAGACATTTCAGAGAGAGGGTAGACATCATCCGAGAGGGAGGTAGTCATCCTCCAACACAGGGGTAGATATCTTCCAAGAGGGGTGTAAATAAATATCTTCCAAGATGCGAGGTAGATGGACCTCTTCCGAGGGTTTTAGGTAGGCAGACATGTTCCGAGGTGTGGCATGTAGACATACACCTTCTGAGGGGAATAAGGTAGACAGTCATCTTCTTATGGGAAATGGGTAGGTAGACAGACATATTCCAAGGGAGGGGGGGTAGGTAAGGAGGAGATATATTCTGAGGGTGAGTTCAGTACTCAGACATCTTCTGAGGGGTGTTCATGGTAGACAGACATCTTTCAAAGGGGGGGAGACATCTTCCAAAGTATGCGTTTTGGTATACAGACATCCTCCAAGAGGGGTGTGGACATTCTCTGATGTGGGAGTAGATATCTTCCCAGAGGAGTGGTAGTTTAACAACTTCCGAGAGGGGGGGGGGGTTGGGTAGGCAGACAGATATCCTCAGAGGTAGGGGTAGGGAGACAGATATCTCCCACAGGAGGGATAAAATCGAATCATTTGAAGGGGGTAGATAGGCATACATCTTCTGAGGGGTTTAGGTAGACATTCATCTTATGACAGGGAAAGGGGGTAGGTAGACAGATCATGCGGGGGGGGGGGGGGGGGATATGTAGACAGATATCTTACGAGAGAGGGGTAGGTAGGCAGACATATTCTGAAGAGTTGTAGGAGGACGGACATATTCCAAGGGGGTAGGTAGACAGGCATCTACAGAGGGGGTTAGGTAGACAGTCTTATCAGAGGTGTATAGGTAGACAGACATCTTCTAAGGGGTTTGGTAGACCAACATTTCCTAAGGAGTGGCAGGTAGACAAACTTCTTCCGAGTGTGGGTGGGTATGTAGACAGACACCAGTAAGGAATTGTAGGCTGACAGACATCCTTTGTGATAGATGGTAGGTAGGCAGAAATATTCCGAAGGGAGGGTTGGAAAACATACATCTTCCAATGGAAGGGGTAGGTAGTCATACATCTTCTGAGGGCTGGGTTTAGGTATACAGAGATCTTTCCAAGGGGGGGGCAGGTAAGTAGACAGACATATACTCAGGGTAGGGGGATGAGAGACAGACATTTTCCGAGGGGGAGGGGTAGGTAGACAGACATCTTCTGATGGTTGGGTAGGTAGACAGACATCTTCCGGGGTGGACAGCTAATCGGACATGGTTTGAGGGAGCTTAGGTAGACAGACATTTCCGATGGGGAGTGTAGGTAGACAGACATATTCTAAGGGTGGGGAGATGAGAGACATTTTCTGATGTGGAGATAGGTAGACAGACGTCTTCTGAGGGGTTGTAGGTAGACAGACATCTTCCAAGCGGGAGCTGTAGGTAGACAGACATCTTCAGAAGGAGATTGTAGGTTGATGGACATATTTTGTGCAGGTAATGATAGATAAACAAATTCCAAGGGGTGGTAGTTTAACAGACATCTTCCCAGGGGGGCTGAGTAGATAGACAGACATCATCCAACGTGGGTAGACAGACATATTCCAGGTGGAGTAGACATCCTCCAAGGGGTAGACATCTTCGAATGGTGGTGAGGGTAGGTAGACATCCTATGAGAGTGGGGTTAGAGATTCTCTGAGAGGGAGGTGTAGATAGCTACCAAGAGTGGAGGTAGATAGACATATTCCGAGTGGGGGGGGGGGGTTGGATGGAAATCTTCTGGGGGTTGAAATTTGGCAGTTGGTAGACTGAGCTTTTCTGAGACTGTGTTTGGAAGACATTTTCCGAGGTGGGAGGTAGACAGATATATTCCGAGGCAGTTGGTAGGTAGACAGACTAATTCCAGGGTGGTTGGTGTGCTGACAGACATCTTCTGAGGGGGGGGGGGGGGTAGACAGACATCGCCTGAGGGGCTGGAAGACACCTTCCAAAGTTTGGGGGTCTCTAGACATCTTCCGAGACAGGGGTAAACAACTTCCGAGTGGGGGGGCTGAGTAGGGGTTGGGATAGGTAGACAGACAAATTCCGAGAGGGCAGGTAGGTAGATAGACTTCTCCTTAGTGTGGGGGGGGGGGGGGTGTTGAGAGACATCTTTCAGGGTGATAGACATCTTACGAGGTGGGGAGAGAGTTTTTGTGGGGGTATAGATAGACATCTTCACAGGGTGAGGTAGGTGGACAAACATCTTCCTTAGGGGGGTGAGGTAGGCAGACATCTGACGAGGGGGCAGGTAGACAGACATCTCCTGTGGAGAGTTACGTAGACTGACATTTTATAAGGAGCAAGTAGGTAGAATTACATATTAGGTGGTGGGGCAATGAGAGACAGACAGCTTTCGATGGGGTAGAGGTAGTATGAAATCTTCCGATGTGGGAGGTGTAGGTAGATATCATCTGAGAGGGGTAGGTACACAGACATCTCCCGAGGGGTGGGGTAGGTAGACATTCATATTCTGTGGGGAGGGGTAGGTAGTCATACATATTCTAAGGGGGGGGGGGGGTTAGGTAGACAGACATATTCCAAGGGTGTGGGTAGGTACACAGACATCATCTGAGGGGGGAGGGGAAGTGCAGGTTGACAGAGATCTTCCATGGATGGGTAGCTCGGTAGATATCTTCTGAGGGGGATAGATAGGCATATTTCGAAGGTGGGGTAGATAGCCACCTTCCCAGGGGGGGGGGGGGGGGGGCAGATCATCATGGGTGTGACGTCACGTGAGCTGCACTGCTGTTGAAATAGCTTGTTAATGTTTTATAAATTTTAGACTTCATTTACGTATTTTAAAGTTTTTTTGTGTTATTATTTTTGCCGTAAAAGCAAATTATTAGTGGATATTCATTTATCTCAGTGTTTCTTCCTGTGGTATTGACTCGAGTGGTCTATTATGTGTAAGTGTGCTTCCATGGTTCGTCTAAGCCTCGCGCCTCATCAGCGTGTTTACATTTTGCGGCGTGCACTGCATCTGCAGCGGTTATAAGCTAAGTACTGACGAACTTGTTTGTGCTCTGTAATACGTTATTAAACTGAATAGATTGCAGTGGTGTTGCTTGCCATTTTTGGCGAAATAATGACTTAATAAACCCTTGTAATCGTTCGCTCGCTGTGTTTTATAGAGTTTTCAGTGTGTTGAAGTCGTTTAGTAAATTTCGTGCTTTAGTTTTCAACTGGCGTTTAGTTTAAATTTTTTGGTTTTAGCCAATAATTTTGTGAAATTTTGCTGGTATTGGTATCGGCTGTGTTGTAGTAGTATTAATACAAGTAGCTGCTTTCTTAGTAGGCAGAGAATTTCGAGACCATAGTTGTTAGTTCTTAAATAGTGCTGCTTTTGTAACTGAACTTTGGTAACGTAGACGTATAGTTTTTTTTAGTAACTGTAAAATTTTATCGTGAGTGAGAAGTGATTGCTATGTCGTAGGTTTCTGAGTAGTGGATTAAGCTGTGGGATTTGTTCAAAGTATTTTCATTGGGGGGAATGCGGTGGGGAAGCCAGTGGTCATTTGAGGGTGATCCTGTCCTGGGAATGTAGAATCTGTAATAGAAACAAGTTAATAGAGGAGCAGGAGCGTAAGATCTGTGCCCTTCAGGTGCAGTTACAATGCGCAAAGGAGGAACTAGATAAGTTGAGGAGGGTGAAGGGTGCTGGGGAATGGGAACTGGCAGTTGACAAGAAGATAGATAGGAAAAGGAGGTAGTCAGACAGTTTTACTTTGCATACATGCAATAGATAAGACAAACTGTCAAAGTTGAGTGGAGAGGAGCCTCGTGTAGCTGTATATGGAGGTAACTTGCAGCCGTCCTCAGCAATTAGGAGGCCTAGGTTCTGCTGCTAGGTAGTTACCGGGTAGAGGTGTGGGCCAGCATTTGCAAGAAGTTTTGTGGAGTGAGTACCAGGTCACAAGCATTGTGAAGCCTAATGCAGGGTTGGCTCAGGTGGCTGAAAGCATAGGGGAGTTATGTAAGAATTTTACAAAGGAGGATCAGGTAGTGATAGTGGGTGGTGCTGGGAGCAGTCGCAATAGGGACAGGGGGTATGATGTCAGTGGTGACTTGGTTAAGATAGCTACTCAAACTGGTGGCACTAATGTGCTTTTCGTGCAACTGTTTCAGCATAATGATCGGCCACACCTTAATGCGGCTGTTGGGGGCGTAATTGTGGGGCTGGGGAGTGCAGTGATGGGAGAGGGCATGGATCACATCTCAGTGGTGCCAGTTGGGTCTATCAGTAGATGGGGTTTCACTAGGCATGGCCTGCACCTCAATAGGTATGCGAAGGAGAGGCTACCTAAGCTTATAGGTGACAGTGTAGTGGGTGGTGGTGGCGGTAGTGGTGTCACTCATGGAAAAATTCCTGTAGTATTTGGTGTAAGAGCTGCACCTTTTTAATACTGAAGTCAGCTGATTGGTATACCAGCTTAAAGGAAGTGCCTCTAAGGTTCAAAAATGGTTCTAATGGCTCTGAGCACTATGCAAATTAACATATGGGGTCATCAGTCGCCTAGAACTTAGAACTAATTAAACCTAACTAACCTAAGGACGTCACACACATCCATGCCCGAGGCAGGATTCGAACCTGCGACCGTAGCAGTCGCGCGGTTCCGAACTGAGCGCTTAGAACCGCAAGACCACCGCGGCCGGCGTGCCTCTAAGGGCTCTCCTCCAGAGGATGTAATGTTTCCAAGTAGAGAAGGAATTGGCATATTTCATCAGAATATAAGAGTTATTAGAGATAAAGTTAGTGAACTGCTAACAGATGTTAACGCTGAAATTATTTGTATATCAGAGCACCACTTCAATAAATTGATAATTTATAGGCTTCCTTTACCAGGCTACATATTACCTGGCTGTTTCTCAAGGAGTTCCTTGCGGGGTGGGGAGGTGTCTCCGTACATAAAAAACAGTACGTTATTTGAGTCCATAGACTTATCACGACACTGCACTGAACAGATATTTGAAAGTTGTGCAGCATTTGTTGAATTTAGTGAAACTCAACTTCTAATTGCTGGTGTTTATAGGGCCTCTAACTCAAACTTCAGAGCATTTTTGCTTAAGCTAGAGAGGGTTCTTGATTCACTTTGTAGGAAGTACCAGAAAGTAGTTATATGTGGGGACTTCAATATTAATTTTGTATATGATTGTGCAAGAAAAAGGGGGGTTGGGTTGTTTGGGGAAGGAGACCAGACAGCGATGTCATTGGTCTCATCGGATTAGGGAAGGATGGGGAAGGAAGTCGGCCATGCCCTTTGAGAGGAACTAACCCAGAATTTGCCGGGAGTGATTTAGGGAAATCACGGAAAACCTGAATCAAGATGGCTGAACGCGGGACTGAACCGTCGTCCTCCCGAATGTGAGTCCAGTGCCTTAACCACTGCGCCACCTCGCTCGGTCCCAAGAAAAATGATTTTGGTAGATCTCCTAAATTCATATGATCTGATGCCAACTGTGTTTTTTTTTTTTTTTTTCAAACTAGGGTGCAGGCGAATAGTAGCACAATTATAGACAATATTTTTATTCGTTCTTCAATACTAGATGGGCATCCTGTTAGTAAAAAAGGGAATGGCCTTTCAGACCATAATGCACAAATTTTAACACTAAAAGGTTTTTGTACTCAACCCAATGTCATATTTAGTTACAAAGAACCTAGGAAAGTCAATCCAACAGCAATAGAGTGTTTTTAAAACTTGTCAAGGAACAAGAGTGGCAAGATGTTTATAGTGCCAATAATACAGATGATAAATACAATGCTTTCCATGGCACATTTCTCATGCTCTTTCAGAGTTGTTTTCCACTAGAACATTCTGAATGGGGTACTAGCAGTAATAGACAGCACAGTTGGCTGACTAGTGGGATAATGATTTCATGTAGAACATAGGGCGAATTATATCAAAATGTTAGAAGTAGTCACAATCAAGCTAAATAAAAATTTAGTTTCAACAGGAAATCATACAAATTTCTACGCAAATACCTTTCTGAGATTGACGTCTGAAATACTCCTCTGTGATACAAACAAGAGAGAGATTGAGTCAATAACTATATCACTGAAGACTAAGGACTCTCATGGATATGATGGAGTGCCTAGAAGCATATTAAAGTACTGTGCTGCACATGTTAGCCCTGTATTTAGCCATATTTGCAATTTTTCCTTTAGAGTTGGTCAGTTTCCTGACCGATTAAAGTACTCATCAGTAAAGCCGCTTTATGAAAAGGGAGAAAGGGATAATATAGATAATTTTAGACCTACTTCTATGCCATCAGTGTTTGCAAAAGTTACCGAAAAGGCTGTGCATGTAAGGTTAATTGATCACTTGATATCACACAATTTGCTGTCAAATGAACAGTTCGGTTTTAGAAGCCGTCTGACAACTGAAAATGCTGTATTATGGCGTACAGACGTACTTTTATGCAAAATCGTAAGGTCCTAGCTCTTGTCCAATGCACCAAAGCCGACAAATAAGGGAATAACCGATAACTAAAACTTGAATAGTACTGCTTCTTACTGGCTACTACATCTTCTTAGAAGATATTTCTGTGTTATAATATGATGTTTTCAGTTTTCTCCGCATACCGCAACACGCGACATAATTTTGCAGACGATAAATGTAACCGTTTCAGAGAGAAAAGCGGCCAATGTGAAGATGTGGCAATAAAGTCGATTAGATAGCAAATGACGAAAGCGGGCGGATTTCTGAAGTTTTTACTACGTATGAACAGTTTCCACATTCTCCCGTGCAACGTGGTTTCCAGACGTGGTTTCATGCTGAATCTTTAGGTCGTCGGTCATGTGCAATGTACCAAAGCCGGCAAATAAGTGAATAACCGATAACTAAAACTTGACTACTACTGCTTGTTACTGGCCGATAACATCTTCTTAGAAGCTTCTTCTGTGTTCTACTATGGTGCTTTTAGTGTCTCCGCATACAGCGGCAAGAGACATAACTTTGCAGACGATGTATGTGACCGATTCAGAGAGAAAATCGACCAATATGACGATCTGGCGTTAAGTCGATTCTTTTGGCAAATGACGAAAACGGGCGGATTTCTCATGGTGTTACTACATATGAAAGCTTTTCTCATTCTCCCGTGCAACGTGGCGTAGAGACGTACTTTCATGCAAAATCTTAAGATCTTAGCTCATGTCCAATGTACCAAAGCCGGCAAATAAGTGAATAAACCGATATTTAAACTTGAATAGTACTGCTTCTTATTGGCTATTACATCTTCTTAGAAGCTTTTTCTGTGTTCTAATATGATGTTTTCAGTTTTTTCTGCATACCGCAACATGCGACATAATTTTGCAGCCGCTAAATGTAACTGTTTCAGAGAGAAAAGCGGCCAATATGACGATCTGACATTAAGTCGATTCGATGGAAAATGTCGAAAATGGGCGGATTTCTCATGTTGTTACTACATATGAACATTTTTTATATTCTCCCGTGCAACGTGGCGTACAGACGTACTCTCATGCATAATCTTAAGGTCCTAGCTCATGTCCAATGCACCAAGGCGGCAAATAAGTGAATAACCGATAACTAAAGCATGTATATTACTGCTTCCTACTTTCGATTATATCTTCTTTGAAGCTTTTTCTTTGTTCTAATATAATGTTTTCAGTTTTTTCCGCATACCCCAACACGCGATATAACTTTACAGACGATAAATGTAACCGTTTCAGAGAGAAAAGTAGCCAATATGACGATCTGACAATAAGTCGATTCAATGGCAAATGTCGAAAACGGGCGGATTTCTCATGTTGTTAGTACATATGAACACTTTTCACATTCTCCCGTGCAACGTGGCGTACATACGTACTTTCATGCAAAATCGTAAGGTCCTAGCTCATGTCCAACCGTGCGACTGCTAAGGTCGCAGGTTCGAATCCTGCCTGGGGCATGGATGTGTGTGATCTCCTTGGGTGAGTTAGGTTTAAGTAGTTCTAAGTTCTAGGGGACTAACGACCTCAGCAGTTGAGTCCCATTGTGCTCAGAGCCATTTGAACTGATGTTTAATGCACCAAAGCCGGCAAATAAGTCAATAGTATAGTTCTGCTTGCTACTTTCGATTACCTCTTCTTAGAAGCTTTTTTTGTGTTCTAATATGATGTTTTCAGTTTCTTCCGCATATTACAATACGCGACATACATTTCCAGACGATAAATGTAACTGTTTCAGAGAGAAAAGCGGCCAATGTGAGGATCTGGCATTAAGTCGATTCGATGGCAAATGACGAAACCGAGCGGATCTCTCAAATTTTTACTACATATGAACAGTTTTCACATTCCCCCGCGCAATGTGATTTCCAGACGTCGTTTCATGCGAAATCTATAGGTCGTCGGTCATGTCCAATATACCAAACCCGGCAAATAAGTGAATTACCGATAACTAAATCTAGAATAGTACTGCTTCTTATTGGCGATTACATCTTCTTCGAAGCTTTTTCTGTGTTCTAATATAATGTTTTCAGTTTTTTTCCATACCGCAACACGCGACATAATTTTGCAGACGATGGATGTAACCTGTTCAGAGAGAAAAGCGGCCAATGGGACGATCTGGCAATACATTCGACTCTATAGCAAATGATGAAAGCGATCGGGTTTCTTAGGTTTTTACTACATATGAACGCTTTCCACATTCTCCCGTGCAACGTGTCGTACAGACGTACTTTCTTGCAAAATCTTAACGTCCTAGCTCATGTCCAAGGAAGAAAAGCCGGAAAATAAGTGAGTAACCGATAACTAAAACTTGACTACTACTGCTTGTTACTGGCCAATTACATCTTCTTAGAAGCTTCTTCTGTGACTACTATAGTGATTTTAGTATCTGCGCATACCGCGGCAAGAGACATAACTTAGCATACGATGAATGTAACCGTTTCAGAGAGAAAAGCCACCAGTGTGACGATCAGTCATTAAGTCGATTCGGTGGCAAATGACGAAATCGGGCGGATTTCTCATAGTGTTACTACATATGAAAACTTTTCTCATTCTCCCGTGCAACGTGGCGTAGAGACGTACTTTCATGCAAAATCTTAAGAACTTAGCTCATGTCCAATGTACCAAAGCCGGCAAATAAGTGAATAAACCGATATTTAAACTTGAATAGTACTGCTTCTTATTGGCTATTACATCTTCTTAGAAGCTTTTTCTGTGTTCTAATATGATGTTTTCAGTTTTTTCTGCATACCGCAACACGCGACATAATTTTGCAGCCGCTAAATGTAACCGTTTCAAAGAGAAAAGCGGCCAATATGACGATCTGACATTAAGTCGATTGGATGGAAAATGTCGAAAACGGGCGGATTTCTCATGTTGTTACTACATATGGACATTTTTTATATTCTCCCGTGCAACGTGGCGTACAGACGTACTCTCATGCATAATCTTAAGGTCCTAGTTCATGTCCAATGCACCAAGGCGGCAAATAAGTGAATAACCGATAACTAAGCATGTATATTACTGCTTCCTACTTTCGATTATATCTTCTTTGAAGCTTTTTCTTTGTTCTAATATAATGTTTTCAGTTTTTTCCGCATACCCCAACACGCGACATAACTTTACAGACGATAAATGTAACCGTTTCAGAGAGAAAAGTAGCCAATATGACGATCTGACAATAAGTCGATTCAATGGCAAATGTCGAAAACGGGCGGATTTCTCATGTTGTTAGTACATATGAACACTTTTCACATTCTCCCGTGCAACGTGGCGTACATACGTACTTTCATGCAAAATCGTAAGGTCCTAGCTCATGTCCAACCGTGCGACTGCTAAGGTCGCAGGTTCGAATCCTGCCTGGGGCATGGATGTGTGTGATCTCCTTGGGTGAGTTAGGTTTAAGTAGTTCTAAGTTCTAGGGGACTAACGACCTCAGCAGTTGAGTCCCATTGTGCTCAGAGCCATTTGAACTGATGTTCAATGCACCAAAGCCGGCAAATAAGTCAATAGTATAGTTCTGGTTGCTACTTTCGATTACATCTTCTTAGAAGCTTTTTTTGTGTTCTAATATGATGTTTTCAGTTTCTTCCGCATATTGCAATACGCGACATACATTTCCAGACGATAAATGTAACTGTTTCAGAGAGAAAAGCGGCCAATGTGAGGATCTGGCATCAAGTCGATTCGATGGCAAATGACGAAACCGGGCGGATCTCTCAAATTTTTACTACATATGAACAGTTTTCACATTCCAGCGCGCAATGTGATTTCCAGACGTCGTTTCATGCGAAATCTATAGGTCGTCGGTCATGTCCAATATACCAAAATCGGCAAATAAGTGAATTACCGATAACTATATCTTGAATAGTACTGCTGCTTATTGGCGATTACATCTTCTTCGAAGCTTTTTCTGTGTTCTAATATAACGTTTTCAGTTTTTTTCCATACCGCAACACGCGAAATAATTTTGCAGACGATGGATGTAACCTGTTCAGAGAGAAAAGCGGCCAATGGGACGATCTGGCAATACATTCGACTCGATAGCAAATGACGAAAGCGATCGGGTTTCTCAGGTTTTTACTACATATGAACGCTTTCCACATTCTCCCGTGCAACGTGTGGTACAGACGTACTTTCTTGCAAAATCTTAAGGTCCTAGCTCATGTCCAATGCACAAAAGCCAGAAAATAAGTGAGTAACCGATAACTAGAACTTGACTAGTACTGCTTGTTACTGGCCAATTACATCTTCTTAGAAGCTTCTTCTGTGACTACTATAGCGATTTTAGTATCTGCGCATACCGCGGCAAGCGACATAACTTAGCATACGATGAATGTAACCGTTTCAGAGAGAAAAGCCACCAGTGTGACGATCTGTCATTAAGTCGATTCGATGGCAAATGACGAAAACGGGCGGATTTCTCATGGTGTTACTACATATGAAAACTTTTCTCATTCTCCCGTGCAACGTGGCGTACAGACGTAATTTCATGCAAAATCTTAAGGTCGTAGCTCATGTCCAATGCACCAAAGCCGGCAAATAAGTGAATAAACCGATAACTGAAACTTGAATAGTACTGCTTCTTACTGGCAATTTCATCTTCTTTGAAGCTTTTTCTGTATTCTAATATAATGTTTTCAGCTTTTTCCGCATACCGCAACACGCGACATAATTTTGCATACGATAAATGTAACCGTTTCAGAGAGAAAAGCGGCCAATGTTACGATCTGGCATTAAGTCGATTCGAACGCAAATGACGAAAACGGGCCGATTTCTCATGTTGTTACTATTATGTACACCTTTGTCATTCTCCCGTGCAACGTGGCGTACAGACGTAATTTCATGCAAAATCTTAAGGTTATAGCTCACGTCCAATGCACCAAAGCTTGCAAAAAAGTGAATAACCGATAGCAAAAACTTGAAAGTACTGCTTCCTACTTTCGATTACATCTTCTTAGAAGCTTTTTTGTTTTCTGATATGATGTTTTCAGTTTTTTCCACATATTGCAAACACGTGGCACAAATTTCCAGACGATAAATGTAACCGTTTCAGAGAGAAAAGCGGCCAATGGGACGATCTGGCAATACATTCGATTCGTTAGCAAATTACGAAAGCGATGGATTTCTCAGGTTTTTACTACATATGAACACTTTCTACATTCTCCCGTGCAACGTGGCGTACGGACGTACTTTCATGCAAAATCCTAAGGTCCTAGCTCATGTCCAATGCAATAAAGCCGCAAATAAGTGAATAACCGATCGCTTAAACTTGAATAGTACTGCTTCCTACTTTCGATTACATCTTCTTAGAAGCTTTTTTTGTGTTCTAATAAGATGTTTTCAGTTTTTTCCGCATATTGCAATACGCGACATACATTTCCAGACGATAAATGTAACTGTTTCAGAGAGAAAAGCAGCCAATGTGAAGATGTTGCAATAAAATAGATTCGGTAGCAAATGACGAAAGCGGGCGGTTTTCTCCAGTTTTTACTACATATGAACAGTTTCCACATTCCCCCGTGCAATGTGGTTTCCAGACGTCGTTTCATGCAAAATCTTTACGTCGTCGGTCATGTCCAATGTACCAAAGGCGGCAAATAAGTGAATAACCGATAACTAAAACTTGAATAGTACTGCTTCTTATTGGCGATTACATCTTCTTAGAAGCTTTTTCTGTGTTCTAATATGATGTTTTCAGTTCTTTTCCGCATATTGCAACATACGACATAAATTTCCAGACGGTAAATGTAACCTTTTCAGTGAGAAAAGCGGCCAATATGACGCTCTATCATTAATTCGATTCGATGGCAAATGTCGAAAACGGGCGGATTTTTCATGTGGTTACTACATGTGAACACTTTTCACATCCTCCTGTGCATCGTGGTTTCCAGACGTCGTTTCATGCAAAATCATTAGGTCGTCGGTGTTGTCGAATGTACCAAAGCCGGCAAATATGTGAATAACTGATAACTAACACTTGAATAACACTGCTTGTTACTGGCCGATTACATTTTCTTAGAAGCATCCTCTGTGTTCTACTATTTTGCCTTTAGTGTCTGCGCATACCGCGGCAATCGACGTAACTTTGCAGACGATGAATGTAACATTTTCAAAGAGAAAAGCGGCCAATGTGACGATCTGGCATTAAGTCGATTCGAAGGATAATGTCGAAAACGGTCGGATTTCTCATGTTGTTACTACATATGAACATCTTTTACATTCACCCGTGCAACGTGGCGTACAGACGTACTCTCATGCAAAATCTTAAGGTCCTTGCTCATGTCCAATGCACCAAGGCGGAAAATAAGTGAATAACCGATAACTAAAGCTTGTATATTACTGCTTCCTACTTTCGATTACATCTTCTTAGAAGCTTTTTCTGTGTTCTAATATAATGTTTTCAGTTTTTTCCGCATATTGCAATAAGCGACATAAATTTCCAGTCGATAAATGTAACTGTTTCAGAGAGAAAAGCGGCCAATGTGAAGATCTGGTAATACTTTCGATTCGATAGCAAACGACGAAAGCGATTGAATTCCTCAGGTTATTACTACGTATGAACACTTTCCACATTCTCCCGTGCAACGTGGCGTACAGACGTACTTTCATGCAAAATCTTAAGGTCCTAGTTCATGTCCAACCGTGCGACTGCTAAGGTCGCAGGTTCGAATCCTGCCTGGGGCATGGATGTGTGTGATCTCCTTAGGTGCGTTAGGTTTAAGTAGTTCTAAGTTGTAGGGGACTAATGATCTCAGCAGTTGAGTCCCATTGTGCTCAGAGCCATTTAAACTGATGTCCAATGCACCAAAGCCGGCAAATTAGTAAATAACCGATAGCTAAAACGTGAATAGTACTGCTTCCTACATTCGATTACATCTTCTTAGAAGCTTTTTTCGTGATCTAATATGATTTTTTCAGTTTTTTCCTCATATTGCAATACGCGACATACATTTCCAGACGATAAATGTAATTGTGTCAGAGAGAAAAGCTGCCAATGTGAAGATGTGGCAATATAATAGATTCGGTAGCAAATGACGAAAGCTGGCGGTTTTCTGTAGTTTTTACTACATATGAACAGTTTCCACATTCCCCCGTGCAAAGTGGTTTCCAGACGTCGTTTCATGCAAAACTTTAGGTCGTCGGTCATGTCCAATGTACCAAAGGTGGCAAATATGTGAATAACCGACAACTAAATCTTGAATAGTGCTGCTTCTTATTGGCGATTACATCTTCGTAGAATGTGCTTCTGTATTATACTATGTTGCTTTTGTGTCTCCACATACTGCGGCAAGCGACATATCTTTGCAGACGATGAATGTCTTTACTACATATGAACACTTTTCACATTTTCATATGCAACGCGTCTGCTAGACCTCCCCTCATGCAAAATCTTAAGGTACTAACTCATGTACAAGGCACCAAAGTCGGCTAAATATTCAATTTTCGGTAATTAAAACTTGAATTGTATTGCTTCTTGCCGGCTACTACATCAACTTAGAAGCTTCTTCTGTGTTCTACTATGGTGCTTTTAGTGTCTCCGCATACCTCAGAACGCAACATAGCTTTGCACACGATAAATGTAACCGTTTCAGAGAGAAGAGCAGCCAATGTGACGATCTGGCATAAAGTAGATTCGATAGCAAATGACGAAAACGAACGAATTTCTCTGGTTTTTACTACATATGAACACTCTTCACATTCTCCCATGCAACGTGGCTGCTAGTCCTCCCTTCATGCAAAATCTTAAGGTTCTTGCTCATGTCCAAGGCACAAAAACCGGCTAAAAAATCCAAAATCGATAACTAAAACTTAAATTGTACTGCTTCTTACTGTCTATTACATAAACTTAGAAGTTTCTTCTGTGTTCCACTACTGTGCTTTTAGTGTATCCGCATATCGCAGCACGCGACATAGCTTTGCACACGATACATGTAATCGTTTCAGAGAGAAGTGTGGCCAAAGTAAGGATCTGACATTAAGTCGATTCAATAGCAAATGACGAAAACGGGCGGATTTCTCAGGTTTTTACTACATATGAACACTCTTCTCATCGTCCCGTGCAACGTGGCTGCTAGTCCTCCATTCATGAAAAATCTTAATGTCCAAGCTCATGTCCAAGGCACCAAAGCCGGCTAAAAAGTCAAAAATCGATAACTAAACTTGAGTTGTACTGCTTCTTACTTGCTATTACATCAACTTATAATCTTATTCTGTGTTCTACTATGGTGCTTTTAGTGTCTCCGCATATCGCAGCACGCAACATAGCTTTGCACACGATAAATGTAACCGTTTCAGAGAGAATAGCGGCCAATGTGACCATCTGACATTAACTCGATTCGATAGCAAATGACGAAACGGGCAGATTTATTAGGTTGTTTCTACATATGAACACTTTTCACATTCCCACGCGCAACGTGGCTGCTAGTCCTCCCTTCATGCAACATCTTAAGGTACTAACTCATGTCCAAGTCACCAAAGCAGGCTAGTGAGTCAATAATCGGTAACTAAAACTAGAATTGTAGTACTCCTTACTACCCGATTATATCAACTTAGAAACTTTTTCTGTGTACGACCATGATTCATTTAGTGTCTCCGCATACTTCAAAACGCTACATAGTTTGGAAGACGATAAATGAAACCGTTTCAGAGATATGAGCCTCCAATGATTCGATCGTTCATTAAGTCGATTCGATAGCAAATGAAGAAAACGGGAGGATTTCTGAGGGTTTTACAACATATGAACACATTTCACATTCACCCGTGCAACGCGGATGCTAGTCCTCCCTTCATGCAAAATCTTAAAGTCCTAGCTCATTTCCAAGGCACCGAAGAAGGGAAAAACGTCAGTAATCGATAACTAAAACTTGTATTTTACTGCTTCTTACTGGCTATTACATCAACTTAGAAGTTTCTTCTGTGTTCTACTATGGTGCTTTCATTGTCTCCGCATTCCGCATTTCCGAGAGAAGAGCGGCCACTGTGACGATGTGACATTAAGTCGTTTGGAAATCTAATGACGAAAACTGGCAAATTTTTCAGGTTTTTACTACATATGAACACCTTTCACATTCTCCCTTTGCACGTGGCTGCTATTCCTCCATTCATACAAAATTTTAAGGTCCTAGCTAATGTCCAAGGCACCAAAGCCGGCTAAAAAGTCAAAAATCAATAACTAAAACTTGAATTGTAAAGCTTCTTACTGGCTATTACATCACCTTAGAAGCTTCTTCTGTGTTCTACTATGGGTCTTTTAGTGTCTCCGCATTCCGCAGCACGCGACATAGCTTTGCACACGATAAATGTAACCGTTTCAGGGAGAAGAGGAGCCAATGTGACGATCTGACATTAAGACGATTCGATAGCAAGTGAAGAAAACGGGCGGATTTCTTAGGTTTTTACTACATATGAACAATTTTCACATTCTCCCGTGCAACGTTGCTGCTGGTCCTCCCTTCATGCATAATATTAAGGCCCTAGCTCATGTCCAAGGCACCAAAGCCGCCTTAACAGTAAAAAATCGTTAACTAAAACTTGAATTGTACTGCTTCATATTGGCTATTACATCAACGTAGAAGCTTCTTCTGCGGTCTACTATGGTGCTTTTAGTGTCTCCGCATTCCGCAGCACGCGACATAGCTTTTCACACGTTAAATGTAACCGTTTTAGAGAGAATAGCGGCCAATGTGACCATCTGCCATTAAGTCGATTCGATAGCAAATGACGAAAACGGGCGGATTTCACAAGTTTTCACTACATATTAACACTTTTCACATTCTCCCATGCAACGCGGCTGCTAGACCTCCCTTCATGAAAAATCTTAAAGTTCTAGCTCATGTCTAAGGCACCAAAGCCGGCTAAAATATCACAAGTCGATAACTGATTTTGAGTCGTACTTCTTCTTACTGGTTATTAATTCAACTTAAAAGCTTCCTCTGTGTTCTACTATGGTACTTTTAGTGTCTCCGCATTCCGCAGCACGCGACATAGTTTTGCACACGATAAATGTAACCGTTTCATACAGAAGAGCGGCAAATGTGACTATCTGACACTAAGTCGATTCGATAGCAAATGACGAAAACAGGCGGATGTCTTACGTTTTTACTACATATGAATTCTTTTCACATTCTCCCGTACAACGGGCTGATAGTCCTCCCTTCATGCAACATCTTAAGGTTCTTGCTCATGTCCAAGGCACCAAAACCGGCTAAAAAATCCAAAATCGATAACTAAACTTGAGTTGTACTGCTTCTTACTTGCTATTACATCAACTTATAATCTTATTCTGTGTTCTACTATGGTGCTTTTAGTGTCTCCGCATATCACAGCACGCGACATAGCTTTGCACACGATACATGTAACGGTTTCAGAGAGAAGTGTGGCCAAAGTAAGGATCTGACATTAAGTCGATTCAATAGCAAATGACCAAAACGGGCGGATTTCTCAGGTTTTTACTACATATGAACACTCTTCACATTGTCCCGTGCAACGTGGCTGCTAGTGCTCCATTCATGAAAAATCTTAATGTCCAAGCTAATGTCCAAGGCACCAAAGCCGGCTAAAAAGTCAAAAATCGATAACTAAACTTGAGTTGTACTGCTTCTTACTTGCTATTACATCAACTTATAATCTTATTCTGTGTTCTACTATGGTGCTTTTAGTGTCTCCGCATATCGCAGCACGCAACATAGCTTTGCACACGATAAATGTAACCGTTTCAGAGAGAATAGCGGCCAATGTGACCATCTGACATTAACTCGATTCGATATCAAATGACGAAAACGAGCGGATTTCTTACGTTTTTACTATATTCGATCACTTTTCACATTCTCCCGTGCAACGTGGCTGCTAGTCCTCGATTCATGAAAAATCGTAAGGACCTAGCTCACGTCCAAGGCACCAAAGCCGGCTTAAAACTCAAAAATCGATAAATAAAACTTGAATTGTACTGTTTCTTACTGGTTATTACATCAACTTAGGAGCTCCTTCTGTGTTCTACTATGGTGCTTTTAGTGTCTCCGAATTGCGCATCACGCCACATAGTTTTGCACACGATAAATGTAACCGTATCAGAGAGAAGAGCGGCCAATGTGACCATCTTACATTAAGACGATTCGATAGCAAATGACGAAAACGGGCGGATTTCCTAGGTTTTTACTACATATGAACACTCTCCACATTCTCCCGTGCAACGTGGCTGCTAGTCCTCCCTTCATGCAAAATCTTAAGGTCCTAGCTAATGTCCAAGGCACCAAAGCTGGCTAAAAAGTCTAAAATCGTTAACTAAAACTTGAAATGTACTGCTTCTTATTGGCTATTACATCAACATAGAAGCTTCTTCTGTGGTCTACTATGGTGCTTTTAGTGTCTCCGCTTTCCACAGCAAGCGACATAGCTTTGCACACGTTAAATGTAACCGTTTCAGAGAAAAGAGCGGCCAATGTGACCATCTGACATTAAGTCGAATCAATAGCAAATGACTAAAACGGGCGGATTTATTAAGTTGTTATTACATATGAAAACTTTTCACATTCACCCGTGCAACGTTTCTGCTAGTCCTCCCTTCATGAAAAATCGTAAGGTCCTACCTCATGTCCAAGGCGCCAAAGCCGGCTAAAAAGCCAAAAATCGAAAACTAAACTTTAATTGTACTGCTTTATACTGGCTATTACTTCAACGTAGAAGCTTCTTCTGTGTTCTACTATGGGGATTTTGGTGTCTCCGCATTCCGCAGCACGCGACATAGCTTTGCACCCGATAAATGTAACCGTTTCGGAGAGAAGAGCGGCCAATGTGACGATCTGACATTAAGTCGAGTCGATAGCAAGTGACGAAAACGGACGAATTTCTCAGGTTTTTACTACATATGAACACTTTTCACATTCTCCCGTGCGAGATGGCTGCTAGTCCTCCCTTCATTCAAAATCGTAAGGTCCTAGCTCATGTCCAAGGCACCAAATCCGGCTGTAAAGTCAACAATCGATAATTAAAACTTGTATTGTACTGCTTCTTACTGGTTATTACATCAACTTAGAAGCTCCTTCTGTGTTCTACTATTGTGCTTTAATGTCTCCGAGTTTCGCAGCACGCAACAAAGCTTTGCGCACGATAAATGTAACCGTTTCAGAGAGAAGAGCGGCCAATGTGACGATTTGATATAAAATCGAATCGATAGCAAACGACGAAAACGGGCGGATGTCTTAGGTTTTTACTACATATGAACACTTTTCACATTCTCCCGTGCAACGTGGCTGCTAGTCCTCCCATAATACAAATTCTTAATTTCCTAGCTCATGTCCAAGGCACCAAAGACGACTAAAAAGTCAATAATCGATAGCTGCAACAGTTATTTTACGGCTTCTTACTGTCTATTACGTCAACTTAGAAGCTTGTTCTGTGTTCTACTATGGTGCTTGTAGTGTCTCCGCATTCCGCAGCACGCGACATAGCTTAGAACACGATAAATGTAACCGTTTCAGAGAGAAGAGCGACCAGTGTGACGATCTGACATTAAGTCTTTTCGATAGCAAATGACGACAACGGGCGGATTCCTTAGGTTTTTACTACATGCGATCTCTTTTCACATTCTCCAGTGCAACGTGGCTGTTAGTCCTCCCTTCATGCAAAATATTAAGATCCTACCTCATGTCCAAGGCACCAAAGCCGGCTAAAAATTCAAAAACCGATAGCTAAATTTGAGTTCTTCTGCTTCTTACTGGCTATTACATCAACTTAGAAGCTTGTTCTGTGTTCTACTATGGTGCTTGTAGTGTCTCCGCATTCCGCAGCACGCGACATAGCTTAGAACACGATAAATGTAACCGTTTCAGAGAGAAGAGCAACCAGTGTGATGATCTGACGTTAAGTCTTTTCGATAGCAAATGACGACAACGGGCGGATTCCTTAGGTTTTTACTACATATGAACACTTTTCACATTCTCCCGTGCAACGTGGCTGCTAGTCCTCCCTTCATACAAATTCTTAAGGTCCTAGCTCATGTCCAAGGCACCAAAGCCGGCTAAAAAGTCAATAATCGATAGCTAAAACTATTATTTTACGTCTTCTTACTGGCTATTACGTCAACTTAGAAGCTTCTTCTGTGTTCTACTATGGTGCTTGTAATGTCTCCGCATTCCGCAGCACGCGACATAGCTTTGCACACGATAAATGTAACCGTTTCAGAGAGAAGAGCGGCCAATGTGACGATCTGACATTAAGTCGGTTCGATAGCAAATGACGAAAACGGGCGGATGTCTTAGTTTTTTACAACATATGAACACTTTTCACATTCTCCCGTGCATCGTGGCTGCTAGTCCACTCTTCATGCAAATTCTTAAGGTCCTAGCTCAGTCAAGGCACCAAAGCCGTCTAAAAAGTCTAAAATCGATAACTAAAACTTGAATTGTTATGCCTCTTAGAGTTTTTTACATCAACTTAGAAACTACTTCTGTGTTCTACTATGGTACGTTTAGTGTCTGCGCATGCCGCAGCACGCCACATAGTTTTGCACACGATAAATATAACCGTTTCATTGAGAAGAGCGTCCAATGTGACGACCTGACATTAAGTTGATTCGATATCAAATGACGAAAACGAGCGGATTTCTTACGTTTTTACTATATTCGATCACTTTTCACATTCTCCCGTGCAACGTGGCTGCTAGTCCTCCCTTCATGCAAAATCGTAAGGTCCTAACTCATGGCCAAGACACCAAAGCCGGCTAAAAAGTCAAAAATCGATAACTAAACTTGAATTGTACTGCTTCTTACTCGCTGTTACATCAACTTAGAAGCTTCTTCTGTGTTCTGCTATGGTGCTTTTAGTGTCTCCGCATATCGCAGCACGCAACATAGCTTTGCACACGATAAATGTAACCGTTTCAGAGAAAAGAGCGGCCAATGTGACGATCTGACATTAAGACAAATCGACAGCAAATGACGAAGACGGGGGGATTTCTTAAGTTTTTTCTACATATGAACACTTTTCACATTCTCACGTGCAACGTGGCTGCTAGTCCTACTTTTATACAAATTCTTAAGGTCCTAGCTCATGCCCAAGGCACCAAAGCCGGCTAAAAAGTTAATAATCGATAGCTAAAATTACATTCCTGGAAATGGAAAAAAGAACACATTGACACCGGTGTGTCAGACCCACCATACGTGCTCCTGACATTGCGAGACGGCTGTACAAGCAATGATCACACGCACGGCACAGCGGACACACCAGGAATTGCGGTGTTGGCCGTCGAATGGCGCTAGCTGCGCAGCATTTGTGCACCGCCGCCGTCAGTGTCAGCCAGTTTGCCGTGGCATACGGAGCTCCATCGCAGTCTTTAACACTGGTAGCATGCCGCGACAGCGTGGACGTGAACCGTATGTGCAGTTGACGGACTTTGAGCGAGGGCGTATAGTGGGCATGAGGGAGGCCGGGTGGCCGTACCGCCGAATTGCTCAACACGTGGGGCGTGAGGTCTCCACAGTACATCGATGTTGTCGCCAGTGGTCGGCGGAAGGTGCACGTGCCCGTCGACCTGGGACCGGACCGCAGCGACGCACGGATGCACGCCAAG
Organism: Schistocerca gregaria; assembly: GCF_023897955.1. NCBI lineage: Eukaryota > Metazoa > Arthropoda > Insecta > Orthoptera > Acrididae > Schistocerca > Schistocerca gregaria. The sequence goes on along the minus strand of NW_026061824.1, from coordinate 17,463,324 downwards.
ACCGTAGGATCCTACGCAGTGCCGTAGGGGACCGCACCGCCACTTCCCAGCAAATTAGGGACACTGTTGCTCCTGGGGTATCGGCGAGCACCATTCGCAACCGTCTCCATGAAGCTGGGCTACGGTCCCACACACCGTTAGGCCGTCTTCCGCTCACGCCCCAACATCGTGCAGCCCGCCTCCAGTGGTGTCGCGACAGGCGTGAATAGAGGGACGAATGGAGACGTGTCGTCTTCAGCGATGAGAGTCGCTTCTGCCTTGGTGCCAATGATGGTCGTATACGTGTTTGGCGCCGTGCAGGTGAGCGCCACAATCAGGACTGCATATGACCGAGGCACACAGGGCCAACACCCGGCAACATGGTGTGGGGAGCGATCTCCTACACTGGCCGTACACCTCTGTGATCGTCGAGGGGACACTGAATAGTGCACGCTACATCCAAACCGTCATCGAACCCATCGTTCTACCACTCCTAGACCGGCAAGGGAACTAGCTGTTCCAACAGGACAATGCACGTCCGCATGAATCCCGTACCACCCTACGTGCTCTAGAAGGTGTAAGTCAACTACCCTGGCCAGCAAGATCTCCGGATCTGTCCCCCATTGAGCATGTTTGAGACTGGATGAAGCGTCGTCTCACGCGGTCTGCACGTCCAGCACGAACGCTGGTCCAACTGAGGCGCCAGGTGGAAATGGCATGGCAAGCCGTTCCACAGGACTACATCCAGCATCTCTACGATCGTCTCCATGGGAGAATAGCAGCCTGCATTGCTGCGAAAGGTGGATATACAATGTACTAGTGCCGACATTGTGCATGATCTGTTGCCTGTGTCTATGTGCCTGTGGTTCTGTCAGTGTGATCATGTGATGTACCTGACCCCCAGTAATGTGTCAATAAAGTTTCCCCTTCCTGGAACAATGAATTCACGGTGTTCTTATTTCAATTTCCAGGAGTGTATTATTTTACCGCTTCTTACTGGCTATTACTTCAACTTAGAAGCTTCTTGTTTGTTCTACTATGGTGCTTGTAGTGTTTCCGCATATCGCAGCACGCGACATAGCTTTGCACACGATAAATGTAACCGTTTCAGAGAGAAGAGAATCCAATGTGACGATCTGACATTAAGTCGATTCGATAGCAACTGACGAAAACGGGCGGATTTCTTATGTTTTTACTACATTTGAACACATTTCACCTTCTCCCGAGCAACGTGGCTGCTAGTCCTCCCTTCATACAAATTCTTAAGGTCCTACCTCATGTCGAAGGCACCAAAGCCGCCTAAAAATTCAAAAATCGATATCTAAATTTGAGTTCTACTGCGACTTACTGGCTATTACATCAACTTAGAAGCTTTACTGTGTTCTACTATGGTGCTTTTTGTGTCTCTGCATATTGCAGCACGCACCATAGCTTTGCACACGATTAATGTAACCGTTTCAGAGACAAGAGCGGTCAATTTGACGATCTGATATAAAGTCGAATCGATAGCAAATGACGAAAACGGGTGGATTTCTTAGGTTTTTACTACATATGAACACTTTTCACATTCTCCCGTGCAACGTGGGGGCTAGTTCTCCCTTCATGCAAAATCTTAAAGTCGTAGCTCATGTCCAAGGCACCAAAGCCGGCTAAAAATTCAAAAATCGATAACTAAAACTTGAATGGTACTGCTTCTTACTGGTTATTACATCAACTTAGAAGCTACTTCTGTGTTCTACTATGGTGCTTTTAGTGTCTCCGCATATCGCAGCTCGCAACATAGCTTTGCACACGATAAATGTATCCGTTTCAGAGTGAAGAGCGGCCAATGTGACGATCTGACATTAAGTCGATTCGATAGCAAATGACGAAAACGTGCGGATTTCTTAGGTTTTTACTACATATGAACACTTTTCACATTCTCCCGTGCCACGTGGCTGCTAGTGCTCCCTTCATGCAAAATCGTAAGGTTCTAGCTCATGTCCAAGGCACCAAAGCTGGCTAAAAATTAAAAAATCGATCACTAAAACTTAAATTGTACTGCTATTTACTGGCTATTACATCAACTTAGAAGCTTATTCTGTGTACTACTATGGGGCTTTTAGTGTCTCCACATATCGCAGCACGCCACATAGTTTTGCACAAGATAAATGTATCCGTTTCAGAGAGAAGAGCGGCCAATGTGACGATCTGACATTAAGTCGATTCGATAGCAAATGACGAAAACGGTTGGATATCTGTGGTTTGTATTACATATGAACACTTTTCACATTCTCCTGTGCAACGTGGCTGCTAGTCTTCCATTCTTGCAAAATCGTAAGGTCCTAGGTCATGTCCAAGGCACCAAAGACGGCAAAAAATTTAAAAATCGATCACTAAAACTTAAATAATACTGCTCCTTACTCGGTATTACATCAACTTAGAAGCTTCTTCTGTGTTCTACTACGGGGCTTTTGGTGTCTCCGCATTCCGCAGCACGCGACATAGCTTTGCACACGATAAATGTAACCGTTTCAGGGAGAAGTGCGGCTAATGTGACGATATGACATTAAGTCGATTCAAAGACAAATGACGAAAACTGGCGGATTTCTCAGGTTCTTACTACATATGAACACTTTTCACATTCTCCTGTGCAACGTGACTGCTAGTCCACCCTGCATGCAAAATCTGTAGGTCCTAGCTCATGTCCAAGGCGCCAAAGCCGGCTAAAAAGCCAAAAATCGATAACTAAACTTGAATTGTACTGCTTCTTACTGGCTATTACATCGACTTAGAAGCTTCTTCTGTGTTCTACTATGGTGCTTTTAGTGTCTCCGCATTCGGAAGCACGCGACATAGCTTTGCACACGGTAAATGTAACCGTTTCAGGGAGAAGAGCGGCCAATGTGACGATCAGACATTAACTCGATTCGAAAGCAAATGACGAAAACGGTCGGATTTCTTTGGTTTTTACTACATATGAACACTCTCCACATTCTCCCATGCAAGGTGTTAGCTAGTCCTCCCTTCATGCAAAATCTTAAGGTACTAGCTCATGTCAAAGTCACCAAAGCCCCCTAAAAAGGCAAAAATCGATAACTAAACTTTAATTGTACTGCTTCTTACAGGCAATTACATCAACTTCGAAGCTTCTTCTGTGCTCTACTAAGGTGCTTTTAGTGTCTCCGCATATCACAGCACGCGACAAAGATTTGCACACGATAAATGTAACTCTTTCAGAGAGAAAAGCTGCCAATTTGTCGATCTGACATTAAGTCGATTCGATAGCAAATGACGAAAACGGGCAGATTTCTCAGGTTTTTACTACATATGAACAATTTTCACATTCTGCTGTGCAACGTTTCTGCTAGTCCTCCCTTCATGCAAAATCGTAAGGTCCTAGCTCATGTCCAAGGCACCGAAGCCGGCTAAAAAGTCAAAAATCGATAACTAAATTTTATTTGTACTGCTTCTTACTGGCCATTACATCAACTTAGAAGCTTCTTCTGTGTTCTACTATGGTGCTTTTAGTGTCTCCGTATATCGCAGCCCGCGACATAGCTTTGCACGCGATAAATGTAACCGTTTCACAGAGAAGAGCAGCCAATGTGACTATATGACATTAAGTTGATTCGATAGCAAATGACGAAAACGGGCGGATTTCTTAGGTTTTTACTACATATGAACACTTTTCACATTCTTTCGTGCAACGTTGGTGCTAGTCCTCCCTTCATGCAAAATCTTAAGGTCCTGCCTCATTTGCAAGGCGCCAAAGCCGGCTAAAAAGCCAAAAATCGAAAACTAAACTTTAATTGTACTGCTTTATACTGGCTATTACTTCAACTTAGAAGCTTCTTCTCTGTTCTACTATGGTTCTTTTAGTGTCTCCGCATTTCGCAGCTCGCGACATAGCGTTGCACAAGATAAATGTAACCGTTTCAGAGCGAAGAGCGGCCAATGTGACGATCTGACTTTAAGTCGATTCGATAGCAAATTTATTTATTTATTTATTTATTTTTTTATTTAACCTGACAAGATTAGGGCCATCAGTCCCTCTCTTACATCTAACCAGGCATTCTACTTATTTTACAGTCATATGTTGTAGTAGGCATGTTAAACTACATCTAATACAAAAAGTGAGATAAACAATTAGAAAGGTACACCTCGAAAAATACATTATTGAAGAGAAAGATTTCAGATAGGAGTGCTGGCAGCAGGGAGTGTGGGGGGAACTCATGGTGAAGGGAGGAGAGGAATAGAGGGACATGATGAAACATAATTAAGGAAAATATAAAGGAAAAGAAGACTGCGTGGCTAATAGAGATAGATGAAGAGGAAGGCATCTCAGAAGCAAGATAGGAGATGCTAGCTTTGCTATTTGACATATGAGAGGATTGGCCTTGCACATTAATTTTGTGGAGAATTTTCATGCGGATGATAGTAGGAAATGCTTCAACTTCTTCTTAAAAGCAACAGGAGATTGAATTTTCCTCAAGGTGAGGGGCAGTTTGTTCCAGAGGCGAACAGCGGCAACTGAGAAGGAGTTTGCAAAAGTTTTTGTTTTGTGAGTGGGCACAGCTAGGATACCAGATAAGAGCGACCTCGTGTTTCGATTATGATGGCATTACACGTTTTTAATCTCTGAAGCTAGGTACTGGGGTGCTTTCGCGACGAGGAGTCGGTGAAGTAGACATATAGTGTGGTAGTCACGCAGTTTGTCCGGCCGCAGCCACCCTAGCTCGGAGTATGAAGCACTAACATGATCATATCGGCGAATGTTGCAGGTGTAACGCACACAGGCATTCATGGTTAGCTCTAGCCGTCTTTTGTTTTCACTACTCATGCCTTGTTGAATCACATCACAATAGTGGAGGTTCGGTAGAACGAGTGCTTGCACGAGCTGGCGTTTCAAGTTCTGTGGGAATATGTTCCGAAACTTTTTGAGAGCATAGAGAGAAGCAGACGTCTTTCGGCACACTGCGACTGTATTCTCCGCCCAGTTGAGATGCTCGTCCAAAGTTACACCCAAGTTTTTCACTGTTTTCTGATATGGTATTGGAGTACCTTCGAGCAGAATAGGAGGTAGCCGTTCGCGGAAATCTGAACTTATTAATTTCTGATGGGCTATTAAGATTACTTGCGTCTTTTTTGCGTTTAATTTAAGCCCCTGGTTTTTCGCCCATGTCACTACTGAAGACAGATCATCATTCATCAGAGCGATTGCAGTGTTTACGTCTTCAGGTCTGACGCTTAGGTAGAGCTGGAGGTCGTCGGCATATGTTTACAGGAGGACAAAACCGACGACAACAACAGTGGTCCTAAGACTGATCCTTGTGGCACTCCCGAAGAAACATGTTTCGAGGAAGATTTTTCATTTGCGCAGAAAACACATTGCTGTCTGTCTTTTAAGTAGCTTTTCAAACCATCTCATTGCACTATCAGAGAAATTAAGCTGTTGCATTTTTCTGAGTAATATGTCGAAGTTAAGAGTGTCAAAAGCTTTGCTGAAGTCCAGTAGCGTCAATATTGTTGCCTTTCGATTGTCGATGGCATATTTCAGGTCATCAGTTACTTTAATTAGAGCAGTGTTTGTGCTGTGATGTTTACGGAAACCAGATTGAAATTTGTCATATAGACTGAATTCATGCAAGTGTTCAGTGATTTGGTCATGAACAATATATTCAAGTGCTTTGGAAACAGCTGGCTGTATGCTAATTGGTCGGTAATCACTAGGCAGTTGCGGGTTTTCGATCTTAGGGATGGGTCGAATTATGCTTCTTTTCCATGCAGTGGGGTATATTCCGTTCACGAGGGAAAAATTAAATATGTCAGTTAAGACAGGTACTAAGATATCGGCAACATTCTTAATCATGGTTATACCGATAATGTCGTTGCCTATTGCATCAGAAGAGATTCTCATTATTGCTATTCTTGCCGTATTTGTTGTTACATGTTTTAGATGGAAGGTATCGTTGTTAGTTATCCTGTTTGGGGATTCTTGTGGGCGGTAATTATCAGCCGTGCTGGTAATCAGAGGTGCAGGGAAGAATTCATTTAATTCGTTAGCTGACACATGAAAAGTAGTTTCCGATTTTGCCTTTCCGACCCCCAAGCTACGGAGATTCTTCCATAGAGTCGTGGGTTTCAGATCGCTGCATACAAGGGAGCGAGCGTGCCTGATTTTGGCATTGCGAATGCATTGTTTCACTCTGTTCCGTAGCTTTCTATATTCTTCGAAACGCTCGGTTTTCGGATCTGCCTTGAAACGCCTGTGGGCAGCATCATTATTAGTCATCCTTTGACGTAATTCAGCTGTCAGCCATGGAGCAGGAGATTTTCTTACACGGACTGTGTGCGCAGGTGCATGTTTGTCATAGAGGGCAAAGAGTTTATCACCAAGTTCATTAATTTTGCCGTCGATTGAAGGTTCTCTGATTATTTGATGCCATGAGATTTCTGAGCAATCGGCTGTTAGAGCGTCAAGGTCAATACTTTTCATGTTCCTACAAGTTATGTAACGCGTAAAGTCAAAAATCGATAAATAAATTTGAATTGTACTGCTCCTTACTGGCTGTTACATCAACGTAGAATCTTCTTCTGTATTCTACTATGGTGCTTTTTGTGACTCCGCATATCGCAGCACGCGACATAGCGTTGCACACGATAAATGTAACCGTTTCAGAGTGTAGAGCAGCCAATGCGACGATCTGACATAAACTCGATTCGATAGCAAATGACGAAAACGGGCCGATTTCTTATGTTTTTACTACATATGAATATTTTTCACATACTACCGTGCAACGTGGCTGCTAGTCCTCCCTGCATGCAAAATCTTAAGTTCCTAGCTCATGTCCAGTGCCCCAAAGCCGGCTAAAAAGTACAAAACCGATAACTTGAATTGCACTGCTTCTTACTGGCTAGTACATCAACTTAGAAGTTTCTTCTGTGTTCTACTATGGTGATTTTAGTGTCTCCGCATTCCGCAGTACACGACATAGCTTTGCACACGATAAATGTAACCGTTTCAGAGAGAAGAGCGGCCAATGTGACCATTTGACATTAAGTCGATTCGATAACAAATGACGAAAAGGGGCGGATTTGTTAGGTTTGTACTACATATGAACACTTTTCTCATTGTCCCCTGCAACGTGGCTGCTAGACCCTGCATGCAAAATCTTAAGGTCCTAGCTCATGTCCAAGGCTCCAAAGAAGGCTAAAAAGTAAAAAATCGATAACTAATCTTGAATTGTCCTGCTTCTTACTGGCTATTACATCAACTTAGTAGCTTCTTCTGTGTTCCACTATGGTGTTTTTAGTGTCTCCGCATATCGCAGCAAGCGACATAGCCTTCCACATGATAAATGTAACCGTTTCAGAGAGTAGAGCTGCCAATGTGACGTTCTGTCATTAAATCGATTCGATAGCATATGACGAAAACGGGGCTGATTTCTTAGGTTTTTTCTACATATAAATAGGTTTCAAATACTCCCGTGCGACGTGGCTGCTAGTCCTCCCTGCATGCAAAATCTTAAGTTCGTAGTTCATGTCCAAGCCCCAAAGCCGACTAAAGAGTCAAAATCGATAACTTGAATTGTACTGCTTCTTACTGGATATTACATCAACTTAGAAGCTTCTTCTGTGTTCTACTATGGTGCTTTTAGTGTCTCCGCATATCGCAGTACGCGACATAGCTTTGCACTCGATAAATGTAACCGTTTCAGAGAGAAGAGCGGCCAATGTGACCATCTGACATTAAATCGATTCGATCGCAAATGACGAAAACGGTCGGATTTGTTAGGTTTTTACTACATATGAACTCTTTTCTCATTGTCCCCTGCAACGTGGCTGCTAGACCTCCCTGCATGCAAAATCTTAATGTCCTAGCTCATGTCCAAGGCTCCAGAGAAGGCTAAAAAGTAAAAAAATCTATAACTATACTTGAATTTTACTGCTGCATACACGCTATTACATCTACTTAGTAGCTTCTTCTGTGTTCTACTATGGTGCTATTAGTGTCTCCGCATATCGCAGCACGCGACATAGCCTTCCACACGATAAATGTAACCGTTTCAAAGTGTAGAGCGGCCAATGTGACGAACTGACATAAAGTCGATTCGATAGCAAATGACGAAACCTGGCGGACTTCTTAGGTTTTTACTACATATGATCACTTTTCACATTCTCCCGTGCAACGTGGCTGCTAGTCGTCCCTGCATGCAAAATGGTAAGGACCTAGCTGATATCCAAGGCACCAAAGAAGGCTAAAAAGTCAAAAATCGTTAAATAAACTTAAATTATACTGCTTCTTACTGGCTATTACATCAACTTAGAAGCTTCTTCTGTGTTCTACTATGGTGCTTTTAGTGTCTCCGCATATCGCAGCACACGACATAGCTTTGCCCACGATAAATGTAACCGTTTCGGAGAGAAGAGCGGCCATTGTGGCGATCTGGTATTTCGTCGATTCGATAGTAGATGCCGAAAACGGGAGGATTTCTTAAGTTTTTACTACATATGATCAGTTTTCACACATTCTCGTGTAACGTGGCTCCCAGACCTCGTTTCATGCAAAATCGTAACGTCGTCAGTCGTATCCCTGGCGCCATAGGCGGCTAATAAGTCAATAATCGATAGCTAAAACTTGAATTGTACTGCTTCTTACTGGCCGATTACATCAACTTAGAGCCGGCCGCGGTGGTCAAGAAGTTCAGGCGCTCAGTCCGGAACCGCGGGACTGCTACGCTCGGAGGTTCGAATCCTGCTCGGGCATGGATGTGTTTAATGTCCTTAGGTTAGTTAGGTTTAAGGAGTTCTACGCTCTAGGGGACTGATGAAAACAGATGTTAAGTCCCATAGTTCTCTGAGCCATTTGAACCAATAACTTAGAAGCTTCTTCTGTGTTCTATGGAGTTGCTATTAGTGCCTCCGCATGCCGCAGCCAGGGACATAAGTTTCCAGACGATAAATGTAACTGTTTTATAGAGAAAAGCATCCAATGTGACGATATGTCATTACGTCGATTCGACGGCAATTGACGAAAACGGGACGATTTCTTAGGTTTTTACAACACATGAACACTTTTCCAATCCTATCGTGTAACGTGTCTTCCAGACTTCGTTTCATGCCAAATCTTAAGGTCGTCGGACATGTCTGAGGCACCAAAGCCGGATAATAAGTCAATAATCGATTACTAAAACTTGAATTTTACTGCTTCTTACTGGCTGATTACATCAACTTATAAGTTTCTTCTGTGTTTTACTGTGTTGCTATTAGTGCCTCCGCATACCGCAGCACACAAAGTAAGTTTGAAGACGATGAAGGTAACCGCTTCACAGAGAAATTTCAAATTCTGTGTCTGTGTCTATTGCCTGCTCATATTGTTTAAAGCAGGTTGCTCTAAATGCCCAGTGGATCTGATTCCATTGATACCTATTCTAAACAATCTCGGATTGGTAAAGACCAAGCTCTGCTTATACTTATAGTCTGGGAAGTTGACAGTAAAATATGATGGTTAAAGATGTCCACTGAGTATTCCCATATACACTGAAGTTAGCTTTGAACAACAAATTATTAATTGGCCACCTACTCTTGACTCAATAGCTACTAAGATCTTTCACTAGTGAAGGAGGTGACGACGTTGTTACGTCCACTAGAGGCTTCTGTAGTTTGCTGAAAATGATGTGATATAATTGTGCCTTGTGATTTTCTGTGGAGTTCCAGAGTAAGTTCTATACTGGTGCAGGACATTCATTCGTGCTGTTCTCATTCGAGGCAATCCTGGATTCTGAATCTCAAGCACCAGAGGATTATAAACAGCAATGCAACCTCTGTCTTCCTGGCTGTGCACTATTTCAAAGTGCTCTGGTTGACAGTCTCTTCTCATTGTGCAGTGCTTGTAGATTATTGTAAATGGATTATCTGCATTATTTAGAACATCTCATTCTAAACTTTCTAAAGAACGAGACTTTTCTGTCATGACCACTTTTTGTGTGAGGTGATAAATACCAGGAATTTGATTGCATTTTGAGAACCTAATGGTAACTAACATTATTGTCTATGTAAATTAATGGAACTGGATTTTTCCTGATGTCAGCAGTTTTCCGAAGGTCGTCGTTTTTCCCGAGGTCGTCGTTTTTCCCAAGGTCGGCGTTTTTCCCCGAGGTCGGCGTTTTTCCCCGAGGTGGGCGTTTTTCCCCGAGGTCGGCGTTTTTTCCCAACAGCGGCGTTTTTCCCCGATGTCGGCGTTTTTCCACGATGTCGTCGTTTTTCCCCAAGGTCGGCGTTTTTCCACGATGTCGTCGTTTTTCCCAAGGTCGGCGTTTTTCCCCGAGGTCGGCGTTTTCCCCCGAGGTCGGCGTTTTTCCCCGAGGTCGGCGTTTTTGCCCCGAGGGCGGCGTTTTTCCCCGAGGTCGGCGTTTTTGCCCTAAGGTCGGCGTTTTCCCCCGAGGTCGTCGTTTTTCCCAAGGTCGACGTTTTTTCCCGAGGTCTGCGTTTTTGCCCCGAGGTCGGATCAAAGATTTTTTTTCCCGAGGTCTAGAAATCTATCGATATATTGAAAATCCAAAGTATTTTCATGTATGTAGACTATACTGTTATGTCATGTCATCTTGAAACATTTATCCGACCACTAGATAATGGTATTTATCAAGATAGCGATATATTTCGTTATATCTATTTATTTCGATAATCGTTTTCTTAGGGGTACAGATTTATTTTGAGACGTCCATACTTTTCCCATTATCGATTCAATTCGATATATCGACTTACGTAGATGCGCACATTAAATCATGATATCGATTTATTTCGAGATATCTATCTATATTGAGGAGTCTATTTATTTCGAGATATCTATTGATTTAGAGTATCCGTTATATCGAGATATCGATTTATTTTGATATACCGACACAATTAAGGTTGTCTATATATTTCCAGGTATCGATATATTTCCATGTATTGGTGTACTACAGATATCGATTCTTATCGAGATATCGATATAATTCAAGGTACCTCCATATCTCTAGTAATCCATAAATTTCTAGATATCGCTATTTTGAGAGATATCTTTATATTACGTGGTACCAATATATTTCGAGATATCGATATATTTCTGTACCTCAATTTATCTCGATATGTCGACTAGCATCGAGATTTCGGTCTATATGGTAAGCCGAAATGCGTCTAGATGTCGATATACTTCGGGATATCGACTCATTTCGGTGTAGCGGTTTTTTGCAGGTGTCGATTTATTTCGAGGTTTCGATTTATTTCACGGTGTCGATTTATTTCGTGGTTGCGATTTTTCGAGGTTGCGATTTATTTCGAGGTGGCGATTTATTTCGAGGTGGCGATTTATTTCGAGGTGTGGATTTATTTCGAGGTGTCGATGTATTTCTAGGTGACGATATATTTCGATGTTACTTGTCGACTGCATCAGCTTAGAACCTATTTCGTACAGAGTGGTGCGACTGCATACCTCAGCAGGCTACATTGATATCCAGACGATGAATTTTACCGTTTCCGAGAGAAAAGCGTGCGATGTGATGAATTGGCACTACTTCATTATGAAAACAAATGACGAAAACGTGAGGTTTTCTTCGGTTTTTCTGCCACTGCTGCCAACTTTCAGCCCACCCCCTCCTCCCCTTCCCCAGTCGTGGCGATCAGCTTTTGTGATGGAAATGGACACAGGAAAGTAATAACGTTCCATGAAATCCCATTCTAGGGACGTTCAAGGGTAAATGTTCCAGACGGTTTATTTGCATTAAGACACGCATACTGCGCATCTACAATGTCACATCTGCCAGATCGTTTCTATTGTCAACAGTGGAAAACAAAACAGCGTACTGAAGAAGCCATAGTGAGACGCGGTTTTTGGTAGACGAAATAATAGGAATACTCTAGCCATTGATAATGATGATCTAATGAGAATTCTGTTATTGTTTTGAAAGATGCATTTAAATATGCATTGAACGTAGCTCCAAATTATTTTGAGAATTATAATTGCGGTATTATGAATCTACATTGGAGATTTTGTAATGCAAAACATTTCGATCTGAGAATACTTTACGTGATAGTACGGCATTGACCTTGTGTGTCATTAGGGTAAAGTTAATTTGCCGCCATTCACATAAAATTTATCCGCCATTAACATAAAATCTATTTTTCAGCGTACTGCAATAAGGACTCACTTCAGATGATTGGACAATTAAAGAGAACTCAAACCGTTATTTTAATAGTATTCGTAGGTCCATTGCAGCATTTACCGTGGACAGTCCCTGAGCCTAGACTGTCAGTTTTATGTAGGGAGTACTACTTTAAAAAAGCACTCCGTGTTCAGGTCACAAGTGGCCAATCAGGACCATCCGACCGCCACGTCATTCTCACTGAGGGTGGAGGAGGAGCTGGCTCTCCCACTCGTTGTGGTAGTTTCCTTTGACTGGAGCCGCTACTATTCGGACGAGTAGTTCCTCAATTGGCATCGGAAGGCTGAGTGCAACCCGAAAAATGCCAACAGCGCATAGCGGCCCATATGGTCACCCATCCAAGTGCCGACCACGCCCGAAAGTGCTAAACTTCAGTTATCTGACGGGAACCGGTGTATCCACTGCGGCAAGGCCATTGCCCCTACCACTTTTTATGATATTTTTGATCGTAGTTCAGGTCTGATGGCTGGGAAGAATGGACGTTTACCATGTTATGCACATTTATATTTTCACTACGTCGACACAGCTGGTCCAATTACGACCACAGGTGATGGTAGCCATAATGATCGTGCCAAGCATCCCGTGTACATTAGTTACACCCAAGTGTGTGGGCATCACAGCATTCGTGACATTTAAATTTGTTACTTCTTTGCTACTATATTCGCAATAAATTTTGCAGACAGTATCCGCATATGACGCTGAATGTACCTACAAAATTATATCATTGTACGACACATGTTTCGGGAGATACGTCATAAAAACTCAGGACAAGGCCAGACGCTGCATAGTACGGACGTGGACGCACAGCTCTAAATAAATGCCTGGTCAACACCAAGCTTTTCCGCTAGTCATCTATAAAGATAAAAAATCCCCAATATTGTCTACCAGCGTATTTTTGAAAAACCTTTATTTTGTCATCCATTTTTTTCCTGTAAAAATCGTAAAAGCCGTGCATCATTGTGTTTTTAAAAAGCGTTTCTTATTGTCATCTCTTTTTATGTATTTTAAACCATCTATCGCTTGTGTAACCTGTGGCTACAAGTCCATTCCCTTTATGGTGTAATCGAAATAATAAACAACGCAAAAAAGTGTGGGTCAATTTCTTCCTCATTTTTCGGAACTTCTGATAATAGTAAATCGTTGGCTCTTTGAGGGCGTGGTAGGTACATACAAGAGATTAGTGTAAGATTAGAATTTGGGTTAGATGCAGTGCCAGGAGGTTCTGTTTCTATCTGGCTAGCTTCAGAGTACTTCACCATCTACTAAGTGATGCGTTTCATTGTGAATGGTGTGTTCTGTGCTAGGTCTACCCTTTTACTGCACAATGCTGTTCCTTCGATGCTATTAAAACCAGGATGTTATCAAAATATATGCACAGTGGCAGACTGGAGCCTGCAGAAATATTTCCAGTGGTGGGGAGGGGGGAAGGCGGGTCGGGGCTGGAGTGCATGATTCTGAAACTGGCACTCTGTGTACAAATCAGCTGGTCAGTTACGAGGTGCATCAAGCTACAAGACCCTAACTCTATAAGCGCTACAACTGGTCAAAGCTAAGGTTTAGCAGTATTGTGGAGAATTCTTATCTGGAAGAGTATGAGTATACTGTAACGAATAAAAACTCTTTACTCCAGATTCCAGGGAGGGTTGGGGGCGATGGGTGAAAGTGCCCTTTTGCCTATCCTCCCCTCCCGACCTCCTCCCCTCCCCCTCCCCTTCACCCTCGCAGACGCCAATGGCTGGCCCGTTCATTTTGAGAACATCAGAGCTCCAGTAACCTTTCTGAGAAACTGTTCTTGTTGTCCTTGTGCGTCAATCTTACCACTCAGAACACCAATGGGAATGTTGGTTATCGCTGAAATAACTGGTTTTCGGCTCTTATCAGTTTCCCAACCCTTCTTTAAGCTAATTGTTAAAGCCCGTCACAATACCAGTTCTTGTAATAACCGATTTTCAGTCTTTTATTTACATTATTTTCTCTAGTAAACGTAGAAATCAAACAAAGATTAAACAATTTTTACTTTCTCAGTTTCTTGATAAATGGAATCAAAATGTCAAATTAAATACCCTTATGATGACCTGCAGCCGTTCAGAACGAAATTAGAATTATATTAATACCGTCAGCTGCTCACGTGTGTCGATATATATCAACGGCGACAGGTGACAATGTGTGCACGTCTGGGACTCGAACGCGGGATCTCCTGCTTACATGGCAGGTGCTCTGCCCATCTGAGCCACCGAGGGCACAGACGATAGTGTGACTGCAGGTACTATCTCGCGCACGCCTCCCGCGAGACTCACATTCTCACCTTGCATGTCCACACACTACATTCGTAGTGTCCCACACCGACACACTCATTACTCGTGGAACACATTCTTACCAAGTCCAGTTCGGGGAATACGTGTGCATCTTCACAGAAGAAGGTCATGGCTGGTATTGCCAGAACCATATACTTATATTGATATGGACATGTCTTCCACGAGGAATGAGTGTGTTGGAGTGGGACTCTACGACTGTAGTGTATGGACATTCAAGGTGAGAATGTGAGTCTCGCAGGAGGCGTGCGCGAGATAGTCCCTGCAGTCGAACCATACACTGTGTCCTCTGTGCCTCAGATGGATAGAGCGTCTGTCATTTTAGCAAGAGATCCCGGGTTCGAGTCCCGGTCGCGGCACACATTTTCACTTGTCCACGTTGATATTTATCAACGCCCGCGAGCAACTGACGGTATTAATATAATTCTAATTTCTTTAAATTAAATAGTCAAATAAAACTTTGTCCGATCTTCGCTGCTGGCGAGTGCTTCTATACTACAGAAAACTGGCAATATTATCCTAGTGATTATAGTTTTTAGAAGCTCTGCTCAAAAATTATATTGTAATCGGTTATCACAGCACTATGCAGGCATTACGTATAGTCCAGCGATAAAGAGTGAAAACTGCGGCAGGAGAACTCTCTTTTTCGTTTTAATTTCTCTGTTTATAAGGGCTAAAAGCAGATAACGGCATACTACGTAGACACAGCAGCAGATCAGGCACTTTCTACTTTTATCCAGAACTATGAATGATTTGTTAAATTTAAACTTTTTTCCTTGTATGATGTCGCAAGTCGACCAAATCTAACTTTGTTCTTCACTCGTACCGCATATCGTAAAATACTTCCAGACTTCCAGATGGTGCCATTCTATGTTACAACTGACGTTCGACAACAGCGAGAAACTGTGTCCAGTCTCGCGCTCTGCTTGTATAACAGGCACAGTATTGTCTCGGCAATGTTGGACCAATCCATTTGTTGCTCGTTTCTATCAGCAGTGTTATTAAAGTGGCATACATAACTTTTCCCATTTTTTTCTGTAATAACGCCGTATTTCAGTGCTATGGAAATCTTACGAATAAAAATTACTCGTCTTTTTTTAAAAAGGTTTATTTGAAAACTAAAAATTTTACTACGACATCTGTGGCTAATTGATATATCTGTTTTTACGTGGTTATCAGGAAAAAATGAAAAGATACTTGTTATAATCGAGAGCAAACAAATACTGAAAGACATCGGATATTCAGAACTAAAATACCCATGTCGTTTTAACTGATCGGTTTTTCTATCTATAAACTGCAGTGTCGCCATAGAAAAGTGTGTCGCTCCATCAATGTCCATAGCAACTTTGAGATATGTGTTTATGCGCAATATCGGCAAATGGAAACACGAAGAGGTAATAAGCACCTGAGCGATAGAATTTATTTCACAGTCAGAAAAGTCGAGTGACAGGCAAGACTGAATCACTGTAATAGAAATTATATGGAAAGCTGTGTAAAGGAAAATTTCCAGTTCTTTCGTGGATTCCAAAATTGAAGCAAATTCCGGGACACCAAGGTGACATAGTCTTATACGGATAGTATTCCATGACTAACGTAATTGGCCCATATACTGTACTGGTATACGGATAATATTACACGACTAACGTAATTTACCTGAAATAATTTACAAACATGTTACTGTAACATTCGCTACTACTCATTACGCTAATTCACCTTCAGCCATTAAGCGCAAATCTCAGTTATGATACGTGCGCCAAACAAAAATTTATCAACCTAGTAACTCAAGACAACTACAAACGATCATTGTGTGCAAAATAAATAGAACACTTCATAAGAAGAACATGACGGGTTTGAATCATTCCCACCGCAAAGGATGAAAAATTCAGGCTCGCACACAAGACCACTTGATAACTAACCAGAAATTCAGATTAGTTGTAGCTTCGGTGACAATCGCCTTTTTTACATTTTCCCCGTAAACTAGATAATTATGAAACGTAAGCAACTACTCTAAAATATCTGCGGCAACGGCCTTGCCGCGGAGGTTGCATCGGTTCACGTGGGATCACCGAAGTTAAGTGCGTTGTCGGGCGTTGAAGGCACTTGGATGGGTGATCATCCAGGCCGCCATGCGCTCTTGCCATTTCTCGGGGTGCACTCAGCCTCATGATGTCAATCGAGGAGCTACTCGACCCAATAGTAGCGGCTCCGGTCAAAAAATACCAACATAACGACCGGGAGAGCAGTGTGCTGACCCCCGCCCCTCCTGTTCGCATCCTCCACGGATGATGACACGGCGGTCGGATGGTGCTGTCCCTGTAGGCCACTCGTGGCCTGAAGACGGAGTGCTTACAAAGCAACTACTCTCCAGTGCATGGCCGTACTACTGAGACCTTGATGCCTGGCATCAACAACAGATGGCAGCACAAGAGGTTGGCTTACGCCTACTGCCGAATTTTGCGATCTGTCGTAAGCCTGCGTAAGCACGTAGGGCCTTCCGTCTTAAGTGCAAGCATATCCATTGCGTTTTCTGTCAAGCGACTTGAGTGGAATATTTCATTATTTCTGAAATTTTATAGAAATGTTTTTCGTTGTATATCCTCACCATCGGTACTGAATTTACTGTAAAATTATTTGCTCACTTTTCGGAACTTCCGTTCATAGTAAATCGATACTATTTGAAGCCGTGGTAGACACGAGTCTAGTGTGCTTCACCTTCAGCACCTTCTGTGTCAGTCTCGGTTAATATGTCGCTGATTTCACAACGAACAGTTCGTTGTCTACTGAGTATACTGTCATTTGCACGACACTATCCCTCCCACGCTGCTAAATGTAGGTCGTCGGCAAAATATGACTGCAGTGGAACAAGGGCGTCTGCAGAAATTTCCCCAGGAGGTGGTGGTGGTGGCATTGGTAGTGGTGTGTGTGTGTGTGTGTGTGTGTGTGTGTGTGTGTGTGTGTGTGGAGGACTATTACTATGAAACTCACACAGTCCAGACCGCCAAGGAAAATAAACCTTGAGATTTGGAAAGAGTGTTGATCTTATACCGCTTATACTGCATATTTCAAAATTCCACCTCTAAGGGGGAGACGCAGGACATGAAAGGATTTCTGAATCATGTAGCTATTAAGGTAATTTTGAAGCTAGGCATACGAACATTTGTATCTGGTTTCTAGGTCAGAAATAAAGAAATATGTGTTCCAGTATCTTTGGGAATTTAACCTCTATGAGGTGAAATAGTGGATGAACATTTTATTTTGAGATAAATAATTATGGAAGAACTATGAAAGTATTTTTAAGGCTACATCTACGAAAATTGGTATTTGACTTCAAGGCTACAAATAAGAAAATACGTGTTTCGGTGTTTTTGGAAGTTCAACCCCTAAGGGGATGAAATAGAGTGAGCTGGTGCGTTTCTGGCGCCAGTTTCCGTCGATCGTTGTTTCGATCTTTGAGTCGCGGTCCAGAGGACACTGCTCCCTAAGCGACTGTAGTAGTTCTCTGTGCAGCCCAACATCGGGCTTACCACGCTTACACTGGACACAGTTGCCAACAAATCGCCTGCCATCGCGATATAGGTTGGGCCAAAACATGTATTCCTGAACTCGGTTCAAGGTCTTGAAGAACCCCAAATGACCCCCGTCCGCCGACTCGTGGAAATATCTCAGTGCCATGCTAACTCGTTCCTGTGGAATACAGACCTTCACTTGGCCACGGTTGGCTCCCCCTTTACACAAGAGGCCCGCACGAAGGCAACAGCTAGTGACGACGTCGCCATCCACAAACTGCTGCATATTCGGTCCCCACCCGGCGTCCTCGGCCTGTTTGCCGGCTAAGTCGAAGAAGAAGCCGGGTGTCTCGGAGAGAAGGAAATTCACTCCCAGATCCGGCTCCACGTTTCTGAAAATGGTTCATTATGAAAGCATTATGAAAGCATATCTGACAATTCGTATTCGGATAATCTGTTACAATTTTTAAAAACTACGTGTTTCACTGGTTTTTAACTTCGAGCATAAGGGGATGAAAATTTTAATGAAATATTT
Source organism: Schistocerca gregaria (assembly GCF_023897955.1). Taxonomy (NCBI): domain Eukaryota; kingdom Metazoa; phylum Arthropoda; class Insecta; order Orthoptera; family Acrididae; genus Schistocerca; species Schistocerca gregaria. Next base: position 17,444,810 of record NW_026061824.1, on the reverse strand, counting down.
ATTGCGTTATATTAAAATATTTTAAATCTGCATCTACGAAAACCGGTATTTCACTTCTCAATTAGATATAAAGAAATATGCGTTATACAAACAAGAATACAAACGGCTTGATTAACAAAAACCTTGGACCCCAGCTGTCAGCATTGCTTTTTGGTCATTCAGCAAAAGACCATGCTTCAACGGCGTTAAGTTTAGAAAAGTTTAGAAAGTGTTGCAGTTTATAAAATACATAAAAAAACGATTAAAGAAAAAATGCTTTGCAGACCATGAACGGTCTAAGTAAGTAAAGAAGCGGATGATAAGCTAGCTCTTTATGCAAATAAGTTGGTCAGTTTAAGTTCCGAGACATGTCATGCAGCAGGAACGGAATCCTGTAGTTTCTACGATTGGCTAAAGGAAAAGTTTTGCAGAATCACGCGAAATCACTTCTGCAAGTGGCTGAGAATCTCGTAATGAATAAAAATTCTGTACTGAGAATTCCAAGGTGGGAGAGGCGAGATTCCTCCCCCCCCCCCCTTCCCCCTTCTCAGAATCCTATCCTTCTTTACCTACAGCAAAAAATAAATAAATAAATAAAACTAGAGAAATTTCTACTGTGAAACTATTTGCATACAAGAGAACGGCCATTAAAATTTAACTCTTCAAAGTTTTAAGCCCTGGCCCGTTCGAAAATTCAATTTCTTTGTAGTTGCATTTTTTAAAGGTGTACTTGTCTAGACTCCTGGAACGGAAAGGTTTTTTTTTTAATCCGTGCTTTACAAAAGTTTCTACAGTCTATTGTTTGAAGCAGTGTCACGGCTGCCATGAGCCTCGCGGGGTACCCGCCATGTGTCCAACGCCTTGTCACGGTTCGCGCGGCTCCCCCCGTTGGAGGTTCGAGTCCTCCCTCGGGCATGGTTGTGTGTGTGTTGTCCTTAGCATAAGTTACTGTAAGTAGTGTGCAAACATACGGACTGATGGTTCAAATGGCTCTGAGCACTTTGGGACTTAACATCTGAGGTCATCAGTTTCCTAGAACTTAGAACGACTTAAACGTAACTAAATTAAGGACATCACACACATCCATGCTCGAGGCAGGATTAGAACCTGCGACCGTAGCGGTCGCGTGGCTCCCGACTGAAGTGCCTACAACCGCTCGGCCACATCGGCCGGTCTATCATGTATTCTAGAAGAGCTGCACGGTCGTCAGTGGCGCCTGTTCTTTCTAGAACAGTTACTATCTTCATATCTATGGTTAAACGTCACCCAGCCATTGACCTTCGTCTGTGCGAATGCGGACAGGCTACCGGAAATCTTACGGGAATCGTCACCTTAGTGTGAGCCAGTAATGAGTGGATGGACAAATACCTATTAAGTACATTACGTAATCGGATTGTGGGCGGTTCGGGGTGTGAGTCTCACGGGAAGCGTGCGAGGGATAAATTCCTGCAGTCGTGCTGTTCATTTGTGCCCTCGATAGCTCAGATGGATTGAGCGTCTGCCTTGTAAGCAGGAGATCCTGGGTTCGAGTCCCAGTAGCGGCACACTTTTCAGCTGTCCCCATCGAAGTATATCAACAACACCTGTCGGCAGCTGAGGGTTTCAATTAATTATCAGTTGTGTAGGTGATTCGATGAACCCTTTGCCAGGCACTTAAATGTGTTTTGCAGGGTATCCATATAGATGTAGATGATAACTCGTCCCGTGTCGCACGTGCTCAAAAGGATTCATACTGCAGAATGCATGCAAACATACTCACCGAAAATACGGACGAATATCAAGTGCAGGCTGCCGAGTGCTGCATATCCAGCTTAGACAGATCGGCTTTTCCTGCCAAGAAGAACAGGAAGTTGCTGTCTAGGAACAATCAGAGGTAGAGGAAGGGCTGATAAATACTCCTTGAATTGCAGACTAAACGTAAATAACGAAAATACATTTTTGGTAAAAATTGGTCAAAACATAATCGTTTGCCCTCCGTATTGGATTAGCTGTTTTGAATATTGAAAATCTGACTTCAGATTCGTTTTCAGCGACATTAAGAATATATGTGTAACACTCAGTTCATGCAAATCGAAGTAATAATATAACTAAATGTTTTCCCTAAACTTTGAACACTTTTTTTTTTCGAGTAACGATTTTCTCAGAACGGCATGCAGCATAAATTAAAAGTGGTTCGATCTCTTAACTTCTACCTCTGACCCCTAAAAGTAAACACTTTTCTTAGGAACTTATAGCTATAATATGACATTTGTTAATATTAACTAATTTTTGTGTAGGCATAAGGAGTGAAACAAACCCCTCAAAATCGAACTCAAAGTTCGAATTAGCACTGTATCGTTAAATTTAAGGTTGTTTCATTGCGGTTAGGTATACGCTCCCATTAATTTTATGTATTATCGACTGATGTTATCCATTTTCAAGTTCAGAGAAATAATGTAGTATCAACTGATGTTACCCATTTTTGAATTCAGGTAACATCTGAGGTGCCACACTGCACGCACTCTGCGTACTCCAGTCTCGCAAGCCCTTGATCAAATCATAATTACCGGCGCCATTTTTTATTGAAAATCTAAAATTAAGCTCATAGTATTGTCACTCGTAATTCCCAAACAGATCTTTCGAATGTATTTTCATTGTCTCAAAAAAAATTTCAAATTTACCCTTTTTTGCTCATTTGTATGAGAACCTGGCCGTAACGCCGGAATATAGTCACTAGATTTTTTTTCAGAGACGCTGTACGTTCGCGAGAAGACTTTCGTTCTGCGCGTGTCGAAGGACATTCCTCAGATATTACTGTGTGTGTGCTACTCAGTCGTGCCATTTAAGTGTACATCTTTGCATAGTTTTCCTTTCACGATGTAAACAGTGTTCCGCTCAGTTGCTAACTGGCCAGTGAGTGGTTCCGAAGGTGTCGGATTTGCGGTGCGTTCGGTTTGCTAGGACAACAGCAGACTGGCGTGGTGCGATGGCAGAAGCAGACACTGAGGGAGCTAGCTGCTGGGACGCCAGCGAACAATTTATGCCAAGTAAGACGAAGAGGACTATTCTAAAATTACGAGCCGTCTAAAAAGTGTTTATCATTGGTAAATCTTGCTGTTGAGTCTGACAAAACTGACAGTTTTTCCTAGAGATACAGGAAATCCCCCCACCCCCACTCAATGAATATTTGGTTGTGATGACAGGCCGATTGGTAGTGTAGCCCGAGATCTAAGTTAGGTTGGAAGGTGGTAATTTGATTGAGAGTTGTTTACGCCAACGATTATGAATGCCGACTAAACGTTGTGCGAGCAGATTGCCCTGTAGCGTAGCCAAGTGTTTCCGTCCGCGCCACATTTAACACACTTTCTCTAACTGTGTACAAAAGTCTCACAACAGCCACGATAACTACGTTTCTGGTGGGGGGAGGGTAGAGTCCACTATGTAACTTTCACGGCAAATTTTAGTAACCGCATAAACTAACCGAAATAGAAGCGTCATTTTAACTATATTTCCTTTTGTGGGAAAATAATGGTTCTCCTCTTTTGGCAGCAACTGTAATATGTAGGCGACTTATTAGTTTTTTTTAAACTCTGAATCATGATCTCAATAGACGCAGTGCTTTTTTTACGTTACTTGATTTGTGGTCTATAGTAAACAATGCAACGAATTGGTAAATTCCTTGAAGTTTGACATGTGTTACATAGACGACGTCTGCAATGTTCGTAAGGCCAAGTTTGCATATATTCGGTGTCTGTTTTTTTGGCCATGTACTGTATAATTAAGGGGAGGAGGATTATGTTCAAGGAGCAGTGCATTAGCAGTCTATGGAGAAATTGAGAATTTGGATCTAACGAACGGCATGCTCGGGCAGTTCGTGATATTCTGTTGACCACTGTGTAATTCGGACACAGTGATCATTGCCTCTCCCTCGTAACCAGGGGACTCGGGTGCTAATCCTGGTCTGGCACAAATTTTCAACAGTGCCCATTGACTAAAGTCTGTGCCCATTGTCAGCTAATATCATTGTTTCGGTGTTAAATAGTATTTTGTTCGCGATACGTGGTTTAGCTTTTTCATGGATAACAGCTTTGAAAAGCGTACAGGTTATATTGATATTCGCTCGTCGTTAGTCCAAGGCAACTATAGCGATTTATAAACACAGTTGTAGTTCGTATTAAGCCCACATACGTAATTGTGTCCTGTGTTTCTTTACCAAGAACTACTCCGTAAGTAATTCCCCTGTAGTGGTATTTTGTTATAGTATTTTGTTTAAATATTTATAGACTGCAGGCTTGGATGAAATATGAAACACATGTCCGAAGTTCCTGTTGATATTGCAGATACTGTTTCATCCGTACTAGGGGCCAAAACATTTCATCAAATACAGAAGGACACAATTTGTCTCGAGATTTAGCAATTTTTCGTAATAGAGGCCTTGCGTCGATATGTTTTTCTCTAATTCTTGTTTGGATTTAATCTTAAAACACACTAACTCTTCCACCACTTATTCGATATGTGTTTTCATCCCTTTCGTAGCCTAGAGTTCCTAAACGGTCGATAATATTAATAATTTCCTTTCTCAATTTTATTTTCTGTAAAATCTCCTGTTTATGGTTATTGCTAACATGTTTCACGTTCTCACTTTTATTATTTTTATTTTTCTAGTTTTGTGCCTTGTAGCCAAATTTTCTTTGAATCTGGTTTTCAATTCTGAAATAGTAACAGTTGAAGGTCAAGAGAAGATTGCGGTCTATTTGAGGAGAGTGGCTTGGAGATTTTTTATAACAGACGTATACAGGTCATGGGGATCCTTACCTATATACATTTACTTCGAGTGTGATGTAGCCCATTCTCTTGTCATGATCTCGGCTGTATCGTAGCACATTGTCTCGGTTAGGTTGGAGATTTCTGTTGAGAGTTGCCGAAGTCAACGAAAGTGATTACAAAGTAAAGACTGTGCTAACAGAACGATCTGTAGCGTAGTCCAACACGTTCTTTCTGTCCTTTTAAAGCCTCTTTTAATTAAAAATAACTAAAGCTGCAAGATACAATCACAAAAACTGTATTACGTAATAGAGTAATCCCAGACTATTGTTGTGTAAGTTGTGTGCGTACACTATTTTTTTTTTGTCAGTGAATATACACTTTTTTACTCATTTGCTGGGTTTCAGTTTTCCCCGTTTTCTGGCAAAAAACCTTTTCCTGTGAAGGGCCCATTAGCTTGTCGGTTATATTTGTGACATTCTCGACGGTCAGTAATTTCGTGATAGTCCATCCACCGGCGTCATTGTTAACATCGGATATAGATTTAAGTATTAGGAAGGCTAATATGAAGCTAATGCATGAGTAGGTCTAATAATTAATAAAAATAGGAATGCGGGTAAGCTACTACATACAGCATAGTGAACGCATTGTTGTGGCCAAGATAGCCACGAATCCCACGCCTACCAAAGTCGTAAAAGTAGTCTTCAGATGATGAAGAAATTGATGGAATGTGTGATGAGATAAAAGAAATCATTCAGATAGTGATGGGAGATGAAAATTTAATATTAATGGGTGACTGGAATTCGACAGTAGGAAATGGAAGAAAAGGAAACGTAGTAGGTGAATATGGAATGGGGGTAAAAAATTAAAGAGGAAGCCACCTGGTAGGCTTTTGCCCAGAGCATAACTTAATCATAACTAACACTTGGTTCAAAAATCATGAAAGAAGGTTGTATACGTGGAAGAGACCTGGAGATACTGCAATATTTCATATAGATTATATAATGGTAAGACAGAGATTTAGGAACCAGATTTTAAATTGTCAGACATTTCCAGGGGCAAATGTGGACTCTGATTACAATATATTGATTATGAACTGTAGATTAAAACTGAAGAAACTGGAAAAAGGTGGGAATTTAAGGAGATGGGACCTGAAAGAACTGACAGAATCAGAAGTTGTACAGTGTTTCAGGAAGAGCATTAGGGAACGATCTACAGGAATGGGGGAAAGTAATACAGTGTGATGGGGGATCTGAGTGGTGTACTGTCAAGGGGGAGGGGGTTCCTCAGGGATCAGTGTTGGGGCCGCTCCAGTTCCTTATTTATATAAATGATATGCCCTCAAGTATTACGGGTAACTCTAAAATATTTTTGTTTGCTGATGACACTAGCTTGGTAGTAAAGGATGTTGTGTGCAACATTGACTCCGTTTCAAGTAGTGCAGTACATGACCTCAGTCCATGGCTTGTAGAAAATAAACTAACGTTAAATCACAGTAAGATTCAGTTTTTACAGTTTCTAACACACAATTCAACAAAACGTGACGTTTTAATATCACAGCATAGGCATATGATTAGTGAAACTGAACGGTTCAAATTCCTAGGTGTTCAAATAAATAGTAAGGGGTTGTGGAAAGCCCACGTTCAGGATCTTGTTCAAAGACTTAATACTGCCATTTTCACTATTCGAACGGTACCGAAAGTGAGTGATACTTCGCCAAGTAAATTAGTCTACTTTGCTTATTTCCATTCACTTATGTCGTATGGTATTATGTTTTTGGGTAACTCTTCCCATTCTAGAAGGATATTTTTGGCTCAGAAACGAGAGGTTCGGGCAAAAAGTGGTGTGAGTTCACGAACCTCTTGTCGACCTCTGTTCAGGGAGTCTGGGTATTTTGACATTGGCCTCTCAATATGTATATTCCTTATTGTCGTTTCTTGTTACCAATATTAGTTTATTTCCAACAATAAGCAGCTTTCACTCGGTTAATACTCGGGAGAAATCAAACCTCCATTTGGATCGGACTTCCTTAACTCTTGTGCAAAAATGTGTGCAGTATACTGCTGCATCCATTTTCAATAAGCTGCCACTCGAATTCAAAAATCTTAGCAGTAATCCACGCGCTTTCAAATCGAAACTGGAGTGTTTCCTCATGGGTCACTCCTTCTATTCTGTCGAGGAGTTAATTGAAAAATTAAGCTGATTCTCATTGTACTGCTGATAGCGTTTGCTTAAACTTATGGACTGATTTTCTCTCAGGTTCATGAACATGTATTTCTATCTGTTATTACTTTTATGTTGTAAGTTCATGTGTCGCCCTAACCGCCGTCTGCTTCACGTCTGCTGTGCAGCGAGCTACCTTAATTTAAGTATTAACTGTATTTTTCTTACTTGTCACTTCTTCTTCCGTGTGTTTTTGCTTTTGCTGCCTCGGAGTGTAGCGGCAGTGGGGAGTCTAGTGCGTCGCATGGTGCACCCCAGGTGTTAGATGCTTCACCCACTGTCCCTGCTGTCGAGACATCTTCGCGGGTACCGGGCGCGGCTGGTTACCCTCTCCCCAAGGGGAGTGGCGGGTTCAGCGGCGTTCGCGGCGCACGAGGCGGAGGGTCAATGTGGAGGCTGGCCGTGTGGCATCGCCCGCTCTGCCTGTGAATGGACATGTGGCTGCTCCTTCAGCAAGGTCCGAGCAGGCACACGGGGGGAGGGGTTTATTAGTTATTGGGAGCTCCAACGTTAGGCTGGTGATGGAGCCCCTTAGGGAAATAGCGGAAAGGTCGGGGAAGAAGGCCAGTGTTCACTCTGTGTGCTTGCCGGGGGGTCTCATCCGAGATGTGGAGGGGGCCCTACCGGCGGCGATAGAGAGCACTGGGTGCACCAGACTGCAAATTGTTGCTGATGTCGGCACCAATGACTCCTGCCGTCTGGGTTCAGAGGTCATCCTCAGTTCGTACAGGCGGTTGGCGGAGTTGGTGAAGGCGGAAAGCCTCGCTCGCGGGGTGGAATCAGAGCTAACTATTTGTAGTATCGTTCCCAGAACCGATCGCGGTCCTCTGGTTTGGATCCGAGTGGAAGGCTTAAACCAGAGGCTCAGACGATTCTTCGGAGAGCTGGGGTGCAAATTTCTCGACCTCCGCAATGGGGTGGAGAAATGTATGTTCCCCCTGAATAGGTCAGCCGTGCACTACACGCCGGAAGCGGCTACGAGGGTAGCGGAGTACGTGTGGAGTGCACATGGGCTTTTTATTAGGTTAGAGAATTCCCTCCCTAGGCCCGACAAGACGCCTCCTGAGACGCGGCAAGGCAGGAGTAGGCAAAATGCGACAGGGAATAACAATATTAATGTGCTAATAGTAAACTGCAGGAGCGTCTATAGAAAGGTCCCAGAACTGCTCTCATTAATAAACGGTCACAACGCCCATATAGTACTAGGGACAGAAAGTTGGCTGAAACCACATGTAAACAGTAATGAAATCCTAAACTCCGATTAGAATGTATATCGCAGAGAAAGGCTGGACAGTAAAGGGGGAGGCGTGTTTATAGCGATAAGAAGTGCAATAGTATCGAAGGAAATTGACGGAGATTCTAATTGTGAAATGATTTGGGTGAAGGTCACGGTTAAAGCAGGCTCAGACATGGTAATTGGATGTCTCTATAGGCCCCCAGGCTCAGCAGCTGTTGTGGCTCAGCACCAGAAGAATAATTTGGAAAATATTTCGAGTAGATTTCCCCACCATGTTATAGTTCTGGGTGGAGATTTTAATTTGCTGGATATAGACTGGGAGACTCAAACGTTCATAACGGGTGGCAGGGACAAAGAATCTAGTGAAATATTTTTAAGTGCTTTATCTGAAAACTACCTTGAGCAGTTAAACAGAGAACCGACTCGTGGCGATAATATATTAGACGTTCTGGTGACAAACAGACCCGAACTATTTGAATCAGTTAATGCAGAACAGGGAATCAGCGATCATAAAGTGGTTACTGCAACGACGATTTCAGCCGTAAATAGAAATATTAAAAAAGGTAATAAGATTTTTCTGTTTAGCAAAAGTGACAAAAAGCAGATTACAGAGTACCTGACGGCTCAACACAAAAGTTTTGTCTCAAGTACAGATAGTGTTGAGGATCAGTGGACAAAGTTCAAAATCATCGTACAATATGCGTTAGATGAGTATGTGCCAAGCAAGATCGTAAGAAATGGAAAAGAGCCACCGTGGTACAACAACCGAGTTAGAAAACTGCTGCGGAAGCAAAGGGAACTTCACAGCAAACATAAACATAGCCAAAGCCTTGCAGACAAACAAAAATTACGCGAAGCGAAATGTAGTGTGAGGAGGGCTATGCGAGAGGTTTTCAGTGAATTCGAAAGTAAAGTTCTATGTACTGAATTGGCAGAAAATCGTAAGAAATTTTGGTCCTATGTCAAAGCGGTAGGTGGATCAAAACAAAATGTCCAGACACTCTGTGGCCAAAATGGTACTGAAACAGAGGATGACAGACTAAAGGCCGAAATACTAAATGTCTGCTTCCAAAGCTGTTTCACAGAGGAAGACTGCACTGTGCTTCCTTCTCTTGAAGTCGCATAGTTGACAAAATGGTAGATATCGAAATAGACGACAGAGGAATAGAGAAACAATTAAAACCGCTCAAAAGAGGAAAGGCCGCTGGTCCTGATGGGATACCAGTTCGGTTTTACACAGTGTACGCGAAGGAACTTGCCCCCCTTCTTGCAGCGGTGTACCGTAGGTCTCTAGAATAGCGAAGCGTTCCAAAGGATTGGAAAAGGGCACAGGTCATCCCCGTTTTCAATAAGGGACGTCGAAAAGATGTGCAGAACTATAGACCTATATCTCTAACGTCGATTAGTTGTAGAATTTTGGAACACGTATTATGTTCGAGTATAATGACTTTTCTGGAGACTAGAAATCTACTCTGTAGGAATCAGCATGGGTTTCGAAAAAGACGGCCGTGTGAAACCCAATTCGCGCTATTCGTCCACGAGACTCAGAGGGACTTAGACACGGGTTCACAGGTAGATGCCGTGTTTCTTGACTTCCGCAAGGCGTTTGACACAGTACCCCACAGTCGTTTAATTAACAAAGTAGGAGCATACGGACTATCAGATCAGTTGTGTGCTTGGATCGAGGAGTTCCTAGATAACAGAACGCAGCATGTCATTCTCAATGGAGAGAAGACTTCCGAAGTAAGAGTGATTTCAGGTGTGCCGCACGGGAGTGTCATAGGGCCGTTGCTATTCACAATATTCATAAATGACCTGGTGAGTGACATCGGAAAGTCTCTGAGGCTTTTTGCAGATGATGCTGTGGTGTATCGAGAGGTTGCAATAATGGAAAATTGTACTGATATGCAGGAGGATCTGCAGCGAATTTACGCATGGTGCACGGAATGGCAATTGAATCTCAATGTAGACAAGTGTAATGTGATGCGAATACATAGAACGATAGGTCCCTTATCATTTAGCTACAAAATAGCAGGTCAGCAACTGGAAGCAGTTAATTCCATAAATTATCTGGGAGTACGCATTAGGAGTGATTTAAAATGTCGACTGTCAATGGTAAGAAAAGTGTTTCTAAAGAAGAAAAATTTGTTAACATCGAGTATAGCTTTAGGTATCAGGAAGTCTTTTCTCCGAGTATTTGTATGGAGTGTAGCCACGGATGGAAGTGAATAATGGACAATAAATAGTTTGAACAAGAAGAGAATAGAAGCTTTCGAAATGTGGTGCTACAGAAGAATGCTGAAGATTAGATGGGTAGATCACATAACTAATGTGGAGGTATTGAATAGGATACTGGAGAAGAGAACTTTGTGGCACAACTTGACTAGAAGATGGGGTCGGATGGTAGGACACGTTCTGAGACATTAAGGAATCACCAATTTAATATTGGAGGGCAACGTGAAGGGTAAAAATCGAGGAGGGAGACCAGGAGATGAATACACTAAGCAGATTCACAAGGATGTAGGTTGCAGTTGGTACTGGGAGATGAAGCTTCCACACGATACAGTAGCATGGAGAGCTACATCAAACCAGTTTGTGGACTGAAGACAACAACAACAACAACAACAACAACAACAACAAGGTATTTGTCTCATGTGTAACCTTCAACAGAAGTGGGGCAGACAAGAGGGTTAGATTATATGTACTTTCCATTGAAATTGATCCATAATGGGGAGATACTCAATGGGAAAATAATATGCTAATTTATTATCCACAGACCGCAAATGGACTGATCATGAACGAGGAATGAAAATTTGGTCACACTTCTGATTGTACACGTATTATTTGACCCCCCCCCCCTCTCTCTCTCTCTCTCTCTCTCTCTCTCTCTCTCTCTCTCTCTCTCTCTCTCTCTCTCTCTCTCTCTCTCTCTCTCTCTAACACACACACACACACACACACACACACACACACACACACACACTCACTCAATCGCGCGCGCGCGCTTGTTCTACTAAGTAATTCAATTCATTAATGGTGTCGGAAGAGATGGTTAGCAAGAAATCCTTTAGGCTCCTCGTAAACTGAAATCTGTCAGTAGTAAAGCTTTTTATGGCTGCCGGCAAGTTATTGAAAACATCGTTCTCCTTAATGATGGAGACTTTCTTGCACCAAAGTAATTAACTTACCAATTTTTGTGGAGATTATTCACTTCTAGTTATGACTTCATGAAATGAGCTGGTGATTTGAAAATATTCATTTGTTTTTAAACACAATATTCACGGGGAGAACGTATCTTCCATCTCCACCATGTTAACTGATCTATTTATATGACCCTTATCCTAAGTTGTGTTATATTAACGGTAAAACACAAAACATTTCTTACATGCATTTCCACTATTTTCCAACAAGCTGACAATTTTTCATGAATAATATATTAATAGTGAAATTTTTAGAAAAATTTTGAAAGACAGGTTTTGCGGGCAAATTTCAAAAATTAAAAGACCATAGTGTTCATTATAATACAATTTCTCCATGGTTTTTAATTCCTACTCCGAAGTTTTCTTTTGTTTCCTTTACTGCTTGCTCAGCAAACAGATTGAATAACATCGGGGATAGGCTACAACCCTGTCTCACTCTATTCCCAACCACTGCTTCCCTTTCATATCCCTCGACTCTTCATGCCCTCGAGTAAGAAAACTGGTCGTTAGAATTCCATGGTTCTGGGATAAATGGTTTGAGAGGAAAGGTACATTTAGTTAGAAAAGTTACGGAAAATTTAAAGTTGTATTGCACTTACCGTCGTACATGCACTCATTTAAATTCATAGTTTCTTTCACTTTCCAATAGTACGCATGCTGTACATAAACATAACATTTGTTTCATGATATTTACTTTTTTATTTCTTGCAAGTCTTCTAGAACTTCTTTCGAAAACTTTGTGGGTAGATCTTGGCATTTGTTTTGTTCAGAAACGTTATTACTCTAGCAAACAACTGACTACGAGACAAGAAAAAATGTATTCAATAGGTGAAAGCTCAAAGCTACGGGTAAAATGTCCCTAGGCTTATCATCTCAAAGAAGAGATGGCACAGAGAAACAAGTGGGCATGTCTTACATAGCAAGCTGCCATTTAAACCGACATTTAGAACCTTCAAATACGTATTTGGACTAAAATACTTTCATATTCACACTAAGTGTAAATAAAACTGGTACAATCACCAATAAACAGAATTATTTTCATTGTTTTCGGGGTTCCTTTTGCCTTTCGGAATAAATATATTGCGAATCAGTAGTTAACATGCCTGGTTCCCCAAACAGGAGACGACTAGAAACTTCCGAAATGTGGTGGTGTAGAAGAATGCTAAAAAAGTTTTGATCGAATAGCTGATGGGGAGATACGAAATCAGATTAGGGAGCAGAGAAATTAATGGCACAAATTGACAAAAAGAAGCGATCGTGGGTAAATGTCATATTTCGATTCCACCCATCCGCTGTGACCCACGACGTTCTGCATGACGTTGATTAGTTGCATTTCGAAGGATACCAGTGGCCTTATTAAATGTTAACTGCGATTGCCTTCGTTTCTAGAGCAATTTATAATGTTCGTTAACTATGATTTTTTTCGGAATATATCGTGATGAACTCTGGGAGGAACCACAGAACACAGCTTAAATTGTCGTTGAAGAAACGAGTAGTGATTGTATTTTTATCTTTCTTATCCGACACGTTGGGGAATCCAAGGTATAATGGGGTACACAGTTGAAATCTTTGATTAAATGTACAAAATTGATAAATAAGAGAGTTACAAATTTTTATATGAACACATTATGATGTATTAATCACAAAAATACAAGAACATTGCCATAAAATAAAACAACAATATTTTCTCACTCAAAAACAGAAATTTATAACATTTGCACGCGTCACAATGGGGTGGTAAATACAAGTGATTACAAAAACGTATAAAATTATCCGAAATGCAGAAAATATTGGCTTGCTCGTTATTTTTTTTAGTTTAAAGTGAGTATTAATGTCAAACTACAGTTTTCATGAATCGTATCCTTTTCTTGAGGCTGTTTACAAAATTCACACACGGGGAGACACTCATCATCTTCGCTATCTATTCCTGCACAAGAATCGTGTGTCAGTTTTTTGCAGGTGGAACAAGCGACCCAACTTCCAACTGATTTTGAATATAACCCACCACAATATACACATTGACAGTCAGAACTTTCCTCATAATCACTCTCGTTAGTATTGTATTCTCTCTCCTTTTTTCCATTTACCTTCAGAATCTTTCTCTCTTTTTTGAGTTCTTAATTTTATTCTCTTTCGCAGAAAGTTTTCTGTTTGCTCTTTCTTCTTTGTCAATGTTCTTTTTTCTATTTCTCCCATTAATGACTTTTAACTCTTTTTTTGTACGGCGAATCAGTTAAAACAACGTTGTTCCCCCTTTTCAGTCTCGCTCTTTTCTTGCTTTCGTTAACTTTTGACAAGAAAATCAGAATCTCAGGTGAAATATGAAATGAGGAGGTTGTGTTGTCAGTTGTCATCCAAGACCACCCAAGATTAGAACAATTAGCCCCAATAACTTTGTTATTCTTAGGCGGCAGTTCATTGTAACAATTCGCTGAAACCTCGTCCCCTTGATTATCCAGCCAGTTTGAGTCGTCTTTTTCAGCTGGTGTGCTAGGTGAAGGCAAGTCCAATTGTTCAGATATAATAACCTCTTTATCTGACGGCCTATCACGTCCGCTGTCAGTTGTGTGTGCCGGGAGGAAGTGTGCGTCGTGAATATGGATGGGTCCGTGGGCCATATTGCAGTAGCTTCGAAACCTTTAATAGCGGTTTTCATTGTTGCGCTTTAGACGAAAGCTGAACCAAAAAGCGTTGAAATTTGAAAGATAGTTACGACTTTCGCTGCATGGTTCCGTAGCCATTTTCGAAGCTGATCACTATAACGAGGATTTATAAAACAAACATCAAGCGGCTGAAGTCTGTGAGAGCAATGTGGTGGTAAAGAAACGCCACTCTCCCTCGCGTAGTCCATAACGTCAATGTTCGTGGTATGTGCTGAGTGGCCATCTGATATAAGGAGAACTGGGACCTGCTTTGATGCCTTAGAAAATACCACTAATTGTGGAAACCATACAAAGAAGGACTCTGTGGCCATACATCCTGTGCTGTGCACCTCAGCGCAACCTCCTGCTGCCTGTCCTAACTCTAATTCTTTCTGCTTCTTCTTTCGTGGAAAAATAATCGTAGGAGGAATGTCAGCTCCGCTTGCTGACGTACTAATGAGGCTGGTTGCAGTTTCGCCCCTTTCTGCAGATGTTAACGATCGCACTGGACGGTTCCCTTTGCAAGCTGCGATGTTCGATTAGTTTTTAGCATTAACCGAGACGCCTGTTCCATCACAATTAGTTATTTGAGAAGTCATTAGTTTGTGATTGTCAGTTACATCTGTAAGCAACGAAAAAAACCTATCGACAGCTACTTTATTAAAATCCATGATTCTTGTACCAGATGTTGCTTCGGGCTTGCGAACAAACCCGCATTTGCTTCTTCATTGTTTCATGATGTAATAAAGATTTCGATTTGTTTTGCTCGAAATTTTCGAAAAGGTATCTGTGAAACGTGCAAAAATTGAAATGGCAAAACTGTGCACCTGCCGAAATACGAGTGCGTATACTCATTTGAAAAAATGTTCCTAAACTGCTTCTGATACGCTAGAGGTTACCTCACAGTAAACAGCAATTGTAGTTGACCATTTGCCTGCACCGTATATAGTACGGCCAATAAAATATTTTTGTAGGGAGGACACATCATCTCATCCTAAATGGAGAGTTCATCTATACGTGTAAAAGTAACCACTTGTGCCAGAGGGAAGCGTGTTGGGAGCCTTACTGTTCATGTTGTATATTAACATTACAGATAATATAAGAAAGCTCACATATTTCGAAAATGATGCCGATATCGACATTGAGGTAACAAAGGTCGTGTGAAGCGATATGCACATACAGGGGATAGTAAAAATGTGACCATCTATACTTGCATCTACATGGATACTCTGCAAATCACATTTAAGTGCCACCTTCATAAGTCTCTATTATTCCAATCTCGCATAGCACCCGGAAAGAATGATCACCTGTGTCTTTCCATACGAGCTCTGACTTCCCTTATTTTATCGTTGTGGTCGTTTCTCCCTACGTAGGTCGGTGTCAACAAAATATTTTCGCATTCGGAGGAAATAGTTGGTGATTGGAATTTCGTGAGAAGATTCCGTCGCAAAGAAAAACGCTTTTCTTTTAATGATGTCCAGCCAAAATCCTGTATCATTTGTGTGACACACTCTCTCATATTTCGCGATAATAGGAGGACGTGCTGCCTTTCTTTGGACTTTTTCGATCTACTCCGTCAGTCCGATCTTTTAAGGATCCCACATTTCCCAGCAGTATTCTAAAAGAGGACGGACAAGCGTAGTGTAGGCAGTGTCCTTTGTACGTCTGTTACGTTTTCTAAGTGTTGTGCCAATAAAACGCAGTCTTCGGTTAGCCTTAACCGCGACATTTTCTGTGTGTTCTTTCCAATTTAAGTTGTTCGTTATTGTATAATAATAATGGCGTGTGACGAGGGCCTCCCATCGGGTAGATCGTTCGCCTGGTGCAAGTCTTTCGATTTGACGCCACTTCGGCGACTTGCGCGTCGATGGGGATGAAATGATGATTAGTACAACACAACACCCAGTCCCTGAGCGGAGAAAATCTCCGACCCAGCCGGGAATCTAACCCGGTCTTTTAGGATTGACAGTCTGTCGTGCTGACCACTCAGCTACCGCGGGCGGACGTTAGTTATTGTAACACCTAGTTAGTTAGTTGACTTTACGGCTTTTAGATTAGACTACAACTTCTCTGATAGTGATTCGTCCATTCTGCTTCACCAGCAATATTGCGGGATCAGTAACGACCTGATTTGCGGATATTGCGGGCGTACCTTAACTGGCTTCTGTCTTCATTGATTAGCGGCTACCTTTGAAATGGTTGTACCACTCCTTTAGCCCTGCAGTACCCATTACTTTGTCCACAAACACACGATGGTTTCAACTTGAGAATCGCCAAGCTTGGAGCCAAATGTGATGTAAAGACGTCATTTTGCTCAGAATACTAAATCCAACGTGTACGACTTGCAAGTGTTCCGAAGTAGTGGAGAAAATCAGGTATGTGTGCTAAATATGCCTGAAAACATGAGCCCATGCGCGCCCTGATACCATTGTTGATTTCAACAATTAAAAAAGGTCGGATATTTTTTGAACAGCTCATGTATATAAGCCATCGCCAGTGATGTCGAAAGAGCAAGATACCCCTAACTACGCCAGTTGTATAGGTAGTTCGAATGGAGCGGTCTATTGTCTGACGTATCTCCATAACAGCTCCGAACCGAATACCCCAAAGTTCGACAAATGGTTCAAATGGCTCTGAGCACTATGGGTCTTAACATCTATGGTCATCAGTCCCCTAGAACTTAGAACTACTTAAACCTAACTAACCTAAGGACATCACAAAACACCCAGCCATCACGAGGCAGACAAAATCACTGACCCCGCCGTGAATCGAACCCGGGAACCCAGACGCGGAAAGCGAGAACGCTACCTTCATGTCAGGAATCAAGCTGAGCTCAGAAGGGCGCAATTCCGGGGCTGTCTCAGGCCGATACTGATCTTCGGCCTGACGTGGCTGCTTGTCCTGTTCCAGGGGTTGCCCCTCAGTCTGCAAGATCCGAGCAGTCGCAGAGGGTGGTCTTACTGGTAGTTGGGAGCTCCAACGTCAGGCGCGTAATGGGGCCCCTTAGGGATATGGCAGCAAGAGAGGGGAAGAAAACCAATGTGCAATCCGTGTGCATACCGGGGTGAGTCATTCCAGATGTGGAAAGGGTCCTTCCGGATGCCATGAAGGGTACAGGTTGCACCCATTTGCAGGTGGTCGCTCATGTCGACACCAATGATGTGTGTCGCTATGGATCGGAGGAAACCCTTCCTGGCTATCTGATTTGGTGAAGACTGCCAGTCTCGCTAGCCGGATGAAAGCATAGCTCACCGCTCACCATCTGCAGCATCGTCGACAGGACTGACTGCGGGCCTTTGGTAAAGAGCTGAGTAAAGGGTCTGAATCAGAGGCTGAGATTGTTCTGTGACCGTGTGTGCTGCAGATTCCTCGACTTAAGCCATAGGGTGGTGGGGTTTCGGGTTCCGCTGGATAGGTCAGGAGTCCACTACACGCAACAAGCGGCTACACGGGTAGCAGGGGTTGTGTGGCGTGAGCTGGGCGGTTTTTTAGGTTAGATGGCATTGGGCAAGTACAAAAAGGGCGGCAGCCTCAACGAGTTCGGGGCAAAGCAGGACATGAGGGGACCAAGCAGCAATCGGTATTGTAATGGTAAACTGTCGAAGCTGCGTTGGTAAAGTACCGGAACTTCAAGCGCTGATAGAAAGTACCGAAGCTGAAATCGTTATAGGTACAGAAAGCTGGCTGAAACCAGAGAGAAATTCTGCCGAAATTTTTACAAAGGTACAGACAGATATAAAGGATAGATTGCATGCAACCGGTGGTGGAGAGTTAGTCGCTGTTAGTAGAAGTTTATCCTGTAGTGAAGTAGAAGTGGATAGTTCCTGTGAATTATTATGGGTGGAGGTTACACGCAACAGCCGAGCTAGGTTAATAATTGGCTCCTTTTACCGACCTCCCGACCCAGCAGCATTAGTGGCAGAACAACTGAGAGAAAATTTGGAATACATTTCACATCAATTTTCTGAGCATGTTATAGTCTTAGGTAGAGATTTCAATTTACCAGATATAGACTGGGACACTCAGATGTTTAGGATGGGTCGTAGGGACAGAGCGTCAAGTGACATTATACTGAGTGCGCTATCCGAAAATTACCTCAGGCAATTAAACAGAGAACCGACTCGTGGAGATAACATTTTGGACCTACTGATAACAAACAGACCCAAACTTTTCGACTCTGTATGTGCAGAACAGGGATTAGTGATCATAAGGCTGTTGCAACATCCCTGAATATGGAAGTTAATATGAATATAAAAAGAGGGAGGAAGGCTTACGTGTTTAGCAAGGGTAATAGAAGGCAGATTTCAGTCTACCTAACAGATCAAAACGAAAATTTCTGTTCTGACACTGACAATGTTGAGTATTTTTGGAAAAAGTTCAAGGCAATCGAAAAATGCGTTTTAGACAGGTACGTGTAGAGTAAAACTGTGAGGGACGGGATAAACCCACCGTGGTTCAACAACAAAGTTAGGAAACTACTGCGAAAGCAAAGACAGCTTCACTCCAAGTATAAACGCAGCCAAAACCTCTCAGACAAACAGAAGCTAAACGATGTCAAAGTTAGCGTAAGGAGGGCTATGCGTGAAGCGTTCAGTGAATTCGAAAGTAAAATTCTATGTACCGACTTGACAGAACATCCTAGAAAGTTCTGGTCTCAATTTAAATCAGTAAGTGGTTGGAAACAGCATGTCCAGACACTCCCCCCCCCAGGGGGCTCGCGGTCCTTTCGTGAGTACGTGCGTGGCGAGCACGGGGCCCCGAGCTATTGCATCCTTCCTTCCTTTTTCCGGGCTGCATTTCCTTTCCCTTCCCCTCCTTTCCTGTCCTTCATCCTTCCCTCCGAGCTCTCCTCTCCCTCTCTTGGTGTCCCTACTTATGGTGTCCTTCCTTATGTTGGCCCTGCTATTCTCCTGGTTCTGTTGACCTTGCAATTCGGCCTTGTTCTGTAATTCCTTCATCCGTTTGGTATTCTCTGGTCCCCTCTGGGGTTTGACCTCCATCACTAAATTTTCTTCCGTAGTGTGAGCCATTTGGGGAAGAGCACCTTACCTAGTGTCTCCGGCGTGTGCCATCATCATTGATTCCATCGTTTCCTTTACGTCGTTGTTTGACGCTAGGGTCCATAGCCAGCATGGTAGCCAGCCCGTGTGGTGGGGTCGCTATGTATCCTTTTGGTTGAGCCCCCTGAAAACACAGGGATCACACGTCTGATACCTGAGCTGTGACCTCCTCATGTAAGCCTAGGAGTGGTTGCTTGTCGTCCTGGAGCATCGGAACTCCCAGCAATGGCCGCCGTGCCAGACGGTCCTTGCTGTGGCGCCCATGAGAGCCCCTGATCGGAGTGGGTGGTATCAGGGCGGACACTATGCTCATGAAACGCATAAGAGTCCACAACTCTGGCCGTTCTCCGGCCGTCTCTTTGACTGGAAAAGATTCTTCACGTGCTGCTTCCTCTGCCCCTTCCGCCTTCCCTTCCGTGGCTACCCCCTGGGAGGAGGGCCAGGCTCGTCGGCTGGGGGCGAAACCTTTCCCTCGCTATCTGGTTTGCGCCAGAACTGATGGGGATACTTTTACTCATACGAAACCTATGTTTTTTGTTGAACACATCGAAGACAAGTTTGGCGAGGTGGACTCTATCAGCAAGATGCGGTCTGGGTCACTGTTGATTAAAACCGCTTCAGCTACCCAGTCTGCAGCTCTCCGTGCCTGTACCCATCTTGGTACGATTCCTGTGTCAATTACCCCACACCAGTCCTTGAACATGGTGCAAGGTGTAATTTTCCATAGAGACCTCCTCCTTCAATCTGATGAGGAACTTCGGGACAATCTAAGCCGGCGGGGGGTTCACTTTGTTCGGCGGGTTCAGAGGGGTCCGAAGGACAACCGCGTTGACACTGGTGCCTTTATCTTGGCCTTTGAAGGGGACACCCTCCCTGAGAAGGTCAAGATTATGGTCTATCGGTGTGACGTGAAGCCATACATCCCACCACCTATGCGATGTTTCAAGTGTTTGCGTTTTGGCCACATGTCTTCGCGCTGTTCGCAGGCCCCCCTCTGTGGTGACTGTGGACATCCGTTCCATGAGGGAAGTTCCTGTGTTCCCCCTCCTGTGTGCGTAAATTGTCGTGGGAATCATTCTTCACGGTCACTGGATTGCCCAGTGTATCAGAAAGAGAAAAAGATACAGGAGTATAAGACTCTTGATCGTCTCACCTATACCGAGGCCAGCAAAAAGTATACACGCCTTCATCCAGTGACCCTGACAACTAGTTATGCTTCAGTAGTATCTTCACCTCCTCCTCCTCATTCCTTACCCCAGTCCCGAACCCCTTTCCTCCCCCCTCCCCCTGCGGTTCCCACACCATCCCCCCCGGGCACCGCTTCCTCTCCCCGGCTGGAGAAGTGTCCTGCTTCTTCGGCGTCTGCCGGTCATGGGCGCCCCTCGCGGGATCCCCCTTCCCGGCACCTTCCAGGCCAAAGGTCTGCTGCCACGCGGCCACCACGAGAACCACGGTCTGCGGGCCCCCAGATCGCCCGCTCTCTTTCTGTTCCCGATCTTGCTGTGGCTGGCTCCATTTTGTTGCACAGCCCTCCACGATCCCAAACAGAAAGAAAGAAGAAGCACAAGTCCCGGGACAAGGAGTCTCTGGTATCGCCAGAGGTCTCGTCCCCATCTTCACAACCTAACTCTGACCTGTTATTCATGGATGTCGCCCCCTCCTTGTCGGTGACGGGTGGTGACCCACCGGCATGACTGACATTAGCCTGTTCACCCCCCAATTGACTCATCGTTCTTTGGCTATCCAATGGAACTGTAATGGCTATTACCGTCACCTACCGGAGTTGCAATCCCTTCTTTCGTTTTACTCTGCGGCTTGTGTGGTTCTACAAGAAACTCATTTTACTGGTGGTCACTCACCAACCCTCCGTGGCTTCCGTGCTTTCTGTCGAAATCGGGTCGGCCCCCTACGGGCGTCTGGCGGAGTTTGCACGTTGGTCCGAACGGACATTGCCAGCACGTGGATTCTTATCCAAACTACATTGGAAGCAGTTGCTGTTAGGATCCACCTGGACTCTGGGGTCACAATTTGCAATTTGTATCTCCCTCCTGACAGAACTCCTACACCTGCCTCCTTAAGTGCCCTCCTTCAGCAACTTCCTCCTCCCTTCCTTATACTTGGCGATTTTAATGCACATCATCCCTTGTGGGGCAGTGCATTTCCATCTAGTCGGGGTCATCTCATTGACCAGTTTATTACCGACCACGACTTGTGCCTTCTTAACGATGGCTCCCCTACCCATTTCAGTGCCGGTCATGGTAGCTTTTCTGCCATTGATCTTTCTCTCTCTTCTCCCTCCCTCCTCCCTTCACTACAATGGTCACCGCACGACGACCTTTGCGATAGTGACCACTTCCCGTTGATTCTCTCGCTCCCTTCCCGCTCCCCTATGGACAGATCACCTCGTTGGTCCTTCAAACGTGCCAATTGGCCTCTGTATGCTGCACAGGTCGTTTTTTCTCCCTCATTGTTGGATGGTATTGATGATGTCATACGTGACATGTCTGACGCGATTGTTCACGCTGCTAGCCTTGCTATCCCGCGCTTATCTGGACCATTTCGCCGCCGGCAGGTCCCTTGGTGGAGTTCGGACATTGCCGTTGCCATCCGTGATCGCCGTCGAGCTTTGCAACACCTTAAGAGGCATCCATCCGTTGCCAATCTTATTACCTTTAAACGCCTTCGCGCAAAAGCCCGTTACTTAATCAAACGGAGCAAACGGATGTGTTGGGAATGCTTTGTTTCTTCCCTCGGTTCTGCTGTCCCTCTGTCGCGGGTATGGGCTACGCTTCGCTCTCTCCAAGGTTGCCATCGGCAGTCTACCCTCCCGGGTCTTCACCTCCCGGATGGCCTTTGCACGGACCCGTTGATTCTCGCGGAACACCTTGCGACCCATTTTGCAACAGCGTCGGCATCAGCCTCCTATCCGGCTGCTTTCCTTCCCCAGAAACAGCGGGCCGCAGCTTCCGCCTTATGTTTTACCCCCAGCCAGTCAGAATCATACAACGACGCTTTTACTGAATGGGAACTTCTTTCAGCACTCTCCTCTTCTCATGATACGGCCCCTGGCCCAGACTCCATTCATAACCAACTGCTTCAACATCTCAGTGCTCCACAACAGCGACATCTTCTCCGGGTATTTAACCGTATTTGGCTCCAGGGTGACTTCCCTTCTCAATGGAGGGATAGCATCGTGGTTCCCGTCATTAAGCCCGGTAAGAACCCCCTGTTCGTCGACAGCTATCGGCCAATTAGTCTGACGAACGTTGTTTGTAAGTTACTTGAACGGATGGTAGCCCGTCGGCTCACTTGGGTCCTCGAATCTCGGCGTCTGTTGTCCCCTTACCAGTGTGGCTTCCGAGAGGGATGGTCTCCGATCGATCATTTACTTCGCTTGGAATCCGCAGTTCGGCAGGCCTTTTCCCAGCGCCGCCATTTGGTTGCTGTATTTTTCGACCTTCGCAAGGCCTATGATACGGCTTGGCGCCATCATATCTTACTTACACTTCATGAGTGGGGTCTTCGGGGCCCACTCCCGATTTTTATCCGCCAGTTCTTGTTTCATCGTTCGTTTAGGGTTAGGGTTGGTACAGTTTTAAGTTCTCCGCGAACCCAGGAGAATGGCATCCCTCAGGGTTCCGTATTGAGTGTACTTCTGTTCCTCATTGCTATAGATGGACTTGTGGCCTCCGTCGGTCCTTTGGTCACTCCTGCTCTGTATGTGGATGATTTCTGCATTTGGGTTAGTTCCTCTTCGATGGCCGCTGCAGAGCGGCAGCTCCAGGGTGCTATACGGCGTGCCTCTGCATGGACCATCTCACACGGATTTCAGTTTTCTCCTTTAAAATCGCGAGTGGTCCACTTTTGTCGCCGTGTGACAGTCCACCCCGATCCAGAGCTCTATCTCAATGCACAACGATTACCTGTGGTCCCACAGTTTCGTTTCCTTGGCCTTCTTTTCGACAACAAGCTCACTTGGCTGCCTCATATCAGACGCCTGAAGATAGGATGTTTCCGTAAACTAAACGTCCTTCACTTCCTTGCCCACACCTCTTGGGGTGCTGACCGTTCCACTCTCCTCCACCTTTATCGGGCCTTAGTGTTGTCTCGCTTGGACTATGGTTGTCAAGTTTACGGTTCAGCTGCCCCTTCTACATTGCGCCTCTTGGATCCGGTCCACCATCGTGGTATCCGTTTGGCCATCGGTGCCTTCCCGACTAGCCCTGTTGATAGTCTCCTGGTTGAGGCTGGGATCCCCCCCCCTTTCCGTTCGGCGCTCCCAGCTTCTGGTTTCGTATGCAATCGCTGTCTGTTCCTCTCCCACTCATCCTTCCTATTCTATCCTGTTCCCTGCCCAAGGAAGTCGCCCACCTGACTCCCGCCATTGGGCGGGTTTACCGGTTGGGCTCCGCCTAGCGTCTCTTCGCCGTGATTTTCAGCTTCCTTCCTTTTCCTGTATCCCACGTTCCCTCCCCAACACACCGCCTTGGTTAGTTCCTCGGCCCCGAGTTCGGATGGATCTCTGCCGAGGTCCGAAAGATTCCGTTCCCCCGATGGTGTTCCGTTGTTTTTTCTGCCGCATTTTATCTCAGTTTCGGGATGCTGTTGTTTTTTACACTGATGGCTCTAAATCTGCTGATCGTGTGGGCTATGCCTTCACCTCCTCTGTAGGCATGGAAAATCATCTCCTGCCAAATGCATGTGGGGTGTTCACTGCGGAATTGATGGCGGTCTCCCGGGCCCTGGCCTTTATTAAACAGTCCAAGCTCAATCGCGTTTTGTTATGTACAGACTCAATGAGTGGCCTTCAGGCACTTGACCAGTGTTTCTCCCGTCATCCCTTGGTCTCCTCCATCCATGACCATCTCGCTGATCTCCACCATGCTGCTTGTTCTGTTAGCTTCCTTTGGGTCCCTGGCCATGTGGGCATCCAAGGAAATGAGCTTGCTGATCGTTTGGCTGGGGGAGCAGTCACTTACCCCCCATTCCCTGTCACCCCTCCTGTGGCGGATTTACGGCTTCATCTCAAATCCCACTTTGCGCAATCATGGGCCACATCCTGGGAGGCTACCTCCTTGTCTAATAAACTTCATGCGATTAAGGTGACACCTGTCCCATGGCGTTCTTCCTTACGCCTCTCGCGAAAGGACTCAACCACCCTCTGTCGTCTTCGCATCGGCCATACCAGGCTGACCCATGGTTTTCTTTTGCGTGGTGAGCCACCCCCACTTTGTGGTTGTGGAGCTTTCCAGTCAGTGGCCCACATTTTGGTGGAATGCCCCCTTCTTTTAGCTCTGCGTACTAAGTACAGACTTCCCTACACATTACCCTTAATATTAGCAGACGATTCCCGGATGGTTGAACTGGTTCTCAGTTACCTCCGTGAAAGTGGTTTTTATTCTCAGTTTTAAGGATTTTCATCTCCCTCTGGAGTAGGGGCAGGGCGGTGAGGGTTGGGATGTCTCCCACTGTAGGCTGTGCTTGGAGATTCCTGACTCCCCTCCCTGGCCATGTTCCTTCCTTTTTCCCTTTTACTGTTTTTATCGCCTTTTAGGTTTGTTTAATCCCTTTTACAATCCGCCCTTTTACACTCTGGCGGTTGAACGCTTTTAAATAGCATGTGGTCTTGCTTGTACTGCATCACAGGTGGGATATTTCCTCTCTTGAGGTTGCCCATTTACTGACTTCCCTCCTTGTGTTTTTATCATTGACGACACAACTGCACTTTTTTAGCCTTTTTACCTTTTACCGTTTTTGACTCTTCTGAGCTGTCCCTCTGTCGGAACTGAACGCCTTTGTAACAAGGGACTGATGACCTTGCTGTTTGGTCCCTTCAACCCCAATCAACCAACCAACCATCCAGACACTCCGGGGTGATGATGGCATTGAAACAGAGGATGACAGGCGTAAAGCTGAAATACTAAACACCTTTTTCCAAAGATGTTTCATAGAGGAAGACCGCACTGCAGTTCCTTCTCTAAATCCTAGCACAAACGAGAAAATGGCTGACATCGAAATAAGTGTCCAAGGAGTAGAAAAGCAACTGGAATCACTCAACAGAGGAAAGTCCACTGGACCTGACGGGGTACCAATTCGATTCTACACAGTACGAGAAAGAACTTGCCCTCCCTGCTAACAGCCGTGTACCGCCAGTCTCTAGGGGAACGGAAGGCTCCAAATGATTGGAAAAGAGCACAGGTAGTCCGAGTCTTCAAGAAGGGTCGTAGAGCAGATGCGCAAAACTATAGACCTATATCTCTGACGTCGATCTGTTGTAGAATTTTAGAACATGTTTTTTGCTCGAGTATCATGTCGTTTTTGGAAACCCAGAATCTACGCTGTAGGAATCAACACGGATTCCGGAAACATCCATCGTGTGAGACCCAACTCACTTTATTTGTTCATGAGACCCAGAAAATATTAGATACAGGCTCCCAGGTAGATGCTATTTTTCTCGACTTCCGGAAGGCGTTCGATACAGTTCCGCACTGTCGCCTGATAAATAAAGTAAGAGCCCACGGAATATCAGACCAGCTCTGTGGCTGGATTGAAGAGTTTTAACAAACAGAACACAGCATGTTGTTATCACTGGAGAGACGTCTACAGACGTTAAAATAATATCTGGCGTGCCACAGGGGAGTGTTATGGGACCATTACTTTTCACAATATATATATATATATATATGAGGTAGTAGATAGTGTCGGAATTCCATGCGGTTTTTCGCGGATGATTCTGTAGCATACACAGAAGTTGCAGCATTAGAAAATTGTAGCGAAATGCCGGAAGATCTGCAGCGGATAGGACCTTGGTGCAGGGAGTGGCAACTGACCCTTAACATATACAAATGTAATGTATTGCGAATACATAGAAAGAAGGATCCTTTATTGTATGATTATATGATAGCGGATCAAACACTGGTAGCAGTTACTTCTGTAAAATATCTCGGAGTATGCGTGCGGATCGATTTGAAATGGAATGATCATATAAAATTAACTGTTGGTAAGGCGCGTACCAGGTTGAGATCCATTGGGAGAGTCCTTAGAAACTGTAGTTCATCAACAAAGGAGGTGGCTTACAAAACACTCGTTCGACCTATACTTGAGTATTGCTCATCAGTGTGGGATCCGTACCAGATCGGGTTTGCGGAGGAGATAGAGAAGATTCAAAGAAGAGCGGCTCGTTTCGTCACAGGGTTATTTGGTAACCGTGATAGCGTTACGGAGATGTTTGACAAACTCAAGTGCCAGACTCTGCAAGAGAGCCGCTCTACATCGCGGTGTAGCTTGCTCGCCAGATTTCGAGAGGGTGCGTTTCTGGATGAGGTATCGAATATATTGCTTCCCCTTACTTATACCTCCCGAGGAGATCACGAATGTAAAATTAGAGAGAGGCTTTCAGATAGTCTTTCCTCCCGCGAACCATACGCGACTGGAACAGGAAAGGGAGGTAATGACAGTGGCACGTAAAGTGCCCTCCGCCACACACCGTTGGGTGGCTTGCGGAGTATAAATATAGATGTAGATGAGTGTGGTGCGTGATGCGGCGCTCCCCATCCCTATATACCCATCAAATCAGTCACGACTTGAACCGAGCGTGCCCGAACATTGTCCTACAAAATGATGGCCGCCTCCTGCAGAAACCGACGCTGCTTCTTTCTCTCAGTTGCTTTTCAACTTTGTAACACAGTCTGTTTCGTTTTAGAGTCCAAACCGCTTAACAGATATTGTTCAAATTTGTCATGGAGACAGTTTGAACCCTTAGAAAGAACATAGCCCACTTTAAAAAGCAAGAATTTTTTTTTGCATCAGTGAACGTAAACTACATTAAAACTTACTTATTTTGGTTGTATAACTTAAGAATTCTATAATGTATAAGTACTTCAGTAGTCGCCGCGCGGGATAGTCTCTCAAACGAAATTGCTCCCACGTCCGAGGCCTTTCAATATCACGTCTTCCATTCCGCTTGTAGTTCAGAATATTTTGGGGAAGTCTGGGACGTAGCATTCTCACCAGTCTTCACGATATTTTTGAATTTTTTAGTTTCTGTTGAAAATACTTAATTTTTCTCTAGTATCTTCATTCCTAATCATTTCTTGTTGTGCAGCTCTTCGAATTTCTTAGGAACCTCATCTCTGCCGTGTGATTTTTTTTGCTTTTTTTTTAACCATGTTTTCGCTTTCATAGCATAATACAGGAACCGCGACCACGTTATAGAATTTCGGGACAATCTTTTTGTACTTTATTGCCCAATATTCAGATAATAGTGTCACAAACAGCTTAGAATTTGTGTAATTTATTTTAAGTATCAGAGTAAAAATCAGATCTTACAGCGTAGCCTAAATGAAAGATTAAGAGACCAGTTCTAAAGCAGGATTATCCAAAACTAGTTTTAAACTGACTGAGTATTTTCCTCGGAGTGCACTTATTTTCGTTTTGTTCCTAGAAATTTTAAAGTTGTATTCATTGCATATTTCGTTCAGGTGGTATATAGATCTTTGGAGGTCATTTCGTGAACGTGAATCATGTCATCTACAAACAGAAGCACAATCAGGTATTTCTCATTCGTTATCCCAATTCCTTTGTCTTGTCATAGTTCCTGCTTTCATTTATGAAGAACGAAGTCAATGTAAATACTAAAAATGCTGACTTAATCTGCTCATTTAAATGTATACCGAACGAGCTGCCGCAGTGGTTATTACATGGTATGATGATGATGATGATGATGATGATGATGATTGGTTTTTGGGGTGCTTAACTGCACGGTTATCAGTGCCTGTACAAAGCCCCAACCTTTACACAGTCCAGTTTCGCCACCTTCACGGATGATGATGAAATGATGACACCACAGACACCTACTTCCCGGGCGGAGAAAGCAACCCAGCCGTGAATCGAACCCGGAATCCCATCACCAACAACGCTAGCTTCTACACGACGAGCTGTCAACTAGTACACTAGACTCGCATTCGGGAGGATGACGTTTAAATCCGCATCCGGCCATCCTGATACGTTTTCCGTAACTTTCCTGAATCGCTCCAAGTAAATGCTGGGATGGTTCCTTTGAAAGGGAACGGCGGACTTCTTTTACCCTTCCCTGACGCAGTGCCAACTCCTGCTCCGTCTCTAATGACCTCGACATCGATAGCACATTAAATGCAATCCTCCTTCCGTCCTTCATTTAAAGGCATAGGTTTACGCAATACGTCGGGCGTTAAAAGTTAAAAACTGCGTACTCGTCTAAGGCAGCATAATTTCATGGCGCGCAAATTATCGAGACTATATTCACCGAGCATTTGTGAAAGGCAGCACGTGGCGACTTCCAACAAACTTCACACATAATTTCGAAACTTGGCGAAACTTTTTTTCCCCTCTGACATCCCTGACATAATGATGAAAGGAAAAAGACTTTTATCACTTCTACATTTTCGCTGATCGTGCAGTAAGGTGTCAGCATCAGGCTTGATGTTTCACTTTATTACTTCTTTACTACTCACTTTATTCGCAACACATTTGTCAGACAGTATCCATAAACGTCGCCGAATGTACCTGAAAATTATAGAATTGTACAACACCTAGTTCAGTACATAAATATTGAGACGTTTTCGAAAAACTAGCTTCTCTTACAACTGAGCGTCTTCAACTGCAAAGGGTTATGTTTCTTCAGGTCAAGTTTTTAACACATTAACTGATACGGAATGTGAACGAACTTCTGAAGGTGTTTTACAAATGGGACTTCCAGTTTTCAGACAGCAATTTGGAGGGGAGAAGGGGGCCGTGGTTACGCGGTCTATTTGGAACTTCAGTGTTTTCGCAAATGATGCTGTTGCCTGTAATAAAGTTTTGTTTGAATGAAGTCACGCCTTCATAAGATTTCAGTGTAGTGCAAAGCATGACAACTTAGTTTAAATGTTCCCGAAATGTAAAATTGTTCGGTTCACAAAACGATATAACCTTATCCTACGAGTATAGTGCAGCGAGTCAAATTCGCTATCGCTCAACCCACATGAATACCTGGGTGTAAAAATTTCTAGAGATTTGAAATGGAACCGTCACATAGTCGCAGTCTTAGGGAAATACGGTGGATGGCTGCAATTCGTTGGTAGAATTCTAGGAAAATACAATCCGTGTACAAAAGAAATTGCTTACAAATCACGCTTGCGACCCATCCCCGAATATTGCTCGAGATTCTTGGATCCTAATCAGATACAACTGCCCGGCGATACTGAATGTATACAGAGAAGGGCGGCACGAATGGTCACAGGTTTTTTGACCCGTTGGAGAATGTCACACAGTTTCTGATCAAATTGAACAGGCAGGCGCTTGGAAAGAAACGTAAAATATCCAGAGAAAGTCTACTTGGAATATTTCCGGAGGAATCCTTAACTGTTGAATATAGGCGAATGGTAGTCAATGGAGGGAATGACTGCGAATGATCGTTCGATTTGCGTTTTCTTCCGTAGGCTGCGATGCAAACCAATCCTGGTCATATTCCCGGTGTGAGATGTAGTTGGCAGCTCTGTAAATGCTGACCGGTGAGTCGCTTAAAGCCCAGGTGAAATTAATCTCGGAGGGACACATCACGCTCTCAACCGACTAAGCTTGTCCCCTAAGGATCGCCTAGAGCCTGTGACTAGTGCATTGAATGTAAATACGGAAAACTGCAAAAACTCACTTTTTCAACTATTTGTAATTCCATTAACTAGTTTTGTAACCTTTACAGACTCATCTTCAAATGTGGCACACAGAATTTCCGTCTCTCTGGCGTGGAGACAGAGCGACAGTTACATGGCGACATGTGTCGGAAAACCAGTTATTCCACTTACTGACTAACGGACAGTTCATGGTAGACACAGACTATCCCGTGGAAGAGTAAAGTATCTCGAGGAGACCTAATTAGAAAGTTTCTAGAACTGACGTTACATGATGAAAGTAGGAATGGAATATACTGAAACCGCCTACGTATTGTAACTGTAGGAAGCGTGAAGACCAGAAGAGACTAAGCACAGCACGCACAGAGGCTTTTAAGCAGCCACGGTTCGCACGCTCCATACGTCAGTGGAGTGGGAATAAGTCCTAATAACTGGTATACTGGCAAGTTCCATCTGTCACGCAATTCACGGTCGGTTATAGACTACATATTATAAGCTGCCTATGTTTTGTTTAAATTTGGATTACAAGAAAATGGGCGTTTTGCAAAATGTCCTACATAAGTCTCCTCTTCATCAACACCACCACCATGAGTGTTCTGCCCTAGGGCAGGTCTTCACATGTAGTTCTCCATGCAGTCCCATCATTTGTTACCCTCTTGTTTTCTCACAACTATTTTCTGTTCTTACGCTGTCCACCACCTGGTATGTTCTGCGTCTTCTTCTTCTTCTTCTTCTTCTTCTTCTTGCATTCACCATTTCCTTCATACCATCAATAAACAATCTCTTCTCATTCAGTGTCCATGCCAATTGTGTTTGCTCATCCTGCTACCTTTAAAATTTCTCTCTGTTCTCCCAATCAACACCACCTCATTTCTCACTGTGCCTGCCTATTTTATCCCCTATCAACGCACACACATAAAAGCCTCCTGTTATGAAACGTCTCGTTGGCAATTGCTATACGTATTTTCACCTCCTTATTACTTCCAATGTCGTCCATAATAGCACGTCGCAGTTATCTAAAAACACTAAATTGTTGTGTATCTTCCTGCCTAACATTATAGTTGTTCTTGCTTTTCTTGCACCTATCACCGGACATTTTGCGTTTTTCTTATTATTTCTCATTCCAATTTACTCACGTCTCTTGTTCAATTCTTTTAATATTTCAGTCATACTTCTTTCGCTCTCTGCCAATAACACCACATGATCCGCGAGTCTAATACATTCTGCTCTCCTAACAACAACCCGCTCCCGTCTATGTCGTTTCAAACGTTTTTGAATGACATGCTCCAAATATATTTACACACTAAGGAGAATAAACGTATCCCGGAGGACTTACCCCAGCGCGATGGAAATCGATACACGTGATGTTCATTCATGCCCAATAGTATTCGAACGACCTGAATTGAATTTCGCCTGATTCACATGCAACCCACATAGCGCAACTGTCTAGCAGGTCTCCTTATCGCTCCTTGGTACAGTCGTTTGACTATTGAAAGTGGTTCCAACAAGTCACCACGAGAAAAAACTGTTCTGTATTGCAATAACTCAAGATGCAAAGTAATACCACGATACTACAAATATCACGGAACACCTTATCACAGATAAGACTGCCCTTAAGGCTTGTAGCTCACATTTATTACAATAAATGACATACCTGACATTTTACCACTCTCATTATTACGTCAGATAGGTAATGCACGTGGTAAATTCGTCGTATTCATGATTTACTCTTCAAAGTAACATACCGTACTTATTATTTAACACAAAATAAGATTAAAAATTAAAGATATTCACGAGCAGCTAATTGAGAATAGTTATGAACTTCAAATGACACGACGAACCGTCTCGTTCTGCATATGGATGCAAACTCAGGTCATGCAGACTAAGCAATGATTTCGTGCCTGACGGATACTGACTGTCACTCCTGATTAGGCATACAGAGAGTGATATACCTCGATTTTAGACAGAGCCAGTTTGCAAATTCCAACTTTAAATTACATATCGCAAGTATTTTTGCCGGACGCGAATTCCTACCCAGCACCTATTGTCCCTGTTAACGAACGACGAGAGATGTTGAATCTTGGTTCTTAACAAGTAACTTATTTGAATTGCCGTGAGGTAAGGCTTTGTGTTGGACAGGGGTTCGAACTCAGAACTTAATCGGATAGATATCGACGCACAATCAACTGTGACATTTCGGGTTTTCTCGGCAGTAGCTAGATGTTTTAACTGAAATGACGAGACGAAACATACATTTGTTTTCCTTCCCAAGACTCCAACCCGGCATCTATCGCTGTTATATTCTAGAGAAAACGAACGTTAAATATGGGTTTGTTGCACCAGCAGCGACATGTGAGCGTGTTTGAACTAGAAATAATATGACGAAGAGTTCAGTGCTCACTGGGAATACAGCTCCACACATCATATCGGTTTTGACTACACACAAAGATACGTCAGCTTCCGAATTTTTGTCCAGTTCGGACTAACATCTTGAACTTACAGTGATCTCGCAAATAGTTCTGTGTCTCACTGGGTGTCAAAAACGTCACATATCGTTAGTGTTGACAACGAATGAAAATACATTAAACATTAAAATAATTATCCACCAGCAGATAGGTGTTCTCATGCTAGAGCTTGATAATACATAATGAAATCTATAGTGCCGGGCCAGGATTCGAACCCATTCACGCGCAGTATGTGGAGATGTTGAGGAATCTGCAGTTCTGAACAAACAACAAATTGTAGACGTGCTATATTCTCACGAAGGTATCAAATTCAGCGTTAAGTACGGTCTAAGTTGCATTCCCAGATCAGAACCGATTTTATCGACATACAGAAGCTCATATAAAATATGGACTAAATGTCCTGTGAGCCTACATAGCGTTTGTTTCGTCACTAGAAATAAATAACAAGTATAAGAAAGGTTTCTACGTGTCGCCGCTCCAGTCTTTATTGTGATTCATCCTAACGTCTACTTTGTAGTAAAGGAATATCATTTTTCATGTTAATTTCAGACCACAATGTCATTATATCTTCTTCACTTGGTGTAGCCAGAAGAGAATGGAATCTGTCTCTCCTTATCTAAAATCATTGACAGAAGTTGGAATCGAACCCAGTCCATAGATATACAAGCATATTATAAGTATGTGGCTCATTTTTCTATCGTAACGCCGTTGCACCTCTCTGGATGAGAATTGACACACAGGCTTCCTGTAGTAATTTGCAGCAGGTTCAGTAAATTCATTTACTTGGTTGACCGAATCACAATGAACTAGCTGCCTCGACTACCCAGTGCATAAATTCGACTTTATTTTGCAATCACCGAAATAAAATCACGTACCTGCCACCTACACAGAACAGCCAACAGTGTAGGATGCACAAATTTGAAAAGAAAGTGTTTCTTTCCACTTGAGCTACTGTATTGCGCCATCTCTTTGTTGAAAACGTTGTGCATTGCAAATGTCGCATTTCATAAGTAAAGTTTTGTATTCCTAGAAACCCAAAATTTGTTTGTCAGCTGCGGGAAGAGGAGTTACCTGTTGTGCAGCATTGTAAGTTTTCACCATTGCACTATGAGCCGAAAGTATTTTTTTGCGATTTCCTTATCGATGTTTTATCTGACTGCTTGTAGCTCTTTCACAGAAGGGATAAAAACGTTACAGTCAGCGAGACTGGAAGTGCGAACCATAACAGATGCTATTTCTCAGGTCAGCGCATTACCATAGAGCTGGCGTAGAAGTACGTGTCTTAGCTTACTCTTACGAGTTCGATAATGTCTAGCACTCGTAAACCGCTATTTAAAGGACGAGATTAGTTGCGATTTCCACGTGCAACGACTTTCCTGGGGTGAAAACCGTAAATTTACAATCTTTTGTTACACCTAACGTGATAATAAATCAGATTATTCAATGGAAATGACAGGTAAAATCAAGTGAACTTTGAGGATAAATTCCGTGCGCACCAGGAAGGAACTCGTCGATCACAGAGTTGCCAAACATACGTTGCCTTGTTGTCAAATCTCAGTTACAGTACCAGCAGAAAGAAGACGAACCGATGTGATCGTACAGCGGGCTGGGAAGTGACCATAGCTGGTGTCTCCAAGTCGCGGTTGCTACGGCCTGGAATACGTAATGCGTCTGATTCGCATTTCTGTAACTAGGTTTAGGGACTGGAGCGTGGTTACTAATAATACTCCAAACTGACTGAAAACTAAGCATCATATACCAGTAACTCTCACAGTTGTTTTTATATTTATTTCGTAAGTGTACTAAAAACTAAGAAGCTCATTCAGAGACGTTTTGATGCCTCGCCGATAGTCGAGCAAAACAAACAAATAAAGAAAAAAAGAATGTGTGTGTGTATGATAGAGAGAGAGAGAGAGAGAGAGAGAGAGAGAGAGAGAGAGAGAGAGAGAGAGAGAGAGAGAAATCAAAAAGAATGAGAGAGAGTAAGAAATTGTTGTAAAGAAATTGAATCATGGTATGTAAAGAAATCTTTCATTAAAATTACACGTTACACATCATTACGAAATATCGTATTCATGATCTATGAAACAAGAATTGATCTAATGTAATCTAATCATATCATATTCATGGCTATCCATGAAGAGTCATGAATTACCGAAATTTTTGCCAATACCAGTAATGAAATCTAAACTTGAAAATAAAAGACGACAATTTTTGTAATAAACCTGGACTCCTAACAAGACAATTTCGTCCCTGTTAACTAACCACGAAAGATGTCTGATATACCTCCAAGCTCAAGTAACAAAGTGCGCATGCATTTAAAGATTAAGTGCATGATGTGAAGTTATATGACGGAGATACGAACCCAACACGTAATCGTATTGTTAATTAAGTAAAATCAAATGTTACGTATCGGTTTTCCTTACCAGCTGCTAGGTGTTTGAATCTAAACTAAGGATACAAACTTTTGTACCTAAGTGACAATCTAACTACACGCCTACCGTGCATCCACAAATATAGCTTAAATATCAGTTGCTTACTCACCAACGGTAAGGTGTGTGCGTGTTTGACAAGAAATAATGACACCTATTGCGATTGTTGGCAACACATGAATAGACATTAAAAGCGCACGTTGGTTTTCACTAGCGGGACGGTGTGCACGTTATAGGGCTTGAACTGAAACTATGAATATTTTTGTATGGGATCAGGATTCGGACCCACATCCTTACCTTTGGAGGAGACCTAGAGAAGGTTGCAGTCTTGCGAAAAGGGACGAAATGGTTGAACTATAATGTCCCGAGAGATTCAGATCCTCGAAAGAGGAGAAACGAATTCGAATCACAGTCCAGCACCAAATTTTTCAACGTCTCTAGTTGAATCAATTACAAGTAAAATAAGAGCCCCATCCTTTAAATGGCTATCGGTTCATAAAATAAAATAAAATTTTCTAATGTAAGTAAGTTTACTGGCGACTGTATTTCTGTTTACGATGACTTCCGCTATGTCATTTCCCAACGTAACCTGGCTCTGCCCAGTTGGTAATGATGGAACGTGATTTGTATTGCGAATTCTGGATTATAACGTCTTTCTTTTGAGGTTACCAGACGCAAAGTAAATCTGTTTGTGCTTCTTAAAAGTAAATGTCTGAACCCACGCATTGCTCCTGTGATAGTTCCACCAGGCCACTGTGCCCACATTTCCCAGCCCCAGGAGTGAGCTGCAACGGATGATGTGCTGAGCTTACAAAAGTAGTCACGGTGGATAAAACGCGAGTCTATTAAATGTTTAAGTAGAAAAAAGCTTCTGACGCGGAGATTATGCTATTCTCATGTCAGCAGGATGTAAAGACCCTTGTAGGCATCATAGGCTCGATGTGAAGCCATTTTGAAATGTTCACAAATTCAGATATTTTCTTAGTTCGTGAAGATCCACTGGGAAGTGTGAAGTTACCGGATAATTGGATTATTACCGACATTATTACTATCATTTTCTTCATGCCGCTGCTGGAACACTGTACTTGAATATAAGTTCGTGCCTTTTGGTCACTATACAAGTAGTTTCCCAAGAAGAGGTTCTTTCTCTGTCTACAGAATTCTTTTCATGTTAATATCAAACATCAGCAATTACTCATAGATTACATTAAAACTAAAGTAATCGATGAAGACGTTACTTGATAACAAAAACGCGCTGCCATTCTTCTATTACTTGCACCTAGATATGGCTGTCGAGTGCTGCCAAACCAAAAGCTAAGAGATGTTACTGCCTGCCGATATACGTTCGAATCCCTGCCCAGTACAAAGCCTTACCTCACGGCAATTCAAGTAAGTTACTTGTTAAGAACCAAGATTCAACATCTCTCGTCGTTCGTTAACAGTGAAAATAGGTGCTGGGTAGGAATTCGCGTCCGGCAAAAATACTTGCGATATGTAATTTAAAGTGGAAATTTGAAAACTGGCTCTGTCTAAAATCGAGGTATATCACTCTCTGTATGCCTAATCAGGAGTGACAGTTAGTATCCGTCAGGCACGAAATCATTGCTTAGTCTGCATGACCTGAGTTTGCATCCATAAGCAGAACGAGACGGTTCGTCGTGTCATTTGAAGTTCATACATATTCTCAACTGGTTGCCCGTGAATAACTTCAATTTTTAGTCTCATTTTGTGTTCAATGATAAGTACGGTATGTTACTTTGAAGAGGAAATCATGAATACGACGAATTTACTACGTGTATTACCTATCTGACGTAATAATGAGAGTGGTAAAATGTCAGGTATGTCATTTATTGTAATAAATGTGAGCTACAAGCCTTAAGGGCAGTCTTATCTGTGATAAGGTGTTCCGTGATATTTGTAGTATCGTGGTATTACTTTACATCTTGAGTTATTGCGATACAGAACAGTGTTTTCTTGTGGTGATTTGTTGGAACCATTTTCAATAGTCAAACGACTGTACCAAGGAGCGATAAGGGGACTTGCTAGACAGTTGCGCTATGTGGGTTGCATGTGAATCAGGCGAAATTCAATTCGGGCGTTAGGATAGTTTTGAGCATGACTGTACGTGTAGGGTCAAATGAATGATTAGAGTTGAAGAAAAACTGGATGATTAATTCAAGACAAAGAGCTTCACAAATTGATAAGTCGATAACGTGTTGGGCCACCTCTGGCCTTTCCGCGGTCAGTTACTAGGCTTGACATTCACTGATAAAGTTAGTTTATACCCTTCTGACGGATATCGTACCAAATTCAGTTCAGTTGGTTCGTTACATCCTCAAAATCGCGACCTGCTTTAAAGAACCTGCCCATTGTGCTCCAGATGTTGAAAATTGATGAGAGATATGGCGATCTTGCTGAGCAATTTATTGCCTTGCGTGTACAAACACGTAGATACGATATCCGTGTGTGGTGCGTAAATTGTCGGTAGGCACCTCACTTAGTGTCCCGAGCAGAGTTCAAGCCGCCATAAAGACAAAGGGTGGACGCACTGCATATTAATGTCCACTAACAGGTGTCTGTACACTCACTGATAGGATAGTGTATTTCGAAATGTTAGCAGAGGCCAGAAGTTGGAGCATTTGGTCTTCCTTTTTAAAGCTTACGTGGGGCGAGTCGTAGAATCTCTAAAAAGAGACACCTCTGGCAACACTAGTTGAAAGTGGCCTTCAAACTAGCCGTCAGAGCTGCCGTAGCCGAGACGCCCCCTGGGTAAACGCTACGGATTTCTGCAGTCGCGCCTCGCGATCTGTCACGAATTATGGAATGTATTCGCAGATACCAATTGTAATACGACAACGGCTATACAGTTTGCTGGAAACGTACAGGATGTTCTGAAATTCCCATCACTACCTGCTACAACTTGTAGAGGGGACTGAGTACATAATACTCTTATTTTAAATTGTAACCTGTCTCCCGAGACGTACCGTATACTAGAACCACTTGAAAACATGTTGGTAACGCTGTCACTTTGATAAGTAATTTGTTACATTGAGGAGCCAAAGAAATATCGTTTAAGGTCCCCGCGAGCACGCAGAAGTGCCTCAACACGCCGTGGCATGGACTCTACTGATGGCTGAAGTCGCGCTGCAGGGAACTGACACCATGAAACCTGCAGAGCTGCCCATAAATCCGTAACAGTAAGAGGGAGCAGAGATCTCTTCTGATCAACACGTTGCAAGGCATTCCAGATATGCTAGTTAATGCTATAAAATTTACTAGAAACGTACAGTATGTTTGGGGAGTTTGGTGGCCAGCGAAAGTGTTTAGGCTCGGAAGAGTGTTCCTGCAGCCACTCTGTAGCAACTGTGGTTGTGTGGGCCGCTCCATTGTCCTGCTGGAATTACCCACTTCCGTCGGAATCCACAATGGACACGAATGGATTCAGGTGATCAGACAGGATGTATCTAGACGTATCAGGGATCCAACATCACTCCGAATGCGCACGCTCTACAACGTCACAGTCCTCCACCAGATTGAACAGTCCGCAGTTGACATGTGGGGTCCATGGAGTCATGATGTTGTCTTCATACCCATACACGTCCATACTGTATATACATTTTGAAATGAGACACGTCCAACCAGGGATTATGTTTCGAGTCATCAACAGTCCAATGTTCGTACCGATGGGCCCAAATGAGGCGTAAAGCTTTGTGCTGTGCAGTCAGCAAGGGTACACGAGTGGGCCTTCGGCTCTGAAAGCCCATGTAGATGATGTTTCCATGAATGGTTCGCATGCTGATACTTGTTGATGGTCAAGCATTGAAATTTTCAGTTATTTTCGGAAGGGTTGCACTTTCGCCACTCTGAACGATTCTCTTCAGATTCCATTCTTGCAGGATTTTTTTTCTGGCCGCAGAGATGTTGGAGATTTATTGTCTTACTGGATTGCTGATATTCACGGTGCCCTCGTGAAATGGTCGTACAGGAAAATCCCCACTTCATCGCTACCTCGTAGATGCTGTGTCCCATCGGCCTTGCGCCAAGTATAAAACCACGTTCAAAGTCACTTAAATCTTGATAACCTGCCATTGTAGCAGCAGTAACCGATCTAACAACTACGGTAGACACATGTCTTACATAGGCGTTGCCGGCGGCAGCACCATATTAAGCCTGTTTACATATCTCTGTGTTTGAATACGTATTATTATAATAGTTTCTTTGGCATTTCAGTGTAGATGTGACCGAGTACATCTATTGTTCTACAGTTTCACTCTTTAATAACCAAAGAATCAAAAAAATCGGTCTTCAGAGACACTGGTTTTACAGGAGGGCGTTTTCCAATTTGAAATTACAATGATATTATTTCCTTCAGCTGCTGACGGGCGTTAATAGATATCAACGAAGACAGGTGAAAATGTGTGCCCCGACCGGAACTTGAACCAGGGATCTCCTGCTTAGATGGCAGTCGCTCTATCCATCTGAGCCACAGACGGCACAGAGGATAGTGAGACTACAGGGACTGTCTCGCGCACGCCTCCCGCGAGACCCACATTCTCACCTTTGTATGTCCACACACTACATTCGTAGCGTCCTTTCGCACATGTCCGGAAGAACAGACACAATATCCATATAAATATATTTTCCAATTCGCGTGCGCTGCGTCTCCACGGGGCACCACAGACGCACCTGCTGACGGTGAAGACACCCATAGTCGAAGACGTTGTGCAATGGCAACGAAAAGCGTGTGGGGAGGTGTCAGACGTTGTGGACAACGATCTTGATAAAGGCGACCAGCAGCTCTTCCAGTACTGTGCGCTTTGGCCACACAGGATACTCGTGTCGGTGTATTCGGCAAAAGTGTGCTCAGAAATGTTGCTCTAACACTCACAGACACATGAACGAGACTCGATCCAGGTCAGAGAGGAGACAGCCGTCAAATGACATCATAGGATCAGACGTAAGTAACCCCCCCCCCCCCTCCAGTGATAATAACCCTGTTGCATACCACATTAGCGAAGGTGTATTTATACGGCTGTAGCACGGATATACCTTTCCATACATGGGCTCCTCTTCAGAATATCGTCACTCAGTTCCCTAGAAGTTTTTAACGGGAATTTTGCAACATCCTGTATCTCTCCACTAACTATACAGTTCTTTCCAGAATTAGATCCCTCTGCAGTGGAGTGTGCGCCGATATGAAATTTCCCGGCAGATTAAAACTGTGTGCGGGACCGAGACTCGAACTCGGGACCTTTGCCTTTCGTGGGCGAGTGCTCTACCATCTGAGCTACCCAAACACGACTCACGTCCCGTCTAAACAGCTTTACTTCTGCAGTACCCCGTCTCCTACCTACAGCTGTTGTACGACATTCGAAATATACGGATGTATTTCAGAATTTCGGCGTAATGCAACTTCGCAGAAACATGGCTGAATTTTCCTGTATATTGTTATCATTAAAACCAAGCACCGTCTCAGTACCTAATACTTTTTGATATGGAGACAATTTTCATCATTTCAAGCACTATTAAAGTTGGTAGGTGTAGGAAAAAAAATACCAGTACCATACTGAAAATATCGGTGAGAAGCGATAGAATTCCTACAAACAACTTGGAGAAAATCATTTTGGGTTCTAGGCCATGTCATTATAAAACAGTGAAACAACTAAAATAACTACATTCCGACCATCGTTTGAACGATCCTCTTCAGAGCGAATAAATGCCACGAAATTTCAAATCAGCAGCAGTGAAATGAAAGGTCGATTTGGAAACAGATCCTATTTCTTCTTTCTTATCTTCGATTAATTTCCCAAATATCTTGTTCATTTCGTATGTTGCTTTCTTTATACAAGGTGTTTCACATTTCTAGAGCTTGCAATTTTACCTAGTAACTCATGCATGCAAACGTCATCTAACGAGGCTACAGAGCATCAAAATACAGGCACCAGCCCCGGCGAATGTATGTAAGTAGAGTGTGATGCCGTGATTATTTATCAATTTGATCATGTATCATGTTCCGGAAGTTACAAGGGAATATCGTTATCATACCTCTGACGGCGGAATACAAGTACTGGTACTGTTGTTGCTAACTTTCATAGGTGGTAGTATGGATCAAAGTAAGAAAAAAATGTCCGGTAAACATGGGCTACAAAATGCATACCTGAGGCGCTATGAGCACTTGTTCAACAGTGGAGATATGTTTTATGCTAGCGAAGATGAACAAGTCCTCACAGCTCTTAAGGTATGCATTTTACAGCCCATGTGTACTGGACATTCGGTCCATACTACCACCTCTGAAAGTTTCCTGCCCTACATCTTAGCTGCAACACTACTGGTACATACTGTCACACGCAACAGGAATGTCTTCTCTTCCAATTTTCCGTTATAGGGACATAACCTCAAATTTATACATTTATCCATCTCCATCATCATAGAAAATTGGTAACATCTTCATTGAATCTTTCTGTGTACACATATTTTACAGACTCCAGCGCCTGTAACTTCGATACCCTGTAGCGTCGCTGGATGACGTTTCCAGACATCGATTCCTATGTAAAACTTCATCTGGTAGGTCCCCTCTACAGACGCGATAAGTGTGTAGCACGACGTGTGAAACATTCTGTATGCAAAGTGAATAACATGGGTGAATGGGCTAGAACCGAACCGCCCCCCCCCCCCTCCCATTATCTCTCTCTCTCTCTCTCTCTCTCTCTCTCTCTCTCTCTCTCTCTCTCTCTCTCTCTCTCTCTCTCTCTGTGTCTCTCTCATTCTCTCACTTTCATTCTCTCACTCTCTCTTCTCAACTATCAACTGCCAGCTTTCCTTTATGTCTTTTAAGTCTTAAAATTGCTGTCTGATTTCTGGCAGAGCTCTAGATAACATGCCGCTCACTGTATTTTATCGCTGGTTGCATCATCTTAAATTCAAACTGTATATTTTGCTCAAAATTGTCAGAAGTTATTTTGTAACATCTATAGATGTTATAAATATGGGTTGAATTTCTTCAACCGATCTCTAGCGGCTAGTGTGTTCTCTCAAAATCGATTTTCCTCTAGCTCGTCTCCTCTAATTCCTGTGTAAATATTTTGGATCAGTATTTTCAGCCAGGACGTATGAAAGTGATGGTTCGATAGTATCCGCACTTATCACTATTTGCCTTATTTGGTGTTGGTGTTATTTTTTTCGTTTAGTCTGAAAATTTAGCAGTCACGTCAGTTAGCATAGATGTTGAGGAGTGAAGCAGCAAACGTCGACAGAGTGAGTCCTCGCCGGTGCTGATAGAGCCTTCTGGTGGCGAAGCCCTGCACTACAGACAACTGAGTGTGTGAGGAACTAGTAGCGACATCTAGCAGCGAAGTGATGAACAGCAAAATGGCCGCGAAAATTGAGTGACTTAAATGTCTAGTTGCTGTTTATTTCTTCCTTTACACTATTATTACAAAACAGATTACGGCATCACTGCTCGGTTTGTCTGTTACCGTATTTTTGTGTATTTCACACATTACAAAATAGTTCTGTTCTGATAACATATAATGCAAACTACATCTCGAGCGACATTAATGTACGCAGCATGTTACATTCATCATTCCCTCTTCGTAATTTAGTATTACTAATAGTTTTGTCCACACTTTTAAGCATTAAAAATGGATATGTGGCTCGGAACAGGACTACTGTTACATTAAATGTTAACAACATAATCGCACGGTATAGTGAGTTAAAGAGTATTGAACAGCAACGAGAACTGTAAGTAAGTTTATGCAGTGCAACGTTAGTGATATAATAGTACAGCAGTAATAGGCGTTTTTCAGCCCTTATTTCTATTTTACAGTTTCACTCATTACTGATGGCAAATGCCTTGCAGAGAACGTAATATTCTGCATCTTCAGTACGGCCTTTACAATCTCTTTCATTGAACTGCACTTAACCCGGAGAGGTAGTAATACAATTTTTTCTCTGATCTACAAGATACTTTTACAAAAAGTAGAGGCAGAGAGGTAGTCATGTAACTATTAATCGAAATATTATATGAACTATATGGGCGTGTTAGTAAAATCACCAAGAAATTCCTCTTATTAATTTTAAGTGTTATCTGTTTGATTCAGCATTCAGCTCACATAAAACCACGAGAAATATCGTTTTTATAAAAAAAACAGTTTATGTCATTAGTGACCTGTGTAAAATCAAACATCTCATTTTGACACTAGAATAATTTGAGAAAAAAAGGCCTGTTTTAGTTTTTGAAAATGCAATAAGTGAAAACAATGTATTTTTAAAAGGTATTGTCAATTGTTACGAAACGATTTATTATACAGAATTTATTAATCGCATAGTAAATCATGATACAAAAAAGAACACCTTGTTGGCTTGTGATACAATATTTTGCATTTTCTTATGACTTTGAAATAATTACTGCTTTTTCAGCACTGAGAATGAGTAAAATACATTATGTAATATATGAATCAGTATGATAAACTTTTTTCGAATATTCATTGTTAACTACAAGAAAATGGCAGATGTTTGGGTATTTACCTCAGAAGTATTCAGCACACGAAGGATAACAAAAATCATTTTTTTGGTAAGGTTTTTGTTTCATAGTTTCCTACAAATATTACTGATACCATAGTGAGGTATATTAAGTACCTTAAAATATATATAGATGTGGTCTGGTGAAGAAAGTGTGTGAATTAAAATTTAAAATGCTTGCACCAGCATAACCAGGTTTAGTTTGTAGTGTGGGAGTGAGCTCCACGTGGGACCCGAAGCACGGACCCCACGGGGGTACCCGGCATGCGCCACATGCCAAGGCAGAGGTGGAGGCTAGTGTTCGGAAGTCTGAAAATTCCAGCGCCGGCCGGGGATTGAACCCCGGCCCGGCTGGGGCGAATAGCCCCAGCCGAGGCGCTGGAACGTTCCAGACCCCCTTGCCACTAGACCACCGGGGACCCCGGCTGTTTCTTGCTCCATAGTCCAGCTACTGGTCGTAGAGCACTTCCTGTTGTCCTCCGTGTTTACACCGAGGCAGTAGTGGCGTGGTGTAACAGGAAGTGTTTACTTGCGTCCGCTGGATGTCCACTTAGTGTACGACTTATTTACCCGGCTGACGTTCGTGTCGCTATAATCTCCTTAGTTCCGTTACAATTACATGCAGGGACTGAAAATCTGCCTATGCAGTTGCACGCAGTCGCATCTCACTATTTGAACCTCTGTAATTCGATCGTGTTGTCAAGACCCATGTCAGAACTGTTTATCGAAGAATGCTCATGTGTTCGGTACATTTCATAAACGGAAGCGACTGGGATAACAGACAGCCCGTAAACATTTTGTAATGAAGTGTCAGCCGGTACGTAATACTCGATATCTGGAGTTGTTTTATCGGTTATTAAGATAATCGTTTCACCCCTATACACTTACAAAATTCCCGTGTTTTCTTAATAAAGCATAAGCACAGTACATAAATCCCTCGCGAAAATGACATCGGAGAAGTACAAGTGTTCGAGTGCCACAGAAAACAAGTGGGTCCTTGAAGGTGTGGAACGGAGAGCACAACTAAAATAAGATGTAACGTTTCGGGATTCCCTCATAGTCGCGTAGACACTCCAGAAGCAGGAAGATCCGTTTGATGACGTCTCTTGAGGAGCGAGGAAAAAATTCACTCTCAAATAACTACTGTACAAGATGCCTCGCCGCCTCTTGAAGGGTGTCATGGGATTCTGCAGCCGTGGACTCGGCGACCTGTGAGCCAACGCGGTGTTTCTGACCACATACATTTTAGCTGCGGGTTCTCCGACGTGCAAAGGAAGCCGCGACAATGGGGAGGCTCTGCGTGCCGTTTTGTAATAAGAACGCCTCTCCACATTTTATCGTAGGAATGATATAAATTTTAAACTTCTTAGATCCACCGAGTCATTATGTATTCTTAAAATATCTTTTAACTCTTTTTCAACACATATGTATCTTTTACCTCTTTCACTGAAGAAGCTGACCAACAGATTTTTTTTCAATTTCAGGTATTGGTTTTATTGCATTCTCCTTTAGCGTATTGATCAGAAATTGTAGGTTAAGATACCTTTGCCTTATTGAGTATCGTTTGCTATGCCAAACTTCGACAGCATTCATGGTCCTGTGCATCGAATTGATGACGGTAGATAGCTGACCGAAATCACTTTGAAATAAATTCTCTGAACGCAGATAACTTTGATACAGTAGTGTTAG
The DNA here is from genome assembly GCF_023897955.1 of Schistocerca gregaria. NCBI lineage: Eukaryota > Metazoa > Arthropoda > Insecta > Orthoptera > Acrididae > Schistocerca > Schistocerca gregaria. The sequence goes on along the minus strand of NW_026061824.1, from coordinate 17,399,974 downwards.
GTATCGAAGTATTATCTAACGCAACTGAAGCCAACCTAAGAGTGAATTTATTTCGAAATAATTTTAGTCGACTGTCTGTCTTCACCAATTCCACATTTCAGGTTGTGTACTAGCATTTTCCATCTATTGACTGATTAAATAGTCTACGCCACTGGGCACTTGCTACGCTGTTACTCTCCATGCTTCATCAAGGCAGTCCGGTGGAAGATGGACTCTACAGCACACGTGCGGCAAGACAAACGAACTACTTCTTCATCCCTGTATTGCTCCACTAATCGCAGTTCTTGTATGTCTTCCACAGGCATTGCTTGAAATGAAAATTACAACTGTAAAATAAATGTCTCGGATAACACTGTTTTCATAGTTTAATTTGCAATCATTTCGAAGTAAAGCAATGCAGTTTTAAATGACAACCAAGTTATGACATTTCTCGGTTGAGAAAAAATATTTCACAATTATTTTGACTTTCCTCTGGTAAAAAAGCTAGTCATCCGTGCTTCAGGTATCAACAAGTTGTTTCGAACACCTCTGAAACGTCCGTCCATAAGAAGAGCTTTATTTTCAAACATTTTCTCCCCTTCTTCGTAACTGATCACCAGGATTCATTTATCAGGAACAGGGTTATTATCAGTCTCCAAAAAAACTTCAGTCACTTTCAAAATATCTTCGTGCTGCCGAATCCCTGAACTACTGCCACGGTTATGGGACATCCCAGAAGCTTCCCTTACACAGTGCAGTCTTTCTCATAATTCGTTATACTTGCGACGTAATCTAAACCTTTATCTCGCAAATCTTGAAATTGCTCTTTAAACCCTCCGAAAAAAGGCACTGTCTACTCACCGCAGACTGTTTCCCAGCAGTTATGCATTCGTTTCTCAATATCCACATCTGTTTCGTCAGGTTGGGCGAGAAACTTACTGTTGAGCCGTGATTCTACCATTTACAATTTTTAAACTGCCGCTGCTCCTATTCCGTTCGGAGTTCCTGTACAAGCAATTCGTATAATTACCACATTTCCGGTGCTCCTGGCACCGCTTACCATCCTTTCCCCTTTCTGTTTCCTTTTCCTTTCCTTTTTCTAACCACAGGCTCCAGTCACATTAACGTGATCACCGCCTGTGTCCGACGCTAATGAGTAGGGTATGCGTAACGCGGAAACTCAGCCACTTATGTGACATCCAAAAGGACGTGATCATTGCCTTTCGGGCCACAGGTGGATGCATTTTCGAAACGGCAGAGTTCGTAAAATGTTGGCGTGTTGCCATATTTAAAGCACGCCGCGCATGGCGCTGTCGAGAGCCGACGCTGAGGCCGTTGTGGTGCCCCACGGTCCACAGAGGACAGGAGTTAAAGGAGACCGCAGGTGAATAACGTGCAACTGCTGAGCAACTGACCATGCACGTGAACCGAAGAGCCTACCGACAGTGTCTCCTCTAAGACCACTCAGCGAAAAATGCTATGTGTGGGTCTCCACAGCAGACTCCTGGTCCACACACCTATGCTGACTGCTGTTCGTCCTCGACGAAGGCTGGAATTTTTACGCCAGTTCTGCGACTGGGCGTCCACTGAACGGTGACCTGCGGGCTTTCCAAGTGACAGACAGACGATGGCGTGTAGGGCGCGATTCACCTGAAAGTGAACACCCTGCAACAGTCGGCGGCAGGGTTAGGACAGGAGGAAGGATCGTTACGATCTCACAAACGTTATCGTGACACTCCCGTCGTTCTGGAAGGCACAGTGGATGAGCAGAAATATCGGTCGGAACCGTTGCCACACCTACATCGAGTCTTTTTTCCCTCGGAATCTACCAGCAGAACAACTAAATCTGTGACACAGCTTGCAGTGTGAAAAGCACCAGGATGAGTTTGCTGTACTCCGCCGACCACCAGGCTTCCCGGAATCGAGAATATGTGGGACCACCTCGATGAAGCTCTTCGTATCCTGGGTCCTCAACCGAAAAACGTAGCGCAGCTAACTAAGGCACCGGCGTCGGCATGGCTCAGTACCTCACTGACTTCTGCGCGTTTCTCAGTTGTCCGCGCTTCCCGTTAATCGTACCCCCCTACAGTGACTCAATGACGACACTCTCCCGTACACGTCAGCATCATCAACAGCCGCAGACTGCTGTTCCCTCAGCCTGTCACCTCATTTATGTCTATACAGCATAACAGCTGTCTGTTACACTTCCTGGGACACTCCTGACGATATCCTTGTGTCTGATCAACGCTCGCCGTCGAGAACGTACTGGTATCTGTTGTAGACTTGAAGCCGCTCTCATATCTGGGAACCGACTCCGTATGCTCATACGAGGCCCTTGGTTAACAGTGTGCAGTGGAGCACCGTGCCAAAGGCTTTTCTCAAATATAGGAGAGTGCAATGTGCTTGGGACCCTTCATCCGTGGTTCGCAGTATATAATGTGCGAAAAGGGCAAGCTGCGTTTCACACGAGCTTTCTAAAACCGTGCTGATTTCTGGACGTAAGCTTTTCGGTGTCTAGGAAATTTATTATAATCATATTTAGAATACGTTCTAGGATTCTGCAGAAAATCGATGTCTGTAATTTTGCACATCCTTTCTGTTACTCTTCTTTTACACGAGTGTCACCTGCGATTTTTTAAACTGCCTTAGGTTGGACCCATTACAGGTGTAATATTCAGAAGGCAAATGTATATTGATCTCGTTATATACGGCTGCAACTTGCGCTTTTGCCAGTCCTTTGCGAAATACTGCTGGGCAAGAGAAAGGCGATAAATGCGAATGAAGTAAGTAAAACTGAAATTGTTTTAACTTCTTCGCTGTCGCCGAATCCTTTCCAAGCGATGCGTCCTTGAGCGGGTCAAACAGGTAGCAATAAATGCTCTACAAGTGAGGTTGACTTTTGAAGTTTTTCTTACCAGTCAAGTACAATGCAGACAGCTTCCATTCTGCATAATATCAGCAATATGAAAATGAAAATTCACGAAAGTCAAATCTGGACTGTAGCGATAATGACGCAGAGTCTCCCAACCCATTACTGTTTCTTTTCCCTTCCAGTGGTTTCTTGGATCAGCTGCGCTATGTTTGGGCGAGCGTTGTTGTGTAATAGTATCACGTCTTTTCTTTGACATTGGCGACCCTTTCCTCTCGTTTTCGGCTTTACTTTGCTCATCACTATGTGTGAGTGGTCAGCGCTGCATCCTGTACGCTGATCTTCCAAATAATCACCAAAATACAACTACTTTGGCATCCAAATGATGGCCAGCATCACTTTCCTCGCTGATGCTCGAGTTTGAATTCCTTTCGGACAGGTGAACTAGTGTGCTTCCATTTCACTCCTTGTCTTTTCGAGTCGGGTTCCCCATTTTGAACGAAAGTTTAATCGCACGTTAAAATCTCGTTCGAAAAAGGTTCACCTTCACGTTCATAGCACTCTTTGTTTCCTTGTGTTGTGTGAATTCTCTCGGGACCCACGTTGGACTTGTTTCGCTGTACTTGAGCATGTCAATGACGACGTTGTGGACTGTGCCACTACCTGTTGCAGCTATTTTGCTATTCAGTTCTACTGCAACACGTCGGCCATCAGGAGTAATGTCGTCAGAGCCGGCTTTAAGCGAAGGAGGAGACATTTCAATTGGCCGGCCACGGTGTTTTTTTATTAGTCACTGAAGTTAGATTGTTTTTGAACTGTCCTACGTATTTATCAAAAATTTCCGTCTTTCGCACAGCTTCGACCCTACTGAAAAAACGTTAGAGAAAATATTTCGGCCGTTTTCTGCCTTCTGAAAGGGAAAACGCATCGTTGAACGTTGCTCAGTTAATGTGGAAACTTCAACCAGACACGCCATTCTCAATTGCTACATTAAGGTTATAAATAAAACAATTATTTTTTGTCAGCCGCTCTTAGCTCATCACAGTCATGCCATCCTAAAGTCATGAAACTACAAAAATTCTTCCTACGGACTATTCGACTTCATTAATTTGCTTTGCAGGGGAAACTCACGAAGGAGTATGCGCTTAGTATTTAGTCGGTCATTTCTAGTTGATGAGAAAGTTAAAACAAACAAGTAGCAAACCATTGCTCATTTATTTAGGAACAACATTTATCAGATACAGCTGAGTAACGTTTAACCCAAACCTTAAATGTCATATATATATGACACTGCTCGTAGCTGCATCATCTGGCAAGAGTACGCACTAACACCAATAACAAGAAAATGCACCATGACTTTCGTAAACTGTGCATTCTTCATGCCACTGTTGGGAGCAGACATCACACTCAATACAGTCTTCCGTGACAGACTCGTTTTAGTCTTCACCACACCTTGGGCAGTTCAAGACATGAAGTTGGAATAATAGACAATTGTGAAGGTGATTCGATAAACCCTATGCCTGGCACTTAGATATGATTTGCACAATATCCATGTGGGTGTAGATCCCTCCTTGGATTGTGCCCTGGTTGTTGCTGAAGATGATGGAGCAGTTTAATCCAGATTAGCCACAGAGATTCTACGTTGTTCGTTACTGATATTTTGTCCCTCCTTGGTTTAATTTGTTTTCCTAACAATGCATTTTTGTACGTAGACTCAAACAGAATTCCGGATGTTTTTGCAGCTTGCTTTAGATGTTCGAAAACCTAAAATTGTGCAGTTCACAAAACGAAAAATCATAGTGTCCTATGACTACAGCATCAATAACTCTCATTTTCAGTCGGTCAGCTCACACAAATACCTCGGTGTAACACATTGTAAGGATACGGAATGGAAGCAGGACTGAATAAAACTCAAACGATTTCTACACCTGGATAAGCGTTCGACAATGTAAAATGGTGCAAGATCGAAGTTGTGAAGAAAATAGCTCTAGGCAGAGACGGGTATATATTAGTACAAGACCCAAGAGGAAGTAAGAGTGGAAGACGAAGAACGAAGTGCAAGGATTAAAAAGAGAGTAAGACTTTGATGTAGTTATTCGCCTATACTGTTCAATGTTTGTATCAAAGAAGCAATGAAGAAAATAAGAGAGAGGTTCAAGATTCGCACTGAAATACGGGTTGAAAGGATATCAGTGACAGTGTTTGCTGATAATATTATCGTTGTCAGTGAAAGTGAATTACTACAGGATCTGATGAATGAAATATACAATATAATGAGTGTAGAATTAGGGGTCAGAGTAAATCAAAGACAATAGTGATGAGATGAAGCATAAACGGGAAAAGCGAGAGTCTTAACATTGGTGATAACGAAGTAAGAAATGGAACCATCACATCGTGTCGGTCAAAGATAAAGGTGGTGGCGAACTGTAATTTATTGTTAGAATTAAAGAGAAATATAATCAGTGCACAAAGATGATCTTTTTTGAACTATTGGTGCGACCCATACTCTAATATTGCTCCATGGTGTGGGACCTGTCCCATATACGAGTAGCAGGGGATATTGAACTGTTCATAATAAAGACAGCACAGGTTTGTTTGGCTCACAGGAGAATGTAACAGAGATGCTGAAGAAATTGGGAGATGCCTGAAGATACACATAAGCTATCCCGAGAAAGCTTACTTGCCAAATTTCTAGAACATACCGTAAATTTTGAATATACGAGGTGTGTTAAAAAAAATTGGGAACGTTCGTAATTTCGCGCCAATGGCGTGTTGGGGCGAAATGCAGTTGACATCCCTGCACGCGCGTGTGCTTAATGTGTAACTGCGGGAAGTTTCACTGTTGTATGTCTGTTAGCTTATTGTTCAGTGCTGTATTGACTAGAACGTTGTGTCGCACAGTTGGCGAACTTCGAGAGGGTATAGTTAGAGGAGCAATGCGCCTGCAATAAATTTTGCGTGAAACTCAATAAAACCGCCGCTCGGGGTAGCTGCGCAGTCTAGGGGCCTTGCCACGGTTCGTGTGGCTCCCCTCTGTCGGAGGTTAGAGTCCTCCCTCGGGCGTGGGTGTGTGTAAGTGGTGCAAGCCTAGGGACTGATGACATCAGCAGTTGGTCCCATAGGAACATAAGAGCTAAACTCAAGAACACCTCTACAGAGACACGCCAAATGATGCAGGAAGCCTACGGTGATGAGTGCTTAAGCCGCACTCGGTGTTACGGATGGTTCACACGGTTTAAGAACGGCCGGACGGAAGCTAAAGACGACGCTCGTCCTCCGACTTCTGCCAGCAACGCTTGTGTCAGGAACGTCAACGATCCTGTGCGTGCTGAACGAAGACTGACTGTCCGAGAGATTGCAGAAGAATGTAACATTGCAGTTGGATCGTGAAATCCTAATACAGCATCTTGCAATGTATCGTGTTGCCGCCAAGTTTGTGCCACGGCTCACGAGTCAAGAGCAGAAAGACCTCCACCTCCCTATCTGAGAAGAGCCTTAGGATCACCCAAATGAGAACGAGATGTTCCTTAAGAAAATTATAACTGGTGATGGGTCTGCAGTTATGACGTTGTCATGAAGGTTCAATCTTCACAATGTGTAGGGAAATGTTCTGAACGATCAACATATAAAATAGCTTGTCAGGTCAGCTTGGCCCTTGCAGACATTTATTTTCAAAGTTGAAAACCAAGTTGAGAGGACGAAGATTTGTAACGATAGACGCACGGTCCAGCGAAAGGCGAACCAAGTCTGCTCCCAGAAGTGGAAACGGTTTATCAGTCGTGGGGGTGATCATATACAAATATGTGAAGGTAAGCGTAGAAAATTTTTGTGGACAAAGTTCCGGAATTTTTTAAACAGACCTCTTAGACGAAAGGTAATGAATACAGGCAAGTGGTCTGCAAATGTTCGTACGCTTGAGTTCGCTTCCATTCGCTGCTGTTGAAACTGGGCTTAATAATAATATTCCCTGTGTGAGATGTAATTGGAAAACTATGTAAACGCTGAGCTGTGCGCCGCTTACAGCCCACGCGAAATTATTCTCGGAGGGACACATCATTATCCCCTTCGTGCCTAAAGTTGCTTCGGCCAAACTCAAACTCAATTGCCAGGCCGATAGCTCGTTATCCTACTGCTCTGCAAGTAACACTTGGTCTGAAACCATCTGTACGGTTATGTAGGTTAAGACACTGCAGCCACTCAAAATGGTGGCTCCACGTTTGCGAGTAACTGACGAGAAAAGAAATTCTGAATTTTGTGTGACACTCCGTAGCATTAAGAAAGCTGAGTGACGTTAGTTGGTTGTGAGGTGTAATGGAAAGGATAATAGCTTCACATGTTGTGTTCGGATACCAAGATTTAAAAGCCTGAAGTCTTATATTTCAGAAGCAAGGAGCGTAACAATCAAGTGATTTATGAACAGTACGTGCACACATTTTTGCTCGGTTGATTTTAATTGAGGTTGCAACGTGCAGATCAAGCAAGTACCGTACTGTAGAGAGGTTGAGCAAGAGAAGCGTTTGGAACATGTGTTTATCCTTATTTTGGATAGTTAGCTTTCTTATCTGAGAAGTAATTGTGGCTAGCCCTTGACATGCATCACGAATTCCTTCGTCGTTCAGTCTAATATCGCCTTCCCCCCCCCCCCCCCCCCCCACACAATACCCTCCACCTCTCATGATTTTGAAAATAAAAGTGTTCCTAGAAAAGTTGTTCACTGTACAGTTTATTTATGTGCCAAAGTTAGTGATAATGTGGGGGAGGGGGAGGGAAGGCCACAGACCTCAGGGAGGGGGGGGGGGGGGGTAGGACAGGGGGTACTGGCAAATGTCTGATGACACTCAGGAGCAACGGTCTAAGAAAGGCTGGGAACCACTGTTCAACTGCCTGTGAATGTATACTGAACATAAATGTGGAAAACTGACACAACCCACTTTTTGAATTTTTTTAAATTCGAGTTAACTAGTTTTGGAACCGTTTGAGGGACATCTGAAAATGTGGCGCACAGAATTCGCGTCTTTATTTCTTTAGATTGAATCTGGGTACTGGCTCTTTGACAATAAGACAGAGCACTCTTTAATGTATCGCCACGAGCGGCAGTTAAACGGCGACATGTATCGCGAAACCAAAACACCTACTTACCGTGGCAGCGTGGGCGCTATTGCAGTTAATATCCATCTAGCAACTTGCGTTTTAGTTGTCTGTTGGCCACTGGTCAATCTCTTTCCATTGTAAATATAAATACGAATTGTCACCATATATCACAAGCATAACGTTTACCACAGATGTACGTTACAAAGATCTTCACTTAAAAATACAGCATACTTTGCTCTGAAACAATTTTTTGGATTTTTGTGCTTATAACACGACGGCGTGCTGAGAAGATAATGACTCGGTCTGTTTTATTTGAAGTCAGTAACATTCTACATCTTTACTATGGATATCTGCAGCCCTCTGCTTCGTACCGCGTTACATAGCGGTGTGTGACGTGACTATGTTGGGGGTGAGAAAAAGCTCACAACACTAAAAGCACGAATTCGAAGACTTCGTCCGCATGTGGAGCACACTCTCCTTGAGCACGGCAGTGCCAAACTACACACGATCGCTGCGGCATCTGCAGCAAGCCGACGTCCTTGGTTCACTGCCGTCGATCATCCTACACACAGTCTCGATTTTCGTCTATGTGCAAAACTAAGAAAACCTTCGAGCACTTCAATTATTTCAAGCGGTGCAAGCAGAGGTAAGGTTGTGGCTCTGTTAACATAGTCGAACAATATACTGTGACGGTGTCAACAAAATAGTATCTAGTTGGGGAAATTGTGCTGGTTCCGAGGGTGAGTGTGTTGAAAACTAAATTTATTGACGTGAAGAATACCGATGCAGAATGTTCATGAAGTTTGTTTTATTTAAAAATCTTTGTGACTTTTCACTCAAAACTTGTCAACATTACTTTTCTGTACGTCCTCGTACAATGGATGTCTCAAAAAATACGTACATTGATCAAAATAAGTGTTAACATGAATGCTTTTAACAGCACTAGGTTCAAAAAATTTTAACTGTATGCCAATTGCAGATTAATTTTAATGGCAGCTAGCGCGATTATATGAGTGGACTATTAGATTTAATGGTGAGCATTTATGTAATTTTTAAACATTCTCTGCCTTGTCATTCTTCCTCTCTTAAGTGCCTCGTCTTCCAGTAACACTGTCGATCGATAGCATGATCTGTTGTCCGTCCATGGTTTTTCAGACCATTGATTCAGTGCTGAACCCAAACTGCTGGTCTGAGTTATTTAGCCTGGATAATCCTGTGCGTCGTGGGTCACGTATGCCATTAATCTTTCAAAGAAATGGTTCAAATGGCTCTGAGCACTATGGGACTTAACATCTGAGGTCATCAGTCCCTTAGAACTTAGGTTTAAGTAGTTCTAACTAACCTAAGGACATCACACACACACACACACACACACACACACACACACACACACACACACACACACACACACACACACACACACACACACACACACACACACCCGAGTCGGGATTCGAACCTGCGACCGTAGCGGTCGCGCGGTTCGAGACTGAAGCGCCTAGAACAGCTCGTCCACAATGGCCGGCCATTAATGTTTCATTGAATTATTAATTTCAACAAGTTTTATTTATTGTTGCGAAATTGCGCTACCAAAACAATCGAGTTTTGCTATGTGGATGCTGTTGAGAATTTCTGCATTTTCGTACCGCTATATTTTTGACTATATCTGTCGATGGTGTTGTTGTTGTCTTCAGTCCTGAGACTGGTGTGATGCACCTCTCCATGCTACTCTATCCTGTGAAAGCTGCTTCATCTCCCAGTACCTACTGCAACCTACATCCTTCTGAATCTGCTTAGTGTATTCATCTCTTGGTCTCCCTCTACGATTTTTACCCTGCACGCTGCCCTCCAATGCTAAATTTGTGATCCCTTGATGCCTCAAAACATGTCCTACCAACCGATCCCTTCTTCTAGTCAAGTTGTGCCACAAACTTCTCTTCTCTCCAATCCTATTCAACACCTCCTCATTAGTTACGTGATCTACCCATCTAATCTTCAGCATTCTTCTGTAGCATCACATTTCGAAAGCTTCTATTCTCTTCTTGTCCAAACTAGTTATCGTCCATGTTTCACTTTCATACATGGTTACACTCCAAACAAATACTCGGAGAAACGACTTCCTGATACATAAATCTATATTCGATATTAACAAATTTCTCTTCTTCAGAAACGCTTTCCTTGCCATTGCCAGTCTACATTTTATATCCTCTCTACTTCGACCATCATCAGTTATTTTACTTCCTAAATAGCAAAACTCCTTTACTACTTTAAGTGTCTCATTTGCTAATCTAATCCCCTCAGCATCACCCGATTTAATTTGACTACATTCCATTATCCTAGTTTTGCTTTTGTTGATGTTCATCTTATATCCTCTTTTCAAGACACTGTCCATTCCGTTCAACTGCTCTTCCAAGTCCTTTGCCGTCTCTGACAGAATTACTATTTCATCGGCGAACCTCAAAGTTTTTACTTCTTCTCCATGAATTTTAATACCTACTCCAAATTTTTCTTTTGTTTCCTTCACTGCTTGCTCAATATACAGATTGAATAACATCGGGAGAGGCTACAACCCTGTCTCACTCCTTTTCCAACCACTGCTTCCCTTTCATGCCCCTCGACTCTAATAATTGCCATCTGGTTTCTGTACAAATTGTAAATATCCTTTCGCTCCCTGTATTTTACCCCTCTGTCGATGGTATCCTTAATATTTTTCGATACGATCGCATTTCAAATGCCTAATAGAGTCCATGACTCAGCTCCATAGAGTAGGACACCGAACGTGTAACATCGAAGTAGTCGACTGCTCTGAAGGTTCTCAGCAGTCGCCGCGGACTAAATGACTGCAGGGGACTCGATGCATTGGCCATAAGTTTTCTAGTAATTCTGGAGATTTTCCTTTGGACTAAGTATGAAGTCGTTCCTTGTTGCTTAGATCGTGCAGGTTTCAGACCGATTGTGTTAGTATTGCTACACTACTAAATGTGTATCCACCACCATATCAGGGTATATAATGAAACGGCGGCCCTCTTTCGTCATGCCTTACAAGGAGATATCTCCAGCGGTAGGATCGACTTTCTGGAACCATCTATATGGTTATGTAGGTTAAGCACCCAAGTATCGCACACTGCAGCCATTCATCCTGGTGAGTCGACGTTAGCGAGGAAGTGACGAGAAAAGAAATTCGGAATTTTGTGTGAGACTCGATAGTATGAAGAAAGCCGAATGACATAAGTTGGTTATGAGGATAATTGAAAGGATACTAGCTTCACATGCATGAGGTTGTGGGTTCGAATCTCACCAGAGAAATAAATCTATTTTAGGTCTTTATCGAAGTGACATTGATAATCATATTCCTTCAACTGATGTAAATATATATATTTATTTTTTTAGTTCCACTCCTGGGGCACGTGATTCAATAGTGATATGAACTTCTTCATTTGGTCTAGTTTTTCTTCTTATCATCCCTTCTCCACTGGAAATATTTGTTTGTGAACTTTTAATTATCTTCATGTATCAATTCCGATTTAATGTCTCCTGTTTTTATTACCCTGTATTTTCGTCTACGTTATTGTGTACATTATATCGATTTCTCACTTTGCTTGAATTTTATTTTACTTAGAAAACATTCTCTCATTTATGTCCTCATCTACACTATAATTTCCATAGTGCACAAAGATTTTATGTTATGTTTTAAATATTTGTATATCGATTACCATGCAAAAAAGGCACGTCTCCCAAAGAAAAACGTTTTTCACATTAATGCACAGTCAATATAAATAGATTATTTCGTCTTTTGTTTTTTAATTCATTTATCGGAGTTTTGAAGTAATTCAATAGTCAAACAGATAGGTATAATAAATTACACATTCACAAAAATTCCGATTGGAAGAAAAATTAAACAAATGGAAAAGTTCATACGGTGACTAAAACGATGTGACAAAAGAATAGAACGAAATAAATTACATTTAAACCAATAAATAGAATACAAATAAACATCAAAGTCATTTCGATAAAGATTTTTAAAAAAATTTACTGCACCTGACGAGGCATGGTTAAGCTTCTATCGTAACCATTATGACACGTAACCAGACTGTGGAATACGACTTCCTTCACGCTATGTAGCATCACGCAAAATTTTGAAATCTTTTCCGTCAGTTACTTTCAAACCGAGGGCCACCTGGATGCAGGGATCTTAAGTTGCACTACGGCTTATTTGGATTCAAAAGGTCGATCCCACCGCTGGGGGCTCTCCTTGTTAGTTTTAAGAGTAACAAACGGCTCATTTTGAAATAACAGTAATATCGCAGTCCAGTAGCGCCGGACCCTGCAAACTTGAAAGACAACTCCAGCAAAGGCAAAGAAAATGTTACTGTAGCAAGTAAATTACTGTAGGCAACTGAACAACAACGAAATAATAACAATAATTGGTTCGCAGGAGAGCTTCTGTAAAGTTTGCAAGGTAGGAGACGAGGCACTGGTAAAGCTGTGAGGACAGGGCGTGAGTCGTGCTGGGGTGGCTCAGTTGGTAGAGCACTTGCCAGCGAAAGGCAAGGGTCCCGAGTTCGAGTCTCGGTGCGGCACCCATTTTCAATCTGCCAGGAAGTTTCAATAATAATAATAATAGATCCAGTCATATTAATATGACCAACTCCTATTTTCGAGGTCAACGTGTAATAACCCATAGACTCCAGGAGATAGCATTAGTAGGTGATGAATGGGGGTGGGGGGAGGAGGCTGGAAACAGTGAAGTCGTTGTCATAATGCGTAAAAGGGGCGATTTATGTGACGTCCAACAGGGCATAATCGTTGGCTTTCTTCCCAAGGGTGGAAGCATTTCCGAAACGGCAAAATCTGTAATCTTTTCACATGCCACTGTATGTAAAGTAAACCGTGAGTGGCAAAATCTCGGTATTCTAATCCGGCTCCAAGGCAAGTGTGTTGGACTACGGGCAGTAGGCGACACAGGTGAACGATAGCTGCAGATGTGTGTGCTGGCGAGAAGACGTGCAACTTTTGTGCAGCTGACAGCCCAGGCGAACCGAGGGCTGCCACCAATGTTTCCTCAACAACTTATGGGCTTCCGCAGTGGGCACCTGGTCCCTGCACCCACGCTGACTGCTCTTCATTGGCGTTGAAAGCTTGCATTTGCACGCCGGTACCACAACTGAAAGTCCACTGAGTGCTACAGGTGGCCTCTCCATATTCATCACATTTTGTGCTCCATCGGACAGATTGAAAGCAAACGCCCTGCAACCCTGAGGGAGTGTTATGGTGTGGGCAATGTTTTCGTGGCACTCCCTGGGTGATCTCGTTGTTCTGAAAGGCACAATGGATCAACCCTAGTACGCACCTATCCTTGGGGACCAAATCCACCCCTAGATGCACGTGTAACATAGCTCGCAGTGTATGTGCGTGGTTCTGAAAGCTCTAGGATGAATTTACCGTACTGCCCTCACCACCAAATTTTCCGCCTTTAAACCCAATCGAGAATCTGAAAGGTCACCTCGATCGAGTAGTTTGTGCCACGGATCCTCAATCGATAGAATTCTATCGCAGCATGACAAGTACTGGGGTAGGAATGGCTTCTTATGACTGTCGTTACATCATTGACTCTATTCCTGTACGTCTCGTGCTGCAGAAGGTGTTTATTCGGTATTTTAACACGTGGTCAGATTACTGCGACTGGACAGTGTAATAATAATAATAATAAATTTCGCTTATTTCAGTGCCCTCGTTTAAGTCTTTCAATTGGACGGCACTTTGAAGACATGCTTATCATTAACGTACTCCAGTTGTCCAACCGGGGAAAGGGAATCGGCAGTTTAACGTGGAATCCGCACCACATGTTGTTTCTACCGACTCCTCATATCATTGAGAGGTGAAGGCTGTATTAAAAGCAGACAGAAAAATTTATTTGTTCATCTGGGATTCGATCCCGAGATTCTCGATTTGCAGGCACGCGCTGTGCCGGTAGACCACCAGGTCCAACAGTTACGAGACGGTAATCGAACTGTATTGGCAGAGTATTTCGTCGTATTTTGCGTCAAGTAAATGTGCTGTGGTGCAAGCCAAAGTACATTCACGCTAAGGGCATCAGTTCCGATCCCAGAAAAATGTGCAGCCAGAGCAGTATTGTAAGTAAAAATCAAACTGTTCCATTTTTCTTACCGAATTGCTATACATCTAGAAAACAAACCAAAATTGTGAAAACATTTCATACAAGATTACTGACAAATTTTTATGAGTAAAAATAAACGGGTATGGTAATATACATGGAGGTGAATGAAAAGTAGTGGCAGTTTGGCTATAATTCATGTCAGTCTTCATTGACTAAAATTCACTTTATCACATTTCCGTCTCGCGTCTCGATCACTTTCCACACCCACATGAAAGATGTCATACACTGTCTGTGCATCCATCTGTGATGATGTCTCGCTAGGACCGCCATATGGTGTCTTATCATTTGCTGTAAGACGTGCCACGAAATACTTCGTTCATTTGGGTGATCAGGCCATAATTGGGGGGACTCTAGCGGATGAATACGGTGGATGTCCCAGTATGTCCCGCTGCCACGTATGCGGTGCTCCTGCACAGGGCTCGTCGTTTGGCGTCGTGTAAGTTGGTAGAATGCAGCACTGGAGGGAAAGATTGTTGCGCGCTCCGACCACGTGCCCTTCCAGTCTGCACCCAAGCACGTTTTTCGTGTTTCCCAAACATACTATTAAGGCACTCGAGCTAGCCTCTCCAACTCTGAGAGAGTACACACTGCAACTGACTCAAACACGACTTGTGCTGCTGACTTTACTACTTCAGCCCACCATCTGTCAGCAACAGAAAGTGTGCGTACCGAATGACTCACATCCGTCATATTATGGCATTGTGCTACCACTTTTTATCCAACACATGCAAAGACGCATGTGTGACTACTTGTTGTCTCCCATCTTGGTAGTGGCCTAATTATTGGGAGGTTTTGAAGTGCATTATCTATACGTGGTGTATCAAAAACAATCATCCGACCTGGGCCGTCTATATTTCTGGAACTAAGAAACATATACAATGAATACAATGAATTTTGTCCTTTTATGTACGAAAACTAAAAAAGTTATTTTCATCCTTTTCATTGGTGTTCAATATGCATCGTTGAGATGCACGGAACATGTCAATGCGGTGTTCAAATTGTACCAACACTGCAGCAAGCATGTCTGGAGTTACAGTTTCCACAGGTGCTGTTATGCGATGTCTCAGTTCATTTATTGCTGTTGGTAATGTAGGTACATAAAGAGTCTCTTACAAAACCATACATATATAATCACATATAGTCGGGTGCGGTGACCTTGGAGTCTAGTAGTCTAAGGGTGAGTGATTTAGTCCAGTGTGAACGATCCATCGTTCAGCAATCGTTTGATTTAGAAATTCCCACACATCCAGATGCCACTGTCGCGGTGCCCCATCGCATTGGAAAATGAAGTCGTTCGAATCAAACTGTGGGAAGAGAAAGTTTTCAGGCATATCGAGATATATGCTTACTGTAACAGTGTTTCCGGCAAAGAAATATGAATCATACACATTTTCCCTCTAAACTGTACAAAATACATTAAATTTAGGAGAGTCTATTTTATGTTGTACACCTTCATGTGGTTGTCCCGTACCTCATATTGTCACATTATGACAGTTCACCTCTCTGTGTAAATGGAGTGTTGCCTCGTCACTAAACACTAACTGTGGGAGAAAACGGCCATCCTCCACCTTGACAAGAGTGAAATTATGGAACTTCACACGATGTATCGCCCTCACGAACAGCTCGCATTAGCTGAATTTAATATTGTTTGATGCATAAACGTCGACGCAGAGACGCCAGACGGACATCGGGGACGTGCTGAGCTCTCGAGCTGCACGGCGAACGGATTTCTGCGGACCCCTCGTGAAACTGTGGCGGATGCGTTTGACGTCTGTGTCAGGCATTCGGGGACGGCCCGGCGATTCGCCTTTCCGCAAACCTTCTCTTTCTCTTAATCGTTGATGCCATCATCTAATGCTCTGTGCTGTAGGAGGATCATCATCGTACCTCGTACGAAAGTCACGTCGAACACTTATTACTGCCCACACTGCGCAAAATGCAGAACACAAAACGCTTCCTGTCGCCGCGACACCATTTTTACTAGGACTGAAATGGTCGGACAGTGCTGCTGCCAAGCGGTAACCATGTAAAGCCGTAGGGTTTGCTCTTTCCAGCAGTACGCTATTCACGCACATATGTCGAATAACATAATAGTTACTTTTTTAAAAAAAATCGGTTGATCCTTTTTGATACACCCTGCATATTTACACCCTAAGCAGTACCACCAATAAATTATCCCAGTGTGAAGGAAATCGTTAGATGTGATGTACGTGTAAAGGCAAACAAATGATAACAATTGCTGTTAAATTGGGTGACTCATTCAGGAGAAAGTCATAACGCGTTGGGCCACCTCTGGCCCTTAAGGAAGCAGCTATTCGACTTGATCTTTATTGATAAAGTTGGTGGATGTCCTCCTGACGGATGTCGTACCATATTCAGTTCAATTGATTTGTTACATCGTCAAAATCTCGACCTGGTTGCAAGGATAATCCCATATAGCTCCAAAATTGGGGAGAGAGGTGGAGATCTTGTTGGCCAGTGTATTGTCACGTACGTACACACAGATGAAACTCTCAACATGTGTGATGCATAAAATATCGTCTACACTGAAAGCGTTCCCAGCAGAGGTTAACCCCTCGTAATGGCAAAAGGTGGTCATACCGCATATTGAAGTCCACTACCAGGTGTCTGGATACTTTTGATCCGATAGTGTATTTCAGAATGTTAGCAGTGGCCAGAATTTGGGACATTCGGCTTTGAGCTTAAAGCTGGTGCGAGGCGGTTCAAGATACCTCTAAAAATAGACACATCTGGCAGCATTAGAGTGAAATGTCCATCAAAGAAGCTGTGTTGCGCTCTCTACCTACAGTTGTTCTCGTGGGCGTCGGAGCCCCCGTACGCAAGAGGCCCCCTGGGTTTTATACTGCGGACACGGTAGTCGCGCCTGATGAGCTCTCAGAAATTATGAAATGTATTCGAAATTTCTATTATGGTGGAACAACAACTGTACAATATACCGGAAACATGCACGATGTTCCGAAATTTCCGTTACAAACTCCTAGTGTAGATGGGGAATGAGTACACAATACTCGTATTCTGAATTGGAACCCATCTCCTGTAACGCACCGTTTCCTCGCTACAGCCGTCGGAAAACATGTTAGTAACGCGACCACTTGTACAAGTAAGTCATTAGCTGTGACCCAGTACATCGATAGTTCCACAATTCCACTCATTGAAAGGAAACTTGATAAGTTTTTAGAAACACTCTTCTTTACAATACGGCCTTTTGAAACTTAGGTGCGCTGCGTCTCTTTGTAGCACTGCAGTCACCCGTGCTGACGGTGAACGCACCATTATCTCAAAGTCGTTGCGCAGTTGTGGCGAAAAGCGTATGCCGTGAAGTTGGACGCTGCTGAGAACGAGCTTGATAAAGGCGACGAACTTCGCCATACAGTAGGATCATATCGGTGTATTCGGCAAAAGTGCACTCCGCAATATTGCTCTAATACTGACAGACACTTGAGTGACGCACGAGCCTTGTCAGAGTGGCAGGGCTGACGGTGAATGACATCCGACGTAAGCATCTTCCCCCACCCCTTCCGCCATCCCACGATGGCTACCCTGTTGCATACCCACCTAGCAAACATGTATTCAAACGGCTGTAGCACGGAAAGTATACGTTTCCGTACGGGGTTCAAATTAAAAATATTGTCGCTTAGTTCCCTCTAAAAGTGCTAGAATTTCGGAAAACTCTGTATCTGTCCAGTAAACTGTACAGCTGGTGTCGTACCACATTCGAAATATCCGATTATGTTTCAGGATTTGGGTGTTATGGCATTTTGCAGAAACATTACTGAATTTTGCTGTATATTGTTATCATTAAAGTGAACTACCGTTTCTGTCTCCATACCATAAATCATAAGTACCATTTATATCGTTTCAAGCACTATTCATCTGCTAGGTTTTAGGAAAAAATAATTGTATCATTCTCAAAATATCGGACAGAAGCGATATAGTTCCCACAAAGAACGCTAACGAAGATGAACAAGTGCTCATGGTTCCTGATGTATGCATGTAACAGCCTATGTGTACTGCACATTGTTTTCTTCTCTCGTTCCGTACCACCACACCTGAAAGTTTCCTGTCCTACATCTTAGCAACAACGATAACGGTACATACTGAGGTAACAGAAAGGTTCTCTGTTATAATTTTCCGGTACAAGGACATAATCTCAAATTTATGCATTTTTCCATCTGCATCATCTTAGAAAGGTTGTAACATCTTCGTGGGATCCCTCTATTTTTGTAGGCACCGGTATCTGTAACTTTGACGCTCTGTAGCGTCGCTGGCTGACGTTTTCAGAAGTAGATTCCTATGTAAAACTTCATCAGTTACGTCCCCTGAACAGCCTTGAGTAGTGTGAAGCATGATTTGTGAAACACCCTGTATAAAGAATGAATAACATCAGGGAATGGACTAGAAACCTGTCTCACTCACTTGTCACGTATTTCCTTTCTTTCATGTCCTTCAACTCGTACAGCTGCTGTCTCGTTTCTGGTGGAGTTCTAAGTAATGCTTCGCTCGCTATATTTTATTCCTGGTTGCATCTTAAATTCAAACTGTATATTCTGGTCAACATCGTCAAAAGTTTTTTCTGTATCGAAAGATGTTATAAATATGGGTGCTGTACCCTCCAAATTGATTTTCCTCTAAATCAGCTTCTGTAAGGTGCTCCATTCCTCTGCAAATAGTTTGTATCAGTATTTTCAGCTAGGAGTTATCATAGTGGTGGTTTGAAAATATTCGCACTGACCACGAGTTGCCTTATTTGGTATTGGTGCTATTACGCTTCTCGTTTAGTGTGAGGATTTAGCGGGTATTTCAGCCGGCGTACTCGTTCAGGAATGAAGCAGCAAATCCCGGCAGAGTGAGTCGTCGCCAGCTCCGCTAGAGTCCACTGGTAGCGAAGCCCTGCGCTACAGACAACTGACTGTGTGAGGGACCAGTAGCGACACCTAGCAGCGATGTGGTGAAAAGGAAATAGTATTGCTAAAAGTTTATCCACGATTTTTAGCATTTAGAATGGAGATATGGCACGGAATTTGATATAATATTTTGCATTTCTTTTGACATTGAAACAATTTATCCTGTTCCTGCACTGAGAATGTACTAAGTAAATATGTAATATATGTATCAGTATTATAGCCAACTTTATTTTTCTAATTACTGATTATTAAATACCAAAACAGCTTCCAATTTCTTGTAGTTATCTTAGCAGCATTTAGAACAAAAAACGAAAATAAAACGTATTAGTTTTTTTGGTAAGGATATTATTTCATTGTTGTAATCCTACAAATGTTCATGATACTATGCTGTTTCTTTTGACAGTGAGATATAACATGTAGAAAGTACCTGGAAAATATATGCAGATGTGGTCTGGTGAAGAAAGTGTGCGTATTAAAATTTAAAATAAGTGATTGCAGCAGCATAATGAGGTATATTTTGTAGTGTGGGAGTGAGCTCCACGTGGGATCCGAAGCACGGACCCCACGGGGGTGCCCGGCATGCGCCACATGCCAGGGCAGAGGTGGAGGCTAGTGTTCGGAAATCTGAAAATTCCAGCGCCGGCCGGGGATTGAACCCCGGCCCGGCTGGGGCGAATAGCCCCAGCCGAGGCGCTGGAACGCTCCAGACCCCCTTACCACTAGACCACCGGGGACCCCGGCCGTTTCCTGCTCTGAACTCGGTCTGGTAGTCCTGTCACACTTCCTGTTGTCGGCTGTGTTTACATTGGACGCTGAGTGGCATAGTGTAGCCGGCAACATTAGAACGCTGTGAGGGGGAAGTGTTTACCTCCGACTAGTAGCTGTCCCCCCTACCCAGGTGAAGTAGCTTTACAGTTACCAAAGACATTTGAAATCAGCCTTTGCGACTGTATGCAGTCGACGGTTGTTAATCGTTTGTTTCAACCTGTTCCCAAATGCCTCGAGAAAACCGAAGCAACTTCTTCACTAATCGAGTCGACTGTCATAACAGAGCGACCCGCAGACATTCTGTAATTACAAGTCAACGCCTAGCTTACACCAGATAATTCTGTCTGTTTCATCAGTTGTTTTAACAGTGCACGAAATACCACAGCATATTATTAATCCGTTGCAAATAAATTTCTGTGTGTGCAGTTCAGGTCTGCGCCGTAGATTTTTCGTGAAAACGTCGGGATAAAATCGTAACATGTGTTTCATATTAATATGAAATTTAGTTATCAATATCTTTATCACAGTGGTCACACTCACAATTTTGGACTTTTCAGTGGCTGGGGTACGATATAGCCTTTGAGTACGTTATCGCGTTGCGCAATTTCTTCCTTTTTTTCCGACTCTGAGGGAGCTGTCGCCTTCTCTCAGCGCTGCCCTTTTTAGGCTTTTCTCGCGTTTTCTGTAATTTAGAGCATATTTACAAGTCCTGAGACGAACTCTTCCTGTGTGTCGTAGGTTTAAACTCGATATAGATTTTCGTTTATATTCCGGCAAATACTTTTATTTTCTATTACTCCTAGCGGCGCTCCCTAAGCTGTTCATCGCAATGACACACGAATGAGAATCCTAGCTTACAACTTTACACAAAGATGATTCCTAACAATGACCCGCATATGCCAACACAGGCAATAAGCGACAACCACGTGACTTAACCTTTGTTTGCGCACTGTCGGTCTCGTAATTAATAGTGATTCAAATCTGACGCCATTTTGTCATATAAGAAACTCCGACCAAGGAGAAACTAGACGTTTTCACGTCAGAATACCTTCCAGGAAGTTTTCGACTTTCGTAAAACAGAAACGAGTTTCGACGCTGTGGAATGCTTCGAGAAGTAGTAGGTGACGAATTGTTTCGGGATTTTACTATCCATGCTGCAAACGATCATCGAGCAGAAAGATAATGTTGCTGATAATTGTTAAAAGGCGGGAGCAAGCAGACCGGCGAGGCGAGTTCCCGCCTCTTGCTGAAAGCTTATGGAATTGGCTTACTCAATGCAGGGTAGCAAGGGTATTTGTCTGAGGTTATAGCTTAACGGAACGCTAAATCATTAACGGTTAGTCTGGGAACCGAAGTCTCAGATACAAATAAGAAGTGACACGCTAAATCCAAAGACATAAGGTGGTTTATAAGAAATTTAGTTCACAAAATGCATCCATTCGTAACAGTTTGTTCAATATTGAAAAACGAATGAAGCTGAATTTATGTATTTTTGAAGATTTGTGCGTGCCTTCCGTTTCAAATACAAAAGGAAATAACATGTAAGAAAACTGGGGATACAATAGAAAAAAAGTCGCAATTTTATTTCGATTTTTCCTGATTCCATCTGGAATAAAGGCGAGTTAAATAGAATAATTAATTCTAACTTTTTCTTACATCCTTCGAATTGTGCGGACTCGATTGTAACTGGCCCTTGGGCTTCGAATTTTCTAGAGTCTGCAAAGTAAAAATAAATCTCCTCGTGCTACTATCCACTTTTCAGCGGATGCTGATTTGGTTGTCCTTCTTAGTATATCAATATGATTCTAGAGTCCTAATCCACGTACGCAACGCTGTTACGGTATAAACGTACGTTTATTTTTACCAAATTTGCGTAAGAATGCGCTTTTGCTATGCATACCCACTCCTTAAATCCGCCATCAGGCAAAAGAAAGTGAATACCCTTTCCTTTGTTTTTCACCCTTCATCGATGACAAGTGATAATGACTTGGCAGCAGAGACCTGTTTAGCTTGAGTGAGTGCTTAAACGAAAGGCATGGACGAATAAAAATACAAAACAGATATATACGTAACGTCACGTAACCATGAAGAAAAGCAGACTTGGTTTATTTTACCATATAAGTTAATTCTTTTAAAACATCGTAAGTAGAATTAACAATTTCGGTCGCTTTCTACATCTAGGAACGTTCTTTATAATAGATAAGTCTCTGATATTCACTTACAGCATTGTTGTGTCTTTTCCCCTTGCATTTGTGAATTGTCTTCTCAGACTGCAGATTTCTGAGCAGCACTAGTGCCATTAGCCTAAATTTATGTTGGTCTACAGCGCTGAGGTTGATGCCTCACCTGTGGTCGAGTGAGAGATCATTCCAAAGTGTGGCAGGCAGCGAACGACTTTGCGAGGGGCTGATCGTAGGGCCTCCAGAGGAAGCTTCTTGGAACGCAAATTCTGGGCGTTCACAGAAGGTGAATTTGCTGGTAGTTCGGAACTCCAATAATAGGCGAGTAATTGGGCCCCTTAATAACATGGCTGCCAAGGAGGGGAAGGACGGCAGTGTGCACAAGGTGAGGGAGTCATTCCTGATTTGTAAAGAGTGTTCCGGATGCCATGAAGAGTACAGGGCGCAGCCAATAGCAGGTGGTGGCCCCAGTCGGTTCCAGTGGCGTGTGTCGCTTTGGATTGGAGGAGATTCTCTCTGGTTTTGTTTAGCGGATATGGTTAAGCGAGTTTAAGGCGGAGCTCACAATCTGCACCATCATCGACAGAACTGACTGTGATCCTTCGGTGCAGAGCCGAGTGAAAGGTATGAACCATAGGCTCGGGTGGTTATCTTACTGTGTAGGCCTCAGAGTCCTTGACTTGTGCCATAGGGTAGTGGGTTTCTGGATTCCGCTTAATAGGTCAGGAGTCCACTACACGGGTAGTGGGGGCGGCTGGGGTGTATTTTTAGGTTAGAGGGTCTCAGGAAAACATAGAAATGGCGTCTGTCTAAAAGGGGGCAGGTAACACACAGTAAGGTGGTTGTAGAAACGATCGGTGTTGTAAATTATCGTAACTGTGTTGGGAAAGAACCAGAGCTCCAGGCCCTAATAGAAAGAACTGAAGCTCTCAAACAGTTATAGGTACGGAAAGCTGGCTAAAGCCGGAAATAAGTTAAGCCGAAATTTTTTCAAACGACCTAACAACGTTCAGAAGGGATAGATTAAACATAGTTGGTGCTGGAGTATTTATTGCTGTCAGAAGTAGTTTACCTTGTAGTGAAACTGAAGTAGATAGTTCCTGCGAAATAGTTTGGGTAGAGGCTGTACTTGTCAATCGGACTAAACTGGATCGTTTTACCGACCCCCGAGTGAGAGGATATAGTTGCTGAACAGTTCAAAGAAAACGTGAGTCTCATTTCAAAAGGTACCCCACTCACACAATTATAGTCGGTGGTGATTTCAATGTATCCTCGACATGCTGGAAAATTTACACGTTTAAAGCCGGCGGCAGGCTTAAAACGTCACCTGAAATAGTACCGAATGCTTTCTAAAAAAAAGTATTTTGAACTATTAGTTCGTGAGCCCACTCGAAGCATAAATGGTTACGAAAGCGTACTTGACGAATACAGGGATTAGCGACCCCAAGTCAGTTGCCCGTACACTGAATAGTGTAATACCTACAACCATCAAAAAGAAACTTAAAGTACATCTGTTTAAAAAAAGCTGACAATGCTCTAAACGATTTTTAAGGAAACAGCCTCCACTCCTTCCGATCTGATCATGTAAGCGTAGAAAAGGTGTGGAATGATTTCAGAGAAATAGTATCGATTGCAATTGAGAGATATACATACCACATAGATTAATAAGTGATGGTACTGATCCCCCATGGACAAAACGGGTGAAATCGCTGTTGCAGAAGTAACGAAAAAGCATGACAAATCTAAAAGAATCCAAAATCCGCAAGACTGGCAATGTTTTGAAGAAGTTCTAAATATAGCGGTTACTACAGTGCGAGATGCTCTTGATAATTTCCGCAACAAAACTCTGTTTCGAAAAACCCAAAGAGATTCTGGTCATGCATAGAGTACACCAGTGTCAAGACGCAATCAGTACCTTCACTGGGCGAAAGTAACAGTGGAGTCACTGATGACAGTGCCACTAAAGTAGAGTTAAGAAACGTGGTTTTCCGAAACTCCTTCAGCAAAGAATACGAATTAAGCATTCCCTAAGCCCAGTCAACAGAAAGTGCCAAAATGAGAAGCATATATCCTCGGTGTAGCAAAGCAGCTTAAATCACTTATTAAAGGCAAGGTTTCCGTTCCAGATTGTATACCAGTCAAGTTCCTCTGAGTGTGCTGATATAATAGCTCCATGTTTAGTAATTATATACAACCGCTCACAGAAAGATCCGTACCTAAAGACTGAAAAATTGCTCAGGTGACACCAATTTCTTAAAGTACTGCCTTTGGTGATGTTTAACAAAACTGTTGCCAAGCGTACTTGTTATACAAATGGGCACGGCAAAGGCTTACGGTCGTAAAAAAAAAAAATATTCAGCGTTAAACTGGAAATAGTTGTAGGAGAGTATCAGAAGTAATAACTTAATGACATCTTTAATTTCTTGTACATTAGGTTTTTGTCTTGGAGAAGATTCTCATCAGTAATTTTAATAGTCTCATAAATGTGAATGTTCATTTACTTGTTAACTACGTTAAAGGATACGCAATTACCATCATCAGAAATGGAAAAGTTTTTAATTTTAGCTGTTAGTTAAAGGGAATTTTTGACAGTGTAGTTTTCTTCAAAGACATAATACTCTTTAAATGGTGTACGAGATTTTTTGCCGATTTCGTAGAAGCGCCGTCTGTATAGTTAACACTGTGGACAGGAAGCGAAGGCGGCGTGCAGTCGGAGGCGATGCTGGGTTCGTAGCGGTGGGCACCAATTGTCGGCTACGACGGGACTGCCCGGGAGGCATACTCACACTCCAGTGGCCGCACGTGTCACGGTGAATGCAGCAGTGACCCTGTCGCGGATGCGTGCACCACCTGTTCTAGTGTCTCGTGTACACGAAGGACCTCTGCGGACCGAGTTGCAACTTTCTTAGCTCGCTGGACTGTGCAGTTACTGATTTACAGGGTCTATGCAGCCTGCCTGGCAGAGGTGTGTTGCAGGGTGGCATCAGAGCCTGACGGCTTCCGCGACTGGACAAATGAACTCGCGATAAAAAAAAATCA
This sequence comes from Schistocerca gregaria, assembly GCF_023897955.1. Lineage (NCBI taxonomy): Eukaryota > Metazoa > Arthropoda > Insecta > Orthoptera > Acrididae > Schistocerca > Schistocerca gregaria. The sequence continues at coordinate 17,374,945 of NW_026061824.1, read as the reverse complement.
CAGAAACAAACGAACAAAAAATCATGTAGAGTAATGAAATTTCGGGAATACGTCTGTCTATGTAGGATATTTAAGTAATTAACATTGCAGCATCACAGGGCAACGTAAGCGCGAAATAAGCCGTTGCAAAAGTGACATGCTGGTAAGTTAATAACAGATGTAACGATCAGAAAGTTGAATGCAAACATTGAAACGGGCACGCATTGTGTTGTAATGGTGTGCGATGTCAGTTTTGTGTCGCAAATGCCGGTGGTTTGGGGGTCAGTGAAATGCATGCTACTGGGCGCCTTGGCTCGGGGCTGTCCCTGAAGTAATCGATTTTTATTTCGTTATGTCGTCGACTGCTGTTCGAATTGCTACTGCAGAAGAAATGTGATGTGCCAGAGACGTACGCCAGACACGACTGCCTTCCCTCTTGGTAGCGCCACGTGACCGGTCGGAGCCCGAGCTTTTTGCAACCGTACATTCTCGCGGTCACCGCTGCCAGTATACAGTGCTACATTTCTGCCAAGTCTCCTGCGAAATCGCTGGAGGAACATCCAGCTTCTCGTGTCCCTATTACACGACCTCGTTCAAACTCGTTAAGATGATCGTAATGGCGTCTCTGTCTCCTCAAAGGCATTCTTGGCTAAGATCGAACCACCACGTCCAATCTAGAAGGTAACTAACGCTCACAACCGCCACGGCGTGTATTTACAGCAGACCTGATCTGCACCCTCACAGTGCCCCCCCCCCCCCTACTAACACCATTCTTATGCGACTGGCGCGAAATTTAAATCGACACTATTTTTCAATTGTAGAAACACGCCTACCAACTTTCGTTTATCTCTCACAACTGCTTGTGGTGTTGCGATTTTTTCCGTCGTAGCACATCTGCAATGTAACGTCCACTGTTCAAAGTGCCGCCAATGCGGACAAGAGGTGACCGAGACGTGTAACCAATTGCTCCCCATACCATCACGCGGGGTGATACAGCAGTATGGCGATGACGAATACACGCTTTCGTGATGCTGTAAACAGAACCTGCATTCATCCGAAAAAATGACGTTTTGCCATTCGTGCAGCCAGGTTCGTCGTTGAGTACACCATCGCAGGCGCTCTTGTCTGTGATGCAGCGTCAAGAGTAACAGAGCTCATAGTCCATGCTACTGCAAACGTCGTCAAACTGTTCGTGCAGATGGTTGTTGTCTTGGAAACGTCCCCACCTGTTGACTCAGGGATCGAGACGTGGCTGCACGGTCCGTTACAGCCATGCGGATAAGATGTCTGTCACCTAGACTGCTAGTGATACGAGGTCGCTGGGATCCTGCACGGCATTCCGTATTACGCTCCTGAACCCACCGATTCCATATTCTGCTAACAGTCATTGGATCTCGACCAAGCTGCAATGTCGCGCTCCGATAAACCGCAATCGCGATAGGCTAGAATCCGACATTTATCAAAGTCGGAAACGTGATGGCACGCATTTCTACTCCTTACACGAGGCATGACAACAACGTTTCACCAGACAACGCCGGTCAACTGCTGTTTGTGTATGAGAAATCGGTTGAAAACTTTCCTCATGCCAGCACGTTGTAGGTGTCGCCAATGTTGTGTGAATGCTCTGGAAAGCTAATTATTTGCATATCACAGCATCTTCTTCCTGTCGGTTATATTTCGCGCGTGTAGCAGGTCATCTTCGTAGTATAGCAATCTTAATGGCCATTAGTGTACATAGGAGTCACTTTTTTCCAGTCACTTGGGACTTTGCGTTATGCGAGAGATTCACGATAAATGCAATCTAAGTAAGGGGCCAATGCCGTAGAGTACTGTTTGTGAAACCGAATCGGTATTCGGTCAGGACCTGGCGACTTATTTGCTACCAAATGTTCCAGCTGCTTCTCTAGGCTAGGAATGTTCATTACCGTGGTGTCGACACGAGAGTGTAACGACTGCATGTTTCTACGATTCTGCTGCGTGAAATATTCCTTAAACATGAAATTTAAAACTTGAGCATTCCTTTTGTTGTTTTCTACTAGCACACCAGGCTGAAGCTTCGCCCCCCACTCAGCGGTTTTACGCAGGACCAGAATAGTCTCGCGATCTCTTCAAGACAATTTGTTGAGGTATGACGGCGGCAGCTTTATGCTCGAGCTTCGATCTTTCCACAGACGCACGAATCTCTACTAACCTTGAATTGTTGTTAGCGTGCTCCTGTTGAACTGAGAGTGCAACAGTCTCTGCTTCCTCATCATTTTCTGCAATGTATCTTCTCCATCCTTCATTCGCTTACTAGGCACATACTTTTCCACGGCACGATTTAGAATCTGTTCAGACTTGGCTTATAATTACTCTACACCCATCATACTGGAACTAAATAATGTCCATTCACTGTTTGAGATTCTAACAACCGCTTTTCTGCTCAACTAATCTCCTAGCTTTCTTGATTGATTTAATAACTTAAGTAACCATCGTCGCTACGGCGACGTCATTATCACTAACGCCTGTCTCTGTAGCGACACCCTCGGTGAGTCCAGGCATCTTTGTAGCTACATGCTCTAAAATACTTACATCAAAAAAAGTTTAGCATCACTTCGGTTGGTTCCGGAAACTATTCCAATTTTTTGTACAGAGATCGATATAAACATCGTTTCCGCCCTTATTATTGCTCATAAAAATAGCACATGGCATGTTGTACCACCGTATAGCGAGACCTTCAGAGTCGGTTGCCCAGATTGGTGTACACACCGGAACCTGTAATACCCACTACCACGTCCTCTTGAATTAATGCACACCTGTATTCGTCGTGGAATACTATCCACAAGTTCATCAAGGCAGATTGTCCCATTCCTAACGGTGATTCGGCGTAGATCACTCAGTGTGGTTGGAGGGTCACGTCGGCCATAAACAGCCCTCTTCAGTCTGTCCCAGGTATGTTCGATAGGGTACATGTCTGGAGAAAAATGGTTCAAATGGCTCTGAGCACTATGCAAATTGACTTACGAGGTCATGAGTCGCCTAGAACTTAGGTTTAATTAGTTCTAACTAGCCTAAGGACATCACACACATCCATGCACATGGCAGCATTCGAACCTGAGACCGTAGCTGTCGCCCGGCTCCAGACTGTAGCGCCTAGAACCGCTCTGCCACTCCGGCCGGCACATGTCTGGAGAATATGCTGGCCACACTAGTCGGGCGATGTCGTTATCCTGAAGGAAGTCAGCCACAAGATGTGCACGATGGGGCCGCGAATTGTCGTCCATGAAGACGAATGCCTCGGCCATATACTGTATACTGCCGATCTCGTTGCACTAAAAACGAAATTAAAAAATCGGTCGGAGGATGGCATTCACGTATTGTACAGCCGTTGCGGCGCCTTCCATGACCACGAGAGAGTACATCGGCCCCACATAATGCCACCCCAAAACAGCAGGGAACCTCTATGTTGCTGCACAGTGTATTTAAAGCTTTCAGCCTGACCGGGTTGCCTCCAAGCACGTCTCCGACGATTGTCTGGTTGAAGGTATATATGAGACTCATCGGTGCAGAGAACGTGATGCCAATGCTGAGAGGTCCATCCGGCATGTTGTTGGGCCCATCGGTACCGCGCTGCACTGTGTCGTAGTTGCGAAGATGGACCTCGCCACGGACGTCGGGAGTGAAGACGTGCATCGTGCAGGTTACTGTGCACTGTTTGAGTCTTAACACGACGTCCTGTGGCTGCACGAAAGGCATTATTCAACATGTTGGCTTTGCTGTCGGGGTACCTCCGAGCCATAATCCGCAAGCAGCGGTCATCGATTGCCGTAGTCGCCCCCGGGCATCCTGAGCGAGACATGTCATCGACATCGCTTTCGTTTACTCCGACTCGCCTTGACAATTCACTTGTTGAGAGCCCTTCCTGGCACAAACGAACGGTATTGACGGTGTAGGCACGGTTGAACTACAGACAACACGAGCCGTGTACCTCCTTCGTGGTGGAATGACTGGAACGGATCGGCTGTCGGACCCCGTCTGTCTAATAGGCGCTGCTCATACACGGTTGCTCACATCTGTGGTCGGGCTTAGTGACATCTTTAAAAAGTCAAAGGGACTGTGTATCTGATACGATATCCACAGCCAACGTTTATCTTCCCGAGTTCTGGTAACCGGGGTCACGCAATTTTTTTTTATGTGTGTATTTCCATTGTATGTGCTCTCTCGAACTAGGTGCTCAAGACGTTTTTTCGAAAACTATGTTCAACAGTACTCTGCAAGGCTACTTATGTGGAAACCTTGTAATGAATCCATCGGTGTCCTTGTCTATGCTCGGAACTAATACTGCACGATTTGGGTACTTCCGCACTACTGAGCGTAGACTTTCTTTGAATAACTCTGTCTCGACGGAATCGGGAGGCCGTTAATAACATCCAACAATTACCTTCTTTTCACCTAGACCTGTTGTGCGTTACCAGATAACTTCACAGCCACACTGAAATCCGACTTGAGTAGAAACAACATTTTTGTCGCCCTCGGTAAACGCTTCCCCATCAGTGGCGTTTAACATGTCTTTTCGTTACACGTTTCACGAATCGCTAAACATTTCAGAGCTTTATACAGCTCTCGGTCCCGAGAATAATTTGTGTGTGACGAATTTCAGAGAGGGCAGTAAAGGCGAAATATTAGGGATACGCGATGTCTGTTCTTTGTGACATGTTTGAATAAACGGACAGCACGCTTTCATATAACTGATTCGCCTCTACGAGCAATGAATCATGTAGCAGCGGACCCCGGGTTGCATACATTTTTTCTCATTGCCGCTGATTCCGCGCAAGGTCTCAGTGCAGCTTACCTTAATAGTTCCTTCCGTTTCCTTTCTCCTCGCTTCAGTCTACATAAAAAGGAAAAATAGCCGGCGGCGAAGATGAGCCGGAAGACACAGATGACCTCATTATACAGGTTGCACGAGAAATATTAGGCATTGACATAGGTAAGGTAGACACTGGATGGTACGTGGATTATAAGGTGCTTCGAAATCTCATCCAATAATTGTCAAATTTGTCTCACACCGAAAAAGGACGCAGATCTTCAGCCACGAGAAAAAATAGTTAGCAAGGGCAGGGCTTACAATAAGACAAGATCTTACACTCCTGGAAATTGAAATAAGAACACCGTGAATTCATTGTCCCAGGAAGGGGAAACTTTATTGACACATTCCTGGGGTCAGATACATCACATGATCACACTGACAAAACCACAGGCACATGGACACAGGCAACAGAGCATGCACAATGTCGGCACTAGTACAGTGTATATCCACCTTTCGCAGCAATGCAGGCTGCTATTCTCCCATGGAGACGATCGTAGAGATGCTGGATGTAGTCCTGTGGAACGGCTTGCCATGCCATTTCCACCTGGCGCCTCAGTTGGACCAGCGTTCGTGCTGGACGTGCAGACTGCGTGAGACGACGCTTCATCCAGTCCCAAACATGCTCAATGGGGGACAGATCCAGAGATCTTGCTGGCCAGGGTAGTTGATTTACACCTTCTAGAGCACGTGATACATGCGGACGTGCATTGTTCTGTTGGAACAGCAAGTTCCCTTGCCGGTCTAGGAATGGTAGAACGATGGGTTCGATGACGGTTTGGATGTACCATGCACTATTCAGTGTCCCCTCGACGATCACCAGAGGTGTACGACGAGTGTAGGAGATCGCTCCCCACACCATGATGCTGGGTGTTGGCCCTGTGTGCCTCGGTCGTATGCAGACCTAATTGTGGCGCTCACCTGCACGGCGCCAAACACGCATACGACCATCATTGGCACCAAGGCAGAACCGACTCTCATCGCTGAAGACGACACGTCTCCATTCGTCCCTCCATTCACGCCTGTCGCGACACCACTGGAGGCGGGCTGCACGATGTTGGGGCGTGAGCGGAAGACGGCCTAACGGTGTGCGGGACCGTAGCCCAGCTTCATGGAGACGGTTGCGAATGGTCCTCGCCGATACCCCAGGAGCAACAGTGTCCCTAATTTGCTGGGAAGTGGCGGTGCGGTCCCCTACGGCACTGCGTAGGATCCTACGGTCTTGGCGTGCATCTGTGCGTCGCTGCGGTCCGGTCCCAGGTCGACGGGCACGTGCACCTTCCGCCGACCACTGGCGACAACATCGATGTACTGTGGAGACCTCACGCCCCACGTGTTGAGCAATTCGGCGGTACGTCCACCCGGCCTCCCGCATGCCCACTATACGCCCTCGCTCAAAGTCCGTCAACTGCACATACGGTTCACGTCCACGCTGTCGCGGCATGCTACCAGTGTTAAAGACTGCGATGGAGCTCCGTATCCCACGGCAAACTGACTGACACTGAAGGCGGCGGTGCACAAATGCTGCGCAGCTAGCGCCATTCGACGGCCAACACCGCGGTTGCTGGTGTGTCCCCTGTGTCGTGCATGTGATCATTGCTTGTACAGCCCTCTCGCTGTGTCCGGAGCAAGTATGGTGGGTCTGACACACCGGTGTCAATGTGTTTTTTTTCCATTTCCAGGAGTGTACAAAGGACCATCTAAGGATTTAAAACAACGCCACACCCCATTTCGGCCTTCAGAATGTATGTACTCTGGGCGGCAGCATAATTAAGACCGCCCCCCCCCCCTGAAAAGAATGCGTTTAGAAACGTGTCAGAACTGAACAGCATCAAGAGAAACTATGCGAGCCAAAGCGAAAACCTAGCACCTCTCACCTTAATTTAATACTAATCTTTTGCAACATCTCTCCTTCTCTGAATGCTATCTTGAAATTGCATCTACTCTCCAACTATCTCTGTTTCTGTGCCTTTACCTATTGTTCTTGTAACTGTAATTCCGTAATTATCTTCCTGCTAGTGTCTTCGACTGTTACCGTTAACTGTAGTATTACTTGATCTGAAACTATTTGCCTGAAATTCTTTACATTGTATGCTATAGCATACAACTGTAGCTATTGTTATTTTCCTGGTTACCTACTCGGTTTAAACTGCCGAGAGAAATATCGCAGTCACTATTATTGTAGTAATTCCTAACTTGTTGGCATTCTTCGTTAATTTTATAGCGAACTGCTTTTCGTCCCCTGACACATCGTATCTATTCTCGACGGCACCCCTTCACAACGAATACTCTCCGCTCCTCTCTACTCCGTACTGTAACTGGGTTTTCTCTGTTTGTGATGGTCATCTGTCAGGATGAGCACTACTGCAAAGGGCATTTGATTCTAAAGCATTATGTCAGGGTGAAAAACACTAAATAAATTACTTTTTCTCTCTTAACAACATTTTTGCAGGGTGGGTTCATCCTTGGCTCAGGTATGAGGTAGAATGAAACAGCAGTTTTACATAAGATAACTTTTATTGAAAGTTTTGTACAAGGGTTTCTGGCTGGGATACTGGCAACTGTGTCGTTTGCGAAGCCTTCTGCTTGCGTGAGCGGCGGCGTCTGATTACGCACGGCGGTGTGTATCTCGTGTCGCCGTTTCGCCCAGTTGACTGGAGACGCGCATCGCGAGGTGGTCCGTTTAATTATTGAGGAAGAAGTCGTGAATCGGACGGTGACGACTCGGATGTGCGCTGTCTCCTTCCCGTCCTCACGAGTCACTCGGGTACATAAAAATATAAAAATCTGGCCTCAAATACCTTCTGTCTTCTGGCGCCGAGGCTGCTGCTTGCTATTCCATTACAGCGGCGGACTCGGTGCTTCTGTGTACGATGTAGTATCTTCCTGCATGACGGTCTTGAGCACCGACTGTACCGGAACTGAACTGAAAGCTACTCCTGTCGGGCCCACTGCGTCTCGCGTACTTATTCACTTCACTTCACTGGAGGTGAACAACATCGCTGTCGTTGCCTCTTTTGTCACGTCGAAAAGCTTCGCGAAGAATCTTCTTAACGTCGGTCATTGGCTCTCGGAATGTAGGCGAGAGCCTTTGATCACGTGTGACAATTGAGAAACACGTGAGCCGGACGGGCGATGCCCTGACGGCTGAATCGACAGCTTCTGCTTACGTGGGGGAGGACGATAGCTTCTCCTGAATGTGCTGACTTCGCGGTCATTGCCTCTTCTGCTCTGCCCGTTGTTTGCCAGAGTGTAACTCTTCTAAGCTAAACGAAGTTTCTCATTAATTTTAAATTTCTACTTCACTTCACCTTGATTTCACTAATTTATTTCCCTATCTTAAGTACCACTCAACAGTATTTGCGCCGATCTCCGTGCACTGTTTTAGGAAAGTGTAATGCCGTCACTACACGGACGGTGTTGTGAACATCAGTCTTGAGCGTGCCAAGTTGAAAGTGCTGCCGAACGCTCTGACTTGTGCATAAAGCATGTGCGTGTCAACGTGGTACACGCGACCGCAGCGGCAGCATCTGGGTCACACATCACCCGGTTGTCCGCCCCGGTAGCTGAGTGGTCAGCGTGACAGACGGGTTCGATTCCTGGCTGGGTTGGAGATTTTCTCTGCTCAGGGACTGGGTGTCGTGTTGTCCTAATCGTCATCATTTCATCTCCAAGGACGCGCAAGTGGCGTCAAGTCGAAAGACCTGCACCAGGCGAGCGGTCGGGAGGCCCTCGTCACACGTTTCTCTCTATCACCCACTTTACAAAATGCATGGGCGTAAAATTCTTAAGCTAGCGCTATTAAAACGCGCCTTTCCTCTCTTGTCCACGTGAGAGTCACGTTGTTCTGCGTGTAGTGTCCACGGACATGTTATAAGGCAGAAAGAGAAGCTCCGTAACAAATAGCGCGATTCAAAGTCTTACTTTATATTTGTTCCTATTCAGCAGCAGAATCTTCACAACATGTGAAATAAAAAAGGATTGTTTTACACTTTCTTGTTATATCTTACTGCATGTAGTGCAATCTGTCTTGTAAATTAAACCATTCGAACAAACTCCATCCTCAGATGGAACGTACATATGTAACATCGAATATTAGAGAATATACTTTTATTGCACTGAAAAGAAAGTATCAGATCCTAACAGAAAAAGCGAAGACTAGTAATAAAAATATTCGGATCCACTGAGGCGCAAACAAGAATCACATTACCAGCTACCTCATCATTTCGCTCTACCGACTGTGACTGTCGAATGGCCATACATTGAATCTGACCTACTGAAAGTTTTAATGGTGGATACGTTATTAACTGACACTGAAATATGACAGATTGTATCAACGACAATGCGTTTCTTATGGATCCTCACTGTGCCCGTTTACAGTCTGTCCCCACTCTGGCTACCCAGCCACGTCACGGGGCGCCTCCACAGGCTGTCTCACGACGCAGTACCGCCCTGCCGCGGCGACGCCGTCTGCATACACGGCCCGGCAGCTTTAATTTTTAGACAAGTGTTTTAGTACCGTAAAGAATACAAAAGACGATAACTTCTTCCGAAACATAACGCTATAGAGTAAATAATATTAACATATGAACGTAAGTCGGGATTTTACTACAAACATGGAACCGAATGCCTGTTCATGTGAATGTACGTTCCTCTACTGCTACCCCATAAAGCGCAATGAAACTGTAGAATTTAAGAATTATTCTCACTTTGTGTTTCTACTAAAGGATAGAAGTTTTCTTTGAAGGATTGCGTTGAAACTTAACAGGTCTTGCAACACGATGAGTGTTTAAAAAGTAACAAGAAATTTACAATTTCTTGTGTTGTACTAGTCCGATTTGCACTACATTTTTTGTCACTGCCTTCGTAAACGTACGTGAAAAGTATGTGGACAATGTTATACCCATTGGCTATTTGCTCTATTGTCAGCTGTCAAAAAGGATACATGTGTTTTGGTAGCATCAACGATTATTTGTTTTGTGTAAAAACAGATTAGAGAATCTTTCTTACATAAAGAGTATGGAATTTTAGAAAAGTTAAATATTCCTTTTGGCGAGCCTGTTACGAGTAAAACTGGAGTTTTTTGTTTCACGACAATTTGTAGTTTCCGTAATGTCGGCACTATTTTTAGATTGATGTAAAAGCCCTCCATCGTTTGTGGAAGGATCGATTTTATGAAATTGTCTACGACGACGGGTTTCCTCCCAAAATTACTAGTTTTCCTTCGTGGCGATCCCTGTAAACCACGCGGTTTATTTTTGCGTTCCTTCCTTAGGCGTGACAGACGTTTGCATAAATTGGAGCCCTTTGCTTGGAACGGGTAACAGTTCTTTTCGTGTCACCTCCTTAACACACGCTGTAACATAACAGACGATCGAACGCTCGTTACATCTACATCTACATCCATTATCTGCAAGCTACCTGACTGTGTGGCGGAGGGTACCTTGAGAATCTCTATCAGTTGTCCCTTCTATTCCAGTCTCGTATTGTTCGTGGAAAGAAGGATTGTCGGTATGCCTCTGTGTGACCTCTAATCTCTCTGATTTTATCCTCATGTCTCTTCGCGAGACCTACGTAGGAGGGAGCAATATACTGCTTGACTCCTCGGTGAAGGTATGTTCTCGAAACTTCAACAGAAGCCCATACAGAGCTACTGAGCGTCTCTCCTGCAGAGTCTTCGAGTTTATCTGTCATCTCTGTAATTCTTTCGCGATTACTAAATCGTCCTGTAACGAAGCGCGCGGCTCTCCGTTGGATCATCTCTATCTCTTCTATCAACCCTATCTGGTGCGGATCCCACACTGCTGAGCAGTATTGAAGCAGTGGGCGAACAAGGGTACTGTAACCTACTTCCTTTGTTGTCGGATTGCATTTCCATAGGATTCTTCCAATGAATTTCAGTCTGGCATCTGCTTTACCGACGATCAACTTCATATGATCATTCCATTTTAAATCACTCCTAATGCGTTCTCCCAGTTGCTGACCTGCTATATTGTAGCTAAATGATAAGGGATTTATCTTTCTATGTATTCGCAGCACATTACACTTGTCCACATTGAGATTCAATTGCCATTCCCTGCAACATGCGTCAATTCGTTGCAGATCCTTCTTCATTTCGGTACAATTTTCCATTGTTACAACCTCTGGATATACTACAGCGTCATCCGCAAAAAGCCTCAGTGATCTTCCGATGATATCCTCAAGGTCATTTATGTATATTGTGAATAGCAACGGTCCTATGACACTCCCCTGTGGCACACCTGAAATCACTCTTACTTCGGAAGACTTCTCTCCATTGAGAATGACATGCTGCGTTCTGTCATGTAGGAACTCTTCAATCCAATCACACAATTGGTCTGATAGTCCGTATGCTCTTACTTTGTTCATTAAACGATTGTGGGGAACTGTATCGAAAGCCTTGCGGAAGTCAAGAAACACGGCATCTACCTGTGAAACCGTGTCTATGCCCTTCTGAGTCTCATGGACGAATAGCGAGAGCTGGGTATCACACGACCGTCTTTTCCGAAACCCGTGCTGATTCCTACAGAGTAGATTTCTAGTCTCCAGAAAAGTCATTATACTCGAACATAATACGTGTTCCAAAATTCTACAACTGATTGACGTTAGAGATATAGGTCTATAGTTCTGCACATTTGTTTGAAGTCCCTTCTTGAAAACGTGGATGACCTGTGCCCTTTTCCAATCTTTCGGAACGCTACACCGCTGCAAGAAGGGGGGCAAGTTCCTTCGCGTACTCTGTGTAAAATCGAACTGGTATCCCATAAGGTCCAGCGGCCTTTCCTCTTTTGAGCGATTTTAATTGTTTCTCTATCCCTCTGCCATCTCTTTCGATATCTACTATTTTGTCATATGTGCGACAGTGTAGAGAAGGAACTACAGTGCAGTCTTCCTCTGTGAATTAGCCATTTAGTAGTTCGGCCTTCAGTCTGTTTCAGTACCATTTTGGTCACAGAGTGTCTGAACATTTCGTTTTGCTCCACCTACTGCTTTGACATAAGACCAAAATTTCTTAGGGTTTTCTGCCAATCAGTACATAGAGCTTTACTTTCGAATTCATTGAATGCCTCTCGCATAGCCCTCCTCACATTACATTTCGCTTCGCGTAATTTTTGTTTGTCTGCAAGGCTTTGGCTATGTTCATGTTTGCTGTGAAGTTCCCTTTGCTTCCGCAGCAGTTTTCAAACTCGGTTGTTGTACCACGGTGGCTCTTTTCCATTTCTTACGATCTCGCTTGGCACGTACTCATCTAACGCATATTGTACGATGGTTTTGAACTTTGTCCACTGATCCTCAACACTATCTGTACTTGAGACAAAACTTTTGTGTTGAGCCGTCAGGTACTCTGTAATCTGCTTTTTGTCACTTTTGCTAAACAGAAAAATCTTCCTACCTTCTTTAATATTTCTACTTATGGCTGAAATCAGTGATGCAGTAACCGCTTTATGATCGCTGATTCCGTGTTCTGCGTTAACTGTTTCGGGTCTGTTTGTCGCCAGAATGTCCAATATGTTATCGCCACGAGTCGGTTCTCTGTTTAACTGCTCAAGGTAGTTTTTCAGATAAAGCACTTTAAAAAAATTTCACTGGATTCTTTGTCCCTGCCACCCGTTATAAACGTTTGAGTCTCCCAGTCTAACGGGTGATCAAAAAGTCAGTATAAATTGGAAAAAGTGATAAACCATGGAATAATGTAGATAGAGAGTTAAAAATTGAGACACATGCTTGGAATGACATGGGGATTTATTAGAAAAAACAAATTCACAAAATGTCTGACAGATCTCTTATGCTCGTCGTTTGGTGATGATCGTGTGCTGAGCCGCCACTTTCGTCACACTTGGCCTCCTAGGTCCCCAGACCTCAGTCCGTGCTATTGTTGGCTTTGGGGTTACCTGAAGTCGCAAGTGTATCGTGATCGAGCGACATCTCTAGGGATGCTGAAAGACAACATCCAACGCCAATGCCTCACCACATACTCCGGACATGCTTTACAGTGCTTTTCACAACATTATTCCTCGATTACAATTACTGTTGAGGAATGATGGTGGACATATTGAGCATTTCCTGTAAAGAACATCATTTTTGCTTTGTCATGCTATTCTGATCTGATGAAGCGCCACCTGTCGGACATTTTTTGAGCTTTTGTATTTTTTTTTTGTTCTAATCAAATCCCATGTCATTCCAAGCATGTGTGTCAATTTGTACCTCCCTATCTACATTATTCCGTGATTTATTCAGTTTTCAAATTTATACTGACTTCTTGGTCACCTGGTGTATCTGGCAAATTAAAATCTCCACCCAGAACTAGAACATGATGGGGAAATGTACTCCGCAAATAGCTCCTCTTCGTCTTCTGCAATTTTCTTGCAATGCAACGCTGTTATCCAGCACTTCCAGATACCGAAGTATGTCAGTGACTGATGCTGGCAACAAGGATCTCACGAACAGAAACGACGTATTGTACACCACTGCACGCCGATCTACGCCGCTAGACAGGTAACAGGCAACTGATTTTGGGTGCCCCTGGTGAGACAAGCCTCTACATCCTTACATTTGTCCTCTATCCATCCCTGCTTAGCCATTTTGCACTTCCTGTCGATTTCATTTTTGAGACGTTTGTATTCCTTTTTGCCTGCTTCACTTACTGTATTTTCATATTTTCTCCTTTCATCAGTTAGATTCAATATATCTTCTGTTACCCAAGGATTTCTACTAGCCCTCGTCTTTTTACCTACTTGATCCTCTGCTGCCTTCACTATTTCATCTCTGAAAGCTACCCATTCTTCTTCTACTGTATTTCTTTCCCCCATTACTATCAATTGTTCCTTTATGCTCTCACTGAAACTCTGTACAACCTCTTGTTCTTTCTCTTTATCGAGGTCCCATCTCCTTAAATTCCCACCTGTTTGCAGTTTTAATCTACAGGACATAACCAATAGATTGTGGTCAGAGTCCACATTTGCCCCTGGAAATGTCTTACAATTTAAAACCTGGTTCCTTAATCTCTGCCTTACCATTATATAATCTATCTGATACCTTTTAGTATCTCCAGGGTTCTTCCATGTATACAACCTCCTTTCATGATTCTGAAACCAAGTGTTAGCTACGATTAAGTTGTGCTGTGTGCAAAATTCTACCAGGCAGCTTCCTCTTTCATTTCTTAACCCCAATCCATATTCACCTACTACGTTTCCTTCTCTTCCTTTTCCCACTATCGTGTTCCAGTCACGGCGTAGCGTGCCATCATCATCATCATCAGATTACTCCTGTTGACTGACGTCCTATGCCGGCGGGCGGTGTGGTATATATACCTGTCGCCTCTCCCCTCCAACGACTCCGCGTATGGACCGAGGGATGTGCAGGCCGCGGTGGTCTTTCAAATTTCAACGCTTTTTTCATCAAAAGTGCAACAATGCTATTTGCTATTAAAGGTTTGAAAGCTACTGGAGTATGGCCCACGGACCAGTCCGTATTCACCGATGCAGATTTCCTCCCGGAAGACAAAACTGACATCGGACTTGAGAGGCCGTCAGATAAAGAGGTTATTGTATCTGGAGCTGAACGATTGGAGTTGCCTTCACCTAGAACACCAGGTAAAAAAGACGACGCCAACAGGTTGGGTGATCAAGCTGGGAGGTTTCAGCGAATTGTAACTATGAACTGCCGCCCAAGAATGACGAAGTTATTGAGGCTAATTGTTCTAGTCCTGCAACTGCTAGATCGTACATTTATGGGTGCACTTAAGACTCACTACAGCGAGAATATTTGGCAGTGGATGCTCCATGAAAGCAAACTTGTTGGATCCTATGATATAGTGTGTTTCTTTGGCAAGGGAAGGAAATACAGTAGAAGGATGAAGTAGTGAAGGCAGCAGAGGATCAAATAGGTAAAAAGACGAGGGCTATTAGAAATCCTTGGATAACAGAAGAGATATTGAATTTAATTGATGAAAGGAGAAAATATAAAAATGCAATAAATGAAGCAGCCAACAAGGTACACAGACATCTCAAAAATGAGATCGACAGGAAGCGCAAAATGGCTAAGCAGACATGGATGGCTAGAGGACAAATGTAAGGATGTAGAAGCTTATCTCACTAGGGGGTCTTTGGCAAAGTTCTTTTCCTCTCTTTTCTTTAATAATGACTTCTAACTCTTTTTTTTTACAGCAAATCAGTTGAAACAATGGTCTTTCCCCTCATCCATTCTCGGGAATACGAACATCAGGGCAACATAAGAACCTCCTGCACTCAGCAAACAGATGACCATTACTAGAGACCCACACTCAGCAGCAGTCAGAGAACAAATTTGGCGTTTACCTCTGCTTGCAGTATCAGTCTGAACTACACTAAGGCCTGTTTCCTCAACGTTCCATACACGATCTTCTGGATATTTATGTTTCCAGAATTCAGCTTATAGCAAGTCGTAGAATGAGTTAACTCTCTCATGCGAAAAGCGTTTTGCTCGAGCATATGATGTTCCAGTTGGCTTTCTAATCGAAAGCTTATCTTGATGACGTCGAAGAAAATGGCCAAGACAAGCCCTTCCATTCACAACTGCAAGTTGGTAGGCCATTTTTCTAACATCCATACTAGTAAAAGCATAGAATTTGGCCTCCATATAGTGTATGTAAACCACTAGTTCTCTTTCCAGGGCAGCTGGTTTTCTTCCAAACTTTTTAGTTTCAACATCTGTCAGGTATTAGCCTCATACACATACTGGCACAGAGTTGTTTTTGGGACAGCGCAATGTTTGCTTTTTTAACTCCCATGATTTTTAGTACAACAGCAGACACTGCCTCTCGCATTTTGTTTTTATCCCACACCTGCCTTTTACGGGTTCATTTAGGTGCCAGATTAGTCCTAGGCATCTGAAAACAGAAATAAAAACATTTTACGGTCTGCTTATAATATGGACCCTGAGGTCCACATTACAGTCACTTACACCTTGTAAACTAGTGTAGACAGCTTAAAAATGCAATAATACCATACTTTTAATCTATTTGAAACTGTTGCCAATACTTAGTAGGTTGCATCTAAGTATTAACCAATAATGGTATGTTAATACACTACTAGAGTTCAGCTAAATATTATTAAGATATTAAGGGGGGGGGGGGGGTGCATATTATCACCACTTACTCTACATGGTAATGCAAAGCAGGTGAAACATTTGGATAAAGGTGTACTTGCATTCACGTTGCTTGTAACAGCAAATCTGTTTGACAGGCTCATTGTCATTGTGAAAGCAAAACTAACAAGTAAAATGAAAACATCCACCATAAGCACGAATCCAGTATTTTGATGAATAAGGACTCAACTAGAAAGGTAGGCTGAGGTTGGAAAGTACCAGCCACAAAATCACTTGAAGTTTACCTTGTGGAAGAAAATATTATCCACTGTAACTCCAAATTAGTGTGCACTGACTGTAAAGTAAGAATTAATAGATATTACTATGCATGTATTGGTTATAGCATTAAGTTAAATACGTGCAAGCATATACATAATGTTTATGAAGTAGAGAGTATAGAAGAAAAACTGTTTGAAATTTCTGAATTACCAGATGTACTACTTATGAATGTTGGAGAGGAAAATTCTGAAGCCAGTTTGTTCCTGTGACACAGAGGTACTGGCAGAAATTGTTTCTGGTATTTCAGTTACTGAAGTTTAGCTGGCCAACAAAATGGTAACTTCACTGAAGGCTAGTGTAGGTGCTGTTCATGCCAGTAGTGGCGTCTCTTTCAATAGCCCACAAAGGAGTCACAAGAGAAAACTTGCAGTACAGAGGAGACTGTTTTGAGCAAAGAAAACAAATTCCTCAAGCTGCATACTCATGGCAGTTCCTGATACAGAAGAAACTGTGAACACTTCTGGATGAAGGTTTACACCACATTAGCTAGTGTGTTGATCTCACATTCAGGAACATGATGGCTTTATTCCGTGTCCTGCCATCCAGTTTTAGGTTTTCCATTATTTCCCTAGATCAATCAAGGCAAATTCTGGGATGGTTCCTTTGAAAGGCCAAGGCCAATTTTCTCCCCCATCCTTGAAACAGTCAGAGCTTATGCTCTGTCTCTGACGGCCTCACTGTTGACAGAATGTCAGATGTCGATATTCCTTCCTTCTTCACTGGCCTCTGGTGCGGCAGTTCTGCTGACACGTGGGACCACCAGAAACTGCTGCGGCTTGTGCCAGCAGCCTAGAATGCTGGCATCACTGGGTCAGCCCCCTCCCAAGCCGTGCTGGGCAGTGATGACTGTGACTGAGGCTCAGCACACTGCTGGTGATGGCCACACATTTGACAACTGTCCCAACGTGACAACAGAGTGAGTTGCAATCGTCAACTTGTAATATATATTTATTTTTGATCTAGCTAGATGGGTAACACTAGTGCAACTGTTAAACAGATTAAATATTTTCATATTCTAGCAAAGAATACACTAACATCTGATTGTTCACAATCAATTTTCCTGATAATGTAACTCATTTACCAAAAAATAAATTTGGTGAATAAATAATAATTTCAATATCAGTACAAACACATGCAGTTGGAATTAGGAATGAGTAATTATGAATTAGCAATATAACCCAACTGAAAGCCTTTCACGTTCCAATTTGCAGTATAATTTTACTTTTTAAAAAAATCCCCCTTTTTGAAAAGTTACCTGTAACCAAATAACTCATATTCCAGAATTTTCTGTTTTTAGCGGGCCATTATTTCCTAAATTTAAGCATATAATTTTGTAGTTCTAGTTCACCAGGTCACCAAAGTGGCTGTTTTTATTTGGAAACAAGTAATAATTTCAAACTTGTCATTAATGCTAGTAACACCCTGACACAGATGCTAAGAGAGCAGATACCAAGTCTCACTGCTTGCCTGCTGGTGGCAGATGTTGATTGATTGTCTGAATGAGGAGAGGAACGAAACAGTGACATCATTTGTCCCAAGATCCAAAGTGGCAGAGACTGTGGGAGCAGCAAACCAACAGCACAATCTATTTGATGGCGAAGCAAAACAGGCAAATGAAGATGGAACACTGGGGTGGCAGGAAGATTAAAGAACTGGAGGGAGGAAGGGGGAGATCATAAGACACCCCAATGGTGCTATGTGTGACATGGTGCTGGAATCACTGCTAACCCACCCCAGTTCCCACTTCATACCATGATTGCGACACAATGGGGGATGACACAAGAAGAGGGGGTGGTGATGAAACAGCACAAAATGGAGAGGAAAACCTGACCAGCATGAAAGCAATGATGAAAGCCTTCAATTGTGGAAGAGAATTCAGGTACTTAAATCTAGGGAACAAACCACTTTTATGATGAAAACCAAAGACAGATGTAACTATGTAAGGTTGTATGCTACCATCTGTGATAATGGAGAATGGAAGAGTGTGTTTAGTGCAAAAGGCCAAATGGTAGGGGAGTCTCATAAAATGTGGGGGTTACAGATCATTATGGAGTAAGAGGCTTAGATTCAACCTTGTATGACCAATACGAAGTTCGCAGAGGATGGTAGATCCCCAGTGGGCCATGTGGCAAGAGTCCCCTTATCGCAATAAGTTTATTAGGCAGGGGGTTAGCCTCCAAGAGTCAGCTCAAGGCTGAGCAAAAAGGAATTGGACATGAGGCTGCAAACCCAGCACCAGAGAGGTCACACAAAAGGGGCACACCCTCCAGCCACAGGATCAGCAGTTCATTACCTGGGATACCCACATGAGTGGGAACCCAAAGAAAGTCAACTGAACAACCAGCATGGTCAAGATTGGTAAGGTGGTCTTAGATGTCATAGACCAAGAAGAGGGAGGGAAAACCACTGCCTGATAGCCTCAAGGGCAGTTATCGAGCCTGCACATAACGTGGGTGGGAGAGGACTGTTAAACATACTAAAGAACCTGGTAAATGGCCATTAGCTATGCAGTACACATGCTACATGGGGCAGGTAAGAGATGGTGTTACTTGCCAGCAGAAGGCACATTCCTTCTAATTAGCAGATTTAGAGCCTAGAGCCATTCCATTAAAACACAACAGCAGCCTGAAACTCCCATAAAAGCTGGCAGAACAAACAATGAAATACAGACCCCTCTGAATCTGGGATCAAGGAACTAACCAAGGGGGAGGAGGTTTTTGGAGAGAACGGGGAACAGGACAAAGAGGGAAGATAAAAATCGTGGCAAAGGACTGCAAGCTGGAGCCCAACTGTTAAACTCACCTGAAGAGCGAGCAATTTCCTGCTGCTAAAGTATAAAATATAAGGGATGTGTGGGGAAAGAGAAGATGGTGATGGCATAGGAAACAGGAAGCTTAGACTGTTGTACCAAAAGGGCAGTGAGTGGGGGACAACCCCAGCTTCAACCAGGAAACAATACGGCTAGTGCAAAAGGTACTGATGATCAGATAGATACCACAATGGTGGACCTGCTCCAAGAGGATCAGTATGGAAGGAGCAACTGAGCCCTAAATTTGGCTACCATGCCCCCCTCCCCCTCCCCACACACACACACACACACACACACACACACACACACACACACACACACACACACACACACACACACACACACACACACACACACACACACACACACACACACACAAGTAAATGTCATAAGACGACCCAAGAAATGGAAGTGGTGGACCACAATCAGAAATTGGGTCTCGAGATAGAGCTCCAGTAGGTATCGTACACAATATGGTGACAGAAATGCACCACCCACAATTTAAGAGGAGAAAACTGAAAACTGTGTGAGAAGGTCCATGCAGAAGCATACCACATGGCACCCTGGAACTGTCACTTCACAAAAGCCACCAAGTGTTTGAGTTATTTAACACAGAAGTCATCCACATGCAGAGCAGGGGTGACCAACAGTTTGACGGAGGTCACAAGTCCTTTAATAGTGATGAGGAAAAGGATACTTCACTGAACCCTATGGAATGCCATCCTCCTCAGCAATGGAGTGTCCTTATCCCAGGACTTATGTTCCTTCTTCTCTTTCATAAGTAGAGGAGGACACACGCTAGATGCCAGAGAGGTAAGGGGGGAGAGAGAGGCTTCTGCTAGTTCTATAAAGAGAGACCAGGCAACCTTGGGGATGCTAGAGCTGACGGTTCCATGGCCAGTGTGTACCAGCAGACTCTTGGACTGAGAGGAGGCCTTAATGGCAGCAGACACCAGAGAAGAGGCACTTCTCTGGTGGATGAAAGGAGCAACAGTTGGAGGGGAGGAAGATGTAAGTTCAGGGGAGAGGGAGAGAAGAGTGACGCATCACTGGGATAAGGTGGGGGAAAGGATGTAACAGAGTCAATAGTAGATTTTTGTAGACACAAGGCGAAGCTGATCGTAAACCCCAATATATTCTTTCCTTCTTACAAACCAGCGACAGTTGTGACAATGAATACATGTGGTCAGTAGAACAAAGGCACACCTGGGCATCCTCATTCATTGCATACAGGATTAATACATGTGTACAAATCATAAACACCAAAAACATTTTAGCAGTGGCAGGACATACATCACAGTGCACAGTGATAAGCCATAACCTTGACCTTGTCTTGGGGGTATCCCCTTCAAAGACCAGAATAAAGTGGTCATTATCAGTGTGGTTGTCCTTAGTGCCTTTCTGAATATGATGAACAAAATTAATGCCTTGCCACTCCAGACTGACCCACGCTTCACCTGTTTGGAAGATGAGGTCTCTATGAAAAAGACACCCTGAAGCATATTCAAAGGCTAGTGAGGAGTAATGGTTTGCCAAACTTGTCTTTGATAGTTTCTACCAAAATAATGGGTTCATGGTGGGAAGGTGTCCTTGTCAGTCTTGATGCAGACCAGGTAATGGGGAAAAGATTTGACCCCAAGCAAGCGAGTCTGACCCTCCTCCCATGAGGGGATAGTTGTAAGTTGAAAAGGGGTACCATGAAAAGTCGTTCCTGACTAAAGGTCAGCCAAAGACGGCCGGTTTTTTAAGTCTGATATGTTTGATACAAAGTGTAGACCCTAATAGCACCAAAACCAATCAGGGGCTCTCCCCTTGTGCACTACTCAGCCACACCAAGGGCCAATGCCATAGGGGCTGTTGCTGGGAGTTCCAATGCTTCAGAATGACAAGCCACTACTCCTAGGCATACACAGGGAGGTAGCAGCTCATGTATCAGAACTGTCATCCCTGTTTTCAGAGGACTCCATCAAAAGAGTACATAACACCCCAAGCACACGAAATGACTACTGTGCTAGCTGTACAGCACAAAAAGGGCAATGGCTTCCGGTAAAAAATGGAAGAGGTGGTAAGCCCACATGCCAAAGACTTCATGTATGGTGTTGTTCCACAGCTGGCTCACACCATGGAGACAAAATTTAGAGTAGTTCAATCCCCAAAGAGGGACCAAAATTTCCAAAAAGGGAATTGTAAAGCAAGAGGAATAATACTGTAAGGGATATCAACAAAAAAAAGATAGCCAGGCCAATGTAAGCAAGGGAAAGGATTGAGGACAGGGATGGATGAGCACGGGAAAGTTAATGCAATTTTGAAAGGTAGAAAGGATCCAATTGCTAGCAGCCTCATGTGCACAAAATAATTGTGACCCCCTTCCACTGGGGAATGGGGATGGAGCAGATATAGAAACATGATTCTGTGATGTTAAAGATAAACGAATCTTCATATGTGAGTATTACTGGATTTGCTCCAAGTATCCACTGGCCAACATGCAAACATTTAGTACTGAGGTCAGACTGGCCATCGTGACAGCTCTATTTCTCATGCAGTGAAGTAGACAACACTACCCAGTGCTGTTGGCACTGTTGCAGTCACATGTTGTATTGCCTTGCTAGGTGACACGACAACTCACCATAGTGCACACAACTACACACTGCTTACTCTAGAGCCCTGGAAATTAATATTAAACCGACTGAGCATATACAAATTAAGAGATGACTCACAATTCAATAATGTGCATATCAGAGAATCAGTTTCATACGTAGCGTGAAATGAAATGACAGTATGGCATTTCTGGCCGGGAGATCGTATGCAGGAGAAATCAGCTGCCTACTGCAAGTCTACATCAGTTGATACTGCTTATTTTTGCATCTAAAGAAATGTTAAAATGGTGATAAGCACAACACAACACACAAACTCTGAGAGGATAAATTCTCAAATTGGCCAGGAATTGCACCTGGAGCCCCTGCATAGCTGTTGGTCTCTCTATCCGACAGCCACAGTGATGGACAGAGCTGGCCTCCAACACACTCATTTACTGACAGTCCTGTAAGGCATTGTGTATCGGAAGAGGAAAGCAACATTGGGCATATGAATATAGGGATGACTCACAAGGCATTTCAGTATTGTGCTTACACACAATCAGTTGCATATATGGTGTGCTGTTTGGATGCTCTTGCTGCCATGGTATGCCAAAAGCTTATCCCTCACACCCAGTGACAGGTCCTATAAGTAAACACTAAATCAGAATGCAGGCATTGTGTATTGAAACAGGAAAGTAACATTGAGCATATTTGAATTTATAGACGTCTCACAAGGCATTTCAGTATAGTGCATATTACATAATTAATCTCATACCTGGTGTGCTGTGTGGAATCTCCAGCTACCTTTTTTAAGCCAAAAGCTTACCCTTCACGCCCAGTAAGTAAACAAACAGGAAGACAAGATGTCCAGCGAGTGAAATCACAGGTGTTTTCTTCGTCCACTAAAAGAACTTATTTGAGAGGAAATAGTGTCAAATTTAAATTTCCTTTGTTTTGTATATTTGCTGTAGTATCCATTCTTGTCACAAAACTGAATATTTGCGTCCCCATAGAGATTATTCTTGAAAAAAAAAAAAAAAAAAAAAAAATATGTAATCTGAAGTCACGATAATTGTGACATAATGCGAAATTTTGCATTCCAAAACACAAAAAATTGTATTAAAATTTTCTTGATAGCAGAAAATTCGTTTAAGAAAGGCAGCTACTAGTTTCATCAGTGCCTATTGTTACAATAAAAGTATAATTAAAAGTTTTTTAAATTGTATTTAACTAACACATTTCATATTGTTCACTAGTTGGAGGCGATCTAGGCATAAATTTAAAACCTGACCAAACACTAAAGTAAATTCTCTAAAAGCAAAGTAATTACTAATTCACTCTCCTGTCATTGTATCTCTAAATCAGTACAAAAACAACAACAATGGCATGTAAGACCTCCATGTTATTTTTGCATACATATAGCCAATCTCGTGTCCTGGACAAATTTAAAACTTAATTATTCTTTTGAAACTGATCATGAGTGGGAAATGTGGAAGCTGTTATAGCATTGTGAGTAGAGGGATATGTTGCTAACCTTGTAGGAAATATTTTCACTGGGGGAGGGAGAATCTTGGGAGAACAGAAGAAGCTCTCTCCTGGAACTGCAGAGTATGCAGTAGGAACATTTTGGTTGGGGTACAGGAAAGGAAAATCTGTGCCCTTGGGGCACAGTTGAAGGAAGCAAGGAAGGAACTGATAAGGATCAAGAGAGATAGGGAGGTTGTGAACTGGCAGCTTGTAGGAGGGTAGGAAGAAAGAGAACATGATCTGATGTTTTTGGGGTTGATGATAAAACTGTGTGTCTACCACTGCCAGAGCCTCTGGTAGAACACGGAGCAAGAAATTTGCAGCACACTTCAACTGAGGCCAAGAAGCTTAGAAATATACAAAATGTTAGGAAGAAGAAAGTGCTGCTGCTAGGTATTAGGCATGGGTGAGTTGTAGGCCCCGAGTTACAGGAATGTTTAGGGGCAACATACCAGGCCACCAGTATGTTCCAGCCAAATGCAGGGCAAAGTCATGTGATAGAGGACTTAAGGTCTTTACAAAAGAAGACCATGTAGTGATAGTGGGTGGGGCAGGAAACAGTTTGCACAGGGATAGGGCACATGACATAGGTGGTGACCTGGGCAAGATAGCTTCCCTGACTTGTGGCAGTACACTTTGTTGAGCTGTTCCGGTGTCACGATTGGCCAAACCTTGATGGAGATGTGAGGCGAATCAATTTGGGGTTAGGGAAGCCAACTTTGCTCACATGCCCGTCGGGACTATCGACAGATGGGGTTTCACTGGGTGTGGCCTATACCTAAACAGGACTGGCAAAGGAAGATTGGTACAGCTGATTCGTGAAAGTATAGGGGGTGGATCTCGGGCCACACATGGTCAAATACCTGTTGTCATCAGTATGAGAAGTAGGTCTTTTTTAGGATAAATCCAGACAACAGGTTCCCCTGCCTAAAGAGTGTCTCCAGCAGTTTGAATTAACAGGGCTTGATATCACCAAGATATTAATAATTTTGTGTTTGTATGGATCTCCCAGAGATAGTGTGGACACTGTTTTTCAATAAATTAACAGAATTTCTATATAAAGTCTCAAGTACAAAGCTCAGCACAATTCTGTGTGGGGACATGAATATCATAAATGAATCCAGCAGCACCTTCATAAATATACTTCAAAGTTTTGGCCTCTCCCTATTGGTCAATAGTGCAACAAGGGTTGCTACAATGACTTCATCAGTAATTGAACATGTTGCCACAAATATGGGCAGGGAAAAATGTGATGTAGCTGTAAAAGATCTCGGATTATCAGACCATCTCTGTCAAACAACAACAGTAATATGAGACATGAAATCATCCCATAAACTACAAGCCTACAAATGACATCCATTGGAAATGAAAATAAAAGATTTTTCAAAGGAACTAGCAAAAAAAAAAAACAAAAAAAAAAACGCTGGGATGAAGTGTATAGGGAAACCAATGTGAATAAGAATCCACATTATTTAAATTGAACTTTGAAAAGGCATTTCCAAAAGTATGCATGTCTGTATCAACGTCACACAAAAGTAGATGGATAACAGCAGGTACTAAGAAGTCCTCCCAAACAATTAAATACCTCACTTCTATGGAAAAGAGTCACAATGATCCATAGGAAGGTGCTGATAGCTGCAACAAAATCGTTTAATGACACAGTAATATATAATGCAGGGAATAAAAGCAAAGCAGTCTGGGATGTTATAAAAACGGGAACGGGAACAGGGAGAGGCAAAGAAAGACAGACAGAATAACATATTCCTAAGGGAGGAGGATAAGGTAATAAATAAGCCACAACACTTATCAAAGTATGTAAATGAGCATTTTTCAAGTATTTTAGGGAAATTACGGCAAGAATTCCCCAAAACAAATATAACCCCTGTAAAAAATGTTGCACTAAATACAATGATGTTACTTCAAATCACAGATAATGAAGCCAGTAAAACTGTTGAAAAACTAAAAAGCCAGTAGGCTTATATGAAGTATCAATGTGTGTACTAAAACAATGCATAGAGGTTGTACAAGGTCCCTTAACACACATAATAAATGAATCCTGTACACCAGGGACATTTCCACAGCAGTTAAAACAGGCAAGAGATGTGCCTTTGTTTAAGAAAGGTAATGCAGAAAATTACAAGCTGTCACCATTCTCAAAAATAATAGAAGCAATTATGAAAAACAGATTAATGAATTACCTGAATAAATACAATCTTTTAAGTGAATCACAGTTTTGTTTGTGATGTGTCGTAGAATGCACAAAAGTTGTACTTGATGCTCTTGATAAAGAAGAGTCTGTCAGAGGGTTCCTTTATGATCTTTCTAAGCCCTTTGATGCAGTCGACCACAAGATTCAATTAAATCAATTAGAAGTATTAGGAGAAAGAGTGGTAGCTAAGGACTGGTTTTGATCATACCTAGCAGATAGGGTACAAAGAATAGTGATAACACATACTTCAAATAGAGCTTAACATTTAGTAAAACACTTACCCGAACAAATGTAAGCACATTACACACATCCATGCCCGAGGCAGGATTTCAACCTGCGACCGTAGCAGTCGTGCGGTTCTGGACTGAACTGCTCGGCCGGCGAAAAATACATTAATATGGGGTTTCCGCAAGGTATCAAATGAGGACCAATAGTATTCCTGATGTACATCAATGACTTTCCCAGTAGTGTTACTCAAGGTGAAAAAATTCTTTTTCACTGATGACAGCAATATTATAGTCAGTGAGAAAACAAGAGAACTCCTCTAAGAGAAAGCAAATGAAACTCTCAAGGAAGTCTACAATTGATTGATTTTTATTGTTGTAGAGACCTCAGAGGCATTACAAAACAGAGAAACTTCTGGTACAAATTGATATTGCATAGTAATTTTAGCCAATTACAGACGTACTCATATATAGAAGCATGTAAAAACTGATCACAAAGTGTGGTCATACCATATTCTTTGCCACCCTTCAAAATTCATCCGTTTCATAAATGTTGAGTTCAAGAAGAAATTCTTTTACTTTTTTTTTTTTATTGGAAGATCTGTGATATGTTGGGGTATGGCATTAAAAAATTTTATGGGCTTGTATAAAGAGCACTTTTGTGTTTTTTTATAGTTACATCAGAAAGAAACTAGGTCTTGCTTGTTTCTTGTGTTATAATTATGCCGCATGTCATACTGTTGATACTTCGGATAGATTTCCTTGGTATGCATTACACACTATGGTATAAATATTGACAGCAGGGTCATAATCTGTAATTTTTTAAAGCTTGGTCTACAGTGAGCTCTGGGTGCCAAGCTACATATCAGTCTTATTGCCTTATTTTGTAGTTTGAAGACATTAGCTGCCTTGCTTTGATGTCCCCACAGTAAATGTGACTGTGGTTTCTTTTGCTTTAAGTACTGGCACATTTAGACAAAGACACAGCTTCCTTGGAGAAAATATTCCTTTGCTAATGCTGCTTCCCACCTTTTTGAATCAATTGAGATTCCTAGGAAATCAACAGCATTTGAGCTCTGCTCAAGTTCAGTGTTATTATTCCACGATACATACAGGTCTTGATTTTTTTTTTTTTTTTTTACACAAAGGGAATTAGCTTTACACCAGTTTTCAACTTTGACAGTTCACTGGTCTGCTTAATATTTGACCTTCTGTGCTGTTTCTGCAGTTATACAGACTGCAAGATCATCTGCAAATAAGTAACTCCTAGCTGATGGCCCAACTATGTTACATGATAAGTCATTTATATAAATAATAAATAGAATTGGGCCAAGTACAGAACATGCCCACAAGTGAGTAATCTGATTCTGTACCATTAAAAACCACCTTCTGCACTCTATTACTTAGATAGGATTTTATCAATTCCCGAGCACTTCGTGTAAAGCCATAGAATTGCACTTTGTTCAATAAGATTTCATGAGACACAGTGTCAAAAGCTTTTCATAAATCACAGAGTTTATTGTGAACCATGAGCTTGCTTTCTAGTTGCTTCACACACTGTGTTAAAAGTGATAAGGCAGATTTAACAGTTCCTAACCCTGATCTGAAGCCAAATTGTCTATCACTGAAGATATAGTTTCCTTCAAAGTATTTTACTATTTAATATAGCTTCTATCACTTTAGACAAGACTGGCACAATTGAAACAGGCCTAAAATTATCACAACTTTGGAGGCTGCCTTTTTTGTGTTTTCGAGTGACTTTACTGCCCTGGGGAATTGAGCCTCCAAAATACATGTATTTACTACATGTGTTATCAATTCTGGCAGCTGAACTGAATCACATTTAACATGGCTGAATGTAAACCATAAACGTCATTACTAAAACTGTTCTTCATTTTCCTCAGTATATAGGTAACATCCTGTACCTTGACCAATTTAAAGCTAAATGTACTTTCAGGTTTTGTGGTGTTTCTCAGGCAGTATTTATGGTCGGTGACTATATTGTAAGTGCCAATCACCTTCTCAGTGAAGGATGTATATAACTGTGCAGCATTCAGATTGCTGCCTTCAGCCTGTGAAGTCATTTTCCTGTTGCATTGACTGTTAATGATATTATTTTCTGATGTTAGTATTATATCTTCATTTTTTCATACACCTAGCTTCCTTTAAGGCCTGTCTTAATCTTTCCTTTTTCACTGTGAGCATGTCTTTAAATACTTGAGAACCTGTACTTTTGTACAGGCATAATATTGATCACACTCCCTCTTGATCTCCAACACCTTTTCACCCTTGACCTTATTTACTCTTAGTGCCTTTTTATTATTTGGTACGTTAATGGGAAACGACATCTTAGCATATACAGAAAGAGTAGATATGAGTTCTTCCACCTTTCTACCTATTGCATGTTCTCGATAAACTTGCAACCAATAACTTTTATCAATATTAAACTTAATCTAAATATGTTTATCATAATTGACCACACATACACTCTTTCCTGCCATGTGCACTGAGTCAGTGGCCAGATACCCAGGTCTTAATTACGTCTGACTTCAGATGCACTAACTCATTTGATACAAATATATTGTCAATACATGTACCAGTACCTTTATAATGAAGCCTTGTTATTTCAGTGGTTGTAATATAAAGACCAAATGAATTTAATAAATTATTTGCATATGAGTTACAGATAGTGGACAACTGAAAATTCAAATTGAAATCTCCACAGACTGTCAGTATTGCCTCACGTGTTCCAATATTTCTACGGAATCCAAACTGACCTTCCCCAAGGTCGGCTTCAACTAGTTTTTCCATTTGTCTGTAAAGAATTTGCGTTAGTACTTTGCAGCTGTGACTTATTAAACTGATAGTTTGGTAATTTTCTCATCTGTCAACGCTTGCTCTCTTTGGGATTGGAATTATTATACTCTTCTTGAGGTCTGAGGGTATTTCGCCTGTCTCATACACCTTGCTCACCAGATGGTAGAGTTTTGTCAGGACTGGCTCTCCCAAGGCCGTCAGTAGTTCTAATGTAATGTTGTCTACTCCTGGGGCCTTGGTTCGACTAAGGTCTTTCAGTGCTCTGTCAAACTCTTCACATAGTATCATATCTCCCACTTCATTTTCATCTACGTTCTCTTCCATTTCCATAATATTGGCCTTGTATAGACCCTCTATATACTCCTTCCACCTTTCTGCTTAGAACTGGGTTTCCATCTGAGCTCTTGATGTTCATACAAGTGGTTCTCTTTTCTTCAAAGGTCTCTCAAATTTTGCTGTAGGCAGTATCTATCTTACCCCTAGTGAGATCAGCCCCTACAGCCTTACATTTGTCCTCTAGCCATCTTGCACTTCCTGACAATCACATTTTTGAGACGTTTGTATTCCTTTTTGCCTGCATTTTTATGTTTTTTCCTTTCATCAATTAAATTCAATATTTCTTCTGTTACCCAACGGTTTCTACTAGACCTCTTCTTTTTACATATTTGATCTTCTGCTGCCTTTACTGTTTCATCCCTCAATGCTACCCATTCTTCTTCTACTGTATTTCCTTCCCCCATTGGTTCCCTTATGCTCTCCCTGAAACTCTGTACCACCTCTGGTTCTTTCAGTTTATCCAGGTCCCATCTCCTTAAATTCCCACCTTTTTGCAGTTTCTTCAGTTTTAATCTACAGGTCCTAACCAATAGATTGTGGTCAGAGTCCACATCTGCCCCTGGAAATGTTTCCTTTCCTCCCTACCGAATTCCATTCACCCATGACTATTAAATTTTCATCTCCCTTCACTACCTGAATAATTTCTTTTACCTCATCATACATTTTATCAATTTCTTCATCATGTGCAGAGCTAGTTGGCATATAAACTTGTACTACTGTAGTAGCGTTCACTATGCTGTTTGTAGTAGCTTACCCGCATTCCTATTTTCCTATTCATTATTAAACCTACTCCTACATTACCCCTATTTGATTTTGTGTTTATAACCCTGTATTCAACTCACCAAAGTCTTGTTCCTCTTGCCACCGAACTTTACTAATTCTCACTATATCTAACTTTAACCTATCCATTTCTCTTTTTAAATTTTCTTACATACCTGCCCGATTAAGGGATCTGACATTACACGCTGCGATCCGTAGAATGCCAGTTTTCTTTCTCCTGATAATGACATCCTCGAGTAGGCCCCTCCTGGAGATTATAATGGGGGACTATTTTACCCAAGAAGACACCATCATTTAACCATACAGTAAAGCTGCATGCCCTCAGGAAAAATTATGGCTGTAGTTTCCCCTTGCTTTCAACTGTTCGCAGTACCAAGACAGCAGGGCCATTTTGATTAGTGTTTCAAGGCCAGATCATTCAATCATCCAGACTGTTGCTCCTGCAACTACTGAAAAGGCTGCTGCCCCTCTTCAGGAACCACATGTTTGTTGGGCCTCTCAAGAGATACCCCTCCGTTGTGGTTGCTCCTACAGTACGGCTATCTGTATCGCTGAGGCACGCAAGCCTCCACACCAATGGCAAGGTCCATGTTTCTTGGGGTGGGGGGGGTGTACTTTTCATTAATAATCCAAATTATTAGCATTGATATTGTTGTGTCTTAACGTATTATTATAATACATTATTAATGTTAGTGTTATTATTATTTTGTTTTCTGTGTAATATTGTTCCTGGTCATGTGTAAGTTAGCGCCTGAAGCATCGAATCTAGTCAGGGTAAATAAGCCATAAATAAATAAGTTTGGGAATTTTGTTGCAAAAACTACAACAGTTAACTGATAAAATTTGTCAAAGTGTCTTCACTCTGAATGCTGTCTGATTTTGTTATCTGTATGTCAACTGCTTTGTGTTCATCAGAGTATCTCAGACTACCATGTAGCCTAAAAACCACCATGTGCACCCCGCAAGTACTTACCGAACTGAGTAGCTGCTTCCTTTGTGTAGTGTACCCTGACCTGTCTAGGAGAGTCCTACAATTATCCACCCAATAATGGAGGTCCAGCCAAGACTGTCAAACTCAACAAAGCCTCTGGCCGAGATTGTCCACTCGGCTCCAGACCTTGGGACCCCAGTCAACTCTGGAAACTGTGCTGCAAATCGTGAGCTGTTCTTGCACTCGATATGAGAGGCCAGCAGCCTCCACCAGTCATCTGAATGAACTGAGGATGACCTCGGAACCCTCGCAAAAGGCACTGTCAGAACTGATGCCACTCCTCGGAGATGACTGCACCCTGCAAGCTCGATAGCCACAGGCAAAGATGCCCCATCTCGGATGAGGCTCCCTGACAGACCTACTGAGTGCATATTGGCTATCTTTCTGGCTCTGAACAATATTTCCCTAATGTGTCCAACACTTGTGAACCCCTCCTCCAGTGAGCTCGCTCAGATGCCGTCGGAGGAGTGACTCACAGACGAGTGGGCGTGGCTGGACAGCCAGCCTCCACATGCCTAACCTAGTAGTGTAGTTAGTCGTTCAAGAGAAATGACGACTGTGCTACACACTGTCTGAATTTCCGCTTTAAAGTTACAAAAATGTGAGACTTCTTGTATTTAAGAGGTGTAAACTCATGGAATTTAAGAATTAATCTATGAAGAAAACAGAAAAATCTAAAGACATAACTAGCTGTTGTCCACATCTGGAACCAGTGTGTAACTCAGCTTTACTTGTTTCTTGTCAAGACAAGATTTAAAAAAGATTGTGCTCTGGGTTGATCTATATTTATTTTTGTCGTTATGAAATTTTGAACTTTATTTAGAAGCCAGTCAGTGCCCCATTGTGAATTTACGGAAAAGCTGAATAATGCAGCAATACTGAGCATTAGCTGAAGTTTAGATATATTAGGAACCTGTGCATAGTGTCAGTCTTTTAGCCTCCTTCTTTTAGAGAGTCTTTGTACATATGATGGACTACAAGCACACTTTTATAACAACAGCTTAATAATCATATATTTTACTCTTCCATAAAAAAAAAAAATTAAATAACAATCAGTACTTTTCAGCCATGACTAGAACCCCCCCAAAAAAAGATCTATGCAAAGAGGCATCGGACGTCTCAACAGTGATGACTGACAACTGTGTCATCCTCAGCTAACCAAATTAATTGGAGGGGCACGTGGTCAGCACACCTCTGTCCCGGACCTTGCCAGTTTTTGGCAACGGCGATGCTACTTCTCAGTCGAGGAGCTCCTCAGTTGGCCTTACAAGGACTGCGTGCACCCTTATTGAACCTTGCCCACACAGCACAGTACAGAGAGCTTCACTCACAATGTTTCATCGAGATGTGCGTCGGTTAAAATCACACGTGGTTTCTTACAGGGCTCAGAATTTTGCTGCCAAGCTGGATAACAGACATGTCTAATCCCACAACCATAGTTTTTTATTACAGTCCCAATGTATTTGACTACATTGCTCGCTAACAAATGAATACTTCACTTACCAACATTTACAGGCTTTGTGAAAATTGGCTACATCTTTCAACAGAACTTTGCCCATTTCATCATAGCTTGATGTGAGGAGTAAGAATATCGTGGTCAAAATTTTGTGTTTGCTTCCAATAACAGTATGCTATTAATCACTTAACTTAAACCATATGCTAGTCATCCTGATACCAGGTTCCCACCATATATTTCATTCCCTTGAGAATCAGCTAGCAAATCTCCTTACACTCTATTCGTGCATGGTACGACGTATGACCAGCTGTCTGCTATCCTGAATGGACTCTTCCAAACTGTGACCAACAACCACCTAAACTGACTCGTGTGATGGAATGGGGCATTTACACAACATTTTAAAATATTTCACATTCCAAGCTAAAATTTCAATTGAAACAGGAACTTTCTTTCTGTGGCCATAAAATGATGTAGACCTAACTATGAAGCTATTATAATCGTTACAGGACAACTTTTCAACACTGTCATACAACATACACAAGTTCTTGTGAGTTCATAGTAGAGGTCCACCTTGAGCCGTGCAATTAATTACGAATGAAGCACGGTATTGATATTAAATGTCTGAGTGATAGTCAGTTTAGAGAGTAATTTAAAACAGATTTGTACAATAGCTGGGAATAAGGGGATCTGGCTGAGCTCGTCTGGAAAGCGGCGGTGAGGGGAAACTTTCACTGTGGCAGCCTGGCCCAGTAAGTGTCTTTGTGATCCCTAATGGCACCACCGTGTGGATGGACAAGAGTCAAGACATTCTGCATTGTTCACTCACACAAATATTTTATGTGTTGGAGTGAGAAGTAATGTTTGTGAAAGATGCAATTGACTGCCAAATGCAGAAAATCTGGCTTTGGGATGTGTGCCAGAGATTGCTGTCTTACAGGTGAACTCCCAGCTAGACCTTTTAAATGCCACCAAACACATAACTCTTACAAAAATTTTGTTTAGGGATTTAAGACCTTTGGACAGTGGTTCATCTTGATGTTTTTCAGAGTGACAGAGAGCTAAAAGGAAGCTGCCTCACTGACACGGGAGAGAGATACGAATAGTGAGGCATGACTTTTTCCAAGGGGTATAGCAGAAATGGAAGCAATGGTTGCCCGAGTAAAACATAGCCCAGGGAAGGGGAGTTGTGCTCTCTGAGGAGCATTTTTCCCAGTCAGAGCTTGGAAGATCCAGAGCACAGCCACTAAAATTAAGCACATATAGAAAAATTTGGCAATTTGAGGTTTCTCTCCTCACAGTTGCTACACTGATGTGTAAGGAGACTTGTCAAATATTTGGCCAGCCACAGAAGTGGTCTGCTGCTACTGAATGGTATCAAGGGAACTTCAAGTCATCTTGTAAATACAATCTCAGAGATTCATTCGGAATATTTGTATTGCAAAGTCGTTAACACTCTGCTTCTAAAATCCACAAAAAGTGTGACAAATTACCTCCAATAACTTATTAGTTTCAGTAGTTCTATTCTGTGCTCATAAACCAACTAATCACAATACATGTTCCACAGTCATAAAACACTCCTTCCCACCCAAACACACAACCTCTCAAAGCTTCCAGAATGAAATTTTCTCTCTGCAGCAAAGTGTACACTGATTTAAAACTGTGTGCTGTACTGAGACTCTAGCTCAGTACCTTTGCCTTCTGTGGGAAAGTGCTCTACCAACTGAGCCACCTAAGCATGACTCATGACCCATCCTCACAGCTTTACTTCCTCCAGTACCTCATCTCCTACCATCCAAACTTCAGAGAAGCTGTCCTGCAATGCTGGAAGAAAGGATATAGCAAAGACATGGCTTGTCACAGCGTGGGGGATGTTTACAGAATGAAATTTTCACTCTGCAGTGGAATGTGTGCTGATGTGAAACTTCCTGGCAGATTAAAACTGAGACTCAAACTCAGATCCTTTGCCTTTAGCAGGCAAGTGCTCTCAAAGCTTGTCACAGTTTGGAGCTACCATGTACACAAAGCCATTGCTGCTAATTTTGGCTAACAATAAAAGACAAGCTGCTCCATTACACTCAGTCCAATACATTATTGATAGAGTAGTTTGTATTAGGAAACCTGCAATAAAGTTCTATGCATGCACACGGATTAGCATTTTACTTAAGTGTCAGTGTACACCATTTTCCCAAAACTGCGAAAAAGAGAATAATGTATCATGTAATAAAATGCACTGTAGCCTGTTTGATGCATGAGTCCATTTGTCACAAGCAACTGGAGTTGAGTACAATAGTGTTAATAGCAGACTAAGTGTGAAATGGTATATTGAAACTTACTTAACATACTTGTAGACAGAGTGTCAGGGACACAGATTATTAATAACAACTTTTTCATTTATGGTCTTGTGCTGGTATGAACTACCAATTTTCTTTTGGTTCCAGCTGTATGGAATTGAATTCTCACAAGCTTTTTGTTGAGTACTCGTAAACCGATGTCAGATGGTAGCTGACTCTCATACCAAACACGACCTCATCCACAGCCATGTTGCCAGCACTATCATGAAGATGGCTGCAGTATAATTGGATAAATAAGATGATCTACTCACCACACTGGTGGCAGCAGAAACTATATGCAAAGGATATAGAAATGTGGAAGCTTTCAGAGCCAATGGCTCTTCCTTCTAGCAGAAGATTTGAAGGGAAAGAAAGAAGACTGGCAAGACTTAAGAAAGGGAGAGAGTTATGGAAAAGTTGCCCAAAACCATAGGTCAGAGGAGACTTACCAGACAGGATGAGAAGGAAAGACTGATCCTTGGTGCCTGCGCTGGATGAGATTTGAAAACCTGAGAGCTTAACGATGGAAGATGCGGTAATCAGCAAGACACAATTTACTGGAAAAAAAAGGTCATTTGGAGTCAATATGAGCTGAAAGCTAACTGCATTGTACATGATAGGCATATATGGGGAGGGGGAAGATGGTGGAGATGTGTGTGTGTGGGGGGGGGGGGGGGGGGATAGACGGACTGCAAAATGAAAGGGGAGCAAAGAAAAGGAATAGTTACTGAGAATAAATTCTGACAACACTATGATGCAATTTTACTTTTTTAAGCTGATGTTTCTCATTGATTGTGTAAACAAAACAAACGGATCACATACTTTTGGACATATAAATACAGACTGATTATTGGCTCCAGTGTCCAAGGTTGTTGAATAAGTCAGTTTGCAGTCTGCTTGTTTCTATTAAATCATTGTCCACCCACGTTAGCTGAGTGGTGAGTGTGACATACTGTCGATCTTAAGGGCCTGCATTTGATCCCCAGCTGGATAAGAGATTTTCTCCACTCAGGGACTGGGTGTTGTGTTGTCCAGATAATCACCTATTCATCCCCATCCAAGCACAATTCGCCAAAGTGGTGTGAAATTAATTAGTTTGTTTATTTTCATTCATTTTAGAAAAACATCTGTCTGTCTCTGATTTGATTGTCTTGGCCATGGTTTCTAAATCTGCCTCTACTTGTGTGACACGCCTCGTGATGTCATCATGAGGGGTAACGCACTTTCCTACTTTTGTCATTATGTGCTACTTAAAGGTTTGACATTGATTTCATTATGTTTTGCTAAAACTGTTAGTTTTGAAAACTAGGTGGCCATTTGAGTGATCCTTTTGTTCAAGTCAGTACCAATTTTGTTTAATTTAGCGTCATTACTGTCAAGTTTTTTCTTTATTTCCTGAAATTTTTCCGTAAACAGTTTCTCATTGTTCTGTAAACTTGTATTCATCTGCTGAAATTGTTGCATGACGGCACTGATAAATTGTGAGAAATTTACTGTTTGAACATTATCTGCTCCCGGTAAATCGTGAGAATTTACTGCTTGTGATCCACTTTCCATATCTTGCAACTCTATGTTGCTGTCGGTTCCTACGGCTAGATTATTTAGGTTCTGTATTTCATTTACTGTTTCACTTGTTTGACCAAGTGTAAATTAATTCTATGCTGCTTCATTGGATATGGAACTTGCAGTAGGCAAACTGTTTATGTTATCCATTCTGTGAGTCATGACCGTATCAATAGTAATAAGATTTTTTTTTAAACTCGTCTCTACAATGTTTAGCTTGTATGTAATGTTATTCAAACAATGCATAGAGTTGATCTATTATTGACAATGTCTCTACACGCCATGTTGTCTCCACTGAGCTGTGTATCGGCCATTTTGCAGTAATTGTTGTCGTACTTTGAAAAAAACAAAAAAATATACACTCAGCAGTAAAAATCACTTTTTAACTTTAGCAAAACTTCGCTATATATCGTGAGTTAATGAAAGATTGTGCCAACAAACAGCCCAAGATGCTATGGGGCAATGTATCACAGGATGGCATTTGGCACCTTTATGTGTCAGAATATACACCTGCATTGCCATCTGAGAGTGGTATGCATTGTAGTGATGTGACAGGACACCCTTCACTGTGACACATGTTCCATTTGACCTGAATTACAGCGATGTCACATCGTATGACCAAAATGACCATTTCCTTGAGGGTGTTGCAGTTTCTTCTTTCAGCAGAGTAAATGGTATGCATTTCATTGTAACCTTTCTAGTTTAGTAAATAAATCACCTTCCTTGACAAGGATCTCAATATCTGTTTATTGTTGTTACTAAGTATATACTACAGGTCAAAATTATTCGATCACCTATGAAAAAAGCTGTGCACTTTATTTTAATAGACAACTACACTCTTCAAACTAAATAGGCTAACAATACAAATATTTTCTCTCTCTCTGTCATTAAGTACCCTTCGTGCTAAGAACAGCTGCGCAGACTGTTGGCATTATGGAGATAACATTTTTGCAGAGATTACAGTCCCATGCATCTGTAATCCATAGATTTTCAACATTAGATGATGCCAGTTCTCTGATCTCTCTGCCATGTTCATCCCAGTGGGTGAGGTGGAGCAGTGGTTAGCACACTGGACTTGCATTCGGGAGGACAACGGTTCAAACCCATGTCCAGCCATCTTGATTTAGGTTTTCTGTGATATCCCTAAATCACTTCAGGCCAATGCCGTGATGGTTCTTGTGAAAGGGCAGAGTAGACTTCCTTCCCTAATCCAAGCTTGTGCTCCGTCTCTAATAACCTTGTTTTCAATGGGACATTAGTGTTTAATCTCCCTCCCTCAAGTTCATCCCGTAAGTATTCGATGGGATTTAAGTGAGGCGGCCGACTTCACCAGACCATATTCTTCAGTTTCCCAAATTTCTTTCCTCTATTGACTTACTATTGGCACAATTTAGAAGTCTGTCTGAGATCATTGTCTTGCTGCAGATCAACCCACAACTAATATGCCTCTTGTCAGATTGAACTGAATTGTTGATCAGTACTGACTTCATACGTTCTCCACGATGTCAATAAGTAAACATTCAGTGAAGGCTTACAAATTTAAAACTCGATTAATCCTTGGACCATTGCTGTGCCCATTGCAATCAATTCAACTTCTCTCTATCCATCCATGTAAGTCATGGTCACACAAATGGCATTGCTCTGCTGAGACAAAGGTTGGAGCTTCTCACATATTGTTTACTTTATTATTAATTATAGGTGCAGGAGGATTCTTCACATTTACTCTGTACACATAGGAACTAATCTTTGCTTTACCGTGTTACTCAGGGTCTTCCAGATTGTCAAACACTTGAGCTGGCACCAGAGCAATGTATACACTACTGTAGGCTTGGTTAGGCCAAAATTTGTTACTATTGCCTTGCTAGAATAGCCTTTGTGATGCAGAGCTACAATTACAGCACTTTTTTCAATTCCGACCTCCTCCTTCCATCTTATTAGGATGCAATACAGCATGAACTTGAACAAGTATAGAAACTCACTTCTAGGTACACACAGTGTACAAAGGCAGCAAAAGAAATGAGACCTATTTAAATGGAACCCTCTTAGGTAAAGGCCACCAGTGTTGTGGAGACTCACCAGCACCTCTCTGGGTGAAGAATGAGCTTAGTTTTTGCATGTTTTACTATCAAAACAGGTTTATGGTGCAATACTCAAAGTTAAATCCCTGTGTTAACGCAAATCAATAGCTGTGACTGAAAACTTTTCTTCACTTTAGCATCTAAAATTCGCAGACAATGTGTGTGATCATCTGGACCACAGCCCTTGGACACCCAAAAAGATCAAAATGCATCTGACAGCAAGCCATCTGAGTCATTGGCACATCTCAAGGGCCCAAGTAGCATGTACGTGGTTTTATAGTGATCCCAACATAAACTGCTTCCAAACCTCAGAAATGGAATTCTGTGATTGAAATTCAACCTTTGTAAGAGATTAGAATGTATGCCACTTACTACTAGCACAGACATACTGCTATTTTAAGTGTTCTCTCTGTCAAGGTAACTGTAACTGAATTGGCAGAGAAGTGACTAAACACAGGAATGATATTGAGTTGCTACAACAAAATCAGGGATCTTCTCTTTATAACAGTATCTAATTTTGTAATATGTTTCTGCTGTTGAATCGTGTTCCATCTGTGTATTACAGTGCCTATGTAGCACCAAAATGTTCCATCTTCAAAATTTGAATTCAGAATATTTTCATGTGCTTTTGGAAGGTGTGAAATGTCACAACTCGTATCCCTAGAAGTGTTGGTATTATAATTGCCAGCTCAGAGACATGGTTATTCATTACAAATGATGGGGGAAAAAGCCTCCAATTGAATACAAAGCTGATATATAAATGAGTGAGTGAACGTACAATTGCTCATTGGATTACACTGTGTCTGTTATTGTTATATTTCCAATTCTTAATTTTCTGCATTCAGTTACAGTTATCATTGTACAGCTTGCTACATTGAAGCATGGAAATCACCCCAAGACAGTGAAGATCACATGGAACATGGAATGAGTGTCTGAACTGAAATGATTCCAAGCAAGCTACCCTGGGAATTGATTAATACTAAAAGTGTGTACTGCTTGGAGTATCTGACAAATTGTGCAGGGTCAGAAACACATACATTTTACAGAAAAAGTACAAGATGTGGTGAACATTCTGTCTGCAGTCTGGTATAGTGAACTGCTATGGGTGAAACAGAGTACAGTACTGCTCAAAGTAGAGGTGCTAGTTCTTGGAGTGCATTTACAGTAACCAGGATGAAATGTTTGTGGCTTTGCTTGCCTGTGTGAGAAGGACTGTTGCTAAAGAAAACATCCATTTTATTTTGCCAAATGTGTTTAAAAGTAAAAAATAATACATATATTGACTGAATTATAAAGGTAACTAATGATAATGGTGTTTCAGACATTCCAGACTACATCTTGGGTACAGTTACAAGAATTATCAGGTGCTGTGAAAAATGGTATTGGCTGCTAAACATTTAAATGTAATGCTGTGGTAATTTAGGATCAAGAAAGTGCCTTGAAAAAAATGTTTATGTCTCCTTTTTCGTATATTTTTTAAGTTGAAGTGACTGTACATCATGTGGCAATAGCTGAAACAAATTGGCAACAAATTTAAATGAAATGTATACAATTTTTACGGTTCATATAGAAGATAACATGTTTAATAAACAATGCTGTTTTTAACAATAGTATAATGAATACTATGCCTTATCATACGATAACATTAGAATAATATTTAAATACCTAAATTTGGGAGTTGTTATAGCCAGTAGTGTCTGCAACACATCAAACAGAGCTTTTCGTTAGCTACCATTGTATGTTCCAGCACCATGTTAACAAGCCTGCCACTCCTATCATACTTTATGTACACGCTATATAAAGTCCAGGAACACTTTCAAGTAATTACTGCACAAGAACTAAACATTGTACAGATATCATACATATTGCAATTTGAAGCGAAACTGTAAAAAAACTTCCAAACAAACGGGGCACTGCTTCATCATGTGGTAGAGGCAGTACATACACCAGATCTTTAATGCGTCCCCACAGAAAAAAGTCACATGGAGTGAGATGTGGTGATTGGGGAACCATTTAGTGAAACACCTGTCCTCTTCTGTAGCAAGGCCGATCCATCGATGCAGCAGCTCTGTGTTCAGACACCCACAAACTTCACGATGAAAATGGGTTGGAGCTCCATCCTGCTGAAAAATGAATGAAGGGTCCAGTTGCATTTGAGGTATCAGCCATTGCTGCAACACATCCAAGTAGGAATATCCAGTAACAGTGCTCTCAGTGAAGAAGAATTGCCTGTACTGTTTTTGGTACGACAAGGCACAAAAAACATTTACTTTTGGGGACTCATGCTCAAATTCAATGCATTCGTGTGGATGCTTTGTACCCCCAGATATGACAATTATGCCTGTTCACTTTCCCATTAGTGTGAAAAGTGGCTTCCCTGCTAAATATTATGTAGTCAAAGCCATTACCATCCCCATTCAGTTTTTGCAACTCTGAACAAAACTCAAAGAGAAGCGTTTTGTCATCATCATTGAGTTCCTGCACTAGCTCCAGTTTGAATGATTTCATTGACACCTTCTGTAGCAGGACTTTTCACTATGTCATTGGAGCTATTTTGAGATCATGGGATGCACGACGCACAGATTTTCTCGGACTCCTTATAGATGACTCTCATATGCACTCCTCATTCACTTCACTCACACTGGGACGTCTGCTTCTCTTTCCCGGGCACAAGCAACCCATCATAACAAATTTGTTGTGCCAGTGGTAAATGGCCTTCCTTGTTGGTGGCTCCTTACCACACTAGTTTTTGTTGGACGCCAACACACCACGTTTGTGACTATCCTCAAGTTACAAAACTACACTGTGGTGATATACATTAAAAAAAAACTTTCAGTGTCTCTTTGAAATGACACATGTATGATAGGTGCACACTGTTTGGTTCTTGTGCAATAAATAATTGAAAGTGTTTGTGGTCTTTATGTACGCCTCATATTTTTTTATACATGGCAAAATCATGATATTCTCAACATTAGAAATGTTCATAATGTAACCATATGCATAAATTAATTTGCAAATGAATGTAAAATGACTCATTCCTCATCATTATGATCCATAGAACATGTATCCTACTAACTAAATAGGATTAGATGATGATGCATCACTATTAAATCATTTGCCTGTATTCTCTCTGTCGCCAAAAAGTGTATTATTAAGGGAGATAAGACTATTAGTTTGTTCTTTCAGTTGTCACTTGAAACTGAAAATAACATTGATATGAATGATCATCAAAAAGAAAAGAAACTTTATGGTTCCATGGACCTTTACAAGTCTCAACCAACTATGCAGTATACATGTAGACTGAAGAGATGAATGAAAATTTGAACCCAGATCCTCTGCTCACTGGGCAGATGCAAGAACCACTACACCACCCTGGCACAGTGGCTCTGCACTGTTTGCCCCAGCATGCCTCCCTCCTCAGTCCAAAATCCTGTTCACAACTCAGTCCACTTATTTCCCCAAAACACAAAGAGCACCACAGAGGACGTCAAACTGTCATGGAATAGCACCTCAGTTTTGAATGAAATGGGGATTCCTCTCTGGAACCATATAGTTTCATTTAATGAAAGCAGCTATACCTGGGTCTCAGGCAGGACCTCCTGTTTCGTTTGATTCCGAGGTACTATTCCAATACTGTTGGACATGTTCCACACCCAGGAGGGTACCCTCTTTTGTGGGTCTGTGGAATAAATAATTAATGTAATCTAGTCTGAGAGCCCCTCCTCTTGTGGCAGTTAATTGTATATCACTGGAGCAACAAGGCATTGTGACTAAAAAGGACACACCATTCCCATTTTCTGGAATGGTTGCAAGGCAAATGCACTTACTTGCAGGCCTTTATTATGGATAACAATCTGTTGAAGCATTAAAGAACACAGTTAACATTTCTGAATTGTGACACACTTTATAGACCAGAATTGTCTTCTCTAGGTCTCAACATGAATTTGATGAAGGGTAATTGCCTGAAACTTTACTGATAAAGGCAAAATAGTTCTCTTAATTCACCTCAAAAGCACGATAACCGACCTCGATATCAGATGGAGCAATAAATGAAATATTCGAAAGTGTCATTCATTGGTTCTCAATAAATGGTCTAGCACATCATTTACAAAGAAAAGGCATCATATTCAGTTTTGTACAAGGAAAGACAAATCATCACTAATAATGAAGCATTACGGAAAAGAAATATGTGAAGACTGATTGTTAAAAATACTTGGGGGTACATAGTGATGAGAACAAGAATTATAAAACTGAGTGCAGCAACATTTGCTCTAAATTTGATTGCCATAAGTGGCAATGACATCACTAGAAAATTTAACTTC
The DNA here is from genome assembly GCF_023897955.1 of Schistocerca gregaria. Taxonomy (NCBI): domain Eukaryota; kingdom Metazoa; phylum Arthropoda; class Insecta; order Orthoptera; family Acrididae; genus Schistocerca; species Schistocerca gregaria. Next base: position 17,332,681 of record NW_026061824.1, on the reverse strand, counting down.
CTTCTTTCATTGATGTCATATTTAGAATGGGGGACTCTGACCCCTCCCCCTCCCCATCCCCCTACACACACGCACAGTGCCTATCCTGAAACTTCACATAGATAAAGAAATTAGGTAGCCTCACAACACATACACTCTTACAAAGTTTGCTTTGAAGGATCAGCACAATTTGAAAATAATACTAGCATTCATAAATACAATACTAGGAGGAAAACAGTGGGACTTAATCTTGTTGTAACACAGAAAGAAGCATATCATGCAGCCATAAAAATATTTGACAACCTCCCTTTAATTAACAAGGTGCTGGCTGATAATGAAAGTTGACAAGTGCTATTCCATAGATGAATTTCTGAGAAGGAAACAACAGGTTACCCACGAGCACTGATGTGCTGCTTCCTGGACTTGGGTAGGCGCGCCGGCCCCGGACTGAATCAGCCCAGCAGGTTAACAACGAGGGACGGCATGCCTGAATGTGGTTTTTAGGCAGTTTTCCACATCCCACATGGTAAATACTGGGCTGGTCCCCATGTACCACCTCAGTTACACAACTTACAGACATCTGAAAAACATTCGCACTATTTCATGGCTTACACTAGACGCAGACAGCTAGGGTACATTACTTCTGTCCTGGGGGGTACATGATGGTGACAAGAAGGGCATCTGGCAACAACACTCTGTGACACTAACATTGCCAACTCTATAGTAACAGGGTCAACCCCGTGTTGAAGCGGGGCAAAGGCCCAAGCAAATTATGAGAAGGTGACATCCAAAAATGAACATATCTACTAAATGCAATTTATCACAGTCAACATGAAACTTATTTTGGGCATACATAACCATGAAAATAGCATACTGCAGTGTGAATGCCTTTTACTTTTAGGCCAAAAGGCAGTTCATATCTGTAAATCAAATCTACAATGAAAATATTCCTTTAAAAAGCACATTTAAATATGGACATGTTCTCATTACATGAACCATGAGCGATTTTCAAAACTAAAAATCTTCTTCTTTCTTTCAAAATAACTTACCTCTTATTGTATAATGCTTGTTATACCATATCATTTCACACATTTTTATAGTGTAGTATGTGATACCATAGAAAAAACTGTAAAGTGGCCACTATAGTACTAATATTCGTTTTCAATATTTTATTCAAATTTCAGGTTTATTATTACTTAACAATTATTTAAAATGTTTCAGATCACCATGCCAGAATAAAATGACGTAACTGTGGCATTAACTATCTTTAGAAGTATTCTTTGACGTAAGTGTTACATGCAAAAAAGAATAATTTTCTTAACAGTCACAAGCAACATGGAAATATCATCGGTGATGGTTGTGTTCCAACTTAAGTACTAGTGATTTTGGCAGGCTTCTTAAAAAATAGTTTACTGTAAACCATCAACATCTTTTTTCCTATTATCTTAGACTGGATGGCTGAAAAGTACTTGGGCTTTTGTCCAAGGAAAGGGTTTTGTAGTGGTTCATCTGCTCTTTTACATCTAGTTGGGACTTCTAGAATGCATTTGTCTCAACATCAGTATGAGTGTTTCCCATAGCTTTGTACTTGTGTATGGAAATGCATTTTATTTCACATATTTAATGTGAAATCTCTATCTAAGGACCTACAAGATGTACATCGGCGAGCAAGGTTTCTTAGCTGAGTCACTGATTGTAGATCTCATTGTATTCCTCTTTTGTTACAATTGTTGGCCTTTTTCTTAGAAGTTTTCCTATTCTATCAAAAGTGGAGTCAGTGCATAAGTAACTGTGTCCTTTTAATAATAATAAAAAGTAGTGCTATGCAACATATTATGAGGGAGCACGGAAGCACAAACAGTTGCTCTGCATTAGAGAAACAGTGTGACTGGAATGGAAATCACTCGACTGGATGTAATGGATTAGTTATCCTTCACACAAAATGTGTATGTGGACACAGATGTATTTTCCTAGGCTTGTATCTTGGCAAATGTTTGATTTCACTTAAATTGTATGATTATCTAGGTTCTGCTTATCCTGTTTGTTTTGTTCCATTCTGTGTCTCATTTATTTTAAATTCCTGACATGTTTGCTTTTGTGTGTAAGCTCCTCATATAAAATTTTGTTGAGGATTAAGGCAGCAACAAAGTTCAGTAAATAGTCAGCATGAACTAATTCTGTGCAATGGGAACCCCAGAAAAGCAGATGATAAAAGCTCTCAGTTTACAATTGCCTTCCTCATCTTCCAGAAAACACGCTACTTTTGATTTTTGGGTCATGACAAATGTTGACCATCCTGATGAGATCAGTCTCATTGACTGGGTGCACATTTGTCAAACATGGATTTCATGAGCTGGGGACTTGTTAACACGAACAGTCGATTGCTACTCTAAGCTCTGGACATACTTTTGCCTACCATCCAATGACACAGTAATGGAACATTGTACGTCATAGTGCATGGGATTTTGATCTTATTGGCTGAACTGTGAACATTGTAGGAGAAAAATAATTTTGAAAATGCACCATTCGTCAATAAGGGTTGAGGGGAGTGAAACAATCATTACTGAGTAACTGCTATGGAATATGCTGTACTGGGGCAAGCAGGGTTCTGTTTGGGTGGGCCCCAAATAGGCTTGTGATTATCTCACTGTATAAATTTCCAGAGGGTTATTGGTTGACCCTACCACCCCATCAGCAAACAAACATTTAACAGTAAAAATGTGATAGTAACACAGTATCAGGAGAATTATTAAATAATGTTGCACTAGTTACAGAACACAGATTTGAACCGTTGCCTCATGACTCACACACATGAATGTATCTTCTTCTGCTTCTACACAATGAGCACTGATCAAAGGAATTGCTGAAGAAAACACGCGATCTAGTGTATTGATTCATTCAAGAGACATACTTGAGGTATAGGGACTTCTGAAATTAAGTTACGCAACAGGCATGGCACCCTTTCAGAAGAGTGGGCATGTTACCAATTTCCTGAGAGACAATTCTGCTGCAGTACGGACAACAGGTTCATCACATTGTGGGTGTGAAATGGCTCTCCAAAGTTGAGGTACAAGGAACAGTAAGTTTCTTGTTAGCCAAACATACAAATTGCACACAAATTCGCCATGGAATTCTTGCAGTGTATGGTGCAATGCAATGTAGCATCCAGTAGTAGTGAAACAGTGCCAACAATTTGATGAAGACCATCAGTCTTTCCAGCAAGCTCAGTGGATATTTGACAGGAAAGAGATTTTCCATCAAAGAGGAAATTCACACAGCAATCCTCAAATTGTTCCATGGCTGAGGCACACGTTTATATTTTCAAGAAACTGAACAGTTTGTGGGATGTTACAATTGTTGTTTACAGGTTTTAGTGACTGTAGTGAAAAGTAGTATCTGCATCACTTTGAATTGTATTGCAGCATACAGTAAAAGTTACTCAGTCTGCCATAGTAACAGGTAACTTTCTTTCTGAAGTCTCATAGTTTCCTGCTGCTTTCACACCTTTCTTTGACAATCATCAGATGTCAGGTTACTCCTGGATGCATCAGTGAATGGAATCCTACTCTGCTGACTGAGTACCCATTCTGTGTTTTCCCGTACCCAACTCCACAGACCAATGCTTTGGGGGAGGGATGCTAGTGCTATCTGAGGCCACATTGATAATGTGGAGACTTGGATTCTGTCCTGACCATAGTTGCCTGATATCCCAGATATCTGGTTGGAAACCCAACTCCCAACTGTACTTTGTTGGGATAGATAAAATTCCTGGTTACATAAAAATGGACAACATTATATAAAATGATGTGGTCTTCACTTCAAATTGCTCATTACCAATTTCTAATGAGGGGCAGTCTTGTATGAGTTACTGACTTAAACTCCTCCTTTTATTAACAGCGCTAAGTGGCCATACTTGACTAAATAGCCATTGTTTTCGAGTAGTGCATCAGAGGTCAATCGTGACAGTGCTTTGTAATTCTCTGCTGAAAAAATTGAATAGGGTTGTGCAGTTTCCTTCCCCTGTGGCAGCCTTAGTCGTCATGATCATCTTATCAAAACATTCGAAAGAGAAATTGTGACGAAGGAAGCTGGGATAATTTTTTAATTTTTACTTCCCCCTTGTTTTGCAATATGCCTCCTTCAAATTTGTTTCTTCACTTTCAACTAATTACCATTAACATATGTGAATTGTAATCTGCATTTTCATAAAAGAGAAAGGCAGCCTCCTCAGGTTGAATTTTGTCTGTGTAATTGATTTTCTAATTTATATTGAGTATTCCTAGTTAGTATCTTTTATTATAGGGCAAAATCAGTCATTTTTATGTAACTTTAATTCCGATGTGGACTTATAAACAAATATAAATGGGAAGTTGTGCACTGGCCATACATAACTGTGTATTATTGGGAGGATGTGAAAAGTGAAAGTAGAAGACTGTGAAACGCAAGTGTGCATCTGTCGGCTACATCATTTACAGTAGACAGTACTGCACACCCCTATGTTTTCAGCCAGTATGTAGACACCGAGGACAACAAAGGAACAAAGTAGGCAAACCACAACAAAATGGCAGTTTACTTGCAGCACAGTCTAAACTATGTTGAAAAATGATTTGACTTTGAAGAAAGTGTCTACAGTACTTTCAAACCATTTTCACTGACAGTGAAACAGAGCTCAGTTTCAGAATATCTAGAAGTTATTTCTTGCAGATGGGGATTTGATGTTTGAAGAATGTGTGCAGTTAAAGAACTTTCTCAAGGATGAAGAGAAGAACTTTTCAAGCTGAAATCTGATTAGTGGAAGGAATTTTTTTCATTGTTATGAAAACTATGACAACTTCTTAAAACTTTTCCGTTTTGTTTCAGATGATGGTGAACACTTGGTGAGCTGAGAGGAACCTTTTCCCAGCAGCAACATTAGAAGCTGAAATAATAATAATAATGAAGATGGTTTAGTGATTTACATGTCTCCAGTTTTATTGAGGAAGAAGAGAAGATTCTATGAAGGAGATTGAAAAGTGAGCAAAAATCTCAATAAGGTAAAAAAACATTGAATTGTAGCCTGTGTGTGTTTAGTCTTGGTTTTTAAAAAATATCCCGATTTAGTTCAGAAAAAACTTGGTGTCTGGTCTGTACTAATACAGCTGCCTTCTAAATGGGCAGTGCACAGCTCTTTTGCAATTTCTTGTGGGTGCCTATGAGCCACAACTCTTATGCTCTAAACAGGTTGTCGACTCCAGGCTACCACTGGAAGATGGTTTGTCTCACAGTAGTGGTTCTCTGTTTGAATGATGTCACTGTGGTGTATGACAAATTGACAGGCAACTTATCATGCTGCTATACACTCACAATGTAGATAAGCCTGAAATGTTTACAGACAACACAGTTGAAGATTTTAATGAATCTGTCTCACAGAGACTTCTGTTCAATAGTAGATTATGATAAATATTCTGGCCAACAAAGTATCTGATTCCATTAAATTTTCAGCTATGTTTTTTCAATAATTGCAAATCTGCTGTTCAAAAATGGAAGCCTTTTGGATTGATATTTTGTTTGAAATTTCTTTCTGTTTCTTTGATGTTTGAGATTATAAATTTCATGTGTTTCACATTTTCAAATTATTTGGTTATGAAAATGCCTCATAGCACTTCTGTATCAAATAGAAACTGTTATAATTTTTCATAACCACTAGAACAGTTCCTGAAGTTAATATTGTAAAAATGTACCTTTGATGCTTTGCACCCGTGAGTTGAGTTGTGCTATCGTTGTTAACTTTCTCAATAGTTTTAGTGAGGTTACTGAATGAGAGTAGTTGTCTTGGACTTGATGTCACATGGAACCAAGTGCAGTTTTATCTGTTGGACTGAGTAATGTGAACTCAGTGTATATCATGAACTGTAATTTGCTTTTATACTTCTGCAACTTTGAAATCAGTGACTCTTTTTTAGCCAGTTGCCAAAGCTTTAGAAATGTGGTTTAGCTGTTGATTACATTTGGAGAATTGGGCTTATCAAAAGCTACAATGTTGTTTCATCAGCAAGTCAAGATATTAACTGAAACTATATGACCTAGAGCCCACATGAATTGTACTTCTAAATATATTTGGATGGTGAGCTGAGCCACAAAATACTTCAAATCATGTCGATGATTGTTGATACTGTTTTCTAGGTTATGCAACAAATGTCATTGGAACTCTATCCTACAGTGTCATATCCCAACATTACACTTCAGACAGTTCTGACAAACAAGTGTTACATCGTTTCAATATTTTCTTGTTGTTTGGAGTGAGTAACGGGACTCTTATAATACACAGGAAGAGAGAAGAAATAAAGCTCTTTATATCAGAGGCAGGAAGGGTCTTGGAAGATAAGTTGAATGGAATGTAAGGGATAAAAATCAGAAATTTTTGACATTCCTACCTGGAATTTCCGTTGGTTGTTTTAAAAATGCTAAAATTCCACCAACCGACATATTGCCCCCTGCCAGTGGTGTGGTGTGATGTGATGTGATGCAACATGGAGGGGCAGCTGGTCAGCACACCTCTGTCCTAGGATTTTTTTTACTGTGAAACCACTACTACTCGGTCAAGCAGCTCCTCACAAGACTGACTGCATTTTGTACCAGTCACAGTCCCCCCCCTCGAGGAAAAATCGCTGGCAGTTAGTCGAATGGCACAGCTAAGGAGGCAGACAGTGGAATGGGTAGTGTGTTAAAGAGCAGTTCTAAGATGAATATAAGACAAGAATAATGGAATGTAGTCAAGTTGAATCAGGAGATGCGGAATGAATAACGAGGGATGATCAGCGAGTTTGCATTTGAAAGCTGTACGAGGAGGGGTGAAAAAGCTTCTACCCTAACAAATAAAGAGTGAAAGAAATTTCATAATATAAATTTATTTGTATATATAATACCTGTGTACACCAATACACTTGGAGGCATGCTCAGATAACTTCTGCAAACCATTCAAAGAAAAGATCTTTGATTTCAATTGCAACAAAGCATCAGTCACTGCATCATCATCATCCTTTGAGGTATTTTTTTTCGGTTTGGGACAAGGAAAAAGTCTGACCCAGTCAGATCTGGAGAATATGGCAGGTGACACGTTCCACATCATTACGAAAGAATCGTGTTCATGATCCATGGAACAACTAATATAACTAACTAGAATTGGAAGTTTTTCATTGTCCATTATACGAGGTTTGTCCAGAAAATACGTATAAAGGTTGAATAATGTCTTTATGTTACAGGTTGCAGTCACCATCAGGTGAGACTACTGCTGTAATCAATCAAATCAATGCTCAGAGTCAGAGCACTCTGCGTGAAGGTGGGAGTGTGCAGCAGCTTGTGTTCTTAAAGACCGTGGATTGACAGAATGATTGCTGACGAGCTGTCAACCCTCAAAACAATTGTTCACAAAAACTTGAAATGAAGAAATTGTACCGAAGCTCTTGACACCAGAACAGAAAGCAAAGAGGGTTGAGTGCTGTAGGGATTGGTTGGAAGCAGAGGAATGAGGTGACTTTCTCAACCGAGTCATCACTGAAGACGTGTCCTGGTATTAGAAATTCGATGTGGAGCTCAAAGCAAGGAATGGAAACTAGCAGGAGAACCGAGAACAAAAGAGTCGCGAAAATCAAGGTCCAATGTGATGACAGTGTTGATTCTTGGAGCATTGTTCACAAGGAATTTGTCCCTCCCAGCAAGAGAGTGAACGGAAATTTTTACGTTGAAGTTCTGACACGTCTCGGAGCTCTTGTGGCAAGAGTTTGACCCTTCATCACAAGAATGCGCCCGCACACATGTCGCTCGTTGTGTTTTTGGCCCGAAGCTCAATCACCACTGGATTTAATCCTGTGTGAGTTCTTCATGTTCCCAAAAATGCGTAATGGTGTGGCATTGGGAGATGTGGAAACGACATGGCAACTAAACAACATCACAGCTTAAGACTTTCAGCAATGTTATCAACAGTGGAAATGGCGTTGGCAGAAGTGTATCACGTCTCAGGGTGAGCACTTTGAAGGAGACCATATTGTAATACCTGAATAATTGTAAAATAAAGTTATTATGCAACTTTTATATGTATTTTTCGGACAAACCTCGCAGATTAGGAAATGAGACACTGAAGATAATAGAAGTGTTTTGTTATTTGGGTAACAAAATAATTGATTTTGGCTGACACAGAGAGGATATAAAATGCAGGCTTCACTGTATATCTGAGAAAGAGGAATATGTTAGGAGTGGATGTAAATGTTACGGAGTCTTTTCTGGAGGTATCTGCGTGAAGTGTAGCCTTGCTCCGAAACGAGATGTGAACAACAAGCAGTTGAAGCTAGAAAAGGATGGTATCTTTAAAAATGTGTTTCTAGGAAGAAATTTTGATGATTTCGTGGATAAAACATAAGGTAAACTCTGTCCATCGGTACTGGCCGACCACCGTGTCATCGTTTACCAATGACGTCCAGCACACCACTATCCTGCCTGTGTCAGTTTTCTTGTCCTCGAGTTCCTCAGTTGGCATCACAAGGGTGAATGTACACTTTCCCAATCCTCTCACCCAGAAAAATCCCTGGCAGTACAGGGAATCTAAACCTGCGTCCTCGCCATGATAGGCAGCAGCAGTGAACACTAAGTTACAGAGGTAGTCAATAAGTGGATAGATGACTACTACTGGCACTCGACACCCTCTGCACTGCACCTAGAGGTGGCTAATGGAATAATTATGCAGTTGCAAATCAAATTACCAGGGACATAGTATTGAAAGAAATTTTCAGCACAACATGAGTAAAAGAAGGAACTGGTTGATAAGACATACCCTGATGCATCGAGGAATCATCAATTTGGTGTTGGTGGGATTTGAGTGAGAGGAGGAAAAGCTGTTGAAGGGGAAATACAGTAAGCAGGTTCAAATAGATGTAGGCTTGCATAGAGAGCTGCATCAAACCAGTCTTTGGACTGAAGACCACAACAACAAAAACAGTTGGCTGTGTGTAGGAATTTTCTGTGGTCAGGAAAGCAATGAGAAATGATTTTCTGATTAAGAAAAGTGCAAACACTATACATTAATGTGGTGTAAAATGTTTCTTGAGCTGTTTATGAAGCCAGAGAAATCTTATATTAGTTCTTTTGGCATGATAAACCTGTACACGATGATTAAACTACACCTACCCATGGGTTTTATGCAACTTGCAATGCCTACAAATGTCATGGGCAAGATTTTCATTTCTCTCACCCACTACATGCAAATTACTAGTCCTACACAAAAAAATGAACTGGATCTTTTTGTTTGAAATTTAATGTAGTCATTTCTTTTTGGGAGGGGAGGGGATACATTTTTACTAGAAGCCATAGTTTTTGAATTATTTAACAAAAAGTACAAGACAGGCATTCAAATGCCTTTTTTCTTGAATGCCACAGAAAGTGTGGTGTCCAACAAAGTACACAATGTAATGTAGTTAATTTTGATACAAAAAGGTTCTGTTCATTGTTTTTGCAGGACTAACAGTGAGCATGTAGGGAGGAGAGAAGATTAAAATCATGGGTGTGGTTCTTGAAGATGTTGCAGGTTCCATAAAACTTTATGGCAGGGGCAGCTGAATAACCCTGTGTATGATCCACAAGATTCAACAACATGCTGATCAAACCTCATGGTCAAACATGGCTGCTGATAGAAAATAGGTGGTTCATATTGGCTTTGCGTGACTGCTGTAAAGAAGAGGATGTGAGGTGTTCTCTGTCAACTTTTATACCAACATTGGTATGCCAAGAAAGTAAGTACCATTGTGGGAAAGGACTCATGAAAACATTTCTTCAGACCGTAACAGCCACCACTGTTCAGACATTTGTCATAGCAGTAATCCAACTTTTCTATGCCCTTTTCATAGAAAGATAATACCAGTTAAGACCTCCAATACTGATCACACTTGCTTACATCATCATAGGTGTTCAAGCACCTTCATCCTGACGGATGATGAAGTAAAAGTGGTAGTCCGAAGATGTGAGATCAGCACTGATTGGCAGGTGGTCTCACTGTTCCCAAGTGAATTGTTTAGTAAGGATTTCAGTGCCACCAGCAGAAATGAAGCATCATAATGATTCGATTGAGAGTTTTGCATCTTTTGTTTTGAATAGTGTGATGGAGTTCTCTCGGTGTTTTGCAGTATCATACCGCTTTCATGGTTTCAGCTCTGAGAAGGAACTCAACAAGCAGAATGCCTTGTTGGTCGTAGAATCCATTTCACCTGACTTTTTGCACTTGCAACTTCATTATGATTTCTTTTTTGGGGGTGGTGGAGGATTGTCGGACTGTCAGTTCCTTCACTCCATAGATTGTTGATTTTATTTTGGAGTGTCATGAAGACCCCAAGTTTCATCACCAGTCACGATTCTATTTAAGAACTCATCTTCCTTATCACTGTATTCAGTGCTGAAATGTCAAAACTCTGCCAAGGTACATAATTTTGAAAGCATTTTTCAAACACAATTCGCAAAAATTTAAGCAATTTATGACTGAGTCATGCAAAACAGTTTTTGAAATACTTTCTTATTGTGAACCATGTGTTTTCTCACCCATACCATCAGTGACAACAGAAGGCTGTCCAACACATGCTTCGTCATGAGTGTTTCTTCAACTGTCTCATCCACTTTCTCACCGTAAATGTCTACAAGTTGATGAATTTCAGGTGGCTTAATGTTCTGTGTGTTGGAACTAAACATAACAGAGCACACATCACAGTCACTGGGCTCAGAGGTGGTCCTAAAGAATTTGACTGATCACTAACAAATATAAATACCACAAAATTGAGCTGCAGTGTCAAGACAATGAACCAGAGAAATGTGTGAACCTACAACACAAGTGCTGCAGTGGCAGTAGAATGATTTGGCAATTACTTTCAGGATGCACCTCATACTTAGGACTTCAAGGGAAGTGCCTGTCACCTTTTAATGTAAATTTTTGCTTATGATGGTAACTATGTTTAAGCAGTGTGTGTGTGTGGGGCAAGGGGGTAATTAACAGTTGAACTATCTTTGTTTTGTTTATCTCTCTCTAGTCATGACAGGTAATGTGAATCAAGGACAAAGGTACTTTCTGAGTTACCTTAGTCAAGCTCCAACCCTTCTGTCCTGTACAGCTACTTGCTTTTATCCTCAGGTTGTTACTCTCTGGTCAGCAGGTGCTCCTAAAAAAGTTGCATACATTGTGTACAAAAATCTACATTTACAAAGAATTTGTGGGGCCAGACATGTTAGTAATGCTCAAGATATGGTGTGACTATTGGTATAGGGGCAATTCAGATAATATCACCTGTCTACATTATGGCACAACTGGAATATGCTTGCTCAAATAGTGACAATGCATTCAGCTGAACTGGTAACCAGTGCTTCATATACCAACATCGTCTCCCCCTATAAAAAAAGAAATTTAGAGGCAGTCACATAAAAAAAAAGCTTCTTTTCCTCTCCTAAACACTCGAAAATTGTGTGTATGTAGTTTGTTTTCATATACAGGGTGTATTAAAAGAGCTGTCACCATTACCTACACTGCTTGCATGGTGTTAATTTGCACACAGATTTCTGGTTGTTCCACTGGAAAGCTTACCAAGACATTTACAGCATAAAACTGATACCTGCTTGTATTTTAAAAAATGTACACAGCTCAAAGTTAGTGCAACTGCAGCTCTGTAGAATTACCATGCCTTTCATGCAGTACAACATTTTTAACCTCTGGGATTTGCTATGAAGTAATTACTCGATGCCATACGAAAAAACAAAACAGCCTCACTGCTAATATTTCTCACATACGTAATAGGTGATGGGAACAATGAAACCAACAAAATTAAGAAGACCATTAGCATTTTTTTTTAAATTCATCTATCTTTTACAGTAAATTTCAACCATAAATGTTTCGTAGGCACATTACAACATTAACAAACACTGCATTATAAATATAATTTGGGACTTCAGTGTGCAACTATATACATGACCATTTTTATTACTTAAGGGTTAATTTTATCAACTTACAGAAACAGTTAGTTTAAGAAACATTTAATCATGCCGATGGTCACCTGTTATCTCACTGCTACATAGTGTTAAACCATAAGCTAGGTGGAAGACTCACTGGACGAAAAATTGTTAGAACTACCTACATACATTGGTAAAAAGCACTTCTGCTGGTCTCAAAATACTTTATTGTGCGCTTCTGTTCCAAATGACAACTTCACAGCTACAGTAATTTCACCAGTAAGGTGGGCTACAAATAGGTTGTAATATTCTGACCTGAGTAGCTCTTCAGCAAATAGAGCTACATAATATGTGCTACTGTTTTTACATGACCACTAATGCTAGTCATGTTTACAATAGAAACAATAATTAGGCCCAATACATTTAAAATTGTATGCCTACAGCCAGAATGTACTACTTGTTGGAAATGAAAATTCATCAAAATACTTGTAGTACACACTGAAATACCTTGCATCCATTCTCTCTTGCTGCAATAAAGCTAAATCTCATAGCCAAAGGCAGTTGTACATTGTTGTGGGGAACTAGAATAGCTAGTAAATGTAACTAAATAATATCTGTATTCATTTGAGTTTGTTTCACCAAGATCGAGATTATGTTGTCACTTATGTCCCCTTGTTCTCACATTAACCGATTAGTTTTCAATTTTGGCCAATTGATACAAGACAGACTTATAACTCCTTCATGTTCATTGTTATTGGCAATAACTTTATTAGCTCTGATGACAATACAAAACTTGATAAACAAGTCAATGCAATCTGTGCCAGCACTTACCTCTTTCAAATTTTGTTTACATTCAGTGCTATTCATTTTGTTCTAAGGCTTGTGTTTAGTATAAATAACCAATGGTGCATCTGTAGGCCATTCCAGGTCCAATATTAAAACTGCCTCAATTTGATCCCATAGATTGCCACTTTACTGATGTGGCATTTAATAAATTAAAAAGAGCATCTCTCTTGAAATATTTACAAACTGAATACTGCTGAACAAGACGTACGTACATTTTGACACAGTTATACAATTGAAAATGTTGGCAGATGCTCCAAAAATTTCTTTTGCAACCTGAATACTGAAACATGTTCTAGGAACTACTTTAAAATGTTAAAATTCTACAAGAGGCTCTACACTGGAAGACACTCTGTTTCATTTTTATATTACTGCAGAAGGGCAGGAGCAAGATAAGGTACTTTCAGGTTCCAGTACTGACCATGGTCTTACTGTCATCCACTTAGAAACATTCACACAATGTTAGTCATAGCAGAAGCACTTCCACTACAATGGTTGTGACAAGTATGCTCCTAAACCCTATTATTCTCATTTACTTTTTTGTGGTTTACATTGTTCACTGATAAACAATGGCATCCTAGCAGACACTGTAGAAATAAACTTCTTTGGACCAAATACATGTTAAATGTTTATTAGTATTTCTGTCACAACAACAGAAGGTAAGTAAGGTTGCTCCACACCAAAATTATAAATTTTTTTACTGCCAACATCAGTTGTTCTGCTCCAAAATCAAACTAAATTTTCAGGTCTTCTGTGTGGTCTGCAAGTTCCTTTATGTTGGGAGCATATGTTTTACTTAATAGACAAGTTTTCTAGAACTTGTGATTTAGTAGAAAGCAAAGAAAAAACTAAAAGGCGATGAAATGAGGAATTAGAATGTGTGAGAATCACTCCAATTAGGCCAGTGGCTATATAATCTTGGTGGTGCACGGAACTGGGTTCTCAAGGCTGAGAAGAGACAGAAAAATGAAGTGAGATGTTTATGTTCCTTTGAAAGATCTAGAGACACTAGGAAGGATTATGTATGCCAATCAAGGACTATTTAAGACCATGACAGTTGGTCCTCTTGACTAGGGGTGTGAGAGAACAAACCACCACAGAAGAAAGGGAAAAATATTGTGAACTGCTATGCCAGATAGACAAATGTGTAAATTCATTAACTGAACACATAACAGGTATTGACTAGTAATAAGTTTCGCCAAAGCCAGTTGTCATTGGTTAGGTCAATACATGCCTAAGATGTCATTTTTCATGAGTAACACTGTGTGAACAAAGAACAGCTCTCAAGCATACTAAACATCAATGACCCGCTGCCTACTGGAATAACAAAGTTTCTTTATGGACCACATTTTGATTACTTGGCAGAAGCAATCTCTAGTTTATAGTGGGCTGTAATGATATCAAGCATAATATCTCACATCACCTCATAACTTTGGCATTCTGCTGTTTTTAGGGCAGTGCTTAACAAATCAAAGAAGTTCGCCAAGATATGGCACCGTTTTTTATAATACCTGCCACTCTGCTTGTGTCATGTTAATGGAAACTGACAATCATAGCACCCACAATGGTTCAATTTTCACTTTCACAAAAAGAAAACCAGACTGTCTGTGGGTTTGGTGTTCAGCAGGGGGCAAAACCTTGTTAGTGGTCTCGCTGTGAGATTCTAATGCCCGTGCTTACATCACCGGGTTTTGAGAGAACTGTCGGAAGGCAGCAGTGTTATTCTTGGCAGGTCCTGGCAAAAATTACTATTGGGACAGCAAATGCATTAAATCACTAGAAACTGCTGTCAGGTAGAACCACTGTACTCAATAACAACCAGAATCATTTCTATAAGTATCGCATATGAGTGCAGCTTATGGAAACTATATGGACATGAGTTCAAAATCCCTTTCTTATCTGCAGGAATTTACACTAGATTATCACACAACAGCTGTAGGGACCTAGAATAAGTTTATTCATTGAGAATACAGAAAATTGCGACACTCTCATTTCGTTATTTTCAACAGAACAACCAAAGGAAATGGAAAATCTAGCTGAAGAAATTAATAAATTTCACCACAAAATTCAATTCATTTCACTGTAGGAATGAAACATTAACAAAACTTTTTATATAAAATTCTGAAATTTCCAGGAAGCCAACAATTACCAGGGTTACCATCCATATCAATATAAAAATGTGTTCTTCAGAAGAATGTTTAATCACATGCGTAATGATCCAATGGATACAAGTGAAATATAAAAAGAAACACAAATTGTAAAATCAGCTGCCTCCAGTTATGAATACATTCCTGCTGTAATACATAAATTAAACCAACCACCCACAAACAGGAAGACCATCTTTGTAATAAGCTGACCTTCCTCAAGGAAGATTTCATGCCAACCTCTTCAAGTTGTATGACATAAAAATAAGCTTCTTCACAAGCAACACAATACTGAAAGCACTAAGCAAGAATATCACAAGTCAGGTATGTCCAAACTTCTGCAATAAACAAACTGGTAGAACCACAGGGATGCACTCTGTCTTAACATCCAAAACAAATCTGACTTTGCAGAATGAGTTACTGGGCAAGAATTGTGGCAATCAGTGTAGAAAAGAACCAGGCAAGAAATCTGACTTTCTTGAAGGAACTGAAATATCTTTCAACAGAGATACAGCACCAGTCTACTTGCTCAATGACAAATCTTGCCTTCACAACTATGAAGGCTTTATATTTCAAAAATAATTAAATTAAAAAAAAAAACCTGCCCCCCTATCTCTCTTTACATCTTACCTACATTAATATCACTATAAATAATCTTGCATGATATATCTAAGCCTTCTACTCTTGTTTTTAAAAGTAAACTTCATGTACATAGCAAGAGCTGCAAATATTGGAACTTAACTCTATTTTTGGGCATTCATGTTCAGTTTTGATAAAAGTATTTACCCACACACTTTTATTGTCTCTGAGCAAAGTATGTTATATCTTCATAACACGCATCAGTTGTACAGTGCTGGCTAAGTTTAGTAATCAATTGTGCCTCATGGGCATGACTATTGTCTGAAGTAGTGATGGAAGGAATTGACACTTTGAATGCTGCATAGAGGGCTATGTGAGTGTCTTTTCTGAGCAGCACATTGCAAATCATACCAGATAAGCTCAATGTTCAAATCTGGGGAGTTTAGTGGCCAGTGGAAGTGTTTAAATTTAGAAGAGTGTTCCAGGAGCCACTTTGTAGCAATTCTGGACCTGCCAACTGTATCATTGTCCTGCTGGAATTGACCGAGTCCATCGGAATTCCCAATGGACAGGATGCTTATGTATGTGTCACCTTTCAGGGTCATACCTAGCCATATACTCCAACTGCATGCCTCCTACATCATTACAGAGCCTCCACCAGCTACAACTGTCCCCTACTGACATGCAGTGTCCATAGATTCAAGAGGTTGTCTCCATGCCTGTACGTGTCCAACTGCACGACACAGTTTGAAATGAGACTTGTCCGACCAGGCAATGCGTTTCCACTCATCAACAGTCAAATATCGGTGTTGATGGACCCAGGTGAGGCATAAAGCTTTGTGTCGTTCAGTCATCAAGGGTACACAAGTGGACCTTCCGCTACAAAAGTTCATATCGGTGATGGTTCACACTCTGACACTTGTCCATGGCCCAGCATTGAAATATGCAGAAGGGTTGCACTTCTGTCACTTTGAATGATTCTCTTCAGTTGTTGGTCCTGTTTTTGCAGGATCTTTCTTCGGCTGCAATGATGTCGGAGATCTTATGTTTTACTAGATTCCGGATATTCACTGAATGCTCATGAAAATAACCACTTCATTCTTACGTTGGAGATGCTTTGTCCCATTGCTCATATGCCAACTATAACACCACATTCAAATTCACGTAAATCTTGATAAGCTGCCATTGTAGCAGCACTAAGCAATCTAGCATCTGTGCCAGAAAAATGTTGTCTTATATAGGCATTGCCGACTGCAGTGCCATAATCTGTATGTTTACAAATCCCTGTATTTGAATACGCATGCCTAAGCCAGTTTTGTTGGCAATTCAGAGTATATACATATCCAGTGAGAAGATAATGATATGTTACCAATCCACATACTGTGATGGAAGAGGTACATGGCAGGGAATGTGTTCTGTTGTTTGGTGGTTGATGGTATTCTGGGACCATTTTATCCTCAGAAAAAAAACCTCTTACCTTGATATGCTCAGGCTGTTACTATGACTGGCTGACTCCCGAGACACAGTCTTTTTCCAGCAATATGGTGCACTGTGGCAGATGTTGCGGACCAGGTCTTACGAGGTATGCTGAAATGGCAGGGGTGGTCCTATTCCCTGGTGTTCTAGGCCAACAGGCATTAGAAACGTGGGCTTGTTTCTGTGAGCACATACCAAGGACAGAGTCTAACAAGCAGCTGTCAACCACATCAAAAATTTAATGAACAAAATCATTTCTGTCCTTGCCACAGGTGATGCAGATATAATGTGCTGAATGTGGATCGATCCTGATAACAGACTGGAAATTGTGCCCACATGTTGAAATTGATTAAACTGCATAAGACTTTGTGACAATACCTTAGGTCAAATTTGTTTGCATGCTGTTACACAACATAAGTGTTCTGTAACTTTTGAGACACTCTGTTTATCCTCTGCCCATTGCAGGTTAAAAACCTTATTGTGCTGTCAGAGCCCTTGATATGTTCTGAGAAAGAGGCTAAACCACCACACATTTCAAGTCACCTGCTGTCCAGTTTATGTGGTGTTTGCTCCACTGACAACATATACATTTTTATGCCTCAATAGTCTTCTGCAACGGTCCCACTGCATGCAACTTGGCATCGCCATATTTGGTTGAAAACTAGTAGACATGGGTCTGCAGTGATTCCTGTTGTGTTTGAGACTGACTGTCAATGGCAACTTACAATGTTCATCTCGATGACTAACTACGAGTTAGGATCTTAATGTGGCCACATTGTGTGGTACAACATTCCTTGTAGACAAGCATTTGGGAGAGAATAATCCCATATGAGGAGGGTTGAGGAAAGAGCATGTAAAAGGCACATTATAAAATATGTGATGAAGGGAGGCAAATAACGTTGAGTAGCATCTATCGACCAACTTCACTGAGTGGTCAGCATATCTGACTGCCATGCAGTTCATTTCCAGTCATGTCGCACCTTCTCTCTGCTCAGGGAGTGGGTGATATGTTGTCCTTATTATTGATTCATCATCGCCAGCATGAAAGTCACCCACCGTGGTGTCAACAGAAAAGACCTGCTACTTGTCAGCCAAACTTACCCAGCAAGTGACTCCCAGGTATCAATGTCCATATGACCACTTCATTCCACCTAGAGCATTAGAAAGGGAAACGTACCAAAGAGGAACAGTGACTAAATATGCTAAATGTGTTGGGCTATAAACAAACAAAGATACTATTTCAAAATTTAAAAGCTTTTGTCTACCTTGGTCACCAAAGTCTGAACATTATGGCCTTTCTTCAGAAACATACAGTGATCAGAAGTCCAAAGTAGCAACCGAAAAGATATCTTATCAGTGCACTATCAGATATGAGGCTCCTCTGAAATTGTCTATGGAGGTTTTTTACTTTCTCCTACATAAAGGGTGAGATGAACTCCACTGATAAAATTCAGGTGGTGGTTCAAAGATGTTTTATGAGTATTTTGGTACAATGGACCTTGGTCTGCTGTGGCTCACTGCAAAGTAATAATGTAATTATGATTTATTTAGTTTGTTACCTTCATTTCTTCTGAAAATACACTGTCCAGACACATTAATGTGACTACCCGTCAAGACCTCGAATAACCTCTTTTTGCAGTGCACACCGTTGCGAGACATGCAGGAAGAGATTCATGGAAATGATCATATGGCATTAATGACTGGCAGACCCCATCCAGGCTCGATCAGTTGCCTACTGCAATTCTTTTCATTTTATGCTGCTTTTGAGACATGCTTGTTGATGACAAGAACAACACAATGCCCACTTTCCAAGGACACAAAAATCCCGTATCAAACAGTGCTCCCCCACATGGCTGTGAGGTTCTGTATTAACAGGGGTGTGGAGCCATTACTATTTCATTGCCAAGTCCAGGTGTTCTAGGTTTCTCATGTGAGGATCCACGGACAATACACCCTGGCAGGGGGGTTCCCACAGATTCTCAGTTGGTTTATATCTGAGGACTTTGGTGGTTAGAGGCATGTGATAAACTCGTCCTGTTGCTGTTTGAACCACACATGAGCTGCGAGCTGTGTTGCATTGTACTGCTGGTAAATGTCACTATGCTGAATAAAAACAAACGGTGTGTACGGGTGGACACGGCCCTCGAGGACAGACGGATACATCTGTTGATCCTTTGTGCCTCCCAGAATATCATCACCACCCAGGGAATGCCACAGACTCCCTCCCCTGTCGTGCCCCATTCTGACAGTTGTTGCAGTGTGTTTTGCTTTCAGACATTTAACAATGTGCATTCCAAAAGTCATCTGTCATTTGAAATGCCTCTCAGTTCATTTGGGTGGTCAGTTGTTTAACAGATGCACGCCTCTGCAGCTGACATTCACCCCTGTCATCCGTGGCCCACGACTACACCACAGTATCCTCGGCACCAATTCTGAATAGCGCAATTTTGCTGAGCACAGTATACTTTAACCACACTGACATGCAAACAGTTTACAGACTTAGTCATTCCCAAATGCTTCCACCCTTTCCCCAAAAGCCAATGACAGTGCACATTTTGTCTCCTCCTTACAGTGACAACTGCACTGTTTTCTGTGGCTCCCAACATGCTTTGTATACCCTTCACTGCTAGTGGTGTTGTCTGTGAGTGGTTACTGCATGTCGATTTTGATTGCAGGCAGTGGTCACATTAATATTATGGACCAGACCATGTATCTACACAATAAAGAAAAAAAACCCAGTGTAGCATATCAACTGTATTTTGTCAAAAAATATGCAAGTTTTTTCCACAGAAACGGAAAATTTCTAAATCCGTTCCCCTGTTGAAAAAGAAAACTGCAGACCTGTCTCACTTCTCCCAACTTTCTCTAAGGTTTTGGCGATACTAATCAAATATAGAGTGACACATTATCTTAATTATGGAATCTGATAAACAGTAATCAGCATGGATTTCTAGCTGGGAGTAGTAGCGAAACAGCTGTACTGGAAAAAACCCAAAGGAAATAATTAGTAAATTTGGAGAGGGAAAAAGTGTTGTCAGGATAAATCTAGAGCTTTCAAAAGCCTTTGACACTGTTGATCACAGCATATGTTTGGAAAGCATGAAGCTATAGGTATCAGAGGACCGGAGCAAAAAGTGGCTTGAGTGGTATCTGGAAAAGAGGATGCAGGTGGTTGGAATTACAGCACCAAAAGAAGTCTATTAGGCCCCTTGCTGTTCCCCATTTACATTAATTATATTCATGTGCCAGATAGAAAAGCTAGAATCAAGTTGTTTTGCTGATGATACTAGTTTAATTGTTTGTTTTATGAAGCAGTCATTGCACACTATTGTGGACCATGTCCTACAAGATACACAAAAATGGCTCTGTGCCAACAAGCTAACACTGAATGCAAAAAAAAAAAAAAAACTAATTATGTGCAATATGTAAGAATAAGTGAACATGACGACCTACACCTCACTATGGAGGGAAACAACTTGAAAGAGTTCAGTGAGCAAAATTCCTGGGTATGCACATTGATGAGAAGATAAACTGGAAGGACCATGTGGTGAGCTTAGCACTAAAACCCAATTCAGCATGTTTTGTACTTGGAATAATTTCAAGAGTTTGTAGTAATGACTGTACCAGATTAGTATATTTTGGCTATTTCCAGTCAATTGAGGCCTATGGGATAGTATCCTTGAGGAAAAGCAAATTGTTGTTTAAATGAGATTTACAAATTACAAAAACACCCTATTCAGATAATGACCCAGAGCCGACATCAAACACGTTGTAGGCCCCTTTTTAAAGCATTGGAAATTTTGGCAATTCCATCATTATACATTCTGAAATGTCTGTCGGTGATCAAACAAAATCGCGACAAAGTGAAAAACCAATACAGGTTACCATACACGGCAATGTAAAAATCTCCACTTACAGGCTGTAATAAGGACCCAAAGTCAGAAACATGTATGTAATCAAGGAATCAAAATTTTTAATGCACTACCAAAACATATCAAAGAGCTGGAAAATTAGGATAAATTTAAAAGTGTTATAAAGAACCACATGCTTGACAAATGTTATAACAGCATAAGTGAATAGCTGTGCACAAATGTATAAGGATTTAATTTCATGTGATGAACAAAATTTCATCAGTGAATGTGTCTGGCAAGCCCATAAGAAGATCAATAACCACATGCTTAACAAATTTCACTAAAGTATAAGTGAACAGCTCTGCTCAACTGTAGAAAAATATATGATGTGGCAAATGAAATCACAACTTCAAGGAATAGGTCTGTCCAGCACATAATTTCTTGTGTCATAAAAACAGTTATTTGTTGTATATTGTAATAAAAATGAGATAAATTAATATGAATACAGCACAAATTTGATCATTGGGATGTTGTGGTCTTAAGTCCTGATACTGGTTTGATGCAGCTCTCCATGCTACTCTATCCTGTGCAAGCTGCTTCCTCTCCCAGTACCTACTGCAACCTACATCCTTCTGAATCTGTTTACTGTATTCCTCTCTTGGTCTTCCTCTACGTTTTTACCTTCCCTGCTGCCCTCCAATACTAAATTGGTGATGTCTGAGAACATGTCCTACCAACCGATCCCTTCTTCTACTCAAGTTGTGCCACAAACTCGCCTTCTCCCAAATCGTATCCAATACCTCCTCATTAGTTATATGATCTACCCATCTAATCTTCAGCATTCTTCTGTAGCACCACATTTCGAAAGCTTCTATTCTCTTATTGTCCATGTTTCACTTCCATACCAAGCTACATTCCATACAAATACTTTCAGAAACTACTTCCTGACACATAAATCTATACTCGATGTGAACAAATTTCTCTTCTTCAGAAACGCTTTCCTTGCCATTGCCAGTCTACATTTTATATCCTCTGTACTTCTCATCAGTTATTTTGCTCCCCAAATAGCAAAACTCATTTACTACTTTAAGTGTCTCATTTCCTAATATAATTCCCTCAGTATCACCTGACTTAATTCGACTACATTCCATTATCCTTGTTTTGCTTTTGTTGATGTTCACCTTATATCCTCCTTTCAAGACACTATTCATTCCGTTCAACTGCTCTTCTAGGTCCTTTGCTGTCTCTGACAGAATTACCACGTCACTGGTGAACCTCAAAGTTTTTATTTCTTCTCCGTGGATTTTAATACTTACTCCGAACTTTTCTTTTACTGCTTGCACAATATACAGACTGAATAACATCGGGGAGAGGCTACAATCCTGTCTCATTCCCTTCCCAACCACTGCTTCCCTTTCATGTCCCTTGACTCTTATAACTGCCATCTTGTTTCTGTACAAACTGTAAATAGCCTTTTGCTCACTGTATTTTACCCCTGCCACCTTTACAATTTGAAAGAGAGTATTCCAGTCAACATTGTCAAAAGATTTCTCTAAGTCTACAAATGTTAGAAACGTAGGTTTGCCTTTCCTTAATCTACTTTATAAGGTAAGTCGTAGGGTCAGTATTGCCTCATGTGTTCCAATATTTCTACGGAATCCAAACTGATCTTCCCCGAGGTTGGCTTCTAGTTTTTCCATTCATCTGTGAAGAATTTGCGTTAGTACTTTGCAGCTGTGACTTATTAAACTTATAGTTTGGTAATTTTCTCATCTGTCAACGCTTGCTCTCTTTGGGATTGGAATTATTATACTCTTCTTGAGGTCTGAGGGTATTTCGCCTGTCTCATACACCTTGCTCACCAGATGGTAGAGTTTTGTCAGGACTGGCTCTCCCAAGGCTGTCAGTAGTTCTAATGGAAGGTTTTCGACTCAGGTCTTTCACTGCTCTGTCAAACTCTTCATGCAGTATCATATCTCCCATTTCATCTACATCTCTTCCATTTCCACAATATTGTCCTCAAGTACATCACCCTTGTATAGACCCTCTATATACTCCTTCCAACTTTCAGCTTTCCCTTCTTTGCTTAGAACTGAGTTTCCATCTGAGCTCTTGATATTCATACAAGTGGTTCTCTTTAATTTTCCTGTAGGCAGTATCTATATTACCCCTGGTGAGACAAGCCTCTACATCCTTACATTTGTCCTCTACCCATCTCTGCTTAGCCATTTTGCACATCCTGTCGATCTCATTTTTGAGACATTTGTATACCTTTTTGCCTTCTTCATTTACTGCATTTTTATATTTTCTCCTTTCATCAGTTAGGTTCAATAACTCTTCTGTTACCCAAGGATTTCTAGCAGCCCTCATCTTTTTTCCTACTTTATCCTCTGCTGCCTTCACTACTTCGTTTCTCAAAGCTACCCATTCTTCTTCTACTGTATTACTTTCCCCCATTCCTGTCATTTGTTCCCTTACGGTCTCCTTGAAGCTCTGTACAACCACTGGTTCTTTCAGTTTATCCAGGTCCCATCTCCTTAAATTCCCACCTTTTTGCAGTTTCTACAGGTCATAACCAATAGATTGTGGCCAGAGTCCACATTTGCCCCTGGAAATGTCTTACAATTTAAAACCTGTTTCCTAAATCTCTGTCTTACCATTATATAATATGAAATATTGCAGTATCTCCAGGTCTCTTCCACATATACAACCTTCTTTCATGATTCTAGGGTTAATCATAGCTAAGTTATGATCCGTGCAAAATTCTACCAGATGGCTTCCTCTTTCATTTCTCCCCCCCCCCCCCCCCCCCCAATCCATATTCACCTACCACGTTTCCTTATTTCCCTTTTCCTGCTACCGAATTGCAGTCACCAATGACTATTAAATTTTCGTCTCCTTTCACTATCTGAATAATTTCTTTTACTTCATCATACATTTCTTCGTCATCTGCAGAGCTAGTTGGCATATAAAGTTCTACTACTGTGGTAGGCGTGGGCTTCGTGTCTATCTTGGCCACAATAATGCGTTTACTATGCTGTTTGTAGTAGCTTACCCACACTCCTATTTTTTTTATTCATTATTTAACCTACTCCTGGTTATCCCTCATTGATTTTGTGTTTATAACCCTGTAGTCACCTGACCAAAAGTCTTGTTCCTCCTGCCACCGAACTTCACCAATTCCCGCTATATCTTACTTTAACTTATCCATTTCCCTTTTTAAATTTTCTAACCTACCTGCCCGATTAAGGGATCTGAAATTCCACGCTCCGTTTCGTAGAACGTCAGTTTTCTTTCTCCTGATAACGACATCCTACTGAGTAGAGCTCGCCCAGAGATCCGAATGGGGGATTATTTTACCCCCGAAATGTTTTACCGAAGAGAACGCCATCATCATTTAACCATACAGTAAATGTGCATGCCCTCGGGAAAAATTTCTGCCATAGTTTCCATTCGCAGTACCAGCACAGCAGGGCCGTTTCGGTTCGTGTTACAAGGGCAGATCAGTCAATCATCCATAATGTTGCCCTGCAACTACTAAAAAGGCTGCTGCCCCTCTTTAGGAATCACACCTTTGTCTGGCCTCTCAACAGATACTCCTCCGTTTTGGTTGCCCTATGGTACGTCTATCTGTATCACTGAGGCAAGCAAGCCTCCCCACCAACGGCAAGGTCCATGGTTCATGGTTCACTGGGATGATGATAAATAAAAGTGGCGAGTGGATGAGTGTGTTATGCATTGCAAGGCAAAACACAGCCAACTGGGCACGGTATAGCAAGAGCCAACGCTGCAGCACACTACTGGAACAGAAACCTTTCATCATTTTCCACTATGGAAGTGTTTAGAGAACGTGAGCTTAAGTCCTAAACGAACATAGTGTGGATGTGTAAGCCCTCAGCCTTCGTGCACTAAATTCTTCTCATCTCAGTACCACAGCCTTCGCCATCGGCGTAACCGTGGAATGCAGTAAGGGGTTGGCTGTTCGACCACAAGAAGCAGCAGCCTGCCCTGAGTTACAAGGGGCTAGCGGAAATTCGCGGGGATTGTCAGCTGCACTGTTTTGCTGCTTTACCTACAACTCTGACTATTGTGGTCGTGACATTTCTTGTACCTATTAAGTGTTGCAACAATGTATTTGTATGATTACAACTGCGACTCTTTGGCATCACGGTAATAGGGTACGGCATTTTTTCGCCTGTTTAACTGCACAGTTTTATTTTTCGCTATCGATTTGCTGTAGTACCTTAGAACATATTCTGAGGTCAAACAGAACGACCTCAACGCGAGCCAGCATGAATTTCGAGAATATAGATCATGCAAAACCCAATTCACTTAAAAAGCACAGTTGTCCTGGTGAGTGAAATGCGTTTCGGAAATCAGTAAACACCGTTTTCCCCTGTCTGCCTTGATCTCTGGTTTTCAGACTGTCGTTCGAGTCGGGTTGCACGTAGTCGATGTTTTCGGAATCAATGCTGCTTAGCAGGGGGGAGCTCATTCAGTCTGAGGTACCTCGTTACGCCTGAGTTCAGAATTATAAATTTTCTGCTTGACCAAGATTTCGTGCCACCGTGAAGACCAGCCTAGACTTCAGGGTGGCTCTAATGCCACTCTTGATTCCTTGTGGATAGCTTGGAAGTTAATGCTGATAATCTCTGAGAACTGTACACAGTCGTATGCGTGAATACAAGGTGCGCTGATAAAAAGTAAAACATTTATTAACTGTCGGCTGCTACTTGGTAATCAGCACGTGATTACCGACGCAAAAGGTAATACAGAGTTTGACAGTAGGCGTACAAAAAATATCTCGTGACCAAAGACGTAAGCGTAGTTATGGCGATTCGCTTCTTAAAAGTTTACACAAGTACAGATGGAAATTGTGCTCGAATATCTGATACAAATAAAGCAATATACTGGTGTGAGTTGGGCGTTTTACTGCTCTGTAACTGGCAACAGGATCGCGTTTACGTGTATGTTATCTGGGCATCACAACCAATTAAAATAAATCCTCCCCCCCCCCCCCCCCATAAGCATAAAAAAGCAAATGTCGGGCTTGGTAGTCTAGCGATAATGAGCGTGCAGGAACAGTAGAAGTCGCGAGTTCGAATCTCGGTGCCTTTCTTTTTTGTATTTTTAAGTGCAGTGTGCCATGTTTTTGGCTAAATATACCACTTAATCTTTTACCCTTGTTTTCGTCTGTCTGTTGCAGATCCTTTGCTTCGGGAACGGGGAGATGTATCAAGTTGAAATTTTTTTCACATACAGAGGTCGTGTTCCCTTCACGGTGTAAAATATACAGACCTAGAGGGCACTTTCTGTTGACCTACACTAATGAAAATTAGCAAGGAGCAAGGTTTTACAGTACACGTAAAGGAAAAATCCGAAAACTGGCAATTTGTTATTATATCACACGGAAATTGTTATCCAACATCGAACTTCAAATTACAACATCAGTAGTTCTGCGTTCATGTTGACTGGGTCCCAATACTAAACGTCAAATATCGCGCAAGGAATGGCAGTATTGTGTTTCGGAATGTAGCCGTCATCAGATATCCATATGCGTTTACTGCATGTGCATATGTCGTTCAAAGTTGCATGTGAAGCAAAATTTCGCAGAATAGACGCAGTTAGCCTCAATGCAAAACTTCTAATTACTCTAATAACAGTAATACTTAAATATCTTCAACATTTCGCGGTCCTGTCACCAACTGTATAAACATTATTAAAATTAATGAACAGTCTCAGTTGCACCGTTTATCTAGAATTTACCTGTGTTTTAGTCGGGATAACCCAACCTTCTTCACAATAACATATCTACTGTCTGTCCATAGTGGACATCGCCAAGTTAATACTACTAATTCATAAACTATCGCCAGACTGTAAAACTTTTCTGGCACTGCCTCGGCCCCACTTCGCGACCGCGATACGGCAGCCACGAGTGCTGTACTGGATCTCTACTATGAACACACAGTAAACACTGTTATTCTGAAGAAGGTTGAGTTATCCCTACTGAAACCTGGGTAAAGTCTAGGTAAGCGGTGCAACAGAGGCTGTTCATTATTAAAATAATAATACTGGTCGCCTGCTTCCTGCATGACTTTGTCACATTTATACTATTAAAATGAAAACATTCTCGAAAATCTTTTAATCCGTGGGATCGGTATCTTGCCAGGATCAATGTCGATAACGGGTGGCCGGCCGCGGTGGTCTCGCGGTTCTAGGCGCGCAGTCCGGAACCGTGCGACTGCTACGGTCGCAGGTTCGAATCCTGCCTCGGGCATGGATGTGTGTGATGTCCTTAGGTTAGTTAGGTTTAAGTAGTTCTAAGTTCTAGGGGACTAATGACCACAGCAGTTGAGTCCCATAGTGCTCAGAGCCATTTGAACCATTTTTGATAACGGGTGAAAATAGTCGAGATTCTCTATTCCCGGAACGTATGAACTGTCTACATACATAATTAAGTTTGTATAACATCCTCACCGAGCGAGTCCATTTTTTCGTTTTTTTTTGTATATTATGCAATGTACCTTTTTTCTCTTTTGAAAATGACGTGTAAGATTTGGCAGTTCATGGATGACTGACATGCAATGATTCAAACCCTTTACATTCTTATGCCTTGTCTTAAATAACAATGCTGCAATGAGACTGAAAATTGAAACCTATTACAGGGTTGCCACAACTTTCCCCCAAGTGAAAGACCTAAATTGTAAAAAAAAAAAAAAAAAAGTAATGACCTCTGTGTTTTTGAACGTGTGAACAAAAATCTTAAGTACTAACATCAAAATGTTGTGTAATGAACTGCTTGTAGATGGAGAAAGGAAGCCCAATGGTAGATATGTTTAATTAAGATCACTGATTTTATTTTCATAAAGCGAAACCAATTTGGTGACGAAAATATGCATTTTCTTGGAGTTGCGAGACACATTCCTGAAAGCAGTGATGGTATTTAAAATAATCTCAGAAAAAAGTAGGCCTCTCGAAATAAATGTACAAGGTGGGGAAGAGGTGTGTCAACCAACACTGTAGGTGACTGCAAATAAAATTATGCTTCTTGTTCGTAATTGTCGGTTATTACTCACTGAGTTATGTCTATTATCTACAGGTATTGTGTGATTTTTTTTCTTTCAATAAATACATGACTTCATAGTGTACAAACTGCCTGCGATTGCCACAAATTTTTTTTTTCTTATCGTCCATTCTTTCAAATATATAAACTACTTTCGAAGTGCCAAAATATACTATAATAAATAAATTCTGTATCAAACGTCGCACTGTACAACGTACTTGCTGTGAGACAGTCACGATTCCCGAAATACATCGCCTGGGGCCGAGGAGGGGCACCACAGTCCTAGGTCCATGGTAGTACCCGCACATTAGTGGCAAACTATGGGCTTTGGATCGGCAGGCCCGATCCGTTAGAGATACCCACAGAAATGGCCTGCAATTTTTGCCCGCCACGAAAGTCCATTCATGTGGCCAGCCATTCACATGTCACAGACACCACGTCGATGAAATGAGACCGCGCCAATAACACACGCAACGGGTAACTCGAGCAAATACTCTGAGAGTAGTCAGCAACTCACCGTAAGGATGATCGCTCAGGCACATAGAAAAGACCATCAAACTCTATAACTAAATTTTTGGCTATAGCCTTTGTCAGAAAACGAAAGTAGTTGTGACTTTTTTTTACCGCCAGTTCATTCGTCCAGTTGCGGAAGCTGTCAGGCGCTGACGCCACGCTGCAACACACTACTGCCAGGCGGGCTGCATCGGGCACAGCCCCTGTAAATTAGCAACTGCACAGTCCAGCGAGCTAAGAAAGTTGCAACTCGGTCTGCAGAGGTCCTTGGTGCACACGAGACACTAGAACAGGTGGTGCACACAACCGCGACAGTATCACTGCTGCTGCGGACCTTTCGCTGCATCCACCGTGACTCGTGCGGCCACTGGAGTGTAAGTGTGCCTCCCGGGCAGTCCCGTCGTAGCCGACAATTGGAGCCCAGCATCGACTCCGACTGCACGCCGCCTTCGCTTCCTGTCCACAGTGTTAACTATACAGACGGCGCTTCTACGAAATCGGCAAAAAATTATATACACCATTTAAAGAATATTATGTTTTTGAAGAAAACTACACTGTCAAAAATTCCCTTTAACTAACAGCTAAAATTAAAAACTTTTCCATTTCTGATGATGGTAATTCCGTATCCTTTAACGTAGTTAATTTACTTGTTAACATTCACATTTATGAGACTATTAAAATTACTGATGAGAATCTTCTCCAACACAAAAACCTAATGTACAAGAAATTAAAGATGTCATTAGGTTATAACTTCTGATACTCTCCTACAACTATTTCCAGTTTAACGCTGAAATTTTTTTTACGACCTTAAGCCTTTGCCGTCCCCATTTGTATAACAAGTACGCTTGCCAACAGTTTTGTTAAACATCACAAAAGGCAGTACTTTAAGAAATTGGTGTGACCTGAGCAATTTTCCAGTCTTTAGGTACGGATCTTTCTGTGAGCGGTTGTATATAATTACTAAACATGGAGCTATTGTATCAGCACACTCAGAGGAAATTGACTGGTATACAATCTGGAACGGAAACCTTGCCTTTAATAAGTGATTTAAGCTGCTTTGCTACACCGAGGATATATGCTTCTCATTTTGGCACTTTCTGTTGACTGGGCTTCGGGAATACTTGCTTCGTATTCTTTGCTGAAGGAGTTTCGGAAAACCAGGTTTCTTAACTCTACTTTAGTAGCAGTCATCAGTGACTCCACCGTTACTTTCGCGCAGTGAAGGTACTGATGGCGTCTTGACACTGGTGTACTTCATGCATGACCAGAATCTCTTTGGGTTTTTCGCCAGATTTCGAAACAGAGTTTTGTTGCGGAAATTATCAAGAGCATCTCGCTGTAGTAACCGCTATATTTAGAACTTCTGCAAAACAGTGCTAGTCTTGCGGATTTTGGATTCTTTTAGTTTTGGCATGCTTTTTCGTTACTTCTGCAACAGCGATTTCACCCGTTTTGTCCATGGGGGATCAGTACCATCACTTATTAATCTATGTGGTATATATATCTCTCAATTGCAATCGATACTATTTCTCTGAAATCATTCCACATCTTTTCTACGCTTACATGATCAGATCGGAAGGAGTGGAGGCTGTTTCCTTAAAAATCGTTAAGAGCATTGTCAGCTTTTTTTAAACAGATGTACTTTAAGTTTCTTTTTGATGGTTGTAGGTGTTACACTATTCAGTGTACGGGCAACTGACTTGTGGTCGCTAATCCCTGTATTCGTCATGATACTACCTATTCATCCAGGAATATTTGCTGCTATGAGGTCAAGTACGCTTTCGTAACCATTTATGCTTCGAGTGGGCTCACGAACTAATTGTTCAAAATAATTTTTTTAGAAAGCATTCAGTACAATTTCGGCTGACGTTTTATGCGTACCGCCGCCTTTAAAGGTATAAATTTTCCAGCATATCGAGGATAGATCGAAATCAACACCGACATTAATTGTGGGAGTGGGGTACCGATTTGAAATGAGACTCACGTTTTCTTTGAACTGTTCAGCAACTATATCCTCTCAGTCGGGGTCGGTAAAACGATCCAGTTTAGTCCGATTGACAAGTACAGCCTCTACCCAAACTATTTCGCAGGAACTATCTACTTCAGTTTCACTACAAGGTAAACTACTTCTGACAGCAATAAATACTCCAGCACCAACTATGTTTAATCTATCCCTTCTGAACGTTGTTAGGTCGTTTGAAAAAATTTCGGCTTAACATATTTCCGGCTTTAGCCAGCTTTCCGTACCTATAACTGTTTGAGCTTCAGTGCTTTCTATTAGGGCCTGGAGCTCTGGTTCTTTCCCAACACAGCTACGATAATTTACAACACCGATCGTTTCTACAACCACCTTACTGTGTGTTACCTGCCCCCTTTTAGACAGACGCCATTTCTATGTTTTCCTGAGACCCTCTAACCTAAAAATCCGCCCCCACTACCCGTGTAGTGGACTCCTGACCTATTAAGCGGAATCCGGAAACCCACCACACTATGGCTCAAGTCAAGGAATCTGAGGCCTACACAGTCACATAACCGCCTGAGCCTATGATTCATACCTTCCACTCGGCTCTGCACCGAAGGACCACAGTCGGTTCTGTCGATGATGGTGCAGATTATGAGCTCCGCCTTAAACTCGCTTAATCATATCCGCTAAACAAAAGGAGAGAGAATCTCCTCCAATCCAAAGCGACACAAGCCATTGGCACCGACTGGGGCCACCACCTGCAGTTGGGTGCACCCTGTACTCTTCATGGCATCCGGAAGCACTCTTTAGAAATCAGGACTGACTCCCCCACCTTGTGCACACTGCCATCCTTCCACACCTTGGCAGCCATGTTACTACGGGGGCCCAATTACGCGCCTATTATTGGAGTTCCGAACCACCAGCAAACTCACCTTCTGTGAACACCACGAATTTGCGTTCCAAGAAGGTTCCTCTGGAGGCCCTACGATCGGCCCCTCGCAAAGTCTTTCGCTGCCTGCCATACTTTGGAATGATCTCTCACTCGACCACAGGTGAGGGATCAACCTCAGCGCTGCAGACCAACATAAATGTAGGATAATGACATCACTGCTGCTCAAAAATCTGCAGTCAGAGAAGACAACTCCAAATGCAAGGGGAAAAGACACAAGAATGCTATAAGTAAATATCAGAAACTTATCTATTATAAAGAACATTCCTAGATGTTGAAAGCGACCGAAATTGTTAATTCTACTTACGATGTTTTAAAAGAATTAACTTATATGGTAAAATAAACCAAGTCTGCTTTTCTTCATGGTTACGTGACGTTACGTATATATGTTTTGTATTTTTATTCGTCAATGCCTTCCGTTGACGAAGGGTGAAAGCAAAGGAAAGAGTATTCACTTTCTTTTGCCTGATGGCGGATTTAGGGAGTTGGGATGCATGGCAAAAGCGCATTCTTACGCGACTTTTATTTTTACCAAAGTACTTTTATACCGTAACAGCGTTGTGTACGTTGATTATGACTCTATGATCATACTGATATACTAAAAAGGACAACCAAACCAGCATCCACTGCAACGTGGATAGTAGTACGAAAAGATTTGTTTTTACTTTTTAGACATTACTCCTGAGTAGAAAATTCGAAGCGCAAATGACCGTTACAATCGAGTCTGCACAATTCGAAGTTCGAATAATTAACTCGACTTTACTCTAGATGAAATCAGGAAAAATCGAAATAAAATTTTGATTTTTTTTTACTAACGTATTTCCAGTTTTCTTACATGTTTTTTTGCTTTAGTATTTGAAACGGAAGGTACACACAAATGTTCGAAAATACATAAATTCAGCTTCATTCATTTTTCAATGCTGAACCAACTGTCACGAATGGTTGCTTTTTGTCAATTAAGTTTCTCATAAAGAACCTTATGTCTTTGGAGCTAGCGTGTCACTCCTTATTTGTATCTGAGACTTCTGTTCCCAGACTAACCGTAAATGTCTTAGCGTTCCGACAAATACCTTTTGTACCCTGCATTGAGTAAGGCAATACTATAAACTTTCGCCTCGCCCGGTCTGCTTGCTCCCGCTTTTTAATACTTATGAGCAACATTATCTTTCCGCTCGATGATCGTTTGCAGCTTGGATGGTGGAATCCCGAAACAATTCGTTACCTGCTACTTCTCGTTGCATTCCACAGCGTCGAAACTCGTTTCTGTTTTACGAATGTCGGAAACTTCCTGGAAAATATCCTAAGGTGAAAAACGTCTACTTTCTCCGTGGTCGAAGGTCCTTGTGTGACAAAATGGCGTCAGATTTGAATCACTATTAATTACGAGACTGACAGTGCGCAAACAAAGGTTAAGTCCACGTGGTTGTCACTTATTGCCTGTATTGGCATATGCGGGTCATTGTTAGGAATCATCTTTATGTAAAATTATAAACTGGTGAAGCTGTTAGCTAGGATTCTCATTTGTGTGTCATTGCGATGAACAGCTTAGGGAGCGCCGCTAGGAGTAACAGAAAATAAAAATATTCGCTGGAATATAAACGAAAATCTATATTGAGTTTAAACCTACGACACATAGGAAGAGTTCGTCTCAGGACTTGTAAATATGCTCTAAATTACAGAAAACGTGAGAAAAGCCCTCCCAGAAGCCAAAATAGGGCAGCGCTGAGAGAAGGTGACAGCTCCCTCAGAGTCGGAAAAAAAGGAAGAAATTGCGCAACGCGATAACGTACTCAAAGGCTATATCGTACCCCAGCCACTGAAAAGTCCAAAATTGTGAGTGTGACCACTGTAATAAAGATATTGTTAACTAAATTTCATATTAATATGAAACACATGTTACGATTTTATCCCGACGTTTTCACGAAAACTCTACGGCCCAGACCTGAACTGCACACACAGAAATTTATTTGCAACGGATTAATAATATGCTGTGGTATTTCGTGCACTGTTAAAACAACTGATGAAACAGACAGAATTATCTGGTGTAAGCTAGGCGTTGACTTGTAATTATAGAATGTCTGCGGGTCGTTTTCATATGACAGTCGCCTCGATTAGTGAAGAAGTTGCTTCGGTTTTCTCGAGGCATTTGGGAACAGGTTGAAACAAACGATTAACAACCGTCGACTGCATACAGTCGCAAAGGCTGATTTCAAATGTCTTTGGTAACTGTAAAGCTACTTCACCTGGGTAGGGGGGACAGCTACTAGTCGGAGGTAAACACTTCCCCCTCACAGCGTTCTAATGTTGCTGGCTACACTATGCCACTCAGCGTCCAATGTAAACACAGCCGACAACAGGAAGTGTGACAGGACTACCAGACCGAGTTCAGAGCAGGAAACGGCCGGGGTCCCCGGTGGTCTAGTGGTAAGGGGGTCTGGAACGTTCCGGCGCCTCGGCTGGGGCTATTCGCCCCAGCCGGGCCGGGGTTCAATCCCCGGCCGGCGCTGGAATTTTCAGATTTCCGAACACTAGCCTCCACCTCTGCCCTGGCATGTGGCGCATGCCGGGCACCCCCGTGGGGTCCGTGCTTCGGATCCCACGTGGAGCTCACTCCCTCACTACAAAATATACCTCATTATGCTGCTGCAATCACTTATTTTAAATTTCAATACGCACACTCTCTTCACCAGACTACATCTACATATATTTTCCAGGTACTTTCTACATAAGACATCTCACTGTCGCAAGAAACTGCATAGTATCATGAACATTTGTAGGATTGCAACAATGAAATGAAATCCTCACTAAAAAAACTAATAAGTTTTATTTTCCTTTTTGTGCTAAATGCTGCTAAGATAAATACCAAAACAGCTTTCATTTTCTTGTAGGTAATTATGAAAGTAAGTTTGGCTATAATACTGAATAAATTATCTCAATGTCAAAGAAATGCAAAATATTATATCAATACCATCACACAAGATATTTTCAGGTGTCTCAGTCTGCCTTTTCTTTTTATTATCCTGATTGATTATACGATAATAAATAAATTCTGTATCAGAAATCGTTTCGTAACCGTTCACACTCAGTGCCATTTATAAGTGTATATTGTCAGCAATTGTAGTTTCAAAACGAACACAGGCCTTTTTTTCAAATTATTCAAGTGTCTAAATGAGATTAAGATAGGATACAGGTCACTAATGAGATAAACTCTTTGTTTGTATGATACAGGATAATTCTCCTGGTCTTATGTCAGCTGAATGCTAAATTAAAAAGTTAACATTTAAAAAAACGAATTTTACTGACAGGTCTACATGTCTCATATAATACTTCTGTTGGTAGTTTCATGACAACCTCTCAGGCTCAGCTTTATATAAAAGTATCTTGCAGGTCAGAAAAGAAATTTTATTACTACCTCTACAGATTCAGTTGGTCTATTGTTGTTGTACTATTGTTGCATTGCGAGAGAGAGACTGCTACTATAGCTGTTTTCTTTTGCTATTAAATTCCGTGCCATATCTCCATTCTAAATGCTAAAAGGCGTGGATAAACTTTTAGCAATACTATTTCCTTTTCACCACATCGCTGCTAGGTGTCGCTACTGGTCCCTCACACAGTCAGTTGTTTGTAGCGCAGGGCTTCGCTACCAGAGGGCTCTAGCGGAGCTGGCGACGACTCACTCTGCCGGGATTTGCTGCTCCACTCCTGAACGAGTACGCCAGCTGAGATACCCGCTAAATCCTCACACTAAACGAGAAGCGTAATAGCACCAATGCTACATAAGGCAAATCGTGATCAGCGAAACCACCACTATTATAACTGCTTGCTGAAAATACTGCTACAAACTATTTAGAGCGGAAGGGAGCACCTTACCGAAGCCGATCTAGAGGAAAATCCATTTGGAATGAACAGAACCCATATCTATAACATCCTTAGATACAGAAACTTTTGACAATGTTGACCAGAATATGCAGTTTGAATTTAAGATGCAACCAGGAATAAAATATAGCGAGAGAAACATTACTTAGAACTCCACCAGAAATGAGACAGAGGCTGTACAAGTCGAAGGACATAAAAGTAAGGCAATACGTGAGAAGTGAGTGAGACAGCGTTCTAGTCCATTGCCTGATGTTATTCATTCTATATGCAGGGTGTTTCACACTACTCGGGACTGTACAGGCGATTTAACTGATCAAGTTTTACATAGGAATCTACTTCTGAAAACGTCATCTTGCGATGCTACAGAACGTCAAAGTTATAGGAACCGGCATCTACAAAAATAGATGGATCCCACGAAGATGTTACAAACTTTCTAAGATGATGCAGATGGATAAATGCGTACATTTGTGATTATGTCCTTGCACCGGAAAATTATAACAGAAAACCTTTCTGTTACCTCTGACAGCATGTAACGTTATCGTTGTTGCTAGGACGTAGGAAAGGAAACTTGCAGAGGCGGTGGTATGGAACGAAAGAAGAAAACAATGTGCAGTACACATAGGCTGTAAGATGCATACATCATGAACCATGAGCACTTGTTCATCATCGCTTGCGTGAAAGCCATCTCCACTATTGAACAAGTGCTTACAGCTCCAGGATTATGCAGTTTAGAGTCCATGTTTACTGCACTTTTTTTCTTGTTTCGGTCTATACTGCCGCCTCTGAACGTTGCCTACCCTACAATCCTAGCAACAACAGTACCAGTACACGTATTCCACTGTCAGAGGCAGGATAACGATTTTCACTTACAACTTTCGACACGTTTGTTTCCGGTACAGGGGCCCTTACCTCAAATCGATACATTTGTCTGTTTCCATCATACTAGGAAGTTTGTAACACAATCACGGATCATCTTGCATATACATACATTTACCGGAGCTGGCGCCTGTGACTTCGATGCTCCACAGCGTCGGTGGATGACGTTCGCAGGCATGAGTTTCTATGTAAAACTGCAAGCTCTAGAAGTGTTGTGGCTCAGTGGTCTGAAGAAGATGATTCTTGCGAGGAAGGAAATATATTTGAAGATGCAAGTAGTGAAGAATTAGCCAATGAACCTGCAGATGTGAATATTGAGGCAGATGGCAGTCCTTCCGATAATATTACTTCATCAGAGTCTGAAAATGGAGCACCACCACAAAAAGGTATAGAAGACCACACATACATTAGTCGGAATGGAGCGATTTGGAAATTAGATCCTCCTGCAACTTTTCGTACGCCTGTCCATAACATCGTAAAGAAGGCACCTAGTCCAGCCCTTGGTTTGAATACCTGTAAACCTAAGGATGCCTGGGACTATTTCATCTCCAAGGAAATGATCATCTGCACAAATATTGAAGGCAGAAGAGTGGCTGCTTTACGTGGAAAAACGTTTTGCTTCCTGGAATGGTGGGTTTTCTTGGTCTTTTACTGCTTTCTGGTGATGAGAAGACTTGGGATGTCCTTATTAGAGAATTATTCTAGGATGAAAAGGAAAATCCTACATAGAAGGCTACCTTGCCAGTAAATAGATTCGAGGATATAAGGAGAATGATTAGATTTGATGACAGGCGTACCCGTGAAGCTCGATCTGCAGATGACGCAGCAGTTCGCTATGTATGGGAACTATTTCTTGACAAGTGTAGAAATAGAATGAATCCCAATCATTCGCTGACAGTTGACGAACAGCTAGTCCTAATCCGTGGAAGATGCAGCTTCACCCAGTATATGCCCTCTGAACCAGCCAAGTGTGGCATAAAAATATTTTTGTTATGTGATCATATGCTTTAGAGGGAACTGTTTACACGAGAAGGAAACCCCATGAATTTATTCAGAAAAATCTTGGATTGAATGTAGTGAAAGATCTTGCTAAAAGCATTCAATGATCATCAAAAAATATTACCGTTGACAACTTCTTTACTAGTGTGCTTCAGAAGCAAATTACAGTGGTGGGAACAATCAAACAAAATAAACCAGAAATTCCTAATGAGATGAAACCATCTGTCTCAAGAGCAATTCATTTCTCTTTGTTTGCATTTATAGGTGTCATTACAATGGTGAGTTATCTTCCCAATAAGAAGAAGTCTATAGTTCTCATTAGCACAATGCAATACGACAGAAACATTGATGAAACTCATGCAAAAAAGAAACCAGATGCAATAAACTTCTATAACTCTACGAAGGGTGGAGTAGATAAATGGACCAGAATATTCGTTATTACACTTGCAAGAGAAGAACGAGAAGATGTCCATTTGCATTATGGATGAACATGATGGACATCGCAGCAATGACCACTGAAATTTTATTTTCCGCCCAACATCTGACATACCATAGTGGAAGAAGTAATAAAAGGCGTTTGTTCCTAAGAGGTTTAGCAGAGGAAATGGTAAGACCTCTAATGGAACTTCATATTCAGATCCCTAATCTTCCAAAGAAAATCGTTGATGATATGCGAAGATGTCATATTGCCAAACCAACTACATGTTTCAGGAAAAAGAAGAAGATGCAATTATTGTCCATATAAGAAACACAGGAAAAGTGCTATGACATGCATTAAGTGCAAACCCAACTTTTGTAAGGAACATAGTGGCGTTCTTTGTGCTTCTTGTTTGTCACATGTTGAAAACTAAGAAAGATGCAATTTTATGTGAACAATGAATAATAACTTTTTATAAAAATATTGCCTATACACATAATACTGTGAATAATGAGCATGTTTTAATTGAAGAAATTGGTTGTAATAAGTGTTTTAAAATGTAAACTGCAAGTTATAAGTGAATTAATAAAATAATTTGTATATGTTGTTTGTAAAGGAAAGTAACTAATAAAAATTCACTCTTAGAGTTTTACATAAAAGAAATGTTAATCAGGCCCACCAGATCCTGTCACTGTATCTTAGGAATCTTGCGATATGACATAAAATTTGACAGAACGAAATTTAACTCCAAAGAATGAATATGTGGAAAGAGGAAAATTTTAAATTAGGTCAGGGCCTTGGAGGCCCTGCATATGCTTTCACGTGTGTTTTCGGCACCATGCATCCTAGCGTTAAGAGAAACAGAATGTTTGCATAAAGGCAAACCGCCGGGCTGTCCCCGAGTGAATGATACAGACGTCGAACGCATCCGCCACAGTTTCACGAGGGGTCCGCAGAAATCCGTTCGCCGTGCAGCTCGACAGCTCAGCACGCCCCCGATGTCCGTCTGGCGTCTATGCGTCGACGTTTCTGCATCAAACAATATTAAATTCAGCTACTGCGAGCTGTTCGTGAGGGTGCTAACATCGTGTGAAGTTCCGTAATTTCACTCTTGGCAAGGTGGAGCATGGCTGTTTTCTCCCACAGTTAGTGTTTAGTGACGAGGCAACACTCCGTTTACATGGAGAGGTGAACTGTCATAATGTGACAATATGAGGTACGGGACAACCACATGAAGTTGTACAACATAAAATATACTCTCCTAAATTTAATATTTGTCTTATGTATTCCTATTTTTTGTCTGCATCCTAGATATTTATAGGCATCTGATTATTCCAGCGCTTCTATGCAGTCGCTGTGGTTATCCAATATGTAATCTTCTTCTTTAGTGTGTTTTCCCTTGTCTATGCTATTTTTCTTAGATAGTGGGTTCAGAGCAAGGCAGAACCAGAAAGGACTTAATGAGTCTCCTTAGTATATTCGACGCTTAATCTGTATTGGCTGTGATGTGATATTATTTGAATTTGTTTGGATATTAAGTGTCGTTTTTCATTACTATGTTTAGGAACTGTATCAATTTAGGATCTACTTTGTATATTTCCAATATTTATAGTAACCATGAGTGGGGTACACTATCAAAACCTTTTCAGTAATCAATGTATGTGTAGTGTAGCGTCCTTTGTTTAGTTTTAGCTTGATATGTTACCTCTGCATCTATTATCAGGTGCTCTTTACATACTCGTGCTCCTTCGCAACAGCCTTTTTGTTCTTCATTTATAATTTTGTTCTGTGTTGTATGTATCGTTATTTTCAGTGTAATGACTGAAGTTAATATTTAGTATATTGTTGGTAGGCATGTCATGGGGCAATAATTTGCTGGGTTTGCTGTGTGTGCTTGATCTTTAGGTTTCAGACAAGTTATTCCTTGTGTATGTGTATCAGGGAATGTGTATGGGTCTGCAATGTAACTGTTAAATTATTTAGTTAGATGTGAATGTGTTGACGTGAACTTCTTTAGGCAGAAATTTGCTATTTTATCTTTTCCAGTGGTTTTCCAATTGTGTGTAGAATTAATTGCTTTGGTCGCTTCATGTTGCAAAATTATCACTTCAGGCATTTGTGGTATCATCTTTTATGTCTCTGTTTTCGCTTGTATCCACCGTGCATGTCTTTTATGTTGTACCGGGTTTGACCATATGTTGTTCCAGAAGTGTTCCATGTCTGTTATGTTTGGTGGATTGTCTATTTTAATGCGTGTGTTATCTATTGTCTGGTAAAATTTCTTTTGGTTTGTGTTGAATGTTTGGTTTTGTTTCCTTCTATTTTCACTTTTTTTGTATGTTCTAAGTCGTTTGGCCAATGCTTCTAATTTCTGCTTCTTTTCATCTAATTGCTCTATCGCTTCTTGTTGTGAGATTTTACCTAACCTTTTTGGTTTTTTATATGATATTTCTTTTCTTAGAAATTGTGTTAGCTGTCTGATGTCTTCTCTCAGTTTTTCTATTCCGATCTGTAGCCTGTGTTGCCATGCAGGTTTTGTGGGTTTCTTCTGTGTGTTGGTTGGTTCTGATGTCTGTCTAGTGTGTAAATTTAGTGTAGAGAGTGCTCCTATTTAAACCAGTAGTTGTAACTCTCCCATAGTTGTGTTTCCATTTATTTTGTTGTGTATGATTGTGTTGATAGTTTTTATTGTTGTTTCGACTTGTGGGTTATTTGGCGGTGTATGCAAGAATGGTCTAATGTCTATATTTGTGTCTTTGTATTCTATATATGTCAGCTGAAATTTTTCTTTTATATCTAACATGTGTGTCACTTCGTGTTCTATTTGTACTTGTTCTGGTGGCAGTCTTAAGATTTCGTTTTCCTCTGATTGTTTAATTGATGCGTGTTGTTCTTTGTTTGTTTGCTCTGGGATGTGTGAGTCCATTACTGTATTATTTTCTTCTTCTTCTGATTTTGCCTTTGCTAGAGCCGTCTTTTAAGTTTGCAGGAGCCACCGCTAGTTGCTTCTTTTGGACTGCGACATTACTGTTCTTTCGAAATGTGCCGTTTGTTACTCTTAAAACCAACATGGAGAGCTCCCCAGCGGTGGGGTCGACTTTTTGAAACCAAATAAGCGGTAGTGTAACTCAAGACCCCCCAGTATCAGACCCTGCATCCAGGTGGGCCTCCGTTTGCAAGTAACTGACGCAGAAGAGTTTGGAATTTTGCGTCATGCTATATAGCGTTAAGGAAGTCTTATTCCATAGTCTTGTTGCGTGTCATAATGGTTAGGACAGAAGCTTAACCATGCCTCGTCAGGTGCAGTAAAATTTTTTTTAAGTCCTTATCGAAATGACTTTGGTGCCTATTTTTACTCAATTTATTATTTTAAATGTAATTTCTTTCGTTCTATTCCTTTGTCACATCGTTTTAATCACCGTATGAACTTTTCCATTTGTTTCATTTTTCTTTGCATCATTCTTCTTCCAATCGGAATTTTTGTGAATGTGTATTTTATTGTACCTATCTGTTTGACTATTCAATTACTTCAAAACTCCGATAAATTAATTAAAAAAAC
Source organism: Schistocerca gregaria (assembly GCF_023897955.1). NCBI lineage: Eukaryota > Metazoa > Arthropoda > Insecta > Orthoptera > Acrididae > Schistocerca > Schistocerca gregaria. The sequence goes on along the minus strand of NW_026061824.1, from coordinate 17,291,641 downwards.
AAAAGACGAAATAATCTATTTATATTGACTGTGCATTAACGTGAAAAACGTATTTTTCATTACAAGACGTGCCTTTTTCTGCATGGTAATCGACATACAAATATTTAAAACATTACCTAAATTCTTTGTGTGCTATGGAAATGTATGGTAGATGATGATATGAATGAGAGAAGGTTTTCTAAGTAAAACAAAATTCAAGCAATGTGAGAAATCGATATAATGAACACAATAACGAAAACACAGGGCCATAAAAATAGGAGAAATTAAATCGGAATTAGTACACGAAGATAATTAAAAGTTCACGAACAAATATTTCCAGTGGAAAATGGATGATAAGAAGAAAAATTAGACCAAATGAAGAAGTTCATATCACTATTGAATCACGTGACCGAGGAGCGGAAATAAAAAAAAAATATATTTACATCAGTTGAATGAAAATGATTATCAATATCACTTCGATAAACACCTAGCATAGATTTCTTCCTCTGGTGAGATTCGAACCCACAACCTCATGCATGTGAAGCTAGTATCCTTTCCAATACCCTCACAACCTACCTAGGTCATTCGGCTTTCTTCACGTTATTGAGTCTCACACAAAATTCCGAATTTCTTTTCTCGTCAGTTCCTCGAAAACGTCTACCCACCAGGATGAATGGCTGCACTGTGTGATACTTGGGTGCTTAACCTACATAACCGTATAGATGGTTACAGAAAGTCGATCCTACCCCTGGAGAAATCTCCTTGTAAGACATAACGAAAGAGTGCCGCCGTTTCATTATATCTACTGATACGGTGGTCGACACACAGTTAGTAGTGTAGCCATAGTAACACAAACGGTCTGAAAACTGCACGATCTAAGCAACGAGGGACTACCTCGCACTTAGTCCAAAGGAAAATCTCCAGAATTACTAAAAGACTTGTAGCCAATGAACCGAGTCCCCTGAAGTCATTTAGTCCGTAGCGACTGCTGAGAACCTTCAGAGCAGTCATTAGGATTCGCACTCGACTACTTCGATGTTACACGTTCGGTGCCCTACTCTATGGAGCTGAGTCATGGACTGTATTAGGCATTTGAAATGCGATCGTATGGAAAAATATTAAGGATACCATCGACAGATTTAGTCAAAAGTACGGCGGTACGAAAATGTAGAAATTCTCAACAGCATCCAGAGAGCAGAACTCGATTGTTTTGGTAGCGCAATTCCGCAACAACAAATAAAACCTGTTGAAATTAATAATTCAAGGAAACATTAATGGCCGGCAGTCTGGACGAGCGTTTCTAGGCGCTTCAGTCTGGAACCGTGCGACCGCTACGGTCGCAGGTTCGAATCCTGCTCTGGAAATGGGTGTGTGTGATGTCCTTAGGTTACTTAGGTTTAAGTAGTTGTAGGTTCTAGGGGACTGATGAGCTCCGATGTTAAGTCCCATAGTGCTCAGAGCCATATGAACCATTTTTTGAAAGATTAATGGAATATGTGATCCACGACGCATAGGATTAACCTGGCTAAATAACTCAAACCAGCAGTTTGGGTTCAGCACTGAATCAATGTTCTGAAAAACCATGGACGGACAACAGATCATGCTATCGATCGGCAGTGTTACTGGAGGACGAGGTACTTAAGAGAGGAAGAATGACAATGCTTAAAAATTACATAAATGCGCACCATTAAATTTAATACTCCACTCATATAATCGCGCTAGCTGCCATTAAAATTAATCTGCAATTGGCATACAGTTAAAATTTTTTGAACCTAGTGCTCTTAACAGCACTCATGTCACCACTTATTTTAATCAATGTATTTATTTTCTCAGACATCCACCGTACGAGGACGCACTGAAAAGTAATGTCGACAGATGTTTTACGTGAAAACTCTCAAAGCTTTTTAAATAAAACAAACTTCATTAACATTCTACATTGTATTCTTCACGTCTATAAATTTATTTCTCAAGCCACTCACCCTCGGAACCAGCAAAATTTCCCCAACTAGATACTATTTTGTTGACACCGTCACAGTGTACTGTTTGACTATGTTAACAGAGCCACAACCTTACCTCTGCTTGCACCGCTTGAAACAACTGAAGTGCTCAAAGGTTTTCTTAGTTTTGCGATAGACGAAAATCGAGACTGTGTGTAGGATGATCGACGGCAGTGCAAGGACGTCGGCTTGCTGCAGATGCCGCAGCGATCGTGTGTAGTTTGGCACTGCCGTGCTCAAGGAGAGTGTGCTCCACATGCGGACGAAGTCTTCGAATTCGTTCTTTTAGTTTTGTGAGCTCTTTCTCACCCACCAACATAGTCACTCAGATAAGAGAGGTAACTATCCAAAATAAGGATAAACACTTGTTACAAAACGCTCCTTACGCAAAATCAGAGGGCTGCAGATATCCAAAGTAAAGATGTAGAATGTTACTGACTTCATCAAATAAAACAGACCGAGTCATTATCTTCTCAGCACGCCGTCGTGTTATAAGCACAAAAATCCAAAAAATTGTTTCAGAGCAAATTATGCTGTATTTTTAAGTGATGATCTTTGTAATGTACATCTGTATTAAACGTTATGCTGGTGATATATGGTGACAATGCGTATTTATATTTACAATGAAGAGAGATTGACCAGTGGCCAATATACAACTAAAACCAAGTTGTCAGATGGATATTAACTGCAATGGATTAGTGGAGAAATACAGGGATCAAGAAGTAGTTCGATTGTCTTGCCGCATGTATGCTATAGAGCACATCTTCCACCGGACTGCCTTGATGATGCATTGGATGGTAACAGCGTAGTAAATGCCCGGTGGCGAAAAGGTCATGAATTCGTAGACTATATAGTCAGTCAATAGATGGAAAATCCTAGTACACCATCTGAAATGTGGAATTGGTGAAGACAGACAGTCGACCGAAATTATATCGAAATAAATTAATTCTTAACTTGTCTTCAGTTGCGTTAGGTAACACCTCGATAGCTAACACATCTGCGTTCAGAGAATTTATTTCGAAGTGATTTCGGTCAGCTATCTACCGTCATCAATTCGATGCACAGGACCATGAATACTGTCGAAGTTTGGCATAGCAAACGATACTCAATCAGGCAAAGGTATCTGAACCTACAATTTCTGATCAATATGCTAAAGGAGAATGTAATAAAATCAATACCTGAAATTTAAAAAAATGTAATCCGTCGGTTAGCCTCTTCAGTGAAAGAGATTAAAAATAAATCCGTGTTGAAAAGGAGTTAAAAGATATTTTAAGAATACATAATGACTTGGTGGATTTAAGGAGTTTAAAATTTACGTCATTCGTACGAAAAGTTCGTAAAATAAGACAGAAGTAATGTTGTAGAACAGAAAATGTAAAAAATAATATTTTTTTAAACACGGCTATGCACAGCCTTAAGCCTAGATAAAATGTGGAGGGGCGATCTTATTACAAAACAACAGGCAGAGCCTCCCCATTGTCGCGGCTTCCTTTGCAGGTCGGAGAAACCGCAGCTAAAATGTATGTGGCCAGAAACACCACGTTGACTCACGGCCGCAGAAGCCCATGACACCCTTTAAGAGGCGGCGAGGCATCTCGTACAGTAGTTATATGAGAGTGAATTTATTCCTCGCTCCTCATGAGACATCATCAAACTTATTTTCCTGCTTCTGGAGTGTCTACAGCGAGTATGAGGGAATCCCGAAACGTGACATCTTACTTTTGTACTGCTCTCCGTTCCACACCTTCAAGGACAAACTTCTTTTCTGTGGCACTCGAACACTTGTACTTCTTCGATGTCATTTTCACGGCGGATCTATGTACTGTACTTATGCTTTATTGAGAAAACACGTAAATTTTTCAAAGTGTTTAGAGATGAAACGATTATCTTAATAACCGATAAAACAATTCCAGATATCGAGTATTACGTACTGGCTGGCACTTCATTACGAAATGTTTACGGGGCTGTCTGTTGTGACAGTCGCTTCCGTTTATGGAATGTACCGAACACAGGAGGTTTCTTCGGTAAACAGAAGTTCTTACATGGGTCTTGACAACACGATCGAATTACAGAGGTTCAAATAGTGAGACGCGACTGTGTGGAACTGCATAGGCAGATTTCGGTCTCTGGAAATAATTGTAACTCAACTAAGGGCTTTATAGCGACACGAACGTCAGCCGGGTAAATAAGTCGTACACTAAGTGGACATCCAGCGGACGCAAGTAAACACTTCCTGTTACACCACGCCACTGCTGCCTCGGTGTAAACACGGAGGACAACAGGAAGTGCTCTACGACCACTAGCTGGACTATGGAGCAAGAAACAGCCGGGGTCCCCGGTGGTCTAGTGGTAAGGGGGTCTGAAACGTTCCAGCGCCTCGGCTGGGGCTATTCACCCCAGCCGGGCCGGGGTTCAATCCCCGGCCGGCGCTGGAATTTTCAGACTTCCGAACACTAGCCTCCACCTCTGCCTTGGCATGTGGCGCATGTCAGGCACCCCCGTGGGGTCCGTGCTTTGGATCCCACACTACAAACTGTACCTGATTATGCTGCTACAAACATTTAAAATTTTAATTCGCACACTTTCTTCACCAGACTTCATCTACATATATTTTAAGGTATTTAATATATCTCACTATCAAAAGAAACTGCTTGGTATATTTGTAGGATTACAACTATGAAATAAAACCCTTACAAAAAAAAAAAGATTTTGTTTTCCTTCGTGTACTGAATACTGCTGAGGTTAATACCCAAACATGTGCCATTTTCCTGTAGTTACCAGTGAATATTCGAAAAAAAGGTTATCATACTGATTCATATATTACATACTGTATTTCACACATTCTCAGTGCTGAAAAAGCAATAATTATTTCAACATCATAAGAAAATACAAAATATTACATCAATAGCAAATCACAAGCCAACGCTGTGTTATTTTTAGTATCATGATTGACTATGTGATAAATAAATCCTGTATAAGAAATCGTTTCGTAATAGTTGACAATATCTTTTAAAAATACTTTTCACTAATTGCATTTTCAAAAACGAACAAAGGCCTTCTTTTTTCTCAAATTATTCTAGTATCAAAATGAGATGTTTGATGTGACACAGGTCACTAAAGAGATAAACTCTTTTTTGTATGAAAAACGTTATTTCTCGTGGTTTTATGTGAGCTGAATGCTGAATCAAACAGATAATACTTAACGTTAACAAGAGGAATTTCTTGGGGATTTCACTAACAAGCCCATATATTTGATATAATATTTCGATTAATAGTTATATGACAACCTCTCTGCCTCTACTTTATGTAAAAGTATCTTTTGGATCAGAAAAGAAATTATGTTACTACTTCTATGAGTTAAGTCTGGTTGAATGAAAGAGATTGTAAAGGCCTTAGCCGAAGATGCAGAATGTTACCTTCTCTGCAAGGCATTTGCCATCAGTAATGAGTGAAACTGTAAAATAGGAAAAATGGATGACAAACGTCTATTACTGTTGTACTATTATATCACTAACGTTGCATTGCATAAACTTACTTACAGTTCTCGTTGCTGTTCAATATTCTTTAACTCACTATACCGTGCGATTATTTTGTTAACATTTAATATAACAGTAGCCCTGTTCCGAGCCACATATCCATTTTTAATGCTTAAAACTGTGGACAAAACTATTAGTAATACTAAATTACGAAGAGGGAATGATGAATGTAACATGCTGCATACATTAATGTCGCTCGAGATGTAGTTTGCATTATATGTTACGAGAACAGAATTATTTTGTAATGTGTGAAATACACAAAAATACGGTAACAGACAAACCGAGCAGTGATGCCGTAGTCTGTTTTGTAATAATAGTGTAAAGGAAGAAATAAACAGCAACTAGACATTTAAGTCACTCAATATCCGCGGCCATTTTGCGGTTCATCACTTCGCTGCTACGTGTCGCTACTAGTACCTCACACACTTCGTTGCCTGTAGTGCAGAGCTTCGCTACCAGAGGGCTCTATCAGCATCGGCGAGGACTCACTCTGTCGGCGTTTGCTGCTTCACTGCTCAACATCTATGCTCGCTGATCTGCTGCTAAATCTTCTGAATAAACGAAAAAAATAACACCAACACCAAATATGGCAAATAGTGATAATTGTGAATACTACCGAACCATCTCTTTCATACGTCCTGGCTGAAAATACTGATCCAAAATATTTACAGAGGAATGGAACACATTAGAGGAGACGAGCTATAGGAAAATCGAACACACTAGCCGCTAGAGATCGGTTGAAGAAATTCAACCCATATTTATAACATCTATAGATGTAGAAAATAACTTTTCACAGTTTTGACCAAAATATAGTTTGAATTTAAGATGCAACCAGCGATAAAATACAGTGAGCGGCATGTTATCTAGAGCTCTGCCAAAAATCAGCCAGCAGATGTAAGACTTATAAGAAAGCTGGTAGTTGATAGTTGAGGAGGGAGAGAGAGAGTGAGTTTGCATACAGAAAGTTTCACACGTCGTGCGACACACTTATCGCGTTTGTAGAGGGGACCTACCTGGGAATCGATGTCTGGAAACGTCATCCAGCGAGGCTACAGAGTATCAAAGTTACAGGCGCAGTAGTCTGTAAAATGTGTGTACACAGGGAGATCCAATGAAGATGTTATCAATTTTCTATGATGATGGAGATGGATAAATTTGAGGTTATGTCCCTATAACGAAAAATTGGAAGAGAAGACATTCCTGTTGCGTGTGACAGTATGTACCGGTAGTGTTGCAGCTAAGATGTAGGGCAGGAAACTTTCAGAGGTGGTAGTATGGACCGAATGTCCAGTACACATGGGCTGTAAAATGCATACCTTAAGAGCTGTGAGGACTTGTTCATCTTCGCTAGCATAAAACATATCTCCACTGTTGAACAAGTGCTCATAGCGCCTCAGGTATGCATTTTGTAGCCCATGTTTACCGGACATTTTTTTCTTACTTTGATCCATACTACCGCCTATGAAAGTTAGCAACAACAGTACCAGTACTTGTATTCCGCCGTCAGAGGTATGATAACGATATTCCCTTGTAACTTCCGGAACATGATACATGATCAAATTGATAAATAATCACGGCATCACACTCTACTTACATACATTCGTCGGGGCTGGTGCCTGTATTTTGATGCTCTGTAGCCTCGTTAGATGACGTTTGCATGCATGAGTTACTAGGTAAAATTGCAAGCTCTAGAAATGTTGAACACCTTGTATAAAGAAAGCAACATACGAAACGAACGAGATATTTGGGAAATTAATCGAAGATAAGAAAGAAGAAATAGAAATTGTTTCCAAATCGACCTTTCATTTCGCTGCTGCTGATTTGAAATTTCGTGGCATTTATTCGCTCTGAAGAGGATCGTTCAAATGATGGTCGAAATGTCGTTATTTTAGTTGTTTCACTGTTGTATAATGACATGGCCTAGTACCCAAAATGATTTTCTTAAATTTGTTTGTAGGAATTCTATCGCTTCTCAACGATATTTTCAGAATGATAGTAGTATTTTTTCCTACACCTACCAACTTTAATAGTGCTAGAAATGATGAAAATATTACCTAATACTTTTTGATATGGAGACAGAGACGGTGCTTGGTTTTAATGATAACAATATACAGGAAAATTCAGCCATGTTTCTGCGAAGTAGCATTACGCCGAAATTCTGAAATACATCCGTATATTTCGAATGTGGTACAACAGCTGTAGGTAGGAGACGAGGTACTGCAGAAGTAAGGCTGTTTAGACGGGGCGTGAGTCGTGTTTGGGTAGCTCAGATGGTAGAGCACTTGCCCATGAAAGGCAAAGGTAGCGAGTTCGAATCTTGGTCCCGCAAAGAGTTTTAATCTGCCGGGAAGTTTCATATCGGCGCACACTCCGCTCCAGAGGGAACTAATTCTGGAAACAGCTGTATAGTTACTGGAGAGATACAGGATGTTCCAAAATCACGTTAAAAACTTCTAGGGAAATGAGTAATGATATTTTGAAGAGGAGCCCATGTATGGAAAGGTATACCCGTGCTACAGCCGTATGAATACACCTTCGCTAATGTGGTATGCAAGAGGGTTATAATCACTGGGGGGGGGGGAGGGGGTTACTTACGTCGGATCGTATGATGTCATTTGACAGCTGTCTCCTCTCTGACCTGGTTCGAGTCTCGTTCATGTTTCTGTGAGTGTTAGAGGAACATTGCTGAGTACACTTTTGCCGAATATACCGACACGAGTATTCTGTGTGGCGAAGCTCACAGTACTGGAAGAGCTGCTGGTCGCGTTTATCAAGATCGTTGTCCACAGCGTCTGACTCCTCCCCACACGCTTTTCGTTACCATTGCACAACGTCTTCGAGTAAGGGTGCCTTCAACGTCATCAGGTGCGTGTGTGGTGCCCGTGGAGACGCAGCGCACGCGAATTGGAAAATATATTTATATGGATATGGTGTCTGTTCTTTCGGACATGTCCGAAAGGACGCTACGAATGTAGTGTGTGGTCATACATAGGTGAGAAAGTGGGTCTCGCGGGAGGCGTGCGCGAGATAATTCCTGTAGTCTCACTATCCTCTGTGCCGTCGGTGGCTCAGATGGATAGATCGACTGCCATGTAAGCAGGAGATCCCTGGTTCAAGTTCCGGTCGGGGCACACATTTTCACCTGTCTTCGTTGATATCTATCAACGACCGTCAGCAGATGAAGGAAATAATATCATTCTAATTTCAAATTGGAAAAGGCCCTCCTGTTAAAACAGTGTCTCTGAAGACCGATTTCTCTGTTTCTTTGATTATTAACGAGTGAAACTGTAGAACAATAGATGTACTAGATCATATTTACACTGAAATGCCAAAGAAACTAGTATAATAACGCATATTCAAACAGAGAGGTATATAAACAGGCTTAATATGGTGCTGCGGCCGGCAACGCCTGTTGTTGTTGTTGTTGTTGTTGTTGTTGGGATGTTTAAGGGGGACTAAACAGCTAAGGTCATCAGTCCCCCATTCCAAAAAAACCAGCGAAACAAAATTTACGGAACAGGTAAAACCTCAAGGGGGGAGGAGACGCCACTCCCCCCAGTCACTGAAAGAACACCAATGTGTCAGCGAACACTAGAGACAAGAAGAGTACAGACGAACACTGGACAGAAAGAAACGGAAGAAAATCAGAGGGTCGGAGACTGGTTGACTGACCATGGGTAAAAAAATTGGGAAAGAGTCAACCATCCGAATACACACATTAAAATCTGCAACCAATGAGACACTCGAGGACAAGATACACAGAAAGGGAAAGGGACAGGTCCCCCTAAATGGAACCATAAAAAGGACTACCATGGATAAAATTTAAAACGTCGTCAGCCATGGAGGCATCGTTGCATAAAACCAAAGGCAACGTGCCCGGGAGATTAAAAGTCTGCCGGAGGATGCACAGGCGGGGACACTCCAACAAAATGTGGGCGACCGTCAACCGGGACCCACACTGACACAGGGGGGATCCTCCTGACGCAAAAGATGTCCGTGCGTCAGGTAGGTATGGCCGATGCGGAGCCGACACAGGATGACAGAGTCCCTGCGAGAAGCCCGCAGGGAGGACTGCCACACATCGGTCGTCTCCTTGACAGGCCGCAGTTTATTCGGAGAAGTCAGGCTACGCCACTCGTCACGCCACATCTGAAGCACCTTATGGCGCAACGCCAGCTGCAAATCACGAGCCGGGAGGCCGATCGCCAAAGTGGGGGCGTCGACCGCCCCTTTGGCCAGCCTGTCGACACGTTAATTCCCCGGGATGCCAAGTGACCTGGCGTCCGAACAAAGACCACCGAAAGACCAGAGCGGGTAATGGCAAAAACAGACTCCTGAATAAAGGATATACCAGAGGAGAAGAGGTATAGCAGCGGTCGATAGCCTGGAGGCTGCTCAGGGAGTCACTGCAGATGACGATGGACATACCTGAGCAGGAACGCATATGCTCAAGAGCGCGCAATATGGCCACCAGCTCTGCAGTAAAAATACTGCAGCCAGCCGGCAAGAAGCGCTGTTCAACATGGGCAGCGTGAGCAAAAGCGTAGGCAGGACGACCATCCACCAGGGAACCATCAGTGTAGACAGGCTCACAGCCTGAAAATGAGGCGACGAGCGCAAGAAAACGGTGACGGAGGGCCACATGCGGAACCGAGTCCTTGGGTTCCCGTGCCAAGTCCAGGCGGACGGACAGACGGGTCACACACCAGGGAGGCGTGGGTGCACAGGCCCGGAAGGGCGGCAGAAGAGGGAACGACCCCAGTTCCGACAGCAGGGACTGGACACGGACAGCAATGGAAAGCCCAGACCTGGGTCGCCGGTCGGGCAGAGGGAGGACCCTGGCATGGAAAAGCAGGCGATGATTGGGATGGCCCGGTGAGCAATGCACGTGGACAGCATAGTCGGCGAGCAGTCGGTGGCGGCGAATCCGCAGCGGGGAACCCCGGCCTCCACCAGCAGACTATCCACAGGGCTCGTACGGAAAGCACCAGTTGCAAGCCGAACCCCACAGTGGTGTATGGGGTCCAACAACGTCAACACTGAGGGCGATGCAGACCCATAGGCCAGGCTCCCATAATCAAGCCTGGACTGCACAAGGGCTCTGTACAATCGCAACAGCGTGCTGCGATCCGCACCCCAAGACGCATGGCTCAGGCAGCGGAGGGCGTTGAGGTGCTGCCAGCACTTTTGCTTCAGCTGAGTAATATGAGGAACCCATGTGAGCCGGGGAACCAAAGACGAGTCCTAAGAAGCGGCTAGTGTCCACCACTTCAAGTAGGTGACCGTCGAGGTAAAGTTCCGGATGAGGGTGGACCGTCCGACGCCTGCAGAAGTGCATAACTCGAGTCTTGGCCGCAGAGAACTGAAATCCATGAGTCAGAGCCCATGATGCCGCCTTGCGAACGGCTGCTTGCAGCCTGCGTTCGGCGACTCCCGTAGTCGTTGAGCTAAATGAGATGCAGAAGTCGTCGGCATACAAAGAAGGAGACACCGACGACCCCACAGCTGCAGCCAGACCATTAATGGCCACTAGAAATAAGGAAACGCTCAATACCGAGCCCATTTTCCTGTATATAAGATGAACTAGAGGCGGCACCGACTTGCACCCAGAAAGAGCGGCGCAATAAAAAGTTTTGAAGAAAAGCTGGAAGCTGACCACGAAGACCCCACTCGCGCAACGTAGCAAGGATGTGATGCCTCCATGTTGTGTCATATGCCTTCTGCAGATCAAAAAATACAGCAACGAGATGCTGACGGCGGGAAAAGGCCGTACGGATAGCAGATTCCAGCCGCACCAAATTGTCCGCAGCAGACCGGCCCTGACGGAAGCCACCCTGGGATGGAGCGAGGAGACCGCGCGACTCAAGGACCCAACACAAACGCCGCCCCACCATACGTTCGAGCAATTTGCACAAAACGTTGGTTAGTGTAATGGGACGATAGCCGTCCACCGCCAGAGGGTCCACACCGGGCTTCAAGATGGGAACGATAACACCCTCTCGCCATTGCGACGGGAACACGCCCTCGCTCCAAATGCGGTTAAAGATGGTGAGGATGTGTCTCTGGCAGTCCCTGGAGAGATGCTTCAGCATCTGTGCGTGGATGCAGTCCGGTCCTGGCGCTGTATCAGGGCAATTGGCGAGGGCAGCGAGGAATTCCCTCTCGCTGAAAGGAGCATTGTATTTTTCAGAACGACGTGTGTGGAATGATAACGGCGTCCACTCGGCGTGCTCCTTTAGAGAGCGAAAGGCAGGAGGGTAAGTTGCAGTCGCAGAGCTCGTAGCAAAGTGCGTGGCAAGGTGGTCAGCAATGGTGGCGGCGTCCGTGCAGACAGCGCCGTCCAGGGATTTTCCAGGGACACCCATAGGGGTCTGGTATCCATAAATCCGCCGGATGTGGGACCACACGAGCGACGGGGAGACACGGGAGCCCAAGGATGAAATGTACCTCTCCCAGCATTCCTGCTTACGCCGTGCAATAAGACGACGGGCCAAGGCACGGAGCTTCTTAAAGGTGATGAGGGTCTCCAGAGATGGGTGCCGCTTATGACGCTGGAGAGCCCGCCTACAGTCGCGAATAGCCTCAGCAATCTCCGGCGACCACCAGGGGACAGACTTCCTCCAAGGGAGTCCAGAAGAGCGAGGGATGGCAGTCTGGGCCGCAGAAATAATTGACGAGGTCAAGACACGGACCACCTCGTCAATGTCACCCTGTGGGAGAGAAGCAATGGTGGCAGCGGAAGTAAAAGCCGGCCAGTCAGCCCTGTTGAGAGCCCAGCGGGGCAGGCGCCCAGAAGAATGACACTGGGGCAGTGACAAATAGATGGGAAAATGGTCACTACCACACAGATCAGGATGAACTCTCCAGTGAAGGGATGGGACAAGTCCAGGGCTGCAAAGAGAGAGATCGATGGCCGAGAACGAGCCATGGGCCACACTGAAATGTGTGGGAGCACCGGTGTTCAAGAGGCTAAGGTCGAGCTGAGCCAACACATGCTCCACAGCGCGACCACGGTCATCGGAGACAGTCCCACCCCATAGAGGGTTGTGGGCATTGAAATCGCCCAGAAGCAGCAATGGCGGCGGGAGTTGAGCCAGCAGCGCAGCCAAGACATGTCGGGGGAGTTGCCCATACGGAGGAACGTAAACAGAGCAAACAGTAATAGCCGGCGAGAGCTCAATCCTGACAGCGACTGCCTCTAAAGGCGTCAGAAGGGGTACTGGTGAGCTACAGACAGAGTGGTGAACAAAGAGGCAAACTCCACCTGAAGCTCGTTCACAGTCAGCGCAGTTCTTATAGTATCCCCGATAACCGCGAAGGGCAGGGGTCCGCATTGCTGGAAACCAAGTTTCCTGAAGAGCAATGCACAGAACAGGGGAAACACTCAAAAGCATCCGGAGCTCAGGCAGGTGGCGGAAATAACCGCCGCAATTCCACTGGAGAATGGAAGCAGGAAGGGCCTGGGAGGGCGTTAAGTCCACTAAGAGGCAGACGGCGCCGCAGAGTCAACGGCCGCCACCGAGCGAGAGTCAGCTGTGTCCATAGGAGAGGTCCCCGAGGGTTCCGGGAGGGCGAGATCCGCGGCAGAGGCGAGGATCTCCACCGCATCCCCAGAGCCAGAGCTATTGACAGCAGGCGGTACTGAAACTGCCGGAGCGTCCTTCTTCTTGGACACGTTCCGGTCCTTCTTCTCGCGTCTGTCCTTTGGCTTAGAGGGCTGGGAGAGTTTCTCTGAAGGAGCGTCGGAGGCTGACGACGACGCAGAAGCCCTACGACCAGCAGGTGGATGAACCTTCAGCCACTGGCTGACATCCGGCGGGGTAGCAAAAGAAATGGAAGAAGGGAGGGCCCCGAGGGAGCCCTTCCGCGAGAGAGGAGCCGGCAGAGACGACGCCGGCGGAGACGACGCCGGCAGAGAAGGGGGAGGGGGAGGGGGAGTGGGAGGGATCGAGCCCCCTGGTTTTGGAGCAGATGTCACTCCTGAAGCATGTGCGGGGGGAGTGACAGAAGGGGGTTTGCCCCCAACTGCTAAGGGGGCAACAGAGGAAGGCTTGCCCCAAGACACAAGGGGGGCAGACAGAGATGGACGGCCCCGAGGGCCAACTGAAGGCGGCACAGAGGAGGCGACAACTGCCGCCCGTGACGATAACGTAGCTGCAGCATAAGAAGTTTGAAGAGGGACAGGATGCAACCTTTCAAATTTCAGTTTTGCCTCGCATAAGTAAGCCGGTCCAGGGTCTTAAATTCCATAATCTTCCGCTCCTTATGAAGAACGGGGCAGTCCGGCGAGCATGGAGAGTGGTGTTCCCCACAGTTGACACAGACAGGCGGAGGCGCACATGGAGAATCGGGATGAGAGGGGCGTCCGCAATCTCGACATGTGGCACTGGATGGGCAACGGGAGGACATATGCCCAAACTTCCAGCACTGGAAGCACCGCATCGGGGGAGGGATGTATGGCTTGACGTCACAACGGTAAACCATTACCTTGACCTTCTCAGGCAATACAGCACCCTCGAAGGCCAAGATAAAGGCACCGGTGGCCACCCTGTTGGTCTTGGGTCCTTTGTGCACACGACGGACAAAATGCACACCACGTCGTTCCAAGTCAGCTCTCAGCTCGTCATCGGACTGTAACAAGAGGTCGCGATGGTAAATAATCCCCTGGACCATATTTAAGCTACTGTGGGGAGTGACGGTAACAGGGACGTCTCCCAGCTTATCACACAAGAGCAACGCCCGTGACTGGGCTGGGGAGGCCGTCTTGAGGAGGATGGACCCATTCCTCATTTTAGACAAACCCGCCACTTCCCCAAACTTATCCTCCAGGTGTTCCACAAAAAACATAGGCTTTGTCGAAAGAAAGGAGTCACCATCAGTCCTGCTGCAGACAAGGTATTGTGGTACATAAGGCTCCTGCTTGGCACTAGATCTGCGTCCCTCCCATGGCGCAGCCAACGAGGGGAACGACTGAGGATCATATTGTGCAGCATCGAATTCAATTTTGCCTCGCTTAGAGACGCTGGTGGCAGTGCGACCACCAGCTTGGTGAGATTTATTGCGCTTCATTGCGCCACATCCGCCCAGGTGCCACCTACTCCGAACAAGGGCTCTCCCCAAGGACGCCACCAGCCAAAGCAACGGGTACCTGGCCGATATCCCATTGCCCGGAGTCCCCGTGCCCCAGACAAGATGGGCACATACTCCTTGGCATGCATGGGGAGGAAACAGCTCTGGCATCTGTAGTGCGATCCCTGCGTGGTCAGGGGGCTACCACCAAGAGGGTACATGACGACCCCACCACAACGGACTGGCTACCGTGCTGGATTTTAGGTGTTGAAAGGGTCCACAGTTGCCGTGGGCGCTAAGAAGGGGATTGCGCACAAGACGAGGAGGCAACCCAGAAGACTTGGGGTGTAAATCCCTCCACACGACAATAGATAGCATGCAATATGGAGGTGCACGAGGGACCAATAGAAAAACACCACGTAAGGCGTCCTTCCTCAAATGGCACGCACTAACAACGGAAATTTTGAAAATGGCAGGTCAAACCCAAGTGGGGACCATCATATAAGGCCGAAACTGTGAAGACTCCTTTTAGTCGCCTCTTACGACAGGCAGGAATACCGCGGGCCTATTCGTACCCCCGAACCCGCAGGGGGGGCAACGCCTGTGTAAGACATGTGTCTGGCGCAGTTGTTAGATCGATTACTGCTGCTACAATGGCAGGTTATCAAGATTTAAATGACTTTGAACGTGGTTTTATACTCGGCGCAAGGCCGATGGGACACAGCATCTACGAGGTAATGATGAAGTGGGGTTTTTCCTGTACGACCATTTCACGAGGGCACCGTGAATATCAGCAATCCAGTAAAACAACAAATCTCCGACATCTCTGCGGCCGGAAAACAATCCTGCAAGAATGGAATCTGAAGAGAACCGTTCAGCGTGGCGAAAGTGCAACGCTTCCACAAATTACTGAAAATTTCAATGCTTGACCATCAACAAGTATCAGCATGCGAAATATTCAATATATCTACATGGGCTTTCAGAGCCGAAGGCCCACTCGTGTACCCTTGCTCGCTGCACAGCACAAAGCTTTACGCCTCATTTGGGCCCATCGGTACGAACATTGGACTGTTTATGACTCGAAACATATTGCCTGGTTGGACGTGTCTCATTTCAAAATGTATATTCAGTATGGAAGTGTATGGGTATGAATACGACATCATGACTCCATGGACCCTGCATGTCAGCTGGAAACTGTTCAAGCTGGTGGAGACTCTGTGACGTTGTAGAGCGTGCGCATTCGGAGTTATGTGGGATCCCTGACACGTCTAGATACATTCTGTCTAATCACCTGCATCCATTCGTGTCCATTGTGGATTTCGACGGAAGTGGGTAATTCCAGCAGGACAAAGGAGCCTCCCACACAACCACAATTGCTACAGAGTGGCTGCAGGAACACTCTTCCGAGCTTAAACACTTTCGCTGGCCACCAAACTCCCCAAACATATTGTACGTCTCTAGTAAATTTTATAGCATTAACTAGCATATCTGGAATGCCTTGCAAAGTGTTGATCAGAGGAGATCTCTGCTCCCTCTTACTGTTACGGATTTATGGGCAGCTCTGCAGGTTTCATGGTGTCAGTTCCCTGCTGCGCGACTTCAGCCATCAGTAGAGTCCATGCCACGGCGTGTTGAGGCACTTCTGCGTGCTCGCGGGGGCCATAAACGATATTTCTTTGATTCCACAGTGTAACAAATTACTTGTCAATGTGACAGCCTTACCAACATGTTTTCAAATGGTTCTAGTATACGGTACGTCTCGGGAGACGGGTTACAATTTAAAATATGAGTATTATGTACTCAGTCCCCTCTACAAATTCTAGCAGGTAGTGATGGGAATTTCAAAACATCCTGTACGTTTCCAGCAAACTGTATAGCCGTTGACGTGTTACAATTGGTATCTGCGAATACATTCCATAATTTGTGACAGATCGTGAGGCGCGACTGCAGACGTCCGTAGCTTTTACCCAGGGGGCGTCTCGGCTACGGCAGCTCTGACGGCCACGAGAATAGCCGGAGGTAGAGAGCGCAGCACGGCTAGTTTGAAGGCCACTTTCAACTAGTGTTGCCAGAGGTGTCTCTTTTTAGAGATTCTACGACTCGCCCCACGTAAGCTTTATCTGCTAACATTTCGAAATACACTATCCTATCAATGAGTGTACAGACACCTATTAGTGGACATTAATATGCAGTGTGTCCAACCTTTGTCTCTATGGCGGCTTGAACTCTGCTCGGGACACTAAGTGAGGTGCCTGCCGACAATTTACGCACCACTCACGGAGATCGTATCTACGTGTTTGTACATGCAAGGCAATACATTGCTCAGCAAGATAGCCATATCTCTCACCAATTTTGAACATTTGGAGCACAATGGGCAGGTTCTTTAAAGCAGGTCGCGATTTTGGCGATGTAATGAACCAACTGAACTGAATTTGGTACCATATCCATCAGGAGGGTATCCACTAACTTTATCAGTCAATGTCAAGCCTAGTAACTGCCAGAGGTGGCCCAACACATTATCGACTTATCAATTTGTGAATCTCTTTGTCTTGAATTAATCATCCAGTTTTTCTTCAACTCTAATCATTCATTTGCCCCTACACGTACAGTCATGCTCAAAACTATCCTAACGCCCGAATTGAATTTCGCCTGATTCACATGCAACCCACATAACGCAACTGTCTAGCAGGTCCCCTTATCGCTCCTTGGTACAGTCGTTTGACTATTGAAAATGGTTCCAACAAATCACCACCAGAAAACACTGTTCTGTATCGCAATAACTCAAGATGTAAAGTAATACCACGATACTACAAATATCACGGAACACCTTATCACAGATAAGACTGCCCTTAAGGCTTGTAGCTCACATTTATTACAATAAATGACATACCTGACATTTTACCACTCTCATTATTATTACGTCAGATAGGTAATGCACATTGTAAATTCGTCGAATTCATGATTTACTCTTCAAAGTAACATACCGTACTTATTATTTAACACAAAATAAGATTAAAAATTAAAGGTATTCACGAGCAGCTAATTGAGAATATTTATGAACTTCAAATGACACGACGAACCGTCTCGTTCTGCATATGGATGCAAACTCAGGTCATGCAGACTAAGCAAAGATTTCGTGCCTGACGGAAACTAACAGTCACTCGTGATTAGGCATACAGAGAGTGATATACCTCGATTTTAGACTGAGCCAGTTTGCAAATACCAACTTTAAATTACATAGCGCAAGTATTTTTGCCGGACGCGAATTGCTACCCAGCACCTATTGTCCCTGTTAACGAACGACGAGAGATGTAGAATCTTGGTTCTTAACAAGTAACTTACTTGAATTGCCGTGAGGTAAGGCTTTGTACTGGGCAGGGATTCGAACTCAGAACTTAATCGAATAGATATCGACGCACAATCAACTGTGACATTTCGGATTTTCTCGGCAGTAGCTAGATGTTTTAACTGAAATGACGAGACGAAACATACATTTTTTTCCTTCCCAAGACTCCAACCCGGCATCTATCGCTGTTATATTCTAGAGAAAACGAACGTTAAATATGGGTTTGTTGCACCAGCAGCGACATGTGAGCGTGTTGGAACTAGAAATAATATGACGAAGAGTTCAGTGCTCACTGGGAATACAGCTCCACACATCATATCGCTTTTGACTACACACAAAGATACGTCAGCTTCCGAATTTTTGTCCAGCTCGGCCTAACATCTTGAACTTACAGTGATCTCGCAAATAGTCCTGTGTCTCACTGGGTGTCAAAACGTCACATATCGTTAGTGTTGACAACGAATGAAAATACATTAAACATTAAAATAATTATCCACCAGCAGATAGGTGTTCTCATGCTAGAGCTTGATAATACATAATGAAATCTATAGTGCCGGGCCAGGATTCGAACCCATTCACGCGCAGTATGTGGAGATGTTGAGGAATCTGCAGTTCTGAACAAACAACAAATAGTAGCCGTGCTGTATTCTCACGAAGGGATCAAATTGAGCGTTAAGTACGGTCTAAGTTGCATTCCCAGTTCAGAACCGATTTTATCGACATACAGAAGCTCAGATAAAATATGGACTAAATGTCCTTTGAGCGTTATTTAAGCATCACAAGACTGCACATAGATGCAATCGATTTCGAGGTGCAAAGTGTTTATCTTACTTTGGTGACAGGTGGGCATAAGAGATTTCCAAAAACTTTTTATCGTACTGAAATAATCTTTTGTCGGAAAGAAACAAGGTAAGTGTTTTATTTGTATATATTTTGTAGGAAACTGTAATCGTGATGGAAGATTATACACCTTAATGTTTGACACAACTGCTAGGAGAAAACGCTGCATCCTAACCAAACCCTGCGGTTCCTCTCCATATCCCCGTAAGACACGAGCAGGGGATTCTCCACGCATACCGCTACACAGCTGTTCCTAGCACACCTGAGATTTGGCAACATCGTCACAAACATTAGGCAACACTGTGACAGTGCAATCACTTCCGCCTATGGTACTGAATTGGCTCACTAAATTTACTTGATATTACCTTTCCATTTGAATGGCTCATGCTGTATAATCCTTACGTAAACTAAGATACTGAGGCAGAAAATTCAATTTTTTGGCTAAAGAAATGCTATTCTTCACATAAGTGGCAACTTTTATTATCTTTCACGATGCGTTATGTGGCCGAGCAACCAATACCATGATGAGAGTGGTGCAAAGGTAGCAGTGTGTCTGTAACCCGGTGGTACCGCCCATGTCTCGTGTCAGAACGGCTCAATCAGTCGTCAGTTCCAACTGAGGTAGGGACCATCGTGTGCGAGCTTTTTTTTTTAAGGAGCTGCGAATTTCCAGAAAAAATTCTGTATCGAAATCGGAAGAAAACCTTTATACATCAAATCTTCTTGGTAGCTCGACTCAGTAAGTTGTGTTAATCGTCATAGATCATGGCGTTCTGACTTCCAAGCTGCTTCGCAATACCAGCGTCTCTGAAGAAATTCGAATCGATCATCAACGATACGAATTTCAATATTGTTCTTCACTTAAGACTCACATTCCAGGGTGATAAGTATGAAGGAAATGAGCCTCTTGATTACTCTATGCTAAACTTTCCTGCAGACATGTGCTGACAGTGTCTCTAGCAACTTACTTTTTCTCTGGGTAGCTTCAAATGTGGCAGTTTTGTCGCCTTAAATCCAATTGAATATTCTAAATATCATTTGTGAACAGCGTTCACTTCTCCATTAATTAATTTATGGACCTCAAAAGAAGCAATTTGCCTTAGTAGCTATAGAGCAGGTTCTGATAGGAATTGACGCAATCTTTTTCATCCATTTACCATAGAAAATCAAAGAAAGAAACCAAACATTACATTGCATTTACTCCCTGTGCCTTGAGTAACACATGTGAATCCATGACAATAATAAATTATTTGAAGAATCTCCTGTGCAAGGAAAAGAACAGAATGGGACGCTTTAATTATAGCGCACTGGATCAGAAACAATGAAATTAATTCTGTGTCACATTGATGTACTGCATTCTAATGTAATAAAATAATCATCAAATAAAAACGGTTTTGTGCCTCCTTTGCTATCAAGAGTGAAACACAAATCGTAGACAGATTTTATGGGTCACTACTCAACAACATTAAAGCATTTTACATGGTTGAGAGTGTGGAGTGGAGCAGATGATGTCGGCAGAAGGCAGCGCAGTGCCTCAGCCCCCGCCGGTAGGCAGCAAACGGGTCCCAGAGAACTCAGACGCATGCGGTGTTCAGAGGCAGATGCTCGGTAAAGAAATCTTTCGCTAAAACATTGTTGAACCAAACTATTATTACCAGTGTGACACAAAGCGAAATATATTGTAGATTCGCTTGAATTACACGCATAGCTTCAGCACCGAGAGGAAAGGGGCGATAAAAATTTTGTCGTTGTCTGCTTCCGGTCGCCAGACGTCATATTAGCTAGTCTCACGTTTTACCTCAAGACTACGGCCTTAGTCAAGAATAATGTACTAAGATTGAACTCAAGACTTCCTCTGGGAGGTGCCGCAGTCTACAATGTTGCAGATCGAACTTACTGCCGGACACAGTATCCTGAGAGGAGCACGACTGTGTTGTCCACCTTATGTGGACGGCTCGGCGGTCAATGTTTTGCTCTAAGGCTGTATCTACAACACATATTGCATCCTGAACACCTAGAAGAATTAAAATAACAAAAGTAGTTTATGAGAGCAACGTTAACTATGGCGTTCGAAGTATTCATAGTGTTGTGTTCGTGTGTGCAAACGCCTTCCAATGCCCACTCAAGGAGGACAAGGATACAAAGTCTAGCTTCAGTATTATAAAATCGCTACAGTCTGCGGATAAACTCAGACTTGGGTTGATAATTAATTTGAATATTTAGCAATACTATACCCATTGGTGTTAAACTCGTTATTAACAAATGATTCCCACAGCTACAGGGACACTACTTGTGATACTTAGGCAGTGCTATCAGACGAAAAGATCAACCTGACACAAACTGTGGGAAGTTTGTTTTACAAACTTCGTACCAGGATAATGAGCTTTTACGTATTTGGGATGTCTGTGAACGTTGCTGCTTGAGACGATTTAAGACGAAAGTAAATTCCTTTAGCAACGACAATGTTTGAAGAAATCGTCTTAACGGGACTAAATCGTGGTTTTTAAATCGTTTACCAGCCGTACTCTACCGCATTTCGCTGATTGGAAGGCAAATAGATTACGGAAAAATGTCACAGAAGGAAAAGGGAGAACGAAATGTCTCCCACTGGAAGGTCATGTTGTCTTATTTAAATGATTACAAAATCAGGTAAAACGACCAGTCAGATTGTCAGTATAAGAACATTACTGTTGTCAGTATGATGTAGCACTGTCCAGGGCCTGTAACGATAAAGGGCCCGTTTAGGTCAGTCATATTGTATACAGAAGTGGGAGAGAGAGCACCGCTAAATTCTACAATCCGTATGCATTGCAGACACACAGAAATTACTGTTACAGTGTACTAATGGAGCCCAATTAATGAGTGAACTGCGTATTTTCCGGTGAGAGAGAGCACTGGCAAATAGTCTTCGCTATATTAGGTTACTTAATCTGGTGTCACTCTGAGCCAGAATTTATGGCCGGCGGCTGAGTGTAAGGTCAGTGGGCCGGATCCGAGTTTTGCATGTGCGAAATACTTTCCTACATTATAGAACCGAATATTTAACTGGAACTAATATTCCAAAAATTTTGAACTTGGATAGCTTAGAATGAAAATCTTTTTCTTTATTGCAAAGGAAAACAATTGATTTTCTAAAACATTCTCTGTCATACACAACTTGAAATAGGTCACGTCGACCAAATCTAATGGAAAAATTGACAGCGTCGTATATCGGCAAACAGTAAGATCTCTTGGCTTTTGGTTTGGCAGTACTCGACAGCCATTTCTAGGCGCAAGTAATAGAAGAAAGGCAGCGCGTTTTTGTTATCAAGTAACGTCTTCATCGATTGCTTTAGTTTAATGTAATCTATGAGTAATTACTGATGTTTGATATTAACATGAAAAGAATTCTGTAGACAGAGAAAGAACCTCTTCTTGGGAAACTACTTGTATAGTGACCAAAAGGCACGAACTGATATTCAAGTACAGTGTTCCAGCAGCGGCAAGAAGAAAATGATAGTAATAATGACGGTAACAATCCAATTATCCGGTAACTTCACACTTCCCAGTGGATCTTCACGAACTAAGAAAATATCTGAATTTGTGAACATTTCAAAATGGCTTCACATCGAGCCTATGATGCCTACAAGGGTCTTTACATCCTGCTGACATGAGAATAGCATAATCTCCGCATCAGAAACTTGTTTCTACTTAACCATTTAATAGACTCGCGTTTTTCCCACCGTGACTACTTTTGTAAGCTCAGCACATCATCCGTTGCAGAATACTCCTGGGTCTGGGAAATGTGGGCACAATGGTCTGGTGGAACTATCACAGGAGCAATGCGTGGGTTCAGACATTTACTTTTAAGAAGCACAAACAGATTTACTTTGCGTCTGGTAACCTCAAGAGAAAGACGTTATAATCCAGAATTCGCAATACAAATCACGTTCCATCATTACCAACTGGGCAGAGCCAGGTTACGTTGGGAAATGACATAGCGGAAGTCATCGTAAACAGAAATACAGTCGCCAGTAAACTTACTTACATTAGAAAATTTTATTTTATTTTATGAACCGATAGCCATTTAAAGGATGGGGCTCTTATTTTACTTGTAATTGATTCAACTAGAGACGTTGAAAAATTTGGTGCTGGACTGTGATTCGAATTCGTTTCTCCTCTTTCGAGGATCTGAATCTCTCGGGACATTATAGTTCAACCATTTCGTCCCTTTTCGCAAGACTGCAACCTTCTCTAGGTCTCCTCCAAAGGTAAGTATGTGGGTCCGAATCCTGATCCAATACAAAAATATTCATAGTTTCAGTTCAAGCCCTATAACGTGCACACCGTCCCGCTAGTGAAAACCAACGTGCGCTTTTAATGTCTATTCATGTGTTGCCAACAATCGCAATAGGTGTCATTATTTCTTGTCAAACACGCACACACCTTACCGTTGGTGAGTAAGCAACTGATATTTAAGCTATATTTGTGGATGCACGGTAGGCGTGTAGTTAGATTGTCGCTTAGGTACAAAAGTTTGTATCCTTAGTTTAGATTCAAACACCTAGCAGCTGGTAAGGAAAACCGATACGTAACATTTGATTTTACTTAATTAACAATACGATTACGTGTTGGGTTCGTATCTCCGTCATATAACTTCACATCATGCACTTAATCTTTAAATGCATGCGCACTTTGTTACTTGAGCATGGAGGTATATCAGACATCGGTCGTGGTTAGTTAACAGGGACGAAATTGTCTTGTTAGGAGTCCCGGTTTATTAAAAAATTGTCGTCTTTTATTTTCAAGTTTAGATTTCATTACTGGTATTGGCAAAATTCATGACTCTTCATGGATAGCCATCAATATGATATGATTAGATTACATTAGATCAATTCTTGTTTCATAGATCATGAATACGATATTTCGTAATGACGTGTAACGTGTAATTTTAATGAAAGATTTCTTTACATACCATGATTCAATTTCTTTACAACAATTTCTTACTCTCTCTCATTCTTTTTGATTTCTCTCTCTCTCTCTCTTTCTCTCTCTCTCTCTCTCTCTCTCTCTCTCTCTCTCTCTCTCTCTCTCTCTCTCTCTCTCTCTCTCTCTCTCTCTCTCTCTCTCTATCATACACACACACATTCTTTTTTTCTTTATTTGTTTGTTTTGCTCGACTATCGGCGAGGCATGAAAACGTCTCTGAATGAGCTTCTTAGTTTTTAGTACACTTACGCATTACGTATTCCAGGCCGTAGCAACCGCGACTTGGAGACACCAGCTATGGTCACTTCCCAGCCCGCTGTACGATCACATCGGTTCGTCTTCTTTCTGCTGGTACTGTAACTGAGATTTGACAACAAGGCAACGTATGTTTGGCAACTCTGTGATCGACCAGTTGCTTCCTGGTGTGCACGGAATTTATCCTCAAAGTTCACTTGATTTTACCTGTCATTTCCATTGAATAATCTGATTTATTATCGCTTTACGTGTAACAAAAGATTGTAAATTTACGGTTTTCAGCCCAGGAAAGTCGTTGCACGTGGAAATCGCAACTAATCTCGTCCTTTAAATAGCGGTTTACGAGTGCTAGACATTATCGATCTCGTAAGAGTAAGCTAAGACACGTACTTCTACGCCAGCTCTATGGTAATGCGCTGACCTGAGAAATAGCATCTGTTATGGTTCGCACTTCCAGTCTCACTGACTGTAACGTTTTTATCCCTTCTGTGAAAGAGCTACTAACAGTCAGATAAAACATCGATAAGGAAATCGCAAAAAAATACTTTCGGCTCATAGTTCAATGGTGAAAACTTACAATGCTGCACAACGGGTAACTCCCCTTCCCGCCGCTGACAAGCTAATTTTGGGTTTCTAGGAATACAAAACTTTACTTATGAAATGCGACATTTGTACTGCACGACGTTTTCAACAAAGAGATGGCGCAATACAGTAGCTCAAGTGGAAAGAAACACTTCCTTTTCAAATTTGTGCATCCTACACTGTTGGCTGTTCTGTGTAGGTGGCAGGTACGTGATTTTATTTCGGTCGAATTTATGCACTGGGTAGTCGAGGCAGCTAGTTCATTGTGATTCGGTCAACCAAGTAAATGAATTTACTGAACCTGCTGCAAATTACTACAGGAAGCCTGTGTGTCAATTCTCATCCAGTGTGGTGCAACGGCGTTACGATAGAAAAATGAGCCACATACTTATAATATGCTTGAATATCTATGGACTGGGTTCGATTCCAACTTCTGTCAATGATTTTAGATAAGAAGAGACAGATTCCATTCTCTTCTGGCTACACCAAGTGAAGAAGATATAATGACATTGTGGTCTGAAATTGACATGAAAAATGATATTCCTTTTCTACAAAGTAGACGTTAGGATGAATCACAATAAAGACTGGAGCGGCGACACGTAGAAACCTTTCTTATTCTTGTTATTTATTTCTAGTGACGAAACAAACGCTATGTAGGCTCACAGGACATTTAGTCCATATTTTATCTGAGCTTCTGTATGTCGATAAAATCGGTTCTGAACTGGGAATGCAACTTAGACCGTACTTAACGCTGAATTTGATCCCTTCGTGAGAATACAGCACGGCTACTATTTGTTGTTTGTTCAGAACTGCAGATTCCTCAACATCTCCACATACTGCGCGTGAATGGGTTCGAATCCTGGCCCGGCACTATAGATTTCATTATGTATTATCAAGCTCTAGCATGAGAACACCTATCTGCTGGTGGATAATTATTTTAATGTTTAATGTATTTTCATTCGTTGTCAACACTAACGATATGTGACGTTTTTGACACCCAGTGAGACACAGAACTATTTGCGAGATCACTGTAAGTTCAAGATGTTAGTCCGAGCTGGACAAAAATTCGGAAGCTGACGTATCTTTGTGTGTAGTCAAAAGCGATATGATGTGTGGAGCTGTATTCCCAGTGAGCACCGAACTCTTCGCCATATTATTTCTAGTTCCAACACGCTCACATGTCGCTGCTGGTGCAACAAACCCATATTTAACGTTCGTTTTCTCTAGAATATAACAGCGATAGATGCCGGGTTGGGGTCTTGGGAAGGAAAAAAATTAATGTTTCGTCTCGTCATTTCAGTTAAAACATCTAGCTACTGCCGAGAAAATCCGAAATGTCACAGTTGATTGTGCGTCGATATCTATCCGATTAAGTTCCGAGTTCGAATCCCTGCCCAATACAAAGCGTTACCTCACGGCAATTCACGTAAGTTACTTGTTAAGAACCAAGATTCAACATCTCTCGTCGTTCGTTACAGGGACAATAAATTCGCGTCCGGCAAAAATACTTGCGATATGTAATTTAAAGATGGAATTTGCAAACTGGCTTTGTCTAAAATCGAGGTATATCACTCTCTGTATGCCTAATCAGGAGTGGCAGTTAGTATCCGTCAGGCACGAAATCATTGCTTAGTCTGCATGACCTGAGTTTGCATCCATATGCAGAACGAGACGGTTCGTCGTGTCATTTGAAGTTCATAAATATTCTCAATTAGCTGCTCGTGAATACCTTTAATTTTTAATCTTATTTTGTGTTAAATAATAAGTACGGTATGTTACTTTGAAGAGTAAATCATGAATACGACGAATTTACTACGTGCATTACCTATCTGACGTAATAATGAGAGTGGTAAAATGTCAGGTATGTCATTTATTGTAATAAATGTGAGCTACAAGCCTTAAGGGCAGTCTTATCTGTGATAAGGTGTTCCGTGATATTTGTAGTATCGTGGTATTACTTTACATCTTGAGTTATTGCGATACAGAACAGTTTTTTCTCGTGGTGACTTGTTGGAACCACTTTCAATAGTCAAACGACTGTACCAAGGAGCGATAAGGAGACCTGCTAGACAGTTGCGCTATGTGGGTTGCATGTGAATCAGGCGAATTTCAATTCAGGTCGTTCGGATACTATTGGGCATGAATGAACATCACGTGTATCGATTTCCATCGCGCTGGGGTAAGTCCTCCGGGATACGTTTATTCTCCTTAGTGTGTAAATATATTTGGAGCATGTCATTCAAAAACGTTTGAAACGACATAGACGGGAGCGGGTTGTTGTTAGGAGAGCAGAATGTATTAGACTCGCGGATCATGTGGTGTTATTGGCAGAGAGCGAAAGAAGTATGACTGAAATGTTAAAAGAATTGAACAAGAGGCGTGAGTAAATTGGAATGAGAAATAATAAGAAAATCGCAAAATGTCCGGTGATAGGTGCAAGAAAAGCAAGAACAACTATAATGTTAGGCAGGAAGATACACAACAATTTAGTGTTTTTAGATAACTGCGACGTGCTATTATGGACGACATTGGAAGTAATATGGAGGTGAAAATACGTATAGCAATTGCCAACGAGACGTTTCATAACAGGAGGCTTTTATGTGGGTGCGTTGATAGGGGATAAAATAGGCAGGCACAGTGAGAAATGAGGTGGTGTTGAGTGGGAGAACAGAGAGAAATTTTAAAGGTAGCAGGATGAGCAAACACAATTGGCAAGGACACTGAATGAGAAGAGATTGTTTATTGATGGTATGGAGGAAACGGTGAATGCAAGAAGAAGAAGAAGAAGAAGAAGAAGAAGAAGACGATGAACATACCAGGTGATGGACAGCGTAAGAACAGAAAATAGTTGTGAGAAAACAAGAGGGTAACAAATGATGGGACTGCATGGAGAGCTACATGTGAAGACCTGCCCTAGGGCAGAACACTCATGGTGGTGGTGTTGATGAAGAGGAGACTTATGTAGGACATTTTGCAAAACGCCCATTTTCTTGTAATCCAAATTTAAACAAAACATAGGCAGCTTATAATTTGTAGTCTATAAATGACCGTGTATTGCGTGACAGATGGAACTTGCCAGTATACCAGTTATTAGGACTTATTCCCACTCCACTGACGTATGGAGCGTGCGAACTGTGGCTGCTTAAAAGCCTCTGTGCGTGCTGTGCTTAGTCTCTTCTGGTCTTCACGCTTCCTACAGTTACAATACGTAGGCGGTTTAAGTATATTCCATTCCTACTTTCATCATGTAACGTCAGTTCTAGAAACTTTCTAATTAGGTCTCCTCGCGATACTTTGCTCTTCCACGGGATAGTCTGTGTCTACCATGAACTGCCCGTTAGTCAGTAAGTGGAATAATTGGTTTTCCGACACATGTCACCATGTTACTGTCGCCCTGTCTCCACGTCAGAGAGACGGAAATTCTGTGTGCCACATTTGAAGATGAGTCTGTAAAGGTTACAAAACTAGTTAATGGAATTACAAATAGTTCAAAAAGTGAGTTTTTGCAGTTTTCCGTATTTACATTCAATGCACTAGTCACAGGCTCTAGGCGATCCTTAGGGGATATGCTTAGTCGGTTGGGAGCGTGATGTGTCCCTCCGAGATTAATTTCACCTGGGCTTTAAGCGACTCACCGGTCAGCATTTACAGAGCTGCCAACTACATCTCACACCGGGAATATTACCAGGATTAGTTTGCATCGCAGCCTACGGAAGAGAACGCAAATCGAACGAGCATTCGCAGTCATTCCCTCCATTGACCACCATTCGCCTATATTCAACAGTTAAGGATTCCTCCGGAAATATTCCAAGTAGACTTTCTCTGGATATTTTACGTTTGTTTCCAAGCGCCTGTCTGTTCAATTTGATCAGAAACTGTGTGACATTCTCCAACGGGTCAAAAAACCTGTGACCATTCGTGCCGCCCTTCTCTGTATACATTCAGTATCGCCGGGCAGTTGTATCTGATTAGGATCCAAGAATCTCGAGCAATATTGGGGGATGGGTCGCAAGCGTGATTTGTAAGCAATTTCTTTTGTACACCGATTGTATTTTCCTAGAATTCTACCAACGAATTGCAGCCAGCCACCGTATTTCCCTAAGACTGCGACTATGTGACGGTTCCATTTAAAATCTCTAGAAATTTTGCCACCCAGGTATTCATGTGGGTTGAGCGATTGCGAATTTGACTCGCTGCACTATACTCGTAGGATAAGGTTATATCGTTTTGTGAACCGAACAATTTTACATTTCGGGAACATTTAAACTAAGTTGTCATGCTTTGCACTACACTGAAATCTTATGAGGGCGTGGCTTCTTTCAAACAGAACTTTATTACAGGCAACAGCATCATTTGCGGAAACACTGAAGATCCAAATAGACCGCGTAACCACCGCCCCTTCTCCTCTCCAAATTGCTGTCTCAAAACGCTAAGTCCCATATGTAAACCACCTTCAGAAGTTCGTTCACTTTCCGTATCAGTTAATGTGTTAAAAACTTGACCTGAAGAAACATAACCCTTTGCAGTTGAAGACGCTCTATTGTAAGAGAAGCTAGTTTTTCGAAAACGTCTCAATATTTATGTACTGAACTAGGTGTTGTACAATTCTATAATTTTCAGGTACATTTGGCGACGTATGTGGATACTGTCTGACAAATGTGTTGCGAATAAAGTGAGTAGTAAAGAAGTAATGAAGTGAAACATCAAGCCTGATGCTGACACTTTACTGCACGAACAGCGAAAATGTAGAAGTGATAAAAGTCTTTTTCCTTTCATCATTCTGTCAGGGATGTCAGAGGGGAATAAAAGTTTCGCCAAGTTTCGAAATTATGTGTGAAGTTTGTTGGAAGTCGCCACGTGCTGCCTTTCACAAATGCTCGGTGAATATAGTCTCGATAATTTGCGCTCCATGAAATTATGCTGCCTTAGACGAGTACGCAGTTTGTAACTTTTAACGCCCGACTTATTGCGTAAACCTATGCCTTTAAATGAAGGACGGAAGGAGGATTGCATTTAATGTGCTATCGATGTCGAGGTCATTAGAGACGGAGCAGGAGTTGGCAATGCGTCAGGGAAGGGTAAAAGAAGTCCGCCGTTCCCTTTCAAAGGAATCATCCCAGCATTTGCTTGGAGCGATTCAGGAAAGTTACGGAAAACGTATCAGGATGGCCGGATGCGGATTTAAACGTCATCCTCCCGAATGCGAGTCTAGTGTACTAGTTGACAGCTCGTCGTGTAGAAGCTAGCGTTGCTGGTGATGGGATTCCGGGTTCGATTCACGGCTGGGTTGCGTTCTCCGCCCGGGAAGTAGGTGTCTGTGATGCCATCATTTCATCATCATTCGTGAAGGTGGCGAAACTGGACTGTGTAAATGTTGGGTCTTTGTACAGGCGCTGATAACCGTGCAGTTAAGCGCCCCAAAAACCAAACATCATCATCATCATCATCATCATCATCATCATCATCATCATCATACCATGTACTAACCACTGCGGCAGCTCGTTCGGTATACATTTAAATGAGCAGATTAAGTCAGCATTTTTAGTATTTACATTGACTTCGTTCTTCATAAATGAAAGCAGGAACTACGACAAGACAAAAGAATTGGGATAACGAATGAGAAATACCTGATTGTGCTTCTGTTTGTAGATGACATGATTCACGTTCACGAAATGACCTCCAAAGATCTATATACCACCTGAACGAAATATGCAATGAATACAACTTTAAAATTTCTAGTAATAAAACGAAAATAAGTGCACTCCGAGGAAAATACTCAGTCATTTTAAAACTAGTTTTGGATAATCCTGCTTTAGAACTGGTCTCTTAATCTTTCACTTAGGCTACGCTGTAAGATCTGATTTTTACTCTGATACTTAAAATAAATTACACAAATTCTAAGCTGTCTGTGACACTATTATCTGAATATTGGGCAATAAAGTACAAAAAGATTGTTCCGAAATTCTATAACGTGGTCCCGGTTCCTGTATTATGCTATGAAAGCGAAAACATGGTTAAAAAAAAAAGCAAAAAAAATCACACGGCAGAGATGAGGTTCCTAAGAAATTCGAAGAGCTGCACAACAAGAAATGATTAGGAATGAAGATACTATAGAAAAATTAAGTATTTTCAACAGAAACTAAAAAATTCAAAAATATCGTGAAGACTGGTGAGAATGCTACGTCCCAGACTTCCCCAAAATATTCTGAACTACAAACGGAATGGTAGACGTGATATTGAAAGGCCTCGGACGTGGGAGCAATTTCGTTTGAGAGACTATCCCGCACGGCGACTACTGAAGTACTTATACATTATAGAATTCTTAAGTTATAGAAGCAAAATAAGTAAGTTTTAATGTAGTTTACGTTCACTGATGCAAAAAAAAAATTTCCTTGCTTTTTAAAGTGGGCTATGTTCTTTCTCAGAGTTCAAACTGTCTCCATGCCAAATTTGAACAATATCTGTTAAGCGGTTTGGACTCGAAAACGAAACAGACTGTGTTACAAAGCAGAAAAGCAACTGAGAGAAAGAAGCGGCGTCGGTTTCTGCAGGAGGCGGACATCATTTTGTAGGACAATGTTCGGGCACGCTCGGTTCAAGTCGTGACTGATTTGATCGGTATATGGGGATGGGGAGCGCCGCATCACGCACCACACTCATCTACATCTACATTTATACTCCGCAAGCCACCCAACGGTGTGTGGCGGAGGGCACTTTACGTGCCACTGTCATCCCTTTCCTGTTCCAGTCGCGTATGGTTCGCGGGAGGAAAGACTGTCTGAAAGCCCCTGTGCTCTCTCTAATCTCTCTAATTTTACATTCGTAATCTCCTCGGGAGGTATAAGTAGGGGGAAGCAATATATTCGATACCTCATCCAGAAACGCAGCCTCTCGAAATCTGGCGAGCAAGCTACACCGCGATGAAGAGCGGCTCTCTTGCAGAGTCTGGCACTTGAGTTTGTCAAACATCTCCGTAACGCTATCACGGTTACCAAATAACCCTGTGACGAAACGTGCCGCTCTTCTTTGAATCTTCTCTATCTCCTCCGCAAACCCGATCTGGTACGGATCCCACACCGATGAGCAATACTCAAGTATAGGTCCAACGAGTGTTTTGTAAGCCACCTCCTTTGTTGATGAACTACAGTTTCTAAGGACTCTCGCAATGGATCTCAACCTGGTACGCGCCTTACCAACAGTTAATTTTATATGATCATTCCACTTCAAAAAGTTCCGCACGCATACTCCGAGATATTTTACAGAAGTAACTGAGACCAGTGTTTGATCCGCTATCATATAATCATACAATAAAGGATCCTTCTTTCTATGTATTCGCAATACATTACATTTGTATATGTTAAGGGTCAGTTGCCACTCCCTGCACCAAGGGCCTATCCGCTGCAGATCTTCCGGCATTTCGCTACAATTTTCTAATGCTGCAACTTCTGTGTATGCTACAGAATCATCCGCGAAAAACCGCATGGAACTTCCGACACTATCTACTACCTCATTTATATATATTGTGAAAAGTAATGGTCCCATAACACTCCCCTGTGGCACGCCAGAGATTATTTTAACGTCTGTAGACGTCTCTCCAGTGATAACAACATGCTGTGTTCTGTTTGTTAAAACTCTTCAATCCAGCCACAGAGCTGGTCTGATATAACGTGGGCTCTTACTTTACTTATCAGGCGACAGTGCGGAACTGAATCTAACGCCTTCCGGAAGTCGAGAAAAATAGCATCTACCTGGGAGCCTGTATCTAATATTTTCTGGGTCTCATGAACAAATAAAGTGAGTTGGGTCTCACACGATGGATGTTTCCGGAATCCGTGTTGATTCCTACAGGGTAGATTCTGGGTTTCCAAAAACTACATGATACTCGAGCAAAAAACATGTTCTAAAATTCTACAACAGATCGACGTCAGAGATATAGGTCTATAGTTTTGCGCATCTGCTCTACGACCCTTCTTGAAGACTTGGACTACCTGTGCTCTTTTCCAATCATTTGGAGCCTTCCGTTCCCCTAGAGACTGGCGGTACACGGCTGTTAGAAGGGAGGGCAAGTTCTTTCTCGTACTGTGTAGAATCGAATTGGTACCCCGTCAGGTCCAGTGGACTTTCCTCTGTTGAGTGATTCCAGTTGCTTTTCTACTCCTTGGACACTTATTTCGATGTCAGCCATTTTCTCGTTTGTGCTAGGATTTAGAGAAGGAACTGCAGTGCGGTCTTCCTCTATGAAACATCTTTGGAAAAAGGTGTTTAGTATTTCAGCTTTACGCCTGTCATCCTCTGTTTCAATGCCATCATCACCCCGGAGTGTCTGGACATGCTGTTTCCAACCACTTACTGATTTAACGTGAGACCAGAACTTTCTAGGATATTCTGTCAAGTCGGTACATAGAATTTTACTTTCGAATTCACTGAACGCTTCACGCATAGCCCTCCTTACGCTAACGTTGACATCGTTTAGCTTCTGTTTGTCTGAGAGGTTTTGGCTGCGTTTATACTTGGAGTGAAGCTGTCTTTGCTTTCGCAGTAGTTTCCTAACTTTGTTGTTGAACCACGGTGGGTTTATCCCGTCCCTCACAGTTTTACTCTACACGTACCTGTCTAAAACGCATTTTACGATTGCCTTGAACTTTTTCCATAAATACGCAACATTGTCAGTGTCAGAACAGAAATTTTCGTTTTGATCTGTTAGGTAGACTGAAATCTGCCTTCTATTACTCTTGCTAAACACGTAAGCCTTCCTCCCTCTTTTTATATTCCTATTAACTTCCATATTCAGGGATGTTGCAACAGCCTTATGATCACTAATCCCTGTTCTGCACATACAGAGTCGAAAAGTTCGGGTCTGTTTGTTATCAGTAGGTCCAAGATGTTATCTCCACGAGTCGGTTCTCTGTTTAATTGCTCGAGGTAATTTTCGGATAGCACACTCAGTATAATGTCACTCGATGCTCTGTCCCTACGACCCATCCTAAACATCTATCCCAGTCTATATCTGGTGAATTGAAATCTCTACCTAAGACTATAACTTGCTGAGAAAATTGATGTGAAATGTATTCCAAATTTTCTCTCAGTTGTTCTGCCACTAATGCTGCTGGATCGGGAGGTCGGTAAAAGGAGCCAATTATTAACCTAGCTCGGCTGTTGCGTGTAACCTCCACCCATAATAATTCACAGGAACTATCCACTTCTAATTCACTACAGGATAAACTTCTACTAACAGCGACTAACTCTCCACCACCGGTTGCATGCAATCTATCCTTTCTACCTGTCTGTACCTTTGTAAAAATGTCGGCAGAATTTCTCTCTGGTTTCAGCCAGCTTTCTGTACCTATAACGATTTCAGCTTCGGTACTTTCTATCAGCGCTTGAAGTTCCGGTACTTTACCAACGCAGCTTCGACAGTTTACCATTACAATACCGATTGCTGCTTGGTCCCCTCATGTCCTGCTTTGCCCCGAACTCGTTGAGGCTGCCGCCCTTTTTGTACTTGCCCAATGCCATCTAACCTAAAAAACCGCCCAGCCCACGCCACACAACCCCTGCTACCCGTGTAGCCGCTTGTTGCGTGTAGTTGACTCCTGACCTATCCAGCGGAACCCGAAACCCCACCACCCTATGGCTCAAGTCGAGGAATCTGCAGCCCACACGGTCGCAGAACAATCTCAGCCTCTGATTCAGACCCTTTACTCAGCTCTTTACCAAAGGTCAGCAGTCAGTCCTATCGACGATGCTGCAGATGGTGAGCTCTGCTTTCATCCGGCTAGCGAGACTGGCAGTCTTCACCAAATCAGATAGCCAGGGAGGGTTTCCTCCGATCCATAGCGACACACATCATTGGTGCCGACATGAGCGACCACCTGCAAATGGGTGCAACCTGTACCCTTCATGGCATCCGGAAGGACCCTTTCCACATCTGGAATGACCCACCCCGGTATGCACACGGATTGCACATTGGTTTTCTTCGCCTCTCTTGCTGCCATATCCTTAAGGGGCCCCATTACGCGCCTGACGTTGGAGCTCCCAACTACCAGTAAGACCACCCTCTGCGACTGCTCGGATCTTGCAGACTGAGGGGCAACCCCTGGAACAGGACAAGCAGCCACGTCAGGCCGAAGATCAGTATCAGCCAGAGACAACCCCGGACTTGCGCCCTTCTGAGCTCAGCTTGATTCCTGACGTGAAAATAGCGTTCTCGCTTTCCGCGTCTGGGTTCCGGGGTTCGATTCACGGCGGGGTCAGGGATTTTGTCTGCCTCGTGATGGCTGGGTGTTGTGTGATGTCCTTAGGTTAGTTAGGTTTAAGTAGTTCTAAGTTCTAGGGGACTGATGACGATAGATGTTAAGACCCATAGTGCTAAGAGTCATTTGAACCATTTGTCGAACTTTGGGGTATTCGGTTCGGAGCTGTTATGGAGATACGTCAGACAATAGACCGCTCCATTCGAACTACCTATACAACTGCCGTAGTTAGGGGTATCTTGCTCTTTCGACATCACTGGCGATGGCTTATATACATGAGCTGTTCAAAAAATATCCGACCTTTTTTAATTGTTGAAATCAACAATGGTATCAGGGCGCGCATGCGTTCATGTTTTCAGGCATATTTAGCACACATACCTGATTTTCTCCACTACTTTGGAACGCTTGCAAGTGGTACACGTTGGATTTAGTATTCTGAGCAAAATGACGTCTTTACATCACATTTGGCTCCAAGCTTGGCAATTCTCAAGTTGAAACCATCGTGTGCTTGTGGACAAAGTAATGGGTACTGCAGGGCTAAAGGAGTGGTACAACCATTTCAAAGGTAGCCGCTAATCAATGAAGACAGAAGCCAGTTAAGGTACGCCCGCAATATCCGCAAATCAGGTCGTTACTGATCCCGCAATATTGCTGGTGAAGCAGAATGGACGAATCACTATCAGAGAAGTTGTAGTCTAATCTAAAAGCCGTAAAGTCAACTAAATAACTAGGTGTTACAATAACTAACGTCCGCCCGCGGTAGCTGAGTGGTCAGCACGACAGACTGTCAATCCTAAAAGACCGGGTTAGATTCCCGGCTGGGTCGGAGATTTTCTCCGCTCAGGGACTGGGTGTTGTGTTGTACTAATCATCATTTCATCCCCATCGACGCGCAAGTCGCCGAAGTGGCGTCAAATCGAAAGACTTGCACCAGGCGAACGGGCTACCCGATGGGAGGCCCTCGTCACACGCCATTATTATTATACAATAACGAACAACTTAAATTGGAAAGAACACATAGAAAATGTTGCGGTTAAGGCTAACCAAAGACTGCGTTTTATTGGCACGACACTTATAAAACGTAACAGACCTACAAAGGAGACTGCCTACACTACGCTTGTCCGTCCTCTTTTATAATACTGCTGGAAGATGTGGGATCCTTACAAGATAGGACTGACGGAGTAGATCGAAAAAGTCCAAAGAAAGGCAGCACGTTTTCTATTATCGCGAAATATGAGAGAGTGTGTCATACAAATGATACTGGATTTGGGCTGGACATCATTAAAAGAAAAGCGTTTTTCGTTGCGACAGTATCTTCTCACGAAATTCCAATCACCAACTTTTTCCTCCGAATGCGAAAATATTTTGTTGACACCGACCTACGTAGGTAGAAACGACCACAACGATAAAATAAGGGAAGTCAGAGCTCGTATGGAAAGACACAGGTGATCATTCTTTCCGGGTGCTATGCGAGATTGGAATAATAGAGACTTGTGAAGGTGGTTCGATGAACAATCTGCCATGCACTTAAATGTGACTTGCAGAGTATCCATGTAGATGCAAGTATAGGTGGTCACATTTTTACTATCCCCTGTATGTGCATATCGCTTCACACGACCTTTGTTACCTCAATGTCGATATCGGCATCATTTTCGAAATATGTGAGCTTACTTATATTATCTGTAATGTTAATATACAACAGGAACAATAAGGCTCCCAACACACTTCCCTCTGGCACAAGTGGTTACTTTTACACGTATAGATGAACTCTCCATTTAGGATGAGATGATGTGTCCCCCCTACAAAAATATTTTATTGGCCGTACTTTATACGATGCAGGCAAACGGTCAACTACAATTGTTGTTTACTGTGCGGTAACCTCTAGCGTATCAGAAGCGGTGTAGGAAAATGTTTTCAAATGAGTATACGCACTCGTATTTCGGCAGGTGCACAGTTTTGCCATTTCAATTTTTGCACGTTTTTACAGATACCTTTTCGAAAATTTCGAGCAAAACAAATCGAAATCTTTATTACATCACGAAACAATGAAGAAGCAAATGCGGGTTTGTTCGCAAGCCCGAAGCATTATCTGGTACAAGAATCATTGATTTTAATAAAGTAGCTGTCGATAGGTTTTTTTCGTTGCTAACAAATGTAACTGACAATCACAAACTAATGACTTCTCAAATAACTAATTGTGATGAAACAGGCGTCTCGGTTAATGCTAAAAACCAATCGAACATCGCAGCTTGCAAAGGGAACCGTCCAGTGCGATCGTTAACCTCTGCAGAAAGGGGCGAAACTGCAACCATCCTCATTAGTACGTCAGCAAGCGGAGCTGACATTCCTCCTACGATTATTTTTCCACTAAAGAAGAAGCAGAAAGAATTTGAGTTAGGACTGACAGCAGGAGGTTGCGCTGAGGTCCACAGCACCGCATGGATGGCCACAGAGTCATTCTTTGTATGGTTTCCACAATTAGTGGTATTTTCTAAGACATCAAAGCACGTCCCAGTTCTCCTTATATCAGATGGCCACTCAGCTCATACCACGAACAATGACGTTATGGACTACGCGAGGGAGAGTGGCGTTTCTTCACCACCACATTGCTCTCACAGACTTCAGCCGCTTGATGTTTGTTTTATAAATCCTCGTTATAGTGATCAGCTTCGAAAATGGCTGCGAAGCCACGCAGGGAAAGTCGTAACTATCTTTCAAATTTCAACGCTTTTTGGTTCAGCTTTCGTCTAAAGCGCAACAATGAAAACCGCTATTAAAGGTTTCGAAGCTACTGCAATATGGCCCACGGACCCATCCATATTCAAGACGCACACTTCCTATCGGCACACACAACTGACAGCGGACGTGATAGGCCGTCAGATGAAGGGGTTATTATATCTGAACAATTGGAATTGCCTCCAACTAGCACACCAGCTGAAAAAGACGACTCAAACGGGCTGGATAATCAAGGGGACGAGGTTTCAGCGAATTGTTACAATGAACTGCCGCCTAAGAATAACAAAGTTATTGGGGCTAATTGTTCTAATCTTGGGTGCTCTTGGATGACAACTGACAACACAACCTCCTCATTTCATATTTCACCTGAGATTCTGATTTTCTTGTCAAAAGTTAACGAAAGCAAGAAAAGAGCGAGACTGAAAAGGGGGAACAACGTTGTTTTAACTGATTCGCCATACAAAAAAAAAAAAAAAGAGTTAAAAGACATTAATGGGAGAAACAGAAGAAGAACTTTGACAAAGAAGAAAGAGCAAAAAGAAAACTTTTTGCGAAAGAGAATAAAATGAAGAACTCAAAAACGAGAGAAAGAGCCTGAAGATAAATGGAAAAAAGGAGAAATAATACTATACTAACGAGAGTGATTATGAGGAAAGTTCTGACTGTCAATGTGTATATTGTGGTGGGTTATATTCAAAATCAGTTGGAGGTTGGGTCGCTTGTTCCACGTGCAAAAAATGGACACACGATTCTTGTGCAGGAATAGATAGCGAAGATGGTGAGTGTCTCCCCGTGTGTGAATTTTGTAAACAGCCTCAAGAAAAGGATACGATACATGAAAACTGTAGTTTGACATTAATACTCACTTTAAACTAAAAAAAATACCGAGCAAGCCAATATTTTCTGCATTTCCGATAATTTTATACGTTTTTGTAATCACTTGTATTTACAACCCCATTCTGCCGCGTGCAAATGATATAAATTTCTGTTTTTGAGTGAGAAACTATTGTTGTTTTATTTTATGGCAATGTTCTTATATTTTTGTGATTAATACATCATAATGTGTTCATATAAAAATTTGTAACTCTCTTATTTATCAATTTTGTACATTTAATCAAAGTTTTCAACTGTGTACCCCATTATACCTTGGATTCCCCAACGTGTCGGATAAGAAAGATAAAAATACAATCACTACTCGTTTCTTCAACGACAATTTAAGCTGTGTTCTGTGGTTCCTCCCAAAGTTCATCACGATATATTCCGAAAAAAATCATAGTTAACGAACGTTATAAATTGCTCTAGAAACGAAGGCAATCCCAGTTAACATTTAATAAGGCCACTGGTATCCTTCGAAATGCAACTAATCAAAGTAATGCAAAACGTCGTGGGTCACAGCGGATGGGTGGAATCGAAATATGACATTTACCCACGATCGCTTCTTTTTGTCAATTTGTGCCATTAATTTCTCTGCTCCCTAATCTGATTTCGTATCTCCCCATCAGCTATTCGATCAAAACTTTTTTAGCATTCTTCTACACCACCACATTTCGGAAGTTTCTAGTCGTCTCCTGTTTGGGGAACCAGGCATGTTAACTGCTGATTCGCAATATATTTATTCCGAAAGGCAAAGGGACCCCGAAAACAATGAAAATAATTTTGTTTATTGGTGACTGTACCAGTTTGATTTACACTTAGTGCGAATATGAAAGTATTTTATTCCAAATCCTTATTTGAAGGTACTAAAATGTCGGTTTAAATGGCAGCTTGCTATGTAAGACATGCCCACTTGTTTCTCTGTGCCATCTCTTCTTTGAGATGATAAGCCTAGGGACATTTTACCCGTAGTTTTTGAGCTTTCACCTATTGAATACATTTTTTCTTCTCTCGTAGTCAGTTGTTTGCTACAGTAATAACGTTTCTGAACAAAACAAATGCCAAGATCTACCCACAAAGTTTTCGAGAGAAGTTCTAGAAGACTTGCAAGAAATAAAAAAGTAAATATCATGAAACAAATGTTATGTTTTTGTACAGCATGCATACTATTGGAAAGTGAAAGAAACTATGAATTTAAATGAGTGCATGTACGACGTTAAGTGCAATGCAACTTTAAATTTTCCGTAACTTTTCTAACTAAATGTACCTTTCCTCTCAAACCATTTATCCCAGAACCATGGAATTCTAACGGTCAGTTTTCTTACTCGAGGGCATGAAGAGTCGAGGGATATGAAAGGGAAGCAGTGGTTGGGAAGGGAGTGAGACAGGGTTGTAGCCTATCTCCGATGTTATTCAATCTGTTTGCTGAGCAAGCAGTAAAGAAAACAAAAGAAAACTTCGGAGTAGGAATTAAAAACCATGGAGAAGTTGTATTATAATGAACACTATGGTCTTTTTATTTTTGAAATTTGCCTGCAAAACATCTCTTTCAAAATTTTTCTAAAAATTTCAGTATTAATATATTATTCATGAAAAATTGTCAGCTTGTTGGAAAACAGTGGAAATGCATGTAAGTAATGTTTTGTGTTTTACCGTTAATATAACACAACTTAGAATAAGGATCATATAAATAGATCAGTTAACATGGTGGAGATGGAAGATACGTTCTCCCCGTGAATATTGTGTTTAAAAACAAATGAATATTTTCAAATCAACAGCTCATTTCATGAAGTCATAACTAGAAGTGAATAATCTCCACAAAAATTGGTAAGTTAATTACTTTGGTGCAAGAAAGTCTCCATCATTAAGGAGAACGATGTTTTCAATAACTTGCCGGCAGCCACAAAAAGCTTTACTACTGACAGATTTCAGTTTACGAGGAGCCTAAAGGATTTCTTGCTAACCATCTCTTCCGACACCATTAATGAATTGAATTACTTAGTAGAACAAGCGCGCGCGCGCGATTGAGTGTGTGTGTGTGTGTGTGTGTGTGTGTGTGTGTGTGTGTGTGTGTGTGTGTGTGTGTGTGTGTGAGAGAGAGAGAGAGAGAGAGAGAGAGAGAGAGAGAGAGAGAGAGAGAGAGAGAGAGAGAGAGAGAGAGAGAGAGAGAGAGAGGGGGGGAGAGAGGGGGGGGGGGGGGTCAAATAATACGTGTACTATCAGAAGTGTGACCAAATTTTCATTCCTCGTTCATGATCAGTCCATTTGCGGTCTGTGGATAGTAAATTAGCATATTATTTTCCCATTGAGTATCTCCCCATTATGGATCAATTTCAATGGAAAGTACATATAATCTAACCCTCTTGTCTGCCCCACTTCTGTTGAAGGTTACACATCACACAAATACCTTGTTGTTGTTGTTGTCTTCAGTCCACAGACTGGTTTGATGCAGCTCTCCATGCTACTGTATCGTCTGGAAGCTTCATCTCCCAGTACCCACTACAACCTACATCCTTGTGAATCTGCTTAGTGTATTCATCTCCTGGACTCCCTCCTCGATTTTTACCATCCACGCTGCCCTACAATATTAAATTCGTGATCCCTTAATGCCTCAGAACGTGTCCTACCATCCGACCCCATCTTCTAGTCAAGTTGTGCCACAAAGTTCTCTTCTCCCGTATCCTATTCAATACCTCCAAATTAGTTATGTGATCTACCCATCTAATCTTCAGCATTCTTCTGTAGCACAACATTTCGAAAGCTTCTATTCTCTTCATGTTCAAACTATTTATTGTCCATTATTCACCTCCATACGTGGCTACACTGCATACAAATACTCGGAGAAAAGACTTCCTGATACCTAAAGCTATACTCGATGTTAGCAAATTTTTCTTCTTTAGAAACACTTTTCTTACCATTGACAGTCTACATTTTATATCCTCTCTACTTCGACCGTCATCAGTTATTTTGCTCCCTAAATAGCAAAACTCCTTTACTACTTTAAATGTCTCATTTCCTAATCTAATTCCCTCAGCATCACCCACCTTAATTCGACTACATTCCATTATCCTCGTTTTGCTTTTATTGATGCTGATCTTATATCATCCCTTCAGGACACTTCATTCTGTTCAGCTACTCTTCTAGGTTCTTTGCTGTCTCTGAATTACAAAGTCATCGGCAAACCTCAAGGTTTTAGTTTCTTATCCATGGATTTTAATTTCTACTCAGAATTTTTCTTTTGTTTCCTTTACTGCTTGCTCAATAAACAGATTGAATAACATTGGGGATAGTCTACAACCCTGTCTCATTCCCTTCCCAACCAATGCTTCAATTTCATATCCCTCGACTCTTATAACTGCCACCTGCTTTCTGTACAAATTGTAAATTGAATTCGCTCCCTGTATTTTACCCCTGCCACCTTCACAATTTGAAAGAGAGTATTCCAGTCAACATTGTCAAAAGATTTCTCTAAGTCTACAAATGTTAGAAACGTAGGTTTGCCTTTCCTTAATCTACTTAATAAGGTAAGTCGTAGGGTCAGTATTGCCTCACATGATCCAGTATTTCTACGGAATCCTAACTGGTCTTCCCTGAGGTCGGCTTCTACCATTTTTTCCATTCGTCTGTAAAGAATTTGCGTTAGTATTTTGCAGCTGTGACTTATTAAACTGATAGTTCGCTAATTTTCACATCTGTCAACACCTGCTTTCTTTGAAATTGGAATTATTTCATTCTTCTTGAAGTCTGACGGTATTTCGGCTGTCTCATGCATCTTGCTCATCAGACGGTAACGTTCTGTCAGAGTTGGGTCTCCCAAGGCTGTCAGTAGTTCTAATGGAATGTTGCCTACTCCCGGGATCTTGTTTCGATTAAGGTCTTTCAGTGCTCTGTCAAACTCTTCACGCAGTATGTCATCTCCCATTTCATCTTCATCTACATCCTCTTCCATTTCCATTATATTGTCCTGAAGTTCACTGCCTTTGTATAGATCCTCTATATACACCTTCCACCTTTCTGCATTCCCTTCTTTGCTGATAACAGGGTTTCCATCTGAGCTCTAGATATGCATACAAGTGAATCTCGTTTCTCTAAAGGTCTCTTTAATTTTCCTGTAGGCAGTATCTATCTTACCCCTAGTGATATGCGCCTCTACATCCTTACGTTTGTCCTCTAGATATCCCTGCTTAGCCATTTTGCACTTCCTGTCGATCTCATTTTGAGACATTAGTATTTCTTTTTGCCGGCTTAATTTACTGCATTTTTGTATTTTCTCCTTTCATAAATTAAATTCAATATATCTTCTGTTACCCTCTTTCTCTGCGCATGTCAAGTTCCGTAGGCCCAAATTGAGGAGCAAATCTTCAAGGTCATGGAACGTGTCAGTATCTACATCTACATCCGTACTCCGCAAGCCGCCTAACGGTGTGTGGCGGAGGGTACCCTGAGTACCTCTATCCGTTCTCCCTTCTATTCCAGTCTCGTATTGCACGTGGAAAGGAGGATTCTCGGTATGCCTCTGTGTGGGCTCTAATCTCTCTGATTTTATCCTCGTGGTCTCTTCGCGAAATATAAGTAGGAGGGAGCAATACACTGTTTGACTCTTCGGTGAAGGTATGTTCTCGAAACTTCAACAAAAGCCCATGCAAAGCTACGGAGCGTCTCTCCTGCAGTCTTCCACTGTAGGTTATCTATCACCTCCGTAACGCTTTCGCGATTACTAAATGATCCTGCAACGAAGCGCGCTGTTCTCCGTTGGATCTTCTCTATCTCTTCTATCAAACCTATCTGGTGTGGATCCCACACTGCTGAGCAGTATTCAAGCAGTGGGCGAACAAGTGTACTGTAACCTACTTCCTTTGTTGTCGGATTGCATTTCCTTAGGATTCTTCCAATGAATCTCAGTCTGGCATCTGCTTTACCGACGATGAACTTTATATGATCATTCCATTTTAAATCACTCCTAATGCGTACTCCCAGATAATTTATGGAATTAACTGCTTCCAGTTGCTGACCTGCTATTTTGTAGCTAAATGATAAGGGACCTATCTGTCTATGTATTCGCATCCCATTACACTTGTCTGCATTGAGATTCAATAGCCATTCCGTGCACCATGCGTCAATTCGCTGCAGATCCTCCTGCATATCAGTACAATTTTCCATTGTTGCAACCGCTCGATACACCACAGCATCATCTGCAAAAAGTCTGAGAGACTTTCCAATGTCATCCACCAGGTCATTTATGAATATTGTGAATAGCAACGGACCTATGACACTCCCCTGCGGCACACCTGAAATCACTCTTACTTCGGAAGACTTCTCTCCATTGAGAATGACATGCTGCGTTCTGTTATCTAGGAACTCCTCGATCCAAGCACACAACTGATCTGATAGTCCGTATGCTCTTACTTTGTTCATTAAACGACTGTGGGGAACTGTGTCAAACGCCTTGCGGCAGTCAAGAAGCACGGCATCTACCTGTGAACCCGTGTCTAAGGCCCTCTGAGTCTCGTGGACGAATAGCGCGAGCTGGGTTTCACACGATCGTCTTTTTCGAAACCCACGCTGATTCCTACAGAGTAGATTTCTAGTCTCCAGAAAAGTCATTATACTCGAACATAATACGTGTTCCAAAATTCTACAACTGATCGACGTTAGAGATATAGGTCTATAGTTCTGCACATCCGTTCGACGTCCCTTCTTGAAAACGGGGATGACCTGTGCCCTTTTCCAATCCTTTGGAACGCTTCGCTCTTCTAGAGACCTACGGTACACCGCTGCAAGAAGGGGGCAAGTTCCTTCGCGTATTCTGTGTAAAATCAAACTGGTATCCCATCAGGACCAGAGGCCTTTCCTCTTTTGAGCGATTTTAATTGTTTCTCTATCCCTCTGTCGTCTATTTCGATATCTACCATTTTGTCAACTGTGCGACTTCAAGAGAAGGAAGCACAGTGCAGTCTTCCTCTGTGAAACAGCTTTGGAAGAAGACATT
The DNA here is from genome assembly GCF_023897955.1 of Schistocerca gregaria. Classification (NCBI taxonomy): domain Eukaryota; kingdom Metazoa; phylum Arthropoda; class Insecta; order Orthoptera; family Acrididae; genus Schistocerca; species Schistocerca gregaria. Next base: position 17,247,218 of record NW_026061824.1, on the reverse strand, counting down.
TAGTATTTCGGCCTTTAGTCTGTCATCCTCTGTTTCAGTACCATTTTGGTCACAGAGTGTCTGGACATTTTGTTTTGATCCACCTACCGCTTTGACATAGGACCAAAATTTCTTAGGATTTTCTGCCAAGTCAGTACATAGAACTTTACTTTCGAATTCATTGAAAGCCTCTCGCATAGCCCTCCTTACACTACATTTCGCTTCGCGTAATTTTTGTTTGTCTGCAAGGCTTTGGCTATGTTTATGTTTGCTGTGAAGTTCCCTTTGCTTCCGCAGCAGTTTTCTAACTCGGTTGTTGTACCATGGTGGCTCTTTTCCATTTCTTACGGTCTTCCTTGGCACATACTCATCTAACGCATATTGTTCGATGGTTTTGAACTTTGTCCACTGACCCTCAACACTATCTGTACTTGAGACAAAACTTTTGTGTTGAGCCGTCAGGTACTCTGTAATCTGCTTTTTGTCACTTTTGCTAAACAGAAAAATCTTATTACCTTTTTAATATTTCTATTTACGGCTGAAATCGTCGATGCAGTAACCGCTTTATGATCGCTGATTCCCTGTTCTGCATTAACTGATTCAAATAGTTCGGGTCTGTTTGTCACCAGAAGGTCTAATATATTATCGCCACGAGTCGGTTCTCGGTTGAACTGCTTAAGGTAGTTTTCAGATAAAGCACTTAAAAATATTTCAATGGATTCTTTGTCCCTGCCACCCGTTATGAACGTTTGAGTCTCCCAGTCTATATCCAGCAAAATTAAAATCTCCTCCCAGAACTATAACATTTCCCTAAGGGGCTCCATCACTAGCCTAACGTTGGAGCTCCAATAACTAATAAACCCCTCCCCCCGTGTGCCTGCTCGGACCTTGCTGAAGGAGCAGCCACATGTCCATTCACAGGCAGAGCGGGCGATGCCACACGGCCAGCCTCCACATTGACCCTCCGCCTCGTGCGCCGCGAACGCCACTGAACCCGCCACTCCCCTTGGGGAGAGGGTGGCCCAACCGCGCCCGGTACCCGCGAAGATCTCTCGACAGCAGGGACAGTGGGTGAAGCATCTAATACCTGGGGTGCACCATGCGACGCACCAGACTCCCCACTGCCGCTACACTCCGAGGCAGCAGCCTGAAGACGGCTGACCGCGGCCATCAACACGCTCAGCTGTTCGCGAAGAGTGGCCAGCGTCCGTACACAGCAGTCACACATCCTATCCATCCTAAGGAATCAATTTACCGAAGAGACTTAATCAACTTTTAAGTAGACTGCTAATTCACTAAAGGCGATTGATTACTGGCTAAACTGTGATTCCTAACCACTTCTTGTGGAAAACAATGAAAATAGCACTACCTGTCTCTGGACTGTATTCAAAACAAACACTAGCACTACTGGCACTATGGCTGACTACAAGGACTCTCTCTGACTGTATTCAAAACAAACACGAAATCTATGTAACACTATTACTAGCACTCGACAATTAAAGCTTCCTAAAAGCAAAAACACACGGAAGAAGAAGTGACAAGTAAGATAAATAGAGTTAATACTTAAATTAAGGTAGCTCGCTGCACAGCAGACGTGAAGCAGCCGGCGGTTAGGGCGACACATGAACTTACAACAAAAAAGTAATAACAGATAGAAATACATGTTCATGAACCTGAGAGAAAATCAGTCCATAAGTTTAAGCAAACGCTATCAGCAGTACAATGAGAATCAGCTTAATTTTTCAATTAACTCCTCGACAGAATAAAAGGAGTGACCCATGAGGAAACACTCCAGTTTCGATTTGAAAGCGCGTGGATTACTGCTAAGAGTTTTGAATTCGAGTGGCAGCTTATTGAAAATTGATGCAGCAGTATACTGCACACATTTTTGCACATGAGTTAAGGAAGTCCGATCCAAATGGAGGTTTGATTTCTGCCGAGTATTAACCGAGTGAAAGCTGCTTATTGTTGGAAATAAACTAATATTGGTAACAAGAAACGACAATAAGGAATATACATATTGAGAGGCCAAGGTCAAAATACCCAGACTCCCTGAACAGAAGTCGACAAGAGGTTCGTGAACTCACACCACTTTTTGCCCAAACCTCCAGTTTCTGAGCCAAAAATATCCTTCTAGAATGGGAAGAGTTACCCAAAAGCATAATACCATACGACATAAGTGAATGGAAATAAGCAAAGTAGACTAATTTACTTGTCGAAGTATCACTCACTTTCGGCACCGTTCCAATAGTGAAAATGGCAGTATTAAGTCTTTGAACAAGATCCTGAACGTGGGCTTTCCACGACATCTTACTATTTATTTGAACACCTAGGAATGTGAACCGTTCAGTTTCACCAATCATATGCCCATGCTGTGAAATTAAAACGTCAGGTTTTGTTGAATTGTGTGTTAGAAAATGTAAAAACTGAAGCTTACTGTGAATTAACGTTACTTTATTTTCTACAAGCCATGGACTGAGGTCATGTACTGCACTACTTGAAACGGAGTCAATGTTGCACCCAACATCCTTTACTACCAAGCTAGTGTCATCAGCAAACAGAAATATTTTAGAGTTACCCGTAATACTTGAGGGCATATCATTTATATAAATAAGGAACTGGAGCGGCCCCAACACTGATCCCTGAGGAACCCCCTCCCCCTTGACAGTACACCACTCAGATCCCTCATCACACTGTATTACTTTCCCCCATTCCCGTAGATCGTTCCCTAATGATCTTCCTGAAACACTCTACAACTTCTGATTCTGTCAGTTCTTTCAGGTCCCATCTCCTTAAATTCCCACCTTTTTCCAGTTTCTTCAGTTTAATCTACAGTTCATAATCAATATATTGTGATCAGAGTCCACATTTGCCCCTGGAAATGTCTTACAATTTAAAATCTGGTTCCTAAATCTCTGTCTTACCATTATATAATATATATGAAATATTGCAGTATCTCCAGGTCTCTTCCACGTATACAATCTTCTTTCATGATTTTTGAACCAAGTGTTAGCTATGATTAAGTTATGCTCTGGGCAAAAACCTACCAGGCGGCTTCCTCTTTCATTTTTTACCCCCATTCCATATTCACCTACTACGTTTCCTTTTCTTCCATTTCCTACTGTCGAATTCCAGTCACCCATTAATATTAAATTTTCATCTCCCATCACTATCCGAATGATTTCTTTTATCTCATCACACATTTCATCAATTTCTTCATCATCTGCGGACTACTTTTACGACTTTGGTAGGCGTGGGATTCGTGGCTATCTTGGCCACAACAATGCGTTCACTATGCTGTTTGTAGTAGCTTACCCGCATTCCTATTTTTATTAATTATTAGACCTACTTATGCATTAGCTTCATATTAGCCTTCCTAATACTAAAATCTATATCCGATGTTAACAATGACGCCGGTGGATGGACTATCACGAAATTACTGACCGTCGAGAAAGTCACAAATATAACCGACAAGCTAATGGGCCCTTCACAGGAAAAGGTTTTTTGCCAGAAAACGGGGAAAATTGAAACCCAGCAAATGAGTAAAAAAATGTATATTCACTGACAAAAAAAATAGTGTACGCTCACAACTTACACAACAATAGTCTGGGATTACTCTATTACGTAATACAGTTTTTGTGATTGTATCTTGCAGCTTTAGTTATTTTCAATTAAAAGAGGCTTTAAAAGGACAGAAAGAACGTGTTGGACTACGCTACAGATCGTTCTGTTAGCACAGTCTTTACTTTGTAATCACTTTCGTTGACTTCGGCAACTCTCAACAGAAATCTCCAACCTAACCGAGACAATGTGCTACGATACAGCCGAGATCATGACAAGAGAATGGGCTACATCACACTCGAAGTAAATGTATATAGGTAAGGATCCCCATGACCTGTATACGTCTGTTATAAAAAATCTCCAAGCCACTCTCCTCAAATAGACCGCAATCTTCTCTTGACCTTCAACTGTTACTATTTCAGAATTAGAAACCAGATTCAAAGAAAATTTGGCTACAAGGCACAAAACTAGAAAAATAAAAATAATAAAAGTGAGAACGTGAAACATGTTAGCAATAACCATAAACAGGAGATTTACAGAAAATATAATTGAGAAAGGAAATCATTAATATTATCGACCGTACGAAATGGATAAAACCACATATCGAATAAGTGGTGGAAGAGTTAGTGTGTTTTAAGATTAAATCCAAACAAGAATTAGAGAAAAATATATCGAAGCAAGGCCTCTATTACGAAAAATTGCTAAATCTCGAGACAAATTGTGTCCTTCTGTATTAGATGAAATGTTTTGGCCCCTAGTACGGATGAAACAGTATCTGCAGTATCAACAGGAACTTCGGACATGTGTTTCATATTTCATCCAAGCCTGCAGTCTATAAATATTTAAACAAAATACTAAAACAAAATACCACTACAGGGGAATTACTTACGAAGTAGTTCTTGGTAAAGAAACACAGGACACAATTACGTATGTACGCTTAATACGAACTACAACTGTGTTTATAAATCGCTATAGTTGCCTTGGACTAACGACGAGCAAATATCAATATAACCTGTACGCTTTTCAAGGCTGTTATCCATGAAAAAGCTAAACGACGTATCGTGAACAAAATACAATTTAACACCGAAACAATGACATTAGCTGACAATGGGCACAGACTTTAGTCAATGGGCACTGTTGAAAATTTGTGCCAGACCAGGATTAGCACCCGAGTCCCCTGGTTACGAGGGAGAGGCAATGATCACTGTGTCCGAATTACACAGTGGTCAACAGAATAGCACGAACTGCCCGAGCATGCCGTTCTTTAGATCCAAATTCTCAATTTCTCCATAGACTGCTAATGCACTGCTCCTTGAACATAATCCTCCTCCCTTTAATTATACAGTACATGGCCAAAAAAACAGACACCGAATATATGCAAACTTGGCCTTACGAACATTGCAGACGTCGTCTATGTAACACACGTCAAACTTCAAAGAATTTACCAATTCGTTGCATTGTTTACTATAGACCACAAATAAAGTAACGTAAAAAAAGCACTGCGTCTATTGAGATCATGATTCAGAGTTAAAAAAAACTAATAAGTCGCCTACATATTACAGTTGCTGCCGAAAGAGGAGAACCATTATTTTCCCACAAAAGGAAATATAGTTAAAATTACGCTTCTATTTCGGTTAGTTTATGCTGTTACTAAAGTTTGCAGTGAAAGTTACATAGTGGACTCTACCCTCCCCCCACCAGAAACGTAGTTATCGTGGCTGTTGTGAGACTTTTGTACACAGTTAGAGAAAGTGTGTTAAATGTGGCGCGGACGGAAACGCTAGGCTACGCTACAGGGCAATCTGCTCGCACAACGTTTAGTCGGCATTCATAATCGTTGGCGTAAACAACTCTCAATCAAATTACCACCTTCCAACCTAACTTAGATCTCGGGCTACACTACCAATCGGCCTGTCATCACAACCAAAAATTCATTGAGGGGGGTGGGGGGATTTCCTGTAGCTCTCTCTAATGTATCTCTAGGCAAAACTGCCAGTTTTGTCAGACTCAACAGCAAGATTTACCAATGGTAAACACTTTTGAGACGGCTCGTAATTTTAGAATAGTCCTCTTCGTCTTACTTGGCATAAATTGTTCGCTGGCGTCCCAGCAGCTACCTCCCTCAGTGTCTGCTTCTGCCATCGCACCACGCTAGTCTGCTGTTGTCCTAGCAGACCGAACGCACCGCACATCCGATACCTTCGGAACCACTCACTGGCCAGTTAGCAACTGAGCGGAACACTGTTTACATCGTGAAAGGAAAACTATGCAAAGATGTACACTTAAATGGCACGACTGAGTAGCACACACACAGTAATATCTGAGGAATGTCCTTCGACACGCGCAGAACGAAAGTCTTCTCGCGAACGTACAGCGTCTCTGAAAAAAAATCTCGTGACTATATTCCGGCGTTACGGCCAGGTTCTCATACAAATGAGCAAAAAAGGGTACATTTGAAATTCTTTTTGAGACAATGAAAATACATTCGAAAGATCTGTTTGGGAATTACGAGTGATAATACTATGAGGTTAATTTTAGATTTTCAATAAAAAATGGCGCCCGTAATTATGATTTGATCAAGGGCCTGCGAGACTGGAGTACGCAGAGCGCGTGCAGTGTGGCACCTCATATGTTACCTGAATTCAAAAATGGGTAACATCAGTTGATACTACATTATTCCTCTGAAATTGAAAATGGATAACATCAGTCGATAAAACATAAAATTTATGGGAGCGTATACCTAACCGCAATGAAACAACCTTAAATTTAACGATACAGTGCTAATTCGAACTTTGAGTTCGATTTTTGAGGGTTTGTTTCACTCCTTATGCCTACACAAAAATTAGTTAATATTAACAAGTGTCATATTATAGCTATAAGTTCCTAAGAAAAGTGTTTACTTTTAGGGGTCAGAGGTAGATGTTAAGAGAACGAACCACTTTTAATTTATGCTGCATGCCGTTCTGAGAAAATAGTTACCCGAAAAAAATGTGTTCAAAGATTAGGGAAAACATTTAGTTATATTATTACTTCGATTTGCATGAACTGAGTGTTACATATATATTTTTAATGTCGCTGAAAACGAATCTGAAGTCAGATTTTCAATATTCAAAACAGCTAATCCAATACGAAGGGCAACCGATTATGTTTTGACCAATTTTTACCAAAAATGTATTTTCGTTATTTACGTTTAGTCTGCAAGTCAAGGAGTATTTATCAACTCTTCCTCTACCTCTGATTGTTCCTAGACAGCAACTTCCTGTTCTTCTTGGCAGGAAAAGCCGATCTGTTCAAGCTGGATATGCAGCACTCGGCAGCCTGCACTTGATATTCGTCCGTATTTTCGGTGAGTATGTTTGCATGCATTCTGCAGTATGAATCATTTTGAGCACGTGCGACACGGGACGAGTTATCATCTACATCTATATGGATACCCTGCAAAACACATTTAAGTGCCTGGCAAAGGGTTCATCGAATCACCTTCACAACTGATAATTAATTGAAACCCTCAGCTGCCGACAGGTGTTGTTGATATACTTCGATGGGGACAGCTGAAAAGTGTGCCCCTACTGGGACTCGAACCCAGAATCTCCTGCTTACAAGGCAGACGCTCAATCCATCTGAGCCATCGAGGGCACACATGAACAGCACGACTGCAGGAATTTATCCCTCGCACGCTTCCCGTGAGACTCACATCCCCAACCGTCCACAATCCGCATACGTAATGTACTTAATAGGTATTTGTCCATCCACTCATTACTGGCTCACACTAAGGTGACGATTCCCGTAAGAGTTCCGGCAACCTGTGCGCATTCGCACAGACGAAGGTCAATGGCTGGGTAACGTTTAACCATAGATATGAAGATAGTAACTGCTCTCGAAAGAACAGGCGCCACTGACGACCTTGCAACTCTTCTAGAATACATGATAGACCGGCCGATGTGGCCGAGCGGTTGTAGGCGCTTCAGTCGGGAGCCACGCGACCGCTACGGTCGCAGGTTCAAATCCTGCCTCGAGCATGGGTGTGTGTGATGTCCTTAATTTAGTTAGGTTTAAGTCGTTCTAAGTTCTAGGAAACTGATGACCTCAGATGTTAAGTCCCAAAGTGCTCAGAGCCATTTGAACCATCAGTCCCTATGTTTACACACTACTTACAGTAACTTATGCTAAGGACAACACACACACAACCATGCCCGAGGGAGGACTCGAACCTCCATCAGGGGGAGCCGCGCGAACCGTGACAAGGCGTTGGACACATGGCGGGTACCCCGCGCGGCTCATGGCAGCCGTGACACTGCTTCAAACAATGGACTGTAGAAACTTTTGTAAAGCACGGATTAAAAAAAAAAACTTTCTGTTCCAAGAGTCTAGACAAGTACACCTTTAAAAAATGCAACTACAAAGAAATTGAATTTTCGAACGTTTTGAATGAGAACCTGTCCTTATGGAACACCGTTGATCAAATGTCACAGGGATTATATACTCAGGTTTCACATGTGGATTAACACTTTCTAATCAATATCCGGAATGAGCAGGGCTTAAAACTTTGAAGAGTTAAATTTCAAGGGCCGTTCTCTTGTATGCAAATAGTTTCACAGTAGAAATTTCTCTAGTTTTATTTATTAATTTATTTATTTATTTTTTGCTGTAGGTAAAGAAGGATAGCATTGTGAGGAGGGGGAAGGGGGGGGGGGGGGGAGGAATCTTGCATCTCCCACCTTGGAATTCTCAGTACAGAATTTTTATTCATTACGAGATTCTTAGCCACTTGCAGAAGTGATTTCGAGTGATTCTGCAAAACTTTTCCTTTAGCCAATCGTAGCAACTATAGGATTCCGTTCCTGCTGCATGACATGTCTCGGAACTTAAACTGACCAACTCATTTGCATAAAGAGCTAGCTTATCATCCGCTTCTTTACTTGCGTAGACCGTTCATGGTCTGCAAAGAATTTTTTTCTTTAATCGTTTTTTTATGTCTTTTATAAACTGCAACACTTTCTAAACTTTCTAAACTTAGCGCCGTTGAAGCATGGTCTTTTACTGAATGATCAAAAAGCAATGCTGACAGCTGGAGTCCAAGGTTTTTGTTAATCAAGCCGTTTGTATTCTTGTGGTGATATCTCCGTACAGTCTTTCATTCCCTAACGCATATTTCTGTATATCTAATTGAGAAGTGAAATACCGGTTTTCATAGATGCAGATTTAAAATATTTTAATATAACGCAATAAATATTTCATTAAAATTTTCATCCCCTTATGCTCGAAGTTCCAAAACCAGAAAAACACGTAGTTTTTAAAAATTGTAACATATTAGCCGAATACGAATTGTCAGATATATTTAGCAATCCTTTCATAATGAACCATTTTCTGAAACATCTCACACCCTTTAGGGGTTGGGTTTCAAAAACAATTAAACACGTATTCTTCTATTTAGAGCCGAGGAGCCAAATTCAAATCTTCATCCATTTAATTCTAAAAATGCTTTCATAGTGAAATATTTCATAAAACATTACATCCCCTATTTCACTCTATTAGTGAGTTAAATTTCCAAAAGCAACGAAACACATTTTTTTTTACATCCAACCGAGATGTCAAATACCTATTTTCATAGATGTAGCTATAAAAATGCTTCAGTAGTTCTTTAATAATGATTTATTTTCAAAAAACCTTCACTAATTATTTTATCCCCCAATGGAAGAATTTCGGAAAATGCTAAAAACCTGTTTCTTTTTTGTATCTGACTGAGACACCAAATGTCAATTTTCGTAGTTTTGTAGTTATAGCTTCAATAGGGACATAGGGACATATTTAAAAAAAAAGACTTTCAACCCATGTTTCACCCCCATAGGAGTGAAATTTCGAACAATCTCTTCTTAAATGATGCTTTCAGCGTAAGGTTTACACCTTCATCAAATTTCAAGTCCGTATACTTTGCAGGTTGGGCTGGAAGGCTATGGGTCAGTGGAACCTGTGCCCCTATTGCACCTTCTTGGAGGTTGTAGTTCCAAAAACAGTGAAACACGTAGTTTTCAATAACACAATATTCATAGATTTCGCTTTAAAAACTCTTTCGCACTGAAATACTTTCATAAAACATTACATCCTATATTCCACCCTCTTAATCGTTGAATGTATCAAAAACAGGTTTTCATATATTTCATGAAACATTTCATCCTCTGTGATATGGGTATGGTAGTGACACACCAAAATCACAATAGTAATCCGTTGTAGTTGCTACATATTTTATTACAATCAAAAGCATTATAAAATCACAAGGCCAGATCAGTTGGACAAATAATAAATAAATTTTGTTAAGTGGAACGAGACCCGTAAAACTTGAAATTTGAATATGACTAGGTATATATACTTAGGTAAAGCTTTACTTAAATAGCACAAATGTCCATAAAATTCATAGCAGAACTCTCACTACTTGCAATCAGGGGAGAAACAGATTAAGCGTAAGAATACAGATATTTAACGTTCGGCTTGCCAACTTTCCTAAACAAAACTGTATAAAAATGACTAAAACAATTAAGGGGGTCCTTTAATTTTGACTAAACGGACCTTCAAATTTACTTACTCAGTTGATTAATCAACAATATTCTTAGAATGATTACAACTAGAACATGACTATATGACAATACCCTTAAAATAAGGTTGCTTCAATATTTCGTGTGAATTGGCGATAGACGCGAGCAGACCAAGGATTCAAATCAATACAAGAGATCCACGAGGCAGAGAATGACATAGAAATATACTCAACATGGCAATGCAATTGAACTTTGGATGCTATAGTTCAGCACCGGAAAGATGGAATCACGCAAAAGTGACAACATAACCCAAGATGTAAAGGAGAGGACATGGCCTCAAATATCTCTCTGCCGCCGTGGTGCTCTGCTCCCAGTATGCTAGCGTCGACCGCTGCCAGTTATCTCTAACACAACACACATCAAGAGCAGACAATTTTCTGAGACATAAACTACACAACCCTATCTGGAGAACAGGTGAGCAATACAACTGGACTGAAACCAATGAGCCTCCGTGAGTTACTTGGCCAGTGCCAGCCCTTAAACTTTGATTAATAAGATCGCTAAAAATCATACCGAAGTTAAGATGACGAGACTTATCTCCAGGTTCGCCATATTAGTGGCAGAGACAATGAATTGGCGACGCTCTTATCCGTATGTTCGCGGCAGAGTCTGGGGAAGGCAAGGGCCACGTGGAGCCGGATCTGGGGGTCAATTTCCTTCTCTCCGAGACACCCGGCTTCTTCTGCGACTTAGCCGGCAAACAGGCCGAGGACCCCGGGTGGGGACCGATTCGGCAGCAGTTGGCGGATGGCGAGGTCTTCGGGGGGTGGGGTGGGCGGGGGGTGTCTTGTGTAAAGGGGAAGACAACCGTGGTGAAGGGAAGGTCTGTATTCCACAGGAACGAGTTAGCATGGCACTCAGATATTTCCACGATTCGGCGGTAGGGGATCATTTGGGGTTCTACAAGACCTTGAACAGAGTTCGGGAACACATGTTTTGGCCCAACGTATATGGCGATGGCATGCGATTTGTTGGCAACTGTGTCCAGTGTAAGCGCGGTAAGCCCGATGTTGGGCCGCACAGAGAACTACTACAGTCGGTTAGCGAGCAGTGTCCTCTGGACCGCGACTCAAAGATCGAAACATCGATCGACGGAAACTGGCGCCAGAAACGCACCAGCTCACTCTATTTCATCCCCTTAGGGGTTGAACTTCCAAAAACACGAAAATACGTATTTTCTTATTTGTAACCTTGAAGTCAAATACCAATTTTCGTAGATATAGCCTTAAAAATACTTCCATAGTCCTTCCATAATTTTTTATCTCAAGATAAAATGTTCACCTACTATTTCACCTCATAGAGGTTAAATTCCCAATAATACTGGAACACATATTTCTTTATTTCTGACCTAGAAACCAGATACAAATTTTCGTCTGCCTAGCTTCAAAATTACCTTAATAGCTACATGTTTCAAAAATCCTTTCATTTCCTGTGTATCCCGCTTAGAGGTGGAATTTCGAAATATGCAGTATAAGCGGTATAAGATCAACAACCTTTCCAAATCTCAAGGTTTATTTTCCTTGGCGGTCTGGACTGTGTGAATTTCATAGTAATGGCCTCCACACACACACACACACACACGCACACACACACACACACACACACACACACACACCACTAACAATGCCACCACCACCTCCTGGGGAAATTTCTGCAGACGCCCTTGTTCCACTGCAGTCATATTTTGCCGACGACCTACATTTAGCAGCGTGGGAGGGATAGTGTCGTGCAACAGACAGTATACTCAGTAGACAACGAACTGTTCGTTGTGAAATCAGGGACATAGGAACCGAGACTGACACAGAAGGTGCTGAAGGTGAAGCACACTAGACTCGTGTCTACCACGGCTTCAAATAGTATCGATTTACTATGAACGGAAGTTTCGAAAAGTGAGCAAGTAACTTTGCAGTAAATTCAGTACCGATGGTGAGGATATACAACGAAAAACATTTCTATAATATTTCAGAAATAATGAAACATTCCACTCAAGTCGCGCGGCAGAAAACGCAATGGATATGCTTGCACTTAAGACGGAAGGCCCTACGTGCTTACGCAGGCTTACGACAGATCGCAAAATTCGGCAGTAGGCGTAAGCCAACCTCTTGTGCTGCCATCTGTTATTGATGCCAGGCATCAAGGTCTCAGTAGTTCGACCATCCACTGGAGAGTAGTTGCTTTATAAGTACTCCGTCTTCAGGCCACGAGTGACCTACTGGGACAGCACCATCCGACCGCCGTGTCATCATCCGTGGAGGATGTGAACAGGAGGGGCGGGGATCAGCACACTGTTCTCCCGGTCGTTATGATGGTTTTCTTTGACCGGAGCCGCTACTATTGGGTCGAGTAGCTCCTCGATTGGCATCATGAGGCGGCCTGGATGATCACCCATCCAAGTACCTTCAACGCCCGACAACGCACTTAACTTCGGTGATCTCACGTGAACCGATGCAACCTCCGCGGCAAGTCCGTTGCTGCAGATATTTTAGAGTAGTTGTTACGTTTCATAATTATCTAGTTTACGGGGAAAATGTAAAAAAGGCGATTGTCACCGAAGCTACAACTAATCTGAATTTCTGGTTAGTTATGAAGTGGTCTTATGTGCAAGCCTGATTTTTTCATCCTTTGCGGTGGGAATGATTCAAACCCGTCATGTTCTTCTTATGAGGTGTTCTATTTATTTTGCACACAATGATCGTTTGTAGTTGTGTTGAGTTACCACCTTGATAAATTTTTGGATGGCGCACGTATCATAACTGAGATCTGCGCTTGCGCTTAATGGCTGAAGGTCAATTAGCGTAATGAGTAGTAGCGAATGTTATAGTAACATGTTTGTAAATTATTTCAGGTAAATTACCTTAGTAGTGTAATATTATCAGTATACCAGTACAGTATGTGGGCCAATTACGTTAGTCATGGAATACTATCCGTATAAGACTATGTCACCTTGATGTCCCGGAATTTGCTTCAATTTTGGAATCCACGAAAGAACTGGAAATTTTCCTTTACACAGCTTTCCATATAATTTCTATTACAGTGATTCAGTCTTGTCTGTCACTCGACTTTTCTGACTGTGAAATAAATTCTATCGCTCATGTGCTTATTACCTCTTCGTGTTTCCATTTGCCGATATTGCGCATAAACACATACATATCTCAACGTTGCTATGTACATTGATGGAACGACACACTTTTCTGTGGCGACACTGCAGTTTAGAGATAGAAAAACCGATCAGTTAAAACGACATGGGTATTTTAGTTCTGAATAACCGATGTCTTTCGGTATTTGTTTGCTCTCGGTTATAACAAGTATCTTTTTATATTTTCCTGATAACCACGTAAAAACAGATATACCAATTAGCCACAGTTGTCGTAGTAAAATTTTTAGTTTTCAAATAAACCTTTTTTAAAAAAGACGAGTAATTTTTATTCGTAAGATTTCCATAGTTCTTAAATACTGCGTTATTACAGAAAAAATGGGAAAAGTGATGTATGCCACTTTAATAACACTGCTGATAGAAACGAGCAACAAGTGAATTGGTCCAACATTGCTGAGACAATACTGTGCCTGTTATACAAGCAGTGCGCGAGAATGGACGCAGTTTCTCGCTGTTGTCGAACGTCAGTTGTAACACAGAATGGCACCATCTGGAAGCCTGGAAGTATTTTACGATATGCAGTACGAGTGAAGCACAATGGTCGATTTGGTCGACTTGCGACATCATACAAGGAAAAAATTTAAAATTTTACAAATCATTCATAGTTCGGGATAAAAATAGAAAGTGCCTGATCTGCTGCCTGTGTCTACGATATCTGCTTTTAGCCGTTAACAGAGAAATTAAAACGAAAAAGAGAGTTCTCCTGCCGCAGTTTTCACTCTTTATCGCTGGATTATACGTAATGCCCGCATAGTGCTGTGATAACCGATTTAAATATAATTTTTGAGCAGAGTTCTAAAAACTAAAATCAGTAGGATAATACTGGCAGTTTTCTGTGGTATAGAAGTACTCGCTATATTTTGAGAGAAACAGCGAACAGCGGACAAAGTTTTATTGGACTATTTAATTTAAAGAAATTAGAATTATATTAATACCGTCAGTTGCTCACGGGCGTTGATAAATATCAACGTGGACAAGTGAAAATGTGTGCCACGACCGGGACTCGAACCCGGGATCTCTTGCTAAAATGACAGACGCTCTATGCATCTAGGCCACCGAGGGCACAGTGTATGGTTCGACTGCAGGGACTATCTCGCGCACGCCTCCTGCGAGACTCACATTCTTACCTTGAATGTCCATACACTACAGTCGTAGAGTCCCACTCCAACACACTCATTCCTCGTGGAAGACATGTCCATATCCATATAAGTATATGGTTCTGGCAATACCAGCCATGACCTTCTTCTGTGAAGATGCACAAGTATTCCCCGAACTGTTACGGGACTTGGTAAGAATGTGTTCCACGAGTAATGAATGTGTTGGTGTGGGACACTACGAATGTAGTGCGTGGACATGGAAGGTGAGAATGTGAGTCTCGCGGGAAGCGTGCGCGAGATAGTACCTGCAGTCACACTATCGTCTGTGCCCTCGGTGGCTCAGATGGGCAGAGAGCCTGCCATGTAAGCAGGAGATCCCGGGTTCGAGTCCCAGACAGGCACACATTGTCACCTGTCCCCGTTGATATATATCGACACCCGTGAGCAGCTGACGGTATTAATATAATTCTAATTTCGTTCTGGACGGCTGCAGGTCATCATAAATGTATTTGACGTTTTGATTCCATTTATCAAGAAACTGAGAAAGTAAAAATTTTTATCTTTGTTTGATTTCTACGTTTACAAGAGGAAATAATGTAAATAAAATACTGAAAATCGGTTATTACAAGAACTGGTATTGTGACGGGCTTTAACAATTAGGTTAAAGTGAGGCTGGGAAACTGATAAGAGCCGAAAACCAGTTGTTTGAGCGATAACCGACATTCCCACTGCTGTTGTGAGTGGTAAGATTGACGCGCAAGGACATCTAGAACAGTTTCTCAGAAAGGTTACTGCAACTCTGATGTTCTCAAAATGAACGGGCCAGCCATTGGCGTCCGCGAGGGGGAAGGGGAGGGGGAGGGGAGGAGGTGGGGAGGGGAGGATTGGCAAAAGGGCACTTTCACCCGTCGCACCTAACCATCCTTGGAATCTGGAGTAAAGAGTTTTTATTCGTTACAGTATACTCATACTCTTCCAGATAAGAATTCTCCACAATACTGCTAAACCTTAGCTTTGACCAGTTGTAGCGCTTATAGAGTTAGGGTCTTGTAGCTTGATGCACCTCGTAACTGACCAGCTGATTTGTACACAGAGTGCCAGTTTCAGAATCATGCACTCCAGCCCCGACGCGCCTTCCCCCCTCCCCACCACTGGAAATATTTCTGCAGACTCCAGTCTGCCACTGTGCATATATTTTGATAACATCCTGGTTTTAATAGCATCGAAGGAACAGCATTGTGGAGTAAAGGGTAGACCTAGCACAGACCACACCATTCACAATGAAACGCATCACTTAGTAGATGGTGAAGTACTTTGAAGCTAGCCAGATAGAAACAGAACCTCCTGGCACTGTATCTAACCCAAATTCTAATCTTACACTAATCTCTTGTATGTACCTACCACGCCCTCAAAGAGCCAACGATTTACTATTATCAAAAGTTCCGAAAAATGAGGAAGAAATTGACCCACACTTTTTTCCGTTGTTCATTATTTCGATTACCCCATAAAGGGAATGGACTTGTAGCCACAGGTTACACAAGCGATAAATGGTTTAAAATACATAAAAAGAGATGACAATAGGAAACGATTTTTAAAAACACAATGATGCGGCTTTTACGATTTTTACAGGAAAAAGAAATGGATGACAAAATAAAGGTTTTTCAAAAATATGCTGGTGGACAATATTGGGGATTTTTTATCTTTATAGATGACTAGCGGAAAAGCTTGGTGTTGACCAGGCATTTATTTACAGCTGTGCGTCCACGTCCGTACTATGCAGCGTCTGGCCTTGTCCTGAGTTTTTATGACGTATCTCCTGAAACATGTGTCGTACAATGATATAATTTTGTAGGTGCATTCAGCGTCATATGCGGATACTGTCTGCAAAATTTATTGCGAATATAGTAGCAAAGAAGTAACAAATTTAAATGTCACGAATGCTCTGATCCCCACACACTTGGGTGCAACCAATGTACACAGGATGCTTGGCTCGATCATTATGGCTACCATCACCGCTGGTCGAAATTGGACCAGCTGTGTCGACGTAGTGAAAATATAAATGTGCATAACATGGTAAACGTCCATTCTTTCCAGCCATCAGACCTGATCTACGATCAAAAATATCATGTAAAAGTGGTAGGGGCAACGGCCTTGCCGCAGTGGATACACCGGTTCCCGTCAGATCACTGAAGTTTAGCACTTTCGGGCGTGGTCGGCACTTGGATGGGTGACCATCCGGGCCGCTATGCGCTGTTTCCATTTTTCGGGTTGCACTCAGCCTTGCGATGCCAATTGAGGAACTACTCGACCGAATAGTAGCGGCTCCAGTCAAAGGAAACTACCACAACGAGTGGGAGAGCCAGCTCCTCCTCCACCCTCAGTGAGAATGACGTGGCGGTCGGATGGTCCTGATTGGCCACTTGTGGCCTGAACACGGAGTGCTTTCTTAAAGGAGTGCTCCCTACATAAAACTGACAGTCTTGACTCAGGGACTGTCCACGGTAAATGCTGCATTGGACCTACGAATACTATTAAAATAACGGTTTGAGTTCTCTTTAGTTGTCCAATCATCTGAAGTGAGTCCTTATTGAAGTAAGCTGAAAAATACATTTTATGTTAATGGCGGATAAATTTTATGTTAATGGCGGCAAATTAACTTTACCCTAATGACACACAAGGTCAATGCCGTTCTATCACGTAAAGTATTCTCAGATCGAAATGTTTTGCATTACCAAATCTCCAATGGAGATCCATCATACCGCAATTATAATTCTCAAAATAATTTGGAGCTACGTTCAATGCATATTTAAATGCATCTTTCAAAACAATACCAGAATTCTCATTAGATCATCATTATCAGTGCCTAGAGTATTCCTATTATTTCGTCTACCAAAAACCGCGTCTCACTTTGGCTTTTTCAGTACGCTGTTTTGTTTTCCACTGCTGACAATAGAAACGATCTGGCAGATGTGACATTGTAGATGTCCAGTATGCGTGTCTTAATGCAAATAAACCGTCTGGAACATTTACCCTTGAACCTCCCTAGAATGGGATTTCATGGAACGTTATTACTTTCCTGTGTCCATTTCTATCACACCAGCTGATCGCCACGACTGGGGAGAGTGAGGAGGGGGTGGGGTGAAAGTTGGCAGCACTTTGAGTGGCAGAAACCTCACGTTTCCGTCATTTGTTTTCATAATGACGTAGTGCCAATTCGTCACATTGGACGCTTTTCTCTCGGAAACGTTTACATTCATCGTCTGGATATCAATGTCGCCTTCTGAGGTATGCAGTCGCACCACTCTGTACGAAATAGGTTCTAAGCTGATGCAGTCGACAAGTAACGTCGAAATATATCGTCACCTCGAAATATATCGACACCTCGAAATAAATCCACACCCAGAAATAAATCGCCAACCCGAAATAAATCGCAACCTCGAAATAAATCGACACCATGAAAAAAATCGAAACTTCGAAATAAATCGACACCTCCAAAAGACAGCTACATCGAAATGATTCGATATCCCGAAATATATCGACATCTATACACATTTCAGCTTACCATATAGATCGATATCTCGAATCTCACGGACCTCTCGAGATAAATCGAGGTATAGAAATATATCGATATCTTGAAATATATTGGTACCTAGTAATATAAAGATATCTCTAAAAATACAATATCTAGAAATTTATGGATTACTTGAGATATAGAGGTTTCTTGAAATATATCGATATCTCGAAAGGAATCGATATCTGAAGTACACCGATACATGGAAATATATCGATAGCTCGAAATAAACAGACAACCCGATTTGTTTCGGTATATCAAACTAAATCGATATCTCGACATAAACGGATACTTCGAAATCAATTGATACCTCGAAATAAATGGATGCCTCAATATAGATAGATATCTCGAAATAAATCGACATCTCGATATAATGAGTGCTTCGACATAAGTCGATATATCGAAATGAATCGATAATGGGAAAGAATGGACGTCTTGAAAAAAATCTGTACCCCTAAGAAAACGATTCTCGAAATAAATAGGTATATCGAAATATATCGCTATCTCGATAAATACCGATATCTAGTGGTCGGATATATGTTTCAAGTTGACTTGACATATCAGTATAGTTCGATATACATCAAAATACTTTGGATTTTCAATATACCGATAGATTTCTAGACCTCGGGGAAAAAATCGCCGATCCGACCTCAGTGCAAAAACGCAGACCTAGGGAAAAAACGCCGACCTCGGGGAAAAACGCAGACCTCGAGGGAAAAACGTCGACCTCGGGGTAAAACGCCGACCTCGTGGGAAAACGCCGACCTTCGGAAAACTGCCGACCTCAGGAAAAATCCAGTTCCATTAATTTACACAGACACTAATGTATGTCACCATTAGGTTCTCAAAATACAACCAAATTCCTGGTATTTATCACCTCACACAAAAAGTGGTCGTGACAGAAAAGTCTCGTTCTTTAGAAAGTTTAGAATGAGATGTTCTAAATATTGCAGTTTATCCATTTACAATAATCTACAAGCACTGCACAATGAGAAGAGACTGTCAACCACAGCACTTTGAAATAGTGGACAGCCAGGAAGACAGAGGTTGCATTGCTGTTTCTAATCCTCTGGTGCTTGAGATTTAGAATCCAGGATTGCCTCGAATGAGAACAGCAATAATGGATGTCCTGCACCAGTGTAGAACTTACTCTGGAACTCCACAGAAAATCACAAGGCACAATTATATCACATCATTCTCAGCAAACTACAGAAGCCTCTAATGGACGTAACAACGTTGTCACCTCCTTCACCAGTGAAAGATCTTAGTAGCTATTGAGTCAAGAGTAGGTGGCCAATTAATAATTTGTTGTTCAAAGCTAACTTCAGTGTATATGGGAATACTCAGTGGACATCTTTAACCATCATATTTTACTGTCTAAGATATGTCAACTTCCCAGACTATAAGTATAAGCAGAGCTTGGTCTTTCCCAATCCGAGATTGTTTAGAATGGGTATCAAGGGAATCAGATCCACTGGGCATTTAGAGCAACCTGCTTTAAACAATATGAGCAGGCAGTAGACACAGACACAGAATTTGGAATTTCTCTGTGAAGTGGTTACCTTCATCGTCTGAAAACTTATGTTGTGTGCTGCGCTATGTGGAGGTACTAATAGCAACACAGTAAAACACAGAAGAAGCTTATAAGTTGATGTAATCAGCCAGTAAGAAGCAGTAAACTTTAAGTTTTAGTAATCGATTATTGACTTATTATCCGGCTTTGGTGCCTTGACATTACCGACGACCTTAAGATTTTGCATGAAGAGAGGCCTAAAAGCCACGTTACACGAGAGAATGTGAAAAGTGTTCATATGTAGTAAAAACCTAAGAAATAAGCCCGTTTTCGTCATTTGCTATCAAATCGACGTATTGCCAGAGCGTTACATTGGCAGCTTTTCTCTCTGAAACGGTTACATTTATCGTCTGCAAACTTATGTCGCGTGCTAAGGAATGCAGAGACACTAAAAACAACACAGTAGAACATAGAGGAAGCTTCTAGGTTGATGTAATTAGCCCGTAGGAAACAGTACAATTCAGGTTTTAGTTATCGATTAGTTGGGAGCTCCAATGTTAGGCGCGTAATGGGGCCCCTTAGGGATACGGCGGCTAAGGAGGGGAAGAAATCCAGTGTGCACTTCGTGTGCATTCCGGGAGGAGTCATTCCTGATGTGGAAAGGGTCCTTCCGGATGCCATGAAGAGCACAGGGTGCAGCCAGCTGCAGGTGGTGGCACATGTCGGCACTAATGACGTGTGTCGCTTTGGATCTGAGGAAATTCTCTCTGGATTCCAGCGGCTATCTGATTTGGTGAAGGCTGCCGGTCTTTCTTACGAGATGAAGGCAGAGCTGACCATCTGCAGCATCGTTGAGAAAACCGACTGCGGACCTTTGGTGCAGAGCCGGATGGAGGGTCTGAATCAGAGGCTCAGACGGTTTTGCAACCTTATTGGCTGCAGATTCATTGACTTGCGCCATAGGCTGGTGGGGTTTCGGGTTCCGCTGAATAGGTCAGGAGTTCACTACACTCAGCTGGCGGCTACACGGGTAGCGGAGGCTGTGTGGCGTGGACTGGGCGGTTTTTTAGGTTAGAAGGTCTGGGGAAAGTGCGGGATGGGCTGCAATGTCAAAGGGTGCTTGGCAATTACAGGACGTGCTTGGATCAAGGAACAGTCGGAATTATAGTTGTAAATTGTTGTAGTTGCGCTGGAAAAGTCCCTGAGCTTCAAGCGCTAATAGAAAGCACAGAAGCTGATATCGTTATAGGTACAGAAAGCTGGCTAAAGCCTGAAATAAGTTCTGCAGAAATTTTTACGAAGTCTCAGACGGTGTTCAGGAAAGATAGATTAGGCAGAATTGGTGGTGGAGTGTTTGTGTCTGTCAGTAGTGGTTTATCTTGTAGTGAAGTCGAAGTAGATACTCCGTGTGAATTGGTGTGGGTGGAGGTTATACTTAAAAGCCGAATTAAGTTAATAATTAGCTCCTTCTACCGACCCCCAGACTCCGATGATACAGTTGCGGAACAGTTCAGAGAAAGTTTGAGTCTCGTAACAAATAAATACCCAACTCATACGGTTATAGTTGGTGGGGATTTCAACCTACCCTCGGTATGTTGGCAAAAATACTTGTTCAAAACCGGTGGTAGGCAGAAAACGTCTTCCGAGATTGTCCTAAATGCATTCTCCGAAAATTATTTCGAGCAGTTAGTCCACGAACCCACGCGAATTGTAAATGGTTGCGAAAACACACTTGACCTCTTGACCACAAACAATCCAGAGCTGATAGAGAGCATCATGACTGATACAGGGATTAGTGATCACAAGGTCATTGTAGCTAGGCTCAATACCATTTCTTCCAAATCCATCAGAAACAAACGCAAAATAATTTTATTTAAAAAAGCGGATAAAGTGCCACTAGAAGCCTTCCTAAAAGACAATTTCCATTCCTTCCGAACTGACTATGCGAATGTAGACGAGATGTGGCTCAAATTCAAAGACATAGTAGCAACAGCAATTGAGATATTCATACCTCATAAATTGGTAAGAGATGGAACGGATCCCCCGTGGTACACAAAAAAAGTCCGAACGCTGTTGCAGAGGCAACGGAAAAAACATGCGAAGTTCAGAAGAACGCGAAATCCCGAAGATGGGCTAAAATTTACAGACGCGCGAAATTTGGCACGTACTTCGATGCGAGATGCCTTTAATAGGTTCCACAACGAAACATCGTCTCGAAATTTGGTAGAAAATCCGAAGAAATTCTGGTCGTATGTAAAGTAGACAAGCGGCAAGACGCAGTCAATACCTTCGCTGCGCAGTGCCGATGGTACTGTTATCGACGACTGTGCTGCTAAAGCGGAGTTATTGAACGCAGTTTTCCGAAATTCCTTCACCAGGGAAGACGAATGGAATATTCCAGAATTTGAAACACGAACATCTTCTAGCATGAGTTTCTTAGAAGTAGATACCTTAGGGGTTGCGAAGCAACTCAAATCGCTTGATACGGGCAAGTCTTCAGGTCCAGATTGTATACCGATTAGGTTCCTTTCAGATTACGCTGATACTATAGCTCCCTACTTAGCACTCATATACAACCGCTCGCTCACCGATAGATCTATACCTACAGATTGGAAAATTGCGCAGGTCGCACCAGTGTTCAAGAAGGGTAGTAGGAGTAATCCATTTAACTACAGACCTATATCATTGACGTCGGTTTGCAGTAGGGTTTTGGAGCATATACTGTATTCAAACATTATGAATCACCTCGAAGGGAACGATCTATTGACACGTAATCAGCATGGCTTCAGAAAACATCGCTCTTGTGCAACGCAGCTAGCTCTTTATTCGCACGAAGTAATGGCCGCTATCGACAGGGGATCTCAAGTTGATTCCGTATTTCTAGATTCCCGGAAAGCTTTTGACACCGTTCCCCACAAGCGACTTCTAATCAAGCTGCGGAGCTATGGGGTATCGTGTCAGTTGTGCGACTGGATTCGTGATTTCCTGTCAGGAAGGTCGCAGTTCGTAGTAATAGATGGCAAATCATCGAGTAAAAGTAAAGTGATATCAGGTGTTCCCCAGGGAAGCGTCCTGGGACCTCTACTGTTCCTGATCTATATAAATGACCTGGGTGACAATCTGAGCAGTTCTCTTAGACTGTTCGCAGATGATGCTGTAATTTAACGTCTAGTAAGGTCATCCGAAGACCAGTATCAGCTGCAAAGCGATTTAGAAAAGATTGCTGTATGGTTTGTCAGGTGGCAGCTGACGCTAAATAACGGAAAGTGTGAGATGATCCACATGAGTTCCAAAAGAAATCCGTTGGAATTCGATTACTCGATAAATAGTACAATTCTCAAGGCTGTCAATTCAACTAAGTACCTGGGTGTTAAAATTACGAACAACTTCAGTTGGAAGGACCACATAGATAATATTGTCGGGAGGGCCAGCCAAAGGTTGCGTTTCATTGGCAGGACACTTAGAAGATGCAAGAAGTCCACTAAAGAGACAGTTTACACTACACTCGTTCGTCCTCTGTTAGAATATTGCTGCGCGGTGTGGGATCCTTACCAGGTGGGATTGACGGAGGACATCGAAAGGGTGCAAAAACGGGCAGCTCGTTTTGTATTATCGCGTTATAGGGGAGAGAGTGTGGCAGATATGATACACGAGTTGGGATGGAAGTCATTACAGCATAGACGTTTTTCGTCATGGCGAGACCTTTTTACGAAATTTCAGTCACCAACTTTCTCTTCCGAATGCGAAAATATTTTGTTGAGCCCAACCTACATAGGTAGGAATGATCATCAAAATAAAATAAGAGAAATCAGAGCTCGAACAGAAAGGTTTAGCTGTTCGTTTTTCCCGCTCGCTGTTCGGGAGTGGAACAGTAGGAGATAGTATGATTGTGGTTCAATGAACCCTCTGAAAAGCACTTAAATGTGAATTGCAGAGTAGTCATGTAGATGTAGATGTAGATGATTTATTAGCCGGCTTTGGTGCCAGTGAAATAACCGACTACCTTAAGATTTGGCATTAAACAAGGTCTGGCAGCCACGTTACACGAGAGAATGTGAAAAGTGTTCATATGTACTAAAAACCAAGGAAATCCGCCCGTTTTCACATCTGCTTTCGAATCCACGTAATGCCAGATCGTCACATTGGCCGTTTCCTCTCTGAAACGGTTACATTTATTGTTTGCATAGCTATGTAGCGTGCTGCGGTTTGCGGAGACACTAAAAGCACCATAGTAAAACACAGAAGAAGCTTTTAATTTGGTGTAATAGCCAGTAAGAAGCAGTACAATTCAAGTTTTTGTTATTGATTATTGAATTTTTAGCCGGCTTTGGTGCCTTGGACATGAGCTAGGACCTTAAGATTTGGCATGAAGGGAGGTCTGGCAGCCACGTTGCACGGGAGAAAGTGAGAAGTTTTTATGTGCAGTAAAAACCTAAGAAATCCGCCCGTTTTCGTCATCTGCTTTCGAATCGACGTAATGCCAGATCGTCACATTGGCCGTTTTCCCTCTGAAACGGTTACATTTATCGTGTGCAAACTTATGTCGCGTGCTGCGGTATGCGGAGACACTAAAAGCACCATAGTAGAACACAGAAGAAGCTTCTAAGTTGATGTAATAGCCAGTAAGCAACTGTACAATTGAAGTATTAGTTATGGATTAGTGAATTTTTAGAAGGCTTTAGTGCATTCGACATGAGCTAGGACCTTACGATTTAGTATGAAGGGAGGTCTATGAGCCATATCGCACGGGAGAATGTGAAAAGTGTTCACATCTAGTAAAAACCTGAGAAATCCGCCCGTTATCGTCATTTGCTATCGAATCGAATTAATGCCAGATCGTCACATTTTCCGCTCTTCTTTCTGAAACGGTTACATTTATCGTGTGCCATGCTATGTCGCTTGCTGCGGTAGTCGGAGACACTAAAAGCACCATAGTAGAACAGAGAAGAAGCTTCTAAGTTGATCTAATAGCCAGTAAGCAGCTGTACAATTCAAGTATTAGTTACCGAGTATTGACTTTTTAGATGGCTTTAATGCATTGGACATGAGCTAGGACCTTACGTTTTAGTAAGAACGGAGATCTAGCAGCCACGTTGCACGGGAGAACGTGAAAAGTGTTCACATCTAGTAAAAACCTGAGAAATCCGCTCGTTTTCGTCATTTGCTATCCAATCGACTTAATTACAGATCGTCACATTGGCCGCTCTTCTCACTGAAACGATTACATTTATCGTGTGCAAAGCTATGTCGCGTGCTGCAGTATGCGGAGACACTAAAAGCACCATAGCAGAACAGAGAAGAAGCTTCTAAGTTGATGTAATAGCAAGTAAGAAGCAGTACAATTCAAGTTTTAGTTGTCAGTTATAGACTTTTTAGATGGCTTCAGTGCATTGTACATGAGCTAGGATCTTAAGAGTTAGTATGAAAGGAGGTCTAGCGGCCACGTTGCACGGGAGAACGTGAAAAGTGTTCATATCTAGTAAAAACCTGAGAAAACCGACCGTTATAGTCATTTGCTATCGAATCGACTTAATGCCAGATCGTCACATTTTCCGCTCTTTTTTCTGAAACGGTTACATTTATCGTCTCCAAAGCAGTGTCACGTGCTGCGGTATGCGGAGACAATAAAAGCACTATACTAGAACACATAGGAAACTTCCAAGTTGATGTAGTAGCCAGTAACACGTAGTACAATTCAAGTTTTTGTTATCGATTATTCACTTTTTAGCCGGCTTTGGTGCCTTGGACACGAGCTAGGACCTTAAGATTTTGCATGAAAGGAGGACTAGCAGCCGCGTTGCACGGGAGAATGTGAAAAGTGTTCTTATGTAGTTAAAACCTGAGATATCCGTCCTGCGACGGGTCAGGCTCTTATCGCGCAGTTTCCTTTCCCTGAAAGAAAATCCACCTACCTCGTTTCTTAGGTAGTTGCTGCACTCGCCTCTCCTGATAGCAGCTACTGGAAAAATTGCAGAACAGCAGTGTTGAAGAAACTGCAATTTAATAGCCGCTCACCGGAGGCCGCGATACATGTTTGCTGAAATACAATCTATGAGCAATCTTCCTAAATAAATTGAGTTATTGGAATGGTAGTAATTGTTTACTCAAACGAGAACGCGAAGTTGGTAATTCTATTTAAGCTCTTTATTGTCTTTAAGCCTGATCATCAGCCCGCTAATCTACGTTTGAAGAAAGTTCAGTTCACAATTCTATCCACACTCAAACCCCGCCAGAATTAGCTTTCAAAGTTACGGAATTTACTTAACTGCAACACAGACGATTTTCTAACATACACGTTTGCAGTCGATGTTCAATAATAGTTCGTTTTTTAACGTTAATGCTCGCCATAAGCACTTAGTAAAAGTTTACGAAGTACCGCCACGCTTTTAATTATTAAAGTTACTCGCGTCTTTCGCGGAACGAAAAGTCACAACTCGCTCAAACTCACACTACGCGTTACTGGACTCTTCCAGTCTCAAATCGCACAGTACCGAACCGATGAAGCCGTTTTATGACTTCATTTTACACATTATTCGCGAGGACACATCAAGCATGTCTCTTCTCGATCACAGTTCCTTCGCGACCCTCATCCACTCGCGACTCACTCTCCTAGTCTGCTAACCGTCCTCGCATCTCATTGGCTCACACATCACACAGCCAATCAGAATTAACTCTTTGGGTGCGCCTCGCGCCAAAATCTAGCACGCACCAGTCATGACTTCTGAATCATTTACGTCATGATTTCTTGTTACACAAAATTTACTGTATAATTTAACAAACCGAAAGGAAAACTAGACTTTACTTTATTTCCAGAAATTATTTAAATACTCGCGAACGTTCTGGCTGCTTGTACAATACCATACACTCTTGGACATCCGACATTCACTAAGATGGGGAACCACTGGCGACTCTGTTCCCACGGTTACATCGTCTGAACACTTGCGAGTTCCAACCTAGATTTTATACACTTGCAAAGAATGGCGAATGTCCCTCTTTCATTCACTCAGGCACACTCATTCACTCTCACCTACTCATATAAAATAACTGTTCACAAAAATTCAAAACATTTATGGTTTTAACAAAGTTATAGGTGAATTTCTAAAAGTAAAAATTCTCAAAATAAATACAAAAGCACGGAAGGTGATTTTGTTTCATAGTTGGATGGTCACTGAAGGTGATCTATACATAATGGTATTTATTTAGACTCGAAAATTGTAGAAATTTGCGTTTTCTGTAAGATTTTTCTAATTTCCAAAATATGCAGGTTTCAAAGCTCAAATTTGGATGACTTATTTTTATTCATAACAGAAACTAGTATATTAACTTTTAATTTCCTCAGGTTCCTCAGTTAGAAGTTATTAAAGATGAAAGTTCCACGTTATACACGCGGCTAGTTAGCGCACAGGTCTTACATTCTCACGGTACAGACATGCCATATGGTCGTGACGTCAGACGAACGGACACCGGTAATCTGCCCGCTACAGCACATATGCTAATCTGATGGCTACTTTACAGTCTGTCTACATTTCACAGTAAATATTTGATAGAAAACTGTGCGCTCGCACTAGTTGCGACGCCACACACCTCCTGAGGAAACTAAATTTTTTCATTCATGACAAACTTTTAGTTTTCTAAAAAAATTTCTATTAAAGATTTACTCAAACAGCTATTTAACATTTATAGTTCCTGTACATCAATCATCCACTTATACCTAGGGCTGACGACCTACAAAACATCTTATATCTAAACATGCACTTTTATCATCATTCAAAAAAAATTTTTCAGATTACAAAATTCTATTTACAAATTCCTGAAAGAGAAAACAAACCTAAATACTATCTTGATGTACGTCACACGCACACTAACACTACTATCGCTATGGTGAGCGTCACTTTTTTACCACTTACACTTAAGATTTTGATAGCACTCGTAGTTCGACCGGGTCCTGCTTGGGAGGTCCATTTCAAGTCTCGTGCTACCACCTCTGTTTACTTCGGCGCACCTGAAACATCAGCTGGCCTCAGTTCCCTTTCTAACTGCTACGTCTTAACCTACAGCAGCGATAAATGGCGCTATCTGCTTGACTCTAAAGTCTCATATTTTTGATAAAATTTACTTTACAGTATGTACAATTTTCAAAAATTTTTTTTTTTTTTTTAAGTGAAAAGTGAATTGACTTTCCTAATGCAGTACCGAAGTGGCACATTTACTCTTTAATTACTTCTTCATCTCATAATCAAACAAGTTATGGTTACATAAGAAATACTAAGAAAAACAATTCCTACAAATAGTTCACAAATACATAATAAATCTCCGCCAGCACTGGTGACTCTCCAGTTCCTGTACAATACACAACAATATAAAATATACACAAAATTATCAATATTACAATTCTGTCTCCAGGCAATCTCCTGTAGTCCTGTATCATAAATTAAACACTAAAAAATACATATTTACTTATTCATTTATCAACACTACAATCCTTATACTAATCTCTACGACAAACTTGGGGAGCTTTGTGTGTCTCTGGTCAAAAATGGAATCGATGTCATGGGTACTTTCCTCATCTCACATATCTGGAGTTACTTCAATTTCTTGTCAACATCAGGTTTTCTCTAGTCACATTCGGGTTTAATTTACAACTCTCATACTCATACTTCACACACTCAGGTTAGTATTTGTTAAAGCGTTTCCTACTAATCTGCGAAACCTCGTTACCCATACTTTCTAACATACATCCACCTCCTGAGTTACCAACGTCGCCTCAGCTCTGTTTACATTCGTAGCCTCACTTTCTTTTGTTTACAAACATCTCCTCTGTTTACCAACAAACGCCACCTCTGGTTACCAACATTAAGCTTTTTATTTACTCACCTTCGTAGCCTCACTTTTTCCTAATATCGAGCTAGCCAAACACTATGCTCATTCTTTCTCCTTTTCTCACATATTTCTCTTCATTTGACAGTCAGTCCTGCTGCACTGTCCCTTTAACTTAACTTCCTTTACCCCTTTGACAGTCAACCTTGTTGCACTGTACCTTTACTCATTTTACCACTAAATCACCTCCTGAGGCTCTGACTTCATTGAACAGACAGTTTTGCTGTACTGCTCCATTTCCTTTCCTAAACATTAGCTTAATGCTACGTCTTAACATATCGTTCTGTTACTTAACAAACAGCTTCAATGTTCGTCACCATATTTTCTGAGGCTCTTACATTTCTTAGTTATTTTACCTTTCTAAGGGCATTACTCACACCTTAGGCCAAACATTTACTTTACTGAGACTTATTACTTATCTGAGGTATCTTAATCCTTTTTGATTTTCTCTTACACTCATTCCTTACGCTTAACCTATACTGCACTGAGGTTCTTTCCTACTCATTACTTAAACACTTTATCACTTAAAAACTACGATAGAGAAGAAGGAAAGACGATAGAATTTTAGTTCTGAATGAAAGAAGAGGTAGGTTGACAATACGGAAAAGAAAGTGGAAGAAATATTGTCAAACGACTCGAGACCTAGTGCTCGTCACGCACTTAGCTCTGCAAAGAGTGCAAAGCTCTCTGAGGTATCTACTCACTCCTGGCCACGTCTCTCTTTTGAACATATCTTTTCAAATCCACAATGTTCCTAAGCCCTAACACCTTATGTGATTTCACAAACTCCAGTCTATAAGCATTTGGGTGAGGCTTCTCTACGATTCTAAATGGGCACACGTACTCATCGGTAAACTTCTTTGTTTCTGACGTAAGTTTCTTAGATCTTTCCCTAGTTTTCACTAGCACTAGATCCCCTACCTGAAAACTAGTGGGATCAGCTCTTGCGTCATGCCTTCTCTTTCTTTCCAGGGCCTTCTTTCTTATATTAATACGTGCCAGTCTCTCCTTCTCTTCGATGGCTATGTCTGTGAGATTTGGAAACTCGACCAGGTCGAATAAAATATTATTCGGCCTAATGTCACACATTAGCTCTACTGGTGCATATCCTGTGGCTTCATGCTTCAGATGGTTTATTACTTCTTCGAAGTATTCAATATAATTGGCCCAAGCGGAGTGTTTTTTATGACAATATGTTCTACACAATCTGTTTAACTCCTTCATAATTCGCTCACACATGTTCCCTTGAGGAAAGTACGCGGAGATTTTTATGTGATCGATACCTCTCTGTTGTAAACATTCACTAAATTTCTTAGAGATAAACTGGGGCCCATTGTCTGACAATATTGCCTTTGGCACTCCTATCTTCCCAAAATAGTCCTTCTCCAACTTACTCACTAATACTTTAGAGTTGGCTTTCTTAATTGGGTAAAATTTTACGTACTTAGTAAACCCATCCACCATCACAAACACATATTCACATCCCCCTCTAGACACTGGCAGTGGACCAAATAAATCTACAGCTACTAAATCCAGCCGATTTTGTGGTTCTACTGAATACATCTGTCCTTGGATAGTTCTATTGTTGGCCCTAACTTTCTGGCAACGATCACAGGATTCTAATCGCTGTTGCACCCTTCTCCACATATTATCAAAAATTACCACTTCACTTAACTTAGCTATACATTTACGAGCGCCATAATGCCCATACTTACAATGTACGTAGTCTATAAGTGCATCTACATGTTGCTCCGGAAAACATATTTTCCAATTCTCCTCACTGTCTTTCCTGCGCCTAAATAAGACATCTTTATGCACTTTATAGTAGACCAGTAATTTTGGGTAGTCTGGATGACCTAATCTACTCTTTACTAATTTAATGTTGTCATCCTGGTTCTGTTCCCTCCGTAGGTTCTTACAAATGCGCTTAATTAAGCCATCGTCCTGGAGCTGCATGATGGCCAACATTACTTCATTATTATCGGTATTTCTTAAAGATTTCCCTTCTTGTCCTGTATCTTTCACACTTCTTGATAAGGCGTCCGCCACGATGTTCTCGGAACCCTTAATGTATATCATCTTATAATTAAATTGCTGTAAATACAGGGACCACCTTCTTAATCTAGCATGTTTTAGCTGACATGAGTCTAAATATGTAAGGGCACTATGGTCTGTGTAGATCCAAATTTCATGTCCTAAAAGGTACTTTTCAAATTTTTGCAGGCCGAAAATAACAGCTAATGCTTCAAGTTCAGATATACTATAATTTTTCTCGGATTGTTGCAATGACCTGCTCGCAAAGGCTATGGTCTTGTGGACTTCCTCTTCTCCTTCTTTTTCCAACTGAAATAGTTCAACTCCTAACCCGTAACCACAAGCATCAGATCCCAGACAAAATGGTTTCGAAAAATCGGGATGGTTCAAAATCTTACTATTAATAAGAGCTTCTTTCAATTCTTCAAACGCCTTCTGACACTCAGAAGTCCATTTATAAACTACATTTTTCTTTAAGAGTTCTCGCAGGCACGGTGCATTGAATAATTGTCCAGACACAAATTTTCTATAAAACCCAAACAAACCAAACATCCCCTTTAATGCTTTACGTGTTGTAGGTGCAGCATAATCCCTTATTGCTCTAATCTTTTCTGGATCCGGCATGATACCATCGCCACTCACTATGTGCCCCAAGAATTTAATTTCTTTCTTCACAAATTCAGTTTTGTCTAGCTTCAATTTCATACCCCCCAATTTTATGGCCCTCAATACTTCATCCAATAACATACAGTGTTCCTCCCACGTTGGTGTCGATATCAAAACGTCGTCTACATACACTGTAATTCTTCTTAGTAGATGGTCCCCTAATACCTGCGACATAGCTCTTACAAAGGCACATACACTTATATTTAAACCAAACGGCACCACCTTATACTGATAACATCTACCTTCGAATAAGAATGCCGTGTACTTTCTTGATTCCTTTGCTAACGGTAGGTTCCAATATCCACAGGTCACATCCATGGATGTAAAGAACTTAGCACCTTTAAACTTTTGTAGCAGTTCTTCAATATTCTCCGGACGGTCACTCTCAGGTAGTACTATTTTGTTTAATGCTCGAGCATCCAACACTAGTCTAATTGAGCCATCCTTCTTAGGAACTATGACTAGCGGGTTATTGTACACACTAACAGCCCTTTCAATAATTCCCCACTCTAACATATTTTGAATTAAGTCACGTACTGCCTCCTTATGTACTTCTGGGATTGCAAATGGTTTTTTGAAGAAATGAGCGTCTTTCTGCACTGTCAAAAAACACTCATAATCCTTTACTAGCCCTGGTTGATCTGAGAAAACCTCGGCATGTTTGACTAGTATTTGTCTTAAATCGTTTTTCCTTGCTTCATCAATATCAATTAATTCTAGTAATTTCTCCTCGATCCTATTTCTGACACTCACAAGCTCAGACGGATTCTCTACTTTTTTGCCACCGTACTCATTATAGCCCTCCAAGAATTTCTCTGTTTTACAAATACATATAGGAAAATCATTCTGCTCAGGATCCTCACATAGCTGCTTACCGATGAAAGGTATAGTAATTAGTTTACCCTTAATTTTTACCATAACATCATTGGTAGAAAAATTCACCCATCCTTCATATTTATTCAAAAAGTCAGCCCCCACCAATATGTCTACACTCAGTCCATTTATAACTAAGAAGTTCTGTCTTATTTCTACTTCCTTAAATGCTATGGGTAGAAACACTTCCTGTTTTACTGTCTTCTTAGTCTTACCGGTTGCTACTACAATGTTCAAGCCACTTACTGGCATCTTAACAATCTGTTTACTGTTAGGGAGTTCATTTACCAAGTTCTGGGATACTGCACAGACTTCCGATCCAGTATCTATCAAACATTTAACTGGTTCATTTAATACTCTTAGCTCTACTATCGGTTGCCCTAAGTACTCTTTATTTATTTTGGGTTCTGCTTCCTCCAATAAATCTTGCACAATTTCTCTCCTTTCGAAGCCTGTCTTTTGGGTGGCAATCACATTCACACTTACAGGGTTTATTTCATGCTTATTATCACCCTCAATTCTAGTGGCAGCTCCTATTAGCCTATCCACTATTGCTAAGTCAAAACATTTTTCCAATGTTTCCCCCTCTTTCTCATTAACCTCCTTTTCTACGACCCTATCCAAGGCGTCGTCATTAACCTCTACCTCCTCCTCTAATCTATCCTCTTCTTCGTAACTATCTACAACATCAATTATCTTATCAAGCACAGTCACAACCCTGCCATTATTACTGTTCTCACCCCTATCCGACAGCTCTTCATTAGTTCTACTGTGCATAATGTCTTTCTGATTATTACCCTTATAACTAGTACTTAGTTCTTCAATAAGTGGCTTCTTATGATTATTCTTACAGTTAATTGGTTCATTAACCTCCACTTGACTTAAAGCTACTATCTCTGTCTGTTTTACGTTATCCTCCCTAAATTTTGTAGCAACAACATTTATGTTAGGTGGTCGTTCAGGCTGCTTCCTTATGAATGGTTTTGCCAGCGGATTTAACTTTAAACGCTGTTGCCTACGATCGCCAGCACACTCGTAGACAATTAATGGTTTTCCGAGCGCGGTGCGTCATAAACGATGCCAGCCAGCGATCCGCCGCAGTTCCTCCGATGACATCTGTCGGCCGCTGTCATACTGCTCGCGTTCATTGAACCTGTTAACATATGTTCTTCCTCTACCACGTGAACTGCCACGGTATCCGCCGCCTCTCTGAACACCCATCCTATTAATGTTTACATCCGCGCGATTGTCATTCTGCCTAGCAGGCGGGCGATGCTCCCTCCTCATGTTTTCTTCTTCTTTTTGGACGGATTCAACCCTTTCTAAATACTGTACGAACTTGTCAATGTTATCTCGGGGCGCAGATATGATCTTAGTTTTCCAGTTCCACGGTAGCTTATTTTCTACCCCTAATATGATCTGTTCTGTTTCTAACTTATTACTAAGGTAGGACAGAGTTGTTACCCACCTTTGAACAAATCGTTTGATGCCCTCTCTCTTGGGGTCATACTTCTCTCCCGACCAGAACCGATTAAGAACATCCATCTGCTTTCTCTTTCCCCAGTATTCCTCAAAGAACGCTAATTTAAATTCTGACAATTTCGCGTATTTTTCAGAGGCTAAATTCCCCCATACTCTGGCCTCTCCCATCAAATTTGAAGTGATAAAGCCTATCTTTTGTTTATCGCTCCATACTTTCGGCAAAACGTCTTCAAAATCGTTCCAAAATTCTCTGGGGTGCATATTCTTACTTGGGTCAAATTTTAAAAACTGTCTGTGGGTAACATACGCAACCTCGGTAGATTCAATTATTCCACTGGAAATTATACTATCACTATGGTTAGAAACACAGTGTTCTACTTTGGTTAGTCTGCATTCATGCCCACAAAGTTGCTCATTCACACTTTCACTGAAATGGCTTATGTGAGTCTCTAAATTATTGACCTTATTTACAACTTGCTCTCCAAGTTTCTCACACCGAATTTTGGTATCATTTACTTTACATTCTAAGGCGGCATGATTAATTTCATTGGAATTCTCTACCACTTTTATGTGCTCACATACTTTATCTAATTCTGCATCAACATGGGATTTAAATTGCTGTTGATCCTCAGTAACCTGTTCGATTCGTGTCGTCAATTCACTTTGCACTTGAACAATATTTTCTGTACATTCTAGTTTAACCTGCTGTATTTCAACATTTACTTTACTACTGAGCACTGCTAAATCTTGCTTCCAACAGTCTCTGAGATCGGATATTTTGGAATCTAAATCAGCGCCCATTTTAGTCATCTCATTACTTAAATCAGATCCTAATTTAGACATTTTTGAATCCATTTTACTTGACATATTAGTTTCCATTTGTGACATATTAGTTTCCAATTTTGACATACTGGAATCCATCTTACTTGACATATTGGAATCCAACACGTTCATCTTAGTTAATAGATTCATCAGCATACTGGCGACATTATCCTTCGCCCCCTCATTTGCTGATACAATGTCCCTATTAACATTAACTACCGGCATGGGTAACTGTAACTCACTGGGCACTGACATATTTGGATCTGACTCCAAACTATAATTAACATAGGATGAATCAGTCAAACTACTACTGAAATTGGGTTGAGACACGTCTAAACTAAAATTCATGGGGTCATTTTCCCCTGTCTCCATCCCACTATCACAACTTAGTTCCGCCTTTTTGTCACTTGGTTGAAACTCAGCCATTTTTCTCAGTTTGACTCCACAAACACACAAAGTTTTCAAAAGCACTGTACTTAACTTTGTGCTTCGGCGTGCTGCGTTGCTGCTAGATGAAACTGCGGGTCCGTTCACCATACACTGCAATGCTGTACCAGTTTCCGGGCCCCCGCTCGAATCAGCGCTGCCAACTGCCACTGCTGTCGTCGCCTCTGCGTAGTCTCCGTAGCTCGTCGTCTGCCAGACGCCGTCGTAGACTGTTATTCCAATAGGCGCGTAGTCACCGAAAAATTCTTCCGTTCCGTACAACACATTACAGTTCACGGACACTTTCACTGTCCTTCCTATTCACGTGGCGATATCAATTTGTACGCTACACAGTTCCTACACATATCGAGCACTTCTGTATTGTCCGGTAGTTGTCACTACTGCTTTTTTTTTTTTTAATTCACTGGAATTTACTATTTTTATTTCCCGGCCGATGCACCAATTGCGACGGGTCAGGCTCTTATCGCGCAGTTTCCTTTCCCTGAAAGAAAATCCACCTACCTCGTTTCTTAGGTAGTTGCTGCACTCGCCTCTCCTGATAGCAGCTACTGGAAAAATTGCAGAAAAGCAGTGTTGAAGAAACTGCAATTTAATAGCCGCTCACCGGAGGCCGCGATACATGTTTGCTGAAATACAATCTATGAGCAATCTTCCTAAATAAATTGAGTTATTGGAATGGTAGTAATTGTTTACTCAAACGAGAACGCGAAGTTGGTAATTCTATTTAAGCTCTTTATTGTCTTTAAGCCTGATCATCAGCCCGCTAATCTACGTTTGAAGAAAGTTCAGTTCACAATTCTATCCACACTCAAACCCCGCCAGAATTAGCTTTCAAAGTTACGGAATTTACTTAACTGCAACACAGACGATTTTCTAACATACACGTTTGCAGTCGATGTTCAATAATAGTTCGTTTTTTAACGTTAATGCTCGCCATAAGCACTTAGTAAAAGTTTACGAAGTACCGCCACGCTTTTAATTATTAAAGTTACTCGCGTCTTTCGCGGAACGAAAAGTCACAACTCGCTCAAACTCACACTACGCGTTACTGGACTCTTCCAGTCTCAAATCGCACAGTACCGAACCGATGAAGCCGTTTTATGACTTCATTTTACACATTATTCGCGAGGACACATCAAGCATGTCTCTTCTCGATCACAGTTCCTTCGCGACCCTCATCCACTCGCGACTCACTCTCCTAGTCTGCTAACCGTCCTCGCATCTCATTGGCTCACACATCACACAGCCAATCAGAATTAACTCTTTGGGTGCGCCTCGCGCCAAAATCTAGCACGCACCAGTCATGACTTCTGAATCATTTACGTCATGATTTCTTGTTACACAAAATTTACTGTATAATTTAACAAACCGAAAGGAAAACTAGACTTTACTTTATTTCCAGAAATTATTTAAATACTCGCGAACGTTCTGGCTGCTTGTACAATACCATACACTCTTGGACATCCGACATTCACTAAGATGGGGAACCACTGGCGACTCTGTTCCCACGGTTACATCGTCTGAACACTTGCGAGTTCCAACCTAGATTTTATACACTTGCAAAGAATGGCGAATGTCCCTCTTTCATTCACTCAGGCACACTCATTCACTCTCACCTACTCATATAAAATAACTGTTCACAAAAATTCAAAACATTTATGGTTTTAACAAAGTTATAGGTGAATTTCTAAAAGTAAAAATTCTCAAAATAAATACAAAAGCACGGAAGGTGATTTTGTTTCATAGTTGGATGGTCACTGAAGGTGATCTATACATAATGGTATTTATTTAGACTCGAAAATTGTAGAAATTTGCGTTTTCTGTAAGATTTTTCTAATTTCCAAAATATGCAGGTTTCAAAGCTCAAATTTGGATGACTTATTTTTATTCATAACAGAAACTAGTATATTAACTTTTAATTTCCTCAGGTTCCTCAGTTAGAAGTTATTAAAGATGAAAGTTCCACGTTATACACGCGGCTAGTTAGCGCACAGGTCTTACATTCTCACGGTACAGACATGCCATATGGTCGTGACGTCAGACGAACGGACACCGGTAATCTGCCCGCTACAGCACATATGCTAATCTGATGGCTACTTTGCAGTCTGTCTACATTTCACAGTAAATATTTGATAGAAAACTGTGCGCTCGCACTAGTTGCGACGCCACAGTCCGTTTTCGTCATTTGTTATCAAATCGACTTAAAGCCAGATTGTTACATTGGCCGCTCTTCTCTCTGAAACGGTTACATTTATCATCTGCAAACTTATGTTGAGTGCTAAGGAATGCGGAGACACTAAAAACAACACAGTAGAACACAGAAGACGCTTCTAGGTTGATGAAATTAGACCTTAGGAAACAGTACAATTCAGGTTTTAGTTATCGATTATTGATTTATTAGCCGGCTTTGGTGCCAGTGAAATGACCGACTACCGTAAAATTTGGCATTAATCAAGGTCTGATGAGCCACGTTACACGAGAGAATGTGAAAAGTGTTCATATGTACTAAAAACCTAAGAAATCCGCCCGTTTTCGTCATTTTTTATCGTATCGACTTAAAGCCAGATCGTCACATTGGCCGGTCTTCTCTCTAAAACGGTTACATTCATCGTGTGCAAAGCTATGTCGCGTGCTGCGGAATGCGGAGACACTAAAGCCACGATAGTAGAACACAGAAGAAGTTTCTAAGTTGACGTAATAACCAGTAAGAAGCAGTCAAATTCAAGTTTTAGTTATTGATTAATGACTTTTTAGCCGGCATTGGTGCCTTGTACATGCGCTAGAATCTTATGATTTTGCATGAAGGAAGGTCTATCAGCCACATCGCACAGGAGAATGTGGAAAGTGTTCACATCTAGCAAAAACCTGAGAAATTCGCCCGTTTTCGTCATTTGCAATCGAATCGACTTAATGCCAGATCGAATATTGGCAGCTCTTCTCTCTGAAACGGTTACATTTATCGTGTGCAAAGCTATGTCGCGTGCTGCGGTATACGGAGACACTAAAAGCACCAAAATAGAGCACAGAAGAAGTTTCTAAGTTTATGTAATAGCCAGTAAGAAGTAGTACAATTCAAGTTTCAGTTGTCGATTACTGTCATTTTAGCCTTCTTTGGTACCTTGGACACGAGCAAGGACCTTATGATTTTGCATAAATGGAGGACTAGCAGCTGCGTTGCACGCGAGTATGTGAAAAGTGTTCATACGTAGTAAAAACCTGAGATATCCGTCCGTTTTCATCATTTGTTATCATATCGACTTAAAGCCAGATCGTTACATTGGCCGCTCTTCTCTCTGAAACGGTTTCATTTATCGCTTGCAAAGCCATGTCGCGTGCTGCGTGCCGCGTTGCTATTGAGATTGTGAAAAGTGTTCATATGTACTAAAAACATGAGAAATCCGTCCGTTTTCGTCATTTGTTATCGAATCGACTTAAAGCCAGATCGTCACATTGGCCGCTCTTCTCTCTGAAACGGTTTTATTTATAGTCTGCAAAGCTATGTCGCGTGCTGAGGTATGCGGAGACACTAAAAGCAATATAGTAGAACACACGTGAAGTTTCTAAGCTGATGTAGAAACCAGTAAGAAGAAGTATAATTCAAGTTTTAGTTATCGATTATTGACTTTTTAGCCGGCTTTGGTGCCTTGGGCATGAGCTAGGACCTTAAAATTTTGCATGAAAGGAGGACTAGCAGCCGCGTTGCAAGGAAGAATGTGAAAAGTGTTCTTATGGAGTAAAAACCTGAGATATCGGTCCGTTTTCGTCATTTGTTATCGAATCGACTTAAAGCCAGATCGTCACATTGGCCGCTCTTCTCTCTGAAACGGTTTTATTTATAGTCTGCAAAGCTATGTCGCGTGCTGCAGTATACGGAGACACTAAAAGCACCATAGTAGAACACAGAAGTAGCTTCTAAGTTGATGTAATAGCCAGTAAGATGTAGTACAATTCACATTTTAGTTATCGATTATTGACTTTTTAGACGGCTTTGGCGCCTTGGATTTGAACTAGGACCTTAAGTTTTTGCATGATAAAGGACTAGCAGCCGCTTTGCACGGGTAATTTGAAAAGTGTTCATAAGTAGTAAAACCCTGCGAAATCTGTCCGTTTTCGTCATTTGTTATCGTATCGACTTAAAGCCAGATCGTCACATTGGCCGCTCTTCTCTCTGAAACGGTTATATTTATAGTGTGCAAAGCTATGTCGCGTGTTGCGGTATGCGCGAGACACTAAAAGCATCATAGCAGAACACAGAAGAAGCTTCAAAGTTGATGTAATAGCAAGTTAGAAATAGTACAATTCAAGTTATAGTTATCGATTATTGACCTTTTACCCTTCTTTGGTGATTTGGACATTAGCTAGGACCTTAAGATTTTGCATAACGGGATGTGTAGCAGCTACTTTGCACGGGAGTATGTAAAAAGTGTTCATATATATAGTAAAAACCTGAGAAATCCGTCCGTTTTCGTCATTTGTTAACCATTCGACTTAAAGCCAGTTCGTCACATTGGCAACTCTTCTCTCTGAAACGGTTTCATTTATCGTCTGCAAAGCTATGTCGTGTGCTGCGGTATGGGCTCGACACGTAAAGCACCATAGTAGAACACAGAAGAAGTTTCTAAGTTGAAGTAATAGCCAGTAAGAAGTAGTACAATTCACGTGTTAGTAATCGATTATTGACTTTTTAGACGGGTTTGGCGCCTTGGACTTGTGCTAGGACCTTAAGTTTTTGCATGATGAAGGACTAGCAGCCGCTTTGCACGGGTAATTTGAAAAGTGTTCATATGTGCTAAAAACCTGAGACATCTGCCATTTTCGTCATTTGTTATCAAATCGATTTAAAGCCAGATCGTTACTTTGGCCACTCCTCTCTCTGAAACGGTTTCATTTATCGTCTGCAAAGCTGTGTCGTGTGCTGCGGTATGGGCTAGACACTAAAAGCACCATAGCAGATCACAGAAGAAGCTTCTAAGTTGATGTAATAGCCAGTAAGAAACACTACAATTCAAGTTTTAGTTATCGAATATTGACCTTTTACCCTTCTTTGGTGCCTTGGACATGAGCTAGGACCTTAAGATTTTGCTTGAAGGGAAGTCTAGCAGACGCGTTGCACGGGAGAATGTGAAAAGTGTTCATATGTAGTAACAACCTGAGATATCCGTCCGATTTTTTCATTTGTTATCGAATCGACTTAAACCCAGAACGTCACGTTGGCCGCTCTTCTCTCTGAAACGGTTACATTTATCGTCTACAATGCTATGACGCGTGATGCGATATGCGGAGGCACTAAAAGCACCATAGTGGAACACAGAAGAAGCTTCCAAATTGACGTAATAGCCAATAAGAAATAGTACAATTCAAGTTTTAGTTATAGATTATTGACCTTTTACCCTTCTTTGGTGCCTTGTACATGAGCAAGGACCTAAAGATTTTGCATGAAACGAAGTGTAGCAGTCGCTTTGCACGAGAGAATGAAAACGTGTTCATATATAGTAAAAACCTGAGATATTCGCCCGTTTTCGTCATTTGTTATCGAATGGACTTAAACCCAGAACGTCACGTTGGCCGCTCTTCTCTCTGAAACGGTTACATTTATCGTCTACAAAGCTATGACGCGTGATGCGATAAGCGAAGAAACAAATAACACCATAGCAGAACACAGAAGAAGCTTCTAAGCTGATGTAATAGCTAGTAAGAAGTATTACAATTCACGTATTAGTTATCGATTATTGTCCCTTTAGCCGTCTTTGGTGTCTTGTACATGAGCTAGGACATTAAGATTTTGCATGAAAGGAGGACCAGCAGCCGCGTTGCTCGGAAGAATGTGATAAGTGTTGATAAGTAGTAAAAACCTGAGAAATCCGTCCGTTTTCCTCATCTGTTATCAAATCGTCTTAAAGCCAGAACGTTACATTGGCCGCGATTCTCTTTGTAACGGTTACATTTATCGTCTGCACAGCTATGTCGGGTGCTGTGGTATGCTTAGACAATAAATGCACCATAGTAGAACACAGAAGAAGCTTCTAAGTTGATGTAATAGCCAGTAAGAAATAGTACAATAACGTTTTAGATATCGATTATTCACTTTTTAGCTGGGTTAGGGGCCTTGGACATGAGCTAGGACCTTCAGATTTTGCATCTAAGGAGGACTAGCAGCTGCGTTGCACGGGAGAATGTGAAAAGTGTTCATATATAGTAAAAACCTGAGATATCCGTCCGTTTTCGTCATTTGTTATCGAATCGACTTAAAGCCAGATCGTCACACTGGCCGCTCTTCTCTCTGAAACGGTTACATTTATCGTCTGCAAAGCTATGTCGAGTGCTGCGGTATGCAGAGATACTAAAAGCACCATAGTAGACCACAGAAGAAGCTTCTAAGTTGATGTAATAGTCAGTAAGAAGTAGTACAATTCAAGTTTTAGTTATCGATTATTGACTATTTAGCCGTTTTTCGTGCCTTGGACATAAGCTGTGACATTAAGATTTGCGCATGAATGGAGGACTAGCAGCTGCGTTGCACAGGCGAGAATGTGAAAAGTGTTGATAAGTAGTAAAAACCTGGGAAATCCGTCCGTTTTCCTCATCTGTTATCAAATCGACTTAAAGCCAGAACGTTACATTGGCCGCTCTGCTCTCTGAAACGGTACCATTTATCTCCTGCAAAGCTATGTCGCGTGCTGCGGTTTGCGGATACTCTAACAGCACCTTCGTAGAACACAGATGAAACTTCTAAGTTGATGTAATAGCCAGTAAGAAGTAGTACAATAACGTTTTAATTATCGATTATAGACTTTTTAGCTGGCTTTGGGGTCTTGGACATGAGCTAGGACCTT
Source organism: Schistocerca gregaria (assembly GCF_023897955.1). NCBI lineage: Eukaryota > Metazoa > Arthropoda > Insecta > Orthoptera > Acrididae > Schistocerca > Schistocerca gregaria. The sequence goes on along the minus strand of NW_026061824.1, from coordinate 17,205,719 downwards.
AAGACTTTGCGTCAAAGGAGGACTAGCAGCTGCGTTGCACGGGAGAATGTGAAAAGTGTTCATATGTTGTAAAAACCTGAGAAATCCGTCCATTTTCGTCATTTCTTATAAAATCGACTTAAAGCCAGGACGTCACATTGGTCGCTCTTCTCTCTGAAACGGTTACATTTATCGTCTGCAAAGCTATATCGCGTGCTGCGGTATGCAGAGACACTAACAGTACCATAGTAGAACACTGATGAAACTTCTAAGTTGATGTAATAGGCAGTAAGAAGTAGTGCAATAACGTTTCAGATATCGATTATTGACTTTTCAGCTGGCTTTGGGGTCTTGGAAATGAGCTAGGACCTTAAGACTTTGCATCAAAGGAGGACTAGCAGCTGCGTTGCACGGGAGAATGTGAAAAGTGTTCATATGTAGTAAAAACCTGAGAAATCCGTCCGTTTTCGTCATTTCTTAACAAATCGACTTAAAGCCAGATCGTCACATTGGTCGCTCTTCTCTCTGAAACGGTTACATTTATCGTCTGCAAAGCTATGTCGCGTGCTGCGGCATGCGGAGACACTAACAGCACCATAGTAGAACACTGATGAAACTTCTAAGTTGATGTAATAGCCAGTAAGAAGTAGTACAATAACGTTTTAGATATCGATTATTGACTCTTTAGCTGGCATTGGGGTCTTGAACATGAGCTAGGACCTTAAGACCTTTCATCAAAGGAGGACTAGCAGCTGCGTTGCACGGGAGAATGTGAAAATAGTTCATATGTAGTAAAAACCTGAGAAATCCGTTCGTTTTCGTCATTTCTTATCAAATCGACTTAAAGCCAGATCGTCACATTGGTCGCTCTTCTCTCTGAAACGGTAACATTTATCGTCTACAAAGCTATGTCGCGTGCTGCGGTATGCCGAGACACTAACAGCACCATTGTAGAACACAGAAGAAGCTCCTAAGTTGTAGTGATTGCCAGTAAGAAGTAGTGCAATAATGTTTTAGATATCGATTATTGACTTTTTAGCTGGCTTTGGGGCATTGGACATGAGCTAGGTCCTTAAGACTTTGCATCAAAGGAGGACTAGCAGCTGCGTTGCACGGGAGAATGTGAAAAGTGTTCATATGTAGTAAAAACATGAGAAATCCGTCCGTTTTCGACTTTTCTTATAAAATCGACTTAAAACCAGATCGTCACATTGGTCGCTCTTTTCTCTGAAACGGTTACATTTATCGTCTGCAAAGCTATGTCGCGTGCTGCGGTATGCGGAGACACTAACAGCACCATAGTAGAAAACAGATGAACCTTCTAAGTTGATGTAATAGCCAGTAAGAAGTAGTACAATAACGTTTTGGATATCGATTATTGAGTTTTAGCTGGCTTTGGGGCCTTGGACATGGGCTAGGACCTTAAGATTTTGCATCAAAGGAGGACTACATGCTTCGTTGCACGGGAGAATGTGCAAAGTGTTCATATGCAGTAAAAACCTGAGAAATCCGTCCGTTTTCGTAATTTCTTATCAAATCGCCTTAAAGCCAGGACGTCACATTGGACGCTCTTCTCTCTGAAAATGTTACATTTAACGTCTTTAAAGCTATGTCACGTGCTGCGGTATGCGGAGTCACTAACAGCACCATAGAAGAACACAGATGAAACTTCTAAGTTGATGTAATAGCCAGTAAGAAGTAATACAATAACGTTTTAGATTTCGATTATTGACTTTTTTGCTGGCTTTGGGGCCTTGGACATGAGCTCGGACCTTAAGATTTTGCATCAAAGGAGGACTAGCAGCTGCGTTGCACGGGAGAATGTGAAAAGTGTTCATGTGTAGTAAAAACCTGAGAAATCCATCCGTTTTCGTCATTTCTGATCAAATCGACTTAAAGCCAGATCGTCATATTGGTCGCTCTTCTCTCTGAAACGGTTACATTTATCGTCTGCAAAGCTATGTCGCGTGCTGCGGTATGCGGAGACACTAACAGCACCATAGTAGAACACTGATGAAACTTCTAACTTGATGTAATAGCCAGTAAGATGTAGTACAATAACGTTTTAGATATCGACTATAGACTTTTTACCTGGCTTTGGGGTTTTGGACATGAGCTAGGAACTTAAGACTTTGCATCAATTGAGGACTAGCAGCTGCGTTGAACGGGAGAATGTGATAAGTGTTCATATGTAGTAAAAACCTGAGAAATCCGTCCGTTTTCGTCATTTCTCATGAAATCAACTTAAAGCCAGATCGTCACATTGGTCACTCTTCTCTCTGAAACGGTTACATTTATCGTATGGAAAGCTATGTCACGTGCTGCGGTATGCGGAGACACTAACAGCACCATAGAAGAACACAGATGAAACTTCTAAGTTGATGTAATAGCCAGTAAGAAGTAATACAATAACGTTTTAGATTTGGATTATTGACTTTTTAGCTGGCTTTGGTGTCTAGGACATGAGCTAGGACCTTAAGACTTTGCATCAATTGAGGACTAGCAGCTGCGTTGCACGGGAGAATGTGAAAAGTGTTCATATGTAGTAAAAACCTGAGAAATCCGTCCGTTTTCGTCATTTCTTATCAAATCGACTTAAAGCCAGATCGTCACATTGGTCGCTCATCTCTCTGAAACGATTACATTTATCGTCTGCAAAGCTATGTCACGTGCTGAAGTATGCGGAGACACTAACAGCACCATAGTAGAAAACAGATGAAACTTCTAAGTTGATGTAATTGCCAGTAAGAAGTAGTACAATAAAGTTATAGATACCGATTATTGACTTTTTAGCTGGCTTTGGGGTATTGGACATGAGCTAGGACCTTATGATTTTGCATCAAAAGAGAACCAGCAGCTGCGTTGCACGGGAGAATGTGAAAAGTGTTCATATGTAGTAAAAACCTGAGACATCCGTCGGTTTTCGTCATTTTTCTTATCAAATCGACTTAAAGCCAGATCGTCACATTGGTCGCTCTTCTCTCTGAAACGGTTACATTTATCGTATGCAAAGCTATGTCGCGTGCTGCGGTATGCGGAGACACTAACAGCACCATAGTAGAAAACAGATGAAACTTCTAAGTTGATGTAATAGCCAGTAAGAAGTAATACAATAACGTTTTAGATTTCGATTATTGACTTTTTAGCTGGCTTTGGTGTCTAGGACATGAGCTAGGACCTTAAGACTTTGCATCAAAGGAGGACTAGCAGCTGCGTTGCACGGGAGAATGTGAAAAGTGTTCATGTGTAGTAAAAACCTGAGAAATCCATCCGTTTTCGTCATTTCTGATCAAATCGACTTAAAGCCAGATCGTCATATTGGTCGCTCTTCTCTCTGAAACGGTTACATTTATCGTATGCAAAGCTATGTCGCGTGCTGCGGTATGCGGAGACACTAACAGCACCATAGTAGAAAACAGATGAAACTTCTAAGTTGATGTAATAGCCAGTAAGAAGTAGTACAATAACGTTTTGGATATCGATTATTGAGTTTTAGCTGGCTTTGGGGCCTTGGACATGGGCTAGGACCTTAAGATTTTGCATCAAAGGAGGACTACATGCTTCGTTGCACGGGAGAATGTGCAAAGTGTTCATATGCAGTAAAAACCTGAGAAATCCGTCCGTTTTCGTAATTTCTTATCAAATCGCCTTAAAGCCAGGACGTCACATTGGACGCTCTTCTCTCTGAAAATGTTACATTTAACGTCTTTAAAGCTATGTCACGTGCTGCGGTATGCGGAGTCACTAACAGCACCATAGAAGAACACAGATGAAACTTCTAAGTTGATGTAATAGCCAGTAAGAAGTAATACAATAACGTTTTAGATTTCGATTATTGACTTTTTTGCTGGCTTTGGGGCCTTGGACATGAGCTCGGACCTTAAGATTTTGCATCAAAGGAGGACTAGCAGCTGCGTTGCACGGGAGAATGTGAAAAGTGTTCATGTGTAGTAAAAACCTGAGAAATCCATCCGTTTTCGTCATTTCTGATCAAATCGACTTAAAGCCAGATCGTCATATTGGTCGCTCTTCTCTCTGAAACGGTTACATTTATCGTCTGCAAAGCTATGTCGCGTGCTGCGGTATGCGGAGACACTAACAGCACCATAGTAGAACACTGATGAAACTTCTAACTTGATGTAATAGCCAGTAAGATGTAGTACAATAACGTTTTAGATATCGACTATAGACTTTTTACCTGGCTTTGGGGTTTTGGACATGAGCTAGGAACTTAAGACTTTGCATCAATTGAGGACTAGCAGCTGCGTTGAACGGGAGAATGTGATAAGTGTTCATATGTAGTAAAAACCTGAGAAATCCGTCCGTTTTCGTCATTTCTCATGAAATCAACTTAAAGCCAGATCGTCACATTGGTCACTCTTCTCTCTGAAACGGTTACATTTATCGTATGGAAAGCTATGTCACGTGCTGCGGTATGCGGAGACACTAACAGCACCATAGAAGAACACAGATGAAACTTCTAAGTTGATGTAATAGCCAGTAAGAAGTAATACAATAACGTTTTAGATTTGGATTATTGACTTTTTAGCTGGCTTTGGTGTCTAGGACATGAGCTAGGACCTTAAGACTTTGCATCAATTGAGGACTAGCAGCTGCGTTGCACGGGAGAATGTGAAAAGTGTTCATATGTAGTAAAAACCTGAGAAATCCGTCCGTTTTCGTCATTTCTTATCAAATCGACTTAAAGCCAGATCGTCACATTGGTCGCTCATCTCTCTGAAACGATTACATTTATCGTCTGCAAAGCTATGTCACGTGCTGAAGTATGCGGAGACACTAACAGCACCATAGTAGAAAACAGATGAAACTTCTAAGTTGATGTAATTGCCAGTAAGAAGTAGTACAATAAAGTTATAGATACCGATTATTGACTTTTTAGCTGGCTTTGGGGTATTGGACATGAGCTAGGACCTTATGATTTTGCATCAAAAGAGAACCAGCAGCTGCGTTGCACGGGAGAATGTGAAAAGTGTTCATATGTAGTAAAAACCTGAGACATCCGTCGGTTTTCGTCATTTTTCTTATCAAATCGACTTAAAGCCAGATCGTCACATTGGTCGCTCTTCTCTCTGAAACGGTTACATTTATCGTATGCAAAGCTATGTCGCGTGCTGCGGTATGCGGAGACACTAACAGCACCATAGTAGAAAACAGATGAAACTTCTAAGTTGATGTAATAGCCAGTAAGAAGTAATACAATAACGTTTTAGATTTCGATTATTGACTTTTTAGCTGGCTTTGGTGCCTAGGACATGAGCTAGGACCTTAAGACTTTGCATCAAAGGAGGACTAGCAGCTGCGTTGCACGGGAGAATGTGAAAAGTGTTCATATGTAGTAAAAACCTGAGAAATCCGTCCGTTTTCGTCATTTCTTATCAAATCGACTTAAAGCCAGATCGTCACATTGGTCGCTCTTCTCTCTGAAACGGTTACATTTATCGTCTGCAAAGCTATGTCGCGTGCTGCGGTATGCGGAGACACTAACAGCACCATAGTAGAACACTGATGAAACTTCTAAGTTGATGTAATAGCCAGTAAGAAGTAGTACAATAACGTTTCAGATATCGATTATTGACTTTTTAGCTGGCTTTGGGGTTTTGGACATGAGCTAGGAACTTAAGACTTTGCATCAATTGAGGACTAGCAGCTGCGTTGAACGGGAGAATGTGATAAGTGTTCATATGTAGTAAAAACCTGAGAAATCCGTCCGTTTTCGTCATTTCTCATGAAATCAACTTAAAGCCAGATCGTCACATTGGTCACTCTTCTCTCTGAAACGGTTACATTTATCGTATGGAAAGCTATGTCACGTGCTGCGGTATGCGGAGACACTAACAGCACCATAGAAGAACACAGATGAAACTTCTAAGTTGATGTAATAGCCAGTAAGAAGTAATACAATAACGTTTTAGATTTGGATTATTGACTTTTTAGCTGGCTTTGGTGTCTAGGACATGAGCTAGGACCTTAAGACTTTGCATCAATTGAGGACTAGCAGCTGCGTTGCACGGGAGAATGTGAAAAGTGTTCATATGTAGTAAAAACCTGAGAAATCCGTCCGTTTTCGTCATTTCTTATCAAATCGACTTAAAGCCAGATCGTCACATTGGTCGCTCATCTCTCTGAAACGATTACATTTATCGTCTGCAAAGCTATGTCGCGTGCTGAAGTATGCGGAGACACTAACAGCACCATAGTAGAAAACAGATGAAACTTCTAAGTTGATGTAATTGCCAGTAAGAAGTAGTACAATAAAGTTATAGATACCGATTATTGACTTTTTAGCTGGCTTTGGGGTATTGGACATGAGCTAGGACCTTATGATTTTGCATCAAAAGAGAACCAGCAGCTGCGTTGCACGGGAGAATGTGAAAAGTGTTCATATGTAGTAAAAACCTGAGACATCCGTCGGTTTTCGTCATTTTTCTTATCAAATCGACTTAAAGCCAGATCGTCACATTGGTCGCTCTTCTCTCTGAAACGGTTACATTTATCGTATGCAAAGCTATGTCGCGTGCTGCGGTATGCGGAGACACTAACAGCACCATAGTAGAAAACAGATGAAACTTCTAAGTTGATGTAATAGCCAGTAAGAAGTAATACAATAACGTTTTAGATTTCGATTATTGACTTTTTAGCTGGTTTTGGTGTCTAGGACATGAGCTAGGACCTTAAGACTTTGCATCAAAGGAGGACTAGCAGCTGCGTTGCACGGGAGAATGTGAAAAGTGTTCATATGTAGTAAAAACCTGAGAAATCCGTCCGTTTTCGTCATTTCTTATCAAATCGACTTAAAGCCAGATCGTCACATTGGTCGCTCTTCTCTCTGAAACGGTTACATTTATCGTCTGCAAAGCTATGTCGCGTGCTGCGGTATGCGGAGACACTAACAGCACCATAGTAGAACACTGATAAAACTTCTAAGTTGATGTAATAGCCAGTAAGAAGTAGTACAATAACGTTTTAGATATCGATTATTGACTTTTTAGCTGGCTTTGGGGCCTTGGACATGAGCTAGGGCCTTAAGATTTTGCATCAAAGGAGGACTAGCAGCTGCGGTGCGCGGGAGAATGTGAAAAGAGTTCACATGTAGTACAAACCTGAGAAATCCGTCCGTTTTCGTCATTTCTTATCAAATCGACTTAAAGCCAGAACGTTACATTGGCCGCTCTTCTCTCTGAAACGGTACCATTTATCGCCTGCAAAGCTATGTCTCGTGCTGCGGTATGCCGAGACACTAACAGCACCATAGTAACGCAGAAGAAGCTTCTAAGTTGATGTAATAGCCAGTAAGAAGTAGTACAATAACGTTTTAGATATCGATTATTGAATTTTAGCTGGCATTGGGGCCTTGGACATGAGCTAGGACCTTAAGATTTTGCATCAAAGGAGGACTAGCAGCTGCGTTGCACGGGAGAATGTGAACAGTGTTCATATGTAGTAAAAACATGAGAAATCCGTCCGTTTTCGTCATTTCTTATCAAATCGACTTAAAGCCAGATCGTCACATTGGTCGCTCTTCTCTCTGAAACGGTTACATTTATCGTATGTAAAGCTATGTCACGTGCTGCGGCATGCGGAGACACTAACAGCACCATAGTAGAACACTGATGAAACTTCTAAGTTGATGTAATAGCCAGTAAGAAGTAGTACAATAACATTTTAGGTAACGATTATTGACTTTTTAGCTGGCATTGGGGTCTTGAACATGAGCTAGGACCTTAAAATTTTTCATCAAAGGAGGACTAGATGCTCCGTTGCACGGGAGAATGTGAAAAGTATTCATATGCAGTACAAACCTGAGAAATCCGTCCGTTTTCGTAATTTCTTATCAAATCGACTTAGAGCCAGGACGTCACATTGGACGCTCTTCTCTCTGAAAAGGTTACATTACTCGTCTACAGAGCTATGTCGCGTGCTGCGGTATGCGAAGACACTAACAGCACCATAGTAGAACACAGATGATATTTCTAAGTTGATGTAATAGCCAGTAAGAAGTAGCACAATAACGTTTTAGATATCGATTATTGACTTTTTAGCTGGCTTTGGGGACTTGGACATGAGCTAGGACCTTAAGATTTTGCATCAAAGGAGGACTAGCAGCTGCGTTGCACGGGAGAATGTGAACAGTGTTCATATGTAGTAAAAACATGAGAAATCCGTCCGTTTTCGTCATTTCTTATCAAATCGATTTAAAGCCAGATCGTCACATTGGTCGCTCTTCTCTCTGAAACGGTTACATTTATCGTATGTAAAGCTATGTCACGTGCTGCGGCATGCGGAGACACTAACAGCACCATAGTAGAACACTGATGAAACTTCTAAGTTGATGTAATAGCCAGTAAGAAGTAGTACAATAACATTTTAGGTAACGATTATTGACTTTTTAGCTGGCATTCGGGTCTTGAACATGAGCTAGGACCTTAAGACCTTTCATCAAAGGAGGACTAGCAGCTGCGTTGCACGGGAGAATGTGAAAAAAGTTCATATGTAGTAAAAACCTGAGAAATCCGTTCGTTTTCGTCATTTCTTATCAAATCGACTTAAAGCCAGATCGTCACATTGGTCGCTCTTCTCTCTGAAACGGTAACATTTATCGTCTACAAAGCTATGTCGCGTGCTGCGGTATGCCGCGACACTAACAGCACCATAGTAGAACACAGAAGAAGCTCCTAAGTTGTAGTAATTGCCAGTAAGAAGTAGTGTAATAACGTTTTAGATATCGATTATTGACTTTTTAGCTGGCATTGGGGTCTTGAACATGAGCTAGGACCTTAAGACCTTTCATCAAAGGAGGACTAGCAGCTGCGTTGCACGGGAGAATGTGAAAAGTGTTCATATGTAGTAAAAACATGAGAAATCCGTCCGTTTTCGTCATTTCTTATAAAATCGACTTAAAACCAGATCGTCACATTGGTCGCTCTTTTCTCTGAAACGGTTACATTTATCGTCTGCAAAGCTATGTCGCGTGCTGCGGTATTCGGAGACACTAACAGCACCATAGTAGAAAACAGATGAACCTTCTAAGTTGATGTAATAGCCAGTAAGAAGTAGTACAATAACGTTTTGGATATCGATTATTGAGTTTTAGCTGGCTTTGGGGCCTTGGACATGGGCTAGGACCTTAAGATTTTGCATCAAAGGAGGACTACATGCTTCGTTGCACGGGAGAATGTGCAAAGTGTTCATATGCAGTAAAAACCTGAGAAATCCGTCCGTTTTCGTAATTTCTTATCAAATCGCCTTAAAGCCAGGACGTCACATTGGACGCTCTTCTCTCTGAAAATGTTACATTTAACGTCTTTAAAGCTATGTCACGTGCTGCGGTATGCGGAGTCACTAACAGCACCGTAGAAGAACACAGATGAAACTTCTAAGTTGATGTAATAGCCAGTAAGAAGTAATACAATAACGTTTTAGATTTCGATTATTGACTTTTTTGCTGGCTTTGGGGCCTTGGACATGAGCTCGGACCTTAAGATTTTGCATCAAAGGAGGACTAGCAGCTGCGTTGCACGGGAGAATGTGAAAAGTGTTCATGTGTAGTAAAAACCTGAGAAATCCATCCGTTTTCGTCATTTCTGATCAAATCGACTTAAAGCCAGATCGTCATATTGGTCGCTCTTCTCTCTGAAACGGTTACATTTATCGTCTGCAAAGCTATGTCGCGTGCTGCGGTATGCGGAGACACTAAGAGCACCATAGTAGAACACTGATGAAACTTCTAACTTGATGTAATAGCCAGTAAGATGTAGTACAATAACGTTTTAGATATCGACTATAGACTTTTTACCTGGCTTTGGGGTTTTGGACATGAGCTAGGAACTTAAGACTTTGCATCAATTGAGGACTAGCAGCTGCGTTGAACGGGAGAATGTGATAAGTGTTCATATGTAGTAAAAACCTGAGAAATCCGTCCGTTTTCGTCATGTCTCATGAAATCAACTTAAAGCCAGATCGTCACATTGGTCACTCTTCTCTCTGAAACGGTTACATTTATCGTATGTAAAGCTATGTCACGTGCTGCGGTATGCGGAGACACTAACAGCACCATAGAAGAACACAGATGAAACTTCTAAGTTGATGTAATAGCCAGTAAGAAGGAATACAATAACGTTTTAGATTTGGATTATTGACTTTTTAGCTGGCTTTGGTGTCTAGGACATGAGCTAGGACCTTAAGACTTTGCATCAATTGAGGACTAGCAGCTGCGTTGCACGGGAGAATGTGAAAAGTGTTCATATGTAGTAAAAACCTGAGAAATCCGTCCGTTTTCGTCATTTCTTATCAAATCGACTTAAAGCCAGATCGTCACATTGGTCGCTCTTCTCTCTGAAACGATTACATTTATCGTCTGCAAAGCTATGTCGCGTGCTGAAGTATGCGGAGACACTAACAGCACCATAGTAGAAAACAGATGAAACTTCTAAGTTGATGTAATTGCCAGTAAGAAGTAGTACAATAAAGTTATAGATACCGATTATTGACTTTTTAGCTGGCTTTGGGGTATTGGACATGAGCTAGGACCTTATGATTTTGCATCAAAAGAGAACCAGCAGCTGCGTTGCACGGGAGAATGTGAAAAGTGTTCATATGTAGTAAAAACCTGAAACATCCGTCGGTTTTCGTCATTTTTCTTATCAAATCAACTTAAAGCCAGATCGTCACATTGGTCGCTCTTCTCTCTGAAACGGTTACATTTATCGTATGCAAAGCTATGTCGCGTGCTGCGGTATGCGGAGACACTAACAGCACCATAGTAGAAAACAGATGAAACTTCTAAGTTGATGTAATAGCCAGTAAGAAGTAGTACAATAACGTTATCGATACCGATTATTGACTTTTTAGCTTGCTTTGGGGTCTTGGACATGAGCTCGGACCTTAAGAATTTGCATCAAAAGGGAACTAGCAGCTGCGTTGCAGGGGAGAATGTGAAAAGTGTTCATATGTAGTAAAAACCTGAGAAATCCGTCCGTTTTCGTCATTTCTTATCAAATCGACTTAAAGCCAGATCGTCACATTGGTCGCTCTTCTCTCTGAAACGGTTACATTTATCGTCTGCAAAGCTATGTCGCGTGCTGCGGTATGCGGAGACACTAACAGCACCATAGTAGAACACTGATGAAACTTCTAAGTTGATGTAATAGCCAGTAAGAGGTAGTACAATAACGTTTTAGATATCGATTATTGACTTTTTAGCTGGCTTTGGGGCCTTGGACATGAGCTAGGGCCTTAAGATTTTGCATCAAAGGAGGACTAGCAGCTGCGGTGCGCGGGAGAATGTGAAAAGAGTTCACATGTAGTACAAACCTGAGAAATCCGTCCGTTTTCGTCATTTCTTATCAAATCGACTTAAAGCCAGAACGTAACATTGGCCGCTCTTCTCTCTGAAACGGTACCATTTATCGCCTGCAAAGCTATGTCTCGTGCTGCGGTATGCCGAGACACTAACAGCACCATAGTAACGCAGAAGAAGCTTCTAAGTTGATGTAATAGCCAGTAGGAAGTAGTACAATAACGTTTTAGATATCGATTATTGAATTTTAGCTGGCATTGGGGCCTTGGACATGAGCTAGGACCTTAAAATTTTTCATCAAAGGAGGACTAGATGCTCCGTTGCACGGGAGAATGTGAAAAGTATTCATATGCAGTACAAACCTGAGAAATCCGTCCGTTTTCGTAATTTCTTATCAAATCGACTTAGAGCCAGGACGTCACATTGGACGCTCTTCTCTCTGAAAAGGTTACATTACTCGTCTACAGAGCTATGTCGCGTGCTGCGGTATGCGGAGACACTAACAGCACCATAGTAGAACACAGATGATATTTCTAAGTTGATGTAATAGCCAGTAAGAAGTAGCACAATAACGTTTTAGATATCGATTATTGACTTTTTAGCTGGCTTTGGGGACTTGGACATGAGCTAGGACCTTAAGATTTTGCATCAAAGGAGGACTAGCAGCTGCGTTGCACGGGAGAATGTGAACAGTGTTCATATGTAGTAAAAACATGAGAAATCCGTCCGTTTTCGTCATTTCTTATCAAATCGACTTAAAGCCAGATCGTCACATTGGTCGCTCTTCTCTCTGAAACGGTTACATTTATCGTATGTAAAGCTATGTCACGTGCTGCGGCATGCGGAGACACTAACAGCACCATAGTAGAACACAGATGAAACTTCTAAGTTGATGTAATAGCCAGTAAGAAGTAGTACAATAACATTTTAGGTAACGATTATTGACTTTTTAGCTGGCATTGGGGTCTTGAACATGAGCTAGGACCTTAAGACCTTTCATCAAAGGAGGACTAGCAGCTGCGTTGCACGGGAGAATGTGAAAAAAGTTCATATGTAGTAAAAACCTGAGAAATCCGTTCGTTTTCGTCATTTCTTATCAAATCGACTTAAAGCCAGATCGTCACATTGGTCGCTCTTCTCTCTGAAACGGTAACATTTATCGTCTACAAAGCTATGTCGCGTGCTGCGGTATGCCGAGACACTAACAGCACCATAGTAGAACACAGAAGAAGCTCCTAAGTTGTAGTAATTGCCAGTAAGAAGTAGTGTAATAACGTTTTAGATATCGATTATTGACTTTTTAGCTGGCATTGGGGTCTTGAACATGAGCTAGGACCTTAAGACCTTTCATCAAAGGAGGACTAGCAGCTGCGTTGCACGGGAGAATGTGAAAAGTGTTCATATGTAGTAAAAACATGAGAAATCCGTCCGTTTTCGTCATTTCTCATGAAATCAACTTAAAGCCAGATCGTCACATTGGGCACTCTTCTCTCTGAAACGGTAACATTTATCGTATGTAAAGCTATGTCACGTGCTGCGGTATGCGGAGACACTAACAGCACCATAGAAGAACACAGATGAAACTTCTAAGTTGATGTAATAGCCAGTAAGAAGTAATACAATAACGTTTTAGATTTCGATTATTGACTTTTTTGCTGGCTTTGGGGCCTTGGACATGAGCTCGGACCTTAAGATTTTGCATCAAAGGAGGACTAGCAGCTGCGTTGCACGGGAGAATGTGAAAAGTGTTCATGTGTAGTAAAAACTGAGAAATCCATCCGTTTTCGTCATTTCTGATCAAATCGACTTAAAGCCAGATCGTCATATTGGTCGCTCTTCTCTCTGAAACGGTTACATTTATCGTCTGCAAAGCTATGTCGCTTGCTGCGGTATGCGGAGACACTAACAGCACCATAGTAGAACACTGATGAAACTTCTAACTTGATGTAATAGCCAGTAAGATGTAGTACAATAACGTTTTAGATATCGACTATAGACTTTTTACCTGGCTTTGGGGTTTTGGACATGAGCTAGGAACTTAAGACTTTGCATCAATTGAGGACTAGCAGCTGCGTTGAACGGGAGAATGTGATAAGTGTTCATATGTAGTAAAAACCTGAGAAATCCGTCCGTTTTCGTCATGTCTCATGAAATCAACTTAAAGCCAGATCGTCACATTGGTCACTCTTCTCTCTGAAACGGTTACATTTATCGTATGTAAAGCTATGTCACGTGCTGCGGTATGCGGAGACACTAACAGCACCATAGAAGAACACAGATGAAACTTCTAAGTTGATGTAATAGCCAGTAAGAAGGAATACAATAACGTTTTAGATTTGGATTATTGACTTTTTAGCTGGCTTTGGTGTCTAGGACATGAGCTAGGACCTTAAGACTTTGCATCAATTGAGGACTAGCAGCTGCGTTGCACGGGAGAATGTGAAAAGTGTTCATATGTAGTAAAAACCTGAGACATCCGTCGGTTTTCGTCATTTTTCTTATCAAATCGACTTAAAGCCAGATCGTCACATTGGTCGCTCTTCTCTCTGAAACGGTTACATTTATCGTATGCAAAGCTATGTCGCGTGCTGCGGTATGCGGAGACACTAACAGCACCATAGTAGAAAACAGATGAAACTTCTAAGTTGATGTAATAGCCAGTAAGAAGTAGTACAATAACGTTATCGATACCGATTATTGACTTTTTAGCTTGCTTTGGGGTCTTGGACATGAGCTCGGACCTTAAGAATTTGCATCAAAAGGGAACTAGCAGCTGCGTTGCAGGGGAGAATGTGAAAAGTGTTCATATGTAGTAAAAACCTGAGAAATCCGTCCGTTTTCGTCATTTCTTATTAAATCGACTTAAAGCCAGATCGTCACATTGGTCGCTCTTCTCTCTGAAACGGTTACATTTATCGTCTGCAAAGCTATGTCGCGTGCTGCGGTATGCGGAGACACTAACAGCACCATAGTAGAACACTGATGAAACTTCTAACTTGATGTAATAGCCAGTAAAAAGTAGTACAATAACGTTTTAGATATCGATTATTGACTTTTTAGCTGGCTTTGGGGCCTTGGACATGAGCTAGGGCCTTAAGATTTTGCATCAAAGGAGGACTAGCAGCTGCGTTGCACGGGAGAATGTGAAAAGAGTTCACATGTAGTACAAACCTGAGTAATCCGTCCGTTTTCGTCATTTCTTATCAAATCGACTTAAAGCCAGAACGTTACATTGGCCGCTCTTCTCTCTGAAACGGTACCATTTATCGCCTGCAAAGCTATGTCTCGTGCTGCGGTATGCCGAGACACTAACAGCACCATAGTAACGCAGAAGAAGCTTCTAAGTTGATGTAATAGCCAGTAAGAAGTAGTACAATAACGTTTTAGATATCGATTATTGAATTTTAGCTGGCATTGGGGCCTTGGACATGAGCTAGGACCTTAAAATTTTTCATCAAAGGAGGACTAGATGCTCCGTTGCACGGGAGAATGTGAAAAGTATTCATATGCAGTACAAACCTGAGAAATCCGTCCGTTTTCGTAATTTCTTATCAAATCGACTTAGAGCCAGGACGTCACATTGGACGCTCTTCTCTCTGAAAAGGTTACATTACTCGTCTACAGAGCTATGTCGCGTGCTGCGGTATGCGGAGACACTAACAGCACCATAGTAGAACACAGATGATATTTCTAAGTTGATGTAATAGCCAGTAAGAAGTAGCACAATAACGTTTTAGATATCGATTATTGACTTTTTAGCTGGCTTTGGGGACTTGGACATGAGCTAGGACCTTAAGATTTTGCATCAAAGGAGGACTAGCAGCTGCGTTGCACGGGAGAATGTGAACAGTGTTCATATGTAGTAAAAACATGAGAAATCCGTCCGTTTTCGTCATTTCTTATCAAATCGACTTGAAGCCAGATCGTCACATTGGTCGCTCTTCTCTCTGAAACGGTTACATTTATCGTATGTAAAGCTATGTCACGTGCTGCGGCATGCGGAGACACTAACAGCACCATAGTAGAACACTGATGAAACTTCTAAGTTGATGTAATAGCCAGTAAGAAGTAGTACAATAACATTTTAGATATCGATTATTGACTTTTTAGCTGGCATTGGGGTCTTGAACATGAGCTAGGACCTTAAGACCTTTCATCAAAGGAGGACTAGCAGCTGCGTTGCACGGGAGAATGTGAAAAAAGTTCATATGTAGTAAAAACCTGAGAAATCCGTTCGTTTTCGTCATTTCTTATCAAATCGACTTAAAGCCAGATCGTCACATTGGTCGCTCTTCTCTCTGAAACGGTAACATTTATCGTCTACAAAGCTATGTCGCGTGCTGCGGTATGCCGAGACACTAACAGCACCATAGTAGAACACAGAAGAAGCTCCTAAGTTGTAGTAATTGCCAGTAAGAAGTAGTGTAATAACGTTTTAGATATCGATTATTGACTTTTTAGCTGGCATTGGGGTCTTGAACATGAGCTAGGACCTTAAGACCTTTCATCAAAGGAGGACTAGCAGCTGCGTTGCACGGGAGAATGTGAAAAGTGTTCATATGTAGTAAAAACATGAGAAATCCGTCCGTTTTCGTCATTTCTTATAAAATCGACTTAAAACGAGATCGTCACATTGGTCGCTCTTTTCTCTGAAACGGTTACATTTATCGTCTGCAAAGCTATGTCGCGTGCTGCGGTATGCGGAGACACTAACAGCACCATAGTAGAAAACAGATGAACCTTCTAAGTTGATGTAATAGCCAGTAAGAAGTAGTACAATAACGTTTTGGATATCGATTATTGAGTTTTAGCTGGCTTTGGGGCCTTGGACATGGGCTAGGACCTTAAGATTTTGCATCAAAGGAGGACTACATGCTTCGTTGCACGGGAGAATGTGCAAAGTGTTCATATGCAGTAAAAACCTGAGAAATCCGTCCGTTTTCGTAATTTCTTATCAAATCGCCTTAAAGCCAGGACGTCACATTGGACGCTCTTCTCTCTGAAAATGTTACATTTAACGTCTTTAAAGCTATGTCACGTGCTGCGGTATGCGGAGTCACTAACAGCACCGTAGAAGAACACAGATGAAACTTCTAACTTGATGTAATAGCCAGTAAGAAGTAATACAATAACGTTTTAGATTTCGATTATTGACTTTTTTGCTGGCTTTGGGGCCTTGGACATGAGCTCGGACCTTAAGATTTTGCATCAAAGGAGGACTAGCAGCTGCGTTGCACGGGAGAATGTGAAAAGTGTTCATGTGTAGTAAAAACCTGAGAAATCCATCCGTTTTCGTCATTTCTGATCAAATCGACTTAAAGCCAGATCGTCATATTGGTCGCTCTTCTCTCTGAAACGGTTACATTTATCGTCTGCAAAGCTATGTCGCGTGCTGCGGTATGCGGAGACACTAACAGCACCATAGTAGAACACTGATGAAACTTCTAACTTGATGTAATAGCCAGTAAGATGTAGTACAATAACGTTTTAGATATCGACTATAGACTTTTTACCTGGCTTTGGGGTTTTGGACATGAGCTAGGAACTTAAGACTTTGCATCAATTGAGGACTAGCAGCTGCGTTGAACGGGAGAATGTGATAAGTGTTCATATGTAGTAAAAACCTGAGAAATCCGTCCGTTTTCGTCATGTCTCATGAAATCAACTTAAAGCCAGATCGTCACATTGGTCACTCTTCTCTCTGAAACGGTTACATTTATCGTATGTAAAGCTATGTCACGTGCTGCGGTATGCGGAGACACTAACAGCACCATAGAAGAACACAGATGAAACTTCTAAGTTGATGTAATAGCCAGTAAGAAGGAATACAATAACGTTTTAGATTTGGATTATTGACTTTTTAGCTGGCTTTGGTGTCTAGGACATGAGCTAGGACCTTAAGACTTTGCATCAATTGAGGACTAGCAGCTGCGTTGCACGGGAGAATGTGAAAAGTGTTCATATGTAGTAAAAACCTGAGAAATCCGTCCGTTTTCGTCATTTCTTATCAAATCGACTTAAAGCCAGATCGTCACATTGGTCGCTCTTCTCTCTGAAACGATTACATTTATCGTCTGCAAAGCTATGTCGCGTGCTGAAGTATGCGGAGACACTAACAGCACCATAGTAGAAAACAGATGAAACTTCTAAGTTGATGTAATTGCCAGTAAGAAGTAGTACAATAAAGTTATAGATACCGATTATTGACTTTTTAGCTGGCTTTGGGGTTTTGGACATGAGCTAGGACCTTATGATTTTGCATCAAAAGAGAACCAGCAGCTGCGTTGCACGGGAGAATGTGAAAAGTGTTCATATGTAGTAAAAACCTGAAACATCCGTCGGTTTTCGTCATTTTTCTTATCAAATCAACTTAAAGCCAGATCGTCACATTGGTCGCTCTTCTCTCTGAAACGGTTACATTTATCGTATGCAAAGCTATGTCGCGTGCTGCGGTATGCGGAGACACTAACAGCACCATAGTAGAAAACAGATGAAACTTCTAAGTTGATGTAATAGCCAGTAAGAAGTAGTACAATAACGTTATCGATACCGATTATTGAATTTTTAGCTTGCTTTGGGGTCTTGGACATGAGCTCGGACCTTAAGAATTTGCATCAAAAGGGAACTAGCAGCTGCGTTGCAGGGGAGAATGTGAAAAGTGTTCATATGTAGTAAAAACCTGAGAAATCCGTCCGTTTTCGTCATTTCTTATCAAATCGACTTAAAGCCAGATCGTCACATTGGTCGCTCTTCTCTCTGAAACGGTTACATTTATCGTCTGCAAAGCTATGTCGCGTGCTGCGGTATGCGGAGACACTAACAGCACCATAGTAGAACACTGATGAAACTTCTAAGTTGATGTAATAGCCAGTAAGAGGTAGTACAATAACGTTTTAGATATCGATTATTGACTTTTTAGCTGGCTTTGGGGCCTTGGACATGAGCTAGGGCCTTAAGATTTTGCATCAAAGGAGGACTAGCAGCTGCGGTGCGCGGGAGAATGTGAAAAGAGTTCACATGTAGTACAAACCTGAGAAATCCGTCCGTTTTCGTCATTTCTTATCAAATCGACTTAAAGCCAGAACGTAACATTGGCCGCTCTTCTCTCTGAAACGGTACCATTTATCGCCTGCAAAGCTATGTCTCGTGCTGCGGTATGCCGAGACACTAACAGCACCATAGTAACGCAGAAGAAGCTTCTAAGTTGATGTAATAGCCAGTAGGAAGTAGTACAATAACGTTTTAGATATCGATTATTGAATTTTAGCTGGCATTGGGGCCTTGGACATGAGCTAGGACCTTAAAATTTTTCATCAAAGGAGGACTAGATGCTCCGTTGCACGGGAGAATGTGAAAAGTATTCATATGCAGTACAAACCTGAGAAATCCGTCCGTTTTCGTAATTTCTTATCAAATCGACTTAGAGCCAGGACGTCACATTGGACGCTCTTCTCTCTGAAAAGGTTACATTACTCGTCTACAGAGCTATGTCGCGTGCTGCGGTATGCGGAGACACTAACAGCACCATAGTAGAACACAGATGATATTTCTAAGTTGATGTAATAGCCAGTAAGAAGTAGCACAATAACGTTTTAGATATCGATTATTGACTTTTTAGCTGGCTTTGGGGACTTGGACATGAGCTAGGACCTTAAGATTTTGCATCAAAGGAGGACTAGCAGCTGCGTTGCACGGGAGAATGTGAACAGTGTTCATATGTAGTAAAAACATGAGAAATCCGTCCGTTTTCGTCATTTCTTATCAAATCGACTTAAAGCCAGATCGTCACATTGGTCGCTCTTCTCTCTGAAACGGTTACATTTATCGTATGTAAAGCTATGTCACGTGCTGCGGCATGCGGAGACACTAACAGCACCATAGTAGAACACTGATGAAACTTCTAAGTTGATGTAATAGCCAGTAAGAAGTAGTACAATAACATTTTAGGTAACGATTATTGACTTTTTAGCTGGCATTGGGGTCTTGAACATGAGCTAGGACCTTAAGACCTTTCATCAAAGGAGGACTAGCAGCTGCGTTGCACGGGAGAATGTGAAAAAAGTTCATATGTAGTAAAAACCTGAGAAATCCGTTCGTTTTCGTC
Source organism: Schistocerca gregaria (assembly GCF_023897955.1). Classification (NCBI taxonomy): domain Eukaryota; kingdom Metazoa; phylum Arthropoda; class Insecta; order Orthoptera; family Acrididae; genus Schistocerca; species Schistocerca gregaria. The sequence continues at coordinate 17,186,319 of NW_026061824.1, read as the reverse complement.
ATTTCTTATCAAATCGACTTAAAGCCAGATCGTCACATTGGTCGCTCTTCTCTCTGAAACGGTAACATTTATCGTCTACAAAGCTATGTCGCGTGCTGCGGTATGCCGAGACACTAACAGCACCATAGTAGAACACAGAAGAAGCTCCTAAGTTGTAGTAATTGCCAGTAAGAAGTAGTGTAATAACGTTTTAGATATCGATTATTGACTTTTTAGCTGGCATTGGGGTCTTGAACATGAGCTAGGACCTTAAGACCTTTCATCAAAGGAGGACTAGCAGCTGCGTTGCACGGGAGAATGTGAAAAGTGTTCATATGTAGTAAAAACATGAGAAATCCGTCCGTTTTCGTCATTCCTCATGAAATCAACTTAAAGCCAGATCGTCACATTGGGCACTCTTCTCTCTGAAACCGTAACATTTATCGTATGTAAAGCTATGTCACGTGCTGCGGTATGCGGAGACACTAACAGCACCATAGAAGAACACAGATGAAACTTCTAAGTTGATGTAATAGCCAGTAAGAAGTAATACAATAACGTTTTAGATTACGATTATTGACTTTTTTGCTGGCTTTGGGGCCTTGGACATGAGCTCGGACCTTAAGATTTTGCATCAAAGGAGGACTAGCAGCTGCGTTGCACGGGAGAATGTGAAAAGTGTTCATGTGTAGTAAAAACTGAGAAATCCATCCGTTTTCGTCATTTCTGATCAAATCGACTTAAAGCCAGATCGTCATATTGGTCGCTCTTCTCTCTGAAACGGTTACATTTATCGTCTGCAAAGCTATGTCGCTTGCTGCGGTATGCGGAGACACTAACAGCACCATAGTAGAACACTGATGAAACTTCTAACTTGATGTAATAGCCAGTAAGATGTAGTACAATAACGTTTTAGATATCGACTATAGACTTTTTACCTGGCTTTGGGGTTTTGGACATGAGCTAGGAACTTAAGACTTTGCATCAATTGAGGACTAGCAGCTGCGTTGAACGGGAGAATGTGATAAGTGTTCATATGTAGTAAAAACCTGAGAAATCCGTCCGTTTTCGTCATGTCTCATGAAATCAACTTAAAGCCAGATCGTCACATTGGTCACTCTTCTCTCTGAAACGGTTACATTTATCGTATGTAAAGCTATGTCACGTGCTGCGGTATGCGGAGACACTAACAGCACCATAGAAGAACACAGATGAAACTTCTAAGTTGATGTAATAGCCAGTAAGAAGTAATACAATAACGTTTTAGATTTGGATTATTGACTTTTTAGCTGGCTTTGGTGTCTAGGACATGAGCTAGGACCTTAAGACTTTGCATCAATTGAGGACTAGCAGCTGCGTTGCACGGGAGAATGTGAAAAGTGTTCATATGTAGTAAAAACCTGAGAAATCCGTCCGTTTTCGTCATTTCTTATCAAATCGACTTAAAGCCAGATCGTCACATTGGTCGCTCTTCTCTCTGAAACGATTACATTTATCGTCTGCAAAGCTATGTCGCGTGCTGAAGTATGCGGAGACACTAACAGCACCATAGTAGAAAACAGATGAAACTTCTAAGTTGATGTAATTGCCAGTAAGAAGTAGTGCAATAAAGTTATAGATACCGATTATTGACTTTTTAGCTGGCTTTGGGGTATTGGACATGAGCTAGGACCTTATGATTTTGCATCAAACGAGAACCAGCAGCTGCGTTGCACGGGAGAATGTGAAAAGTGTTCATATGTAGTAAAAACCTGAGACATCCGTCGGTTTTCGTCATTTTTCTTATCAAATCGACTTAAAGCCAGATCGTCACATTGGTCGCTCTTCTCTCTGAAACGGTTACATTTATCGTATGCAAAGCTATGTCGCGTGCTGTGGTATGCGGAGACACTAACAGCACCATAGTAGAAAACAGATGAAACTTCTAAGTTGATGTAATAGCCAGTAAGAAGTAGTACAATAACGTTATCGATACCGATTATTGACTTTTTAGCTTGCTTTGGGGTCTTGGACATGAGCTCGGACCTTAAGAATTTGCATCAAAAGGGAACTAGCAGCTGCGTTGCAGGGGAGAAAGTGAAAAGTGTTCATATGTAGTAAAAACCTGAGAAATCCGTCCGTTTTCGTCATTTCTTATTAAATCGACTTAAAGCCAGATCGTCACATTGGTCGCTCTTCTCTCTGAAACGGTTACATTTATCGTCTGCAAAGCTATGTCGCGTGCTGCGGTATGCGGAGACACTAACAGCACCATAGTAGAACACTGATGAAACTTCTAACTTGATGTAATAGCCAGTAAGAAGTAGTACAATAACGTTTTAGATATCGATTATTGACTTTTTAGCTGGCTTTGGGGCCTTGGACATGAGCTAGGGCCTTAAGATTTTGCATCAAAGGAGGACTAGCAGCTGCGTTGCACGGGAGAATGTGAAAAGAGTTCACATGTAGTACAAACCTGAGAAATCCGTCCGTTTTCGTCATTTCTTATCAAATCGACTTAAAGCCAGAACGTTACATTGGCCGCTCTTCTCTCTGAAACGGTACCATTTATCGCCTGCAAAGCTATGTCTCGTGCTGCGGTATGCCGAGACACTAACAGCACCATAGTAACGCAGAAGAAGCTTCTAAGTTGATGTAATAGCCAGTAAGAAGTAGTACAATAACGTTTTAGATATCGATTATTGAATTTTAGCTGGCATTGGGGCCTTGGACATGAGCTAGGACCTTAAAATTTTTCATCAAAGGAGGACTAGATGCTCCGTTGCACGGGAGAATGTGAAAAGTATTCATATGCAGTACAAACCTGAGAAATCCGTCCGTTTTCGTAATTTCTTATCAAATCGACTTAGAGCCAGGACGTCACATTGGACGCTCTTCTCTCTGAAAAGGTTACATTACTCGTCTATAGAGCTATGTCGCGTGCTGCGGTATGCGGAGACACTAACAGCACCATAGTAGAACACAGATGATATTTCTAAGTTGATGTAATAGCCAGTAAGAAGTAGCACAATAACGTTTTAGATATCGATTATTGACTTTTTAGCTGGCTTTGGGGACTTGGACATGAGCTAGGACCTTAAGATTTTGCATCAAAGGAGGACTAGCAGCGGCGTTGCACGGGAGAATGTGAACAGTGTTCATATGTAGTAAAAACATGAGAAATCCGTCCGTTTTCGTCATTTCTTATCAAATCGACTTGAAGCCAGATCGTCACATTGGTCGCTCTTCTCTCTGAAACGGTTACATTTATCGTATGTAAAGCTATGTCACGTGCTGCGGCATGCGGAGACACTAACAGCACCATAGTAGAACACTGATGAAACTTCTAAGTTGATGTAATAGCCAGTAAGAAGTAGTACAATAACATTTTAGATATCGATTATTGACTTTTTAGCTGGCATTGGGGTCTTGAACATGAGCTAGGACCTTAAGACCTTTCATCAAAGGAGGACTAGCAGCTGCGTTGCACGGGAGAATGTGAAAAAAGTTCATATGTAGTAAAAACCTGAGAAATCCGTTCGTTTTCGTCATTTCTTATCAAATCGACTTAAAGCCAGATCGTCACATTGGTCGCTCTTCTCTCTGAAACGGTAACATTTATCGTCTACAAAGCTATGTCGCGTGCTGCGGTATGCCGAGACACTAACAGCACCATAGTAGAACACAGAAGAAGCTCCTAAGTTGTAGTAATTGCCAGTAAGAAGTAGTGTAATAACGTTTTAGATATCGATTATTGACTTTTTAGCTGGCATTGGGGTCTTGAACATGAGCTAGGACCTTAAGACCTTTCATCAAAGGAGGACTAGCAGCTGCGTTGCACGGGAGAATGTGAAAAGTGTTCATATGTAGTAAAAACATGAGAAATCCGTCCGTTTTCGTCATTTCTCATGAAATCAACTTAAAGCCAGATCGTCACATTGGGCACTCTTCTCTCTGAAACGGTAACATTTATCGTATGTAAAGCTATGTCACGTGCTGTGGTATGCGGAGACACTAACAGCACCATAGAAGAACACAGATGAAACTTCTAAGTTGATGTAATAGCCAGTAAGAAGTAATAGAATAACGTTTTAGGTTTCGATTATTGTCTTTTTAGCTGGCTTTGGTGTCTAGGACATGAGCTAGGACCTTAAGACTTTGCATCAAAGGAGGACTAGCAGCTGCGTTGCACGGGAGAATGTGAAAAGTGTTCATATGTAGTAAAAACCTGAGAAATTCGTCCGTTTTCGTCATTTCTTATCAAATCGACTTAAAGCCAGATCGTCACATTGGTCGCTCTTCTCTCTGAAACGATTACATCTATCGTCTGCAAAGCTATGTCGCGTGCTGCGGTATGCGGAGACACTAACAGCCCCATAGTAGAAAACAGATGAAACTTCTAAGTTGATGTAATTGCCAGTAAGAAGTAGTACAATAAAGTTATAGATACCGATTATTGACTCTTTAGCTGGCTTTGGGGTATTGGACATGAGCTAGGACCTTATGATTTTGCATCAAAAGAGAACTAGCAGCTGCGTTGCACGGGAGAATGTGAAAAGTGTTCATATGTAGTAAAAACCTGAGACATCCGTCCGTTTTCGTCATTTTTCTTATCAAATCGACTTAAAGCCAGATCGTCACATTGGTCGCTCTTCTCTCTGAAACGGTTACATTTATCGTCTGCAAAGCTATGTCGCGTGCTGCGGTATGCGGAGACACTAACAGCACCATAGTAGAAAACAGATGAAACTTCTAAGTTGATGTAATAGCCAGTAGGAAGTAGTACAATAAGGTTTTAGATATCGATTATTGACTTTTTAGCTGGCATTGGGGTCTTGAACATGAGGTAGGACCTTAAGACCTTTCATCAAAGGAGGACTAGCAGCTGCGTTGCACGGGAGAATGTGAAAAACGTTCATATGTAGTAAAAACCTGAGAAATTCGTTCGTTTTCGTCATTTCTTATCAAATCGACTTAAAGCCAGATCGTCACATTGGTCGCTCTTCTCTCTGAAACGGTAACATTTATCGTCTACAAAGCTATGTCGCGTGCTGCGGTATGCCGAGACACTAACAGCACCATAGTAGAACACTGAAGAAGCTCCTAAGTTGTAGTAATTGCCAGTAAGAAGTAGTGCAATAACGTTTTAGATATCGATTATTGACTTTTTAGCTGGCTTTGGGGCATTGGACATGAGCTAGGACCTTAAGACTTTGCATCAAAGGAGGACTAGCAGCTGCGTTGCACGGGAGAATGTGAAAAGTGTTCATGTGTAGTAAAAACTGAGAAATCCATCCGTTTTCGTCATTTCTGATCAAATCGACTTAAAGCCAGATCGTCATATTGGTCGCTCTTCTCTCTGAAACGGTTACATTTATCGTCTGCAAAGCTATGTCGCTTGCTGCGGTATGCGGAGACACTAACAGCACCATAGTAGAACACTGATGAAACTTCTAACTTGATGTAATAGCCAGTAAGATGTAGTACAATAACGTTTTAGATATCGACTATAGACTTTTTACCTGGCTTTGGGGTTTTGGACATGAGCTAGGAACTTAAGACTTTGCATCAATTGAGGACTAGCAGCTGCGTTGAACGGGAGAATGTGATAAGTGTTCATATGTAGTAAAAACCTGAGAAATCCGTCCGTTTTCGTCATGTCTCATGAAATCAACTTAAAGCCAGATCGTCACATTGGTCACTCTTCTCTCTGAAACGGTTACATTTATCGTATGTAAAGCTATGTCACGTGCTGCGGTATGCGGAGACACTAACAGCACCATAGAAGAACACAGATGAAACTTCTAAGTTGATGTAATAGCCAGTAAGAAGTAATACAATAACGTTTTAGATTTGGATTATTGACTTTTTAGCTGGCTTTGGTGTCTAGGACATGAGCTAGGACCTTAAGACTTTGCATCAATTGAGGACTAGCAGCTGCGTTGCACGGGAGAATGTGAAAAGTGTTCATATGTAGTAAAAACCTGAGAAATCCGTCCGTTTTCGTCATTTCTTATCAAATCGACTTAAAGCCAGATCGTCACATTGGTCGCTCTTCTCTCTGAAACGATTACATTTATCGTCTGCAAAGCTATGTCGCGTGCTGAAGTATGCGGAGACACTAACAGCACCATAGTAGAAAACAGATGAAACTTCTAAGTTGATGTAATTGCCAGTAAGAAGTAGTGCAATAAAGTTATAGATACCGATTATTGACTTTTTAGCTGGCTTTGGGGTATTGGACATGAGCTAGGACCTTATGATTTTGCATCAAACGAGAACCAGCAGCTGCGTTGCACGGGAGAATGTGAAAAGTGTTCATATGTAGTAAAAACCTGAGACATCCGTCGGTTTTCGTCATTTTTCTTATCAAATCGACTTAAAGCCAGATCGTCACATTGGTCGCTCTTCTCTCTGAAACGGTTACATTTATCGTATGCAAAGCTATGTCGCGTGCTGTGGTATGCGGAGACACTAACAGCACCATAGTAGAAAACAGATGAAACTTCTAAGTTGATGTAATAGCCAGTAAGAAGTAGTACAATAACGTTATCGATACCGATTATTGACTTTTTAGCTTGCTTTGGGGTCTTGGACATGAGCTCGGACCTTAAGAATTTGCATCAAAAGGGAACTAGCAGCTGCGTTGCAGGGGAGAAAGTGAAAAGTGTTCATATGTAGTAAAAACCTGAGAAATCCGTCCGTTTTCGTCATTTCTTATTAAATCGACTTAAAGCCAGATCGTCACATTGGTCGCTCTTCTCTCTGAAACGGTTACATTTATCGTCTGCAAAGCTATGTCGCGTGCTGCGGTATGCGGAGACACTAACAGCACCATAGTAGAACACTGATGAAACTTCTAACTTGATGTAATAGCCAGTAAGAAGTAGTACAATAACGTTTTAGATATCGATTATTGACTTTTTAGCTGGCTTTGGGGCCTTGGACATGAGCTAGGGCCTTAAGATTTTGCATCAAAGGAGGACTAGCAGCTGCGTTGCACGGGAGAATGTGAAAAGAGTTCACATGTAGTACAAACCTGAGAAATCCGTCCGTTTTCGTCATTTCTTATCAAATCGACTTAAAGCCAGAACGTTACATTGGCCGCTCTTCTCTCTGAAACGGTACCATTTATCGCCTGCAAAGCTATGTCTCGTGCTGCGGTATGCCGAGACACTAACAGCACCATAGTAACGCAGAAGAAGCTTCTAAGTTGATGTAATAGCCAGTAAGAAGTAGTACAATAACGTTTTAGATATCGATTATTGAATTTTAGCTGGCATTGGGGCCTTGGACATGAGCTAGGACCTTAAAATTTTTCATCAAAGGAGGACTAGATGCTCCGTTGCACGGGAGAATGTGAAAAGTATTCATATGCAGTACAAACCTGAGAAATCCGTCCGTTTTCGTAATTTCTTATCAAATCGACTTAGAGCCAGGACGTCACATTGGACGCTCTTCTCTCTGAAAAGGTTACATTACTCGTCTATAGAGCTATGTCGCGTGCTGCGGTATGCGGAGACACTAACAGCACCATAGTAGAACACAGATGATATTTCTAAGTTGATGTAATAGCCAGTAAGAAGTAGCACAATAACGTTTTAGATATCGATTATTGACTTTTTAGCTGGCTTTGGGGACTTGGACATGAGCTAGGACCTTAAGATTTTGCATCAAAGGAGGACTAGCAGCGGCGTTGCACGGGAGAATGTGAACAGTGTTCATATGTAGTAAAAACATGAGAAATCCGTCCGTTTTCGTCATTTCTTATCAAATCGACTTGAAGCCAGATCGTCACATTGGTCGCTCTTCTCTCTGAAACGGTTACATTTATCGTATGTAAAGCTATGTCACGTGCTGCGGCATGCGGAGACACTAACAGCACCATAGTAGAACACTGATGAAACTTCTAAGTTGATGTAATAGCCAGTAAGAAGTAGTACAATAACATTTTAGATATCGATTATTGACTTTTTAGCTGGCATTGGGGTCTTGAACATGAGCTAGGACCTTAAGACCTTTCATCAAAGGAGGACTAGCAGCTGCGTTGCACGGGAGAATGTGAAAAAAGTTCATATGTAGTAAAAACCTGAGAAATCCGTTCGTTTTCGTCATTTCTTATCAAATCGACTTAAAGCCAGATCGTCACATTGGTCGCTCTTCTCTCTGAAACGGTAACATTTATCGTCTACAAAGCTATGTCGCGTGCTGCGGTATGCCGAGACACTAACAGCACCATAGTAGAACACAGAAGAAGCTCCTAAGTTGTAGTAATTGCCAGTAAGAAGTAGTGTAATAACGTTTTAGATATCGATTATTGACTTTTTAGCTGGCATTGGGGTCTTGAACATGAGCTAGGACCTTAAGACCTTTCATCAAAGGAGGACTAGCAGCTGCGTTGCACGGGAGAATGTGAAAAGTGTTCATATGTAGTAAAAACATGAGAAATCCGTCCGTTTTCGTCATTTCTCATGAAATCAACTTAAAGCCAGATCGTCACATTGGGCACTCTTCTCTCTGAAACGGTAACATTTATCGTATGTAAAGCTATGTCACGTGCTGTGGTATGCGGAGACACTAACAGCACCATAGAAGAACACAGATGAAACTTCTAAGTTGATGTAATAGCCAGTAAGAAGTAATAGAATAACGTTTTAGGTTTCGATTATTGTCTTTTTAGCTGGCTTTGGTGTCTAGGACATGAGCTAGGACCTTAAGACTTTGCATCAAAGGAGGACTAGCAGCTGCGTTGCACGGGAGAATGTGAAAAGTGTTCATATGTAGTAAAAACCTGAGAAATTCGTCCGTTTTCGTCATTTCTTATCAAATCGACTTAAAGCCAGATCGTCACATTGGTCGCTCTTCTCTCTGAAACGATTACATCTATCGTCTGCAAAGCTATGTCGCGTGCTGCGGTATGCGGAGACACTAACAGCCCCATAGTAGAAAACAGATGAAACTTCTAAGTTGATGTAATTGCCAGTAAGAAGTAGTACAATAAAGTTATAGATACCGATTATTGACTCTTTAGCTGGCTTTGGGGTATTGGACATGAGCTAGGACCTTATGATTTTGCATCAAAAGAGAACTAGCAGCTGCGTTGCACGGGAGAATGTGAAAAGTGTTCATATGTAGTAAAAACCTGAGACATCCGTCCGTTTTCGTCATTTTTCTTATCAAATCGACTTAAAGCCAGATCGTCACATTGGTCGCTCTTCTCTCTGAAACGGTTACATTTATCGTCTGCAAAGCTATGTCGCGTGCTGCGGTATGCGGAGACACTAACAGCACCATAGTAGAAAACAGATGAAACTTCTAAGTTGATGTAATAGCCAGTAGGAAGTAGTACAATAAGGTTTTAGATATCGATTATTGACTTTTTAGCTGGCATTGGGGTCTTGAACATGAGCTAGGACCTTAAGACCTTTCATCAAAGGAGGACTAGCAGCTGCGTTGCACGGGAGAATGTGAAAAACGTTCATATGTAGTAAAAACCTGAGAAATTCGTTCGTTTTCGTCATTTCTTATCAAATCGACTTAAAGCCAGATCGTCACATTGGTCGCTCTTCTCTCTGAAACGGTAACATTTATCGTCTACAAAGCTATGTCGCGTGCTGCGGTATGCCGAGACACTAACAGCACCATAGTAGAACACTGAAGAAGCTCCTAAGTTGTAGTAATTGCCAGTAAGAAGTAGTGCAATAACGTTTTAGATATCGATTATTGACTTTTTAGCTGGCTTTGGGGCATTGGACATGAGCTAGGACCTTAAGACTTTGCATCAAAGGAGGACTAGCAGCTGCGTTGCACGGGAGAATGTGAAAAGTGTTCATATGTAGTAAAAACATGAGAAATCCGTCCGTTTTCGTCTTTTCTTATAAAATCGACTTAAAACCAGATCGTCACATTGGTCGCTCTTCTCTCTGAAACGGTTACATTTATCGTCTGCAAAGCTATGTCGCGTGCTGCGGTATGCGGAGACACTAACAGCACCATAGTAGAAAACAGATGAACCTTCTAAGTTGATGTAATAGCCAGTAAGAAGTAGTACAATAACGTTTTAGATATCGATTATTGACTTTTTAGCTGGCTTTGGGGCCTTGGACATGGGCTAGGACCTTAAGATTTTGCATCAAAGGAGGACTACATGCTTCGTTGCACGGGAGAATGTGCAAAGTGTTCATATGCAGTAAAAACCTGAGAAATCCGTCCGTTTTCGTAATTTCTTATCAAATCGCCTTATAGCCAGGACGTCACATTGGACGCTCTTCTATCTGAAAATGTTACATTTATCGTCTTTAAAGCTATGTCACGTGCTGCGGTATGCGGAGTCACTAACAGCACCATAGAACAACACAGATGAAACTTCAAAGTTGATGTAATAGCCAGTAAGAAGTAATACAATAACGTTTTAGATTTCGATTATTGACTTTTTAGCTGGCTTTGGGGCCTTGGACATGAGCTCGGACCTTAAGATTTTGCATCAAAGGAGGACTAGCAGCTGCGTTGCACGGGAGAATGTGAAAAGTGTTCATGTGTAGTAAAAACCTGAGAAATCCATCCGTTTTCGTCATTTCTGATCAAATCGACTTAAAGCCAGATCGTCACATTGGTCGCTCTTCTCTCTGAAACGGTTACATTTATCGTCTGCAAAGCTATGTCGCGTGCTGGGGTATGCGGAGACACTAACAGCACCATAGTAGAACACTGATGAAACTTCTAACTTGATGTAATAGCCAGTAAGAAGTAGTACAATAACGTTTTAGATATCGACTATAGACTTTTAACCTGGCTTTGGGGTTTTGGACATGAGCTAGGAAATTAAGACTTTGCATCAATTGAGGACTAGCAGCTGCGTTGAACGGGAGAATGTGATAAGTGTTCATATGTAGTAAAAACCTGAGAAATCCGTCCGTTTTCGTCATTTCTCATGAAATCAACTTAAAGCCAGATCGTCTCATTGGTCACTCTTCTCTCTGAAACGGTTACATTTATCGTCTGCAAAGCTATGTCGCGTGCTGCGGTATGCGGAGACACTAACAGCACCATAGTAGAACACTGATGAAACTTCTAACTTGATGTAATAGCCAGTAAGATGTAGTACAATAACGTTTTAGATATCGACTATAGACTTTTTACCTGGCTTTGGGGTTTTGGACATTTGCTAGGAACTTAAGACTTTGCATCAATTGAGGACTAGCAGCTGCGTTGAACGAAAGAATGTGATAAGTGTTCATATGTAGTAAAAACCTGAGAAATCCGTCCGTTTTCGTCATTTCTCATGAAATCAACTTAAAGCCAGATCGTCACATTGGTCACTCTTCTCTCTGAAACGGTTACATTTATCGTATGTAAAGCTATGTCACGTGCTGCGGTATGCGGAGACACTAACAGCACCATAGAAGAACACAGATGAAACTTCTAAGTTGATGTAATAGCCAGTAAGAAGTAATACAATAACGTCTTAGATTTCGATTATTGACTTTTTAGCTGGCTTTGGTGTCTAGGACATGAGCTAGGACCTTAAGACTTTGCATCAAAGGAGGACTAGCAGCTGCGTTGCACGGGAGAATGTGAAAAGTGTTCATATGTAGTAAAAACCTGAGAAATCCGTCCGTTTTCGTCATTTCTTATCAAATCGACTTAAAGCCAGATCGTCACATTGGTCGCTCTTCTCTCTGAAACGGTTACATTTATCGTCTGCAAAGCTATGTCGCGTGCTGCGGTATGCGGAGACACTAACAGCACCATAGTAGAACACTGATGAAACTTCTAAGTTGATGTAATAGCCAGTAAGAAGTAGTACAATAACGTTTTAGATATCGATTATTGACTTTTTAGCTGGCTTTGGGGCCTTGGACATGAGCTAGGGCCTTAAGATTTTGCATCAAAGGAGGACTAGCAGCTGCGTTGCACGGGAGAATGTGAAAAGAGTTCACATGTAGTACAAACCTGAGAAATCCGTCCGTTTTCGTCATTTCTTATCAAATCGACTTAAAGCCAGAACGTTACATTGGCCGCTCTTCTCTCTGAAACGGTACCATTTATCGCCTGCAAAGCTATGTCTCGTGCTGCGGTATGCCGAGACACTAACAGCACCATAGTAACGCAGAAGAAGCTTCTACGTTGATGTAATAGCCAGTAAGAAGTAGTACAATAACGTTTTAGATATCGATTATTGAATTTTAGCTGGCATTGGGGCCTTGGACATGAGCTAGGACCTTAAAATTTTTCATCAAAGGAGGACTAGATGCTCCGTTGCACGGGAGAATGTGAAAAGTATTCATATGCAGTACAAACCTGAGAAATCCGTCCGTTTTCGTAATTTCTTATCAAATCGACTTAGAGCCAGGACGTCACATTGGACGCTCTTCTCTCTGAAAAGGTTACATTACTCGTCTACAGAGCTATGTCGCGTGCTGCGGTATGCGGAGACACTAACAGCACCATAGTAGAACACAGATGATATTTCTAAGTTGATGTAATAGCCAGTAAGAAGTAGCACAATAACGTTTTAGATATCGATTATTGACTTTTTAGCTGGCTTTGGGGACTTGGACATGAGCTAGGACCTTAAGATTTTGCATCAAAGGAGGACTAGCAGCTGCGTTGCACGGGAGAATGTGAACAGTGTTCATATGTAGTAAAAACATGAGAAATCCGTCCGTTTTCGTCATTTCTTATCAAATCGACGTAAAGCCAGATCGTCACATTGGTCGCTCTTCTCTCTGAAACGGTAACATTTATCGTCTACAAAGCTATGTCGCGTGCTGCGGTATGCCGAGACACTAACAGCACCATAGTAGAACACAGAAGAAGCTCCTGAGTTGTAGTAATTGCCAGTAAGAAGTAGTGTAATAACGTTTTAGATATCGATTATTGACTTTTTAGCTGGCATTGGGGTCTTGAACATGAGCTAGGACCTTAAGACCTTTCATCAAAGGAGGACTAGCAGCTGCGTTGCACGGGAGAATGTGAAAAGTGTTCATATGTAGTAAAAACATGAGAAATCCGTCCGTTTTCGTCATTTCTCATGAAATCAACTTAAAGCCAGATCGTCACATTGGGCAGTCTTCTCTCTGAAACGGTAACATTTATCGTATGTAAAGCTATGTCACGTGCTGCGGTATGCGGAGACACTAACAGCACCATAGAAGAACACAGATGAAACTTCTAAGTTGATGTAATAGCCAGTAAGAAGTAATATAATAACGTTTTAGATTTCGATTATTGACTTTTTAGCTGGCTTTGGTGTCTAGGACATGAGCTAGGACCTTAAGACTTTGCATCAAAGGAGGACTAGCAGCTGCGTTGCACGGGAGAATGTGAAAAGTGTTCATATGTAGTAAAAACCTGAGAAATTCGTCCGTTTTCGTCATTTCTTATCAAATCGACTTAAAGCCAGATCGTCACATTGGTCGCTCTTCTCTCTGAAACGATTACATCTATCGTCTGCAAAGCTATGTCGCGTGCTGCGGTATGCGGAGACACTAACAGCACCATAGTAGAAAACAGATGAAACTTCTAAGTTGATGGTATTGCCAGTAAGAAGTAGTACAATAAAGTTATAGATACCGATTATTGACTCTTTGGCTGGCTTTGGGGTATTGGACATGAGCTAGGACCTTATGATTTCGCATCAAAAGAGAACTAGCAGCTGCGTTGCACGGGAGAATGTGAAAAGTGTTCATATGTAGTAAAAACCTGAGACATCCGTCCGTTTTCGTCATTTTTCTTATCAAATCGACTTAAAGCCAGATCGTCACATTGGTCGCTCTTCTCTCTGAAACGGTTACATTTATCGTCTGCAAAGCTATGTCGCGTGCTGCGGTATGCGGAGACACTAACAGCACCATAGTAGAAAACAGATGAAACTTCTAAGTTGATGTAATAGCCAGTAGGAAGTAGTACAAGAACGTTTTAGATATCGATTATTGACTTTTTAGCTGGCATTGGGGTCTTGAACATGAGCTAGGACCTTAAGACCTTTCATCAAAGGAGGACTAGCAGCTGCGTTGCACGGGAGAATGTGAAAAAAGTTCATATGTAGTAAAAACCTGAGAAATCCGTTCGTTTTCGTCATTTCTTATCAAATCGACTTAAAGCCAGATCGTCACATTGGTCGCTCCTCTCTCTGAAACGGTAACATTTATCGTCTACAAAGCTATGTCGCGTGCTGCGGTATGCCGAGACACTAACAGCACCATAGTAGAACACAGAAGAAGCTCCTAAGTTGTAGTAATTGCCAGTAAGTAGTAGTGCAATATCGTTTTAGATATCGATTATTGACTTTTTAGCTGGCTTTGGGGCATTGGACATGAGCTAGGACCTTAAGACTTTGCATCAAAGGAGGACTAGCAGCTGCGTTGCACGGGAGAATGTGAAAAGTGTTCATATGTAGAAAAAACATGAGAAATCCGTCCGTTTTCGTCTTTTCTTATAAAATCGACTTAAAACCAGATCGTCACATTGGTCGCTCTTTTCTCTGAAACGGTTACATTTATCGTCTGCAAAGCTATGTCGCGTGCTGCGGTATGCGGAGACACTAACAGCACCATAGTAGAAAACAGATGAACCTTCTAAGTTGATGTAATAGCCAGTAAGAAGTAGTACAATAACGTTTTAGATATCGATTATTGACTTTTTAGCTGGCTTTGGGGCCTTGGACATGGGCTAGGACCTTAAGATTTTGCATCAAAGGAGGACTACATGCTTCGTTGCACGGGAGAATGTGCAAAGTGTTCATATGCAGTAAAAACCTGAGAAATCCGTCCGTTTTCGTAATTTCTTATCAAATCGCCTTATAGCCAGGACGTCACATTGGACGCTCTTCTCTCTGAAAATGTTACATTTATCGTCTTTAAAGCTATGCCACGTGCTGCGGTATGCGGAGTCACTAACAGCACCATAGAAGAACACAGATGAAACTTCTAAGTTGATGTAATAGTCAGTAAGAAGTAATACAATAACGTTTTAGATTTCGATTATTGACTTTTTAGCTGGCTTTGTGGCCTTGGACATGAGCTCGGACCTTAAGATTTTGCATCAAAGGAGGACTAGCAGCTGCGTTGCACGGGAGAATGTGAAAAGTGTTCATGTGTAGTAAAAACCTGAGAAATCCATCCGTTTTCGTCATTTCTGATCAAATCGACTTAAAGCCAGATCGTCACATTGGTCGCTCTTCTCTCTGAAACGGTTACATTTATCGTCTGCAAAGCTATGTCGCGTGCTGCGGTATGCGGAGACACTAACAGCACCATAGTAGAACACTGATGAAACTTCTAACTTGATGTAATAGCCAGTAAGAAGTAGTACAATAACGTTTTAGATATCGACTATAGACTTTTAACCTGGCTTTGGGGTTTTGGACATGAGCTAGGAAATTAAGACTTTGCATCAATTGAGGACTAGCAGCTGCGTTGAACGGGAGAATGTGATAAGTGTTCATATGTAGTAAAAACCTGAGAAATCCGTCCGTTTTCGTCATTTCTCATGAAATCAACTTAAAGCCAGATCGTCACATTGGTCACTCTTCTCTCTGAAACGGTAACATTTATCGTATGTAAAGCTATGTCACGTGCTGCGGTATGCGGAGACACTAACAGCACCATAGAAGAACACAGATGAAACTTCTAAGTTGATGTAATAGCCAGTAAGAAGTAATACAATAACGTTTTAGATTTCGATTATTGACTTTTTAGCTGGCTTTGGTGTCTAGGACATGAGCTAGGACCTTAAGACTTTGCATCAAAGGAGGACTAGCAGCTGCGTTGCACCGGAGAATGTGAAAAGTGTTCATATGTAGTAAAAACCTGAGAAATCCGTCCGTTTTCGTCATTTCTTATCAAATCGACTTAAAGCCAGATCGTCACATTGGTCGCTCTTCTCTCTGAAACGATTACATTTATCGTCTGCAAAGCTATGTCGCGTGCTGCGGTATGCGGAGACACTAACAGCACCATAGTAGAACACAGAAGAAGCTCCTAAGTTGTAGTAATTGCCAGTAAGAAGTAGTGTAATAACGTTTTAGATATCGATTATTGACTTTTTAGCTGGCATTGGGGTCTTGAAAATGAGCTAGGACCTTAAGACCTTTCATCAAAGGAGGACTAGCAGCTGCGTTGCACGGGAGAATGTGAAAAGTGTTCATATGTAGTGAAAACATGAGAAATCCGTCCGTTTTCGTCATTTCTTATCAAATCGACGTAAAGCCAGATCGTCACATTGGTCGCTCTTCTCTCTGAAACGGTTACATTTATCGTATGTAATGCTATGTCACGTGCTGCGGCATGCGGAGACACTAACAGCACCATAGTAGAACACTGATGAAACTTCTAAGTTGATGTAATAGCCAGTAAGAAGTAGTACAATAACATTTTAGATATCGATTATTGACTTTTTAGCTGGCATTGGGGTCTTGAACATGAGCTAGGACCTTAAGACCTTTCATCAAAGGAGGACTAGCAGCTGCGTTGCACGGGAGAATGTGAAAAAAGTTCATATGTAGTAAAAACCTGAGAAATCCGTTCGATTTCGTCATTTCTTATCAAATCGACTTAAAGCCAGATCGTCACATTGGTCGCTCTTCTCTCTGAAACGGTAACATTTATCGTCTACAAAGCTATGTCGCGTGCTGCGGTATGCCGAGACACTAACAGCACCATAGTAGAACACAGAAGAAGCTCCTAAGTTGTAGTAATTGCCAGTAAGAAGTAGTGTAATAACGTTTTAGATATCGATTATTGACTTTTTAGCTGGCATTGGGGTCTTGAACATGAGCTAGGACCTTAAGACCTTTCATCAAAGGAGGACTAGCAGCTGCGTTGCACGGGAGAATGTGAAAAAAGTTCATATGTAGTAAAAACCTGAGAAATCCGTTCGTTTTCGTCATTTCTTATCAAATCGACTTAAAGCCAGATCGTCACATTGGTCGCGCTTCTCTCTGAAACGGTAACATTTATCGTCTACAAAGCTATGTCGCGTGCTGCGGTATGCCGAGACACTAACAGCACCATAGTAGAACACAGAAGAAGCTCCTAAGTTGTAGTAATTGCCAGTAAGAAGTAGTGCAATAACGTTTTAGATATCGATTATTGACTTTTTAGCTGGCTTTGGGGCATTGGACATGAGCTAGGACCTTAAGACTTTGCATCAAAGGAGGACTAGCAGCTGCGTTGCACGGGAGAATGTGAAAAGTCTTCATATGTAGTAAAAACATGAGAAATCCGTCCGTTTTCGTCTTTTCTTATAAAATCGACTTAAAACCAGATCGTCACATTGGTCGCTCTTTTCTCTGAAACGGTTACATTTATCGTCTGCAAAGCTATGTCGCGTGCTGCGGTATGCGGAGACACTAACAGCACCATAGTAGAAAACAGATGAACCTTCTAAGTTGATGTAATAGCCAGTAAGAAGTAGTACAATAACGTTTTAGATAACGATTATTGACTTTTTAGCTGGCTTTGGGGCCTTGGACATGGGCTAGGACCTTAAGATTTTGCATCAAAGGAGGACTACATGCTTCGTTGCACGGGAGAATGTGCAAAGTGTTCATATGCAGTAAAAACCTGAGAAATCCGTCCGTTTTCGTAATTTCTTATCAAATCGCCTTATAGCCAGGACGTCACATTGGACGCTCTTCTCTCTGAAAATGTTACATTTATCGTCTTTAAAGCTATGTCACGTGCTGCGGTATGCGGAGTCACTAACAGCACCATAGAAGAACACAGATGAAACTTCTAAGTTGATGTAATAGCCAGTAAGAAGTAATACAATAACGTTTTAGATTTCGATTATTGACTTTTTAGCTGGCTTTGGGGCCTTGGACATGAGCTCGGACCTTAAGATTTTGCATCAAAGGAGGACTAGCAGCTGCGTTGCACGGGAGAATGTGAAAAGTGTTCATGTGTAGTAAAAACCTGAGAAATCCATCCGTTTTCGTCATTTCTGATCAAATCGACTTAAAGCCAGATCGTCACATTGGTCGCTCTTCTCTCTGAAACGGTTACATTTATCGTCTGCAAAGCTATGTCGCGTGCTGCGGTATGCGGAGACACTAACAGCACCATAGTAGTACATTGATGAAACTTCTAACTTGATGTAATAGCCAGTAAGAAGTAGTAGAATAACGTTTTAAATATCGACTATAGACTTTTAACCTGGCTTTGGGGTTTTGGACATGAACTAGGAAATCAAGACTTTGCATCAATTGAGGACTAGCAGCTGCGTTGAACGGGAGAATGTGATAAGTGTTCATATGTAGTAAAAACCTGAGAAATCCGTCCGTTTTCGTCATTTCTCATGAAATCAACTTAAAGCCAGATCGTCACATTGGGCAGTCTTCTCTCTGAAACGGTAACATTTATCGTATGTAAAGCTATGTCACGTGCTGCGGTATGCGGAGACACTAACAGCACCATAGAAGAACACAGATGAAACTTCTAAGTTGATGTAATAGCCAGTAAGAAGTAATATAATAACGTTTTAGATTTCGATTATTGACTTTTTAGCTGGCTTTGGTGTCTAGGACATGAGCTAGGACCTTAAGACTTTGCATCAAAGGAGGACTAGCAGCTGCGTTGCACGGGAGAATGTGAAAAGTGTTCATATGTAGTAAAAACCTGAGAAATTCGTCCGTTTTCGTCATTTCTTATCAAATCGACTTAAAGCCAGATCGTCACATTGGTCGCTCTTCTCTCTGAAACGATTACATCTATCGTCTGCAAAGCTATGTCGCGTGCTGCGGTATGCGGAGACACTAACAGCACCATAGTAGAAAACAGATGAAACTTCTAAGTTGATGGTATTGCCAGTAAGAAGTAGTACAATAAAGTTATAGATACCGATTATTGACTCTTTGGCTGGCTTTGGGGTATTGGACATGAGCTAGGACCTTATGATTTCGCATCAAAAGAGAACTAGCAGCTGCGTTGCACGGGAGAATGTGAAAAGTGTTCATATGTAGTAAAAACCTGAGACATCCGTCCGTTTTCGTCATTTTTCTTATCAAATCGACTTAAAGCCAGATCGTCACATTGGTCGCTCTTCTCTCTGAAACGGTTACATTTATCGTCTGCAAAGCTATGTCGCGTGCTGCGGTATGCGGAGACACTAACAGCACCATAGTAGAAAACAGATGAAACTTCTAAGTTGATGTAATAGCCAGTAGGAAGTAGTACAAGAACGTTTTAGATATCGATTATTGACTTTTTAGCTGGCATTGGGGTCTTGAACATGAGCTAGGACCTTAAGACCTTTCATCAAAGGAGGACTAGCAGCTGCGTTGCACGGGAGAATGTGAAAAAAGTTCATATGTAGTAAAAACCTGAGAAATCCGTTCGTTTTCGTCATTTCTTATCAAATCGACTTAAAGCCAGATCGTCACATTGGTCGCTCCTCTCTCTGAAACGGTAACATTTATCGTCTACAAAGCTATGTCGCGTGCTGCGGTATGCCGAGACACTAACAGCACCATAGTAGAACACAGAAGAAGCTCCTAAGTTGTAGTAATTGCCAGTAAGTAGTAGTGCAATATCGTTTTAGATATCGATTATTGACTTTTTAGCTGGCTTTGGGGCATTGGACATGAGCTAGGACCTTAAGACTTTGCATCAAAGGAGGACTAGCAGCTGCGTTGCACGGGAGAATGTGAAAAGTGTTCATATGTAGAAAAAACATGAGAAATCCGTCCGTTTTCGTCTTTTCTTATAAAATCGACTTAAAACCAGATCGTCACATTGGTCGCTCTTTTCTCTGAAACGGTTACATTTATCGTCTGCAAAGCTATGTCGCGTGCTGCGGTATGCGGAGACACTAACAGCACCATAGTAGAAAACAGATGAACCTTCTAAGTTGATGTAATAGCCAGTAAGAAGTAGTACAATAACGTTTTAGATATCGATTATTGACTTTTTAGCTGGCTTTGGGGCCTTGGACATGGGCTAGGACCTTAAGATTTTGCATCAAAGGAGGACTACATGCTTCGTTGCACGGGAGAATGTGCAAAGTGTTCATATGCAGTAAAAACCTGAGAAATCCGTCCGTTTTCGTAATTTCTTATCAAATCGCCTTATAGCCAGGACGTCACATTGGACGCTCTTCTCTCTGAAAATGTTACATTTATCGTCTTTAAAGCTATGCCACGTGCTGCGGTATGCGGAGTCACTAACAGCACCATAGAAGAACACAGATGAAACTTCTACGTTGATGTAGTAGTCAGTAAGAAGTAATACAATAACGTTTTAGATTTCGATTATTGACTTTTTAGCTGGCTTTGTGGCCTTGGACATGAGCTCGGACCTTAAGATTTTGCATCAAAGGAGGACTAGCAGCTGCGTTGCACGGGAGAATGTGAAAAGTGTTCATGTGTAGTAAAAACCTGAGAAATCCATCCGTTTTCGTCATTTCTGATCAAATCGACTTAAAGCCAGATCGTCACATTGGTCGCTCTTCTCTCTGAAACGGTTACATTTATCGTCTGCAAAGCTATGTCGCGTGCTGCGGTATGCGGAGACACTAACAGCACCATAGTAGAACACTGATGAAACTTCTAACTTGATGTAATAGCCAGTAAGAAGTAGTACAATAACGTTTTAGATATCGACTATAGACTTTTAACCTGGCTTTGGGGTTTTGGACATGAGCTAGGAAATTAAGACTTTGCATCAATTGAGGACTAGCAGCTGCGTTGAACGGGAGAATGTGATAAGTGTTCATATGTAGTAAAAACCTGAGAAATCCGTCCGTTTTCGTCATTTCTCATGAAATCAACTTAAAGCCAGATCGTCACATTGGTCACTCTTCTCTCTGAAACGGTAACATTTATCGTATGTAAAGCTATGTCACGTGCTGCGGTATGCGGAGACACTAACAGCACCATAGAAGAACACAGATGAAACTTCTAAGTTGATGTAATAGCCAGTAAGAAGTAATACAATAACGTTTTAGATTTCGATTATTGACTTTTTAGCTGGCTTTGGTGTCTAGGACATGAGCTAGGACCTTAAGACTTTGCATCAAAGGAGGACTAGCAGCTGCGTTGCACCGGAGAATGTGAAAAGTGTTCATATGTAGTAAAAACCTGAGAAATCCGTCCGTTTTCGTCATTTCTTATCAAATCGACTTAAAGCCAGATCGTCACATTGGTCGCTCTTCTCTCTGAAACGATTACATTTATCGTCTGCAAAGCTATGTCGCGTGCTGCGGTATGCGGAGACACTAACAGCACCATAGTAGAACACAGAAGAAGCTCCTAAGTTGTAGTAATTGCCAGTAAGAAGTAGTGTAATAACGTTTTAGATATCGATTATTGACTTTTTAGCTGGCATTGGGGTCTTGAAAATGAGCTAGGACCTTAAGACCTTTCATCAAAGGAGGACTAGCAGCTGCGTTGCACAGGAGAATGTGAAAAGTGTTCATATGTAGTGAAAACATGAGAAATCCGTCCGTTTTCGTCATTTCTTATCAAATCGACGTAAAGCCAGATCGTCACATTGGTCGCTCTTCTCTCTGAAACGGTTACATTTATCGTATGTAATGCTATGTCACGTGCTGCGGCATGCGGAGACACTAACAGCACCATAGTAGAACACTGATGAAACTTCTAAGTTGATGTAATAGCCAGTAAGAAGTAGTACAATAACATTTTAGATATCGATTATTGACTTTTTAGCTGGCATTGGGGTCTTGAACATGAGCTAGGACCTTAAGACCTTTCATCAAAGGAGGACTAGCAGCTGCGTTGCACGGGAGAATGTGAAAAAAGTTCATATGTAGTAAAAACCTGAGAAATCCGTTCGATTTCGTCATTTCTTATCAAATCGACTTAAAGCCAGATCGTCACATTGGTCGCTCTTCTCTCTGAAACGGTAACATTTATCGTCTACAAAGCTATGTCGCGTGCTGCGGTATGCCGAGACACTAACAGCACCATAGTAGAACACAGAAGAAGCTCCTAAGTTGTAGTAATTGCCAGTAAGAAGTAGTGTAATAACGTTTTAGATATCGATTATTGACTTTTTAGCTGGCATTGGGGTCTTGAACATGAGCTAGGACCTTAAGACCTTTCATCAAAGGAGGACTAGCAGCTGCGTTGCACGGGAGAATGTGAAAAAAGTTCATATGTAGTAAAAACCTGAGAAATCCGTTCGTTTTCGTCATTTCTTATCAAATCGACTTAAAGCCAGATCGTCACATTGGTCGCGCTTCTCTCTGAAACGGTAACATTTATCGTCTACAAAGCTATGTCGCGTGCTGCGGTATGCCGAGACACTAACAGCACCATAGTAGAACACAGAAGAAGCTCCTAAGTTGTAGTAATTGCCAGTAAGAAGTAGTGCAATAACGTTTTAGATATCGATTATTGACTTTTTAGCTGGCTTTGGGGCATTGGACATGAGCTAGGACCTTAAGACTTTGCATCAAAGGAGGACTAGCAGCTGCGTTGCACGGGAGAATGTGAAAAGTGTTCATATGTAGTAAAAACATGAGAAATCCGTCCGTTTTCGTCTTTTCTTATAAAATCGACTTAAAACCAGATCGTCACATTGGTCGCTCTTTTCTCTGAAACGGTTACATTTATCGTCTGCAAAGCTATGTCGCGTGCTGCGGTATGCGGAGACACTAACAGCACCATAGTAGAAAACAGATGAACCTTCTAAGTTGATGTAATAGCCAGTAAGAAGTAGTACAATAACGTTTTAGATAACGATTATTGACTTTTTAGCTGGCTTTGGGGCCTTGGACATGGGCTAGGACCTTAAGATTTTGCATCAAAGGAGGACTACATGCTTCGTTGCACGGGAGAATGTGCAAAGTGTTCATATGCAGTAAAAACCTGAGAAATCCGTCCGTTTTCGTAATTTCTTATCAAATCGCCTTATAGCCAGGACGTCACATTGGACGCTCTTCTCTCTGAAAATGTTACATTTATCGTCTTTAAAGCTATGTCACGTGCTGCGGTATGCGGAGTCACTAACAGCACCATAGAAGAACACAGATGAAACTTCTAAGTTGATGTAATAGCCAGTAAGAAGTAATACAATAACGTTTTAGATTTCGATTATTGACTTTTTAGCTGGCTTTGGGGCCTTGGACATGAGCTCGGACCTTAAGATTTTGCATCAAAGGAGGACTAGCAGCTGCGTTGCACGGGAGAATGTGAAAAGTGTTCATGTGTAGTAAAAACCTGAGAAATCCATCCGTTTTCGTCATTTCTGATCAAATCGACTTAAAGCCAGATCGTCACATTGGTCGCTCTTCTCTCTGAAACGGTTACATTTATCGTCTGCAAAGCTATGTCGCGTGCTGCGGTATGCGGAGACACTAACAGCACCATAGTAGTACATTGATGAAACTTCTAACTTGATGTAATAGCCAGTAAGAAGTAGTAGAATAACGTTTTAAATATCGACTATAGACTTTTAACCTGGCTTTGGGGTTTTGGACATGAACTAGGAAATCAAGACTTTGCATCAATTGAGGACTAGCAGCTGCGTTGAACGGGAGAATGTGATAAGTGTTCATATGTAGTAAAAACCTGAGAAATCCGTCCGTTTTCGTCATTTCTCATGAAATCAACTTAAAGCCAGATCGTCACATTGGTCACTCTTCTCTCTGAAACGGTTACATTTATCGTATGTAAAGCTATGTCACGTGCTGCGGTATGCGGAGACACTAACAGCACCATAGAAGAACACAGATGAAACTTCTAAGTTGATGTAATAGCCAGTAAGAAGTAATACAATAACGGTTTAGATTTCGATTATTGACTTTTTAGCTGGCTTTGGTGTCTAGGACATGAGCTAGGACCTTAAGACCTTGCATCAAAGGAGGCGTAGCAGCTGCGTTGCACGGGAGAATGTGAAAAGTGTTCATATGTAGTAAAAACCTGAGAAATCCGTCCGTTTTCGTCATTTCTTATCAAATCGACTTAAAGCCAGATCGTCACATTGGTCGCTCTTCTCTCTGAAACGATTACATTTATCGTCTGCAAAGCTATGTCGCGTGCTGCGGTATGCGGAGACACTAACAGCACCATAGTAGAAAATAGATGAAACTTCTAAGTTGATGTAATTGCCAGTAAGAAGTAGTACAATAAAATTATAGATACCGATTATTGACTTTTTAGCTGGCTTTGGGGTATTGGACATGAGCTAGGACCTTATGATTTTGCATCAAAAGAGAACCCGCAGCTGCGTTGCACGGGAAAATGTGAAAAGTGTTCATATGTAGTAAAAACCTGAGACATCCGTCCGTTTTCGTCATTTTTCTTATCAAATCGACTTAAAGCCAGATCGTCACATTGGTCGCTCTTCTCTCTGAAACGGTTACATTTATCGTCTGCAAAGCTATGTCGCGTGCTGCGGTATGCGGAGACACTAACAGCATCATAGTAGAAAACAGATGAAACTTCTAAGTTGATGTAATAGCCAGTAAGAAGTAGTACAATAACGTTATCGATACCGATTATTGACTTTTTAGCTGGCTTTGGGGTCTTGGACATGAGCTCGGAGCTTAAGAATTTGCATCAAAAGGGAACTAGCAGCTGCGTTGCAGGGGAGAATGTGAAAAGTGTTCATATGTAGTAAAAACCTGAGAAATCCGTCCGTTTTCGTCATTTCTTATTAAATCGACTTAAAGCCAGATCGTCACATTGGTCGCTCTTCTCTCTGAAACGGTTACATTTATCGTCTGCAAAGCTATGTCGCGTGCTGCGGTATGCGGAGACACTAACAGCACCATAGTAGAACACTGATGAAACTTCTAAGTTGATGTAATAGCCAGTAAGAAGTAGTACAATAACGTTTTAGATATCGATTATTGACTTTTTACTTGGCTTTGGGGCCTTGGACATGAGCTAGGGCCTTAAGATTTTGCATCAAAGGAAGACTAGCAGCTGCGTTGCACGGGGGAATGTGAAAAGAGTTCACATGTAGTACAAACCTGAGAAATCCGTCCGTTTTCGTCATTTCTTATCAAATCGACTTAAAGCCAGAACGTTACATTGGCCGCTCTTCTCTCTGAAACGGTACCATTTAACGCCTGCAAAGCTATGTCTCGTGCTGCGGTATGCCGAGACACTAACAGCACCATAGTAACGCAGAAGAAGCTTCTAAGTTGATGTAATAGCCAGTAAGAAGTAGTACAATAACGTTTTAGATATCGATTATTGACTTTTTAGCTGGCATTGGGGCCTTGGACATGACCTAGGACCTTAAAATTTTGCATCAAAGGAGGACTAGATGCTCCGTTGCACGGGAGAATGTGAAAAGTATTCATATGCAGTACAAACCTGAGAAATCCGTCCGTTTTCGTAATTTCTTATCAAATCGACTTAAAGCCAGGACGTCACATTGGGCGCTCTTCTCTCTGAAAAGGTTACATTACTCGTCCACAGAGCTATGTCGCGTGCTGCGGTATGCGGAGACACTAACAGCACCATAGTAGAACACAGATGAAATTTCTAAGTTGATGTAATAGCCAGTAAGAAGTAGCACAATAACGTTTTATATATCGATTATTGACTTTTTAGCTGGCTTTGGGGACTTGGACATGAGCTAGGACCTTAAGATTTTGCATCAAAGGAGGACTAGCAGCTGCGTTGCACGGGAGAATGTGAAAAGTGTTCATATGTAGTAAAAACATGAGAAATCCGTCCGTTTTCGTCATTTCTTATCAAATCGACTTAAAGCCAGATCGTCACATTGGTCGCTCTTCTCTCGGAAACGGTTACATTTATCGTCTGCAAAGCTATGTCGCGTGCTGCGGCATGCGGAGACACTAACAGCACCATAGTAGAACACTGATGAAACTTCTAAGTTGATGTAATAGCCAGTAAGAAGTAGTACAATAACGTTTTAGATATCGATTATTGACTTTTTAGCTGGCATTGATGTCTTGAACATGAGCTAGGACCTTAAGACCTTTCATCAAAGGAGGACTAGCAGCTGCGTTGCACGGGAGAATGTGAAAAAAATTCATATGTAGTAAAAACCTGAGAAATCCGTTCGTTTTCGTCATTTCTTATCAAATCGACTTAAAGACAGATCGTCACATTGGTCGCTCTTCTCTCTGAAACGGTAACATTTATCGTCTACAAAGCTATGTCGCGTGCTGCGGTATGCCGAGACACTAACAGCACCATAGTAGAACACAGAAGAAGCTCCTAAGTTGTGGTAATTGCCAGTAAGAAGTAGTGCAATAACGTTTTAGATATCGATTATTGACTTTTTAGCTGGCTTTGGGGCATTGGACATGAGCTAGGACCTTAAGACTTTGCACCAAAGGAGGACTAGCAGCTGCGTTGCACGGGAGAATGTGAAAAGTGTTCATATGTAGTAAAAACATGAGAAATCCGTCCGTTTTCGTCTTTTCTTATAAAATTGACTTAAAACCAGATCGTCACATTGGTCGCTCTTTTCTCTGAAACGGTTACATTTATCGTCTGCAAAGCTATGTCGCGTGCTGCGGTATGCGGAGACACTAACAGCACCATAGTAGAAAACAGACGAACCTTCTAAGTTGATGTAATAGCCAGTAAGAAGTAGTACAATAACGTTTTAGATATCGATTATTGACTTTTTAACTGGCTTTGGGGCCTTGGACATGGGCTAGGACCT
Organism: Schistocerca gregaria; assembly: GCF_023897955.1. Taxonomy (NCBI): domain Eukaryota; kingdom Metazoa; phylum Arthropoda; class Insecta; order Orthoptera; family Acrididae; genus Schistocerca; species Schistocerca gregaria. The sequence continues at coordinate 17,159,743 of NW_026061824.1, read as the reverse complement.
TAAGATTTTGCATCAAAGGAGGACTACATGCTTCGTTGCACGGGAGAATGTGCAAAGTGTTCATATGCAGTAAAAACCTGAGAAATCCGTCCGTTTTCGTAATTTCTTATCAAATCGCCTTAAAGCAAGGTCGTCACATTGGACGCTCTTCTCTCTGAAAATGTTACATTTATCGTCTTTAAAGCTATGTCACGTGCTGCAGTATGCGGAGTCACTAACAGCACCATAGAAGAACACAGATGAAACTTCTAAGTTGATGTAATAGCCAGTAAGAAGTAATACAATAACGTTTTAGATTTCGATTATTGACTTTTTAGCTGGCTTTGGGGCCTTGGACATGAGCTCGGACCTTAAGATTTTGCATCAAAGGAGGACTAGCAGCTGCGTTGCACAGGAGAATGTGAAAAGTGTTCATGTGTAGTAAAAACCTGAGAAATCCATCCGTTTTCGTCATTTCTGATCAAATCGACTTAAAGCCAGATCGTCACATTGGTCGCTCTTCTCTCTGAAACGGTTACATTTATCGTCTGCAAAGCTATGTCGCGTGCTGCGGTATGCGGAGACACTAACAGCACCATAGTAGAACACTGATGAAACTTCTAACTTGATGTAATAGCCAGTAAGAAGTAGTACAATAACGTTTTTGATATCGACTATGGACTTTTTACCTGGCTTTGGGGTTTTGGACATGAGCTAGGAACTTAAGACTTTGCATCAATTGAGGACTAGCAGCTGCGTTGAACGGGAGAATGTGATAAGTGTTCATATGTAGTAAAAACCTGAGAAATCCGTCCGTTTTCGTCATTTCTTATCAAATCGACTTAAAGCCAGATCGTCACATTGGTCGCTCTTCTCTCTGAAACGATTACATTTATCGTCTGCAAAGCTATGTCGCGTGCTGCGGTATGCGGAGGCACTAACAGCACCATAGTAGAAAACAGATGAAACTTCTAAGTTGATGTAATTGCCAGTAAGAAGTAGTACAATAAAGTTATAGATACCGATTATTGACTTTTTAGCTGGCTTTGGGGTATTGGACATGAGCTAGGACCTTATGATTTTGCATCAAAAGAGAACTAGCAGCTGCGTTGCACGGGAGAATGTGAAAAGTGTTCATATGTAGTAAAAACCTGAGACATCCGTCGGTTTTCGTCATTTTTCTTATCAAATCGACTTAAAGCCAGATCGTCACATTGGTCGCTCTTCTCTCTGAAACGGTTACATTTATCGTCTGCAAAGCTATGTCGCGTGCTGCGGTATGCGGAGACACTAACAGCACCATAGAAGAACACAGATGAAACTTCTAAGTTGATGTAATAGCCAGTAAGAAGTAATACAATAACGTTTTAGATTTCGATTATTGACTTTTTAGCTGGCTTTGGTGTCTAGGACATGAGCTAGGACCTTAAGACTTTGCATCAAAGGAGGACTAGCAGCTGCGTTGCACGGGAGAATGTGAAAAGTGTTCATATGTAGTAAAAACCTGAGAAATCCGTCCGTTTTCGTCATTTCTTATCAAATCGACTTAAAGCCAGATCGTCTCATTGGTCGCTCTTCTCTCTGAAACGGTTACATTTATCGTCTGCAAAGCTATGTCGCGTGCTGCGGTATGCGGAGACACTAACAGCACCATAGAAGAACACAGATGAAACTTCTAAGTTGATGTAATAGCCAGTAAGAAGTAATACAATAACGTTTTAGATTTCGATTATTGACTTTTTAGCTGGCTTTGGTGTCTAGGACATGAGCTAGGACCTTAAGACTTTGCATCAAAGGAGGACTAGCAGCTGCGTTGCACGGGAGAATGTGAAAAGTGTTCATATGTAGTAAAAACCTGAGAAATCCGTCCGTTTTCGTCATTTCTTATCAAATCGACTTAAAGCCAGATCGTCACATTGGTCGCTCTTCTCTCGGAAACGGTTACATTTATCGTCTGCAAAGCTATGTCGCGTGCTGCGGCATGCGGAGACACTAACAGCACCATAGTAGAACACTGATGAAACTTCTAAGTTGATGTAATAGCCAGTAAGAAGTAGTACAATAACGTTTTAGATATCGATTATTGACTTTTTAGCTGGCATTGATGTCTTGAACATGAGCTAGGACCTTAAGACCTTTCATCAAAGGAGGACTAGCAGCTGCGTTGCACGGGAGAATGTGAAAAAAATTCATATGTAGTAAAAACCTGAGAAATCCGTTCGTTTTCGTCATTTCTTATCAAATCGACTTAAAGACAGATCGTCACATTGGTCGCTCTTCTCTCTGAAACGGTAACATTTATCGTCTACAAAGCTATGTCGCGTGCTGCGGTATGCCGAGACACTAACAGCACCATAGTAGAACACAGAAGAAGCTCCTAAGTTGTGGTAATTGCCAGTAAGAAGTAGTGCAATAACGTTTTAGATATCGATTATTGACTTTTTAGCTGGCTTTGGGGCATTGGACATGAGCTAGGACCTTAAGACTTTGCACCAAAGGAGGACTAGCAGCTGCGTTGCACGGGAGAATGTGAAAAGTGTTCATATGTAGTAAAAACATGAGAAATCCGTCCGTTTTCGTCTTTTCTTATAAAATTGACTTAAAACCAGATCGTCACATTGGTCGCTCTTTTCTCTGAAACGGTTACATTTATCGTCTGCAAAGCTATGTCGCGTGCTGCGGTATGCGGAGACACTAACAGCACCATAGTAGAAAACAGACGAACCTTCTAAGTTGATGTAATAGCCAGTAAGAAGTAGTACAATAACGTTTTAGATATCGATTATTGACTTTTTAACTGGCTTTGGGGCCTTGGACATGGGCTAGGACCTTAAGATTTTGCATCAAAGGAGGACTACATGCTTCGTTGCACGGGAGAATGTGCAAAGTGTTCATATGCAGTAAAAACCTGAGAAATCCGTCCGTTTTCGTAATTTCTTATCAAATCGCCTTAAAGCAAGGTCGTCACATTGGACGCTCTTCTCTCTGAAAATGTTACATTTATCGTCTTTAAAGCTATGTCACGTGCTGCAGTATGCGGAGTCACTAACAGCACCATAGAAGAACACAGATGAAACTTCTAAGTTGATGTAATAGCCAGTAAGAAGTAATACAATAACGTTTTAGATTTCGATTATTGACTTTTTAGCTGGCTTTGGGGCCTTGGACATGAGCTCGGACCTTAAGATTTTGCATCAAAGGAGGACTAGCAGCTGCGTTGCACAGGAGAATGTGAAAAGTGTTCATGTGTAGTAAAAACCTGAGAAATCCATCCGTTTTCGTCATTTCTGATCAAATCGACTTAAAGCCAGATCGTCACATTGGTCGCTCTTCTCTCTGAAACGGTTACATTTATCGTCTGCAAAGCTATGTCGCGTGCTGCGGTATGCGGAGACACTAACAGCACCATAGTAGAACACTGATGAAACTTCTAACTTGATGTAATAGCCAGTAAGAAGTAGTACAATAACGTTTTTGATATCGACTATGGACTTTTTACCTGGCTTTGGGGTTTTGGACATGAGCTAGGAACTTAAGACTTTGCATCAATTGAGGACTAGCAGCTGCGTTGAACGGGAGAATGTGATAAGTGTTCATATGTAGTAAAAACCTGAGAAATCCGTCCGTTTTCGTCATTTCTTATCAAATCGACTTAAAGCCAGATCGTCACATTGGTCGCTCTTCTCTCTGAAACGATTACATTTATCGTCTGCAAAGCTATGTCGCGTGCTGCGGTATGCGGAGGCACTAACAGCACCATAGTAGAAAACAGATGAAACTTCTAAGTTGATGTAATTGCCAGTAAGAAGTAGTACAATAAAGTTATAGATACCGATTATTGACTTTTTAGCTGGCTTTGGGGTATTGGACATGAGCTAGGACCTTATGATTTTGCATCAAAAGAGAACTAGCAGCTGCGTTGCACGGGAGAATGTGAAAAGTGTTCATATGTAGTAAAAACCTGAGACATCCGTCGGTTTTCGTCATTTTTCTTATCAAATCGACTTAAAGCCAGATCGTCACATTGGTCGCTCTTCTCTCTGAAACGGTTACATTTATCGTCTGCAAAGCTATGTCGCGTGCTGCGGTATGCGGAGACACTAACAGCACCATAGAAGAACACAGATGAAACTTCTAAGTTGATGTAATAGCCAGTAAGAAGTAATACAATAACGTTTTAGATTTCGATTATTGACTTTTTAGCTGGCTTTGGTGTCTAGGACATGAGCTAGGACCTTAAGACTTTGCATCAAAGGAGGACTAGCAGCTGCGTTGCACGGGAGAATGTGAAAAGTGTTCATATGTAGTAAAAACCTGAGAAATCCGTCCGTTTTCGTCATTTCTTATCAAATCGACTTAAAGCCAGATCGTCTCATTGGTCGCTCTTCTCTCTGAAACGGTAACATTTATCGTCTACAAAGCTATGTCGCGTGCTGCGGTATGCCGAGACACTAACAGCACCATAGTAGAACACAGAAGAAGCTCCTAAGTTGTAGTAATTGCCAGTAAGAAGTAGTGCAATAACATTTTAGATATCGATTATTGACTTTTTAGCTGGCTTTGGGGCATTGGACATGAGCTAGGACCTTAAGACTTTGCATCAAAGGAAGACTAGGAGCTGCGTTGCACGGGAGAATGTGAAAAGTGTTCATATGTAGTAAAAACATGAGATATCCGTCCGTTTTCGTCTTTTCTTATAAAATCGACTTAAAACCAGTTCGTCACATTGGTCGCTCTTTTCTCTGAAACGGTTACATTTATCGTCTGCAAAGCTATGTCGCGTGCTGCGGTATGCGGAGTCACTAACAGAACCATAGAAGAACACAGATGAAACTTCTAAGTTGATGTAATAGCCAGTAAGAAGTAATACAATAACGTTTTAGATTTCGATTATTGACTTTTTAGCTGGCTTTGGGTCCTTGGACATGAGCTCGGACCTTAAGATTTTGCATCAAAGGAGGACTAGCAGCTGCGTTGCACGGGAGAATGTGAAAAGTGTTCATGTGTAGTAAAAACCTGAGAAATCCATCCGTTTTCGTCATTTCTGATCAAATCGACTTAAAGCCAGATAGTCACATTGGTCGCTCTTCTCTCTGAAACGGTTACATTACTCGTCTACAGAGCTATGTCGCGTGCTGCGGTATGCGGGGACACTAACAGCACCATAGTAGAACACAGATGAAATTTCTAAGTTGATGTAATAGCCAGTAAGAAGTAGCACAATAACGTTTTAGATATCGATTATCGACTTTTTAGCTGGCTTTGGGGCCTTGGACATGAGCTCGGACCTTATGATTTTGCATCAAAGGAGGACTAGCAGCTGCGTTGCACGGGAGAATGTAAAAAGTGTTCATGTGTAGTAAAAACCTGAGAAATCCATCCGTTTTCGTCATTTCTGATCAAATCGACTTAAAGCCAGATCGTCACATTGGTCGCTCTTCTCTCTGAAACGGTTACATTTATCGTCTGCAAAGCTATGTCGCGTGCTGCGGTATGCGGAGTCACTAACAGCACCATAGTAGAACACTGATGAAACTTCTAACTTGATGTAATAGCCAGTAAGAAGTAGTACAATAACGTTTTAGATATCGACTATAGACTTTTTACCTGGCTTTGGGGTTTTGGACATGAGCTAGGAACTTAAGACTTTGCATCAATTGAGGACTAGCAGCTGCGTTGAACGGGAGAAAGTGATAAGTGTTCATATGTAGTAAAAACCTGAGAAATCCGTCCGTTTTCGTCATTTCTCATGAAATCAACTTAAAGCCAGATCGTCACATTGGTCACTCTTCGATCTGAAACGGTTACATTTATCGTATGTAAAGCTATGTCACGTGCTGCGGTATGCGGAGACACTAACAGCACCATAGAAGAACACAGATGAAACTTCTAAGTTGATGTAATAGCCAGTAAGAAGTAATACAATAACGTTTTAGATTTCTATTATTGACTTTTTAGCTGGCTTTGGTGTCTAGGACATGAGCTAGGACCTTAAGACCTTGCATCAAAGGAGGCGTAGCAGCTGCGTTGCACGGGAGAATGTGAAAAGTGTTCATATGTAGTAAAAACCTGAGACATCCGTCCGTTTTCGTCATTTTTCTTATCAAATCGACTTAAAGCCAGATCGTCACATTGGTCGCTCTTCTCTCTGAAACGGTTACATTTATCGTCTGCAAAGCTATGTCGCGTGCTGCGGTATGCGGAGACACTAACAGCATCATAGTAGAAAACAGATGAAACTTCTAAGTTGATGTAATAGCCAGTAAGAAGTAGTACAATAACGTTATCGATACCGATTATTGACTTTTTAGCTGGCTTTGGGGTCTTGGACATGAGCTCGGAGCTTAAGAATTTGCATCAAAAGGGAACTAGCAGCTGCGTTGCAGGGGAGAATGTGAAAAGTGTTCATATGTAGTAAAAACCTGAGAAATCCGTCCGTTTTCGTCATTTCTTATTAAATCGACTTAAAGCCAGATCGTCACATTGGTCGCTCTTCTCTCTGAAACGGTTACATTTATCGTCTGCAAAGCTATGTCGCGTGCTGCGGTATGCGGAGACACTAACAGCACCATAGTAGAACACTGATGAAACTTCTAAGTTGATGTAATAGCCAGTAAGAAGTAGTACAATAACGTTTTAGATATCGATTATTGACTTTTTAGCTGGCTTTGGGGCCTTGGACATGAGCTAGGGCCTTAAGATTTTGCATCAAATGAAGACTAGCAGCTGCGTTGCACGGGGGAATGTGAAAAGAGTTCACATGTAGTACAAACCTGAGAAATCCGTCCGTTTTCGTCATTTCTTATCAAATCGACTTAAAGCCAGAACGTTACATTGGCCGCTCTTCTCTCTGAAACGGTACCATTTAACGCCTGCAAAGCTATGTCTCGTGCTGCGGTATGCCGAGACACTAACAGCACCATAGTAACGCAGAAGAAGCTTCTAAGTTGATGTAATAGCCAGTAAGAAGTAGTACAATAACGTTTTAGATATCGATTATTGACTTTTTAGCTGGCATTGGGGCCTTGGACATGACCTAGGACCTTAAAATTTTGCATCAAAGGAGGACTAGATGCTCCGTTGCACGGGAGAATGTGAAAAGTATTCATATGCAGTACAAACCTGAGAAATCCGTCCGTTTTCGTAATTTCTTATCAAATCGACTTAAAGCCAGGACGTCACATTGGACGCTCTTCTCTCTGAAAAGGTTACATTACTCGTCCACAGAGCTATGTCGCGTGCTGCGGTATGCGGAGACACTAACAGCACCATAGTAGAACACAGATGAAATTTCTAAGTTGATGTAATAGCCAGTAAGAAGTAGCACAATAACGTTTTATATATCGATTATTGACTTTTTAGCTGGCTTTGGGGACTTGGACATGAGCTAGGACCTTAAGATTTTGCATCAAAGGAGGACTAGCAGCTGCGTTGCACGGGAGAATGTGAAAAGTGTTCATATGTAGTAAAAACATGAGAAATCCGTCCGTTTTCGTCATTTCTTATCAAATCGACTTAAAGCCAGATCGTCACATTGGTCGCTCTTCTCTCGGAAACGGTTACATTTATCGTCTGCAAAGCTATGTCGCGTGCTGCGGCATGCGGAGACACTAACAGAACCATAGTAGAACACTGATGAAACTTCTAAGTTGATGTAATAGCCAGTAAGAAGTAGTACAATAACGTTTTAGATATCGATTATTGACTTTTTAGCTGGCATTGATGTCTTGAACATGAGCTAGGACCTTAAGACCTTTCATCAAAGGAGGACTAGCAGCTGCGTTGCACGGGAGAATGTGAAAAAAATTCATATGTAGTAAAAACCTGAGAAATCCGTTCGTTTTCGTCATTTCTTATCAAATCGACTTAAAGACAGATCGTCACATTGGTCGCTCTTCTCTCTGAAACGGTAACATTTATCGTCTACAAAGCTATGTCGCGTGCTGCGGTATGCCGAGACACTAACAGCACCATAGTAGAACACAGAAGAAGCTCCTAAGTTGTAGTAATTGCCAGTAAGAAGTAGTGCAATAACGTTTTAGATATCGATTATTGACTTTTTAGCTGGCTTTGGGGCATTGGACATGAGCTAGGACCTTAAGACTTTGCATCAAAGGAGGACTAGCAGCTGCGTTGCACGGGAGAATGTGAAAAGTGTTCATATGTAGTAAAAACATGAGAAATCCGTCCGTTTTCGTCTTTTCTTATAAAATTGACTTAAAACCAGATCGTCACATTGGTCGCTCTTTTCTCTGAAACGGTTACATTTATCGTCTGCAAAGCTATGTCGCGTGCTGCGGTATGCGGAGACACTAACAGCACCATAGTTGAAAACAGACGAACCTTCTAAGTTGATGTAATAGCCAGTAAGAAGTAGTACAATAACGTTTTAGATATCGATTATTGACTTTTTAGCTGGCTTTGGGGCCTTGGACATGGGCTAGGACCTTAAGATTTTGCATCAAAGGAGGACTACATGCTTCGTTGCACGGGAGAATGTGCAAAGTGTTCATATGCAGTAAAAACCTGAGAAATCCGTCCGTTTTCGTAATTTCTTATCAAATCGCCTTAAAGCAAGGTCGTCACATTGGACGCTCTTCTCTCTGAAAATGTTACATTTATCGTCTTTAAAGCTATGTCACGTGCTGCAGTATGCGGAGTCACTAACAGCACCATAGAAGAACACAGATGAAACTTCTAAGTTGATGTAATAGCCAGTAAGAAGTAATACAATAACGTTTTAGATTTCGATTATTGACTTTTTAGCTGGCTTTGGGGCCTTGGACATGAGCTCGGACCTTAAGATTTTGCATCAAAGGAGGACTAGCAGCTGCGTTGCACGGGAGAATGTGAAAAGTGTTCATGTGTAGTAAAAACCTGAGAAATCCATCCGTTTTCGTCATTTCTGATCAAATCGACTTAAAGCCAGATCGTCACATTGGTCGCTCTTCTCTCTGAAACGGTTACATTTATCGTCTGCAAAGCTATGTCGCGTGCTGCGGTATGCGGAGACACTAACAGCACCATAGTAGAACACTGATGAAACTTCTAACTTGATGTAATAGCCAGTAAGAAGTAGTACAATAACGTTTTTGATATCGACTATGGACTTTTTACCTGGCTTTGGGGTTTTGGACATGAGCTAGGAACTTAAGACTTTGCATCAATTGAGGACTAGCAGCTGCGTTGAACGGGAGAAAGTGATAAGTGTTCATATGTAGTAAAAACCTGAGAAATCCGTCCGTTTTCGTCATTTCTCATGAAATCAACTTAAAGCCAGATCGTCACATTGGTCACTCTTCGATCTGAAACGGTTACATTTATCGTATGTAAAGCTATGTCACGTGCTGCGGTATGCGGAGACACTAACAGCACCATAGAAGAACACAGATGAAACTTCTAAGTTGATGTAATAGCCAGTAAGAAGTAATACAATAACGTTTTAGATTTCTATTATTGACTTTTTAGCTGGCTTTGGTGTCTAGGACATGAGCTAGGACCTTAAGACTTTGCATCAAAGGAGGACTAGCAGCTGCGTTGCACGGGAGAATGTGAAAAGTGTTCATATGTAGTAAAAACCTGAGAAATCCGTCCGTTTTCGTCATTTCTTATCAAATCGACTTAAAGCCAGATCGTCACATTGGTCGCTCTTCTCTCTGAAACGGTTACATTTATTGTCTGCAAAGCTATGTCGCGTGCTGCGGTATGCGGAGACACTAACAGCACCACAGTAGAAAACAGATGAAACTTCTAAGTTGATGTAATTGCCAGTAAGAAGTAGTACAATAAAGTTATAGATACCGATTATTGACTTTTTAGCTGGCTTTGGGGTATTGGACATGAGCTAGGACCTTATGATTTTGCATCAAAAGAGAACTAGCAGCTGCGTTGCACGGGAGAATGTGAAAAGTGTTCATATGTAGTAAAAACCTGAGACATCCGTAAGTTTTCGTCTTTTTTCTTATCATATCGACTTAAAGCCAGATCGTCACATTGGTCGCTCTTCTCTCTGAAACGGTTACATTTATCGTCTGCAAAGCTATGTCGCGTGCTGCGGTATGCGGAGACACTAACAGCACCATAGTAGAAAACAGATGAAACTTCTAAGTTGATGTAATAGCCAGTAAGAAGTAGTACAATAACGTTATCGATACCGATTATTGACTTTTTAGCTGGCTTTGGGGTCTTGGACATGAGCTCGGACCTTAAGAATTTGCATCAAAAGGGAACTAGCAGCTGCGTTGCAGGGGATAATGTGAAAAGTGTTCATATGTAGTAAAAACCTGAGAAATCCGTCCGTTTTCGTCATTTCTTATCAAATCGACTTAAAGCCAGATCGTCACATTGGTCGCTCTTCTCTCTGAAACGGTTACATTTATCGTCTGCAAAGCTATGTCGCGTGCTGCGGTATGCGGAGACACTAACAGCACCATAGTAGAACACTGATGAAACTTCTAAGTTGATGTAATAGCCAGTAAGAAGTAGTACAATAAAGTTTTAGATATCGATTATTGACTTTTTAGCTGGATTTGGGGCCTTGGACATGAGCTAGGACCTTAAGACATTGCATCAAAGGAAGACTAGCAGCTGCGTTGCACGGGAGAATGTGAAAAGTGTTCATATGTAGTAAAAACCTGAGAAATCCGTCCGTTTTCGTCATTTCTTATCAAATCGACTTAAAGCCAGATCGTCACATTGGTCGCTCTTCTCTCTGAAACGGTTACATTTGTAACATTTATCGTCTGCAAAGCTATGTTGCGTGCTGCGGTATGCGGAGAGACAAACAGCACCATAGTAGAACACTGATGAAACTTCTAAGTTGATGTAATAGCCAGTAAGAAGTAGTACAATAACGTTTTAGATATCGATTATTGACTTTTTAGCTGGCTTTGGGGCCTTGGACTTGAGCTAGTACCTTAAGATTTTGCATCAATGGAGAACTAGCAGCTGCGTTGCACGGGAGAATGTGAAAAGTGTTCATATGTAGTAAAAACATGAGAAATCCGTCCGTTTTCGTCATTTCTTATCAAATCGTCTTAAAGCCAGAGCGTCACATTGGTCGCTCTTCTCTCTGAAACGGTTTCATTTATCGTCTGCAAAGCTATGTCGCGTGCTGCGGCATGCGGAGACACTAACAGCACCATAGTAGAACACTGATGAAACTTCTAAGTTGATGTAATAACCAGTAAGAAGTAGTACAATAACGTTTGAGATATCGATTATTGACTTTTTAGCTGGCATTGGGGTCTTGAACATGAGCTAGGGCCTTAAGACCTTTCATCAAAGGAGGACTAGCAGCTGCGTTGCACGGGAGAATGTGAAAAGTGTTCATATGTAGTAAAAACCTGAGAAATCCGTCCGTTTTCGTCATTTCTTATCAAATCGACTTAAAGCCAGATCGTCACATTGGTCGCTCTTCTCTCTGAAACGGTTACATTTATCGTCTGCAAAGCTATGTCGCGTTCTGCGGTATGCGGAGACAGTAACAGCACCATAGTAGAACACTGATGAAACTTCTAAGTTGATGTAATAGCCAGTAAGAGGTAGTACAATAACGTTTTAGATATCGATTATTGACTTTTTAGCTGGCTTTGGGGTCTTGGATATGAGCTAGGACCTTAAGACATTGCATCAAAGGAGGTTTAGCAGCTGCGTTGCACGGGAGAATGTGAAAAGTGTTCATGTGTAGTAAAAACCTGAGTAATCCGTCCGTTTTCGTCATTTCTTATCAAATCGACTTAAAGCCAGAACGTCACATTGGCCGCTCTTCTCTCTGAAACGGTAACATTTATCGCCTACAAAGCTATGTCGCGTGCTGCGGCATGCCGAGACACTAACAGCACCATAGTAGAACACAGAAGAAGCTTCTAAGTTGTAGTAATTGCCACTAAGAAGTAGTGCAATAACGTTTTTGATATCGATTATTGACTTTTTAGCTAGCTTTGGGGCCTTGGACATGAGCTAGGGCCTTAAGATTTTGCATCAAAGAAGGACTAGCAGCTGCGTTGCACGGAAGAATGTGAAAAGTGTTCATATGTAGTAAAAACCTGAGAAATCCTTCAGTTTTCGTCATTTCTTATCAAATCGACTTAAAGCCAGATCGTCACATTGGTCGCTCTTCTCTCTGAAACGGTTACATTTATCGTCTGCAAAGCTATGTCGCGTGCTGCGGTATGCGGAGACACTAACAGCACCATAGTAGAACACTGATGAAACTTCTAACTTGATGTAATTGCCAGTAAGAAGTAGTACAATAACGTTTTAGATTTCGACTATAGACTTTTTACCTGGCTTTGGGGTTTTGGACATGAGCTAGGAACTTAAGACATTGCATCAAAGGAAGACTAGCAGCCGCGTTGCACGGGAGAATGTGAAAGTGTTCATGTGTAGTAAAAACCTGAGAAATCCGTCCGTTTTCGTCATTTCTTATCAAATCGACTTAAAGCCAGATCGTCACATTGGTCGCTCTTCTCTCTGAAACGGTTACATTTGTTACATTTATCGTCTGCAAAGCTATGTCGCGTGTTGCGGTATGCGGAGAGACTAACAGCACCATAGTAGAAAACAGATGAAACTTCTAAGTTGATGTAATAGCCAGTAAGAAGTAGTACAATAACGTTTTAGATTTCGATTATTGACTTTTTAGCTGGCTTTGGTGCCTTGGACGTGAGCTAGGACCTTAAGATTTTGCATCAATGGAGAACTAGCAGCTGCGTTGCACGGGAGAATGTGAAAAGTGTTCATATGTAGTAAAAACATGAGAAATCCGTCCGTTTTCGTCATTTCTTATCAAATCGACTTAAATCCAGATCGTCACATTGGTCGCTCTTCTCTCTGAAACGGTTACATTTATCGTCTGCAAAGCTATGTCGCGTGCTGCGGTATGCGGAGACACTAACAGCACCATAGTAGAAGACTGATGAAACTTCTAAGTTGATGTAATAGCCAGTAAGAAGTAGTACAATAAAGTTTTAGATATCGATTATTGACTTTTTAGCTGGCTTTGGGGTCTTGGACATGAGCTAGGACCTTAAGACATTGCATCAAAGGAAGACTAGCAGCTGCGTTGCACGGGAGAATGTGAAAAGTGTTCATATGTAGTAAAAACCTGAGAAATCCGTCCGTTTTCGTCATTTCTTATCAAATCAACTTAAAGCCAGATCGTCACATTGGTCGCTCTTCTCTCTGACACGGTTACATTTGTAACATTTATCGTCTGCAAAGCTATGTTGCGTGCTGCGGTATGCGGAGAGACAAACAGCACCATAGTAGAACACTGATGAAACTTCTAAGTTGATGTAATAGCCAGTAAGAAGTAGTACAATAACGCTATTTTGTCAAAAACTGACATATTGAGCCCGTGGCTGTATACAAATACAGGTTGATTCTTATATAGAAATTACAGCAACCAGCCACTTTTAATAACACTATTTATTTACTAAATAGCGCCGTTACCGGTTTCGAGCCGATAGGTTCATCATCAGACGGCTATTTCACGTTTTACATTATAATTTCAGTTTTGATTCCCCATCTGACGAAACTTCCTTGGGGTGGTGATGCCCTATAACCAAAATAAGAGGTGAGACAGCGTCTTTTTAATCGTAATCGTGTCTCGCGACGATTTTAGGTAATGTAAACAAATCGTTGTTATTAAATGGAAGACGTTTGCGTTACTTACAGTGAAGAATCCGCGCTATTATGTTCCACTGCTGGTTGTTTAATGTCTTGCAACATCGAAGATTGTATAGTGCACATTTATTGTGCATATATATGCACTTACTGTAGTGCACCACTCACACACTTAGAAAGTTCCGTCACATGGATGTATACATACAAAGACCGCGATATTACAATCATTACACTGCCAAAGACTTCCACTTTCAGAGATATTTCAGTATGTACAAGCATGTGAAAGTAGATTTTTACAAGTTGCTAATGTTACGTGACTTACTATTTACATTGAAAAAGAACTGATTATAATTAAGATAAACTAGTACATTGAAAGAGAACTGATTAGAATTAAGATAAACCAGTTAGCAGTAGTTATAACGTGTTACTACAGTGACATTGCGTAAATATTATGGTATACACTGGAGCAAAATTAAATGATAAGGGCAATGTGTACATAAGTAACTGTTACAACTATGGACAATTATGGCATACATTGAGAGTACAGTAAATAGGTTGGCATAAGATAAACCATTACATTGAAAGAGAACTGATTAGAATTAAGATACACCAGTTAGCAAACAATTATAACATGTTACTGCAGTGACATTGCGTAAATATTATGGTATACACTGGAAGAGAATTAAATGATAAGGACAATATGTACATAAATAACTGTTACAACTATGGACAATTATGGCATACATTGAGAGTACAGTAAATGGGTTGGCATGGATGTGCATAGGGGACCTATTTTTTTTTTTTTTTTTTTTTTTTTTTTTTTTTTTTTTTTTTTTTTTTTTTTTTTTTTTTTTTTTTACTTTGAATTGGAAAGCAGGTGAATGAAATTTTGAAGAAAGGCTGCATTGGCTAACTCGGTTTGTTCATTGAGGAGATTTTGTGGTGATTTACTTTTATGTACATATATTTCAATTTCCTCAAGCAGATTCATAAGGCTGCCTTTCTCCGCATAGTGTAACACTTGTACATGGTCTTCAATGTTCTTTATTCCATGACTGTTGGTGGTTGTGTGCATGGCAAATGTGGATTTTGAGATATTGTTCAAACGTATGGCATCTATATGCTCTTTGAACCGTGTCTCAATGCTTCTTCCAGTTTGTCCTATATAGTAAGAGGGGCAGCTTTGACAGCTGAGTTTATATATGCCAGATTTTTTGTAAAATGTAAAACGTGAAATAGCCGTCTGATGATGAACCTATCGGCTCGAAACCGGTAACGGCGCTATTTAGTAAATAAATAGTGTTATTAAAAGTGGCTGGTTGCTGTAATTTCTATATAAGAATCAACCTGTATTTTGTATACAGCCACGGGCTCAATATGTCAGTTTTTGACAAAATAGCATTAAGCTTACCTCGCCAGGTACTGAGAAACGTTCACGCTTTTAAAAGATGCAAAAGAAACCTAACAAAGACCAACCTTAACATCAAATTTAATAAGAAATGTCTGTCAGCACAGATAACACCAAACTACATAAAAGTGAAGATTAACTCTAAAACTAATACTGCCAAAATAGTTAAAGCAAAATGTGAAATCATGTGGCTCAAGACAGAGATCAAGATGCTGTATAAAAAGAAAGAACTACTCAACAAGCAGCTGTACAATCTACATTTGCAACTTGGTAATTGCCTCTCCAGCCTTCAGTTCTCCTACATCTTACAGTACATACAGATCATCACTGACAAAGAACAGCAGAAAATACTGTATAGGCATAAGAAAAAACTAGACAATTTGGAAATGAAGAAAGGTAACCTCCCCTCCAAAAATTTACATGACAGCCAACATCAGTTTCATGGAAGAACTATTAACTCAACTAATATCAGTTTTACAAACAATGAACTTGCTCTCATAAACAAAGGACTAAAGCATAACATAGAGCCCAGACTTAATGCCAATAACTTGAAAAGCCTTATTGCATCTACTAAACTTGCATGTGATGCTGCTAAATTAAATTCCAGGGAAACCAATGCCATAGCCTTTAAAGCCAATAAAATAATAACACGACACCTCAAAAACACCAGTTCACACAGAAACAATGATCTAAATGTTCTAAATTGTATCAATTCCAAACTTTCTGAGAATAAAGCTTTAATAGTCAAAGCTGATAAAAGTAATTGTGCAGTGATAATGTATGAAAAAGAATATGTTGACAAAACCATGCAATTCTTCAATAGTAACAACATAACTGAATTAGATTTTGATCCTACCTCTAAATTTCAGGCCAAAATTAAGAAAACACTTAAGAACTGTAACTTCCTCCTAACTAATTGGGAAATACGTGACTGCATTGCCATGAACCCCACTGCACCTCGGCTCCGGTCACAGCCTAAAACCCATAAGGAAAACTGTCCCATCAGGCCAATTGTGAACTCTAGGAACAGCCCTTCATATAAGTTAAACAACAAACTGCTTGCTCTGCTCAACACCTACTACACCTTTGAAAACAAATTCTCCATTAAGAATACATATGAACTCATCGACAAAATCAAAGATGTATACATTCCACCAACAGCCAGATTTGCATCACTTGATATAGTAAACCTTTATACCAACATCCCTGTAGACGACACCATAAACATAATCAGAAACAATCTACTCAAACATATGAAACTAAGTATGGCAGAGATCTGTGAGCTCCTCGAGTTACTCACCTTGGTACTGTCATACAATTATTTCAGTTTTAATAATAAAATATACAGACAGAAAGACGGGTTGGCAATGGGTAGCAGTCTAGCTGGGATGTTAGCAGATATTTACATAAATCACTTGGAACAGACATTTTTTGAAGCTAACAGCCACATCAACAGCAAAATCATCTACTACAAAAGATATGTTGATGATACAATTATACTTTTTGATGGCACCAATGAGGAAATAGACACATTAGCAACAAAAATGAGCAGCATGCACAAAAACATTAAATTCACCGTTGAACATGAGACCAACAGCAGCATCAATTTCCTAGATGTAAAAATCACCAACAAGAATCATAAACACCAGTTTGAGATCTATAGAAAACCAACATCCACTGATGTATGCATCAACAGCTCATCTTGTCATCCAAACCAGCATAAGATGGCATATTTTAGGTCCACACTGAACCGCCTACACAAAATTCCCCTTGAACCAGTTAAAAAAGAGAAAGAAATCAGTATCATTAAAACCATAGCCTCAAACAATGGATATGACCCTCTCATAATAGACAAACTATCACAAAAAATCCATAAACCATCAGCCAGCAAAACTGTGCACCAGACAACCATGCTACTTACACAAGACACAGTAGAAAAGAGCAGAAAATATGTTGCACTACCTTTCCTAGGGAGCATATCCTACAAAATAAGCAACCTATTCAAAAATACAAACATTAAAATAAGCTTCCACACAAACAACAAACTCCAGCAGTTAGCAGTTCACAACTTAAAAAATTACAACCCCCCCTACAAAAAATCTGGCATATATAAACTCAGCTGTCAAAGCTGCCCCTCTTACTATATAGGACAAACTGGAAGAAGCATTGAGACACG
The DNA here is from genome assembly GCF_023897955.1 of Schistocerca gregaria. Lineage (NCBI taxonomy): Eukaryota > Metazoa > Arthropoda > Insecta > Orthoptera > Acrididae > Schistocerca > Schistocerca gregaria. Next base: position 17,142,551 of record NW_026061824.1, on the reverse strand, counting down.
GTTCAAAGAGCATATAGATGCCATACGTTTGAACAATATCTCAAAATCCACATTTGCCATGCACACAACCACCAACAGTCATGGAATAAAGAACATTGAAGACCATGTACAAGTGTTACACTATGCGGAGAAAGGCAGCCTTATGAATCTGCTTGAGGAAATTGAAATATATGTGCATAAAAGTAAATCACCACAAAATCTCCTCAATGAACAAACCGAGTTAGCCAATGCAGCCTTTCTTCAAAATTTCATTCACCTGCTTTCCAATTCAAAAAAAAAAAAAAAAAAAAAAAAAAAAAAAAAAAAAAAAAAAAAAAAAAAAAAAAAAAAAAAAAAAAAAAAAAAAAAAAAAAAAAAATAGGTCCCCTATGCACATCCATGCCAACCCATTTACTGTACTCTCAATGTATGCCATAATTGTCCATAGTTGTAACAGTTATTTATGTACATATTGTCCTTATCATTTAATTCTCTTCCAGTGTATACCATAATATTTACGCAATGTCACTGCAGTAACATGTTATAATTGTTTGCTAACTGGTGTATCTTAATTCTAATCAGTTCTCTTTCAATGTAATGGTTTATCTTATGCCAACCTATTTACTGTACTCTCAATGTATGCCATAATTGTCCATAGTTGTAACAGTTACTTATGTACACATTGCCCTTATCATTTAATTTTGCTCCAGTGTATACCATAATATTTACGCAATGTCACTGTAGTAACACGTTATAACTACTGCTAACTGGTTTATCTTAATTCTAATCAGTTCTCTTTCAATGTACTAGTTTATCTTAATTATAATCAGTTCTTTTTCAATGTAAATAGTAAGTCACGTAACATTAGCAACTTGTAAAAATCTACTTTCACATGCTTGTACATACTGAAATATCTCTGAAAGTGGAAGTCTTTGGCAGTGTAATGATTGTAATATCGCGGTCTTTGTATGTATACATCCATGTGACGGAACTTTCTAAGTGTGTGAGTGGTGCACTACAGTAAGTGCATATATATGCACAATAAATGTGCACTATACAATCTTCGATGTTGCAAGACATTAAACAACCAGCAGTGGAACATAATAGCGCGGATTCTTCACTGTAAGTAACGCAAACGTCTTCCATTTAATAACAACGATTTGTTTACATTACCTAAAATCGTCGCGAGACACGATTACGATTAAAAAGACGCTGTCTCACCTCTTATTTTGGTTATAGGGCATCACCACCCCAAGGAAGTTTCGTCAGATGGGGAATCAAAACTGAAATTATAATGTAAAACGTGAAATAGCCGTCTGATGATGAACCTATCGGCTCGAAACCGGTAACGGCGCTATTTAGTAAATAAATAGTGTTATTAAAAGTGGCTGGTTGCTGTAATTTCTATATAAGAATCAACCTGTAGTACAATAACGTTTTAGATTTCGATTATTGACTTTTTAGCTGGCTTTGGGGCCTTGGACTTGAGCTAGTACCTTAAGATTTTGCATCAATGGAGAACTAGCAGCTGCGTTGCACGGGAGAATGTGAAAAGTGTTCATATGTAGTAAAAACATGAGAAATCCGTCCGTTTTCGTCATTTCTTATCAAATCGACTTAAAGCCAGAGCGTCACATTGGTCGCTCTTCTCTCTGAAACGGTTTCATTTATCGTCTGCAAAGCTATGTCGCGTGCTGCGGCATGCGGAGACACTAACAGCACCATAGTAGAACACAGATGAAACTTCTAAGTTGATGTAATAACCAGTAAGAAGTAGTACAATAACGTTTTAGATATCGATTATTGACTTTTTAGCTGGCATTGGGGTCTTGAACATGAGCTAGGACCTTAAGACCTTTCATCAAAGGAGGACTAGCAGCTGCGTTGCACGGGAGAATGTGAAAAGTGTTCATATGTAGTAAAAACCTGAGAAATCCGTCCGTTTTCGTCATTTCTTATCAAATCGACTTAAAGCCAGATCGTCACATTGGTCGCTCTTCTCTCTGAAACGGTTACATTTATCGTCTGCAAAGCTATGTCGCGTTCTGCGGTATGCGGAGACAGTAACAGCACCATAGTAGAACACTGATGAAACTTCTAAGTTGATGTAATAGCCAGTAAGAAGTAGTACAATAACGTTTTAGATATCGATTATTGACTTTTTAGCTGGCTTTGGGGTCTTGGATATGAGCTAGGACCTTAAGACATTGCATCAAAGGAGGTTTAGCAGCTGCGTTGCACGGGAGAATGTGAAAAGTGTTCATGTGTAGTAAAAACCTGAGAAATCCGTCCGTTTTCGTCATTTCTTATCAAATCGACTTAAAGCCAGAACGTCACATTGGCCGCTCTTCTCTCTGAAACGGTAACATTTATCGCCTACAAAGTTATGTCGCGTGCTGCGGCATGCCGAGACACTAACAGCACCATAGTAGAACACAGAAGAAGCTTCTAAGTTGTAGTAATTGCCACTAGGAAGTAGTGCAATAACGTTTTAGATATCGATTATTGACTTTTTAGCTAGCTTTGGGGCCTTGGACATGAGCTAGGGCCTTAAGATTTTGCATCAAAGGAGGACTAGCAGCTGCGTTGCACGGAAGAATGTGAAAAGTGTTCATATGTAGTAAAAACCTGAGAAATCCTTCAGTTTTCGTCATTTCTTATCAAATCGACTTAAAGCCAGATCGTCACATTGGTCTCTCTTCTCTCTGAAACTGTTACATTTATCATCTGCAAAGCTATGTCGCGTGCTGCGGTATGCGGAGATACTAACAGCACCATAGTAGAACACAGATGAAACTTCTAAGTTGATGTAATTGCCAGTAAGAAGTAGTACAATAACGTTTTAGATATCGATTATTGACTTTTTAGCTGGCTTTGGGGTCTTGGACATGAGCGAGGACCTTAAGACATTGCATCAAAGGAGGACTAGCAGCTGCGTTGCACGGGAGAATGTGAAAAGTGTTCATATGTAGTAAAAACCTGAGAAATCCGTCAGTTTTCGTCATTTCTTATCAAATCGACTTCAAGGCAGAACGTCACATTGGCCGCTCTTCTCTCTGAAACGGTTACATTTATCGTCTGCAAAGCTATGTCGCGTGCTGCGGTATGCGGAGACACTAACAGTACCATAGTAGAACACAGATGAAACTTTTAAGTTGATGTGATAGCCAGTAAAAAGTAGTACAATAACGTTTTATATACCGATTATTGACTTTTTATTTGGCTTTGGGGCCTTGGACATGACCTAGGACCTTAAGATATTGCATCAAAAAAGGACTAGCAGCTGCGTTGCACGGGAGAATGTGAAAAGTGTTCATATGTCGTAAAAACCTGAGAAATCCGTCCGTTTTCGTCATCTCTCATCAAATCTACTTAAAGCCAGATCGTCTCATTGGTCACTCTTCTCTCTGAAACGGTTACATTTATCGTCTGTAAAGCTATGACACATGCTGCGGTATGCGGAGACACTAACAGCACCATAGTAGAAAACAGATGAAACTTCTAAGTAGATGTAATTGCCAGTAAGAAGTAGTACAATAACGTTATAGATACCGATTATTGACTTTTTAGCTGGCTTTGGTGTCTAGGACATGAGCTAGGACCTTAAGATTTTGCATCAAAAGAGAACTAGCAGCTGCGTTGCACGGGAGAATGTGAAAAGTGTTCATATGTAGTAAAAACCTGAGAAATCCGTCAGTTTTCGTCATTTCTTATCAAATCGACTTCAAGGCAGAACGTCACATTGGCCGCTCTTCTCTCTGAAATGGTTACATTTATCGTCTGCAAAGCTATGTCGCGTGCTGCGGTATGCGGAGACACTAACAGTACCATAGTAGAACACAGATGAAACTTCTAAGTTGATGTGATAGCCAGTAAAAAGTAGTACAATAACGTTTTATATATCGATTATTGACTTTTTATTTGGCTTTGGGGCCTTGGACATGACCTAGGACCTTAAGATATTGCATCAAAAAAGGACTAGCAGCTGCGTTGCACGGGAGAATGTGAAAAGTGTTCATATGTAGTAAAAACCTGAGAAATCCGTCCGTTTTCGTCATTTCTCATCAAGTCGACTTAAAGCCAGATCGTCTCATTGGTCACTCTTCTCTCTGAAACGGTTACATTTATCGTCTGTAAAGCTATGTCACATGCTGCGGTATGCGGAGACACTAACAGCACCATAGTAGAAAAAAGATGAAACTTCTAAGTTGATGTAATTGCCAGTAAGAAGTAGTACAATAACGTTTTGGATATCGATTATTGACTTTTTATTTGGCTTTGGGGCATTGGACATGACCTAGGACCTTAAGATATTGCATCAAAAAAGGACTAGCAGCTGCGTTGCACGGGAGAATGTGAAAAGTGTTCATATGTCGTAAAAACCTGAGAAATCCGTCCGTTTTCGTCATCTCTCATCAAATCGACTTAAAGCCAGATCGTCTCATTGGTCACTCTTCTCTCTGAAACGGTTACATTTATCGTCTGCAAAGCTATGTCGCGTACTGCGGTATGCGGAGACACTAACAGCACCATAGTAGAAAACAGATGAAACTTCTAAGTTTATGTAATAGCCAGTAAGAAGTAGTACAATAACGTTATAGATACCGATTATTGACTTTTTAGCTGACTTTGGGGTCGTGGACATGAGCTAGGACCTTAAGATTTTGCATCAATAGAGAACTAGCAGCTGCGTTGCACGGGAGAATGTGAAAAATGTTCATGTGTAGTAAAAACCTGAGAAATCCGTCCGTTTTCGTCATTTCTTATCAAATCGACTTAAAGCCAGATCGTCACATTGGTCGCTCTTCTCTCTGAAACGGTTACATTTATAGTCTGCAAAGCTATGTCGCGTGCTGCGGTATGCGGAGACACTAACAGCACCATAGTAGAACAATGATGAAACTTCTAAGTTGATGTAATAGCCAGTAAAAAGTAGTACAATAACGTTTTAGATATCGATTATTGACTTTTTAGCTGGCTTTGGGCCTTGGACATGAGCTTGGACCTTAAGATTTTGCATTAAAGGAGAACTAGCAGCTGCGTAGCACGGGAGAAAGTGAAAAGTGTTCATATGTTTAAAAACCTGAGAAATCCGTCCGTTTTCGTCATTTCTTATCAAATCGACTTAAAGCCAGATCGTCATATTGGTCGCTCTTCTCTCTGAAACGGTTACATTTATCGTCTGCAAAGCTATGTCGCGTGCTGCGGTATGCGGAGACACTAACAGCACCATAGTAGAACACTGATGAAACTTCTAAGTTGATGTATTAGCCAGTAAGAAGTAGTACAATAACGTTTTAGATATCGATTATTGACTTTTTAGCTGGCTTTGGGGTCTTGGACATGAGCTAGGACCTTAAGACATTGAATCAAAGGAGGGCTAGCAGCTGCGTTGCACGGGAGAATGTGAAAAGTGTTCATGTGTAGTAAAAACCTGAGAAATCCGTCCGTTTTCGTCATTTGTTATCGAATCGACTTAATGTCAGATCGTCTCATTGGCCGCTCATATCTCTGAAACGGTTACATTTATCGTCTGCAAAGCTATGGCGCGTCCTGCGGTATGCGGAGACACTAAAAGCACCATAGTAGAACACAGAAGAAGCTTCTAAGTCGATGTAATAGCCAGTAAGAAGTAGTACAATTCAAGTTTTAGTTATCGATTTTTGACTTTTTAGTCGGCTATGTAATAGCCAGTAAAATGTAGTACACTTCAAGTTTTAATTATCGATTATTGAATTTTTAGCCTTCTTTGTTGCCTTGGACATGACCTAGGACTTTAAGATTTTGCATGAAAGGAGGAATAGCAGCCGCGTTGCACGGGAGAATGTGAAAAGTGTTCATATGTAGTAAAACCCTGAGAAATCCGTCCGTTTTCGTCATTTGTTATCGAATCGACTTAAAGCCAGATCGTCACATTGGTCACTCTTCTCTCTGAAACGGTTGTACTTATCGTCTGCAAAGCTATGTCGCGTGCTGCGGTATGCGAAGACAGTAAAAGCACTATAGTAGAACCCAGATGAAGCTTCTAAGTTCATGTAATAGCCAGTAAGAAGTAGTACAATTCATGTTTTACGTATCGATTATTGACTTTTTAGCCGGTTTTGGTGCATTGGACATGTGCTAGGACCTTAAGATTTTGCATGAAAGGAGGACTAGCAGCCGCGCTACACGGACGAATGTGAAAAGTGTTCATATGTAGTAAAAACCTGAAAATCCGTCCGTTTTCGTCATTTGTTATCGAATCGACTTAAAGCCAGATCGTCATATTATCCGCTCTTCTCTCTGAAACGATTACATTTATCGTCTGCAAAGCTACGTCGCGTGCTACGTTATCCGGAGACACTAAAAGCATCATAGTAAAACACAGATGAACCTTCTAAGTTGATGTAATAGCCAGTAAAAAGTAGTACTAATCAAGTTTTTGTTATCGATTATTGACGTTTTACCATTCTTTGGTGCTTGGACATGAGCTAGGACCTTCAGATTTGGCATGAAGGGAAGTCTAGTGGCCGCGTTGCAGGGGAGAAAGTGACACGTGTTCATATGTAGTAAAAATCTGAGAAATTCGTCCGTTTTCGTCAATTGTTATCGAATCGACTTAAATCCAGATCGACACATTGGCCGCTCTTCTCTCTGAAAATATTACATTTATCGTCTGCAAAGCTATGTCCGGTGCTGCGGTATGCGGAGACACTAAAAGCACCATAATACAATACAGATGAACCTTCTATGTTAATGTAATAGCCAGTAAGGGGTAGTACAATTCAAGTTTTAGTTATAGATTATTGAATTTTTAGCCGGCTTTGGTGCCTTTGACATGAAATAGGACCTTAAGATTTTGCATGAAATTCAGGACTAGCAACCGCGTTGCACAGGGGAATGTGAAAAGTTTTCATATGTAGTAAAAACCTGAACAATTGTCCGTTTTCGTCATTTGTTATCGTAACGAATTAAAGCCATATCGTCATATTAGCCGCTCTTCTCTCATAAACGGTTGCATTTATCGTCTGCAAAGCTCTGTCGCGTGCTGCGGTATACGGAGACACTAAAAGCAGCATTGCAGAGCACAGATGAAGCCTCTAAGTTGATGTAATAGCCAGTAAGAAGTAGTACAATTCAAGTTTTAGTTATCGATTACTGACTTTTTACCATTATTTGGTGGTTCGTCATGAGCTAGGAAATTAAGATTTTGCATGAAGGGAAGTCTAGTGGAAGCGTTGCAGGGGAGAATGTGAAAAGTGTTCATATGTAGTAAAAATCTGAGTAATTCGTCCGATTTCGTCATTTGTTTATGGAATCGACTTAAAGCCACATCGTCACATTGGCCGGTGTTCTCTCTGAAACGGTTGCATTTATCGTCTGCAAAGCTCTGTCGCGTGCTGCGGTATACGGAGACACTAAAAGCACCATAGTAGAACACAGATAAAGCTTCTAAGTTGATATAATAGCCAGTAAGAAGTAGTACAATTCAAGATTTAGTTATCGATTATTGACTTTTTAGCCGGCTTTGGTGCCTTTGACATGAGGTAGGACTATACGATTTTGCATGAAAGGAGGACTAGCAGCCGCGTTGCACGAGCGAATGTGAAAAGTGTTCATATGTAGTAAAAACCTGAGAAATCCGTCCATTTTCGTCATTTGTTATCGAATCGACTTAAATCCAGATCGATACATTGGGCGCTGTTCTCTCTGAAACGGTTACATTTATCGTCTGCAAAGCAATGTCTCGTGTTTCGGTATCCGGAGATACTAATAGCACCATAGTAGAACACAGATGAAACTTATAAGTTGATGTTATAGCCAGTAAGAAGTAGTACAATTCAGGTTTTAGTTATCGATTATTGACTTTTTAGCAGGCTTTGGTGCCTTGGACATTTGGTAGGACCTTTGGATTTTGCATGAAAGGAGGACTAGCAGCAGCGGTCCTCGGGCGAAAAAGTGTTCATATGTAGTAAGAAACTGAGAAATCCGTCCGTTTTCGTCATTTGTTATCGAATCGACTTAACACCAGATCGTCTTTTGGCCGCTCTTCTCTCTGAAACGGCTACATTTATCGTCTGAAAAGATATGTCGCGTGCTGTGGTATGCAGCGACACTAAAAGCACCATAGAAGAATACAGATCAAACTTCTGAGTTTATGTAATAGCCAGTAAGAAGTAGTAGAATTGAAGTTTTAGCTATCGATTATTGACTTTTTACCCTTCTTTGGCGCTTGGACATGAGTTAGGGCCTTAAGATATCTCATGAAGGGAAGGCTAGTGGCCACGATGCACGGGAGACTGTGAAAAGTGTTCATATGTAGTAAAAATCTCAGAAATTCGTCCGTTTTCGTCATTTGTTATCGAATCGACTGAAATCCAGATCGACACATTTGCCGCTCTTCTCTCTGGAACGATTACATTTATCGTCTGCAAAGCTATGTCGCGTGCTGCGGTATGCGGAGACACTAAAACCATAATAGTAGTACACAGATGAAGCCTCTAAGTTGATGTAATAGCCAGTAAGAAGTAGTACATTTCAAGTTTTCGTTATCGATTATTACTTTTTAGCCAGCTTTGGTGCAATTGACATGAGCTAGGACCTTAAGATTTTGTATGAAAGGAGGACTAGCAGCCGCGTTGCACGAGCGAATGTGAAAAGTGTTCATATGTAGTAAAAACCTGAGAAATCCGTCCGGTTTCGTTATTTGTTATCGAATCGACTTAAAGCCAGATCGATACATTGGGGGCTCTTCTCTCTGAAACGGTTACATTTATCGTCTGCAAAGCAATGTCTCGTGTTTCGGTATCCGGAGATACTAATAGCACCATAGTGGAACACAGATGAAACTTTTAAGTTGACGTAATAGCTAGTAAGAAGTAGTACATTTTAAATTTTAGTTATTGATTATTGACTTTTTAGCCGGCTTTGGTGCCTTGAACATGAGCTAGGACCAAAAGATTTTGCATAAAAGTATGATTAGCAGTCACGTTGCATGGGAGAATGTGAAAAGTGTTCATATGTAATAAAAACCTGAGAAAGTCGCATCGACTTAAATCCAGATCGACACATTGGCCGCTCTTCTCCCTGAAACGTTTACGTTTTCACGTCTGCAAAGCTATGTCGCGTGCTGCGGTATCCGGAGACACTAAAAGCAGCATAGTAGAGCACAGATGAAGCCTCTAAGTTGATGTAATAGCCAGTAAGAAGTAGTACAATTCAAGTTTTAGTTATCGATTACTGACTTTTTACCCTTCTTTGGAGCCTTGGACTTGAGGTAGGACCTTAAGATTTTACATGAAAGTAAGATTAGCAGTCACGTTGCATGGGAGAATGTGAAAAGCGTTCATATGTAATAAAAACCTGAGAAAGTCGTATCGACTTAAATCCAGATCGCCACATTGGCCGCTCTTCTCTCGGAAACGGTTACATTTATAGTCTGCAAAGCTATGTCGCCTGCTGTGGTATCCGGAGACACTAAAAGCACCATAGTAGAACACAGGTGAAGCATCAAAGTTGATGTAATACCCAGTACGAAGTAGTACAATTCAAGTTTTAGGTATCGATTATTGTCTTTTTACCCTTCGTTGGTGCCTTGGACATCAGCTAGCAACTTAAGATTTTGCATGAAAGGAGGACTAGCAGCCGCGTAGCACGGTAGAATGTGAAAAGTGTTCATATGTAGTAAGAATCTGAGAAATCCGTCCGTTTACGTCATTTGTTATTGATTCGACTTAAATCCAGATCGACACATTGGACGCTCTTCTCTCTGAAAGGATTACATTTATCGTCTGCAAAGCTATGTCGCGTGCTACGTTATCCGGAGACACTAAAAGCATCAGAGTAAAACATAGATGAATCCTTCTAAGTTGATGTAATAGCCAGTAAGAAGTAGTACTATTCAAGTATTTGTTAGCGATTATTGACTTTTTACCATTCATTGGTGCTTCGACATGAGCTAGGAAGTTAAGATTTTGCATGAAGGGAAGTCTAGTGGCCGCGTTACAGGGGAGAATGTGAAAAGTGTTCATATGTAGCAAAAAACTGAAAAATTTGTCCGTTTTCGTCATTTGTTATCGTATCGAATTAAAGCCATATCGTCAAATTAGCCGCACTTCTCTCATAAACGGTTACATTTATCGTCTGCAAAGCTATGTCGCGTGCTGCGGTATGCGGAAACACTAAAAGCACCATAGTAGAACACAGATGTAGCTTCCAAGTTGATGTAATAGCCAGTAAGAAGTAGTACAATTAAAGTTTTAGTTATGGATTATTGACTTTTTAGCCGGCTTTGGTGCCTTGGACATCAGCTGTCACCTTAAGATTCTGCATTAAAGGAGGACTAGCAGTCGCTTTGCACGGGAGATTGTTAAAAGTGTTCATATGAAGTCAAAACCTGAGAAATCCGTCCATTTCCGTCATTTGTTATCGTTTCGACTTAAAGCCAGATCGTCACATTGGCCGCTCCTCTCTCTGAAACGGTTACATTTCTCGTCTGCAAAGCTATGTCGAGCGCTGCGGTATGCGGCGTCACTAAAAACACCATAGTAGAACACAGATGAAGCTTCTACGTTCATGTAATAGCCAGTAAGAAGCAGTACAATTCGAGCATTAGTTTTCGATTATTGACTTTTTACCCTTCTTCGGTGCCTTGGACATGAACTAGAACCTTAAGATTTTGCATGAAAGGAGTTCTAGCAGCCGCGTTGCACGAGAGAGAGAGTGTAAAGTGTTCATATGTAGTAAAAACCTGAGAAATCCGTCCGTTTCCGTCATTTCATAACGAATCGACTTAAAGCCAGATCGTCACATTGGCCGCTCTTCTCTCTGAAACGTTTACATTTATCGTCTGCAAAACTGTGTCGCATGCTGCGGTGTGCAGAGACACTAAAAGCACCATAGTATAACACAGATGAAGCTTCTACGTTGATGTGATACACAGTAACAAGTAGTACAATTCATGTTTTAGTTATCGATTATTGACTAATCACCCCTCTTTCGTGCCTTGGACATGAGCTAGGAACTTAAGATTTTGCATGAAAGGAGGAGTAGCAGCCTCGTAGAACGGGAGCATGTGAAAAGTGTTCATATATGGTAAAAACCTGAGAAATCCGTCCGTTTTCGTCGTTTGTTATGGAATCGACTTAAAGCCAGATCGTCACATTAGCCGCTCTTCTCTCTAAACGGTTACATTTATCGTCTGCAAACCTATGTCGCGTGCTGCGGTATGCGGAAACACTAAATGCACTTAGTAGAACACAGATGAAGCTTCTAAGTTGATGTAATAACCAGTAAGAAGTAGTACAATTCAAGTATTAGTTATCGATCATTGACTTTTTACCTAGCTTTGGTGCCTTTGATATGTGCTAGGACATTAAGATTTTCCATGAAAGGAGGACTAGCAGCCACGTTGCACGGGAGAATGTGAAAAGTGTTCACATGTAATAAAAATCTGTGAAATCCATCCGTTTTCGTCATTTGTTATCCAATCGACTTAATGTCAGATCGTCATATTGGCCGCTCTTCTCTCTGAAACGGTTACATTTATCGTCCGCAAAGCTGTGTCGCGTGCCGCGGTATGCGGGGACACTAAAAGCACCATAGTGGAACACAGATGAAGCTTCTAAGTTGATGTATTAGCTAGTAAGAAGTGGTACAATTCCAGTTTTAACTATCGATTATCGACTTTTTAGACGGCTTTGGTGCCTTGGACATGAGGTAGGCCCTTACGAATTTGCATGAACGGAGGACTAGCAGCCGCGTTGCACGGGAGAATGTGAAAAGTGTTCACATGTAGTAAAAATCTGTGAAAACCATCCGTTTTCGTCATTTGTTATCGAATCGACATAAAGCCAGATCGTCACATTGGCCGCTCTTCTCTCTGAAACGGTCACATTTATCGTCTGCAATGCTAAGTCATGTGCTGCGGCATGCGGAGACACTAAAAGCTCCATAGTAGAACACAGATGAAGCTTCTAAGTGGATGTAATAGACAGTTAGAAGTAGTACAATTCAAGTTTTAGTTATCGATTATTGACTTTTTAGACGGCTTTGGTGCCTTGGACATGAGGTGGGCCCTTAAGATTTTGCATGAATTGAGGACTAGCAGCCACGTGTCACGGGAGAATGTGAAAAGTGTTCATATGTAGTAAAAACCTGAGAAATCCGTCCTTTTTTATCATATGTTGCTGAATCGACTTACAGCAAGATCGCCACATTTTTAACTCTTCTCTCTGAAACGGATGCATTTATCGTCTGCAAAGCTATGTCGCGTGCTGCGGTATGCGGAGACGCTAAAAGAACCATAGTAGAACACAGATGAAGCTTCTAAGTTGATGTATTAGCCAGTAAGAAGTGGTACAAACTAAGTTTTAATTATCGATTATTGACTTTTTAGCCGGCTTTGGTGCCTTGGACATAAGCTAGGACCTTAAGATTTTGCATGAAAGGATCAATAGCAGCCGCGTTCCACGGGAGAATATGAAATGTGTTCATATGTAGCAAAAACCTTGGAAATCCGTCGGTTTTCGTCATTTGTTATCGAATAGACTTAAAGCCAGATCGTCACATTGGCCGCTCTTCTCGCTAAACGGTTACATTTATCGTCTGCAAAGCTCTGTCGCGTGCTGCGGTATACGGAGACACTAAAAGCAGCATTGCAGAGCACAGATGAAGCCTCTAAGTTGATGTAATAGCCAGTAAGAAGTAGTACAATTCAAGTTTTAGTTATCGATTACTGACTTTTTACCATTATTTGGTGGTTCGTCATGAGCTAGGAAATTAAGATTTTGCATGAAGGGAAGTCTAGTGGAAGCGTTGCAGGGGAGAATGTGAAAAGTGTTCATATGTAGTAAAAATCTGAGTAATTCGTCCGATTTCGTCATTTGTTTATGGAATCGACTTAAAGCCACATCGTCACATTGGCCGGTGTTCTCTCTGAAACGGTTGCATTTATCGTCTGCAAAGCTCTGTCGCGTGCTGCGGTATACGGAGACACTAAAAGCACCATAGTAGAACACAGATAAAGCTTCTAAGTTGATATAATAGCCAGTAAGAAGTAGTACAATTCAAGATTTAGTTATCGATTATTGACTTTTTAGCCGGCTTTGGTGCCTTTGACATGAGGTAGGACTATACGATTTTGCATGAAAGGAGGACTAGCAGCCGCGTTGCACGAGCGAATGTGAAAAGTGTTCATATGTAGTAAAAACCTGAGAAATCCGTCCATTTTCGTCATTTGTTATCGAATCGACTTAAATCCAGATCGATACATTGGGCGCTGTTCTCTCTGAAACGGTTACATTTATCGTCTGCAAAGCAATGTCTCGTGTTTCGGTATCCGGAGATACTAATAGCACCATAGTAGAACACAGATGAAACTTATAAGTTGATGTTATAGCCAGTAAGAAGTAGTACAATTCAGGTTTTAGTTATCGATTATTGACTTTTTAGCAGGCTTTGGTGCCTTGGACATTTGGTAGGACCTTTGGATTTTGCATGAAAGGAGGACTAGCAGCAGCGGTCCTCGGGCGAAAAAGTGTTCATATGTAGTAAGAAACTGAGAAATCCGTCCGTTTTCGTCATTTGTTATCGAATCGACTTAACACCAGATCGTCTTTTGGCCGCTCTTCTCTCTGAAACGGCTACATTTATCGTCTGAAAAGATATGTCGCGTGCTGTGGTATGCAGCGACACTAAAAGCACCATAGAGGAATACAGATCAAACTTCTGAGTTTATGTAATAGCCAGTAAGAAGTAGTAGAATTGAAGTTTTAGCTATCGATTATTGACTTTTTACCCTTCTTTGGCGCTTGGACATGAGTTAGGGCCTTAAGATATCTCATGAAGGGAAGGCTAGTGGCCACGATGCACGGGAGACTGTGAAAAGTGTTCATATGTAGTAAAAATCTCAGAAATTCGTCCGTTTTCGTCATTTGTTATCGAATCGACTGAAATCCAGATCGACACATTTGCCGCTCTTCTCTCTGGAACGATTACATTTATCGTCTGCAAAGCTATGTCGCGTGCTGCGGTATGCGGAGACACTAAAACCATAATAGTAGTACACAGATGAAGCCTCTAAGTTGATGTAATAGCCAGTAAGAAGTAGTACATTTCAAGTTTTCGTTATCGATTATTACTTTTTAGCCAGCTTTGGTGCAATTGACATGAGCTAGGACCTTAAGATTTTGTATGAAAGGAGGACTAGCAGCCGCGTTGCACGAGCGAATGTGAAAAGTGTTCATATGTAGTAAAAACCTGAGAAATCCGTCCGGTTTCGTTATTTGTTATCGAATCGACTTAAAGCCAGATCGATACATTGGGGGCTCTTCTCTCTGAAACGGTTACATTTATCGTCTGCAAAGCAATGTCTCGTGTTTCGGTATCCGGAGATACTAATAGCACCATAGTGGAACACAGATGAAACTTTTAAGTTGACGTAATAGCTAGTAAGAAGTAGTACATTTTAAATTTTAGTTATTGATTATTGACTTTTTAGCCGGCTTTGGTGCCTTGAACATGAGCTAGGACCAAAAGATTTTGCATAAAAGTATGATTAGCAGTCACGTTGCATGGGAGAATGTGAAAAGTGTTCATATGTAATAAAAACCTGAGAAAGTCGAATCGACTTAAATCCAGATCGACACATTGGCCGCTCTTCTCCCTGAAACGTTTACGTTTTCACGTCTGCAAAGCTATGTCGCGTGCTGCGGTATCCGGAGACACTAAAAGCAGCATAGTAGAGCACAGATGAAGCCTCTAAGTTGATGTAATAGCCAGTAAGAAGTAGTACAATTCAAGTTTTAGTTATCGATTACTGACTTTTTACCCTTCTTTGGAGCCTTGGACTTGAGGTAGGACCTTAAGATTTTACATGAAAGTAAGATTAGCAGTCACGTTGCATGGGAGAATGTGAAAAGCGTTCATATGTAATAAAAACCTGAGAAAGTCGTATCGACTTAAATCCAGATCGCCACATTGGCCGCTCTTCTCTCGGAAACGGTTACATTTATAGTCTGCAAAGCTATGTCGCCTGCTGTGGTATCCGGAGACACTAAAAGCACCATAGTAGAACACAGGTGAAGCATCAAAGTTGATGTAATACCCAGTACGAAGTAGTACAATTCAAGTTTTAGGTATCGATTATTGTCTTTTTACCCTTCGTTGGTGCCTTGGACATCAGCTAGCAACTTAAGATTTTGCATGAAAGGAGGACTAGCAGCCGCGTAGCACGGTAGAATGTGAAAAGTGTTCATATGTAGTAAGAATCTGAGAAATCCGTCCGTTTACGTCATTTGTTATTGATTCGACTTAAATCCAGATCGACACATTGGACGCTCTTCTCTCTGAAAGGATTACATTTATCGTCTGCAAAGCTATGTCGCGTGCTACGTTATCCGGAGACACTAAAAGCATCAGAGTAAAACATAGATGAATCCTTCTAAGTTGATGTAATAGCCAGTAAGAAGTAGTACTATTCAAGTATTTGTTAGCGATTATTGACTTTTTACCATTCATTGGTGCTTCGACATGAGCTAGGAAGTTAAGATTTTGCATGAAGGGAAGTCTAGTGGCCGCGTTACAGGGGAGAATGTGAAAAGTGTTCATATGTAGCAAAAAACTGAAAAATTTGTCCGTTTTCGTCATTTGTTATCGTATCGAATTAAAGCCATATCGTCAAATTAGCCGCACTTCTCTCATAAACGGTTACATTTATCGTCTGCAAAGCTATGTCGCGTGCTGCGGTATGCGGAAACACTAAAAGCACCATAGTAGAACACAGATGTAGCTTCCAAGTTGATGTAATAGCCAGTAAGAAGTAGTACAATTCAAGTTTTAGTTATGGATTATTGACTTTTTAGCCGGCTTTGGTGCCTTGGACATCAGCTGTCACCTTAAGATTCTGCATTAAAGGAGGACTAGCAGTCGCTTTGCACGGGAGATTGTTAAAAGTGTTCATATGAAGTCAAAACCTGAGAAATCCGTCCATTTCCGTCATTTGTTATCGTTTCGACTTAAAGCCAGATCGTCACATTGGCCGCTCCTCTCTCTGAAACGGTTACATTTCTCGTCTGCAAAGCTATGTCGAGCGCTGCGGTATGCGGCGTCACTAAAAACACCATAGTAGAACACAGATGAAGCTTCTACGTTCATGTAATAGCCAGTAAGAAGCAGTACAATTCGAGCATTAGTTTTCGATTATTGACTTTTTACCCTTCTTCGGTGCCTTGGACATGAACTAGAACCTTAAGATTTTGCATGAAAGGAGTTCTAGCAGCCGCGTTGCACGAGAGAGAGAGTGTAAAGTGTTCATATGTAGTAAAAACCTGAGAAATCCGTCCGTTTCCGTCATTTCATAACGAATCGACTTAAAGCCAGATCGTCACATTGGCCGCTCTTCTCTCTGAAACGTTTACATTTATCGTCTGCAAAACTGTGTCGCATGCTGCGGTGTGCAGAGACACTAAAAGCACCATAGTATAACACAGATGAAGCTTCTACGTTGGTGTGATACACAGTAACAAGTAGTACAATTCATGTTTTAGTTATCGATTATTGACTAATCACCCCTCTTTCGTGCCTTGGACATGAGCTAGGAACTTAAGATTTTGCATGAAAGGAGGAGTAGCAGCCTCGTAGAACGGGAGCATGTGAAAAGTGTTCATATATGGTAAAAACCTGAGAAATCCGTCCGTTTTCGTCGTTTGTTATGGAATCGACTTAAAGCCAGATCGTCACATTAGCCGCTCTTCTCTCTAAACGGTTACATTTATCGTCTGCAAACCTATGTCGCGTGCTGCGGTATGCGGAAACACTAAATGCACTTAGTAGAACACAGATGAAGCTTCTAAGTTGATGTAATAACCAGTAAGAAGTAGTACAATTCAAGTATTAGTTATCGATCATTGACTTTTTACCTAGCTTTGGTGCCTTTGATATGTGCTAGGACATTAAGATTTTCCATGAAAGGAGGACTAGCAGCCACGTTGCACGGGAGAATGTGAAAAGTGTTCACATGTAATAAAAATCTGTGAAATCCATCCGTTTTCGTCATTTGTTATCCAATCGACTTAATGTCAGATCGTCATATTGGCCGCTCTTCTCTCTGAAACGGTTACATTTATCGTCCGCAAAGCTGTGTCGCGTGCCGCGGTATGCGGGGACACTAAAAGCACCATAGTGGAACACAGATGAAGCTTCTAAGTTGATGTATTAGCTAGTAAGAAGTGGTACAATTCCAGTTTTAACTATCGATTATCGACTTTTTAGACGGCTTTGGTGCCTTGGACATGAGGTAGGCCCTTACGAATTTGCATGAACGGAGGACTAGCAGCCGCGTTGCACGGGAGAATGTGAAAAGTGTTCACATGTAGTAAAAATCTGTGAAAACCATCCGTTTTCGTCATTTGTTATCGAATCGACATAAAGCCAGATCGTCACATTGGCCGCTCTTCTCTCTGAAACGGTCACATTTATCGTCTGCAATGCTAAGTCATGTGCTGCGGCATGCGGAGACACTAAAAGCTCCATAGTAGAACACAGATGAAGCTTCTAAGTGGATGTAATAGACAGTTAGAAGTAGTACAATTCAAGTTTTAGTTATCGATTATTGACTTTTTAGACGGCTTTGGTGCCTTGGACATGAGGTGGGCCCTTAAGATTTTGCATGAATTGAGGACTAGCAGCCACGTGTCACGGGAGAATGTGAAAAGTGTTCATATGTAGTAAAAACCTGAGAAATCCGTCCTTTTTTATCATATGTTGCTGAATCGACTTACAGCAAGATCGCCACATTTTTAACTCTTCTCTCTGAAACGGATGCATTTATCGTCTGCAAAGCTATGTCGCGTGCTGCGGTATGCGGAGACGCTAAAAGAACCATAGTAGAACACAGATGAAGCTTCTAAGTTGATGTATTAGCCAGTAAGAAGTGGTACAAACTAAGTTTTAATTATCGATTATTGAATTTTTAGCCGGCTTTGGTGCCTTGGACATAAGCTAGGACCTTAAGATTTTGCATGAAAGGATCAATAGCAGCCGCGTTCCACGGGAGAATATGAAATGTGTTCATATGTAGCAAAAACCTTGGAAATCCGTCGGTTTTCGTCATTTGTTATCGAATAGACTTAAAGCCAGATCGTCACATTGGCCGCTCTTCTCGCTAAACGGTTACATTTATCGTCTGCAAAGCTATGTCGCGTGCTGCGGTATGCCGAGACACAGAAAGCACCATAGTACAACTTAGAAGAAGCTTCTAACCTGATGTAATGGCCTGTAAGAAACAGTACATTTCCAGTTTTAGTTATCGATTAATGACTTTTTACCCTTCTTTGGTGCCTTGGACATAAGATAGGACCTTAAGATTTTGCATGAAACGAGGACTATCAGTTGCATTGCACGGGAGAGTGTGAAAAGTGTTCATATGTAGTAAAAACCTGAGAAATCCGTCCGTTTTCGCCATTTGTTATCGAATCGACTTAAAGCCATTTCGTCACATTGGCCGCTCTTCTCTCTGAAACGGCTACATTTATCGTCTGCAAAGCTGTGTCGCGTGATGCGGTATGCGGAGACACTAAAAGCGCCATAGTAAAACACGGAAGAAGCTTCTAAGTTGAAGTAATAGCCAGTAAGAAGCAGAACAATTCAAATTTTAGTTACCGATTATTGACTTTTTACCCTTCGTTGGTGCCTTGGACATGTGCTAGAGCCTTAAGATTTTTGAAGAAAGGAGGACTAGCAGCCGCGTTGCACGGGAGAATGTGAAAAGGTTTCATATGTAGTAAAAACCTGAGAAACCCGTTTATTTTCGACATTTGTTATCGAATCGACTTAAAGCCAGATTGTCACATTGGCTACTCTTCTCGCTGAAACGGTTACATTTATTGTCTGCAAAGCTATGTCGCGTGCTGCGGTATGAGGAGTCACTAAAAGCACCATAGTAGAACACAGAAGAAGCTTCTAAGTTGATGTAATAGCCAATAAGAAGCAGTAAAATTCAAGTTGTAGTTATCGATTATTATCTTTCTACCCTTCTTTGGTGCCTTGGACATGAGCTAGTACCTTAAGATTTTGCATGAACACAGGACTAGCAGCCGCGTTCCACGGGAGAATGTGAAAAGGTTTCATATGTAGTAAAAACCTGAGAAATCCGTTTATTTTCGTCATTTGTTATCGAATCGATTTGAAGCCAGATCGTCACATTGGACGCTCTTCTCTCTGAAACGGTTACATTTATCGTCTGCAACGCTATGTCCAGTGCTGCGGTATGCGGAGACACTAACAGCACCATAGTAGAACACTGATGAAACTTCTATGTTGATGTAATAGCCAGTAAAAAGTAGTACAATAACGTTTTAGATATCGATTACTGATTTTTTAGCTGGCTTTAAGGGCCTTGGACATGAGCTAGGGCCTTAAGATTTTGCATCAAAGGAGGACTAGCAGCTGCGTTGCACGGGAGAATGTGAAAAAAGTTCATATGTAGTAAAAACCTGAGAAATCCGTTCGTTTTCGTCATTTCTTATCAAATCGACTTAAAGCCAGATCGTCACATTGGTCGCTCTTCACTCTGAAACGGTTACATTTATCGTCTGGAAAGCTATGTCGCGTGCTACGGTAGGCGGAGACACTAACAGCACCATAGTAAAACACAGATGAAACTTCTAAGTTGATGTAATAGCCAGTAAGAAGTAGTACAATTAAGTTTTAGATATCGATTATTGACTTTTTAGCTGGCTTTGGGGTCTTGGACATGAGCTAGGACCTTAAGACTTTGCATCAAAGGAGGACTAGCGGCTGCGTTGCACGGGAGAATGTGAAAAGTGTTCATATGTAGTAAAAAACCTGAGAAATCCATCCGTTTTTGTCATTTCTTATCAAATCGACTTAAAGCCAGAACGTCACATTGGCCGCTCTTCTCTCTGAAACGGTAACATTTATCGCCTACAAAGCTATGTCGCGTGCTTCGGTATGCGGAGACACTAAAAGCACCATAGTAGAACACAGATGAAGCTTCTAAGTTGATGTAATAGCCAGTAAGAAGTAGTACAATTCATGTTTTAGTTATCGATTATTGACTTTTTAACGGCCTTTGGTGCCTTGGACATGAGCTAGGACCGTAACATTTTGCATGAAAGGAGGACTATCAGCCGAGTAGCACGGGAGAATGTGAAAAGTGTTCATCTGTAGTAAAAACCTGGGAAATCCGTCCGTTTTCGTCATTTGTTATCGAATCGACTTAAAGCCAGATCGTCACATTAGCCGCAGTTCTGTCTGAAACGGTTACATTTATCGTCTGCAAAGCTATGTCGCGTGCTGCGGTATGCAGAGACACTAAAACCACCATAGTAGAACACAGATGAAGCTTCTAAGTTGATGTAATAGCTAGTATGAAGTAGTACAATTCAAGTTTTTGTTATCGATTATTGACTTTTTACCCTTCTTTGGTACCTTGGACATGAGCTAGGAACTTGAGATTTTGCATGAAAGGATGACTAGCAGCCGCGTTGCACGGGAGAATGTGAAAAGTGTTCATATGTGGTATAAAGCTGAGAAATAAGTCCGTATTCCTCATTTGTTATCGAATCGACTTAAAGCCAGATCGTCACATTGGCCGCTCTTCTCTCTGAAACGGTTGTACTTATCGTCTGCAAAGCTATGTCGCGTTCTGCGGTATGCAGAGACACTAAAAGCACCATAGTAGAACACAGATGAAGCTTCTAAGTTGATGTAATAGCCAGTAAGAAGTATTACAATTCAAGTTTTTGGTATCGATTATTGACTTTTTACCCTTCTTTGGTGCCTTGGACATGACCTAGGAACTTAAGATTTTGCATGAAAGGAGGACTAGCAGCCGCGATGCGCGGGAGAATGTGAAAAGTGTTCATATGTAGTAAAAGCCTGAGAAATCCGTCCGTTTTCGTCATTTGTTATCGAATCGACTTAAAGCCAGATCGTCACATTGGCCGCTCTTCTCTCTGAAACGGTTGTACTTATCGTCTGCAAAGCTATGTCGCGTGCTGCGGTATCCGGAGACACTAAAAGCACCATAGTAGAACACAGATGAAGCTTCTATGTTGATGTAATAGCCAGTAAGAAGTAGTACAATTCAAATTTTAGGTATCGATTATTGACTTTTTAGCTGGCTTTGGTGCCTTGGACATGGGCTAGGACCTTAAGATTCTGCATGAAAGGAGGACTAGCAGCCGAGTTGCACGGGAGAGTGTGAAAAGTGTTCATACGTAGTAAAAACCTGAGAAATCCGTCCATTTTCGTCATTTGTTATCGAATCGACTTAAAGCCAGATCGTCACATTGGCCGCTCTTCTCTCTGAAACGGTTACATTTATCGTCTGCATGGCTGTGTCGCGTGCTGCGGTATGTGGAGACACTAAAAGCACCATAGTAGAACACAGATGAGCTTCTAAGTTGATGTAATAGCCAGTAAGAAATAGTACAATTCAAGTTTTAGTTATCGATAATTGACTTCTTAGCTGGTTCTGGTGCCTTGGACATGAGCTAGGACCTTAACATTTTGCATGAAAGGATGAATAGCAGCCGCGTTGCACGGGAGAATGTGAAAAGTGTTCATATGTGGGATAAAGCTGAGAAATCCGTCCGTATTCGTCATTTGATATCGAATCGACTTAAAGCAAGGTCGTCACATTGGCCGCTCTTCTCTCTGAAACTGTTGTACTTATCGTCTGCAAAGCTATGTCGCGTGCTGCGGTATGCGGAGACACTAAAAGCACCACAGTAGAACACAGATGAAGCTTCTAAGTTGATGTAATAGCCAGTAAGAAGTAGTACAATTCAAGTTTTATTTATCGATTATTGACTTTTTAACTGGCTTTGGTGCCTTGGAGATGAGCTAGGAACTTAAGATTTTGCATGAAAGGAGGATTAGCAGCCGAGTTGCACGGGAGAAAGTGAAAAGTGTTCATATGTAGTAAAAAACTGAGAAATCCGTCCGTTTTCGTCATTTGTTATCGAATCGACTTAAAGCCAGATCGTCACATTGGCCGCAGTTGTGTCTTAAACGGTTACATTTATCGACTGCAAAGCTATGTCGCGTGCTGCGGTATGCGGAGACACTAAAAGCACCATAGTAGACCACAGATGAAGCTTCTAAGTTTATGTAATAGCCAGTATGAAGTAGTACAATTCAAGTTTTAGGTATCGATTATTGACTTTTTACCCTTCTTTGGTACCTTGGGCATGAGCTAGGACCTTAAGATTCTGCATGAAAGGAGGACTAGCATCCGCGTTGCACGGGAGAAAGTGAAAAGTGTTGGTATGTAGTAAAAACCTGAGAAATCCGTCCGTTTTCTTCATTTGTTATCGAATCGACTTAAAGCCAGATCGTCACATTGGCCGCTCTTCTCTCTGAAACGGTTGTACTTATCGTCTGCAAAGCTATGTCGCGTGCTGCGGTATGCGGAGACACAAAAAGCACCACAGTAGAACACAGATGAAGCTTCTAAGTTGATGTAATAGCCAGTAAGGAGTAGTACAATTCAAGTTTTAGGTATCGAATATTGACTTTTTAGCTGGCTTTGGTGCCTTGGACATGAGCTAGGACCTTATGATTCTGCATGAAAGGAGGACTAGCAGCCGAGTTGCAGTCGAGGATGCGAAAAGTGTTCATATGTAGTAAAAACCTGAGAAATCCGTCCGTTTTCGTAATTGATTATCGAATCGACTTAAAGCAGTGCGTCACATTGGCCCCTCTTCTCTCTGAAACAGTTGTACTTATCGTCTGCAAAGCTATGTCGCGTGCTGTGGTATGCGGAGACACTAAAAGCACCATAGTAGAACACAGATGAAGCTTCAAGGTTGATGTAATAGCCAGTAAGAAGTAGTACAATTCCAGATTTAGGTATCGATTATTGACTTTTTTGCTGGCTTTGGTGCCTTGGTCAAGAGCTAGGACCTTACGATTCTGCATGAAAGGAGGACTAGCAGCCGAGTTGCACGGGAGAATGTAAAAAGTGTTCATATGTAGTAAAAACCTGAGAAATCCGTCTGTTTTCGTCATTTGTTATCGAATCGACTTAAAGCCAGATCGTCACATTGGCCGCTTTTCTCAGTGAAACGGTTGTACTTATCGTCTGCAAAGCTATGTCGCGTGCTGCAATATGCGGAGACACTACAAGCACCATAGTAGAACACAGATGAAGCTTCTAAGTTGATGTGATAGCCAGTGAGAAGTAGTACAACTCAAGTTTTAGGTATCGAATTTGACTTTTTAGCTGGCTTTTGTGCCTTGGACATGAGCTAGGACCTTAAGATTCCGCATGAAATGAGGAGTAGCAGCCGCGTTGCACGGGAGTATGTGAAAAGTGTTCATATGTAGTAAAAACCTGAGAAATCCGTCCATTTTCGTCATTTGTTATCGAATCGACTTAAAGCCAGATCGTCACATTGGCCGCTCTTCTCTCTGAAACGGTTGTACTTATCGTCTGCACAGCTTTGTCGCGTGCTGCGGTATGCGGAGACACTAAAAGCACCATAGCAGAACACAGATTAAGCTTCTAAGTTGATGTAATAGCCAGTAAGGAGTAGTACAATTCAAGTTTTAGGTATCGAATATTGACTTTTTAGCTGGCTTTGGTGCCTTGGACATGAGCTAGTACCTTAAGATTCTGCATGAAAGGAGAACTAGCAGCCGAGATGCACGGGAGTATGTGAAAAGTGTTCATATGTAGTAAAAACCTGTGAAATCCTTCCGTTTTCGTAATTGATTATCGAATCGACTTAAAGCAGTGCGTCACATTGGCCGCTCTTCTCTCTGAAACGGTTGTACTTATCGTCTGCAAAGCTATGTCGCGTGCTGCGGTATGCGGAGACACTAAAAGCACCATAGTATAACACAGATTAAGCTTCTAAGTTGATGTAATAGCCAGTAAGAAGTAGTACAATTCAAGTTTTAGGTATCGATTATTGACTTTTTAGCTGGCTTTGGTGCCTTGGATATGAGCTAGGACCTTACGATTCTGCATGAAAGGAGGTCTAGCAGCCGGGTTGCATGGGAGAATGTGAAAAGTGTTCATATGTAGTAAAAACCTGAGAAATCCGTCCGTTTTCGTCATTTGTTATCGAATCGACTTAATGCAGATTCGTCACATTGGCCCCTCTTCTCTCTGAAACGGTTGTACGTATCGTCTGCAAAGCTATGTAGCGTGCTGCAGTATGCGGAGTCACTAAAAGCACCATAGTAGAACACAGATGAAGCTTCTAAGTTGATGTGATATCCAGTGAGAAGTAGTACAACTCTAGTTTTAGGTATCGATTATTGACTTTGTAGCTGGCTTTGGTGCCTTGGACAAGAGCTAGGACCTTAAGATTCCGCATGAATGGAGGACTAGCAGCCGCGTTGCACTGGAGTATGTGAAAAGTGTTCATATGTAGTAAAAACCTGAGAACTCCGTCCATTTTCGTCATTTTTTATTGAATCGACTTAAAGCCAGATCGTCACATTGGCCGCTCTACTCTCTGAAACGGTTGTACTTATCGTCTGCAGAGCTATGACGCCTGCTGCGGTATGCGGAGACACTAAAAGCACCATAGTAGAACACAGATTAAGCTTCTAAGTTGATGTAATAGCAAGTAAGAAGTAGTACAATTCAAGTTTTAGGTATCGATTATTGACTTTTTCGCTGGCTTTGGTGCATTGGACATGAGCTAGTACCTTAAGATTCTTCATGAAAGGAGGACTAGCAGCCGAATTGCACGGGAGGATGCGAAAAGTGTACATATGTAGTAAAAACGTGAGGAATCCGTCCGTTTTCGTAATTTATTATCGAATCGACTTCAAGCAGTGCGTCACATTGGCCGCTCTTCTCTCTGAAACGGTTGTACTTATCGTCTGCAAAGCTATGTCGCGTGCTGCAGTATGCGGAGACACTAAAAGCACCATAGTAGAACACAGATGAAGCTTCTAAGTTGATGTGATAGCCAGTGAGAAGTAGTACAACTCAAGTTTTAGGTATCGATTATTGACTTTTTAGCTGGCTTTTGTGCCTTGGACATGAGCTAGGACCTTAAGATTCCGCATGAAAGGAGGAGTAGCAGCCGTGTTGCACGGGAGTATGTGAAAAGTGTTCATATGTAGTAAAAACCTGAGAAATCCGTCCATTTTCTTCATTTGTTATCGAATCGACTTAAAGCCAGATCGTCACATTGGCCGCTCTTCTCTCTGAAACGGTTGTACTTATCGTCTGCACAGCTTTGTCGCGTGCTGCGGTATGCGGAAACACTAAAAGCACCATAGTAGAACACAGATGAAGCTTCTAAGTTGATGTAATAGCCAGTAAGGAGTAGTACAATTCAAGTTTTAGGTGTCGAATATTGACTTTTTAGCTGGTTTTGGTGCCTTGGACATGAGCTAGGACCTTAAGATTCTGCATGAAAGGAGGACTAGCAGCCGAGTTGCACGGGAGGATGCGAAAAGTGTTCATATGTAGTAAAAACCTGAGAAATCCGTCCGTTTTCGTAATTTAGTATCGAATCGACTTAAAGCAGTGCGTCACATTGGCCGCACTTCTCTCTGAAACGGTTGTACTTATCGTCTGCAAAGCAATGTCGCGTGCTGCGTTATGCAGAGACACTAAAAGCACCATAGTAGAACACAGATTAAGCTTCTAAGTTGATGTAATAGCCAGTAAGGAGTAGTACAATTCAAGTTTTAGGTATCGATTATTGACTTTTTAGCTGGCTTTGGTGCCTTGGACATGAGCTAGGACCTTATGATTCTGCATGAAAGGAGGACTAGCAGCCGAGTTGCATGGGAGAATGCGAAAAGTGTTCATATGTAGTAAAAACCTGAGAGATCCGTCCGTTTTCGTCATTTGTTATCGAATCGACTTAAAGCCAGATCGTCACATTGGCAGCTCTTCTCTGTGAAACGGTTGTACTTATCGTCTGCAAAGCTATGACGCGTGCTGCGGGATGCGGAGACACTGAATGCACCATTGTAGAACACAGATGAAGCTTCTAAGTTGATGTAATAGCCAGTCAGAAGTAGTACAATTCAAGTTTTAGGTATCGATTATTGACTTTTTAGCTGGCTTTGTTGCCCTGGACCTGAGCTAGGACCTTAAGATTCTGCATGAAAGGAGGACTAGCAGCCGAGTTGTTTGGGAGTATGTGAAAAGTGTTCATATGTAGTAAAAACCTGAGAAATCCGTTCGTTTTCGTCATTTGTTATCGAATCGACTTAAAGCCAGATCGTCACATTGGACGCTCTTCTCTCTGAAACGGTTGTACTTATCGTCTGCAAAGCTATGTCGCGTGCTGCGGTATGCGGAGGCACTAAGATCACCATAGCGGAAAACAGATGAAGCTTCTAAGTTGATGTAATAGCCAGTAAGAAGTAGTACAATTCAAGTTTTAGGTATCGATTATTGACTTTTTAGCTGGCTTTGGTGCCTTGGACATGAGCTAGGACCTTAAGATTCTGCATGAAAGGAGGACTAGCAGCCGAGTTGCACGGGAGAATGTGAAAAGTGTTCATATGTAGTAAAAACCTGAGAAATCCGTCCGTTTTCGTCATTTGTTATCGAATCGACTTAAAGCCAGATCGTCACTTTGGCCGCTCTTCTCTTTGAAACGGATGTACTTATCGTCTGCAAAGCTATGTCGCGTGCTGCGGTATGCGGAGACACTAAAAGCACCATAGTAGAACACAGATTAAGCTTCTAAGTTGATGAAATAGCCAGTAAGAAGTAGTACAATTCAGGTTTTAGGTATCGACTATGGACTTTTTGCTGGCTTTGGTGCCTTGGACATGAGCTAGGACCTTAAGAATCTGCATGAAAGGAGGACTAGCAGCCGAGTTGCAAGGGACAATGTTAAAAGTGTTCATATGTAGTAAAAACCTAAGAAATCCGTTCGTTTTTTTCATTTGTTATCGAATCGACTTAAAGCCAGATCGTCACATTTGCCCCTCTTCTCTCTGAAACGGTTGTACTTATCGTCTGCAAAGCTATGTCGCGTGCTGCGGTATGCGGAGGCACTAAGATCACCATAGCGGAAAACAGATGAAGCTTCTAAGTTGATGTAATAGCCAGTAAGAAGTAGTACAATTCAAGTTTTATGTATCGATTATTGACTTTTTAGCTGGCTTTGGTGCCTTGGACATGAGCTAGGACCTTACGATTCTGCATGAAAGGAGGTCTAGCAGCCGGGTTGCATGGGAGAATGTGAAAAGTGTTCATATGTAGTAAAAACCTGAGAAATCCGGCGGTTTTCGTCATTTGTTATCGAATCGACTTAATGCCAGATCGTCACATTGGCCCCTCTTCTCTCTGAAACGGTTGTACGTATCGTCTGCAAAGCTATGTAGCGTGCTGCAGTATGCGGAGTCACTAAAAGCACCATAGTAGAACACAGATGAAGCTTCTAAGTTGATGTGATAGCCAGTGGGAAGTAGTACAACTCTAGTTTTAGGTATCGATTATTGACTTTGTAGCTGGCTTTGGTGCCTTGGACAAGAGTTAGGACCTTAAGATTCCGCATGAATGGAGGACTAGCAGCCGCGTTGCACTGGAGTATGTGAAAAGTGTTCATATGTAGTAAAAACCTGAGAACTCCGTCCATTTTCGTCATTTTTTATTGAATCGACTTAAAGCGAGATCGTCACATTGGCCGCTCTACTCTCTGAAACGGTTGTACTTATCGTCTGCAGAGCTATGACGCCTGCTGCGGTATGCGGAGACACTAAAAGCACCATAGTAGAACACAGATTAAGCTTCTAAGTTGATGTAATAGCAAGTAAGAAGTAGTACAATTCAAGTTTTAGGTATCGATTATTGACTTTTTCGCTGGCTTTGGTGCATTGGACATGAGCTAGCACCTTAAGATTCTGCATGAAAGGAGGACTAGCAGCCGAATTGCACGGGAGGATGCGAAAAGTGTACATATGTAGTAAAAACGTGAGGAATCCGTCCGTTTTCGTAATTTATTATCGAATCGACTTCAAGCAGTGCGTCACATTGGAGGCTCTTCTCTCTGAGACGGTTGTACTTATCGTCTGCAAAGCTATGTCGCGTGCTGCAGTATGCGGAGACACTAAAAGCACCATAGTAGAACACAGATGAAGCTTCTAAGTTGATGTGATAGCCAGTGAGAAGTAGTACAACTCAAGTTTTAGGTATCGATTATTGACTTTTTAGCTGGCTTTTGTGCCTTGGACATGAGCTAGGACCTTAAGATTCCGCATGAAAGGAGGAGTAGCAGCCGCGTTGCACGGGAGTATGTGAAAAGTGTTCATATGTAGTAAAAACCTGAGAAATCCGTCCATTTTCTTCATTTGTTATCGAATCGACTTAAAGCCAGATCGTCACATTGGCCGCTCTTCTCTCTGAAACGGTTGTACTTATCGTCTGCACAGCTTTGTCGCGTGCTGCGGTATGCGGAAACACTAAAAGCACCATAGTAGAACACAGATGAAGCTTCTAAGTTGATGTAATAGCCAGTAAGGAGTAGTACAATTCAAGTTTTAGGTGTCGAATATTGACTTTTTAGCTGGCTTTGGTGCCTTGGACATGAGCTAGGACCTTAAGATTCTGCATGAAAGGAGGACTAGCAGCCGAGTTGCACGGGAGGATGCGAAAAGTGTTCATATGTAGTAAAAACCTGAGAAATCCGTCCGTTTTCGTAATTTATTATCGAATCGACTTAAAGCAGTGCGTCACATTGGCCGCTCTTCTCTCTGAAACGGTTGTACTTATCGTCTGCAAAGCAATGTCGCGTGCTGCGTTATGCGGAGACACTAAAAGCACCATAGTAGAACACAGATTAAGCTTCTAAGTTGATGTAATAGCCAGTAAGGAGTAGTACAATTCAAGCTTTAGGTATCGATTATTGACTTTTTAGCTGGCTTTGGTGCCTTGGACATGAGCTAGGACCTTATGATTCTGCATGAAAGGAGGACTAGCAGCCGAGTTGCATGGGAGAATGCGAAAAGTGTTCATATGTAGTAAAAACCTGAGAAATCCGTCCGTTTTCGTCATTTGTTATCGAATCGACTTAAAGCCAGATCGTCACATTGGCCGCTCTTCTCTGTGAAACGGTTGTACTTATCGTCTGCAAAGCTATGACGCGTGCTGCGGGATGCGGAGACACTGAATGCACCATTGTAGAACACAGATGAAGCTTCTACGTTGATGTAATAGCCAGTAAGAAGTAGTACAATTCAAGATTAAGGTATCGATTATTGACTTTTTAGCTGGCTTTGGTGCCTTGGACATGAGCTAGGACCTTAAGATTCTGTATGAAAGGAGGACTAGCAGCCGAGTCGAACGGGAGAATGCGAAAAGTGTTCATGTGTAGTACAATCCTGAGAAATCTGTCCGTTTACGTAATTTATTACCGAATCGACTTCAAGCCAGATCGTCACATTGGCCGCTCTTCTCTCTGAAACGGTTGTACTTATCGTCTGCAAAGCTATGTCGCGTGCTGCGGTATGCGGAGACACTAAAAGCACCATAGTAGAACACAGATTAAGCTTCTAAGTTGATGAAATAGCCAGTAAGAAGTAGTACAATTCAGGTTTTAGGTATCGACTATGGACTTTTTGCTGGCTTTGGTGCCTTGGACATGAGCTAGGACCTTAAGAATCTGCATGAAAGGAGGACTAGCAGCCGAGTTGCAAGGGACAATGTTAAAAGTATTCATATGTAGTAAAAACCTAAGAAATCCGTTCGTTTTTGTCATTTGTTATCGAATCGACTTAAAGCCAGATCGTCACATTTGCCCGTCTTCTCTCTGAAACGGTTGTACTTATCGTCTGCAAAGCTATGTCGCGTGCTGCGGTATGCGGAGGCACTAAAATCACCATAGCGGAAAACAGATGAAGCTTCTAAGTTGATGTAATAGCCAGTAAGAAGTAGTACAATTCAAGTTTTAGGTATCGATAATTGACTTTTTAGCTGTCTTTGGTGCCTTGGTCAAGATCTATGTCCTTAAGATTCTGCATGAAAGGAGGACTAGCAGCCGAATTGCATGGGAGAATGTGAAAAGTGTTCATATGTAGTAAAAAACTGAGAAATCCGTCCGATTTCGTCATTTGTTATCGAATCAACTTGAAGCCAGATCGTCACATTGGCCGCTCTTCTCTCTGAAACGGTTGTACTTATCGTCTGCAAAGCTATGTCGCGTGCTGCGGTATGCGGAGACACTAAAAGTACCATAGTAGAACACAGATTAAGCTTCTAAGTAGATGTAATACC
Organism: Schistocerca gregaria; assembly: GCF_023897955.1. Classification (NCBI taxonomy): domain Eukaryota; kingdom Metazoa; phylum Arthropoda; class Insecta; order Orthoptera; family Acrididae; genus Schistocerca; species Schistocerca gregaria. Next base: position 17,112,361 of record NW_026061824.1, on the reverse strand, counting down.
CAGTAAGAAGTAGTACAATTCAAGTTTTAGGTATCGATTATTGACTTTTTAGCTGGCTTTTCTGCCTTGGACATGAGCTAGGACTTTATGATTCTGCATGAAAGGAGGACTAGCAGCCGAGTTGCATGGGAGAATGTGAAAAGTGTTCATATGTAGTAAAAACCTGAGAAATCCGTCCGTTTTCGTCATTTGTTATCGAATCGACTTAAAGCCAGATCGTCACATTGGCCGCTCTTCTCTCTGAAACGGTTGTACTTATCGTCTGCAAAGCTATGTCGCGTGCTGCGGTATGCGGAGACACTAAAAGCACCATAGTAGAACACAGATGAAGCTTCTAAGTTGATGTAATAGCCAGTCAGAAGTAGTACAATTCAAGTTTTAGGTATCGATTATTAACTTTTTAGCTGGCTTTGGTGCCTTGGACCTGAGCTAGGACCTTAAGATTCTGCATGAAAGGAGGACTAGCATCCGAGTTGCACGGGAGGATGCGAAAAGTGTTCATATGTAGTAAAAACCTGAGAAATCCGTCCGTTTTCGTAATTTATTATCGAATCGACTTAAAGCAGTGCGTCACATTGGCCGCTCTTCTCTCTGAAACGGTTGTACTTATCGTCTGCAAAGCTAAGTCGCGTGCTGTGGTATGCGGAGACACTAAAAGCACCATAGTAGAACACAGATTAAGCTTCTAAGTTGATGTAATATTTAGAAAGAAGTAGTACAATTCAGGTTTTAGGTATCGATTATGGACTTTTTGCTGGCTTTGGTGCCTTGGACATGAGCTAGGACCTTAAGATTCTGCATGAAAGGAGGACTAGCAGCCGAGTTGCAAGGGACAATGTTAAAAGAGTTCATATGTAGTAAAAATCTGAGAAATCCGTTCGTTTTTGTCATTTGTTATCGAATCGACTTAAAGCCAGATCGTCACATTTGCCCCTCTTCTCTCTGAAACGGTTGTACTTATCGTCTGCAAAGCTATGTCGCGTGATGCGGTATGCGGAGACACTAAAAGCACCATAGTAGAACACAGATGAAGCTTCTAAGTTGACGGAATAGCCAGTAAGGAGTAGTACAATTCAAGTTTTAGGTATCGAATATTGACTTTTTAGCTGGCTTTGGTGCCATGGACATGAGCTAGGACCTTAAGATTCTGCATGAAAGGAGGACTAGCAGCCGAGTTGCACGGGAGGATGCGAAAAGTGTTCATATGTAGTAAAAACCTGAGAAATCCGTCCGTTTTCGTAATTTATTATCGAATCGACTTAAAGCAGTGCGTCACATTGGCCGCTCTTCTCTCTGAAACGGTTGTACTTATCGCCTGCAAAGCTATGTCGCGTGCTGCGGTATGCGGAGACACTAAAAGTACCATAGTAGAACACAGATTAAGCTTCTAAGTTGATGTAATACCCAGTAAGAAGTAGTACAATTCAAGTTTTAGGTATCGATTATTGACTTTTTAGCTGGCTTTTCTGCCTTGGACATGAGCTATGACTTTATGATTCTGCATGAAAGGAGGACTAGCAGCCGCGTTGCACGGGAGTATGTGAAAAGTGTTCATATGTAGTAAAAACCTGAGAAATCAGTCCATTTTCGTCATTTGTTATCGAATCGACTTAAAGCCAGATCGTCACATTGGCCCTTCTTCTCTCTGAAACGGTAGTACTTATCGTCTGCAAAGCTATGTCGCGTGCTGCGATATGCGGAGACACTAAAAGCACCATAGTAGAACACAGAAGAAGCTTCTAAGATGATGTAATAGCCAGTAAGGAGTAGTACAATTCAAGTTTTAGGTATCGAATATTGACTTTTTAGCTGGCTTTGGTGCCTTGGACATGAGCTAGGACCTTAAGATTCTGCATGAAAGGAGGACTAGCAGCCGAGTTGCACGGGAGGATACGAAAAGTGTTCATATGTAGTAAAAACCTGAGAAATCCGTCCGTTTTCGTCATTTGTTATCGAATCAACTTAAGGCCAGATCGTCACATTGGCCGCTCTTCTCTCTGAAACGGTTGTACTTATCGTCTGCAAAGCTATGTCGCGTGCTGCGATATACGGAGACACTAAAAGCACCATAGTAGAACACAGATTAAGCTTCTAAGTTCATGTAATAGCCAGTCTGAAGTAGTACAATTCAAGTTTTAGGTATCGATTATTAACTTTTTAGCTGGCTTTGGTGCCTTGGACCTGAGCTAGGACCTTAAGATTCTGCATGAAAGGAGGACTAGCAGCCGAGTTGATCGGGAGTATGTGAAAAGTGTTCATATGTAGTAAAAACCTGAGAAATCCGTCCGTTTCCGTCATTTGTTATCGAATCAACTTGAAGCCAGATCGTCACATTGGCCGCTCTTCTCTCTGAAACGGTTGTACTTATCGTCTGCAAAGCTATGTCGCGTGCTGCGATATGCGGAGACACTAAAAGCACCATAGTAGAACACAGATGAAGCTTCTAAGTTGATGTAATAGCCAGTAAGGAGTAGTACAATTCAAGTTTTAGGTATCGAATATTGACTTTTTAGCTGGCTTTGGTGCCTTGGACATGAGCTACGACCTTAAGATTCTGCATGAAAGGAGGACTAGCAGCCGAGTTGCACGGGAGGATGCGAAAAGTGTTCATATGTAGTAAAAACCTGAGAAATCCGTCCGTTTTCGTAATTTATTATCGAATCGACTTAAAGCAGTGCGTCACATTGGCCGCTCTTCTCTCTGAAACGGTTGTACTTATCGTCTGCAAAGCTATGTCGCGTGCTGTGGTATGCGGAGACACTAAAAGCACCATAGTAGAACACAGATTAAGCTTCTGAATTGATGTAATAGATAGTAAGAAGTAGTACAATTCAGGTTTTAGGTATCGATTATGGACTTTTTGCTGGCTTTGGTGCCTTGGACATGAGCTAATACCTTAAGATTCTGCATGAAAGGAGGACTAGCAGCCGAGTTGCAAGGGACAATGTTAAAAGTGTTCATATGTAGTAAAAACCTGAGAAATCCGTTCGTTTTTGTCATTTGTTATCGAATCGACTTAAAGCCAGATCGTCACATTTGCCCCTCTTCTCTCTGAAACGGTTGTACTTATCGTCTGCAAAGCTGTGTCGCGTGCTGCGGTATGCGGAGGCACTAAAATCAGCATAGCGGAACACAGATGAAGCTTCTAAGTTGATGTAATACCCAGTAAGAAGTAGTACAATTCAAGATTTAGGTATCGATTATTGACTTTTTAGGTGGCTTTGTTGCCTTGGACATGAGCTAGGACCTTAAGATTCTGCATGAAAGGAGGACTAGCTGCCGCGTTGCACGGGAGTATGTGAAAAGTGTTCATATGTAGTAAAAACCTGAGAAATCAGTCCATTTTCGTCATTTGTTATCGAATCGACTTAAAGCCAGATCGTCACATTGGCCCTTCTTCTCTCTGAAACGGTAGTACTTATCGTCTGCAAAGCTATGTCGCGTGCTGCGGTATGCGGAGACACTTAAAGCACCATAGTAGAACACAGATTAAGCTTCTAAGTTGATGTAATAGCCAGTCAGAAGTAGTACAATTCAAGTTTTAGGTATCGATTATTGACTTTTTAGCTGGCTTTGGTGCCTTGGACATGAGCAAGGACCTAAAGATTTCGCATGAAAGGAGGACTAGCAGCCGCGTTGCACGGGAGTATGTGAAAAGTGTTCATATGTAGTAAAAACCTGAGAAATCCGTCCATTTTCGTCATTTGTTATCGAATCGACTTAAAGCCAGATCGTCACATTGGCCGCTCTTCTCTCTGAAACGGTTGTACTTATCGTCTGCAAAGCTATGTCGCGTGCTGCGGTATGCGGAGACACTAAAAGCACCATAGTAGAACACAGTTTAAGCTTCTAAGTTGATGTAATAGCAACTAAGAAGTAGCACAATTCAAGTTTTACGTATCGATTATGGACTTTTTGCTGGCTTTGGTGCCTTGGACATGAGCTAGGACCTTAAGATTCTGCATGAAAGGAGGACTAGCAGCCGAGTTGCAAGGGAGAATGTGAAAAGTGTTCATATGTAGTAAAAACGTGAGGAATCCGTACGTTTTCGTAATTTATTATCGAATCGACTTCAAGCAGTGCGTCACATTGGTCGCTCTTCTCTCTGAAAGGGTTGTACTTATCGTCTGCAAAGCTATGTCGCGTGCTGCGGTTTGCGGAGACACTAAAAGCACCATAGTAGAACACAGATGAAGCTTCTAAGTTGATGTAATAGCCAGTAAGAAGTAGTACAATTCAAGTTTTAGGTATCGATTATGGACTTTTTGCTGGCTTTGGTGCCTTGGACATGAGCTAGGACCTTAAGATTCTGTATGAAAGGAGGACTAGCAGCCGAGTTGAACGGGAGAATGCGAAAAGTGTTCATATGTAGTAAAAACCTGATAAATCCGTTCGTTTTTGTCATTTGTTTTCGAATCGACTTAAAGCCAGATCGTCACATTGGTCGCTCTTCTCTCTGAAACGGTTGTACATATCGTCTGCAAAGCTATGTCGCTTGCTGCGGTATGCGGAGACACTAAAATAACCATAGTGGAACACAGATGAAGCTTCTAAGTTGATGTAATAGCAAGTAAGAAGTAGTACAATTCAAGTTTTAGGTATCGATTATTGACTTTTTAGCTGGCTTTGGTGCCATGGACATGAGCTAGGTCCTTAAGATTCTGCATGAAAGGAGGACTAGCAGCTGCGTTGCACGGGAGTATGTGAAAAGTGTTCATATGTAGTAAAAACCTGAGAAATCCGTCCATTTTCGTCATTTGTTATCGAATCGACTTAAAGCCAGATCGTCACATTGGCCCCTCTTCTCTCTGAAACGGTTTTACTTATCGTCTGCAAAGCTATGGCGCGTGCTGCGGTATGCGGAGGCACTAAAATCAACATAGCGGAACACAGATGAAGCTTCTAAGTTGATGTAATAGCCAGTAAGAAGTAGTATAATTCAAGTATTAGGTATCGATTATTGACTTTTTAGCTGGCTTTTGTGCCTTGGACATGAGCTATGTCCTTAAGATTCTGCATGAAAGGAGGAGTAGCAGCCGAGTTGCATGGGAGAATGTGAAAAGTGTTCATATGTAGTAAAATCCTGAGAAATCCGTCCGTTTACGTAATTTATTATCGAATCGACTTAAAGCCAGATCGTCACATTGGCCGCTCTTCTCTCTGAAACGGTTGTACTTATCGTCTGCAAAGCTATGTCGTGTGCTGCGGTATGCCGAGACACTAAAAGCACCATAGTAGAACACAGATGAAGCTTCTAAGTTGATGGAATAGCCAGTAAGGAGTAGTACAATTCAAGTTTTAGGTATCGATTATGGACTTTTTGCTGGCTTTGGTGCCTTGGACACGAGCTATTACCTTAAGATACTATATGAAAGGAGGACTAGCAGCCGAGTTGCAAGGGAGAATGTGAAAAGTGTTCATATGTAGTAAAAACATAAGGAATCTGTCCGTTTTCGTAATTTATTATCGAATCGACTTCAAGCAGTGCGTCACATTGGCCGCTCTTCTCTCTGAAACGGTTGTACTTATCGTCTGCAAAGCTATGTCGCGTGCTGCGGTATGCGGAGACACTAAAAGCACCATAGTAGAACACAGATTAAGCTTCTAAGTTGATGTAATAGCCGGTAAGAAGTAGTACAATTCAAGTTTTAGGTATCGATTATTGACTTTTTTGCTGGCTTTGGTGCCTTGGACATGAGCTAGGACTTTTAGATTCTGCATGAAAGGAGGACTAGCAGCCGAGTTGCACGGGAGGATGTGAAAAGTGTTCATATGTAGTAAAAACCTGAGAAATCCGACCGTTTTCGTAATTTATTATCGAATCGACTTAAAGCAGTGCGTCACATTGGCCGCTCTTCTCTCTGAAACGGTAATACTTATCGTCTGCAAAGCTATGTCGCGTGCTGCGGTATTCGGAGACACTAAAAGCACTATAGTAGAACACAGATTAAGCTTTTAAGTTGATGAAATAGCCAGTAAGAAGTAGTACAATTCAAGTTTTAGGTATCGATTATGGACTTTTTGCTGGCTTTGGTGCCTTGGACACAGGCTAGGACCTTAAGATTCTGCATGAAAGGAGGACTAGCAGCCGAGTTGCAAGGGAGAATGTGAAAAGTGTTCATATGTAGTAAAAACCAGAGAAATCCGTCCGTTTTCGTCATTTGTTATCGAATCGACTTAAAGCCAGATCGTCACATTGGCCGCTCATCTCTCTGAAACGGTTGTACTTATCGTCTGCAAAGCTATGTCGCGTGCTGCGGTATGCGGAGACTCTGAAAGCACCATACTAGAACACAGATGAAGCTTCAAAGTTGATGTAATACCCAGTAAGAAGTAGTACAATTCAAGATTTAGGTATCGATTATTGACTTTTTAGCTGGCTTTGGTGCCTTGGACATGAGCTAGGACCTTAAGATTCTGCATGAAAGGAGGACTAGCAGCCGCGTTGCACGGGAGTATGTGAAAAGTGTTCATATGTAGTAAAAACCTGAGAAATCCGTCCATTTTCGTCATTTGTTATCGAATCGACTTAAAGCCAGATCGTCACATTGGCCGCTCTTCTCTCTGAAACGGTAGTACTTATCGTCTGCAAAGCTATGTCGCGTGCTGCGGTATGCGAAGACACTTAAAGCACCATAGTAGAACACAGATGAAGCTTCTAAGTTGATGTAATAGCCAGTCAGAAGTAGTACAATTCAAGTTTTAGGAATCGATTATTGACATTTTAGCTGGCTTAGGTGCCTTGGACCTGAGCTAGGACCTTAAGATTCTGCATGAAAGGAGGACTAGCAGCCGAGTTGATCGGGAGTATGTGAAAAGTGTTCATATGTAGTAAAAACCTGAGAAATCCGTCTGTTTTCGTCATTTGTTATCGAATCAACTTGAAGCCAGATCGTCACATTGGCCGCTCTTCTCTCTGAAACGGTTGTACTTATAGCCTGCAAAGCTATGTCGCGTGCTGCGATATGCGGAGACACTAAAAGCACCATAGTAGAACACAGAAGAAGCTTCTAAGTTGATGTAATAGCCAGTAAGGAGTAGTACAATTCAAGTTTTAGGTATCGAATATTGACTTTTTAGCTGGCTTTGGTGCCTTGGACATGAGCTAGGACCTAAAGATTCTGCATGAAAGGAGGACTAGCAACCGAGTTGCACGGGAGGATACGAAAAGTGTTCATATGTAGTAAAAACCTGAGAAATTCGTCCGTTTTCGTCATTTATTATCGTATCGACTTAAAGCAGTGCGTCACATTGGCCGCTCTTCTCTCTGAAACGGTTGTACTTATCGTCTGCAAAGCTATGTCGCGTGCTGCGGTATGCGGAGACACTAAAAGCACCATAGTAGAACACAGATGAAGCTTCTAAGTTGATGTAATAGCCAGTAAGGAGTAGTACAATTCAAGTTTTAGGTATCGAATATTGACTTTTTAGCTGGCCTTGGTGCCTTGGACATGAGCTAGGACCTTAAGATTCAGCATGAAAGGAGGACTAGCAGCCGAATTGCACGGGAGGATGCGAAAAGTGTTCATATGTAGTAAGAACCTTTGAAATCCGTCCGTTTTCGTCATTTGTTATCGAATCGACTTAAAGCCAGATCGTCACATTGGCCCCTCTTCTCTCTGAGACGGTTGTACTTATCGTCTGCAAAGCTATGTCGCGTGCTGCAGTATGCGGAGACACTAAAAGCACCATAGTAGAACACAGATGAAGCTTCTAAGTTGATGTGATAGCCAGTGAGCAGTAGTACAACTCAAGTTTTAGGTATCGATTATTGACTTTTTAGCTGGCTTTGGTGCCTTGGACATGAGCAAGGACCTTAAGATTTCGCATCAAAGGAGGACTAGCAGCCGCGTTGCACGGGAGTATGTGAAAAACGTTCATATGTAGTAAAAACCTGAGAAATCCGTCCATTTTCGTCATTTGTTATCGAATCGACTTAAAGCCAGATCGTCACATTGGCCGCCCTTCTCTCTGAAACGGTTGTACTTATCGTCTGCAAAGCTATGTCGCGTGCTGCGGTATGCGGAGTCACTAAAAGCACCATAGTAGAACACAGATTAAGCTTCTAAGTTGATGTAATAGCCAGTAAGAAGTAGTACAATTCAAGTTTTAGGTATTCATTATGGACTTTTTGCTGGCTTTGGTGCCTTGGACATGAGCTAGGACCTTAAGATTCTGCATGAAAGGAGGACTAGCAGCCGAGGTGCAAGGGACAATGTTAAAAGTGCTCATATGTAGTAAAAACCTGAGAAATCCGTCCGTTTTCGTCATTTGTTATCGAATCAACTTAAAGCCAGACCGGCACATTGGGCGCTCTTCTCTCTGAAACGGTAGTACTTATCGTCTGCAAAGCTATGTCGCGTGCTGCGGTATACGGAGACACTAAAAGCACCATAGTAGAACACAGATGAAGCTTCTAAGTTGATGTAATAGCCAGTAAGAAGTAGTACAGTTCAAGTTTTAGTTATCGATTATTGACTATTTTGCTGGCTTTTGTGCCTTTGTACATGAGCTAGGAGCTTACGATTCTGCATGAAAGGAGGACTAGCAGCCGCGTTGCACGGGAGTATGTGAAAAGTGTTCATATGTAGTAAAAACCAGAGAAATCCGTCCTTTTTCGTCATTTGTTATCGAATCGACTTAAAGCCAGATTTTCACATTGGCCGCTCTTCTCTCTGAAACGGTAGTACTTATCGTCTGCAAAGCTATGTCGCGTGCTGCGGTATACGGAGACACTGAAAGCACCATAGCAGAACACAGATGAAGCTTCTAAGGTGATGTAATAGCTAGTAAGAAGTAGTACAGTTCAAGATTTAGGTATCGATTATTGACTATTTAGCTGGCTTTGGGGCCTTGGACATGAGCTAGGACCTTAAGATTCTGCATGAAAGGAGGACTGGCAGCCGCGTTGCACGGGAGTATGTGAAAAGTGTTCATATGTAGTAAAAACAAGAGAAATCCGTCCGTTTTCGTCATTTGTTATCGAATCGACTGAAAGCCAGATCGTCACATTGGCCGCTCTTCTCTCTGAAACGGTTGTACTTATCGTATGCAAAGCTATGTCGCGTGCTGCGGTATGCGGAGACACTTAAATCACCATTGTAGAACACAGATGAAGCTTCTAAGTTGAAGTAATATCCAGTTAAATGTAGTACAATTCAAGACTTAGGTTCGATTATTGACTTTTTACCATTCTTTGGTGCCTTGGACATGAGCTAGGACCTTAAGATTCTGCATGAAAGGAGGACTAGCAGCCGAGTTGCATGGGAGAATGTGAAAAGTGTTCATATGTAGTAAAAACCTGAGAAATCCGTCCGTTTTCGTCATTTGTTATCGAATCGACTTAAACCCAGATTGTCACATTGGCCCCTCTTCTCTGAAACGGTTGTACTTATCGTCTGCAAAGCTATGTCGCGTGCTGCGGTATACGGAGACACTAAAAGCACCATAGTAGAACACAGATGAAGCTTCTAAGTTGATGTAATAGCCAGTAAGAAGTAGTACAGTTCAAGTTTTAGGTATCGATTATTGACTATTTTGCTGGCTTTTGTGCCTTTGTACATGAGCTAGGAGCTTAAGAATCTGCATGAAAAGAGGACTAGCAGCCGCGTTGCACGGGAGTATGTGAAAAGTGTTCATATGTAGTAACAACCTGAGAAATCCGTCCGTTTTCGTCATTTGTTATCGAATCGACTTAAAGCCAGATCGTCACATTGGCCGCTCTTCTCTCTGAAACGGTTGTACTTATCGTCTGCAAAGCTATGTCGCGTGCTGCGGTATGCGGAGACACTAAACCACCATAGTAGAACGTAGATGAAGCTTCTAAGTTGATGTAATAGCCAGTAAGAAGTAGTACAATTTATGTTTTAGGTATCGATTATTGACTTTTTAGCTGGCTTTGGTACATTGGACATGAGCTAGGACCTTAAGATTCTGCATGAAAGGAGGACTAGCAGCCGAGTTGCACAAGAAAATGTGAAAAGTGTTCATATGTAGTAAAAACCTTAGAAATCCGTCAGTTTTCATCATTTGTTACAGAATCGACTTAAATCCAGATCGTCACATTGGCCGCAGTTCTGTCTGAAACGGCTGTACTTATCGTCTGCAAAGCTATGTCGCGTGCTGCGGTATGCGGAGACGCTAAAAGCACCATAGTAGAACATAGATGAAGCTTCTAAGTTGATGTAATAGCCAGTAAGAAGTAGTACAATTTACGTTTTAGGTATCGATTACTGACTATTTTGCTGGCTTTGGTGCCTTGGACATGAGCTAGGACCTTAAGATTCTGCATGAAAGGAGAACTAGCAGCCGCGTTGCACGGGAGTATGTGAAAAGTGTTCATATGTAGTAAAAACTTGAGACATCCGTCCGTTTTCGTCATTTGTTATCGATTCGACTTAAAGCCAGATCGTCACATTGGCCGCTCATCTCTCTGAAACGGTTGTACTTATCGTCTGCAAAGCTATGTCGCGTGCTGCAGTATGCGGAGACACTAAAAGCACCATAGTAGAACACACATGAAGCTTCTAAGTTGATGTAATAGAAAGTAAGAAGTAGTACAATTCAAGTTTTAGGTATCGATTATTGACATTTTAGCTGGCTTTGGTACATTGGACATGAGCTAGGACCTTAAGATTCTGCATGAAAGGAGGACTCGCAGCCGAGTTGCACGGGTGAATGCGAAAAGTGTTCATATGTAGTAAAAACCTGAGAAACCCGTCCGTTTTCGTCATTTGTTATCGAATCGACTTAAAGCCAGATCGTCACATTGGCCGGTCTTCTCTCTGAAACGGTTGTACTTATCGTCTGCAAAGGTATGTCGAGTGCTGCGGTATGTGGAGACACTAAAAGCACCATAGTAGAACACAGATGAAGCTTCTAAGTTCATTTAATAGCAAGTAAGAAGTAGTACAATTCAAGTTTTAGGTATCGATTATTGACTTTTTAGCCGGCTTTGGTGCCTTGAACATGAGCTAGGACCTTAAGATTCTGCATGAAAGGAGGACTAGCAGCCGAGTTGCACGGGAAAATGTGAAAAGTGTTCATATGTAGTAAAAACCTGAGAAATCCGTCCGTTTTCATCATTTGTTACAGAATCGACTTAAATCCAGATCGTCACATTGGCCGCAGTTCTGTCTGAAACGGCTGTACTTATCGTCTGCAAAGCTATGTCGCGTGCTGCGGTATGCGGAGACACTAAAAGCACCATAGTAGAACATAGATGAAGCTTCTAAGTTGATGTAATAGCCAGTAAGAAGTAGTACAATTTACGTTTTAGGAATCGATTTTTGACTTTTTACCTGGCTTTGGAGCCATGGACATGATGTAGGACCTTAAGATTCTGCATGAGAGGAGGACTACCAGCCGAGTTGCAAGGGAGAATGTTAAAAGTTTTCATATGTAGTAAAAACCTGAGAAATCCGTTCGTTTTCGTCATTTGTTATCGAATCGACTTAAAGCCAGATCGTCACATTGGCCGTTCTTCTCTCTGAAACGGTTGTACTTATCGTCTGCAAAGCTATGTCGCGTGCTGCGGGATGCGGAGACACTAAAAGCTCCATAAATAAACACAGATGAAGCTTCTAAGTTGATGTAATAGCCAGTAAGAAGTAGTGCAGTTCAAGTTTTAGTTATCGATTATTGACTATTTTGCTGGCTTTTGTGCCTTTGTTCATGAGCTAGGAGCTTACGATTCTGCATGAAAGGAGGACTAGCAGCCGCGTTGCACGGGAGTATGTGAAAAGTGTTCATATGTAGTAAAAACCAGAGAAATCCGTCGGTTTTCGTCATTTGTTATCGAATCGACTTAAAGCCAGATCGTCACATTGGCCGCTCTTCTCACTGTAAAGGTTGTACTTATCGTCTGCAAAGCTATGTCGCGTGCTGCGGTATGCGGAAACACTAAAAGCACCATAGTGGAACACAGATGAAGCTTCTAAGTTGATGTAATAGCTAGTAAGAAGTAGTACAGTTCAAGTTTTAGGTATCGATTATTGACTATTTAGCTGGCTTTGGTGCCTTGGACATGAGCTAGGAGCTTAAGATTCTGCATGAAAGGAGGACTAGCAGCCGCGTTGCACGGGAGTATGTGAAAAGTGTTCATATGTAGTAAAAACCTGAGAAATCCGTCCGTTTTTCGTCATTTGTTATGGAATCGACTTAAAGCCAGGTCGTCACATTGGCCGCTCTTCTCTCTGAAACGGTTGTACTTATCGTCTGCAAAGCTATGTCGCGTGCTGCGGTATGCGGAGACACTTAAATCACCATTGTAGAACACAGATGAAGCTTCTAAGTTGAAGTAATATCCAGTTAAATGTAGTACAATTCAAGACTTAGGTTCGATTATTGACTTTTTAATATTCTTTGGTGCCTTGGACATGAGCTAGGACCTTAAGATTCTGCATGAAAGGAGGACTAGCAGCCGAGTTGCATGGGAGAATGTGACAAGTGTTCATATGTAGTAAAAACCTGAGAAATCCGTCCGTTTTCGTCTTTTGTTATCGAATCGACTTAAACCCAGATTGTCACATTGGCCCCTCTTCTCTGAAACGGTTGTACTTATCGTCTGCAAAGCTATGTCGCGTGCTGCGGTATACGGAGACACTAAAAGCACCATAGTAGAACACAGATGAAGCTTCTAAGTTGATGTAATAGCCAGTAAGAAGTAGTACAGTTCAAGTTTTAGGTATCGATTATTGACTATTTTGCTGGCTTTTGTGCCTTTGTACATGAGCTAGGAGCTTAAGAATCTGCATGAAAAGAGGACTAGCAGCCGCGTTGCACGGGAGTATGTGAAAAGTGTTCATATGTAGTAACAACCTGAGAAATCCGTCCGTTTTCGTCATTTGTTATCGAATCGACTTAAAGCCAGATCGTCACTTTTGCCGCTCTTCTCTCTGAAACGGTTGTACTTATCTTCTGCAAAGCTATATCGCGTGCTGCGGTATGCGGAGACACTAAACCACCATAGTAAAACATAGATGAAGCTTCTAAGTTGATGTAATAGCCAGTAAGAAGTAGTACAATTTACGTTTTAGGTATCGATTACTGACTATTTTGCTGGCTTGGTGACTTGGACATGAGCTAGGACCTTAAGATTCTGCATGAAAGGAGATCTAGCAGCCGCGTTGCACGGGAGTATGTGAAAAGTGTTCATATGTAGTAAAAACGTGAGGAATCCGTCCGTTTTCGTAATTTATTATCGAATCGACTTCAAGCAGCGCGTCACATTGGCCGCTCTTCTCTCTGAAACGGTTGTACTTATCGTCTGCAAAGCTATGTCGCGTGCTGCGGTATACGGAGACACTAAAAGCACCATAGTAGAACACAGGTGAAGCTTCTAAGTTGATGTAATAGCGAGTGAGAAGTAGAACAATTCAAGTTTTAGGTATCGATTATTGACTTTTTAGCTGGCTTTGGAGCCTTGGACATGAGCTACGACCTTAAGATTCTGCATGAAAGGAGAAATAGCAGCCGCGTTGCACGGGAGTATGTCAAAAGTGTTCATATGTAGTAAAAACCTGAGAAATCCGTCCGTTTTCGTCATTTGTTATCGAATCAACTTAAAGCCAGACCGGCACATTGGGCGCTCTTCTCTCTGAAACGGTAGTACTTATCGTCTGCAAAGCTGTGTCGCGTGCTGCGGTATACGGAGACACTAAAAGCACCATAGTAGAACACAGATGAAGCTTCTAAGTTGATGTAATAGCCAGTAAGAAGTAGTACAGTTCAAGTTTTAGTTATCGATTATTGACTATTTTGCTGGCTTTTGTGCCTTTGTACATGAGCTAGGAGCTTACGATTCTGCATGAAAGGAGGACTAGCAGCCGCGTTGCACGGGAGTATGTGAAAAGTGTTCATATGTAGTAAAAACCAGAGAAATCCGTCCTTTTTCGTCATTTGTTATCGAATCGACTTAAAGCCAGATTTTCACATTGGCCGCTCTTCTCTCTGAAACGGTAGTACTTATCGTCTGCAAAGCTATGTCGCGTGCTGCGGTATACGGAGACACTGAAAGCACCATAGCAGAACACAGATGAAGCTTCTAAGGTGATGTAATAGCTAGTAAGAAGTAGTACAGTTCAAGATTTAGGTATCGATTATTGACTATTTAGCTGGCTTTGGGGCCTTGGACATGAGCTAGGACCTTAAGATTCTGCATGAAAGGAGGACTGGCAGCCGCGTTGCACGGGAGTATGTGAAAAGTGTTCATATGTAGTAAAAACAAGAGAAATCCGTCCGTTTTCGTCATTTGTTATCGAATCGACTGAAAGCCAGATCGTCACATTGGCCGCTCTTCTCTCTGAAACGGTTGTACTTATCGTATGCAAAGCTATGTCGCGTGCTGCGGTATGCGGAGACACTTAAATCACCATTGTAGAACACAGATGAAGCTTCTAAGTTGAAGTAATATCCAGTTAAATGTAGTACAATTCAAGACTTAGGTTCGATTATTGACTTTTTACCATTCTTTGGTGCCTTGGACATGAGCTAGGACCTTAAGATTCTGCATGAAAGGAGGACTAGCAGCCGAGTTGCATGGGAGAATGTGAAAAGTGTTCATATGTAGTAAAAACCTGAGAAATCCGTCCGTTTTCGTCATTTGTTATCGAATCGACTTAAACCCAGATTGTCACATTGGCCCCTCTTCTCTGAAACGGTTGTACTTATCGTCTGCAAAGCTATGTCGCGTGCTGCGGTATACGGAGACACTAAAAGCACCATAGTAGAACACAGATGAAGCTTCTAAGTTGATGTAATAGCCAGTAAGAAGTAGTACAGTTCAAGTTTTAGGTATCGATTATTGACAATTTTGCTGGCTTTTGTGCCTTTGTACATGAGCTAGGAGCTTAAGAATCTGCATGAAAAGAGGACTAGCAGCCGCGTTGCACGGGAGTATGTGAAAAGTGTTCATATGTAGTAACAACCTGAGAAATCCGTCCGTTTTCGTCATTTGTTATCGAATCGACTTAAAGCCAGATCGTCACATTGGCCGCTCTTCTCTCTGAAACGGTTGTACTTATCGTCTGCAAAGCTATGTCGCGTGCTGCGGTATGCGGAGACACTAAACCACCATAGTAGAACGTAGATGAAGCTTCTAAGTTGATGTAATAGCCAGTAAGAAGTAGTACAATTTATGTTTTAGGTATCGATTATTGACTTTTTAGCTGGCTTTGGTACATTGGACATGAGCTAGGACCTTAAGATTCTGCATGAAAGGAGGACTAGCAGCCGAGTTGCACAAGAAAATGTGAAAAGTGTTCATATGTAGTAAAAACCTTAGAAATCCGTCAGTTTTCATCATTTGTTACAGAATCGACTTAAATCCAGATCGTCACATTGGCCGCAGTTCTGTCTGAAACGGCTGTACTTATCGTCTGCAAAGCTATGTCGCGTGCTGCGGTATGCGGAGACGCTAAAAGCACCATAGTAGAACATAGATGAAGCTTCTAAGTTGATGTAATAGCCAGTAAGAAGTAGTACAATTTACGTTTTAGGTATCGATTACTGACTATTTTGCTGGCTTTGGTGCCTTGGACATGAGCTAGGACCTTAAGATTCTGCATGAAAGGAGAACTAGCAGCCGCGTTGCACGGGAGTATGTGAAAAGTGTTCATATGTAGTAAAAACCTGAGACATCCGTCCGTTTTCGTCATTTGTTATCGATTCGACTTAAAGCCAGATCGTCACATTGGCCGCTCATCTCTCTGAAACGGTTGTACTTATCGTCTGCAAAGCTATGTCGCGTGCTGCAGTATGCGGAGACACTAAAAGCACCATAGTAGAACACACATGAAGCTTCTAAGTTGATGTAATAGAAAGTAAGAAGTAGTACAATTCAAGTTTTAGGTATCGATTATTGACATTTTAGCTGGCTTTGGTACATTGGACATGAGCTAGGACCTTAAGATTCTGCATGAAAGGAGGACTAGCAGCCGAGTTGCACGGGTGAATGCGAAAAGTGTTCATATGTAGTAAAAACCTGAGAAACCCGTCCGTTTTCGTCATTTGTTATCGAATCGACTTAAAGCCAGATCGTCACATTGACCGGTCTTCTCTCTGAAACGGTTGTACTTATCGTCTGCAAAGGTATGTCGAGTGCTGCGGTATGTGGAGACACTAAAAGCACCATAGTAGAACACAGATGAAGCTTCTAAGTTCATTTAATAGCAAGTAAGAAGTAGTACAATTCAAGTTTTAGGTATCGATTATTGACTTTTTAGCCGGCTTTGGTGCCTTGAACATGAGCTAGGACCTTAAGATTCTGCATGAAAGGAGGACTAGCAGCCGAGTTGCACGGGAAAATGTGAAAAGTGTTCATATGTAGTAAAAACCTGAGAAATCCGTCCGTTTTCATCATTTGTTACAGAATCGACTTAAATCCAGATCGTCACATTGGCCGCAGTTCTGTCTGAAACGGCTGTACTTATCGTCTGCAAAGCTATGTCGCGTGCTGCGGTATGCGGAGACACTAAAAGCACCATAGTAGAACATAGATGAAGCTTCTAAGTTGATGTAATAGCCAGTAAGAAGTAGTACAATTTACGTTTTAGGAATCGATTTTTGACTTTTTACCTGGCTTTGGAGCCATGGACATGATGTAGGACCTTAAGATTCTGCATGAGAGGAGGACTACCAGCCGAGTTGCAAGGGAGAATGTTAAAAGTTTTCATATGTAGTAAAAACCTGAGAAATCCGTTCGTTTTCGTCATTTGTTATCGAATCGACTTAAAGCCAGATCGTCACATTGGCCGTTCTTCTCTCTGAAACGGTTGTACTTATCGTCTGCAAAGCTATGTCGCGTGCTGCGGGATGCGGAGACACTAAAAGCTCCATAAATAAACACAGATGAAGCTTCTAAGTTGATGTAATAGCCAGTAAGAAGTAGTGCAGTTCAAGTTTTAGTTATCGATTATTGACTATTTTGCTGGCTTTTGTGCCTTTGTTCATGAGCTAGGAGCTTCCGATTCTGCATGAAAGGAGGACTAGCAGCCGCGTTGCACGGGAGTATGTGAAAAGTGTTCATATGTAGTAAAAACCAGAGAAATCCGTCGGTTTTCGTCATTTGTTATCGAATCGACTTAAAGCCAGATCGTCACATTGGCCGCTCTTCTCACTGTAAAGGTTGTACTTATCGTCTGCAAAGCTATGTCGCGTGCTGCGGTATGCGGAAACACTAAAAGCACCATAGTGGAACACAGATGAAGCTTCTAAGTTGATGTAATAGCTAGTAAGAAGTAGTACAGTTCAAGTTTTAGGTATCGATTATTGACTATTTAGCTGGCTTTGGTGCCTTGGACATGAGCTAGGAGCTTAAGATTCTGCATGAAAGGAGGACTAGCAGCCGCGTTGCACGGGAGTATGTGAAAAGTGTTCATATGTAGTAAAAACCTGAGAAATCCGTCCGTTTTTCGTCATTTGTTATGGAATCGACTTAAAGCCAGGTCGTCACATTGGCCGCTCTTCTCTCTGAAACGGTTGTACTTATCGTCTGCAAAGCTATGTCGCGTGCTGCGGTATGCGGAGACACTTAAATCACCATTGTAGAACACAGATAAAGCTTCTAAGTTGAAGTAATATCCAGTTAAATGTAGTACAATTCAAGACTTAGGTTCGATTATTGACTTTTTAATATTCTTTGGTGCCTTGGACATGAGCTAGGACCTTAAGATTCTGCATGAAAGGAGGACTAGCAGCCGAGTTGCATGGGAGAATGTGACAAGTGTTCATATGTAGTAAAAACCTGAGAAATCCGTCCGTTTTCGTCTTTTGTTATCGAATCGACTTAAACCCAGATTGTCACATTGGCCCCTCTTCTCTGAAACGGTTGTACTTATCGTCTGCAAAGCTATGTCGCGTGCTGCGGTATACGGAGACACTAAAAGCACCATAGTAGAACACAGATGAAGCTTCTAAGTTGATGTAATAGCCAGTAAGAAGTAGTACAGTTCAAGTTTTAGGTATCGATTATTGACTATTTTGCTGGCTTTTGTGCCTTTGTACATGAGCTAGGAGCTTAAGAATCTGCATGAAAAGAGGACTAGCAGCCGCGTTGCACGGGAGTATGTGAAAAGTGTTCATATGTAGTAACAACCTGAGAAATCCGTCCGTTTTCGTCATTTGTTATCGAATCGACTTAAAGCCAGATCGTCACTTTTGCCGCTCTTCTCTCTGAAACGGTTGTACTTATCTTCTGCAAAGCTATATCGCGTGCTGCGGTATGCGGAGACACTAAACCACCATAGTAAAACATAGATGAAGCTTCTAAGTTGATGTAATAGCCAGTAAGAAGTAGTACAATTTACGTTTTAGGTATCGATTACTGACTATTTTGCTGGCTTGGTGCCTTGGACATGAGCTAGGACCTTAAGATTCTGCAAGAAAGGAGATCTAGCAGCCGCGTTGCACGGGAGTATGTGAAAAGTGTTCATATGTAGTAAAAACCTGAGAAATCCGTCCGTTTTCGTCATTTGTTATCGAATCGACTTAAAGCCAGATCGTCACATTGGCCGCTCTTCTCTCTGAAATGGTTGTACTTATCGTCTGCAAAGCTATGTCGCGTGCTGCAGTATGCGGAGACACTAAAAGCACCATAGTAGAACACACATGAAGCTTCTAGGTTGATGTAATAGCAAGTAAGAAGTAGTACAATTCAAGTTTTAGGTATGGATTATTGACTTTTTAGCTGGCTTTGGTACATTGGACATGAGCTAGGACCTTAAGATTCTGCATGAAAGGAGGACTAGCAGCCGAGTTGCACGGGTGAATGCGAAAAGTGTTCATATGTAGTAAAAACCTGAGAAACCCGTCCGTTTTCGTCATTTGTTATCGAATCGACTTAAAGCCAGATCGTCACATTGGCCTGTCTTCTCTCTGAAACGGTTGTACTTATCGTCTGCAAAGGTATGTCGAGTGCTGCGGTATGTGGAGACACTAAAAGCACCATAGTAGAACACAGATGAAGCTTCTAAGTTGATTTAATAGCAAGTAAGAAGTAGTACAATTCAAGTTTTAGGTATCGATTATTGACTTTTTAGCCGGCTTTGGTGCCTTGAACATGAGCTAGGACCTTAAGATTCTGCATGAAAGGAGGACTAGCAGCCGAGTTGCACGGGAAAATGTGAAAAGTGTTCATATGTAGTAAAAACCTGAGAAATCCGTCCGTTTTCATCATTTGTTTCAGAATCGACTTAAATCCAGATCGTCACATTGGCCGCAGTTCTGTCTGAAACGGCTGTACTTATCGTCTGCAAAGCTATGTCGCGTGCTGCGGTATGCGGAGACACTAAAAGCACCACAGTAGAACATAGATGAAGCTTCTAAGTTGATGTAATAGCCAGTAAGAAGTAGTACAATTCAAGTTTTAGGTAACGATTATTGACTTTTTAGCTGGCTTTGGTGCCTTGGACATTAGCTAAGACCTTAAAATTCTGCATGAAAGGAGGACTAGCAGCCGAGTTGAACGGGAGAATGCGAAAAGTGTTCATGTGTAGTAAAATCCTGAGAAATCTGTCCGTTTACGTAATTTATTATCGAATCGACTTAAAGCCAGATCGTCACATTGGTGGCTCTTCTCTCTGAAACGGTTGTACTTATCGTCTGCAAAGCTATGTCGCGTGCTGCGGTATGCGGAGTCACTAAAAGCACCATAGTAGAACACAGATTAAGCTTCTAAGTTGATGTAATAGCCAGTAAGAAGTAGTACAATTCAAGTTTTAGGTAATGATTATGGACTTTTTGCTGGCTTTGGTGCCTTGGACATGAGCTAGGACCTTAAGATTCTGCATGAAAGGAGGACTAGCAGCCGAGGTGCAAGGGACAATGTTAAAAGTGTTCATATGTATTAAAAACCTGATAAATCCGTTCGTTTTTGTCATTTGTTATCGAATCGACTTAAAGCCAGATCGTCACATTGGTCGCTCTTCTCTCTGAAACGGTTGTACTTATCGTCTGCAAAGCTATGTCGCGTGCTGCGGTATGCGGAGACACTAAAAGCACTATAGTAGAACACAGATTAAGCTTCTAAGTTGATGAAATAGCCAGTAAGAAGTAGTACAATTCAAGTTTTATGTATCGATTATGGACTTTTTGCTGGCTTTGGTGCCTTGGACACAGGCTAGGACCTTAAGATTCTGCATGAAAGGAGGCCTAGCAGCCGAGTTGCAAGGGAGAATGTGAAAAGTGTTCATATGTAGTAAAAACGTGAGGAATCCGTCCGTTTTCGTAATTTATTATCGAATCGACTTCAAGCAGCGCGTCACATTGGCCGCTCTTCTCTCTGAAACGGTTGTACTTATCGTCTGCAAAGCTATGTCAAGTGCCGCGGTATGCGGAGACACTAAAATCACCATAGTAGAACACAGATGAAGCTTCTAAGTTGATGTAATAGCCAGTAAGGAGTAGTACAATTCAAGTTTTAGGTATCGATTATTGACTTTTTAGCTGGCTTTGGTGCCTTGGACATGAGCTAGGACCTTAAGATACTGCATGAAAGGAGGACTAGCAGCCGCATTGCATGGGAGGATGTGAAAAGTGTTCATATATAGTAAAAACCTGAGAAATCCGACCGTTTTCGTAATTTATTATCGAATCGACTTAAAGCAGTGCGTCACATTGGCCGCTCTTCTCTCTGAAACGGTTGTACTTATCGTCTGCAAAGCTATGTCGCGTGCTGCGGTATGCGGAGACACTAAAAGCACCATAGTAGAACATAGATGAAGCTTCTAAGTTGATGTAATAGCCAGTAAGAAGTAGTACAATTTACGTTTTAGGTATCGATTTTTGACTTTTTAGCTGGCTTTGGAGCCTTGGACATGAGGTAGGACCTTAAGATTCTGCATGAAAGGAGGACTAGCAGCTGCGTTGCACGGGAGTATTGTGAAAAGTGTTCATATGTAGTAAAAACCTGCGAAATCCGTCCGTTTTCGTCATTTGTTATCGAATCGACTTAAAGCCAGATCGTCACATTGGTCGCTCTTCTCTCTGAAACGGTTGTACTTATCGTCTGCAAAGCTATGTCGCGTGCTGCGGTATGCGGAGACACTAAAAGCACTATAGTAGAACACAGATTAAGCTTTTAAGTTGATGTAATAGCCAGTAAGAAGTAGTACAATTCAAGTTTTAGGTATCGATTATGGACTTTTTAGCTGGCTTTGGTGCCTTGGACATGAGCTAGGACCTTAAGATTCTGCATGAAAGGAGGACTAGCAGCCGCGTTGCATGGGAGTATGTGAAAAGAGTTTATATGTAGTAAAAACCTGAGAAATCCGTCCATTTTCGTCATTTGTTATCGAATCGACTTAAAGCCAGATCGTCACATTGGCCGCTCCTCTATCTGAAACGGTTGAACTTATCGTCTGCAAAACTATGTCGCGTGCTGCGGTATGCGGAGGCACTAAAATCACCATAGTGGAACACAGATGAAGCTTCAAAGTTGATATAATAGCCAGTAAGAAGTAGTACAATTCAAGTTTTAGGTAACGATTATTGACTTTTTAGCTGGCTTTGGTGCCTTGGACATTAGCTAGGACCTTAAGATTCTGCATGAAAGGAGGACTAGCAGCCGAGTTGAACGGGAGAATGCGAAAAGTGTTCATATGTAGTGAAAACCTGAGAAATTCGTTCGTTTTTGTCATTTGTTATCGAATCAACTTGAAGCCAGATCGTCACATTGCCCGCACTTCTCTCTGAAACGGTTGTACTTATCGTCTGCAAAGCTATGTCGCGTGCTGCGTTATGCGGAGACACGAAAAGCTCCATAGTAGAACACAGAAGAAGCTTCTAAGTTGATGTGATAGCCAGTAAGGAGTAGTACAATTTAAGTTTTAGGTATCGAATATTGACTTTTTAGCTGGCTTTGGTGCCTTGGACATGATCTAGGACCTTAAGATTCTGCATGAAAGGAGGACTAGCAGCCGAGTTGCACGGGAGAATGCGAAAAGTGTTCATATGTAGTGAAAACCTGAGAAATCCGTCCGTTTTCATCATTTGTTATAGAATCGACTTAAATCCAGATCGTCACATTGGCCGCAGTTCTGTCTGAAACGGCTGTACTTATCGTCTGCAAAGCTATGTCGCGTGCTGCGGTATGCGGAGACACTAAAAGCACCATAGTAGAACATAGATGAAGCTTCTAAGTTGATGTAATAGCCAGTAAGAAGTAGTACAATTTACGTTTTAGGTATCGATTTTTGACTTTTTAGCTGGCTTTGGAGCCTTGGACATGAGGTAGGACCTTAAGATTCTGCATGAAAGGAGGACTAGCAGCTGCGTTGCACGGGAGTATTGTGAAAAGTGTTCATATGTAGTAAAAACCTGCGAAATCCGTCCGTTTTCGTCATTTGTTATCGAATCAACTTGAAGCCAGATCGTCACATTGGCCGCTCTTCTCTCTGAAACGGTTGTACTTATCGTCTGCAAAGCTATGTCGCGCGATGCGGTATGCGGAGACACTAAAAGCACCATAGTAGAAATCAGATGAAGCTTCTAAGTTGATGTAATAGCCAGTAAGAAGTAGTAAAATTCAAGTTTTAGGTATCGATTACTGACTATTTTGCTGGCTTTGGTGCCTTGGACATGATCTAGGACCTTAAGACTCTGCTTGAAAGGAGAACTAGCAGCCGCGTTGCACGGGAGTATGTGAAAAGTGTTCATATGTAGTAAAAACCTGAGAAATCCGTCCGTTTTCGTCATTTGTTATCGAATCGACTTAAAGCCAGATCGTCACATTGGCCGCTCTTCTCTCTGAAACGGTAGTACTTATCGTCTGCAAAGCTATGTCGCGTGCTGCGGTATGCGGAGACACTAAAAGCACCATAGTGGAACACAGATGAGGCTTCTAAGTTGATGTAATAGCCAGTAAGAAGTAGTACAGTTCAAGTTTTAGGTATCGATTATTGACTATTTTGCTGGCTTTTGTGCCTTGGACATGAGCTAGGAGCTTACGATTATGCATGAAAGGAGGACTAGCAGCCGCGTTGCACGGGAGTATGTGAAAAGTGTTCATATGTAGTAAAAACCTGAGAAATCCGTCCGCTTTCGTCATTTGTTATCGAAACGACTTAAAGCCAGATCGACACATTGGCCGCTCTTCTCTCTGAAACGGTTGTACTTATCGTCTGCAAAGCTATGTCGCATGCTGCAGTATGCGGAGACACTAAAAGCACCATAGTAGAACACACATGAAGCTTCTAAGTTGATGTAATAGCAAGTAAGAAGAAGTACAATTCAAGTTTTAGGTATCGATTATTGACTTTTTAGCTGGCTTTGGTACATTGGACATGAGCTAGGAGCTTAAGATTCTGCATGAAAGGAGGACTAGCAGCCGAGTTGCACGGGTGAATGCGAAAAGTGTTCATATGTAGTAAAAACCTGAGAAACCCGTCCGTTTTCGTCATTTGTTATCGAATCGACTTAAAGCCAGATCGTCACATTGGCCGGTCTTCTCTCTGAAACGGTTGTACTTATCGTCTGCAAAGGTATTTCGAGTGCTGCGGTATGCGGAGACACTAAAAGCACCATAGTAGAACACAGATGAAGCTTCTAAGTTGATGTAATAGCCAGTAAGAAGTAGTACAGTTCAAGTTTTAGTTATCGATTATTGACTATTTTGCTGGCTTTTGTGCCTTTGTACATGAGCTAGGAGCTTACGATTCTGCATGAAAGGAGGACTAGCAGCCGCGTTGCACGGGAGTATGTGAAAAGTGTTCATATGTAGTAAAAACCAGAGAAATCCGTCCGTTTTCGTCATTTGTTATCGAATCGACTTAAAGCCAGATTTTCACATTGGCCGCTCTTCTCTCTGAAACGGTAGTACTTATCGTCTGCAAAGCTATGTCGCGTGCTGCGGTATACGGAGACACTGAAAGCACCATAGCAGAACACAGATGAAGCTTCTAAGTTGATGTAATAGCTAGTAAGAAGTAGTACAGTTCAAGATTTAGGTATCGATTATTGACTATTTTGCTGGCTTTGGTGCCTTGGACATGAGCAAGGACCTTAAGATTCTGCATGAAAGGAGGACTGGCAGCCGCGTTGCACGGGAGTATGTGAAAAGTGTTCATATGTAGTAAAAACCAGAGAAATCCGTCCGTTTTCGTCATTTGTTATCGAATCGACTGAAAGCCAGATCGTCACATTGGCCGCTCTTCTCTCTGAA
Source organism: Schistocerca gregaria (assembly GCF_023897955.1). Classification (NCBI taxonomy): domain Eukaryota; kingdom Metazoa; phylum Arthropoda; class Insecta; order Orthoptera; family Acrididae; genus Schistocerca; species Schistocerca gregaria. The sequence goes on along the minus strand of NW_026061824.1, from coordinate 17,088,204 downwards.
ACGGTTGTACTTATCGTCTGCAAAGCTATGTCGCGTGCTGCGGTATGCGGAGACACTTAAATCACCATTGTAGAACACAGATGAAGCTTCTAAGTTGAAGTAATATCCAGTTAAATGTAGTACAATTCAAGACTTAGGTTCGATTATTGACTTTTTACCATTCTTTGGTGCCTTGGACATGAGCTAGGACCTTAAGATTCTGCATGAAAGGAGGACTAGCAGCCGAGTTGCATGGGAGAATGTGAAAAGTGTTCATATGTAGTAAAAACCTGAGAAATCCGTCCGTTTTCGTCATTTGTTATCGAATCGACTTAAACCCAGATTGTCACATTGGCCCCTCTTCTCTGAAACGGTTGTACTTATCGTCTGCAAAGCTATGTCGCGTGCTGCGGTATGCGGAGACACTAAACCACCATAGTAGAACATAGATGAAGCTTCTAAGTTGATGTAATAGCCAGTAAGAAGTAGTACAATTTACGTTTTAGGTATCGATTTTTGACTTTTTAGCTGGCTTTGGAGTCTTGGACATGAGCTACGAATTAAGATTCTGCATGAAAGGAGGACTAGCAGCCGAGTTGCATGGGAGAATGTGAAAAGTGATCATATGTAGTAAAAACCTAAAGAAATCCGTCCGTTCTCGTCATTTGTTATGGAATCGACTTAAAGGCAGATCGTCACATTGGCCGCTCTTCTCTCTGAAACGGTTGTACTTATCGTCTGCAAAGTTATGTCGCGTGCTGCGGTATGCGGAGACACTAAACCACCATAGTAGAACATAGATGAAGCTTCTAAGTTGATGTAATAGCCAGTAAGAAGTAGTACAATTTACGTTTTAGGTATCGATTATTGACTTTTTAGCTGGCTTTGGTACATTGGACATGAGCTAGGACCTTAAGATTCTGCATGAAAGAAGGACTAGCAGCCGAGTTGCACGGGTGAATGCGAAAAGTGTTCATATGTAGTAAAAACCTGAGGAACCCGTCCGTTTTCGTCACTTGTTATCGAATCGACTTAAAGCCAGATCGTCACATTGGCCGGTCTTCTCTCTGAAACGGTTGTACTTATCGTCTGCAAAGGTATGTCGCGTGCTGCGGTATGCGGAGACGCTAAAAGCACCATAGTAGAACATAGATGAAGCTTCTAAGTTGATGTAATAGCCAGTAAGAAGTAGTACAATTTACGTTTTAGGTTTCGATTACTGACTATTTTGCTGGCTTTGGTGCCTTGGACATGAGCTAGGACCTTAAGATTCTGCATGAAAGGAGAACTAGCAGCCGCGTTGCACGGGAGTATGTGAAAAGTGTTCATATGTAGTAAAAACCTGAGAAATCCGTCCGTTTTCGTCATTTGTTATCGAATCGACTTAAAGCCAGATCGTCACATTGGCCGCTCATCTCTCTGAAACGGTTGTACTTATCGTCTGCAAAGCTATGTCGCGTGCTGCAGTATGCGGAGACACTAAAAGCACCATAGTAGAACACACATGAAGCTTCTAAGTTGATGTAATAGAAAGTAAGAAGTAGTACAATTCAAGTTTTAGGTATCGATTATTGACTTTTTAGCTGGCTTTGGTACATTGGACATGAGCTAGGACCTTAAGATTCTGCATGAAAGGAGGACTAGCAGCCGAGTTGCACGGGTGAATGCGTAAAGTGTTCATATGTAGTAAAAACCTGAGAAATCCGTTCGTTTTCGTCATTTGTTATCGAATCGACTTAAAGCCAGATCGTCACATTGGCCGTTCTTCTCTCTGAAACGGTTGTACTTATCGTCTGCAAAGCTATGTCGCGTGCTGCGGTATGCGGAGATACTAAAAGCTCCATAAATGAACACAGATGAAGCTTCTAAGTTGATGTAATAGCCAGTAAGAAGTAGTGCAGTTCAAGTTTTAGTTATCGATTATTGACTATTTTGCTGGCTTTTGTGCCTTTGTTCATGAGCTAGGAGCTTACGATTCTGCATGAAAGGAGGACTAGCAGCCGCGTTGCACGGGAGTATGTGAAAAGTGTTCATATGTAGTAAAAACCAGAGAAAACCGTCCGTTTTCGTCATTTGTTATCCAATAGACTGAAAGCCAGATCGTCACATTGGCCGCTCTTCTCTCTGAAACGGTTGTACTTATCGTCTGCAAAGCTATGTCGGCAGCTGCGGTATGCGGAGACACTAAACCACCATAGTAGAACATAGATGAAGCTTCTAAGTTGATGTAATAGCCAGTAAGAAGTAGTACAATTTACGTTTTAGGTATCGATTTTTGACTTTTTAGCTGGCTTTGGAGCCTTGGACATGAGCTAGGACCTTAAGATTCTGCTTGAAAGGAGGACTAGCAGCCGAGTTGCATGGGAGAATGTGAAAAGTGTTCATATGTAGTAAAAACCTAAAGAAATCCGTCCGTTTTCGTCATTTGTTATGGAATCGACTTAAAGCCAGATCGTCACATTGGCCGCTCTTCTCACTGTAAAGGTTGTACTTATCGTCTGCAAAGCTATGTCGCGTGCTGCGGTATGCGGAAACACTAAAAGCACCATAGTGGAACACAGATGAAGCTTCTAAGTTGATGTAATAGCTAGTAAGAAGTAGTACAGTTCAAGTTTTAGGTATCGATTATTGACTATTTAGCTGGCTTTGGTGCCTTGGACATGAGCTAGGAGCTTAAGATTCTGCATGAAAGGAGGACTAGCAGCCGCGTTGCACGGGAGTATGTGAAAAGTGTTCATATGTAGTAAAAACCTGAGAAATCCGTCCGTTTTCGTCATTTGTTATGGAATCGACTTAAAGCCAGGTCGTCACATTGGCCGCTCTTCTCTCTGAAACGGTTGTACTTATCGTCTGCAAAGCTATGTCGCGTGCTGCGGTATACGGAGACACTAAACCACCATAGTAGAACATAGATGAAGCTTCTAAGTTGATGTAATAGCCAGTAAGAAGTAGTACAATTTACGTTTTAGGTATCGATTTTTGACTTTTTAGCTGGCTTTGGAGTCTTGGACATGAGCTAGGAATTAAGATTCTGCATGAAAGGAGGACTAGCAGCCGAGTTGCATGGGAGAATGTGAAAAGTGTTCATATGTAGTAAAAACCTAAAGAAATCCGTCCGTTCTCGTCATTTGTTATGGAATCGATCTAAAGCCAGATCGTCACATTGGCCGCTCTTCTCACTGTAAAGGTTGTACTTATCGTCTGCAAAGCTATGTCGGGTGCTGCGGTATGCGGAGACACTAAAAGCACCATAGTAGAACACAGATGAAGCTTCTAAGTTGATGTAATAGCTAGTAAGAAGTAGTACAGTTCAAATTTTAGTTATCGATTATTGACTATTTTGCTGGCTTTTGTGCCTTTGTACATGAGCTAGGAGCTTAAGATTCTGCATGAAATGAGGACTAGCAGCCGCGTTGCACGGGAGTATGTGAAAAGTGTTCATATGTAGTAAAAACCAGAGAAATCCGTCCGTTATCGTCATTTGTTATCGAATCGACTTAAAGCCAGATTTTCACATTGGCCGCTCTTCTCTCTGAAACGGTAGTACTTATCGTCTGCAAAGCTATGTCGCGTGCTGCGGTATACGGAGACACTAAAAGCACCATAGTAGAACACAGATGAAGCTTCTAAGTTGATGTAATAGCTAGTAAGAAGTAGTACAGTTCAAGATTTAGGTATCGATTATTGACTATTTAGCTGGCTTTGGTGCCTTGGACATGAGCTAGGAGCTTAAGATTCTGCATGAAAGGAGGACTAGCAGCCGCGTTGCACGGGAGTATGTGAAAAGTGTTCATATGTAGTAAAAACCATAGAAATCCGTCGGTTTTCGTCATTTGTTATCGAATCGACTGAAAGCCAGATCGTCACATTGGCCGCTCTTCTCTCTGAAACGGTTGTACTTATCGTCTGCAAAGCTATGTCGCGTCTGCGGTATGCGGAGACACTTAAATCACCATTGTAGAACACAGATGAAGCTTCTAAGTTGAAGTAATATCCAGTTAAATGTAGTACAATTCAAGACTTAGGTTCGATTATTGACTTTTTAATATTCTTTGGTGCGTTGGACATGAGCTAGGACCTTAAGATTCTGCATGAAAGGAGGACTAGCAGCCGAGTTGCATGGGAGAATGTGACAAGTGTTCATATGTAGTAAAAACCTGAGAAATCCGTCCGTTTTCGTCATTTGTTATCGAATCGACTTAAACCCAGATTGTCACATTGGCCCCTCTTCTCTGAAACGGTTGTACTTATCGTCTGCAAAGCTATGTCGCGTGATGCGGTATACGGAGACACTAAAAGCACCATAGTAGAATACAGATGAAGCTTCTAAGTTGATGTAATAGCCAGTAAGAAGTAGTACAATTTACGTTTTAGGTATCGATTACTGACTTTTTTGCTGGCTTTTGTGCCTTTGTACATGAGCTAGGAGCTTAAGTATCTGCATGAAAAGAGGACTAGCAGCCGCGTTGCACGGGAGTATGAGAAAAGTGTTCATATGTAGTAACAACCTGAGAAATCCGTCCGTTTTCGTCATTTGTTATCGAATCGACTTAAAGCCAGATCGTCACTTTTGCCGTTCTTCTCTCTGAAACGGTTGTACTTATCGTCTGCAAAGCTATGTCGCGTGCTGCGGTATGCGGAGACACTAAACCACCATAGTAGAACATAGATGAAGCTTCTAAGTTGATGTAATAGCCAGTAAGAAGTAGTACAATTTACGTTTTAGGTATCGATTACTGACTATTTTGCTGGCTTGGTGCCTTGGACATGAGCTAGGACCTTAAGATTCTGCATGAAAGGAGAACTAGCAGCCGAGTTGCAAGGGAGAATGTTAAAAGTGTTCATATGTAGTAAAAACCTGAGAAATCCGTCCGTTTTCGTCATTTGTTATCGAATCGACTTAAAGCCAGATCGTCACATTGGCCGTTCTTCTCTCTGAAACGGTTGTACTTATCGTCTGCAAAGCTATGTCGCGTGCTGCGGTATGCGGAGACACTAAAAGCACCATAAACGAACACAGATGAAGCTTCTAAGTTGATGTAATAGCCAGTAAGAAGTAGTGCAGTTCAAGTTTTAGTTATTGATTATTGACTATTTTGCTGGCTTTTGTGCCTTTGTACATGAGCTAGGAGCTTACGATTCTGCATGAAAGGAGGACTAGCAGCCGCGTTGCACGGGAGTATGTGAAAAGTGTTCATATGTAGTAAAAACCTGAGAAATCCGTCCGTTTTCGTCATTTGTTATCGAATCGACTTAAAGCCAGATCGTCACATTGGCCGCTCTTCTCTCTGAAACGGTAGTACTTATCGTCTGCAAAGCTATGTCGCGTGCTGCGTTATACGGAGACATTAAAAGCACCATAGTAGAACACAGATGAAGCTTCTAAGTTGATGTAATAGCTAGTAAGAAGTAGTACAGTTCAAGATTTAGGTATCGATTATTGACTATTTAGCTGGCTTTGGTGCCTTGGACATGAGCTAGGAGCTTAAGATTCTGCATGAAAGGAGGACTAGCAGCCGCGTTGCTCGGGAGTATGTGAAAAGTGTTCATATGTAGTAAAAACCAGAGAAATCCGTCCGTTTTCGTCATTTGTTATCGAATCGACTGAAAGCCAGATCGTCACATTGGCCGCTCTTCTCTCTGAAACGGTTGTACTTATCGTCTGCAAAGCTATGTCGCGTGCTGCGGTATGCGGAGACACTTAAATCACCATTGTAGAACACAGATGAAGCTTCTAAGTTGAAGTAATATCCAGTTAAATGTAGTACAATTCAAGACTTAGGTTCGATTATTGACTTTTTACCATTCTTTGGTGCCTTGGACATGAGCTAGGACCTTAAGATTCTGCATGAAAGGAGGACTAGCAGCCGAGTTGCATGGAAGAATGTGAAAAGTGTTCATATGTAGTAACAACCTGAGAAATCCGTCCGTTTTCGTCATTTGTTATCGAATCGACTTCAAGCCAGGACGTCACATTGTCCGCTCTTCTCTTTGAAACGGTTGCACTTATCGTCTGCAAAGCTATGTCGCGTGCTGCGGTATGCGGAGACACTAAACCACCATAGTAGAACATAGATGAAGCTTCTAGGTTGATGTAATAGCCAGTAATAAGTAGTACAATTCAAGTTTTAGGTATCGATTTTTGACTTTTTACCTGGCTTTGGAGCCTTTGACATGAGCTAGGACCTTAAGATTCTGCTTGAAAGGAGGACTAGCAGCCGAGTTGCATGGGAGAATGTGAAAAGTGTTCATATGTAGTAGAAACCTAAAGAAATCCGTCCGTTTTCGTCATTTGTTATGGAATCGACTTATAGCCAGATCGTCACATTGGCCGCTCTTCTGACTGTAAAGGTTGTACTTATCGTCTGCAAAGCTATGTCGCGTGCTGCGGTATGCGGAGACACTAAAAGCACCATAGTAGAACACAGATGAAGCTTCTAAGTTGATGTAATAGCTAGTAAGAAGTAGTACAGTTCAAGTTTTAGGTATCGATTATTGACTATTTAGCTGGCTTTGGTGCCTTGGACATGAGCTAGGATCTTAAGATTCTGCATGAAAGGAGGACTAGCAGCCGCGTTGCACGGGAGTATGTGAAAAGTGTTCATATGTAGTAAAAACCTGAGAAATCCGTCCGTTTTCGTCATTTGTTATGGAATCGACTTAAAGCCAGGTCGTCACATTGGCCGCTCTTCTCTCTGAAACGGTTGTACTTATCGCCTGCAGAGCTATGTCGCGTGCTGCGGTATGCGGAGACACTAAACCACCATAGTAGAACATAGATGAAGCTTCTAAGTTGATGTAATAGCCAGTAAGAAGTAGTACAATTTACGTTTTAGGTATCGATTTTTGACTTTTTAGCTGGCTTTGGAGCCTTGGACATGAGCTAGGAATTAAGATTCTGCATGAAAGGAGGACTAGCAGCCGAGTTGCAAGGGAGAATGTGAAAAGTGTTCATATGTAGTAAAAACCTAAAGAAATCCGTCCGTTCTCGTCATTTGTTATGGAATCGACTTAAAGCCAGATCGTCACATTGGGCGCTCTTCTCACTGTAAAGGTTGTACTTACCGTCTGCAAAGCTATGTCGCGTGCTGCGGTATGTGGAGACACTAAAAGCACCATAGTAGAACACAGATGAAGCTTCTAAGTAATGTAATAGCCAGTAACAAGTAGTACAGTTCAACTTTTAGGTATCGATTATTGACTTTTTAGCTATCTTTGGTGCCTTGGACATGCGCTAGGACCTTAAGATTCTGCATGAAAGGAGGACTAGCAGTCGAGTTGCACGGGAGAATGTGAAAAATGTTCATATGTAGTAAAAACCTAAAGAATTCCGTCCGTTTTCGTCATTTGTTATCGAATCGACTTAAACCCAGATCGTCACATTGGCCGCTCTTCTCTCTGAACGGTTGTACTTATCGTCTGCAAAGCTATGTCGCGTGCTGCGGTATGCGGAGACACTAAAAGCACCATAGTAGAACACAGATGAAGCTTCTAAGTAATGTAATAGCCAGTAACAAGTAGTACAGTTCAACTTTTAGGTATCGATTATTGACTTTTTAGCTGTCTTTGGTGCCTTGGACATGCGCTAGGACCTTAAGATTCTGCATGAAAGGAGGACTAGCAGTCGAGTTGCACGGGAGAATGTGAAAAATGTTCATATGTAGTAAAAACCTAAAGAAATCCGTCCGTTTTCGTCATTTGTTATCGAATCGACTTAAAGCCAGATCGTCACATTGGCCGCTCTTCTCTCTGAAACGGTTGTACTTATCGTCTGCAAAGCTATGTCGCGTGCTGCGGTATGCGGAGACACTAAAAGCACCATAGTAAAACACAGATGGAGCTTCTAAGTTGATGTAATAGCCAGTAAGAAGTAGTACAATTCAAGTTTTATGTATCGATTATTGACTTTTTAGCTGGCTTTGGTGCCTTGGACATGAGCTAGGACCTTAAGATTCTGCATGAAAGGAGGACTAGCAGCCGAGTTGCATGGGAGAATGTGAAAAGTGTTCATATGTAGTAAAAACCTGAGAAATCCGTCCGTTTTCGTCATTTGTTATCGAATCGACTTAAACCCAGATCGTCACATTGGCCGCTCTTCTCTCTGAACGGTTGTACTTATCGTCTGCAAAGCTATGTCGCGTGCTGCGGTATGCGGAGACACTAATAGCACCATAGTAGAACACAGATGAAGCTTCTAAGTTGATGTAATAGCATGCAGGAAGTAGTACAATTCAAGTTTTAGGTATCGATTATTGATTTTTAGCTGGCTTTGGTGCCTTGGATATGAGATAGGACCTTAAGATTCTGCATGAAAGGAGGACTAGCAGTCGAGTTGCACGGGAGAATGTGAAAAGTGTTCATATGTAGTAAAAACCTAAAGAAATCCGTCCGTTTTCGTCATTTGTTATCGAATCGACTTAAAGCCGGATCGTCACATTGGCCCCTCTTCTCTGAAACGGTTGTACTTATCGTCTGCAAAGCTATGTCGCGTGCTGCGTTATGCGGAGACACTAAAAGCACCATAGTAGAACACAGATGAAGCTTCTAAGTTGATGTAATAACCAGTAAGACGTAGTACAATTCAAGTTATAGGTATAGATTATTGCCTTTTTAGCTGGCTTTGGTGCCTTGGACGTGAGCTAGGACCTTAAGATTCTGCATGAAAGACGGACTAGCGGCCGAGATGCACGGGAGAATGTGACAAGTGTTCAAATGTAGTAAAAACCTGAGAAATACGTCAGTTTTCGTCATTTGTTATCGAATCGACTTAAAGCCAGATCGTCACATTGGCCGATCTTCTCTCTGAAACGGTAGTACTTATCGTCTGCAAAGCTATGTCGCGTGCTGCGGTATGCGGAGACACTTAAAGGACCATAGTAGAACATAGATGAAGCTTCTAAGTTGATGTAATAGCCAGTAAGAAGTAGTACAATTTACGTTTTAGGTATCGATTTTTGACTTTTTAGCTGGCTTTGGTGCCTTGGACATGAGCTAGGACCTTAAGATTCTACATGAAAGGAGGACTAACAGCCGAGTTTCATGGGAGAATGCGAAAAGTGTTCATATGTAGTAAAAACCTGAGAGATCCGTCAGTTTTCGTCATTTGTTATCGAATCGACTTAAAGCAAGATCGTCACATTGGCCGCTCTTCTCTCTGAAACGGTTGTACTTATCGTCTGCAAAGCTGTGTCGCGTGCTGCGGTATGCGGAGACACTAAAATCACCATTGTATAACACAGATGAAGCTTCTAAGTTGAAGTAATATCCAGTTAAATGTAGTACAATTCAAGACTTAGGTTCGATTATTGACTTTTTACCATTCTTTAGTGCCTTGGACATGAGCTAGGACCTTAAGATTCTGCATGAAAGGAGGACTAGCAGCCGAGTTGCATGGGAGAATGTGAAAAGTGTTCATATGTAGTAAAAACCTGAGAAATCTGTCCGTTTTCGTCATTTGTTATCGAATCGACTTAAACCCAGATTGTCACATTGGCCCCTCTTCCCTGAAACGGTTGTACTTATCGTCTGCAAAGCTATGTCGCGTGCTGCGGTATACGGAGACACTAAAAGCACCATAGTAGAACACAGATGAAGCTTCTAAGTTGATGTAACAGCCAGTAAGAAGTAGTACAGTTCAAGTTTTAGGTATCGATTATTGACTATTTTGCTGGCTTTTGTGCCTTTGTACATGAGCTAGGAGCTTAAGAATCTGCATGAAAGGAGGACTAGCAGCCGCGTTGCACGGGAGTATGTGAAAAGTGTTCATATGTAGTAACAACCTGAGAAATCCGTCCGTTTTCGTCATTTGTTATCGAATCGACTTAAAGCCACATCGTCACATTGGCCGCTCTTCTCTCTGAAACGGTTGTACTTATCGTCTGCAAAGCTATGTCGCGTGCTGCGGTATGCGGAGACACTAAACCACCATAGTAGAACATAGATGAAGCTTCTAAGTTGATGTAGTAGCCAGTAAGAAGTAGTACAATTTACGTTTTAGGTATCGATTTTTGACTTTTTAGCTGGCTTTGGAGACTTGGACATGAGCTAGGAATTAAGATTCTGCATGAAAGGAGGACTAGCAGCCGAGTTGCATGGGAGAATGTGAAAAGTGTTCATATGTAGTAAAAACCTAAAGAAATCCGTCCGTTTTCGTCATTTGTTATGGAATCGACTTAAAGCTAGATCGTCACATTGGCCGCTCTTCTCACTGTAAAGGTTGTACTTATCGTCTGCAAAGCTATGTCGCGTCCTGCGGTATGCGCAGACACTAAAAGCACCATAGTAGAACACAGATGAAGCTTCTAAGTTGATGTAATAGCTAGTAAGAAGTAGTACAGTTCAAGTTTTAGGTATCGATTATTGACTATTTAGATGGCTTTGGTGCCTTGGACATTAGCTAGGAGCTTAAGATTCTGCATGAAAGGAGGACTAGCAGCCGCGTTGCACGCGAGTATGTGAAAAGTGTTCATATGTAGTAAAAACCTGAGAAATCCGTCCGTTTTCGTCATTTGTTATCGAATCGATTTAAAGCCAGATCGTCACATTGGCCGCCCTTCTCTCTGAAACGGTTGTACTTATCGTCTGCAAAGCTATGTCGCGTGCTGCGGTATGCGGAGACACTAAAAGCACCTTAGTAGAACACAGATGAAGCTTCTAAGTTGATGTAATAGCATGCAGGAAGTAGTACAATTCAAGTTTTAGTTATCGATTATTAATTTTTAGCTGGCTTTTGTGACTTGGATATGAGATAGGACCTTAAGATTCTGCATGAAAGGAGGACTAGCAGTCGAGTTGCACGGGAGAATGTGAAAAATGTTCATATGTAGTAAAAACCTAAAGAAATCCGTCCGTTTTCGTCATTTCTTATCGTATCGACTTAAAGCCAGATCGTCACATTGGCCGCTCTTCTCTCTGAAACGGTTGTACTTATCGTCTGCAAAGCTATGTCGCGTGCTGCGGTATGCGGAGAAACTAAAAGCACCATAGTAGAACACAGATGAAGCTTCTAAGTTGATGTAACAGCCAGTAAGAAGTAGTACAATTCAAGTTTTAGGCATCGATTATTGACTTCTTTGCTGGCTTTGGTGCCTTGGACATGAGCTAGGACCTTAAGATTCTGCATGAAAGGAGGACTAGCAGTCGAGTTGCACGGGAGAATGTGAAAAGTGTTCATATGTAGTAAAAACCTAAAGAAATCCGTCCGTTTTCGTCATTTGTTATCGAATCGACTTAAAGCCAGATCGTCACATTGGCCCCTCTTCTCTGAAACGGTTGTACTTATCGTCTGCAAAGCTATGTCGCGTGCTGCGTTATGCGGAGACACTAAAAGCACCATAGTAGAACACAGATGAAGCTTCTAAGTTGATGTAATAACCAGTAAGAAGTAGTACAATTCAAGTTTTAGGTATAGATTATTGACTTTTTAGCTGGCTTTGGTGCCTTGGACATGAGCTAGGACCTTAAGATTCTGCATGAAAGAAGGACTAGCAGCCGAGTTGCACGGGAGAATGTGACAAGTGTTCAAATGTAGTAAAAACCTGAGAAATACGTCCGTTTTCGTCATTTGTTATCGAATCGACTTAAAGCCAGATCGTCACATTGGCCGATCTTCTCTCTGAAACGGTAGTACTTATCGTCTGCAAAGCTATGTCGCGTGCTGCGGTATGCGGAGACACTAAAAGCACCATAGTAGAACACAGATGAAGCTTCTAAGTTGATGTAATAACCAGTAAGAAGTAGTACAATTCAAGATTTACGTATCGATTATTGCCTTTTTGCTGGCTTTGATGCCTTGGACATGAGCTAGAACCTTAAGATTCTGCATGAAAGGAGGACTAGCAGCCGAGTTGCACGGGAGAATGTGAAAAGTGTTCATATGTAGTAAAAACCTTAGAAATTCGTCCGTTTTCGTCAATTTGTTATCATATCGACTTAAAGCCAGATCGTCACATTGGCCGCTCTTCTCTCTGAAACGGTTGTACTTATCGTCTGCAAAGCTATGTCGCGTGCTGCGTTATGCGGAGACACTAAAATCAGTACAGTGGAACACAGATGAAGCTTCTAAGTTGATGTAATAGCCAGTAAGAAGTGGTACAATTCAAATTTTAGGTATCGATTATTGACTTTTTAGCTGGCTTTGATGCCTTGGACATGAGCTAGGATCTTAAGATTCAGTATGAAAGGAGGACTAGCAGCCGAGTTGCATGGGAGAATGTGAAAAGTGTTCAAATGTAGTAAAAACCTGAGAAATCCGTCCGTTTTCGTCATTTGTTATGGAATCAACTTAAAGCATGATCGTCACATTGGCCGCTCTTCTCTCTGAAACGGTTGTACTTATCGTCTGCAAAGCTATGTCGCGTGCTGCGGTATGCGGAGACACTAAAAGCACCATAGTAGAACATAGATGAAGCTTCTAAGTTGATGTAATAGCCAGTAAGAAGTAGTACAATTTACGTTTTAGGTATCGATTTTTGACTTTTTAGCTGGCTTTGGTGCCTTGGACATGAGCTAGGACCTTAAGATTCTGCATGAAAGGAGGACTAGCAGCCGAGTTTCATGGGAGAATGCGAAAAGTGTTCATATGTAGTAAAAACCTGAGAAATCCGTCCGTTTTCGTCATTTGTTATCGAATCGACTTAAAGCAAGATCGTCACATTGGCCCCTCTTCTCTGAAACGGTTGTACTTATCGTCTGCAAAGCTATGTCGCGTGCTGCGGTATACGGAGACACTAAAAGCACCATAGTAGAACACAGGTGAAGCTTCTAAGTTGATGTAATAGCGAGTGAGAAGTAGAACAATTCAAGTCTTAGGTATCGATTATTGACTTTTAAGCTGGCTTTGGTGCCTTGGACATGAGCTAGGACCTTAAGATTCTGCATGAAAGAAGGACTAGCTGCCGAGTTGCACGGGAGAATGTGACAAGTGTTCATATGTAGTAAAAACCTGAGAAATCCGTCCGTTTTCGTCATTTGTTATCGAATCGATTTAAAGCCAGATCGTCACATTGGCCGCTCTCCTCTCTGAAACGGTTGTACTTATCGTCTGCAAAGCTATGTCGCGTGCTGCGTTATGAAGAGACACTAAAAGCACCATGATTGAACACAGATGAAACTTCTAAGTTGATGTAATAGCAAGCAAGAAGTAGTACAATTCAAGTTTTAGGTATCGATTATTGACTTTTTAGCCGGCTTTGGTGCCTTGGACATGAGCTAGGACCTTACGATTCTGCATCAAAGGAGGACTAGCAGCCGAGTTGCACGGGAGAATGTGAAAAGTGTTCATATGTAGTAAAAAACTGAGAAATCCGTCCGTTTTCGTCATTTGTTATGGAATCGAGTTAAAGCCAGATCGTCACATTGGCCGCTCTTCTCTCTGAAACGGTTGTACTTATCGTCTGCACAGCTATGTCGCGTGCTGCGGTATGCGGAGACACTAAAAGCACCATAGTAGAACACAGATGAAGCTTCTAAGTTGATGTAATAGCCAGTAAGAAGTAGTACAATTCAAGTTTTACCTATCGATTATTGACATTTTAGCTGGCTTTGGTGCCTTTGACATGAGCTAGGACTTTAAGATTCTGCAAGACAGAAGGACTAGCAACCGAGTTGCACGAGAGAATGTGAAAAGTGTTCATATGTAGTAAAAACATGAGAAATCCGTCCGTTTTCGTCATTTGTTATCGAATCGACTTAAAGCCAGATCGTCACATTGCCGCTCTTCTCTCTGAAACGGTTGTACTTATCGTCTGCAAAGCTATGTCGCGTGCTGCGTTATGCGGAGACACTAAAATCACCACAGTGGAACACAGATGAAGCTTCTAAGTTGATGTAATAGCCAGTATAAGTAGTACAATTCAAGTTTTAGGTATTGATTATTGACTTTTTAGTTGGCTTTGATGCCTTGGACATGATGTAGGACCTTAAGATTCAGTATGAAAGGAGGACTAGCACCCGAGTTGCATGGGAGAATGTGACAAGTGTTCAAATGTAGTAAAAACCTGAGAAATACGTCCGTTTTCGTCATTTGTTATCGAATCGACTTAAAGCCAGATCGTCACATTGGCCGATCTTCTCTCTGAAACGGTAGTACTTATCGTCTGCAAAGCTATGTCGCGTGCTGCGTTATGCGGAGACACTAAAAGCACCATAGTAGAACACAGATGAAGCTTCTAAGTTGATGTAATAACCAGTAAGAAGTAGTACAATTCAAGTTTTAGGTATAGATTATTGACTTTTTAGCTGGCTTTGGTGCCTTGGACATGAGCTAGGACCTTAAGATTCTGCATGAAAGAAGGACTAGCAGCCGAGTTGCACGGGAGAATGTGACAAGTGTTCAAATGTAGTAAAAACCTGAGAAATACGTCCGTTTTCGTCATTTGTTATCGAATCGACTTAAAGCCAGATCGTCACATTGGCCGATCTTCTCTCTGAAACGGTAGTACTTATCGTCTGCAAAGCTATGTCGCGTGCTGCGGTATGCGGAGACACTAAAAGCACCATAGTAGAACACAGATGAAGCTTCTAAGTTGATGTAATAACCAGTAAGAAGTAGTACAGTTCAAGTTTTAGGTATCGATAATTTACTATTTTGCTGGCTTTTGTGCCTTGGACATGAGCTAGGAGCTTAAGATTCTGCATGAAAGGAGGACTAGCAGCCACGTTGCACGGGAGTATGTGAAAAGTGTTCATATGTAGTAAAAAACCTTAGAAATCCGTCCGTTTTCGTCATTTGTTATCGAATCGACTTAAAGCCAGATCGTCACATTGGCCGCTCTTCTCTCTGAAACGGTTGTACTTATCGTCTGCAAAGCTATGTCGCGTGCTGCGGTATGCGGAGACACTAAAAGCACCATAGTAGAACACAGATGAAGCTTCTAAGTTGATGTAATAGCAAGTAAGAAGTAGTACAATTCAAGTTTTAGGTATCGATTATTGACTTTTTAGCCGGCTTTGGTGCCTTGAACATGAGTTAGGACCTTAAGATTCTGCATGAAAGGAGGACTAGCAGCCGAGTTGCACGGGAGAATGTCAAAAGTGTTCATATGTAGTAAAAACCTGAGAAATCCGTCCGTTTTCATAATTTGTAATAGAATCTACTTAAATCAGGATCATCACATTGGCTGCAGTTCTGTCTGAAGCGGTTGTACTTATCGTCTGCAAAGCTATGTCGCGTGCTGCGGTATGCGGAGACACTAAAAGCACCATAGTAGAACATAGATGAAGCTTCTAAGTTGATGTAATAGCCAGTAAGAAGTAGTACAATTTACGTTTTAGGTATCGATTTTTGACTTTTTAGCTGGCTTTGGTGCCTTGGACATGAGCTAGGACCTTAAGATTCTGCATGAAAGGAGGACTAGCAGCCGAGTTTCATGGGAGAATGCGAAAAGTGTTCATATGTAGTAAAATCCTGAGAAATCCGTCCGTTTTCGTCATTTGTTATCGAATCGACTTAAAGCAAGATCGTCACATTGGCCGCTCTTCTCTCTGAAACGGTTGTACTTATCGTCTGCAAAGCTATGTCGCGTGCTGCGGTATGCGGAGACACTAAAAGCACCATAGTAGAACACAGATGAAGCTTCTAAGTTGATGTAATAGCCAGTAAGAAGTAGTACAATTCAAGTTTTATGTATCGATTATTGACTTTTTAGCTGGCTTTGGTGCCTTGGACATGAGCTAGGACCTTAAGATTCTGCATGAAAGGAGGACTAGCAGCCGAGTTGCATGGGAGAATGTGAAAAGTGTTCATATGTAGTAAAAATATGAGAAATCCGTCCGTTATCGTCATTTGTTATCGAATCGACTTAAAGCCAGATCGTCACATTATCCCCTCTTCTCTGAAACGGTTGTACTTATCGTCTGCAAAGCTATGTCGCGTGCTGCGTTATGTGGAGACACTAAAAGAACCATAGTAGAACACAGATGAAGCTTCTAAGTTGATGTAATAACCAGTAAGAAGTAGTACAATTCAAGTTTTAGGTATAGATTATTGACTTTTAACTGGCTTTGGTGCCTTGGACATGAGCTAGGACCTTAAGATTCTGCATGAAAGAAGGGCTAGCTGCCGAGTTGCACGGGAGAATGTGACAAGTGTTCATATGTAGTAAAAACCTGAGAAATCCGTCCGTTTTCGTCATTTGTTATCGAATCGATTTAAAGCCAGATCGTCACATTGGCCGCTCTCCTCTCTGAAACGGTTGTACTTATCGTCTGCAAAGCTATGTCGCGTGCTGCGTTATGAAGAGACACTAAAAGCACCATGATTGAACACAGATGAAACTTCTAAGTTGATGTAATAGCCAGTATAAGTAGTACAATTCAAGTTTTAGGTATTGATTATTGACTTTTTAGGTGGCTTTGATGCCTTGGACATGATGTAGGACCTTAAGATTCAGTATGAAAGGAGGACTAGCACCCGAGTTGCATGGGAGAGTGTGAAAAGTGTTCATATGTAGTAAAAACCTGAGAAATCCGTCCGTTTTCGTCATTTGTTATGGAATCAACTTAAAGCCAGATCGTCACATTGGCCGCTTTTCTCTCTGAAACGGTTGTACTTATCGTCTGCAAAGCTATGTCGCGTGCTGCGTTATGCGGAGACACCTAAATCACCACAGTGGAACACAGATGAAGCTTCTAAGTTGATGTAATAGCCAGTAAGAAGTAGTACAATTCAAGTTTTAGGTATCGATTATTGACTTTTTAGCTGGCTTTGATGCATTGGACATGAGCTAGGACCTTAAGATTCTGCATGAAAGGAGGACTAGCAGCCGAGTTGCCCGGGAGAATGTGACAAGTGTTCATATGTAGTAAAAACATGAGAAATCCGTCCGTTTTCGTCATTTGTTATCGAATTGTTTTAAAGCCAGATCGTCACATTGGCCGCTCTCCTCTCTGAAACGGTTGTACTTATCGTCTGCAAAGCTATGTCGCGTGCTGCGGTATGCGGAGACACTAAAAGCACCATGATTGAACACAGATGAAGCTACTAAGTTGATGTAATAGCAAGCAAGAAGTAGTACAATTCAAGTTTTAGGTATCGATTATTGACTTTTTAGCCGGCTTTGGTGCCTTGGACATGAGCTAGGACCTTAAGATTCTGCATGAAAGGAGGACTAGCCGGCCAGTTGAACGGGAGAATGTGAGAAGTGTTCATATGTAGTAAAAGCCTGAGAAATCAGTCCGTTTTCGTCATTTGTTATCGAATCGACTTAAAGATAGATCGTCACATTGGCCGTTCTTCTCCCTGAAACGAGTGTACTTAACGTCTGCAAAGCTATGTCGCGTGCTGCGGTATGCGGATACACTAAAAGCACCATAGTAGAACACAGATGAAGCTTCTAAGTTGATGTAATAGCCAGTAAGAAGTAATAAAATTCACGTTTTAGGTATCGATTATTGACTTGTTAGCTGGCTTTGGTGCCTTAGACATGAGCTAGGACCTTAAGATTCTGCATTAAAGGAGGACTAGCAGCCGACTTGCATGGGAGAATGCGAAAAGTGTTCATATGTAGTAAAAACCTGAGAAACCCGTCCGTTTTCGTCATTTGTTATCGAATCGACTTAAAGCCAGATCGTCACATTGGCCGCTCTTCTCTCTGAAACTGTTGTACTTATCGTCTGCAAAGCTATGTCGCGTGCTGCGGTATGCGGAGACACTAAAAGCACCATGATTGAACACAGATGAAGCTTCTAAGTTGATGTAATAGCAAGCAAGAATTAGTACAATTCAAGTTTTAGGTATCGATTATTGACTTTTTAGCCGGCTTTCGTGCCTTGGACATGAGCTAGGACCTTAAGATTCTGCATGAAAGGAGGACTGGCAGCCGAGTTGCACGGGAGAATGTGAAAAGTGTTCATATGTAGTAAAAAACTAAGAAATCCGTCCGTTTTCGTCATTTGTTATGGAATCGACTTAAAGCCAGATCGTCACATTGCCGCTCTTCTCTCTGAAACGGTTGTACTTACCGTCTGCAAAACTATGTCGCGTGCTGCGTTATGCGGAGACACTAAAATCACCACAGTGGAACACAGATGAAGCTTCTAAGTTGATGTAATAGCCAGTATAAGTAGTACAATTCAAGTTTTAGGTATCGATTATTGACTTTTTAGGTGGCTTTGATGCCTTGGACATGAGGTAGGACCTTAAGATTCAGTATGAAAGGAGGACTAGCACCCGAGTTGCATGGGAGAATGTGAAAAGTGTTCATATGTAGTAAAAACCTGAGAAATCCGTCCGTTTTCGTCATTTGTTATGGAATCAACTTAAAGCCAGATCGTCACATTGGCCGCTCTTCTCTCTGAAACGGTTGTATTTATCGTCTGCAAAGCTATGTCGCGTGCTGCGTTATGCGGAGACACTAAAATCACCACAGTGGAACACAGATGAAGCTTCTAAGTTGATGTAATAGCCAGTAAGAAGTAGTACAATTCAAGTTTTAGGTATCGATTATTGACTTTTTAGCTGGCTTTGATGCATTGGACATGAGCTAGGACCTTAAGATTCTGCATGAAAGGAGGACTAGCAGCCGAGTTGCCCGGGAGAATGTGACAAGTGTTCATGTGTAGTAAAAACCTGAGAAATCCGTCCGTTTTCGTCATTTGTTATCGAATCGATTTAAAGCCAGATCGTCACATTGGCCGCTCTCCTCTCTGAAACGGTTCTACTTATCGTCTGCAAAGCTATGTCGCGTGCTGCGGTATGCGGAGACTCTAAAAGCACCATGATTGAACACAGATGAAGCTACTAAGTTGATGTAATAGCAAGCAAGAAGTAGTACAATTCAAGTTTTAGGTTTCGATTATTGACTTTTTAGCCGGCTTTGGTGCCTTGGACATGAGCTAGGACCTTAAGATTCTGCATGAAAGGAGGACTAGCAGCCGAGTTGCACGGGAGAATATGAAAAGTGTTCATATGTAGTAAAAAACTGAGAAATCCGTCCGTTTTCGTCATTTGTTATGGAATCGAGTTAAAGCCAGATCGTCACATTGGCCGCTCTTCTCTCTGAAACGGTTGTACTTATCGTCTGCACAGCTATGTCGCGTGCTGCGGTATGCGGAGACACTAAAAGCACCATAGTAGAACACAGATGAAGCTTCTAAGTTGATGTAATAGCCAGTAAGAAGTTGTACAATTCAAGTTTTACCTATCGATTATTGACATTTTAGCTGGCTTTGGTGCCTTGGACATGAGCTAGGACTTTAAGATTCTGCAAGACAGAAGGACTAGCAACCGAGTTGCACGAGAGAATGTGAAAAGTGTTCATATGTAGTAAAAACCTGAGAAATCCGTCCGTTTTCGTCATTTGTTATCGAATCGACTTAAAGCCAGATCGTCACATTGCCGCTCTTCTCTCTGAAACGGTTGTACTTATCGTCTGCAAAGCTATGTCGCGTGCTGCGTTATGCGGAGACACTAAAATCACCACAGTGGAACACAGATGAAGCTTCTAAGTTGATGTAATAGCCAGTATAAGTAGTACAATTCAAGTTTTAGGTATTGATTATTGACTTTTTAGGTGGCTTTGATGCCTTGGACATGAGGTAGGACCTTAAGATTCAGTATGAAAGGAGGACTAGCACCCGAGTTGCATGGGAGAGTGTGAAACGTGTTCATATGTAGTAAAAACCTGAGAAATCCGTCCGTTTTCGTCATTTGTTATGGAATCAACTTAAAGCCAGATCGTCACATTGGCCGCTTTTCTCTCTGAAACGGTTGTACTTATCGTCTGCAAAGCTATGTCGCGTGCTGCGTTATGCGGAGACACTAAAATCACCACAGTGGAACACAGATGAAGCTTCTAAGTTGATGTAATAGCCAGTAAGAAGTAGTACAATTCAAGTTTTAGGTATCGATTATTGACTTTTTAGCTGGCTTTGATGCATTGGACATGAGCTAGGACCTTAAGATTCTGCATGAAAGGAGGACTAGCAGCCGAGTTGCCCGGGAGAATGTGAAAAGTGTTCATATGTAGTAAAAACATGAGAAATCCGTCCGTTTTCGTCATTTGTTATCGAATTGATTTAAAGCCAGATCGTCACATTGGCCGCTCTCCTCTCTGAAACGGTTGTACTTATCGTCTGCAAAGCTATGTCGCGTGCTGCGGTATGCGGAGACACTAAAAGCACCATGATTGAACACAGATGAAGCTACTAAGTTGATGTAATAGCATGCAAGAAGTAGTACAATTCAAGTTTTAGGTATCGATTATTGACTTTTTAGCCGGCTTTGGTGCCTTGGACATGAGCTAGGACCTTAAGATTCTGCATGAAAGGAGGACTAGCGGGCCAGTTGAACGGGAGAATGTGAGAAGTGTTCATATGTAGTAAAAACCTGAGAAATCAGTCCGTTTTCGTCATTTGTTATCGAATCGACTTAAAGATAGATCGTCACATTGGCCGTTCTTCTCCCTGAAACGGTTGTACTTAACGTCTGCAAAGCTATGTCGCGTGCTGCGGTATGCGGATACACTAAAAGCACCATAGTAGAACACAGATGAAGCTTCTAAGTTGATGTAATAGCCAGTAAGAAGTAATAAAATTCACGTTTTAGGTATCGATTATTGACTTGTTAGCTGGCTTTGGTGCCTTAGACATGAGCTAGGACCTTAAGATTCTGCATTAAAGGAGGACTAGCAGCCGACTTGCATGGGAGAATGCGAAAAGTGTTCATATGTAGTAAAAACCTGAGAAACCCGTCCGTTTTCGTCATTTGTTATCGAATCGACTTCAAGCCAGATCGTCACATTGGCCGCTCTTCTCTCTGAAACTGTTGTACTTATCGTCTGCAAAGCTATGTCGCGTGCTGCGGTATGCGGAGACACTAAAAGCACCATGATTGAACACAGATGAAGCTTCTAAGTTGATGTAATAGCAAGCAAGAATTAGTACAATTCAAGTTTTAGGTATCGATTATTGACTTTTTAGCCGGCTTTCGTGCCTTGGACATGAGCTAGGACCTTAAGATTCTGCATAAAAGGAGGACTGGCAGCCGAGTTGCACGGGAGAATGTGACAAGTGTTCATATGTAGTAAAAACCTGAGAAATCCGTCCGTTTTCGTCATTTGTTATGGAATCAACTTAAAGCCAGATCGTCACATTGGCCGCTCTTCTCTCTGAAACGGTTGTACTTACCGTCTGCAAAACTATGTCGCGTGCTGCGTTATGCGGAGACACTAAAATCACCACAGTGGAACACAGATGAAGCTTCTAAGTTGATGTAATAGCCAGTATAAGTAGTACAATTCAAGTTTTAGGTATCGATTATTGACTTTTTAGGTGGCTTTGATGCCTTGGACATGAGGTAGGACCTTAAGATTCAGTATGAAAGGAGGACTAGCACCCGAGTTGCATGGGAGAATGTGAAAAGTGTTCATATGTAGTAAAAACCTGAGAAATCCGTCCGTTTTCGTCATTTGTTATGGAATCAACTTAAAGCCAGATCGTCACATTGGCCGCTCTTCTCTCTGAAACGGTTGTATTTATCGTCTGCAAAGCTATGTCGCGTGCTGCGTTATGCGGAGACACTAAAATCACCACAGTGGAACACAGATGAAGCTTCTAAGTTGATGTAATAGCCAGTAAGAAGTAGTATAATTCAAGTTTTAGGTATCGATTATTGACTTTTTAGCTGGCTTTGATGCATTGGACATGAGCTAGGACCTAAAGATTCTGCATGAAAGGAGGACTAGCAGCCGAGTTGCCCGGGAGAATGTGACAAGTGTTCATATGTAGTAAAAACCTGAGAAATCCGTCCGTTTTCGTCATTTGTTATCGAATCGATTTAAAGCCAGATCGTCACATTGGCCGCTCTTCTCTGTGAAACGGTTGTACTTATCGTCTGCAAAGCTATGTCGCGTGCTGCGTTATGCGGAGACACTAAAATCACCACAGTGGAACACAGATGAAGCTTCTAAGTTGATGTAATAGCCAGTAAGAAGTAGTATTATTCAAGTTTTAGGTATCGACTATTGACTTTTTAGCTGGCTTTGATGCCTTGGACATGAGCTAGGACCTTAAGATTCAGTATGAAAGGAGGACTAGCAGCCGCGTTGGATGGGAGAATGTGAAAAGTGTTCATATGTAGTAAAAACCTGAGAAATCCGTCCGTTTTCGTCATTTGGTATGGAATCAACTTAAAGCCAGATCGTCATATTGGCCGCTCTTCTCTCTGAAACGGTTGTACTTATCGTCTGCATACCTATGTCGCGTGCTGCGGTATGTGGAGACACTAAAAGCATCATAGTAGAACACAGATGAAGCTTCTAAGTTGATGTAATAGCCAGTAAGAAGTAGTACAATTCAAGTTTTAGGTATCGATTATTGACATTTTAGCTGGCTTTGGTGCCTTGGACATAAGCTAGGACCTTAAGATTCTGCATGAAAGCAGGATTAGCAGCCGAGTTGTACGGGAGAATGTGAAAAGTCTTCATATGTAGTAAAAACCTGAGAAATCCGTCCGTTTTCGTCATTTGTTATGGAATCGACTTAAAGCCAGATCGTCACATTGCCGCTCTTCTCTGTGAAACGGTTGTACTTATCGTCTGCAAAGCTATGTCGCGTGCTGCGGTATGCGGAGACACTAAAAGCACCATAGTAGAACACAGATCAAACTTCTAAGTTAATGTAATAGCCAGTAAGAAGTAGTAAAATTCAAGTTTTGGTTACTGATTATTTACTTTTTAGCTGGCTTTGGTGCCTTGGACATGAGCTAGGACCTTAAGATTCTGCATGAAAGGAGGACTAGCAGCCGAGTTGCACGGGAGAATGTGAAACGTGTTCATATGTAGTATAAACCTGAGAAATACGTCCGTTTTCGTCATTTGTTATCGAATCGACTTAAAGCCAGATCGGCACAATGGCCGCTCTTCTCTCTGAAACGGTTGTACTTATCGTCTGCAAAGCTATGTCGCGTGCTGCGTTATACGGAGACACTAAAATCAGCACAGTGGAACAGAGATGAAGCTTCTAAGTTGATGTAATAGCCAGTAAGAAGTAGTACAATTCAAATTTTAGGTATCGATTATTGACTTTTTAGTTGGCTTTGATGCCTTGGACATGAGCTAGGACCTATCGATTCAGTATGAAAGGAGGACTAGCAGCCGAGTTGCATGGGAGAATGTGAATAGTGTTCAAATGTAGTAAAAACCTGAGAAATCCGTCCGTTTTCGTCATTTGTTATGGAATCAACTTAAAGCCAGATCGTCACATTGGCCGCTCTTCTCTCTGAAACGGTTGTACTTATCGTCTGCAAAGCTATGTCGCGTGCTGCGTTACGCGGAGACACTAAAATCACCACAGTGGAACACAGATGAAGCTTCTAAGTTGATGTAATAGCCAGTAAGAAGTAGTACAATTCAAGTTTTAGGTATCGACTATGGACTTTTTAGCTGGCTTTGATGCCTTGGACATGAGCTAGGACCTTAAGATTCAGTATGAAAGGAGGACTAGCAGCCGCGTTGCATGGGAGAATGTGAAAAGTGCTCATATGTAGTAAAAACCTGAGAAATCCGTCCGTTTTCGTCATTTGGTGTTTAATCAACTTAAAGCCAGATCGTCATATTGGCCGCTCTTCTCTCTGAAACGGTTGTACTTATCGTCTGCAAACCTATGTCGCGTGCTGCGGTATGTGGAGACACTAAAAGCACCATAGTAGAACACAGATGAAGCTTCTAAGTTGATGTAATAGCCAGTAAGAATTAGTACGATTCAAGTTTTAGGTATCGATTATTGACTTTTTAGCTGGCTTTGGTGCCTTGGACATGAGCTAGGACCATAAGATTCTGCATGAAAGGAGGACCAGCAGCGGAGTTCCCCGGGAGAATGTGAAAAGTGTTCATATGTAGTAAAAACCTGAGAAATCCGTCCGTTTTCGTCATCTGTTATCGAATCGACTTAAAGCCAGATCGTCACATTGGCCGCTCTTCTCTCTGAAACGGTTGTACTTATCGTATGCAAAACTATGTCGCGTGCTGCGGTATGCGGAGACACTAAAAGCACCATAGTAGAACAAAGATGAAGCTTCTAAGTTGATGTATTAGCCAGTAAGAAGTAGTCAATTCAAGTTTTAGGTATCGATTATTGACATTTTAGCTGGCTTTGGTGCCTTGGACATAAGCTAGGACCTTAAGATTCTGCATGAAAGGAGGATTAGCAGCCGAGTTGTACGGGAGAATGTGAAAAGCCTTCATATGTAGTAAAAACCTGAGAAATCCGTCCGTTTTCGTCATTTGTTAAGGAATCGACTTAAAGCCAGATCGTCACATTGCCGCTCTTCTCTCTGAAACGGTTGTACTTATCGTCTGCAAAGCTATGTCGCGTGATGCGTTATGCGGAGACACTAAAAGCACCATAGTAGAACACAGATGAAGCTTCTAAGTTGATGTAATAGCCAGTAAGAAGTAGTACAATTCAAGTTATAGAATCTCATTAATTACTTTTTAGCTGGCTTTGGTGCCTTGGACATGAGCTGGGACCTTAAGATTCTGCATGAAACGAGGACCAGCAGCGGAGTTCCACGGTAGAATGTGAAAAGTGTTCATATGTAGGAAAAACCTGAGAAATCCGTTCGTTTTCGACATTTGTTATCGAATCGACTTAAAGCCAGATCGTCACATTGGCCACTCTTCTCTCTGAAACGGTTGTACTTATCGTCTGCAAAGCTATGTCGCGTGCTGCGGTATGCGGAGACACTAAAAGCACCATAGTAGAACACAGATGAAGCTTCTAAGTTGTGTAATAGCCAGTAAGAAGTTGTACAATTTACGTTTTAGGTATCGATTATTGACTTTTTAGCTGGCTTTGGTGCCATGGACATGAGCTAGGACCTTAAGATTCTGCATGAAACGAGGACCAGCAGCGGAGTTCCACGGTAGAATGTGAAAAGTGTTCATATGTAGGAAAAACCTGAGAAATCCGTTCGTTTTCGACATTTGTTATCGAATCGACTTAAAGCCAGATCGTCACATTGGCCGCTCTTCTCTCTGAAACGATTGTACTTATCGTCTGCAAAGCTATGTCGCGTGCTGCGGTATGCGGCGACACTAAAAGCACCATAGTAGAACACAGATCAAGCTTCTAAGTTGATGTAATAGCCAGTAAGAAGTAGTACAATTCAAGTTTTAGGTATCGATTATTGACATTTTAGCTGGCTTTGGTGCCTTGGACATGAGCTAGGACCTCAAGATTCTGCATGAAAGGAGGATTAGCAGCCGAATTGCACGGGAGAATGTGAAAAGTGTTCATATGTAGTAAAAACTTGAGAAATCCGTCCGTTTTCGTCATTTGTTATGGAATCGACTTTAAGCCAGTTCGTCACATTGCCGCTCTTCTCTCTGAAACGGTTGTACTTATCGTCTGCAAAGCTATGTTGCGTGTTGCGTTATGCGGAGTCACTAAAATCACCATAGTATAACACAGATGAAGCTTCTAAGTTGATGTAATAGCCAATAAGAAGTAGTACAATTCCAGTTTTAGATATCAATTATTGCCTTTTTGCTGGCTTTGATGCCTTGGACGTGAGCTAGAACCTTAAGATTCTGCATGAAAGGAGGACTAGCAGCCGAGTTGCACGGGAGAGTGTGAAAAGTGTTCATATGTAGAAAAAACCTTAGAAATTCGTCCGTTTTCGTCAATATGTTATCGAATCGACTTAAAGCCAGATCGTCACATTGGCCGCTCTTCTCTCTGAAACGGTTGTAATTATCGTCTGCAAAACTATGTCGCGTGCTGCGGTATGCGGAGACACAAAAACCACCATAGTAGAACACAGATGAAGCTTCTAAGTTGATGTAATAACCAGTAAGAAGTAGTACAATTCAAGATTTACGTATCGATTATTGCCATTTTGCTGGCTTTGATGCCTTGGACATGAGCTAGAACCTTAAGATTCTGCATGAAAGGAGGACTAGCAGCCGAGTTGCACGGGAGAATGTGAAAAGTGTTCATATGTAGTAAAAACCTTAGAAATTCGTCCGTTTGCGTCAATTTGTTATCATATCGACTTAAAGCCAGATCGTCACATTGGCCGCTCTTCTCTCTGAAACGGTTGTACTTATCGTCTGCAAAGCTATGTCGCGTGCTGCGTTATGCGGAGACACTAAAATCAGTGCAATGGAACACAGATGAAGCTTCTAAGTTGATGTAATAGCCAGTAAGAAGTGGTACAATTCAAATTTTAGGTATCGATTATTGACTTTTTAGCTGGCTTTGATGCCTTGGACATGAGCTAGGATCTTAAGATTCAGTATGAAAGGAGGACTAGCAGCCGAGTTGCATGGGAGAATGTGAAAAGTGTTCAAATGTAGTAAAAACCTGAGAAATCCGTCCGTTTTCGTCATTTGTTATGGAATCAACTTAAAGCATGATCGTCACATTGGCCGCTCTTCTCTCTGAAACGGTTGTACTTATTGTCTGCAAAGCTATGTCGCGTTCTGCGTTACGCGGAGACACTAAAATCACCACAGTGGAACACAGATGAAGCTTCTAAGTTGATGTAATAGCCAGTAAGAAGTAGTACAATTCAAGTTTTAGGTATCGACTATTGACTTTTTAGCTGGCTTTGATGCCTTGGACATGAGCTAGGACCTTAAGATTCAGTATGAAACGAGGACTAGCAGCCGCGTTGCATGGGAGAATGTGAAAAGTGTTCATATGTAGTAAAAACCTGAGAAATCCGTCCGTTTTCATCATTTGGTACAGAATCAACTTAAAGCCAGATCGTCATATTGGCCGCTCTTCTCTCTGAAACGGTTGTACTTATCGTCTGCAAACCTATGTCGCGTGCTGCGGTATGTGGAGACACTAGAAGCACCATAGTAGAACACAGATGAAGCTTCTAAGTTGATGTAATAGCCAGTAAGAATTAGTACGATTCAAGTTTTAGGTATCGACTATTGACATTTTAGCTGGCTTTGGTGCCTTGGAGATAAGCTAGGACCATAAGATTCTGCATGAAAGGAGGATTAGCAGCCGAGTTGTACGGGAGAATGTGAAAAGTCTTCATATGTAGTAAAAACCTGAGAAATCCGTCCGTTTTCGTCATTTGTTATGGAATCGACTTCAAGCCAGATCGCACATTGCCGCTCTTCTCTCTGAAACGGTTGTACTTATCGTCTGCAAAGCTATGTCGCGTGTTGCGTTATGCGGAGTCACTAAAATCACCATAGTATAACACAGATGAAGCTTCTAAGTTGATGTAATAGCCAGGAAGAAGTAGTACAATTCAAGTTTTAGGTATCAATTATTGCCTTTTTGCTGGCTTTGATGCCTTGGACGTGAGCTGGAACCTTAAGATTCTGCATGAAAGGAGGACTAGCAGCCGAGTTGCACGGGAGAATGTGAAAAGTGTTCATATGTAGTAAAAACCTTAGAAATTCGTCCGTTTTCGTCAATTTGTAATCGAATCGACTTAAAGCCAGATCGTCACATTGGCCGCTCTTCTCTCTGAAACGGTTGTACTTATCGTCTGCAAAACTATGTCGCGTGCTGCGTTATGCGGAGACACTAAAATCAGCACAGTGGAACACAGATGAAGCTTCTAAGTTGCTGTAATAGCCAGTAAGAAGTAGTACAATTCAAATTTTTCGTATCGATTATTGACTTTTTAGCTGGCTTTGATGCCTTGGACATGAGCTAGGATCTTAAGATTCAGTATGAAAGGAGGACTAGCAGCCGAGTTGCATAGGAGAATGTGAAAAGTGTTCAAATGTAGTAAAAACCTGAGAAATCCGTCCGTTTTCGTCATTTGTTATGGAATCAACTTAAAGCCAGATCGTCACATTGGCCGCTCTTCTCTCTGAAACGGTTGTACTTATCGTCTGCAAAGCTATGTCGCGTGCTGCGTTACGCGGAGACACTAAAATCACCACAGTGGAACACAGAAGAAGCTTCTAAGTTGATGTAATAGCCAGTAAGAAGTAGTACAATTCAAGTTTTAGGTATCGACTATTGACTTTTTAGCTGGCTTTGATGCCTTGGACATGAGCTAGGACCTTAAGATTCAGTATGTAACGAGGACTAGCAGCCGCGTTGCATGGGAGAATTTGAAAAGTGTTCATATGTAGTAAAAACCTGAGAAATCCGTCCGTTTTCTTCATTTGGTATGGAATCAACTTAAAGCCGGATCGTCATATTGGCCGCTCTTCTCTCTGAAACGGTTGTACTTATCGTCTGCAAACCTATGTCGCGTGCTGCGGTATGTGGAGACACTAGAAGCACCATAGTAGAACACAGATGAAGCTTCTAAGTTGATGTAATTGCCAGTACGAATTAGTACGATTCAAGTTTTAGGTATCGATTATTGACATTTTAGCTGGCTTTGGTGCCTTGGACATAAGCTAGGACCTTAAGATTCTGCATGAAAGGAGGATTAGCAGCCGAGTTGTACGGGAGAATGTGAAAAGTCTTCATATGTAGTAAAAACCTGAGAAATCCGTCGGTTTTCGTCATTTGTTATGGAATCGACTTAAAGCCAGATCGTCACATTGCCGCTCTTCTCTCTGAAACGGTTGTACTTATCGTCTGTAAAAATATGTCGCGTGCTGCGTTATGCGGAGACACTAAAAGCACCATGGTAGAACAAAGATGAAGCTTCTAAGTTGATGTAATAGCCAGTAAGAAGTAGTACAATTCAAGTTTTAGGTTCTGATTATTTACTTTTTAGCTGGCTTTGTTGCCTTGGACATGAGCTGGGACCTTAAGATTCTGCATGAAAGGAGGACTAGCAGGCGAGTTGTAAGGGAGAAAGTGAGAAGTGTTCATATGTAGTAAAAACCTGAGAAATCCGTCCGTTTTCGTCATTTGTTATCGAATCGAATTAAGGCCAGATCGTCACATTGGCCACTCTTCTCTCTGAAACGGTTGTACTTATCGTCTGCAAAGCTATGTCGCGTGCTGCGGAATGCGGAGACACTAAAATCACCATAGTAGAACACAGATGAAGCTTCTAAGTTGATGTAATAGCCAGTAAGAAGTAGTACAATTCAAGTTTTAATTATCGATTATTGACATTTTAGCTGGCTTTGGTGCCTTGGACATGAGCTAGGACCTTAAGATTCTGCATGAAAGGATGACTAGCCGCCGAGTTGCACGAAAGAATGTGAAAGGTGTTCATATCTGGTAAAAATCTGAGAAATATGTCCGTTTCCGTCATTTGTTATCGAATCGACTTAAAGCCAGATCGTCACATTGTCCGCTCTTCTCTCTGAAACGGTTGTACTTATCGTCTGCAAAGCTATGCCGCGTGCTGCGTTATGCGGAGACACTAAAGTCACCATAGTGGAACACAGATGAAGCTTCTAAGTTGTGTAACAGCCAGTAAGAAGTTGTACAATTCAAGTTTTAGGTATCGATTATTGACTTTTTAGCTGGCTTTGGTGCCTTGGACGTGAGCTAGAACCTTAAGATTCTGCATGAAAGGAGGACTAGCAGCCGAGTTGCACGGGAGAATGTGAAAAGTGTTCATATGTAGTAAAAACCTGAGAAATCCGTCCGTTTTCGTCATTTGTTATGGAATCGACTTCAAGCCAGATCGTCATATTAGCCGCTCTTCTCTCTGAAACGGTTGTACTTATCGTCTGCAAAACTATGTCGCGTGCTGCGGTATGCGGAGACACAAAAAGCACCATAGTGGAACACAGATGAAGCTTCTAAATTGATGTAATAGCCAGTAAGAAGTAGTACATTTCAAGTTTTTGGTATCCATTATTGACTTTTTAGCTGGCTTTGGTGCCTTGGATGTGAGCTAGGACCTTAAGATTCTGCATGAAAGGGGGACTAGCAGCCGAGTTGCACGGGAGAATGTGAAAAGTGTTCATATGTAGCAAAACCTGAGAAACCCGTCCGTTTTCGTCATTTGTTATCGAATCGACTTAAAGCCAGGTCGTCACATTGGCCGCTCTTCTCTCAGAAACGGTTGTACTTATCGTCTGAAAGCTATGTCGCGTGCTGCGATATGTGGGGACACTAAAAGCACCATAGTAGAACACAGATGAAGCTTCTAAGATGATGTAATAGCCAGTAAGAATTAATACATTACCAGTTTTAGGTATCGATTATTGACTTTTTAGCTGGCTTTGGTGCCTTGGACATGAGCTAGGACCTTAAGATTCTGCTTGAAAGGAGGACTAGCTGCCGAGTTGCATGTTAGAATATGAAAAGTGTTCATATGTAGTAAAAACCTGAGAAATCCGTCCGTTTTCGTCATTTGTTATCGAATCGACTTAAAGCCAGGTCGTCACATTCTCCGTTCTTCTCTCTGAAACGGTTGTACATATCGTCTTCAAAGCTATGTCGCGTGCTGCGGTATGCGGAGACACTAAAATCACCATAGTAGAACACGATGAAGCTTCTAAGTAGATGTAATAGCCAGTAAGAAGTAGTACAATTCAATTTTTAGGCATCGATTATTGACTTTTAGCTGGCTTTGGTGCCTTGGACATGAGCTACGACCTTAAGATTCTGCATAAAAGGAGGACTAGCAGCCGAGTTGCACGGGAGAATGTGAAAAGTGTTCATATGTAGTAAAAACCTGTGTAATCCGTCCGTTTTCGTCATTTGTTATCGAATCGACTTAAAGCCAGATCGTCACATTGGCCGCTCTTCTCCCTGAAACGGTTGTACATATCGTCTGCAAAGCTATGTCGCGTGCTGCGGTATGCGGAGACACTAAAAGCACCATAGTAGAACACAGATGAAGCTTCTAAAATGATGTAATAGCCAGTAAGAAGTAGTACAATTCAAGTTTTACGTATCGATTATTGACTTTTTAGCTGGCTTTGGTGCCTTGGACATGAGCTAGGACCATAAGATTCTGCATGAAAGGAGGACTAGCAGCCGAGTTGCACGGGAGAATGTGAAAAGTGTTCATATGTAGTAAAAACCTGAGAAATCCGTTCGTTATCGTCATTTGTCTTCGAATCGACTTCAAGCCAGATCGTCACATTGGCTGCTCTTCTCTCTGAAACGGTTGTACTTATCGTCTGCAAAGCTATGTCGCGTGCTGTGATATGCGGAGACACTAAAATCACCATAGTAGGACACAGATGAAGCTTCTAAGTTGATGTAATAGCCAGTAAGAAGTAGTACAATTCAAGTTTTAGGTATCGATTATTGACTTTTAGCTGGATTTGGTGCCTTGGACATGAGCTAGGACCTTATGATTCTGCATGAAAGGAGGACTAGCAGCCGAATTGCATGGGATAATGTGAAAAGTGTTCATATGTAGTAAAAACCTGAGAAATCCGTCCGTTTTCGTCATTTGTTATCGAATCGACTTAAAGCCAGATCGTCACATTGGCCGCCCTTCTCTCTGAAACGGTTGTACTTATCGTCTGCAAAGCTATGTCGCGAGCTGCGGTATGTGGAGACACTAAAAATACCATAGTAGAACACAGATGAAGCTTCTAAGTTGATGTAATAACCAGTAAGAAGTAGTACAATTCAAGTTTTAGGTATCGATTATTGACTTTTAGCTGGATTTGGTGCCTTGGACATGAGCTAGGACCTTAAGATTCTGCATGAACGGAGGACTAGCAGCCGAGTTGCACGGGAGAATGTGAAAAGTGTTCATATGTAGTAAAAACCTGAGAAATCCGTCCGTTTTCGTCATTTGTTATCGAATCGACTTAAAGCCAGGTCGTCACATTGGCCGCTCTTCTCTCAGAAACGGTTATACTTATCGTCTGAAAGCTATGTCGCGTGCTGCGGTATGCGGAGACACTAAAAGCACCATTGTAGAACACAGATGAAGCTTCTAAAATGATGTAATAGCCAGTAAGAATTAATACAATACCAGTTTTAGGTATCGATTATTGACTTTTTAGCTGGCTTTGGTGCCTTGGACATGAGCTAGGACCTTAAGATTCTGCACGAAAGGAGGACTAGCAGCCGAGTTGCATGTTAGAATGTGAAAAGTGTTCATATGTAGTAAAAACCTGAGAAATCCGTCCGTTTTCGTCATTTGTTATCGAATCGACTTTAAGCCAGGTCGTCACATTGGCCGTTCTTCTCTCTGAAACGGTTGTACAATTCGTGTGCAAAGCTATGTCGCGTGCTGCGGTATGTGAAGCCTCTAATAGCACCATAGTAGAACACAGATGAAGCTTCTAAGTTGATGTAATAGACAGTAAGAAGTAGTACAACACAAGTTTTAGGTATCGATTATTGAATTTTTAGCTGGCTTTGTTGCCTTTTACATCAGCTAGGACCTTAAAATTCTGCATGAAAGGAGGACTAGCAGCCGAATTGCACGGGAGATTGTGAAAAGTGTTCATATGTAGTAAAAACCTGAGAAATCCGTCCGTATTCGTCATTTGTTATGGAATCGACTTAAAGACAGATCGTCACATTGGCCGCTCTTCTCTCTCAAACGGTTGTACTTATCGTCTGCAAAGCTATGTTGTGTGCTGCGGTATGTGGAGACACTAAAAGCACCATAGTAGAACACAGATGAAGCTTCTAAGATGATGTAATAGCCAGTAAGAAGAAGTACATCTCAAGTTCTAGGTATCGATTATTGCCTTTTTAGCTGGCTTTGGTGCCTTGGACATGAGCTAGGACCATAAGATTCTGCATGAAAGGAGGACTAGCAACCGAATTGCACGCGAGATTGTGAAAAGTGTTCATATGTAGTAAAAACCTGAGAAATCCGTCCGTATTCGTCATTTGTTATGGAATCGACTTAAAGCCAGATCGTCACATTGGCCGCTCTTCTCTCTGAAACGGTTGTACTTATCGCCTGCAAAGCTATGTCGCATGCTGCGGTTTGTGGAGACACTAAAAGCACCATAGTAGAACACAGATGAAGCTTCTAAGAAGATGTAATAGCCAGTAAGAAGTAGTACAATACTAGATTTAGGTATCGATTATTGACTTTTTAGCTGGATTTGGTGCCTTGGACATGAGCTAGGACCTTAAGATTCTGCATGAAAGGAGGACTAGCAGCCGAATTGCACGCGAGATTGTGAAAAGTGTTCATATGTAGTAAAACCCTGAGAAATCCGTCCGTATTCGTCATTTGTTATGGAATCGACTTAAAGCCAGATCGTCACATTGGCCGCTCTTCTCTCTGAAACGGTTGTACTTATCGTCTGCAAAGCTATGTCGCGTGCTGCGGTTTGTGGAGACACTAAAAGCACCATAGTAGAACACAGATGAGGCTTCTAAGATGATGTAATAGCCAGTAAGAAGTAGTACAATTCAAGTTTTAGGCATCGATTATTGACTTTTAGCTGGCTTTGGTGCCTTGGACATGAGCTACGACCTTAAGATTCTGCATAAAAGGAGGACTAGCAGCCGAGTTGCACGGGAGAATGTGAAAAGTGTTCATATGTAGTAAAAACCTGTGTAATCCGTCCGTTTTCGTCATTTGTTATCGAATCGACTTAAAGCCAGATCGTCACATTGGCCGCTCTTCTCCCTGAAACGGTTGTACATATCGTCTGCAAAGCTATGTCGCGTGCTGCGGTATGCGGAGACACTAAAAGCACCATAGTAGAACACAGATGAAGCTTCTAAAATGATGTAATAGCCAGTAAGAAGTAGTACAATTCAAGTTTTACGTATCGATTATTGACTTTTTAGCTGGCTTTGGTGCCTTGGACATGAGCTAGGACCATAAGATTCTGCATGAAAGGAGGACTAGCAGCCGAGTTGCACGGGAGAATGTGAAAAGTGTTCATATGTAGTAAAAACCTGAGAAATCCGTTCGTTATCGTCATTTGTCTTCGAATCGACTTCAAGCCAGATCGTCACATTGGCTGCTCTTCTCTCTGAAACGGTTGTACTTATCGTCTGCAAAGCTATGTCGCGTGCTGTGATATGCGGAGACACTAAATCACCATAGTAGGACACAGATGAAGCTTCTAAGTTGATGTAATAGCCAGTAAGAAGTAGTACAATTCAAGTTTTAGGTATCGATTATTGACTTTTAGCTGGATTTGGTGCCTTGGACATGAGCTAGGACCTTAAGATTCTGCATGAAAGGAGGACTAGCAGCCGAATTGCATGGGATAATGTGAAAAGTGTTCATATGTAGTAAAAACCTGAGAAATCCGTCCGTTTTCGTCATTTGTTATCGAATCGACTTAAAGCCAGATCGTCACATTGGCCGCCCTTCTCTCTGAAACGGTTGTACTTATCGTCTGCAAAGCTATGTCGCGAGCTGCGGTATGTGGAGACACTAAAAATACCATAGTAGAACACAGATGAAGCTTCTAAGTTGATGTAATAACCAGTAAGAAGTAGTACAATTCAAGTTTTAGGTATCGATTATTGACTTTTAGCTGGATTTGGTGCCTTGGACATGAGCTAGGACCTTAAGATTCTGCATGAACGGAGGACTAGCAGCCGAGTTGCACGGGAGAATGTGAAAAGTGTTCATATGTAGTAAAAACCTGAGAAATCCGTCCGTTTTCGTCATTTGTTATCGAATCGACTTAAAGCCAGGTCGTCACATTGGCCGCTCTTCTCTCAGAAACGGTTATACTTATCGTCTGAAAGCTATGTCGCGTGCTGCGGTATGCGGAGACACTAAAAGCACCATTGTAGAACACAGATGAAGCTTCTAAAATGATGTAATAGCCAGTAAGAATTAATACAATACCAGCTTTAGGTATCGATTATTGACTTTTTAGCTGGCTTTGGTGCCTTGGACATGAGCTAGGACCTTAAGATTCTGCACGAAAGGAGGACTAGCAGCCGAGTTGCATGTTAGAATGTGAAAAGTGTTCATATGTAGTAAAAACCTGAGAAATCCGTCCGTTTTCGTCATTTGTTATCGAATCGACTTTAAGCCAGGTCGTCACATTGGCCGTTCTTCTCTCTGAAACGGTTGTACAATTCGTGTGCAAAGCTATGTCGCGTGCTGCGGTATGTGAAGCCTCTAAAAGCACCATAGTAGAACACAGATGAAGCTTCTAAGTTGATGTAATAGACAGTAAGAAGTAGTACAACACAAGTTTTAGGTATCGATTATTGAATTTTTAGCTGGCTTTGTTGCCTTTTACATCAGCTAGGACCTTAAAATTCTGCATGAAAGGAGGACTAGCAGCCGAATTGCACGGGAGATTGTGAAAAGTGTTCATATGTAGTAAAAACCTGAGAAATCCGTCCGTATTCGTCATTTGTTATGGAATCGACTTAAAGACAGATCGTCACATTGGCCGCTCTTCTCTCTCAAACGGTTGTACTTATCGTCTGCAAAGCTATGTTGTGTGCTGCGGTATGTGGAGACACTAAAAGCACCATAGTAGAACACAGATGAAGCTTCTAAGATGATGTAATAGCCAGTAAGAAGAAGTACATCTCAAGTTCTAGGTATCGATTATTGCCTTTTTAGCTGGCTTTGGTGCCTTGGACATGAGCTAGGACCATAAGATTCTGCATGAAAGGAGGACTAGCAACCGAATTGCACGCGAGATTGTGAAAAGTGTTCATATGTAGTAAAAACCTGAGAAATCCGTCCGTATTCGTCATTTGTTATGGAATCGACTTAAAGCCAGATCGTCACATTGGCCGCTCTTCTCTCTGAAACGGTTGTACTTATCGCCTGCAAAGCTATGTCGCATGCTGCGGTTTGTGGAGACACTAAAAGCACCATAGTAGAACAGAGATGAAGCTACTAAGAAGATGTAATAGCCAGTAAGAAGTAGTACAATACTAGATTTAGGTATCGATTATTGACTTTTTAGCTGGATTTGGTGCCTTGGACATGAGCTAGGACCTTAAGATTCTGCATGAAAGGAGGACTAGCAGCCGAATTGCACGCGAGATTGTGAAAAGTGTTCATATGTAGTAAAAACCTGAGAAATCCGTCCGTATTCGTCATTTGTTATGGAATCGACTTAAAGCCAGATCGTCACATTGGCCGCTCTTCTCTCTGAAACGGTTGTACTTATCGTCTGCAAAGCTATGTCGCGTGCTGCGGTTTGTGGAGACACTAAAAGCACCATAGTAGAACACAGATGAGGCTTCTAAGATGATGTAATAGCCAGTAAGAAGTAGTACAATTCAAGTTTTAGTTATCGATTATTGACTTTTTAGCTGGCTTTGGTGCCTTGGACATGAGCTACGACCTTAAGATTCTGCATGAAAGGAGGACTAGCAGCCGAGTTGCACGGGAGGATGTGAAAAGTGTTCATATGTAGTAAAAACCTGAGAAATCCGTCCGTTTTCGTCATTTGTTATCGAATCGACTTAAAACCAGATCGTCACATTGGACGCTCTTCGCTCTGAAACGGTTGTACTTATCGTCTGCAAAGCTATGTCGCGTGCTGCGGTATGCGGAGACACTAATAGCACCATACTAGAACAGAGATGAAGCTTTTAAGTTGATGTAATAGCCAGTAAGATGAAGTACAATTCAAGTTTTAGGTATCGATTATTGACTTTTAGCTGGATTTGGTGCCTTGGACATGAGCTAGGACCTTAAGGTTCTGCATGAAAGGAGGACTAGCAGCCGAGTTGCATGGGAGAATGTGAAAAGTGTTCATATGTAGTAAAAACCTGAGAAATCCGTCCGTTTTCGTCATTTGTTATCGAATCGACTTAAAGCCAGGTCGTCACATTGGCCGCTCTTCTCTCAGAAACGGTTATACTTATCGTCTGAAAGCTATGTCACGTGCTGCGGTATGCGGAGACACTAAAAGCACCATAGTAGAACACAGATGAAGCTTCTAAGATGATGTAATAGCCAGTAAGAATTAGTACAATACCAGTTTTAGGTATCGATTATTGACTTTTTAGCAGGCTTTGGTGCCTTGGACATGAGGTAGGACCTTAAGATTCTGCATGAAAGGAGGACTAGCAGCCGAGTTGCATGGGAGGAGGTGAAAAGTGTTCATATGTAGTAAAAACCTGAGAAATCCGTCCGTTTTCGTCATTTGTTATCGAATCGACTTAAAGCCAGGTCGTCACATTGGTCGCTCTTCTCTCTGAAACAGTTGTACATATCGACTGCAAAGCTATGTCGCGTGTTGCGGTATGTGGAGACTCTAAAAGCACCATAGTAGAACACAGATGATGCTTGTAAGTTGATGTAATAGCCAGTAAGAAGTAGTACAACTCAAGTTCTAGGTATCGATTATTGACTTTTTAATTGGCTTTGGTGCCTTGGACATAGCTAGGACCATAAGATTCTGCATGAAAGGAGGACTAGCAGCCGAGTTGCACGGGAGAATGTGAAAAGTGTTCATATGTAGTAAAAACCTGAGAAATCCGTCCGTATTCGTCATTTGTTATGGAATCGACTTAAAGACAGATCGTCACATTGGCCGCTCTTCTCTCTCAAACGGTTGTACTTATCGTCTGCAAAGCTATGTTGTGTGCTGCGGTATGTGGAGACACTAAAAGCACCATAGTAGAACACAGATGAAGCTTCTAAGATGATGTAATAGACAGTAAGAAGTAGTACATCTCAAGTTCTAGGTATCGATTATTGCCTTTTTAGCTGGCTTTGGTGCCTTGGACATGAGCTAGGACCATAAGATTCTGTATGAAAGGAGGACTAGCAGCCGAATTGCACGCGAGATTGTGAAAAGTGTTCATATGTAGTAAAAACCTGAGAAATCCGTCCGTATTCGTCATTTGTTATGTAATCGACTTAAAGACAGATCGTCACATTGGCCGCTCTTCTCTCTCAAACGGTTGTACTTATCGTCTGCAAAGCTATGTTGTGTGCTGCGGTATGTGGAGACACTAAAAGCACCATAGTAGGACACAGATGAAGCTTCTAAGATGATGTAATAGCCAGTAAGAAGTAGTACATCTCAAGTTCTAGGTATCGATTATTGCATTTTTAGCTGGCTTTGGTGCCTTGGACATGAGCTAGGACCATAAGATTCTGCATGAAAGGAGGACTAGCAGCCGAGTTGCATGTTAGAATATGAAAAGTGTTCATATGTAGTAAAAACCTGAGAAATCCGTCCGTTTTCGTCATTTGTTATCGAATCGACTTAAAGCCAGGTCGTCACATTGGCCGCTCTTCTCTCAGAAACGGTTGTACTTATCGTCTGAAAGCTATGTCGCGTGCTGCGATATCTGGGGACACTAAAAGCACCATAGTAGAACACAGATGAAGCTTCTAAGATGATGTAATAGCCAGTAAGAATTAATACAATACCAGTTTTAGGTATCGATTATTGACTTTTTAGCTGGCTTTGGTGCCTTGGACATGAGCTAGGACCTTAAGATTCTGCATGAAAGGAGTACTAGCAGCCGAGTTGCATGTTAGAATATGAAAAGTGTTCATATGTAGTAAAAACCTGAGAAATCCGTCCGTATTCGTCATTTTTTTATCGAATCGACTTAAAGCAAGGTCGTCACATTGGCCGTTCTTCTCTCTGAAACGGTTGTACATATCGTCTTCAAAGCTATGTCGCGTGCTGCGGTATGCGGAGACACTAAAATCACCATAGTAGAACACGATGAAGCTTCTAAGTAGATGTAATAGCCAGTAAGAAGTAGTACAATTCAAGTTTTAGGCATCGATTATTGACTTTTAGCTGGCTTTGGTGCCTTGGACATGAGCTACGACCTTAAGATTCTGCATAAAAGGAGGACTAGCAGCCGAGTTGCACGGGAGAATGTGAAAAGTGTTCATATGTAGTAAAAACCTGTGTAATCCGTCCGTTTTCGTCATTTGTTATCGAATCGACTTAAAGCCAGATCGTCACATTGGCCGCTCTTCTCCCTGAAACGGTTGTACATATCGTCTGCAAAGCTATGTCGCGTGCTGCGGTATGTGGAGACACTAAAAGCACCATAGTAGAACACAGATGAAGCTTCTAAAATGATGTAATAGCCAGTAAGAAGTAGTACAATTCAAGTTTTACGTATCGATTATTGACTTTTTAGCTGGCTTTGGTGCCTTGGACATGAGCTAGGACCATAAGATTCTGCATGAAAGGAGGACTAGCAGCCGAGTTGCACGGGAGAATGTGAAAAGTGTTCATATGTAGTAAAAACCTGAGAAATCCGTTCGTTATCGTCATTTGTCTTCGAATCGACTTCAAGCCAGATCGTCACATTGGCTGCTCTTCTCTCTGAAACGGTTGTACTTATCGTCTGCAAAGCTATGTCGCGTGCTGTGATATGCGGAGACACTAAAATCACCATAGTAGGACACAGATGAAGCTTCTAAGTTGATGTAATAGCCAGTAAGAAGTAGTACAATTCAAGTTTTAGGTATCGATTATTGACTTTTAGCTGGATTTGGTGCCTTGGACATGAGCTAGGACCTTAAGATTCTGCATGAAAGGAGGACTAGCAGCCGAATTGCATGGGATAATGTGAAAAGTGTTCATATGTAGTAAAAACCTGAGAAATCCGCCCGTTTTCGTCATTTGTTATCGAATCGACTTAAAGCCAGATCGTCACATTGGCCGCTATTCTCTCTGAAACGGTTGTACTTATCGTCTGCAAAGCTATGTCGCGAGCTGCGGTATGTGGAGACACTAAAAATACCATAGTAGAACACAGATGAAGCTTCTAAGTTGATGTAATAACCAGTAAGAAGTAGTACAATTCAAGTTTTAGGTATCGATTATTGACTTTTAGCTGGATTTGGTGCCTTGGACATGAGCTAGGACCTTAAGATTCTGCATGAACGGAGGACTAGCAGCCGAGTTGCACGGGAGAATGTGAAAAGTGTTCATATGTAGTAAAAACCTGAGAAATCCGTCCGTTTTCGTCATTTGTTATCGAATCGACTTAAAGCCAGGTCGTCACATTGGCCGCTCTTCTCTCAGAAACGGTTATACTTATCGTCTGAAAGCTATGTCGCGTGCTGCGGTATGCGGAGACACTAAAAGCACCATTGTAGAACACAGATGAAGCTTCTAAAATGATGTAATAGCCAGTAAGAATTAATACAATACCAGTTTTAGGTATCGATTATTGACTTTTTAGCTGGCTTTGGTGCCTTGGACATGAGCTAGGACCTTAAGATTCTGCACGAAAGGAGGACTAGCAGCCGAGTTGCATGTTAGAATGTGAAAAGTGTTCATATGTAGTAAAAACCTGAGAAATCCGTCCGTTTTCGTCATTTGTTATCGAATCGACTTAAAACCTGATCGTCACATTGGACGCTCTTCGCTCTGAAACGGTTGTACTTATCGTCTGCAAAGCTATGTCGCGTGCTGCGGTATGCGGAGACACTAATAGCACCATACTAGAACAGAGATGAAGCTTTTAAGTTGATGTAATAGCCAGTAAGATGTAGTACAATTCAAGTTTTAGGTATCGATTATTGACTTTTAGCTGGATTTGGTGCCTTGGACATGAGCTAGGACCTTAAGGTTCTGCATGAAAGGAGGACTAGCAGCCGAGTTGCATGGGTGAATGTGAAAAGTGTTCATATGTAGTAAAAACCTGAGAAATCCGTCCGTTTTCGTCATTTGTTATCGAATCGACTTAAAGCCAGGTCGTCACATTGGCCGCTCTTCTCTCAGAAACGGTTATACTTATCGTCTGCAAAGCTATGTCACGTGCTGCGGTATGCGGAGACACTAAAAGCACCATAGTAGAACACAGATGAAGCTTCTAAGATGATGTAATAGCCAGTAAGAATTAATACAATACCAGTTTTAGGTATCGATTATTGACTTTTTAGCTGGCTTTGGTGCCTTGGACATAGCTAGGACCATAAGATTCTGCATGAAAGGAGGACTAGCAGCCGAGTTGCACGGGAGAATGTGAAAAGTGTTCATATGTAGTAAAAACCTGAGAAATCCGTCCGTTTTCGTCATCTGTTATCGAATCGACTTAAAGCCAGATCGTCACATTGGCCGCTCTTCTCTCTGAAACGGTTGTACTTATCGTCTGCAAAGCTATGTCGCGTGCTGCGGTATGCGGAGACACTAAAAGCACCATAGTAGGACACAGATGAAGCTTCTAAGATGATGATATAGCCAGTAAGAATTAGTACAATACCAGTTTTAGGTATCGATTATTGACTTTTTAGCAGGCTTTGGTGCCTTGGACATGAGGTAGGACCTTAAGATTCTGCATGAAAGGAGGACTAGCAGCCGAATTGCACGCGAGATTGTGAAAAGTGTTCATATGTAGTAAAAACCTGAGAAATTCGTCCGTATTCGTCATTTGTTATCGAATCGACTTAAAACCAGATCGTCACATCGGCCGCTCTTCGCTCTGAAACGGTTGTACTTATCGTCTGCAAAGCTATGTCGCGTGCTGCGGTATGCGGAGACACTAATAGCACCATAGTAGAACAGAGATGAAGCTTTTAAGTTGATGTAATAGCCAGTAAGAAGTAGTACAATTCAAGTTTTAGGTATCGATTATTGACTTTTTAGCTGGCCTTGGTGCATTGGACGTGAGCTAGGACCTTAAGATTCTGCATGAAAGGAGGACTAGCAGCCGAGTAGCAAGGGAGAATGTGAAAAGTGTTCATATGTAGTAAAAACCTGAGAAATCCGTCCATTTTCGTCAATTGTTATCGAATCGAATGAAAGCCAGATCGTCACATTAGCCGCTCTTCTCTCTGAAACGGTTGTACTTATCGTCTGAAAGCTATGTCGCGTGCTGCGGTATGCGGAGACACTAGAAGCACCATAGTAGAACACAGATGAAGCTTCTAAGATGATGTAATAGCCAGTAAGAATTAGTACAGTACCTGTTTTAGGTATCGATTATTGACTTTTTAGCTGGCTTTGGTGCCTTGGACATGAGCTAGGACCTTAAGATTCTGCATGAAAGGAGGACTAGCAGCCGAGTTGCACGGGAGAATGTGAAAAGTGTTCATATGTAGTAAAAACCTGAGAAATCCGTCCGTTGTCGTCATTTGTTACGGAATCGACTTAAAGCCAGGTCGTCACATTAGCCGCTCTTCTCTCTGAAACGGTTGTACTTATCGCCTGCAAAGCTATGTCGCGTGCTGCGGTATGCGGAGACACTAAAAGCACCATAGTAGAACACAGATGAAGATTCTAAGATGAGTTAATAGCCAGTAAGATGTAGTACAATTCAAGTTTTAGGTATCGATTATTGACTTTTAGCTGGATTTGGTGCCTTGGACATGAGCTAGGACCTTAAGGTTCTGCATGAAAGGAGGACTAGCAGCCGAGTTGCACGTGAGAATGTGAAAAGTGTTCATATGTAGTAAAAACCTGAGAAATCCGTCCGTTTTCGTCATTTGTTATCGAATCGACTTAAAGCCAGGTCGTCACATTGGCCGCTCTTCTCTCAGAAACGGTTATACTTATCGTCTGAAAGCTATGTCACGTGCTGCGGTATGCGGAGACACTAAAAGCACCATAGTAGAACACAGATGAAGCTTCTAAGATGATGTAATAGCCAGTAAGAATTAATACAATACCAGTTTTAGGTATCGATTATTGACTTTTTAGCTGGCTTTGGTGCCTGGGACATAGCTAGGACCATAAGATTCTGCATGAAAGGAGGACTAGCAGCCGAGTTGCACGGGAGAATGTGAAAAGTGTTCATATGTAGTAAAAACCTGAGAAATCCGTCCGTTTTCGTCATTTGTTATCGAATCGACTTAAAGCCAGATCGTCACATTGGCCGCTATTCTCTCTGAAACGGTTGTACTTATCGTCTGCAAAGCTATGTCGCGAGCTGCGGTATGTGGAGACACTAAAAATACCATAGTAGAACACAGATGAAGCTTCTAAGTTGATGTAATAACCAGTAAGAAGTAGTACAATTCAAGTTTTAGGTATCGATTATTGACTTTTAGCTGGATTTGGTGCCTTGGACATGAGCTAGGACCTTAAGATTCTGCATGAACGGAGGACTAGCAGCCGAGTTGCACGGGAGAATGTGAAAAGTGTTCATATGT
The DNA here is from genome assembly GCF_023897955.1 of Schistocerca gregaria. NCBI lineage: Eukaryota > Metazoa > Arthropoda > Insecta > Orthoptera > Acrididae > Schistocerca > Schistocerca gregaria. Next base: position 17,045,417 of record NW_026061824.1, on the reverse strand, counting down.
AGTAAAAACCTGAGAAATCCGTCCGTTTTCGTCATTTGTTATCGAATCGACTTAAAGCCAGGTCGTCACATTGGCCGCTCTTCTCTCAGAAACGGTTATACTTATCGTCTGAAAGCTATGTCGCGTGCTGCGGTATGCGGAGACACTAAAAGCACCATTGTAGAACACAGATGAAGCTTCTAAAATGATGTAATAGCCAGTAAGAATTAATACAATACCAGTTTTAGGTATCGATTATTGACTTTTTAGCTGGCTTTGGTGCCTTGGACATGAGCTAGGACCTTAAGATTCTGCACGAAAGGAGGACTAGCAGCCGAGTTGCATGTTAGAATGTGAAAAGTGTTCATATGTAGTAAAAACCTGAGAAATCCGTCCGTTTTCGTCATTTGTTATCGAATCGACTTAAAACCTGATCGTCACATTGGACGCTCTTCGCTCTGAAACGGTTGTACTTATCGTCTGCAAAGCTATGTCGCGTGCTGCGGTATGCGGAGACACTAATAGCACCATACTAGAACAGAGATGAAGCTTTTAAGTTGATGTAATAGCCAGTAAGATGTAGTACAATTCAAGTTTTAGGTATCGATTATTGACTTTTAGCTGGATTTGGTGCCTTGGACATGAGCTAGGACCTTAAGGTTCTGCATGAAAGGAGGACTAGCAGCCGAGTTGCATGGGAGAATGTGAAAAGTGTTCATATGTAGTAAAAACCTGAGAAATCCGTCCGTTTTCGTCATTTGTTATCGAATCGACTTAAAGCCAGGTCGTCACATTGGCCGCTCTTCTCTCAGAAACGGTTATACTTATCGTCTGCAAAGCTATGTCACGTGCTGCGGTATGCGGAGACACTAAAAGCACCATAGTAGAACACAGATGAAGCTTCTAAGATGATGTAATAGCCAGTAAGAATTAATACAATACCAGTTTTAGGTATCGATTATTGACTTTTTAGCTGGCTTTGGTGCCTTGGACATAGCTAGGACCATAAGATTCTGCATGAAAGGAGGACTAGCAGCCGAGTTGCACGGGAGAATGTGAAAAGTGTTCATATGTAGTAAAAACCTGAGAAATCCGTCCGTTTTCGTCATCTGTTATCGAATCGACTTAAAGCCAGATCGTCACATTGGCCGCTCTTCTCTCTGAAACGGTTGTACTTATCGTCTGCAAAGCTATGTCGCGTGCTGCGGTATGCGGAGACACTAAAAGCACCATAGTAGGACACAGATGAAGCTTCTAAGATGATGATATAGCCAGTAAGAATTAGTACAATACCAGTTTTAGGTATCGATTATTGACTTTTTAGCAGGCTTTGGTGCCTTGGACATGAGGTAGGACCTTAAGATTCTGCATGAAAGGAGGACTAGCAGCCGAATTGCACGCGAGATTGTGAAAAGTGTTCATATGTAGTAAAAACCTGAGAAATTCGTCCGTATTCGTCATTTGTTATCGAATCGACTTAAAACCAGATCGTCACATCGGCCGCTCTTCGCTCTGAAACGGTTGTACTTATCGTCTGCAAAGCTATGTCGCGTGCTGCGGTATGCGGAGACACTAATAGCACCATAGTAGAACAGAGATGAAGCTTTTAAGTTGATGTAATAGCCAGTAAGAAGTAGTACAATTCAAGTTTTAGGTATCGATTATTGACTTTTTAGCTGGCCTTGGTGCATTGGACGTGAGCTAGGACCTTAAGATTCTGCATGAAAGGAGGACTAGCAGCCGAGTAGCAAGGGAGAATGTGAAAAGTGTTCATATGTAGTAAAAACCTGAGAAATCCGTCCATTTTCGTCAATTGTTATCGAATCGAATGAAAGCCAGATCGTCACATTAGCCGCTCTTCTCTCTGAAACGGTTGTACTTATCGTCTGAAAGCTATGTCGCGTGCTGCGGTATGCGGAGACACTAGAAGCACCATAGTAGAACACAGATGAAGCTTCTAAGATGATGTAATAGCCAGTAAGAATTAGTACAGTACCTGTTTTAGGTATCGATTATTGACTTTTTAGCTGGCTTTGGTGCCTTGGACATGAGCTAGGACCTTAAGATTCTGCATGAAAGGAGGACTAGCAGCCGAGTTGCACGGGAGAATGTGAAAAGTGTTCATATGTAGTAAAAACCTGAGAAATCCGTCCGTTGTCGTCATTTGTTACGGAATCGACTTAAAGCCAGGTCGTCACATTAGCCGCTCTTCTCTCTGAAACGGTTGTACTTATCGCCTGCAAAGCTATGTCGCGTGCTGCGGTATGCGGAGACACTAAAAGCACCATAGTAGAACACAGATGAAGATTCTAAGATGAGTTAATAGCCAGTAAGATGTAGTACAATTCAAGTTTTAGGTATCGATTATTGACTTTTAGCTGGATTTGGTGCCTTGGACATGAGCTAGGACCTTAAGGTTCTGCATGAAAGGAGGACTAGCAGCATCTGTCTCGCGTGTGTTGTGAAAAGTGTTCATATGTAGTAAAAACCTGAGAAATCCGTCCGTTTTCGTCATTTGTTATCGAATCGACTTAAAGCCAGGTCGTCACATTGGCCGCTCTTCTCTCAGAAACGGTTATACTTATCGTCTGAAAGCTATGTCACGTGCTGCGGTATGCGGAGACACTAAAAGCACCATAGTAGAACACAGATGAAGCTTCTAAGATGATGTAATAGCCAGTAAGAATTAATACAATACCAGTTTTAGGTATCGATTATTGACTTTTTAGCTGGCTTTGGTGCCTTGGACATAGCTAGGACCATAAGATTCTGCATGAAAGGAGGACTAGCAGCCGAGTTGCACGGGAGAATGTGAAAAGTGTTCATATGTAGTAAAAACCTGAGAAATCCGTCCGTTTTCGTCATTTGTTATCGAATCGACTTAAAGCCAGATCGTCACATTGGCCGCTCTTCTCTCCTGAAACGGTTGTACTTATCGTCTGCAAAGCTATGTCGCGTGCTGCGGTATGCGGAGACACTAAAAGCACCATAGTAGGACACAGATGAAGCTTCTAAGATGATGAAATAGCCAGTAAGATTTAGTACAATACCAGTTTTAGGTATCGATTATTGACTTTTTAGCAGGCTTTGGTGCCTTGGACATGAGGTAGGACCTTAAGATTCTGCATGAAAGGAGGACTAGCAGCCGAGTTGCATGGGAGGATGTGAAAAGTGTTCATATGTCGTAAAAACCTGAGAAATCCGTCCGTTTTCGTCATTTGTTATCGAATCGACTTATAGCCAGGACGTCGCATTGGTCGCTCTTCTCTCTGAAACAGTTGTACATATCGACTGCAAAGCTATGTCGCGTGTTGCGGTATGTGGAGACTCTAAAAGCACCATAGTAGAACACAGATGATGCTTGTAAGTTGATGTAATAGCCAGTAAGAAGTAGTACATCTCAAGTTCTAGGTATCGATTATTGACTTTTTAATTGGCTTTGGTGCCTTGGACATAGCTAGGACCATAAGATTCTGCATGAAAGGAGGACTAGCAGCGCGAGTTGCACGGGAGAATGTGAAAAGTGTTCATATGTAGTAAAAACCTGAGATATTCGCCCATTTTCGTCATTTGTTATCGAATCGACTTAAAGCCGGATCGTCACATTGGCCGCTCTTCTCTCTGAAACGGTTGTTCTTATCGTCTGCAAAGCTATGTCGCGTGCTGCGGTATGTGGAGACACTAAAAGCACCATAGTAGAACACAGATGAAGCTTCTAAGTTGACGTAATAGCCAGTAAGAAGTAGTACAACTCAAGTTTTAGGTATCGATTATTGACTTTTTAATTGGCTTTGGTGCCTTGGACATAGCTAGGACCATAAGATTCTGCATGAAAGGAGGACTAGCAGCCGAGTTGCACGGGAGAATGTGAAAAGTGTTCATATGTAGTAAAAACCTGAGAAATCCGTCCGTTTTCGTCATTTGTTATCGAATCGACTTAAAGCTAGATCGTCACATTGGCCGCTCTTCTCTCTGAAACGGTTGTACTTATCGTCTGAAAGCTATGTTGCGTGCTGCGGTATGCGGAGACACTAAAAGCACCATAGTAGGACACAGATGAAGCTTCTAAGATGATGAAGTAGCCAGTAAGATGTAGTACAATTCTAGTTTTAAGTATCGATTATTGACTTTTTAGTTGGCTTTGGTGCCTTGGACATGAGCTAGGACCTTAAGATTCTGCATGAAAGGAGGACTAGCAGCCGAGTTGCACGGGGAGGATGTGAAAAGTGTTCATATGTAGTAAAAACCTGAGAAATCCGCCCAATTTCGTCATTTGTTATCGAATCGACTTAAAGCCGGATCGTCACGTTGGCCGCTCTTCTCTCTGAAACGGTTGTACTTATCGTCTGCAAAGCTATGTCGCGTGCTGCGGTATGTGGAGACACTAAAAGCACCATAGTAGAACACAGATGAAGCTTCTAAGTTGATGTAATAGCCAGTAAGAAGTAGTACAACTCAAGTTTTAGGTATCGATTATTGACTTTTTAGCTGGCTTTGGTGCCTTGGACATAGCTAGGACCATAAGATTCTGCATGAAAGGAGGACTAGCAGCCGAGTTGCACGGGAGAATGTGAAAAGTGTTCATATGTAGTAAAAACCTGAGAAATCCGTCCGTTTTCGTCATTTGTTATCGGATCGACTTAAAGCCAGATCGTCACATTGGCCGCTCTTCTCTATGAAACGGGTTGTACTTATCGTGTGAAAGCTATGTCGCGTGCTGCGGTATGCGGAGACACTAAAAGCACCATAGTAGGACACAGATGAAGCTTCTAAGATGATGAAATAGCCAGTAAGAATTAGTACAATACCAGTTTTAAGTATCGATTATTGACATTTTAGCAGGCTTTGGTGCCTTGGACATGAGGTAGGACCTTAAGATTCTGCATGAAAGGAGGACTAGCAGCCGAGTTACACGGGAGGATGTGAAAAGTGTTCATATGTAGCAAAAACCTGCGAAATCCGTCCGATTTCGTCATTTGTTATCGAATCGACTTAAAGCAAGGTCGTCACATTGGCCGCTCTTCTCTCTGAAACGTTTGTACTTATCGTCTGCAAAGCTATGTCGCGTGTTTGCGGTATGTGGAGACTCTAAAAGCACCATAGTAGAACACAGATTATGCTTGTAAGTTGATGTAATAGCCAGTAAGAAGTAGTACAACTCAAGTTCTAGGTATCGATTATTGAATTTTTAGCTGGCTTTGGTGCCATGGACATGAGCTAGGACCATAAGATTCAGCATGGAAGGAGGGCTAGCAGCCGAGTTGCCCGGGAGGATGTGAAAAGTGTTCATATGTAGTAAAAACCTGAGAAATCCGCCCATTTTCGTCATTTGTTATCGAATCGACTTAAAGCCGGATCGTCACATTGGCCGCTCAACTCTCTGAAACGGTTGTACTTATCGTCTGCAAAGCTATGTCGCGTGCTGCGGTATGTGGAGACACTAAAAGCACCATAGTAGAACACAGATGAAGCTTCTAAGTTGATGTAATAGCCAGTAAGAAGTAGTACAACTCAAGTTTTAGGTATCATTATTGACTTTTTAGCTGGCTTTGGTGCGTTGGACATAGCTAGGACCATAAGATTCTGCATGAAAGGAGGACTAGCAGCCGAGTTGCACGGGAGAATGTGAAAAGTGTTCATATGTAGTAAAATCCTGAGAAATCCGTCCGTTTTCGTCATTTGTTATCGAATCGACTTAAAGCCAGATCGTCACATTGGCCGCTCTCCTCTCTGAAACGGTTGTACTTATCGTCTGAAAGCTATGTCGCGTGCTGCGGTATGCGGAGACACTGAAAGCACCATAGTAGGACACAGATGAAGCTTCTAAGATGATGAAATAGCCAGTAAGAATTAGTACAATACCAGTTTTAGGTATCGATTATTGACTTTTTAGCAGGCTTTGGTGCCTTGGACATGAGCTAGGACCTTAAGATTCTGCATGAAAGGAGGACCAGCAGCCGAATTGCACGCGAGATTGTGAAAAGTGTTCATATGTAGTAAAAACCTGAGAAATCCGTCTGTATTCGTCATTTGGTATGGAATCGACTTAAAGCCAGATCGTCACATTGGCCGCTCTTCTCTCTGAAACGGTTGTACTTATCGTCTGCAAAGCTATGTCGCGTGCTGCGGTTTGTGGAGACACTAAAAGCACCATAGTAGAACACAGATGAAGCTTCTAAGTTGATGTAATAGCCAGTAAGAAGTAGTACAATTCAAGTTTTAGGTATCGATTATTGACTTTTTAGCTGGCTTTGGTGCATTGGACGTGAGCTAGGACCTTAAGATTCTGCATGAAAGGAGGACTAGCAGCCGAGTTGCATGGGAGAATGTGAAACGTGTTCATATGTATTAAAAACCTGAGAAATCCGTCCGTTTTCGTCATTTGTTATCGAATCGACTCAAAGCCAGATCGTCGCATTGGCCGCTCTTCTCTCTGAAACGGTTGTACTTATCGTCTGAAAGCTATGTCGCGTGCTGCGGTATGCGGAGACACTAAAAGCAACATAGTAGAACACAGATGAAGCTTCTACGATGATGTAATAGCCAGTAAGAATTAGTACAATACCAGTTTTACGTATCGGTTATTGACTTTTTAGCTGGCTTTGGTACCTTGGACATGAGATAGGACCTTAAGATTCTGCATGAAAGGAGGACTAGCAGCCGAATTGCACGGGAGAATGTGAAAAGTGTTCATATGTAGTAAAAACCTGAGAAATCCGTCCGTTTTCTTCATTTGTTACGGAATCGATTTAAAGCCAGGTCGTCACATTGTCCGCTCTTCTCTCTGAAACGGTTGTACATATCGTCTGCAAAGCTATTTCGCGTGCTGCGATATGCGGGGACACTAAAATCACCTTAGTAGAACATTGATGAAGCTTCTAAGTTGATGTAATAGCTAGTAAGAATTAGTACAATACCAGATTTAGGTATCGATTATTGACTTTTTAGCTGGATTTGGTGCCTTCGACATGAGCTAGGACCTTAAGGTTCTGCATGAAAGGAGGACTAGCAGCCGAATTGCACGCGAGATTGTGAAAAGTGTTCATATGTAGTAAAAACCTGAGAAATCCGTCTGTATTCGTCATTTGGTATGCAATCGACTTAAAGCCAGATCTTCACATTGGCCGCTCTTCTCTCTGAAACGGTTGTACATATCGTCTGCAAAGCTATGTCGCGTGTTGCGGTATGTGGAGACTCTAAAAGCACCATAGTAGAACACAGATTAAGCTTCTAGGTTGATGTAATAGCCAGTAAGAAGTAGTACAACTCAAGTTCTAGGTATCGATTATTGACTTTTTAGCTGGCTTTGGTGCCTTGGACATAGCTAGGACCATAAGATTCTGCATGAAAGGATGACTAGCAGCCGAGTTGCACGGGGAGAATGTGAAAAGTGTTCATATGTAGTAAAATCCTGAGAAATCCGTCCGTTTTCGTCATTTGTTATCGAATCGACTTAAAGCCAGATCGTCACATTGACCGCTCTTCTCTCTGAAACGGATGTACTTATCGTCTGAAAGCTATGTCGCGTGCTGCGGTATGCGGAGACACTGAAAGCACCATAGTAGGACACAGATGAAACTTCTAAGATGATGAAATAGCCAGTAAGAATTAGTACAATACCAGTTTTAGGTATCGATTATTGACTTTTTAGCAGGCTTTGGTGCCTTGGACATGAGCAACACGCGATCTAGTGTGCATGAAAGGAGGACTAGCAGCCGAGTTGCACGGGAGAATGTGAAAAGTGTTCATATGTAGTAAAATCCTGAGAAATCCGTCCGTTTTCGTCATTTGTTATCGAATCGACTTAAAGCCAGGTCGTCACATTGTCCGCTCTTCTCTCTGAAACGGTTGTACATATCGTCTGCAAAGCTATGTCGCGTGCTGCGATATGCGGGGACACTAAAATCAACTTAGTAGAACATTGATGAAGCTTCTAAGTTGATGTAATAGCTAGTAAGAATTAGTACAATACCAGATTTAGGTATCGATTATTGACTTTTTAACTGGATTTGGTGCCTTCGACATGAGCTAGGACCTTAAGGTTCTGCATGAAAGGAGGACTAGCAGCCGAATTGCACGCGAGATTGTGAACAGTGTTCATATGTAGTAAAAACCTGAGAAATCCGTCTGTATTCGACATTTGGTATGCAATCGACTTAAAGCCAGATCTTCACATTGGCCGCTCTTCTCTCTGAAACGGTTGTACATATCGTCTGCAAAGCTATGGCGCGTGTTGCGGTATGTGGAGACTCTAAAAGCAACATAGTAGAACACAGATGATGCTTGTAAATTGATGTAATAGCCAGTAAGAAGTAGTACAACTCAAGTTCTAGGTATCGATTATTGACTTTTTAGCTGGCTTTGGGGCCTTGGACATAGCTAGGACCATAAGATTCTGCATGAAAGGAGGACTAGCAGCCGAGTTGCACGGGAGGATGTGAAAAGTGTTCATATGTAGTAAAAACCTGAGAAATCCGTCCGTTTTCGTCATTTGTTATCGAATCGACTTAACGCCAGGTCGTCACATTGGCCGCTCTTCTCTTTGAAACGGTTGTACATATCGTCTGAAAGCTATGTCGCGTGCTGTGGTATGCGGAGACACTGAAAGCACCATAGTAGGTCACAGATGAAACTTCTAAAATGATGAAATAGCCAGTAAGAATTAGTACAATACCAGTTTTATTTATCGATTATTGACTTTTTAGCAGGCTTTGGTGCCTTGGACATGAGCTAGGACCTTAAGATTCTGCATGAAAGGAGGACTAGCAGCCGAGTTGCACGGGAGGATGTGAAAAGTGTTCATATGTAGTAAAAACCTGAGAAATCCGTCCGTTTTCGTCATTTGTTATCGAATCGACTTAACGCCAGGTCGTCACATTGGCCGCTCTTCTCTTTGAAACGGTTGTACATATCGTCTGCAAAGCTATGTCACGTGTTGCGGTATGTGGAGACTCTAAAAGCACCATAGTAGAACACAGATGATGCTTGTAAGTTGATGTAATAGCCAGTAAGAAGTAGTACAACTCAAGTTCTAGGTATCGATTATTGACTTTTTAGCTGGCTTTGGTGCCTTGGACATGAGCTAGCACCATAAGATTCTGCATGAAAGGAGGACTAGCAGCCGAGTTGCACGGGAGAATGTGAAAAGTGTTCATATGTAGTAAAAACCTGAGAAATCCGTCCGTTTTCGTCATTTGTTATCGAATCGACTTAAAGCCAGATCGTCACATGGGCCGCTCTTCTCTCTGAAACGGTTGTACGTATCGTCTGAAAGCTATGTCGCGTGCTCCAGTATGCGGAGACACTAAAAGCACCATAGTAGAACATAGATGAAGCTTCCAAGGTGATGTAATAGCCAGTAAGAATTAGTACAATACCAGATTTAGGTATCGATTATTGACTTTTTAGCTGGATTTGGTGCCTTGGACATGAGCTAGGACCTTAAGATTCTGCATGAAAGGAGGACTAGGAGCCGAATTGCACGCGAGATTGTGAAAAGTGTTCATATGTAGTAAAATCCTGAGGAATCCGTCTGTATTCGTCATTTGGTATGGAATCGATTTAAAGCCAGGTCGTCACATTGTCCGCTCTTCTCTCTGAAACGGTTGTACATATCGTCTGCAAAGCTATGTCGCGTGCTGCGATATGCGGGGACACTAAAATCACCTTAGTAGAACATTGATGAAGCTTCTAAGTTGATGTAATAGCTAGTAAGAATTAGTACAATACCAGATTTAGGTATCGATTATTGGCTTTTTAGCTGGATTTGGTGCCTTCGACATGAGCTAGGACCTTAAGGTTCTGCATGAAAGGAGGACTAGCAGCCGAATTGCACGCGAGATTGTGAAAAGTGTTCATATGTAGTAAAAACCTGAGAAATCCGTCTGTATTCGTCATTTGGTATGCAATCGACTTAAAGCCAGATCTTCACATTGGCCGCTCTTCTCTCTGAAACGGTTGTACATATCGTCTGCAAAGCTATGTCGCGTGTTGCGGTATGTGGAGACTCTAAAAGCACCATAGTAGAACACAGATTAAGCTTCTAGGTTGATGTAATAGCCAGTAAGAAGTAGTACAACTCAAGTTCTAGGTATCGATTATTGACTTTTTAGCTGGCTTTGGTGCCTTGGACATAGCTAGGACCATAAGATTCTGCATGAAAGGATGACTAGCAGCCGAGTTGCACGGGAGAATGTGAAAAGTGTTCATATGTAGTAAAATCCTGAGAAATCCGTCCGTTTTCGTCATTTGTTATCGAATCGACTTAAAGCCAGATCGTCACATTGACCGCTCTTCTCTCTGAAACGGTTGTACTTATCGTCTGAAAGCTATGTCGCGTGCTGCGGTATGCGGAGACACTGAAAGCACCATAGTAGGACACAGATGAAACTTCTAAGATGATGAAATAGCCAGTAAGAATTAGTACAATACCAGTTTTAGGTATCGATTATTGACTTTTTAGCAGGCTTTGGTGCCTTGGACATGAGCTAGGACCTTAAGATTCTGCATGAAAGGAGGACTAGCAGCCGAGTTGCACGGGAGGATGTGAAAAGTTTTCATATGTAGTAAAAACCTGAGAAATCCGTCCGTTTTCGTCATTTGTTATCGAATCGACTTAAAGCCAGGTCGTCACATTGTCCGCTCTTCTCTCTGAAACGGTTGTACATATCGTCTGCAAAGCTATGTCGCGTGCTGCGATATGCGGGGACACTAAAATCAACTTAGTAGAACATTGATGAAGCTTCTAAGTTGATGTAATAGCTAGTAAGAATTAGTACAATACCAGATTTAGGTATCGATTATTGACTTTTTAGCTGGATTTGGTGCCTTCGACATGAGCTAGGACCTTAAGGTTCTGCATGAAAGGAGGACTAGCAGCCGAATTGCACGCGAGATTGTGAAAAGTGTTCATATGTAGTAAAAACCTGAGAAATCCGTCTGTATTCGTCATTTGGTATGCAATCGACTTAAAGCCAGATCTTCACATTGGCCGCTCTTCTCTCTGAAACGGTTGTACATATCGTCTGCAAAGCTATGTCGCGTGTTGCGGTATGTGGAGACTCTAAAAGCACCATAGTAGAACACAGATTAAGCTTCTAGGTTGATGTAATAGCCAGTAAGAAGTAGTACAACTCAAGTTCTAGGTATCGATTATTGACTTTTTAGCTGGCTTTGGTGCCTTGGACATAGCTAGGACCATAAGATTCTGCATGAAAGGATGACTAGCAGCCGAGTTGCACGGGAGAATGTGAAAAGTGTTCATATGTAGTAAAATCCTGAGAAATCCGTCCGTTTTCGTCATTTGTTATCGAATCGACTTAAAGCCAGATCGTCACATTGACCGCTCTTCTCTCTGAAACGGTTGTACTTATCGTCTGAAAGCTATGTCGCGTGCTGCGGTATGCGGAGACACTGAAAGCACCATAGTAGGACACAGATGAAACTTCTAAGATGATGAAATAGCCAGTAAGAATTAGTACAATACCAGTTTTAGGTATCGATTATTGACTTTTTAGCAGGCTTTGGTGCCTTGGACATGAGCTAGGACCTTAAGATTCTGCATGAAAGGAGGACTAGCAGCCGAGTTGCACGGGAGGATGTGAAAAGTTTTCATATGTAGTAAAATCCTGAGAAATCCGTCCGTTTTCGTCATTTGTTATCGAATCGACTTAAAGCCAGATCGTCACATTGACCGCTCTTCTCTCTGAAACGGTTGTACTTATCGTCTGAAAGCTATGTCGCGTGCTGCGGTATGCGGAGACACTGAAAGCACCATAGTAGGACACAGATGAAACTTCTAAGATGATGAAATAGCCAGTAAGAATTAGTACAATACCAGTTTTAGGTATCGATTATTGACTTTTTAGCAGGCTTTGGTGCCTTGGACATGAGCTAGGACCTTAAGATTCTGCATGAAAGGAGGACTAGCAGCCGAGTTGCACGGGAGGATGTGAAAAGTTTTCATATGTAGTAAAAACCTGAGAAATCCGTCCGTTTTCGTCATTTGTTATCGAATCGACTTAAAGCCAGGTCGTCACATTGTCCGCTCTTCTCTCTGAAACGGTTGTACATATCGTCTGCAAAGCTATGTCGCGTGCTCCAGTATGCGGAGACACTAAAAGCACCATAGTAGAACATAGATGAAGCTTCCAAGGTGATGTAATAGCCAGTAAGAATTAGTACAATACCAGATTTAGGTATCGATTATTGACTTTTTAGCTGGATTTGTTGCCTTGGACATGAGCTAGGACCTTAAGATTCTGCATGAAAGGAGGACTAGGAGCCGAATTGCACGCGAGATTGTGAAAAGTGTTCATATGTAGTAAAATCCTGAGGAATCCGTCTGTATTCGTCATTTGGTATGGAATCGATTTAAAGCCAGGTCGTCACATTGTCCGCTCTTCTCTCTGAAACGGTTGTACATATCGTCTGCAAAGCTATGTCGCGTGCTGCGATATGCGGGGACACTAAAATCACCTTAGTAGAACATTGATGAAGCTTCTAAGTTGATGTAATAGCTAGTAAGAATTAGTACAATACCAGATTTAGGTATCGATTATTGACTTTTTAGCTGGATTTGGTGCCTTCGACATGAGCTAGGACCTTAAGGTTCTGCATGAAAGGAGGACTAGCAGCCGAATTGCACGCGAGATTGTGAAAAGTGTTCATATGTAGTAAAAACCTGAGAAATCCGTCTGTATTCGTCATTTGGTATGCAATCGACTTAAAGCCAGATCTTCACATTGGCCGCTCTTCTCTCTGAAACGGTTGTACATATCGTCTGCAAAGCTATGTCGCGTGTTGCGGTATGTGGAGACTCTAAAAGCACCATAGTAGAACACAGATTAAGCTTCTAGGTTGATGTAATAGCCAGTAAGAAGTAGTACAACTCAAGTTCTAGGTATCGATTATTGACTTTTTAGCTGGCTTTGGTGCCTTGGACATAGCTAGGACCATAAGATTCTGCATGAAAGGATGACTAGCAGCCGAGTTGCACGGGAGAATGTGAAAAGTGTTCATATGTAGTAAAATCCTGAGAAATCCGTCCGTTTTCGTCATTTGTTATCGAATCGACTTAAAGCCAGATCGTCACATTGACCGCTCTTCTCTCTGAAACGGTTGTACTTATCGTCTGAAAGCTATGTCGCGTGCTGCGGTATGCGGAGACACTGAAAGCACCATAGTAGGACACAGATGAAACTTCTAAGATGATGAAATAGCCAGTAAGAATTAGTACAATACCAGTTTTAGGTATCGATTATTGACTTTTTAGCAGGCTTTGGTGCCTTGGACATGAGCTAGGACCTTAAGATTCTGCATGAAAGGAGGACTAGCAGCCGAGTTGCACGGGAGGATGTGAAAAGTTTTCATATGTAGTAAAAACCTGAGAAATCCGTCCGTTTTCGTCATTTGTTATCGAATCGACTTAAAGCCAGGTCGTCACATTGTCCGCTCTTCTCTCTGAAACGGTTGTACATATCGTCTGCAAAGCTATGTCGCGTGCTGCGATATGCGGGGACACTAAAATCAACTTAGTAGAACATTGATGAAGCTTCTAAGTTGATGTAATAGCTAGTAAGAATTAGTACAATACCAGATTTAGGTATCGATTATTGACTTTTTAACTGGATTTGGTGCCTTCGACATGAGCTAGGACCTTAAGGTTCTGCATGAAAGGAGGACTAGCAGCCGAATTGCACGCGAGATTGTGAACAGTGTTCATATGTAGTAAAAACCTGAGAAATCCGTCTGTATTCGACATTTGGTATGCAATCGACTTAAAGCCAGATCTTCACATTGGCCGCTCTTCTCTCTGAAACGGTTGTACATATCGTCTGCAAAGCTATGGCGCGTGTTGCGGTATGTGGAGACTCTAAAAGCAACATAGTAGAACACAGATGATGCTTGTAAATTGATGTAATAGCCAGTAAGAAGTAGTACAACTCAAGTTCTAGGTATCGATTATTGACTTTTTAGCTGGCTTTGGTGCCTTGGACATAGCTAGGACCATAAGATTCTGCATGAAAGGAGGGCTAGCAGCCGAGTTGCACGGGAGGATGTGAAAAGTGTTCATATGTAGTAAAAACCTGAGAAATCCGTCCGTTTTCGTCATTTGTTATCGAATCGACTTAACGCCAGGTCGTCACATTGGCCGCTCTTCTCTTTGAAACGGTTGTACATATCGTCTGAAAGCTATGTCGCGTGCTGTGGTATGCGGAGACACTGAAAGCACCATAGTAGGTCACAGATGAAACTTCTAAAATGATGAAATAGCCAGTAAGAATTAGTACAATACCAGTTTTATTTATCGATTATTGACTTTTTAGCAGGCTTTGGTGCCTTGGACATGAGCTAGGACCTTAAGATTCTGCATGAAAGGAGGACTAGCAGCCGAGTTGCACGGGAGGATGTGAAAAGTGTTCATATGTAGTAAAAACCTGAGAAATCCGTCCGTTTTCGTCATTTGTTATCGAATCGACTTAACGCCAGGTCGTCACATTGGCCGCTCTTCTCTTTGAAACGGTTGTACATATCGTCTGCAAAGCTATGTCACGTGTTGCGGTATGTGGAGACTCTAAAAGCACCATAGTAGAACACAGATGATGCTTGTAAGTTGATGTAATAGCCAGTAAGAAGTAGTACAACTCAAGTTTTAGGTATCGATTATTGACTTTTAGCTGGATTTGGTGCCTTGGACATGAGCTAGGACCTTAAGGTTCTGCATGAAAGGAGGACTAGCAGCCGAGTTGCACGTGAGAATGTGAAAAGTGTTCATATGTAGTAAAAACCTGAGAAATCCGTCCGTTTTCGTCATTTGTTATCGAATCGACTTAAAGCCAGGTCGTCACATTGGCCGCTCTTCTCTCAGAAACGGTTATACTTATCGTCTGAAAGCTATGTCACGTGCTGCGGTATGCGGAGACACTAAAAGCACCATAGTAGAACACAGATGAAGCTTCTAAGATGATGTAATAGCCAGTAAGAATTAATACAATACCAGTTTTAGGTATCGATTATTGACTTTTTAGCTGGATTTGGTGCCTTGGACATAGCTAGGACCATAAGATTCTGCATGAAAGGAGGACTAGCAGCCGAGTTGCACGGGAGAATGTGAAAAGTGTTCATATGTAGTAAAAACCTGAGAAATCCGTCCGTTTTCGTCATTTGTTATCGAATCGACTTAAAGCCAGATCGTCACATTGGCCGCTCTTCTCTCTGAAACGGTTGTACTTATCGTCTGCAAAGCTATGTCGCGTGCTGCGGTATGCGGAGACACTAAAAGCACCATAGTAGGACACAGATGAAGCTTCTAAGATGATGAAATAGCCAGTAAGATTTAGTACAATACCAGTTTTAGGTATCGATTATTGACTTTTTAGCAGGCTTTGGTGCCTTGGACATGAGGTAGGACCTTAAGATTCTGCATGAAAGGAGGACTAGCAGCCGAGTTGCATGGGAGGATGTGAAAAGTGTTCATATGTCGTAAAAACCTGAGAAATCCGTCCGTTTTCGTCATTTGTTATCGAATCGACTTATAGCCAGGACGTCGCATTGGTCGCTCTTCTCTCTGAAACAGTTGTACATATCGACTGCAAAGCTATGTCGCGTGTTGCGGTATGTGGAGACTCTAAAAGCACCATAGTAGAACACAGATGATGCTTGTAAGTTGATGTAATAGCCAGTAAGAAGTAGTACATCTCAAGTTCTAGGTATCGATTATTGACTTTTTAATTGGCTTTGGTGCCTTGGACATAGCTAGGACCATAAGATTCTGCATGAAAGGAGGACTAGCAGCCGAGTTGCACGGGAGAATGTGAAAAGTGTTCATATGTAGTAAAAACCTGAGATATTCGCCCATTTTCGTCATTTGTTATCGAATCGACTTAAAGCCGGATCGTCACATTGGCCGCTCTTCTCTCTGAAACGGTTGTTCTTATCGTCTGCAAAGCTATGTCGCGTGCTGCGGTATGTGGAGACACTAAAAGCACCATAGTAGAACACAGATGAAGCTTCTAAGTTGACGTAATAGCCAGTAAGAAGTAGTACAACTCAAGTTTTAGGTATCGATTATTGACTTTTTAATTGGCTTTGGTGCCTTGGACATAGCTAGGACCATAAGATTCTGCATGAAAGGAGGACTAGCAGCCGAGTTGCACGGGAGAATGTGAAAAGTGTTCATATGTAGTAAAAACCTGAGAAATCCGTCCGTTTTCGTCATTTGTTATCGAATCGACTTAAAGCTAGATCGTCACATTGGCCGCTCTTCTCTCTGAAACGGTTGTACTTATCGTCTGAAAGCTATGTTGCGTGCTGCGGTATGCGGAGACACTAAAAGCACCATAGTAGGACACAGATGAAGCTTCTAAGATGATGAAGTAGCCAGTAAGATGTAGTACAATTCTAGTTTTAAGTATCGATTATTGACTTTTTAGTTGGCTTTGGTGCCTTGGACATGAGCTAGGACCTTAAGATTCTGCATGAAAGGAGGACTAGCAGCCGAGTTGCACGGGAGGATGTGAAAAGTGTTCATATGTAGTAAAAACCTGAGAAATCCGCCCAATTTCGTCATTTGTTATCGAATCGACTTAAAGCCGGATCGTCACGTTGGCCGCTCTTCTCTCTGAAACGGTTGTACTTATCGTCTGCAAAGCTATGTCGCGTGCTGCGGTATGTGGAGACACTAAAAGCACCATAGTAGAACACAGATGAAGCTTCTAAGTTGATGTAATAGCCAGTAAGAAGTAGTACAACTCAAGTTTTAGGTATCGATTATTGACTTTTTAGCTGGCTTTGGTGCCTTGGACATAGCTAGGACCATAAGATTCTGCATGAAAGGAGGACTAGCAGCCGAGTTGCACGGGAGAATGTGAAAAGTGTTCATATGTAGTAAAAACCTGAGAAATCCGTCCGTTTTCGTCATTTGTTATCGGATCGACTTAAAGCCAGATCGTCACATTGGCCGCTCTTCTCTATGAAACGGTTGTACTTATCGTGTGAAAGCTATGTCGCGTGCTGCGGTATGCGGAGACACTAAAAGCACCATAGTAGGACACAGATGAAGCTTCTAAGATGATGAAATAGCCAGTAAGAATTAGTACAATACCAGTTTTAAGTATCGATTATTGACATTTTAGCAGGCTTTGGTGCCTTGGACATGAGGTAGGACCTTAAGATTCTGCATGAAAGGAGGACTAGCAGCCGAGTTACACGGGAGGATGTGAAAAGTGTTCATATGTAGCAAAAACCTGCGAAATCCGTCCGATTTCGTCATTTGTTATCGAATCGACTTAAAGCAAGGTCGTCACATTGGCCGCTCTTCTCTCTGAAACGTTTGTACTTATCGTCTGCAAAGCTATGTCGCGTGTTTGCGGTATGTGGAGACTCTAAAAGCACCATAGTAGAACACAGATTATGCTTGTAAGTTGATGTAATAGCCAGTAAGAAGTAGTACAACTCAAGTTCTAGGTATCGATTATTGAATTTTTAGCTGGCTTTGGTGCCATGGACATGAGCTAGGACCATAAGATTCAGCATGAAAGGAGGGCTAGCAGCCGAGTTGCCCGGGAGGATGTGAAAAGTGTTCATATGTAGTAAAAACCTGAGAAATCCGCCCATTTTCGTCATTTGTTATCGAATCGACTTAAAGCCGGATCGTCACATTGGCCGCTCAACTCTCTGAAACGGTTGTACTTATCGTCTGCAAAGCTATGTCGCGTGCTGCGGTATGTGGAGACACTAAAAGCACCATAGTAGAACACAGATGAAGCTTCTAAGTTGATGTAATAGCCAGTAAGAAGTAGTACAACTCAAGTTTTAGGTATCATTATTGACTTTTTAGCTGGCTTTGGTGCGTTGGACATAGCTAGGACCATAAGATTCTGCATGAAAGGAGGACTAGCAGCCGAGTTGCACGGGAGAATGTGAAAAGTGTTCATATGTAGTAAAATCCTGAGAAATCCGTCCGTTTTCGTCATTTGTTATCGAATCGACTTAAAGCCAGATCGTCACATTGGCCGCTCTCCTCTCTGAAACGGTTGTACTTATCGTCTGAAAGCTATGTCGCGTGCTGCGGTATGCGGAGACACTGAAAGCACCATAGTAGGACACAGATGAAGCTTCTAAGATGATGAAATAGCCAGTAAGAATTAGTACAATACCAGTTTTAGGTATCGATTATTGACTTTTTAGCAGGCTTTGGTGCCTTGGACATGAGCTAGGACCTTAAGATTCTGCATGAAAGGAGGACCAGCAGCCGAATTGCACGCGAGATTGTGAAAAGTGTTCATATGTAGTAAAAACCTGAGAAATCCGTCTGTATTCGTCATTTGGTATGGAATCGACTTAAAGCCAGATCGTCACATTGGCCGCTCTTCTCTCTGAAACGGTTGTACTTATCGTCTGCAAAGCTATGTCGCGTGCTGCGGTTTGTGGAGACACTAAAAGCACCATAGTAGAACACAGATGAAGCTTCTAAGTTGATGTAATAGCCAGTAAGAAGTAGTACAATTCAAGTTTTAGGTATCGATTATTGACTTTTTAGCTGGCTTTGGTGCATTGGACGTGAGCTAGGACCTTAAGATTCTGCATGAAAGGAGGACTAGCAGCCGAGTTGCATGGGAGAATGTGAAACGTGTTCATATGTATTAAAAACCTGAGAAATCCGTCCGTTTTCGTCATTTGTTATCGAATCGACTCAAAGCCAGATCGTCGCATTGGCCGCTCTTCTCTCTGAAACGGTTGTACTTATCGTCTGAAAGCTATGTCGCGTGCTGCGGTATGCGGAGACACTAAAAGCAACATAGTAGAACACAGATGAAGCTTCTACGATGATGTAATAGCCAGTAAGAATTAGTACAATACCAGTTTTACGTATCGGTTATTGACTTTTTAGCTGGCTTTGGTACCTTGGACATGAGATAGGACCTTAAGATTCTGCATGAAAGGAGGACTAGCAGCCGAATTGCACGGGAGAATGTGAAAAGTGTTCATATGTAGTAAAAACCTGAGAAATCCGTCCGTTTTCTTCATTTGTTACGGAATCGATTTAAAGCCAGGTCGTCACATTGTCCGCTCTTCTCTCTGAAACGGTTGTACATATCGTCTGCAAAGCTATTTCGCGTGCTGCGATATGCGGGGACACTAAAATCACCTTAGTAGAACATTGATGAAGCTTCTAAGTTGATGTAATAGCTAGTAAGAATTAGTACAATACCAGATTTAGGTATCGATTATTGACTTTTTAGCTGGATTTGGTGCCTTCGACATGAGCTAGGACCTTAAGGTTCTGCATGAAAGGAGGACTAGCAGCCGAATTGCACGCGAGATTGTGAAAAGTGTTCATATGTAGTAAAAACCTGAGAAATCCGTCTGTATTCGTCATTTGGTATGCAATCGACTTAAAGCCAGATCTTCACATTGGCCGCTCTTCTCTCTGAAACGGTTGTACATATCGTCTGCAAAGCTATGTCGCGTGTTGCGGTATGTGGAGACTCTAAAAGCACCATAGTAGAACACAGATTAAGCTTCTAGGTTGATGTAATAGCCAGTAAGAAGTAGTACAACTCAAGTTCTAGGTATCGATTATTGACTTTTTAGCTGGCTTTGGTGCCTTGGACATAGCTAGGACCATAAGATTCTGCATGAAAGGATGACTAGCAGCCGAGTTGCACGGGAGAATGTGAAAAGTGTTCATATGTAGTAAAATCCTGAGAAATCCGTCCGTTTTCGTCATTTGTTATCGAATCGACTTAAAGCCAGATCGTCACATTGACCGCTCTTCTCTCTGAAACGGATGTACTTATCGTCTGAAAGCTATGTCGCGTGCTGCGGTATGCGGAGACACTGAAAGCACCATAGTAGGACACAGATGAAACTTCTAAGATGATGAAATAGCCAGTAAGAATTAGTACAATACCAGTTTTAGGTATCGATTATTGACTTTTTAGCAGGCTTTGGTGCCTTGGACATGAGCTAGGACCTTAAGATTCTGCATGAAAGGAGGACTAGCAGCCGAGTTGCACGGGAGAATGTGAAAAGTGTTCATATGTAGTAAAATCCTGAGAAATCCGTCCGTTTTCGTCATTTGTTATCGAATCGACTTAAAGCCAGGTCGTCACATTGTCCGCTCTTCTCTCTGAAACGGTTGTACATATCGTCTGCAAAGCTATGTCGCGTGCTGCGATATGCGGGGACACTAAAATCAACTTAGTAGAACATTGATGAAGCTTCTAAGTTGATGTAATAGCTAGTAAGAATTAGTACAATACCAGATTTAGGTATCGATTATTGACTTTTTAACTGGATTTGGTGCCTTCGACATGAGCTAGGACCTTAAGGTTCTGCATGAAAGGAGGACTAGCAGCCGAATTGCACGCGAGATTGTGAACAGTGTTCATATGTAGTAAAAACCTGAGAAATCCGTCTGTATTCGACATTTGGTATGCAATCGACTTAAAGCCAGATCTTCACATTGGCCGCTCTTCTCTCTGAAACGGTTGTACATATCGTCTGCAAAGCTATGGCGCGTGTTGCGGTATGTGGAGACTCTAAAAGCAACATAGTAGAACACAGATGATGCTTGTAAATTGATGTAATAGCCAGTAAGAAGTAGTACAACTCAAGTTCTAGGTATCGATTATTGACTTTTTAGCTGGCTTTGGGGCCTTGGACATAGCTAGGACCATAAGATTCTGCATGAAAGGAGGACTAGCAGCCGAGTTGCACGGGAGGATGTGAAAAGTGTTCATATGTAGTAAAAACCTGAGAAATCCGTCCGTTTTCGTCATTTGTTATCGAATCGACTTAACGCCAGGTCGTCACATTGGCCGCTCTTCTCTTTGAAACGGTTGTACATATCGTCTGAAAGCTATGTCGCGTGCTGTGGTATGCGGAGACACTGAAAGCACCATAGTAGGTCACAGATGAAACTTCTAAAATGATGAAATAGCCAGTAAGAATTAGTACAATACCAGTTTTATTTATCGATTATTGACTTTTTAGCAGGCTTTGGTGCCTTGGACATGAGCTAGGACCTTAAGATTCTGCATGAAAGGAGGACTAGCAGCCGAGTTGCACGGGAGGATGTGAAAAGTGTTCATATGTAGTAAAAACCTGAGAAATCCGTCCGTTTTCGTCATTTGTTATCGAATCGACTTAACGCCAGGTCGTCACATTGGCCGCTCTTCTCTTTGAAACGGTTGTACATATCGTCTGCAAAGCTATGTCACGTGTTGCGGTATGTGGAGACTCTAAAAGCACCATAGTAGAACACAGATGATGCTTGTAAGTTGATGTAATAGCCAGTAAGAAGTAGTACAACTCAAGTTCTAGGTATCGATTATTGACTTTTTAGCTGGCTTTGGTGCCTTGGACATGAGCTAGCACCATAAGATTCTGCATGAAAGGAGGACTAGCAGCCGAGTTGCACGGGAGAATGTGAAAAGTGTTCATATGTAGTAAAAACCTGAGAAATCCGTCCGTTTTCGTCATTTGTTATCGAATCGACTTAAAGCCAGATCGTCACATGGGCCGCTCTTCTCTCTGAAACGGTTGTACGTATCGTCTGAAAGCTATGTCGCGTGCTCCAGTATGCGGAGACACTAAAAGCACCATAGTAGAACATAGATGAAGCTTCCAAGGTGATGTAATAGCCAGTAAGAATTAGTACAATACCAGATTTAGGTATCGATTATTGACTTTTTAGCTGGATTTGGTGCCTTGGACATGAGCTAGGACCTTAAGATTCTGCATGAAAGGAGGACTAGGAGCCGAATTGCACGCGAGATTGTGAAAAGTGTTCATATGTAGTAAAATCCTGAGGAATCCGTCTGTATTCGTCATTTGGTATGGAATCGATTTAAAGCCAGGTCGTCACATTGTCCGCTCTTCTCTCTGAAACGGTTGTACATATCGTCTGCAAAGCTATGTCGCGTGCTGCGATATGCGGGGACACTAAAATCACCTTAGTAGAACATTGATGAAGCTTCTAAGTTGATGTAATAGCTAGTAAGAATTAGTACAATACCAGATTTAGGTATCGATTATTGGCTTTTTAGCTGGATTTGGTGCCTTCGACATGAGCTAGGACCTTAAGGTTCTGCATGAAAGGAGGACTAGCAGCCGAATTGCACGCGAGATTGTGAAAAGTGTTCATATGTAGTAAAAACCTGAGAAATCCGTCTGTATTCGTCATTTGGTATGCAATCGACTTAAAGCCAGATCTTCACATTGGCCGCTCTTCTCTCTGAAACGGTTGTACATATCGTCTGCAAAGCTATGTCGCGTGTTGCGGTATGTGGAGACTCTAAAAGCACCATAGTAGAACACAGATTAAGCTTCTAGGTTGATGTAATAGCCAGTAAGAAGTAGTACAACTCAAGTTCTAGGTATCGATTATTGACTTTTTAGCTGGCTTTGGTGCCTTGGACATAGCTAGGACCATAAGATTCTGCATGAAAGGATGACTAGCAGCCGAGTTGCACGGGAGAATGTGAAAAGTGTTCATATGTAGTAAAATCCTGAGAAATCCGTCCGTTTTCGTCATTTGTTATCGAATCGACTTAAAGCCAGATCGTCACATTGACCGCTCTTCTCTCTGAAACGGTTGTACTTATCGTCTGAAAGCTATGTCGCGTGCTGCGGTATGCGGAGACACTGAAAGCACCATAGTAGGACACAGATGAAACTTCTAAGATGATGAAATAGCCAGTAAGAATTAGTACAATACCAGTTTTAGGTATCGATTATTGACTTTTTAGCAGGCTTTGGTGCCTTGGACATGAGCTAGGACCTTAAGATTCTGCATGAAAGGAGGACTAGCAGCCGAGTTGCACGGGAGGATGTGAAAAGTTTTCATATGTAGTAAAAACCTGAGAAATCCGTCCGTTTTCGTCATTTGTTATCGAATCGACTTAAAGCCAGGTCGTCACATTGTCCGCTCTTCTCTCTGAAACGGTTGTACATATCGTCTGCAAAGCTATGTCGCGTGCTGCGATATGCGGGGACACTAAAATCAACTTAGTAGAACATTGATGAAGCTTCTAAGTTGATGTAATAGCTAGTAAGAATTAGTACAATACCAGATTTAGGTATCGATTATTGACTTTTTAGCTGGATTTGGTGCCTTCGACATGAGCTAGGACCTTAAGGTTCTGCATGAAAGGAGGACTAGCAGCCGAATTGCACGCGAGATTGTGAAAAGTGTTCATATGTAGTAAAAACCTGAGAAATCCGTCTGTATTCGTCATTTGGTATGCAATCGACTTAAAGCCAGATCTTCACATTGGCCGCTCTTCTCTCTGAAACGGTTGTACATATCGTCTGCAAAGCTATGTCGCGTGTTGCGGTATGTGGAGACTCTAAAAGCACCATAGTAGAACACAGATTAAGCTTCTAGGTTGATGTAATAGCCAGTAAGAAGTAGTACAACTCAAGTTCTAGGTATCGATTATTGACTTTTTAGCTGGCTTTGGTGCCTTGGACATAGCTAGGACCATAAGATTCTGCATGAAAGGATGACTAGCAGCCGAGTTGCACGGGAGAATGTGAAAGGTGTTCATATGTAGTAAAATCCTGAGAAATCCGTCCGTTTTCGTCATTTGTTATCGAATCGACTTAAAGCCAGATCGTCACATTGACCGCTCTTCTCTCTGAAACGGTTGTACTTATCGTCTGAAAGCTATGTCGCGTGCTGCGGTATGCGGAGACACTGAAAGCACCATAGTAGGACACAGATGAAACTTCTAAGATGATGAAATAGCCAGTAAGAATTAGTACAATACCAGTTTTAGGTATCGATTATTGACTTTTTAGCAGGCTTTGGTGCCTTGGACATGAGCTAGGACCTTAAGATTCTGCATGAAAGGAGGACTAGCAGCCGAGTTGCACGGGAGGATGTGAAAAGTTTTCATATGTAGTAAAAACCTGAGAAATCCGTCCGTTTTCGTCATTTGTTATCGAATCGACTTAAAGCCAGGTCGTCACATTGTCCGCTCTTCTCTCTGAAACGGTTGTACATATCGTCTGCAAAGCTATGTCGCGTGCTGCGATATGCGGGGACACTAAAATCAACTTAGTAGAACATTGATGAAGCTTCTAAGTTGATGTAATAGCTAGTAAGAATTAGTACAATACCAGATTTAGGTATCGATTATTGACTTTTTAACTGGATTTGGTGCCTTCGACATGAGCTAGGACCTTAAGGTTCTGCATGAAAGGAGGACTAGCAGCCGAATTGCACGCGAGATTGTGAACAGTGTTCATATGTAGTAAAAACCTGAGAAATCCGTCCGTTTTCGTCATTTGTTATCGAATCGACTTAAAGCCAGATCGTCACATTGGCCGCTCTTCTCTCTGAAACGGTTGTACGTATCGTCTGAAAGCTATGTCGCGTGCTCCAGTATGCGGAGACACTAAAAGCACCATAGTAGAACATAGATGAAGCTTCCAAGGTGATGTAATAGCCAGTAAGAATTAGTACAATACCAGATTTAGGTATCGATTATTGACTTTTTAGCTGGATTTGTTGCCTTGGACATGAGCTAGGACCTTAAGATTCTGCATGAAAGGAGGACTAGGAGCCGAATTGCACGCGAGATTGTGAAAAGTGTTCATATGTAGTAAAATCCTGAGGAATCCGTCTGTATTCGTCATTTGGTATGGAATCGATTTAAAGCCAGGTCGTCACATTGTCCGCTCTTCTCTCTGAAACGGTTGTACATATCGTCTGCAAAGCTATGTCGCGTGCTGCGATATGCGGGGACACTAAAATCACCTTAGTAGAACATTGATGAAGCTTCTAAGTTGATGTAATAGCTAGTAAGAATTAGTACAATACCAGATTTAGGTATCGATTATTGACTTTTTAGCTGGATTTGGTGCCTTCGACATGAGCTAGGACCTTAAGGTTCTGCATGAAAGGAGGACTAGCAGCCGAATTGCACGCGAGATTGTGAAAAGTGTTCATATGTAGTAAAAACCTGAGAAATCCGTCTGTATTCGTCATTTGGTATGCAATCGACTTAAAGCCAGATCTTCACATTGGCCGCTCTTCTCTCTGAAACGGTTGTACATATCGTCTGCAAAGCTATGTCGCGTGTTGCGGTATGTGGAGACTCTAAAAGCACCATAGTAGAACACAGATTAAGCTTCTAGGTTGATGTAATAGCCAGTAAGAAGTAGTACAACTCAAGTTCTAGGTATCGATTATTGACTTTTTAGCTGGCTTTGGTGCCTTGGACATAGCTAGGACCATAAGATTCTGCATGAAAGGATGACTAGCAGCCGAGTTGCACGGGAGAATGTGAAAAGTGTTCATATGTAGTAAAATCCTGGGAAATCCGTCCGTTTTCGTCATTTGTTATCGAATCGACTTAAAGCCAGATCGTCACATTGACCGCTCTTCTCTCTGAAACGGTTGTACTTATCGTCTGAAAGCTATGTCGCGTGCTGCGGTATGCGGAGACACTGAAAGCACCATAGTAGGACACAGATGAAACTTCTAAGATGATGAAATAGCCAGTAAGAATTAGTACAATACCAGTTTTAGGTATCGATTATTGACTTTTTAGCAGGCTTTGGTGCCTTGGACATGAGCTAGGACCTTAAGATTCTGCATGAAAGGAGGACTAGCAGCCGAGTTGCACGGGAGGATGTGAAAAGTTTTCATATGTAGTAAAAACCTGAGAAATCCGTCCGTTTTCGTCATTTGTTATCGAATCGACTTAAAGCCAGGTCGTCACATTGTCCGCTCTTCTCTCTGAAACGGTTGTACATATCGTCTGCAAAGCTATGTCGCGTGCTGCGATATGCGGGGACACTAAAATCAACTTAGTAGAACATTGATGAAGCTTCTAAGTTGATGTAATAGCTAGTAAGAATTAGTACAATACCAGATTTAGGTATCGATTATTGACTTTTTAACTGGATTTGGTGCCTTCGACATGAGCTAGGACCTTAAGGTTCTGCATGAAAGGAGGACTAGCAGCCGAATTGCACGCGAGATTGTGAACAGTGTTCATATGTAGTAAAAACCTGAGAAATCCGTCTGTATTCGACATTTGGTATGCAATCGACTTAAAGCCAGATCTTCACATTGGCCGCTCTTCTCTCTGAAACGGTTGTACATATCGTCTGCAAAGCTATGGCGCGTGTTGCGGTATGTGGAGACTCTAAAAGCAACATAGTAGAACACAGATGATGCTTGTAAATTGATGTAATAGCCAGTAAGAAGTAGTACAACTCAAGTTCTAGGTATCGATTATTGACTTTTTAGCTGGCTTTGGTGCCTTGGACATAGCTAGGACCATAAGATTCTGCATGAAAGGAGGGCTAGCAGCCGAGTTGCACGGGAGGATGTGAAAAGTGTTCATATGTAGTAAAAACCTGAGAAATCCGTCCGTTTTCGTCATTTGTTATCGAATCGACTTAACGCCAGGTCGTCACATTGGCCGCTCTTCTCTTTGAAACGGTTGTACATATCGTCTGAAAGCTATGTCGCGTGCTGTGGTATGCGGAGACACTGAAAGCACCATAGTAGGTCACAGATGAAACTTCTAAAATGATGAAATAGCCAGTAAGAATTAGTACAATACCAGTTTTATTTATCGATTATTGACTTTTTAGCAGGCTTTGGTGCCTTGGACATGAGCTAGGACCTTAAGATTCTGCATGAAAGGAGGACTAGCAGCCGAGTTGCACGGGAGGATGTGAAAAGTGTTCATATGTAGTAAAAACCTGAGAAATCCGTCCGTTTTCGTCATTTGTTATCGAATCGACTTAACGCCAGGTCGTCACATTGGCCGCTCTTCTCTTTGAAACGGTTGTACATATCGTCTGCAAAGCTATGTCACGTGTTGCGGTATGTGGAGACTCTAAAAGCACCATAGTAGAACACAGATGATGCTTGTAAGTTGATGTAATAGCCAGTAAGAAGTAGTACAACTCAAGTTCTAGGTATCGATTATTGACTTTTTAGCTGGCTTTGGTGCCTTGGACATGAGCTAGCACCATAAGATTCTGCATGAAAGGAGGACTAGCAGCCGAGTTGCACGGGAGAATGTGAAAAGTGTTCATATGTAGTAAAAACCTGAGAAATCCGTCCGTTTTCGTCATTTGTTATCGAATCGACTTAAAGCCAGATCGTCACATTGGCCGCTCTTCTCTCTGAAACGGTTGTACGTATCGTCTGAAAGCTATGTCGCGTGCTCCAGTATGCGGAGACACTAAAAGCACCATAGTAGAACATAGATGAAGCTTCCAAGGTGATGTAATAGCCAGTAAGAATTAGTACAATACCAGATTTAGGTATCGATTATTGACTTTTTAGCTGGATTTGGTGCCTTGGACATGAGCTAGGACCTTAAGATTCTGCATGAAAGGAGGACTAGGAGCCGAATTGCACGCGAGATTGTGAAAAGTGTTCATATGTAGTAAAATCCTGAGGAATCCGTCTGTATTCGTCATTTGGTATGGAATCGATTTAAAGCCAGGTCGTCACATTGTCCGCTCTTCTCTCTGAAACGGTTGTACATATCGTCTGCAAAGCTATGTCGCGTGCTGCGATATGCGGGGACACTAAAATCACCTTAGTAGAACATTGATGAAGCTTCTAAGTTGATGTAATAGCTAGTAAGAATTAGTACAATACCAGATTTAGGTATCGATTATTGGCTTTTTAGCTGGATTTGGTGCCTTCGACATGAGCTAGGACCTTAAGGTTCTGCATGAAAGGAGGACTAGCAGCCGAATTGCACGCGAGATTGTGAAAAGTGTTCATATGTAGTAAAAACCTGAGAAATCCGTCTGTATTCGTCATTTGGTATGCAATCGACTTAAAGCCAGATCTTCACATTGGCCGCTCTTCTCTCTGAAACGGTTGTACATATCGTCTGCAAAGCTATGTCGCGTGTTGCGGTATGTGGAGACTCTAAAAGCACCATAGTAGAACACAGATTAAGCTTCTAGGTTGATGTAATAGCCAGTAAGAAGTAGTAAAACTCAAGTTCTAGGTATCGATTATTGACTTTTTAGCTGGCTTTGGTGCCTTGGACATAGCTAGGACCATAAGATTCTGCATGAAAGGATGACTAGCAGCCGAGTTGCACGGGAGAATGTGAAAAGTGTTCATATGTAGTAAAATCCTGAGAAATCCGTCCGTTTTCGTCATTTGTTATCGAATCGACTTAAAGCCAGATCGTCACATTGACCGCTCTTCTCTCTGAAACGGTTGTACTTATCGTCTGAAAGCTATGTCGCGTGCTGCGGTATGCGGAGACACTGAAAGCACCATAGTAGGACACAGATGAAACTTCTAAGATGATGAAATAGCCAGTAAGAATTAGTACAATACCAGTTTTAGGTATCGATTATTGACTTTTTAGCAGGCTTTGGTGCCTTGGACATGAGCTAGGACCTTAAGATTCTGCATGAAAGGAGGACTAGCAGCCGAGTTGCACGGGAGGATGTGAAAAGTTTTCATATGTAGTAAAAACCTGAGAAATCCGTCCGTTTTCGTCATTTGTTATCGAATCGACTTAAAGCCAGGTCGTCACATTGTCCGCTCTTCTCTCTGAAACGGTTGTACATATCGTCTGCAAAGCTATGTCGCGTGCTGCGATATGCGGGGACACTAAAATCAACTTAGTAGAACATTGATGAAGCTTCTAAGTTGATGTAATAGCTAGTAAGAATTAGTACAATACCAGATTTAGGTATCGATTATTGACTTTTTAACTGGATTTGGTGCCTTCGACATGAGCTAGGACCTTAAGGTTCTGCATGAAAGGAGGACTAGCAGCCGAATTGCACGCGAGATTGTGAACAGTGTTCATATGTAGTAAAAACCTGAGAAATCCGTCTGTATTCGACATTTGGTATGCAATCGACTTAAAGCCAGATCTTCACATTGGCCGCTCTTCTCTCTGAAACGGTTGTACATATCGTCTGCAAAGCTATGGCGCGTGTTGCGGTATGTGGAGACTCTAAAAGCAACATAGTAGAACACAGATGATGCTTGTAAATTGATGTAATAGCCAGTAAGAAGTAGTACAACTCAAGTTCTAGGTATCGATTATTGACTTTTTAGCTGGCTTTGGTGCCTTGGACATAGCTAGGACCATAAGATTCTGCATGAAAGGAGGACTAGCAGCCGAGTTGCACGGGAGGATGTGAAAAGTGTTCATATGTGGTAAAAACCTGAGAAATCCGTCCGTTTTCGTCATTTGTTATCGAATCGACTTAACGCCAGGTCGTCACATTGGCCGCTCTTCTCTTTGAAACGGTTGTACATATCGTCTGAAAGCTATGTCGCGTGCTGTGGTATGCGGAGACACTGAAAGCACCATAGTAGGTCACAGATGAAACTCCTAAAATGATGAAATAGCCAGTAAGAATTAGTACAATACCAGTTTTATTTATCGATTATTGACTTTTTAGCAGGCTTTGGTGCCTTGGACATGAGCTAGGACCTTAAGATTCTGCATGAAAGGAGGACTAGCAGCCGAGTTGCACGGGAGGATGTGAAAAGTGTTCATATGTAGTAAAAACCTGAGAAATCCGTCCGTTTTCGTCATTTGTTATCGAATCGACTTAACGCCAGGTCGTCACATTGGCCGCTCTTCTCTTTGAAACGGTTGTACATATCGTCTGCAAAGCTATGTCACGTGTTGCGGTATGTGAAGACTCTAAAAGCACCATAGTAGAACACAGATGATGCTTGTAAGTTGATGTAATAGCCAGTAAGAAGTAGTACAACTCAAGTTCTAGGTATCGATTATTGACTTTTTAGCTGGCTTTGGTGCCTTGGACATGAGCTAGCACCATAAGATTCTGCATGAAAGGAGGACTAGCAGCCGAGTTGCACGGGAGAATGTGAAAAGTGTTCATATGTAGTAAAAACCTGAGAAATCCGTCCGTTTTCGTCATTTGTTATCGAATCGACTTAAAGCCAGATCGTCACATTGGCCGCCCTTCTCTCTGAAACGGTTGTACGTATCGTCTGAAAGCTATGTCGCGTGCTCCAGTATGCGGAGACACTAAAAGCACCATAGTAGAACATAGATGAAGCTTCCAAGATGATGTAATAGCCAGTAAGAATTAGTACAATACCAGATTTAGGTATCGATTATTGACTTTTTAGCTGGATTTGGTGCCTTGGACATGAGCTAGGACCTTAAGATTCTGCATGAAAGGAGGACTAGGAGCCGAATTGCACGCGAGATTGTGAAAAGTGTTCATATGTCGTAAAATCCTGAGGAATCCGTCTGTATTCGTCATTTGGTATGGAATCGATTTAAAGCCAGGTCGTCACATTGTCCGCTCTTCTCTCTGAAACGGTTGTACATATCGTCTGCAAAGCTATGTCGCGTGCTGCGATATGCGGGGACACTAAAATCACCTTAGTAGAACATTGATGAAGCTTCTAAGTTGATGTAATAGCTAGTAAGAATTAGTACAATACCAGATTTAGGTATCGATTATTGACTTTTTAGCTGGATTTGGTGCCTTCGACATGAGCTAGGACCTTAAGGTTCTGCATGAAAGGAGGACTAGCAGCCGAATTGCACGCGAGATTGTGAAAAGTGTTCATATGTAGTAAAAACCTGAGAAATCCGTCTGTATTCGTCATTTGGTATGCAATCGACTTAAAGCCAGATCTTCACATTGGCCGCTCTTCTCTCTGAAACGGTTGTACTTATCGTCTGCAAAGCTATATCGCGTGCTGCGGTATGTGGAGACACTAAAAGCACCATTGTCGAACACAGATGAAGCTTCTAAGTTGATGTAATAGCCAGTAAGAAGTAGTACAACTCAAGTTTTAGGTATCTATTATTGACTTTTTAGCTGGCTTTGGTGCCTTGGACATGAGCTAGGACCATAAGATTCAGCATGAAAGGAGGACTAGCAGCCGAGTTGCATGGGAGAATGTGAAACGTGTTCATATGTAGTAAAAACCTGAGAAATTCGTCCGTTTTCGTCATTTGTTATCGAATCGACTTAAAGCCAGATCGTCGCATTGGCCGCTCTTCTCTCTGAAACGGTTGTACTTATCGTCTGAAAGCTATGTCGCGTGCTGCGGTATGCGGAGACACTAAAAGCACCATTGTAGAACACAGATGAAGCTTCTAAGATGATGTAATAGCCAGTAAGAATTAGTACAATACCAGATTTAGGTATCGATTATTGAATTTTCAGCTGGATTTGGTGCCTTGGACATGAGCTAGGACCTTAAGATTCTGCATGAAAGGAGGACTAGCAGCCGAATTGCACGCGAGATTGTGAAAAGTGTTCATATGTAGTAAAAACCTGAGAAATCCGTCTGTATTCGTCATTTGGTATGGAATCGACTTAAAGCCAGATTGTCACATTGGCCGCTCTTCTCTCTGAAACGGTTGTACTTATCGTCTGCAAAGCTATGTCGCGTGCTGCGGTTTAAGGAGACACTAAAAGCACCATAGTAGAACACAGATGAAGCTTCTAAGATGATGTAATAGCCAGTAAGATGTAGTACAATTCAAGTGTTAGGTATCGATTATTGACTTTTTAGCTGGCTTTGGTGCCTTGGACATGAGCTAGGACCTTAAGATTCTGCAAGAAAGGAGGACTAGCTGCCGAGTTGCACGGGAGAATGTGAAAAGTGTTCATATGTAGTAAAAACGTGAGAAATCCGTCCGTTTTCGTCATTTGTTATCGAATCGACTTAAAGCCAGATCGTCACATAGGCCGCTCTTCGCTCTGAAACGGTTGTACTTATCGTCTGCAAAGCTATGTCGCTTGCTGCAGTAAGCGGAGACACTAATAGCACCATAGTAGAACACAGATGAAGCTTCTAAGTTGATGTAATAGCCAGTAAGAAGTAGTACAATTCAAGTTTTAGGTATCGATTATTGACTTTTTAGCTGGCCTTGGTGCATTGGACGTGAGCTAGGACCTTAAGATTCTGCATGAAAGGAGGACTAGCAGCCGAGTAGCAAGGGAGAATGTGAAAAGTGTTCATATGTAGTAAAAACCTGAAAATCCGTCCGTTTTCTTCATTTGTTATGGAATCGATTTAAAGCCAGGTCGTCACATTAGCCGCTCTTCTCTCTGAAACGGTTGTACATATCGTCTGCAGAGCTATGTCGCGTGCTGCGATATGCGGGGACACTAAATTCACCATAGTAGAACATTGATGAAGCTTCTAAGTTGATGTAATAGCTAGTAAGAATTAGTACAATACCAGATTTAGGTATCGATTATTGACTTTTTAGCTGGATTTGGTGCCTTGGACATGAGCTAGGACCTTAAGATTCTGCATGAAAGGAGGACTAGCAGGCGAGTTGCACGGGAGAATGTGAAAAGTGTTCATACGTAGTAAAAACCTGAGAAATCCGTCCGTTTTCGTCATTTGTTATCGAATCGACTTAAAGCCAGGTCGTCACATTGGCCGATCTTCTGTCTGAAACGGTTGTACATATCGTCTGCAAAGCTATGTCGCGTGTTGCGGTATGTGGAGACTCTAAAAGCACCATAGTAGAACACAGATGAAGCTTCTAAGTTGATGTAATAGCCAGTAAGAAGTAGTACATCTCAAGTTCTAGGTATCGATTATTGACTTTTTAGCTGGCTTTGGTGCCTTGGACATGAGCTAGGACCATACGATTCTGCATGAAACGAGGACTAGCAGCTGAGTTGCCCGAGAGAATGTGAAAAGTGTTCATATGTAGTAAAAACCTGAGAAATCCGTCCGTTTTCGTCATTTGTTATCGAATCGACTTAAAGCCAGATCGTCACATTGGCCGCTCTTCTCTCTGAAACGGTTGTACTTATCGTCTGAAAGCTATGTCGCGTGCTGCGGTATGCGGAGACACTAAAAGCACCATAGTAGATCACAGATGAAGCTTCTAAGATGATGTAATAGCCAGTAAGAAGTAGTACAACTCAAGTTTTAGGTATCGATTATTGACTTTTTAGCAGGCTTTGGTGCCTTGGACATGAGCTAGGACCTTAAGATTCTGCATGAAAGGAGGACTAGCAGCCGAGTTGCACGGGAGGATGTGAAAAGTTTTCATATGTAGTAAAAACCTGAGAAATCCGTCCGTTTTCGTCATTTGTTATCGAATCGACTTAAAGCCAGGTCGTCACATTGTCCGCTCTTCTCTCTGAAACGGTTGTACATATCGTCTGCAAAGCTATGTCGCGTGCTGCGATATGCGGGGACACTAAAATCACCTTAGTAGAACATTGATGAAGCTTCTAAGTTGATGTAATAGCTAGTAAGAATTAGTACAATACCAGATTTAGGTATCGATTATTGACTTTTTAACTGGATTTGGTGCCTTCGACATGAGCTAGGACCTTAAGGTTCTGCATGAAAGGAGGACTAGCAG
Source organism: Schistocerca gregaria (assembly GCF_023897955.1). Taxonomy (NCBI): domain Eukaryota; kingdom Metazoa; phylum Arthropoda; class Insecta; order Orthoptera; family Acrididae; genus Schistocerca; species Schistocerca gregaria. The sequence goes on along the minus strand of NW_026061824.1, from coordinate 17,012,073 downwards.
CCGAATTGCACGCGAGATTGTGAACAGTGTTCATATGTAGTAAAAACCTGAGAAATCCGTCTGTATTCGACATTTGGTATGCAATCGACTTAAAGCCAGATCTTCACATTGGCCGCTCTTCTCTCTGAAACGGTTGTACATATCGTCTGCAAAGCTATGGCGCGTGTTGCGGTATGTGGAGACTCTAAAAGCAACATAGTAGAACACAGATGATGCTTGTAAGTTGATGTAATAGCCAGTAAGAAGTAGTACAACTCAAGTTCTAGGTATCGATTATTGACTTTTTAGCTGGCTTTGGTGCCTTGGACATAGCTAGGACCATAAGATTCTGCATGAAAGGAGGACTAGCAGCCGAGTTGCACGGGAGGATGTGAAAAGTGTTCATATGTAGTAAAAACCTGAGAAATCCGTCCGTTTTCGTCATTTGTTATCGAATCGACTTAACGCCAGGTCGTCACATTGGCCGCTCTTCTCTTTGAAACGGTTGTACATATCGTCTGAAAGCTATGTCGCGTGCTGTGGTATGCGGAGACACTGAAAGCACCATAGTAGGTCACAGATGAAACTTCTAAAATGATGAAATAGCCAGTAAGAATTAGTACAATACCAGTTTTATTTATCGATTATTGACTTTTTAGCAGGCTTTGGTGCCTTGGACATGAGCTAGGACCTTAAGATTCTGCATGAAAGGAGGACTAGCAGCCGAGTTGCACGGGAGGATGTGAAAAGTGTTCATATGTAGTAAAAACCTGAGAAATCCGTCCGTTTTCGTCATTTGTTATCGAATCGACTTAACGCCAGGTCGTCACATTGGCCGCTCTTCTCTTTGAAACGGTTGTACATATCGTCTGCAAAGCTATGTCACGTGTTGCGGTATGTGGAGACTCTAAAAGCACCATAGTAGAACACAGATGATGCTTGTAAGTTGATGTAATAGCCAGTAAGAAGTAGTACAACTCAAGTTCTAGGTATCGATTATTGACTTTATAGCTGGCTTTGGTGCCTTGGACATGAGCTAGCACCATAAGATTCTGCATGAAAGGAGGACTAGCAGCCGAGTTGCACGGGAGAATGTGAAAAGTGTTCATATGTAGTAAAAACCTGAGAAATCCGTCCGTTTTCGTCATTTGTTATCGAATCGACTTAAAGCCAGATCGTCACATTGGCCGCTCTTCTCTCTGAAACGGTTGTACGTATCGTCTGAAAGCTATGTCGCGTGCTCCAGTATGCGGAGACACTAAAAGCACCATAGTAGAACATAGATGAAGCTTCCAAGATGATGTAATAGCCAGTAAGAATTAGTACAATACCAGATTTAGGTATCGATTATTGACTTTTTAGCTGGATTTGGTGCCTTGGACATGAGCTAGGACCTTAAGATTCTGCATGAAAGGAGGACTAGGAGCCGAATTGCACGCGAGATTGTGAAAAGTGTTCATATGTAGTAAAAACCTGAGGAATCCGTCTGTATTCGTCATTTGGTATGGAATCGACTTAAAGCCAGATCGTCACATTGGCCGCTCTTTTCTCTGAAACGGTTGTACTTATCGTCTGCAAAGCTATGTCGCATGCTGCGGTTTGTGGAGACACTAAAAACACCATAGTAGAACACAGATGAAGCTTCTAAGTTGATGTAATAGCCAGTAAGAAGTAGTACAATTCAAGTTTCAGGTATCGATTATTGACTTTTTAGCTGGCCTTGGTGCATTGGACGTGAGCTAGGACCTTAAGACTCTGCATGAAAGGAGGACTAGCAGCCGAGTAGCAAGGGAGAATGTGAAAATTGTTCATATGTAGTAAAAACATGAGAAATCCGTCCGTTTTCGTCATTTGTTATCGAATCGACTTAAAGGCAGATCGTCACATTGGCCGCTCTTCTCTCTGAAACGGTTGTACTTATCGTCTGCAAAGCTATATCGCGTGCTGCGGTATGTGGAGACACTAAAAGCACCATTGTCGAACACAGATGAAGCTTCTAAGTTGATGTAATAGCCAGTAAGAAGTAGTACAACTCAAGTTTTAGGTATCTATTATTGACTTTTTAGCTGGCTTTGGTGCCTTGGACATGAGCTAGGACCATAAGATTCAGCATGAAAGGAGGACTAGCAGCCGAGTTGCATGGGAGAATGTGAAACGTGTTCATATGTAGTAAAAACCTGAGAAATTCGTCCGTTTTCTTCATTTGTTATCGAATCGACTTAAAGCCAGATCGTCGCATTGGCCGCTCTTCTCTCTGAAACGGTTGTACTTATCGTCTGAAAGCTATGTCGCGTGCTGCGGTATGCGGAGACACTAAAAGCACCATTGTAGAACACAGATGAAGCTTCTAAGATGATGTAATAGCCAGTAAGAATTAGTACAATACCAGATTTAGGTATCGATTATTGAATTTTCAGCTGGATTTGGTGCCTTGGACATGAGCTAGGACCTTAAGATTCTGCATGAAAGGAGGACTAGCAGCCGAATTGCACGCGAGATTGTGAAAAGTGTTCATATGTAGTAAAAACCTGAGAAATCCGTCTGTATTCGTCATTTGGTATGGAATCGACTTAAAGCCAGATTGTCACATTGGCCGCTCTTCTCTCTGAAACGGTTGTACTTATCGTCTGCAAAGCTATGTCGCGTGCTGCGGTTTAAGGAGACACTAAAAGCACCATAGTAGAACACAGATGAAGCTTCTAAGATGATGTAATAGCCAGTAAGATGTAGTACAATTCAAGTGTTAGGTATCGATTATTGACTTTTTAGCTGGCTTTGGTGCCTTGGACATGAGCTAGGACCTTAAGATTCTGCAAGAAAGGAGGACTAGCTGCCGAGTTGCACGGGAGAATGTGAAAAGTGTTCATATGTAGTAAAAACCTGAGAAATCCGTCCGTTTTCGTCATTTGTTATCGAATCGACTTAAAGCCAGATCGTCACATAGGCCGCTCTTCGCTCTGAAACGGTTGTACTTATCGTCTGCAAAGCTATGTCGCTTGCTGCAGTAAGCGGAGACACTAATAGCACCATAGTAGAACACAGATGAAGCTTCTAAGTTGATGTAATAGCCAGTAAGAAGTAGTACAATTCAAGTTTTAGGTATCGATTATTGACTTTTTAGCTGGCCTTGGTGCATTGGACGTGAGCTAGGACCTTAAGATTCTGCATGAAAGGAGGACTAGCAGCCGAGTAGCAAGGGAGAATGTGAAAAGTGTTCATATGTAGTAAAAACCTGAAAATCCGTCCGTTTTCTTCATTTGTTATGGAATCGATTTAAAGCCAGGTCGTCACATTAGCCGCTCTTCTCTCTGAAACGGTTGTACATATCGTCTGCAGAGCTATGTCGCGTGCTGCGATATGCGGGGACACTAAATTCACCATAGTAGAACATTGATGAAGCTTCTATGTTGATGTAATAGCTAGTAAGAATTAGTACAATACCAGATTTAGGTATCGATTAATTACTTTTTAGCTGGATTTGGTGCCTTGGACATGAGCTAGGACCTTAAGATTCTGCATGAAAGGAGGACTAGCAGGCGAGTTGCACGGGAGAATGTGAAAAGTGTTCATACGTAGTAAAAACCTGAGAAATCCGTCCGTTTTCGCCATTTGTTATCGAATCGACTTAAAGCCAGGTCGTCACATTGGCCGATCTTCTGTCTGAAACGGTTGTACTTATCGTCTGAAAGCTATGTCGCGTGCTGCAGTATGCGGAGACACTAAAAGCACCATAGTAGAACACAGATGAAGCTTCTAAGTTGATGTAATAGCCAGTAAGAAGTAGTACATCTCAAGTTCTAGGTATCGATTATTGACTCTTTAGCTGGCTTTGGTGCCTTGGACATGAGCTAGGACCTTAAGATTTTGCATGAAAGGAGGACTAGCAGCCGAGTTGCACGGGAGAATGTGAAAAGTGTTCATATGTAGTAAAATCCTGAGAAATCCGTCAGTTTTTGTCATTTGTTATCGAATCGACTTAAAGCCAGATCGTCACATTGGCCGCTCTCCTCTCTGAAACGGTTGTACTTATCGTCTGAAAGCTATGTCGCGTGCTGCGGTATGCGGAGACACTAAAAGCACCATAGTAGGACACAGATGAAGCTTCTAAGATGATGAAATAGCCAGTAAGAATTAGTACAATACCAGTTTTCGGTATCGATTATTGACTTTTTAGCAGGCTTCGGTGCCTTGGACATGAGCTAGGACCTTAAGATTCTGCATGAAAGGAGGACTAGCAGCCGAATTGCACGCGAGATTGAGAAAAGTGTTCATATGTAGTAAAAACCTGAGAAATCCGTCTGTATTCGTCATTTGGTATGGAATCGACTTAAAGCCAGATCGTCACATTGGCCACTCTTCTCTCTGAAACGGTTGTACTTATCGTCTGAAAGCTATGTCGCGTGCTGCAGTATGCGGAGACACTAAAAGCACCATAGTAGAACACAGATGAAGCTTCTAAGTTGATGTAATAGCCAGTAAGAAGTAGTACAATTCAAGTTTTAGGTATCGATTATTAACTTTTTAGCTGGCCTTCGTGCATTGGACGTGAGCTAGGACCTTAAGATTCTGCATGAAAGGAGGACTAGCAGCCGAGTTGCATGGGAGAATGTGAAACGTGTTCATATGTATTAAAAACCTGAGAAATCCGTCCGTTTTCGTCATTTGTTAACGAATCGACTTAAAGCCAGATCGTCGCATTGGTCGCTCATCTCTCTGAAACGGTTGTACTTATCGTCTGAAAGCTATGTCGCGTGCTGCGGTATGCGGAGACACTAAAAGCACCATAGTAGAACACAGATGAAGCTTCTACGATGATGTAATAGCCAGTAAGAATTAGTACAATACCAGTTTTACGTATCGGTTATCGACTTTTTAGCTGGCTTTGGTGCCTTGGACATGAGCTACGACCTTAAGATTCTGCATGAAAGGAGGACTAGCAGCCGAATTGCACGGGAGAATGTGAAAAGTGTTCATATGTAGTAAAAACATGAGAAATCCGTCCGTTTTCTTCATTTGTTACGGAATCGATTTAAAGCCAGGTCGTCACATTGTCCGCTCTTCTCTCTGAAACAGTTCTATATATCGTCTGCAAAGCTATGTCGCGTGCTGCGATATGCGGGGACACTAAAATCACCATAGTGGAACATTGATGTAGCTTCTAAGTTGATGTAATAGCTAGTAAGAATTAGTACAATACCAGATTTAGGTATCGATTATTGACTTTTTAGCTGGATTTGGTGCCTTGGACATGAGCTAGGACCTTAAGGTTCTGCATGAAAGGAGGACTAGCAGCCGAATTGCACGCGAGATTGTGAAAAGTGTTCATATGTAGTAAAAACCTGGGAAATCCGTCCGTTTTCGTCATTTGTTATCGAATCGATTAAAGCCAGATCGTCACATTGGCCGCTCTTCTCTTTGAAACGGTTGTACTTATCGTCTGAAAGCTATGTCGCGTGCTGCAGTATGCGGAGACACTAAAAGCACCATAGTAGAACATAGATGAAGCTTCCAAGATGATGTAATAGCCAGTAAGAATTAGTACAATACCAGATTTAGGTATCGATTATTGACTTTTTAGCTGGATTTGGTGCCTAGGACATGAGCTATTACCTTAAGATTCTGCATGAAAGGAGGACTAGCAGCCGAATTGCACGCGAGATTGTGAAAAGTGGTCATATGTAGTAAAAACCTGAGAAATCCGTCTGTATTCGTCATTTGGTATGGAATCGACTTAAAGCCATATCGTCACATAGGCCGCTCTTCTCTCTGAAACGGTTGTACTTATCGCCTGCAAAGCTATGTCACGTGCTGTGGTTTGTGGAGACACTGAAAGCACCATAGTAGAACCCAGATGAAGCTTCTAAGTTGATGTAATAGCCAGTAAGAAGTAGTACAATTCAAGTTTCAGGTATCGATTATTGACTTTTTAGCTAGCCTTGGTGCATTGGACGTGAGCTAGGACCTTAAGACTCTGCATGAAAGGAGGACTAGCAGCCGAGTAGCAAGGGAGAATGTGAAAAGTGTTCATATGTAGTAAAAACCTGAGAAATCCGTCCGTTTTCGTCATTTGTTATCGAATCGACTTAAAGCCAGATCGTCACATTGGCCGCTCTTCTCTCTGAAACGGTTGTACTTATCGTCTGCAAAGCTATGTCGCGTGCTGCGGTATGTGGAGACACTAAAAGCACCATTGTTGAACACAGATGAAGCTTCTAAGTTGATGTAATAGACAGTAAGAAGTAGTACAACTCAAGTTTTAGGTATCGATTATTGACTTTTTAGCTGGCTTTGGTGCCTTGGACATGAGCTAGGACCATAAGATTCTGCATGAAAGGAGGACTAGCAGCCGAGTTGCATGGGAGAATGTGAAACGTGTTCATATGTAGCAAAAACCTGAGTAATTCGTCCGTTTTCGTCATTTGTTTTCGAACCGACTTAAAGCCAGATCGTCGCATTGGCCGCCCTTCTCTCTGAAACAGATGTACTTATCGCCTGCAAAGCTATGTCGCGTGCTGCGGTATGCGGAGACACTAAAAGCACCATAGTAGAACACAGATGAAGCTTCTAAGATGATGTAATAGCCAGTAAGAATTAGTACAATACCAGATTTAGGTATCGTTTATTGAATTTTTAGCTGGATTTGGTGCCTTGGACATGAGCTAGGACCTTAAGATTCTGCATGAAAGGAGGACTAGCAGCCGAATTGCACGCGAGATTGTGAAAAGTGTTCATATGTAGTAAAAACCTGAGAAATCCGTCTGTATTCGTCATTTGGTATGGAATCGACTTAAAGCCAGATTGTCACATGGGCCGCTCTTCTCTCTGAAACGGTTGTACTTATCGTCTGCAATGCTATGTCGCGTGGTGCGGTTTGTGGAGACACTAAAAGCACCATAGTAGAACACAGATGAAGCTTCTAAGATGATGTAATAGCCAGTAAGATGTAGTACAATTCAAGTGTTAGGTATCGATTATTGACTTTTTAGCTGGCCTTGGTGCATTGGATGTGAGCTAGGACCTTAAGATTCTGCATGAAAGGAGGACTAGCAGCCGAGTAGCAACGGAGAATGTGAAAAGTGTTCATATGTAGTAAAAACCAGAGAAATCCGTCCGTTTTCTTCATTTGTTATGGAATCGATTTAAAGCCAGGTCGACACATTGTCCGCTCTTCTCTCTGAAACGGTTGTACATATCGTCTGCAAAGCTATGTCCCGTCCTGCGATATGCGGGGACACTAAAATCACCATAGTAGAACATTGATGAAGCTTCTAAGTTGATGTAATAGCTAGTAAGAATTAGTACAATACCAGATTTAGGTATCGATTATTGACTTTTTAGCTGGATTTGGTGCCTTGGACATGAGCTAGGACCTTAAGATTCTGCATGAAAGGTGGACTAGCAGCCGAATTGCACGCGAGATTGTGAAAAGTGTTCATATGTAGTAAAAACTTGAGAAATCCGTCCATATACGTCATTTGTTATGGAATCGACTTAAAGCCAGATCGTCACATTGGCCGCTCTTCTCTCTGAAACGGTTGTACTTATCGTCTGCAAAGCTATGTCGCGTGCTGCTGTTTGTGGAGACACTAAAAGCACCATAGTAGAATACAGATGAAGCTTCTAAGATGATGTAATAGCCAGTAAGAAGTAGTAGAATTCAAGTTTTAAGTATCGATTATTGACTTTTTTGATGGCTTTGGTGCCTTGGACATGAGCTAGGACCTTAAGACTCTGCATGAAAGGAGGACTAGCAGCCGAGTTGCATGGGAGGATGTGAAAAGTGTTCATATGTAGTAAAAACCTGAGAAATCCGTCCGGTTTCGTCATTTGTTATCGAATCGCCTTAAAGCCAGATCGTCATATTGGCCTCTCTTCGCTCTGAAACGGTTGTACTTATCGTCTGCAAAGCTATGTCGCGTGCTGCGGTATGTTGAGACACTAAAAGCACCATTGTAGAACACAGATGAAGCTTCTAAGTTGATGTAATAACCAATAAGAAGTAGTACAATACAAGTTTTAAGTATCGATTATTGAATTTTTAGCTGGCTTTGGTGCCTTGGACATGAGCTAGGACCATAAGATTCTGCATGAAACGAGGACTAGCAGCCGAGTCGCACGGGAGAATGTGAAAAGTGTTCATATGTAGTAAAAACCTGAGAAATCCGTCCGTTTTCGTCATTTGTAATCGAATCGACTTAAAGCCAGATCGTCACATTGGCCGCTCTTCTCTCTGAAACGGTTGTACTTATCGTCTGAAAGCTATGTCGCGTGCTGCAGTATGCGGAGACACTAAAACCACCATAGTAGAACACAGATGAAGCTTCTAAGTTGATGTAATAGCCAGTAAGAGGTAGTACATCTCAAGTTCTAGGTATCGATTATTGACTTTTTAGCTGGCTTTGGTGCCTTGGACATTAGCTAGGACCATAAGATACTGCATGAAACGAGGACTAGCAGCCGAGTTGCACGAGAGAATGTGAAAAGTGTTCATATGTAGTAAAAACCTGAGAAATCCGTCCGTTTTCGTCATTTGTTATCGAATCGACTTAAAGCCAGATCGTCACATTAGCTGGTCTTCTCTCTGAAACTGTTGTACTTATCGTCTGAAAGCTATGTCGCGTGCTGCAGTATGCGGAGACACTAAAAGCACCATAGTAGACCACAGATGAAGCATCTAAGATGATGTAATAGCCAGTAAGAATTAGTACAATACCAGATTTAGGTATCGATTATTGACTTTTTAGCTGGCTTTGGTGCCTTGGACATGAGCTAGGACCTTAAGATTCTGCATGAAAGGAGGACTAGCAGCCGAATTGCACGCGAGATTGTGAAAAGTGTTTATATGTAGTAAAAACCTGAGAAATCCGTCCCTATTCGTCATTTGTTATGGAATCGACTTAAAGCCAGATCGTCACATTTGCAGCTCTTCTCTCTGAAACGGTTGTACTTACCGTCTGCAAAGCTATGTCGCGTGCTGCGGTATGCGGAGACACTAAAAGCACCATAGTAGAACACAGATGAAGCTCGAAGTTGATGTAATAGCCAGTAAGAAGTAGTACAAGTGAAATTTTACATATCGATTATTGAATTTTGAGCTGGCTTTGGTGCCTTGGACATGAGCTAGGACCTTAAGATTCTGCATGAAAGGAGGACTAGCAGCCGAATTGCACGCGAGATTGTGAAAAGTGTTCATATGTAGTAAAAACCTGAGAAATTCGTCCGTATTCGTCATTTGTTATGGAATCTACTTAAAGCCAGATCGTCACATTGGCCGCTCTTCTCTCTGAAACGGTTGTACTTATCGTCTGCAAAGCTATGTCGCGTGCTGCGGTATGCGGAGACACTAATAGCACCATAGTAGAACACAGATGAAGCTTCTAAGTTGATGTAATAGCCAGTAAGAAGTAGTACAATCCAAGTTTTAGGTATCGATTATTGACTTTTTAGCTGGCTTTGGTGCATTGGACGTGAGCTAAGACCTTAAGATACTGCATGAAAGGAGGACTAGCAGCCAAGTTGCACGGGAGAAGGTGAAAAGTGTTCATATGTAGTAAAAACCTGAGAAATCCGTCCGTTTTCGTCATTTGTTATCGAATCGACTTAAAGCCAGATCGTCACCTTGGCCGCTCTTCTCTCTGAAACATTTGTACTTATCGTCTGCAAAGCTATGTCGCGTGCTGCGGTATGTGGAGGCACTAAAAGCACCATAGTAGAACACAGATGAAGCTTCTAAGTTGATGTAATAGCCAGTAAGAAGTAGTACATCTCAAGTACTAGGTATCGATTATTGACTTTTTAGCTGGCTTTGGTGCCTTGGACATGAGCTAGGACCATAAGATTCTGCATGAAAGGAGGACTAGCAGCCGAGTTGCACGGGAGAATGTGAAAAGTGTTCATATGTAGTAAAAACCTGAGAAATCCGTCCGTTTTCGTCATTTGTTACCGAATCGACTTAAAGCCAGATCGTCACATTGGCCACTCTTCTCTCTGAAACGGTTGTACTTATCGTCTGAAAGCTATGTCGCGTGCTGCGGTATGCGGAGACACTAAAAGCACCATAGTAGAACACAGATGAAGCTTCTAAGATGATGTAATAGCCAGTAAGAAGTAGTACAACTCAAGTTCTAGGTATCGATTACTGACTTTTTAGCTGGCTTTGGTGCCTTGGACATGAGCTAGGACCATAAGATTCTGCATGAAAGGAGGACTAGCAGCCGAGTTGCACGGGAGAATGTGAAAAGTGTTCATATGTAGTAAAAACCTGAGAAATCCGTCCGTTTTCGTCATTTGTTACCGAATCGACTTAAAGCCAGATCGTCACATTGGCCACTCTTCTCTCTGAAACGGTTGTACTTATCGTCTGAAAGCTATGTCGCGTGCTGCAGTATGCGGAGACACTAAAAGCACCATAGTAGAACACAGATGAAGCTTCTAAGATGATGTAATAGCCAGTAAGAATTAGTACAATACCAGATTTAGGTATCGATTATTGACTTTTTAGCTGGCTTTGGTGCCTTGGACATGAGCTAGGACCTTAAGATTCTGCATGAAAGGAGGACTAGCAGCCGAATTGCACGCGAGATTGTGAAAAGTGTTCATATGTAGTAAAAACCTGAGAAATTCGTCCGTATTCGTCATTTGTTATGGAATCTACTTAAAGCCAGATCGTCACATTGGCCGCTCTTCTCTCTGAAACGGTTGTACTTATCGTCTGCAAAGCTATGTCGCGTGCTGCGGTATGCGGAGACACTAAAAGCACCATAGTAGAACACAGATGAAGCTTCTAAGATGAAGTAATAGCCAGTAAGAAGTAGTACAATTCAAGTTTTAAGTATCGATTATTGACTTTTTATCTGGCTTTGGTGCCTTGGACATGAGCTAGGACCTTAAGATTCTGCATGAAAGGAGGACTAGCAGCAGAGTTGCACGGGAGGATGTGAAAAGTGTTCATATGTAGTAAAAACCTGAAACATCCATGCGTTTTCGTCATTTGTTATCGAATCGACTTAAAGCCAGATCGTCACATTGGCCGCTCTTCGCTCTGAAACGGTTGTACTTATCGCCTGCAAAGCTATGTCGCGTGCTGCGTTATGCGGAGACACTAATAGCACCATAGTAGAACACAGATGAAGCTTCTAAGTTGATGTAATAGCCAGTAAGAAGTAGTACAATCCAAGTTTTAGGTATCGATTATTGACTTTTTAGCTGGCTTTGGTGCATTGGACGTGAGCTAAGACCTTAAGATTCAGCATGAAAGGAGGACTAGCAGCCAAGTTGCACGGGAGTAGGTGAAAAGTGTTCATATGTAGTAAAAACCTGAGAAATCCGTCCGTTTTCGTCATTTGTTATCGAATCGACTTAAAGCCAGATCGTCACATTGGCCGCTCTTCTCTCTGAAACGGTTGTACTTATCGTCTGAAAGCTATGTCGAGTGCTGCGGTATGCGGAGACACTAAAAGCACCATAGTAGAACACAGATGAAGCTTATAAGATGATGTAATAGCCAGTAAGAATTAGTACAATACCAGTTTTAGGTATCGATTATTGACTTTTTAGCTGGCTTTGGTGCCTTGGACATGAGCTAGGACCCTAAAATTCTGCATGAACGGAGGACTAGCAGCCGAGTAGCATGGGAGAATGTGAAAAGTGTTCATATGTAGTAAAAACCTGAGAAATCCGTCCGTTTTCGTCATTTGTTATCGAATCGACTTAAAGCCGGATCGTCACATTGGCCGCTCTTCTCTCTGAAACGGTTGTACTTATCGTCTGAAAGCTATGTCGCGTGCTGCGGTATGCGGAGACACTAAAAGCACCATAGTAGAACACAGATGAAGCTTATAAGATGATGTAATAGCCAGTAAGAATTAGTACAATACCAGTTTTAGGTATCGATTATTGACTTTTTAGCTGGCTTTGGTGCCTTGGACATGAGCTAGGACCTTAAGATTCTGCATGAACGGAGGACTAGCAGCCGAATTGCACTGGAGAATGTGAAAAGTGTTCATATGTAGTAAAAACCTGAGAAATCCGTCCGTTTTCGTCATTTGTTACGGAATCAACTTAAAGCCAGGTCATCACATTGGCCGCTCTTCTCTCTGAAACGGTTGTACTTATCGTCTGCAAAGCTATGTCGCGTGCTGCGGTATGCGGAGACACTAAAATCACCGTAGTAGAACACAGATGAAGCTTCTAAGATGATGTAATAGCCAGTAAGAATTAGTACAATACCAGATTTAGGTATCGATTATTGACTTTTTAGCTGGCTTTGGTGCCTTGGACATGAGCTAGGACCTTAAGATTCTGCATGAACGGAGGACTAGCAGCCGAATTGCACTGGAGAATGTGAAAAGTGTTCATATGTATTAAAAACCTGAGAAATCCGTCCGTTTTCGTCATTTGTTATCGAATCGACTTAAAGCCAGATCGTCACATTGGCCGCTCTTCTCTCTGAAACGGTTGTACTTATCGTCTGAAAGCTATGTCGCGTGCTGCGGTATGCGGAGACACTAAAAGCACCATAGTAGAACACAGATGAAGCTTCTAAGATGATGTAATAGCCAGTAAGAAGTAGTACAACTCCAGTTCTAGGTATCGATTATTGACTTTTTAGCTGGCTTTGGTGCCTTGGACATGAGCTAGGACCATAAGATTCTGCATGAAAGGAGGACTAGCAGCCGAGTTGCACGGGAGAATGTGAAAAGTGTTCATATGTAGTAAAAACCTGAGAAATCCGTCCGTTTTCGTCATTTGTTACCGAATCGACTTAAAGCCAGATCGTCACATTGGCCACTCTTCTCTCTGAAACGGTTGTACTTATCGTCTGAAAGCTATGTCGCGTGCTGCAGTATGCGGAGACACTAAAAGCACCATAGTAGAACACAGATGAAGCTTCTAAGATGATGTAATAGCCAGTAAGAATTAGTACAATACCAGATTTAGGTATCGATTATTGACTTTTTAGCTGGCTTTGGTGCCTTGGACATGAGCTAGGACCTTAAGATTCCTCATGAAAGGAGGACTAGCAGCCGAATTGCACGCGAGATTGTGAAAAGTGTTCATATGTAGTAAAAACCTGAGAAATCCGTCCGTATTCGTCATTTGTTATGGAATCTACTTAAAGCCAGATCGTCACATTGGCCGCCCTTCTCTCTGAAACGGTTGTACTTATCGTCTGCAAAGCTATGTCGCGTGCTGCGGTATGCGGAGACACTAATAGCACCATAGTAGAACACAGATGAAGCTTCTAAGTTGATGTAATAGCCAGTAAGAAGTAGTACAATCCAAGTTTTAGGTATCGATTATTGACTTTTTAGCTGGCTTTGGTGCATTGGACGTGAGCTAAGACCTTAAGATACTGCATGAAAGGAGGACTAGCAGCCAAGTTGCACGGGAGAAGGTGAAAAGTGTTCATATGTAGTAAAAACCTGAGAAATCCGTCCGTTTTCGTCATTTGTTATCGAATCGACTTAAAGCCAGATCGTCACCTTGGCCGCTCTTCTCTCTGAAACATTTGTACTTATCGTCTGCAAAGCTATGTCGCGTGCTGCGGTATGTGGAGGCACTAAAAGCACCATAGTAGAACACAGATGAAGCTTCTAAGTTGATGTAATAGCCAGTAAGAAGTAGTACATCTCAAGTACTAGGTATCGATTATTGACTTTTTAGCTGGCTTTGGTGCCTTGGACATGAGCTAGGACCATAACATTCTGCATGAAACGAGGACTAGCAGCCGATTTGCACGGGAGAATGTGAAAAGTGTTCATATGTAGTAAAAACCTGAGAAATCCGTCCGTTTCCGTCATTTGTTATCGAATCGACTTAAAGCCAGATCGTCACATTAGCTGCTCTTCTCTCTGAAACGGTTGTACTTATATTCTGAAAGCTATGTCGCGTGCTGCGGTATGCGGAGACACTAAAAGCACCATTACAGAACACAGATGAAGCTTCTAAGTTGATGTAATAACCAGTAAGAAGTAGTACAATTCAAGTTTTAAGTGTCGATTATTGACTTTTTAGCTGGCTTTGGTGCCTTGGACATGAGCTAGGACCTTAAGATTCTGCATGAAAGGAGGACTAGCAGGCGAGTTGCACGGGAGAGTGTGAAAAGTGTTCATATGTAGTAAAAACCTGAGAAATCCGTCCGTTTCCGTCATTTGTTATCGAATCGACTTAAAGCCAGGTCGTCACATTGGCCGCTCTTCTGTCTGAAACGGTTGTACATATCGTCTGCAAAGCTACGTCGCGTGTTGCGGTGTGTGGAGACTCTAAAAGCACCATAGTAGAACACAGATGAAGCTTCTAAGTTGATGTAATAGCCAGTAAGAAGTAGTACATCTCAAGTTCTAGATATAGATTATTGACTTTTTAGCTGGCTTTGGTGCCTTGGACATGAGCTAGGACCATAAGATTCTGCATGAAACGAGGACTAGCATGCCGAGTTGCACGAGAGAGAGTGAAAAGTGTTCATATGTAGTAAAAAACTGAGAAATCCGTCTGTATTCGTCATTTGTTATCGAATCGACTTAAAGCCAGATCGTCAAATTGGCCGCTCTTCTCTCTGAATCGGTTGTACTTATCGTCTGAAAGCTATGTCGCGTGCTGCGGTATGCGCAGACACTAAAAGCACCATAGTAGAACACAGATGAAGCTTCTAAGATGATGTAATAGCCAGTAAGAAGTAGTACAACTCAAGTTCTAGGTATCGATTACTGACTTTTTAGCTGGCTTTGGTGCCTTGGACATGAGCTAGGACCATAAGATTCTGCATGAAAGGAGGACTAGCAGCCGAGTTGCACGGGAGAATGTGAAAAGTGTTCATATGTAGTAAAAACCTGAGAAATCCGTCCGTTTTCGTCATTTGTTACCGAATCGACTTAAAGCCAGATCGTCACATTGGCCACTCTTCTCTCTGAAACGGTTTTACTTATCGTCTGAAAGCTATGTCGCGTGCTGCAGTATGCGGAGACACTAAAAGCACCATAGTAGAACACAGATGAACCTTCTAAGATGATGTAATAGCCAGTAAGAATTAGTACAATACCAGATTTAGGTATCGATTATTGACTTTTTAGCTGGCTTTGGTGCCTTGGACATGAGCTAGGACCTTAAGATTCTGCATGAAAGGAGGACTAGCAGCCGAATTGCACGCGAGATTGTGAAAAGTGTTCATATGTAGTAAAAACCTGAGAAATTCGTCCGTATTCGTCATTTGTTATGGAATCTACTTAAAGCCAGATCGTCACATTGGCCGCTCTTCTCTCTGAAACGGTTGTACTTATCGTCTGCAAAGCTATGTCGCGTGCTGCGGTATGCGGAGACACTAATAGCACCATAGTAGAACACAGATGAAGCTTCTAAGTTGATGTAATAGCCAGTAAGAAGTAGTACAATCCAAGTTTTAGGTATCGATTATTGACTATTTAGCTGGCTTTGGTGCATTGGACGTGAGCTAAGACCTTAAGATACTGCATGAAAGGAGGACTAGCAGCCAAGTTGCACGGGAGAAGGTGAAAAGTGTTCATATGTAGTAAAAACCTGAGAAATCCGTCCGTTTTCGTCATTTGTTATCGAATCGACTTAAAGCCAGATCGTCACCTTGGCCGCTCTTCTCTCTGAAACATTTGTACTTATCGTCTGCAAAGCTATGTCGCGTGCTGCGGTATGTGGAGGCACTAAAAGCACCATAGTAGAACACAGATGAAGCTTCTAAGTTGATGTAATAGCCAGTAAGAAGTAGTACATCTCAAGTACTAGGTATCGATTATTGACTTTTTAGCTGGCTTTGGTGCCTTGGACATGAGCTAGGACCATAAGATTCTGCATGAAAGGAGGACTAGCAGCCGAGTTGCACGGGAGAATGTGAAAAGTGTTCATATGTAGTAAAAACCTGAGAAATCCGTCTGTTTTCGTCATTTGTTACCGAATCGACTTAAAGCCAGATCGTCACATTGGCCACTCTTCTCTCTGAAACGGTTGTACTTATCGTCTGAAAGCTATGTCGCGTGCTGCGGTATGCGGAGACACTAAAAGCACCATAGTAGAACACAGATGAAGCTTCTAAGATGATGTAATAGCCAGTAAGAAGTAGTACAACTCAAGTTCTAGGTATCGATTACTGACTTTTTAGCTGGCTTTGGTGCCTTGGACATGAGCTAGGACCATAAGATTCTGCATGAAAGGAGGAATAGCAGCCGAGTTGCACGGGAGAATGTGAAAAGTGTTCATATGTAGTAAAAACCTGAGAAATCCGTCCGTTTCCGTCATTTGTTACCGAATCGACTTAAAGCCAGATCGTCACATTGGCCACTCTTCTCTCTGAAACGGTTGTACTTATCGTCTGAAAGCTATGTCGCGTGCTGCAGTATGCGGAGACACTAAAAGCACCATAGTAGAACACAGATGAAGCTTCTAAGATGATGTAATAGCCAGTAAGAATTAGTACAATACCAGATTTAGGTATCGATTATTGACTTTTTAGCTGGCTTTGGTGCCTTGGACATGAGCTAGGACCTTAAGATTCTGCATGAAAGGAGGACTAGCAGCCGAATTGCACGCGAGATTGTGAAAAGTGTTCATATGTAGTAAAAACCTGAGAAATTCGTCCGTATTCGTCATTTGTTATGGAATCTACTTAAAGCCAGATCGTCACATTGGCCGCTCTTCTCTCTGAAACGGTTGTACTTATCGTCTGCAAAGCTATGTCGCGTGCTGCGGTATGCGGAGACACTAAAAGCACCATAGTAGAACACAGATGAAGCTTCTAAGATGAAGTAATAGCCAGTAAGAAGTAGTACAATTCAAGTTATAAGTATCGATTATTGACTTTTTAGCTGGCTTTGGTGCCTTGGACATGAGCTAGGACCTTAAGATTCTGCATGAAAGAAGGACTAGCAGCAGAGTTGCACGGGAGGATGTGAAAAGTGTTCATATGTAGTAAAAACCTGAGACATCCATCCGTTTTCGTCATTTGTTATCGAATCGACTTAAAGCCAGATCGTCACATTGGCCGCTCTTCGCTCTGAAACGGATGTACTTATCGCCTGCAAAGCTATGTCGCGTGCTGCGTTATGCGGAGACACTAATAGCACCATAGTAGAACACAGATGAAGCTTCTAAGTTGATGTAATAGCCAGTAAGAAGTAGTACAATCCAAGTTTTAGGTATCGATTATTGACTTTTTAGCTGGCTTTGGTGCATTGTACGTGAGCTAAGACCTTAAGATTCAGCATGAAAGGAGGACTAGCAGCCAAGTTGCACGGGAGTAGGTGAAAAGTGTTCATATGTAGTAAAAACCTGAGAAATCCGTCCGTTTTCGTCATTTGTTATCGAATCGACTTAAAGCCAGATCGTCACATTGGCCGCTCTTCTCTCAGAAACGGTTGTACTTATCGTCTGAAAGCTATGTCGCGTGCTGCGGTATGCGGAGACACTAAAAGCACCATAGTAGAACACAGATGAAGCTTATAAGATGATGTAATAGCCAGTAAGAATTAGTACAATACCAGTTTTAGGTATCGATTATTGACTTTTTAGCTGGCTTTGGTGCCTTGGACATGAGCTAGGACCCTAAAATTCTGCATGAACGGAGGACTAGCAGCCGAGTTGCATGGGAGAATGTGAAAAGTGTTCATATGTAGTAAAAACCTGAGAAATCCGTCCGTTTTCGTCATTTGTTATCGAATCGACTTAAAGCCAGATCGTCACATTGGCCGCTCTTCTCTCTGAAACGGTTGTACTTATCGTCTGAAAGCTATGTCGCGTGCTGCGGTATGCGGAGACACTAAAAGCACCATAGTAGAACACAGATGAAGCTTATAAGATGATGTAATAGCCAGTAAGAATTAGTACAATACCAGTTTTAGGTATCGATTATTGACTTTTTAGCTGGCTTTGGTGCCTTGGACATGAGCTAGGACCTTAAGATTCTGCATGAACGGAGGACTAGCAGCCGAATTGCACTGGAGAATGTGAAAAGTGTTCATATGTAGTAAAAACCTGAGAAATCCGTCCGTTTTCGTCATTTGTTACGGAATCAACTTAAAGCCAGGTCATCACATTGGCCGCTCTTCTCTCTGAAACGGTTGTACTTATCGTCTGCAAAGCTATGTCGCGTGCTGCGGTATGCGGAGACACTAAAATCACCGTAGTAGAACACAGATGAAGCTTCTAAGATGATGTAATAGCCAGTAAGAAGTAGTACAATTCAAGTTTTAGGCATCGATTATTGACTTTTAGCTTACTTTGGTGCCTTGGATATGAGCTAGGACCTTACGATTCTGCATGAAAGGAGTACTAGCAGCCGAGTTGAACGGGAGGATGTGAAAAGTCTTCATATGTAGTAAAAACCTGAGAAATCCGTCCGTTTTCGTCATTTGTTATCGTTCGACTTAAAGCCAGATCGTCACATTGGCCGCTTTTCTCTCTGAAACGGTTGTACTTATTGTCTGAAAGCTATGTCGCGTGCTGCAGTATGCGGAGACACTAATAGCACCATAGTAGAACACAGATGAAGCTTCTAAGTTGATGTAATAACCAGTAAGAAGTAGTACAATTGAAATTTTAGATATCGATTATTGACTTTTTAGCTGGCTTTGGTGCCTTGGACATGAGCTAGGACCTTAAGATTCTGCATGAAAGGAGGACTAGCAGCTGAGTTGCACAGGAGGATGTGAAAAGTGTTCATATGTAGTAAAAACCTGAGAAATCCGTCCGTTTTCGTCATTTGTTATCGAATCGACTTAAAGCCAGATCGACACATTGACCGCTCTTCTCTCTGAAACGGTTGTACTTATCGTCTGAGAGCTATGTCACGTGCTGCGGTATGCGGAGACACTAAAAGCACCATAGTAGAACACAGATGAAGCTTCTAACATGATGTAATAGCCAGGAAGAATTAGTACCAGTTTTAGGTATCGATTATTGACTTTTTAGCTGGCTTTGGTGCCTTGGACATGAGCTAGGAACTTAAGATTCTGCATGAAAGGAGGACTAGCAGCCGAATTGCACGGGAGATTGTGATATGTGTTCATATGTAGTAAAAACCTGAGAAATCCGTCCGTTTTCGTCATTTGTTATCGAATCGACTTAAAGCCAGATCGTCACATTGGCCGCTCATCTCTCAGAAACGGTTGTACTTATCGTCTGCAAAGCTATGTCGCGTGCTGCGGTTTGTGGACACACTAAAAGCACCATAGTACCACACAGATGAAGCTTCTAAGATGATGTAATAGCCAGTAAGAAGTAGTACAATTCAAGTTTTAGGTATCGATTATTGACTTTTTAGCTGGCTTTGGTGCCTTGGACAAGAGCTAGGACCTTAAGATTCTGCATGAAAGGAGGACTAGCAGCCGAGTTGCACGGGAGGATGTGAAAAGCGTTCACATGTAGTAAAAACCTGAGAAATCCGTCCGTTTTCGTCATTTGTTATCGAATCGACTTAAAGCCAGATCGACACATTGGCCGCTCTTCTCTCTGAAACAATTGTAATTATCGTCTGCAAAGCTATGTCGCGTGCTGCGGTATGTGGAGACACTAAAAGAACGATAGTAGAACACAGATGAAGCTTCTAAGTTGATGTAATAACCAGTAAGAAGTAATACAATTCAAGTTTTAGGTATCGTTTATTGACTTTTTAGCTGGTTTTGGTGCCTTGGACATGAGCTAGAACCTTAAGATTCTGCATGAAAGGACGACTAGCAGCCGAGTTGCATGGGAGAATGTGAAAAGTGTTCATATGAAGTAAAAACCTGTGAAATCCGTCCGTTTTTGTCATTTGTTATGGAATCGACTTAAAGCCAGATCGTCACATTGGCCGCTCTTCTCTCTGAAACGGTTGTACTTATCGTCTGCAAAGCTATGTCGCGTGCTGCGGTATGTGGAGACTCTAAAAGCACCATAGCAGAACACAGATGAAGCTTCTAAGTTGATGTAATAGCCAGTAAGAAGTAGTACAATTGAAATTTTAGATATCGATTATTGACTTTTTAGCTGGCTTTGGTGCCTTGGACATGAGCTAGGACCTTAAGATTCTGCATGAAAGGAGGACCAGCAGCCGAATTGCACGGGAAAATGTGAAAAGTGTTCATATGGAGTAAAAACCTGAGAAATCCGTCCGTTTTCGTCATTTGTTATCGAATCAACTTAAAGCCAGATCGACACATTGGCCACTCTTCTCTCTGAAACGGTTGTACTTATCGTCTGCAAAGATATGTCGCGTGCTGCGGTATGCGGAGACACTAAAATCACCATAGTAGAACACAGATGATGCTTCTAAGTTGATGTAATAGCCAGTAAGGATTAGTACAATACCAGTTTTAGGTATCGATTATTGACTTTTTAGCTGGCTTTGGTGCCTTGGACATGAGCTAGGACATTAAGATTCTGCATGAAAGGAGGACTAGCAGCTGAGTTGCACAGGAGGATGTGAAAAGTGTTCATATGTAGTAAAAACCTGAGAAATCCGTCCGTTTTCGTCATTTGTTATCGAATCGACTGAAAGCCAGATCGACACATTGGCCGCTCTTCTCTCTGAAACGGTTCTACATATCGTCTGAAAGCTATGTCGCGTGCTGCGGTATGTGGAGACACTAAAATCACCATAGCAGAACACAGATGAAGCTTCTAAGTTGATGTAATAGCCAGTAAGAAGTAGTACAATTCAAGTTTTAGGTATCGATTATTGACTTTTTAGCTGGCTTTGGTGCCTTGGACATGAGCTAGGACCTTAAGATTCTGCATTAAAGGAGGACTAGCAGCCGCGTTGCACGGGAGAATGTGAAAAGTGTTCATATGTAGTAAAAACCTGAGAAATCCGTCCGTTTTCGTCACTTGTTATTGAATCGACTTAAAGCCAGATCGTCACATTGGCCGCTCCTCTCTCTGAAACGGTTGTACTTATCGTCTGAAAGCTACGTCGCGTGCTGCGGTATGCGAAGACACTAAAAGCACCATAGTAGAACACAGATGAAGCTTCAAAGATGATGTAATAGCCAGTAAGGTTAGTACATGACCAGTTTTAGGTATCGATTATTGACTTTTTAGCTGGCTTTGGTGCCTTGGACATGAGCTAGAACCTTAAGATTCTGCATGAAAGGAGGACTAGCAGCCGAGTTGCATGGGAGAATGTGAAAAGTGTTCATATGTAGTAAAAACCTGAGAAATCCGTCCGTTTCCGTCATTTGTTATCGAATCGACTTAAAGCCAGATCGTCACATTGGCCGCTCTTCTCTCTGAAACGGTTGTACTTATCGTCTGAAAGCTATGTCGCGTGCTGCGGTATGCGGAGACACTAAAAGCACCATAGTAGAACACAGATGAAGCTTCTAACATGATGTAATGGCCAGTAAGGGTTAGTACCAGTTTCCGGTATCGATTATTAACTTTTTAGCTGGCTTTGGTGCCTTGGACATGAGCTAGGACCTTAAGATTCCGCATGAAAGGAGGACTAGCAGCCGAATTGCACGGGAGATTGTGAAAAGTGTTCATATGTAGTAAAAACCTGAGAAATCCGTCCGTTTTCGTCATTTGTTATCGAATCGACTTAAAGCCAGATCGTCACATTGGCCGCTCATCTCTCCGAAACGGTTGTACTTATCGTCTGCAAAGCTATGTCGCGTGCTGCGGTTTGTGGACACACTAAAAGCACCATAGTACAACACAGATGAAGCTTCTAAGATGATGTAATAGCCAGTAAGAAGTAGTACAATTCAAGTTTTAGGTATCGTTTATTGACTTTTTAGCTGGTTTTGGTGCCTTGGAAATGAGCTAGGACCTTAAGATTCTGCATGAAAGGAGGACTAGCAGCCGAGTTGCATGGGAGAATGTGAAAAGTGTTCATATGTAGTAAAAAATTGTGAAATCCGTCCGTTTTCGTCATTTGTTATGGAATCGACTTAAAGCCAGATCGTCAAATTGGCCGCTCTTCTCTCTGAAACGGTTGTACTTATCGTCTGCAAAGCTATGTCGCGTGCTGCGGTATGTGGAGACTCTAAAAGCACCATAGCAGAACACAGATGAAGCTTCTAAGTTGATGTAATAGCCAGTAAGAAGTAGTACAATTGAAATCTTAGATATCGATTATTGACTTTTTAGCAGGCTTTGGTGCCTTGGACATGAGCTAGGACCTTAAGATTCTGCATGAAAGGAGGACCAGCAGCCGAATTGCACGGGAAAATGTGAAATGTGTTCATATGTAGTAAAAACCTGAGAAATCCGTCCGTTTTCGTCATTTGTTATCGAATCGACTTAAAGCCAGATCGACCCATTGGCCACTCTTCTCTCTGAAACGGTTGTACTTATCGTCTGCAAAGATATGTCGCGTGCTGCGGTATGCGAGGACACTAAAATCTCCATAGTAGAACACAGATGATGCTTCTAAGTTGATGTAATAGCCAGTAAGGATTAGTACAATACCAGTTTTAGGTATCGATTATTGACTTTTTAGCTGGCTTTGGTGCCTTGGACATGAGCTAGGACATTAAGATTCTGCATGAAAGGAGGACTAGCAGCCGAATTGCATGGGAGATTGTGAAAAGTGTTCATATGTATTAAAAAACTGAGAAATCCGTCCGTTTTTGCCATTGTTATGGAATCGACTTAAAGCCAGATCGTCACATTGGCCGCTCTTCTCTCTGAAACGGTTGTACTTATCGTCTGCAAAGCTATGTCGCGTGCTGCGGTTTGTGGACACACTAAAAGCACCGTAGTACAACACAGATGAAGCTTCTAAGATGATGTAATAGCCAGTAAGATGTAGTACAATTCAAGTTTTAGGTATCGATTATTGTCTTTTTAGCTGGCTTTGGTGCCTTGGACATGAGCTAGGACCTTAAGATTCTGCATGAAAGGAGGACTAGCGGCTGAGTTGCACAGGAAGATGTGAAAAGTGTTCATATGTAGTATAAACCTGAGAAATCCGTCCGTTTTCGTCATTTGTTATCGAATCGACTGAAAGCCAGATCGACACATTGGCCGCTCTTCTCTCTGAAACGGTTCTACATATCGTCTGAAAGCTATGTCGCGTGCTGCGGTATGTGGAGACACTAAAAGCACCATAGCAGAACACAGATGAAGCTTCTAAGTTGATGTAATAGCCAGTAAGAAGTAGTTCAATTCAAGTTTTAGGTACCGATTATTGACTTTTTAGCTGGCTTTGGTGCCTTGGACATGAGCTAGGACCTTAAGATTCTGCATTAAAGGAGGACTAGCAGCCGCGTTGCACGGGAGAATGTGAAAAGTGTTCATATGTAGTAAAAACCTGAGAAATCCGTCCGTTTTCTTCACTTGTTATTGAATCGACTTAAAGCCAGATCGTCACATTGGCCGCTCCTCTCTCTGAAACGGTTGTACTTATCGTCTGAAAGCTACGTCGCGTGCTGCGGTATGCGAAGACACTAAAAGCACCATAGTAGAACACAGATGAAGCTTCAAAGATGATGTAATAGCCAGTAAGGTTAGTACATGACCAGTTTTAGGTATCGATTATTGACTTTTTAGCTGGCTTTGGTGCCTTGGACATGAGCTAGGACCTTAAGATTCTGCATGAAAGGAGGACTAGCAGCCGAGTTGCATGGGAGAATGTGAAAAGTGTTCATATGTAGTAAAAACCTGAGAAATCCGTCCGTTTCCGTCATTTGTTATCGAATCGACTTAAAGCCAGATCGTCACATTGGCCGCTCTTCTCTCTGAAACGGTTGTACTTATCGTCTGAAAGCTATGTCGCGTGCTGCGGTATGCGGAGACACTAAAAGCACCATAGTAGAACACAGATGAAGCTTCTAACATGATGTAATAGCCAGTAAGAGTTAGTACCAGTTTCAGGTATCGATTATTGACTTTTTAGCTGGCTTTGGTGCCTTGGACATGAGCTAGGACCTTAAGATTCCGCATGAAAGGAGGACTAGCAGCCGAATTGCACGGGAGATTGTGAAAAGTGTTCATATGTAGTAAAAACCTGAGAAATCCGTCCGCTTTCGTCATTTGTTATCGAATCGACTTAAAGCCAGATCGTCACATTGGCCGCTCATCTCTCCGAAACGGTTGTACTTATCGTCTGCAAAGCTATGTCGCGTGCAGCGGTTTGTGGACACACTAAAAGCACCATAGTAGAACACAGATGAAGCTTCTAAGATGATGTAATAGCCTGTAAGAAGTAGTACAATTCAAGTTTTAGGTATCGTTTATTGACTTTTTAGCTGGTTTTGGTACCTTGGAAATGAGCTAGGACCTTAAGATTCTGCATGAAAGGAGGACTAGCAGCCGAGTTGCATGGGAGAATGTGAAAAGTGTTCATATGTAGTAAAAACCTGTGAAATCCGTCCGTTTTCGTCATTTGTTATCGAATCGACTTAAAGCCAGATCGTCACATTGGCCGCTCTTCTCTCTGAAACGGTTGTACTTATCGTCTGCAAAGCTATGTCGCGTGCTGCGGTATGTGGAGACTCTAAAAGCACCATAGCAGAACACAGATGAAGCTTCTAAGTTGATGTAATAGCCAGTAAGAAGTAGTACAATTGAAATTTAGATATCGATTATTGACTTTTTAGCAGGCTTTGGTGCCTTGGACATGAGCTAGGACCTTAAGATTCTGCATGAAAGGAGGACCAGCAGCCGAATTGCACGGGAAAATGTGAAAAGTGTTCATATGTAGTAAAAACCTGAGAAATCCGTCCGTTTTCGTCATTTGTTATCGAATCGACTTAAAGCCAGATCGACACATTGGCCACTCTTCTCTCTGAAACGGTTGTACTTATCGTCTGCAAAGATATGTCGCGTGCTGCGGTATGCGGAGACACTAAAATCTCCATAGTAGAACACAGATGATGCTTCTAAGTCGATGTAATAGCCAGTAAGGATTAGTACAATACCAGTTTTAGGTATCGATTATTGACATTTTAGCTGGCTTTGGTGCCTTGGACATGAGCTAGGACATTAAGATTCTGCATGAAAGAAGGACTAGCAGCCGAATTGCATGGGAGATTGTGAAAAGTGTTCATCTGTATTAAAAAACTGAGAAATCCGTCCGTTTTTGTCATTTGTTATGGAATCGACTTAAAGCCAGATCGTCACATTGGCCGCTCTTCTCTCTGAAACGGTTGTACTTATCGTCTGCAAAGGTATGT
This sequence comes from Schistocerca gregaria, assembly GCF_023897955.1. NCBI lineage: Eukaryota > Metazoa > Arthropoda > Insecta > Orthoptera > Acrididae > Schistocerca > Schistocerca gregaria. The sequence goes on along the minus strand of NW_026061824.1, from coordinate 16,986,976 downwards.
CGCGTGCTGCGGTTTGTGGACACACTAAAAGCACCGTAGTACAACTCAGATGAAGCTTCTAAGATGATGTAATAGCCAGTAAGAAGTGGTACATATCAAGTTTTAGGTATAGATTATTGACTTTTTAGCTGGCTTTGGTGCCTTGGACATGAGCTAGGACCTTAAGATTCTGCATGAAAGGAGGACTAGCAGCCGAGTTGCTCGGGAGGATCTGAAAAGTGTTCATATGTAGTAAAAACCTGAGAAATCCGTCCGTTTTCGTCATTTGTTATCGAATCGACTTAAAGCCAGATCGACACATTGGCCGCTCTTCTCTCTGAAACGGTTGTACTTATCGTTTGCAAAGCTATGTAGCGTGCTGCGGTATGTGGAGACACTAGAAGAAGCCTAGTAGAACACAGATGAAGCTTCTAAGTCGATGTAATAACCAGTAAGAAGTAGTACAATTCAAGTTTAAGGTATCGATTATTGACTTTTTAGCTGGCTTTGGTGCCTTGGACATGAGCTAGGACCATAAGATTCTGCATGAAAGGAGGACTAGCAGCCGAGTTGCATGGGAGAACGTGAAAAGTGTTCATATGTAGTAAAAACCTGAGAAATCCGTCCGTTTCCGTCATTTGTAATCGAATCGACTTAAAGCCAGATCGTCACATTGGCCGCTCTTCTCTCTGAAACGGTTATACTTATCGTCTGAAAGCTATGTCGCATGCTGCGGTATGCGGAGACACTAAAAGCACCATAGTAGAACACAGATGAAGCTTCTAAGTTGATGTAATAGCCAGTAAGAAGTAGTACAATTCAAGTTTTGGGTATCGATTATTGACTTTTAAGCTGGCTTTGGTGCTTTGGACATGAGCTAGGACTTTAAGATTCTGCATGAAAGGAGGACTAGCAGCCGAGTTGATCGGGAGAATGTGAAAAGTGTTCATATGTAGTAAAAACCTGAGAAATCCGTCCGTTTTCGTCGTTTGTTATCGAATCGACTTAAAGCCAGATCGTCACATTGGCCGCTCTTCTCTCTGAAACGGTTGTACTTATCGTCTGAAAGCTATGTCGCGTGCTGCGGTATGCGGAGACACTAAAAGCACCATAGTACAACACAGATGAAGCTTCTAAGATGATGTAATAGCCAGTAAGAATTAGTACAATACCAATTTTAGGTATCGATTATTGACTTTTTAGCTGGCTTTGGTGCCTTGGACATGAGCTAGGACCTTAAGATTCTGCATGAAAGGAGGACTAGCAGCCGAATTGCACGGGAGATTGTGAAAAGTGTTCATATCTAGTAAAAACCTGAGAAATCCGTCCGTTTTCGTCATTTGTTATCGAATCGACTTAAAGCCAGATCGATACATTGGCCGCCCTTCTCTCTGAAACGGTTGTACTTATCGTCTGCAAAGCTATGTCGCATGCTGCGGTATGTGGAGACACTAAAAGAAGCATAGTAGAACACAGATGAAGCTTCTATGTTGATTTAATAGCCAGTAAGAAGTAGTACAATTCAAGTTTTAGGTATCGATTATTGACTTTTTAGCTGGCTTTGGTGCGTTGGACGTGAGCTAGGACCCTAAGAATCTGCATGAGAGGAGGACTAGCAGCCAAGTTGCACGAGAGAATGTGAAAAGTGCTCATATGTAGTAAAAACCTGAGAGATCCGTTCGCCATCGTCATTTGTTATCGAATCGACTTAAAGGCAGATCGTCACATTTTCCGCTCTACTCTCTGAAACGGTTGTACTTATCGTCTGCAAAGCTATGTCGCGTTGCTGCGGTATGCGTAGACACTAAAGGCACCATAGTAGAACACAGATCAAGCTTCTAATTTGATGTAATAGCCAGTAAGAAGTAGTACAATTCAAGTTTTACTTATCGATTATTGACTTTTAGCTGGCTTTGGTGCCTTGGACATGAGCTAGGACCTTAAGATTCTGCATGAAAGGAGGGCTAGCAGCTGAGTTGCACGGGAGAATGTGAAAAGTATTCATATGTAGTAAAAACCTGAGAAATCCGTCCGTTTTCTTCATTTGTTATGGAATCGACTTAAAGCCAGATCGTCACATTGCCCGTTCTTCTCTCCGAAACGGTTGTATTTATAGTCTGAAAGCTATGTCGCGTGCTGCGGTATGCGGAGACACTAAAAGCACCATAGTAGAACACAGATGAAGCTTCTAAGATGATGTAATAGCCAGTAAGAATTAGTACAATACCAGTTTTAGGTATCGATTATTGACTTTTAGCTGGCTTTGGTGCCTTGGACATGAGCTAGGACCTTAAGATTCTGCATGAAAGGAGGGCTAGCAGCTGAGTTGCACGGGAGAATGTGAAAAGTGTTCATATGTAGTAAAAACCTGAGAAATCCGTCCGTTTTCGTCATTTGTTATAGAATCGACTTAAAGCCAGATCGTCACATTGGCCGCTCTCCTCTCTGAAACGGTTGTACTTATCGTCTGCAAAGCTATGTCGCGTGCTGCGGTATGCAGATACACTAAATGCACCATAGTAGAACACAGATGAAACTTCTAAGTTGATGTAATAGCCAGTAAGAAGTAGTACAATTCAAGTTTTAGGTATCGATTATTGACTTTGTAGCTGGCTTTGGTACCTTGGACATGAGCTAGGACCTTAAGATTCTGCATGAAAGAAGGACTAGCAGCCGAGTTGTACGGGAGAATGTGAAAAGTGTTCATATGTAGTAAAAACCTGAGAAATCCATACGTTTTCGTCATTGGTTATCGATTCCTCTTAAAGCCAGATCGTCACATTGGCTGCTCTTCTCTCTGAAACGGTTGTACTTATCGTCTGCAAAGCTATGTCGCGTGCTGCGGTATGTGGAGACACTAAAAGCACCATAGTAGAACACAGATGAAGCTTCTAAGTTGATGTAATAGCTAGTAAGAGGTAGTACAATTCAAGTTTTAAGTATCGATTATTGACTTTTAGCTGGCTTTGGTGCCTTGGACATGAGCTAGGACCTTAAGATTCTGCATGAAAGGAGGACTAGCAGCCGTCTCTTTGAAACAATTGTACTTATCGTCTGCAAAGCTATGTCGCGTGCTGCGGTATGTGGAGACACTAAAAGAACGATAGTAGAACACAGATGAGGCTTCTAAGTTGATGTAATAACCAGTAAGAAGTAGTACAATTCAAGTTTTAGGTATCGTTTATTGACTTTTTATCTGGTTTTGGTGCCTTCGACATGAGCTAGGACCTTAAGATTCTGCATGAAAGGAGGACTAGCAGCCGAGTTGCATGGGAGAATGTGAAAAGTGTTCATATGTAGTAAAAACCTGTGAAATCCGTCCGTTTTCGTCATTTGTTATCGAATCGACTTAAAGCCAGATCGTCACATTGGCCGCTCTTCTCTCTGAAACGGTTGTACTTATCGTCTGAAAGCTATGTCGCGTGCTGCGGTGTGCGGAGACACTAAAAGCACCATAGTACAACACAGATGAAGCTTCTAAGATGATGTAATAGCTAGTAAGAATTAGTACAATACCAATTTTAGGTATCGATTATTGACTTTTTAGCTGGCTTTGGTGCCTTGGACATGAGCTAGGACCTTAAGATTCTGCATTAAAGGAGGACTAGCAGCCGCGTTGCGATGGAGAATGTGAAAAGTGTTCATATGTAGTAAAAACCTGAGAAATCCGTCCGTTTTCTTCACTTGTTATTGAATCGACTTAAAGCCAGATCGTCACATTGGCCGCTCCTCTGTCTGAAACGGTTGTACTTATCGTCTGAAAGCTACGTCGCGTGCTGCGGTATGCGAAGACACTAAAAGCACCATAGTAGAACACAGATGAAGCTTCAAAGATGATGTAATAGACAGTAAGGTTAGTACATGACCAGTTTTAGGTATCGATTATTGACTTTTTTGCTGGCTTTGGTGCCTTGGACATGAGCTAGGACCTTAAGATTCTGCATGAAAGGAGGACTAGCAGCCGAGTTGCATGGGAGAATGTGAAAAGTGTTCATATGTAGTAAAAACCTGAGAAATCCGTCCGTTTGCGTCATTTGTTATCGAATCGACTTAAAGCCAGATCGTCACATTGGCCGCTCTTCTCTCTGAAACGGTTGTACTTATCGTCTGAAAGCTATGTCGCGTGCTGCGGTATGCGGAGACACTAAAAGCACCATAGTAGAACACAGATGAAGCTTCTAACATGATGTAATAGCCAGTAAGAGTTAGTACCAGTTTCAGGTATCGATTATTGACTTTTTAGCTGGCTTTGGTGCCTTGGACATGAGCTAGGACCTTAAGATTCCGCATGAAAGGAGGACTAGCAGCCGAATTGCACGGGAGATTGTGAAAAGTGTTCATATGTAGTAAAAACCTGAGAAATTCGTCCGTTTTCGTCATTTGTTATCGAATCGACTTAAAGCCAGATCGTCACATTGGCCGCTCATCTCTCCGAAACGGTTGTACTTATCGACTGCAAAGCTATGTCGCGTGCTGCGGTATGTGGAGACACTAAAAGCACCATAGTAGAACACAGATGAAACTTCTAAGTTGATGTAATAGCCAGTAAGAAGTAGTACAATTCAAGTTTTAGGTATCGATTATTGACTTTGTAGCTGGCTTTGGTACCTTGGACATGAGCTAGGACCTTAAGATTCTGCATGAAAGAAAGACTAGCAGCCGAGTTGTACGGGAGAATGTGAAAAGTGTTCATATGTAGTAAAAACCTGAGAAATCCATACGTTTTCGTCATTGGTTATCGATTCGTCTTAAAGCCAGATCGTCACATTGGCTGCTCTTCTCTCTGAAACGATTGTACTTATCGTCTGCAAAGCTATGTCGCGTGCTGCGGTATGTGGAGACACTAAAAGCACCATAGTAGAACACAGATGAAGCTTCTAAGTTGATGTAATAGCTAGTAAGAGGTAGTACAATTCAAGTTTTAAGTATGGATTATTGACTTTGTAGCTGGCTTTGGTGCCTTGGACATGAGCTAGGACCTTAAGATTGTGCATGAAAGGAGGACTAGCAGCCGAGTTGCACGGGAGAATGTGAAAAGCTTTCATATGTAGTAAAAACCTGAGAAATCGGTCCATTTTCGTCATTTGTTATCGAATCGACTTAAAACCGGATCGTGACATTGGCCGCTCTTCTCTCTGAAGCGGTTGTACTTATCGTCTGCAAAGCTATGTCGCGTGCTGCGGTATGCGGAGACACTAAAAGCACCATAGTAGAACACAGATGAAGCTTCTAAGTTGATGTAATAGCTAGTAAGAAGTAGTACAATTGGAATTTTAGATACCGATTATTGACTTTTTAGCTGGCTTTGGTGCCTTGGTCATGAGCTAGGACCTTAAGATTCTGCATGAAAGGAGGACTAGCAGCCGAGTTGCACGGGAGAATGTGAAAAGTGTTCATATGTAGTAAAAACCTGAGAAGTCCGTCCGTTTTGTCATTTGTTATCGAATCGCCTTAAAGCCAGATCGTCACATTGGCCGCTCTTCTCTCCGAAACGGTTGTACTTATCGTCTGAAAGCTATGTCGCGTGTTGCGGTATGCGGAGACACTAAAAGCACCATAGTAGAACACAGATGAAGCTTCTAAGATGATGTAATAGCCAGTAAGAATTAGTACAATACCAGTTTTAGGTATCGATTATTGACTTTTAGCTGGCTTTGGTGCGTTGGACATGAGCTAGGACCTTAAGATTCTGCATGAAAGGAGGACTAGCAGCCGAGTTGCACGGGAGAATGTGGAAAGTTTTCATATGTAGTAAAAACCTGAGAAATCGGTCCATTTTCGTCATTTGTTATCGAATCGACTTAAAACCGGATCGTGACATTGGCAGCTCTTCTCTCTGAAACGGTTGTACTTATCGTCTGCAAAGCTATGTCGCGTGCTGCGGTATGCGGAGACACTAAAAGCACCATAGTAGAAGACAGATGAAGCTTCTAAGATCATGTAATAGCCAGTAAGAATTAGTACAATACCAGTTTTAGGTATCGATTATTGACTTTTAGCTGGCTTTGGTGCATTGCACATGAGCTAGGACCTTAATGATTCTGCATGAAAGGAAGGTTAGCAGCTGAGTTGCACGGGAGAATGTGAAAAGTGTTCATATGTAGTAAAAACCTGAGAAATCCGACCGTTTTCGTCATTTGTTATCGAATCGGCTTAAAGCCAGATCGACACATTGGCCGCTCGTCTCTTTGAAACAATTGTACTTATCGTCTGCAAAGCTATGTCGCGTGCTGCGGTATGTGGAGACACTAAAAGAACGATAGTAGAACACAGATGAGGCTTCTAAGTTGATGTAATAACCAGTAAGAAGTAGTACAATTCAAGTTTTAGATAATGTTTATTGACTTTTTATCTGCTTTTGGTGCCTTCGACATGAGCTAGGACCTTAAGATTCTGCATGAAAGGAGGACTAGCAGCCGAGTTGCATGGGAGAATGTGAAAAGTGTTCATATGTAGTAAAAACCTGTGAAATCCGTCCGTTTTCGTCATTTGTTATCGAATCGACTTAAAGCCAGATCGTCACATTGGCCGCTCTTCTCTCTGAAACGGTTGTACTTATCGTCTGAAAGCTATGTCGCGTGCTGCGGTATGCGGAGACACTAAAAGCACCATAGTACAACACAGATGAAGCTTCTAAGATGATGTAATAGCCAGTAAGAATTAGTACAATACCAATTTTAGGTTATTGACTTTTTAGCTGGCTTTGGTGCCTTGGACATGAGCTAGGACCTTAAGATTCTGCATTAAAGGAGGACCAGCAGCCGCGTTGCGAGGGAGAATGTGAAAAGTGTTCATATGTAGTAAAAACCTGAGAAATCCGTCCGTTTTCTTCACTTGTTATTGAATCGACTTAAAGCCAGATCGTCACATTGGCCGCTCCTCTCTCTGAAACGGTTGTACTTATCGTCTGAAAGCTACATCGCGTGCTGCGGTATGCGAAGACACTAAAGGCACCATAGTAGAACACAGATGAAGCTTCAAAGATGATGTAATAGACAGTAAGGTTAGTACATGACCAGTTTTAGGTATCGATTATTGACTTTTTAGCTGGCTTTGGTGCCTTGGACATGAGCTAGGACCTTAAGATTCTGCATGAAAGGAGGACTAGCAGCCGAGTTACATGGGAGAATGTGAAAAGTGTTCATATGTAGTAAAAACCTGAGAAATCCGTCCGTTTCCGTCATTTGTTATCGAATCGACTTAAAGCCAGATCGTCACATTGGCCCCTCTTCTCTCTGAAACGGTTGTACTTATCGTCTGAAAGCTATGTCGCGTGCTGCGGTATGCGGAGACACTAAAAGCACCATAGTGGAACACAGATGAAGCTTCTAACATGATGTAATAGCCAGTAAGAGTTAGTACCAGTTTCAGGTATCGATTATTGACTTTTTAGCTGGCTTTGGTGCCTTGGACATGAGCTAGGACCTTAAGATTCCGCATGAAAGGAGGACTAGCAGCCGAATTGCACGGGAGATTGTGAAAAGTGTTCATATGTAGTAAAAACCTGAGAAATCCGTCCGTTTTCGTCATTTGTTATCGAATCGACTTAAAGCCAGATCGTCACATTGGCCGCTCATCTCTCCGAAACGGTTGTACTTATAGTCTGCAAAGCTATGTCGCGTGCTGCGGTTTGTGGACACACTAAAAGCACCATAGTACAACACAGATGAAGCTGCTAAGATGATGTAATAGCCAGTAAGAAGTAGTACAATTCAAGTTTTAGGTATCGTTTATTGACTTTTTAGCTGGTTTTGGTGCCTTGGAAATGAGCTAGGACCTTAAGATTCTGCATGAAAGGAGGACTAGCAGCCGAGTTGCATGGGAGAATGTGAAAAGTGTTCATATGTAGTAAAAACCTGTGAAATCCGTCCGTTTTCGTCATTTGTTATCGAATCGACTTAAAGCCAGATCGACACATTGGCCACTCTTCTCTCTGAAACGGTTGTACTTATCGTCTGCAAAGATATGTCGCGTGCTGCGGTATGCGGAGACACTAAAATCTCCATAGTAGAACACAGATGATGCTTCTAAGTTGATGTAATAGCCAGTAAGGATTAGTACAATACCAGTTTTAGGTATCGATTATTGACTTTTTAGTTGGCTTTGGTGACTTGGACATGAGCTAGGACATTAAGATTCTGCATGAAAGGAGGACTAGCAGCCGAATTGCATGGGAGATTGTGAAAAGTGTTCATATGTATTAAAAAACTGAGAAATCCGTCCGTTTTTGTCATTTGTTATGGAATCGACTTAAAGCCAGATCGTCACATTGGCCGCTCTTCTCTCTGAAACGGTTGTACTTATCGTCTGCAAAGGTATGTCGCGTGCTGCGGTTTGTGGACACACTAAAAGCACCGTAGTACAACTCAGATGAAGCTTCTAAGATGATGTAATAGCCAGTAAGAAGTAGTACAATTCAAGTTTTAGGTATCGATTATTGACTTTTTAGCTGGCTTTGGTGCCTTGGACATGAGCTAGGACCTTAAGATTCTGCATGAAAGGATGACTAGCAGCCGAGTTGCTCGGGAGGATCTGAAAAGTGTTCATATGTAGTAAAAACCTGAGAAATCCGTCCGTTTTCGTCATTTGTTATCGAATCGACTTAAAGCCAGATCGACACATTGGCCGCTCTTCTCTCTGAAACGGTTGTACTTATCGTTTGCAAAGCTATGTCGCGTGCTGCGGTATGTGGAGACACTAAAAGAAGCCTAGTAGAACACAGATGAAGCTTCTAAGTCGATGTAATAACCAGTAAGAAGTAGTACAATTCAAGTTTAAGGTATCGATTATTGACTTTTTAGCTGGCTTTGGTGCCTTGGACATGAGCTAGGACCATAAGATTCTGCATGAAAGGAGGACTAGCAGCCGAGTTGCATGGGAGAACGTGAAAAGTGTTCATATGTAGTAAAAACCTGAGAAATCCGTCCGTTTCCGTCATTTGTTATCGAATCGACTTAAAGCCAGATCGTCACATTGGCCGCTCTTCTCTCTGAAACGGTTGTACTTATCGTCTGAAAGCTATGTCGCGTGCTGCGGTATGCGGAGACACTAAAAGCACCATAGTAGAACACAGATGAAGCTTCTAAGTTGATGTAATAGCCAGTAAGAAGTAGTACAATTCAAGTTTTAGGTATCGATTATTGACTTTTTAGCTTAATTTGGTGCTTTGGACATGAGCTAGGACTTTAAGATTCTGCATGAAAGGAGGACTAGCAGCCGAGTTGATCGGGAGAATGTGAAAAGTGTTCATATGTAGTAAAAACCTGAGAAATCCGTCCGTTTTCGTCATTTGTTAACGAATCGACTTAAAGCCAGATCGTCACATTGGCCGCTCTTCTCTCTGAAACGGTTGTACTTATCGTCTGAAAGCTATGTCGCGTGCTGCGGTATGCGGAGACACTAAAAGCACCATAGTACAAGACAGATGAAGCTTCTAAGATGATGTAATAGCCAGTAAGAATTAGTACAATACCAATTTTAGGTATCGATTATTGACTTTTTAGCTGGATTTGGTGCCTTGGACATGAGCTAGGACCTTAAGATTCTACATGAAAGGAGGACTAGCAGCCGAATTGCACGGGAGATTGTGAAAAGTGTTCATATCTAGTAAAAACCTGAGAAATCCGTCCGTTTTCGTCATTTGTTATCGAATCGACTTAAAGCCAGATCGACACATTGGCCGCCCTTCTCTCTGAAACGGTTGTACTTATCGTCTGCAAAGCTATGTCGCATGCTGCGGTATGTGGAGACACTAAAGGAATCATAGTAGAACACAGATGAAGCTTCTAAGTTGATGTAATAACCAGTAAGAAGTAGTACAATTCAAGTTTTAGGTATCGATTATTGACTTTTTAGCTGGCTTTGGTGCCTTGGACATGAGCTAGGACCCTAAGAATCTGCATGAGTGGAGGACTAGCAGCCAAGTTGCACGAGAGAATGTGAAAAGTGCTCATATGTAGTAAAAACCTGAGAGATCCGCTCGCCATCGTCATTTGTTATCGAATCGACTTAAAGCCAGATCGTCACATTGGCCGCTCTACTCTCTGAAACGGTTGTACTTATCGTCTGCAAAGCTATGTCGCGTTGCTGCGGTATGCGTAGACACTAAAGGCACCGTAGTAGAACACAGATCAAGCTTCTAATTTGATGTAATAGCCAGTAAGAAGTAGTACAATTCAAGTTTTACTTATCGATTATTGACTTTTAGCTGGCATTGGTGCCTTGGACATGAGCTAGGACCTTAAGATTCTGCATGAAAGGAGGGCTAGCAGCTGAGTTGCACGGGAGAATGTGAAAAGTGTTCATATGTAGTAAAAACCTGAGAAATCCGTCCGTTTTCGTCATTTGTTATGGAATCGACTTAAAGCCAGATCGTCACATTGCCCGCTCTTCTCTCCGAAACGGTTGTATTTATAGTCTGAAAGCTATGTCGCGTGCTGCGGTATGCGGAGACACTAAAAGCACCATAGTAGAACACAGATGAAGCTTCTAAGATGATGTAATAGCCAGTAAGAATTAGTACAATACCAGTTTTAGGTATCGATTATTGACTTTTAGCTGGCTTTGGTGCCTTGGACATGAGCTAGGACCTTAAGATTCTGCATGAAAGGAGGGCTAGCAGCTGAGTTGCACGGGAGAATGTGAAAAGTGTTCATATGTAGTAAAAACCTGAGAAATCCGTCCGTTTTCGTCATTTGTTATGGAATCGACTTAAAGCCAGATCGTCACATTGGCCGCTCTCCTCTCTGAAACGGTTGTACTTATCGTCTGCAAAGCTATGTCGCGTGCTGCGGTATGCAGAGACACTAAATGCACCATAGTAGAACACAGATGAAACTTCTAAGTTGATGTAATAGCCAGTAAGAAGTAGTACAATTCAAGTTTTAGGTATCGATTATTGACTTTGTAGCTGGCTTTGGTACCTTGGACATGAGCTAGGACCTTAAGATTCTGCATGAAAGAAGGACTAGCAGCCGAGTTGTACGGGAGAATGTGAAAAGTGTTCATATGTAGTAAAAACCTGAGAAATCCATACGTTTTCGTCATTGGTTATCGATTCGTCTTAAAGCCAGATCGTCACATTGGCTGCTCTTCTCTCTGAAACGGTTGTACTTATCGTCTGCGAAGCTATGTCGCGTGCTGCGGTATGTGGAGACACTAAAAGCACCATAGTAGAACACAGATGAAGCTTCTAAGTTGATGTAATAGCTAGTAAGAGGTAGTACAATTCAAGTTTTAAGTATCGATTATTGACTTTTTAGCTGGCTTTGGTGCCTTGGACATGAGCTAGGACCTTAAGATTGTGCATGAAAGGAGGACTAGCAGCCGAGTTGCACGGGAGAATGTGAAAAGTTTTCATATGTAGTAAAAACCTGAGAAATCGGTCCATTTTCGTCATTTGTTATCGAATCGACTTAAAACCGGATCGTGACATTGGCCGCTCTTCTCTCTGAAGCGGTTGTACTTATCGTCTGCAAAGCTATGTCGCGTGCTGCGGTATGTGGACACACTAAAAGCACCATAGTAGAACACAGATGAAGCTTCTAAGTTGATGTAATAGCTAGTAAGAAGTAGTACAATTGGAATTTTAGATATCGATTATTGACTTTTTAGCTGGCTTTGGTGCCTTGGACATGAGCTAGGACCTTACGATTCTGCATGATAGGAGGACTAGCAGCCGAGTTGCACGGGGGAATTTGAAAAGTGTTCATATGTAGTAAAAACCTGAGAAGTCCGTCCGTTTTGTCATTTGTTATCGAATCGACTTAAAGCCAGATTGTCACATTGGCCGCTCTTCTCTCCGAAACGGTTGTACTTATCGTCTGAAAGCTATGTCGCGTGTTGCGGTATGCGGAGACACTAAAAGCACCATAGTAGAACACAGATGAAGCTTCTAAGATGATGTAATAGCCAGTAAGAATTAGTACAATACCAGTTTTAGGTATCGATTATTGACTTTTAGCTGGCTTTGGTGCATTGCACATGAGCTAGGACCTTAATGATTCTGCATGAAAGGAAGGTTAGCAGCTGAGTTGCACGGGAGATTGTGAAAAGTGTTCATATGTAGTAAAAACCTGAGAAATCCGCCCGTTTTCGTCATTTGTTATCGAATCGACTTAAAGCCAGATCGACACATTGGTCGCTCGTCTCTTTGAAACAATTGTACTTATCGTCTGCAAAGCTATGTCGCGTGCTGCGGTATGTGGAGACACTAAAAGAACGATAGTAGAACACAGATGAGGCTTCTAAGTTGATGTAATAACCAGTAAGAAGTAGTACAATTCAAGTTTTAGGTATCGTTTATTGACTTTTTAGCTGGTTTTGGTGCCTTCGACATGAGCTAGGACGTTAAGATTCTGCATGAAAGGAGGACTAGCAGCCGAGTTGCATGGGAGAATGTGAAAAGTGTTCATATGTAGTAAAAACCTGTGGAATCCGTCCGTTTTCGTCATTTGTTATCGAATCGACTTAAAGCCAGATCGTCACATTGGCCGCTCTTCTCTCTGAAACGGTTGTACTTATCGTCTGCAAAGCTATGTCGCGTGCTGCGGTATGTGGAGACTCTAAAAGCACCATAGCAGAACACACATGAAGCTTCTAAGTTGATGTAATAGCCAGTAAGAAGTAGTACAATTGAAATTTTAGATATCGATTATTGACTTTTTAGCTGGCTTTGGTGCCTTGGACATGAGCTAGGACCTTAAGATTCTGACTGAAAGGAGGACCAGCAGCCGAATTGCACGGGAAAATGTGAAAAGTGTTCATATGGAGTAAAAACCTGAGAAATCCGTCCGTTTTCGTCGTTTGTTATCGAATCGACTTAAAGCCAGATCGACACATTGGCCACTCTTCTCTCTGAAACGGTTGTACTTATCGTCTGCAAAGATATGTCGCGTGCTGCGGTATGCGGAGACACTAAAATCTCCATAGTAGAACACAGATGATGCTTCTAAGTTGATGTAATAGCCAGTAAGGATTAGTACAATACCAGTTTTAGGTATCGATTATTGACTTTTTAGCTGGCTTTGGTGCCTTGGACATGAGCTAGGACATTAAGATTCTGCATGAAAGGAGGACTAGCAGCCGAATTGCATGGGAGATTGTGAAGAGTGTTCATATGTATTAAAAAACTGAGAAATCCGTCCGTTTTTGTCATTTGTTATGGAATCGACTTAAAGCCAGATCGTCACAATGGCCGCTCTTCTCTCTGAAACGGTTGTACTTATCGTCTGCAAAGGTACGTCGCGTGCAGCGGTTTGTGGACACACTAAAAGCACCGTAGTACAACACAGATGAAGCTTCTAAGATGATGTAATAGCCAGTAAGAAGTAGTACAATTCAAGTTTTAGGTATCGATTATTAATTTTTAGCTGGCTTTGGTGCCTTGGACATGAGCTAGGACCTTAAGATTCTGCATGAAAGGAGGACTAGCAGCCGAGTTGCTCGGGAGAATGTGAAAAGTGTTCATATGTAGTAAAAACCTGAGAAATCCGTCCGTTTTCGTCATTTGTTATCGAATCGACTTAAAGCCAGATCGTCACATTGGCCGCTCTTCTCTCTGAAACGGTTGTACTTATCGTCTGAAGCTATGTCGCGTGCTGCGGTATGCGGAGACACTAAAAGCACCATAGTACATCACAGATGAAGCTTCTAAGATGATGTAATAGCCAGTAAGAATTAGTACAATACCAATTTTAGGTATCGATTATTGACTTTTTTGCTGGCTTTGGTGCCTTGGACATGAGCTAGGACCTTAAGATTCTGCATGAAAGGAGGACTAGCAGCCGAATTGCACGGGAGATTGTGAAAAGTATTCATATGTAGTAAAAACCTGAGGAATCCGTCCGTTTTCGTCATTTGTTATCGAATCGACTTAAAGCCAGATCGACACATTGGCCGCTCTTCTCTCTGAAACGGTTGTACTTATCGTCTGCAAAGCTATGTCGTGTGCTGCGGTATGTGGAGACACTAAAAGAAGCATAGTAGAACACAGATGAAGCTTCTAAGTTGATGTAATAGCCAGTAAGAAGTAGTACAATTCAAGTTTTAGGTATCGATTATTGACTTTTTAGCTGGCTTTGGTGCTTTGGACATGAGCTAGGACTTTAAGATTCTGCATGAAAGGAGGACTAGCAGCCGAGTTGATCGGGAGAATGTGAAAAGTGTTCATATGTAGTAAAAACCTGAGAAATACGACCGTTTTCGTCATTTGTTAACGAATCGACTTAAAGCCAGATCGTCACATTGGCCGCTCTTCTCTCTGAAACGGTTGTACTTATCGTCTGAAAGCTATGTCGCGTGCTGCGGTATGCGGAGACACTAAAAGCACCATAGTACAACACAGATGAAGCTTCTAAGATGATGTAATAGCCAGTAAGAATTAGTACAATACCAATTTTAGGTATCGATTATTGACTTTTTAGCTGGATTTGGTGCCTTGGACATGAGCTAGGACCTTAAGATTCTACATGAAAGGAGGACTAGCAGCCGAATTGCACGGGAGATTGTGAAAAGTGTTCATATCTAGTAAAAACCTGGGAAATCCGTCCGTTTTCGTCATTTGTTATCGAATCGACTTAAAGCCAGATCGACACATTGGCCGCCCTTCTCTCTGAAACGGTTGTACTTATCGTCTGCAAAGCTATGTCGCATGCTGCGGTATGTGGAGACACTAAAAGAATCATAGTAGAACACAGATGAAGCTTCTAAGTTGATGTAATAACCAGTAAGAAGTAGTACAATTCAAGTTTTAGGTATCGATTATTGACTTTTTAGCTGGCTTTGGTGCCTTGGACATGAGCTAGGACCTTAAGATTCTGCATGAAAGAAGGACTAGCAGCCGAGTTGTACGGGAGAATGTGAAAAGTGTTCATATGTAGTAAAAACCTGAGAAATCCATACGTTTTCGTCATTGGTTATCGATTCGTCTTAAAGCCAGATCGTCACATTGGCTGCTCTTCTCTCTGAAACGGTTGTACTTATCGTCTGCGAAGCTATGTCGCGTGCTGCGGTATGTGGAGACACTAAAAGCACCATAGTAGAACACAGATGAAGCTTCTAAGTTGATGTAATAGCTAGTAAGAGGTAGTACAATTCAAGTTTTAAGTATCGATTATTGACTTTTTAGCTGGCTTTGTGCCTTGGCCATGAGCTAGGACCTTAAGATTGTGCATGAAAGGAGGACTAGCAGCCGAGTTGCACGGGAGAATGTGAAAAGTTTTCATATGTAGTAAAAACCTGAGAAATCGGTCCATTTTCGTCATTTGTTATCGAATCGACTTAAAACCGGATCGTGACATTGGCCGCTCTTCTCTCTGAAGCGGTTGTACTTATCGTCTGCAAAGCTATGTCGCGTGCTGCGGTATGTGGAGACACTAAAAGCACCATAGTAGAACACAGATGAAGCTTCTAAGTTGATGTAATAGCTAGTAAGAAGTAGTACAATTGGAATTTTAGATATCGATTATTGACTTTTTAGCTGGCTTTGGTGCCTTGGACATGAGCTAGGACCTTAAGATTCTGCATGATAGGAGGACTAGTAGCCGAGTTGCACGGGAGAATGTGAAAAGTGTTCATATGTAGTAAAAACCTGAGAAGTCCGTCCGTTTTGTCATTTGTTATCGAATCGACTTAAAGCCAGATTGTCACATTGGCCGCTCTTCTCTCCGAAACGGTTGTACTTATCGTCTGAAAGCTATGTCGCGTGTTGCGGTATGCGGAGACACTAAAAGCACCATAGTAGAACACAGATGAAGCTTCTAAGATGATGTAATAGCCAGTAAGAATTAGTACAATACCAGTTTTAGGTATCGATTATTGACTTTTAGCTGGCTTTGGTGCGTTGGACATGAGCTAGGACCTTAAGATTCTGCATGAAAGGAGGACTAGCAGCCGAGTTGCACGGGAGAATGTGAAAAGTTTTCATATGTAGTAAAAACCTGAGAAATCGGTCCATTTTCGTCATTTGTTATCGAATCGACTTAAAACCGGATCGTGACATTGGCCGCTCTTCTCTCTGAAACGGTTGTACTTATCGTCTGCAAAGCTATGTCGCGTGCTGCGGTATGCGGAGACACTAAAAGCACCATAGTAGAACACAGATGAAGCTTCTAAGATGATGTAATAGCCAGTAAGAATTAGTACAATACCAGTTTTAGGTATCGATTATTGACCTTTAGCTGGCTTTGGTGCATTGCACATGAGCTAGGACCTTAATGATTCTGCATGAAAGGAAGGTTAGCAGCTGAGTTGCATGGGAGATTGTGAAAAGTGTTCATATGTAGTAAAAACCTGAGAAAGCCGCCCGTTTTCGTCATTTGTTATCGAATCGACTTAAAGCCAGATCGACACATTGGCCGCTCGTCTCTTTGAAACAATTGTACTTATCGTCTGCAAAGCTATGTCGCGTGCTGCGGTATGTGGAGACACTAAAAGAACGATAGTAGAACACAGATGAGGCTTCTAAGTTGATGTAATAACCAGTAAGAAGTAGTACAATTCAAGTTTTAGGTATCGTTTACTGACTTTTTAGCTGGTTTTGGTGCCTTCGACATGAGCTAGGACCTTAAGATTCTGCATGAAAGGAGGACTAGCAGCCGAGTTGCATGGGAGAATGTGAAAAGTGTTCATATGTAGTAAAAACCTGTGGAATCCGTCCGTTTTCGTCATTTGTTATCGAATCGACTTAAAGCCAGATCGTCACATTGGCCGCTCTTCTCTCTGAAACGGTTGTACTTATCGTCTGCAAAGCTATGTCGCGTGCTGCGGTATGTGGAGACTCTAAAAGCACCATAGCAGAACACAGATGAAGCTTCTAAGTTGATGTAATAGCCAGTAAGAAGTAGTACAATTGAAAATTTAGATATCGATTATTGACTTTTTAGCTGGCTTTGGTGCCTTGGACATGAGCTAGGACCTTAAGATTCTGACTGAAAGGAGGACCAGCAGCCGAATTGCACGGGAAAATGTGAAAAGTGTTCATATGGAGTAAAAACCTGAGAAATCCGTCCGTTTTCGTCGTTTGTTATCGAATCGACTTAAAGCCAGATCGACACATTGGCCACTCTTCTCTCTGAAACGGTTGTACTTATCGTCTGCAAAGATATGTCGCGTGCTGCGGTATGCGGGGACACTAAAATCTCCATAGTAGAACACAGATGATGCTTCTAAGTTGATGTAATAGCCAGTAAGGATTAGTACAATACCAGTTTTAGGTATCGATTATTGACTTTTTAGCTGGCTTTGGTGCCTTGGACATGAGCTAGGACATTAAGATTCTGCATGAAAGGAGGACTAGCAGCCGAATTGCATGGGAGATTGTGAAGAGTGTTCATATGTATTAAAAAACTGAGAAATCCGTCCGTTTTTGTCATTTGTTATGGAATCGACTTAAAGCCAGATCGTCACATTGGCCGCTCTTCTCTCTGAAACGGTTGTACTTATCGTCTGCAAAGGTATGTCGCGTGCTGCGGTTTGTGGACACACTAAAAGCACCGTAGTACAACACAGATGAAGCTTCTAAGATGATGTAATAGCCAGTAAGAAGTAGTACAATTCAAGTTTTAGGTATCGATTATTAATTTTTAGCTGGCTTTGGTGCCTTGGACATGAGCTAGGACCTTAAGATTCTGCATGAAAGGAGGACTAGCAGCCGAGTTGCTCGGGAGAATGTGAAAAGTGTTCATATGTAGTAAAAACCTGAGAAATCCGTCCGTTTTCGTCATTTGTTATCGAATCGACTTAAAGCCAGACCGTCACATTGGCCGCTCTTCTCTCTGAAACGGTTGTACTTATCGTCTGAAAGCTATGTCGCGTGCTGCTTTATGCGGAGACACTAAAAGCACCATAGTACATCACAGATGAAGCTTCTAAGATGATGTAATAGCCAGTAAGAATTAGTACAATACCAATTTTAGGTATCGATTATTGACTTTTTAGCTGGCTTTGGTGCCTTGGACATGAGCTAGGATCTTAAGATTCTGCATGAAAGGAGGACTAGCAGCCCAATTGCACGGGAGATTGTGAAAAGTGTTCATATGTAGTAAAAACCTGAGAAATCCGTCCGTTTTCGTCATATGTTATCGAATCGACTTAAAGCCAGATCGACACATTGGCCGCTCTTCTCTTTGAAACGGTAGTACTTATCGTCTGCAAAGCTATGTCGCGTGCTGCGGTATGTGGAGACACTAAAAGAAGCATAGTAGAACACAGATGAAGCTTCTAAGTTGATGTAATAACCAGTAAGAAGTAGTACAATTCATGTTTTAGGTATCGATTATTGACTTTTTAGCTGGCTTTCGTGCCTTGGACATGAGATACGACCTTAAGATTCTGCATGAAAGGAGGACTAGCAGCCGCGTTGCATTGGAGAATGTGAAAAGTGTTCATATGTAGTAAAAACCTGAGAAATCCGTCCGTTTTCGTCATTTGTTATCGAATCGACTTAAAGCCAGATCGTCACATTGGCCGCTCTTCTCTCTGAAACGGTTGTACTTATCGTCTGCAAAGCTATGTCGCGTGCTGCGGTATGTGGAGACTCTAAAAGCACCATAGCAGAACACAGGTGAAGCTTCTAAGTTGATGTAATAGCCAGTAAGAAGTAGTACAATTGAAATTTTAGATATCGATTATTGACTTTTTAGCTGGCTTTGGTGCCTTGGACATGAGCTAGGACCTTAAGATTCTGACTGAAAGGAGGACCAGCAGCCGAATTGCACGGGAAAATGTGAAAAGTGTTCATATGTAGTAAAAACCTGAGAAATCCGTCCGTATTCGTCATTTGTTATCGAATCGACTTAAAGCCAGATCGACACATTGGCCGCTCTTCTCTCTGAAACGGTTGTACTTATCGTCTGCAAAGCTATGTCGCGTGCTGCGGTATGTGGAGACACTAAAAGAAGCATAGTAGAACACAGATGAAGCTTCTAAGTTGATGTAATAACCAGTAAGAAGTAGTACAATTCATGTTTTAGGTATCGATTATTGACTTTTTAGCTGGCTTTGGTGCCTTGGACATGAGATAGGACCTTAAGATTCTGCATGAAAGGAGGACTAGCAGCCGCGTTGCATGGGAGAATGTGAAAAGTGTTCATATGTAGTAAAAACCTGAGAAATCCGTCCGTTTTCGTCATTTGTTATCGAATCGACTTAAAGCCAGATCGTCACATTGGCCGCTCTTCTCTCTGAAACGGTTGTACTTATCGTCCGCAAAGCTATGTCGCAGTGCTGCGGTATGTGGAGACTCTAATAGCACCATAGCAGAACACTGATGAAGCTTCTAAGTTGATGTAATAGCCAGTAAGAAGTAGTACAACTCAAGTTTTAGGTATCGATTATTGACTTTTTAGCTTGCTTTGGTGCCTTGGACATGAGCTAGGACAATAAGATTCTGCATGAAAGGAGGACTAGCAGCCGAGTTGCACGGGACAATGTGAAAAGTTTTCATACGTAGTAAAAACCTGAGAAATCCGTTCGTTTTGTCATTTGTTATCGAATCGACTTAAAGCCAGATTGTCACATTGGCCGCTCTTCTCTCCGAAACGGTTGTACTTATCGTCTGAAAGCTATGTCGCGTGTTGCCGTAGGCGGAAACAGGAAAAGCACCATAGTAGAACACAGATGAAGCTTCTAAGTTGATGTAATAGCGAGTAAGAAGTAGTCCAATTCAAGTTTTAGGTATCGATTATTGACTTTTTAGCTGGCTTTGGTGCCTTGGACATGAGCTAGGACCTTAAGATTCTGCATGAAAGGAGGACTAGCAGCCGAGTAGCACGGGAGAATGTGAAAAGTGTTCATATGTAGTAAAAAAATGAGAAATTCGTCCGTTTTCGTCATTTGTTATCGAATCGACTTAAAGCCAGATCGTCACATTGGCCGCTCTTCTCTCTGAAACGGTTGTACTTATCGTCTACAAAGCTAAGTCGCGTGCTGCGGTATGCGGAGACACTAAAAGCACCATAGTAGAACACAGATGAAGCTTCTAAGATGATGTAATAGCCAGTAAGAATTAGTACAATACCAGTTTTAGGTATCGATTATTGACCTTTAGCTGGCTTTGGTGCATTGCACATGAGCTAGGACCTTAATGATTCTGCATGAAAGGAAGGTTAGCAGCTGAGTTGCATGGGAGATTGTGAAAAGTGTTCATATGTAGTAAAAACCTGAGAAAGCCGCCCGTTTTCGTCATTTGTTATCGAATCGACTTAAAGCCAGATCGACACATTGGCCGCTCGTCTCTTTGAAACAATTGTACTTATCGTCTGCAAAGCTATGTCGCGTGCTGCGGTATGTGGAGACACTAAAAGAACGATAGTAGAACACAGATGAGGCTTCTAAGTTGATGTAATAACCAGTAAGAAGTAGTACAATTCAAGTTTTAGGTATCGTTTACTGACTTTTTAGCTGGTTTTGGTGCCTTCGACATGAGCTAGGACCTTAAGATTCTGCATGAAAGGAGGACTAGCAGCCGAGTTGCATGGGAGAATGTGAAAAGTGTTCATATGTAGTAAAAACCTGTGGAATCCGTCCGTTTTCGTCATTTGTTATCGAATCGACTTAAAGCCAGATCGTCACATTGGCCGCTCTTCTCTCTGAAACGGTTGTACTTATCGTCTGCAAAGCTATGTCGCGTGCTGCGGTATGTGGAGACTCTAAAAGCACCATAGCAGAACACAGATGAAGCTTCTAAGTTGATGTAATAGCCAGTAAGAAGTAGTACAATTGAAAATTTAGATATCGATTATTGACTTTTTAGCTGGCTTTGGTGCCTTGGACATGAGCTAGGACCTTAAGATTCTGACTGAAAGGAGGACCAGCAGCCGAATTGCACGGGAAAATGTGAAAAGTGTTCATATGGAGTAAAAACCTGAGAAATCCGTCCGTTTTCGTCGTTTGTTATCGAATCGACTTAAAGCCAGATCGACACATTGGCCACTCTTCTCTCTGAAACGGTTGTACTTATCGTCTGCAAAGATATGTCGCGTGCTGCGGTATGCGGGGACACTAAAATCTCCATAGTAGAACACAGATGATGCTTCTAAGTTGATGTAATAGCCAGTAAGGATTAGTACAATACCAGTTTTAGGTATCGATTATTGACTTTTTAGCTGGCTTTGGTGCCTTGGACATGAGCTAGGACATTAAGATTCTGCATGAAAGGAGGACTAGCAGCCGAATTGCATGGGAGATTGTGAAGAGTGTTCATATGTATTAAAAAACTGAGAAATCCGTCCGTTTTTGTCATTTGTTATGGAATCGACTTAAAGCCAGATCGTCACATTGGCCGCTCTTCTCTCTGAAACGGTTGTACTTATCGTCTGCAAAGGTATGTCGCGTGCTGCGGTTTGTGGACACACTAAAAGCACCGTAGTACAACACAGATGAAGCTTCTAAGATGATGTAATAGCCAGTAAGAAGTAGTACAATTCAAGTTTTAGGTATCGATTATTAATTTTTAGCTGGCTTTGGTGCCTTGGACATGAGCTAGGACCTTAAGATTCTGCATGAAAGGAGGACTAGCAGCCGAGTTGCTCGGGAGAATGTGAAAAGTGTTCATATGTAGTAAAAACCTGAGAAATCCGTCCGTTTTCGTCATTTGTTATCGAATCGACTTAAAGCCAGATCGTCACATTGGCCGCTCTTCTCTCTGAAACGGTTGTACTTATCGTCTGAAAGCTATGTCGCGTGCTGCTTTATGCGGAGACACTAAAAGCACCATAGTACATCACAGATGAAGCTTCTAAGATGATGTAATAGCCAGTAAGAATTAGTACAATACCAATTTTAGGTATCGATTATTGACTTTTTAGCTGGCTTTGGTGCCTTGGACATGAGCTAGGATCTTAAGATTCTGCATGAAAGGAGGACTAGCAGCCCAATTGCACGGGAGATTGTGAAAAGTGTTCATATGTAGTAAAAACCTGAGAAATCCGTCCGTTTTCGTCATATGTTATCGAATCGACTTAAAGCCAGATCGACACATTGGCCGCTCTTCTCTTTGAAACGGTTGTACTTATCGTCTGCAAAGCTATGTCGCGTGCTGCGGTATGTGGAGACACTAAAAGAAGCATAGTAGAACACAGATGAAGCTTCTAAGTTGATGTAATAACCAGTAAGAAGTAGTACAATTCATGTTTTAGGTATCGATTATTGACTTTTTAGCTGGCTTTCGTGCCTTGGACATGAGATACGACCTTAAGATTCTGCATGAAAGGAGGACTAGCAGCCGCGTTGCATTGGAGAATGTGAAAAGTGTTCATATGTAGTAAAAACCTGAGAAATCCGTCCGTTTTCGTCATTTGTTATCGAATCGACTTAAAGCCAGATCGTCACATTGGCCGCTCTTCTCTCTGAAACGGTTGTACTTATCGTCTGCAAAGCTATGTCGCGTGCTGCGGTATGTGGAGACTCTAAAAGCACCATAGCAGAACACAGGTGAAGCTTCTAAGTTGATGTAATAGCCAGTAAGAAGTAGTACAATTGAAATTTTAGATATCGATTATTGACTTTTTAGCTGGCTTTGGTGCCTTGGACATGAGCTAGGACCTTAAGATTCTGACTGAAAGGAGGACCAGCAGCCGAATTGCACGGGAAAATGTGAAAAGTGTTCATATGGAGTAAAAACCTGAGAAATCCGTCCGTTTTCGTCGTTTGTTATCGAATCGACTTAAAGCCAGATCGACACATTGGCCACTCTTCTCTCTGAAACGGTTGTACTTATCGTCTGCAAAGATATGTCGCGTGCTGCGGTATGCGGAGACACTAAAATCTCCATAGTAGAACACAGATGATGCTTCTAAGTTGATGTAATAGCCAGTAAGGATTAGTACAATACCAGTTTTAGGTATCGATTATTGACTTTTTAGCTGGCTTTGGTGCCTTGGACATGAGCTAGGACATTAAGATTCTGCATGAAAGGAGGACTAGCAGCCGAATTGCATGGGAGATTGTGAAGAGTGTTCATATGTATTAAAAAACTGAGAAATCCGTCCGTTTTTGTCATACGTTATGGAATCGACTTAAAGCCAGATCGTCACATTGGCCGCTCTTCTCTCTGAAACGGTTGTACTTATCGTCTGCAAAGGTATGTCGCGTGCTGCGGTTTGTGGACACACTAAAAGCACCGTAGTACAACACAGATGAAGCTTCTAAGATGATGTAATAGCCAGTAAGAAGTAGTACAATTCAAGTTTTAGGTATCGATTATTAATTTTTAGCTGGCTTTGGTGCCTTGGACATGAGCTAGGACCTTAAGATTCTGCATGAAAGGAGGACTAGCAGCCGAGTTGCTCGGGAGAATGTGAAAAGTGTTCATATGTAGTAAAAACCTGAAAAATCCGTCCGTTTTCGTCATTTGTTATCGAATCGACTTAAAGCCAGATCGTCACATTGGCCGCTCTTCTCTCTGAAACGGTTGTACTTATCGTCTGAAAGCTATGTCGCGTGCTGCGGTATGCGGAGACACTAAAAGCACCATAGTACATCACAGATGAAGCTTCTAAGATGATGTAATAGCCAGTAAGAATTAGTACAATACCAATTTTAGGTATCGATTATTGACTTTTTAGCTGGCTTTGGTGCCTTGGACATGAGCTAGGACCTTAAGATTCTGCATGAAAGGAGGACTAGCAGCCGAATTGCACGGGAGATTGTGAAAAGTGTTCATATGTAGTAAAAACCTGAGAAATCCGTCCGTATTCGTCATTTGTTATCGAATCGACTTAAAGCCAGATCGACACATTGGCCGCTCTTCTCTCTGAAACGGTTGTACTTATCGTCTGCAAAGCTATGTCGCGTGCTGCGGTATGTGGAGACACTAAAAGAAGCATAGTAGAACACAGATGAAGCTTCTAAGTTGATGTAATAACCAGTAAGAAGTAGTACAATTCATGTTTTAGGTATCGATTATTGACTTTTTAGCTGGCTTTGGTGCCTTGGACATGAGATAGGACCTTAAGATTCTGCATGAAAGGAGGACTAGCAGCCGCGTTGCATGGGAGAATGTGAAAAGTGTTCATATGTAGTAAAAACCTGAGAAATCCGTCCGTTTTCGTCATTTGTTATCGAATCGACTTAAAGCCAGATCGTCACATTGGCCGCTCTTCTCTCTGAAACGGTTGTACTTATCGTCCGCAAAGCTATGTCGCAGTGCTGCGGTATGTGGAGACTCTAATAGCACCATAGCAGAACACTGATGAAGCTTCTAAGTTGATGTAATAGCCAGTAAGAAGTAGTACAACTCAAGTTTTAGGTATCGATTATTGACTTTTTAGCTTGCTTTGGTGCCTTGGACATGAGCTAGGACAATAAGATTCTGCATGAAAGGAGGACTAGCAGCCGAGTTGCACGGGACAATGTGAAAAGTTTTCATACGTAGTAAAAACCTGAGAAATCCGTTCGTTATCGTCATTTGTTATCGAATCGACTTAAAGCCAGATCGTCACATTTTCCGCTCTACTCTCTGAAACGGTTGTACTTATCGTCTGCAAAGCTATGTCGCGTTGCTGCGGTATGCGGAGACACTAAAGGCACCATAGTAGAACACAGATCAAGCTTCTAATTTGATGTAATAGCCAGTAAGAATTAGTACAATACCAGTTTTAGGTACCGATTATTGACTTTTAGCTGGCTTTGGTGCCTTGGACATGAGCTAGGACCTTAAGATTCTGCATGAAAGGAGGGCTAGCAGCTGAGTTGCACGGGAGAATGTGAAAAGTGTTCATATGTAGTAAAAACCTGAGAAATCCGTCCGTTTTCGTCATTTGTTATGGAATCGACGTAAAGCCAGATCGTCACATTGGCCGCTCTCCTCTCTGAAACGGTTGTACTTATCGTCTGCAAAGCTATGTCGCGTGCTGCGGTATGCAGAGACACTAAATGCACCATAGTAGAACACAGATGAAACTTCTAAGTTGATGTAATAGCCAGTAAGATATAGTACAATTCAAGTTTTAGGTATCGATTATTGACTTTTTAGCTGGCTTTGGTGCCTTGGACATGAGCTAGGACCTTAAGATTCTGCATGAAAGAAGGACTAGCAGCCGAGTTGTACGGGAGAATGTGAAAAGTGTTCATATGTAGTAAAAACCTGAGATATCCATACGTTTTCGTCATTGGTTATCGATTCATCTTAAAGCCAGATCGTCACATTGGCTGCTCTTCTCTCTGAAACGGTTGTACTTATCGTCTGCAAAGCTATGTCGCGTGCTGCGGTATGTGGAGACACTAAAAGCACCATAGTAGAACACAGATGAAGCTTCTAAGTTGATGTAATAGCTAGTAAGAGGTAGTACAATTCAAGTTTTAAGTATCGATTATTGACTTTTTAGCTGGCTTTGGTGCCTTGGACATGAGCTAGGACCTTAAGATTGTGCATGAAAGGAGGACTAGCAGCCGAGTTGCACGGGAGAATGTGAAAAGTTTTCATATGTAGTAAAAACCTGAGAAATCGGTCCATTTTCGTCATTTGTTATCGAATCGACTTAAAACCGGATCGTGACATTGGCCGCTCTTCTCTCTGAAACGGTTGTACTTATCGTCTGCAAAGCTATGTCGCGTGCTGCGGTATGCGGAGACACTAAAAGCACCATAGTAGAACACAGATGAAGCTTCTAAGTTGATGTAATAGCTAGTAAGAAGTAGTACAATTGGAATTTTAGATATCGATTATTGACTTTTTAGCTGGCTTTGGTGCCTTGGACATGAGCTAGGACCTTAAGATTCTGCATGAAACGAGGACTAGCAGCCAGGTTGCACGGGAGAATGTGAAAAGTGTTCATATGTAGTAAAAACCTGCGAAGTCCGTCCGTTTTGTCATTTGTTATCGAATCGACTTAAAGCCAGATCGTCACATTGGCCGCTCTTCTCTCCGAAACGGTTGTACTTATCGTCTGAAAGCTATGTCGCGTGCTGCGGTATGCGGAGACACTAAAAGCACCATAGTAGAACACAGATGAAGCTTCTAAGATGATGTAATAGCCAGTAAGAATTAGTACAATACCAGTTTTAGGTATCGATTATTGACTTTTAGCTGGCTTTGGTGCCTTGCACATGAGCTAGGACCTTAATGATTCTGCATGAAAGGAAGGTTAGCAGCTGAGTTGCACGGGAGAATGTGAAAAGTGTTCATATGTAGTAAAAACCTGAGAAATCCGTCCGTTTTCGTCATTTGTTATGGAATCGACTTAAAGCGAGATCGTCACATTGGCCGGTCTTCCCTCTGACGCTGTTGTACTTATCGTCTGCAATGCTATGTCGCGTGCTGCGGTATGCGGAGACACTTAAGGCACCATAGTAGAACACAGATGAAGCTTCTACGTTGATGTAATAGCCAGTAAGAGGTAGTACAATTCAAGTTTTAGGTATCGATTATTGAATTTTTAGCTGGCTTTGGTGCCTTGGACATGAGCTAGGACCATAAGATTCAGCATGAAAGGAGGACTAGCAGCCGAATTGCACGCGAGATTGTGAAAAGTGTTCATATGTAGTAAAAACCTGAGAAATCCGTCCGTTTTCGTCATTTGTTATGGAATCTACTTAAAGCCAGATCGTCACATTGTCCGCCCTTCTCTCTGAAACGGTTGTACTTATCGTCTGCAAAGATATGTCGTGTGCTGCGGTATGCGGAGACCCAAAAAATACCATAGTAAAACACGGATGAAGCTTCTAAGTTGATGTAATAGCTAGTAAGAGGTAGTACAATTCAAGTTTTAGGTATCTATTATTGACTTTTTAGCTGGCTTTGGTGCCTTGGACATGAGCTAGGACCTTAAGATTTTGCATGAAAGGAGGACTAGCAGCCGAGTTGCACGGGAGGATGTGAAAAGTTTCATATGTAGTAAAAACCTGAGAAATCCGTCCATTTTCGTAATATATAATCGAATCGTCTTAAAACCGGATCGTGACATTGGCCGCTCTTCTCTCTGTAACGGTTGTACTTATCGTCTGCAAAGCTATGTCGCGTGCTGCGGTATGCGGAGACACTAAAAGCACCATAGTAGATGAAGCTTCTAAGTTGATGTAATAGCTAGTAAGAAGTAGTACAATTGGAATTTTAGATATCGATTATTGACTTTTTAGCTGGCTTTGGTGCCTTGGACATGAGCTAGGACCTTAAGATTCTGCATGAAAAGAGGGCTAGCAGCCGAGTTGCACGGGAGAATGTGAAAAGTGTTCATATGTAGTAAAAACCTGAGATGTCCGTCCGTTTTGTCATTTGTTATCGAATCGACTTAAAGCCAGATCGTCACATTGGCCGCTCTTTTCTCCGAAACTGTTGTACTTATCGTCTGAAAGCGATGTCGCGTGCTGCGGTATGCGCAGACACTTAAAGCACCATAGTAGAACACAGATGAAGCTTCTAAGTTGATGTAATAGCCAGTAAGAAGTAGTACAATTCAAGTTTTAGGTATCGATTATTGACTTTGTAGCTGGCTTTGGTGCCTTGAGCATGAGCTAGGACCTTAAGATTCTGCATGGAAGGAGGACTAGCAGCCGAGTTGCACGAGAGATTGTGAAAAGTGTTCATATGTAGTAAAAACCTGAGAGATCCGTTCGCCATCGTCATTTCTTAACGAATCGACTTAAAGCCGGATCGTCACATTGGACGCTCTTCTCTCTGAAACGGTTGTACTTATCGTCTGCAAAGCTATGTCGAGTGCTGCGGTATGTGGAGACACTAAAAGCACCATAGTAGAACACAGATGAAGCTTATAAGTTGATGTAATAGCCAGTAAGAGGTAGTACTATTCAAGTTTAAGGTATCGATTATTAAATTTTTAGGTGGCTTTGGTGCCTTGGACATGAGCTAGGACCTTAAGATTCCGCATGAAAGGAGGACTAGCAGCCGAGATGCATGGGAGAATGTGAAAAGTGTTCATATGTAGTAAAAACCTGAGAAATCCGTTCGTTATCGCCATATATTACCGAATCGACTTAAAGCCGGATCGTCACATTGGCCGCTCTTCTCTGAAACGGTTGTACTTATCGTCTGCGAAGCTATGTCGCGTGCTGCGGTATGTGGAGACACTAAAATCACCTTAGTAGGACACAGATGAAGCTTCTATGTTGATGTAATAGCCAGTATGAAGTAGTACAATTCAAGTTTTAGGTATCGATTATTGACTTTTTAGCTGGCTTTGGTGCCTTGGACATGAGCTAGGACCCTAAGAATCTGCATGAGAGGGAGACTAGCAGAAAACTTGCACGGGAGAATGTGAAATGTGCTCATATGCAGTATTAACCTGAGAAATCCGTCCGTTTTCGTCTTTTGTTATCGAGTCGACTTAAAGCTGGATCGTCACATTGGCCACTCTTCTCTCTGAAACGGTTGCACTTATCGTCTGAAAGGCTATGTCGCGTGCTGCAGTATGCGGAGACACTAAAAGCAGCATAGTAGAACACAGATGAAGCTTCTAAGTTGATGTAATAGCTAGTAAGAAGTAGTACAATTGAAATTTTAGATATCGATTATTGTCTTTTTAGCTGGCTTTGGTGCCTTGGACATGAGCTAGGAGCTTAAGATTCTGCATGAAAGGAGGACTAGCAGCCGAGCTACACGTTAGGATATGAAAAGTTTTCATATGTAGTAAAAACCTGAGAAATCCGTCCATTTTCGTCATTTGTTATCGAATCGACTTAAAGCCGGATCGTCACATTGGCCACTCTTCTCTCTGAAACGGTTGTACTTATCGTCTGCAAAGCTATGTCGCGTGCTGCGCTATGCGGAGACACCAAAATAACCATAGTAGAACACAGATGAAGCTTCTAAGTTGATGTAATAGCCAGTAAGAAGTAGTACAATTCAAGATTTGGGCATCGATTATTGACTTTTTAGCTGGCTTTGGTGCCTTGGACATGAGCTAGGACCTTAAGATTCGGCATGAAAGGAGGACTAGCAGCCGAGTTGCACTGGAGAATGTGAAAAGTGTTCATATGTAGTAAAAACCTGAGAAATCCGTCCGTTTTCGTCATTTGTTATCGAATCGACTTCAAGCCAGATCGTCACATTGGCCGCTCTTCTCTCTGAAACGGTTGTACTTATCGTCAGCAAAGCTATGTCGCGTGCTGCGGTATGCGGAGACACTAAAAGCACCATAGTAGAACACAGATGAAGCTTCTAAGATGATGTAATAGCCAGTAAGAAGTAGTACAATTCAAGTTTTAGGTATCGATTATTCACGTTTTAGCTGGCTTTGGTGCCTTGGACATGAGCTAGGACCTTAAGATTCTGCATGAAAGGAGGACTAGCAGCAGAGTTGCACGGGAGGATGTGAAAAGTTTTCATATGTAGTAAAAACCTGAGAAATCCGTCCATTTTCGTAATATGTAATCGAATCGACTTAAAACCGGATCGTGACATTGGCCGCTCTTATCTCTGAAACGGTTCT
This sequence comes from Schistocerca gregaria, assembly GCF_023897955.1. NCBI lineage: Eukaryota > Metazoa > Arthropoda > Insecta > Orthoptera > Acrididae > Schistocerca > Schistocerca gregaria. The sequence goes on along the minus strand of NW_026061824.1, from coordinate 16,957,613 downwards.
ACTTATCGTCTGCAAAGCTATGTCGCGTGCTGCGGTATGCGGAGACACTAAAATCACCATAGTAGAACACAGATGAAGCTTCTAAGTTGATGTAATAGCTAGTAAGAAGTAGTACAATTGGAATTTTAGATATCGATTATTGACTTTTTAGCTGGCTTTGGTGCCTTGGACATGAGCTAGGACCTTAAGATTCTGCATGAAAAGAGGGCTAGCAGCCGAGTTGCACGGGAGAATGTGAAAAGTGTTCATATGTAGTAAAAACCTGAGATGTCCGTCCGTTTTGTCATTTGTTATCGAATCGACTTAAAGCCAGATCGTCACATTGGCCGCTCTTCTCTCCGAAACTGTTGTACTTATCGTCTGAAAGCTATATCGCGTGCTGCGGTATGCGCAGACACTTAAAGCACCATAGTAGAACACAGATGAAGCTTCTAAGTTGATGTAATAGCCAGTAAGAAGTAGTACAATTCAAGTTTTAGGTATCGATTATTGACTTTGTAGCTGGCTTTGGTGCCTTGGACATGAGCTAGGACCTTAAGATTCTGCATGGAAGGAGGACTAGCAGCCGAGTTGCACGAGAGATTGTGAAAAGTGTTCATATGTAGTAAAAACCTGAGAGATCCGTTCGCCATCGTCATTTGTTAACGAATCGACTTAAAGCCGGATCGTCACATTGGACGCTCTTCTCTCTGAAACGGTTGTACTTATCGTCTGCAAAGCTATGTCGAGTGCTGCGGTATGTGGAGACACTAAAAGCACCATAGCAGAACACAGATGAAGCTTATAAGTTGATGTAATAGCCAGTAAGAGGTAGTACAATTCAAGTTTAAGGTATCGATTATTAAATTTTTAGCTGGCTTTGGTGCCTTGGACATGAGCTAGGACATTAAGATTCCGCATGAAAGGAGGACTAGCAGCCGAGATGCATGGGAGAATGTGAAAAGTGTTCATATGTAGTAACAACCTGAGAAATCCGTTCGTTATCGCCATATATTACCGAATCGACTTAAAGCCGGATCGTCACATTGGCCGCTCTTCTCTGAAACGGTTGTACTTATCGTCTGCGAAGCTATGTCGCGTGCTGCGGTATGTGGAGACACTAAAATCACCTTAGTAGGACACAGATGAAGCTTCTATGTTGATGTAATAGCCAGTATGAAGTAGTACAATTCAAGTTTTAGGTATCGATTATTGACTTTTTAGCTGGCTTTGGTGCCTTGGACATGAGCTAGGACCCTAAGAATCTGCATGAGAGGGAGACTAGCAGAAAACTTGCACGGGAGAATGTGAAATGTGCTCATATGTAGTATTAACCTGAGAAATCCGTCCGTTTTCGTCTTTTGTTATCGAGTCGACTTAAAGCCGGATCGTCACATTGGCCACTCTTCTCTCTGAAACGGTTGCACTTATCGTCTGAAAAGCTATGTCGCGTGCTGCAGTATGCGGAGACACTAAAAGCAGCATAGTAGAACACAGATGAGGCTTCTAAGTTGATGTAATAGCTAGTAAGAAGTAGTACAATTGAAATTTTAGATATCGATTATTGTCTTTTTAGCTGGCTTTGGTGCCTTGGACATGAGCTAGGACCTTAAGATTCTGCATGAAAGGAGGACTAGCAGCCGAGCTGCACGTTAGGATATGAAAAGTTTTCATATGTAGTAAAAACCTGAGAAATCCGTCCATTTTCGTCATTTGTTATCGAATCGACTTAAAGCCGTATCGTCACATTGGCCACTCTTCTCTCTGAAACGGTTGTACTTATCGTCTGCAAAGCTATGTCGCGTGCTGCGCTATGCGGAGACACCAAAATAACCATAGTAGAACACAGATGAAGCTTCTAAGTTGATGTAATAGCCAGTAAGAAGTAGTACAATTCAAGATTTGGGCATCGATTATTGACTTTTTAGCTGGCTTTGGTGCCTTGGACATGAGCTAGGACCTTAAGATTCGGCATGAAAGGAGGACTAGCAGCCGAGTTGCACTGGAGAATGTGAAAAGTGTTCATATGTAGTAAAAACCTGAGAAATCCGTCCGTTTTCGTCATTTGTTATCGAATCGACTTCAAGCCAGATCGTCACATTGGCCGCTCTTCTCTCTGAAACGGTTGTACTTATCGTCAGCAAAGCTATGTCGCGTGCTGCGGTATGCGGAGACACTAAAAGCACCATAGTAGAACACAGATGAAGCTTCTAAGATGATGTAATAGCCAGTAAGAAGTAGTACAATTCAAGTTTTAGGTATCGATTATTCACGTTTTAGCTGGCTTTGGTGCCTTGGACATGAGCTAGGACCTTAAGATTCTGCATGAAAGGAGGACTAGCAGCCGCGTTGCACGGGAGAATGTGAAATGTGTTAATATGTAGTTTTAACCTGAGAAATCCGTCCGTTTTCGTCTTTTGTTATCGAATCGACATAAAGCCAGATCGTCACATTGTCCGCCCTTCTCTCTGAAACGGTTGTACTTATCGTCTGCAAAGCTATGTCGTGTGCTACGGTATGCGGAGACACTAAAAATACCATAGTAAAACACGGATGAAGCTGCTAAGTTGATGTAATAGCCAGTAAGAAGTAGTACAATTCAAGTTTTAGTTATCGATTATTGACTTTCATCAGGCTTTGGTGCCTTGGACATGAGCTAGGACCTTAAGATTCTGCATGAAAGGAGGACTAGCAGCCGAGTTGCACGGGAGATTGTGAAAAGTGTTCATATGTAGTAAAAACCTGAGAGATCCGTTCGCCATCGTCATTTGTTAACGAATCGACTTAAAGCCAGATCGTCACATTGGCCGCTCTCCTCTCTGAAACGGTTGTACTTATCGTCTGCAAAGCTATGTCCCGTGCTGCGGTATGTATAGATACTAAATGCACCATAGTAGAACACAGATGAACCTTCTAAGTTTATGTAATAGCCAGTAAGAAGTAGTACAATTCAAGTTTTAGGTATCGATTATTGATTTTGTAGCTGGCTTTGGTGCCTTGGACATGAGCTAGGACCTTAAGATTCTGCATGAAAGAAGGACTAGCAGCCGAGTTGAACGGGAGAATGTGAAAAGTGTTCATATGTAGTAAAAACCTGAGAAATCCATACGTTTTCGTCATTGGTTATCGATTCGTCTTAAAGCCAGATCGTCACATTGGCTGCTCTTCTCTCTGAAACGGTTGTACTTATCGTCTGCAAAGCTATGTCGCGTGCTGCGGCATGTGGAGAAACTAAAAGCACCATAGTAGAACACAGATGAAGCTTCTAAGTTGATGTAATAGCTAGTAAGAGGTAGTACAATTCAAGTTTTAGGTATCGATTATTGACTTTTTAGCTGGCTTTGGTGCCTTGGACATGAGCTAGGACCTTAAGATTCTGCATGAAAGGAGGGTTAGCAGCCGAGTTGCACGGGAGAATGTGAAATGTGTTCATATGTAGTAAAAACCTGAGAAATCCGTCCGTTTTCGTCATTTGTTATGGAATCGACTTAAAGCCAGATCGTCACATTGGCCGCTCTTCCCTCTGACGCTGTTGTACTTATCGTCTGCAATGCTATGTCGCGTGCTGCGGTATGCGCAGACACTTAAAGCACCATAGTAGCACACAGATGAAGCTTCTAAGTTGATGTAATAGCCAGTAAGAAGTAGTACAATTCAAGTTTTAGGTATCGATTATTGACTTTGTAGCTGGCTTTGGTGCCTTGGACATGAGCTAGGACCTTAAGATTCTGCATGAAAGGAGGACTAGCAGCCGAGTTGCACGGGAGATTGTGAAAAGTGTTCATATGTAGTAAAAACCTGAGAGATCCGTTCGCCATCGTCATTTGTTAACGAATCGACTTAAAGTCAGATCGTCACATTGGCCGCTCTCCTCTCTGAAACGGTTGTACTTATCGTCTGCAAAGCTATGTCGCGTGCTGCGGTATGTATAGACACTAAATGCACCATAGTAGAACACAGATGAAGCATCTAAGTTGATGTAATAGCCAGTAAGAAGTAGTACAATTCAAGTTTTAGGTATCGATTATTGATTTTGTAGCTGGCTTTGGTGCCTTGGACATGAGCTAGGACCTTAAGATTCTGCATGAAAGAAGGACTAGCAGCCGAGTTGTACGGGAGAATGTCAAAAGTGTTCATATGTAGTAAAAACCTGAGAAATCCATACGTTTTCGTCATTGGTTATCGATTCGTCTTAAAGCCAGATCGTCACATTGGCTGCTCTTCTCTCTGAAACGGATGTACTTATCGTCTGCAAAGCTATGTCGCGTGCTGCGGCATGTGGAGAAACTAAAAGCACCATAGTAGAACACAGATGAAGCTTCTAAGTTGATGTAATAGCTAGTAAGAGGTAGTACAATTCAAGTTTTAGGTATCGATTATTGACTTTTTAGCTGGCTTTGGTGCCTTGGACATGAGCTAGGACCGTAAGATTCTGCATGAAAGCAGAGTTGCACGGGAGGATGTGAAAAGTTTTCATATGTAGTAAAAACCTGAGAAATCCGTCCATTTTCGTAATATGTAATCGAATCGACTTAAAACCGGATCGTGACATTGGCCGCTCTTCTCTCTGAAACGGTTGTACTTATCGTCTGCAAAGCTATGTCGCGTGCTGCGGTATGCGGAGACACTAAAAGCACCATAGTAGAACACAGGTGAAGCTTCTAAGTTGATGTAATAGCCAGTAAGAAGTAGTACAATTCAAGTTTTAGGTATCGATTATTGACTTTTTAGCTGGCTTTGGTGCCTTGGACATGAGCTAGGACCTTAAGATTCTGCATGAAAGGAGGGTTAGCAGCCGAGTTGCACGGGAGAATGTGAAATGTGTTCATATGTAGTAAAAACCTGAGAAATCCGTCCGTTTTCGTCATTTGTTATGGAATCGACTTAAAGCCAGATCGTCACATTGGCCGCTCTTCCCTCTGACGCTGTTGTACTTATGTACGGGAGAATGTGAAATGTGTTCATATGTAGTAAAAACCTGAGAAATCCGTCCGTTTTCGTCATTTGTTATGGAATCGACTTAAAGCCAGATCGTCACATTGGCCGCTCTTCCCTCTGACGCTGTTGTACTTATCGTCTGCAATGCTATGTCGCGTGCTGCGGTATGCGCAGACACTTAAAGCACCATAGTAGAACACAGATGAAGCTTCTAAGTTGATGTAATAGCCAGTAAGAAGTAGTACAATTCAAGTTTTAGGTATCGATTATTGACTTTGTAGCTGGCTTTGGTGCCTTGGACATGAGCTAGGACCTTAAAATTCTGCATGAAAGGAGGACTAGCAGCCGAGTTGCACGGGAGATTGTGAAAAGTGTTCATATGTAGTAAAAACCTGAGAGATCCGTTCGCCATCGTCATTTGTTAACGAATCGACTTAAAGTCAGATCGTCACATTGGCCGCTCTCCTCTCTGAAACGGTTGTACTTATCGTCTGCAAAGCTATGTCGCGTGCTGCGGTATGTATAGACACTAAATGCACCATAGTAGAACACAGATGAAGCATCTAAGTTGATGTAATAGCCAGTAAGAAGTAGTACAATTCAAGTTTTAGGTATCGATTATTGATTTTGTAGCTGGCTTTGGTGCCTTGGACATGAGCTAGGACCTTAAGATTCTGCATGAAAGAAGGACTAGCAGCCGAGTTGTACGGGAGAATGTGAAAAGTGTTCATATGTAGTAAAAACCTGAGAAATCCATACGTTTTCGTCATTGGTTATCGATTCGTCTTAAAGCCAGATCGTCACATTGGCTGCTCTTCTCTCTGAAACGGTTGTACTTATCGTCTGCAAAGCTATGTCGCGTGCTGCGGCATGTGGAGAAACTAAAAGCACCATAGTAGAACACAGATGAAGCTTCTAAGTTGATGTAATAGCTAGTAAGAGGTAGTACAATTCAAGTTTTAGGTATCGATTATTGACTTTTTAGCTGGCTTTGGTGCCTTGGACATGAGCTAGGACCGTAAGATTCTGCATGAAAGGAGGACTAGCAGCCGAGTTGCACGGGAGGATGTGAAAAGTTTTCATATGTAGTAAAAACCTGAGAAATCCGTCCATTTTCGTAATATGTAATCGAATCGACTTAAAACCGGATCGTGACATTGGCCGCTCTTCTCTCTGAAACGGTTGTACTTATCGTCTGCAAAGTTATGTCGCGTGCTGCGGTATGCGGAGACACTAAAAGCACCATAGTAGAACACAGGTGAAGCTTCTAAGTTGATGTAATAGCCAGTAAGAAGTAGTACAATTCAAGTTTTAGGTATCGATTATTGACTTTTTAGCTGGCTTTGGTGCCTTGGACATGAGCTAGGACCTTAAGATTCTGCATGAAAGGAGGGTTAGCAGCCGAGTTGCACGGGAGAATGTGAAATGTGTTCATATGTAGTAAAAACCTGAGAAATCCGTCCGTTTTCGTCATTTGTTATGGAATCGACTTAAAGCCAGATCGTCACATTGGCCGCTCTTCCCTCTGACGCTGTTGTACTTATGTACGGGAGAATGTGAAATGTGTTCATATGTAGTAAAAACCTGAGAAATCCGTCCGTTTTCGTCATTTGTTATGGAATCGACTTAAAGCCAGATCGTCACATTGGCCGCTCTTCCCTCTGACGCTGTTGTACTTATCGTCTGCAATGCTATGTCGCGTGCTGCGGTATGCGCAGACACTTAAAGCACCATAGTAGAACACAGATGAAGCTTCTAAGTTGATGTAATAGCCAGTAAGAAGTAGTACAATTCAAGTTTTAGGTATCGATTATTGACTTTGTAGCTGGCTTTGGTGCCTTGGACATGAGCTAGGACCTTAAGATTCTGCATGAAAGAAGGACTAGCAGCCGAGTTGTACGGGAGAATGTGAAAAGTGTTCATATGTAGTAAAAACCTGAGAAATCCATACGTTTTCGTCATTGGTTATCGATTCGTCTTAAAGCCAGATCGTCACATTGGCTGCTCTTCTCTCTGAAACGGTTGTACTTATCGTCTGCAAAGCTATGTCGCGTGCTGCGGCATGTGGAGAAACTAAAAGCACCATAGTACAACACAGATGAAGCTTCTAAGTTGATGTAATAGCTAGTAAGAGGTAGTACAATTCAAGTTTTAGGTATCGATTATTGACTTTTTAGCTGGCTTTGGTGCCTTGGACATGAGCTAGGACCTTAAGATTCTGCATGAAAGGAGGACTAGCAGCCGAGTTGCACGGGAGATTGTAAAAAGTGTTCATATGTAGTAAAAACCTGAGAGATCCGTTCGCCATCGTCATTTGTTAACGAATCGACTTATTGCCAGATCGTCACATTGGCCGCTCTCCTCTCTGAAACGGTTGTACTTATCGTCTGCAAAGCTACGTCGCGTGCTGCGGTATGTGGAGACACTAAACGCACCATAGTAGAACACAGATGAAGATTCTAAGTTGATGTAATAGCCAGTAAGAAGTAGTACAAGTCAAGTTTTAGGTATCGAATATAGACTATTTAGCTGGCTTTGGTGCCTTGGTCATGAGCTAGGACCTTAAGATTCTGCATGAAAGGAGGACTAGCAGGCGAGTTGCACGGGAGAATGTGAAATGTGCTCATATGTAGTATTAACCTGAGAAATCCGTCCGTTTTAGTCTTTTGTTATCGAGTCGACTAAAGGCCAGATCGTAACATTGTCCGCCCTTCTCTCTGAAACGGCTGTACTTATCGTCTGAAAGCTATGTCGCGTGCTGCGGTATGCGGAGACACTAAAAGCACCATAGTAGAACACAGATGAAGCTTCTAAGTTGATGTAATAGCCAGTAAGAAGTAGTACAATTCCAGTTTTAGGTATCGATTATTGACTTTTTAGCTGGCTTTGGTGCCTTGGACATGAGCTAGGACCTTAAGATTCTGCATGAAAGCAGGACTAGCAGCCGAGTTGCACTGAAGAATGTGAAAAGTGTTCATATGTAGTAAAAACCTGAGAAATCCGTCCGTTTTCGTCGTTTGTTATTGAATCGACTTAAAGCCTGATCGTCACATTGGGCGCTCTTCTCTCTGAAACAGTTGCACTTATCGTCTGCAAAGCAATGTCGCGTGCTGCAGTATGCGGGGACACTAAAAGCAGCATAGTAGAACACAGATGAAGCATCTAAGTTGATGTAATAGCTAGTAAGAAGTAGTACAATTGAAATTTTAGATATCGATTATTGACTTTTTAGCTGGCTTTGGTGCCTTGGACATGAGCTAGGACCTTAAGATTCTGCATGAAAGGAGGACTAGCAGCCGAGTTGCACGGGAGAAAGTGAAAAGTGTTCATATGTAGTAAAAACCCGAGAAATCCGTACGTTTTCGTCGTTGGTTATCGAATCGTCTTAAAGCCAGATCGTGACATTGGCCGCTCTTCTCTCTGAAACGGTTGTACTTATCGTCTGCAAAGCTATGTCGAGTGCTGCGGTATGTGGAGACACTAAAATCACCATAGTAGAACACAGATTAAGCTTCTAAGCTGATGTAATAGCCAGTAAGAGGTACTACAATTCAAGTTTTAGGTATCGATTATTGACGTTTTTGCTGGCTTTCGTGACTTGGACATGAGCTAGGACCTTAAGATTCTGCATGAAAGGAGGACTAGCAGCTGACTTGCCTGGGAGAATATGAAAAGTGTTCATATGTAGTAAAAATCTGAGAAATCCTTCCGTTTTCGTCATTTGTTATCGAATCGACCTAAAGCCAGATCGTGAAATTGGCCGCCCTTCTCTCTGAAACGGTTGCACTTATCGACTGCAAAGCTATGTCGCGTGCTGCAGTATGCAGAGACACTAAAAGCAGCATAGTAAAACACAGATGAAGCTTCTAAGTTGATGTAATAGCTAGTAAGAAGTAGTACAATTGAAATTTTAGATATCGATTATTGACTTTTTAGCTGGCTTTGGTGCCTTGGACATGAGCTAGGACCTTAAGATTCTGCATGAAAGGAGGACTAGCAGCCGAGCTGCACGTTAGGATGTGAAAAGTTTTCATATGTAGTAAAAACCTGAGAAATCCGTCCCTTTTAGTCATTTGTTATCGAATCGACTTAAAGCCGGATCGTCACATTGGCCACTCTTCTCTCTGAAAGGGTTGTACTTATCGTCTGCAAAGCTATGTCGCGTGCTGCGGTATGCGGAGACACCAAAATAACCATAGTAGAACACAGATGAAGCTTCTAAGTTGATGTAATAGCCAGTAAGAAGTTGTACAATTCAAGATTTGGGCATCGATTATTGACTTTTTAGCTGGCTTTGGTGCCTTGGACATGAGCTAGGACCTTAAGATTCGGCATGAGAGGAGGACTAGCAGCCGAGTTGCACGGGAGAATGTGAAAAGTGTTCATATGTAGTAAAAACCTGAGAAATTTGTCCGTTTTCGTAATTTGTTATCGAATCGACTTAAAGCCAGATCGTCACATTGGCCGCTCTTCTCTCTGACACGGTTGTACGTATCGTCTGCAAAGCAATAACACATGCTGTGGTATGCGGAGACACTAAAATCACCATAGTAGGACACAGATGAAGCTTCTAAGTTGATGTAATAGCTAGTAAGAAGTGGTACAATTCAAGTTTTAGGTATCGATTATTGACCTTTTAGCTGGCTTTGGTGCCTTGGACATGAGCTATGTCCTTACGAATCTGCATGAGAGGAGGACTAGCAGAAAAGTTGCACGGGAGAATGTGAAAAGTGTTAATATGTAGTATTAACCTGAGAAATCCGTCCGTTTTAGTCTTTTGTTATCGAGTCGACTAAAGGCCAGATCGTAACATTGTCCGCCCTTCTCTCTGAAACGGCTGTACTTATCGTCTGAAAGCTATGTCGCGTGCTGCGGTATGCGGAGACACTAAAAGCACCATAGTAGAACACAGATGAAGCTTCTAAGTTGATGTAATAGCCAGTAAGAAGTAGTACAATTCCAGTTTTAGGTATCGATTATTGACTTTTTAGCTGGCTTTGGTGCCTTGGACATGAGCTAGGACCTTAAGATTCTGCATGAAAGCAGGACTAGCAGCCGAGTTGCACTGAAGAATGTGAAAAGTGTTCATATGTAGTAAAAACCTGAGAAATCCGTCCGTTTTCGTCGTTTGTTATCGAATCGACTTAAAGCCTGATCGTCACATTGGGCGCTCTTCTCTCTGAAACAGTTGCACTTATCGTCTGCAAAGCTATGTCGCGTGCTGCAGTATGCGGGGACACTAAAAGCAGCATAGTAGAACACAGATGAAGCATCTAAGTTGATGTAATAGCTAGTAAGAAGTAGTACAATTTAAATTTTAGATATCGATTATTGACTTTTTAGCTGGCTTTGGTGCCTTGGACATGAGCTAGGACCTTAAGATTCTGCATGAAAGGAGGACTAGCAGCCGAGTTGTACGGGAGAAAGTGAAAAGTGTTCATATGTAGTAAAAACCCGAGAAATCCGTACGTTTTCGTCATTGGTTATCGAATCGTCTTAAAGCCAGATCGTGACATTGGCCGCTCTTCTCTCTGAAACGGTTGTACTTATCGTCTGCAAAGCTATGTCGAGTGCTGCGGTATGTGGAGACACTAAAATCACCATAGTAGAACACAGATGAAGCTTCTAAGCTGATGTAATAGCCAGTAAGAGGTAGTACAATTCAAGTTTTACGTATCGATTATTGACGTTTTTGCTATCTTTCGTGACTTGAACATGAGCTAGGACCTTAAGATTCTGCATGAAAGGAGGACTAGCAGCTGACTTGCCTGGGAGAATATGAAAAGTGTTCATATGTAGTAAAAATCTGAGAAATCCTTCCGTTTTCGTCATTTGTTATCGAATCGACCTAAAGCCAGATCGTGACATTGGCCGCCCTTCTCTCTGAAACGGTTGCACTTATCGACTGCAAAGCTATGTCGCGTGCTGCAGTATGCAGAGACACTAAAAGCAGCATAGTAAAACACAGATGAAGCTTCTAAGTTGATGTAATAGCTAGTAAGAAGTAGTACAATTGAAATTTTAGATATCGATTATTGACTTTTTAGCTGGCTTTGGTGCCGTGGACATGAGCTAGGACCTTAAGATTCTGCATGAAAGGAGGACTAGCAGCCGAGCTGCACGTTAGGATGTGAAAAGTTTTCATATGTAGTAAAAACCTGAGAAATCCGTCCCTTTTAGTCATTTGTTATCGAATCGACTTAAAGCCGGATCGTCACATTGGCCACTCTTCTCTCTGAAACGGTTGTACTTATCGTCTGCAAAGCTAGGTCGCGTGCTGCGGTATGCGGAGACACCAAAATAACCATAGTAGAACACAGATGAAGCTTCTAAGTTGATGTAATAGCCAGTAAGAAGTTGTACAATTCAAGATTTGGGCATCGATTATTGACTTTTTAGCTGGCTTTGGTGCCTTGGACATGAGCTAGGACCTTAAGATTCGGCATGAAAGGAGGACTAGCAGCCGAGTTGCACGGGAGAATGTGAAAAGTGTTCATATGTAGTAAAAACCTGAGAAATTTGTCCGTTTTCGTAATTTGTTATCGAATCGACTTAAAGCCAGATCGTCACATTGGCCGCTCTTCTCTCTGACACGGTTGTACGTATCGTCTGCAAAGCAATGTCACATGCTGTGGTATGCGGAGACACTAAAATCACCATAGTAGGACACAGATGAAGCTTCTAAGTTGATGTAATAGCCAGTAAGAAGTGGTACAATTCAAGTTTTAGGTATCGATTATTGACCTTTTAGCTGGCTTTGGTGCCTTGGACATGAGCTATGTCCTTACGAATCTGCATGAGAGGAGGACTAGCAGAAAAGTTGCACGGGAGAATGTGAAAAGTGTTAATATGTAGTATTAACCTGAGAAATACGTCCGTTTTCATCTTTTGTTATCGAATCGACTTAAAGCCAGATCGTCACATTGGCCGCTCTTCTCTCTGAAACGGTTGTACTTATCGTCTGCAAAGCTATGTCGCGTGCTGCGGTATGTGGAGACACTAAAAGCACCATAGTAGAACACAGATGAAACTTCTAATATGATGTAATAGAGAGTAAGAAGTAGTACAATTCAAGTTTTAGGTATCGATTATTGACTTTTTAGGTGGCTTTGGTGCCTTGGACATGAGCTATGACCTTACGAATCTGCATGAGAGGAGGACTAGCAGAAAAGTTGCACGGGAGAATGTGAAATGTGTTAATATATAGTTTTAACCTGAGAAATCCGTCCGTTTTCGTCTTTTGTTATCGAATCGACTTAAAGCCAGATCGTAACATTGTCCGCCCTTCTCTCTGAAACGGTTGTACTTATCGTCTGCACAGCTATGTCGTGTGCTGCGGTATGCGGAGACACTAAAAATACCATAGTAAAACACGGATGAAGCTTCTAAGTTGATGTAATAGCCAGTAAGAAGTAGTACAATTCAAGTTTAAGGTATCGATTATTGACTTTGTAGCTGGCTTTGGTGCCTTGGACATTAGCTAGGACCTTAAGATTCTGCATGAAAGAAGGACTAGCAGCCGAGTTGTACGGGAGAATGTGAAAAGTGTTCATATGTAGTAAAAACCTGAGAAATCCATACGTTTTCGTCATTGGTTATCGATTAGTCTTAAAGCCAGATCGTCACATTGGCTGCTCTTCTCTCTGAAACGGTTGTACTTCTCGACTGCAAAGCTATGTCGCGTGCTGCGGCATGTGGAGACAATAAAAGCACCATAGTAGAACACAGATGAAGGTTCTAAGTTGATGTAATAGCTAGTAAGAAGTAGTACAATTCAAGTTTTAGGTATCGATTATTGACTTCTTAGATGGATTTGGTGCCTTGGACATGAGCTAGGACCATAAGACTCTGCATGAAAGGAGGACTAGCTGCCAATTTGCACAGGAGAATGTGAAAAGTGTTCATATGTAGTAAAAACCTGAGAAATCCGTCCGTTTTCGTTATTTGTTATCGAATCGACTTAAAGCCAGATCATCACATTGGCCGCTCTTCTCTCTGAAACGGTTGTACTTATCGTCTGAAAGCTATGTCGCGTGTTGTGGTATGCGGAGACACTAAAAGCACCATAGCAGAACACAGATGAAGCTTCGAAGATGATGTAATAGCCAGTAAGAATTAGTACAACTAAAGTTTTAGGTATCGATTATTGACTTTTTTGCTGGCTTTGGTGCCTTGGACATGACCTAGGACATTAAGATTCTGCATGAAAGGAGGACTAGCAGCCGAGTTGCACGGGAGAATGTGAAAAGTGTTCATATGTAGTAAAAACCTGAGAAATCCGTCCGTTTTCGTCATTTGTTATCGAATCGACTTAAAGCCAGATCATCACATTGGCCGCTCTTCTCTCTGAAACGGTTGTACTTATCGTCTGCAAAGCTATGTCGCGTGCTGCGGTATGCGGAGACACTAAAAGCACTATAGTAGAACACAGATGAAGCTTCTAAGGTGATGTAATAGCCAGTAAGAATTAGTACAACTCAAGTTTTAGGTATCGATTATTGACTTTTTAGCTGGCTTTGGTGCCTTGGACATGAGCTAGGACCTTAAGATTCTGCATGAAAGGAGGACTAGCAGCCGAATTGCACGGGAGAATGTGAAAAGTGTTCATATGTAGTAAGAACCTGAGAAATCCGTCCGTTTTCGTCATTTGTTATCGAATCGACTTAAAGCCAGATCGTCACATTGGCCGCTCTTCTCTCTGAAACGGTTGTACTTATCGTCTGCAAAGCTATGTCGCGTGCTGCGGTATGTGGAGACACTAAAAGCACCATAGTAGAACACAGATGAAGCTTCTAAGATGATGTAATAGCCAGTAAGAAGTAGTACAATTCAAGTTTTAGGTATCGACTATTGACTTTTTAGCTGGCTTTGGTGCATTGGACGTGAGCTAGGACCTTAAGATTCTGCATGAAAGCAGGACTAGCAGCCGAGTTACACGGGAGAAAGTGAAAAGTGTTCATATGTAGTAAAAACCCGAGAAATCCGTACGTTTTTGTCATTGGTTATCGAATAGTCTTAAAGCCAGATCGTCACATTGGCCGCTCTTCTCTCTGAAACGGTTGTACTTATCGTCTGCAAAGCTATGTCGAGTGCTGCGGTATGTGGAGACACTAAAATCACCATAGTAGAACACAGATGAAGCTTCTAAGTTGATGTAATAGCCAGTAAGAGGTAGTACAATTCAAGTTTTAGGTATCGATTATTGACGTTTTATCTGGCTTTCGTGACTTGGACATGAGCTAGGACCTTAAGATTCTGCATGAAAGGAGGACTAGCAGCTGACTTGCCTGGGAGAATATGAAAAGTGTTCATATGTAGTAAAAACCTGAGAAATCTTTCCATTTTCGTCATTTGTTATCGAATCGACCTAAAGCCAGATCGTGACATTGGCCGCTCTTCTCTCTGAAACGGTTGCACTTATCGTCTGCAAAGCTATGTCGCGTGCTGCAGTATGCGGAGACACTAAATGCAGCATAGTAGAACACAGATGAAGCTTCTAAGATGATGTAATAGCTAGTAAGAAGTAGTACAATTGAAATTTTAGATATCGATTAATGACTTTTTAGCTGGCTTTGGTGCCTTGGACATGAGCTAGGACCTTAAGATTCGGCATGAAAGGAGGACTAGCTGCCGAGTTGCACGGGAGAATGTGAAAAGTGTTCATATGTAGTAAAAACCTGAGAAATCCGTCCGTTTTCGTCATTTGTTATCGAATCGACTTAAAGCCAGATCGTCACATTGGCCGCTCTTCTCTCCAAAACGGTTGTACTTATCGTCTGCAAAGCTACGTCGCAGTGCTGCGGTTTGTGCAGACTCTAAAAGCACCATAGCAGAACACAGATGAAGCTTCTAAGTTGATGTAATAGTCAGTAAGAAGTAGTACAACTCAAGTTTTAGGTATCGATTATTGACTTTTTAGCTGGCTTTGGTGCCTTGGATATGAGCTAGGACCTTAAGATTCTGCATGAAAGGAGGACTAGCAGAAAAGTTGCACGGGAGAATGTGAAAAGTGTTCATATGTAGTAAAAACCTGAGAAATCCGTCCGTTTTCGTCATTTGTTATCGAATCGACTTAAAGCCAGATCATCACATTGGCCGCTCTTCTCTCTGAAACGGTTGTACTTATCGTCTGTAAAGCTATGTCGCGTGTTGTGGTATGCGGAGACACTAAAAGCACCATAGCAGAACACAGATGAAGCTTCGAAGATGATGTAATAGCCAGTAAGAATTAGTACAACTCAAGTTTTAGGTATCGATTATGGACTTTTTTGCTGGCTTTGGTGCCTTGGACATGACCTAGGACATTAAGATTCTGCATGAAAGGAGGACTAGCAGCCGAGTTGCACGGGAGAATGTGAAAAGTGTTCATATGTAGTAAAAACCTGAGAAATCCGTCCGTTTTCGTCATTTGTTATCGAATCGACTTAAAGCCAGATCATCACATTGGCCGCTCTTCTCTCTGAAACGGTTGTACTTATCGTCTGCAAAGCTATGTCGCGTGCTGCGGTATGCGGAGACACTAAAAGCACTATAGTAGAACACAGATGAAGCTTCTAAGGTGATGTAATAGCCAGTAAGAATTAGTACAACTCAAGTTTTAGGTATCGATTATTGACTTTTTAGCTGGCTTTGGTGCCTTGGACATGAGATAGGATCTTAAGATTCTGCATGAAAGGAGGACTAGCAGCCGAATTGCACGGGAGAATGTGAAAAGTGTTCATATGTAGTAAGAACCTGAGAAATCCGTCCGTTTTCGTCATTTGTTATCGAATCGACTTAAAGCCAGATCGTCACATTGGCCGCTCTTCTCTCTGAAACGGTTGTACTTATCGTCTGCAAAGCTATGTCGCGTGCTGCGGTATGCGGAGACACTAAAAGCACCATAGTAGAACACAGATGAAGCTTCTAAGATGATGTAATAGCCAGTAAGTAGTACAATTCAAGTTTTAGGTATCGATTATTGACTTTTTAGCTGGCTTTGGTGCATTGGACGTGAGCTAGGACCTTAAGATTCTGCATGAAAGGAGGACTAGCAGCCGAGTTGCACGGGAGAATGTGAAAGGTGTACATATGTAGTAAAAACCTGAGAAATCCTTCCGTTTTCGTCATTTGTTAACGAAACGACTTAAAGCCAGATCGTCACATTGGCCGCTCTCCTCTCTGAAACGGTTGTAATTATCGTCTGCAAAGCTATGTCGCGTGCTGCGGTATGCAGAGACACTAAATGCACCATAGTAGAACACAGATGAAGCTTCTAAGTTGATGTAATAGCCAGTAAGAAGTAGTAAAATTCAAGTTTTAGGTATCGATTATTGACTTTGTAGCTGGCTTTGGTGCCTTGGACATGAGCTAGGAACTTAAGATTCTGCATGAAAGAAGGACTAGCAGCCGAATTGCACGGGAGAATGTGAAAAGTGTTCATATGTAGTAAGAACCTGAGAAATCCATACGTTTTCGTCATTGGTTATCGATTCGTCTTAAAGCCAGATCGTCACATTGGCCGCTCTTCTCTCTGAAACGGTTGTACTTATCGTCTGCAAAGCTATGTCGCGTGCCGCGGTATGTGGAGACACTAAAAGCACCATAGTAGAACACAGATGAAGCTTCTACGTTGATGTAATAGCTAGTAAGAAGTAGTACAATTGGAATTTTAGATATCGATTATTGACTTTTTAGCTGGCTCTGGTGCCTTGGACATGAGCTAGGACCTTAAGATTCTGCATGGAAGGAGGACTAGCAGCCGAGTTGCACGGGAGAATGTGAAAAGTGTTGATATGTAGCAAAAACCTGAGAAGTCCGTCGGTTTTGTCATTTGTTATCGAATCGACTTAAAGCCAGATCGTCACATTGGCCGCTCTTCTCTCTGAAACGGTTGTACTTATCGTCTGCAAAGCTATGTCGAGTGCTGCGGTATATGGAGACACTTAAAGCACCATAGTAGAACACAGATGAAGCTTCTAAGTTGATGTAATAGCCAGTAAGAGGTAGTACAATTCAAGTATTAGGTATCGATTATTGACTTTTTAGCTGGCTTTGGTGCCTTGGACATGAGCTAGGACCTTAAGATTCTGCATGAAAGGAGGACTAGCAGCCGAGATGCACGGGAGAGTGTGAAAAGTGTTCATATGTAGTAAAAACCTGAGAAATCCGTTCGTTATCGTCATATATTATCGAATCGACTTCAAGCCAGATCGTCACATTGGCCGCTCTTCTCTCTGAAACGGTTGTACTTATCGTCTGCAAAGCTATGTCGCGTGCTGCGGTATGTGGAGACACTAAAAGCACCATAGTAGGACACAGATTAAGCTTCTAAGTTGATGTAATAGCCAATAAGAAGTAGTACAATTCAAGTTTTAGGTATCGATTATTGACTTTTTAGCTGGCTTTGGTGCCTTGGACATGAGCTAGGACCCTAAGAATCTGCATGAGAGGGAGACTAGCAGAAAAGTTGCACGGGAGAATGTGGAATGTGCTCATATGTAGTATTAACCTGAGAAATCCATCCGTTTTCGTGTTTTGTTATCGAGTCGACTAAAGGCCAGATCGTAACATTGTCCGCCCTTCTCTCTGAAACGGCTGTACTTATCGTCTGAAAACTATGTCGCGTGCTGTGGTATGCGGAGACACTAAAAGCACCATAGTAGAACACAGATGAAGCTCCTAAGTTGATGTAATAGCCAGTAAGAAGTAGTACAATTCCAGTTTTAGGTATCGATTATTGAATTTTTAGCTGGCTTTGGTGCCTTGGACATGAGCTAGGACCTTAAGATTCTGCATGAATGCAGGACTAGCAGCCGAGTTGCACGGGAGAATGTGAAAAGTGTTCATATGTAGTAAAAACCTGAGAAACCCGTCCGTTTTCGTCGTTTGTTATCAAATCGACTTAAAGCCTGATCGTCACATTGGGCGCTCTTCTCTCTGAAACGGTTGCACTTATCGTCTGCAAAGCTATGTCGCCTGCTGCAGAATGCGGAGACACTAAAAGCAGCAAAGTAGAACACAGATGAAGCTTCTAAGTTGATGTAATAGCTAGTAAGAAGTAGTACAATTTAAATTTTATATATCGATTATTGACTTTTTAGCTGGCTTTGGTGCCTTGGACATGAGCTAGGACCTTAAGATTCTGCATGAAAGGAGGGCTAGCAGCTGAGTTGCACGGCAGAATGTGAAAAGTGTTCATATGTAGTAAAAACCTGAGAAATCCGTCCGTTTTCGTCGTTTGTTATCGAATCGACTTAAAGCCTGATCGTCACATTGGGCGCTCTTCTCTCTGAAACGGTTGTACTTATCGTCTGCAAAGCTATGTCGCGTGCTGCAGTATGCGGAGACACTAAAAGCAGCATAGTAGAACACAGATGAAGCTTCTATGTTGATGTAATAGCTAGTAAGAAGTAGTACAATTGAAATTTTAGATATCGATTATTGACTTTTTAGCTGGCTTTGGTGCCTTGGACATGAGCTAGGACCTTAAGATTCTGCATGAAAGGAGGGCTAGCAGCCGAGTTGTATGGGAGAATGTGAAAAGTGTTCATATGTAGTATAAACCCAAGAAATCCGTACGTTTTCGTCATTGGTTATCGAATCGTCTTAAAGCCAGGTCGTCACATTGGCCGCACTTCTCTCTGAAACGGTTGTACTTATCGTCTGCAAAGCTATGTCGAATGCTGCGGTATGTGGAGACACTAAAAGCACCATAGTAGACCACAGATGAAGCTTCTAAGTTGATGTAATAGCCAGTAAGAGGTAGTACAATTCAAGTTTTAGGTATCGATTATTGACTTTTTAGCTGGCTTTGGTGCCTTGGACATGAGCTAGGACCTTAAGATTCTGCATGAAAGGAGGACTAGCAGCTGACTTGCCTGCGAGAATATGAAAAGTGTTCATATGTATTAAAAACCTGAGAAATCCTTCCGTTTTCGTCATTTGTTATCGAATCGACCTAAAGCCAGATCGTGACATTGGCCGCTCTTCTCTCTGAAACGGTTGTACTTATCGTCTGCAAAGCTATGTCTCGTGCTGCGGTATGTGGAGACACTAAAAGCACCATGGTGGAACACAGATGAAGCTTCTAAGTTGATGTAATAGCCAGTAAGAAGTAGTACAACTCAAGTTTTAGGTATCGATTATTGACTTTTTAGCTGGCTTTGGTGCCTTGGACATGAGCTAGGACCTTAAGATTCTGCATGAAAGGAGGACTAGCAGCCGAGCTGCACGGGAGGATGTGAAAAGTTTTCATATGTAGTAAAAACCTGAGAAATCCGTCCATTTTCGTCATTTGTTATCGAATCGACTTAAAGCCGGATCGTCACATTGGCCGCTCTTCTCTCTGAAACGGTTGTACTTATCGTCTGCAAAGCTATGTCGCGTGCTGCTGTATGCGGAGACACTAAATTAACCATAGTAGAACACAGATGAAGCTTCTAAGTTGATGTAATGGCCAGTAAGAAGTAGTACAATTCAAGATTTGGGCATCGATTATTGATTTTTTAGCTGGATTTGGTGCCTTGGACATGATCCAGGACCTTAAGATTCGGCATGAAAGGAGGACTAGCAGCTGACTTGCCTGCGAGAATATGAAAAGTGTTCATATGTAGTAAAAACCTGAGAAACCCGTCCGTTTTCGTCATTTGTTATCGAATCGACTTAAAGCCAGATCGTCACATTGGCCGCTCTTCTCTCTGAAACGGTTGTACTTATCGTCTGAAAACTATGTCGCGTGCTGCGGTTTGCGGAGACACTAAAAGCACCATAGTAGAACACAGATGAAGCTTCTAAGTTGATGTAATAGCCAGTAAGAAGTACTACAATTCAAGACTTGGGCGTCGATTATTGACTTTTTAGCTGGCTTTGGTGCCTTGGACATGAGCTAGGACCTTAAGATTCTGTATGAAAGGAGGACTAGCAGCCGAGTTGCACGGGAGAATGTGAAAAGTGTTCATATGTAGTAAAAACCTGAGAAATCCGTCCGTTTTCGTCATTTGTTATCGAATCGACCTAAAGCCAGATCGTCACATTGGCCGCGCTTCTCTCTGAAACGGTTGTACTTATCGTCTGCAAAGCTATGTCGCATGCTGTGGTATGCGGAGACACTAAAATCACCATAGTAGGACACAGATGAAGCTTCTAAGTTGATGTAATAGCCAGTAAGAAGTGGTACAATTCAAGTTTTAGATATCGATTATTGACTTTGTAGCTGGCTTTGGTGCCTTGTACATGAGCTAGGACCTTACGAATCTGCATGAGAGGAGGACTAGCAGAAAAGTTGCACGGGAGAATGTGAAATGTGTTAATATGTAGTATTAACCTGAGAAATCCGTCCGTTTTCGTCTTTTGTTATCGAATCGACTTAAAGCCAGATCGTCACATTGTCCGCCCTTCTCTCTGAAACGGTTGTACTTATCGTCTGCAAAGCTATGTCGTGTGCTGCGGTATGCGGAGACACTAAAAATACCATAGTAGAACACGGATGAAGCTTCTAAGTTGATGTAATAGCCAGTAAGAAGTAGTACAATTCAAGTTTTAGGCATCGATTATTGACTTTTAGCTGGCTTTGGTGCCTTGGACTTGAGCTAGGACCTTAAGATTCTGTATGAAAGAAGGACTAGCAGCCGAGTTGCACGGGAGAATGTGAAAAGTGTTCATATGTAGTAAAAACATGAGAAATCCGTCCGTTTTCGTCATTTGTTATCGAATCGACTTAAAGCCAGATCGTCACATTGGAAGCTCTTCTCTCTGAAACGGTTGTAGTTATCGTCTGCAAAGCGATGTCGCGTGCTGCGGTATGTGGAGACACTAAAAGCACCATAGTAGAACACAGATGAAGCTTCTAAGTTGATGTAATAGCTAGTAAGAAGTAGTACAATTTAAATTTTAGATATCGATTATTGACTTTTTAGCTGGCTTTGGTGCCTTGGACATGAGCTACGACCTTAGGAATCTGCATGAAAGGAGGACTAGCAGCCGAATTGCACGGGAGAATGTGAAAAGTTTTCATATGTAGAAAAAACCTGAGAAACCCGTCCGTTTTCGTCATTTGTTATCGAATCGACTTAAAGCCAGATCGTCACATTGGCCGCTCTTCTCTCTGAAACGGTTGTACTTATCGTCTGAAAGCTATGTCGCGTGCTGCGGTTTGCGGAGACACTAAAAGCACCATAGTAGAACACAGATGAAGCTTCTAAGATGATGTAATAGCCAGTAAGAATTAGTACAATACCAGTTTTAGGTATCGATTATTGACTTTTTAGCTGGCTTTGGAGCCTTGCACATGAGCTAGGACCTTAAGATTCTGCATGAAAGGAGGGCTAGCAGCTGAGTTGCACGGGAGAATGTGAAAAGTGTTCATATGTAGTAAAAACCTGAGAAACACGTCAGTTTTCGTCATTTGTTATCGATTCGACTTAGAGCCAGATCGTCACATTGGCCGCTCTTCTCTCTGAAACGGTTGTACTAATCGATTTCATAACTATGTCGCGTGCTGCGGTATGCGGAGACACTAAAAGCAGAATAATAGAACACAGATGAAGCTTCTAAGTTGATGTAATAGCCAGTAAGAAGTAGTACAATTCAAGTTTTAGGTATCGATTATTGACTTTTTGCTGGCTTGGTGCCTTGGACATGAGCCAGGACCTTAACATTCTGCATGAAAGGAGGACTAGCAGCCAATTTGCACAGGAGAATGTGAAAAGTGTTCATATGTAGTAAAAACCTGAGAAATCCGTCCGTTTTCGTCATTTGTTATCGAAACGACTTAAAGCCAGATCGTCACATTGGCCGTTCTTCTCTCTGAAACGGTTGTACGTATCGTGTGCAAAGCTATGTCGCGTGCTGCGGTATGCGGAGACAGTAAAAGCACCATAGTAGAAGACAGATGAAGCTTCTAAGTTGATGTAATACTCAGTAAGAAGTAGTCCAATTCAAGTTTTAGGTATCGATTATTGACTTTTTAGCTGGCTTTGGTGCCTTGGACATGAGCTAGGACCTTAAGATTCGGCATGAAAGGAGGACTAGCAGCCGAGTTGCACGGGAGAATGTGAAAAGTGTTCATATGTAGTAAAAACCTGAGAAATCCGTCCGTTTTCGTCATTTGTTATCGAATCGACTTAAAGCCAGATCGTCACATTGGCCGCTCTTCTCTCTGAAACGGTTGTACTTATCGTCTGCAAAGCTATGTCGCATGCTGTGGTATGCGGAGACACTAAAATCACCATAGTAGGACACAGATGAAGCTTCTAAGTTGATGAAATAGCCAGTAAGAAGTGGTACAATTCAAGTTTTAGGTATCGATTATTGACTTTTTAGCTGGCTTTGGTGCCTTGGACATGAGCTAGGACCTTACGAATCTGCATGAGAGGAGGACTAGCAGAAAAGTTGCGCGGGAGAATGTGAAATGTGTTAATATGTAGTATTAACCTGAGAAATCCGTCCGTTTTCGTCATTGGTTATCGAATCGTCTTATGGCCAGATCGTCACATTGGCCGCTCTTCTCTCTGAAACGGTTGTACTTATCGTCTGCAAAGCTATGTCGAGTGCTGCGGTATGTGGAGACACTAAAAGCACCATAGTAGAACACAGATGAAGCTTCTAAGTTGATGTAATAGCCAGTAAGAAGTACTACAATTCAAGACTTGGGCATCGATTATTGACTTTTTAGCTGGCTTTTGTGCCTTGGACATGAGCTAGGACCTTAAGATTCTGTATGAAAGGAGGACTAGCAGCCGAGTTGCACGGGAGAATGTGAAAAGTGTTCATATGTAGTAAAAACCTGAGAAATCCGTCCGTTTTTGTCATTTGTTATTGAATCGACTTAAAGCCAGATCGTCACATTGGCCGCTCTTCTCTCTGAAACGGTTGTACTTATAGTCTGCAAACCTATGTCGCATGCTGTGGTATGCGGAGACACTAAAATCACCATAGTAGGACACAGATGAAACTTCTAAGTTGATGTAATAGCCAGTAAGAAGTGGTACAATTCAAGTTTTAGGTATCGATTATTGACTTTTTAGCTGGCTTTGGTGCCTTGGACATGAGCTAGGACCTTACGAATCTGCATGAGAGGAGGACTGGCAGAAAAGTTGCACGGGAGAATGTGAAATGTGTTAATATGTAGTATTAACCTGAGAAATCCGTCCGTTTTCGTCTTTTGTTATCGAATCGACTTAAAGCCAGATCGTCACATTGTCCAACCTTCTCTCTGAAACGGTTGTACTTATCGTCTGCAAAGCTATGTCGCGTGCTGCGGTATGTGGAGACACTAAAAGCACCATAGTAGAACACAGATGAAGCTTCTAAGTTGATGTAATAGCTAGTAAGAAGTAGTACAATTTAAATTTTATATATCGATTATTGACTTTTTAGCTGGCTTTGGTGCCTTGTACATGAGCTAGGACCTTAAGAATCTGCATGAAAGGAGGACTAGCAGCCGAGTTGCACGGGAGAATGTGAAAAGTGTTCATATGTAGTAAAAACCTGAGAAACCCGTCCGTTTTCGTCATTTGTTATCGAATCGACTTAAAGCCAGATCGTCACATTGGCCGCTCTTCTCTCTGAAACGGTTGTACTTATCGTCTGAAAACTATGTTGCGTGCTGCGGTTTGCGGAGACACTAAAAGCACCATAGTAGAACACAGATGAAACTTCTAAGATGATGTAATAGCCAGTAAGAATTAGTACAATACCAGTTTTAGGTATCGATTATTGACTTATTAGCTGGCTTTGGTGCCTTGGACTTGAGCTAGGACCTTAAGATTCTGCATGAAAGGAGGGCTAGCAGCTGAGTTGCACGGCAGAATGTGAAAAGTGTTCATATGTAGTAAAAACCTGAGAAATCCGTCCGTTTTCGTCGTTTGTTATCGAATCGACTTAAAGCCTGATCGTCACATTGGGCGCTCTTCTCTCTGAAACGGTTGTACTTATCGTCTGAAAAGCTATGTCGCGTGCTGCGGTATGCGGAGACACTAAAAGCAGCATAGTAGAACACAGATGAAGCTTCTATGTTGATGTAATAGCTAGTAAGAAGTAGTACAATTGAAATTTTAGATATCGATTATTGACTTTTTAGCTGGCTTTGGTGCCTTGGACATGAGCTAGGACCTTAAGATTCTGCATGAAAGGAGGACTAGCAGCCGAGTTGCATGGGAGAATGTGAAAAGTGTTCATATGTAGTAAAAACCCAAGAAATCCGTACGTTTTCGTCATTGGTTATAGAATCGTCTTAAAGCCAGGTCGACACATTGGCCGCTCTTCTCTCTGAAACGGTTGTACTTATCGTCTGCAAAGCTACGTCGAGTGCTGCGGTATGTGGAGACACTAAAAGAACCATAGTAGAACACAGATGAAGCTTCTAAGTTGATGTAATAGCCAGTAAGAGGTAGTACAATTCAAGTTTTAGGTATCGATTTTTGACTTTTTAGCTGGCTTTGGTGCCTTGGACATGAGCTAGGACCTTAAGATTCTGCACGAAAGGAGGACTAGCAGCTGACTTGCCTGGGAGAATATGAAAAGTGTTTATATGTAGTAAAAACCTGAGAAATCCTTCTATTTTCGTCATTTGTTATCGAATCGACCTACAGCCAGATCGTGAAATTGGCCGCTCTTCTCTCTGAAACGGTTGTACTTATCGTCTGCAAAGCTATGTCTCGTGCTGCGGTATGTGGAGACACTAAAAGCACCATGGTGGAACACAGATGAAGCTTCTAAGTTGATGTAATAGCCAGTAAGAAGTAGTACAACTTAAGTTTTAGGTATCGATTATTGACTTTTTAGCTGGCTTTGGTGCCTTGGACATGAGCTAGGACCTTAAGATTCTGCATGAAAGGAGGACTAGCATCCGAACTGCACGGGAGGATGTGAAACGTTTTCATATGTAGTAAAAACTTGAGAAATCCGTCCGTTTTCGTCGTTTGTTATCGAGTCGACTTAAAGCCTGATCGTCACATAGGCCTCTCTTCTCTCTGAAACGGTTGTACTTATCGTCTGCAAAGCTAGGTCGAGTGCTGCGGTATGTGGAGACACTAAAAGCACCATAGTAGAACACAGATGAAGCTTCTAAGTTGATGTAATAGCCAGTAAGAGGTAGTACAATTCAAGTTTTAGGTATCGATTATTGACTTTTTAGCTGGCTTTCGTGCCTTGGACATGAGCTAGGACCTTAAGATTCTGCACGAAAGGAGGACTAGCAGCTGACTTGCCTGGGAGAATATGAAAAGTGTTTATATGTAGTAAAAACCTGAGAAATCCTTCTATTTTCGTCATTTGTTATCGAATCGACCTACAGCCAGATCGTGACATTGGCCGCTCTTCTCTCTGAAACGGTTGTACTTATCGTCTGCAAAGCTATGTCTCGTGCTGCGGTATGTGGAGACACTAAAAGCACCATAGTGGAACACAGATGAAGCTTCTAAGTTGATGTAATAGCCAGTAACAAGTAGTACAACTCAAGTTTTAGGTATCGATTATTGACTTTTTAGCCGGCTTTGGTGCCTTGGACATGAGCTAGGACCTTAAGATTCGGCATGAAAGGAGGACTAGCAGCCGAGCTGCACGGGAGAATGTGGAAAGTGTTCATATGTAGTAAAAACCTGAGAAATCCGTCAGTTTTCGTCATTTGTTATCGAATCGACTTAAAGCCAAATCGTCACATTGGCCGCTCTTCTCTCTGAAACGGTTGTACTTATCGTCTGCAAAGCTATGTCGCATGCTGTGGTATGCGGAGACACTAAAATCACCATAGTAGGACACAGATGAAGCTTCTAAGTTGATGTAATAGCCAGTAAGAAGTGGTACAATTCAAGTTTTAGTTATCGATTATTGACTTTTTAGCTGGCTTTGGTGCCTTGGACATGAGCTAGGACCTTACGAATCTGCATGAGAGGAGGACTAGCAGAAAAGTTGCACGGGAGGATGTGAAATGTGTTAATATGTAGTATTAACCTGAGAAATCCGTCCGTTTTCGTCTTTTGTTATCGAATCGACTTAAAGCCAGATCGTCACATTGTCCACCCTTCTCTCTGAAACGGTTGTACTTATCGTCTGCAAAGCTATGTCGCGTGCTGCGGTATGTGGAGACACTAAAAGCACCATAGTAGAACACAGATGAAGCTTCTAAGTTGATGTAATAGCTAGTAAGAAGTAGTACAATTTAAATTTTATATATCGATTATTGACTTTTTAGCTGGCTTTGGTGCCTTGTACATGAGCTAGGACCTTAAGAATCTGCATGAAAGGAGGACTAGCAGCCGAGTTGCACGGGAGAATGTGAAAAGTGTTCATATGTAGTAAAAACCTGAGAAACCCGTCCGTTTTCGTCATTTGTTATCGAATCGACTTAAAGCCAGATCGTCACATTGGCCGCTCTTCTCTCTGAAACGGTTGTACTTATCATCTGAAAACTATGTTGCGTGCTGCGGTTTGCGGAGACACTAAAAGCACCATAGTAGAACACAGATGAAGCTTCTAAGATGATGTAATAGCCAGTAAGAATTAGTACAATACCAGTTTTAGGTATCGATTATTGACTTATTAGCTGGCTTTGGTGCCTTGGACTTGAGCTAGGACCTTAAGATTCTGCATGAAAGGAGGGCTAGCAGCTGAGTTGCACGGCAGAACGTGAAAAGTGTTCATATGTAGTAAAAACCTGAGAAATCCGTCCGTTTTCGTCGTTTGTTATCGAATCGACTTAAAGCCTGATCGTCACATTGGGCGCTCTTCTCTCTGAAACGGTTGTACTTATCGTCTGCAAAGCTATGTCGCGTGCTGCAGTATGCGGAGACACTAAAAGCAGCATAGTAGAACACAGATGAAGCTTCTATGTTGATGTAATAGCTAGTAAGATGTAGTACAATTGAAATTTTAGATATCGATTATTGACTTTTTAGCTGGCTTTGGTGCCTTGGACATGAGCTAGGACCTTAAGATTCTGCATGAAAGGAGGACTAGCAGCCGAGTTGCATGGGAGAATGTGAAAAGTGTTCATATGTAGTAAAAACCCAAGAAATCCGTACGTTTTCGTCATTGGTTATAGAATCGTCTTAAAGCCAGGTCGTCACATTGGCCGCTCTTCTCTCGGAAACGGTTGTACTTATCGTCTGCAAAGCTATGTCGCGTGTTGCCATAGGCGGAAACAGGAAAAGCACCATAGTAGAAAACACATGAAGCTTCTAAGTTGATGTAATAGCGAGTAAGAAGTAGTACAATTCAAGTTTTAGGTATCGATTATTGACTTTTTAGCCGGCTTTGGTGCCTTGGACATGAGCTAGGACCTTAAGAATCTGCATGAAAGGAGGACTTGCAGCCGAGTTGCACGGGAGAATGTGAAAAGTGTTCATATGTAGTAAAAACCTGAGAAATCCGTCCATTTTCGTCATTTGTTATCGAATCGACTTAAAGCCGGATCGTCACATTGGCCGCTCTTCTCTCTGAAACGGTTGTACTTATCGTCTGCAAAGCTATGTCGCGTGCTGCTGTATGCGGAGACACTAAATTAACCATAGTAGAACACAGATGAAGCTTCTAAGTTGATGTAATGGCCAGTAAGAAGTAGTACAATTCAAGATTTGGGCATCGATTATTGACTTTTTAGCTGGATTTGGTGCCTTGGACATGATCCAGGACCTTAAGATTCTGCATGAAAGGAGGACTAGCAGCCGAGTTGCACGGGAGAATGTGAAAAGTGTTCATATGTAGTAAAAACCTGAGAAATCCGTCCGTTTTCGACATTTGTTATCGAATCGACTTAAAGCCAGATCGTCACATTGGCCGCTCTTCTCTCTGAAACGGTTGTACTTATCGACTGCAAAGCTATGTCGCATGCTGTGGTATGCGGAGACACTAAAATCACCATAGTAGGACACAGATGAAGCTTCTAAGTTGATGTAATAGCCAGTAAGAAGAGGTACAATTCAAGTTTTAGGTATCGATTATTGACTTTTTAGCTGGCTTTGGAGCCTTGGACATGAGCTAGGACCTTACGAATCTGCATGAGAGGAGGACTAGCAGAAACGTTGCACAGGAGAATGTGAAATGTGTTAATATGTAGTATTAACCTGAGAAATCCGTCCGTTTTCGTCTTTTGTTATCGAATCGACTTAAAGCCAGATCGTCACATTGTCCCCCCCTTCTCTCTGAAACGGTTGTACTTATCGTCTGCAAAGCTATGTCGTGTGCTGCGGTATGCGGAGACACTAAAAATACCATAGTAGAACACAGATGAAGCTTCTAAGTTGATGTAATAGCCAGTAAGAAGTAGTACAATTCAAGTTTTAGCCATCGATTATTGACTTTTAGCTGGCTTTGGTGCCTTGAACATGAGCTAGGACCTTAAGATTCTGTATGAAAGGAGGACTAGCAGCCGAGTTGCACGGGAGAATGTGAAAGGTGTTCATATTTAGTAAAAACCTGAGAAATCCGTCCGTTTTCTTCATTTGTTATCGAATCGACTTAAAGCCAGATCGTCACATTGGCCGCTCCTCTCTCTGAAACGGTTGTACTTATCGTCTGCAAAGCTATGTCGCGTGCTGCGGTATGTGGAGACACTAAAAGCACCATAGTAGAACACAGATGAAGCTTCTAAGTTGATGTAATAGCTAGTAAGAAGTAGTACAATTTAAATTTTATATATCGATTATTGACTTTTTAGCTGGCTTTGGTGCCTTGGACATGAGCTAGGACCTTAAGAATCTGCATGAAAGGAGGACTTGCAGCCGAGTTGCACGGGAGAATGTGAAAAGTGTTCATATGTAGTAAAAACCTGAGAAACCCGTCCGTTTTCGTCATTTGTTATCGAATCGACTTCAAGCCAGATCGTCACATTGGCAGCTCTTCTCCCTGAAACGGTTGTACTTATCGTCTGAAAGCTATGTCGCGTGCTGCGGTTTGCGGAGACACTATAAGCACCATTGTAGAACACAGATGAAGCTTCTAATTTGATGTAATAGCGAGTAAGAAGTAGTACAATTCAAGTTTTACTTATCGATTATTGACTTTTTAGCTGGCTGTTGTGCCTTGGACATTAGCTACGACCTTAAGATTCTGCATGAAAGGAGGACTAGCAGCCGAGTTGCACGGGAGAATGTGAAAAGTGTTCATATGTAGTAAAAACCTGAGAAATACGTCTTTTTTCGTCAGTTGTTATCGAATCGACTTAAAGCCAGATCGTCACATTTGCCGCTCTTCTCTCTGAAACGGTTGTACTTATAGTCTGCAAAGCTATGTCGCGTGCTGCGGTATGCAGAGACACTAAAAGCACCATAGTAGAACACAGATGAAGCTTCTAAGTTGATGTAATAGCCAGTAAGATGTAGCACAATTCAAGTTTTAGGAATCGATTATTGACTTTGTAGCTGGCTTTGGTGCCTTGGACATGAGCTAGGACCTTAAGATTCTGCATGAAAGAAGGACTAGCAGCCGAGTTGTACGGGAGAATGTGAAAAGTGTTCGTATGTAGTAAAAACCTGAGAAATCCGTACGTTTTCGTTATTGGTTATCGATTCGTCTTAATGCCAGAGCGTCACATTGGCTGCTCTTCTCTCTGAAACGGTTGTACTTATCGTCTGCAAAGCTATGTCGCGTGCTGCGGTATGCGGAGACACTAAAAGCACCATAGTAGAACACAGATGAAGCTTCTAATTTGATGTAACAGCCAGTAAGAAGTAGTACAATTCTAGTTTTAGGTATCGATTATTGACTTTTTAGCTGGCTGTGGTGCCTTGGACACGAGCTACGACCTTACGATTCTGCATGAAAGGAGGACTAGCAGCCGAGTTGCACGGGAGAATGTGAAAAGTGTTCATATGCAGTAAAAACATGAGAAATACGTCTGTTTTCGTCAGTTGTTATCGAATCGACTTAAAGAAAGATCGTCACATTTGCCGCTCTTCTCTCTGAAACGGTTGAACTTATAGTCTGCAAAGCTATGTCGCGTGCTGCGGTATGCAGAGCCAGTAAAAGCACCATAGTACAACACAGATGAAGCTTCTAAGTTGATGTAATAGCCAGTAAGATGTAGTACAATTCAAGTTTTAGGTATCGATTATTGACTTTGTAGCTGGCTTTGGTGCCTTGGACATGTGCTAGGACCGTAAGATTCTGCATGAAAGAAGGACTAGCAGCCGAGTTGTACGGGAGAATGTGAAAAGTGTTCGATTGTAGTAAAAACGTGAGAAATCCGTACGTTTTCGTCATTGGTTATCGATTCGTCTTAAAACCAGATCGTCACATTGGCTGCTCTTCTCTCTGAAACGGTTGTACTTATCGTCTGCAAAGCTATGTCGAGTGCTGCGGTATGCGGAGACACTAAAAGCAGCATAGTAGAACACAGATGAACCTTCTAAGTTGATGTAATAGCTGGTAAGAAGTAGTACAATTAAAATTTTAGATATCGATTATTGACATTTTAGCTGGCTTTGGTGCCTTGGACATGAGCTAGGACTTTAAGATTCTGCATGAAAGGAGGACTAGCAGCCGAATTGCACGGGAGAATGTGAAAAGTGTTCATATGTAGTAAAAACCCGAGAAATCCGTACGTTTTCGTCATTGGTTATCGAATCGTCTTAAAGCCAGATCGTCACATTGGCCGCTCTTCTCTCTGAAATGGTTGTACTTATCGTCTGCAAAGCTATGTCGAGTGCTGCGGTATGTGGAGACGCTAAAAGCACCATAGTAGACCACAGATGAAGCTTCTAAGTTGATGTAATAGCCAGTAAGAAGTAGTACAACTCAAGTTTTAGGTATCGATTATTGACTTTTTAGCTGGCTTTGGTGCCTTGGACATGAGCTAGGACCTTACGAATCTGCATGTAAGTAGGAGTAGCAGCCTAGTTGCACGGGAGAATGTGAAAAGAGTTCATATGTAGTAAAACCCAGAGAAATACGTCCGTTTTCGTCATTTGTTATCGATTCGACTTAAAGCCAGATCGTGACATTGGCCACTCTTCTCTCTGAAACGGTTGTACTTATCGTCTGCTAAGCTATGTCGCGTGCTGCGGTATGTGGAGACACTAAAAGCACCATAGTAGAACACAGATGAAACTTCTAAGTTGATGTAATAGCCAGTAAGAAGTAGTACAATTCCAGTTTTAGGTATCGACTTTTGACTTTTTAGCTGGCTTTGGTGCCTTGGACATGAGCTAGGACCTTAAGATTCTGCATGAAAGCAGTACTAGCAGCCGAGTTGCACGGGAGAATGTGAGAAGTGTTCATATGTAGTAAAAACCTGAGAAATCCGTCCGTTTTCGTCGTTTGTTATCGAATCGACTTAAAGCCTGATCGTCACATTGGGCGCTTTTCTCTCAGAAACGGTTGCACTTATAGTCTGCAAAGCTATGTCGCGTGCTGCAGTATGCGGAGACACTAAAAGCAGCATAGTAGAACACAGATGAAGCTTCTAAGTTGATGTAATAGCTAGTAAGAAGTAGTACAATTCGCGTTTTTGGTATCGATTATTGACTTTTTAGCTGGCTTTGGTGCCTTGGACATGAGCTAGGACCTTAAGATTCTCCAATAAAGGAGGACTAGCAGCCGAGTTGCACGGGAGAATGTGAAAAGTGTTCATATGTAGTAAAAACCCGAGAAATCCGTACGTTTTCGTCATTGGTTATCGAATCGTCTTAAATCCAGATCGTCACATTGGCCGCTCTTCTCTCTGAAACGGTTGTACTTATCGTGTGCAAAGATATGTCGAGTGCTGCGGTATGTGGAGACACTAAAAGCACCATAGTAGACCACAGATGAAGCTTCTAAGTTGATGTAATAGCCAGTAATAAGTAGTACAACTCAAGTTTTAGGTATCGATTATTGACTTTTTAGCTGGCTTCGGTGCCTTGGACATGAGCTAGGATCTTAAGATTCTGCATGAAAGGAGGACTAGCAGCCGAGCTCCACGGGAGGATGTGAAAAGTTTTCATATGTAGTAAAAACCTGAGAATTCCGTCCATTTTCGTCATTTGTTATCGAATCGACTTAAAGCCGGATCGTTACATTGGCCGCTGTTCTCTCTGAAACGGTTGTACTTATCGTCTGCAAAGCTATGTCGCGTGCTGTGGTATGCGGAGACACTAAAATAACCATAGTAGAACACAGATGAAGCTTCTAAGTTGATGTAATAGCCAGTAAGAAGTAGTACAATTCAAGATTTGGGCATCGATTATTGACTTTTAGCTAGCTTTGGTGCCTTGGACATGAGCTAGGACCTTAAGATTCTGCATGAAAGGAAATTAGCAGCGGAGTTGCACGGGAGAATATGAAAAGTGAACATATGTAGTAAAAACCTAGAAATCCGTCCGTTTTCGTCATTTGTTATCGAATCGACTTAAAGCCAGGTCGTCACATTGGCCGCTCTTCTCTCTGAAACGGTTGTACTTATCGTCTGCAAACCTATGTCGCGTGCTGCGGTATGCAGAGACACTAAAATAACCATAGTAGAACACAGATGAAGCTTCTAAGTTGATGTAATAGCCAGTAAGAAGTAGTACAATTCAAGATTTGGGCATCGATTATTGACTTTTAGCTGGCTTTGGTGCCTTGGACATGAGCTAGGTCCTTAAGATTCTGCATGAAAGGAGGACTACCAGCCGACGTGCAGGGGAGAATGTGGAAAGTGTTCATATGTAGTAAAAACCTGAGAAATCCTTCCGTTTTCGTCATTTGTTATGGAATTGACTTAAAGCCAGATCGTCACATTGGCCGCTCTTCTCTCTGAATCGGTTGTACTTATCGTCTGCAAAGCTATGTCTCGTGCTGCGGTATGCGGAGACACTAAAAGCACCATAGTAGAACACAGTAGAAACTTCTATGTTGATGTAATAGCCAGTAAGAAGTAGTACAATTCCAGTTTTAGGTATCGACTATTGACTTTTTAGCTGGTTTTGGTGCCTTGGACATGAGCTAGGATCTTAAGATTCTGCATGAAAGCAGTACTAGCAGCCGAGTTGCACGGGAGAATGTGAAAAGTGTTCATATGTAGTGAAAACCTGAGAAATCCGTCCGTTTTCGTCGTTTGTTATCGAATCGACTTAAAGCCTGATCGTCACATTGGGCGCTTTTCTCTCTGAAACGGTTGCACTTATAGTCTGCAAAGCAATGTCGCGTGCTGCAGTATGCGGAGACACTAAAAGCAGCATAGTAGAACACAGATGAAGCTTATAAGTTGATGTAATAGCTAGTAAGAAGTAGTACAATTGAAATTTTAGATATCGATTATTGACATTTTAGCTGGCTTTGGTGCCTTGGACATGAGCTAGGACTTTAAGATTCTGCATGAATGGAGGACTAGCAGCCGAATTGCACTGGAGAATGTGAAAAGTGTTCATATGTAGTAAAAACCCGAGAAATCCGTACGTTTTCGTCATTGGTTATCGAATCGTCTTAAAGCCAGATCGTCACATTGGCCGCTTTTCTCTCTGAAACGGTTGTACTTATCGTCTGCAAAGCTATGTCGAGTGCTGCGGTATGTGGAGACACTAAAAGCACCATAGTAGACCACAGATGAAGCTTCTAAGTTGATGTAATAGCCAGTAATAAGTAGTACAACTCAAGTTTTAGGTATCGATTATTGACTTTTTAGCTGGCTTCGGTGCCTTGGACATGAGCTAGGACCTTAAGATTCTCCAATAAAGGAGGACTAGCAGCCGAGTTGCACGGGAGAATGTGAAAAGTGTTCATATGTAGTAAAAACCCGAGAAATCCGTACGTTTTCGTCATTGGTTATCGAATCGTCTTAAAGCCAGATCGTCACATTGGCCGCTCTTCTCTCTGAAACGGTTGTACTTATCGTGTGCAAAGATATGTCGAGTGCTGCGGTATGTGGAGACACTAAAAGCACCATAGTAGACCGCAGATGAAGCTTCTAAGTTGATGTAATAGCCAGTAATAAGTAGTACAACTCAAGTTTTAGGTATCGATTATTGACTTTTTAGCTGGCTTCGGTGCCTTGGACATGAGCTAGGATCTTAAGATTCTGCATGAAAGGAGGACTAGCAGCCGAGCTCCACGGGAGGATGTGAAAAGTTTTCATATGTAGTAAAAACCTGAGAATTCCGTCCATTTTCGTCATTTGTTATCGAATCGACTTAAAGCCGGATCGTTACATTGGCCGCTGTTCTCTCTGAAACGGTTGTACTTATCGTCTGCAAAGCTATGTCGCGTGCTGCGGTATGCGGAGACACTAAAATAACCATAGTAGAACACAGATGAAGCTTCTAAGTTGATGTAATAGCCAGTAAGAAGTAGTACAATTCAAGATTTGGGCATCGATTATTGACTTTTAGCTAGCTGTGGTGCCTTGGACATGAGCTAGGACCTTAAGATTCTGCATGAAAGGAAATTAGCAGCGGAGTTGCACGGGAGAATATGAAAAGTGAACATATGTAGTAAAAACCTAGAAATCCGTCCGTTTTCGTCATTTGTTATCGAATCGACTTAAAGCCAGGTCGTCACATTGGCCGCTCTTCTCTCTGAAACGGTTGTACTTATCGTCTGCAAACCTATGTCGCGTGCTGCGGTATTCTGAGACACTAAAAGCACCATAGTAGAACACAGATGAAGCTTCTAAGTTAAAGTAATAGCCAGTAAGAGGTAGTACAACTCAAGTTTTAGGTATCGATTATTGACTTTTTAGCTCGCTTTGGTGCTTTGGACATGAGCTAGGACCTTAAGATTCTGCATGAAAGGAGGACTAGCAGCCGAGCTGCACGGGAGGATGTGAAAAGTTTTCATATGTAGTAAAAACCTGAGAATTCCGTCCATTTTCGTCATTTGTTATCGAATCGACTTAAAGCTGGATCGTCACAATGGCCGCTCTTCTCTCTGAAACGGTTGTACTTATCGTCTGCGAAGCTATGTCGCGTGCTGCGGTATGCAGAGACACTAAAATAACCATAGTAGAACACAGATGAAGCTTCTAAGTTGATGTAATAGCCAGTAAGAAGTAGTACAATTCAAGATTTGGGCATCGATTATTGACTTTTAGCTGCCTTTGGTGCCTTGGACATGAGCTAGGTCCTTAAGATTCTGCATGAAAGGAGGACTACCAGCCGACGTGCAGGGGAGAATGTGGAAAGTGTTCATATGTAGTAAAAACCTGAGAAATCCTTCCGTTTTCGTCATTTGTTATGGAATTGACTTAAAGCCAGATCGTCACATTGGCCGCTCTTCTCTCTGAATCGGTTGTACTTATCGTCTGCAAAGCTATGTCTCGTGCTGCGGTGTTCGGAGACACTAAAAGCACCTTAGTAGAACACAGATGAAGCTTCTAAGATGATGTAATAGCCAGTAAGAAGTAGTACAATTCAAGTTTTAGGTATCGATTATTGACTTTTTTGCTGGCTTTGGTGCCTTGGACATGAGCTAGGACCTTAAGATTCTGCATGAAAGGAAGACTAGTAGCCGAGTTGCACGGGAGAATGTGAAAAGTGTTCATATGTAGTAAAAACCCGAGAAATCAGTACGTTTTCGTCATTGGTTATCGTATGGTCTTAAAGCCAGATCGTCACATTGGCCGCTCTTCTCCCTGAAACGGTTGTACTTATCGTCTGCAAAGCTATGTCGCGTGCTGCGGTATTCGGAGACACTAAAAGCACCATAGTAGAACACAGATAAAGCTTCTAAGTTAAAGTAATAGTCAGTAAGAGGTAGTACAACTCAAGTTTTAGTTATCGATTATTGACTTTTTAGCTGGCTTTGGTGCCTTGGACATGAGATAGGACTTTAAGATTCTGCATGAATGGAGGACTAGCAGCCGAATTGCACTGGAGAATGTGAAAAGTGTTCATATGTAGTAAAAACCCGAGAAATCCGTACGTTTTCGTCATTGGTTATCGAATCGTCTTAAAGCCAGATCGTCACATTGGCCGCTTTTCTCTCTGAAACGGTTGTACTTATCGTCTGCAAAGCTATGTCGAGTGCTGCGGTATGTGGAGACACTAAAAGCACCATAGTAGACCACAGATGAAGCTTCTAAGTTGATGTAATAGCCAGTAATAAGTAGTACAACTCAAGTTTTAGGTATCGATTATTGACTTTTTAGCTGGCTTCGGTGCCTTGGACATGAGCTAGGACCATAAGATTCTCCAATAAAGGAGGACTAGCAGCCGAGTTGCACGGGAGAATGTGAAAAGTGTTCATATGTAGTAAAAACCCGAGAAATCCGTACGTTTTCGTCATTGGTTATCGAATCGTCTTAAAGCCAGATCGTCACATTGGCCGCTCTTCTCTCTGAAACGGTTGTACTTATCGTGTGCAAAGATATGTCGAGTGCTGCGGTATGTGGAGACACTAAAAGCACCATAGTAGACCGCAGATGAAGCTTCTAAGTTGATGTAATAGCCAGTAATAAGTAGTACAACTCAAGTTTTAGGTATCGATTATTGACTTTTTAGCTGGCTTCGGTGCCTTGGACATGAGCTAGGATCTTAAGATTCTGCATGAAAGGAGGACTAGCAGCCGAGCTCCACGGGAGGATGTGAAAAGTTTTCATATGTAGTAAAAACCCGAGAAATCCGTACGTTTTCGTCATTGGTTATCGAATCGTCTTAAAGCCAGATCGTCACATTGGCCGCTTTTCTCTCTGAAACGGTTGTACTTATCGTCTGCAAAGCTATGTCGAGTGCTGCGGTATGTGGAGACACTAAAAGCACCATAGTAGACCACAGATGAAGCTTCTAAGTTGATGTAATAGCCAGTAATAAGTAGTACAACTCAAGTTTTAGGTATCGATTATTGACTTTTTAGCTGGCTTCGGTGCCTTGGACATGAGCTAGGACCTTAAGATTCTCCAATAAAGGAGGACTAGCAGCCGAGTTGCACGGGAGAATGTGAAAAGTGTTCATATGTAGTAAAAACCCGAGAAATCCGTACGTTTTCGTCATTGGTTATCGAATCGTCTTAAAGCCAGATCGTCACATTGGCCGCTCTTCTCTCTGAAACGGTTGTACTTATCGTGTGCAAAGATATGTCGAGTGCTGCGGTATGTGGAGACACTAAAAGCACCATAGTAGACCACAGATGAAGCTTCTAAGTTGATGTAATAGCCAGTAATAAGTAGTACAACTCAAGTTTTAGGTATCGATTATTGACTTTTTAGCTGGCTTCGGTGCCTTGGACATGAGCTAGGATCTTAAGATTCTGCATGAAAGGAGGACTAGCAGCCGAGCTCCACGGGAGGATGTGAAAAGTTTTCATATGTAGTAAAAACCTGAGAATTCCGTCCATTTTCGTCATTTGTTATCGAATCGACTTAAAGCCGGATCGTTACATTGGCCGCTGTTCTCTCTGAAACGGTTGTACTTATCGTCTGCAAAGCTATGTCGCGTGCTGCGGTATGCGGAGACACTAAAATAACCATAGTAGAACACAGATGAAGCTTCTAAGTTGATGTAATAGCCAGTAAGAAGTAGTACAATTCAAGATTTGGGCATCGATTATTGACTTTTAGCTAGCTTTGGTGCCTTGGACATGAGCTAGGACCTTAAGATTCTGCATGAAAGGGAATTAGCAGCGGAGTTGCACGGGAGAATATGAAAAGTGAACATATGTAGTAAAAACCTAGAAATCCGTCCGTTTTCGTCATTTGTTATCGAATCGACTTAAAGCCAGGTCGTCACATTGGCCGCTCTTCTCTCTGAAACGGTTGTACTTATCGTCTGCAAACCTATGTCGCGTGCTGCGGTATTCTGAGACACTAAAAGCACCATAGTAGAACACAGATGAAGCTTCTAAGTTAAAGTAATAGCCAGTAAGAGGTAGTACAACTCAAGTTTTAGGTATCGATTATTGACTTTTTAGCTCGCTTTGGTGCTTTCGACATGAGCTAGGACCTTAAGATTCTGCATGAAAGGAGGACTAGCAGCCGAGCTGCACGGGAGGATGTGAAAAGTTTTCATAAGTAGTAAAAACCTGAGAATTCCGTCCATTTTCGTCATTTGTTATCGAATCGACTTAAAGCTGGATCGTCACAATGGCCGCTCTTCTCTCTGAAACGGTTGTACTTATCGTCTGCGAAGCTATGTCGCGTGCTGCGGTATGCAGAGACACTAAAATAACCATAGTAGAACACAGATGAAGCTTCTAAGTTGATGTAATAGCCAGTAAGAAGTAGTACAATTCAAGATTTGGGCATCGATTATTGACTTTTAGCTGGCTTTGGTGCCTTGGACATGAGCTAGGACCTTAAGATTCTGCATGAAAGGAGGACTACCAGCCGACGTGCAGGGGAGAATGTGGAAAGTGTTCATATGTAGTAAAAACCTGAGAAATCCTTCCGTTTTCGTCATTTGTTATGGAATTGACTTAAAGCCAGATCGTCACATTGGCCGCTCTTCTCTCTGAATCGGTTGTACTTATCGTCTGCAAAGCTATGTCTCGTGCTGCGGTGTTCGGAGACACTAAAAGCACCTTAGTAGAACACAGATGAAGCTTCTAAGATGATGTAATAGCCAGTAAGAAGTAGTACAATTCAAGTTTTAGGTATCGATTATTGACTTTTTGGCTGGCTTTGGTGCCTTGGACATGAGCTAGGACCTTAAGATTCTGCATGAAAGGAAGACTAGTAGCCGAGTTGCACGGGAGAATGTGAAAAGTGTTCATATGTAGTAAAAACCCGAGAAATCAGTACGTTTTCGTCATTGGTTATCGTATGGTCTTAAAGCCAGTTCGTCACATTGGCCGCTCTTCTCCCTGAAACGGTTGTACTTATCGTCTGCAAAGCTATGTCGCGTGCTGCGGTATTCGGAGACACTAAAAGCACCATAGTAGAACACAGATGAAGCTTCTAAGTTAAAGTAATAGCCAGTAAGAGGTAGTACAACTCAAGTTTTAGTTATCGATTATTGACTTTTTAGCTGGCTTTGGTGCCTTGGACATGAGCTAGGACCTTAAGATTCTGCATGAAAGGAGGACTAGCAGCCGAGCTGCACGGGAGGATGTGAAAAGTTTTCATATGTCGTAAAAACCTGAGAATTCCGTCCATTTTCGTCATTTGTTATCGAATCGACTTAATGCCGGATCGTCACATTGGCCGCTCTTCTCTCTGAAACGATTGTACTTATCGTCTGCAAAGCTATGTCGCGTGCTGCGGTATGCGGAGACACTAAAAGCACCATAGTAGAACACAGATGAAACTTCTAAGTTGATGTAATAGCCAGTAAGAAGTAGTACAATTCCAGTTTTAGGTATCGACTATTGACTTTTTAGCTGGTTTTGGTGCCTTGGACATGAGCTAGGACCTTAAGATTCTGCATGAAAGCAGTACTAGCAGCCGAGTTGCACGGGAGAATGTGAAAAGTGTTCATATGTAGTAAAATCCTGAGAAATCCGTCCGTTTTCGTCGTTTGTTATCGAATCGACTTAAAGCCTGATCGTCACATTGGGCGCTTTTCTCTCTGAAACGGTTGCACTTATAGTCTGCAAAGCAATGTCGCGTGCTGCAGTATGCGGAGACACTAAAAGCAGCATAGTAGAACACAGATGAAGCTTATAAGTTGATGTAATAGCTAGTAAGAAGTAGTACAATTGAAATTTTAGATATCGATTATTGACATTTTAGCTGGCTTTGGTGCCTTGGACATGAGCTAGGACTTTAAGATTCTGCATGAATGGAGGACTAGCAGCCGAATTGCACTGGAGAATGTGAAAAGTGTTCATATGTAGTAAAAACCCGAGAAATCCGTACGTTTTCGTCATTGGTTATCGAATCGTCTTAAAGCCAGATCGTCACATTGGCCGCTTTTCTCTCTGAAACGGTTGTACTTATCGTCTGCAAAGCTATGTCGAGTGCTGCGGTATGTGGAGACACTAAAAGCACCATAGTAGACCACAGATGAAGCTTCTAAGTTGATGTAATAGCCAGTAATAAGTAGTACAACTCAAGTTTTAGGTATCGATTATTGACTTTTTAGCTGGCTTCGGTGCCTTGGACATGAGCTAGGACCTTAAGATTCTGCATGAAAGGAGGACTAGCAGCCGAGCTGCACGGGAGGATGTGAAAAGTTTTCATATGTAGTAAAAACCTGAGATTTCCGTCCATTTTCGTCATTTGTTATCGAATCGACTTAAAGCCGGATCGTTACATTGGCCGCTGTTCTCTCTGAAACGGTTGTACTTATCGTCTGCAAAGCTATGTCGCGTGCTGCGGTATGCGGAGACACTAAAATAACCATAGTAGAACACAGATGAAGCTTCTAAGTTGATGTAATAGCCAGTAAGAAGTAGTACAATTCAAGATTTGGGCATCGATTAATTACTTTTATCTAGCTTTGGTGCCTTGGACATGAGCTAGGACCTTAAGATTCTGCATGAAAGGAAATTAGCAGCGGAGTTGCACGGGAGAATATGAAAAGTGCACATATGTAGTAAAAACCTAGAAATCCGTCCGTTTTCGTCATTTGTTATCGAATCGACTTAAAGCCAGATCGTCACATTGGCCGCTCTTCTCTCTGAAACGGTTGTACTTATAGTCTGCAAAGCTATGTCGCGTGCTGCGGTATTCTGAGACACTAAAAGCACCATAGTAGAACACAGATGAAGCTTCTAAGTTAAAGTAATAGCCAGTAAGAGGTAGTACAACTCAAGTTTTAGGTATCGATTATTGACTTTTTAGCTCGCTTTGGTGCCTTGGACATGAGCTAGGACCTTAAGATTCTGCATGAAAGGAGGACTAGCAGACGAGCTGCACGGGAGGATGTGAAAAGTTTTCATATGTAGTAAAAACCTGAGAATTCCGTCCATTTTCGTCATTTGTTATCGAATCGACTTAAAGCTGGATCGTCACAATGGCCGCTCTTCTCTCTGAAACGGTTGTACTTATCGTCTGCGAAGCTATGTCGCGTGCTGCGGTATGCAGAGACACTAAAATAACCATAGTAGAACACAGATGAAGCTTCTAAGTTGATGTAATAGCCAGTAAGAAGTAGTACAATTCAAGATTTGGGCATCGATTATTGACTTTTAGCTGGCATTGGTCCCTTGGACATGAGCTAGGACCTTAAGATTCTGCATGAAAGGAGGACTACCAGCCGACTTGCAGGGGAGAATGTGGAAAGTGTTCATATGTAGTAAAAACCTGAGAAATCCGTCCGTTTTCGTCATTTGTTATGGAACTGACTTAAAGCCAGATCGTCACATTGGCCGCTCTTCTCTCTGAATCGGTTGTACTTATCGTCTGCAAAGCTATGTCGCGTGCTGCGGTGTTCGGAGACACTAAAAGCACCTTAGTAGAACACAGATGAAGCTTCTAAGATGATGTAATAGCCAGTAAGAAGTAGTACAATTCAAGTTTTAGGTATCGATTATTGACTTTTTGGCTGGCTTTGGTGCCTTGGACATGAGCTAGGACCTTAAGATTCTGTATGAAAGGAGGACTAGTAGCCGAGTTGCACGGGAGAATGTGAAAAGTGTTCATATGTAGTAAAAACCCGAGAAATCAGTACGTTTTCGTCATTGGTTATCGTATGGTCTTAAAGCCAGATCGTCACATTGGCCGCTCTTCTCCCTGAAACGGTTGTACTTATCGTCTGCAAAGCTATGTCGCGTGCTGCGGTATTCGGAGACACTAAAAGCACCTTAGTAAAACGCAGATGAAGCTTCTAAATTGATGTAATAGCTAGTAAGAAGTAGTACAATTGAAATTTTAGATATCGATTATTGACATTTTAGCTGGCTTTGGTGCCTTGGACATGAGCTAGGACTTTAAGATTCTGCATGAAAGGAGGACTAGCAGCCGAATTGCACGGGAGAATGTGAAAAGTGTTCATATGTAGTAAAAACCCGAGAAATCCGTACGTTTTCGTCATTGGTTATCGAATCGTCTTAAAGCCAGATCGTCACATTGGCCGCTCTTCTCTCTGAAACGGTTGTACTTATCGTCTGCAAAGCTATGTCGAGTGCTGCGGTATGTGGAGACACTAAAAGCACCATAGTAGACCACAGATGAAGCTTCTAAGTTGATGTAATAGCCAGTAATAAGTAGTACAACTCAAGTTTTAGGTATCGATTATTGACTTTTTAGCTGGCTTCGGTGCCTTGGACATGGGCTAGGACCTTAAGATTCTGCATGAAAGGAGGACTAGCAGCCGAGCTGCACGGGAGGATGTGAAAAGTTTTCATATGTAGTAAAAACCTGAGAATTCCGTCCATTTTCGTCATTTGTTATCGAATCGACTTAAAGCCGGATCGTTACATTGGCCGCTGTTCTCTCTGAAACGGTTGTACTTATCGTCTGCAAAGCTATGTCGCGTGCTGCGGTATGCGGAGACACTAAAATAACCATAGTGGAACACAGATGAAGCTTCTAAGTTGATGTAATAGCCAGTAAGAAGTAGTACAATTCAAGATTTGGGCATCGATTATTGACTTTTAGCTAGCTTTGGTGCCTTGGACATGAGCTAGGACCTTAAGATTCTGCATGAAAGGAAATTAGCAGCGGAGTTGCACGGGAGAATATGAAAAGTGCACATATGTAGTAAAAACCTAGAAATCCGTCCGTTTTCGTCATTTGTTATCGAATCGACTTAAAGCCAGATCGTCACATTGGCCGCTCTTCTCTCTGAAACGGTTGTACTTATCGTCTGCAAAGCTATGTCGCGTGCTGCGGTATTCTGAGACACTAAAAGCACCATAGTAGAACACAGATGAAGCTTCTAAGTTAAAGTAATAGCCAGTAAGAGGTAGTACAACTCAAGTTTTAGGTATCGATTATTGACTTTTTAGCTCGCTTTGGTGCCTTGGACATGAGCTAGGACCTTAAGATTCTGCATGAAAGGAGGACTAGCAGCCGAGCTGCACGGGAGGATGTGAAAAGTTTTCATATGTAGTAAAAACCTGAGAATTCCGTCCGTTTTCGTCATTTGTTATGGAATTGACTTAAAGCCAGATCGTCACATTGGCCGCTCTTCTCTCTGAATCGGTTGTACTTATCGTCTGCAAAGCTATGTCGCGTGCTGCGGTATGCGGAGACACTAAAATAACCATATTAGAACACATATGAAGCTTCTAAGTTGATGTAATAGCCAGTAAGAAGTAGTACAATTCAAGTTTTAATCATCGATTATTGACTTTTAGCTGGCTTTGGTGCCTTGGACATGAGCTAGGACCTTAAGATCCTGCATGAAAGGGAGACTAGCAGCCGACTTGCACGGGAGAATGTGAAAAGTGTTCATATGCAGTAAAAACCTGAGAAATCCGTCCGTTTTTGTCATTTGTTATTGAATCGACTTAAAGCCAGATCGTCACATTGGCCGCTCTTCTCTCTGAAACGGTTGTACTTATCGTCTGAAAGCTATGTCGCGTGCTGCGGTATGCCGAGACACTAAAAATACCATAGTAGAACACGGATGAAGCTTCTAAGTTGATGTAATAGCCAGTAAGAATTAGTACAATACCAGTTTTAATTATCAATTATTGACTTTTAGCTGGCTTTGGTGCCTTGGACATGAGCTAGGACCTTAAGATCCTGCATGAAAGGAGGACTAGCAGTCGAGTTGCACGGGAGAATGGGAAAAGTGTTCATATGCAGTAAAAACCTAAGAAATCCGTCCGTTTTTGTCATTTGTTATTGAATCGACTTAAAGCCAGATCGTCACATTGGCCGCTCTTCTCTCTGAAACGGTTGTACTTATAGTCTGCAAAGCTATGTCGCGTGCTGCGGTATGCGGTGACACTAAAAGCACCATAGGAGAACACAGATGAAGCTTCTAAGTTGATGTAATAGCCAGTAAGAAGTAGCAAATTTCAAGTTTTAGGTATCGATTATTGACTTTTTAGCTGGCTATGGTGCCTTGGACAAGAGCTAGGACCTTAAGATTCTGCGTGAAAGGAGGACTAGCTGCCGAGTTACACGGGAGAATGTGAAAAGTGTTCATATGTAGTAAAAACCTAAGAAATCCGTTCGTTATCGTCATTTGTTATCGAATCGACTTAAAGCCAGATCGTCACATTGGCCGCTCTTCTCTCTGAAACATTTGTACTTATCTTCTGCAAAGCTATGTCGCGTGCTGCGGTATGTGGAGACACTAAAAGCACCATAGTAGAACACAGATGAAGCTTCTAAGTTGACGTAATAGCCAGTAAGAAGTAGTACCATTCAAGTTTTAGGTATCGATAATTCACTTTTTAGCTGGCTTTGGTGCCTTGGACATGAGCTAGGACCTTAAGATTCTGCATGAAAGGAGGACTAGCAGCCGAGTTGCATGGGAGAATGTGAAAAGTGTTCATATGTAGTAAAAACCTGAGATATCCGTCCGTTTTCGTCACTTGTTATCGAATCGACTTAAAGCCAGATCGTCACATTGGCCGCTCTTCTCTCTGAAACGGTTGTACTTATCGTCTGCAAAGCTATGTCGCGTGCTGCGGTATGCGGAGACACTAAAAGCATCATAGCAGAACACAGATGAAGCTTCTAAGTTGATGAAATAGCCAGTAAGAAGTAGTACAATTCAAGTTTTAGGTATCGATTACTGACTTTTTAGCTGCCCTTGGTTCCTTGGACATGAGCTAGGACCTTAAGATTCTGCATGAAAGGAGGACTAGCAGCCGAGTTGCACGGGAGAATGTAAAAAGTGTTCATATGTAGTAAAAACCTGAGAAATCCGTCCGTTATCGTCATTTGTTATCGAATCGACTTAAAGCCAGATCGTCACATTAGCCGCTCTTCTCTCTGAAACGGTTGTACTTATCGACTGCAAAGCTATGTCGCGTGCTGCGGTATGCGGAGACACTAAAAGCACCATAGTAGA
This sequence comes from Schistocerca gregaria, assembly GCF_023897955.1. Lineage (NCBI taxonomy): Eukaryota > Metazoa > Arthropoda > Insecta > Orthoptera > Acrididae > Schistocerca > Schistocerca gregaria. Next base: position 16,912,977 of record NW_026061824.1, on the reverse strand, counting down.
ACACAGATGAAGCTTCTAAGTTGATGTAATAGCCAGTAAGAAGTAGTACCATTCAAGTTTTAGGTATCGATTATTAACTTTTTAGCTGGCTTTGGTGCCTTGGACATGAGCTAGGACCTTAAGATTCTGCATGAAAGGAGGACTAGCAGCCGAGTTGCACGGGAGAATGTGAAAAGTGTTCATATGTAGTAAAAACCAGAGAAATCCGTCCGTGTTCGACATTTGTTATCGAATCGACTTATAGCCAGATCGTCACATTGGCCGCTCTTCTCTCTCAAACGGTTCTACTTATCGACTGCAAAGCTATGTCGCGTGCTGCGGTATGCGGAGACACTAAAAGCACCATAGTAGAACACAGATGAAGCTTCTAAGTTGATGTAATAGTCAGTAAGAAGTAGTACAATTCAAGTTTTATGTATTGATTATTGACTTTTTAGCTGGGTTTGGAGCCTTGGACATGAGCTAGGACCTTAAGATTCTGCGTGAAAGGAGGACTAGCAGCCGAGTTGCACGGGAGAATGTGAAAAGTGTTCATATGTAGTAAAAACCAGAGAAATCCGTCCGTGTTCGACATTTGTTATCGAATCGACTTAAAGCCAGATCGTAACATTGGCCGCTCTTCTCTCTGAAACGGTTGTACTTATCGTGTGCAAAGCTATGTCGAGTGCTGCGGCATGCGGAGACACTAAAAGCACCATAGTAGAACACAGACGAAGCTTCTAAGTTGATGTAATAGCCAGTAAGAAGTAGTACAATTCAAGTTGTAGGTATCGATTATTGACTTTCTAGCTGGCTTTGGTGCCTTGGACATGAGCTAGGACCTTAAGATTCTGCATGAAAGGAGCACTAGCACCCGAGTTGAACGGGAGAATGTGAAAAGTGTTCCTATGTAGTAAAAACCTGAGAAATCCGTTCGTTATCGTCATTTGTTATCGAATCGACTTAAAGCCAGATCGTCACATTAGCCGCTCTTCTCCCTGAAACGGTTGTACTTATCGACTGCAAAGCTATGTCGCGTGCTGCGGTATGCGGAGACACTAAAAGCACCATAGTAGAATGCAGATGAAGCTTCTAAGATGATGTAATAGTCATTAAGAAGTAGTACAATTCCAGTTTTAGGTATCGATTATTGACTTTTTAGCTGGCTTTGGTGCCTTGGACATGAGTTAGGACCTTAAGATTCTGCATGAAAGGAGGTCTAGAAGCCGAGTTGTACGGGAGAATGTGAAAAGTGTTCATATGTAGTAAAAACCTGAGAAATCCGTCCGTTTTCGTCATTTGTTATCGAATCGACTTAAAGCCAGATCGTCACATTGGGCGCTCTACTCTCTAAAACGGTTGTACTTATCGTCTGCAAAGCTATGTCGCGCGCTGCGGTATGCGGAGACACTAAAAGCACCATAGTAGAATACAGATGAAGCTTCTAAGTTGATGTAATAGCCAGTAAGAAGTAGTATAATTCAAGTTATAGGTATCGATTATTGACTTTTTAGCTGGCTTTGGTACCTTGGACATGAGCTAGGTCCTTAAGATTCTGCATGAAAGGAGGACTAGCTGCCGAGTTGCACGGGAGAATGTGAAAAGTGTTCTTATGTAGTAAAAACCTGAGAAATCCGTCCATTTCCGCCATTTGTTATCGAAACGACTTAATGCCAGATCGTCACATTGGCCGCTCTTCTCTCTCAAACGGTTGTACTTATCGTCTGCAAAGCTATGTCGCGTGCTGCGGTATGCGAAGACACTAAAAGCACCATAGTAGAACACAGATGAAGCTTCTAAGTTGATGTAATAGTCAGTAAGAAGTAGTACAATTCAAGTTTTATGTATCGATTATTGACTTTTTAGCTGGGTTTGGAGCCTTGGACATGAGCTAGGACCTTAAGATTCTGCGTGAAAGGAGGACTAGCAGCCGAGTTGCACGGGAGAATGTGAAAAGTGTTCATATGTAGTAAAAACCAGAGAAATCCGTCCGTGTTCGACATTTGTTATCGAATCGACTTAAAGCCAGATCGTAACATTGGTTGCTCTTCTCTCTGAAACGGTTGTACTTATCGTGTGCAAAGCTATGTCGAGTGCTGCGGCATGCGGAGACACTAAAAGCACCATAGTAGAACACAGATGAAGCTTCTAAGTTGATGTAATAGCCAGTAAGAAGTAGTACAATTCAAGTTGTAGGTATCGATTATTGACTTTCTAGCTGGCTTTGGTGCCTTGGACATGAGCTAGGACCTTAAGATTCTGCATGAAAGGAGCACTAGCACCCGAGTTGAACGGGAGAATGTGAAAAGTGTTCCTATGTAGTAAAAACCTGAGAAATCCGTTCGTTATCGTCATTTGTTATCGAATCGACTTAAAGCCAGATCGTCACATTAGCCGCTCTTCTCCCTGAAACGGTTGTACTTATCGACTGCAAAGCTATGTCGCGTGCTGCGGTATGCGGAGACACTAAAAGCACCATAGTAGAATGCAGATGAAGCTTCTAAGATGATGTAATAGTCATTAAGAAGTAGTACAATTCCAGTTTTAGGTATCGATTATTGACTTTTTAGCTGGCTTTGGTACCTTGGACATGAGCTAGGTCCTTAAGATTCTGCATGAAAGGAGGACTAGCTGCCGAGTTGCACGGGAGAATGTGAAAAGTGTTCTTATGTAGTAAAAACCTGAGAAATCCGTCCATTTCCGCCATTTGTTATCGAAACGACTTAATGCCAGATCGTCACATTGGCCGCTCTTCTCTCTCAAACGGTTGTACTTATCGTCTGCAAAGCTATGTCGCGTGCTGCGGTATGCGAAGACACTAAAATCACCATAGTAGAACACAGATGAAACTTCTAAGTTGAAGTAATATATAGTAAGATGTAGTATAAATCACGTCTTAGGTATCGATTATTGACTTTTTACCATTCTTTGGTGCCTTGGACATGAGCTAGGACCTTAAAATTCTGCATGAACGGAGGACTAGCAGCCGAGTTGCACGGGAGAATGTGAAAAGTGTTCATATGTAGTAAAAACCTGAGAAATCCGTTCGTTATCGTCATTGTTATCGAATCGACTTAAAGCCAGATCGTCACATTAGCCGCTCTTCACTCTGAAACGGTTGTACTTATCGACTTCAAAGCTATGTCGCGTGCTCCGAGATGCGGAGACACTAAAAGCACCATAGTAGAACACAGATGAAGCTTCTAAGATGATGTAATAGCCAGTAAGAAGTAGTACAATTCAAGTTTTTGGTATCGATTATTGACTTTTCAGCTGGTTTTGGTGCCTTGGACATGAGCTAGGACCATAAGATTCTGCATGAAAGGAGGACTAGCAGGCGAGTTGCAAGGGAGAATGTGGAAAATGTACATATGTAGTAAAAACCTGAGAAATCCTTCCGTTTTCGTCATTTGTTATCGAATCGACTTAAAGCCAGATCGTCACATTGGCCGCTCTTCTCCCTGAAACGGTTCTACTTATCGTCTGCAAAGCTATGTCGCGTGCTGCGGTATGCGGAGACACTGAAAGCACCATAGTAGAACACAGATGAAGGCTCTAATTTGATGTAATAGCCTGTAAGAAGTAGTATAATTCAAGTTTTAGGTATCGATTATTGACTCCTTAGCTGGCTTTGGTGGCTTGGACATGAGCTAGGACCTTAAGATTCTGCATTAAAGGAGGACTAGCAGCCGAGTTGCACGTTAGAATGTGAAAAGTGTTCATATGTAGTAAAAACCAGAGAAATCCGTCCGTGTTCAACATTTGTTATCGAATCGACTTAAAGCCAGATCGTCACATTGGGCGCTCTACTCTCTAAAGCGGTTGTACTTATCGTCTGCAAAGCTATGTCGCGTGCTGTGGTATGCGGAGACACTAAAATCACCATTGTAGAACACAGATGAAGCTTCTAAGATGATGTAATAGCCAGTAAGGTGTAGTACAATTCAAGTCTTAGGTATCGATTATTGCCTTTTTACCATTCTTTGGTGGCTTGGACATGAGCTAGGACCTTAAGATTCTGCATGAAATGTGGATTAGCAGCCGAGTTGCACGGGAGAATGTGAAATGTGTTCATATGTGGTAAAAACCTGAGAAATCCGTCCGTTATCGTCATTTGTTATCGAATCGACTGAAAGCCAGATCGTCACATTGGCCGCTCTTCTCTCTGAAACGGTTGTACTTATTGTCTGCAAAGCTATGTCGCGTGCTGCGGTATGCGGAGACACTAAAATCACCGTAGTAGAACACAGATGAAGTTTCTAAGTTGAAGTAATATCCAGTAAGATGTAGTACTATTCAAGTCTTAGGTATCGATTATTGACTTTTTACCATCCTTTGGTGCCTTGGACATGAGCTAGGACCTCAAAATTCTGCATGAACGGAGGACTAGCAGCCGAGTTGCACGGGAGAATGTGAAAAGTGTTCATATGTAGTAAAAACCTGAGAAATCCGTCCGTTTTCGTCATTTGTTATCGAATCGACGTAAAGCCAGATCGTCACATTGGCCGCTCTTCTCTCTGAAACGGTTGTACTTATCGTCTGCGAAGCTATGCCACGTGCTGCGGTATGTGGAGACACTAAAAGCGCCGTAGTAGAACACAGATGAAGCTTCTAAGTTGATGTAATAGCCAGTAAGAAGTAGTGCAATTCAAGTTTTAGGTATCGATTATTGACATTTTAGCTGGCTTTGGTGCCTTGGACATGAGCTAGGACCTTAAGATTCTGCATGAAAGGTGGATTAACAGCCGAGTTGCACAGGAGAATGTGAAGTGTGTTCATATGTAGTAAAAACCTGAGAAATCCGTTCGTTTTGGTCATTTGTTATCGAATCGACTTAAAGCCAGATCGTCACATTGGCCGCTCTTCTCTCTGAAACGGTTCTACTTATCGTCTGCAAAGCTATGTCACGTGCTGCGGTATGTGGAGACAGTAAAAGCGCCATAGTAGAACACAGATGAAGCTTCTAAGTTGTTGTAATAGCCAGTATAAGTAGTACAATTCAAGTTTTAGGTATCGATTATTGACTTTTTAGCTGGCTTTGGTGCCTTGGACATGAGCTAGGACCTTAAGATTCTGCATGAAAGGAAGACTAGTAGCCGAGTTGCATGGGAGAATGTGAAATGTGTTCATAAGTAGTAAAAACCTGAGAAATCCGTCCGTTTTCGTCACTTGTCATCGAATCGACTTAAAGCCAGATCGTCACATTGGCCGCTCTTCTCTCTGAAACGGTTGTACTTATCGTCTGCAAATCTATGTCGCGTGCTGCGGTATGCGGAGACACTAAAAGCACCATAGTAGAACACAGATGAAGCTTCTAAGTTGATGTAATAGCCAGTAAGAAGTAGTACAATTCAAGTTTTAGGTATCGATTATTGACTTTTTAGCTGGCTTTGGTGCCTTGGACATGAGCTAGGACCTTAAGATTCTGCATGAAAAGAGGACTAGCAGCCAAGTTGCACGGGAGAATGTGAAAAGTGTTCATATGTAGTGAAAACCTGGGAAATCCGTCCGATTTCGTCATTTGTTATCGAATCAACTTAAAGCCAGATCGTCACATTGGCCGCTCTTCTCTCTGAAACGGTTGTACTTATCGTCTGCAAAGCTATGTCACGTGCTGCGGTTAGTGGAGACACTAAAAGCGCCATAGTAGAACACAGATGAAGCTTCTAAGTTGATGTAATAGCCAGTAAGAAGTAGTACATTTCAAGTTTTAGGATCGATTATTGACTTTTTAGCTGGCTTTGGTGCCTTGGACATGAGCTAGGAACTTAAGATTCTGCATGAAAGGAGGATTAGCAACCGAGTTGCACGGGAGAATGTGAAATGTGTTCATATGTAGTTAAAACCTGAGAAATCCGTCCGTGTTCAACATTTGTTATCGAATCGACTTAAAGCCAGATCGTCACATTGGCCGCTCTTCTCTCTGAAACGGTTGTGCTTATCGTCTGCAAAGCTATGTCGCGTGCTGCGGTATGCGAAACACTAAAATCACCATAGTACAACACAGATGAAGCTTCTAAGTTGATGTAATAGCCAGTAAGAAGTAGTACAATTCAAGTTTTAGTTATCGATTATTGACTTTTTAGCTGGCTTTGGTGCCTTGGACATGACCTAGGACCTTAAGATTCTGCAAGAAAGGAGGACTAGCAGCCGAGTTGTACGGGAGAATGTGAAAAGTGTTCATATGTAGTAAAAACCTGAGAAATCCGTCCATTTTCGTCATTTGTTATCCAATCGACTTAAGGTATATCGTCACTTTGGCCGCTCTTCTCTCTGAAACGGTTGTACTTATCGTCTGCAAAGCTATGTCGCGCGCTGCGGTATGCGGAGATACTAAAAGCACCATAGTAGAACACAGATGAAGCTTCTAAGTTGATGTAATAGCCAGTAAGAAGTAGTACAATTCAAGTTTTATGTATCGATTATTGACTTTTTAGCTGTCTTTGGTGCCTTGGACATGAGCTAGGACCTTAAGATTCTGCATGAAAGGATGACTAGCAGCCGAGTTGCACGGGAGAATGTGAAAAGTGTTCATATGTAATAAAAACATGAGAAATACGTCCGTTTTCGCCATTTGTTATCGAATCGATTTATAGCCAGATCGTCACATTGGCCGCTCTTCTCTCTGAAACGGTTGTACTTATCGTCTGCAAAGCTATGTCGCGTGCTGCGGTATGCGGAGACACTAAAAGCACCATAGTAGAACACAGATGAAGCTTCTAAGTTGATGTAATAGCCAGTAAGAAGTAGTACAATTCAAGTTTTAGGTATCGATTATTGACTTTTTAGCTGGCTTTGGTGCCTTGGACATGAGCTAGGACCTTATGATTCTGCATGAAAGGAGGACTAGCAGCCGATTTGCACGGGAGAATGTGAAAAGTGTTCATATGTAGTATTAACCTAAGAAATCCGTCCGTTTTCGTCATTTGTTATCGAATCGACTTAAAGCCATATCGTCACATTGGCCGCTCTTCTCTTTGAAGGGGCTGTACTTATCGTCTGCAAAGCTATGTCGCGTGCTGCGGTATGCGGAGACACTAAAATCACCATAGTAGAACACAGATGAAGCTTCTAAGTTGATGTAATAGCCAGTAAGAAGTAGTACAATTCAAGTTTTAGGTATTGATTATTGACTTTTTAGCTGGCTTTGGTGCCTTGGACATGAGCTAGGAACTTAAGATTCTGCATGAAAGGAAATTAGCAGCGGAGTTGCACGGGAGAATATGAAAAGTGCTCATATGTAGTAAAAACCTAGAAATCCGTCCGTTTTCGTCATTTGTTATCGAATCGACTTAAAGCTAGATCGTCACATTGGCCGCTCTTCTCTCTGAAACGGTTGTACTTATCGTCTGCGAAGCTATGCCACGTGCTGCGGTATGTGGAGACACTAAAAGCGCCGTAGTAGAACACAGATGAAGCTTCTAAGTTGATGTAATAGCCAGTAAGAAGTAGTGCAATTCAAGTTTTAGGTATCGATTATTGACATTTTAGCTGGCTTTGGTGCCTTGGACATGAGCTAGGACCTTAAGATTCTGCATGAAAGGTGGATTAACAGCCGAGTTGCACAGGAGAATGTGAAGTGTGTTCATATGTAGTAAAAACCTGAGAAATCCGTTCGTTTTGGTCATTTGTTATCGAATCGACTTAAAGCCAGATCGTCACATTGGCCGCTCTTCTCTCTGAAACGGTTCTACTTATCGTCTGCAAAGCTATGTCACGTGCTGCGGTATGTGGAGACAGTAAAAGCGCCATAGTAGAACACAGATGAAGCTTCTAAGTTGTTGTAATAGCCAGTATAAGTAGTACAATTCAAGTTTTAGGTATCGATTATTGACTTTTTAGCTGGCTTTGGTGCCTTGGACATGAGCTAGGACCTTAAGATTCTGCATGAAAGGAAGACTAGTAGCCGCGTTGCATGGGAGAATGTGAAATGTGTTCATAAGTAGTAAAAACCTGAGAAATCCGTCCGTTTTCGTCACTTGTCATCGAATCGACTTAAAGACAGATCGTCACATTGGCCGCTCTTCTCTCTGAAACGGTTGTACTTATCGTCTGCAAATCTATGTCGCGTGCTGCGGTATGCGGAGACACTAAAAGCACCATAGTAGAACACAGATGAAGCTTCTAAGTTGATGTAATAGCCAGTAAGAAGTAGTACAATTCAAGTTTTAGGTATCGATTATTGACTTTTTAGCTGGCTTTGGTGCCTTGGACATGAGCTAGGACCTTAAGATTCTGCATGAAAGGAGGACTAGCAGCCAAGTTGCACGGGAGAATGTGAAAAGTGTTCATATGTAGTGAAAACCTGGGAAATCCGTCCGATTTCGTCATTTGTTATCGAATCAACTTAAAGCCAGATCGTCACATTGGCCGCTCTTCTCTCTGAAACGGTTGTACTTATCGTCTGCAAAGCTATGTCACGTGCTGCGGTTAGTGGAGACACTAAAAGCGCCATAGTAGAACACAGATGAAGCTTCTAAGTTGATGTAATAGCCAGTAAGAAGTAGTACATTTCAAGTTTTAGGATCGATTATTGACTTTTTAGCTGGCTTTGGTGCCTTGGACATGAGCTAGGAACTTAAGATTCTGCATGAAAGGAGGATTAGCAACCGAGTTGCACGGGAGAATGTGAAATGTGTTCATATATAGTTAAAACCTGAGAAATCCGTCCGTGTTCAACATTTGTTATCGAATCGACTTAAAGCCAGATCGTCACATTGGCCGCTCTTCTCTCTGAAACGGTTGTGCTTATCGTCTGCAAAGCTATGTCGCGTGCTGCGGTATGCGAAACACTAAAATCACCATAGTACAACACAGATGAAGCTTCTAAGTTGATGTAATAGCCAGTAAGAAGTAGTACAATTCAAGTTTTAGTTATCGATTATTGACTTTTTAGCTGGCTTTGGTGCCTTGGACATGACCTAGGACCTTAAGATTCTGCAAGAAAGGAGGACTAGCAGCCGAGTTGTACGGGAGAATGTGAAAAGTGTTCATATGTAGTAAAAACCTGAGAAATCCGTCCATTTTCGTCATTTGTTATCGAATCGACTTAAGGTATATCGTCACTTTGGCCGCTCTTCTCTCTGAAACGGTTGCACTTATCGTCTGCAAAGCTATGTCGCGCGCTGCGGTATGCGGAGATACTAAAAGCACCATAGTAGAACACAGATGAAGCTTCTAAGTTGATGTAATAGCCAGTAAGAAGTAGTACAATTCAAGTTTTATGTATCGATTATTGACTTTTTAGCTGTCTTTGGTGCCTTGGACATGAGCTAGGACCTTAAGATTCTGCATGAAAGGAGGACTAGCAGCCGAGTTGCACGGGAGAATGTGAAAAGTGTTCATATGTAATAAAAACATGAGAAATACGTCCGTTTTCGCCATTTGTTATCGAATCGATTTATAGCCAGATCGTCACATTGGCCGCTCTTCTCTCTGAAACGGTTGTACTTATCGTCTGCAAAGCTATGCCGCGTGCTGCGGTATGCTGAGACACTAAAAGCACCATAGTAGAACACAGATGAAGCTTCTAAGTTGATGTAATAGCCAGTAAGAAGTAGTACAATTCAAGTTTTAGGTATCGATTATTGACTTTTTAGCTGGCTTTGGTGCCTTGGACATGAGCTAGGACCTTATGATTCTGCATGAAAGGAGGACTAGCAGCCGATTTGCACGGGAGAATGTGAAAAGTGTTCATATGTAGTATTAACCTAAGAAATCCGTCCGTTTTCGTAATTTGTTATCGAATCGACTTAAAGCCATATCGTCACATTGGCCGCTCTTCTCTTTGAAGGGGCTGTACTTATCGTCTGCAAAGCTATGTCGCGTGCTGCGGTATGCGGAGACACTAAAATCACCATAGTAGAACACAGATGAAGCTTCTAAGTTGATGTAATAGCCAGTAAGAAGTAGTACAATTCCTGTTTTAGGTATTGATTATTGACTTTTTAGCTGGCTTTGGTGCCTTGGACATGAGCTAGGAACTTAAGATTCTGCATGAAAGGAAATTAGCAGCGGAGTTGCACGGGAGAATATGAAAAGTGCTCATATGTAGTAAAAACCTAGAAATCCGTCCGTTTTCGTCATTTGTTATCGAATCGACTTAAAGCTAGATCGTTACATTGGCCGCTCTTCTCTCTGAAACGGTTGTACTTATCGTCTGCAAAGCTATGTCCCGTGCTGCGGTATTCTGAGACACTAAGAGCACCATAGTACAACACAGATAAAACTTCTAAGTTGATGTAATAGCCAGTAAGAAGTAGTACAATTCAAGTTTTAGGTATCGATTATTGACTTTATAGCTGGCTTGGTGCCTTGGACATGAGCCAGGACCTTAACATTCTGCATGAAAGGAGGACTAGCAGCCAATTTGCACAGGAGAATGTGAAAAGTGTTCATATGTAGTAAAAACCTGAGAAATCCGTCCGTTTTCGTCATTTGTTATCGAAACGACTTAAAGCCAGATCGTCACATTGGCCGCTCTTCTCTCTGAAACGGTTGTACGTATCGTGTGCAAAGCTATGTCGCGTGCTGCGGTATGCGGAGACAGTAAAAGCACCATAGTAGAAGACAGATGAAGCTTCTAAGTTGATGTAATACTCAGTAAGAAGTAGTCCAATTCAAGTTTTAGGTATCGATTATTGACTTTTTAGCTGGCTTTGGTGCCTTGGACATGAGACAGGACCTTAGGTTTCTGCATTAAAGGAGGACTAGCAGCCGAGTTGCACGGGAGAATGTGAAAAGTATTCATATGTAGTAAAAACCTGAGACATTTGTCCGTTTTCGTCATTTGTTATCGAATCGAATTAAAGCCAGATCGTCAAACTGGCCGCTCTTCTCTCTGAAACGGTTGTACTTATCGTCTGCAAAGCTATGTCACGTGCTGCGATATGTGGAGACAGTAAAAGCGCCATAGTAGAACACAGATGAAGCTTCTAAGTTGATGTAATAGCCAGTATAAGTAGTACAATTCAAGTTTTAGGTATCGATTATTGACTTTTTAGCTGGCTTTGGTGCCTTGGACATGAGCTAGGACCTTAAGATTCTGCATGAAAGGAGGACTAGCAGCCAAGTTGCACGGGAGAATGTGAAAAGTGTTCATATGTAGTGAAAACCTGGGAAATCCGTCCGATTTCGTCATTTGTTATCGAATCAACTTAAAGCCAGATCGTCACATTGGCCGCTCTTCTCTCTGAAACGGTTGTACTTATCGTCTGCAAAGCTATGTCACGTGCTGCGGTATGTGGAGACACTAAAGGCACAATAGAAGAACACAGATGAAGGTTCTAAGTTGATGTAATAGCCAGTAAGAAATATTACAATTCAAGTTTTAGGTATCGATTATTGACTTTTTAGCTGGCTTCGGTGCTTTGGACATGAGCTAGGACCTTAAGATACTGCATGAAAGGAGGACTAGCAGCCGAGTTGCACTGGAGAATGTGAAAAGTGTTCATATGTAGTAAAAACCTGAGAAATCCGTCAGTTTTCGTCATTTGTTATCGAATCGACTTGAAGCCAGATAGTCACATTGGCCGCTCTTAACTCTGAAACGATTGTACTTATCGTCTGCAAAGCTATGTCACGTGCTGCGGTATGCGGAGACACTAAAAGCACCATAGTAGAACACGGATGAATCTTCTAAGTTGATGTAATTGCCGGTAAGAAGTAGTACAATACAAGTCTTAGGTATCGATTATTGACTTTTTAGCTGGCTTTGGTGCATTGGACATGAGCTAGGACCTTAAAATTCTGCATGAACGGAGGACTAGCAGCCGAGTTGCACGGGAGAATGTGAAAAGTGTTCATATGTAGTAAAAACCTGAGAAATCCGTCCGTTTCGTCATTTGTTATCCAATCGACGTAAAGGCAGATAGTCACAGTGGCCGCTCTTCTCTCTGAAACGGTTGTACTTATCGTCTGCAAAGTTATGTCACGTGCTGCGGTTAGTGGAGACACTAAAAGCGCCATAGTAGAACACAGATGAAGCTTCTAAGTTGATGTAATAGCCAGTAAGAAGTAGTACAATTCAAGTTTTAGGATCGATTATTGACTTTTTAGCTGGCTTTGGTGCCTTGGACATGAGCTAGGAACTTAAGATTCTGCATGAAAGGAGGATTAGCAACCGAGTTGCACGGGAGAATTTGAAATGTGTTCATATGTAGTTAAAACCTGAGAAATCCGTCCGTGTTCAACATTTGTTATCGAATCGACTTAAAGCCAGATCGTCACATTGGCCGCTCTTCTCTCTGAAACGGTTGTGCTTATCGTCTGCAAAGCTATGTCGCGTGCTGCGGTATGCGAAACACTAAAATCACCATAGTAGAACACAGATGAAGCTTCTAAGTTGATGTAATAGCCAGTAAGAAGTAGTACAATTCAAGTTTTAGGTATCGATTATTGACTTTTTAGCTGGCTTTGGTGCCTTGGACATGAGCTAGGACCTTATGATTCTGCATGAAAGGAGGACTAGCAGCCGATTTGCACGGGAGAATGTGAAAAGTGTTCATATGTAGTATTAACCTAAGAAATCCGTCCGTTTTCGTCATTTGTTATCGAATCGACTTAAACCCATATCGTCACATTGGCCGCTCTTCTCTCTGAAGGGGTTGTACTTATCGTCTGCAAAGCTATGTCGCGTGCTGCGGTATTCTGAGACACTAAGAGCACCATAGTACAACACAGATAAAACTTCTAAGTTGATGTAATAGCCAGTAAGAAGTAGTACAATTCAAGTTTTAGGTATCGATTATTGACTTTATAGCTGGCTTGGTGCCTTGGACATGAGCCAGGACCTTAACATTCTGCATGAAAGGAGGACTAGCAGCCAATTTGCACAGGAGAATGTGAAAAGTGTTCATATGTAGTAAAAACCTGAGAAATCCGTCCGTTTTCGTCATTTGTTATCGAAACGACTTAAAGCCAGATCGTCACATTGGCCGCTCTTCTCTCTGAAACGGTTGTACGTATCGTGTGCAAAGCTATGTCGCGTGCTGCGGTATGCGGAGACAGTAAAAGCACCATAGTAGAAGACAGATGAAGCTTCTAAGTTGATGTAATACTCAGTAAGAAGTAGTCCAATTCAAGTTTTAGGTATCGATTATTGACTTTTTAGCTGGCTTTGGTGCCTTGGACATGAGACAGGACCTTAGGTTTCTGCATTAAAAGAGGACTAGCAGCCGAGTTGCGCGGGAGAATGTGAAAAGTATTCATATGTAGTAAAAACCTGAGACATTTGTCCGTTTTCGTCATTTGTTATCGAATCGACTTAAAGCCAGATCGTCAAACTGGCCGCTCATCTCTCTGAAACGGTTGTACTTAGCGTCTGCAAAGCTATGTTGCGTGCTGCGGTAAGCGGAGACACTAAAAGCACCATAGTAGAACACAGATGGAGCTTCTAAGTTGATGTAATAGCCAGTAAGAAGTAGTACAATTCAAGTTTTAGGTTTTGAATATTGACTTTTTAGCTGGCTTTGTTCCCTTGGACATGAGCTAGGACCTTAAGATTCTGCATGAAAGGAGGACTAGCAGCCGAGTTGCACGGGAGAATGTGAAAAGTGTTCATATGTAGTAAAAACCTGAGAAATCGGTCCGTTTTCGTCATTTGTTATCGAATCGACTTAAAACCAGATCGTCACATTGGCCGCCCTTCTCTCTGAAACGGTTCTACTTATCGTCTGCAAAGCTATGTCGCGTGCTGCGGTATGCGGAGACACTAAAATCACCATAGTAGAACACAGATGAAGTTTCTAAGTTGATGTAATAGCCAGGAAGAAGTAGTATAATTCAAGTTTTAGGTATGGATTAAGACTTTATAGCTGGCTTTGGTGCCCTCGACATGAGCTAGGACCTTAACATTCTGCATGAAAGGAGGACTAGCAGCTTATTTGCACGGGAGAATGTGAAAAGTGTTCAAATGTAGTAAAAACCTGAGAAACACGTCAGTTTTCGTCATTTGTAATCGATTCGACTTAAAGCCAGATCGTCACATTGGCCGCTCTCCTCTCTGAAACGGTTGTACTAATCGATTTCATAGCTATGTCGCGTGCTGCGGTATGCGGAGACACTAAAAGCAGAATAATAGAACACAGATGAAGCTTCTAAGTTGATGTAATAGCCAGTAAGAAGTAGTACAATTCAAGTTTTAGGTATCGATTATTGACTTTTTAGCTGGCTTGGTGCCTTGGACATGAGCCAGGACCTTAACATTCTGCATGAAAGGACTAGCAGCCAATTTGCACAGGAGAATGTGAAAAGTGTTCATATGTAGTAAAAACCTGAGAAATCCGTCCGTTTTCGTCATTTGTTATCGAATCGACTTAAAGCCAGATCGTCACATTGGCCGTTCTTCTCTCTGAAACGGTTGTACGTATCGTGTGCAAAGCTATGTCGCGTGCTGCGGTATGCGGAGACAGTAAAAGCACCATAGTAGAAGACAGATGAAGCTTCTAAGTTGATGTAATACTCAGTAAGAAGTAGTCCAATTCAAGTTTTAGGTATCGATTATTGACTTTTTAGCTGGCTTTGGTACCTTGGACATGAGCTAGGACCTTAAAATTCTGCCAGAAATGAGGACTAGAAGCCGAGTTGCCCGGGAGAATGTGAAAAGTGTTCATATGTAGTAAAAACCTAGAAATCCGTCCGTTTTCGTCATTTGTTATCGAATCGACTTAAAGCCACATCGTCACATTTGCCGCTATTGTCTCTGAAACGGTTGTACTTATCGTCTGCAAAGCTATGTCGCGTGCTGCGGTATGCGGAGACACTAAAATCACCATAGTAGAACACAGATGAAGTTTCTAAGTTGATGTAATAGCCAGGAAGAAGTAGTATAATTCAAGTTTTAGGTATGGATTAAGACTTTATAGCTGGCTTTGGTGCCCTCGACATGAGCTAGGACCTTAACATTCTGCATGAAAGGAGGACTAGCAGCTTATTTGCACGGGAGAATGTGAAAAGTGTTCAAATGTAGTAAAAACCTGAGAAACACGTCAGTTTTCGTCATTTGTAATCGATTCGACTTAAAGCCAGATCGTCACATTGGCCGCTCTCCTCTCTGAAACGGTTGTACTAATCGATTTCATAGCTATGTCGCGTGCTGCGGTATGCGGAGACACTAAAAGCAGAATAATAGAACACAGATGAAGCTTCTAAGTTGATGTAATAGCCAGTAAGAAGTAGTACAATTCAAGTTTTAGGTATCGATTATTGACTTTTTAGCTGGCTTGGTGCCTTGGACATGAGCCAGGACCTTAACATTCTGCATGAAAGGACTAGCAGCCAATTTGCACAGGAGAATGTGAAAAGTGTTCATATGTAGTAAAAACCTGAGAAATCGGTCCGTTTTCGTCATTTGTTATCGAATCGACTTAAAGCCAGATCGTCACATTGGCCGCTCTTCTCTCTGAAACGGTTGTACTAATCGATTTCATAGCTATTACGCGTGCTGCGGTATGCGGAGACACTAAAAGCAGCATAATAGAACACAGATGAAGCATCTAAGTTGATGTAATAGCCAGTAAGAAGTAGTACAATACAAGTTTTAGGTATCGATAATTGACTTTTTAGCTGGCTTGGTGCCTTGGACATGAGCCAGGACCTTAAGATTCTGCATGAAAGGAGGACTAGCAGCCAATTTGCACAGGAGAATGTGAAAAGTGTTCATATGTAGTAAAAACCTGAGAAATCCGTCCGTTTTCGTCATTTGTTATCGAAACGACTTAAAGCCAGATCGTCACATTGGCCGCTCTTCTCTCTGAAACGGTTGTACGTATCGTGTGCAAAGCTAAGTCGCGTGCTGCGGTATGCGGAGACAGTAAAATCACCATAGTAGAAGACAGATGAAGCTTCTAAGTTGATGTAATACTCAGTAAGAAGTAGTCCAATTCAAGTTTTAGGTATCGATTATTGACTTTTTAGCTGGCTTTGGTGCCTTGGACATGAGACAGGACCTTAGGTTTCTGCATTAAAGGAGGACTAGCAGCCGAGTTGCACGGGAGAATGTGAAAAGTATTCATGTGTAGTAAAAACCTGAGACATTTGTCCGTTTTCGTCATTTGTTATCGAATCGACTTAAAGCCAGATCGTCAAACTGGCCGCTCTTCCCTCTGAAACGGTTGTACTTCTCGTCTGCAAAGCTATGTTGCGTGCTGCGGTATGCGGAGACAGTAAAAGAACCATAGTAGAACACAGATGAAGCTTCTAAGTTGATGTAATAGCCAGTAAGAAGTAGTACAATTCAAGTTTTATGTATCGATTATTGACTTTTTAGCTGTCTTTGGTGCCTTGGACATGAGCTAGGACCTTAAGATTCTGCATGAAGGGAGGACTAGCAGCCGAGTTGCACGGGAGAATGTGAAAAGTGTTCATATGTAGTAAAAACATGAGAAATACGTCCGTTTTCGCCATTTGTTATCGAATCGATTTATAGCCAGATCGTCACATTGGCCGCTCTTCTCTCTGAAACGGTTGTACTTATCGTCTGCAAAGCTATGTCGCGTGCTGCGGTATGCGGAGACACTAAAAGCACCATAGTAGAACACAGATGAAGCTTCTAAGTTGATGTAATAGCCAGTAAGAAGTAGTACAATTCAAGTTTTAGGTTTTGAATATTGACTTTTTAGCTGGCTTTGTTGCCTTGGACATGAGCTAGGACCTTTAGATTCTGCATGAAAGGAGGACTAGCAGTCGAGTTGCACGGGAGAATGTGAAAAGTGTTCATATGTAGTAAAAACATGAGAAATACGTCCGTTTTCGCCATTTGTTATCGAATCGATTTATAGCCAGATCGTCACATTGGCCGCTCTTCTCTCTGAAACGGTTGTACGTATCGTGTGCAAAGCTATGTCGCGTGCTGCGGTATGCGGAGACAGTAAAAGCACCATTGTAGAAGACAGATGAAGCTTCTAAGTTGATGTAATACTCAGTAAGAAGTAGTCCAATTCAAGTTTTAGGTATCGATTATTGACTTTTTAGCTGGCTTTGGTGCCTTGGAAATGAGACAGGACCTTAGGTTTCTGCATTAAAGGAGGACTAGAAGCCGAGTTGCACGGGAGAATGTGAAAAGTATTCATATGTAGTAAAAACCTGAGACATTTGTCCGTTTTCGTCATTTGTTATCGAATCGACTTAAAGCCAGATCGTCAAACTGGCCGCTCTTCTCTCTGAAACGGTTGTACTTCTCGTCTGCAAAGCTATGTTGCGTGCTGCGGTATGCGGAGACAGTAAAAGAACCATAGTAGAACACAGATGAAGCTTCTAAGTTGATGTAATAGCCAGGAAGAAGTAGTACAATTCAAGTTTTATGTATCGATCATTGACTTTTTAGCTGTCTTTGTTGCCTTGGACATGAGCTAGGACCTTAAGATTCTGCATGAAAGGAGGACTAGCAGCCGAGTTGCACGGGAGAATATGAAAAGTGTTCATATGTAGTAAAAACATGAGAAATACGTCCGTTTTCGCCATTTGTTATCGAATCGATTTATAGCCAGATCGTCACATTGGCCGCTCTTCTCTCTGAAACGGTTGTACTTATCGTCTGCAAAGCTATGTCGCGTGCTGCGGTATGCGGAGACACTAAAAGCACCATAGTAGAACACAGATGAAGCTTCTAATTTGATGTAATAGCCAGTAAGAAGTAGTACAATTCAAGTTTTAGGTTTTGAATATTGACTTTTTAGCTGGCTTTGTTGCCTTGGACATGAGCTGGGACCTTTAGATTCTGCATGAAAGGAGGACTAGCAGCCGAGTTGCACGGGAGAATGTGAAAAGTATTCATATGTAGTAAAAACCTGAGACATTTGTCCGTTTTCGTCATTTGTTATCGAATCGACTTAAAGCCAGATCGTCAAACTGGCCGCTCTTCTCTCTGAAACGGTTGTACTTCTCGTCTGCAAAGCTATGTTGCGTGCTGCGGTATGCGGAGATAGTAAAAGAACCATAGTAGAACACAGATGAAGCTTCTAAGTTGATGTAATAGCCAGTAAGAAGTAGTACAATTCAAGTTTTATGTATCGATTATTGACTTTTTAGCTGTCTTTGGTGCCTTGGACATGAGCTAGGACCTTAAGATTCTGCATGAAAGGAGGACTAGCAGCCGAGTTGCACGGGAGAATGTGAAAAGTGTTCATATGTAGTAAAAACATGAGAAATACGTCCGTTTTCGCCATTTGTTATCGAATCGATTTATAGCCAGATCGTCACATTGGCCGCTCTTCTCTCTGAAACGGTTGTACTTATCGTCTGCAAAGCTATGTCGCGTGCTGCGGTATGCGGAGACACTAAAAGCACCATAGTAGAACACAGATGAAGCTTCTAATTTGATGTAATAGCCAGTAAGAAGTAGTACAATTAAAGTTTTAGGTTTTGAATATTGACTTTTTAGCTGGCTTTGTTGCCTTGGACATGAGCTGGGACCTTTAGATTCTGCATGAAAGGAGGACTAGCAGCCGAGTTGCACGGGAGAATGTGAAAAGTGTTCATATGTAGTAAAAACCTGAGAAATCGGTCCGTTTTCGTCATTTGTTATCGAATCGACTTAAAACCAGATCGTCACATTGGCCGCCCTTCTCTCTGAAACGGTTCTACTTATCGTCTGCAAAGCTATGTCGCGTGCTGCGGTATGCGGAGACACTAGAATCACCATAGTAGAACACAGATGAAGCTTCTAAGTTGATGTAATAGCCAGTAAGAAGTAGTACAATTCAAGTTTTAGGTATCGATTATTGACTTTTTAGCTGGCTTTGGTACCTTGGACATGAGCTAGGACCTTAAAATTCTGCAAGAAAGGAGGACTAGAAGCCGAGTTGCACGGGAGAATGTGAAAAGTGTTCATATGTAGTAAAAACCTGAGACATCCGTCCGTTTTCGTCATTTGTTATCGAATCGACTTAAAGCCAGATCGTCACATTGGCCGCTCTTCTCTCTGAAACGGTTGTACTTCTCGTCTGCAAAGCTATGTCGCGCTCTGCGATATGCGGAGTAAGTAAAAGCACCATAGTAGAACACATATGAAGCTTCTAAGTTGATGTAATAGCCAATAAGATATAGTACAATTCAAGTTTTAGGTATCGATTATTGACTTTTTAGCTGGCTTTGGTGCGTTGGACATGAGCTAGGACCTTAAGATTGTGCATGAAAGAAGGATTAGCAGCGAAGTTGCACGGGAGAATATGAAAAGTGTTCATATGTAGTAAAAACCTAGAAATCCGTCCGTTTTCGTCATTTGTTATCGAATCGACTTAAAGCCACATCGTCACATTGGCCGCTATTCTCTCTGAAACGGTTGTACTTATCGTCTGCAAAGCTAAGTCGCGTGCTGCGGTATTCTGAAACACTAAAAGCACCATAGTAGAACACAGATGAATTTTCTAAGTTGATGTAATAGCCAGGAAGAAGTAGTATAATTCAAGTTTTAGGTATGGATTAAGACTTTATAGCTGGCTTTGGTGACTTCGACATGAGCTAGGACCTTAACATTCTGCATGAAAGGAGGACTAGCAGCTAATTTGCACGTGAGAATGTGAAAAGTGTTCAAATGTAGTAAAAACCTGAGAAACACGTCAGTTTTCGTCATTTGTTATCGATTCGACTTAAAGCCAGATCGTCACATTGGCCGCTCTTCTCTCTGAAACGGTTGTACTAATCGATTTCATAGCTATGTCGCGTGCTGCGGTATGCGGAGACACTAAAAGCAGCATAATAGAACACAGATGAAGCTTCTAAGTTGATGTAATAGCCAGTAAGAAATAGTACAATTAAAGTTTTAGGTATCGATTATTGACTTTTTAGCTGGCTTGGTGCCTTGGACATGAGCCAGGACCTTAACATTCTGCATGAAAGGAGGACTAGCAGCCAATTTGCACAGGAGAATGTGAAAAGTGTTCATATGTAGTAAAAACCTGAGAAATCCGTCCGTTTTCGTCATTTGTTATCGAAACGACTTAAAGCCAGATCGTCACATTGGCCGCTCTTCTCTCTGAAACGGTTGTACGTATCGTGTGCAAAGCTATGTCGCGTGCTGCGGTATGCGGAGACAGTAAAAGCACCATTGTAGAAGACAGATGAAGCTTCTAAGTTGATGTAATACTCAGTAAGAAGTAGTCCAATTCAAGTTTTAGGTATCGATTATTGACTTTTTAGCTGGCATTGGTGCCTTGGATATGAGACAGGACCTTAGGTTTCTGCATTAAAGGAGGACTAGCAGCCGAGTTGCACGGGAGAATATGAAAAGTATTCATATGTAGTAAAAACCTGAGACATTTGTCCGTTTTCGTCATTTGTTATCGAATCGACTTAAAGACAGATCGTCAAACTGGCCGCTCTTCTCTCTGAAACGGTTGTACTTCTCGTCTGCAAAGCTATGTCGGGTGCTGCGGTATGCGGAGACACTAAAAGCAGCATAATAGAACACAGATGAAGCTTCTAAGTTGATGTAATAGCCAGTAAGAAGTAGTACAATTCAAGTTTTATGTATCGATTATTGCCTTTTTAGCTGTCTTTGGTGCCTTGGACATGAGCTAGGACCTTAAGATTCTGCATGAAAGGAGGACTAGCAGCCGAGTTGCACGGGAGAATGTGAAAAGTGTTCATACGTAGTAAAAACATGAGAAATACGTCCGTTTTCGCCATTTGTTATCGAATCGATTTATAGCCAGATCGTCACATTAGCCGCTCTTATCTCTGAAACGGTTGTACTTATCGTCTGCAAAGCTATGTCGCGTGCTGCGGTATGCGGAGACACTAAAAGCACCATAGTAGAACACAGATGAAGCTTCTAAGTTGATGTAATAGCCAGTAAGAAGTAGTACAATTCAAGTTTTAGGTTTTGAATATTGACTTTTTAGCTGGCTTTGTTGCCTTGGACATGAGCTAGGACCTTAAGATTCTGCATGACATGAGGACTAGCAGCCGAGTTGCACGGGAGAATGTGAAAAGTGTTCATATGTAGTAAAAACCTGAGAAATCGGTCCGTTTTCGTCATTTGTTATCGAATCGACTTAATACCAGATCGTCACATTGGCCGCCCTTCTCTCTGAAACGGTTCTACTTATCGTCTGCAAAGCTATGTCGCGTGCTGCAGTATGCGGAGACACTAAAATCACCATAGTAGAACACAGATGAAGCTTCTAAGTTGATGTAATAGCCAGTAAGAAGTAGTACAATTCAAGTTTTAGGTATCGATTATTGACTTTTTAGCTGGCTTTGGTGCGTTGGACATGAGCTAGGACCTTAAGATTGTGCATGAAAGAAGGATTAGCTGCGGAGTTGCACGGGAGAATATGAAAAGTGTTCATATGTAGTAAAAACCTAGAAATCCGTCCGTTTTCGTCATTTGTTATCGAATCGACTTAAAGCCACATCGTCACATTGGCCGCTATTCTCTCTGAAACGGTTGTACTTATCGTCTGCAAAGCTATGTCGCGTGCTGCGGTATTCTGAAACACTAAAAGCACCATAGTAGAACACAGATGAAGTTTCTAAGTTGATGTAATAGCCAGGAAGAAGTAGTATAATTCAAGTTTTAGGTATGGATTAAGACTTTATAGCTGGCTTTGCTGACCTCGACATGAGCTAGGACCTTAACATTCTGCATGAAAGGAGGACTAGCAGCTTATTTGCACGGGAGAATGTGAAAAGTGTTCAAATGTAGTAAAAACCTGAGAAACACGTCAGTTTTCGTCATTTGTTATCGATTCGACTTTAAGCCAGATCGTCACATTGGCCGCTCTTCTCTCTGAAACGGTTGTACTAATCGATTTCATAGCTATGTCGCGTGCTGCGGTATGCGGAGACACTAAAAGCAGCATAATCGAACACAGATGAAGCTTCTAAGTTGATTTAATAGCCAGTAAGAAGTAGTACAATTCAAGTTTTAGGTATCGATTATTGACTTTTTAGCTGGCTTGGTGCCTTGGACATGAGCCAGGACCTTAACATTCTGCATGAAAGGAGGACTAGCAGCCAATTTGCACAGGAGAATGTGAAAAGTGTTCATATGTAGTAAAAACCTGAGAAATCCGTCCGTTTTCGTCATTTGTTATCGAAACGACTTAAAGCCAGATCGTCACATTGGCCGCTCTTCTCTCTGAAACGGTTGTACGTATCGTGTGCAAAGCTATGTCGCGTGCTGCGGTATGCGGAGACAGTAAAAGCACCATAGTAGAAGACAGATGAAGCTTCTAAGTTGATGTAATAGCCAGTATCAAGTAGTACAATTCAAGTTTTATGTATCGATTATTGCCTTTTTAGCTGTCTTTGGTGCCTTGGACATGAGCTAGGACCTTAAGATTCTGCATGAAAGGAGGACTAGCAGCCGAGTTGCACGGGAGAATGTGAAAAGTGTTCATATGTAGTAAAAACCTGAGAAATCCGTCCGTTTTCGTCATTTGTTATCGAATCGACTTAAAACCAGATCGTCACATTGGCCGCCCTTCTCTCTGAAACGATTCTACTTATCGTCTGCAAAGCTTTGTCGCGTGCTGCGGTATGCCGAGACACTAAAATCACCATAGTAGAACACAGATGAAGCTTCTAAGTTGATGTAATAGCCAGTAAGAAGTAGTACAATTCAAGTTTTAGGTATCGATTATTGACTTTTTAGCTGGCTTGGTGCCTTGGACATGAGCCAGGACCTTAACATTCTGCATGAAAGGAGGACTAGCAGCCAATTTGCACAGGAGAATGTGAAAAGTGTTCATATGTAGTAAAAACCTGAGAAATCCGTCCGTTTTCGTCATTTGTTATCGAAACGACTTAAAGCCAGATCGTCAAACTGGCCGCTCTTCTCTCTGAAACGGTTGTACTTCTCGTCTGCAAAGCTATGTTGCGTGCTGCGGTATGCGGAGACAGTAAAAGAACCATAGTAGAACACAGATGAAGCTTCTAAGTTGATGTAATAGCCAGTAAGAAGTAGTACAATTCAAGTTTTATGTATCGACTATTGACTTTTTAGCTGTCTTTGGTGCCTTGGACATGAGCTAGGACCTTAAGATTCTGCATGAAGGGAGGACTAGCAGCCGAGTTGCACGGGAGAATGTGAAAAGTGTTCATATGTAGTAAAAACATGAGAAATACGTCCGTTTTCGCCATTTGTTATCGAATCGATTTATAGCCAGATCGTCACATTGGCCGCTCTTCTCTCTGAAACGGTTGTACTTATCGTCTGCAAAGCTATGAAGCGTGCTGCGGTATGCGGAGACACTAAAAGCACCATAGTAGAACACAGACGAAGCTTCTAAGTTGATGTAATAGCCAGTAAGAAGTAGTACAATTCAAGTTTTAGGTTTTGAATATTGACTTTTTAGCTGGCTTTGTTGCCTTGGACATGAGCTAGGACCTTTAGATTCTGCATGAAAGGAGGACTAGCAGCCGAGTTGCACGGGAGAATGTGAAAAGTGTTCATATGTACTAAAAACATGAGAAATACGTCCGTTTTCGCCATTTGTTATCGAATCGATTTATAGCCAGATCGTCACATTGGCCGCTCTTCTCTCTGAAACGGTTGTACGTATCGTGTGCAAAGCTATGTCGCGTGCTGCGGTATGCGGAGACAGTAAAAGCACCATAGTAGAAGACAGATGAAGCTTCTAAGTTGATGTAATACTCAGTAAGAAGTAGTCCAATTACAGTTTTAGGTATCGATTATTGACTTTTTAGCTTTCTTTGGTGCCTTGGACATGAGACAGGACCTTAGGTTTTTGCATTAAAGGAGGACTAGCAGCCGAGTTGCATGGGAGAATGTGAAAAGTATTCATATGTAGTAAAAACCTGAGACATTTGTCCGTTTTCGTCATTTGTTATCGAATCGACTTAAAGCCAGATCGTCAAACTGGCCGCTTTTCTCTCTGAAACGGTTGTACTTCTCGTCTGCAAAGCTATGTTGCGTGCTGCGGTATGCGGAGACAGTAAAAGAACCATAGTAGAACACAGATGAAGCTTCTAAGTTGATGTAATTGCCAGTAAGAAGTAGTACAATTCAAGTTTTATGTATCGATTATTGACTTTTTAGCTGTCTTTGGTGCCTTGGACATGAGCTAGGACCTTAAGATTCTGCATGAAAGGAGGACTAGCAGCCGAGTTGCACGGGAGAATGTGAAAAGTGTTCATATGTAGTAAAAACCTGAGACATCCGTCCGTTTTCGCCATTTGTTATCGAATCGATTTATAGCCAGATCGTCACATTGGCCGCTCTTCTCTCTGAAACGGTTGTACTTATCGTCTGCAAAGCTATGTCGCGTGCTGCGGTATTCTGAGACACTAAAAGCACCATAGTACAACACAGATAAAACTTCTAAGTTGATGTAATAGCCAGTAAGAAGTAGTACAATTCAAGTTTTAGGTATCGATTATTGACTTTATAGCTGGCTTGGTACCTTGGACATGAGCCAGGACCATAACATTCTGCATGAAAGGAGGACTAGCAGCCAATTTGCACAGGAGAATGTGAAAAGTGTTCATATGTAGTAAAAACCTGAGAAATCCGTCCGTTTTCGTCATTTGTTATAGAAACGACTTAAAGCCAGATCGTCACATTGGCCGCTCTTCTCTCTGAAACGGTTGTACGTATCGTGTGCAAAGCTATGTCGCGTGCTGCGGTATGCGGAGACAGTAAAAGCACCATAGTAGAAGACAGATGAAGCTTCTAAGTTGATGTAATACTCAGTAAGAAGTAGTCCAATTCAAGTTTTAGGTATCGATTATTGACTTTTTAGCTGGCTTTGGTGCCTTGGACATGAGACAGGACCTTAGGTTTCTGCATTAAAGGAGGACTAGCAGCCGAGTTGCACGGGAGAATGTGAAAAGTATTCATATGTAGTAAAAACCTGAGACATTTGTCCGTTTTCGTCATTTGTTATCGAATCGACTTAAAGCCAGATCGTTAAACTGGCCGCTCTTCTCTCTGAAACGGTTGTACCTCTCGTCTGCAAAGCAATGTTGCGTGCTGCGGTATGCGGAGATAGTAAAAGAACCATAGTAGAACACAGATGAAGCTTCTAAGTTGATGTAATAGCCAGTAAGAAGTAGTACAATTCAAGTTTTATGTATCGATAATTGACTTTTTTGCTGTCTTTGGTGCCTTGGACATGAGCCAGGACCTTAACATTCTGCATGAAAGGAGGACTAGCAGCCAATTTGCACAGGAGAATGTGAAAAGTGTTCATTCGTAGTAAAAACCTGAGAAATCCGTCCGTTTTCGTCATTTGTTATCGAATCGACTTAAAGCCAGATCGTCACATTGGCCGCTCTTCTCTCTGAAACGGTTGTACTTCTCGTCTGCAAAGCTATGTCGCGCTCTGCGATATGCGGAGTAAGTAAAAGCACCATAGTAGAACATATATGAAGCTTCTAAGTTGATGTAATAGCCAATAAGATATAGTACAATTCAAGTTTTAGGTATCGATTATTGACTTTTTAGCTGGCTTTGGTGCGTTGGACATGAGCTAGGACCTTAAGATTCTGCATGAAAGGAGGACTAGCTGCCGTGTTGCACGGGAGAATGTGAAAAGTGTTCATATGTAGTAAAAACCTAGAAATCCGTCCGTTTTCGTCATTTGTTATCGAATCGACTTAAAGCCACATCGTCACATTGGCCGCTATTCTCTCTGAAACGGTTGTACTTATCGTCTGCAAAGCTATGTCGCGTGCTGCGGTATTCTGAAACACTAAAAGCACCATAGTAGAACACAGATGAAGTTTCTAAGTTGATGTAATAGCCAGGAAGAAGTAGTATAATTCAAGTTTTAGGTATGGATTAAGACTTTATAGCTGGCTTTGGTGACCTCGACATGAGCTAGGACCTTAACATTCTGCATGAAAGGAGGACTAGCAGCTTATTTGCACGGGAGAATGAGAAAAGTGTTCAAATGTAGTAAAAACCTGAGAAACACGTCAGTTTTCGTCATTTGTTATCGATTCGACTTAAAGCCAGATCGTCACATTGGCCGCTCTTCTCTCTGAAACGGTTGTACTAATCGATTTCATAGCTATGTCGCGTGCTGCGGTATGCGGAGACACTAAAAGCACCATAGTAGAACACAGATGAAGCTTCTAAGTTGATGTAATAGCCAGTAAGAAGTAGTACAATTCAAGTTTTAGGTATCGATTATTGACTTTATAGCTGGCTTGGTGACTTGGACATGAGCCAGGACCTTAAGATTCTGCATGAAAGGAGGACTAGCAGCCAATTTGCACAGGAGAATGTGAAAAGTGTTCATATGTAGTAAAAACCTGAGAAATCCGTCCGTTTTCGTCATTTGTTATCGAAACGACTTAAAGCCAGATCGTCACATTGGCCGCTCTTCTCTCTGAAACGGTTGTACGTATCGTGTGCAAACCTATGTCGCGTGCTGCGGTATGCGGAGACAGTAAAAGCACCATAGAAGAAGACAGATGAAGCTTCTAAGTTGATGTAATACTCAGTAAGAAGTAGTCCAATTCAAGTTTTAGGTATCGATTATTGACTTTTTAGCTGGCTTTGGTGCCTTGGACATGAGACAGGACCTTAGGTTTCTGCATTAAAGGAGGACTAGCAGCCGAGTTGCACGGGAGAATGTGAAAAGTATTCATATGTAGTAAAAACCTGAGACATTTGTCCGTTTTCGTCATTTGTTATCGAATCGACTTAAAGCCAGATCGTCAAACTGGCCGCTCTTCTCCCTGAAACGGTTGTACTTCTCGTCTGCAAAGCAATGTTGCGTGCTGCGGTGTGCGGAGATAGTAAAAGAACCATAGTAGAACACAGATGAAGCTTCTAAGTTGTTGTAATAGCCAGTAAGAAGTAGTACAATTCAAGTTTTATGTATCGATTATTGACTTTTTAGCTGTCTTTGGTGCCTTGGACATGAGCTAGGACCTTAAGATTCTGCATGAAAGGAGGACTAGCAGCCGAGTTGCACGGGAGAATGTGAAAAGTGTTCATATGTAGTAAAAACATGAGAAATACGTCCGTTTTCGCCATTTGTTATCGAATCGATTTATAGCCAGATCGTCACATTGGCCGCTCTTCTCTCTGAAACGGTTGTACTTATCGTCTGCAAAGCTATGTCGCGTGCTGCGGTATGCGGAGACACTAAAAGCACCATAGTAGAACACAGATGAAGCTTCTAATTTGATGTAATAGCCAGTAAGAAGTAGTACAATTAAAGTTTTAGGTTTTGAATATTGACTTTTTAGCTGGCTTTGTTGCCTTGGACATGAGCTGGGCCTTTAGATTCTGCATGAAAGGAGGACTAGCAGCCGAGTTGCACGGGAGAATGTGAAAAGTGTTCATATGTAGTAAAAACCTGAGAAATCGGTCCGTTTTCGCCATTTGTTATCGAATCGATTTATAGCCAGATCGTCACATTGGCCGCTCTTCTCTCTGAAACGGTTGTACTTATCGTCTGCAAAGCTATGTCGCGTGCTGCGGTATGCGGAGACACTAAAATCACCATAGTAGAACACAGATGAAGCTTCTAAGTTGATGTAATAGCCAGTAAGAAGTAGTACAATTCAAGTTTTAGATATCGATTATTGACTTTTTAGCTGGCTTGGTGCCTTGGACATGAGCCAGGACCTTATTATTCTGCATGAAAGGAGGACTAGCAGCCAATTTGCACAGGAGAATGTGAAAAGTGTTCATACGTAGTAAAAACCTGAGAAATCCGTCCGGTTTCGTCATTTGTTATCGAAACGACTTAAAGCCAGATCGTCACATTGGCCGCTCTTCTCTCTGAAACGGTTGTACGTATCGTGTGCAGAGCTATGTCGCGTGCTGCGGTATGCGGAGACAGTAAAAGCACCATAGTAGAAGACAGATGAAGCTTCTAAGTTGATGTAATACTCAGTAAGAAGTAGTCCAATTCAAGTTTTAGGTATCGATTATTGACTTTTTAGCTGGCTTTGGTGCCTTGGATATGAGACAGGACCTTAGGTTTCTGCATTAAAGGAGGACTAGCAGCCGAGTTGCACGGGAGAATGTGAAAAGTATTCATATGTAGTAAAAACCTGAGACATTTGTCCGTTTTCGTCATTTGTTATCGAATCGACTTAAAGCCAGATCGTCAAACTGGCCGCTCTTCTCTCTGAAACGGTTGTACTTCTCGTTTGCAAAGCTATGTTGCGTGCTGCGGTATGCGGAGACACTAAAAGCACCATAGTAGAACACAGATGAAGCTTCTAATTTGATGTAATAGCCAGTAAGAAGTAGTACAATTCAAGTTTTAGGTATCGATTATTGACTTTATAGCTGGCTTGGTGCCTTGGACATGAGCCAGGACCTTAACATTCGGCATGAAAGGAGGACTAGCAGCCAATTTGCACAGGAGAATGTGAAAAGTGTTCATATGTAGTAAAAACCTGAGAAATCCGTCCGTTTTCGTCATTTGTTATCGAAACGACTTAAAGCCAGATCGTCACATTGGCAGCTCTTCTCTCTGAAACGGTTGTACGTATCGTGTGCAAAGCTATGTCGCGTGCTGCGGTATGCGGAGACAGTAAAAGCACCATAGAAGAAGACAGATGAAGCTTCTAAGTTGATGTAATAGCCAGTAAGAAGTAGTACAATTCAAGTTTTATGTATCGATTATTGCCCTTTTAGCTGTCTTTGGTGCCTTGGACATGAGCTAGGACCTTAAGATTCTGCATGGAAGGAGGACTAGCAGCCGAGTTGCACGGGAGAATGTGAAAAGTGTTCATATGTAGTAAAAACATGAGAAATACGTCCGTTTTCGCCATTTGTTATCGAATCCATTTATAGCCAGATCGTCACAATGGCCGCTCTTATCTCTGAAACGGTTGTACTTATCGTCTGCAAAGCTATGTCGCGTGCTGCGGTATGCGGAGACACTAAAAGAACCATAGTAGAACACAGATGAAGCTTCTAAGTTGATGTAATAGCCAGTAAGAAGTAGTACAATTCAAGTTTTAGGTTTTGAATATTGACTTTTTAGCTGGCTTTGTTGCCTTGGACATGAGCTAGGACCTTAAGATTCTGCATGACAGGAGGACTAGCAGCCGAGTTGCACGGGAGAATGTGAAAAGTGTTAATATGTAGTAAAAACCTGAGAAATCGGTCCGTTTTCGTCATTTGTTATCGAATCGACTTAAAACCAGATCGTCACATTGGCCGCCCTTCTCTCTGAAACGGTTCTACTTATCGTCTGCAAAGCTATGTCGCGTGCTGCGGTATGCGGAGACACTAAAATCACCATAGTAGAACACAGATGAAGCTTCTAAGTTGATGTAATAGCCAGTAAGACGTAGTACAATTCAAGTTTTAGGTATCGATTATTGACTTTTTAGCTGGCTTTGGTGCCTTGGACATGAGACAGGACCTTAGGTTTCTGCATTAAAGGAGGACTAGCAGCCGAGTTGCACGGGAGAAGGTGAAAAGTATTCATATGTAGTAAAAACCTGAGACATTTGTCCGTTTTCGTCATTTGTTATCGAATCGACTTAAAGCCAGATCGTCAAACTGGCCGCTCTTCTCTCTTAAACGGTTGTACTTCTCGTCTGCAAAGCTATGTCGCACTCTGCGATATGCGGAGTAAGTAAAAGCACCATAGTAGAACACAGATGAAGCTTCTAAGTTGATGTAATAGCCAGTAAGATATAGTACAATTCAAGTTTTAGGTATCGATTATTGACTTTTTAGCTGGCTTTGGTGCGTTGGACATGAGCTAGGACCTTAAGATTGTGCATGAAAGAAGGATTAGCAGCGGAGTTGCACGGGAGAATATGAAAAGTGTTCATATGTAGTAAAAACCTAGAAATCCGTCCGTTTTCGTCATTTGTTATCGAATCGACTTAAAGCCACATCGTCACATTGGCGCTATTCTCTCTGAAACGGTTGTACTTATCGTCTGCAAAGCTATGTCGCGTGCTGCGGTATTCTGAAACACTAAGAGCACCATAGTAGAACACAGATGAAGTTTCTAAGTTGATGTAATAGCCAGGAAGAAGTAGTACAATTCAAGTTTTAGGTATGGATTAAGACTTTATAGCTGGCTTTGGTGACCTCGACATGAGCTAGGACCTTAACATTCTGCATGAAAGGAGGACTAGCAGCTTATTTGCACGGGAGAATGTGAAAAGTGTTCAAATGTACTAAAAACGTGAGAAACACGTCAGTTTTCGTCATTTGTTATCGATTCGACTTAAAGCCAGATCGTCACATTGGCCGCTCTTCTCTCTGAAACGGTTGTACTAATCGATTTCATAGCTATGTCGCGTGCTGCGGTATGCGGAGACACTAAAAGCAGCATAATAGAACACAGATGAAGCTTCTAAGTTGATGTAATAGCCAGTAAGAAGTAGTACAATTCAAGTTTTAGGTTTTGAATATTGACTTTTTAGCTGGCTTTGTTGCCTTGGACATGAGCTAGGACCTTAAGATTCTGCATGACAGGAGGACTAGCAGCCGAGTTGCACGGGAGAATGTGAAAAGTGTTAATATGTAGTAAAAACCTGAGAAATCGGTCCGTTTTCGTCATTTGTTATCGAATCGACTTAAAACCAGATCGTCACATTGGCCGCCCTTCTCTCTGAAACGGTTCTACTTATCGTCTGCAAAGCTATGTCGCGTGCTGCGGTATGCGGAGACACTAAAATCACCATAGTAGAACACAGATGAAGCTTCTAAGTTGATGTAATAGCCAGTAAGAAGTAGTACAATTCAAGTTTTAGGTATCGATTATTGACTTTTTAGCTGGCTTTGGTGCCTTGGACATGAGACAGGACCTTAGGTTTCTGCATTAAAGGAGGACTAGCAGCCGAGTTGCACGGGAGAATGTGAAAGGTATTCATATGTAGTAAAAACCTGAGACATTTGTCCGTTTTCGTCATTTGTTATCGAATGGACTTAAAGCCAGATCGTCACATTGGCCGCTCTTCTCTCTGAAACGGTTGTACTAATCGATTTCGTAGCTATGTCGCGTGCTGCGGTATGCGGAGACACTAAAAGCACCATAGTAGAACACAGATGAAGCTTCTAAGTTGATGTAATAGCCAGTAAGAAGTAGTACAATTCAAGTTTTAGGTATCGATTATTGACTTTTTACCCTTCTTTGGTGCCTTGGACATGAGCTAGGAACTTAACATTTTTCATGAAAGGAGGACTAGCAGCCGAGTTGCACGGGAGAATGTGAAAAGTGTTCATATGTAGTAAAAACCTGAAAATCCGTCCGTTTTCGTCATTTGTTATCGAATCGACTTAAAGCCAGATTGTCACATTGGCCGCTCTACTCTCTGAAACGGTTGTACTTATCGTCTGCAAAGCTATGTCGCGTGCTGCGGTATGCGGAGACATTAAAATCACCATAGTAGAACACAGATGAAGCTTCTAAGTTGATGTAATAGCCAGTAAGTAGTAGTACAATTCAAGTTTTAGGTATCGGTTATTGACTTTTTACCCTTCTTTGGTGCCTTGGACATGTGCTAGGACCTTAAGATTCTGCATGAAAGGAGGACTAGCAGCCGAGTTGCACGGGAGAATTTGAAAAGTTTTCATCTGTAGTAAAAACCTGAGAAATCCGTCGTCTTCGTCATTTGTTATCGAATCTACTTAAAGCCAGATCGTCACAGTGGCCGCTCTTTTCTCTGAAACGCTAGTACTTATCGTCTGCAAAGCTATGTCGCGTGCTGCGGTATTCTGAGACACTAAAAGCACCATAGTAGAACACAGATGAAGCTTCTAAGTTGATGTAATAGGCAGTAAGAAGTAGTACAATTCAAATTTTAGGTATCGATTAATGACGTTTTAGCCGGGTTTGGTGCCTTGGACGTGAGCTAGGACCTTATGATTCTGCATGAAAGGAGGACTAGCAGCCGAGTTGCACGGGAAAATGTGAAAAGTGTTCTAATGTAGTAAAAACCTGAGAAATCCGTCCGTTTTCGTCATTTGTTATCGAATCGACTTAAAGCCAGATCGTCACATTGGCCGCTCTTTTCTCTGAAACGGTTGTACTTCTCGTCTGCAAAGCTATGTCGCGCTCTGCGATATGCGGAGACCGTAAAAGCACCATAGTAGAACTCAGATGAAGCTTCTAAGTTGATGTAATAGCCAGTAAGATATAGTACAATTCAAGTTTCAGGTATCGATTATTGACTTTTTAGATGGCTTTGGAGCGTTGGACATGAGCTAGGACCTTAAGATTGTGCATGAAAGATGGATTAGCAGCGGAGTTGCACGGGAGAGTATGAAAAGTGTTCATATGTAATAAAAACCTGAGACATCCGTCAGTTTTCGTCATTTGTTATCGAATTGACTTAAAGCCAGATTGTCACATTGGCAGCTCTTCTCTCTGAAACGCTTGTACGTATCGTCTGCAAAGCTATGTCGCGTGCTGCGGTATGCGGAGACACTAAAATCACCATAGTAGAACACAGATGAAGCATCTAAGTTGATGTAATAGCCAGTAAGAAGTAATCCAATTCAAGTTTTAGGTATCGATTATTGACTTTTTAGATGGCTTTGGTGCCTTGGACATGAGCTAGGACCTTAAGATTCTGCATGAAAGGAGGACTAGCAGCCGATTTGCACGGGAGAATGTGAAAAGTGTTCATATGTAGTAAATACCTGAGAAATCCGTCCGTTTTCGTCATTTGTTATCGAATCTACTTAAAGCCAGATCGTCACAGTGGCCGCTCTTTTCTCTGAAACGCTAGTACTTATCGTCTGCAAAGCTATGTCGCGTGCTGCGGTATTCTGAGACACTAAAAGCACCATAGTACAACACAGATAAAACTTCTAAGTTGATGTAATAGCCAGTAAGAAGTAGTACAATTCAAGTTTTAGGTATTGAATATTGACATTTTAGCTGGCTTTGGTGCCTTGGACATGAGCTAGGACCTTAAGATTCTGCATGAAAGGAGGACTAGCAGCCGATTTGCACGGGAGAATGTGAAAAGTGTTCATATGTAGTAAAAACCTGAGAAATCGATCCGTTTTCGTCATTTGTTATCGAACCGACTTAAAGCAAGATCGTCACATTGGCCGCTCTTCTCTCTGAAACGGTTGTACTTATCCTCTGCAAAGCTATGTCGCGTGCTGCGGTATGCGGAGACACTAAAATCACCATAGTAGAACACAGATGATTCTTCTAAGTTGATGTAATAGCCAGTAAGAAGTAATACAATTCAAGTATCAGGTATTGATTATTGACTTTTTAGCTGGCTTTGGTACCTTGGACATGAGCTAGGACCTTAAGATTCTACATGAAAGGAGGACTAGCAGCCGAGTTGCACGGGAGAATGTGAATTGTGTTCATATGTAGTAAAAACCTGAGAAATACGTCCGTTTTCTTCATTTGTTATCGAATCGACTTAAAGCCAGATCGTCACATTGGCCGCTCTTCTCTCTGAAACGGTTGTACTTATCGATTGCAAAGCTATGTCGCGTGCTGCGGTATGCGGAGACAGTAAAAGCACCATAGTAGAAGACAGATGAAGCTTCTAAGTTGATGTAATAGCCAGTAAGAAGTAGTACAATTCTAGTTTTAGGTATCGATTATTGACTTTTTAGCTGGCTTTGGTGCTTTGGACATGAGCTAGGACCTTAAGATTCTGCATGAAAGGAAGACTAGCAGCCGAGTTGCACGGGAGAATGTGAAATGTGTTCATATGTAGTAAAAACATGAGAAATCCGTCCGTTTTCGTCATTTGTTATCGAATCGACTTAAAGCCAGATTGTCACATTGGCCGCTCTACTCTCTGAAACGGTTGTACTTATCGTCTGCAAAGCTATGTCGCGTGCTGCGTTATGCGGAGACATTAAAATCACCATAGTAGAACACAGATGAAGCTTCTAAGTTGATGTAATAGCCAGTAAGTAGTAGTACAATTCAAGTTTTAGGTATCGATTATTGACCTTTTAGCTGGCTATGGTGCCTTGGACATGAGCTAGGACCTTTAGATTCTGCATGAAAGGAGGATTAGCAGCGGAGTTGCACGGGAGAATGTGAAAAGTGTTCATATGAAGTAAAAACCTGAGACATCCGTCCGTTTTCGTCATTTGTTATCGAATCGACTTAAAGCCAGATCGTCACATTGGCCGCTCTTCTCTCTGAAACGGTTGTACTTATCGTCTGCAAAGCTATGTCGCGTGCTTCGGTATGCGGAGACAGTAAAAGCACAATAGTAGAACACAGATGAAGCTTCTAAGTTAATGTAATAGCCAGTAAGATATAGTAGAATTCAAGTTTTAGGTATCGATTATTGACTTTTTAGCTGGCTTTGGTGCCTTGGACATGAGCTAGGACCTTAAGATTCTGCATGAAAGGAGGATTAGCAGCGGAGTTGCACGGGAGAATATGAAAAGTGTTCATATGTAGTAAAAACCTAGAAATCCGTCCGTTTTCGTCATTTGTTATCGAATCGACGTAAAGCCAGATCGTCACATTGAACACGCGATCTAGTGTAACGGTTGTGGCTTATCGTCCTGCAAAGCTATGTCGCGTGCTGCGGTATGCGGAGACACTAAAATCACCATAGTAGAACACAGATGAAGCTTCTATGTTGATGTAATAGCCAGTAAGTAGTAGTACAATTAAAGTTTTAGGTATCGGTTATTGACTTTTTACCCTTCTTTGGTGCCTTTGGACATGAGCTAGGACCTTAAGATTCTGCATGAAAGGAGGAATAGCAGCCGAGTTGCACGGGAGAATTTGAAAAGTTTTTCATCTGTAGTAAAAACCTGAGAAATCCGTCGTCTTCGTCATTTGTTATCGAATCTACTTAAAGCCAGATCGTCACAGTGGCCGCTCTTCTCTCTGAAACGCTTGTACTTATCGTCTGCAAAGCTATGTCGCGTGCTGCGGTATGCGGAGACACTAAAAGCACCATAGTAGAACACAGATGAAGCTTCTAAGTTGATGTAATAGGCAGTAAGAAGTAGTACAATTCAAATTTTAGGTAACGATTAATGACGTTTTAGCCGGCTTTGGTGCCTTGGACGTGAGCTAGGACCTTATGATTCTGCATGAAAGGAGGACTAGCAGCCGAGTTGCACGGGAAAATGTGAAAAGTGTTCTAATGTAGTGAAAAACCTGAGAAATCCGTCCGTTTTCGTCATTTGTTATCGAATCGACTTAAAGCCAGATCGTCACATTGGCCGCTCTTTTCTCTGAAACGGTTGTACTTCTCGTCTGCAAAGCTATGTCGCGCTCTGCGATATGCGGAGACCGTAAAAGCACCATAGTAGAACTCAGATGAAGCTTCTAAGTTGATGTATAGCCAGTAAGATATAGTACAATTCAAGTTTTAGGTATCGATTATTGACTTTTTAGATGGCTTGGTGCGTTGGACATGAGCTAGGACCTTAAGATTGTGCATGAAAGATGGATTAGCAGCGGAGTTGCACGGGAGAATATGAAAAGTGTTCATATGTAATAAAAACCTGAGACATCCGTCAGTTTTCGTCATTTGTTATCGAATTGACTTAAAGCCAGATTGTCACATTGGCCGCTCTCTCTCTGAAACGCTTGTACGTATCGTCTGCAAAGCTATGTCGCGTGCTGCGGTATGCGGAGGACACTAAAATCACCATAGTAAGAACACTGATGAAGCTTCTAATTGATGTAATAGCCAGTAAGAAGTAATCCAATTCAAGTTTTAGGTATCGATTATTGACTTTTTAGCTGGCTTTGGTGCCTTGGGACATGAGCTAGGACCCTTAAGATTCTGCATGAAAGGAGGACTAGCAGCCGATTTGCACGGGAGAATGTGAAAAGTGTTCATATGTAGTAAAAACCTGAGAAATCGATCCGTTTTCGTCATTTGTTATCGAACCGACTTAAAGCAAGATCGTCACATTGGCCGCTCTTCTCTCTGAACACGCGATCTAGTGTTGCAAAGCTATGTCGCGTGCTGCGGTATGCGGAGACACTAAAATCACCATAGTAGAACACAGATGATTCTTCTAAGTTGATGTAATAGCCAGTAAGAAGTAATACAATTCAAGTATCAGGTATTGATTATTGACTTTTTAGCTGGCTTTGGTACCTTGGACATGAGCTAGGACCTTAGATTCTACATGAAAGGAGGACTAGCAGCCGAGTTGCACGGGAGAATGTGAATTGTGTTCATATGTAGTAATAACCTGAGAAATACGTCCGTTTTCGTCATTTGTTATCGAATGGACTTAAAGCCAGATCGTCACATTGGCCGCTCTTCTCTCTGAAACGGTTGTACTTATCGATTGCAAAGCTATGTCGCGTGCTGCGGTATGCGGAGACACTAAAAGCACCATAGTAGAAGACAGATGAAGCTTCTAAGTTGATGTAATAGCCAGTAAGAAGTAGTACAATTCAAGTTTTAGGTATCGATTATTGACTTTTTAGCTGGCTTTGGTGCCTTGGACATGAGCTAGGACCTTAAGATTCTGCATGAAAGGAGGACTAGCAGCCGAGTTGCACGGGAGAGATGTGAAAAGTGTTCAGATGTAGTAAAAACCTGAGAAATCGGTCCGTTTTCGTCATTTGTTATCGAACCGACTTAAAGCCAGATCGTCACATTGGCCGCTCTCCTCCATGAAACGCTTGTACATATCGTTTGCAAAGCTATGTCGCGTGCTGCGGTATGCGGAGACACTAAAATCACCATAGTAGAACACAGATGAGGCTTCTAAGTTGATGTAATAGCCAGTAAGAAGTAATACAACTCAAATTTTAGGTATCGATTATAAACTTTTTAGCTGGCTTTGGTACCTTGGACATGAGATAGGACCTTAAGATTCTGCATGAAAGGAGGACTAGCAGCCGAGTTGCACGGGAGAATGTGAATAGTGTTCATATGTAGTAAAAACCTGAGACATCCGTCCGTTTTCGTCATTTGTTATCGAATCGACTTAAAGCCATATCGTCACATTGGCCGCTCTTCTCTCTGAAACTGTTGTACTTCTCGTCTGCAAAGCTATGTCGCGTGCTGCGGTATGCGGAGACAGTAAAAGCACCATAGTAGAACACAGATGAAGCTTCTACGTTGATGTAATAGCCAGGAAGAAGTAGTACAATTCAAGTTTTAGGTATCGATTATTGACTTTTTAGCTGGCTTTGGTGCCTTGGACATAAGCTAGGACCTTAAGATTCTGCATGAAAGGAGGATTAGCAGCGGAGTTACACGGGAGAATATGAAAAGTGTTCATATGTAGTAAAAACCTGAGACATCCGTCCGTTTTCGTCATTTGTTATCGAACCGACTTAAAGCCAGATCGTCACCTTGGCCGCTCTCCTCTCTGAAACGGTTGTACTTATCGTCTGCAAAGCTATGTCGCGTGCTGCGGTATGCGGAGACACTAAAATCACCATAGTAGAAAACAGATGAGGCTTCTAAGTTGATGTAATAGCCAGTAAGAAGTAATCCAATTCAAGTTTTTGGTATCGATTATTGACTTTTTAACTGGCTTTGGTACCTTGGACATGAGCTAGGACCTTAAGGTTCTGCATGAAAGGAGGACTAGCAGCCGAGTTGCACGGGAGAATGTGAATAGTGTTCATATGTAGTAAAAACCTGAGACATCCGTCCGTTTTCGTCATTTGTTATCGAATCGACTTACAGCCAGATCGTCACATTGGCCGCTCTTCTCTCTGAAACGGTTGTACTTCTCGTCTGCAAAGCTATGTCGCGTGCTGCGGTATGCTGAGACACTAAAAGCACCATAGTAGAACACAGATGAAGCTTCTAAGTTGATGTAATAGCCAGGAAGAAGTAGTACAATTCAAGTTTTAGGTATCGATTATTGACTTTTTAGCTGGCTTTGGTGCCTTGGACATGAGCTAGGACCTTATGATTCTGCATGAAAGGAGGACTAGCAGCCGATTTGCACGGGAGAATGTGAAAAGTGTTCATATGTAGTATTAACCTGAGAAATCCGTCAGTTTTCGTCATTTGTTATCGAATCGACTTAAAGCCAGATCGTCACATTGGCCGCTCTTCTCTCTGAAACGGTTGTACTTATCGTCTGCAAAGCTATGTCGCGTGCTGCGGTATGCGGAGACACTAAAATCACCATAGTAGAACACAGATGAAGCTTATAAGTTGATGTAATAGCCAGTAAGAAGTAGTACAATTCAAGTTTTAGGTATTGATTATTGACTTTTTAGCTGACTTTGGTGCCTTGGACATGAGCTAGGACCTTATGATTCTGCATGAATGGAGGATTAGCAGCGCAGTTGCACGGGAGAATGTGAAACGTGTTCATATGTAGTAAAAACCTGAGACATCCGTCCGTTTTCGTCATTTGTTATCGAATCGACTTATAGCCAGTTCATCACATTGGCCGCTCTTCTCTCTGAAACGGTTGTACTTCTCGTCTGCAAAGCTATGTCGCGTGCTGCGGTATGCTGAGACACTAAAAGCACCATAGTAGAACACAGATGAAGCTTCTAAGTTGATGTAATAGCCAGGAAGAAGTAGTACAATTCAAGTTTTAGGTATCGATTATTGACTTTTTAGCTGGCTTTGGTGCCTTGGACATGAGCTAGGACCTTAAGATTCTGCATGAAAGGAGGACTAGCAGCCGAGTTGCACGGGAGAATGTGAAAAGTGTTCAGATGTAGTAAAAACCTGAGAAATCGGTCCGTTTTCGTCATTTGTTATCGAACCGACTTAAAGCCAGATCGTCACATTGGCCGCTCTCCTCCATGAAACGCTTGTACTTATCGGTTGCAAAGCTATGTCGCGTGCTGCGGTATGCGGAGACACTAAAATCACCATAGTAGAACACAGATGAGGCTTCTAAGTTGATGTAATAGCCAGTAAGAAGTAATACAACTCAAGTTTTAGGTATCGATTATTGACTTTTTAGCTGGCTTTGGTACCTTGGACATGAGATAGGACCTTAAGATTCTGCATGAAAGGAGGACTAGCAGCCGAGTTGCACGGGAGAATGTGAATAGTGTTCATATGTAGTAAAAACCTGAGACATCCGTCCGTTTTCGTCATTTGTTATCGAATCGACTTATAGCCAGATCGTCACATTGGCCGCTCTTCTCTCTGAAACGGTTGTACTTCTCGTCCGCAAAGCTATGTCGCGTGCTGCGGTATGCTGAGACA
Organism: Schistocerca gregaria; assembly: GCF_023897955.1. Taxonomy (NCBI): domain Eukaryota; kingdom Metazoa; phylum Arthropoda; class Insecta; order Orthoptera; family Acrididae; genus Schistocerca; species Schistocerca gregaria. The sequence continues at coordinate 16,873,974 of NW_026061824.1, read as the reverse complement.
CTAAAAGCACCATAGTAGAACACAGATGAAACTTCTAAGTTGATGTAATAGCCAGGAAGAAGTAGTACAATTCAAGTTTTAGGTATCGATTATTGACTTTTTAGCTGGCTTTGGTGCCTTGGACATGAGCTAGGACCTTATGATTCTGCATGAAAGGAGGACTAGCAGCCGATTTGCACGGGAGAATGTGAAAAGTGTTCATATGTAGTATTAACCTGAGAAATCCGTCAGTTTTCGTCATTTGTTATCGAATCGACTTAAAGCCAGATCGTCACATTGGCCGCTCTTCTCTCTGAAACGGTTGTACTTATCGTCTGCAAAGCTATGTCGCGTGCTGCGGAATGCGGAGACAGTAAAAGCACCATAGTAGAACACAGATGTAGCTTCTAAGTTGATGTAATAGCTAGTAAGAAGTAGTACAATTCAAGTTTTAGGTATCGATTATTGAATTTTAACTGTCTTTGGTGCCTTGGACATGAGCTAGGACCTTAAGATTCTGCATGAAAGGAAATTAGCAGCGGAGTTGCACGGGAGAATGTGAAAAGTGCTCATATGTAGTAAAAACCTAATAATCCGTCCGTTTTCGTCATTTGTTATCGAATCGACTAAAGCCAGATCATCACATTGGCCGCTCTACTCTCTGAAACGGTTGTACTTATCGTCTGCAAAGCTATGTCGCATGCTGCGGTATTCTGAGACACTAAAAGCATTATAGTACAACACAGATAAAGCTTCTAAGTTGATGTTATAGCCAGTAAGAAGTAGTACAATTCAAGTTTTAGGTATCGATTATTGACTTTATAGCTGGCTTGGTGCCTTGGACATGAGCCAGGACCTTAACATTCGGCATGACAGGAGGACTAGCAGCCAATTTGCATAGGAGAATGTGCAAAGTGTTCATATGTAGTAAAAACCTGAGAAATCCGTCCGTTTTCGTCATTTGTTATCGAATCGACGTAATGCCAGATCGTCACATTGGCCGCTCTTCTCTCTGAAACGGTAGTACTTATCGTCTGCAAAGCTATGTCGCGTGCTGCGGTAGGCGGAGACAGTAAAAGCACCATAGTAGAACACAGATGTAGCTTCTAAGTTGATGTAATAGCCAGTAAGAAGTAGTAAAATTCAAGTTTTAGGTATCGATTATTGACTTTTTAGCTGGCTTTGGTGCCTTGGACATGAGCTAGGACCTTAAGATTCTGCATGAAAGGAAATTAGCAGCGGTGTTGCACGGGAGAATATGAAAAGTGCTCATATGTAGTAAAAACCTAGAAATCCGTCCGTTTTCGTCATTTGTTATCGAATCGACTTAAAGCCAGATCGTCACATTGGCCGCTCTTCTCTCTGAAACGGTTGTACTTATCGTCTGCAAAGCTATGTCGCGTGCTGCGGTATTCTGAGACACTAAAAGCACCATAGTAGAACACAGATGAAGCTTCTAAGTTGATGTAATAGCCAGGAAGAAGTAGTACAATTCAAGTTTTAGGAATCGATTATTGACTTTTTAGCTGGCTTTGGTGCCTTGGACATGAGCTAGGACATTAAGATTCTGCATGAAAGGAGGATTAGCAGCGGAGTTGCACGGGAGAATATGAAAAGTGTTCATATGTAGTAAAATCCTGAGAAATCCGTCCGTTTTCGTCATTTGTTATCGAATCTACTTAAAGCCAGATCGCCACATTGGCTGCTCTTCTCTCTGAAACGGTTGTACTTATCGTCTGCAAAGCTATGTCACGTGCTGCGGTATGCGGAGACACTAAAAGCACTATAGTAGAACACAGATGAAGCTTCTAAGTTGATGTAATAGCCAGTAAGAAGTAGTACAATTCAAGTTTTAGGTATCGATTATTGACGTTTTAGCTGGCTTTGGTGAATTGGACATGAGCTAGGACCTTAAGATTCAGCATGAAAGGAGGACTAGCAACCGAGTTGCACGGGAAAATGTGAAAAGTGTACAAATGTAGTAAAAGCCTGAGAAATACGTCCGTTTTCGTCATTTGTTATCGAACTGACTTAATGCCAGATCGTCACATTGGCCGATCTTCTCTCTGAAACGGTTGTACTTACCGTCTGCAAAGCTATGTCGCGTGCTGCGGTATGCTGAGACTCTAAAAGCACCATAGTAGAACACAGATGAAGCTTCTAAGTTGATGTAGTAGCCAGGAAGAAGTAGTACAATTCAAGTTTTAGGTATCGATTATTGACTTTTTAGCTGGCTTTGGTGCCTTGGACATGAGCTAGGACCTTATGATTCTCCATGAAAGGAGGACTAGCAGCCGATTTGCACGGGAGAATGTGAAAAGTGTTCATATGTAGTAAAAACCTGAGAATTCCGTCCGTTTTGGTCATTTGTTTTCGAATCGACTTAAAGCCAGATCGTAACATTGGCCGCTCTTCTCTCTGAAACACTTGTACTTATCGTCTGCTAAGCTATGTCGCGTGCTGCGGTATGCTGAGACACTAAAATCACCATAGTAGAACACAGATGAAGCTTCTAAGTTGATGTAATAGCCAGTAAGAAGTAGTACAATTCAAGTTTTAGGTATCGATTATTGACTTTTTAGCTGGCTTTGTTGCCTTGGACATGAGCTAGGACCTTAAGATTCTGCATGAAAGGACGACTAGCAGCCGAGATGCACTGGAAAATGTGAAAAGTGTTCATATGTAGTAAAAACCTGAGAAATCCGTCCGTTTTGGTTATTTGTTATCGAATCGACTTAAAGCCAGATCGTAACATTGGCCGCTCTTCTCTCTGAAACACTTGTACTTATCGTCTGCTAAGCTATGTCGCGTGCTGCGGTATGCTGAGACACTAAAAGCACCATAGTAGAACACAGATGAAGCTTATAAGTTGATGTAATAGCCAGTAAGAAGTAGTACAATTCAAGTTTTAGGTATCGATTATTGACTTTTCAGCTGGCTTTGGTACCTTGGACATGAGCTAGGACCTTAAGATTCTGCATGAAAGGAGGACTAGCAGCCGAGTTTCACGGGAGAATGTGAAAAATGTTCATATGTAGTAAAAGCCTGAGACATCCGTCCGTTTACGTCATTTGTTATCGAATCTACTTAAACCAGATCGTCACATTGGCCGCTCTTCTCTCTGAAACGGTTGTACTTATCATCTGCAAAGCTATGTCGCGTGCTGCGGTATGCGGAGACAGTAAAAGCACCATAGTAGAACACAGATAAAGCTTGTAAGTTGATGTAATAGCCAGTAAGAAGTAGTACAATTCAAGTTTTAGGTATCGATTATTGACTTTTTAGCTGGCTTTGGTGCCTTGGACATGAGCTAGGACCTTAAGCTTCTGCATGAAAGGAGGATTAGCAGCGGAGTTGCACGGGAGAATATGAAAAGTGTTCATATGTAGTAAAAACCTAGAAATCCGTCCGTTTTCGTCATTTGTTATCGAATCTTCTTCAAGCCAGATCGTCACATTGGCCGCTCTTCTCTCTGAAACGGTTGTACTTATCGTCTGCAAAGCTATGTCGCGTGCTGCGGTATGCGGAGACATTAAAAGCACCATAGTACAACACAGATAAAGCTTTTAAGTTGATGTAATAGCCAGTAAGAATTAGTACAATTCAAGTTTTAGGTATCGATTATTGACTTTTTAGCTGGCTTTGGAGCCTTGGACATGAGCTAGGACCTTATGATTCTGCATGAAAGGAGGACTAGCAGCCGATTTGCACGGGAGAATGTGAAAAGTGTTCATATGTAGTAAAAACCTGAGAAATCCGTCCGTTTTCGTCATTTGTTATCGAATCGACGTAAAGCCTGATCGTCACATTGGCCGCTCTTCTCACTGAAACGCTTGTACTTATCGTCTGCAAAGCTATGTCGCGTGCTGCGGTATGCGGAGACACTAAAAGCACCATAGTAGAACACAGATGAAGCTTCTAAGTTGATGTAATAGCCAGTAAGAAGTAGTACAATTCAAGTTTTAGGTATCGATTATTGACTTTTTAGCTGGCTTTGGTGACTTGGACATGAGCTAGGAAATTAAAATTTTGCATGAAGGGGGACTAGCAGCCGAGTTGCACGGGAGAATGTGAAAAGTGTTCATATGTAGTAAAAACCTGAGAAATCAGTCCGTTTTCGTCATTTGTTATCGAATCTACTTAAAGCCAGATCGTCACATTGGGGGCTCTTCTCTCTGAAACGGTTGTACTTATCGTCTGCAAAGCTATGTCGCGTGCTGCAGTATGCTGAGACACTAAAAGCACTATAGTAGATCACAGATGAAGCTTCTAAGTTGATGTAATAGCCAGTAAGAAGTAGTACAATTCAAGTTTTAGGTATTGAATATTGACTTTTTAGCTGGCTTTGGTGCCTTGGACATGAGCTAGGACCGTACGATTCTGCATGAAAGGAGGACTAGCAGCCAAGTCGCACGGGAGAATGTGAATAGTGTTCATATGTAGTAAAAACCTGAGAAATCGGTCAGTTTTCGTCATTTGTTATCGAACCGACTTAAAGCCAGATCGTTATATTGGCCGCTCTTCTCTCTGAAACGGTTGTACTTATCGTCCGCAAAGCTATGTCGCGTGCTGCGGTATGCTGAGACACTAAAAGCACCATAGTAGAACACAGATGAAGCTTCTAAGTTGATGTAATAGCCAGGAAGAAGTAGTACAATTCAAGTTTTAGGTATCGATTATTGACTTTTTAGCTGGCTTTGGTGCCTTGGACATGAGCTAGGACCTTATGATTCTGCATGAAAGTAGGGCTAGCAGCCGATTTGAACGAGAGAATGTGAAAAGTGTTCATATGTAGTAAAAAACTGAGAAATTGGTCCGTTTTCGTCATTTGTTATCGAATCGACTTCAAGCCAGATCGTCACATTGGCCGCTCTTCTCTCTGAAACGGTAGTTCTTATCGTCTGCAAAGCTATGTCGCGTGCTGCGGTATGCGGAGACACTAAAAGCACCATAGTAGAACACAGATGAAGCTTCTAAGTTGATGTAATAGCCAGTAAGAAGTAGTACAATTCAAGTTTTAGGTATTGAATATTGAGTTTTTAGCTGGCTTTGGTGCCTTGGACATGAGCTAGGACCTTAAGATTCTGCATGAAAGGAGGACTAGCAGCCAAGTTGCACGGGAGAATGTGAATAGTGTTCATATGTAGTAAAAACCTGAGAAATCGGTCAGTTTTCGTCATTTGTTATCGAACCGACTTAAAGCCAGATCGTTACATTGGCCGCTCTTCTCTCTGAAACGGTTGTACTTATCGTCCGCAAAGCTATGTCGCGTGCTGCGGTATGCTGAGACACTAAAAGCACCATAGTAGAACACAGATGAAGCTTCTAAGTTGATGTAATAGCCAGTAAGAAGTAGTACAATTCAAGTTTTAGGTATCGATTATTGACTTTTTAGCTGGCTTTGGTGCCTTGGACATGAGCTAGGACCTTATGATTCTACATGAAAGGAGGATTAGCAGCGGAGTTGCACGGGAGAATATGAAAAGTGTTCATATGTAGTAAAAACCTAGAAATCCGTCCGTTTTCGTCATTTGTTATCGAATCGACTTAAAGCCAGATCGTCACATTGTCCGCTCTTCTCTCTGAAACGGTTGTACTTATCGATTGCAAAGCTATGTCGCGTGCTGCGGTATGCGGAGACACTAAAAGCAACATAGTAGAACACTGATGAAGCTTCTATGTTGATGTAATAGCCAGTAAGAAGTAGTACAATTCAAGTTTTAGGTATCGATTATTGACTTTTTAGCTGGCTTTGGTGCCTTGGACATGAGCTAGGACCTTATGATTCTGCATGAAAGGAGGACTAGCAGCCGAGTTACACGGGAAAATGTGAAAAGTGTTCAAATGTAGTAAAAACCTGACAAATACGTCCATTTTCGTCATTTGTTATCGAATCGACTTAAAGCCAGATCGTCACATTGGCCGCTCTTCTCTCTGAAACACTTGTACTTATCGTCTGCAAAGCTATGTCGCGTGCTGCGGTATGCTGAGACACTAAAAGCACCATAGTAGAACACAGATGAAGCTTCTAAGTTGATGTAATAGCCAGTAAGAAGTAGTACAATTCAAGTTTTAGGTATTGAATATTGACTTTTTAGCTGGCTTTGGTGCCTTGGACATGATCTAGGACCTTAAGATTCTGCATGAAAGGAGGACGAGGAGCCAAGTTGCACGGGAGAATGTGAAAAGTGTTCATATGTAGTAAAAACCTGAGAAATCGGTCCGTTTTCGTCACTTGTTATCGAAACGACTTAAAGCAGATCGTCTCATTGGCCGCTCTTCTCCCTGAAACGGTTGTACTTATCGTCTGCAAAGCTATGTCGCGTGCTGGGGTATGCGGAGACACTAAAATCACCATAGTAGAACACAGATGAAGCTTCTAAGTTGATGTAATAGCCAGTAAGAAGTAGTACAATTAAAGTTTTAGGTATTGGTTATTGACTTTTTACACTTCTTTGGTACCTTGAACATGAGCTAGGAAATTAAGATTTTGCATGAAAGGAGGACTAGCAGCCGAGTTGCACGGGAGAATGTGAAAAGTGTTCATTCGTAGTAAAAACCTGAGAAATCCGTCCGTTTTCGTCATTTGTTATCGAATCGTCTTAAAGCCAGATCGCCACATTAGCCGCTCTTCACTCTGAAACGGTTGTACTTATCGATTGTAAAGCTATGTCGCGTGCTGCGGTATGCGGAGACACTAAAAGCACCATAGTAGAACACAGATGAAGCTTCTAAGTTGATGTAATAGCCAGTAAGAAGTAGTACAATTCAAGTTTTAGGTATCGATTATTGACTTTTTAGCTGGCTTTGGTGCCTTGGACATGAGCTAGGACCTTAATATTCTGCATGAAAGGAGGACTAGCAGCCGAGTTGCACGGAAAAATGTGAAAAGTGTTCAAATGTAGTAAAAACCTGAGAAATACGTCCGTTTTCGTCATTTGTTATCGAATCGACTTAAAGCCAGATCGTCACATTGGCCGCTCTTCTCTCTGAAACACTTGTACTTATCGTCTTCAAAGCTATGTCGCGTGCTGCGGTATGCTGAGACACTAAAAGCACCATAGTAGAACACAGATGAAGCTTCTAAGTTGATGTAATAGCCAGTAAGAAGTAGTACAATTCAAGTTTTAGGTATTGAATATTGACTTTTTAGCTGGCTTTGGTGCCTTGGACATGAGCTAGGATCTTAAGATTCTGCATGAAAGGAGGACGAGGAGCCAAGTTGCACGGGAGAATGTGAAAAGTGTTCATATGTAGTAAAAACCGGAGAAAACGGTCCGTTTTCGTCACTTGTTATCGAATCGACTTAAAGCAGATCGTCTCATTGGCCGCTCTTCTCTCTGAAACGGTTGTACTTATCGTCTGCAAAGCTATGTCGCGTGCTGGGGTATGCGGAGACACTAAAATCACCATAGTAGAACACAGATGAAGCTTATAAGTTGATGTAATAGCCAGTAAGAAGTAGTACAATTCAAGTTTAGGTATCAATTATTGACTTTTCAGCTGGCTTTGGTACCTTGGACATGAGCTAGGACCTTAAGATTCTGCATGAAAGGAGGACTAGCAGCCGAGTTTCACGGGAGTATGTGAAAAATTTTAATATGTAGTAAAAACCTGAGACATCCGTCCGTTTACGTCATTTGTTATCGAATCTACTTAAAGCCAGATCGTCACATTGGCCGCTCTTCTCTCTGAAACGGTTGTACTTATCGTCTGCAAAGCTATGTCGCGTGCTGCGGTATGCGGAGACAGTAAAAGCACCATAGTAGAACACAGATGAAGCTTCTAAGTTGATGTAATAGCCAGTAAGAAGTAGTACAATTCAAGTTATAGGTATCGATTATTGACTTTTTAGCTGGCTTTGGTGCCTTGGACATTAGCTAGGCCCTTAAGCTTTTGCATGAAAGGAGGATTAGCAGCGGAGTTGCACGGGAGAATATGAAAAGTGTTCATATGTAGTAAGAACCTAGAAATCCGTCCGTTTTCGTCATTTGTTATCGAATCTTCTTAAAGCCAGATCGTCACATTGGCCGCTCTTCTCTCTGAAACGGTTGTACTTATCGTCTGCAAAGCTATGTCGCGTGCTGCGGTATGCGGAGACAGTAAAAGCACCATAGTAGAACACAGATGAAGCTTCTAAGTTGATGTAATAGCCAGTAAGAAGTAGTACAATTAAAGTTTTAGGTATCGGTTATTGACTTTTTACCCTTCTTTGGTGCCTTGAACATGAGCTAGGAAATTAAGATTTTGCATGAAAGGAGGACTAGCAGCCGAGTTGCACGGGAGAATGTGAAAAGTGTTCATATGTAGTAAAAACCTGAGAAATCCGTCCGTTTTCGTCATTTGTTATCGAATCTACTTAAAGCCAGATCGTCACATTGGGGGCTCTTCTCTCTGAAACGGTTGTACTTATCGTCTGCAAAGCTATGTCGCGTGCTGCAGTATGCTGAGACACTAAAAGCACTATAGTAGAACACAGATGAAGCTTCTAAGTTGATGTAATAGCCAGTAAGAAGTTGTACAATTCAAGTTTTAGGTATTGAATATTGACTTTTTAGCTGGCTTTGGTGCCTTGGACATGAGCTAGGACCTTACGATTCTGCATGAAAGGAGGACTAGCAGCCGAGTTGCACGGGAGAATGTGAATAGTGTTCATATGTAGTAAAAACCTGAGAAATCGGTCCGTTTTCGTCATTTGTTATCGAACCGACTTAAAGCCAGATCGTCACATTGGCCGCTCTTCTCTCTGAAACGGTTGTACTTATCGTCTGCAAAGCTATGTCGCGTGCTGCGGTATGCTGAGACACTAAAAGCACCATAGTAGAACACAGATGAAGCTTCTAAGTTGATGTAATAGCCAGGAAGAAATAGTACAATACAAGTTTTAGGTATCGATTACTGACTTTTTAGCTGGCTTTGGTGCCTTGGACATGAGCTAGGACCTTATGATTCTACATGAAAGGAGGACTAGCAGCCGAGTTGCACGGAAGAATGTGAAAAGTGTTCATATCTAGTAAAAACCTGAGAAATCCGTCGGTTTCGTCATTTGTTATTGCATCGACTTAAAGCTAGATCGTCACATTGGCCGCTCTTCTCTCTGAAACGGTTGTACTTATCGATTGCAAAGCTATATCGCGTGCTTCGGTATGCGGAGACACTATATCACCATAGTAGAACACAGATGAAGCTTCTAAGTTGATGTAATAGCCAGTAAGAAGTAGTACAATTCAAGTTTTAGGTATCGATTATTGACTTTTTAGCTGGCTTTGGTACCTTGGACATGAGCTAGGACCTTAACATTCTGCATGAAAGGAGGACTAGCAGCCGAGTTGCACGGGAGAATGTGAAAAGTGTTCATATGTAGGAAACACCTGAGAAATCCGTCAATTTTCCTCATTTGTTATCGAATCGACTTAAAGCCAGATCGACACATTGGTCGCTCTTCTCTCTGAAACACTTGTACATATCCTCTGCATGGCTATGTCGCGTGCTGCGGTATGTATAGACACTAAAAGCACCATAGTAGAACACAGATGAAGCTTCTAAGTTGATGTAATAGCCAGTAAGAAGTAGTACAATTCAAGTTTTAGGTATTGAATATTGACTTTTTAGCTGGCTTTGGTGCCTTGGACATGAGCTAGGACCTTAAGATTCTGCATGAAAGGAGGACGAGGAGCCAAGTTGCACGGGAGAATGTGAAAAGTGTTCATATGTAGTAAAAACCCGAGAAATCGGTCCGTTTTCGTCATTTGTTATCGAATCGACTTAAAGCCAGATCGTCTCATTGGCCGCTCTTCTCTCTGAAACGGTTGTACTTATCGTCTGCAAAGCTATGTCGCGTGCTGCGGTATGCGGAGACAGTAAAAGCACCATAGTAGAACACAGATGAAGCTTCTAAGTTGATGTAATAGCCAGTAAGAAGTAGTACAATTCAAGTTTTAGGTATCGATTATTGACTTTTTAGCTGGCTTTGGTGCCTTGGACATGAGCTAGGACCTTAAGCTTCTGCATGAAAGGAGGATTAGCAGCGGAGTTGCACGGGAGAATATGAAAAGTGTTCATATGTAGTAAAAACCTAGAAATCCGTCCGTTTTCGTCATTTGTTATCGAATCTTCTTCAAGCCAGATCGTCACATTGGCCGCTCTTCTCTCTGAAACGGTTGTACTTATCGTCTGCAAAGCTATGTCGCGTGCTGCGGTATTCTGAGACACTAAATGCACCATAGTAGAACACAGATAAAGCTTCTAAGTTGATGTAATAGCCAGTAAGAAGTAGTACAATTCAAGTTTTAGATATCGTTTATTGACTTTCTGGCTGGCTTTGGTGCCTTGGACATGAGCTAGGACCTTAACATTCTGCATGAAAGGAGGACTAGCAGCCGATTTGCATGGGAGAATGTGAAAAGTGTCTATATGTAGTAAAAACCCGATAAATCCGTCCGTTTTCGTCATTTGTTATCGAATCGACTTAAAGCCAGATCGTCAAATTAGCTGCTCTTCTCTCTGAAACGGTTGTACTTATCGATTGCAAAGCTATGTCGCGTGCTGCGGTATGCGGACACACTAAAAGCACCATAGTAGAACACAGATGAAGCTTCTAAGTTGATGTAATAGCCAGTAAGAAGTAGTACAATTAAAGTTTTAGGTATCGGTTATTGAGTTTTTACCCTTCTTTGGTGCCTTGAACATGAGCTAGGAAATTAAGATTTTGCATGAAAGGAGGACTAGCAGCCGAGTTGCACGGGAGAATGTGAAAAGTGTTCATATGTAGTAAAAACCTGAGAAATCCGTCAATTTTCCTCATTTGTTATCGAATCGACTTAAAGCCAGATCGACACATTGGTCGCTCTTCTCTCTGAAACACTTGTACATATCCTCTGCAAAGCTATGTCGCGTGCTGCGGTATGCGGAGACACTAAAAGCACCATAGTAGAACACAGATGAAGCTTCTACGTTGATGTAATAGCCAGTAAGAAGTAGTGCAGTTCAAGTTTTAGGTATCGATTATTGACTTTTTAGCTGGCTTTGGTGCCTTGGACATGAGCTAGGACCTTAACATTCTGCATGAAAGGAGGACTAGCAGCCGAGTTGCACGGGAGAATATGAAAAGTGTTCATATGTAGTAAAAACCTGAGAAATCCGTACGTTTTCGTCATTTGATATCGAATCGACTTAAAGCCAGATCGTCACATTGGCCGCTCTTCTCTCTGAAACACTTGTACTTATCGTCTGCAAAGCTATGTCGCGTGCTGCGGTATGCTGAGACACTAAAAGCACCATAGTAGCACACAGATGAAGCTTCTAAGTAGATGTAATAGCCAGTAAGAAGTAGTACAATTGAAGTTTTAGGTATTGAATATTGACTTTTTAGCTGGCTTTGGTGCCTTGGACATGAGCTAGGACCTTAAGATTCTGCATGAAAGGAGGACGAGGAGCCAAGTTGCGCGGGAGAATGTGAGAAGTGTTCATATGTAGTAAAAACCTGAGAAATCGGTCCGTTTTCGTCATTTGTTATCGAATCGACTTAAAGCCAGATCGTCTCATTGGCAGCTCTTCTCTCTGAAACGGTTGTACTTATCGTCTGCAAAGCTATGTCGCGTGCTGCGGTATGCGGACACACTAAAAGCACCATAGTAGAACACAGATGAAGCTTCTAAGTTGATGTAATAGCCAGTAAGAAGTAGTACAATTAAAGTTTTAGGTATCGGTTATTGAGTTTTTACCCTTCTTTGGTGCCTTGAACATGAGCTAGGAAATTAAGATTTTGCATGAAAGGAGGACTAGCAGCCGAGTTGCACTGGAGAATGTGAATAGTGTTCATATGTAGTAAAAACCTGAGAAATCGGTCCGTTTTCGTCATTTGTTATCGAACCGACTTAAAGCCAGATCGTCACATTGGCCGCTCTTCTCTCTGAAACGGTTGTACTTATCGTCTGCAAAGCTATGTCGCGTGCTGCGGTATGCGGAGTCACTAAAAGCACCATAGTAGAACACAGATGAAGCTTCTAAGTTGATGTAATAGCCAGTAAGAAGTAGTACAATTCAAGTTTTAGGTATCGATTATTGACTTTTTAGCTGGCTATGGTGCCTTGGACATGAGCTAGGACCTTATGATTCTACATGAAAGGAGGACTAGCAGCCGATTTGCACGGGAGAATGTGAAAAGTGTTCATATGTAGTAAAAACCTGAGAAATCCGTCGGTTTCGTCTTTTGTTATTGAATCGACTTAACGCTAGATCGTCACATTGGCCGCTCTTCTCTCTGAAACTGTTGTACTTATCGTGTGCAAACCTATGTCGCGTATTGCGGTATGCGGGGACAGTAAATGCACCATAGTAGAACACAGATAAAGCTTCTAAGTTGATGTAATAGCCAGTAAGAAGTAGTACAATTCAAGTTTTAGATATCGTTTATTGACTTTTTGGCTGGCTTTGGTGCCTTGGACATGAGCTAGGACCTTAACATTCTGCATGAAAGGAGGACTAGCAGCCGATTTGCATTGGAGAATGTGAAAAGTGTTCATATGTAGTAAAAACCCGATAAATCCGTCCGTTTTCGTCATTTGTTATCGAATCGACTTAAAGCCAAATCGTCAAATTAGCTGCTCTTCTCTCTGAAACGGTTGTACTTATCGATTGCAAAGCTATGTCGCGTGCTGCGGTATGCGGAGACACTAAAAGCACCATAGTAGAACACAGATGAAGCTTCTACGTTGATGTAATAGCCAGTAAGAAGTAGTACAGTTCAAGTTTTAGGTATCGATTATTGACTTTTTAGCTGGCTTTGGTGCCTTGGACATGAGCTAGGACCTTAACATTCTGCATGAAAGGAGGACTAGCAGCCGAGTTGCACGGGAGAATGTGAAAAGTGTTCATATGTAGTAAAAACCTGAGAAATCCGTACGTTTTCGTCATTTGTTATCGAATCGACTTAAAGCCAGATCGTCACATTGGCCGCTCTTCTCTCTGAAACACTTGTACTTATCGTCTGCAAAGCTATGTCGCGTGCTGCGGTATGCTGAGACACTAAAAGCACCATAGTAGCACACAGGTGAAGCTTCTAAGTAGATGTAATAGCCAGGAAGAAGTAGTACAATTCAAGTTTTGGGTATCGATTATTGACTTTTTAGCTGGCTTTGGTGCCTTGGACATGAGCTAGGACCTTAAGATTCTGCATGAAAGGAGGACGTGGAGCCAAGTTGCGCGGGAGATTGTGAAAAATGTTCATATGTAGTAAAAACCTGAGACATCCGTTCGTTTACGTTATTTTTTATCGAATCTACTTAAAGCCAGCTCGTCACATTGGCCGCTCTTCTTCTCTGAAACGGTTGTACTTATCGTGTGCAAACCTATGTCGCGTATTGCGGTATGCGGAGACAGTAAAAGCACCATAGTAGAACACAGATGAAGCTTCTAAGTTGATGTAATAGCTAGTAAGAAGTAGTACAATTCAAGTTTTAGGTATCGATTATTGACTTTTTAGCTGGCTTTGGTGCCTTGGACATGAGCTAGGACCTTAAGCTTCTGCATGAAAGGAGGATTAGCAGCGGAGTTGCACGGGAGAATATGAAAAGTGTTCATATGTAGTAAAAACCTAGAAATCCGTCCGTTTTCGTCATTTGTTATCGAATCTTCTTCAAGCCAGATCGTCACATTGGCCGCCCTTCTTTCTGAAACGGTTGTACTTATCGCCTGCAAAGCTATGTCGCGTAATGCGGTATTCTGAGACACTAAATGCACCATAGTAGAACACAGATAAAGCTTCTAAGTTGATGTAATAGCCAGTAAGAAGTAGTACAATTCAAGTTTTAGATATCGTTTATTGACTTTTTGGCAGGCTTTGCTGCCTTGGACATGAGCTAGGACCTTAACATTCTGCATGAAAGGAGGACTAGCAGCCGATTTGCATGGGAGAATGTGAAAAGTGTTCATATGTAGTAAAAACCCGATTAATCCGTCCGTTTTCGTCATTTGTTATCGAATCGACTTAAAGCCAAATCGTCAAATTAGCTGCTCTTCTCTCTGAAACGGTTGTACTTATCGATTGCAAAGCTATGTCGCGTGCTGCGGTATGCGAAGACACTAAAAGCACCATAGTAGAACACAGATGAAGCTTCTAAGTTGATGTAATAGCCAGTAAGAAGTAGTACAATTCAAGTTTTAGGTATCGATTATTGACTTTTTAGCTGGCTTTGGTGCCTTGGACATGAGCTAGGACCTTAAGATTCTGCATGAAAGGAGGACGAGGAGCCAAGTTGCGCGGGAGAATGTGAAAAGTGTTCATATGTAGTAAAAACCTGAGAAATCGGTCCGTTTTCGTCACTTGTTATCGAATCGACTTAAAGCCAGATCGTCTCATTGGCAGCTCTTCTCTCTGAAACGGTTGTACTTATCGTCTGCAAAGCTATGTCGCGTGCTGCGGTATGCGGACACACTAAAAGCACCATAGTAGAACACAGATGAAGCTTCTAAGTTGATGTAATAGCCAGTAAGAAGTAGTACAATTAAAGTTTTAGGTATCGGTTATTGAGTTTTTACCCTTCTTTGGTGCCTTGAACATGAGCTAGGAAATTAAGATTTTGCATGAGAGGAGGACTAGCAGCCGAGTTGCACTGGAGATTGTGAATAGTGTTCATATGTAGTAAAAACCTGAGAAATCGGTCCGTTTTCGTCATTTGTTATCGAACCGACTTAAAGCCAGATCGTCACATTGGCCGCTCTTCTCTCTTAAACGGTTGTACTTATCGTCTGCAAAGCTATGTCGCGTGCTGCGGTATGCGGAGACACTAAAAGCACCATAGTAGAACACAGATGAAGCTTCTAAGTTGATGTAATAGCCAGTAAGAAGTAGTACAATTCAAGTTTTAGGTATCGATTATTGACTTTTTAGCTGGCTTTGGTGCCTTGGACATGAGCTAGGACCTTAAGATTCTGCATGAAAGGAGGACGTGGAGCCAAGTTGCACGGGAGAATGTGAAAAGTGTTCATATGTAGTAAAAACCCGAGAAATCGGTCCGTTTTCGTCATTTGTTATCGAATCGACTTAAAGCCAGATCGTCTCATTGGTCGCTCTTCTCTCTGAAACGGTTGTACTTATCGTCTGCAAAGCTATGTCGCGTGCTGCGGTATGCGGAGACACTAAAATCACCATTGCAGAACACAGATGAAGCTTATAAGTTGATGTAATAGCCAGTAAGAAGTAGTACAATTCAAGTTTTAGGTATCGATTATTGACTTTTTAGCTGGCTTTGGTACCTTGGACATGAGCTAGGACCTTAAGCTTCTGCATGAAAGGAGGACTAGCTGCCGAGTTGCACGGGAGAATGTGAAACATGTTCATATGTAGTAAAAATCTGAGACATCCGTCCGTTTACGTGATTTGTTATCGAATCTACCTAAAGCCAGATCGTCACATTGGCCGCTCTTCTCTCTGAAACGGTTGTACTTATCGTCTGCAAAGCTATGTCGCGTGCTGCGGTATGCGGAGACACTAAAAGCACCATAGTAGAACACAGATGAAGCTTCTAAGTTGATGTAATAGCCAGTAAGAAGTAGTACAATTCAAGTTTTAGGTATCGATTATTGACTTTTTAGCTGGCTTTGGTGCCTTGGACATGAGCTAGGACCTTAAGATTCTCTAAGTAAGGAGGACTAGCAGCCGAGTTGCACGGGAGAATGTGAAAAGTGTTCATATGTAGTAAAAACCTGAGAAATCCGTCCGTTTTCGTCATTTGTTATCGAATCGACTTAAAGCCAGATCGTCTCATTGGCCGCTCTTCTCTCTGAAACGGTTGTACTTATCGTCTGCGAAGCTATGTCGCGTGCTGCGGTATGCGGAGACACTAAAATCACCATAGTAGAACACAGATGAAGCTTCTAAGTTGATGTAATAGCCAGTAAGATGTAGTACAATTCAAGTTTTAGGTATCGATTATTGACTTTTCAGCTGGCTTTGGTACCTTGGACATGAGCTAGGACCTTAAGATTCTGCATGAAATTAGGACTAGCAGCCGCGTTGCACGGGAGAATGTGAAAAATGTTCATATGTAGTAAAAACCTGAGACATCCGTCCGTTTACGTCATTTGTTATCGAATCTACTTAAAGCCAGATCGTCACATTGGCCGCTCTTCTTCTCTGAAACGGTTGTACTTATCGTGTGCAAACCTATGTCGCATATTGCGGTATGCGGAGACAGTAAAAGCACCATAGTAGAACACGGATGAAGCTTCTAAGTTGATGTAATAGCCAGTAAGAAGTAGTACAATTCAAGTTTTAGGTATCGATTATTGACTTTTTAGCTGGCTTTGGTGCCTTGGACATGAGCTAGGACCTTATGATTCTGCATGAAAGGAGGACTAGCAGCCGATTTGCACGGGAGAATGTGAAAAGTGTTCATATGTAGTAAAAACCTGAGAAATCCTTCCGTTTTCGTCATTTGTTATCGAATCGACGTAAAGCCAGATCGTCACATTGGCCGCTCTTCTCTCTGAAACGGTAGTACTTATCGTCTGCAAAGCTATGTCGCGTGCTGCGGTATGCGGAGACACTAAAAGCACCATAGTAGAACACAGATGAAGCTTCTAAGTTGATGTAATAGCCAGTAAGAAGTAGTACAATTCAAATTTTAGGTATTCAATATTGAATTTTTAGCTGGCTTTGGTGCCTTGGACATGAGCTAGGACCTTAATATTCTGCATGAAAGGAGGACTAGCAGCCCTGTTGCACGGGAGAATGTGAAAAGTGTTCAAATGTAGTAAAAACCTGAGAACTTGGTCCGATTTCGTCATTTGTTATCGAATCGACTTAAAGCCAGATCGTCACATTGGCCGCTCTTCTCTCTGAAACGCTTGTACTTATCGTCTGCAAAACTATGTCGCGTGCTGCGGTATGCTGAGACACTAAAAGCACCATAGTAGAACACAGATGAAGCTTCTAAGTTAATGTAATAGAAAGGAAGAAGTAGTACAATTCAAGTTTTAGGTATCAATTACTGACTTTTTAGCTGACTTTGGTGCCTTGGACATGAGCTAGGACCTTAAGATTCTGCATGAAGGGAGGACTAGCAGCCCTGTTGCACGGGAGAATGTGAAAAGTGTTCATATGTAGTAAAAACCTGAGACATCCGTCCGTTTTCGTCATTTGTTATCGAATCGACTTAAAGCTAGATCGTCACATTGGCCGCTCTTCTATCTGAAACGGTTGTACTTATCGTCTGCAAAGCTATGTCCCGTGCTGCGGTATGCGGAGACAGTAAAAGCACCATAGTAGAACACAGATGAAGCTTCTAAGTTGATGTAATAGCCAGTAAGAAGTAGTACAATTCAAGCTTTAGGTATCGATTATTGACTTTTTAGCTGGCTTTGGTGCCTTGGACATGAGCTAGGACGTTAACGTTCTGCATGAAAGGAGGACTAGCAGCCGATTTGCACGGGAGAATGTGAATTCACATGTAGTAAAAACACGAGAAATCCGTCCGTTTTCGTCATTTGTTATCGAATCGACTTAAAGCCAGATCGTCACATTGGCCGCTTTTCTCTCTGAAACGGTTGTACTTATCGATTGCAAAACTATGTCGCGTGCTGCGGAATGCAGAGACACTAAAAGCACCATAGTAGAAGACAGATCAAGCTTCTAAGTTGTTGTAATAGCCAGTAAGAAGTAGTACAATTCAAGTTTTAGGTATTGAATATTGAATTTTTAGCTGGCTTTGGTGCCTTGGACATGAGCTAGGACCTTAATATTCTGCATGAAAGGAGGACTAGCAGCCGAGTTGCACGGGAGAATGTGAAAAGTGTTCAAATGTAGTAAAAACCTGAGAAATCCGTCCGTTTTCGTCATTTGTTATCGAATCGACTTAAAGCCAGATCGTCACATTGGCCGCTCTTCTCTCTGAAACGCTTGTACTTATCGTCTGCAAAGCTATGTCGCGTGCTGCGGTAGGCTGAGACACTAAAAGCACCATAGTAGAACACAGATGAAGCTTCTAAGTTAATGTAATAGAAAGGAAGAAGTAGTACAATTCAAGTTTTAGGTATCAATTACTGACTTTTTAGCTGACTTTGGTGCCTTGGACATGATCTAGGACCTTAAGATTCTGCATGAAGGGAGGCCTAGCAGCCCTGTTGCACGGGAGAATGTGAAAAGTGTTCATATGTAGTAAAAACCTGAGAAATCGTTCCGTTTTCGTCATTTGTTATCGAATCGACTTAAAGCCAGATCGTCACATTGGCCGCTCTTCTCTCTGAAACGGTTGTACTTATCGTCTGCAAAGCTATGTCGCGTGCTGCGGTATGCGGAGACACTAAAAGCACCATAGTAGAACACAGATGAAGCTTCTAAGTTAATGTAATAGCCAGTAAGAAGTAGTACAATTCAAGCTTTAGGTATCGATTATTGACTTTTTAGCTGGCTTTGGTGCCTTGGACATGAGCTAGGACCTTAACGTTCTGCATGAAAGGAGGACTAGCAGCCGAGTTGCACGGGAGAATGTGAAAAGTGTTCATATGTAGTAAAAACCTGAGACATCCGTCCGTTTCGTCATTTGTTATCGAATCGACTTAAAGCCAGATCGTCACATTGGCCGCTCTTCTCTCTGAAACGGTTGTACTTATCGTCTGCAAAGCTATGTCCCGTGCTGCGGTATGCGGAGACAGTAAAAGCACCATAGTAGAACACAGATGAAGCTTCTAAGTTGATGTAATAGCCAGTAAGATATAGTACAATTCAAGTTTTAGTTATCGATTATTGACTTTTTAGCTGGCATTGGTGCCTTGGACATGAGCTACGACCTTAAGATTCTGCATGAAAGGAGGACTAGCAGCCGTGTTGCACGGGAGAATGTGAAAAGTGTTCATATGTAGCAAAAGCCTGATAAATCCGTCCGTTTTCGTCATTTGTTATCGAATCGACTTAAAGCAAGATCGTCACATTGGCCGCTCTTCTCTCTGAAACGCTTGTACTTATCGTCTGCAAAGCTATGTCGCGTGCTGCGGTATGCGGAGACACTAAAATCACCATAGTAGAACACAGATGAAGCTTCTAAGTTGATGTAATAGCCAGTAAGAAGTAGTAAAATTCAAGTTTTAGGTATCAATTACTGATTTTTAGCTGACTTTGGTGCCTTGGACATGAGCTAGGACCTTAACATTCTGCATGAAAGGAGGACTAGCAGGCGATTGGCACGGGAGAATGTGAAAAGTCTTCACATGTAGTAAAAACCCGAGAAATCCGTCCGTTTTCGTCATTTGTTATCGAATCGACTTAAAGCCAGATCGTCACATTGGCCGCTCTTCTCTCTGAAACGGTTGTACTTATCGTCTGCAAAGCTAAGTCGCGAGCTGCGGTATGCGGAGACACTAAAATCACCATAGTAGAACACAGATGAAGCTTCTAAGTTGATGTAATAGCCAGTAAGAAGTAGTACAATTCAAGTTTTAGGTATCGATTATTGACTTTTTAGCTATCTTTGGTGCCTTGGACATGAGCTAGGACCTTAAGATTCTGCATGAACGGAGGATTAGCAGCGGAGTTGCACGGGAGAATGTGAAAAGTGTTCATATGTAGTAAAAACCTGAGACACCCGTCCGTTTTCGTCATTTGTTATCGAATCGATTTAAAGCCAGATCGTCACATTGGCCGCTCTTCTCTCTGAAACGGTGGTACTTATCGTTTGCAAAGCTATGTCGCGTGCTGCGGTATGTTGAGACACTAAAAGCACCATAGTAGAACACAGATCAAGCTTCTAAGTTGATGTAATAGCCAGTAAGATGTAGTAAAATTCAAGTTTTAGGTATTGAATATTGAATTTTTAGCTGGCTTTGGTGCCTTGGACATGAGCTAGGACCTTAATATTCTGCATGAAAGGAGGACTAGCAGCCGAGTTGCACGGGAGAATGTGAAAAGTCTTCAAATGTAGTAAAAACCTGAGAAATACGTCCGTTTTCGTCATTTGTTATCGAATCGACTTAAAGCCAGATCGCCACATTGGCCGCTCTTCTCTCTGAAACAATTGTACTTATCGATTGCAAAGCTATGTCGCGTGCTGCGGTATGCGGAGACACTAAAAGCACCATAGTAGAACACAGATGAAGCTTCTAAGTTGATGTAAAAGCCAGTAAGAAGTAGTACAATTCAAGTTTTAGGTATTCAATATTGAATTTTTAGCTGGCTTTGGTGCCTTGGACATGAGCTAGGACGTTAAGATTCTGCATGAAAGGAGGATTAGCAGCGGAGTTGCACGGGAGAATGTGAAAAGTGTTCATATGTAGTAAAAACCTGAGACATCCGTCCGTTTTCGTCATTTGTTATCTTATCGACTTAAAGCCAGATCGTCACATTGGCCGCTCTTCTCTCTGAAACGGTTGTACTTATCGTCTGCAAAGCTATGTCGCGTGCTGCGGTATGCGGAGACTGTAAAAGTACCGTAGTAGAACACAGATGAAGCTTCTAAGTTGATGTAATAGCCAGTAAGATATAGTACAATTCAAGTTTTAGGTATCGATTATTGAATTTTTAGCTGGCATTGGTGCCTTGGACATGAGCTAGGACCTTAAGATTCTGCATGAAAGGCGGACTAGCAGCCGAGTTGCACGGGAGAAAGTGAAAAGTGTTCATATGTAGTAAAAACCTGAGAAATCCGTCCGTTTTTGTCATTTGTTATCGAATCGACTTAAAGCCAGATCGTCACATTGGCGGCTCTTCTCTCTGAAACGGTTGTACTTATCGTCTGTAAGGCTATGTCACGTGCTGCGGTATGCTGAGACACTACAAGCACCATAGTAGAACACATATGAAGCTTCTAAGTTGATGTAATAGCTACTAAGAAGTAGTAGAAATAAAGTTTTAGGTATCGGTTATTGACTTTTTACCCTTCTTTGGTGCCTTGGACATGAGCTAGGAAATGTAGATTTTGCAGGAAGGAGGAGTAGCAGCCGAGTTGCACGGGAGAATGTGAAAAGTGTTCATATGTAGTAGAAGCCTGAGAAATCCGTCCGTTTTCGTCATTTGTTATCGAATCGACTTAAAGCCAGATCGTCACATTGGCCGCTCTTCTCTCTGAAACGGTTGTACTTCTCGTCTGCAAAGCTATGTCGCGTGCTGCGGTATGCGGAGACAGTAAAAGCACCATAGTAGAACACAGATGAAGCTTCTAAGTTGATGTAATAGCCAGTAAGAAGTAGTACAATTCAAGTTTTAGGTATCGATTATTGACTTTTTGCTGGCTTTGGTGCCTTGGACATGAGCTAGGACCTTAAGATTCTGCAGGAAAGGAGGACTAGCAGCCGAGTTGCACGGGAGAATGTGAAAAGTGTTCATATGTAGTAAAAACCTGAGACATCCGTCCGTTTTCGTCATTTGTTATCGAATCGACTTAAAGCCAGATCGTTACATTGGCCTCTCTTATCTCTGAAACGCTTGAACTTATCGTCTGCAAAGCTATGTCGCGTGCTGCGGTATGCGGAGACAGTAAAAGCACCATAGTAGAACACAGATGAAGCTTCTAAGTTGATGTAATAGCCAGTAAGAAGCAGTACAATTCAAGTTTTAGGTATCGATTATTGACTTTTTAGCTGGCTTTGGTGCCTTGGACATGAGCTAGGACCTTAAGATTCTGCATGAAAGGAGGACTAGCAGCCGAGTTGCACGGGAGAATGTGAAAATTGTTCATATATAGTAAAAACCTGAGACATCCGTCCGTTTTCGTCATTTGTTATCGAATCGACTTAAAGCCAGATCGTAACATTGGCCGCTCTTCTCTCTGAAACGGTTGTACTTATCGTCTGCAAAGCTATGTCGCGTGCTGCGGTATGCGGAGACACTAAAATCACCATAGTAGAACACAGATGAAGCTTCTAAGTTGATGTAATAGCCAGTAAGAAGTAGTAAAATTCAAGTTTTAGGTATCAATTACTGATTTTTAGCTGACTTTGGTGCCTTGGACATGAGCTAGGACCTTAAAATTCTGCATGAAAGGAGGACTAGCAGGCGATTGGCACGGGAGAATGTGAAAAGTCTTCACATGTAGTAAAAACCCGAGAAATCCGTCCGTTTTCGTCATTTGTTATCGAATCGACTTAAAGCCAGATCGTCACATTGGCCGCTCTTCTCTCTGAAACGGTTGTACTTATCGTCTGCAAAGCTAAGTCGCGAGCTGCGGTATGCGGAGACACTAAAATCACCATAGTAGAACACAGATGAAGCTTCTAAGTTGATTTAATAGCCAGTAAGAAGTAGTACAATTCAAGTTTTAGGTATCGATTATTGACTTTTTAGCTATCTTTGGTGCCTTGGACATGAGCTAGGACCTTAAGATTCTGCATGAACGGAGGATTAGCAGCGGAGTTGCACGGGAGAATGTGAAAAGTGTTCATATGTAGTAAAAACCTGAGACACCCGTCCGTTTTCGTCATTTGTTATCGAATCGATTTAAAGCCAGATCGTCACATTGGCCGCTCTTCTCTCTGAAACGGTGGTACTTATCGTTTGCAAAGCTATGTCGCGTGCTGCGGTATGTTGAGACACTAAAAGCACCATAGTAGAACACAGATCAAGCTTCTAAGTTGATGTAATAGCCAGTAAGAAGTAGTAAAATTCAAGTTTTAGGTATTGAATATTGAATTTTTAGCTGGCTTTGGTGCCTTGGACATGAGCTAGGACCTTAATATTCTGCATGAAAGGAGGACTAGCAGCCGAGTTGCACGGGAGAATGTGAAAAGTCTTCAAATGTAGTAAAAACCTGAGAAATACGTCCGTTTTCGTCATTTGTTATCGAATCGACTTAAAGCCAGATCGCCACATTGGCCGCTCTTCTCTCTGAAACAATTGTACTTATCGATTGCAAAGCTATGTCGCGTGCTGCGGTATGCGGAGACTGTAAAAGTACCGTAGTAGAACACAGATGAAGCTTCTACGTTGATGTAATAGCCAGTAAGATATAGTACAATTCAAGTTTTAGGTATCGATTATTGACTTTTTAGCTGGCATTGGTGCCTTGGACATGAGCTAGGACCTTAAGATTCTGCATGAAATGCGGACTAGCAGCCGAGTTGCACGGGAGAAAGTGAAAAGTGTTCATATGTAGTAAAAACCTGAGAAATCCGTCCGTTTTCGTCATTTGTTATCGAATCGACTTAAAGCCAGATCGTCACATTGGCGGCTCTTCTCTCTGAAACGGTTGTACTTATCGTCTGTAAGGCTATGTCACGTGCTGCGGTATGCTGAGACACTACAAGCACCATAGTAGAACACATATGAAGCTTCTAAGTTGATGTAATAGCTACTAAGAAGTAGTAGAAATAAAGTTTTAGGTATCGGTTATTGACTTTTTACCCTTCTTTGGTGCCTTGGACATGAGCTAGGAAATGTAGATTTTGCAGGAAGGAGGAGTAGCAGCCGAGTTGCACGGGAAAATGTGAAAAGTGTTCATATGTAGTAGAAGCCTGAGAAATCCGTCCGTTTTCGTCATTTGTTATCGAATCGACTTAAAGCCAGATTGTCACATTGGCCGCTCTTCTCTCTGAAACGGTTGTACTTCTCGTCTGCAAAGCTATGTCGCGTGCTGCGGTATGCGGAGACAGTAAAAGCACCATAGTAGAACACAGATGAAGCTTCTAAGTTGATGTAATAGCCAGTAAGAAGTAGTACAATTCAAGTTTTAGGTGTCGATTATTGACTTTTTAGCTGGCTTTGGTGCCTTGGACATGAGCTAGGACCTTAAGATTCTGCATGAAAGGAGGACTAGCAGCCGAGTTGCACGGGAGAATGTGAAAAGTGTTCATATGTAGTAAAAATCTGAGACATCCGTCCGTTTTCGTCATTTGTTATCGAATCGACTTAAAGCCAGATCGTTACATTAGCCTCTCTTATCTCTGAAACGCTTGAACTTATCGTCTGCAAAGCTATGTCGCGTGCTGCGGTATGCGGAGACAGTAAAAGCACCATAGTAGAACACAGATGAAGCTTCTAAGTTGACGTAATAGCCAGTAAGATATAGTACAATTCAAGTTTTAGGTATCGATTATTGACTTTTAATTTGGCTTTGGTGCCTTGGACATGAGCTTGGTCCTTAAGATTCTGCATGAAAGGAGGATTAGCAGCGGAGTTCTACGGGAGAATATGAAAAGTGTTCATATGTGGTAAAAACCTAGACATCCGTCCGTTTTCGTTATTTGATATCGAATCGACTTAAAGCCAGATCGTCACATTGGCCGCTCTTCTCTCTGAAACGGTTGTACTTATCGTCTGCAAAGCTATGTCGCGTGCTGCGGTATGCGGACACACTGAATGCACCATAGTAGAACTCAGATGAAGCTTCTAAGTTGATGTAATACCCAGTAAGTAGTAGTACAATTACAGTTTTAGGTATCGGTTATTGACTTTTTACCCTTCTTTGGTGCTTTGGACACGTGCTAGGAACTTAAGATTTTGCATGAAGGAGGACTAGGAGCCGAGTTGCACGGGAGAATGTGAAAAGTGTTCAAATGTAGTAAAAACCTGAGAAATCCGTCCGTTTTCGTCATTTGTTATCGAATCGACTTAGCCAGATTTTCACATTGGCCGCTCTTCTCTCTGAAACACTTGTACTGGTATGCTGAGACACTAAAAGCACCATAGTAGAACACAGATCAAGCTTCTAAGTTGATGTAATAGCCAGTAAGAAGTAGTAAAATTCGAGTTTTAGGTATTGAATATTGAATTGTTTGCTGGATTTTGTGCCTTGGACATGAGCTAGGACCTTAATATTCAGCATGAAAGAAGGACTAGCAGCCGAGTTGCACGGGAGATTGTGAAAAGTGTTCAAATGTAGTAAAAACCTGAGAAATCCGTCCGTTTTCGTCATTTGTTATCGAATCGACTTAAAGCCAGATCGTCACATTGGCCGCTCTTCTCTCTGAAGCACTTGTACTTAACGTCTGCATAGCTATGTCGCGTGCTGCGGTATGCTGAGACACTAAAAGCACCATAGTAGAACACAGATCAAGCTTCTAAGTTGATGTAATAGCCAGTAAGAAGTAAAACAATTCGAGTTTTAGGTATTGAATATTGAATTTTTAGCTGGATTTTGTGCCTTGGACATTAGCCGGGAACTTAAGATTTTGCATGAAGGAGGACTAGCAGCCGAGTTGCACGGAAGAATGTGAAAAGTGTTCATATGTAGTAAAAACCCGAGAAATCCTTCCATCTTCGTCATTTGTTATCGAATCGACTTAAAGCCAGATCGTCACATTGGCCGCTCTTCTCTCTGAAACGGTTGTACTTATCGATTGCAATGCTATGTTGTGTGCTGCGGTATGCGGAGACACTAAAAGCACCATAGTAGAACACAGATGAAGCTTCTAAGTTGATGTAATAGCCAGTAAAAAGTAGTACAATTCAAGTTTTAGCTATCGGTTATTGACATTTTACCCTTCTTTGGTGCCTTGGACACGAGCTAGGAACTTAAGATTTTGCATGAAGGAGGACTAGCAGCCGAGGTGCACGGGAGAATGTAAAAAGTGTTCAAAAGTAGTAAAAACCTGAGAAATACGTCCGTTTTCGTCATTTGTTATCGAATCGACTTAAAGCCAGATCGTCACATTTTCCGATCTTCTCTCTGAAACGCTTGTACTTTTCGTCTGCAAAGCTATGTCGCGTGCTGCGGTATGCGGTGACACTAAAAGCACCATAGCAGAACACAGATGAAGCTTCTAAGTTGACGTAATAGCCAGTAAGATATAGTACAATTCAAGTTTTAGGTATCGATTATTGACTTTTAATTTGGCTTTGGTGCCTTGGACATGAGCTTGGTCCTTAAGATTCTGCATGAAAGGAGGATTAGCAGCGGAGTTCTACGGGAGAATATGAAAAGTGTTCATATGTGGTAAAAACCTAGACATCCGTCCGTTTTCGTTATTTGATATCGAATCGACTTAAAGCCAGATCGTCACATTCCCCGCTCTTCTCTCTGAAACGGTTGTACTAATCGTCTGCAAAACTATGTCGCGTGCTGAGGTATGCGGAGGAACTAAAAGCACCGTAGTAGAACACAGTTGAAGCTTCTAATTTGATGTAATAGCCAGTAAGAAGTAGTAGAATTCAAGTTTTAGGTATTGATTATGGACTTTTTAGCTGGCTTTGGTGCCTTGGATATGAGCTAGGACCTTAAGATTCTGCATGAAAGGAGGACTAGCAGCCGAGTTGCACGGGAGAATGTGAAAAGTGTTCATATGTAGTAAAAACCTGAGATCCGTCCGTTTTCGTCATTTGTTATCGAATCGACTTAAAGCCAGCTCGTCACATTTTCCGCTCTTCTCTCTGAAACGGTTGTACTTATCGTCTGCAAAGCTATGTCGCTTGCTGCGGTATGCGGAGACACTAAAAGCACCACAGTAGAACACAGATGAAGCTTCTAAGTTGATGTAATAGCCAGTAAGAAGTAGTACAATTCAAGTTTTAGGTATCGATTATTGAATTTTACCTGGCTTTGGTGCATTGGACATGAGCTAGGATCTTATGATTCTGCATGAAAGGAGGACTAGCAGCCGAGTTGCACGCGAGAATGAGAAAAGTGTTCATATGTAGTAAAAACCTGACAAATCCGTCCGCTTTCGTCATTTGTTATCGAATCTACTTAAAGCCAGATCGTCACATTGGCCGCTCTTGTCTCTGAAACGGTTGTACTTATCGATTGCAAAGCTATGTCGCGTGCTGCGGTAGGCTGAGACACTAAAAGCACCATAGTAGAACACAGATGAAGCTTCTAAGTTGATGTAATAGCCAGTAAGAAGTAGTACAATTCAAGTTTTAGGTATTGATTATGGACTTTTTAGCTGGCTTTGATGCCTTGGACATGAGCTAGGACCTTAAGATTCTGCACGACAGGAGGACTAGCAGCCGAGTTGCACGGGAGAATATGAAAAGTGTTCATATGTAGTAAAAACCTGAGAAATCGGTCCGTTTTCGTCATTTGTTATCGAATCGACTTAAAGCCAGATCGTCACATTTGCCGCTCTTCTCTCTGACACCGTTGTACTTATCGTCTGCAAAACTATTTCGCGTGCTGCGGTATGCTGAGACACTAAAAGCACCATAGTAGAACACAGATCAAGCTTCTAAGTTGATGTAATAGCCAGTAAGAAGTAGTAAAATTCAAGTTTTAGGTATTGAATATTGAATTTTTAGCTGGCTTTGGTGCCTTGGACATGAGCTAGGACCTTAATATTCTGCATGAAAGGAGGACTAGCAGCCGAGTTGCACGGGAGAATGTGAAAAGTCTTCAAATGTAGTAAAAACCTGAGAAATCCGTCCGTTTTCGTCATTTGTTATCGAATCGACTTAAAGCCAGATTTTCACATTGGCCGCTCTTCTCTCTGAAACACTTGTACTGGTATGCTGAGACACTAAAAGCACCATAGTAGAACACAGATCAAGCTTCTAAGTTGATGTAATAGCCAGTAAGAAGTAGTAAAATTCGAGTTTTAGGTATTGAATATTGAATTTTTTGCTGGATTTTGTGCCTTGGACATGAGCTAGGACCTTAATATTCAGCATGAAAGAAGGACTAGCAGCCGAGTTGCACGGGAGATTGTGAAAAGTGTTCAAATGTAGTAAAAACCTGAGAAATCCGTCCGTTTTCGTCATTTGTTATCGAATCGACTTAAAGCCAGATCGTCATATTGGCCGCTCTTCTCTCTGAAACACTTGTACTTAACGTCTGCAAAGATATGTCGCGTGCTGCGGTATGCTGAGACACTAAAAGCACCATAGTAGAACACAGATCAAGCTTCTAAGTTGATGTAATAGCCAGTAAGAAGTAAAACAATTCGAGTTTTAGGTATTGAATATTGAATTTTTAGCTGGATTTTGTGCCTTGGACATTAGCCGGGAACTTAAGATTTTGCATGAAGGAGGACCAGCAGCCGAGTTGCACGGAAGAATGTGAAAAGTGTTCATATGTAGTAAAAACCCGAGAAATCCTTCCATTTTCGTCATTTGTTATCGAATCGACTTAAAGCCAGATCGTCACATTGGCCGCTCTTCTCTCTGAAACGGTTGTACTTATCGATTGCAATGCTATGTTGTGTGCTGCGGTATGCGGAGACACTAAAAGCACCATAGTAGAACACAGATGAAGCTTCTAAGTTGATGTAATAGCCAGTAAAAAGTAGTACAATTCAAGTTTTAGCTATCGGTTATTGACATTTTACCCTTCTTTGGTGCCTTGGACACGAGCTAGGAACTTAAGATTTTGCATGAAGGAGGACTAGCAGCCAAGGT
This sequence comes from Schistocerca gregaria, assembly GCF_023897955.1. NCBI lineage: Eukaryota > Metazoa > Arthropoda > Insecta > Orthoptera > Acrididae > Schistocerca > Schistocerca gregaria. Next base: position 16,845,740 of record NW_026061824.1, on the reverse strand, counting down.
GCACGGGAGAATGTAAAAAGTGGTCAAAAGTAGTAAAAACCTGAGAAATACGTCCGTTTTCGTCATTTGTTATCGAATCGACTTAAAGCCAGATCGTCACATTTTCCGATCTTCTCTCTGAAACGCTTGTACTTTTCGTCTGCAAAGCTATGTCGCGTGCTGCGGTATGCGGTGACACTAAAAGCACCGTAGTAGAACACAGATGAAGCTTCTAAGTTGATGTAATAGCCAGTAAGAAGTAATCCAATTCAAGTTTTAGGTATCGATTATTGACTTTTTAGCTGGCTTTGGTGCCTTGGACATGAGCTAGGACCTTAAGATTCTGCATGAAAGGAGGACTAGCAGCCGAGTTGCACGGGAGAATGAGAAAAGTGTACATATGTAGTAAAAACCAGAGAAATCCGTCCGCTTTCGTCATTTGTTATCGAATCTACTTAAAGCAAGATCGTCACATTGGCCGCTCTTCTCTCTGAAACGGTTGTACTTATCGTCTACAAAGCTATGTCGCGTGCTGCGATATGCGGAGACTCTAAAAGCACCATAGTAGAACACAGATGAAGCTTCTAAGTTGATGTAATAGCCAGTAAGAAGTAGTACAATTGAAGTTTTAGGTATCGATTATTGACTTTTTAGCTGGCTTTGGTGCCTTGGACATGAGCTAGGACCTTAAGATTCTGCATGAAAGGAGGACTAGCAGCCGAGTTGCACGGGAAAATGTGAAAAGTGTTCAAATGTAGTAAAAACCTGAGAAATACGTCCGTTTTTGTCATTTGTTATCGAATCGACTTAAAGCCAAATCGTCACATTGGCCGCTCTTCTCTCTGAAACGGTTGTACTTATCGTCTGCAAAGCTATGTCGCGTGCTGCGGTATGCGGAGACACTAAAAGCACCATAGCAGAACACAGATGAAGCTTCTAAGTTGATGAAATACCCAGTAAGACGTAGTACAATTCAAGTTTTAGGTATCGATTATTGACTTTTTAGCTGGCTTTGGTGCCTTGGACATGAGCTAGGTCTTTAATATTCTGCATGAAAGGAGGACTAGCAGCCGAGTTGCACGGGAGAATGTGAAAAGTGTTCATATGTAGTAAAAACCTGAGAAATCCGTCCGTTTTCGTCATTTGTTATCGAATCGACTTAAAGCCAGATCGTCACATTGGCCGCTCTCCTCTCTGAATCGGTTGTACTTATCGTCTGCAAAGCTATGTCACGTGCAGCGGTATGCGGAGACACTAAAATCACCACAGTAGAATGCAGATGAAGCTTCTAAGTTGATGTAATATCCAGTAAGAAGTAGTACAATTAAAGTTTTAGGTATCGATTATTGACATTTTAGCTGGCTTTAGTGCCTCTGACATGAGCTAGGACCTTAAGATTCTGCATGAAAGGAAGACTAGCAGCCGAGTTGCACGCGAGAATGTGAAAAGTGTTCATATGTAGTAAAAATCTGAGAAATCGGTCCATTTTCGTCATTTGTTATCGAATCGACTTAAAGCCAGATCGTCACATTGGCCGCTCTTCTCTCTGAAACGGTTGTACTTATCGTCTGCAAAGCTATGTCGCGTGCTGCGGTATGCTGAGACAATAAAAGCACCATAGTAGAACACAGATCAAGCTTCTAAGTTGATGTAATAGCCAGGAAGAAGTAGTTTAATTCAATTTTATGTATCGATTATTGACTTTTTAGCTGGCTTTGGTGGCTTGGACATGAGGTAGGACCTTAACATTCTGCATGAAAGGAGGACTAGCAGCCGATTTGCACGGGAGAATGTGAAAAGTGTTCATATGTAGTAAAAACCTGAGAAATCCGTCCGTTTTCGTCATTTGTTATCAAATCGACTTAAAGCCAGATCGTCACATTGGCCGCTCTTGTCTCTGAAACGGTTGTACTTATCGATTGCAAAGCTATGTCGCGTGCTGCGGTATGCGGTGACACGAAAAGCACCATAGTAGAACACAGATGAAGCTTCTAAGTTGATGTAATAGCCAGTAAGAAGTAGTACAATTCAAGTTTTAGGTATCGATTACTGACTTTTTAGCTGGCTTTGGTGTCTTGGACATGAGCTAGGACCTTATGATTCTGCATGAAAGGAGGACTAGCAGTCGAGTTGCACGGGAGAATGAGAAAAGTGTTCATATGTAGTAAAAACCTGAGAAATCCGTCCACTTTCGTCATTTGTTATCGAATCGACTTAAAGCCAGATCGTCACATTGGCCGCTTTTCTCTCTGAAACGGTTGTACTTACCGTCTGCAAAGCTATGTCGCGTGCTGCGGTATGCGGAAACACTAAAAGCACCATAGTAGAACACAGATGAAGCTTCTAAGTTGATGTAATACCCAGTAAGACGTAGTACAATTCAAGTTTTAGGTATCGATTATTGACTTTATAGCTGGCTTTGGTGCCTTGGACATGACCTAGGACCTTAACATTCTGCATGAAAGGAGGACTAGCAGCCGAGTTGCACGGGAGAATGTGAAAAGTGTTCATATGTAGTAAAAACCTGAGAAATACGTCCGTTTTCGTCATTTGTTATCGAATCGACTTAAAGCCAGATCGTCACATTGGCCGCTCTCCTCTCTGAATCGGTTGTACTTATCGTCTGCAAAGCTATGTCGCTTGCTGCGGTATGCGGAGACACTAAAGGCACCACAGTAGAACACAGATGAAGCTTCTAAGTTGATGTAATAGCCAGTAAGAAGTAGTACAATTCAAGTTCTAGGTATCGATTATTGAATTTTGCCTGGCTTTGGTGCATTGGACATGAGCTAGGATCTTATGATTCTGCATGAAAGGAGGACTAGCAGCCGAGTTGCACGGGAGAATGAGAAAAGTGTTCATATGTAGTAAAAACCTGACAAATCCGTTCGCTTTCGTCATTTGTTATCGAATCTACTTAAGGCCAGATCGTCACATTGGCCGCTCTTGTCTCTGAAACGGTTGTACTTATCGATTGCAAAGCTATGTCGCGTGCTGCGTTATGCGGAGACACGAAAAGCACCATAGTAGAACACAGATGAAGCTTCTAAGTTGATGTAATAGCCAGTAAGACGTAGTACAATTAAAGTTTTAGGTATTGATTATGGACTTTTTAGCTGGCTTTGGTGCCTTGGACATGAGCTAGGACCTTAAGATTCTGCACGACAGGAGGACTAGCAGCCGAGTTGCACGGGAGAATATGAAAAGTGTTCATATGTAGTAAAAACCTGAGAAATCGGTCTGTTTTCGTCATTTGTTATCGAATCGACTTAAATCCAGATCGTCACATTGGCCGCTCTTCTCTCTGACACCGTTGTACTTATCGTCTGCAAAACTATTTCGCGTGCTGCGGTATGCTGAGACACTAAAAGCACCATAGTAGAACACAGATGAAGCTTCTAAGTTGATGTAATAGCCAGGAAGAAGTAGTACAATTCAATTTTAGGTATCGATTATTGACTTTTTAGCTGACTTTGGTGCCTCGGACATGAGGTAGGACCTTATGATTCTGCATGAAAGGAGGACTAGCAGTCGAGTTGCACGGGAGAATGAGAAAAGTGTTCATATGTAGTAAAAACCTGAGAAATCCGTCCACTTTCGTCATTTGTTATCGAATCGACTTAAAGCCAGATTGTCATATTGGCCGCTTTTCTCTCTGAAACGGTTGTACTTACCGTCTGCAAAGCTATGTCGCGTGCTGCGGTATGCGGAGACACTAAAAGCACCATAGTAGAACACAGATGAAGCTTCTAAGTTGATGTAATACCCAGTAAGACGTAGTACAATTCAAGTTTTAGGTATCGATTATTGACTTTATAGCTGGCTTTGGTGCCTTGGACATGACCTAGGACCTTAACATTCTGCATGAAAGGAGGACTAGCAGCCGAGTTGCACGGGAGAATGTGAAAAAAGTTCATATGTAGTAAAAACCTGAGAAATACGTCCGTTTCGGTCATTTGTTATCGAATCGACTTAATGCCAGATCGTCACATTGGCCGCTCTCCTCTCTGAATCGGTTGTACTTATCGTCTGCAAAGCTATGTCACGTGCTGCGGGATCTGGAGACACTAAAATCACCACAGTAGAACACAGATGAAGCTTCTAAGTTGATGTAATAACCAGTAAGAAGTAGTCCAATTCAAGTTTTAGGTATCGATTATTGACTTTTTAGCTGGCTTTGGTGCCTTGGACATTAGCTAGGACCTTAACATTCTGTATGAAAGGAGGACTAGCAGCCGAGTTGCACGGGAGAATGTGAAAAGTGTTCATATGTAGTAAAAACCTGAGAAATCCGTCCGTTTTCGTCATTTGTTATCGAATCGACTTAAAGCCAGATCGTCACATTTTCCGCTCTTCTCTCTGAAACGGTTGTACTTATCGTCTGCAAAGCAATGTCGCTTGCTGCGGTATGCGGAGACACTAAAAGCACCATAGTAGAACACAGATGAAGCTTCTAAGTTGATGTAATAGCCAGTAAGAAGTAGTACAATTCAAGTTTTAGGTATTGATTATGGACTTTTTAGCTGGCTTTGATGCCTTGGACATGAGCTAGGACCTTAAGATTCTGCACGACAGGAGGACTAGCAGCCGAGTTGCACGGGAGAATATGAAAAGTGTTCATATGTAGTAAAAACCTGAGAAATCGGTCCGTTTTCGTCATTTGTTATCGAATCGACTTAAAGCCAGATCGTCACATTGGCCGCTCTTCTCTCTGACACCGTTGTACTTATCGTCTGCAAAACTATTTCGCGTGCTGCGGTATGCTGAGACACTAAAAGCACCATAGTAGAACACAGATGAAGCTTCTAAGTTGATGTAATAGCCAGGAAGAATAGTACAATTCAATTTTAGGTATCGATTATTGACTTTTTAGCTGGCTTTGGTGCCTTGGACATGAGGTAGGACCTTAACATTCTGCATGATAGGAGGACTAGCAGCCGATTTGCACGGGAGAATGTGAAAAGTGTTCATATGTAGTAAAAACGTGAGAAATCCGTCCGTTGTCTTCATTTGTTATCGAATCGACTTAAAGCCAGATCGTCACATTGGCCGCTCTTCTCTCTGAAACGGTTGTACTTATCGTCTGCAAAGCTATGTCGCGTGCTGCGGTATGCGGAGACACTAAAAGCACCATAGTAGAACACAGATGAAGCTTCTAAGTTGATGTAATACCCAGTAAGACGTAGTACAATTCAAGTTTTAGGTATCGATTATTGACTTTTTAGCTGGCTTTGGTGCATTGGACATGAGCTAGGACCTTAAGATTCTGCATGAAAGGAGGACTAGCAGCCGAGTTGCACGGGAGAATGTGAAAAGTGTTCAAATGTAGTTAAAACTTGGGAAATCCGTCCGTTTTCGTCATTTGTTATCGAATCGACTTAAAGCCAGATCGTCACATTGGCCGCTCTTCACTCTGAAACGCTTGTACTTATCGTCTGCTAAGCTATGTCGCATGCTGCGGTATGCGGAGACACTAAAAGCACAATAGTAGAACACAGATGAATCTTCTAAGTTGATGTAATACCCAGTAAGAAGTAGTACAATTCAAGTTTTAGGTATCGATTATTTACTTTTTAGCTGGCTTTGGTGCCTTGGACATGAGCTAGGACCTCAAGATTCTGCATGAAAGGAGGACTAGCAGCCGAGTTGCACGGGAGAATGTGAAAATTGTTCATATGTAGTAAAAACCTGAGAAATCCGTCCGTTTTCGTCATTTGTTATCGAATCTACTTAAAGCCAGATCGTCACATTGGCCGCTCTTCTCTCTGAAACGCTTGTACTTATCATCTGCAAAGCTATGTCGCGTGCTGCGGTATGCGGAGACACTAAAATCACCATAGTAGAACACAGATGAAGCTTCTAAGTTGATGTAATAGCCAGTAAGATGTAGTACAATTCAAGTTTTAGGTATCGATTATTGACTTTTTAGCTGGCTTTGGTGCCTTGGACATGAGCTAGGACATTAAGATTCTGCATGAAATTAGGACTAGCAGCCGAGTTGCACGGGAGAATGAGAAAAGTTTTCATATGTAGTAAAAACCTGAGAAATCCGTCCGCTTTCGTCATTTGTTATCGAACCTACTTAAAGCCAGATCGTCACATTGGCCGCTCTTCTCTCTGAAACGGTTGTACTTATCGTCTACAAAGCTATGTCGCGTGCTGCGATATGCGGAGACACTAAAAGCACCATAGTTGAACAGAGATGAAGCTTCTAAGTTGATGTAATAGCCAGTAAGAAGTAGTACAATTAAAGTTTTAGGTATCGGTTATTGACTTTTTACCCTTCTTTGGGCCTTGGACACGAGCTAGGAACTTAAGATTTTGCATGATGGAGGACTAGCAGCCCAGTTGCGCGGGAGAATGTGAAAAGTGTTCATATGTAGTAAAAACCTGAGAAATCCGTCCGTTTTCGTCATTTGTTATCGAATCGACATCAAGCCAGATCGTCACGTTGGCCACTCTTCTCTCTGAAACGGTTGTACTTATCGTCTGCAAAGCTATGTCGCGTGCTGCGGTATGCTGAGACACTAAAAGCACCATAGTAGAACACAGATCAATCTTCTAAGTCGATGTAATAGCCAGTAAGAAGTAGAACAATTCAAGTTTTAGGTATTGAATATTGATCTTTAGCTGGCTTTGGTGCCTTGGACATGAGCTAGGACCTTAAGATTCAGCATGAAAGGAGGACTAGCAGCCGAGTTGCACGGGTGAATGTGAAAAGTGTTCATATGTAGTAAAAACCTGAGAAATCCGTCCATTTTCGTCATTTGTTATCGAACCGACTTAAAGCCAGATCGTCACATTGGCCGCTCTTCTCTCTCAAACGGTTGTACTTTACGTCTGCAAAACTATGTCGCGTGCTGCGGCATGCGGAGAATCTAAAAGCACCGTAGTAGAACAAAGATGAAGCTTCTAAGCTGATGTAATAGCCAGTAAGAAGTAGTACAATTCAAGTTTTAGGTATTGATTATTGACTTTTTAGCTGGCTTTGGTGCCTTGGACATGAGCTAGGACCTTAAGATTCTGCATGAAAGGAGGACTAGCAGCCGAGTTGCAAGGGAGAATGTGAAAACTGTTCATATGTAGTAAAAACCTGAGAAATCGGTCCGTTTTCGTCATTTGTTATCGAATCGACTTAAAGCCAGATCGTCACATTGGCCGCTCTACTCTCTGAAACGGTTGTACGTATCGTCTGCAAAGCTATGTCGCGTGCTGCGGTATGTGGAGACACTACAATCACCATAGTAGAACACAGATGAAGCTTCTAAGTTGATGTAATAGCCAGTAAGAAGTAGTACAATTCATGTTTTAGGTATCGATTATTGACTTTTTAGCTGGCTTTGGTGCCTTGGACATGAGCTAGGACCTTAAGACTCTGCATGAAAGGAGGACTAGCAGCCGAGTTGCACGGGAGAATGTGAAAAGTGTTCATATGTAGTAAAAACCTGAGAAATCCGTCCGTTTCCGTCATTTGTTATCGAATCGACTTAAAGCCAGGTCGTCACATTGGCCGCTCATCTCTCTGAAATGGTTGTACTTATCGTCTGCAAAGCTATGTCGCGTGCTGCGGTATGCGGAGACACTAAAATCACCATAGTAGAACACAGATGAAGCATCTAAGTTGATGTAATAGCCAGTAAGAAGTAATCCAATTCAAGTTTTAGCTATCGATTATTGACTTTTTAGCTGGCTTTGGTGACTTGGACATGTGCTACGACCTTAAGATTCTGCATGAAAGGAGGACTAGCAGCCGAGTTGCATGGGAGAATGTGAAAAGTGTTCATATGCAGTAAAAACCTGAGACATCCGTCCGTTTTCGTCATTTGTTATCGAATCGAATTAAAGCCAGATCGTCACATTGGCCGCTCTTCTCACTGAAACGGTTGTACTTATTGTCTGCAAAGCTATGTCACGTGCTGCGGTATGCGGAGACACTAAAATCACCACAGTAGAACACAGATGAAGCTTCTAAGTTGATGTAATATCCAGTAAGAAGTAGTACAATTCGAGTTTTAGGTATCGATTATTGACTTTTTAGCTGGCTTTGGTGCCTTGGACATGAGCTAGGACCTTAAGATTCTGCATGAAAGGAGGACTAGCAGCCGAGTTGCACGGGAGAATGTAAAAAGTGTTCATATGTAGTTAAAACCTGAGAAATCCGTCCGCTTTCTTCATTTGTTATCGAATCGACTTAAAGCCAGATCGTCACATTGGCCGCTCTTCTCTCTGAAACGCTTGTACCTATCGTCTGCAAAGCTATGTCGCGTGCTGCGGTATGCGGAGACACTAAAATCACCATAGTAGAACACAGATGAAGCATCTAAGTTGATGTAATAGCCAGTAAGAAGTAATCCAATTCAAGTTTTAGGTATCGATTATTTAGTTTTTAGCTGGCTTTGGTGCCTTGGTCATGAGCTAGGACCTTAAGATTCTGCATTAAAGGAGGACTAGCAGCCGAGTTGCATGGGAGAATGTGAAAAGTGTTCATATGTAGTAAAAACCTGAGAAATCCGTCCGTTTTCGTCATTTGTTATCGAATCGACTTAAAGCCAGATCGTCACATTGGCTGCTTTCTCTCTGAAACCGTTGCACTTATCGTCTGCAAAGCTATGTCGCGTGCTGCGGTATGCTGAGACACTAAAATCACCATAATAGAACACAGATGAAGCTTCTAAGTTGATGTAATAGCCAGTAAGAAGTAATCCAATTCAAGTTTTAGGTATCGATTATTGACTTTTTAGCTGGCTTTGGTGCCTTGGACATGAGCTAGGACCTTAAGATTCTGCATGAAAGGAGGACTAGCAGCCGAGTTGCACGGGAGAATGTGAAAAGTGTTCATATGCAGTAAAAAGCTGAGACATCCGTCCGTTATCGTCATTTGTTATCGAATCGACTTAAAGCCAGATCGTCACATTGACCGCTCTTCTCTCTGAAACGGTTGTACTTATCGTCTGCAAAGCTATGTCGCGTGCTGCGGTACGCGGACACACTAAAAGCACCATAGTAGAACACAGATGAAGCATCTAAGTTGATGTAATAACCAGTAAGAAGTAATCCAATTCAATTTTTAGGTATTGAATATTGACCTTTTAGCTGGCTTTGGTGCCTTGGACATGAGCTAGGACCTTAAGATTCTGCATTAAAGGAGGACTAGCTGCCGAGTTGGACGGGTGAATGTGAAAAGTGTTCATATGTAGTAAAAACCTGAGAAATCCGTCCGTTTTCGCCATTTGTTATCGAATCGACTTAAAGCCAGATCGTCACATTGGCCGCTCTTCTCTCTGAAACGGTTGTACTTATCGTCTGCAAAGCTATGTCGCGTGTTGCCGTAGGCGGAAACAGGAAAAGCACCATAGTAGAACACAGATGAAGCTTCTAAGTTGATGTAATAGCCAGTAAGAAGTAGTCCAATTCAAGATTTAGGTATCGATTATTGACTTTTTAGCTGGGTTTGGTGCCTTGGACATGAGCTGGGACCTTACGATTCTGCATGAAACTAGGACTAGCAGCCGAGTTGCACGGGAGAATGTGAAAAGTGTTCATATGTAATAAAAACCTTAAAAATCCGTCCGTTTTCGTCATTTGTTATCGAATCGACTTAAAGCCAGATCGTCACATTGGCTGCTCTTCTCTCTGAAACGGTTGCACTTATCGTCAGCAAAGCTATGTCGCGTGCTGCGGTATGCGGAGACACTAAAATCACCATAGTAGAACACAGATGAAGCATCTAAGTTGATGTAATAGCCAGTAAGAAGTAATCCAATTCAAGTTTTAGGTATCGATTATTGACTTTTTAGCTGGCTTTGGTGCCTTGGACATGAGCTAGGACCTTAAGATTCTGCATGAAAGGAGGACTAGCAGCCGAGTTGCACGGGAGAATGTGAAAAGTGTTCATATGCAGTAAAAAGCTGAGACATCCGTCCGTTTTCGTCATTTGTTATCGAATCGACTTAAAGCCAGATCGTCACATTGGCCGCTCTTCTCTCTGAAACGGTTGTACTTATCGTCTGCAAAGCTATGTCGCGTGCTGCGGTATGCGGACACACTAAAAGCATCATAGTAGAACACAGATGAAGCTTCTAAGTTGATGTAATAGCCAGTAAGAAGAAATAAAATTCAAGTTTTATGTATCGGTTATTGACTTTTTACCCTTCTTTGGTGCCTTGGACACGAGCTAGAAACTTAAGATTTTGCATAAGGAGGACTAGCAGCCGAGTTGCACGGGAGAATGTGAAAAGTGTTCATATGTAGTAAAAACCTGAGAAATCCGTCCGTTTTCGTCATTCGTTATCGAATCGACTTAAAGCCAGATCGTCACATTGGCCGCTCTTCTCTCTGAAACGGTTGTACTTATCGTCTGCACAGCTATGTCGCGTGCTGCGGTATGCGGAGACACTAAAAGCACCATAGTAGAACACAGATGAAGCTTCTAAGTTGATGTAATAGCCAGTAAGAAGTAGTAGAATTCAAGTTTTAGGTATCGATTATTGACTTTTTGCTGGCTTTGGTGCCTTGGACATGAGCTAGGACCTTAAGATTCTGCATGAAAGGAGGACTAGCAGCCGAGTTGCACGGGAGAATGTGAAACGTGTTCATATGTAGTAACAACCTGAGACATCCGTCCGTTTTCGTCATTTGTTATCGAATCGACTTAAAGCCAGATCGTCACATTGGCCGCTCTTCTCTCTGAAACGGTTGTACTTATCGTCTTCAAAGGTATGTCGCATGTTGCCGTAGGCGGAAACAGGAAAAGCACCATAGTAGAACACAGATGAAGCTTCTAAGTTGATGTAATAGCCAGTAAGAAGTAGTCCAATTCAAGATTTAGGTATCGATTATTGACTTTTTAGCTGGGTTTTGGTGCCTTGGACATGAGGTAGGACCTTAATATTCTGCATGAAAGGAGGACTAGCAGCCGAGTTGCATGGGGGAATGTGAAAAGTGTTCATATGTAGTAAAAACCTGAGAAATCCGTCCGTTTTCGTAATTTGTTATCGAATCGACTTAAAGCCAGATCGTCACATTGGCTTCTCTTCTCTCTGAAACGGTTGTACTTATCGTCTGCAAAGCTATGTCGCGTGCTGCGGTATGCTGAGACACTAAAATCACCATAATAGAACACAGATGAAGCTTCTAAGTTGATGTAATAGCCAGTAAGAAGTAATCCAATTCAAGTTTTAGGTATCGATTATTGACTTTTTAGCTGGCTTTGGTGCCTTGGACATGAGCTAGGACCTTAAGATTCTGCATGAAAGGAGGACTAGCAGCCGAGTTGCACGGGAGAATGTGAAAAGTGTTCATATGCAGTAAAAAGCTGAGACATCCGTCCGTTATCGTCATTTGTTATCGAATCGACTTAAAGCCAGATCGTCACAATGACCGCTCTTCTCTCTGAAACGGTTGTACTTATCGTCTGCAAAGCTATGTCGCGTGCTGCGGTACGCGGACACACTAAAAGCACCATAGTAGAACACAGATGAAGCATCTAAGTTGATGTAATAACCAGTAAGAAGTAATCCAATTCAAGTTTTAGGTATTGAATATTGACCTTTTAGCTGGCTTTGGTGCCTTGGACATGAGCTAGGACCTTAAGATTCTGCATTAAAGGAGGACTAGCAGCCGAGTTGGACGGGTGAATGTGAAAAGTGTTCATATGTAGTAAAAACCTGAGAAATCCGTCCGTTTTCGCCATTTGTTATCGAATCGACTTAAAGCCAGATCGTCACATTGGCCGCTCTTCTCTCTGAAACGGTTGTACTTATCGTCTGCAAAGCTATGTCGCGTGTTGCCGTAGGCGGAAACAGGAAAAGCACCATAGTAGAACACAGATGAAGCTTCTAAGTTGATGTAATAGCCAGTAAGAAGTAGTCCAATTCAAGATTTAGGTATCGATTATTGACTTTTTAGCTGGGTTTGGTGCCTTGGACATGAGCTGGGACCTTACGATTCTGCATGAAACTAGGACTAGCAGCCGAGTTGGACGGGAGAATGTGAAAAGTGTTCATATGTAATAAAAACCTTAAAAATCCGTCCGTTTTCGTCATTTGTTATCGAATCGACTTAAAGCCAGATCGTCACATTGGCTGCTCTTCTCTCTGAAACGGTTGCACTTATCGTCAGCAAAGCTATGTCGCGTGCTGCGGTATGCGGAGACACTAAAATCACCATAGTAGAACACAGATGAAGCATCTAAGTTGATGTAATAGCCAGTAAGAATTAATCCAATTCAAGTTTTAGGTATCGATTATTGACTTTTTAGCTGGCTTTGGTGCCTTGGACATGAGCTAGGACCTTAAGATTCTGCATGAAAGGAGGACTAGCAGCCGAGTTGCACGGGAGAATGTGAAAAGTGTTCATATGCAGTAAAAAGCTGAGACATCCGTCCGTTTTCGTCATTTGTTATCGAATCGACTTAAAGCCAGATCGTCACATTGGCCGCTCTTCTCTCTGAAACGGTTGTACTTATCGTCTGCAAAGCTATGTCGCGTGCTGCGGTATGCGGACACACTAAAAGCATCATAGTAGAACACAGATGAAGCTTCTAAGTTGATGTAATAGCCAGTAAGAAGAAATAAAATTCAAGTTTTATGTATCGGTTATTGACTTTTTACCCTTCTTTGGTGCCTTGGACACGAGCTAGAAACTTAAGATTTTGCATGAAGGAGGACTAGCAGCCGAGTTGCACGGGAGAATGTGAAAAGTGTTCATATGTAGTAAAAACCTGAGAAATCCGTCCGTTTTCGTCATTCGTTATCGAATCGACTTAAAGCCAGATCGTCACATTGACCGCTCTTCTCTCTGAAACGGTTGTACTTATCGTCTGCACAGCTGTGTCGCGTGCTGCGGTATGCGGAGACACTAAAAGCACCATAGTAGAACACAGATGAAGCTTCTAAGTTGATGTAATAGCCAGTAAGAAGTAGTAGAATTCAAGTTTTAGGTATCGATTATTGACTTTTTGCTGGCTTTGGTGCCTTGGACATGAGCTAGGACCTTAAGATTCTGCATGAAAGGAGGACTAGCAGCCGAGTTGCACGGGAGAATGTGAAACGTGTTCATATGTAGTAACAACCTGAGACATCCGTCCGTTTTCGTCATTTGTTATCGAATCGACTTAAAGCCAGATCGTCACATTGGCCGCTCTTCTCTCTGAAACGGTTGTACTTATCGTCTTCAAAGGTATGTCGCATGTTGCCGTAGGCGGAAACAGGAAAAGCACCATAGTAGAACACAGATGAAGCTTCTAAGTTGATGTAATAGCCAGTAAGAAGTAGTCCAATTCAAGATTTAGGTATCGATTATTGACTTTTTAGCTGGGTTTTGGTGCCTTGGACATGAGGTAGGACCTTAATATTCTGCATGAAAGGAGGACTAGCAGCCGAGTTGCATGGGGGAATGTGAAAAGTGTTCATATGTAGTAAAAACCTGAGAAATCCGTCCGTTTTCGTAATTTGTTATCGAATCGACTTAAAGCCAGATCGTCACATTGGCTTCTCTTCTCTCTGAAACGGTTGTACTTATCGTCTGCAAAGCTATGTCGCGTGCTGCGGTATGCGGAGACACTAAAAGCACCATAGTAGAACACAGATGAAGCTTCTAAGTTGATGTAATAGCCAGTAAGAAGTAGTCCAATTCAAGATTTAGGTATCGATTATTGACTTTTTAGCTGGCTTTGGTGCCTTGGACATGAGCTAGGACCTTAATATTCTGCATGAAAGGAGGACTAGCAGCCGAGTTGCATGGGGGAATGTGAAAAGTGTTCAAATGTAGTAAAAACCTGAGAAATACGTCCGTTTTCGTCATTTGTTATCGAATCGACTTAAAGCCAGATCGTCACATTGGCCGCTCTTCTCTCTGAAACGGATGTACTTATCGTCTGCAAAGCTATGTCGCGTGCTGCGGTATGCGGACACACTAAAAGCACCATAGTAGAACACAGATGAAGCTTCTAAGTTGATGTAATAGCCAGTAAGAAGAAATGAAATTCAAGTTTTATGTATCGGTTATTGACTTTTTACCCTTCTTTGGTGCCTTGGACACGAGCTAGAAACTTAAGATTTTGCATGAAGGAGGACTAGCAGCCGAGTTGCACGGGAGAATGTGAAAAGTGTTCATATGTAGTAAAAACCTGAGAAATCCGTCCGTTTACGTCATTTGTTATCGAATCGACTTAAAGCCAGATCGTCACATTGGCCGCTCTTCTCTCTGAAACGCTTGTACCTATCGTCTGCAAAGCTATGTCGCGTGCTGCGGTATGCGGAGACACTAAAATCACCATAGTAGAACACAGATGAAGCATCTAAGTTGATGTAATAGCCAGTAAGAAGTAATCCAATTCAAGTTTTAGGTATCGATTATTGAGTTTTTAGCTGGCTTTGGTGCCTTGGTCATGAGCTAGGACCTTAAGATTCTGCATTAAAGGAGGACTAGCAGCCGAGTTGCATGGGAGAATGTGAAAAGTGTTCATATGTAGTAAAAACCTGAGAAATCCGTCCGATTTCGCCATTTGTTATCGAATCGACTTAAAGCCAGATCGTCACATTGGCCGCTCTTCTCTCTGAAACGGTTGTACTTATCGTCTGCAAAGCTATGTCGCGTGTTGCCGTAGGCGGAAACAGGAAAAGCACCATAGTAGAACACAGATGAAGCTTCTAAGTTGATGTAATAGCCAGTAAGAAGTAGTCCAATTCAAGATTTAGGTATCGATTATTGACTTTTTAGCTGGGTTTGGTGCCTTGGACATGAGCTAGGACCTTACGATTCTGCATGAAACTAGGACTAGCAGCCGAGTTGCACGGGAGAATGTGAAAAGTGTTCATATGTAATAAAAACCTTAAAAATCCGTCCGTTTTCGTCATTTGTTATCGAATCGACTTAAAGCCAGATCGTCACATTGGCTGCTCTTCTCTCTGAAACGGTTGCACTTATCGTCAGCAAAGCTATGTCGCGTGCTGCGGTATGCGGAGACACTAAAATCACCATAGTAGAACACAGATGAAGCTTCTAAGTTGATGTAATAGCCAGTAAGAAGTAATCCAATTCAAGTTTTAGGTATCGATTATTGACTTTTTAGCTGGCTTTGGTGCCTTGGACATGAGCTAGGACCTTAAGATTCTGCATGAAAGGAGGACTAGCAGCCGAGTTGCACGGGAGAATGTGAAAAGTGTTCATATGCAGTAAAAAGCTGAGACATCCGTCCGTTTTCGTCATTTGTTATCGAATCGACTTAAAGCCAGATCGTCACATTGGCCGCTCTTCTCTCTGAAACGGTTGTACTTATCGTCTGCAAAGCTATGTCGCGTGCTGCGGTATGCGGACACACTAAAAGCATCATAGTAGAACACAGATGAAGCTTCTAAGTTGATGTAATAGCCAGTAAGAAGAAATAAAATTCAAGTTTTATGTATCGGTTATTGACTTTTTACCCTTCTTTGGTGCCTTGGACACGAGCTAGAAACTTAAGATTTTGCATGAAGGAGGACTAGCAGCCGAGTTGCACGGGAGAATGTGAAAAGTGTTCATATGTAGTAAAAACCTCAGAAATCCGTCCGTTTTCGTCATTCGTTATCGAATCGACTTAAAGCCAGATCGTCACATTGGCCGCTCTTCTCTCTGAAACGGTTGTACTTATCGTCTGCACAGCTATGTCGCGTGCTGCGGTATGCGGAGACACTAAAAGCACCATAGTAGAACACAGATGAAGCTTCTAAGTTGATGTAATAGCCAGTAAGAAGTAGTAGAATTCAAGTTTTAGGTATCGATTATTGACTTTTTGCTGGCTTTGGTGCCTTGGACATGAGCTAGGACCTTAAGATTCTGCATGAAAGGAGGACTAGCAGCCGAGTTGCACGGGAGAATGTGAAACGTGTTCATATGTAGTAACAACCTGAGACATCCGTCCGTTTTCGTCATTTGTTATCGAATCGACTTAAAGCCAGATCGTCACATTGGCCGCTCTTCTCTCTGATACGGTTGTACTTATCGTCTTCAAAGGTATGTCGCATGTTGCCGTAGGCGGAAACAGGAAAAGCACCATAGTAGAACACAGATGAAGCTTCTAAGTTGATGTAATAGCCAGTAAGAAGTAGTCCAATTCAAGATTTAGGTATCGATTATTGACTTTTTAGCTGGGTTTTGGTGCCTTGGACATGAGGTAGGACCTTAATATTCTGCATGAAAGGAGGACTAGCAGCCGAGTTGCATGGGGGAATGTGAAAAGTGTTCAAATGTAGTAAAAACCTGAGAAATCCGTCCGTTTTCGTCATTTGTTATCGAATCGACTTAAAGCCAGATCGTCACATTGGCCGCTCTTCTCTCTGAAACGGTTGTACTTATCGTCTGCAAAGCTATGTCGCGTGCTGCGGTATGCGGAGACACTAAAAGCACCATAGTAGAACACAGATGAAGCTTCCAAGTTGATGTAATAGCCAGTAAGAAGTAGTACAATTCAAGTTTTAGGTATTGAATATGGAACTTTTAGCTGGCTTTGGTGCCTTGGACATGACCTAGGACCTTAAGATTCTGCATGAAAGGAGGACTAGCAACCGAGATGCACGGGAGAATGTGAAAAGTGTTCATATGTAGTAAAAACCTTAGAAATCCGTCCGTTTTCGTCATTTGTTATCGAATCGACTTAAAGCGAGATTGTCACATTGGCCGCTCTTCTCTCTGAAACGCTTGTACCTATCGTCTGCAAAGCTATGTCGCGTGCTGCGGTATGCGGAGACACTAAAATCACCATAGTGGAACACACATGAAGCATCTAAGTTGATGTAATAGCCAGTAAGAAGTAATCCAATTCAAGTTTTAGGTATCGATTATTGACTTTTTAGCTGGCTTTGGTGCCTTGGACATGAGCTAGGACCTTAAGGTTCTGCATTAAAGGAGGACTAGCAGCCGAGTTGCATGGGAGAATGTGAAAAGTGTTCATATGTAGTAAAAACCTGAGAAATCCGTCCGTTTTCGTAATTTGTTATCGAATCGACTTAAAGCCAGATCGTCACATTGGCTGCTCTTCTCTCTGAAACGGTTGTACTTATCGTCTGCAAAGCTATGTCGCGTGCTGCGGTATGCGGAGACACTAAAAGCACCATAGTAGAACACAGATGAAGCTTCTAAGTTGATATAATAGCCAGTAAGAAGTAGTGGAATTCATGTTTTAGGTATCGATTATTGACTTTTTAGCTGGCTTTGGTGCCTTGGACATGAGCTAGGACCTTAAGATTCTGCATGAAAGGAGGACTAGCAGCCGAGTTGCACGGGAGAATGTGAAACGTGTTCATATGTAGTAAAAACCTGAGACATCCGTCCGTTTTCGTCATTTGTTATCGAATCGACTTAAAGCCAGATCGTCACATTGGCCGCTCTTCTCACTGAAACGGTTGTACTTATCGCCTGCGAAGCTATGTCACGTGCTGCGGTATGCGGAGACACTAAAATCACCACAGTAGAACACAGATGAATCTTCTAAGTTGATGTAATAGCCAATAAGAAGTAGTACAATTAAAGTTTTAGGTATCGATTATTGACTTTTTAGCTGGCTTTGGTGCCTTGGACATGAGCTAGGACCTTAAGATTCTCCAATAAAGGAGGACTAGCAGCCGAGTTGCACGGGAGAATGTGAAAAGTGTTCATATGTGGTAAAAACCTGAGAAATTAATCCGTTTTCGTCATTTGTTATCGAATCGACTTAAAGCCAGATGGTCACATTGGCCGCTCTTCTCTCTGAAACGGTTGTACTTATCGTCTGCAAAGCTATGACGCGTGTTGCCGTAGGCGGAAACAGGAGAAGCACCATAGTAGAACACAGATGAAGCTTCTAAGTTGATGTAATAGCCAGTAAGAAGTAGTCCACTTCAAAATTTAGGTATCGATTATTGACTTTTTAGCTGGCTTTGGTGCCTTGGACATGAGCTAGGACCTTAAGATTCTGCATGAAAGGGGGACTAGCAGCCCAGTTGCACGGGAGAATGTGAAAAGTTTTCATATCTGGTAAAAACCTAAGAAATTCGTCCGTTTTCGTCATTTGTTATCGAATCGACTTAAAGCCAGATCGCCACATTGGCCGCTCTTCTCTCTGAAACGGTTGTACTTATCGTCTGCAAAGCTATGTCGCGTGCTGCGGTATGCGGAGACACTAAAAGCACCATAGTAGAACGCAGATGAAGCTTCTAAGTTGACGTAATAGCCAGGAAGAAGTAGTACAATTCAAGTTTTAGGTATCGATTATTAACTTTTTAGCTGGCTTTGGTGCCTTGGACAAAAGCTAGGACCTTAACATTCTGTATGAAAGGAATACTAGCAGCCGATTTGCATGGGAGAATGTGAAAAGTGTTAATATGTAGTAAAAACCCGAGAAATCCGTCCGTTTTCGTCATTTGTTATCGAATCGACTTAAAGCCAGATCGCCACATTGGCCGCTCTTCTCTCTGAAACGGTTGTACTTATCGTCTGCAAAGCTATGTCGCGTGCTGCGGTATGCGGAGACACTAAAATCACCATAGTAGAACACAGATGAAGCATCTAAGTTGATGTAATAGCCAGTAAGAAGTAATCCAATTCAAGTTTTAGGTATCGATTATTGACTTTTTAGCTGGCTTTGGTGCCTTGGACATGAGCTAGGACCTTAAGATTCTGCATGAAAGGAGGACTAGCAGCCGAGTTGCACGGGAGAATGTGAAAAGTGTTCATATGCAGTAAAAAGCTGAGACATCCGTCCGTTTTCGTCATTTGTTATCGAATCGACTTAAAGCCAGATCGTCACATTGGCCGCTCTTCTCTCTGAAACGGTTGTACTTATCGTCTGCAAAGCTATGTCGCGTGCTGCGGTATGCGGACACACTAAAAGCACCATAGTAGAACACAGATGAAGCTTCTAAGTTGATGTAATAGCCAGTAAGAAGAAATAAAATTCAAGTTTTATGTATCGGTTATTGACTTTTTACCCTTCTTTGGTGCCTTGGACACGAGCTAGAAACTTAAGATTTTGCATGAAGGAGGACTAGCAGCCGAGTTGCACGGGAGAATGTGAAAAGTGTTCATATGTAGTAAAAACCTGAGAAATCCGTCCGTTTACGTCATTTGTTATCGAATCGACTTAAAGCCAGATCGTCACATTGGCCGCTCTTCTCTCTGAAACGGTTGTACTTATCGTCTGCACAGCTATGTCGCGTGCTGCGGTATGCGGAGACACTAAAAGCACCATAGTAGAACACAGATGAAGCTTCTAAGTTGATGTAATAGCCAGTAAGAAGTAGTAGAATTCAAGTTTTAGGTATCGATTATTGACTTTTTGCTGGCTTTGGTGCCTTGGACATGAGCTAGGACCTTAAGATTCTGCATGAAAGGAGGACTAGCAGCCGAGTTGCACGGGAGAATGTGAAACGTGTTCATATGTAGTAAAAACCTGAGACATCCGTCCGTTTTCGTCATTTGTTATCGAATCGACTTAAAGCCAGATCGTCACATTGGCCGCTCTTCTCTCTGAAACGGTTGTACTTATCGTCTTCAAAGGTATGTCGCATGTTGCCGTAGGCGGAAACAGGAAAAGCACCATAGTAGAACACAGATGAAGCTTCTAAGTTGATGTAATAGCCAGTAAGAAGTAGTCCAATTCAAGATTTAGGTATCGATTATTGACTTTTTAGCTGGTTTTGGTGCCTTGGACATGAGGTAGGACCTTAATATTCTGCATGAAAGGAGGACTAGCAGCCGAGTTGCATGGGGGAATGTGAAAAGTGTTCAAATGTAGTAAAAACCTGAGAAATCCGTCCGTTTTCGTCATTTGTTATCGAATCGACTTAAAGCCAGATCGTCACATTGGCCGCTCTTCTCTCTGAAACGGTTGTACTTATCGTCTGCAAAGCTATGTCGCGTGCTGCGGTATGCGGAGACACTAAAAGCACCATAGTAGAACACAGATGAAGCTTCCAAGTTGATGTAATAGCCAGTAAGAAGTAGTACAATTCAAGTTTTAGGTATTGAATATGGAACTTTTAGCTGGCTTTGGTGCCTTGGACATGAGCTAGGACCTTAAGAATCTGCATGAAAGGAGGACTAGCAGCCGAGATGCACGGGAGAATGTGAAAAGTGTTCATATGTAGTAAAAACCTTAGAAATCCGTCCGTTTTCATCATTTGTTATCGAATCGACTTAAAGCGAGATTGTCACATTGGCCGCTCTTCTCTCTGAAACGCTTGTACCTATCGTCTGCAAAGCTATGTCGCGTGCTGCGGTATGCGGAGACACTAAAATCACCATAGTGGAACACACATGAAGCATCTAAGTTGATGTAATAGCCAGTAAGAAGTAATCCAATTCAAGTTTTAGGTATCGATTATTGACTTTTTAGCTGGCTTTGGTGCCTTGGACATGAGCTAGGACCTTAAGGTTCTGCATTAAAGGAGGACTAGCAGCCGAGTTGCATGGGAGAATGTGAAAAGTGTTCATATGTAGTAAAAACCTGAGAAATCCGTCCGTTTTCGTAATTTGTTATCGAATCGACTTAAAGCCAGATCGTCACATTGGCTGCTCTTCTCTCTGAAACGGTTGTACTTATCGTCTGCAAAGCTATGTCGCGTGCTGCGGTATGCGGAGACACTAAAAGCACCATAGTAGAACACAGATGAAGCTTCTAAGTTGATATAATAGCCAGTAAGAAGTAGTGGAATTCATGTTTTAGGTATCGATTATTGACTTTTTAGCTGGCTTTGGTGCCTTGGACATGAGCTAGGACCTTAAGATTCTGCAAGAAAGGAGGACTAGCAGCCGAGTTGCACGGGAGAATGTGAAACGTGTTCATATGTAGTAAAAACCTGAGACATCCGTCCGTTTTCGTCATTTGTTATCGAATCGACTTAAAGCCAGATCGTCACATTGGCCGCTCTTCTCTCTGAAACGGTTGTACTTATCGCCTGCGAAGCTATGTCACGTGCTGCGGTATGCGGAGACACTAAAATCACCACAGTAGAACACAGATGAATCTTCTAAGTTGATGTAATAGCCAATAAGAAGTAGTACAATTAAAGTTTTAGGTATCGATTATTGACTTTTTAGCTGGCTTTGGTGCCTTGGACATGAGCTAGGACCTTAAGATTCTCCAATAAAGGAGGACTAGCAGCCGAGTTGCACGGGAGAATGTGAAAAGTGTTCATATGTGGTAAAAACCTGAGAAATTAATCCGTTTTCGTCATTTGTTATCGAATCGACTTAAAGCCAGATGGTCACATTGGCCGCTCTTCTCTCTGAAACGGTTGTACTTATCGTCTGCAAAGCTATGACGCGTGTTGCCGTAGGCGGAAACAGGAGAAGCACCATAGTAGAACACAGATGAAGCTTCTAAGTTGATGTAATAGCCAGTAAGAAGTAGTCCACTTCAAAATTTAGGAATCGATTATTGACTTTTTAGCTGGCTTTGGTGCCTTGGACATGAGCTAGGACCTTAAGATTCTGCATGAAAGGAGGACTAGCAGCCGAGTTGCACGGGAGAATGTGAAAAGTTTTCATATGTAGTAAAAACCTAAGAAATTCGTCCGTTTTCGTCATTTGTTATCGAATCGACTTAAAGCCAGATCGCCACATTGGCCGCTCTTCTCTCTGAAACGGTTGTACTTATCGTCTGCAAAGCTATGTCGCGTGCTGCGGTATGCGGAGACACTAAAAGCACCATAGTAGAACGCAGATGAAGCTTCTAAGTTGACGTAATAGCCAGGAAGAAGTAGTACAATTCAAATTTAGGTATCGATTATTAACTTTTTAGCTGGCTTTGGTGCCTTGGACAAAAGCTAGGACCTTAACATTCTGTATGAAAGGAATACTAGCAGCCGATTTGCATGGGAGAATGTGAAAAGTGTTAATATGTAGTAAAAACCCGAGAAATCCGTCCGTTTTCGTCATTTGTTATCGAATCGACTTAAAGCCAGATCGTCAAATTAGCCGCTCTTCTCTCTGAAACGGTTGTACTTATCGATTGCAAAGCTATGTCGCGTGCTGCGGTATGCGGAGACACTAAAAGCACCATAGTAGAACACAGATGAAGCTTCTAAGTTGATGTAATAGCCAGTAAGAAGTAGTACAATTCATGTTTTAGGTATCGATTATTGACTTTTTAGCTAGCTTTGGTGCCTTGGACATGAGCTAGGACCTTATGATTCTGCATGAAAGGAGGACTAGCAGCCGAGTTGCACGGGAGAATGTGAAAAGTGTTCATATGTAGTAAAAACCTGAGAAATCCGTCCGTTTTCGTCATTTGTTATCGAATCAACTTAAAGCAAGATCGTCACATTGGCCGCTCGTCTCTCTGAAACGGTTGTACTTATCGTCTACAAAGCTATGTCGCGTGCTGCGATATGCAGAGACACTAAAAGCACCATAGTAGAACACAGATGAAGCTTCTAAGTTGATGTAATAGCCAGTAAGAAGTAGTACAATTAAAGTTTTATGTATTGGTTATTGACTTTTTACCCTTCTTTGGTGCCTTGGACACGATCTAGGAACTTAAGATTTTGCATGAAGGAGGACTAGCAGCCGAGTTGCACGGGAGAATGTGAAAAGTGTCCATATGTAGTAAAAACCTGAGAAATCCGTCCGTTTTCGTCATTTGTTATCGAATCGACTTAAAGCCAGATCGTCACATTGGCCGCTCTTCTCTCTGAAACGGTTGTACTTATCGTCTGCAAAGCTATGTCGCGTGTTGCGGTACGCTGAGACACTAAAAGCACCATAGTAGAACACAGATGAAGCTTCTAAGTTGATGTAATAGCCAGTAAGAAGTACTACAATTAAAGTTTTAGGTATCAGTTAATGACTTTTTACCCTTCTTTGGTGCCTTGGACACGAGCTAGGAAATTAAGATTTTGCATGAAGGAGGACTATCAGCCGAGTTGCACGGGAGAATGTGAAAAGTGTCCATATGTAGTAAAAACCTGAGAAATCCGTCCGATTTCGTCATTTGTTATCGAATCGACTTAAAGCCAGATCGTCAGATTTTCCTCTCTTCTCTCTGAAACGGTTGTACTTATCGTCTGTAAAACTATGTCGCGTGCACCGGTATGCGGAGAAACTAAAAGCACCATAGTAGAACACAGATGAAGCTTCTAAGTTGATGGAATAGCCAGGAAGAAGTAGTACAATTCAAGTTTTAGGTATTGATTATTGACTTTTTAGCTGGCTTTGGTGCCTTGGACATGAGCTAGGACTTAAAGATTCTGCATGAAAGGAGGACTAGCAGCCGAGTTGCATGGGAGAATGTGAAAAGTGTCCATATGTAGTAAAAACCTGAGAAATCCGTCCGATTTCGTCATTTGTTATCGAATCGACTTAAAGCCAGATCGTCAGATTTTCCGCTCTTCTCTCTGAAACGGTTGTACTTATCGTCTGTAAAACTATGTCGCGTGCACCGGTATGCGGAGAAACTAAAAGCACCATAGTAGAACACAGATGAAGCTTCTAAGTTGATGGAATAGCCAGGAAGAAGTAGTACAATTCAAGTTTTAGGTATTGATTATTGACTTTTTAGCTGGCTTTGGTGCCTTGGACATGAGCTAGGACTTTAAGATTCTGCATGAAAGGAGGACTAGCAGCCGAGTTGCATGGGAGAATGTGAAAAGTGTTCATATGTAGTAAAAACCTGAGACATCCGTCCGTTTTCGTCATTTGTTATCGAATCGACTTAAAGCCAGATCGTCAGATTTTCCGCTCTTCTCTCTGAAACGGTTGAACTTATCGTCTGTAAAACTATGTCGCGTGCACCGGTATGCGGAGAAACTAAAAGCACCATAGTAGAACACAGATGAAGCTTCTAAGTTGATGTAATAGCCAGGAAGAAGTAGTACAATTCAAGTTTTAGGTATTGATTATTGACTTTTTAGCTGGCTTTGGTGCCTTGGACATGAGCTAGGACTTTAAGATTCTGCATGAAAGGAGGACTAGCAGCCGAGTTGCATGGGAGAATGTGAAAAGTGTTCATATGTAGTAAAAACCTGAGACATCCGTCCGTTTTCGTCATTTGTTATCGAATCGACTTAAAGCCAGATCGTCACATTGGCTGCTCTTCTCCCTGAAACGGTTGTACTTATCGTCTGCAAAGCTATGTCGCGTGCTGCGGTATGCAGAGACACTAAAATCACCATAGTAGAACACAGATGAAGCTTCTAAGTTGATATAATAGCCAGTAAGAAGTAGTGGAATTCATGTTTTAGGTATCGATTATTGACTTTTTAGCTGGCTTTGGTGCCTTGGACATGAGCTAGGACCTTAAGATTCTGCATGAAAGGAGGACTAGCAGCCGAGTTGCATGCGAGAATGTGAAACGTGTTCATATGTAGTAAAAACCTGAGACATCCGTCCGTTTTCGTCATTTGTTATCGAATCGACTTAAAGCCAGATCGTCACATTGGTCGCTCTTCTCTCTGAAACGGTTGTACTTATCGCCTGCGAAGCTATGTCACGTGCTGCGGTATGCGGAGACACTAAAATCACCACAGTAGAACACAGATGAATCTTCTAAGTTAATGTAATAGCCAATAAGAAGTAGTACAATTCAAATTTAGGTATCGATTATTAACTTTTTAGCTGGCTTTGGTGCCTTGGACAAAAGCTAGGACCTTAACATTCTGTATGAAAGGAATACTAGCAGCCGATTTGCATGGGAGAATGTGAAAAGTGTTAATATGTAGTAAAAACCCGAGAAATCCGTCCGTTTTCGTCATTTGTTATCGAATCGACTTAAAGCCAGATCGTCAAATTAGCCGCTCTTCTCTCTGAAACGGTTGTACTTATCGATTGCAAAGCTATGTCGCGTGCTGCGGTATGCGGAGACACTAAAAGCACCATAGTAGAACACAGATGAAGCTTCTAAGTTGATGTAATAGCCAGTAAGAAGTAGTACAATTCATGTTTTAGGTATCGATTATTGACTTTTTAGCTAGCTTTGGTGCCTTGGACATGAGCTAGGACCTTATGATTCTGCATGAAAGGAGGACTAGCAGCCGAGTTGCACGGGAGAATGTGAAAAGTGTTCATATGTAGTAAAAACCTGAGAAATCCGTCCGTTTTCGTCATTTGTTATCGAATCAACTTAAAGCAAGATCGTCACATTGGCCGCTCGTCTCTCTGAAACGGTTGTACTTATCGTCTACAAAGCTATGTCGCGTGCTGCGATATGCAGAGACACTAAAAGCACCATAGTAGAACACAGATGAAGCTTCTAAGTTGATGTAATAGCCAGTAAGAAGTAGTACAATTAAAGTTTTATGTATTGGTTATTGACTTTTTACCCTTCTTTGGTGCCTTGGACACGATCTAGGAACTTAAGATTTTGCATGAAGGAGGACTAGCAGCCGAGTTGCACGGGAGAATGTGAAAAGTGTCCATATGTAGTAAAAACCTGACAAATCCGTCCGTTTTCGTCATTTGTTATCGAATCGACTTAAAGCCAGATCGTCACATTGGCCGCTCTTCTCTCTGAAACGGTTGTACTTATCGTCTGCAAAGCTATGTCACGTGTTGCGGTACGCTGAGACACTAAAAGCACCATAGTAGAACACAGATGAAGCTTCTAAGTTGATGTAATAGCCAGTAAGAAGTACTACAATTAAAGTTTTAGGTATCAGTTAATGACTTTTTACCCTTCTTTGGTGCCTTGGACACGAGCTAGGAAATTAAGATTTTGCATGAAGGAGGACTATCAGCCGAGTTGCACGGGAGAATGTAAAAAGTGTCCATATGTAGTAAAAACCTGAGAAATCCGTCCGATTTCGTCATTTGTTATCGAATCGACTTAAAGCCAGATCGTCAGATTTTCCGCTCTTCTCTCTGAAACGGTTGTACTTATCGTCTGTAAAACTATGTCGCGTGCACCGGTATGCGGAGAAACTAAAAGCACCATAGTAGAACACAGATGAAGCTTCTAAGTTGATGGAATAGCCAGGAAGAAGTAGTACAATTCAAGTTTTAGGTATTGATTATTGACTTTTTAGCTGGCTTTGGTGCCTTGGACTTGAGCTAGGACTTTAAGATTCTGCATGAAAGGAGGACTAGCAGCCGAGTTGCATGGGAGAATGTGAAAAGTGTCCATATGTAGTAAAAACCTGAGAAATCCGTCCGATTTCGTCATTTGTTATCGAATCGACTTAAAGCCAGATCGTCAGATTTTCCGCTCTTCTCTCTGAAACGGTTGTACTTATCGTCTGTAAAACTATGTCGCGTGCACCGGTATGCGGAGAAACTAAAAGCACCATAGTAGAACACAGATGAAGCTTCTAAGTTGATGGAATAGCCAGGAAGAAGTAGTACAATTCAAGTTTTAGGTATTGATTATTGACTTTTTAGCTGGCTTTGGTGCCTTGGACATGAGCTAGGAAATTAAGATTTTGCATGAAGGAGGACTATCAGCCGAGTTGCACGGGAGAATGTGAAAAGTGTCCATATGTAGTAAAAACCTGAGAAATCCGTCCGATTTCGTCATTTGTTATCGAATCGACCTAAAGCCAGATCGTCAGATTTTCCGCTCTTCTCTCTGAAACGGTTGTACTTATCGTCTGTAAAACTATGTCGCGTGCACCGGTATGCGGAGAAACTAAAAGCACCATAGTACAACACAGATGAAGCTTCTAAGTTGATGGAATAGCCAGGAAGAAGTAGTACAATTCAAGTTTTAGGTATTGATTATTGACTTTTTAGCTGGCTTTGGTGCCTTGGACATGAGCTAGGACTTTAAGATTCTGCATGAAAGGAGGACTAGCAGCCGAGTTGCATGGGAGAATGTGAAAAGTGTCCATATGTAGTAAAAACCTGAGACATCCGTCCGTTTTCGTCATTTGTTATCGAATCGACTTAAAGCCAGATCGTCACATTGGCTGCTCTTCTCCCTGAAACGGTTGTACTTATCGTCTGCAAAGCTATGTCGCGTGCTGCGGTATGCAGAGACACTAAAATCACCATAGTAGAACACAGATGAAGCTTCTAAGTTGATATAATAGCCAGTAAGAAGTAGTGGAATTCATGTTTTAGGTATCGATTATTGACTTTTTAGCTGGCTTTGGTGCCTTGGACATGAGCTAGACCTTAAGATTCTGCATGAAAGGAGGACTAGCAGCCGAGTTGCATGCGAGAATGTGAAACGTGTTCATATGTAGTAAAAACCTGAGACATCCGTCCGTTTTCGTCATTTGTTATCGAATCGACTTAAAGCCAGATCGTCACATTGGCCGCTCTTCTCTCTGAAACGGTTGTACTTATCGCCTGCGAAGCTATGTCACGTGCTGCGGTATGCGGAGACACTAAAATCACCACAGTAGAACACAGATGAATCTTCTAAGTTGATGTAATAGCCAATAAGAAGTAGTACAATTAAAGTTTTAGGTATCGATTATTGACTTTTTAGCTGGCTTTGGTGCCTTGGACATGAGCTAGGACCTTAAGATTCTCCAATAAAGGAGGACTAGCAGCCGAGTTGCACGGGAGAATGTGAAAAGTGTTCATATGTGGTAAAAACCTGAGAAATTAATCCGTTTTCGTCATTTGTTATCGAATCGACTTAAAGCCAGATGGTCACATTGGCCGCTCTTCTCTCTGAAACGGTTGTACTTATCGTCTGCAAAGCTATGACGCGTGTTGCCGTAGGCGGAAACAGGAGAAGCACCATAGTAGAACACAGATGAAGCTTCTAATTTGATGGAATAGCCAGTAAGAAGTAGTCCACTTCAAAATTTCGGTATCGATTATTGACTTTTTAGCTGGCTTTGGTGCCTTGGACATGAGCTAGGACCTTAAGATTCTGCATGAAAGGAGGACTAGCAGCCGAGTTGCACGGGAGAATGTGAAAAGTTATCATATGTAGTAAAAACCTAAGAAATTCGTCCGTTTTCGTCATTTGTTATCGAATCGACTTAAAGCCAGATCGTCACATTGGCCGCTCCTCTCTCTGAAACGGTTGTACTTATCGTCTGCAAAGCTATGTCGCGTGCTGCGGTATGCGGAGACACTAAAAGCACCATAGTAGAACGCAGATGAAGCTTCTAAGTTGACGTAATAGCCAGGAAGAAGTAGTACAATTCAAGTTTTAGGTATCGATTATTAACTTTTTAGCTGGCTTTGGTGCCTTGGACAAAAGCTGGGACCTTAACATTCTGTATGAAAGGAATACTAGCAGCCGAGTTGCACGGGAGAATGTGAAAAGTGTTCATATGTAGTAAAAACCTGAGAAATCCGTCCGTTTTCGTCATTTGTTATCGAATCTACTTAAAGCAAGATCGTCACATTGGCCGCTCGTCTCTCTGAAACGGTTGTACTTATCGTCTACAAAGCTATGTCGCGTGCTGCGATATGCAGAGACACTAAAAGCACCATAGTAGAACACAGATGAAGCTTCTAAGTTGATGTAATAGCCAGTAAGAAGTAGTACAATTAAAGTTTTTTGTATTGGTTATTGACTTTTTACCCTTCTTTGGTGCCTTGGACACGATCTAGGAACTTAAGATTTTGCATGAAGGAGGACTAGCAGCCGAGTTGCACGGGAGAATGTGAAAAGTGTCCATATGTAGTAAAAACCTGAGAAATCCGTCCGTTTTCGTCATTTGTTATCGAATCGACTTAAAGCCAGATCGTCACATTGGCCGCTCTTCTCTCTGAAACGGTTGTACTTATCGTCTGCAAAGCTATGTCGCGTGTTGCGGTACGCTGAGACACTAAAAGCACCATAGTAGAACACAGATGAAGCTTCTAAGTTGATGTAATAGCCAGTAAGATGTACTACAATTAAAGTTTTAGGTATCAGTTAATGACTTTTTACCCTTCTTTGGTGCCTTGGACACGAGCTAGGAAATTAAGATTTTGCATGAAGGAGGACTATCAGCCGAGTTGTACGGGAGAATGTGAAAAGTGTCCATATGTAGTAAAAACCTGAGAAATGCGTCCGATTTCGTCATTTGTTATCGAATCGACTTAAAGCCAGATCGTCAGATTTTCCGCTCTTCTCTCTGAAACGGTTGTACTTATGGTCTGTAAAACTATGTCGCGTGCACCGGTATGCGGAGAAACTAAAAGCACCATAGTAGAACACAGATGAAGCTTCTAAGTTGATGTAATAGCCAGGAAGAAGTAGTACAATTCAAGTTTTAGGTATTGATTATTGACTTTTTAGCTGGCTTTGGTGCCTTGGACATGAGCTAGGACTTTAAGATTCTGCATGAAAGGAGGACTAGCAGCCGAGTTGCATGGGAGAATGTGAAAAGTGTTCATATGTAGTAAAAACCTGAGACATCCGTCCGTTTTCGTCATTTGTTATCGAATCGACTTAAAGCCAGATCGTCAGATTTTCCGCTCTTCTCTCTGAAACGGTTGTACTTATCGTCTGTAAAACTATGTCGCGTGCACCGGTATGCGGAGAAACTAAAAGCACCATAGTAGAACACAGATGAAGCTTCTAAGTTGATGTAATAGCCAGGAAGAAGTAGTACAATTCAAGTTTTAGGTATTGATTATTGACTTTTTAGCTGGCTTTGGTGCCTTGGACATGAGCTAGGACTTTAAGATTCTGCATGAAAGGAGGACTAGAAGCCGAGTTGCATGGGAGAATGTGAAAAGTGTTCATATGTAGTAAAAACCTGAGAAAACCGTCCGTTTTCGTCATTTGTTATCGAATCGACTTAAAGCCAGATCGTCACATTGGCCGCTCTTCTCTCTGAAACGGTTGTACTTATCGTCTTCAAAGGTATGTCGCATGTTGCCGTAGGCGGAAACAGGAAAAGCACCATAGTAGAGCACAGATGAAGCTTCTAAGTTGATGTAATAGCCAGTAAGAAGTAGTCCAATTCAAGATTTAGGTATCGATTATTGACTTTTTAGCTGGCTTTGGTGCCTTGGACATGAGCTAGGACCTTAAGATTCTGCATGAAAGGAGGACTAGCAGCCGAGTTGCACGGGAGAATGTGAAAAGTGTTCATATGTGGTAAAAACCTGAGAAATTAATCCGTTTTCGTCATTTGTTATCGAATCGACTTAAAGCCAGATGGTCACATTGGCCGCTCTTCTCTCTGAAACGGTTGTACTTATCGTCTGCAAAGCTATGACGCGTGTTGCCGTAGGCGGAAACAGGAGAAGCACCATAGTAGAACACAGATGAAGCTTCTAAGTTGATGTAATAGCCAGTAAGAAGTAGTCCACTTCAAAATTTAGGTATCGATTATTGACTTTTTAGCTGGCTTTGGTGCCTTGGACATGAGCTAGGACCTTAAGATTCTGCATGAAAGGAGGACTAGCAGCCGAGTTGCACGGGAGAATGTGAAAAGTTTTCATATGTAGTAAAAACCAAAGAAATTCGTCCGTTTTCGTCATTTGTTATCGAATCGACTTAAAGCCAGATCGTCACATTGGCCGCTCTTCTCTCTGAAACGGTTGTACTTATCGTCTGCAAAGCTATGTCGCGTGCTGCGGTATGCGGAGACACTAAAAGCACCATAGTAGAACGCAGATGAAGCTTCTAAGTTGACGTAATAGCCAGGAAGAAGTAGTACAATTCAAGTTTTAGGTATCGATTATTAACTTTTTAGCTGGCTTTGGTGCCTTGGACAAAAGCTAGGACCTTAACATTCTGTATGAAAGGAATACTAGCAGCCGATTTGCATGGGAGAATGTGAAAAGTGTTAATATGTAGTAAAAACCCGAGAAATCCGTCCGTTTTCGTCATTTGTTATCGAATCGACTTAAAGCCAGATCGTCAAATTAGCCGCTCTTCTCTCTGAAACGGTTGTACTTATCGATTGCAAAGCTATGTCGCGTGCTGCGGTATGCGGAGACACTAAAAGCACCATAGTAGAACACAGATGAAGCTTCTAAGTTGATGTAATAGCCAGTAAGAAGTAGTACAATTCAAGTTTTAGGTATCGATTGTTGACTTTTTAGCTAGCTTTGGTGCCTTGGACATGAGCTAGGACCTTATGATTCTGCATGAAAGGAGGACTAGCTGCCGAGTTGCACGGGAGAATGTGAAAAGTGTTCATATGTAGTAAAAACCTGAGAAATCCGTCCGTTTTCGTCATTTGTTATCGAATCTACTTAAAGCAAGATCGTCACATTGGCCGCTCGTCTCTCTGAAACGGTTGTACTTATCGTCTACAAAGCTATGTCGCGTGCTGCGATATGCAGAGACACTAAAAGCACCATAGTAGAACACAGATGAAGCTTCTAAGTTGATGTAATAGCCAGTAAGAAGTAGTACAATTAAAGTTTTATGTATTGGTTATTGACTTTTTACCCTTCTTTGGTGCCTTGGACACGATCTAGGAACTTAAGATTTTGCATGAAGGAGGACTAGCAGCCGAGTTGCATGGGAGAATGTGAAAAGTGTCCATATGTAGTAAAAACCTGAGAAATCCGTCCGTTTTCGTCATTTGTTATCGAATCGACTTAAAGCCAGATCGTCACATTGGCCGCTCTTCTCTCTGAAACGGTTGTACTTATCGTCTGCAAAGCTATGTCGCGTGTTGCGGTACGCTGAGACACTAAAAGCACCATAGTAGAACACAGATGAAGCTTCTAAGTTGATGTAATAGCCAGTAAGAAGTACTACAATTAAAGTTTTAGGTATCAGTTAATGACTTTTTACCCTTCTTTGGTGCCTTGGACACGAGCTAGGAAATTAAGATTTTGCATGAAGGAGGACTATAAGCCGAGTTGCACGGGAGAATGTGAAAAGTGTTCATATGTAGTAAAAATCTGAGAAATCCGTCCGATTTCGTCATTTGTTATCGAATCGACTTAAAGCCAGATAGTCAGATTTTCCGCTCTTCTCTCTGAAACGGTTGTACTTATCGTCTGTAAAACTATGTCGCGTGCACCGGTATGCGGAGAAACTAAAAGCACCATAGTAGAACACAGATGAAGCTTCTAAGTTGATGTAATAGCCAGTAAGAAGTAGTACAATTCAAGTTTTAGGTATCGATTATTGACTTTTTAGCTGGCTTTGGTGCCTTGGACATGAGCTAGGACCTTAAGATTCTCCATGAAAGGAGGACTAGCAGCCGAGTTGCACGGGAGAATGTGAAACGTGTTCATATGTAGTAAAAACCTGAGACATCCGTCCGTTTTCGTCATTTGTTATCGAATCGACTTAAAGCCAGATCGTCACATTGGCCGCTCTTCTCTCTGAAACGGTTGTACTTGTCGTCTTCAAAGGTATGTCGCATGTTGCCGTAGGCGGAAACAGGAAAAGCACCATAGTAGAACACAGATGAAGCTTCTAAGTTGATGTAATAGCCAGTAAGAAGTAGTCCAATTCAAGATTTAGGTATCGATTATTGACTTTTTGGCTGGGTTTTGGTGCCTTGGACATGAGGTAGGACCTTAATATTCTGCATGAAAGGAGGACTAGCAGCCGAGTTGCATGGGGGAATGTGAAAAGTGTTCAAATGTAGTAAAAACCTGAGAAATCCGTCCGTTTTCGTCATTTGTTATCGAATCGACTTAAAGCCAGATCGTCACATTGGCCGCTCTTCTCTCTGAAACGGTTGTACTTATCGTCTGCAAAGCTATGTCGCGTGCTGCGGTATGCGGAGACACTAAAAGCACCATAGTAGAACACAGATGAAGCTTCTAAGTTGATGTAATAGCCAGTAAGAAGCAGTACAATTCAAGTTTTAGGTATTGAATATGGAACTTTTAGCTGGCTTTGGTGCCTTGGACATGAGCTAGGACCTTAAGATTCTGCATGAAAGGAGGACTAGCAGCCGAGATGCACGGGAGAATGTGAAAAGTGTTCATATGTAGTAAAAACCTTAGAAATCCGTCCGTTTTCGTCATTTGTTATTGAATCGACTTAAACCCAGATTGTCACATTGGCCGCTCTTCTCTCTGAAACGCTTGTACCTATCGTCTGCAAAGCTATGTCGCGTGCTGCGGTATGCGGAGACACTAAAATCACCATAGTGGAACACACATGAAGCATCTAAGTTGATGTAATAGCCAGTAAGAAGTAATCAAATTCAAGTTTTAGGTATCGATTAATGACTTTTTAGCTGGCTTTGGTGCCTTGGACATGAGCTAGGACCTTAAGATTCTGCATTAAAGGAGGACTAGCAGCCGAGTTGCATGGGAGAATGTGAAAAGTGTTCATATGTAGTAAAAACCTGAGAAATCCGTCCGTTTTCGTCATTTGTTATCGAATCGACTTAAAGCCAGATCGTCACATTGGCTGCTCTTCTCTCTGAAACGGTTGCACTTATCGTCTGCAAAGCTATGTCGCGTGCTGCGGTATGCGGAGACACTAAAATCGACATAGTAGAACACAGATGAAGCATCTAAGTTGATGTAATAGCCAGTAAGAAGTAATCCAATTCAAGTTTTAGGTATCGATTATTGACTTTTTAGCTGGCTTTGGTGCCTTGGACATGAGCTAGGACCTTAAGATTCTGTATGAAAGGAATACTAGCAGCCGATTTGCATGGGAGAATGTGAAAAGTGTTAATATGTAGTAAAAACCCGAGAAAACCGTCCGTTTTCGTCATTTGTTATCGAATCGACTTAAAGCCAGATCGTCAAATTAGCCGCTCTTCTCTCTGAAACGGTTGTACTTATCGATTGCAAAGCTATGTCGCGTGCTGCGGTATGCGGAGACACTAAAAGCACCATAGTAGAACACAGATGAAGCTTCTAAGTTGATGTAATAGCCAGTAAGAAGTAGTACAATTCAAGTTTTAGGTATCGATTATTGACTTTTTAGCTGGCTTTGGTGCCTTGGACATGAGCTAGGACCTTAAGATTCTGCATGAAAGGAGGACTAGCAGCCGAGTTGCACGGGAGAATGTGAAAAGTGTTCATATGTAGTAAAAACCTGAGAAATCCGTCCGTTTTCGTCATTTGTTATCGAATCGACTTTAAGTCAGATCGTCACATTGGCCGGTCTTCTCTCTGAAACGGTTGTACTTATCGTCTGCAAAGCTATGTCGCGTGTTGCGGTACGCTGAGACACTAAAAGCACCATAGTAGAACACAGATGAAGCTTCTAAGTTGATGTAATAGCCAGTAAGAAGTACTACAATTAAAGTTTTAGGTATCAGTTAATGACTTTTTACCCTTCTTTGGTGCCTTGGACACGAGCTAGGAAATTAAGATTTTGCATGAAGGAGGACTATCAGCCGAGTTGCACGGGAGAATGTGAAAAGTGTTCATATGTAGTAAAAACCTGAGAAATCCGTCCGATTTCGTCATTTGTTATCGAATCGACTTAAAGCCAGATCGTCAGATTTTCCGCTCTTCTCTCTGAAACGGTTGTACTTATCGTCTGTAAAACTATGTCGCGTGCACCGGTATGCGGAGAAACTAAAAGCACCATAGTAGAACACAGATGAAGCTTCTAAGTTGATGTAATAGCCAGGAAGAAGTAGTACAATTCAAGTTTTAGGTATTGATTATTGACTTTTTAGCTGGCTTTGGTGCCTTGGACATGAGCTAGGACTTTAAGATTCTGCATGAAAGGAGGACTAGCAGCCGAGTTGCATGGGAGAATGTGAAAAGTGTTCATATGTAGTAAAAACATGAGACATCCGTCCGTTTTCGTCATTTGTTATCGAATCGACTTAAAGCCAGATCGTCACATTGGCCGCTCTTCTCTCTGAAACGCTTGTACTTATCGTCTGCAAAGCTATGTCGCGTGCTGCGGTATGCGGAGGCACTAAAAGCACCATAGTAGAACACAGATGAAGCTTCTACATTGATGTAATAGCCAGTAAGAAGTAGTACAATTCAAGTTTTAGGTATCGATTATTGACTTTTTAGCTGGCTTTGGTGCCTTGGACATGAGCTAGGACCTTAAGATTCTGCATGAAAGGAGGAATAGCAGCCGAGTTGCACGGGAGAATGTGAAAAGTGTTCATATGTAGTAAAAACCTTAGAAATCCGTCCGTTTTCGTCATTTGTTATCGAATCGACTTAAGGCCAGATCGTCATATTGGCCGCTCTTCTCTCTGAAACGGTTGTACTTATCGTCTGCAAAGCCAAGTCGCGTGCTGCGGTATGTGGAGACACTAAAAGCACCATAGTAGAACACAGATGAAGCTTCTAAGTTGATGTAATAGCCAGTAAGAAGTAGTAGAATTCAAGTTTTAGGTATCGATTATTGACTTTTTAGTTGGCTCTGGTGCCTTGGACATGAGCTAGGACCTTAAGATTCTGCATTAAAGGAGGACTAGCAGCCGAGTTGCACGGGAGAATGTGAAAAGTGTTCATATGTAGTAAAAACCTGAGAAATCCGTCCGTTTTCGTCATTTGTTATCGAATCGACTTAAAGCCAGATCGACACATTGGCCGCTTTTCTCTCTGAAACGGTTGTACTTATCGTCTGCAAAGCTATGTCGCGTGCTGCGGTAAGCTGAGACACCAAAAGCACTATAGTAGAACACAGATCAAGCTTCTAAGTAGATGTAATAGCCAGTAAGAAGTAGTACAATACAAGTATTAGGTATTGAATATTGACCTTTTAGCTGGCTTTTGTGCCTTGGACATGAGCTGGGACCTTAAGATTCTGCATGAAAGGAGGATTAGCAGCCGAGTTGCACGGGAGAATGTGAAAAGTGTTCATATGTAGTAAAAACCTGAGAAAGCCGTCCGTTTTCGTCATTTATTATCGAATCTACTTAAAGCCAGATCGTCACATTGGCCGCTCTTCTCTCTGAAACGGTTGTACTTATCGTCTGCAAAGCTATGTCGCGTACTGCGGTATTCGGAGACGCTAAAAGCACCATAGTAGAACACAGATGAAGCTTCTAAGATGATGTAATAGCCAGTAAGCAGTAGTATAATTCAAGTTTTAGGTATCGGTTGTTGACTTTTTAGCTGGCTTTGGTGCCTTGCACATGAGCTAGGACCTTAAGATTCTGCAATAAAGGAGGACTAGCAGCCGAGTTGCACGGGAGAATGTGAAAAGTGTTCATATGTAGTAAAAACCTGAGACATCCGTCCGTTTTCGTCATTTGTTATCGAATCGACTTAAAGCCAGATCGTCACATTGGCCGCTCTTCTCTCTGAAACGGTTGTACTTATCGTCTGCAAAGCTATGTCGCGTGCTGCGGTATGCGGAAACACTAAAAGCACCATAGTAGAACACAGATGAAGCTTCTACATTGATGTAATAGCCAGGAAGAAGTAGTACAATTCAAGTTTTAGGTGTCGGTTATTGACTTTTTGGCTGGCTTTGGTGCCTTGGACAAAAGCTAGGACCTTTACATTCTGTATGAAAGGAGGACTATCAGCCGATTTGCATGGGAGAATGTGAAAAGTGTTCATATGTAGTAAAAACCCGAGAAATCCGTCCGTTTTCGTCATTTGTTATCGAATCGACTTAAAGCCAGATCGTCAAATTAGCCGCTCTTCTCTCTGAAACGGTTGTACTTATCGTCTGCAAAGCTATGTCGCGTGCTGCGGTATGCTGAGACACTAAAAGCAGCATAGTAGAACACAGATCAAGCTTCTAAGTTGATGTAATAGCCAGTAAGAAGTAGTACAATTCAAGTTTTAGGTACTGAATATTGAATTTTTAGCTGGCTTTGGTGCCTTGGACATGAGCTGGGACCTTAATATTCTGCATGAAAGGAGGGCTAGCAGCCGAGTTGCACGGGAGAATGTGAAAAGTGTTCATTTGTAGTAAAAACCTGAGATATCCGTCCATTTTCGTCATTTGTTATCGAATCGACTTAAAGCCATATCGTCACATTGGCCGCTCTTCTCTCTGAAAAAGTTGTACTTATCGTCTGCAAAGCTATGTCGCGTGCTGCGGTATGCGGACACACTAAAAGCACCATAGTAGAACACAGATGAAGCTTCTAAGTTGATGTAATAGCCAGTAAGAAGTAGTACAATTAAAGTTTTAGGTATCAGTTAATGACTTTTTACCCTTCTTTGGTGCCTTGGACTCGTTCTAGGAAATTAAGATTTTGCTTGAAGGAGGACTATCAGCCGAGTTGCACGGGAGAATGTGAAAAGTGTTCATATGTAGTAAAAACCTGAGACATCCGTCCGTTTTCGTCATTTGTTATCGAATCGACTTAAAGCCAGATCGTCACATTGGCCGCTCTTCTCTCTGAAACGCTTGTACTTATCGTCTGCAAAGCTATGTCGCGTGCTGCGGTATGCGGAGAAACTAAAAGCACCGTAGTAGAACACAGATGAAGCTTCTAAGTTGATGTAATAGCCAGGAAGAAGTAGTACAATTCAAGTTTTAGGTATTGATTATTGACTTTTTAGCTGGCTTTGGTGCCTTGGACATGAGCTAGGACCTTAAGAATTTGCATGAATGGAGGACTAGCAGCCTAGTTGCAAGGGAGAATGTGAAAAGTTTTCATATGTAGTAAAAACCTGAGAAATCGGTCCGTTTTCGTCATTTGTTATCGAATCGACTTAAAGCCAGATCGTCACATTGGCCGCTCTTCTCTCTGAAACGGTTGTACTTATCGTCTACAAAGCTATGTCGCGTGCTGCGATATGCGGAGACACTAAAAGCACCATAGTAGAACACAAATGATGCTTCTAAGTTGATGTAATAGCCAGTAAGAAGTAGTACAATTCAAGTTTTAGGTATTGATTATTGACTTTTTAGCTGGCTTTGGTGCCTTGGACATGAGCTAGGACCTTAAGATTCTGCATGAAAGGAGGACTAGCAGCCGAGTTGCATGGGAGAATGTGAAAAGTGTTCATATGTAGTAAACACCTAAGAAATTCGACCGTTTTCGTCATTTGTTATCGAATCGACTTAAAGCCAGATCTTCACATTGGCCGCCCTTCTCTCTGAAACGGTTGTACTTATCGTCTGCAAAGCTATGTCGCATGCTGCGGTATGCGGAGACAATAAAAGCACCATAGTAGAACACAGATGAAGCTTCTAATTTGACGTAATAGCCAGGAAGAAGTAGTACAATTCAAGTTTTAGGTATCGACTATTGACTTTTCAGCTGGCTTTGGTGCCTTGGACATGAGCTAGGACCTTAACATTCTGCATGAAAGGAGGACTAGCAGCCGATTTGCATGGGAGAATGTGAAAAGTGTTCATATGTAGTAAAAACCCGAGAAATCCGTCCGTTTTCGTCATTTGTTATCGAATCATCTTAAAGCCAGATCGTCACATTAGCCGCTCTTCACTCTGAAACGGTTGTACTTATCGATTGCAAAGCTATGTCACGTGCTGCGGTATGCGGAGACACTAAAAGCACCATAGTAGAACACAGATGAAGCTTCTAAGTTGATGTAATAGCCAGTAAGAAGTAGTACAATTCAAGTTTTAGGTATCGATTATTGACATTTAGCTAGCTTTGGTGCCTTGGACATGAGCTAGGACCTTATGATTCAGCATGAAAGGAGGACTAGCAGCCGAGTTGCACGTGAGAATGTGAAAAGTGTTCATATGTAGTAAAAACCTGAGAAATCCGTCCGTTTTCGTCATTTGTTATCGAATCGAGTTAAAGCCAGATCGTCACAATGGCCGCTCTTCTCTCTGAAACGGTTGTACTTATCGTCTGCAAAACTATGTCGCGTGCTGCGGTATGCGGAGAAACTAAAAGCACCGTAGTAGAACACAGATGTAGCTTCTACGTTGACGTCATAGCCAGGAAGAAGTAGTAAAATTCAAGTATTATGTATTGATTATTGACTTTTTAGCTGGCTTTGGTGCCTTGGACATGAGCTAGGACCTTAAGATTCTGCATGAATGGAGGACTAGCAGCCTAGTTGCAAGGGAGAATGTGAAAAGTGTTCATATGTAGGTAAAACCTGAGAAATCGGTCCATTTTCATTTGTTATCGAATCGACTTAAAGCCAGATCGTCACATTGGCCGCTCTTCTCTCAGAAACGGTTGTACTTATCGTCTACAAAGCTATGTCGCGTGCTGCGATATGCGGAGACACTAAAAGCACCATAGTAGAACACAAATGATGCTTCTAAGTTGGTGTAATAGCCAGTAAGCAGTAGTCCAATTCAAGATTTAGGTATCGATTATTGACTTTTTAGCTGGCTTTGGTGCCTTGGACATGAGCTAGGACCTTATGATTCTGCATGATACGAGGACTAGCGGCCGCGTTGCACGGGAGTATGTGAAAAGTGTTCATATGTAGTAAAAACCTGAGAAATCCGTCCATTTTCGTCATTTGTTATCGAATCGACTTAAAGCTAGATCGTCACATTGGCCGCTCTTCTCTCTGAAACGATTGTACTTATCGTCTGCAAAACTATGTCGCGTGCTGCGGTATGCGGAGAAACTAAAAGCACCGTAGTAGAACACAGATGAAGCTTCTAAGTTGATGTAATAGCCAGGAAGAAGTAGTACAATTCAAGTTTTAGGTATTGATTATTGACTTTTTAGCTGGCTTTGGTGCCTTGGACATGAGCTAGGACCTTAAGAATTTGCATGAATGGAGGACTAGCAGCCTAGTTGCAAGGGAGAATGTGAAAAGTTTTCATATGTAGTAAAAACCTGAGAAATCGGTCCGTTTTCGTCATTTGTTATCGAATCGACTTAAAGCCAGATCGTCACATTGGCCGCTCTTCTCTCTGAAACGGTTGTACTTATCGTCTACAAAGCTATGTCGCGTGCTGCGATATGCGGAGACACTAAAAGCACCATAGTAGAACACAAATGATGCTTCTAAGTTGATGTAATAGCCAGTAAGAAGTAGTACTATTCAAGTTTTAGGTATTGATTATTGACTTTTTAGCTGGCTTTGGTGCCTTGGACATGAGCTAGGACCTTAAGATTCTGCATGAAAGGAGGACTAGCAGCCGAGTTGCATGGGAGAATGTGAAAAGTGTTCATATGTAGTAAACACCTAAGAAATTCGACCGTTTTCGTCATTTGTTATCGAATCGACTTAAAGCCAGATCTTCACATTGGCCGCTCTTCTCTCTGAAACGGTTGTACTTATCGTCTGCAAAGCTATGTCGCATGCTGCGGTATGCGGAGACAATAAAAGCACCATAGTAGAACACAGATGAAGCTTCTAATTTGACGTAATAGCCAGGAAGAAGTAGTACAATTCAAGTTTTAGGTATCGACTATTGACTTTTCAGCTGGCTTTGGTGCCTTGGACATGAGCTAGGACCTTAACATTCTGCATGAAAGGAGGACTAGCAGCCGATTTGCATGGGAGAATGTGAAAAGTGTTCATATGTAGTAAAAACCCGAGAAATCCGTCCGTTTTCGTCATTTGTTATCGAATCGTCTTAAAGCCAGATCGTCACATTAGCCGCTCTTCACTCTGAAACGGTTGTACTTATCGATTGCAAAGCTATGTCACGTGCTGCGGTATGCGGAGACACTAAAAGCACCATAGTAGAACACAGATGAAGCTTCTAAGTTGATGTAATAGCCAGTAAGAAGCAGTACAATTCAAGTTTTAGGTATCGATTATTGACATTTAGCTAGCTTTGGTGCCTTGGACATGAGCTAGGACCTTATGATTCAGCATGAAAGGAGGACTAGCAGCCGAGTTGCACGGGAGAATGTGAAAAGTGTTCATATGTAGTAAAAACCTGAGAAATCCGTCCGTTTTCGTCATTTGTTATCGAATCGAGTTAAAGCCAGATCGTCACAATGGCCGCTCTTCTCTCTGAAACGGTTGTACTTATCGTCTGCAAAACTATGTCGCGTGCTGCGGTATGCGGAGAAACTAAAAGCACCGTAGTAAAACACAGATGTAGCTTCTACGTTGACGTCATAGCCAGGAAGAAGTAGTACAATTCAAGTATTATGTATTGATTATTGACTTTTTAGCTGGCTTTGGTGCCTTGGACATGAGCTAGGACCTTAAGATTCTGCATGAATGGAGGACTAGCAGCCTAGTTGCAAGGGAGAATGTGAAAAGTGTTCATATGTAGGTAAAACTTGAGAAATCGGTCCATTTTCATTTGTTATCGAATCGACTTAAAGCCAGATCGTCACATTGGCCGCTCTTCTCTCAGAAACGGTTGTACTTATCGTCTACAAAGCTATGTCGCGTGCTGCGATATGCGGAGACACTAAAAGCACCATAGTAGAACACAAATGATGCTTCTAAGTTGGTGTAATAGCCAGTAAGAAGTAGTCCAATTCAAGATTTAGGTATCGATTATTGACTTTTTAGCTGGCTTTGGTGCCTTGGACATGAGCTAGGACCTTATGATTCTGCATGATACGAGGACTAGCGGCCGCGTTGCACGGGAGTATGTGAAAAGTGTTCATATGTAGTAAAAACCTGAGAAATCCGTCCATTTTCGTCATTTGTTATCGAATCGACTTAAAGCTAGATCGTCACATTGGCCGCTCTTCTCTCTGAAACGATTGTACTTATCGTCTGCAAAACTATGTCGCGTGCTGCGGTATGCGGAGAAACTAAAAGCACCGTAGTAGAACACAGATGAAGCTTCTAAGTTGATGTAATAGCCAGGAAG
The DNA here is from genome assembly GCF_023897955.1 of Schistocerca gregaria. Taxonomy (NCBI): domain Eukaryota; kingdom Metazoa; phylum Arthropoda; class Insecta; order Orthoptera; family Acrididae; genus Schistocerca; species Schistocerca gregaria. Next base: position 16,804,357 of record NW_026061824.1, on the reverse strand, counting down.
AAGTAGTACAATTCAAGTTTTAGGTATTGATTATTGACTTTTTAGCTGGCTTTGTTGCCTTGGACATGAGCTAGAACCTTAAGATTCTGCATGAAAGGAGGACTAGCAGCCGAGTTGCAAGGGAGAATGTGAAAAGTGTTCATATGTAGTAAAAACCTGAGAAATCGGTCCGTTTTCGTCATTTGTTATCGAATCGACTTAAAGCCAGATCGTCACATTGGCCGCTCTTCTCTCTGAAACGCTTGTACTTATCGTCTGCAAAGCTATGTCGCGTGCTGCGGTATGCGAAGACACTAAAAGCACCATAGTAGAACACAGATGAAGCTTCTAAGTTGATGTAATAGCCAGTAAGAAGTAGTACAATTCAAGTTTTAGGTATCGATTATTGCCTTTTTAGCTAGCTTTGGTGCCTTGGACATGAGCTAGGACCTTATGATTCTGCATGAAAGGAGGACTAGAAGCCGAGTTGCACGGGAGAATGTAAAAAGTGTTCATATGTAGTAAAAACCTGAGAATTCCGTCCGTTTTCGTGATTTGTTATCGAATCGACTTAAAGCCAGATCGTCACATTGGCCGCTCTTCTCTCTGAAACGGTTGTACTTATCGTCTGCAAAGCTATGTCGCGTGCTGCGGTATGCTGAGACACTAAAAGCACCATAGTAGAACACAGATGAAGCTTCTAAGTTGATGTAATAGCCAGTAAGAAGTAGTACAATTCAAGTTTTAGGTACTGAATATTGAATTTTTAGCTGGCTTTGGTGCCTTGGACATGAGCTAGGACCTTAATATTCTGCATGAAAGGAGGGCTAGCAGCCGAGTTGCACGGGAGAATGTGAAAAGTGTTCATTTGTAGTAAAAACCTGAGATATCCGTCCATTTTCGTCATTTGTTATCGAATCGACTTAAAGCCAGATCGTCACATTGGCCGCTCTTCTCTCTGAAAAAGTTGTACTTATCGTCTGCAAAGCTATGTCGCGTGCTGCGGTATGCGGACACACTAAAAGCACCATAGTAGAACACAGATGAAGCTTCTAAGTTGATGTAATAGCCAGTAAGAAGTAGTACAATTAAAGTTTTAGGTATCAGTTAATGACTTTTTACCCTTCTTTGGTGCCTTGGACTCGTTCTAGGAAATTAAGATTTTGCTTGAAGGAGGACTATCAGCCGAGTTGCACGGGAGAATGTGAAAAGTGTTCATATGTAGTAAAAACCTGAGACATCCGTCCGTTTTCGTCATTTGTTATCGAATCGACTTAAAGCCAGATCGTCACATTGGCCGCTCTTCTCTCTGACACGCTTGTACTTATCGTCTGCAAAGCTATGTCGTGTGCTGCGGTATGCGGAGAAACTAAAAGCACAGTAGTAGAACACAGATGTAGCTTCTAAGTTGATGTAATAGCCAGGAAGAAGTAGTACAATTCAAGTTTTAGGTATTGATTATTGACTTTTTAGCTGGCTTTGGTGCCTTGGACATGAGCTAGGACCTTAAGAATTTGCATGAATGGAGGACTAGCAGCCTAGTTGCAAGGGAGAATGTGAAAAGTTTTCATATGTAGTAAAAACCTGAGAAATCGGTCCGTTTTCGTCATTTGTTATCGAATCGACTTAAAGCCAGATCGTCACATTGGCCGCTCTTCTCTCTGAAACGGTTGTACTTATCGTCTACAAAGCTATGTCGCGTGCTGCGATATGCGGAGACACTAAAAGCACCATAGTAGAACACAAATGATGCTTCTAAGTTGATGTAATAGCCAGTAAGAAGTAGTACAATTCAAGTTTTAGGTATTGATTATTGACTTTTTAGCTGGCTTTGGTGCCTTGGACATGAGCTAGGACCTTAAGATTCTGCATGAAAGGAGGGCTAGCAGCCGAGTTGCATGGGAGAATGTGAAAAGTGTTCATATGTAGTAAACACCTAAGAAATTCGACCGTTTTCGTCATTTGTTATCGAATCGACTTAAAGCCAGATCTTCACATTGGCCGCTCTTCTCTCTGAAACGGTTGTACTTATCGTCTGCAAAGCTATGTCGCATGCTGCGGTATGCGGAGACAATAAAAGCACCATAGTAGAACACAGATGAAGCTTCTAATTTGACGTAATAGCCAGGAAGAAGTAGTACAATTCAAGTTTTAGGTATCGACTATTGACTTTTTAGCTGGCTTTGGTGCCTTGGACATGAGCTAGGACCTTAACATTCTGCATGAAAGGAGGACTAGCAGCCGATTTGCATGGGAGAATGTGAAAAGTGTTCATATGTAGTAAAAACCTGAGAAATCCGTCCGTTTTCGTCATTTGTTATCGAATCGAGTTAAAGCCAGATCGTCACAATGGCCGCTCTTCTCTCTGAAACGGTTGTACGTATCGTCTGCAAAACTATGTCGCGTGCTGCGGTATGCGGAGAAACTAAAAGCACCGTAGTAGAACACAGATGTAGCTTCTACGTTGACGTAATAGCCAGGAAGAAGTAGTACAATTCAAGTATTAGGTATTGATTATTGACTTTTTAGCTGGCTTTGGTGCCTTGGACATGAGCTAGGACCTTAAGATTCTGCATGAATGGAGGACTAGCAGCCTAGTTGCAAGGGAGAATGTGAAAAGTGTTCATATGTAGGTAAAACCTGAGAAATCGGTCCATTTTCATTTGTTATCGAATCGACTTAAAGCCAGATCGTCACATTGGCCGCTCTTCTCTCTGAAACGGTTGTACTTATCGTCTACAAAGCTATGTCGCGTGCTGCGATATGCGGAGACACTAAAAGCACCATAGTAGAACACAAATGATGCTTCTAAGTTGGTGTAATAGCCAGTAAGAAGTAGTCCAATTCAAGATTTAGGTATCGATTATTGACTTTTTAGCTGGCTTTGGTGCCTTGGACATGAGCTAGGACCTTATGATTCTGCATGATACGAGGACTAGCGGCCGCGTTGCACGGGAGTATGTGAAAAGTGTTCATATGTAGTAAAAACCTGAGAAATCCGTCCATTTTCGTCATTTGTTATCGAATCGACTTAAAGCTAGATCGTCACATTGGCCGCTCTTCTCTCTGAAACGGTTGTACTTATCGTCTGCAAAACTATGTCGCGTGCTGCGGTATGCGGAGAAACTAAAAGCACCGGAGTAGAACACAGATGAAGCTTCTAAGTTGATGTAATAGCCAGTAAGAAGTAGTAGAATTCAAGTTTTAGGTATCGATTATTGACTTTTTAGCTGTCTTTGGTGCCTTGGACATGAGCTAGGACCTTAAGATTCTGCATGAAAGGAGGACTAGCAGCCGAGTTGCACGGGAGAATGTGAAAAGTGTTCATATGTAGTAAAAACCTGAGAAATCCGTCCGTTTTCGTCATTTGTTATCGAATCGACTTAAAGCCAGATCGTCACATTGGCCGCTCTTCTCTCTGAAACGGTTGTACTTATCGTCTACAAAGCTATGTCGCGTGCTGCGGTATGCGGAGACACTAAAATCACCATAGTAGAACACAGATGGAGCTTCTAAGTTGATGTAATAGCCAGTAAGAAGTAGTAAAATTCAAGTTTTAGGTATCGATTATTGACTTTTTAGCTAGCATTGGTGCCTTGGACATGAGCTAGGACCTTAAGATTCTGCATGAAAGGAGGACTAGCAGCCGAGTAGCACGGGAGAATGTGAAAAGTGTTCATATGTAGTAAAAACCTGGGAAATTCGTCCGTTTTCGTCATTTGTTATCGAATCGACTTAAAGCCAGATCGTCACATTGGCCGCTCTTCTCTCTGAAACGGTTGTACTTATCGTCTGCAAAGCTATGTCGCATACTGCGGTATGCTGAGACACTACAAGCAGCATAGTAGAACACAGATGAAGTTTCTAAGTTGATGTAATAGCCAGTAAGAAGTAGTACAATTCAAGTTTTAGGTATCGATTATTGACTTTTTAGCTAGCTTTGGTGCCTTGGACATGCGCTAGGACCTTAAGATTCTGCATGAAAGGAGGACTAGCAGCCGAGTAGCACGGGAGAATGTGAAAAGTGTTCATATGTAGTAAAAACCTGAGAAATTCGTCCGTTTTCGTCATTTGTTATGGAATCGACTTAAAGCCAGATCGCCACATTGGCCGCTCTTCTCTCTGAAACGCTTGTACTTATCGTCTGCAAAGCTATGTCGCATGCTGCGGTATGCTGAGACACTAAAAGCAGCATAGTAGAACACAGATGAAGCTTCTATGTTGATGTAATAGCCAGTAAGAAGTAGTACAATTCAAGTTTTAGGTATAGATTATTGACTTTTTAGCTGACTTTGGTGCCTTGGACATGAGCTAGGACCTTAAGATTCTGCATGAAAGGAGGACTAGCAGCCGAGTTGCAGGGAAGAATTTAAAAAGTGTTCATATGAAGTAAAGACCTGAGTAATCCGTCCGTTTTCGTCATTTGTTATCGAATCGCCTTAAAGCCAGATCGTCACATTGGTCGCTCTGCTCTCAGAAACGGTTGTACTTATCGTCTGCAAAGCTATGTCGCGTGTTGCCGTAGGCGGAAACAGAAAAGCACCATAGTAGAACACAGATGAAGCTTCTAAGTTGATGTAATAGCCAGTAAGAAGTAGACCAATTAGAGATTTAGGTATCGATTATTGAATTTTTAGCTGGCTTTGGTGCCTTGGACATGAGCTAGGACTTTAAGATTCTGCATAAAAGGAGGACTAGCAGCCCAGTTGCACGGGAGAATGTGATAAGTGTTCATATGTATTAAAAACCTGAGACATCCGTCCGTTTTCGTCATTTGTTATCGAATCGACTTAAAGATAGATCGTCACATTGGCCGCTCTTCACTCTGAAACGGTTGTACTTATCGTCTGCAAAGCTATGTCGCGTGCTGCGGTATGCGGAGACACTAAAAGCACAATAGTAGAACACAGATGAAGCTTCTAAGTTGATGTAATAGCCAGTAGGAAGTAGTACAATTCAAGTTTTACGTATCGATTATTGACTTTTTAGCTGGCTTTGGTGCCTTGGACATGAGCTAGTACCTTAGGATTCTGCATGAATGGAGGACTAGCAGCCGAGTTGCACGGGAGAATGTGAAAAGTGTTCATATGTAGTAAAAACCTTAGAAATCCATCCGTTTTCGTCATTTCTTATCGAATCGACTTAAAGCCAGATCGTCACATTGGCCGCTCTTCTCTCTGAAACGGTTGTACTTATCGTCTGCAAAGCTATGTCGCGTGCTGCGGTATGTGGAGACACTAAAAGCACTATAGTAGAACACAGATGAAGCTTCTAAGTTGATGTAATAGCCAGTAAGAAGTAGTACAATTCAAGTTTTAGGTATCGATTATTGACTTTTTAGCTGGCTTTGGTGCCTTGGACATGAGCTAGGACCTTAAGATTCTGCATGAAAGGAGGACTAGCAGCCGAGTTGCACGGGAGAATGTGAAAAGTGTTCATATGTAGTAAAAACCTGAGAAATCCGTCCGTTTTCGTCATTTGTTATCGAATCGACTTTAAGTCAGATCGTCACATTGGCCGGTCTTCTCTCTGAAACGGTTGTACTTATCGTCTACAAAGCTATGTCACGTGCTGCGGTATGTGGAGACACTAAAAGCAAAATAGTAGAACACAGATGAAGCTTCTAAGCTGATGTAATAGCCAGTAAGAAGTAGTACAATTCAAGTTTTAGGTATCGATTATTGACTTTTTAGCTGGCTTTGGTGCCTTGGACATGAGCTAGGACCTTAAGATTCTGCATGAAAGGAGGAGTAGCAGCCGAGTTGCAGGGGGAAATGTGAAAAGTGTTCATATGTAGTAAAAACCTGAGAAATCTGTCCGTTTTCGTCATTTGTTATCGAATCGACTTAAAGACAGATCGTCACATTGGCCGCTCTGCTCTCGGAAACGGTTGTACTTACCGTCTGCAAAGCTATGTCGCGTGTTGCCGTAGGCGGAAACAGGAAAAGCACCATAGTAGAACACAGATGAAGCTTCTAAGTTGATGTAATAGCGAGTAAGAAGTAGTACAATTCAAGTTTTAGGTATCGATTATTGACTTTTTAGCTGGCTTTGGTGCCTTGGACATGAGCTAGGACCTTAAGATTCTGCATGAAAGGAGGACTAGCAGCCGAGTAGCACGGGAGAATGTGAAAAGTGTTCATATGTAGTAAAAACCTGAGAAATTCGTCCGTTTTCGTCATTTGTTATCGAATCGACTTAAAGCCAGATCGTCACATTGGCCGCTCTTCTCTCTGAAACGGTTGTACTTATCGTCTACAAAGCTAAGTCGCGTGCTGCGGTATGCGGAGACACTAAAATCACCATAGTAGAACACAGATGGAGCTACTAAGTTGATGTAATAGCCAGTAAGAAGTAGTACAATTCAAGTTTTAGATATCGATTATTGACTTTTTAGCTAGCTTTGGTGCCTTGGACATGAGCTAGGACCTTAAGATTCTGCATGAAAGGAGGACTAGCAGCCGAGTAGCACGGGAGAATGTCAAAAGTGTTCATATGTAGTAAAAACCTGGGAAATTCGTCCGTTTTCGTCATTTGTTATCGAATCGACTTAAAGCCACATCGTCTTATTGGCCGCTCTTCTCTCTGAAACGCTTGTACTTATCGTCTGCAAAGCTATGTCGCATGCTGCGGTATGCAGAGACACTACAAGCAGCATAGTAGAACACAGATGAAGCTTCTAAGTTGATGTAATAGCCAGTAAGAAGTAGTACAATTCAAGTTTTAGGTATCGATTATTGACTTTTTAGCTGGCTTTGGTGCCTTGGACATGAGCTAGGACCTTAAGATTCTGCATGAAAGGAGGACTAGCAGCCGAGTAGCACGGGAGAATGTGAAAAGTGTTCATATGTAGTAAAAACCTGAGAAATTCGTCCGTTTTCGTCATTTGTTATCGAATCGACTTAAAGCCAGATCGTCACATTGGCCGCTCTTCTCTCTGAAACGGTTGTACTTATCGTCTGCAAAGCTATGTCGCATGCTGCGGTATGCTGAGACACTACAAGCAGCATAGTAAACCACAGATGAAGCTTCTAAGTTGATATAATAGCCAGTAAGAAGTAGTACAATTCAAGTTTTAGGTATCGATTATTGACTTTTTAGCTGGCTTTGGTGCCTTGGACATGAGCTAGTACCTTAAGATTCTGCATGAAAGGAGGACTAGCAGCCGAGTTGCAGGGGAGAATGTAAAAAGTGTTCATATGAAGTAAAAACCTGAGAAATCCGTCCGTTTTCGTCATTTGTTATCGAATCGACTTAAAGCCAGATCGTCACATTGGCCGCTCTGCTCTCGGAAACGGTTGTACTTATCGTCTGCAAAGCTATGTCGCATGCTGCGGTATGCGGAGACACTAAAATCACCATAGTAGAACACAGATGGAGCTTCTAAGTTGATGTAATAGCCAGTAAGAAGTAGTAAAATTCATGTTTTAGGTATCGATTATTGACTTTTTAGCTAGCATTGGTGCCTTGGACATGAGCTAGGACATTAAGATTCTGCATGAAAGGAGGACTAGCAGCCGAGTAGCACGGGAGAATGTGAAAAGTGTTCATATGTAGTAAAAACCTGGGAAATTCGTCCGTTTTCGTCATTTGTTATCGAATCGACTTAAAGCCAGATCGTCACATTGGCCGCTCTTCTCTCTGAAACGGTTGTACTTATCGTCTGCAAAGCTATGTCGCATACTGCGGTATGCTGAGACACTACAAGCAGCATAGTAGAACACAGATGAAATTTCTAAGTTGATGTAATAGCCAGTAAGAAGTAGTACAATTCAAGTTTTAGGTATCGATTATTGACTTTTTAGCTAGCTTTGGTGCCTTGGACATGAGCTAGGACCTTAAGATTCTGCATGAAAGGAGGACTAGCAGCCGAGTAGCACGGGAGAATGTGAAAAGTGTTCATATGTAGTAAAAACCTGAGAAATTCGTCCGTTTTCGTCATTTGTTATGGAATCGACTTAAAGCCAGATCGTCACATTGGCCGCTCTTCTCTCTGAAACGCTTGTACTTATCGTCTGCAAAGCTATGTCGCATGCTGCGGTATGCTGAGACACTAAAAGCAGCATAGTAGAACACAGATGAAGCTTCTATGTTGATGTAATAGCCAGTAAGTAGTAGTACAATTCAAGTTTTAGGTATCGATTATTGACTTTTTAGCTGACTTTGGTGCCTTGGACATGAGCTAGGACCTTAAGATTCTGCATGAAAGGAGGACTAGCAGCCGAGTTGCAGGGAAGAATTTAAAAAGTGTTCATATGAAGTAAAGACCTGAGTAATCCGTCCGTTTTCGTCATTTGTTATCGAATCGCCTTAAAGCCAGATCGTCACATTGGTCGCTCTGCTCTCAGAAACGGTTGCACTTATCGTCTGCAAAGCTATGTCGCGTGTTGCCGTAGGCGGAAACATAAAAGCACCATAGTAGAACACAGATGAAGCTTCTAAGTTGATGTAATAGCCAGTAAGAAGTAGACCAATTAGAGATTTAGGTATCGATTATTGACTTTTTAGCTGGCTTTGGTGCCTTGGACATGAGCTAGGACTTTAAGATTCTGCATAAAAGGAGGACTAGCAGCCCAGTTGCACGGGAGAATGTGATAAGTGTTCATATGTATTAAAAACCTGAGACATCCGTCCGTTTTCGTCATTTGTTATCGAATCGACTTAAAGATAGATCGTCACATTGGCCGCTCTTCACTCTGAAACGGTTGTACTTATCGTCTGCAAAGCTATGTCGCGTGCTGCGGTATGCGGAGACACTAAAAGCACAATAGTAGAACACAGATGAAGCTTCTAAGTTGATGTAATAGCCAGTAAGAAGTAGTACAATTCAAGTTTTACGTATCGATTATTGACTTTTTAGCTGGCTTTGGTGCCTTGGACATGAGCTAGTACCTTAGGATTCTGCATGAATGGAGGACTAGCAGCCGAGTTGCACGGGAGAATGTGAAAAGTGTTCATATGTAGTAAAAACCTTAGAAATCCATCCGTTTTCGTCATTTCTTATCGAATCGACTTAAAGCCAGATCGTCACATTGGCCGCTCTTCTCTCTGAAACGGTTGTACTTATCGTCTGCAAAGCTATGTCGCGTGCTGCGGTATGTGGAGACACTAAAAACACTATAGTAGAACACAGATGAAGCTTCTAAGTTGATGTAATAGCCAGTAAGAAGTAGTAGAATTCAAGTTTTAGGTATCGATTATTGACTTTTTAGCTGGCTTTGGTGCCTTGGACATGAGCTAGGACCTTAAGATTCTGCATGAAAGGAGGACTAGCAGCCGAGTTGCACGGGAGAATGTGAAAAGTGTTCATATGTAGTAAAAACCAGAGAAATCCGTCCGTTTTCGTCATTTGTTATCGAATCGACTTTAAGTCAGATCGTCACATTGGCCGGTCTTCTCTCTGAAACGGTTGTACTTATCGTCTACAAAGCTATGTCACGTGCTGCGGTATGGAGAGACACTAAAAGCAAAATAGTTGAACACAGATGAAGCTTCTAAGCTGATGTAATAGCCAGTAAGAAGTAGTACAATTCAAGTTTTAGGTATCGATTATTGACTTTTTAGCTGGCTTTGGTGCCTTGGACATGAGCTAGGACCTTAAGATTCTGCATGAAAGGAGGAGTAGCAGCCGAGTTGCAGGGGAAAATGTGAAAAGTGTTCATATGTAGTAAAAACCTGAGAAATCTGTCCGTTTTCGTCATTTGTTATCGAATCGACTTAAAGACAGATCGTCACATTGGCCGCTCTGCTCTCGGAAACGGTTGTACTTACCGTCTGCAAAGCTATGTCGCGTGTTGCCGTAGGCGGAAACAGGAAAAGCACCATAGTAGAACACAGATGAAGCTTCTAAGTTGATGTAATAGCGAGTAAGAAGTAGTCCAATTCAAGTTTTAGGTATCGATTATTGACTTTTTAGCTGGCTTTGGTGCCTTGGACATGAGCTAGGACCTTAAGATTCTGCATGAAAGGAGGACTAGCAGCCGAGTAGCACGGGAGAATGTGAAAAGTGTTCATATGTAGTAAAAAAATGAGAAATTCGTCCGTTTTCGTCATTTGTTATCGAATCGACTTAAAGCCAGATCGTCACATTGGCCGCTCTTCTCTCTGAAACGGTTGTACTTATCGTCTACAAAGCTAAGTCGCGTGCTGCGGTATGCGGAGACACTAAAATCACCATAGTAGAACACAGATGGAGCTACTAAGTTGATGTAATAGCCAGTAAGAAGTAGTACAATTCAAGTTTTAGGTATCGATTATTGACTTTTAAGCTAGCTTTGGTGCCTTGGACATGAGCTAGGACCTTAAGATTCTGCATGAAAGGAGGACTAGCAGCCGAGTAGCACGGGAGAATGTCAAAAGTGTTCATATGTAGTAAAAACCTGGGAAATTCGTCCGTTTTCGTCATTTGTTATCGAATCGACTTAAAGCCACATCGTCTTATTGGCCGCTCTTCTCTCTGAGACGCTTGTACTTATCGTCTGCAAAGCTATGTCGCATGCTGCGGTATGCTGAGACACTACAAGCAGCATAGTAAACCACAGATGAAGCTTCTAAGTTGATGTAATAGCCAGTAAGAAGTAGTACAATTCAAGTTTTAGGTATCGATTATTGACTTTTTAGCTGGCTTTGGTGCCTTGGACATGAGCTAGGACCTTAAGATTCTGCATGAAAAGAGGACTAGCAGCCGAGTTGCAGGGGAGAATGTAAAAAGTGTTCATATGAAGTAAAAACCTGAGAAATCCGTCCGTTTTCGTCATTTGTTATCGAATCGACTTAAAGCCAGATCGTCAAATTGGCCGCTCTGCTCTCGGAAACGGTTGTACTTATCGTCTGCAAAGCTATGTCGCATGGTGCGGTATGCTGAGACACTACAAGCACCATAGTAAAACACGGATGAAGCTTCTAAGTTGATGTAATAGCCAGTAAGATGTAGTACAATTCAAGTTTTAGGTATCGATTATTGACTTTTTAGCTGGCTTTGGTGCCTTGGACATCAGCTAGGACCTTAAGATTCTGCATGAAAGGAGGAGTAGCAGCCGAGTTGCACGGGAGAATGTGAAAAGTGTTCATATGTAGTAAAAACCTGAGAAATCCGTCCGTTTTCGTCATTTGTTATCGAATCGACTTAAAGACAGATCGTCACATTGGTCGCTCTGCTCTCAGAAACGGTTGTACTTATCGTCTGCAAAGCTATGTCGCGTGTTGCCGTAGGCGGAAACAGAAAAGCACCATAGTAGAACACAGATGAAGCTTCTAAGTTGATGTAATAGCCAGTAAGAAGTAGACCAATTAGAGATTTAGGTATCGATTATTGACTTTTTAGCTGGCTTTCGTGCCTTGGACATGAGCTAGGACTTTAAGATTCTGCATAAAAGGAGGACTAGCAGCCCAGTTGCACGGGAGAATGTGATAAGTGTTCATATGTATTAAAAACCTGAGACATCCGTCCGTTTTCGTCATTTGTTATCGAATCGACTTAAAGATAGATCGTCACATTGGCCGCTCTTCACTCTGAAACGGTTGTACTTATCGTCTGCAAAGCTATGTCGCGTGCTGCGGTATGCGGAGACACTAAAAGCACAATAGTAGAACACAGATGAAGCTTCTAAGTTGATGTAATAGCCAGTAAGAAGTAGTAGAATTCAAGTTTTAGGTATCGATTATTGACTTTTTAGCTGGCTTTGGTGCCTTGGACATGAGCTAGTACCTTAGGATTCTGCGTGAATGGAGGACTAGCAGCCGAGTAGCACGGGAGAATGTGAAAAGTGTTCATATGTAGTAAAAACCTGAGAAATCCGTCCGTTTTCGTCATTTGTTATCGAATCGACTTTAAGTCAGATCGTCACATTGGCCGGTCTTCTCTCTGAAACGGTTGTACTTATCGTCTACAAAGCTATGTCACGTGCTGCGGTATGTGGAGACACTAAAAGCAAAATAGTAGAACACAGATGAAGCTTCTAAGCTGATGTAATAGCCAGTAAGAAGTAGTACAATTCAAGTTTTAGGTATCGATTATTGACTTTTTAGCTGGCTTTGGTGCCTTGGACATGAGCTAGGACCTTAAGATTCTGCATGAAAGGAGGAGTAGCAGCCGAGTTGCAGGGGAAAATGTGAAAAGTGTTCATATGTAGTAAAAACCTGAGAAATCTGTCCGTTTTCGTCATTTGTTATCGAATCGACTTAAAGACAGATCGTCACATTGGCCGCTCTGCTTTCGGAAACGGTTGTACTTACCGTCTGCAAAGCTATGTCGCGTGTTGCCGTAGGCGGAAACAGGAAAAGCACCATAGTAGAACACAGATGAAGCTTCTAAGTTGATGTAATAGCGAGTAAGAAGTAGTCCAATTCAAGTTTTAGGTATCGATTATTGACTTTTTAGCTGGCTTTGGTGCCTTGGACATGAGCTAGGACCTTAAGATTCTGCATGAAAGGAGGACTAGCAGCCGAGTAGCACGGGAGAATGTGAAAAGTGTTCATATGTAGTAAAAACCTGAGAAATTCGTCCGTTTTCGTCATTTGTTATCGAATCGACTTAAAGCCAGATCGTCACATTGGCCGCTCTTCTCTCTGAAACGGTTGTACTTATCGTCTACAAAGCTAAGTCGCGTGCTGCGGTATGCGGAGACACTAAAATCACCGTAGTAGAACACAGATGGCGCTACTAAGTTGATGTAATAGCCAGTAAGAAGTAGTACAATTCAAGTTTTAGGTATCGATTATTGACTTTTTAGCTGGCTTTGGTGCCTTGGACATGAGCTAGGACCTTAAGATTCTGCATGAAAGGAGGACTAGCAGCCGAGATGCAGGGGAGAATGTAAAAAGTGATCATATGAAGTAAAAACCTGAGAAATCCGTCCGTTTTCGTCATTTGTTATCGAATCGACTTAAAGCCAGATCGTCAAATTGGCCGCTCTGCACTCGGAAACGGTTGTACTTATCGTCTGCAAAGCTATGTCGCATGCTGCGGTATGCTGAGACACTACAAGCAGCATAGTAAAACACGGATGAAGCTTCTAAGTTGATGTAATAGCCAGTAAGATGTAGTACAATTCAAGTTTTAGGTATCGATTATTGACTTTTTAGCTGGCTTTGGTGCCTTGGACATGAGCTAGGACCTTAAGATTCTGCATGAAAGGAGGAGTAGCAGCCGAGTTGCACGGGAGAATGTGAAAAGTGTTCATATGTAGTAAAAACCTGAGAAATCCGTCCGTTTTCGTCATTTGTTATCGAATCGACTTAAAGCCAGATCGTCACATTGGCCGCTCTGCTCTCGGAAACGGTTGTACTTACCGTCTGCAAAGCTATGTCGCGTGTTGCCGTAGGCGGAAACAGGAAAAGCACCATAGTAGAACACAGATGAAGCTTCTAAGTTGATGTAATAGCGAGTAAGAAGTAGTCCAATTCAAGTTTTAGGTATCGATTATTGAATTTTTAGCTGGCTTTGGTGCCTTGGACATGAGCTAGGACCTTAAGATTCTGCATGAAAGGAGGACTAGCAGCCGAGTTGCACGGGAGAATGTGAAAAGTGTTCATATGTAGTAAAAACCTGAGAAATTCGTCCGTTTTCGTCATGTGTTATCGAATCGACTTAAAGCCAGATCGTCAAATTGGCCGCTCTGCTCTCGGAAACGGTTGTACTTATCGTCTGCAAAGCTATGTCGCATGCTGCGGTATGCTGAGACACTACAAGCAGCATAGTAAAACACGGATGAAGCTTCTAAGTTGATGTAATAGCCAGTAAGATGTAGTACAATTCAAGTTTTAGGTATCGATTATTGACTTTTTAGCTGGCTTTGGTGCCTTGGACATGAGCTAGGACCTTAAGATTCTGCATGAAAGGAGGAGTAGCAGCCGAGTTGCACGGGAGAATGTGAAAAGTGTTCATATGTAGTAAAAACCTGAGAAATCCGTCCGTTTTCGTCATTTGTTATCGAATCGACTTAAAGCCAGATCGTCACATTGGCCGCTCTTCTCTCTGAAACGGTTGTACTTATCGTCTACAAAGCTATGTCGCGTGCTGCGGTATGCGGAGACACTAAAATCACCATAGTAGAACACAGATGGAGCTTCTAAGTTAATGTAATAGCCAGTAAGAAGTAGTACAATTCAAGTTTTACGTATCGATTATTGACTTTTTAGCTGGCTTTGGTGCCTTGGACATGAGCTAGTACCTTAGGATTCTGCGTGAATGGAGGACTAGCAGCCGAGTAGCACGGGAGAATGTGAAAAGTGTTCATATGTAGTAAAAACCTTAGAAATCCATCCGTTTTCGTCATTTCTTATCGAATCGACTTAAAGCCAGATCGTCACATTGACCGCTCTTCTCTCTGAAACGGTTGTACTTATCGTCTGCAAAGCTATGTCGCATGCTGCGGTATGTGGAGACACTAAAAGCACTATAGTAGAACACAGATGAAGCTTCTAAGTTGATGTAATAGCCAGTAAGTAGTAGTAGAATTCAAGTTTTAGGTATCGATTATTGACTTTTTAGCTGGCTTTGGTGCCTTGGACATGAGCTAGGACCTTAAGATTCTGCATGAAAGGAGGACTAGCAGCCGAGTTGCACGGGAGAATGTGAAAAGTGTTCATATGTAGTAAAAACCTGAGAAATCCGTCCGTTTTCGTCATTTGTTATCGAATCGACTTTAAGTGAGATCGTCACATTGGCCGGTCTTCTCTCTGAAACGGTTGTACTTATCGTCTACAAAGCTATGTCACGTGCTGCGGTATGTGGAGACACTAAAAGCAAAATAGTAGAACACAGATGAAGCTTCTAAACTGATGTAATAGCCAGTAAGAAGTAGTACAATTCAAGTTTTAGGTATCGATTATTGACTTTTTAGCTTGCTTTGGTGCCTTGGACATGAGCTAGGACCTTAAGATTCTGCATGAAAGGAGGAGTAGCAGCCGAGTTGCAGGGGAAAATGTGAAAAGTGTTCATATGTAGTAAAAACCTGAGAAATCTGTCCGTTTTCGTCATTTGTTATCGAATCGACTTAAAGACAGATCGTCACATTGGCCGCTCTGCTCTCGGAAACGGTTGTACTTACCGTCTGCAAAGCTATGTCGCGTGTTGCCGTAGGCGGAAACAGGAAAAGCACCATAGTAGAACACAGATGAAGCTTCTAAGTTGATGTAATAGCGAGTAAGAAGTAGTCCAATTCAAGTTTTAGGTATCGATTATTGACTTTTTAGCTGGCTTTGGTGCCTTGGACATGACCTAGGACCTTAAGATTCTGCATGAAAGGAGGACTAGCAGCCGAGTAGCACGGGAGAATGTGAAAAGTGTTCATATGTAGTAAAAACCTGAGAAATTCGTCCGTTTTCGTCATTTGTTATCGAATCGACTTAAAGCCAGATCGTCACATTGGCCGCTCTTCTCTCTGAAACGGTTGTACTTATCGTCTACAAAGCTAAGTCGCGTGCTGCGGTATGCGGAGACACTAAAATCACCGTAGTAGAACACAGATGGCGCTACAAAGTTGATGTAATAGCCAGTAAGAAGTAGTACAATTCAAGTTTTAGGTATCGATTATTGACTTTTTAGCTAGCTTTGGTGCCTTGGACATGAGCTAGGACCTTAAGATTCTGCATGAAAGGAGGACTAGCAGCCGAGTAGTACGGGAGAATGTGAAAAGTGTTCATATGTAGTAAAAACCTGGGAAATTCGTCCGTTTTCGTCATTTGTTATCGAATCGACTTAAAGCCACATCGTCTTATTGGCCGCTCTTCTCTCTGAAACGCTTGTACTTATCGTCTGCAAAGCTATGTCGCATGCTGCGGTATGCTGAGACACTACAAGCAGCTAGTAGAACACAGATGAAGCTTCTAAGTTGATGTAATAGCCAGTAAGAAGTAGTACAATTCAAGTTTTAGGTATCGATTATTGACTTTTTAGCTGGCTTTGGTGCCTTGGACATGAGCTAGGACCTTAAGATTCTGCATGAAAGGAGGACTAGCAGCCGAGTTGCAGGGGAGAATGTAAAAAGTGTTCATATGAAGTAAAAACCTGAGAAATCCGTCCGTTTTCGTCATTTGTTATCGAATCGACTTAAAGCCAGATCGTCAAATTGGCCGCTCTGCTCTCGGAAACGGTTGTACTTATCGTCTGCAAAGCTATGTCGCATGCTGCGGTATGCTGAGACACTACAAGCAGCATAGTAAAACACGGATGAAGCTTCTAAGTTGATGTAATAGCCAGTAAGATGTAGTACAATTCAAGTTTTAGGTATCGATTATTGACTTTTTAGCTGGCTTTGGTGCCTTGGACATCAGCTAGGACCTTAAGATTCTGCATGAAAGGAGGAGTAGCAGCCGAGTTGCACGGGAGAATGTGAAAAGTGTTCATATGTAGTAAAAACCTGAGAAATCCGTCCGTTTTCGTCATTTGTTATCGAATCGACTTAAAGCCAGATCGTCACATTGGCCGCTCTGCTCTCGGAAACGGTTGTACTTACCGTCTGCAAAGCTATGTCGCGTGTTGCCGTAGGTGGAAACAGGAAAAGCACCATAGTAGAACACAGATGAAGCTTCTAAGTTGATGTAATAGCGAGTAAGAAGTAGTCCAATTCATGTTTTAGGTATCGATTATTGAATTTTTAGCTGGCTTTGGTGCCTTGGACATGAGCTAGGACCTTAAGATTCTGCACGAAAGGAGGACTAGCAGCCGAGTAGCACGGGAGAATGTGAAAAGTGTTCATATGTAGTAAAAACCTGGGAAATTCGTCCGTTTTCGTCATTTGTTATCGAATCGACTTAAAGCCAGATCGTCAAATTGGCCGCTCTGCTCTCGGAAACGGTTGTACTTATCTTCTGCAAAGCTATGTCGCATGCTGCGGTATGCTGAGACACTACAAGCAGCATAGTAAAACACAGATGAAGCTTCTAAGTTGATGTAATAGCCAGTAAGAAGTAGTACAATTCAAGTTTTAGGTATCGATTATTGACTTTTTAGCTGGCTTTGGTGCCTTGGACATGAGCTAGGACCTTAAGATTCTGCATGAAAGGAGGACTAGCAGCCGAGTTGCACGGGAGAATGTGAAAAGTGTTCATATGTAGTAAAAACCTGAGAAATCCGTCCGTTTTCGTCATTTGTTATCGAATCGACTTAAAGCCAGATCGTCACATTGGCCGCTCTTCTCTCTGAAACGGTTGTACTTATCGTCTACAAAGCTATGTCGCGTGCTGCGGTATGCGGAGACACTAAAATCACCATAGTAGAACACAGATGGAGCTTCTAAGTTAATGTAATAGCCAGTAAGAAGTAGTACAATTCAAGTTTTAGGTATCGATTATTGACTTTTTAGCTAGCATTGGTGCCTTGGACATGAGCTAGGACCTTAAGATTCTGCATGAAAGGAGGACTAGCAGCCGAGTAGCACGGGAGAATGTGAAAAGTGTTCATATGTAGTAAAAACCTGGGAAATTCGTCCGTTTTCGTCATTTGTTATCGAATCGACTTAAAGCCAGATCGTCACATTGGCCGCTCTTCTCTCTGAAACGGTTGTACTTATCGTCTGCAAAGCTATGTCGCATACTGCGGTATGCTGAGACACTACAAGCAGCATAGTAGAACACAGATGAAGTTTCTAAGTCGATGTAATAGCCAGTAAGAAGTAGTACAATTCAAGTTTAAGGTATCGATTATTGACTTTTTAGCTAGCTTTGGTGCCTTGGACATGAGCTAGGACCTTAAGATTCTGCATGAAATGAGGACTAGCAGCCGAGTAGCACGGGAGAATGTGAAAAGTGTTCATATGTAGTAAAAACCTGAGAAATTCGTCCGTTTTCGTCATTTGTTATGGAATCGACTTAAAGCCAGATCGTCATATTGGCCGCTCTTCTCTCTGAGACGCTTGTACTTATCGTCTGCAAAGCTATGTCGCATGCTGCGGTATGCTGAGACACTAACAGCAGCGTAGTAGAACACAGATGAAGCTTCTATTTTGATGTAATAGCCAGTAAGAAGTAGTACAATTCAAGTTTTAGGTATCGATTATTGATTTTTTAGCTGGCTTTGGTGCCTTGGACATGAGCTAGGACCTTAAGATTCTGCATGAAAGGAGGACTAGCAGCCGAGTTGCAGGGGAGAATGTAAAAAGTGTTCATATGAAGTAAAGACCTGAGTAATCCGTCCCTTTTCGTCATTTGTTATCGAATCGACTTAAAGCCAGATCGCCACATTGGTCGCTCTGCTCTCAGAAACGGTTGTACTTATCGTCTGCAAAGCTATGTCGCGTGTTGCCGTAGGCGGAAACAGAAAAGCACCATAGTAGAACACAGATGAAGCTTCTAAGTT
This sequence comes from Schistocerca gregaria, assembly GCF_023897955.1. Classification (NCBI taxonomy): domain Eukaryota; kingdom Metazoa; phylum Arthropoda; class Insecta; order Orthoptera; family Acrididae; genus Schistocerca; species Schistocerca gregaria. The sequence goes on along the minus strand of NW_026061824.1, from coordinate 16,786,080 downwards.
GATGTAATAGCCAGTAAGAAGTAGACCAATTAGAGATTTAGGTATCGATTATTGACTTTTTAGCTGGCTTTGGTGCCTTGGACATGAGCTAGGACTTTAAGATTCTGCATAAAAGGAGGACTAGCAGCCCAGTTGCACGGGAGAATGTGAAAAGTGTTCATATGTATTAAATACCTGAGACATCCGTCCGTTTTCGTCATTTGTTATCGAATCGACTTAAAGCCAGATCGTCACATTGGCCGCTCTTCTCTCTGAAACGGTTGTACTTCTCGTCTGCAAAGCTGTGTCGCGTGCTGCGGTATGCGGCGACACAAAAAGCACCATAGTAGAACACAGATGAAGCTTCTAAGTTGATGTAATAGCCAGTAAGAAGTAGTACAATTCAAGTTTTACGTATCGATTATTGACTTTTTAGCTGGCTTTGGTGCCTTGGACATGAGCTAGTACCTTAAGATTCTGCATGAAAGGAGGACTAGCAGCCGAGTTGCACGGGAGAATGTGAAAAGTGTTCATATGTAGTAAAAACCTTAGAAATCCATCCGTTTTCGTCATTTGTTATCGAATCGCCTTAAAGCCAGATCGTCACATTGGCCGCTCTTCTCTCTGAAACGGTTGTACTTATCGTCTGCAAAGCTATGTCGCGTGCTGCGGTATGTGGAGACACTAAAAGCACTATAGTAGAACACAGATGAAGCTTCTAAGTTGATGTAATAGCCAGTAAGAAGTAGTACAATTCAAGTTTTACGTATCGATTATTGACTTTTTAGCTGGCTTTGGTGCCTTGGACATGAGCTAGGACCTTAAGATTCTGCATGAAAGGAGGAGTAGCAGCCGAGTTGCACGGGAGAATGTGAAAAGTGTTCAAATGTAGTAAAAACCTGAGAAATCTGTCCGTTTTCGTCATTTGTTATCGAATCGACTTAAAGACAGATCGTCACATTGGCCGCTCTGGTCTCGGAAACGGTTGTACTTATCGTCTGCAAAGCTATGTCGCGTGTTGCCGTAGGCGGAAACAGGAAAAGCACCATAGTAGAACACAGATGAAGCTTCTAAGTTGATGTAATAGCGAGTAAGAAGTAGTCCAATTCAAGTTTTAGGTATCGATTATTGACTTTTTAGCTGGCTTTGGTGCCTTGGACATGAGCTAGGACCTTAAGATTCTGCATGAAAGGAGGACTAGCAGCCGAGTTGCAGGGGAGAATGTAAAAAGTGTTCATATGAAGTAAAAACCTGAGAAATCCGTCCGTTTTCGTCATTTGTTATCGAATCGACTTAAAGCCAGATCGTCACATTGGCCGCTCTGCTCTCGGAAACGGTTGTACTTACCGTCTGCAAAGCTATGTCGCGTGTTGCCGTAGGTGGAAACAGGAAAAGCACCATAGTAGAACACAGATGAAGCTTCTAAGTTGATGTAATAGCGAGTAAGAAGTAGTCCAATTCATGTTTTAGGTATCGATTATTGAATTTTTAGCTGGCTTTGGTGCCTTGGACATGAGCTAGGACCTTAAGATTCTGCACGAAAGGAGGACTAGCAGCCGAGTAGCACGGGAGAATGTGAAAAGTGTTCATATGTAGTAAAAACCTGGGAAATTCGTCCGTTTTCGTCATTTGTTATCGAATCGACTTAAAGCCAGATCGTCAAATTGGCCGCTCTGCTCTCGGAAACGGTTGTACTTATCTTCTGCAAAGCTATGTCGCATGCTGCGGTATGCTGAGACACTACAAGCAGCATAGTAAAACACAGATGAAGCTTCTAAGTTGATGTAATAGCCAGTAAGAAGTAGTACAATTCAAGTTTTAGGTATCGATTATTGACTTTTTAGCTGGCTTTGGTGCCTTGGACATGAGCTAGGACCTTAAGATTCTGCATGAAAGGAGGACTAGCAGCCGAGTTGCACGGGAGAATGTGAAAAGTGTTCATATGTAGTAAAAACCTGAGAAATCCGTCCGTTTTCGTCATTTGTTATCGAATCGACTTAAAGCCAGATCGTCACATTGGCCGCTCTTCTCTCTGAAACGGTTGTACTTATCGTCTACAAAGCTATGTCGCGTGCTGCGGTATGCGGAGACACTAAAATCACCATAGTAGAACACAGATGGAGCTTCTAAGTTAATGTAATAGCCAGTAAGAAGTAGTACAATTCAAGTTTTAGGTATCGATTATTGACTTTTTAGCTAGCATTGGTGCCTTGGACATGAGCTAGGACCTTAAGATTCTGCATGAAAGGAGGACTAGCAGCCGAGTAGCACGGGAGAATGTGAAAAGTGTTCATATGTAGTAAAAACCTGGGAAATTCGTCCGTTTTCGTCATTTGTTATCGAATCGACTTAAAGCCAGATCGTCACATTGGCCGCTCTTCTCTCTGAAACGGTTGTACTTATCGTCTGCAAAGCTATGTCGCATACTGCGGTATGCTGAGACACTACAAGCAGCATAGTAGAACACAGATGAAGTTTCTAAGTCGATGTAATAGCCAGTAAGAAGTAGTACAATTCAAGTTTAAGGTATCGATTATTGACTTTTTAGCTAGCTTTGGTGCCTTGGACATGAGCTAGGACCTTAAGATTCTGCATGAAATGAGGACTAGCAGCCGAGTAGCACGGGAGAATGTGAAAAGTGTTCATATGTAGTAAAAACCTGAGAAATTCGTCCGTTTTCGTCATTTGTTATGGAATCGACTTAAAGCCAGATCGTCATATTGGCCGCTCTTCTCTCTGAGACGCTTGTACTTATCGTCTGCAAAGCTATGTCGCATGCTGCGGTATGCTGAGACACTAACAGCAGCGTAGTAGAACACAGATGAAGCTTCTATTTTGATGTAATAGCCAGTAAGAAGTAGTACAATTCAAGTTTTAGGTATCGATTATTGATTTTTTAGCTGGCTTTGGTGCCTTGGACATGAGCTAGGACCTTAAGATTCTGCATGAAAGGAGGACTAGCAGCCGAGTTGCAGGGGAGAATGTAAAAAGTGTTCATATGAAGTAAAGACCTGAGTAATCCGTCCCTTTTCGTCATTTGTTATCGAATCGACTTAAAGCCAGATCGCCACATTGGTCGCTCTGCTCTCAGAAACGGTTGTACTTATCGTCTGCAAAGCTATGTCGCGTGTTGCCGTAGGCGGAAACAGAAAAGCACCATAGTAGAACACAGATGAAGCTTCTAAGTTGATGTAATAGCCAGTAAGAAGTAGACCAATTAGAGATTTAGGTATCGATTATTGACTTTTTAGCTGGCTTTGGTGCCTTGGACATGAGCTAGGACTTTAAGATTCTGCATAAAAGGAGGACTAGCAGCCCAGTTGCACGGGAGAATGTGAAAAGTGTTCATATGTATTAAATACCTGAGACATCCGTCCGTTTTCGTCATTTGTTATCGAATCGACTTAAAGCCAGATCGTCACATTGGCCGCTCTTCTCTCTGAAACGGTTGTACTTCTCGTCTGCAAAGCTGTGTCGCGTGCTGCGGTATGCGGCGACACAAAAAGCACCATAGTAGAACACAGATGAAGCTTCTAAGTTGATGTAATAGCCAGTAAGAAGTAGTACAATTCAAGTTTTACGTATCGATTATTGACTTTTTAGCTGGCTTTGGTGCCTTGGACATGAGCTAGTACCTTAAGATTCTGCATGAAAGGAGGACTAGCAGCCGAGTTGCACGGGAGAATGTGAAAAGTGTTCATATGTAGTAAAAACCTTAGAAATCCATCCGTTTTCGTCATTTGTTATCGAATCGCCTTAAAGCCAGATCGTCACATTGGCCGCTCTTCTCTCTGAAACGGTTGTACTTATCGTCTGCAAAGCTATGTCGCGTGCTGCGGTATGTGGAGACACTAAAAGCACTATAGTAGAACACAGATGAAGCTTCTAAGTTGATGTAATAGCCAGTAAGAAGTAGTACAATTCAAGTTTTACGTATCGATTATTGACTTTTTAGCTGGCTTTGGTGCCTTGGACATGAGCTAGGACCTTAAGATTCTGCATGAAAGGAGGAGTAGCAGCCGAGTTGCACGGGAGAATGTGAAAAGTGTTCAAATGTAGTAAAAACCTGAGAAATCTGTCCGTTTTCGTCATTTGTTATCGAATCGACTTAAAGACAGATCGTCACATTGGCCGCTCTGGTCTCGGAAACGGTTGTACTTATCGTCTGCAAAGCTATGTCGCGTGTTGCCGTAGGCGGAAACAGGAAAAGCACCATAGTAGAACACAGATGAAGCTTCTAAGTTGATGTAATAGCGAGTAAGAAGTAGTCCAATTCAAGTTTTAGGTATCGATTATTGACTTTTTAGCTGGCTTTGGTGCCTTGGACATGAGCTAGGACCTTAAGATTCTGCATGAAAGGAGGACTAGCAGCCGAGTTGCAGGGGAGAATGTAAAAAGTGTTCATATGAAGTAAAAACCTGAGAAATCCGTCCGTTTTCGTCATTTGTTATCGAATCGACTTAAAGCCAGATCGTCACATTGGCCGCTCTGCTCTCGGAAACGGTTGTACTTATCGCCTGCAAAGCTATGTCGCATGCTGCGGTATGCTGAGACACTACAAGCAGCATAGTAAAACACGGATGAAGCTTCTAAGTTGATGTAATAGCCAGTAAGATGTAGTACAATTCAAGTTTTAGGTATCGATTATTGACTTTTTAGCTGGCTTTGGTGCCTTGGACATGAGCTAGGACCTTAAGATTCTGCATGAAAGGAGGAGTAGCAGCCGAGTTGCACGGGAGAATGTGAAAAGTGTTCATATGTAGTAAAAACCTGAGAAATCCGTCCGTTTTCGTCATTTGTTATCGAATCGACTTAAAGCCAGATCGTCACATTGGCCGCTCTTCTCTCTGAGACGCTTGTACTTATCGTCTGCAAAGCTATGTCGCATGCTGCGGTATGCTGAGACACTAAAAGCAGCATAGTAGAACACAGATGAAGCTTCTATGTTGATGTAATAGCCAGTAAGAAGTAGTAAAATTCAAGTTTTAGGTATCGATTATTGACTTTTTAGCTTTCTTTGGTGCCTTGGACATGAGCTAGGACCTTAAGATTCTGCATGAAAGGAGGACTAGCAGCCGAGTTGCAGGGGAGAATGTAAAAAGTGTTCATATGAAGTAAAGACCTGAGTAATCCGTCCCTTTTCGTCATTTGTTATCGAATCGACTTAAAGCCAGATCGTCACATTGGTCGCTCTGCTCTTAGAAACGGTTGTACTTATCGTCTGCAAAGCTATGTCGCGTGTTGCCGTAGGCGGAAACAGAAAAGCACCATAGTAGAACACAGATGAAGCTTCTAAGTTGATGTAATAGCTAGTAAGAAGTAGACCAATTAGAGATTTAGGTATCGATTATTGACTTTTTAGCTGGCTTTGGTGCCTTGGACATGAGCTAGGACTTTAAGATTCTGCATAAAAGGAGGACTAGCAGCCCAGTTGCACGGGAGAATGTGAAAAGTGTTCATATGTATTAAAAACCTGAGACATCCGTCCGTTTTCGTCATTTGTTATCGAATCGACTTAAAACCAGATCGTCACATTGGCCGCTCTTCTCTCTGAAACGGTTGTACTTATCGTCTGCAAAGCTGTGTCGCGTGCTGCGGTATGCGGAGACACTAAAAGCACCATAGTAGAACACAGATGAAGCTTCTAAGTTGATGTAATAGCCAGTAAGAAGTAGTACAATTCAAGTTTTACGTATCGATTATTGACTTTTTAGCTGGCTTTGGTGCCTTGGACATGAGCTAGTACCTTAAGATTCTGCATGAAAGGAGGACTAGCAGCCGAGTTGCACGGGAGAATGTGAAAAGTGTTCATATGTAGTAAAAACCTTAGAAATCCATCCGTTTTCGTCATTTGTTATCGAATCGACTTAAAGCCAGATCGTCACATTTTCCGCTCTTCTCTCTGAAACGGTTGTACTTATCGTCTGCAAAGCTATGTCGCGTGCTGCGGTATGTGGAGACACTAAAAGCACTATAGTAGAACACAGATGAAGCTTCTAAGTTGATGTAATAGCCAGTAAGAAGTAGTAGAATTCAAGTTTTAGGTATCGATTATTGACTTTTTAGCTGGCTTTGGTGCCTTGGACATGAGCTAGGACCTTAAGATTCTGCATGAAAGGAGGACTAGCAGCCGAGTTGCACGGGAGAATGTGAAAAGTGTTCATATGTAGTAAAAACCTGAGAAATCCGTCCGTTTTCGTCATTTGTTATCGAATCGACTTAAAGCCAGATCGTCACATTGGCCGCTCTTCTCTCTGAAACGGTTGTACTTATCGTCTACAAAGCTATGTCGCGTGCTGCGGTATGCGGAGACACTAAAATCACCATAGTAGAACACAGATGGAGCTTCTAAGTTAATGTAATAGCCAGTAAGAAGTAGTACAATTCAAGTTTTAGGTATCGATTATTGACTTTTTAGCTAGCATTGGTGCCTTGGACATGAGCTAGGACCTTAAGATTCTGCATGAAAGGAGGACTAGCAGCCGAGTAGCACGGGAGAATGTGAAAAGTGTTCATATGTAGTAAAAACCTGGGAAATTCGTCCGTTTTCGTCATTTGTTATCGAATCGACTTAAAGCCAGATCGTCACATTGGCCGCTCTTCTCTCTGAAACGGTTGTACTTATCGTCTGCAAAGCTATGTCGCATACTGCGGTATGCTGAGACACTACAAGCAGCATAGTAGAACACAGATGAAGTTTCTAAGTCGATGTAATAGCCAGTAAGAAGTAGTACAATTCAAGTTTAAGGTATCGATTATTGACTTTTTAGCTAGCTTTGGTGCCTTGGACATGAGCTAGGACCTTAAGATTCTGCATGAAATGAGGACTAGCAGCCGAGTAGCACGGGAGAATGTGAAAAGTGTTCATATGTAGTAAAAACCTGAGAAATTCGTCCGTTTTCGTCATTTGTTATGGAATCGACTTAAAGCCAGATCGTCACATTGGCCGCTCTTCTCTCTGAGACGCTTGTACTTATCGTCTGCAAAGCTATGTCGCATGCTGCGGTATGCTGAGACACTAACAGCAGCGTAGTAGAACACAGATGAAGCTTCTATTTTGATGTAATAGCCAGTAAGAAGTAGTACAATTCAAGTTTTAGGTATCGATTATTGACTTTTTAGCTGGCTTTGGTGCCTTGGACATGAGCTAGGACCTTAAGATTCTGCATGAAAGGAGGACTAGCAGCCGAGTTGCAGGGGAGAATGTAAAAAGTGTTCATATGAAGTAAAGACCTGAGTAATCCGTCCCTTTTCGTCATTTGTTATCGAATCGACTTAAAGCCAGATCGCCACATTGGTCGCTCTGCTCTCAGAAACGGTTGTACTTATCGTCTGCAAAGCTATGTCGCGTGTTGCCGTAGGCGGAAACAGAAAAGCACCATAGTAGAACACAGATGAAGCTTCTAAGTTGATGTAATAGCCAGTAAGAAGTAGACCAATTAGAGATTTAGGTATCGATTATTGACTTTTTAGCTGGCTTTGGTGCCTTGGACAAGAGCTAGGACTTTAAGATTCTGCATAAAAGGAGGACTAGCAGCCCAGTTGCACGGGAGAATGTGAAAAGTGTTCATATGTATTAAATACCTGAGACATCCGTCCGTTTTCGTCATTTGTTATCGAATCGACTTAAAGCCAGATCGTCACATTGGCCGCTCTTCTCTCTGAAACGGTTGTACTTCTCGTCTGCAAAGCTGTGTCGCGTGCTGCGGTATGCGGCGACACAAAAAGCACCATAGTAGAACACAGATGAAGCTTCTAAGTTGATGTAATAGCCAGTAAGAAGTAGTACAATTCAAGTTTTACGTATCGATTATTGACTTTTTAGCTGGCTTTGGTGCCTTGGACATGAGCTAGTACCTTAAGATTCTGCATGAAAGGAGGACTAGCAGCCGAGTTGCACGGGAGAATGTGAAAAGTGTTCATATGTAGTAAAAACCTTAGAAATCCATCCGTTTTCGTCATTTGTTATCGAATCGCCTTAAAGCCAGATCGTCACATTGGCCGCTCTTCTCTCTGAAACGGTTGTACTTATCGTCTGCAAAGCTATGTCGCGTGCTGCGGTATGTGGAGACACTAAAAGCACTATAGTAGAACACAGATGAAGCTTCTAAGTTGATGTAATAGCCAGTAAGAAGTAGTACAATTCAAGTTTTACGTATCGATTATTGACTTTTTAGCTGGCTTTGGTGCCTTGGACATGAGCTAGGACCTTAAGATTCTGCATGAAAGGAGGAGTAGCAGCCGAGTTGCACGGGAGAATGTGAAAGGTGTTCAAATGTAGTAAAAACCTGAGAAATCTGTCCGTTTTCGTCATTTGTTATCGAATCGACTTAAAGACAGATCGTCACATTGGCCGCTCTGGTCTCGGAAACGGTTGTACTTATCGTCTGCAAAGCTATTTCGCGTGTTGCCGTAGGCGGAAACAGGAAAAGCACCATAGTAGAACACAGATGAAGCTTCTAAGTTGATGTAATAGCGAGTAAGAAGTAGTCCAATTCAAGTTTTAGGTATCGATTATTGACTTTTTAGCTGGCTTTGGTGCCTTGGACATGAGCTAGGACCTTAAGATTCTGCATGAAAGGAGGACTAGCAGCCGAGTTGCAGGGGAGAATGTAAAAAGTGTTCATATGAAGTAAAAACCTGAGAAATCCGTCCGTTTTCGTCATTTGTTATCGAATCGACTTAAAGCCAGATCGTCACATTGGCCGCTCTGCTCTCGGAAACGGTTGTACTTATCGCCTGCAAAGCTATGTCGCATGCTGCGGTATGCTGAGACACTACAAGCAGCATAGTAAAACACGGATGAAGCTTCTAAGTTGATGTAATAGCCAGTAAGATGTAGTACAATTCAAGTTTTAGGTATCGATTATTGACTTTTTAGCTGGCTTTGGTGCCTTGGACATGAGCTAGGACCTTAAGATTCTGCATGAAAGGAGGAGTAGCAGCCGAGTTGCACGGGAGAATGTGAAAAGTGTTCATATGTAGTAAAAACCTGAGAAATCCGTCCGTTTTCGTCATTTGTTATCGAATCGACTTAAAGCCAGATCGTCACATTGGCCGCTCTTCTCTCTGAAACGGTTGTACTTATCGTCTGCAAAGCTATGTCGCATACTGCGGTATGCTGAGACACTACAAGCAGCATAGTAGAACACAGATGAAGTTTCTAAGTCGATGTAATAGCCAGTAAGAAGTAGTACAATTCAAGTTTAAGGTATCGATTATTGACTTTTTAGCTAGCTTTGGTGCCTTGGACATGAGCTAGGACCTTAAGATTCTGCATGAAATGAGGACTAGCAGCCGAGTAGCACGGGAGAATGTGAAAAGTGTTCATATGTAGTAAAAACCTGAGAAATTCGTCCGTTTTCGTCATTTGTTATGGAATCGACTTAAAGCCAGATCGTCACATTGGCCGCTCTTCTCTCTGAGACGCTTGTACTTATCGTCTGCAAAGCTATGTCGCATGCTGCGGTATGCTGAGACACTAACAGCAGCGTAGTAGAACACAGATGAAGCTTCTATTTTGATGTAATAGCCAGTAAGAAGTAGTACAATTCAAGTTTTAGGTATCGATTATTGACTTTTTAGCTGGCTTTGGTGCCTTGGACATGAGCTAGGACCTTAAGATTCTGCATGAAAGGAGGACTAGCAGCCGAGTTGCAGGGGAGAATGTAAAAAGTGTTCATATGAAGTAAAGACCTGAGTAATCCGTCCCTTTTCGTCATTTGTTATCGAATCGACTTAAAGCCAGATCGCCACATTGGTCGCTCTGCTCTCAGAAACGGTTGTACTTATCGTCTGCAAAGCTATGTCGCGTGTTGCCGTAGGCGGAAACAGAAAAGCACCATAGTAGAACACAGATGAAGCTTCTAAGTTGATGTAATAGCCAGTAAGAAGTAGACCAATTAGAGATTTAGGTATCGATTATTGACTTTTTAGCTGGCTTTGGTGCCTTGGACAAGAGCTAGGACTTTAAGATTCTGCATAAAAGGAGGACTAGCAGCCCAGTTGCACGGGAGAATGTGAAAAGTGTTCATATGTATTAAATACCTGAGACATCCGTCCGTTTTCGTCATTTGTTATCGAATCGACTTAAAGCCAGATCGTCACATTGGCCGCTCTTCTCTCTGAAACGGTTGTACTTCTCGTCTGCAAAGCTGTGTCGCGTGCTGCGGTATGCGGCGACACAAAAAGCACCATAGTAGAACACAGATGAAGCTTCTAAGTTGATGTAATAGCCAGTAAGAAGTAGTACAATTCAAGTTTTACGTATCGATTATTGACTTTTTAGCTGGCTTTGGTGCCTTGGACATGAGCTAGTACCTTAAGATTCTGCATGAAAGGAGGACTAGCAGCCGAGTTGCACGGGAGAATGTGAAAAGTGTTCATATGTAGTAAAAACCTTAGAAATCCATCCGTTTTCGTCATTTGTTATCGAATCGCCTTAAAGCCAGATCGTCACATTGGCCGCTCTTCTCTCTGAAACGGTTGTACTTATCGTCTGCAAAGCTATGTCGCGTGCTGCGGTATGTGGAGACACTAAAAGCACTATAGTAGAACACAGATGAAGCTTCTAAGTTGATGTAATAGCCAGTAAGAAGTAGTACAATTCAAGTTTTACGTATCGATTATTGACTTTTTAGCTGGCTTTGGTGCCTTGGACATGAGCTAGGACCTTAAGATTCTGCATGAAAGGAGGAGTAGCAGCCGAGTTGCACGGGAGAATGTGAAAGGTGTTCAAATGTAGTAAAAACCTGAGAAATCTGTCCGTTTTCGTCATTTGTTATCGAATCGACTTAAAGACAGATCGTCACATTGGCCGCTCTGGTCTCGGAAACGGTTGTACTTATCGTCTGCAAAGCTATTTCGCGTGTTGCCGTAGGCGGAAACAGGAAAAGCACCATAGTAGAACACAGATGAAGCTTCTAAGTTGATGTAATAGCGAGTAAGAAGTAGTCCAATTCAAGTTTTAGGTATCGATTATTGACTTTTTAGCTGGCTTTGGTGCCTTGGACATGAGCTAGGACCTTAAGATTCTGCATGAAAGGAGGACTAGCAGCCGAGTTGCAGGGGAGAATGTAAAAAGTGTTCATATGAAGTAAAAACCTGAGAAATCCGTCCGTTTTCGTCATTTGTTATCGAATCGACTTAAAGCCAGATCGTCACATTGGCCGCTCTGCTCTCGGAAACGGTTGTACTTATCGCCTGCAAAGCTATGTCGCATGCTGCGGTATGCTGAGACACTACAAGCAGCATAGTAAAACACGGATGAAGCTTCTAAGTTGATGTAATAGCCAGTAAGATGTAGTACAATTCAAGTTTTAGGTATCGATTATTGACTTTTTAGCTGGCTTTGGTGCCTTGGACATGAGCTAGGACCTTAAGATTCTGCATGAAAGGAGGAGTAGCAGCCGAGTTGCACGGGAGAATGTGAAAAGTGTTCATATGTAGTAAAAACCTGAGAAATCCGTCCGTTTTCGTCATTTGTTATCGAATCGACTTAAAGCCAGATCGTCACATTGGCCGCTCTTCTCTCTGAGACGCTTGTACTTATCGTCTGCAAAGCTATGTCGCATGCTGCGGTATGCTGAGACACTAAAATCAGCATAGTAGAACACAGATGAAGCTTCTATGTTGATGTAATAGCCAGTAAGAAGTAGTAAAATTCAAGTTTTAGGTATCGATTATTGACTTTTTAGCTTTCTTTGGTGCCTTGGACATGAGCTAGGACCTTAAGATTCTGCATGAAAGGAGGACTAGCAGCCGAGTTGCAGGGGAGAATGTAAAAAGTGTTCATATGAAGTAAAGACCTGAGTAATCCGTCCCTTTTCGTCATTTGTTATCGAATCGACTTAAAGTCAGATCGTCACATTGGTCGCTCTGCTCTTAGAAACGGTTGTACTTATCGTCTGCAAAGCTATGTCGCGTGTTGCCGTAGGCGGAAACAGAAAAGCACCATAGTAGAACACAGTTGAAGCTTCTAAGTTGATGTAATAGCCAGTAAGAAGTAGACCAATTAGAGATTTAGGTATCGATTATTGACTTTTTAGCTGGCTTTGGTGCCTTGGACATGAGCTAGGACTTTAAGATTCTGCATAAAAGGAGGACAAGCAGCCCAGTTGCACGGGAGAATGTGAAAAGTGTTCATATGTATTAAAAACCTGAGACATCCGTCCGTTTTCGTCATTTGTTATCGAATCGACTTAAAACCAGATCGTCACATTGGCCGCTCTTCTCTCTCAAACGGTTGTACTTATCGTCTGCAAAGCTGTGTCGCGTGCTGCGGTATGCGGAGACACTAAAAGCACCATAGTAGAACACAGATGAAGCTTCTAAGTTGATGTAATATCCAGTAAGAAGTAGTACAATTCAAGTTTTAGGTATCGATTATTGACTTTTCAGCTGGCTTTGGTGCATTGGACATGAGTTAGGACCTTAAGATTCTGCATGAAAGGTGGACTAGCAGCCGAGTTCCACGGGAGAATGTGAAAAGTGTTCATATGTAGTAAAAACCTGAGAAATCCGCCCGTTTTCGTCATTTGTTATCGAATCGACTTAAAGCCACATCGTCACATTGGCCGCTCTTCGCTCTGAAACGGTTGTACTTATCGTCTGCAAAGCTATGTCGCGTACTGCGGTATTCGGAAACACTAAAAGCACCATAGTAGAACGCAGATGAAGCTCCTAACATGATTTAATAGCCAGTAAGAAGTAGTACAATTCAAGTTTTAGGTATCGGTTATTGACTTTTTAGCTGGCTTTGGTGCCTTGGACATGAGCTAGGACCTTAAGATTCTGCATGAAAGGAGGACTAGCAGCCGAGTTGCACGGGAGAATGTGAAAAGTGTTCATATGTAGTAAAAACCTGAGAAATCCGTCCGTTTTCGTCATTTGTTATCGAATCGACTTTAAGTCAGATCGTCACATTGGCCGCTCTTCTCTCTGAAACGGTTGTACTTATCGTCTACAAAGCTATGTCACGTGCTGGGGTATGTGGAGACACTAAAAGCAAAATAGTAGAACACAGATGAAGCTTCTATGCTGATGTAATAGCCAGTAAGAAGTAGTACAATTCAAGTTTTAGGTATGGATTATTGACTTTTTAGCTGGCTTTGGTGCCTTGGACATGAGCTAGGACGTTAAGATTCTGCATGAAAGGAGGACTAGCTGCCGAGTTGCACGGGAGAATGTGAAAAGTGTTCAAATGTAGTAAAAACCTGAGAATTCTGTCCGTTTTCGTCATTTGTTATCGAATCGACTTAAAGACAGATCGTCACATTGGCCGCTCTGCTCTCGGAAACGGTTGTACTTATCGTCTGCAAAGCTATGTCGCGTGTTGCCGTAGGCGGAAACAGGAAAAGCACCATAGTAGAACACAGATGAAGCTTCTAAGTTGATGTAATAGCGAGTAAGAAGTAGTCCAATTCAAGTTTTAGGTATCGATTATTGACTTTTTAGCTGGCTTTGGTGCCTTGGACATGAGCTAGGACCTTAAGATTCTGCATGAAAGGAGGACTAGCAGCCGAGTTGCACGGGAGAATGTGAAAAGTGTTCATATGTAGTAAAAACCTGAGAAATTCGTCCGTTTTCGTCATTTGTTATCGAATCGACTTAAAGCCAGATCGTCACATTGGCCGCTCTTCTCTCTGAAACGGTTGTACTTATCGTCTACAAAGCTATGTCGCGTGCTGCGGTATGCGGAGACACTAAAATCACCATAGTAGAACACAGATGGAGCTACTAAGTTGATGTAATAGCCAGTAAGAAGTAGTACAATTCAAGTTTTAGGTATCGATTATTGACTTTTTAGCTAGCTTTGGTGCCTTGGACATGAGCTAGGACCTTAAGATTCTGCATGAAAGGAGGACTAGCAGCCGAGTAGCACGGGAGAATGTGAAAAGTGATCATATGTAGTAAAAACCTGAGAAATTCGTCCGTTTTCGTCATTTGTTATCGAATCGACTTAAAGCCAGATCGTCACATTGGCCGCTCTGCTCTCGGAAACGGTTGTACTTATCTTCTGCAAAGCTATGTCGCATGCTGCGGTATGCTGAGACACTACAAGCAGCATAGTAAAACACAGATGAAGCTTCTAAGTTGATGTAATAGCCAGTAAGAAGTAGTACAATTCAAGTTTTAGGTATCGATTATTGACTTTTTAGCTGGCTTTGGTGCCTTGGACATGAGCTAGGACCTTAAGATTCTGCATGAAAGGAGGACTAGCAGCCGAGTTGCACGGGAGAATGTGAAAAGTGTTCATATGTAGTAAAAACCTGTGAAATCCGTCCGTTTTCGTCATTTGTTATCGAATCGACTTAAAGCCAGATCGTCACATTGGCCGCTCTTCTCTCTGAAACGGTTGTTCTTATCGTCTACAAAGCTATGTCGCGTGCTGCGGTATGCGGAGACACTAAAATCACCATAGTAGAACACAGATGGAGCTTCTAAGTTGATGTAATAGCCAGTAAGAAGTAGTACAATTCAAGTTTTAGGTATCGATTATTGACTTTTTAGCTAGCATTGGTGCCTTGGACATGAGCTGGGACCTTAAGATTCTGCATGAAAGGAGGACTAGCAGCCGAGTAGTACGGGAGAATGTGAAAAGTGTTCATATGTAGTAAAAACCTGGGAAATTCGTCCGTTTTCGTCATTTGTTATCGAATCGACTTAAAGCCAGATCGTCACATTGGCCGCTCTTCTCTCTGAAACGGTTGTACTTATCGTCTGCAAAGCTATGTCGCATACTGCGGTATGCTGAGACACTACAAGCAGCATAGTAGAACACAGATGAAGTTTCTAAGTTGATGTAATAGCCAGTAAGAAGTAGTACAATTCAAGTTTAAGGTATCGATTATTGACTTTTTAGCTAGCTTTGGTGCCTTGGACATGAGCTAGGACCTTAAGATTCTGCATGAAAGGAGGACTAGCAGCCGAGTAGCACGGGAGAATGTGAAAAGTGTTCATATGTAGTAAAAACCTGAGAAATTCGTCCGTTTTCGTCATTTGTTATCGAATCGACTTAAAGCCAGATCGTCACATTGGCCGCTCTTCTCTTTGAGACGCTTGTACTTATCGTCTGCAAAGCTATGTCGCATGCTGCGGTATGCTGAGACACTAATAGCAGCATAGTAGAACACAGATGAAGCTTCTATGTTGATGTAATAGCCAGTAAGAAGTAGTACAATTCAAGTTTTAGGTATCGATTATTGACTTTTTAGCTTTCTTTGGTGCCTTGGACATGAGCTAGGACCTTAAGATTCTGCATGAAAGGAGGACTAGCAGCCGAGTTGCAGGGGAGAATGTAAAAAGTGTTCATATGAAGTAAAGACCTGAGTAATCCGTCCCTTTTCGTCATTTGTTATCGAATCGACTTAAAGCCAGATCGTCACATTGGTCGCTCTGCTCTTAGAAACGGTTGTACTTATCGTCTGCAAAGCTATGTCGCGTGTTGCCGTAGGCGGAAACAGAAAAGCACCATAGTAGAACACAGATGAAGCTTCTAAGTTGATGTAATAGCCAGTAAGAAGTAGACCAATTAGAGATTTAGGTATCGATTATTGACTTTTTAGCTGGCTTTGGTGCCTTGGACATGAGCTAGGACTTTAAGATTCTGCATAAAAGGAGGACTAGCAGCCCAGTTGCACGGGAGAATGTGAAAAGTGTTCATATGTATTAAAAACCTGAGACATCCGTCCGTTTTCGTCATTTGTTATCGAATCGACTTAAAACCAGATCGTCACATTGGCCGCTCTTCTCTCTGAAACGGTTGTACTTATCGTCTGCAAAGCTGTGTCGCGTGCTGCGGTATGCGGAGACACTAAAAGCACCATAGTAGAACACAGATGAAGCTTCTAAGTTGATGTAATAGCCAGTAAGAAGTAGTACAATTCAAGTTTTACATATCGATTATTGACTTTTTAGCTGCCTTTGGTGCCTTGGACATGAGCTAGTACCTTAAGATTCTGCATGAAAGGAGGACTAGCAGCCGAGTTG
Source organism: Schistocerca gregaria (assembly GCF_023897955.1). Classification (NCBI taxonomy): domain Eukaryota; kingdom Metazoa; phylum Arthropoda; class Insecta; order Orthoptera; family Acrididae; genus Schistocerca; species Schistocerca gregaria. The sequence goes on along the minus strand of NW_026061824.1, from coordinate 16,770,111 downwards.
CACGGGAGAATGTGAAAAGTGTTCATATGTAGTAAAAACCTTAGAAATCCATCCGTTTTCGTCATTTGTTATCGAATCGACTTAAAGCCAGATCGTCACATTTTCCGCTCTTCTCTCTGAAACGGTTGTACTTATCGTCTGCAAAGCTATGTCGCGTGCTGCGGTATGTGGAGACACTAAATACACCATAGTAGAACACAGATGAAGCTTCTAAGATGATATAATAGCCAGTAAGAAGCAATACAATTCAAGTTTTAGGTATCGATTATTGACTTTTTAGCTGGCTTTGGTGCCTTGGACATGAGCTAGGACGTTAAGATTCTGCATGAAAGGAGGACTAGCTGCCGAGTTGCACGGGAGAATGTGAAAAGTGTTCAAATGTAGTAAAAACCTGAGAAATCTGTCCGTTTTCGTCATTTGTTATCGAATCGACTTAAAGACAGATCGTCACATTGGCCGCTCTGCTCTCGGAAACGGTTGTACTTATCGTCTGCAAAGCTATGTCGCGTGTTGCCGTAGGCGGAAACAGGAAAAGCATCATAGTAGAACACAGATGAAGCTTCTAAGTTGATGTAATAGCGAGTAAGAAGTAGTCCAATTCAAGTTTTAGGTATCGATTATTGACTTTTTAGCTGGCTTTGGTGCCTTGGACATGAGCTAGGACCTTAAGATTCTGCATGAAAGGAGGACTAGCAGCCGAGTTGCACGGGAGAATGTGAAAAGTGTTCATATGTAGTAAAAACCTGAGAAATTCGTCCGTTATCGTCATTTGTTATCGAATCGACTTAAAGCCAGATCGTCACATTGGCCGCTCTTCTCTCGGAAACGGTTGTACTTATCGTCTACAAAGCTATGTCGCGTGCTGCGGTATGCGGAGACACTAAAATCACCATAGTAGAACACAGATGGAGCTACTAAGTTGATGTAATAGCCAGTAAGAAGTAGTACAATTCGCGTTTTAGGTATCGATTATTGACTTTTTAGCTAGCTTTGGTGCCTTGGACATGAGCTAGGACCTTAAGATTCTGCATGAAAGGAGGACTAGCAGCCGAGTAGCACGGGAGAATGTGAAAAGTGTTCATATGTTGTAAAAACCTGGGAAATTCGTCCGTTTTCGTCATTTGTTATCGAATCGACTTAAAGCCACATCGTCTTATTGGCCGCTCTTCTCTCTGAAACGCTTGTACTTATCGTCTGCAAAGCTACACTCCTGGAAATTGAAATAAGAACACCGTGAATTCATTGTCCCTGGAAGGGGAAACATTATTGACACATTCCTGGGGTCAGATACATCACATGATCACACTGACAGAACCATAGGCACATAGACGCAGGCAACAGAGCATGCACAATGTCGGCACTAGTACAGTGTATATCCACCTTTCGCAGCAATGCAGGCTGCTATTCTCCCATGAAGACGATCGTAGAGATGCTGGATGTAGTCGTGTGGAACGGCTTGCCATGCCATTTCCACCTGGCGCCTCAGTTGGACCAGCGTTCGTGCTGGACGTGCAGACTGCGTGAGACGACGCTTCATCCAGTCCCAAACATGCTCAATGGGCGACAGATCCGGAGATCTTGCTGGCCAGGGTAGTTGACTTACACCTTCTAGAGCACGTTGGGTGGCACGGGATACATGCGGACGTGCATTGTCTTGTTGGAACAGCAAGTTTCCTTGCCGGTCTAGGAATGGTAGAACGATGGGTTCTATGACGGTTTGGATGTACCGTGCACTATTCAGTGTCCGCTCGACGATCATCAGAGGTGTACGGCCAGTGTAGGAGATCGCTCCCCACACCATGATGCCGGGTGTTGGTCCTGTGTGCCTTGGTCGTATGCAGTCCTGATTGTGGCGCTCACCTGCACGCCGCCAAACTCGCATACGACCATCATTGGCACCAAGGCAGAAGCGACTCTCATCGCTGAAGACGACACGTCTCCATTCGTCCCTCCATTCACGCCTGTCACGACACCACTGGAGGCGGGGTGCACGATGTTGGGGCGTGAGCGGAAGACGGCCTAACGGTGTGCGGGAGCGTAGCCGAGCTTCATGGAGACGGTTGCGAATGGTCCTCGCCAATACCCCAGGAGCAACAGTGTCCCTAATTTGCTGGGAAGTGGCGGTGTGGTCCCCTACGGCACTGCGTAGGATCCTACGGCCTTGGCGTGCATCCGTGCGTCGCTGCAGTCCGGTCCCAGGTCGACGGGCACGTGCACCTTCCGCCGACCACTGGCGACAACATCGATGTACTGTGGAGACCTCACGCCCCACATGTTGAGCAATTCGGCGGTACGACCACCTGGCCTCCCGCATGCCCACTATACGCCCTCGCTCAAAGTCCGTCAACTGAACATAGGGTTCACGTCCACGCTGTCGCGGCATGCTACCAGTGTTAAAGACTGCGATGGAGCTCCGTATGCCACGGCAAACTGGCTGACACTGACGGCAACGGTGCACAAATGCTGCGCAGCTAGCGCCATTCGACGGCCAACACCGCGGTTCCTGGTGTGTCCGCTGTGCCGTGCGTGTGATCATTGCTTGTACAGCCCTCTCCCAGTGTCCGGAGCAAGTATGGTGGGTCTGACACACCAGTGTCAATGTGTTCTTTTTTCCATTTCCAGGAGTGTATGTCGCATGCTGCGGTATGCTGAGACACTACAAGCAGCATAGTAGAACACAGATGAAGCTTCTAAGTTGATGTAATAGCCAGTAAGAAGTAGTACAATTCAAGTTTTAGGTATCGATTATTGACTTTTTAGCTGGCTTTGGTGCCTTGGACATGAGCTAGGACCTTAACATTCTGCATGAAAGGAGGACTAGCAGCCGAGTAGCACGGGAGAATGTGAAAAGTGTTCATATGTAGTAAAAACCTGGGAAATTCGTCCGCTTTCGTCATTTGTTATCGAATCGACTTAAAGCCAGATCGTCACATTGGCCGCTCTTCTCTCTGAAACGGTTGTACTTATCGTCTGCAAAGCTATGTCGCATACTGCGGTATGCTGAGACACTACAAGCAGCATAGTAGAACACAGATGAAGTTTCTAAGTTGATGTAATAGCCAGTAAGAAGTAGTACAATTCAAGTTTAAGGTATCGATTATTGACTTTTTAGCTAGCTTTGGTGCCTTGGACATGAGCTAGGACCTTAAGATTCTGCATGAAAGGAGGACTAGCAGCCGAGTAGCACGGGAGAATGTGAAAAGTGTTCATATGTAGTAAAAACCTGAGAAATTCGTCCGTTTTCGTCATTTGTTATCGAATCGACTTAAAGCCAGATCGTCACATTGGCCGCTCTTCTCTTTGAGACGCTTGTACTTATCGTCTGCAAAGCTATGTCGCATGCTGCGGTATGCTGAGACACTAAAAGCAGCATAGTAGAACACAGATGAAGCTTCTATGTTGATGTAATAGCCAGTAAGAAGTAGTACAATTCAAGTTTTAGGTATCGATTATTGACTTTTTAGCTTTCTTTGGTGCCTTGGACATGAGCTAGGACCTTAAGATTCTGCATGAAAGGAGGACTAGCAGCCGAGTTGCAGGGGAGAATGTAAAAAGTGTTCATATGAAGTAAAGACCTGAGTAATCCGTCCCTTTTCGTCATTTGTTATCGAATCGACTTAAAGCCAGATCGTCACATTGGTCGCTCTGCTCTTAGAAACGGTTGTACTTATCGTCTGCAAAGCTATGTCGCGTGTTGCCGTAGGCGGAAACAGAAAAGCACCATAGTAGAACACAGATGAAGCTTCTAAGTTGATGTAATAGCCAGTAAGAAGTAGACCAATTAGAGATTTAGGTATCGATTATTGACTTTTTAGCTGGCTTTGGTGCCTTGGACATGAGCTAGGACTTTAAGATTCTGCATAAAAGGAGGACTAGCAGCCCAGTTGCACGGGAGAATGTGAAAAGTGTTCATATGTATTAAAAACCTGAGACATCCGTCCGTTTTCGTCATTTGTTATCGAATCGACTTAAAACCAGATCGTCACATTGGCCGCTCTTCTCTCTGAAACGGTTGTACTTATCGTCAGCAAAGCTGTGTCGCGTGCTGCGGTATGCGGAGACACTAAAAGCACCATAGTAGAACACAGATGAAGCTTCTAAGTTGATGTAATAGCCAGTAAGAAGTAGTACAATTCAAGTTTTACATATCGATTATTGACTTTTTAGCTGCCTTTGGTGCCTTGGACATGAGCTAGTACCTTAAGATTCTGCATGAAAGGAGGACTAGCAGCCGAGTTGCACGGGAGAATGTGAAAAGTGTTCATATGTAGTAAAAACCTTAGAAATCCATCCGTTTTCGTCATTTGTTATCGAATCGACTTAAAGCCAGATCGTCACATTTTCCGCTCTTCTCTCTGAAACGGTTGTACTTATCGTCTGCAAAGCTATGTCGCGTGCTGCGGTATGTGGAGACACTAAATACACCATAGTAGAACACAGATGAAGCTTCTAAGATGATATAATAGCCAGTAAGAAGCAGTACAATTCAAGTTTTAGGTATCGATTATTGACTTTTTAGCTGGCTTTGGTGCCTTGGACATGAGCTAGGACCTTAAGATTCTGCATGAAAGGAGGACTAGCAGCCGAGTTGCACGGGAGAATGTGAAAAGTGTTCATATGTAGTAAAAACCGGAGAAATCCGTCCGTTTTCGTCATTTGTTATCGAATCGACTTTAAGTCAGATCGTCACATTGGCCGCTCTTCTCTCTGAAACGGTTGTACTTATCGTCTACAAAGCTATGTCACGTGCTGCGGTATGTGGAGACACTAAAAGCAAAATAGTAGAACACAGATGAAGCTTCTAAGCTGATGTAATAGCCAGTAAGAAGTAGTACAATTCAAGTTTTAGGTATCGATTATTGACTTTTTAGCTGGCTTTGGTGCCTTGGACATGAGCTAGGACGTTAAGATTCTGCATGAAAGGAGGACTAGCTGCCGAGTTGCACGGGAGAATGTGAAAAGTGTTCAAATGTAGTAAAAACCTGAGAAATCTGTCCGTTTTCGTCATTTGTTATCGAATCGACTTAAAGACAGATCGTCACATTGGCCGCTCTGCTCTCGGAAACGGTTGTACTTATCGTCTGCAAAGCTATGTCGCGTGTTGCCGTAGGCGGAAACAGGAAAAGCATCATAGTAGAACACAGATGAAGCTTCTAAGTTGATGTAATAGCGAGTAAGAAGTAGTCCAATTCAAGTTTTAGGTATCGATTATTGACTTTTTAGCTGGCTTTGGTGCCTTGGACATGAGCTAGGACCTTAAGATTCTGCATGAAAGGAGGACTAGCAGCCGAGTTGCACGGGAGAATGTGAAAAGTGTTCATATGTTGTAAAAACCTGGGAAATTCGTCCGTTTTCGTCATTTGTTATCGAATCGACTTAAAGCCACATCGTCTTATTGGCCGCTCTTCTCTCTGAAACGCTTGTACTTATCGTCTGCAAAGCTACACTCCTGGAAATTGAAATAAGAACACCGTGAATTCATTGTCCCTGGAAGGGGAAACATTATTGACACATTCCTGGGGTCAGATACATCACATGATCACACTGACAGAACCATAGGCACATAGACGCAGGCAACAGAGCATGCACAATGTCGGCACTAGTACAGTGTATATCCACCTTTCGCAGCAATGCAGGCTGCTATTCTCCCATGAAGACGATCGTAGAGATGCTGGATGTAGTCGTGTGGAACGGCTTGCCATGCCATTTCCACCTGGCGCCTCAGTTGGACCAGCGTTCGTGCTGGACGTGCAGACTGCGTGAGACGACGCTTCATCCAGTCCCAAACATGCTCAATGGGCGACAGATCCGGAGATCTTGCTGGCCAGGGTAGTTGACTTACACCTTCTAGAGCACGTTGGGTGGCACGGGATACATGCGGACGTGCATTGTCCTGTTGGAACAGCAAGTTTCCTTGCCGGTCTAGGAATGGTAGAACGATGGGTTCTATGACGGTTTGGATGTACCGTGCACTATTCAGTGTCCGCTCGACGATCATCAGAGGTGTACGGCCAGTGTAGGAGATCGCTCCCCACACCATGATGCCGGGTGTTGGTCCTGTGTGCCTTGGTCGTATGCAGTCCTGATTGTGGCGCTCACCTGCACGCCGCCAAACTCGCATACGACCATCATTGGCACCAAGGCAGAAGCGACTCTCATCGCTGAAGACGACACGTCTCCATTCGTCCCTCCATTCACGCCTGTCACGACACCACTGGAGGCGGGGTGCACGATGTTGGGGCGTGAGCGGAAGACGGCCTAACGGTGTGCGGGAGCGTAGCCGAGCTTCATGGAGACGGTTGCGAATGGTCCTCGCCAATACCCCAGGAGCAACAGTGTCCCTAATTTGCTGGGAAGTGGCGGTGTGGTCCCCTACGGCACTGCGTAGGATCCTACGGCCTTGGCGTGCATCCGTGCGTCGCTGCAGTCCGGTCCCAGGTCGACGGGCACGTGCACCTTCCGCCGACCACTGGCGACAACATCGATGTACTGTGGAGACCTCACGCCCCACATGTTGAGCAATTCGGCGGTACGACCACCTGGCCTCCCGCATGCCCACTATACGCCCTCGCTCAAAGTCCGTCAACTGAACATAGGGTTCACGTCCACGCTGTCGCGGCATGCTACCAGTGTTAAAGACTGCGATGGAGCTCCGTATGCCACGGCAAACTGGCTGACACTGACGGCAACGGTGCACAAATGCTGCGCAGCTAGCGCCATTCGACGGCCAACACCGCGGTTCCTGGTGTGTCCGCTGTGCCGTGCGTGTGATCATTGCTTGTACAGCCCTCTCCCAGTGTCCGGAGCAAGTATGGTGGGTCTGACACACCAGTGTCAATGTGTTCTTTTTTCCATTTCCAGGAGTGTATGTCGCATGCTGCGGTATGCTGAGACACTACAAGCAGCATAGTAGAACACAGATGAAGCTTCTAAGTTGATGTAATAGCCAGTAAGAAGTAGTACAATTCAAGTTTTAGGTATCGATTATTGACTTTTTAGCTAGCTTTGGTGCCTTGGACATGAGCTAGGACCTTAAGATTCTGCATGAAAGGAGGACTAGCAGCCGAGTAGCACGGGAGAATGTGAAAAGTGATCATATGTAGTAAAAACCTGAGAAATTCGTCCGTTTTCGTCATTTGTTATCGAATCGACTTAAAGCCAGATCATCACATTGGCCGCTCTTCTCTCTGAAACGCTTGTACTTATCGTCTGCAAAGCTATGTCGCATGCTGCGGTATGCTGAGACACTACAAGCAGCATAGTAGAACACAGATGGAGCTACTAAGTTGATGTAATAGCCAGGAAGAAGTAGTACAATTCAAGTTTTAGGTATCGATTATTGACTTTTAGCAAGCTTTGGTGCCTTGGACATGAGCTAGGACCTTAAGATTCTGCATGAAAGGAGGACTAGCAGCCGAGTAGCACGGGTGAATGTGAAAAGTGTTCATATGTTGTAAAAACCTGGGAAATTCGTCCGTTTTCGTCATTTGTTATCGAATCGACTTAAAGCCACATCGTCTTATTGGCCGCTCTTCTCTCTGAAACGCTTGTACTTATCGTCTGCAAAGCTATGTCGCATGCTGCGGTATGCTGAGACACTACAGGCAGCATAGTAGAACACAGATGAAGCTTCTAAGTTGATGTAATAGCCAGTAAGAAGTAGTCCAATTCAAGTTTTAGGTATCGATTATTGACTTTTTTGCTGGCTTTCGTGCCTTGGACATGAGCTAGGACCTTAAGATTCTGCATGAAAGGAGGACTAGCAGCCGAGTTGCAGGGGAAAATGTGAAAAGTGTTCATATGTAGTAAAAACCTGAGCAATCCGTCCGTTTTCGTCATTTGTTATCGAATCGACTTAAAGCCAGATAGTCACATTGGCCGCTCTTCTCTCTGAAACGGTTGTACTTATCGTCTGTAAAACTATGTCGCGTGCTGCGGTATGCGGAGAAACTAAAAGCACCGTAGTAGAACACAGACGAAGCTTCTAAGTTGATGTAATAGCCAGGAAGAAGTAGTACAATTCAAGTTTTAGGTATCGATTATTGACTTTTTAGCTGGCTTTGGTGCCTTGGACATGAGCTAGGACCTTAACATTCTGCATGAAAGGATAACTACCAGCCGAGTTGCACGGGAGAATGTGAAAAGTGTTCATATGTAGTAAAAACCTTATAAATCCGTCCGTTTTCGTCATTTGTTATCGAATCGACTTAAAGCCAGATCGTCACATTGGCCGCTCTTCTCTCTGAAACAGTTGTACTTATCGTCTGCAAAGCTATGTCGCGTGCTGCGGTATGCGGAGACACTAAAAGCACCATAGTAGAACACAGATGAAGCTTCTAAGTTGATGTAATAGGCAGTAAGAAGTAGTAGAATTCAAGTTTTAGGTATCCATTATTGACTTTTTAGTTGGCTTTGGTACCTTGGACATGAGCTAAGACCTTAAGATTCTGCATGAAAGGAGGACTAGCAGCCGAGTTGCACGGGAGAATGTGAAAAGTGTTCATATGTAGTAAAAACCTGAGAAATCCGTACGTTTTCGTCATTTGTTATCGAATCGACTTAAGGCCAGATCGTCACATTGGCCGCTCTTCTCTCTGAAAAAGTTGTACTTATCGTCTGCAAAGCTATGTCGCGTGCTGCGGTATGCGGACACACTAAAAGCACCATAGTAGAAAACAGATGAAGCTTCTAAGTTGATGTAATAGCCAGTAAGAAGTAGTACAATTAAAGTTTTAGGTATCGGTTAATGACATTTACCCTTCTTTGGTGCCTTGGACACGAGCTAGGAAATTAAGATTTTGCATGAAGGAGGACTATCAGCCGAGTTGCACGGGAGAATGTGAAAAGTGTTCATATGTAGTAAAAACCTGAGAAATCCGTCCGTTTTCGTCATTTGTTATCGAATCGACTTAAAGCCAGATCGTCACATTGGCCGCTCTTCTCTCTGAAACGGTTGTACTTATCGTCTACAAAGCAATGTCGCGTGCTGCGGTATGCGGAGACACTAAAAGCACCATAGTAGAACACAGATGAAGCTTCTAAGTTGATGTAATAGCCAGTAAGAAGTAGTACAATTCAAGTTTTAGGTATCGATAATTGACTTTTTAGCTGGCTTTGGTGCCTTGGACATGAGCTAGGACCTTAAGATTCTCCAATAAAGGAGGACTAACAGCCGAGTTGCACGCGAGAATGTGAAAAGTGTTCATATGTAGTAAAACCTGAGAAATCCATCCGTTTTCGTCATTTGTTATCGAAACGACTTAAAGCCAGATCGTCACATTGGCCGCTCTTCTCTCTGAAACGGTTGTACTTATCGTCTGCAAAGCTATGTCGCGTGTTGCCGTAGGCGGAAACAGGAAAAGCACCATAGTAGAACACAGATGAAGCTTCTAAGTTGATGTAATAGCCAGTAAGAAGTAGTCCAATTCAAGATTTAGGTATCGATTATTGACTTTTTAGCTAGCTTTGGTGCCTTGGACATGAGCTAGGACCTTATGATTCTGCATGAAAGGAGGACTAGCAGCCGAGTTGAACGGGAGAATGTGAAAAGTGTTCATATATAGTAAAAACCTGAGAAATCCGTCCGTTTTCGTCATTTGTTATCGAATCGACTTAAAGCCAGATCGTCACATTGGCCGCCCTTCTCTCTGAAACGGTTGTACTTATCGTCTGTAAAACTATGTCGCGTGCACCGGTATGCGGAGAAACTAAAAGCACCGTAGTAGAACACAGATGAAGCTTCTAAGTTGATGTAATAGCCAGGAAGAAGTAGTACAATTCAAGTTTTAGGTATTGATTATTGACTTTTTAGCTGGCTTTTGTGCCTTGGACATGAGCTAGGACTTTAAGATTCTGCATAAAAGGAGGACTAGCAGCCGAGTTGCATGGGAGAATGTGAAAAGTGTTCATATGTAGTAAAAACCTGAGACAACCGTCCGTTTTCGTCATTTGTTATCGAATCGACTTAAAGCCAGATCGTCACATTGGCCGCTCTTCTCTCTGAAACGCTTGTACTTATCGTCTGCAATGCTATGTCGCGTGCTGCGGTATGCGGAGGCACTAAAAGCACCATAGTAGAACACAGATGAATCTTCTACATTGATGTAATAGCCAGTAAGAAGTAGTACAATTCAAGTTTTAGGTATCGATTATTGACTTTTTAGCTGGCTTTTGTGCCTTGGACATGAGCTAGGACCTTAACATTCTGCATGAAAGGAGGACTAGCAGCCGAGTTGCACGGGAGAATGTGAAAAGTGTTCATATGTAGTAAGAACCTTAGAAATCCGTCCGTTTTCGTCATTTGTTAAGGAATCGACTTAAAGCCAGATCGTCACATTGGCCGCTCTTCTCTCTGAAACGGTTGTACTTATCGTCTGCAAAGCCATGTCGCGTGCTGCGGTATGTGGAGACACTAAAAGTACCATAGTAGAACACAGATGAAGCTTCTAAGTTGATGTAATAGCCAGTAAGAAGTAGTAGCATTCAAGTTTTAGGTATCGATTATTGACTTTTTAGCTGGCTCTGGTGCCTTGGACATGAGCTTGGACCTTAAGATTCTGCATTAAATTAGGACTAGCAGCCGAGCTGCACGGAAAAATGTGAAAAGTGTTCATATGTAGTAAACACCTGAGAACTCCGTCCGTTTTCGTCATTTGTTATCGAATCGACTTAAAGCCAGATCGTCACATTGGCCGCTCTTCTCTCTGAAACGGTTGTACTTATCGTCTGCAAAGCTATGTCGCGTGCTGCGGTATGCGTAGACACTAAAATCACCATAGTAGAACACAGATGAAGCATCTAAGTTGATGTAATAGCCAGTAAGAAGTAGTCCAATTCAAGTTTTAGGTATCGATTATTGACTTTTTAGCTGGCTTTGGTGCCTTGGACATGAGCTAGGACGTTAAGATTCTGCATGAAAGGAGGACTAGCAGCCGAGTTGCCCAGGAGAATGTGAAAAGTGTTCATATGTAAAAAAATACCTGAGAAATCCGTCCGTTTTCGTCATTTGTTATCGAATCGACTTAAAGCCAGATCGTCACATTGGTCGCTCTTCTCTCTGACACGGTTGTACTTATCGTCTACAAAGATATGTCGCGTGCTGCGGTATGCGGAGACACTAAAATCACCATAGTAGAACACAGATGAATCTTCTAAGTTCTTGTAATAGCCAGTAAGAAGTAGTACAATTCAAGTTTTAGGTATCGATTATTGACTTTTTAGCTAGCTTTGGTGCCTTGGACATGAGCTAGGACCTTAAGATTCTGCATGAAATTAGGACTAGCAGCCGAGTTGCACGGGAGAATGTGAAAAGTGTTCATATGCAGTAAAAACCTGAGACATCCGTCCGTTTTCGTCATTTGTTATCGAATCGACTTAAAGCCAGATCGTCACATTGGCCGCTCTTCTCTCTGAAACGGTTGTACTTATCGTCTGCAAAGCTATGTCGCGTGCTGCGGTATGCGGAGACACTAAAAGCACCATATTAGAACACAGATGAAGCTTCTAAGTTGATGTAATAGCCAGTAAGAAGAAGTAAAATTCAAGTTTTAGGTATCGGTTATTGACTTTTTACACTTCTTTGGTGCCTTGGACACGAGCTAGGAACTTAAGATTTTGCATGAAGGAGGACTAGCAGCTGAGTTGCACGGGAGAATGTGAAAAGTGTTCATATGTAGTAAAAACCTGAGAAATCCGTCCGTTTTCGTCATTTGTTATCGAATCGACTTAAAGCCAGATCGTCACATTGGCCGCTCTTCTCTCTGAAACGGTTGTACTTATCGTCTGCAAAGCTATGTCACGTGCTGCGGTATGCGGAGACACTAAAATCACCACAGTAGAACACAGATGAAGCTTCTAAGTTGATGCAATATCCAGTAAGAAGTAGTACAATTCGCGTTTTAGGTATCGATTATTGACTTTTTAGCTGGCTTTGGTGCCTTGGACATGAGCTAGGACCTTATGACTCTGCATGAAAGGAGGACGAGCAGCTCAGTTGCACGGGAATATGTGAAAAGTGTTCATATGTAGTAAAAACCTGAGAAATCCGTCCGTTTTCGTCATTTGTTATCGAATCGACTTAAAGCCGGATCGACACATTGGCCGCTTTTCTCTCTGAAACGGTTGTACTTATCGTCTGCAAAGCTATGTCGCGTGCTGCGGTATGCTGAGACACTAAAAGCACTATAGTAGAACACAGATCAAGCTTCTAAGTTGATGTAATAGCCAGTCAGAAGTAGTACAATACAAGTATTAGGTACTGAATATTGACTTTTTAGCTGGCATTTGTGCCTTGGACATGAGCTGGGACCTTAAGATTCTGCATGAAAGGAGGACTAGCAGCCGAGTTGCACGGGAGAATGTGAAAAGTGTTCATATGCAGTAAAAACCTGAGACATCCGTCCGTTTTCGTCATTTGTTATCGAATCGACTTAAAGCCAGATCGTCACATTGGCCGCTCTTCTCTCTGAAACGGTTGTACTTATCGTCTGCAAAGCTATGTCGCGTGCTGCGGTATGCGGAGACACTAAAAGCACCATAGTAGAACACAGATGAAGCTTCTAAGTTGATGTAATAGCCAGTAAGAAGAAGTAAAATTCAAGTTTTAGGTATCGGTTATTGACTTTTTACACTTCTTTGGTGCCTTGGACACGAGCTAGGAACTTAAGATTTTGCATGAAGGAGGACTAGCAGCCGAGTTGCACGGGAGAATGTGAAAAGTGTTCATATGTAGTAAAAACCTGAGAAATCCGTCCGTTTTCGTCATTTGTTATCGAATCGACTTAAAGCCAGATCGTCACATTGGCCGCTCTTCTCTCTGAAACGGTTGTACTTATCGTCTGCAAAGCTATGTCACGTGCTGCGGTATGCGGAGACACTAAAATCACCACAGTAGAACACAGATGAAGCTTCTAAGTTGATGCAATATCCAGTAAGAAGTAGTACAATTCGCGTTTTAGGTATCGATTATTGACTTTTTAGCTGGCTTTGGTGCCTTGGACATGAGCTAGGACCTTATGATTCTGCATGAAAGGAGGACGAGCAGCTCAGTTGCACGGGAGTATGTGAAAAGTGTTCATTTGTAGTAAAAACCTGAGAAATCCGTCCGTTTTCGTCATTTGTTATCGAATCGACTTAAAGCCGGATCGACACATTGGCCGCTTTTCTCTCTGAAACGGTTGTACTTATCGTCTGCAAAGCTATGTCGCGTGCTGCGGTATGCTGAGACACTAAAAGCACTATAGTAGAACACAGATCAAGCTTCTAAGTTGATGTAATAGCCAGTAAGAAGTAGTACAATACAAGTATTAGGTACTGAATATTGACTTTTTAGCTGGCATTTGTGCCTTGGACATGAGCTGGGACCTTAAGATTCTGCATGAAAGGAGGACTAGCAGCCGAGTTGCACGGGAGAATGTGAAAATGTGTTCATATGTAGTAAAAACCTGAGAAATCCGTCCGTTTTCGTCATTTGTTATCGAATCGACTTAAAGCCAGATCGTCAAATTAGCCGCTCTTCTCTCTGAACCGGTTGTACTTATCGATTGCAAAGCTATGTCGCGTGCTGCGGTATGCGGAGACACTAAAAGCAACATAGTAGAACACAGATGAAGCTTCTAAGTTGATGTAATAGCCAGTAAGAAGTAGTACAATTGAAGTTTTAGGTATCGATTATTGACTTTTTAGCTAGCTTTGGTGCCTTGGACATGAGCTAGGACCTTAAGATTCTGCATGAAAGGAGGACTAGCAGCCGAGTTGCACGGGAGAATGTGAAAAGTGTTCATATGCAGTAAAAACCTGAGACATCCGTCCCTTTTCGTCATTTGTTATCGAATCGGCTTAAAGCCAGATCGTCACATTGGCCGCTCTTCTCTCTGAAACGGTTGTACTTATCGTCTGCAAAGCTATGTCGCGTGCTGCGGTATGCGGAGACACTAAAAGCACCATAGTAGAACACAGATGAAGCTTCTAAGTTGATGTAATAGCCAGTAAGCAGAAGTAAAATTCAAGTTTTAGGTATCGGTTATTGACTTTTTACACTTCTTTGGTGCCTTGGACACGAGCTAGGAACTTAAGATTTTGCATGAAGGAGGACTAGCAGCCGAGTTGCCCGGGAGAATGTGAAAAGTGTTCATATGTAGTAAAAACCTGAGAAATCCGTCCGTTTTCGTCATTTGTTATCGAATCGACTTAAAGCCAGATCGTCACCTTGGCCGCTCTTCTCTCTAAAACGGTTGTACTTATCGTCTGCAAAGCTATGTCACGTGCTGCGGTATGCGGAGACACTAAAATCACCACAGTAGAACACAGATGAAGCTTCTAAGTTGATGCAATATCCAGTAAGAAGTAGTACAATTCGCGTTTTAGGTATCGATTATTGACTTTTTAGCTGGCTTTGGTGCCTTGGACATGAGCTAGGACCTTATGATTCTGCATGAAAGGAGGACTAGCAGCTCAGTTGCACGGCAGTATGTGAAAAGTGTTCATATGTAGTAAAAACCTGAGAAATCCGTCCGTTTTCGTCATTTGTTATCGAATCGACTTAAAGCCAGATCGACACATTGGCCGCTTTTCTCTCTGAAACGGTTGTACTTATCGTCTGCAAAGCATTGTCGCGTGCTGCGGTATGCTGAGACACTAAAAGCACTATAGTAGAACACAGATCAAGCTTCTAAGTTGATGTAATAGCCAGTAAGAAGTAGTACAATACAAGTATTAGGTATTGAATATTGACCTTTTAGCTGGCTTTTGTGCCTTGGACATGAGCTGGGACCTTAAGATTCTGCATGAAAGGAGGAATAGCAGCCGAGTTGCACGGGAGAATGTGAAAAGTGTTCATATGTAGTAAAAACCTGAGAAATCCGTCCGTTTTCGTCATTTATTATCGAATCTACTTAAAGCCAGATCGTCACATTGGCCGCTCTTCTCTTTGAAACGGTTGTACTTATCGTCTGCAAAGCTATGTCGCGTACTGCGGTATTCGGAGACACTAAAAGCAACATAGTAGAACACAGATGAAGCTTCTAAGATGATGTAATAGCCAGTAAGAAGTAGTAGAATTCAAGTTTTAGGTATCGATTATTGACTTTTTAGCTGGCTTTGGTGCCTTGGACATGAGCTAGGACCTTAAGATTCTGCATGAAAGGAGGCCTAGCAGCTCAGTTGCACGGGAGTATGTGAAAAGTGTTCATATGTAGTAAAAACCTGAGAAATCCGCCCGTTTTCGTCATTTGTTATCGAATCGACTTAAAGCCAGATCGACACATTGCCCGCATTTCTCTCTGAAACGGTTGTACTTATCGTCTGCAAAGCTATGTCGCGTGCTGCGGTATGCTGAGACACTAAAAGCACTGTAGTAGAACACAGATCAAGCTTCTAAGTTGATGTAATAGCCAGTATGAAGTAGTACAATACAAATATTAGGTATTGAATATTGACCTTTTAGCTGGCTTTTGTGCCTTGGACATGAGCTGGGACCTTAAGATTCTGCATGAAAGGAGGAATAGCAGCCGAGTTGCACGGGAGAATGTGAAAAGTGTTCATATGTAGTAAAAACCTGAGAAATCCGTCCGTTTTCGTCATTTATTATCGAATCTACTTAAAGCCAGATCGTCACATTGGCCGCTCTTCTCTTTGAAACGGTTGTACTTATCGTCTGCAAAGCTATGTCGCGTACTGCGGTATTCGGAGACACTAAAAGCACCATAGTAGAACACAGATGAAGCTTCTAAAATGATGTAATAGCCAGTAAGAAGTAGTAGAATTCAAGTTTTAGGTATCGATTATTGACTTTTTAGCTGGCTTTGGTGCCTTGGACATGAGCTAGGACCTTAAGATTCTGCATGAAAGGAGGACTAGCAGCCGAGTTGCACGGGAGAATGTGAAAAGTGTTCATATGTAGTAAAAACCGGAGAAATCCGTCCGTTTTCGTCATTTGTTATCGAATCGACTTAAAGCCAGATCGTCACATTGGCCGCTCTTGTCTCTGAAACGGTTGTAGTTATCGTCTACAAAGCAATGTCGCGTGTTGCCGTAGGCGGAAACAGAAAAGCACCATAGTAGAACACAGATGAAGCTTCTAAGTTGATGTAATAGCCAGTAAGAAGTAGACCAATTAGAGATTTAGGTATCGATTATTGACTTTTTAGCTGGCTTTGGTGCCTTGGACATGAGCTACGACCTTAAGATTCTGCATGAAAGGAGGACTAGCAGCCGAGTTGCACGGGAGAATGTGAAAAGTTTTCATATGTAGTAAAAACCTAAGAAATTCGTCCGTTTTCGTCATTTGTTATCGAATCGACTTAAAGCCAGATCGTCACATTGGCCGCTCTTCTCTCTGAAACGGTTGTACTTATCGTCTGCAAAGCTATGTCGCGTGCTGCGGTATGCGGAGACACTAAAAGCACCATAGTAGAACACAGATGAAGCTTCTAAGTTGATGTAATAGCCAGTAAGAAGAAGTAAAATTCAAGTTTTAGGTATCGGTTATTGACTTTTTACACTTCTTTGGTGCCTTGGACACGAGCTAGGAACTTAAGATTTTGCATGAAGGAGGACTAGCAGCCGAGTTGCACGGGAGAATGTGAAAAGTGTTCATATGTAGTAAAAACCTGAGAAATCCGTCCGTTTTCGTCATTTGTTATCGAATCGACTTAAAGCCAGATCGTCACATTGGCCGCTCTTCTCTCTGAAACGGTTGTACTTATCGTCTGCAAAGCTATGTCGCGTGCTGCGGTATGCGGAGACTCTAAAATCACCACAGTTGAACACAGATGAAGCTTCTAAGTTGATGCAATATCCAGTAAGAAGTAGTACAATTCGCGTTTTAGGTATCGATTATTGACTTTTTAGCTGGCTTTGGTGCCTTGGACATGAGCTAGGACCTTATGATTCTGCATGAAAGGAGGACTAGCAGCTCAGTTGCACGGGAGTATGTGAAAAGTGTTCATATGTAGTAAAAACCTGATAAATCCGTCCGTTTTCGTCATTTGTTATCGAATCGACTTAAAGCCAGATCGACACATTGGCCGCTTTTCTCTCTGAAACGGTTGTACTTATCGTCTGCAAAGCTATGTCGCGTGCTGCGGTATGCGGAAACACTAAAAGCACCATAGTAGAACACAGATGAAGCTTCTAAGTTGACGTAATAGCCAGGAAGAAGTAGTACAATTCAAGTTTTAGGTGTCGGTTATTGACTTTTTAGCTGGCTTTGGTGCCTTGGACAAAAGTTAGGACCTTAACATTCTCTATGAAAGGAGGACTAGCAGCCGATTTGCATGGGAGAATGGTAAAAGTGTTCATATGTAGTAAAAACCCGACAAATCCGTCCGTTTTCGTCATTTGTTATCGAATCGACTTAAAGCCAGATCGTCACATTGGCCGCTCTTCTCTCTGAAACGCTTGTACTTATCGTCTGCAAAGCTATGTCGCGTGCTGCGGTATGCGGAGGCACTAAAAGCACCATAGCAGAACACAGATGAAGCTTCTAAGTTGATGTAATAGCCAGTAAGAAGTAGTACAATTCAAGTTTTAGGTATCGAATATTGACTTTTTAGCTAGCTTTGGTGACTTAGACATGAGCTAGGACCTTAAGATTCTGCATGAAAGGAGGACTAGCAGCCGAGTTGCACGGGAGAATGTGAAAAGTGTTCATAAGTAGTAAAAACCTGAGAAATTCGTCCGTTTTCGTCATTTGTTTTCGAATCGACTTAAAGCCAGATCGTCACATTGGCCGCTCTTCTCTCTGAAACGCTTGTACATATCGTCTGCAAAGCTTTTTACCCTTCTTTGGTGCCTTGGACACGAGCTAGGAACTTAAGATTTTGCATGAGGGAGGATTAGCAGCCGAGTTGCACGGGAGAATGTGAAAAGTGTTCATATGTAGTAAAAACCTGAGAAATCTGTCCGTTTTCGTCATTTGTTATCGAATCGACTTGAAGCCAGATCGTCACAATGGCCGCTCTTCTCTCTGAAACGGTTGTACTTATCGTCTGCAAAACTATGTCGCGTGCTGCGGTATGCGGAGAAACTAAAAGCACCGTAGTAGAACACAGATGTAGCTTCTACGTTGACGTAATAGCCAGGAAGAACTAGTACAATTCAAGTTTTAGGTATTGATTATTGACTTTTTAGCTGGCTTTGGTGCCTTGGACATGAGCTAGGACCTTAACATTCTGCATGAAAGGAGGACTAGCAGCCTAGTTGCAAAGGAGAATGTGAAAAGTGTTCATATGTAGTGAAAATCTGAGAAATCGGTCCGTTTTCGTCATTTGTTATCGAATCGACTTAAAGCCAGATCGTCACATTGGCCGCTCTTCTCTCTGAAACGGTTGTATTTATCGTCTGCAAAACTATGTCGCGTGCTGCGGTATGCGGACACAATAAGAGCACCATAGTAGAACACAGATGAAGCTTCTAAGTTGATGTAATAGCCAGTAAGAAGTAGTACAATTAAAGTCTTAGGTATCGGTTAATGACTTTTACCCTTCTTTGGTGCCTTGGACACGAGCTAGGAAATTAAGATTTTGCATGAAGGAGGACTATCAGCCGAGTTGCACGGGAGAATGTGAAAAGTGTTCATATGTAGTAAAAACCTGAGAAATCCGTCCGTTTTCGTCATTTGTTATCGAATCGACTTAAAGCCAGATCGTCACATTGGCCGCTCTTTTCTCTGAAACGGTTGTACTTATCGTCTTTAAAACTATGTCGCGTGCTGCGGTATGCGGAGAAACTAAAAGCACCGTAGTAGAACACAGATGAAGCTTCTAAGTTGATGTAATAGCCAGGAAGAAGTAGTACAATTCAAGTTTTAGGTATCGATTATTGTTTTTTTAGCTGGCTTTGGTGCCTTGGACATGAGCTAGGACCTTAAGATTCTGCATGAAACGAGGACTAGCAGCCGAGTTGCAGGGGAGAATGTAAAAAGTGTTCATATGAAGTAAAAAATTGAGAAATCCGTCCGTTTTCGTCATTTGTTATCAAATCGACTTAAAGCCAGATCGTCACATTGGCCGCTCTGCTCTCGGAAACGGTTGTACTTATCGTCTGCAAAGCTATGTCGCGTGCTGCGGTATGCGGAGACACTAAAAGCACCATAGTAGAACACAGATGAAGCTTCTAAGATGATGTAATAGCCAGTAAGAAGTAGTACAATTCAAGTTTTAGGTGTCGATTATTGACTTTTTAGATAGCTTTGGTGCCTTGGACATGAGCTAGGACCTTATGATTCTGCATGAAAGGAGGACTAGCAGCCGAGTTGCACGGGAGAATGTGAAAAGTGTTCATATGTAGTAAAAACCAGAGATATCCGTCCATTTTCGTCATTTGTTATCGAATCGACTTAAAGCCAGATCGTCACATTGGCCGCTCTTCTCTCTGAAAAAGTTGTACTTATTGTCTGCAAAGCTATGTCGCGAGCTGCGATATGCGGAGACACTAAAAGCACCATAGTAGAACCCAGATGAAGCTTCTAAGTTTATGTAATAGCCAGTAAGAAGTAGTCCACTTAAAGTTTTAGGTATCAGTTAATGACTTTTTACCCTTCTTTGGTGCCTTGGACACGTTCTAGAAAATTAAGATTTTGCATGAAGGAGGACTAGCAGCCGAGTTGCACGGGAGAATGTGAAAAGTATTCATATGTAGTAAAAACCTAAGAAATTCGTCCGTTTTCGTCATTTGTTATCGAATCGACTTAAAGCCAGATCGTCACATTGGCCGCTCTTCTCTCTGAAACGGTTGTAGTTATCGTCTGCAAAGCTATGTCGCATGCTGCGGTATGCGGAGACAATAAAAGCACCATAGTAGAACACAGATGAAGCTTCTAATTTGACGTAATAGCCAGTAAGAAGTAGTACAATTCAAATTTTAGGTATCGACTATTGACTTTTTAGCTGGCTTTGGTGCCTTGGACATGAGCTGGGACCTTAACATTCTGCATGAAAGGAGGACTAGCAGCCGATTTGCATGGGAGAATGTGAAAAGTATTCATATGTAGTAAAAACCCGAGAAATCCGTCCGTTTTCGTCATTTGTTATCGAATCGTCTTAAAGCCAGATCGTCACATTAGCCGCTCTTCACTCTGAAACGGTTGTACTTATCGATTGCAAAGCTATGTCGCGGTATGCGGAGACACTAAAAGCACCATAGTAGAACACAGATGAAGCTTCTAAGTTGATGAAATAGCCAGTAAGAAGTAGTACAATTCAAGTCTTATTTATCGATTATTGACTTTTTAGCTAGCTTTGAAGCCTTGGACATTAGCTAGGACCTTAACGTTTTGCATGAAAGTAGGACTAGCAGCCGAGTTGCACTTGAGAATTTTAAAAGTGTTCATATGTAGTAAAGACCTGAGAAATCCGTCCGTGTTCGTCATTTGTTATCGAATCGACTTAAAGCCAGATCTTCACATTGGCCGCTCGTCACTCTGAAACGGTTGTACTTATCGTCTGCAAAGCGATGTCGCGTGCTGCGGTATGCGGACACACTAAAAGCACCATAGTAGAACCCAGATGAAGGTTCTAAGTTGATGTAATAGCCAGTAAGAACTAGTACAATTAAAGTTTTAGGTATCAGTTAATGACTTTTTACCCTTCTTTGGTGCCTTGGACACGTTCTAGGAAATTAAGATTTTGCATGAAGGAGGACTATCAGCCGAGTTGCACGGGAGAATGTGAAAAGTGTTCATATGTAGTAAAAACCTGAGACATCCGTCCGTTTTCGTCATTTCTTATCGAATCGACTTAAAGCCAGATCGTCAAATTGGCCGCTCTTCTCTCTGAAACGCTTGTACTTATCGTCTGCAATGATATGTCGCGTGCTGCGGTATGCGGAGGCACTAAAAGCACCATAGTAGAACACAGATGAAGCTTCTAAGTTGATGTAATAGCCAGTAAGAAGTAGTACAATTCATGTTTTAGGTATTGATTATTGACTTTTTAGCTGGCTTTGGTGCCTTGGACATGAGCTAGGACCTTAAGATTCGGCATGAAAGGAGGACTAGCAGCCGAGTTGCACGGGAGAATGTGAAAAGTGTTCATATGTAGTAAAAACCTAAGAAATTCGTCCGTTTTCGTCATTTGTTATCCAATCGACTTAAAGCCAGATCGTCACATTGACCGCTCTTCTCTCTGAAACGGTTGTACTTATCGTCTGCAAAGCTATGTCGCATGCTGCGGTATGCGGAGACAATAAAAGCACCATAGTAGAACACAGATGAAGCTTCTAATTTGACGTAATAGCCCGGAAGAAGTAGTACAATTCAAGTTTTAGGTATCGACTATTGACTTTTTAGCTGGCTTTGGTGCCTTGAACATGAGCTAGGACCTTAACATTCTGCATGAAAGGAGGACTAGCAGCCGATTTGCATGGGAGAATGTGAAAAGTGTTCATATGTAGTAAAAACCCGAAAAATCCGTCCGTTTTCGTCATTTGTTATCGAATTGTCTTAAAGCCAGATCGTCACATTAGCCGCTCTTCACTCTGAAACGGTTGTACTTATCGATTGCAAAGCTATGTCGCGTGCTGCGGTATGCGGAGACACTAAAAGCACCATAGTAGAACACAGATGAAGCTTTCAAGTTGATGTAATAGCCAGTAACAAGTAGTACAATTCAAGTTTTAGGTATCGATTATTGACATTTAGCTAGCTTTGGTGCCTTGGACATGAGCTAGGACCTTATGATTCTGCATGAAAGGAGGACTAGCAGCCGAGTTGCACGGGAGAATGTGAAAAGTGTTCATATGTAGTAAAAACCTGTGAAATCCGTCCGTTTTCGTCATTTGTTGTCGAATCTACTTAAAGCAAGATCGTCACATTGGCCGCTCTTCTCTCTGAAACGCTTGTACTTGTCCTCTACAAAGCTATGTCGCGAGCTGCGATATGCGGAGACACTAAAAGCACAATAGTAGAACACAGATGAAGCTTCTAAGTTGATGTAATAGCTAGTAAGAAGTAGTACAATTAAAGTTTTAGGTATCGGTTATTGACTTTTTACCCTTCTTTGGTGCCTTGGACACGAGCTAGGAGCTTAAGATTTTGCATCAGGGAGGACTAGAAGCCGAGTTGCACGGGAGAATGTGAAAAGTAATCATATGTAGTAAAAACCTGAGAAATCCGTCCGTTTTCGTCATTTGTTATCGAATCGACTTAAAGCCAGATCGTCACAATGGCCGCTCTTCTCTCTGAAACGGTTGTACTTATCGTCTGCAAAACTATGTCGCGTGCTGCGGTATGCGGAGAAACTAAAAGCACCGTAGTAGAACACAGATGTAGCTTCTACGTTGACGTAATAGCCAGGAAGAAGTAGTACAATTCAAGATTTAGGTATCGATTATTGACTTTTTAGCTGGCTTTGGTGCCTTGGACATGAGCTAGGTCTTTATGATTCTGCATGAAACGAGGACTAGCGGCCGCGTTGCACGGGAGTATGTGAAAAGTGTTCATATGTAGTAAAAACCTGAGAAATCCGTCCATTTTCGTCATTTGTTATGGAATCGACTTAAAGCCAGATCGTCACATTGGCCGCTCCTCTCTCTGAAACGGTTGTACTTATCGTCTGCAAAACTATGTCGCGTGCTGCGGTATGCGGAGAAACTAAAAGCACCGTAGTAGAACACAGATGAAGCTTCTAAGTTGATGTAATAGCCAGGAAGAAGTAGTACAATTCAAGTTTTAGGTATGGATATTGACTTTTTAGCTGGCTTTGGTGCCTTGGACATGAGCTAGGACCTTAAGATTCTGCATGAAAGGAGGACTAGCAGGCGAGTTGCAAGGGAGAATGTGACAAGTGTTCATATGTAGTAAAAACCTGAGAAATCGGTCCGTTTTCGTCATTTGTTATCGAATCGACTTAAAGCCAGATCGTCACATTGGCCGCTCTTCTCTCCGAAACACTTGTACTTATCGTCTGCAAAGCTATGTCGCGTGCTGCGGTATGCGGAGACACTAAAAGTACCATAGTAGAACACAGATGAACCTTCAAAGTTGATGTAATAGCCAGTAAGAAGTAGTACAATTCATGTTTTAGGTATCGATTATTGACTTTTTAGCTGGCTTTGGTGCCTTAGACATGAGCTAGAACCTTAAGATTCTGCATGAAAGGAGGACTAGCAGCCGAGTTGCAGGGGAGAATGTAAAAAGTGTTCATATGAAGTAAAAACCTGAGAAATCCGTCCGTTTTCGTCATTTGTTATCGAATCGACTTAAAGCCATATCGTCACATGGGCCGCTCTGCTCTCGGAAACGGTTGTACTTATCGTCTGCAAAGCTATGTCACGTGCTGCGGTATGCGGAGGCTCTAAAAGCACCATAGTAGAACACAGATGAAACTTCTAAGTTGCTGTAATAGCCAGTAAGAAGTAATACCATTCAAGTTTTAGGTATCGATTATTGACTTTTTAGCTGGCTTTGGTGCCTTAGACATGAGCTAGAACCTTAAGATTCTGCATAAAAGGAGGACTAGCAGCCCAGTTGCACGGGAGAATGTGAAAAGTGTTCATATGTATTAAAAACCTGAGACATCCGTCCGTTTTCGTCATTTGTTATCGAATCGACTTAAAGCCAGATCGTCTCATTGGCCGCTCTTCTCTCTGAAACGGTTGTACTTATCGTCTGCAAAGCTATGTCGCGTTCTGCGGTATGCGGAGACACTAAAAGCACCATAGTAGAACACAGATGAAGCATCTACGTTGATGTAATAGCCAGTAAGAAGTAGTACAATTCAAGTTTTAGGTATTGATTATTGACTTTTTAGCTGGCTTTGGTGCCTTGGACATGAGCTAGGACCTTAAGATTCTGCATGAAAGGAGGACTAGCAGCCGAGTTGCAAGGGAGAATGTGAAACGTGTTCATATGTAGTAAAAACCTGAGAAATCGGTCCGTTTTCGTCATTTGTTATCGAATCGACTTAAAGCCAGATCGTCACATTGGCCGCTCTTCTCTCTGAAACGGTTGTACTTATCGTCTGCAAAGCTATGTCGCGTGCTGCGGTATGCGGAGACACTAAAAGCACCATAGTAGAACACAGATGAAGCATCTACGTTGATGTAATAGCCAGTAAGAAGTAGTACAATTCAAGTTTTAGGTATTGATTATTGACTTTTTAGCTGGCTTTGGTGCCTTGGACATGAGCTAGGACCTTAAGATTCTGCATGAAAGGAGGACTAGCAGCCGAGTTGCAAGGGAGAATGTGAAAAGTGTTCATATGTAGTAAAAACCTGAGAAATCGGTCCGTTTTCGTCATTTGTTATCGAATCGACTTAAAGCCAGATCGTCACATTGGCCGCTCTTCTCTCTGAAACACTTGTACTTATCGTCTGCAAAGCTATGTCGCGTGCTGCGGTATGCGGAGAAACTAAAAGCACCGTAGTAGAACACAGATGAAGCTTCTACGTTGATGTAATAGCCAGGAAGAAGTAGTACAATTCAAGTTTTAGGTATTGATTATTGACTTTTTAGCTGGCTTTGGTGCCTTGGACATGAGCTAGGACCTTAAGATTCTGCATGAAAGGAGGACTAGCAGCCGAGTTGCAAGGGAGAATGTGAAAAGTGTTCATATGTAGTAAAAACCTGAGAAATCGGTCCGTTTTCGTCATTTGTTATCGAATCGACTTAAAGCCAGATCGTCACATTGGCCGCTCTTCTCTCTGAAACGCTTGTACTTATCTTCTGCACAGCTATGTCGCGTCCTGCGGTATGCGGAGACACTAAAATCACCATAGTAGAACACAGATGAAGCTTCTAAGTTGGTGTAATAGCCAGTAAGAAGTAGTACAATTGAAGTTTTAGGTATCGATTATTGACTTTTTAGCTGGCTTTGGTGCCTTGGACATGAGCTAGGACCTTAAGATTCTGCATGAAAGGTGGACTAGCAGCCGAGTTGCAGGGGAGAATGTAAAAAGTGTTCATATGAAGTAAAAACCTGAGAAATCGGTCCGTTTTCGTCATTAGTTATCGAATCGACTTAAAGTCAGATCGTCACATTGGCCGCTCTTCTCTCTGAAACGGTTGAACTTATCGTCTACAAAGCTATGTCACGTGCTGCGGTATGTGGAGACACTAAAAGCACCATATGAGATCACAGATGAAGCTTCTAAGTTGATGTAATAGCCAGTAAGAAGTAGTACAATTCATGTTTTTGGTATCGATTATTGACTTTTTAGCTGGCTTTGGTGCCTTGGACATGAGCTAGGACCTTAACATTCTGCATGAAAGGAGGACTAGCAGCCGAGTTGCACGGGAGAATGTGAAAAGTGTTCATATGTAGTAAAAACCTGAGAAATCCGTCCGATTTCGTCATTTGTTATCGAATCGTCATAGAGCCAGATCGTCACATTGGCCGCTATTCTCT
Organism: Schistocerca gregaria; assembly: GCF_023897955.1. Lineage (NCBI taxonomy): Eukaryota > Metazoa > Arthropoda > Insecta > Orthoptera > Acrididae > Schistocerca > Schistocerca gregaria. The sequence goes on along the minus strand of NW_026061824.1, from coordinate 16,744,768 downwards.
CTGAAACGGTTGTACTTATCGTCTGCAAAGCTATGTCGCGTGCTGCGGTATGCGGAGACACTAAAAGCACCATAGTCGAACACAGATGAAGCTTCTAAGTTGATGTCATAGCCAGCAAGAAGAAGTAGAATTCAAGTTTTTGGTATCGATTATTGACTTTTTTGCTGGCTTTGGTACCTTGGACATGAGCTAGAATCTTAAGATTCTGAATGAAAGGAGGACTAGCAGCCGAGTTGCACGGGAGAATGTGAAAAGTTTTCATATGTAGTAAAAACCTAAGAAATTCGTCCGTTTTCGTCATTTGTAATCGAATCGACTTAAAGCCAGATCGACACATTGGCCGCTCTTCTCTCTGAAACGGTTGTACTTATTGTCTGCAAAGCTATGTCGCGTGCTGCGGTATGCGGAGACACTAAAAGCACCATAGTAGAACACAGATGAAGCTTCTAAGTTGACGTAATAGCCAGGAAGAAGTAGTACAATTCAAGTTTTAGGTATGGATTATTGACTTTTTGGCTGGCTTTGGTGCCTTGGACAAAAGCTAGGACCTTAACATTCTGTATGAAAGGAATACTAGCAGCCGATTTGCATGGGAGAATGTGAAAAGTGTTAATGTGTAGTAAAAACCCGAGCAGCCGAGTTGCAAGGGAGAATGTGAAAAGTGTTCATATGTAGTAAAAACCTGAGAAATCCGTCCGTTTTCGTCATTTGTTATCGAATCGACTTAAAGCCGAGTTGCACGGGAGAATGTGAAAAGTGTTCATATGTAGTAAAAACCTGAGAAATCCGTCCGTTTTCGTCATTTGTTATCGAATCGACTTAAAGCCAGATCGTCACATTGGCCGCTCTTCTCTCTGAAACGGTTGTACTTATCGTCTACAAAGCTATGTCGCGTGCTGCGGTATGCGGAGACACTAAAATCACCATAGTAGAACACAGATGGAGCTTCTAAGTTGATGTAATAGCCAGTAAGAAGTAGTACAATACAAGTTTTAGGTATCGAGTATTGACTTTTTAGCTAGCATTGGTACCTGAGAAATCCGTCCGTTTTCGTCATTTGTTATCGAATCGACTTAAAGCCAGATCGTCGCATTGGCCGCTCTTCTCTCTGAAACGGTTGTACTTATCGTCTGTAAAACTATGTCGCGTGCTGCGGTATGCGGAGAAACGAAAAGCACCGTAGTAGAACACAGATGAAGCTTCTAAGTTGATGTAATAGCCAGGAAGAAGTAGTACAATTCAAGTTTTAGGTATCGATTATTGACTTTTTAGCTGGCTTTGGTGCCTTGGACATGAGCTAGGACCTTAACATTCTGCATGAAAGGATTACTACCAGCCGAGTTGCACGGGAGAATGTGAAAAGTGTTCATATGTAGTAAAAACCTTAGAAATCCGTCCGTTTTCGTCATTTGTTATCGAATCGACTTAAAGCCAGATCGTCACATTGGCCGCTCTTCTCTCTGAAACGGTTGTACTTATCGTCTACAAAGCAATGTCGCGTGCTGCGGTATGCGGAGACACTAAAAGCACCATAGTAGAACACAGATGAAGCTTCTAAGTTGATGTAATAGCCAGTAAGAAGTAGTACAATTCAAGTTTTAGGTATCGATTATTTACTTTTTAAATAGCTTTGATGCCTTGGACATGAGCTAGGACCTTAAGATTCTGCATGAAAGGAGGACTAGCAGCCGAGTAGCACGGGAGAATGTGAAACGTGTTCATATGTAGTAAAAACCTGAGAAATTCGTCCGTTTTCGTCATTTGTTATCGAATCGACTTAAAGCCAGATCGTCACATTGGCCGCTCTTCTCTCTGAAACGCTTGTACTTATCGTCTGCAAAGCTATGTTGCATGCTGCGGTATGCTGAGATACTACAAGCAGCATAGTAGAACACAGATGAGGCTTCTAAGTTGATGTAATAGCCAGTAAGAAGTAGTACAATTCAAGTTTTAGGTATCGATTATTGACTTTTTAGCTAGCTTTGGTGCCTTGGACATGAGCTAGGACCTTAAGATTCTGCATGAAAGGAGGACTACCCGCCGAGTAGCACGGGAGAATGTGAAAAGTGTTCATATGTAGTATAAACCGGAGAAATTCGTCCGTTTTCGTCATTTGTTATCGAATCGACTTAAAGCCAGATCGTCACATTGGCCGCTCTTCTCTCTGAAACGCTTGTATTTTTCGTCTGCAAAGCTATGTCGCGAGCTGCGGTATGCGGAGACACTAAAATCGCCATAGTAGGAAACAGATGAAACTTCTAAGTTGATGTAATAGCCAGTAAGAAGTAATCCAATTCAAGTTTTAGGAATCGATTATTGACTTTTTAGCTGGCTTTGGTGCCTTGGACATGAGCTAGGACCTTAACATTCTGCATGAAAGGATTACTAGCAGCCGAGTTGCACGGGAGAATGTGAAAAGTGTTCATATGTAGTAAAAACCATTAAAATCCGTCCGTTTTCGTAATTTGTTATCGAATCGACTTAAAGCCAGATCGTCACATTGGCCGCTCTTCTCTCTGAAACGGTTGTACTTATCGTCTGCAAAGCTATGTCGCGTGCTGCGGTATGTGGAGACACTAAAAGCACCATAGTAGAACACAGATGAAGCATCTAAGTTGATGTAATAGGAGGTAAGAAGTAATCCAATTCAAGTTTTAGGTATCGATTATTGACTTTTTAGCTGGCTTTGGTGCCTTGGACACGAGCTAGGACCTTAAAATTCTGCAGGAAAGGAGGACTAGCAGCCGAGTTCCACGGGAGAATGTGAAAAGTGTTCATATGTAATAAAAACCTGAGAAATCCGTCCGTTTTCGTCATTTGTTATCGAATCGACTTAAAGTCAGATCGTCACATTGGCCGCTCTTCTCTCTGAAACGGTTGTACTTATTGTCTGCAAAGCTATGTCGCGTGCTGCGGTATGCGGAGACACTAAAAGCACCATAGTAGAACACAGATGAAGCTTCTAAGTTGACGTAATAGCCAGGAAGAAGTAGTACAATTCAAGTTTTAGGTATGGATTATTGACTTTTTGGCTGGCTTTGGTGCCTTGGACAAAAGCTAGGACCTTAACATTCTGTATGAAAGGAATACTAGCAGCCGATTTGCATGGGAGAATGTGAAAAGTGTTAATGTGTAGTAAAAACCCGAGCAGCCGAGTTGCACGGGAGAATGTGAAAAGTGTTCATATGTAGTAAAAACCTGAGAAATCCGTCCGTTTTCGTCATTTGTTATCGAATCGACTTAAAGCCGAGTTGCACGGGAGAATGTGAAAAGTGTTCATATGTAGTAAAAACCTGAGAAATCCGTCCGTTTTCGTCATTTGTTATCGAATCGACTTAAAGCCAGATCGTCACATTGGCCGCTCTTCTCTCTGAAACGGTTGTACTTATCGTCTACAAAGCTATGTCGCGTGCTGCGGTATGCGGAGACACTAAAATCACCATAGTAGAACACAGATGGAGCTTCTAAGTTGATGTAATAGCCAGTAAGAAGTAGTACAATACAAGTTTTAGGTATCGAGTATTGACTTTTTAGCTAGCATTGGTACCTGAGAAATCCGTCCGTTTTCGTCATTTGTTATCGAATCGACTTAAAGCCAGATCGTCGCATTGGCCGCTCTTCTCTCTGAAACGGTTGTACTTATCGTCTGTAAAACTATGTCGCGTGCTGCGGTATGCGGAGAAACGAAAAGCACCGTAGTAGAACACAGATGAAGCTTCTAAGTTGATGTAATAGCCAGGAAGAAGTAGTACAATTCAAGTTTTAGGTATCGATTATTGACTTTTTAGCTGGCTTTGGTGCCTTGGACATGAGCTAGGACCTTAACATTCTGCATGAAAGGATTACTACCAGCCGAGTTGCACGGGAGAATGTGAAAAGTGTTCATATGTAGTAAAAACCTTAGAAATCCGTCCGTTTTCGTCATTTGTTATCGAATCGACTTAAAGCCAGATCGTCACATTGGCCGCTCTTCTCTCTGAAACGGTTGTACTTATCGTCTACAAAGCAATGTCGCGTGCTGCGGTATGCGGAGACACTAAAAGCACCATAGTAGAACACAGATGAAGCTTCTAAGTTGATGTAATAGCCAGTAAGAAGTAGTACAATTCAAGTTTTAGGTATCGATTATTTACTTTTTAAATAGCTTTGATGCCTTGGACATGAGCTAGGACCTTAAGATTCTGCATGAAAGGAGGACTAGCAGCCGAGTAGCACGGGAGAATGTGAAACGTGTTCATATGTAGTAAAAACCTGAGAAATTCGTCCGTTTTCGTCATTTGTTATCGAATCGACTTAAAGCCAGATCGTCACATTGGCCGCTCTTCTCTCTGAAACGCTTGTACTTATCGTCTGCAAAGCTATGTTGCATGCTGCGGTATGCTGAGATACTACAAGCAGCATAGTAGAACACAGATGAGGCTTCTAAGTTGATGTAATAGCCAGTAAGAAGTAGTACAATTCAAGTTTTAGGTATCGATTATTGACTTTTTAGCTAGCTTTGGTGCCTTGGACATGAGCTAGGACCTTAAGATTCTGCATGAAAGGAGGACTACCCGCCGAGTAGCACGGGAGAATGTGAAAAGTGTTCATATGTAGTATAAACCGGAGAAATTCGTCCGTTTTCGTCATTTGTTATCGAATCGACTTAAAGCCAGATCGTCACATTGGCCGCTCTTCTCTCTGAAACGCTTGTATTTTTCGTCTGCAAAGCTATGTCGCGAGCTGCGGTATGCGGAGACACTAAAATCGCCATAGTAGGAAACAGATGAAACTTCTAAGTTGATGTAATAGCCAGTAAGAAGTAATCCAATTCAAGTTTTAGGAATCGATTATTGACTTTTTAGCTGGCTTTGGTGCCTTGGACATGAGCTAGGACCTTAACATTCTGCATGAAAGGATTACTAGCAGCCGAGTTGCACGGGAGAATGTGAAAAGTGTTCATATGTAGTAAAAACCATTAAAATCCGTCCGTTTTCGTAATTTGTTATCGAATCGACTTAAAGCCAGATCGTCACATTGGCCGCTCTTCTCTCTGAAACGGTTGTACTTATCGTCTGCAAAGCTATGTCGCGTGCTGCGGTATGTGGAGACACTAAAAGCACCATAGTAGAACACAGATGAAGCATCTAAGTTGATGTAATAGGAGGTAAGAAGTAATCCAATTCAAGTTTTAGGTATCGATTATTGACTTTTTAGCTGGCTTTGGTGCCTTGGACACGAGCTAGGACCTTAAAATTCTGCAGGAAAGGAGGACTAGCAGCCGAGTTCCACGGGAGAATGTGAAAAGTGTTCATATGTAATAAAAACCTGAGAAATCCGTCCGTTTTCGTCATTTGTTATCGAATCGACTTAAAGTCAGATCGTCACATTGGCCGCTCTTCTCTCTGAAACGGTTGTACTTATTGTCTGCAAAGCTATGTCGCGTGCTGCGGTATGCGGAGACACTAAAAGCACCATAGTAGAACACAGATGAAGCTTCTAAGTTGACGTAATAGCCAGGAAGAAGTAGTACAATTCAAGTTTTAGGTATGGATTATTGACTTTTTGGCTGGCTTTGGTGCCTTGGACAAAAGCTAGGACCTTAACATTCTGTATGAAAGGAATACTAGCAGCCGATTTGCATGGGAGAATGTGAAAAGTGTTAATGTGTAGTAAAAACCCGAGCAGCCGAGTTGCACGGGAGAATGTGAAAAGTGTTCATATGTAGTAAAAACCTGAGAAATCCGTCCGTTTTCGTCATTTGTTATCGAATCGACTTAAAGCCGAGTTGCACAGGAGAATGTGAAAAGTGTTCATATGTAGTAAAAACCTGAGAAATCCGTCCGTTTTCGTCATTTGTTATCGAATCGACTTAAAGCCAGATCGTCACATTGGCCGCTCTTCTCTCTGAAACGGTTGTACTTATCGTCTACAAAGCTATGTCGCGTGCTGCGGTATGCGGAGACACTAAAATCACCATAGTAGAACACAGATGGAGCTTCTAAGTTGATGTAATAGCCAGTAAGAAGTAGTACAATACAAGTTTTAGGTATCGATTATTGACTTTTTAGCTAGCATTGGTACCTGAGATATCCGTCCGTTTTCGTCATTTGTTATCGAATCGACTTAAAGCCAGATCGTCGCATTGGCCGCTCTTCTCTCTGAAACGGTTGTACTTATCGTCTGTAAAACTATGTCGCGTGCTGCGGTATGCGGAGAAACGAAAAGCACCGTAGTAGAACACAGATGAAGCTTCTAAGTTGATGTAATAGCCAGGAAGAAGTAGTACAATTCAAGTTTTAGGTATCGATTATTGACTTTTTAGCTGGCTTTGGTGCTTTGGACATGAGCTAGGACCTTAAGATTCTGCATGAAAGGATTACTAGCAGCCGAGTTGCACGGGAGAATGTGAAAAGTGTTCATATGTAGTAAAAACCTTAGAAATCCGTCCGTTTTCGTCATTTGTTATCGAATCGACTTAAAGCCAGATCGTCACATTGGCCGCTCTTCTCTCTGAAACGGTTGCACTTATCGTCTGCAAAGCTATGTCGCGTGCTGCGGTATGTGGAGACACTAAAAGCACCATAGTAGAACACAGATGAAGCTTCTAAGTTAATGTAATAGCCAGTAAGAAGTAGTATTATTCAAGTTTTAGGTATCGATTATTGACCTTTTAGCTGGCTTTGGTGCCTTGGACATGAGCTAGGACCTTAAGATTCTGCATGAAAGGAGGACTAGCAGCCGAGTTGCAAGGGAGAATGTGAAAAGTGTTCATATGTAGTAAAAACCTGAGAAATCCGTCCGTTTTCGTCATTTGTTATCGAATCGACTTAAAGCCAGATCGTCACATTGGCCGCTCTTCTCTCTGAAACGGTTGTACTTATCGTCTACAAAGCAATGTCGCGTGCTGCGGTATGCGGAGACACCAAAAGCACCATAGTAGAACACAGATGAAGCTTCTAAGTTGATGTAATAGCCAGTAAGAAGTAGTACAATTCAAGTTTTAGGTATCGATTATTTACTTTTTAAATAGCTTTGATGCCTTGGACATGAGCTAGGACCTTAAGATTCTGCATGAAAGGAGGACTAGCAGCCGAGTAGCACGGGAGAATGTGAAACGTGTTCATATGTAGTAAAAACCTGAGAAATTCGTCCGTTTTCGTCATTTGTTATCGAATCGACTTAAAGCCAGATCGTCACATTGGCCGCTCTTCTCTCTGAAACGCTTGTACTTATCGTCTGCAAAGCTATGTTGCATGCTGCGGTATGCTGAGATACTACAAGCAGCATAGTAGAACACAGATGAGGCTTCTATGTTGATGTAATAGCCAGTAAGAAGTAGTACAATTCAAGTTTTAGGTATCGATTATTGACTTTTTAGCTAGCTTTGGTGCCTTGGACATGAGCTAGGACCTTAAGATTCTGCATGAAAGGAGGACTACCAGCCGAGTAGCACGGGAGAATGTGAAAAGTGTTCATATGTAGTATAAACCGGAGAAATTCGTCCGTTTTCGTCATTTGTTATCGAATCGACTTAAAGCCAGATCGTCACATTGGCCGCTCTTCTCTCTGAAACGCTTGTATTTTTCGTCTGCCAAGCTATGTCGCGAGCTGCGGTATGCGGAGACACTAAAATCACCATAGTAGGAAACAGATGAAACATCTAAGTTGATGTAATAGCCAGTAATAAGTAATCCAATTCAAGTTTTAGGAATCGATTATTGACTTTTTAGCTGGCTTTGGTGCCTTGGACATGAGCTAGGACCTTAACATTCTGCATGAAAGGTGGACTAGCAGCCGAGTTGCACGGGAGAATGTGAAAAGTGTTCATATGTAATAAAAACCTGAGAAATCCGTCCGTTTTCGTCATTTGTTATCGAATCGACTTAAAGCCAGATCGTCACATTGGCCGCTCTGCTCTCGGAAACGGTTGTACTTATCGTCTACTAAGCTATGTCGCGTGCTGCGGTATGCGGAGACACTAAAAGCACCATAGTAGAACACAGATTAAGCTTCTAAGTTAATGTAATAGCCAGTAAGAAGTAGTACAATTCAAGTTTTAGGTATCGATTATTGACTTTTTAGCTGGCTTTGGTGCCTTGGACATGAGCTAGGACCTTAACATTCTGCATGAAAGGATTACTAGCAGCCGAGTTGCACGGGAGAATGTGAAAAGTGTTCATATGTAGTAAAAACCTTAGAAATCCGTCCGTTTTCGTAATTTGTTATCGAATCGACTTAAAGCCAGATCGTCACATTGGCCGCTCTTCTCTCTGAAACGGTTGTACTTATCGTCTGCAAAGCTATGTCGCGTGCTGCGGTATGTGGAGACACTAAAAGCACCATAGTAGAACACAGATGAAGCATCTAAGTTGATGTAATAGGAGGTAAGAAGTAATCCAATTCAAGTTTTAGGTATCGATTATCGACTTTTTAGCTGGCTTTGGTGCCTTGGACACGAGCTAGGACCTTAAGATTCTGCAGGAAAGGAGGACTAGCAGCCGAGTTCCACGGGAGAATGTGAAAAGTGTTCATATGTAATAAAAACCTGAGAAATCCGTCCGTTTTCGTCATTTGTTATCGAATCGACTTAAAGTCAGATCGTCACATTGGCCGCTCTTCTCTCTGAAACGGTTGTACTTATCGTCTACAAAGCTATGTCACGTGCTGCGGTATGTGGAGACACTAAAAGCACCATATGAGATCACAGATGAAGCTTCTAAGTTGATGTAATAGCCAGTAAGAAGTAGTACAATTCATGATTTAGGTATCGATTATTGACTTTTTAGCTGGCTTTGGTGCCTTGGACATGAGCTAGGACCTTAACATTCTGCATGAAAGGAGGACTAGCAGCCGAGTTGCACGGGAGAATGTGAAAAGTGTTCATATGTAGTAAAAACCTGAGAAATCCGTCCGATTTCGTCATTTGTTATCGAATCGACATAGAGCCAGATCGTCACATTGGCCGCTATTCTCTCTGAAACGGTTGTACTTATCGTCTGCAAAGCTATGTCGCGTGCTGCGGTATGCGGAGACACTAAAAGCACCATAGTAGAACACAGATGAAGCTTCTAAGTTGATGTCTTAGCCAGCAAGATGTAGTAGAATTCAAGTTTTTGGTATCGATTATTGACTTTTTTGCTGGCTTTGGTACCTTGGACATGAGCTATAACCTTAAGATTCTGCATGAAAGGAGGACTAGCAGCCGAGTTGCACGGGAGAATGTGAGAAGTTTTCATATGTAGTAAAAACCTAAGAAATTCGTCCGTTTTCGTCATTTGTTATCGAATCGACTTAAAGATAGATCGACACATTGGCCGCTCTTCTCTCTGAAACGGTTGTACTTATTGTCTGCAAAGCTATGTCGCGTGCTGCGGTATGCGGAGACACTAAAAGCGCCATAGTAGAACACAGATGAAGCTTCTAAGTTGACGTAATAGCCAGGAAGAAGTAGTACAATTCAAGTTTTAGGTATGGTTTATTGACTTTTTGGCTGGCTTTGGTGCCTTGGACAAAAGCTAGGACCTTAACATTCTGTATGAAAGGAATACTAGCAGCCGATTTGCATGGGAGAATGTGAAAAGTGTTAATGTGTAGTAAAAACCCGAGCAGCCGAGTTGCACGGGAGAATGTGAAAAGTGTTCATATGTAGTAAAAACCTGAGAAATCCGTCCGTTTTCGTCATTTGTTATCGAATCGACTTAAAGCCGAGTTGCACGGGAGAATGTGAAAAGTGTTCATATGTAGTAAAAACCTGAGAAATCCGTCCGTTTTCGTCATTTGTTATCGAATCGACTTAAAGCCAGATCGTCACATTGGCCGCTCTTCTCTCTGAAACGGTTGTACTTATCGTCTGTAAAACTATGTCGCGTGCTGCGGTATGTGGAGACACTAAAAGCACCGTAGTAGAACACAGATGAAGCTTCTAAGTTGATGTAATAGCCAGTAAGTAGTAGTATTATTCAAGTTTTAGGTATCGATTATTGACCTTTTAGCTGGCTTTGGTGCCTTGGACATGAGCTAGGACCTTAAGATTCTGCATGAAAGGAGGACTAGCAGCCGAGTTGCACGGGAGAATGTGAAAAGTGTTCATATGTAGTAAAAACCTGAGAAATCCGTCCGTTTTCGACATTTGTTATCGAATCGACTTAAAGCCATATCGTCACATTGGCCGCTCTTCTCTCTGAAACGGTTGTACTTATCGTCTACAAAGCAATTTCGCGTGCTGCGGTATGCGGAGACACTAAAAGCACCATAGTAGAACACAGATGAAGCTTCTAAGTTTATGTAATAGCCAGTAAGAAGTAGTACAATTCAAGTTTTAGGTATCGATTATTGACTTTTTAAATAGCTTTGATGCCTTGGACATGAGCTAGGACCTTAAGATTCTGCATGAAAGGAGGACTAGCAGCCGAGTAGCACGGGAGAATGTGAAAAGTGTTCATATGTAGTAAAAACCTGAGAAATTCGTCCGTTTTCGTCATTTGTTATCGAGTCGACTTAAAGCCAGATCGTCACATTGGCCGCTCTTCTCTCTGAAACGCTTGTACTTATCGTCTGCAAAGCTATGTTGCATGCTGCGGTATGCTGAGATACTACAAGCAGCATAGTAGAACACAGATGAGGCTTCTAAGTTGATGTAATAGCCAGTAAGAAGTAGTACAATTCAAGTTTTAGGTATCGATTATTGACTTTTTAGCTAGCTTTGGTGCCTTGGACATGAGCTAGGACCTTAAGATTCTGCATGAAAGGAGGACTACCAGCCGAGTAGCACGGGAGAATGTGAAAAGTGTTCATATGTAGTAAAAACCTGAGAAATTCGTCCGTTTTCGTCATTTGTTATCGAATCGACTTAAAGCCAGATCGTCACATTGGCCGCTCTTCCCTCTGAAACGCTTGTATTTTTCGTCTGCAAAGCTATGTCGCGAGCTGCGGTATGCGGAGACACTAAAATCACCATAGTAGGAAACAGATGAAACATCTAAGTTGATGTAATAGCCAGTAAGAAGTAATCCAATTCAAGTTTTAGGTATCGATTATTGACTTTTTAGCTGGCTTTGGTGCCTTGGACATGAGCTAGGACCTTAAGATTCTGCATGAAAGGAGGACTAGCAGCCGAGTTGCACGGGAGAATGTGAAAAGTGTTCATATGTAATAAAAACCTGTGAAATCCGTCCGTTTTCGTCATTTGTTATCGAATCGACTTAAAGCCAGATCGTCACATTGGCCGCTCTGCTCTCGGAAACGGTTGTACTTATCGTCTACTAAGCTATGTCGCGTGCTGCGGTATGCGGAGACACTAAAAGCACCATAGTAGAACACAGATTAAGCTTCTAAGTTAATGTAATAGCCAGTAAGAAGTAGTACAATTCAAGTCTTACGTATCGATTATTGACTTTTTAGCTGGCTTTGGTGCCTTGGACATGAGCTAGGACCTTAACATTCTGCATGAAAGGATTACTAGCAGCCGAGTTGCACGGGAGAATGTGAAAAGTGTTCATATGTAGTAAAAACCTTAGAAATCCGTCCGTTTTCGTAATTTGTTATCGAATCGACTTAAAGCCAGATCGTCACATTGGCCGCTCTTCTCTCTGAAACGGTTGTACTTATCGTCTGCAAAGCTATGTCGCGTGCTGCGGTATGTGGACACACTAAGATCACCATAGTAGAACACAGATGAAGCTTCTAAGTTGATGTAATAGCCAGTAAGAAGTAGTAGAATTCAAGTTTTAGGTATCGATTATTGACTTTTTTTTTTTTTTGGTGCCTTGGACATGAGCTAGGACCTTAAGATTCTGCATGAAAGGAGGACTAGCAGCCGAGTTGCACGGGAGAATGTGAAAAGTGTTCATATGTAGTAAAAACCTGAGAAATCCGTCCGTTTTCGTCATTTGTTATCGAATCGACTTAAAGCCAGATCGTCACATTGGCCGCTCTTCTCTCTGAAACGGTTGTACTTATCGTCTACAAAGCAATGTCGCGTGCTGCGGTATGCGGAGACACTAAAATCACCATAGTAGAACACAGATGAAGCTTCTAAGTTGATGTAATAGCCAGTAAGAAGTAGTACAATTCAAGTTTTAGGTATCGATTACTGACTTTTTAGCTAGCTTTGATGCCTTGGACATGAGCTAGGACCTTAAGATTCTGCATGAAAGGAGGACTAGCAGCCGAGTAGCACGGGAGAATGTGAAAAGTGTTCATATGTAGTAAAAACCTGAGAAATTCGTCCGTTTTCGTCATTTGTTATCGAATCGACTTAAAGCCAGATCGTCACATTGGCCGCTCTTCTCTCTGAAACGCTTGTATTTATCGTCTGCATAGCTATGTCGCGAGCTGCGGTATGCGGAGACACTAAAATCACCATAGTAGGAAACAGATGAAGCATCTAAGTTGATGTAATAGCCAGTAAGAAGTAATCCAATTCAAGTTTTCTGTATTGATTATTGACTTTTTAGCTGGCTTTGGTGCCTTGGACATGAGCTAGGACCTTAAGATTCAGCATGAAAGGAGGACTAGCAGCCGAGTTGCACAGGAGAATGTGAAAAGTGTTCATATGTAATAAAAAACTTGAGAAATCCGTCCGTTTTCGTCATTTGTTATCGAATCGACTTAAAGCCAGATCGTCACATTGGCCGCTCTGCTCTCTGAAACGGTTGTACTTATCGTCTACTAAGGTATGTCGCGTGCTGCGGTATGCGGAGACACTAAAAGCACCATAGTAGAATACAGATTAAGCTTCTAAGTTAATGTAATAGCCAGTAAGAAGTAGTACAATTCAAGTTTTAGGTATCGATTATTGACTTTTTAGCTGGCTTTGGTGCCTTAGACATGAGCTAGGACCTTACGATTCTGCATGAAAGGAGGACTAGCAGCCGAGTTGCACGGGAGAATGTGAAAAGTCTTCATATGTAGTAAAAACCTGAGAAATCCGTCCGTTTTCGTCATTTGTTATCGAATCGACTTAAAGCCAGGTCATCACATTGGCCGCTCTTCTCTCTGAAACGGTTGTACTTCTCGTCTGCAAAGCTATGTCGCGTACTGCGGTATGTGGAGACACTAAAAGCACCATAGTAGAACACAGATGAACCTTCTAAGTTGATGTAATAGCCAGTAAGAAATAGTACAATTCAAGTTTTAGATATCGATTATTGACTTTTTAGCTGGCTTTAGTGCCTTGGACATGAGCTAGGACCTTAAGATTCTGCATGAAAGGAGGACTAGCAGCCGAGTTGCACGTGAGAATGTGCAAAGTGTTCATATGTAGTAAAAACCTGAGAAATCCGTCCGTTTTCGTCATTTGTTATCGAATCGACTTAAAGCCAGATCGTCACATTGGCCGCTCTTCTCTCTGAAACGGGTGTACTTATCGACTGCAAAGCTATGTCGCGTGCTGCGGTATGTGGAGACACTAAAATTACCATAGTAGAACACAGATGAAGCATCTAAGTTGATGTAATAACCAGTAAGAAGTAATCCAATTCAAGTTTTAGGTATCGATTATTGACTTTTTAGCTGGCTTTGGTGCCTTGGACATGAGCTAGGACCTTAAGATTGTGCATGAAAGGAGGACTAGCAGCCGAGTTGCACGGGAGAATGTGAAAAGTGTTCATATGTAATAAAAACCTGAGAAATCCGTCCGTTTTCGTCATTTGTTATCGAATCGACTTAAAGCCAGATAGGCACATTGGCCCCTCTTCTCTCCGAAACGCTTGTACTTATCGTCTGCAAAGCTATGTCGCGTGCTGCGGTATGCGGAGACACTAAAATCACCATAGTAGAACACAGACCAAGCTTCTAAGTTGATGTAATAGCCAGTAAGAAGTAGTACAATTCAAGTTTTAGGTATCGATTATTGACTTTTTAGCTGGCTTTGGTGCCTTGGACATGAGCTAGGACCTTAAGATTCAGCATGAAAGGAGGACTAGCAGCCGAGTTGCACGGGAGAATGTGAAAAGTGTTCATATGTAATAAAAACCTGAGAAATCCGTCCGTTTTCGTCATTTGTTATCGAATCGACTTAAAGCCAGATCGTCACATTGGCCGCTCTGCTCTCGGAAACGGTTGTACTTATCGTCTACTAAGCTATGTCGCGTGCTGCGGTATGCGGAGACACTAAAAGCACCATAGTAGAACACAGATGAAGCTTCTAAGTTAATGTAATAGCCAGTAAGAAGTAGTACAATTCAAGTTTTAGGTATCGATTATTGACTTTTTAGCTGTCTTTGGTGACTTGGACATTAGCTAGGACCTTTAGATTCTGCATGAAAGGAGGATTAGCAGCCGAGTTGCACGGGAGAATGTGAAAAGTCTTCATATGTAGTAAAAACCTGAGAAATCCGTCCGTTTTCGTCATTTGTTATCGAATCGACTTAAAGCCATTTCATCACATTGGCCGCTCTTCTCTCTGAAACGGTTGTACTTATCGTCTGCAAAGCTATGTCGCGTACTGCGGTATGTGGAGACACTAAAAACACCATAGTAGAACACAGATGAACCTTCTAAGTTGATGTAATAGCCAGTAAGAAATAGTACAATTCAAGTTTTAGGTATCGATTATTGACTTTATAGCAGGCTTTGGTGCCTTGGACATGAGCTAGGACCTTAAGATTCTGCATGAAAGGAGGACTAGCAGCCGAGTTGCATGGGAGAATGTGAAAAGTGTCCATATGTAGTAAAAACCTGAGATATCCGTCCGTTTTCGTCATTTGTTATCGAATCGACTTAAAGCCAGATCGTCACATTGGCCGCTCTTCTCTCTGAAACGGGTGTACCTATCGTCTGCAAAGCTATGTCGCGTGCTGCGGTATGTGGAGACACTAAAATTACCATAGTAGAACACAGATGAAGCATCTAAGTTGATGTAATAGCCAGTAAGAAGTAATCCAATTCAAGTTTTGGGTATCGATTATTGGCTTTTTAGCTGGCTTTGGTGTCTTGGACATGAGCTAGGACCTTAAGATTCTGCATGAAAGGAGGACTAGCAGCCGAGTTGCACGGGAGAATGTGAAAAGTGTTCATATGTAATAAAAACCTGAGAAATCCGTCCGTTTTCGTCATTTGTTATCGAATCGACTTAAAGCCAGGTCATCACATTGGCCGCTCTTATCTCTGAAACGGTTGTACTTATCGTCTGCAAAGCTATGTCGCGTACTGCGGTATGTGGAGACAATAAAAGCACCATAGTAGAACACAGATGAACCTTCTAAGTTGATGTAATAGCCAGTAAGAAATAGTACAATTCAAGTTTTAGATATCGATTATTGAGTTTTTAGCTGGCTTTAATGCCTTGGACATGAGCTAGGACCTTAAGATTCTGCATGAAAGGAGGACTAGCAGCCGAGTTGCACGTGAGAATGTGCAAAGTGTTCATATGTAGTAAAAACCTGAGAAATCCGTCCGTTTTCGTCATTTGTTATCAAATCGACTTAAAGCCAGATCGTCACATTGGCCGCTCTTCTCTCTGAAACGGGTGTACTTATCGTCTGCAAAGCTATGTCGCGTGCTGCGGTATGTGGAGACACTAAAATTACCATAGTAGAACACAGATGAAGCATCTAAGTTGATGTAATAACCAGTAAGAAGTAATCCAATTCAAGTTTTAGGTATCGATTATTGACTTTTTACCTGGCTTTGGTGCCTTGGACATGAGCTAGGACCTTAAGATTCTGCATGAAAGGAGGACTAGCAGCCGAGTTGCACGGGAGAATGTGAAAAGTGTTCATATGTAATAAAAACCTGAGAAATCCGTCCGTTTTCGTCATTTGTTATCGAATCGACTTAAAGCCAGATAGGCACATTGGCCCCTCTTCTCTCCGAAACGCTTGTACTTATCGTCTGCAAAGCTATGTCGCGTGCTGCGGTATGCGGAGACACTAAAATCACCATAGTAGAACACAGACCAAGCTTCTAAGTTGATGTAATAGCCAGTAAGAAGTAGTAAAATTCAAGTTTTAGGTATCGATTATTGACTTTTTAGCTGGCTTTGGTGCCTTGGACATGAGCTAGGACCTTAAGATTCAGCATGAAAGGAGGACTAGCAGCCGAGTTGCACGGGAGAATGTGAAAAGTGTTCATATGTAATAAAAACCTGAGAAATCCGTCCGTTTTCGTCATTTGTTATCGAATCGACTTAAAGCCAGATCGTCACATTGGCCGCTCTGCTCTCGGAAACGGTTGTACTTATCGTCTACTAAGCTATGTCGCGTGCTGCGGTATGCGGAGACACTAAAAGCACCATAGTAGAACACAGATTAAGCTTCTAAGTTAATGTAATAGCCAGTAAGAAGTAGTACAATTCAAGTTTTAGGTATCGATTATTGACTTTTTAGCTGTCTTTGGTGACTTGGACATTAGCTAGGACCTTTAGATTCTGCATGAAAGGAGGATTAGCAGCCGAGTTGCACGGGAGAATGTGAAAAGTCTTCATATGTAGTAAAAACCTGAGAAATCCGTCCGTTTTCGTCATTTGTTATCGAATCGACTTAAAGCCATATCATCACATTGGCCGCTCTTCTCTCTGAAACGGTTATACTTATCGTCTGCAAAGCTATGTCGCGTACTGTGGTATGTGGAGACACTAAAAACACCATAGTAGAACACAGATGAACCTTCTAAGTTGATGTAATAGCCAGTAAGAAATAGTACAATTCAAGTTTTAGGTATCGATTATTGACTTTATAGCAGGCTTTGGTGCCTTGGACATGAGCTAAGACCTTAAGATTCTGCATGAAAGGAGGACTAGCAGCCGAGTTGCATGGGAGAATGTGAAAAGTGTTCATATGTAGTAAAAACCTGAGAAATCCGTCCGTTTTCGTCATTTGTTATCGAATCGACTTAAAGCCAGATCGTCACATTGGCCGCTCTTCTCTCTGAAACGGGTGTACCTATCATCTGCAAAGCTATGTCGCGTGCTGCGGTATGTGGAGACACTAAAATTACCATAGTAGAACACAGATGAAGCATCTAAGTTGATGTAATAGCCAGTAAGAAGTAATCCAATTCAAGTTTTGGGTATCGATTATTTATTTTTAGCTGGCTTTGGTGCCTTGGACATGAGCTAGGACCTTAAGATTCTGCATGAAAGGAGGACTAGCAGCCGAGTTGCATGGGAGAATGTGAAAAGTGTTCATATGTAATAAAAACCTGAGAAATCCGTCCGTTTTCGTCATTTGTTATCGAATCGACTTAAAGCCAGATCGTCACATTGGCCGCTCTTCTCTCTGAAACGGTTGTACTTATCGTCTACTAAGTTATGTCGCGTGCTGCGGTATGCGGAGACACTAAAAGCACCATAGTAGAACACAGATGAAGCTTCTAAGTTGATGTAATAGCCAGTAAGAAGTAGTACAATTCAAGTTTTAGGTATCGATTATAGACTTTTTAGCTGGCTTTGGTGCCTTGGACATGAGCTAGGACCTTACGATTCTGCATGAAAGGAGGACTAGCAGCCGAGTTGCACGGGAGAATGTGAAAAGTGTTCATATGTAGTAAAAACCTGAGAAATCCGTCCGTTTTCGTCATTTGTTATCGAATCGACTTAAAGCCAGGTCGTCACATTGGCCGCTCTTCTCTCTGAAACGGTTGTACTTATCGTCTGCAAAGCTATGTCGCGTACTGCGGTATGTGGAGACACTTAAAGCACCATAGTAGAACACAGATGAACCTTCTAAGTTGATGTAATAGCCAGTAAGAAATAGTACAATTCAAGTTTTAGGTATCGATTATTGACTTTTTAGCTGGCTTTGGTGCCTTGGACATGAGCTGGGACCTTAAGATTCTGCATGAAAGGAGGACTAGCAGCCGAGAAGCACGAGAGAATGTGAAAAGTGTTCATATGTAGTAAAAGCCTGAGAAATCCGTCCGTTTTCGTCATTTGTTATCGAATCGACTTAAAGCCAGATCGTCACATTGGCCGCTCTTCTCTCTGAAACAGGTGTACTTATCGACTGCAAAGCTATGTCGCGTGCTGTGGTATGTGGAGACACTAAAATTACCATAGTAGAACACAGATGAAGCATCTAAGTTGATGTAATAACCAGTAAGAAGTAATCCAATTCAAGTTTTAGGTATCGATTATTGACTTTTTAGCTGGCTTTGGTGCCCTGGACATGAGCTAGGACCTTCAGATTCTGGATGAAAGGAGGACTAGCAGCCGAGATGCACGGGAGAATGTGAAAAGTGTTCATATGTAATAAAAACCTGAGAAATCCGTCCGTTTTCGTCATTTGTTATCGAATCGACTTAAAGCCAGATAGTCACATTGGCCGCTCTTCTCTCCGAAAGCTTGTACTTATCGTCTGCAAAGCAATGTCGCGTGCTGCGGTATGCGGAGACACTAAAATAACCATAGTAGAACACAGACCAAGCTTCTAAGTTGATGTAATAGCCAGTAAGAAGTAGTACAATTCAAGTTTTAGGTATCGATTATTGACTTTTTGCTGGCTTTGGTGCCTTGGACATGAGATAGGACCTTAAGATTCTGCATGAAAGGAGGACTAGCAGCCGAGTTGCACGGGAGAATGTGAAAAGTGTTCATATGTAATAAAAACCTGAGAAATCCGTCCGTTTTCGTCATTTGTTATCGAATCGACTTAAAGCCAGATCGTCACATTGGCCCCTCTTCTCTCCGAAACGCTTGTACTTATCGTCTGCAAAGCTATGTCGCGTGCTGCGGTATGCGGAGACACTAAAATAACCATAGTAGAACACAGACCAAGCTTCTAAGTTGATGTAATAGCCAGTAAGAAGTAGTACAATTCAAGTTTTAGGTATCGATTATTGACTTTTTGCTGGCTTTGGTGCCTTGGACATGAGCTAGGACCTTAAGATTCTGCATGAAAGGAGGACTAGCAGCCGAGTTGCACGGGAGAATGTGAAAAGTGTTCATATGTAATAAAAACCTGAGAAATCCGTCCGTTTTCGTCATTTGTTATCGAATCGACTTAAAGCCAGATAGTCACATTGGCCGCTCTTCTCTCCGAAACGCTTGTACTTATCGTCTGGAAAGCTATGTCGCGTGCTGCGGTATGCGGAGACACTAAAATAACCATAGTAGAACACAGACCAAGCTTCTAAGTTGATGTAATAGCCAGTAAGAAGTAGTACAATTCAAGTTTTAGGTATCTATTATTGACTTTTTAGCTGGCTTTGGTTCCTTGGACATGAGCTAGGACCTTAAGATTCTGCATGAAAGGAGGACTAGCAGCCGAGTTGCAGGGGAGAATGTGAAAAGTGTTCACATGTAGTAAAAACCTGAGAAATCCGTCCGTTTTCGTCATTTGTTATCGAATCTACTTAAAGCCAGATCGTCACATTGGCCGCTCTTCTCTCTGAAACGGTTGTACTTATCGTCTGCAAAGCTATGTCTCGTGCTGCGGTATGCGGAGACACTAAAATCACCACAGTAGAACACAGATGAAGCTTCTAAGTTGATGCAATATCCAGTAAGAAGTAGTACAATTCGCGTTTTAGGTATCGATTATTGACTTTTTAGCTGGCTTTGGTGCCTTGGACATGAGCTAGGACATTAAGATTCTGCATGAAAGGAGGACTAGCAGCCGAGTTGCACGGGAGAATGTGAAAAGTGTTGATATGTAAAAAAAATACCTGAGAAATCCGTCCGTTTTCGTCATTTGTTATCGAATCGACTTAAAGCCAGATCGTCACATTGGTCGCTCTTCTCTCTGAAACGGTTGTACTTTTCGTCTGCAAAGCTATGTCGCATTCTGCGGTATGCTGAGACACTACAAGCAGCATAGTAGAACTCAGATGAAGCTTCTAAGTTGATGTAATAGCCAGTAAGATGTAGTACAATTCAAGTTTTAGGTAATGATTATTGACTTTTTAGCTAGCTTTGGTGCCTTGGACATGAGCTAGGACCTTAAGATTCAGCATGAAAGGAGGACTAGCAGCCGAGTTGCACGGGAGAATGTGAAAAGTGTTCATATGTAGTAAAAACTTGAGAAATTCGTCCGTTTTCGTCATTTGTTATCGAATCGACTTAAAAGCCAGATCGTCACATTGGCCGCTCTTCTCTCTGAAACGGTTGTACTTATCGTCTGTAAAACTATGTCGCGTGCTGCGGTATGCGGAGAAACTAAAAGCACCGTAGTAGAACACAGACGAAGCTTCTAAGTTGATGTAATAGCCAGTAAGAAATAGTACAATTCAAGTTTTAGGTATCGATTATTGACTTTTTAGCTGGCTTTGGTGCCTTGAACATGAGCTAGGACCTTAAGATTCTGCATGAAAAGAGGACTAGCAGCCGAGTTGCACGAGGGAATGTGAAAAGTGTTCATATGTAGTAAAAACCTGAGAAATCCGTCCGTTTTCGTCATTTGTTATCGAATCGACTTAAAGCCAGATCGTCACATTGGCCGCTCTGCTCTCGGAAACGGTTGTACTTATCGTCTACTAAGCTATGTCGCGTGCTGCGGTATGCGGAGACACTAAAAGCACCATAGTAGAACACAGATGATGCTTCTAAGTTAATGTAATAGCCAGTAAGAAGTAGTACAATTCAAGTTTTAGGTATCGATTATTGACTTTTTAGCTGTCTTTGGTGCCTTGGACATTAGCTAGGACCTTACGATTCTGCATGAAAGGAGGATTAGCAGCCGAGTTGCACGGGAGAATGTGAAAAGTCTTCATATGTAGTAAAAACCTGAGAAATCCGTCCGTTTTCGTCATTTGTTATCGAATCTACTTAAAGCCATATCATCACATTGGCCGCTCTTCTCTCTGAAACGGTTGTACTTATCGTCTGCAAAGCTATGTCGCGAACTGCGGTATGTGGAGACACTAAAAGCACCATAGTAGAACACAGATGAAGCATATAAGTTGATGTAATAGCCAGTAAGAAGTAATCCAATTCAAGTTTTGGGTATCGATTATTGACTTTTTAGCTGGCTTTGGTGCTTTGGACATGAGCTAGGACCTTAAGATTCTGCATGAAAGGAGGACTAGCAGCCGAGTTGCACGGGAGAATGTGAAAAGTGTTCATATGTAATAAAAACCTGAGAAATCCGTCCGTTTTCGTCATTTGTTATCGAATCGACTTAAAGTCAGATCGTCACATTGGCCGCTCTTCTCTCTGAAACGGTTGTACTTATCGTCTACTAAGCTATGTCGCGTGCTGCGGTATGCGGAGACACTAAAAGCACCATAGTAGAACACAGATGAAGCTTCTAAGTTAATGTAATAGCCAGTAAGAAGTAGTACAATTGAAGTTTTAGGTATCGATTATTGACTTTTTAGCTGGCTTTGGTGCCTTGGACATGAGCTAGGACCTTAAGATTCTGCATGAAAGGAGGACTAGCAGCCGAGTTGCACGAGAGAATGTGAAAAGTGTTCATATGTAGTAAAAACCTGAGAAATCCGTCCGTTTTCGTCATTTGTTATCGAATCGACTTAAAGCCAGATCGTCACATTGGCCGCTCTTCTCTCTGAAACGGGTGTACTTATCGGCTGCAAAGCTATGTCGCGTGCTGCGGTATGTGGAGACACTAAAATTACCATAGTAGAACACAGATGAAGCATCTAAGTTGATGTAATAGCCAGTAAGAAATAATCCAATTCAAGTTTTAGGTATCGATTATTGACTTTTTAGCTGGCTTTGGTGCAATGGACATGAGCTAGGACCTTAAGATTCTGCATGAAAGGAGGACTAGCAGCCGAGATGCACGGGAGAATGTGAAAAGTGTTCATATGTAATAAAAACCTGAGAAATCCGTCCGTTTTCGTCATTTGTTATCGAATCGACTTAAAGCCAGATAGTCACATTGGCCGCTCTTCTCTCCGAAACGCTTGTACTTATCGTCTGCAAAGCTATGTCGCGTGCTGCGGTATGCGGAGACACTAAAATAACCATAGTAGAACACAGACCAAGCTTCTAAGTTGATGTAATAGCCAGTAAGAAGTAGTACAATTCAAGTTTTAGGTATCTATTATTGACTTTTTAGCTTTCTTTGGTGCCTTGGACATGAGCTAGGACCTTAAGATTCTGCATGAAAGGAGGACTAGCAGCCGCGTTGCAGGTGAGAATGTGAAAAGTCTTCATATGTAGTAAAAACCTGAGAAATCCGTCCGTTTTCGTCATTTGTTATCGAATCGACTTAAAGCCAGATCGTCACATTGGCCGCTCTTCTCTCTGAAACGGTTGTACTTATCGTATACTAAGCTATGTCGCGTGCTGCGGTATGCGGAGACACTAAAAGCACCATAGTAGAACACAGATGAAGCTTCTAAGTTAATGTAATAGCCAGTAAGAAGTAGTACAATTCAAGTTTTAGGTATCGATTATTGAATTTTTAGCTGGCTTTGGTGCCTTGGACATGAGCTAGGACCTTACGATTCTGCATGAAAGGAGGACTAGCAGCCGAGTTGCACGGGAGAATGTGAAAAGTGTTCATATGTAGTAAAAACCTGAGAAATCCGTCCGTTTTCGTCATTTGTTATCGAATCGACTTAAAGCCAGATCGTCTCATTGGCCGCTATTCTCTCTGAAACGATTGTACTTATCGTCTGCAAAGCTATGTCGCGTACTGCGGTATGTGGAGACACTAAAAGCACCATAGTAGAACACAGATGAACCTTCTAAGTTGATGTAATAGCCAGTAAGAAATAGTACAATTCAAGTTTTAGGTATCGATTATTGACTTTTTAGCTGGCTTTGGTGCCTTGAACATGAGCTAGGACCTTAAGATTCTGCATTAAAGGAGGACTAGCAGCCGAGTTGCACGAGGGAATGTGAAAAGTGTTCATATGTAGTAAAAACCTGAGAAATCCGTCCGTTTTCGTCATTTGTTATCGAATCGACTTAAAGCCAGATCGTCACATTGGCCGCTCTGCTCTCGGAAACGGTTGTTCTTATCGTCTGCAAAGGTATGTCGCGTGCTGCAATATGCGGAGACACTAAAAGCACCATTGTAGAACACAGATGAACCTTCTAAGTTGATGTAATAGCCAGTAAAAAATAGTACAATTCAAGTTTTAGGTATCGATTATTGACTTTTTAGCTGGCTTTGGTGCCTTGGACATGAGCTACGACCTTAAGATTCTGCATGAAAGGAGGACTAGCAGCCGAGTTGCACGAGGGAATGTGAAAAGTGTTCATATGTAGTAAAAACCTGAGAAATCCGTCCGTTTTCGTCATTTGTTATTGAATCGACTTAAAGCCAGATCGTCACATTGGCGCTCTGCTCTCGGAAACGGTTGTTCTTATCGTCTGCAAAGCTATGTGGCGTGCTGCAATATGCGGAGACACTAAAAGCACCATTGTAGAACACAGATGATGCTTTTAAGTTGATGTAATAGCCAGTAAGAAGTAGTCCAATTCAAGATTTAGGTATCGATTATTGACTTTTTAGCTGGCTTTGGTGCCTTGGACATGAGCTAGGACCTTACCATTCTGCATGAAAGGAGGACTAGCAGCCGAGTTGCACGGGAGAATGTGAAAAGTGTTAATATGTAGTAAAAACCTTAGAAATCCGTCCATTTTCGTCATTTGTTATCGAATCGACTTAAAGCCAGATCGTCACATTGGCCGCCCTTCTCTCTGAAACGGTTGTACTTATCGTCTGCAAAGCTATGTCGCGTGCTGCGGTATCCGGAGACACTGCACTCACCATAGTAGAACACAGTTCAAGCTTCTAAGTTGATGTAATAGCCAGTAAGAAGTAGTACAATTCAAGTTTTTGGTATCGATTATTGACTTTTTAGCTGGCTTTGGTGCCTTGGACATGAGCTAGGACCTTAAGATTCTGCATGAAAGGAGGACTAGCAGCCGAGTTGCAGGGGAGAATGTGAAAAGTGTTCATATGTAGTAAAAACCTGAGAAATCCGTCCGTTTTCGTCATTTGTTATCGAATCGACTTAAAGCCAGATCGTCACATTGGCCGCTCTTCTCTCTGAAACGGTTGTACTTATCGTCTGCAAAGCTATGTCGCGTGTTGCCGTAGGCGGAAACAGGAAAAGCACCATAGTAGAACACAGATGAAGCTTCTAAGTTGATGTAATAACCAGTAAGAAGTAGTCCAATTCAAGTTTTAGGTATCGATTATTGACTTTTTAGCTGGCTTTGGTGCCTTGGACATGGGCTAGGACCTTAAGATTCTGCATGAAAGGAGGACTAGCAGCCGAGTTGCACGGGAGAATGTTAAAAGTGTTCACATGTAGTAAAAACCTTAGAAATCCGTCCGTTTTCGTCATTTGTTATCGAATCGACTTAAAGCCAGATCATCACATTGGCCGCTCTTCTCTCTGAAACGCTTGTACTTATCGTCTGCAAAGCTATGTCGCGTGCTGCGGTATGTGGAGACACTAAAAGCACCATAGTAGAACACAGATGAAGCTTCTAAGTTGATGTAATAGCCAGTAAGAAGTAGTGGAATTCAAGTTTTAGGTATCGATTATTGACTTTTTAGCTGGCTTTGGTGCCTTGGACATGAGCTTGGACCTTAAGATTCTGCATGAAAGGAGGACTAGCAGCCGAGTTGCACGGGAGAATGTGAAAAGTGTTCATATGTAGTAAAAACCTGAGAAATCCGTCCGTTTTCGTCATTTGTTATCGAATCGACTTAAAGCCAGATCGTCACATTGGCCGCTCTTCTCTCTGAAACGGTTGTACTTATCGTCTGCAAAGCTATGTCGCGTGCTGCGGTATGTGGAGACACGAAAATCACCATATTAGAACACAGATGAAGCTTCTAAGTTGATGTAATAGCCAGTAAGAAGTAGTACAATTCAAGTTTTAGGTATCGATTATTGACTTTTTAGCTGGCTTTGTTGCCTTGGACATGAGCTAGGACCTTAAATTTCTGCATGAAAGGAGGACTAGCAGCCGCGTTGCACGGGAGAATGTGAAAAGTGTTCATATGTAGTAAAAACCTTAGAAATCCTTCCGTTTTCGTCATTTGTTATCGAATCAACTTAAAGCCAGATCGTCACATTGGCCGCTCTTCTCTCTGAAACGCTTGTACTTATCGTCTGCAAAGCTATGTCGCGTGCTGCGGTATGCGGAGACACTAAAATCACCATAGTAGAACACAGATGAAGCTTTTAAGTTGATGTAATAGCCAGTAAGAAGTAGTACAATTCATGTTTTAGGTATCGATTATTGACTTTTTAGCTGGCTTTGGTGCCTTGGACATGAGCTAGGACCTTAAGATTCTGCATGAAAGGAGGACTAGCAGCCGAGTTGCACGGGAGAATGTTAAAAGTGTTCACATGTAGTAAAAACCTTAGAAATCCGTCCGTTTTCGTCATTTGTTATCGAATCGACTTAAAGCCAGATCATCACATTGGCCGCTCTTCTCTCTGAAACGCTTGTACTTATCGTCTGCAAAGCTATGTCGCGTGCTGCGGTATGCGGAGACACTAAAAGCACCATAGTAGAACACACATGAAGCTTCTAAGTTGATGTAATAGCCAGTAAGAAGTAGTACAATTCAAGTTTTAGGTATCGATTATTGACTTTTTAGCTGGCTTTGTTGCCTTGGACATGAGCTAGGACCTTAACATTCTGCATGAAAGGAGGACTAGCAGCCGAGTTGCACGGGAGAATGTGAAAAGTGTTCATATGTAGTAAAAACCTTAGAAATCCGTCCATTTTCGTCATTTGTTATCGAATCGACTTAAAGCCAGATCGTCACATTGGCCGCTCTTCTCTCCGAAACGCTTGTACTTATCGTCTGCAAAGCTATGTCGCGTGCTGCGGTATCCGGAGACACTGCACTCACCATAGTAGAACACAGTTCAAGCTTCTAAGTTGATGTAATAGCCAGTAAGAAGTAGTACAATTCAAGTTTTAGGTGTCGATTATTGACTTTTTAGCTGGCTTTGGTGCCTTGGACATGAGCTAGGACCTTAAGATTCTGCATGAAAGGAGGACTAGCAGCCGAGTTGCAGGGAAGAATGTGAAAAATGTTCATATGTAGTAAAAACCAGAGAAATCCTTCCATTTTCGTCATTTGTTATCGAATCGACTTAAAGCCTATCGTCACATTGGCCGTTCTGCTCTCGGAAACGCTTGTACTTATCGTCTTTAAAGCTATGTCGCGTGTTGCCGTAGGCGGAAACAGGAAAAGCATCATAGTAGAACACAGATGAAGCTTCTAAGTTGATGTAATAGCCAGTATGAAGTAATCCAATTAAAGTTTTAGGTATCGATTATTGACTTTTTAGCTGGCTTTGGTGCCTTGGACATGAGCTAGGACCTTAAGATTCTGCATGAAAGGAGGACTAGCAGCCGAGTTGCAGGGGAGAATGTGAAAAGTGTTCATATGTAGTAAAAACCTGAGAAATCCGTCCGTTTTCGTCATTTGTTATCGAATCGACTTAAAGCCAGATCGTCACATTGGCCGCTCTTCTCTCTGAAACGGTTGTACTTATCGTCTGCAAAGCTATGTCGCGTGTTGCCGTAGGCGGAAACAGGAAAAGCACCATAGTAGAACACAGATGAAGCTTCTAAGTTGATGTAATAACCAGTAAGAAGTAGTCCAATTCAAGTTTTAGGTATCGATTATTGACTTTTTAGCTGGCTTTGGTGCCTCGGACATGAGCTAGGACCTTAAGATTCTGCATGAAAGGAGGACTAGCAGCCGAGTTGCACGGGAGAATGTTAAAAGTGTTCACATGTAGTAAAAACCTTAGAAATCCGTCCGTTTTCGTCATTTGTTATCGAATCGACTTAAAGCCAGATCATCACATTGGCCGCTCTTCTCTCTGAAACGCTTGTACTTATCGTATGCGAAGCTATGTCGCGTGCTGCGGTATGTGGAGACACTAAAAGCACCATAGTAGAACACAGATGAAGCTTCTAAGTTGATGTAATAGCCAGTAAGAAGTAGTGGAATTCAAGTTTTAGGTATCGATTATTGACTTTTTAGCTGGCTTTGGTGCCTTGGACATGAGCTTGGACCTTAAGATTCTGCATGAAAGGAGGACTAGCAGCCGAGTTGCACGGGAGAATGTGAAAAGTGTTCATATGTAGTAAAAACCTGAGAAATCCGTCCGTTTTCGTCATTTGTTATCGAATCGACTTAAAGCCAGATCGTCACATTGGCCGCTCTTCTCTCTGAAACGGTTGTACTTATCGTCTGCAAAGCTATGTCGCGTGTTGCCGTAGGCGGAAACAGGAAAAGCACCATAGTAGAACACAGATGAAGCTTCTAAGTTGATGTAATAACCAGTAAGAAGTAGTCCAATTCAAGTTTTAGTTATCGATTATTGACTTTTTAGCTGGCTTTGGTGCCTTGGACATGAGCTAGGACCTTAAGATTCTGCATGAAAGGAGGACTAGCAGCCGAGTTGCACGGGAGAATGTTAAAAGTGTTAATATGTAGTAAAAACCTTAGAAATCCGTCCATTTTCGTCATTTGTTATCGAATCGACTTAAAGCCAGATCGTCACATTGGCCGCTCTTCTTTACGAAACGCTTGTACTTATCGTCTGCAAAGCTATGTCGCGTGCTGCGGTATCCGGAGACACTGCACTCACCATAGTAGAACACAGTTCAAGCTTCTAAGTTGATGTAATAGCCAGTAAGAAGTAGTACAATTCAAGTTTTTGGTATCGATTATTGACTTTTTAGCTGGCTTTGGTGCCTTGGACATGAGCTAGGACCTTAAATATCTGCATGAAAGGAGGACTAGCAGCCGAGTTGCAGGGGAGAATGTGAAAAGTGTTCATATGTAGTAAAAACCTGAGAAATCCGTCCGTTTTCGTCATTTGTTATCGAATCGACTTAAAGCCAGATCGTCACATTGGCCGCTCTTCTCTCTGAAACGGTTGTACTTATCGTCTGCAAAGCTATGTCGCGTGTTGCCGTAGGCGGAAACAGGAAAAGCACCATAGTAGAACACAGATGAAGCTTCTAAGTTGATGTAATAACCAGTAAGAAGTAGTCCAATTCAAGTTTTAGGTATCGATTATTGACTTTTTAGCTGGCTTTGGTGCCTTGGACATGAGCTAGGACCTTAAGATTCTGCATGAAAGGAGGACTAGCAGCCGAGTTGCACGGGAGAATGTTAAAAGTGTTCACATGTAGTAAAAACCTTAGAAATCCGTCCGTTTTCGTCATTTGTTATCGAATCGACTTAAAGCCAGATCATCACATTGGCCGCTCTTCTCTCTGAAACGCTTGTACTTATCGTCTGCAAAGCTATGTCGCGTGCTGCGGTATGTGGAGACACTAAAAGCACCATAGTAGAACACAGATGAAGCTTCTAAGTTGATGTAATAGCCAGTAAGAAGTAGTGGAATTCAAGTTTTAGGTATCGATTATTGACTTTTTAGCTGGCTTTGGTGCCTTGGACATGAGCTTGGACCTTAAGATTCTGCATGAAAGGAGGACTAGCAGCCGAGTTGCACGGGAGAATGTGAAAAGTGTTCATATGTAGTAAAAACCTGAGAAATCCGTCCGTTTTCGTCATTTGTTATCGAATCGACTTAAAGCCAGATCGTCACATTGGCCGCTCTTCTCTCCGAAACGCTTGTACTTATCGTCTGCAAAGCTATGTCGCGTGCTGCGGTATCCGGAGACACTGCACTCACCATAGTAGAACACAGTTCAAGCTTCTAAGTTGATGTAATAGCCAGTAAGAAGTAGTACAATTCAAGTTTTAGGTGTCGATTATTGACTTTTTAGCTGGCTTTGGTGCCTTGGACATGAGCTAGGACCTTAAGATTCTGCATGAAAGGAGGACTAGCAGCCGAGTTGCAGGGAAGAATGTGAAAAATGTTCATATGTAGTAAAAACCAGAGAAATCCTTCCATTTTCGTCATTTGTTATCGAATCGACTTAAAGCCTATCGTCACATTGGCCGTTCTGCTCTCGGAAACGCTTGTACTTATCGTCTTTAAAGCTATGTCGCGTGTTGCCGTAGGCGGAAACAGGAAAAGCATCATAGTAGAACACAGATGAAGCTTCTAAGTTGATGTAATAGCCAGTATGAAGTAATCCAATTAATGTTTTAGGTATCGATTATTGACTTTTTAGCTGGCTTTGGTGCCTTGGACATGAGCTAGGACCTTAAGATTCTGCATTAAAGGAGGACTAGCAGCCGAGTTGCACGGGAGAATGTGAAAAGTGTTCATATGTAGTAAAATCCTGAGAAATCAGTCCGTTTTCGTCATTTGTTATCGAATCGACTTAAAGCCAGATCGTCACATTGGCCGCTCTGCTCTCTGAAACGGTTGTACTTATCGTCTGCAAAGCTATGTCGCGTGCTGCGGTATGTGGAGACACTCAAAGCACCATAGTAGAACACAGATGAAGCTTCTAAGTTGATGTAATTGCCAGTAAGAAGTAGTACAATTCAAGTTTTAGGTATCGATTATTGACTTTTTAGCTGGCTTTGGTGCCTTGGACATGAGCTAGGACCTTAAATTTCTGCATGAAAGGAGGACTAGCAGCCGCGTTGCACGGGAGAATGTGAAAAGTGTTCATATGTAGTAAAAACCTGAGAAATCCTTCCGTTTTCGTCATTTGTTATCGAATCGACTTAAAGCCAGATCGTCACATTGGCCGCTCTTCTCTCTGAAACGCTTGTACTTATCGTCTGCAAAGCTATGTCGCGTGCTGCGGTATGTGGAGACACTAAAATCACCATAGTAGAACACAGATGAAGCTTTTAAGTTGATGTAATAGCCAGTAAGAAGTAGAACAATTCAAGTTTTAGGTATTTATTATTGACTTTTTAGCTGGCTTTGGTGCCTTGGACATGAGCTAGGACCTTAACATTCTGCATGAAAGGAGGACTAGCAGCCGAGTTGCACGGGAGAATGTTAAAAGTGTTCATATGTAGTAAAAACCTTAGAAATCCGTCCGTTTTCGTCATTTGTTATCGAATCGACTTAAAGCCAGATCGTCACATTGGCCGCTCTTCTCTGTGAAACGGTTGTACTTATCGTCTGCAAAGCTATGTCGCGTACTGCGGTATGTGGAGACACTAAAAGCACCATAGTAGAACACAGATGAAGCTTCTAAGTTGATGTAATAGCCAGTAAGAAGTAGTACAATTCAAGTTTTAGGTATCGATTATTGACATTTTAGCTGGCTTTGTTGCCTTGGACATGAGCTAGGACCTTAACATTCTGCATGAAAGGAGGACTAGCAGCCGAGTTGCACGGGAGAATGTGAAAAGTGTTCATATGTAGTAAAAACCTTAGAAATCCTTCCATTTTCGTCATTTGTTATTGAATCGACTTAAAGCCAGATCGTCACATTGGCCGCTCTTCTCTCCGAAACGCTTGTACTTATCGTCTGCAAAGCTATGTCGCGTGCTGCGGTATGTGGAGACACTAAAAGCACCATAGTAGAACACAGATGAAGCTCCTAAGTTGATGTAATAGCCAGTAAGAAGTAGTAGCATTCAAGTTTTAGGTATCGATTATTGACTTTTTAGCTGGCTTTGGTGCCTTGGACATGAGCTAGTACCTTAAGATTCTGCATGAAAGGAGGACTAGCAGCCGAGTTGCACGGGAGAATGTGAAAAGTGTTTATATGTAGTAAAAACCTTAGAAATCCTTCCATTTTCGTCATTTGTTATTGAATCGACTTAAAGCCAGATTGTCTTATTGGCCGCTCTTCTCTCTGAAACGGTTGTACTTATCGTCTGCAAAGCTATGTCGCGTGCTGCGGTATGCGGAGACACTAAAATCACCATAGTAGAACACAGACGAAGCTTTTAAGTTGATGTAATAGCCAGTAAGTAGTAGTACAATTCATGTTTTAGGTATCGATTATTGACTTTTTAGCTGGCTTTGGTGCCTTGGACATGAGCTAGGACCTTAACATTCTGCATGAAAGGAGGACTAGCAGCCGAGTTGCACGGGAGAATGTTAAAAGTGTTCATATGTAGTAAAAACCTTAGAATCCCGTCCGTTTTCGTCATTTGTTATCGAATCGACTTAAAGCCAGATCGTCACATTGGCCGCTCTTCTCTCTGAAACGCTTGTACTTATCGTCTGCAAAGCTATGTCGCGTGCTGCGGTATGTGGAGACACTAAAAGCACCATAGTAGAACACAGATGAAGCTTGTAAGTCGATGTAATAGCCAGTAAGAAGTAGTACAATTCAAGTTTTAGGTATCGATTATTGACTTTTTAGCTGGCTTTGTTGCCTTGGACATGAGCTAGGACCTTAACATTCTGCATGAAAGGAGGACTAGCAGCCGAGTTGCACGGGAGAATGTGAAAAGTGTTCATATGTAGTAAAAACCTTAGAAATCCGTCCATTTTCGTCATTTGTTATCGAATCGACTTAAAGCCAGATCGTCACATTGGCCGCTCTTCTCTCCGAAACGCTTGTACTTATCGTCTGCAAAGCTATGTCGCGTGCTGCGGTATCCGGAGACACTGCACTCACCATAGTAGAACACAGTTCAAGCTTCTAAGTTGATGTAATAGCCAGTAAGAAGTAGTACAATTCAAGTTTTAGGTATCGATTATTGACTTTTTAGCTGGCTTTGGTGCCTTGGACATGAGCTAGGACCTTAAGATTCTGCATGAAAAGAGGACTAGCAGCCGAGTTGCATGGGAAGAATGTGAAAAATGTTCATATGTAGTAAAAACCAGAGAAATCCGTCCATTTTCGTCATTTGTTATCGAATCGACTTAAAGCCAGATCGTCACATTGGCCGTTCTGCTCTCGGAAACGCTTGTACTTATTGTCTGCAAAGCTATGTCGCGTGTTGCCGTAGGCGGAAACAGGAAAAGCATCATAGTAGAACACAGATGAAGCTTCTAAGTTGATGTAATAGCCTGTAAGAAATAATCCAATTCAAGTTTTAGGTATCGATTATTGACTTTTTAGCTGGCTTTGGTGCCTTGGACATGAGCTAGGACCTTAAGATTCTGCATGAAAGGAGGACTAGCAGCCGAGTTGCACGGGAGAATGTGAGAAGTGTTCATATGTAGTAAAATCCTGAGAAATCAGTCCGTTTTCGTCATTTGTTATCGAATCGACTTAAAGCCAGATCGTCACATTGGCCGCTCTTCTCTCTGAAACGGTTGTACTTATCGTCTGCAAAGCTATGTCGCGTGCTGCGGTATGTGGAGACTCTCAAAGCACCATAGTAGAACACAGATGAAGCTTCTAAGTTGATGTAATTGCCAGTAAGAAGTAGTACAATTCAAGTTTTAGGTATCGATTATTGACTTTTTAGCTGGCTTTGGTGCCTTGGACATGAGCTAGGACCTTAAATATCTGCATGAAAGGAGGACTAGCAGCCGCGTTGCACGGGAGAATGTGAAATGTGTTCATATGTAGTAAAAACCTTAGAAATCCGTCCGTTTTCGTCATTTGTTATCGAATCGACTTAAAGCCAGATCGTCACATTGGCAGCTCTTCTCTCTGAAACGCTTGTACTTATCGTCTGCAAAGCTATGTCGCGTACTGCGGTATGTGGAGACACTAAAAGCACCATAGTAGAACACAGATGAAGCTTCTAAGTTGATGTAATAGCCAGTAAGAAGTAGTACAATTCAAGTTTTAGGTATCGATTATTGACATTTTAGCTGGCTTTGTTGCCTTGGACATGAGCTAGGACCTTAACATTCTGCATGAAAGGAGGACTAGCAGCCGAGATGCACGGGAGAATGTGAAAAGTGTTCATATGTATTAGAAACCTTAGAAATCCTTCCATTTTCGTCATTTGTTATTGAATCGACAAAGCCAGATCGTCACATTGGCCGCTCTTCTCTCCGAACCGCTTGTACTTATCGTCTGCAAAGCTATGTCGCGTGCTGCGGTATGTGGAGACACTAAAATCACCATAGTAGAACCCAGATGAAGCTTCTAAGTTGATGTAATAGCCAGTAAGAAGTAGTAGCATTCAAGTTTTAGGTACCGATTATTGACTTTTTAGCTGGCTTTGGTGCCTTGGACATGAGCTAGGACCTTAAGATTCTGCATGAAAGGAGGACTAGCAGCCGAGTTGCAGGGGAGAATGTGATAAGTGTTCATATGTAGTAAAAACCTGAGAAATGCGTCCGTTTTCGTCATTTGTTATCGAATCGACTTAAAGCCAGATCGTCATATTGGAGGCTCTGCTCTCGGAAACGGTTGCACTTATCGTCTGCAAAGCTATGTCGATTGTTACAGTAGGCGGAAACAGGAAAAGCACCATAGTAGAACACAGTTGAAGCTTCTAAGTTGATGTAATAGCCAGTAAGAAGTAGTCCAATTCAAGTTTTAGGTATCGATTATTGACTTTTTAGCTGGCTTTGGTGCCTTGGACATGAGCTAGGACCTTAAGATTCTGCATGAAAGGAGGACAAGCAGCCGAGTTGCACGGGAGAATGTGAAAAGTGTTCATATGTAGTAAAAACCTGAGAAATCCGTCCGTTTTGGTCATTTGTTATCGAATCGACTTAAAGCCAGATCGTCACATTGGCCGCCCTTCTCTCTGAAACGGTTGTACTTATCGTCTGCAAAGCTATGTCGCGTGCTGCGGTATGCGGAGACACTAAAATCACCATAGTAGAACATAGATCAAGCTTCTAAGTTGATGTAATAGCCAGTAAGAAGTAGTACAATTCTAGTTTTAGGTATCGATTATTGACTTTTTAGTTGGCTTTGGTGCCTTGGACATGAGCTAGGACCTTAAGATTCTGCATGAAAGGAGGACTAGCAGCCGAGTTGCAGGGGAGAATGTGAAAAATGTTCATATGTAGTAAAAACCAGAGAAATCCGTCCGTTTTCGTCATTTGTTATCGAATCGACTTAAAGCCAGATCGTCACATTGGCCGTTCTGCTCTCGGAAACGCTTGTACTTATCGTCTGCAAAGCTATGTCGCGTGTTGCCGTAGGCGGAAGGAGGAAAAGCATCATAGTAGAACAAGGATGAAGCTTCTAAGTTGATGTAATAGCCAGTAAGAAGTAGTCCATTTCAAGTTTTAGGTATCGATTATTGACTTTTTAGCTGGCTTTGGTGCCTTGGACATGAGCTAGGACCTTAACATTCTGCATGAAAGGAGGACTAGCAGCCGAGTTGCACGGGAGAATGTTAAAAGTGTTCATATGTAGTAAAATCCTGAGAAATCAGTCCGTTTTCGTCATTTGTTATCGAATCGACTTAAAGCCAGATCGTCACATTTTCCGCTCTTCCCTTTGAAACGGTTGTACTTATCGTCTGCAAAGCTAGGTCGCGTGCTGCGGTATGTGGAGACACTCAAAGCACCATAGTAGAACACAGATGAAGCTTCTAAGTTGATGTAATAGCCAGTAAGAAGTAATCCAATTCAAGTTTTAGGTATCGATTATTGACTTTTTAGCTGGCTTTGGTGCCTTGGACATGAGCTAGGACCTTAAGATTCTGCATGAAAGGAGGACTAGAAGCCGAGTTGCACGGGAGAATGTGAAAAGTTTTCATATGCAGTAAAAACCTGAGACATCCGTCCGTTTTCGTCATTTGTTATCGAATCGACTTAAAGCCAGATAGTCACATTGGCCGCTCTTCTCTCTGAAACGCTTGTACTTATCGTCTGCAAAGCTGTGTCGCGTGCTGCGGTATGCGGAGACACTAAAATCACCATAGTAGAACACAGATCAAGCTTCTAAGTTGATGTAATAGCAAGTAAGAAGTAGTACAATTCAAGTTTTAGGTATCGATTATTGACTTTTTAGCTGGCTTTGGTGCCTTGGACATGAGCTAGGACCTTACGATTCTGCATGAAAGGAGGACTAGCAGCCGAGTTGCAGGGGAGAATGTGAAAAGTGTTCATATGTAGTAAAAACCTGAGAAATCCGTTCGTTTTTGTCATTTGTTATCGAATTGACTTAAAGCCAGATCGTCACTTTGGCGTCTCTGCTCTCGGAAACGGTTGTACTTATCGTCTGCAAAGCTATGTCGAGTGTTGCCGTAGGCGGAAACAGGAAAAGCACCATAGTAGAACACAGATGAAGCTTCTAAGTTGATGTAATAGCCAGTAAGAAGTAGTCCAATTCAAGTTTTAGGTATCGATTATTGACTTTTTAGCTGGCTTTGGTGCCTTGGACATGAGCTAGGACCTTAAGATTCTGCATGAAAGGAGGACTAGCAGCCGAGTTGCACGGGAGAATGTGAAAAGTGTTCATATGTAATAAAAACCTGAGAAATCCGTCCGTTTTCGTCATTTGTTATCGAATCGACTTAAAGCCAGATCGTCACATTGGCCGCTCTTCTCTCTGAAACGGTTGTACTTATCGTCTACTAAGTTATGTCGCGTGCTGCGGTATGCGGAGACACTAAAAGCACCATAGTAGAACACAGATGAAGCTTCTAAGTTAATGTAATAGCTAGTAAGATGTAGTACAATTCAAGTTTTAGGTATCGATTATAGACTTTTTAGCTGGCTTTGGTGCCTTGGACATGAGCTAGGACCTTAAGATTCTGCATGAAAGGAGGACAAGCAGCCGAGTTGCACGGGAGAATGTGAAAAGTGTTCATATGTAGTAAAAACCTGAGAAATCCGTCCGTTTTGGTCATTTGTTATCGAATCGACTTAAAGCCAGATCGTCACATTGGCCGCCCTTCTCTCTGAAACGGTTGTACTTATCGTCTGCAAAGCTATGTCGCGTGCTGCGGTATGCGGAGACACTAAAATCACCATAGTAGAACATAGATCAAGCTTCTAAGTTGATGTAATAGCCAGTAAGAAGTAGTACAATTCTAGTTTTAGGTATCGATTATTGACTTTTTAGTTGGCTTTGGTGCCTTGGACATGAGCTAGGACCTTAAGATTCTGCATGAAAGGAGGACTAGCAGCCGAGTTGCAGGGGAGAATGTGAAAAATGTTCATATGTAGTAAAAACCAGAGAAATCCGTCCGTTTTCGTCATTTGTTATCGAATCGACTTAAAGCCAGATCGTCACATTGGCCGTTCTGCTCTCGGAAACGCTTGTACTTATCGTCTGCAAAGCTATGTCGCGTGCTGCCGTAGGCGGAAACAGGAAAAGCATCATAGTAGAACACAGATGAAGCTTCTAAGTTGATGTAATAGCCAGTAAGAAGTAATCCAATTCAAGTTTTAGGTATCGATTATTGACTTTTTAGCTGGCTTTGGTGCCTTGGACATGAGCTAGGACCTTAAGATTCTGCATGAAAGGAGGACTAGCAGCCGAGTTGCACGGGAGAATGTGAAAAGTGTTCATATGCAGTAAAAACCTGAGACATCCGTCCGTTTTCGTCATTTGTTATCGAATCGACTTAAGCCAGATAGTCACATTGGCCGCTCTTGTCTCTGAAACGCTTGTACTTATCGTCTGCAAAGCTGTGTCGCGTGCTGCGGTATGCGGAGACACTAAAATCACCATAGTAGAACACAGATCAAGCTTCTAAGTTGATGTAATAGCAAGTAAGAGGTAGTACAATTCAAGTTTTAGGTATCGATTATTGACTTTTTAGCTGGCTTTGGTGCCTTGGACATGAGCTAGGACCTTACGACTCTGCATGAAAGGAGGACTAGCAGCCGAGTTGCAGGGGAGAATGTGAAAAGTGTTCATATGTAGTAAAAACCTGAGAAATCCGTTCGTTTTTGTCATTTGTTATCGAATTGACTTAAAGCCAGATCGTCACTTTGGCGTCTCTGCTCTCGGAAACGGTTGTACTTATCGTCTGCAAAGCTATGTCGAGTGTTGCCGTAGGCGGAAACAGGAAAAGCACCATAGTAGAACACAGATGAAGCTTCTAAGTTGATGTAATAGCCAGTAAGAAGTAGTCCAATTCAAGTTTTAGGTATCGATTATTGACTTTTTAGCTGGCTTTGGTGCCTTGGACATGAGCTAGGACCTTAAGATTCTGCATGAAAGGAGGACTAGCAGCCGAGTTGCACGGGAGAATGTGAAAAGTGTTCATATGTAAAAAAAACCTGAGAAATCCGTCCGTTTTCGTCATTTGTTATCGAATCGACTTAAAGCCAGATCGTCACATTGGCCGCTGTTCTCTCTGAAACGGTTGTACTTATCGTCTACTAAGTTATGTCGCGTGCTGCGGTATGCGGAGACACTAAAAGCACCATAGTAGAACACAGATGAAGCTTCTAAGTTAATGTAATAGCCAGTAAGAAGTAGTACAATTCAAGTTTTAGGTATCGATTATAGACTTTTTAGCTGGCTTTGGTGCCTTGGACATGAGCTAGGACCTTACGATTCTGCATGAGAGGAGGACTAGCAGCCGAGTTGCACGGGAGAATGTGAAAAGTGTTCATATGTAGTAAAAACCTGAGAAATCCGTCCGTTTTCGTCATTTGTTATCGAATCGACTTAAAGCCAGGTCGTCACATTGGCCGCTCTTCTCCCTGAAACGGTTGTACTTATCGTCTGCAAAGCTATGTCGCGTACTGCGGTATGTGGAGACACTAAAAGCACCATAGTAGAACACAGATGAACCTTCTAAGTTGATGTAATAGCCAGTAAGAAATAGTACAATTCAAGTTTTAGGTATCGATTATTGACTTTTTAGCTGGCTTTGGTGCCTTGGACATGAGCTAGGACCTTAAGATTCTGCATGAAAGGAGGACTAGCAGCCGAGTTGCACGAGAGAATGTGAAAAGTGTTCATATGTAGTAAAAACCTGAGAAATCCGTCCGTTTTCGTCATTTGTTATCGAATCGACTTAAAGCCAGATCGTCACATTGGCCGCTCTTCTCTCTGAAACAGGTATACTTATCGACTGCAAAGCTATGTCGCGTGCTGCGGTATGTGGAGACACTAAAATTACCATAGTAGAACACAGATGAAGCATCTAAGTTGATGTAATAGCCAGTAAGAAGTAATCCAATTCAAGTTTTAGGTATCGATTATTGACTTTTTAGCTGGCTTTGGTGCCCTGGACATGAGCTAGGACCTTAAGATTCTGCATGAAAGGAGGACTAGCAGCCGAGATGCACGGGAGAATGTGAAAAGTGTTCATATGTAATAAAAACCTGAGAAATCCGTCCGTTTTCGTCATTTGTTATCGAATCGACTTAAGGCCAGATAGTCACATTGGCCGCTCTTCTCTCCGAAACGCTTGTACTTATCGTCTGCAAAGCTATGTCGCGTGCAGCGGTATGCGGATACACTAAAATAACCATAGTAGAACACAGACCAAGCTTCTAAGTTGATGTAATAGCCAGTAAGAAGCAGTACAATTCAAGTTTTAGGTATCTATTATTGACTTTTTAGCTGGCTTTGGTGCCTTGGACATGAGCTAGGACCTTACGATTCTGCATGAAAGGAGGACTAGCAGCCGAGTTGCACGGGAGAATGTGAAAAGTGTTCATATGTAGTAAAAACCTGAGAAATCCGTCCGTTTTCGTCATTTGTTATCGAATCGACTTAAAGCCAGATCGTCACATTGGCCCCTCTTCTCTCCGAAACGCTTGTACTTATCGTCTGCAAAGCTATGTCGCGTGCTGCGGTATGCGGAGACACTAAAATCACCATAGTAGAACACAGACCAAGCTTCTAAGTTGATGTAATAGCCAGTAAGAAGTAGTACAATTCATGTTTTAGGTATCGATTATTGACTTTTTAGCTGGCTTTGGTGCCTTGGACATGAGCTAGGACCTTAAGATTCTGCATGAAAGGAGGACTAGCAGCCGAGTTGCACGGGAGAATGTGAAAAGTGTTCATATGTAATAAAAACCTGAGAAATCCGTCCGTTTTCGTCATTTGTTATCGAATCGACTTAAAGCCAGATAGTCACATTGGCCGCTCTTCTCTCCGAAACGCTTGTACTTATCGTCTGCAAAGCTATGTCGCGTGCAGCGGTATGCGGAGACACTAAAATAACCATAGTAGAACACAGACCAAGCTTCTAAGTTGATGTAATAGCCAGTAAGAAGTAGTACAATTCAAGTTTTAGGTATCCATTTTTGACTTTTTAGCTGGCTTTGGTGCCTCTGACATGAGCTAGGACCTTAAGATTCTGCATGAAAGGAGGACTAGCAGCCGAATTGCACGGGAGAATGTGAAAAGTGTTCATATGTAGTAAAAACCTGAGAAATCCGTCCGTTTTCGTAATTTGTTATCGAATCGACTTAAAGCCAGATCGTCACATTGGCCGCTCTGCTCTCGGAAACGGTTGTACTTATCGTCTGCAAAGCTATGTCGCGTGTTGCCGTAGGCGGAAACAGGAAAAGCACCATAGTAGAACACAGATGAAGCTTCTAAGTTGATGTAATAGCCAGTAAGAAGTAGTCCAATTCAAGTTTTAGGTATCGATTATTGACTTTTTAGCTGGCTTTGGTGCCTTGGACATGAGCTAGGACCTTAAGATTCTGCATGAAAGGAGGACTAACAGCCGAGTTGCACGGGAGAATGTGAAAAGTGTTCATATGTAGTAAAAACCTGAGAAATCCGCCCGTTTTCGTCATTTGTTATCGAATCGACTTAAAGCCAGATCGTCACATTGGCCGCTCTTCTCTCTGAAACGGTTGTACTTATCGTCTGCAAAGCTATGTCTCGTGCTGCGGTATGCGGAGACACTAAAATCACCACAGTAGAACACAGATGAAGCTTCTAAGTTGATGCAATATCCAGTAAGAAGTAGTACAATTCGCGTTTTAGGTATCGATTATTGACTTTTTAGCTGGCTTTC
Organism: Schistocerca gregaria; assembly: GCF_023897955.1. NCBI lineage: Eukaryota > Metazoa > Arthropoda > Insecta > Orthoptera > Acrididae > Schistocerca > Schistocerca gregaria. Next base: position 16,705,223 of record NW_026061824.1, on the reverse strand, counting down.
GTGCCTTGGACATGAGCTAGGACCTTAAGATTCTGCATGAAAGGAGGACTAGCAGCCGAGTTGCACGGGAGAATGTGAAAAGTGTTCATATGTAAAAAAAATACCTGAGAAATCCGTCCGTTTTCGTCATTTGTTATCGAATCGACTTAAAGCCAGATCGTCACATTGGTCGCTCTTCTCTCTGAAACGGTTGTACTTATCGTCTGCAAAGCTATGTCGCATTCTGCAGTATGCTGAGACACTACAAGCAGCATAGTAGAACACAGATGAAGCTTCTAAGTTAATGTAATAGCCAGTAAGAAGTAGTACAATTCAAGTTTTAGGTATTGATTATTGACTTTTTAGCTAGCTTTGGTGCCTTGGACATGAGCTAGGACCTTAAGATTCAGCATGAAAGGAGGACTAGCAGCCGAGTAGCACGGGAGAATGTGAAAAGTGTTCATATGTAGTAAAAACCTGAGAAATTCGTCCGTTTTCGTCATTTGTTATCGAATCGACTTAAAGCCAGATCGTCACATTGGCCGCTCTTCTCTCTGAAACGGTTGTACTTATCGCCTGCAAAGCTATGTCGCGTGCTGCGGTATGCGGAGACACTAAAAGCACCATAGTAGAACACAGATTAAGCTTCTAAGTTAATGTAATAGCCAGTAAGAAGTAGTACAATTCAAGTTTTAGGTATCGATTATTGACTTTTTAGCTGGCTTTGGTGCCTTGGACATGAGCTAGGACCTTACGATTCTGCATGAAAGGAGGACTAGCAGCCGAGTTGCACGGGAGAATGTGAAAAGTCTTCATATGTAGTTAAAACCTGAGAAATCCGTCCGTTTTCGTCATTTGTTATTCAATCGACTTAAAGCCAGATCATCACATTGGACGCTCTTCTCTCTGAAACGGTTGTACTTATCGTCTGCAAAGCTATGTCGCGTGCTGCGGTATGCGGAGACACTAAAATCACCATAGTAGAACACAGACGAAGCTTTTAAGTTGATGTAATAGCCAGTAAGTAGTAGTACAATTCATGTTTTAGGTATCGATTATTGACTTTTTAGCTGGCTTTGGTGCCTTGGACATGAGCTAGGACCTTAACATTCTGCATGAAAGGAGGACTAGCAGCCGAGTTGCACGGGAGAATGTTAAAAGTGTTCATATGTAGTAAAAACCTTAGAATCCCGTCCGTTTTCGTCATTTGTTATCGAATCGACTTAAAGCCAGATCGTCACATTGGCCGCTCTTCTCTCTGAAACGCTTGTACTTATCGTCTGCAAAGCTATGTCGCGTGCTGCGGTATGTGGAGACACTAAAAGCACCATAGTAGAACACAGATGAAGCTTGTAAGTCGATGTAATAGCCAGTAAGAAGTAGTACAATTCAAGTTTTAGGTATCGATTATTGACTTTTTAGCTGGCTTTGTTGCCTTGGGCATGAGCTAGGACCTTAACATTCTGCATGAAAGGAGGACTAGCAGCCGAGTTGCACGGGAGAATGTGAAAAGTGTTCATATGTAGTAAAAACCTTAGAAATCCGTCCATTTTCGTCATTTGTTATCGAATCGACTTAAAGCCAGATCGTCACATTGGCCGCTCTTCTCTCCGAAACGCTTGTACTTATCGTCTGCAAAGCTATGTCGCGTGCTGCGGTATCCGGAGACACTGCACTCACCATAGTAGAACACAGTTCAAGCTTCTAAGTTGATGTAATAGCCAGTAAGAAGTAGTACAATTCAAGTTTTAGGTATCGATTATTGACTTTTTAGCTGGCTTTGGTGCCTTGGACATGAGCTAGGACCTTAAGATTCTGCATGAAAAGAGGACTAGCAGCCGAGTTGCATGGGAAGAATGTGAAAAATGTTCATATGTAGTAAAAACCAGAGAAATCCGTCCATTTTCGTCATTTGTTATCGAATCGACTTAAAGCCAGATCGTCACATTGGCCGTTCTGCTCTCGGAAACGCTTGTACTTATTGTCTGCAAAGCTATGTCGCGTGTTGCCGTAGGCGGAAACAGGAAAAGCATCATAGTAGAACACAGATGAAGCTTCTAAGTTGATGTAATAGCCTGTAAGAAATAATCCAATTCAAGTTTTAGGTATCGATTATTGACTTTTTAGCTGGCTTTGGTGCCTTGGACATGAGCTAGGACCTTAAGATTCTGCATGAAAGGAGGACTAGCAGCCGAGTTGCACGGGAGAATGTGAGAAGTGTTCATATGTAGTAAAATCCTGAGAAATCAGTCCGTTTTCGTCATTTGTTATCGAATCGACTTAAAGCCAGATCGTCACATTGGCCGCTCTTCTCTCTGAAACGGTTGTACTTATCGTCTGCAAAGCTATGTCGCGTGCTGCGGTATGTGGAGACTCTCAAAGCACCATAGTAGAACACAGATGAAGCTTCTAAGTTGATGTAATTGCCAGTAAGAAGTAGTACAATTCAAGTTTTAGGTATCGATTATTGACTTTTTAGCTGGCTTTGGTGCCTTGGACATGAGCTAGGACCTTAAATTTCTGCATGAAAGGAGGACTAGCAGCCGCGTTGCACGGGAGAATGTGAAATGTGTTCATATGTAGTAAAAACCTTAGAAATCCGTCCGTTTTCGTCATTTGTTATCGAATCGACTTAAAGCCAGATCGTCACATTGGCAGCTCTTCTCTCTGAAACGCTTGTACTTATCGTCTGCAAAGCTATGTCGCGTACTGCGGTATGTGGAGACACTAAAAGCACCATAGTAGAACACAGATGAAGCTTCTAAGTTGATGTAATAGCCAGTAAGTAGTAGTACAATTCAAGTTTTAGGTATCGATTATTGACATTTTAGCTGGCTTTGTTGCCTTGGACATGAGCTAGGACCTTAACATTCTGCATGAAAGGAGGACTAGCAGCCGAGATGCACGGGAGAATGTGAAAAGTGTTCATATGTATTAGAAACCTTAGAAATCCTTCCATTTTCGTCATTTGTTATTGAATCGACAAAGCCAGATCGTCACATTGGCCGCTCTTCTCTCCGAACCGCTTGTACTTATCGTCTGCAAAGCTATGTCGCGTGCTGCGGTATGTGGAGACACTAAAATCACCATAGTAGAACCCAGATGAAGCTTCTAAGTTGATGTAATAGCCAGTAAGAAGTAGTAGCATTCAAGTTTTAGGTACCGATTATTGACTTTTTAGCTGGCTTTGGTGCCTTGGACATGAGCTAGGACCTTAAGATTCTGCATGAAAGGAGGACTAGCAGCCGAGTTGCAGGGGAGAATGTGATAAGTGTTCATATGTAGTAAAAACCTGAGAAATCCGTCCGTTTTCGTCATTTGTTATCGAATCGACTTAAAGCCAGATCGTCATATTGGAGGCTCTGCTCTCGGAAACGGTTGCACTTATCGTCTGCAAAGCTATGTCGATTGTTACAGTAGGCGGAAACAGGAAAAGCACCATAGTAGAACACAGTTGAAGCTTCTAAGTTGATGTAATAGCCAGTAAGAAGTAGTCCAATTCAAGTTTTAGGTATCGATTATTGACTTTTTAGCTGGCTTTGGTGCCTTGGACATGAGCTAGGACCTTAAGATTCTGCATGAAAGAAGGACAAGCAGCCGAGTTGCACGGGAGAATGTGAAAAGTGTTCATATGTAGTAAAAACCTGAGAAATCCGTCCGTTTTGGTCATTTGTTATCGAATCGACTTAAAGCCAGATCGTCACATTGGCCGCCCTTCTCTCTGAAACGGTTGTACTTATCGTCTGCAAAGCTATGTCGCGTGCTGCGGTATGCGGAGACACTAAAATCACCATAGTAGAACATAGATCAAGCTTCTAAGTTGATGTAATAGCCAGTAAGAAGTAGTACAATTCTAGTTTTAGGTATCGATTATTGACTTTTTAGTTGGCTTTGGTGCCTTGGACATGAGCTAGGACCTTAAGATTCTGCATGAAAGGAGGACTAGCAGCCGAGTTGCAGGGGAGAATGTGAAAAATGTTCATATGTAGTAAAAACCAGAGAAATCCGTCCGTTTTCGTCATTTGTTATCGAATCGACTTAAAGCCAGATCGTCACATTGGCCGTTCTGCTCTCGGAAACGCTTGTACTTATCGTCTGCAAAGCTATGTCGCGTGCTGCCGTAGGCGGAAACAGGAAAAGCATCATAGTAGAACACAGATGAAGCTTCTAAGTTGATGTAATAGCCAGTAAGAAGTAATCCAATTCAAGTTTTAGGTATCGATTATTGACTTTTTAGCTGGCTTTGGTGCCTTGGACATGAGCTAGGACCTTAAGATTCTGCATGAAAGGAGGACTAGCAGCCGAGTTGCACGGGAGAATGTGAAAAGTGTTCATATGCAGTAAAAACCTGAGACATCCGTCCGTTTTCGTCATTTGTTATCGAATCGACTTAAGCCAGATAGTCACATTGGCCGCTCTTGTCTCTGAAACGCTTGTACTTATCGTCTGCAAAGCTGTGTCGCGTGCTGCGGTATGCGGAGACACTAAAATCACCATAGTAGAACACAGATCAAGCTTCTAAGTTGATGTAATAGCAAGTAAGAAGTAGTACAATTCAAGTTTTAGGTATCGATTATTGACTTTTTAGCTGGCTTTGGTGCCTTGGACATGAGCTAGGACCTTACGATTCTGCATGAAAGGAGGACTAGCAGCCGAGTTGCAGGGGAGAATGTGAAAAGTGTTCATATGTAGTAAAAACCTGAGAAATCCGTTCGTTTTTGTCATTTGTTATCGAATTGACTTAAAGCCAGATCGTCACTTTGGCGTCTCTGCTCTCGGAAACGGTTGTACTTATCGTCTGCAAAGCTATGTCGAGTGTTGCCGTAGGCGGAAACAGGAAAAGCACCATAGTAGAACACAGATGAAGCTTCTAAGTTGATGTAATAGCCAGTAAGAAGTAGTCCAATTCAAGTTTTAGGTATCGATTATTGACTTTTTAGCTGGCTTTGGTGCCTTGGACATGAGCTAGGACCTTAAGATTCTGCATGAAAGGAGGACTAGCAGCCGAGTTGCACGGGAGAATGTGAAAAGTGTTCATATGTAATAAAAACCTGAGAAATCCGTCCGTTTTCGTCATTTGTTATCGAATCGACTTAAAGCCAGATCGTCACATTGGCCGCTGTTCTCTCTGAAACGGTTGTACTTATCGTCTACTAAGTTATGTCGCGTGCTGCGGTATGCGGAGACACTAAAAGCACCATAGTAGAACACAGATGAAGCTTCTAAGTTAATGTAATAGCCAGTAAGAAGTAGTACAATTCAAGTTTTAGGTATCGATTATAGACTTTTTAGCTGGCTTTGGTGCCTTGGACATGAGCTAGGACCTTACGATTCTGCATGAGAGGAGGACTAGCAGCCGAGTTGCACGGGAGAATGTGAAAAGTGTTCATATGTAGTAAAAACCTGAGAAATCCGTCCGTTTTCGTCATTTGTTATCGAATCGACTTAAAGCCAGGTCGTCACATTGGCCGCTCTTCTCCCTGAAACGGTTGTACTTATCGTCTGCAAAGCTATGTCGCGTACTGCGGTATGTGGAGACACTAAAAGCACCATAGTAGAACACAGATGAACCTTCTAAGTTGATGTAATAGCCAGTAAGAAATAGTACAATTCAAGTTTTAGGTATCGATTATTGACTTTTTAGCTGGCTTTGGTGCCTTGGACATGAGCTAGGACCTTAAGATTCTGCATGAAAGGAGGACTAGCAGCCGAGTTGCACGAGAGAATGTGAAAAGTGTTCATATGTAGTAAAAACCTGAGAAATCCGTCCGTTTTCGTCATTTGTTATCGAATCGACTTAAAGCCAGATCGTCACATTGGCCGCTCTTCTCTCTGAAACAGGTATACTTATCGACTGCAAAGCTATGTCGCGTGCTGCGGTATGTGGAGACACTAAAATTACCATAGTAGAACACAGATGAAGCATCTAAGTTGATGTAATAGCCAGTAAGAAGTAATCCAATTCAAGTTTTAGGTATCGATTATTGACTTTTTAGCTGGCTTTGGTGCCCTGGACATGAGCTAGGACCTTAAGATTCTGCATGAAAGGAGGACTAGCAGCCGAGATGCACGGGAGAATGTGAAAAGTGTTCATATGTAATAAAAACCTGAGAAATCCGTCCGTTTTCGTCATTTGTTATCGAATCGACTTAAGGCCAGATAGTCACATTGGCCGCTCTTCTCTCCGAAACGCTTGTACTTATCGTCTGCAAAGCTATGTCGCGTGCAGCGGTATGCGGAGACACTAAAATAACCATAGTAGAACACAGACCAAGCTTCTAAGTTGATGTAATAGCCAGTAAGAAGCAGTACAATTCAAGTTTTAGGTATCTATTATTGACTTTTTAGCTGGCTTTGGTGCCTTGGACATGAGCTAGGACCTTACGATTCTGCATGAAAGGAGGACTAGCAGCCGAGTTGCACGGGAGAATGTGAAAAGTGTTCATATGTAGTAAAAACCTGAGAAATCCGTCCGTTTTCGTCATTTGTTATCGAATCGACTTAAAGCCAGATCGTCACATTGGCCCCTCTTCTCTCCGAAACGCTTGTACTTATCGTCTGCAAAGCTATGTCGCGTGCTGCGGTATGCGGAGACACTAAAATCACCATAGTAGAACACAGACCAAGCTTCTAAGTTGATGTAATAGCCAGTAAGAAGTAGTACAATTCATGTTTTAGGTATCGATTATTGACTTTTTAGCTGGCTTTGGTGCCTTGGACATGAGCTAGGACCTTAAGATTCTGCATGAAAGGAGGACTAGCAGCCGAGTTGCACGGGAGAATGTGAAAAGTGTTCATATGTAATAAAAACCTGAGAAATCCGTCCGTTTTCGTCATTTGTTATCGAATCGACTTAAAGCCAGATAGTCACATTGGCCGCTCTTCTCTCCGAAACGCTTGTACTTATCGTCTGCAAAGCTATGTCGCGTGCAGCGGTATGCGGAGACACTAAAATAACCATAGTAGAACACAGACCAAGCTTCTAAGTTGATGTAATAGCCAGTAAGAAGTAGTACAATTCAAGTTTTAGGTATCTATTTTTGACTTTTTAGCTGGCTTTGGTGCCTCTGACATGAGCTAGGACCTTAAGATTCTGCATGAAAGGAGGACTAGCAGCCGAATTGCACGGGAGAATGTGAAAAGTGTTCATATGTAGTAAAAACCTGAGAAATCCGTCCGTTTTCGTAATTTGTTATCGAATCGACTTAAAGCCAGATCGTCACATTGGCCGCTCTGCTCTCGGAAACGGTTGTACTTATCGTCTGCAAAGCTATGTCGCGTGTTGCCGTAGGCGGAAACAGGAAAAGCACCATAGTAGAACACAGATGAAGCTTCTAAGTTGATGTAATAGCCAGTAAGAAGTAGTCCAATTCAAGTTTTAGGTATCGATTATTGACTTTTTAGCTGGCTTTGGTGCCTTGGACATGAGCTAGGACCTTAAGATTCTGCATGAAAGGAGGACTAACAGCCGAGTTGCACGGGAGAATGTGAAAAGTGTTCATATGTAGTAAAAACCTGAGAAATCCGTCCGTTTTCGTCATTTGTTATCGAATCGACTTAAAGCCAGATCGTCACATTGGCCGCTCTTCTCTCTGAAACGGTTGTACTTATCGTCTGCAAAGCTATGTCTCGTGCTGCGGTATGCGGAGACACTAAAATCACCACAGTAGAACACAGATGAAGCTTCTAAGTTGATGCAATATCCAGTAAGAAGTAGTACAATTCGCGTTTTAGGTATCGATTATTGACTTTTTAGCTGGCTTTCGTGCCTTGGACATGAGCTAGGACCTTAAGATTCTGCATGAAAGGAGGACTAGCAGCCGAGTTGCACGGGAGAATGTGAAAAGTGTTCATATGTAAAAAAAATACCTGAGAAATCCGTCCGTTTTCGTCATTTGTTATCGAATCGACTTAAAGCCAGATCGTCACATTGGTCGCTCTTCTCTCTGAAACGGTTGTACTTATCGTCTGCAAAGCTATGTCGCATTCTGCAGTATGCTGAGACACTACAAGCAGCATAGTAGAACACAGATGAAGCTTCTAAGTTAATGTAATAGCCAGTAAGAAGTAGTACAATTCAAGTTTTAGGTATTGATTATTGACTTTTTAGCTAGCTTTGGTGCCTTGGACATGAGCTAGGACCTTAAGATTCAGCATGAAAGGAGGACTAGCAGCCGAGTAGCACGGGAGAATGTGAAAAGTGTTCATATGTAGTAAAAACCTGAGAAATTCGTCCGTTTTCGTCATTTGTTATCGAATCGACTTAAAGCCAGATCGTCACATTGGCCGCTCTTCTCTCTGAAACGGTTGTACTTATCGCCTGCAAAGCTATGTCGCGTGCTGCGGTATGCGGAGACACTAAAAGCACCATAGTAGAACACGGATTAAGCTTCTAAGTTAATGTAATAGCCAGTAAGAAGTAGTACAATTCAAGTTTTAGGTATCGATTATTGACTTTTTAGCTGGCTTTGGTGCCTTGGACATGAGCTAGGACCTTACGATTCTGCATGAAAGGAGGACTAGCAGCCGAGTTGCACGGGAGAATGTGAAAAGTCTTCATATGTAGTTAAAACCTGAGAAATCCGTCCGTTTTCGTCATTTGTTATCCAATCGACTTAAAGCCAGATCATCACATTGGACGCTCTACTCTCTGAAACGGTTGTACTTATCGTCTGCAAAGCTATGTCGCGTACTGCGGTATGTGGAGACACTAAAAGCACCATAGTAGAACACAGATGAACCTTCTAAGTTGATGTAATAGCCAGTAACTAATAGTACAATTCAAGTTTTAGGTATCGATTATTGACTTTTTAGCTGGCTTTGGTGCCTTGGACATGAGCTAGGACCTTAAGATTCTGCATGAAAGGAGGACTAGCAGCCGAGTTGCACGGGAGAATGTGAAAAGTGTTCATATGTAGTAAAAACCTGAGAAATCCGTCCGTTTTCGTCATTTGTTATCGAATCGACTTAAAGCCAGATCGTCACATTGGCCGCTCTTCTCTCTGAAACGGGTGTACCTATCGTCTACTAAGCTATGTCGCGTGCTGCGGTATGCGGAGACACTAAAATTACCATAGTAGAACACAGATGAAGCATCTAAGTTGATGTAATAGCCAGTTAGAAGTAATCCAATTCAAGTTTTGGGTATCGATTATTGACTTTTTAGCTGGCTTTCGTGCCTTGGACATGAGCTAGGACCTTAAGATTCTGCATGAAAGGAGGACTAGCAGCCGAGTTGCACGGGAGAATGTTAAAAGTGTTCATATGTAATAAAAACCTGAGAAATCCGTCCGTTTTCGTCATTTGTTATCGAATCGACTTAAAGCCAGATCGTCACATTGGCCACTCTTCTCTCTCAAACGGTTGTACTTATCGTCTACTAAGCTATGTCGCGTGCTGCGGTATGCGGAGACACTAAAAGCACCGTAGTAGAACACAGATCAAGCTTCTAAGTTAATGTAATAGCAAGTAAGAAGTAGTACAATTCAAGTTTTAGGTATAGATTATTGACTTTTTAGCTGGCTTTGGTGCCTTGGATATGAGCTAGGACCTTAAGATTCTGCATGAAAGGAGGACTAGAAGCCGAGTTGCACGAGAGAATGTGAAAAGTGTTCATATGTAGTAAAAACCTGAGAAATCAGTCCGTTTTCGTCATTTGTTATCGAATCGACTTAAAGCCAGATCGTCACATTGGCCGCTCTTCTCTCTGAAACGGGTGTACTTATCGACTGCAAAGCTATGTCGCGTGCTGCGGTATGTAGAGACACTAAAATTACCATAGTAGAACACAGATGAAGCATCTAAGTTGATGTAATAGCCAGTAAGAAGTAATCCAATTCAAGTTTTAGGTATCGATTATTGACTTTTTAGCTGGCTTTGGTGCCCTGGACATGAGCTAGGACCTTAAGATTCTGCATGAAAGGAGGACTAGCAGCCGAGATGCACGGGAGAATGTGAAAAGTGTTCATATGTAATAAAAACCTGAGAAATCCGTCCGTTTTCGTCATTTGTTATCGAATCGACTTAAAGCCAGATAGTCACATTGGCCGCTCTTCTCTCCGAAACGCTTGTACTTATCGTCTGCAAAGCTATGTCGCGTGCTGCGGTATGCGGAGACACTAAAATAACCATAGTAGAACACAGACCAAGCTTCTAAGTTGATGTAATAGCCAGTAAGAAGTAGTACAATTCAAGTTTTAGTTATCTATTATTGACTTTTTAGCTGGCTTTGGTGCCTTGGACATGAGCTAGGACCTTAAGATTCTGCATGAAAGGAGGACTAGCAGCCGAGTTGCAAGGGAGAATGTGAAAAGTGTTCATATGTAGTAAAAACCTGAGAAATCCGTCCGTTTTCGTCATTTGTTATCGAATCGACTTAAAGCCAGATCGTCACATTGGCCGCTCTTCTCTCTGAAACGGTTGTACTTATCGTCTGCAAAGCTATGTCGCGTGCTGCGGTATGCGGAGACACTAAAAGCACCATAGTAGAACACAGATGAACCTTCTAAGCTGATGTAATAGCCAGTAAAAAATAGTACAATTCAAGTTTTAGGTATCGATTATTGACTTTTTAGCTGGCTTTGGTGCCTTGGACATGAGCTAGGACCTTAAGATTCTGCATGAAAGGAGGACTAGCAGCCGAGTTGCATGGGAGAATGTGAAAAGTGTTCATATGTAGTAAAAACTTGAGATATCCGTCCGTTTTCGTCATTTGTTATCGAATCGACTTAAAGCCAGATCGTCACATTGGCCGCTCTTCTCTCTGAAACGGTTGTACTTATCGTCTGCAAGGCTATGTCGCGTGCTGCGGTATGCTGAGACACTAAAAGCACCATAGTAGAACACAGATGAAGCTTCTAAGTTGATGTAATAGCCAGTAAGAAGTAGTACAATTCAAGTTTTAGGTATCGATTATTGACATTTTAGCTGGCTTTGTTGCCTTGGACATGAGCTAGGACCTTAAGATTCTGCATGAAAGGAGGACTAGCAGCCGAGTTGCAGGGGAGAATGTGATAAGTGTTCATATGTAGTAAAAACCTGAGAAATCCGTCCGTTTTCGTCATTTGTTATCGAAACGACTTAAAGCCAGATCGTCATATTGGAGGCTCTGCTCTCGGAAACGGTTGCACTTATCGTCTGCAAAGCTATGTCGATTGTTGCCGTAGGCGGAAACAGGAAAAGCACCATAGTAGAACACAGTTGAAGCTTCTAAGTTGATGTAATAGCCAGTAAGAAGTAGTCCAATTCAAGTTTTAGGTATCGATTATTGACTTTTTAGCTGGCTTTGGTGCCTTGGACATGAGCTAGGACCTTAAGATTCTGCATGAAAGGAGGACAAGCAGCCGAGTTGCACGGGAGAATGTGAAAAGTGTTCATATGTAGTAAAAACCTGAGAAATCCGTCCGTTTTGGTCATTTGTTATCGAATCGACTTAAAGCCAGATCGTCACATTGGCCGCCCTTCTCTCTGAAACGGTTGTACTTATCGTCTGCAAAGCTATGTCGCGTGCTGCGTTATGCGGAGACACTAAAATCACCATAGTAGAACATAGATGAAGCTTCTAAGTTGATGTAATAGCCAGAAAGAAATAGTACAATTCAAGTTTTAGGTATCGATTATTGACTTTTTAGTTGGCATTGGTGCCTTGGACATGAGCTAGGACCTTAAGATTCTGCATGAAAGGAGGACTAGCAGCCGAGTTGCAGGGGAGAATGTGAAAAATGTTCATATGTAGTAAAAACCAGAGAAATCCGTCCGTTTTCGTCATTTGTTATCGAATCGACTTAAAGCCAGATCGTCACATTGGCCGTTCTGCTCTCGGAAACGCTTGTACTTATCGTGTGCAAAGCTATGTCGCGTGTTGCCGTAGGCGGAAACAGGAAAAGCATCATAGTAGAACACAGATGAAGCTTCTAAGTTGATGTAATAGTCAGTAAGAAGTAGTCCATTTCAAGTTTTAGGTATCGATTATTGACTTTTTAGCTGGCTTTGGTGCCTTGGACATGAGCTAGGACCTTAACATTCTGCATGAAAGTTGGACTAGCAGCCGAGTTGCACGGGAGAATGTGAAAAGTGTTCATATGTAGTAAAAACCTGAGAAATCCGTCCGTTTTCGTCATTTGTTATCGAATCGACTTAAAGCCAGTTCGTCACATTGGCCGCTCTGCTCTAGGAAACGGTTGTTCTTATCGTCTGCAAAGCTAAGTCGCGTGCTGCAATATGCGGAGACACTAAAAGCACCATTGTAGAACACAGATGATGCTTCTAAGTTGATGTAATTGCCAGTAAGAAGTAGTCCAATTCAAGATTTAGGTATCGATTATTGACTTTTTAGCTGGCTTTGGTGCCTTGGACATGAGCTAGGACCTTAACATTCTGCATGAAAGGAGGACTAGCAGCCGAGTTGCACGGGAGAATGTGAAAAGTGTTCATATGTAGTAAAAACCAGAGAAATCCGTCCGTTTTCGTCATTTGTTATCGAATCGACTTAAAGCCAGATCGTCACATTGGCCGCTCTTCTCTCTGAAACGGTTGTACTTATCGTCTACTAAGCTATGTCGCGTGCTGCGGTATGCGGAGACACTAAAAGCACCATAGTAGAACACAGATGAAGCTTCTAAGTTAATGTAATAGCCAGTAAGAAGTAGTACAATTCAAGTTTTAGGTATCGATTATTGACTTTTTAGCTGGCTTTGGTGCCTTGGACATGATCTAGGACCTTACGATTCTGAATGAAAGGAGGACTAGCAGCCGAGTTGCACGGGAGAATGTGAAAAGTGTTCATATGTAGTAAAAACCTGAGAAATCCGTCCGTTTTCGTCATTTGTTATCGAATCGACTTAAAGCCAGATCGTCACATTGGCCGCTCTTCTCTCTGAAACGATTGTACTTATCGTCTGCAAAGCTATGTCGCGTACTGCGGTATGTGGACACACTAAAAGCACCATAGTAGAACACAGATGAACCTTCTAAGCTGATGTAATAGCCAGTAAAAAATAGTACAATTCAAGTTTTAGGTATCGATTATTGACTTTTTAGCTGGCTTTGGTGCCTTGGACATGAGCTAGGACCTTAAGATTCTGCATGAAAGGAGGACTAGCAGCCGAGTTGCACGGGAGAATGTGAAAAGTGTTCATATGTAGTAAAAACCTTAGAAATCCGTCCATTTTCGTCATTTGTTATCGAATCGACTTAAAGCCAGATCGTCACATTGGCCGCTCTTCTTTACAAAACGCTTGTACTTATCGTCTGCAAAGCTATGTCGCGAGCTGCGGTATCCGGAGACACTGCACTCACCATAGTAGAACACAGTTCAAGCTTCTAAGTTGATGTAATAGCCAGTAAGAAGTAGTACAATTCAAGTTTTTGGTATCGATTATTGACTTTTTAGCTGGCTTTGGTGCCTTGGACATGAGCTAGGACCTTAAGATTCTGCATGAAAGGAGGACTAGCAGCCGAGTTGCAGGGGAGAATGTGAAAAGTGTTCATATGTAGTAAAAACCTGAGAAATCCGTCCGTTTTCGTCATTTGTTATCGAATCGACTTAAAGCCAGATCGTCACATTGGCCGCTCTTCTCTCTGAAACGCTTGTACTTATCGTCTGCAAAGCTATGTCGCGTGCTGCGGTATGCGAAGACACTAAAATCACCATAGTAGAACACAGATAAGGCTTTTAAGTTGATGTAATAGCCAGTAAGAAGTAGTACAATTCATGTTTTAGGTATCGATTATTGACTTTGTAGCTGGCTTTGGTGCCTTGGACATGAGCTAGGACCTTAAGATTCTGCATGAAAGGAGGACTAGCAGCCGAGTTGCACGGGAGAATGTTAAAAGTGTTCACATGTAGTAAAAACCTTAGAAATCCGTCCGTTTTCGACATTTGTTATCGAATCGACTTAAAGCCAGATCATCACATTGGCCGCTCTTCTCTCTGAAACGCTTGTACTTATCGTCTGCAAAGCTATGTCGCGTGCTGCGGTATGTGGAGACACTAAAAGCACTATAGTAGAACACAGATGAAGCTTCTAAGTTGATGTAATAGCCAGTAAGAAGTAGTACAATTCAAGTTTTAGGTATCGATTATTGACTTTTTAGCTGGCTTTGTTGCCTTGGACATGAGCTAGGACCTTAACATTCTGCATGAAAGGAGGACTAGCAGCCGAGTTGCACGGGAGAATGTGAAAAGTGTTCATATGTAGTAAAAACCTTAGAAATCCGTCCATTTTCGTCATTTGTTATCGAATCGACTTAAAGCCAGGTCGTCACATTGGCCGCTCTTCTCTCCGAAACGCTTGTACTTATCGTCTGCAAAGCTATGTCGCGTGCTGCGATATGTGGAGACACAAAAATCACCATAGTAGAACCCAGATGAAGCTTCTAAGTTGATGTAATAGCCAGTAAGAAGTAGTAGCATTCAAGTTTTAGGTTTCGATTATTGACTTTTTAGCTGGCTTTGGTGCCTTGGACATGAGCTAGGACCTTAAGATTCTGCATGAAAGGAGGACAAGCAGCCGAGTTGCACGGGAGAATGTGAAAAGTGTTCATATGTAGTAAAAACCTGAGAAATCCGTCCGTATTGGTCATTTGTTATCGAATCGACTTAAAGCCAGATCGTCACATTGGCCGCCCTTCTCTCTGAAACGGTTGTACTTATCGTCTGCAAAGCTATGTCGCGTGCTGCGGTATGCGGAGACACTAAAATCACCATAGTAGAACATAGATCAAGCTTCTAAGTTGATGTAATAGCCAGAAAGAAGTAGTACAATTCTAGTTTTAGGTATCGATTATTGACTTTTTAGTTGGCATTGGTGCCTTGGACATGAGCTAGGACCTTAAGATTCTGCATGAAAGGAGGACTAGCAGCCGAGTTGCAGGGGAGAATGTGAAAAATGTTCATATGTAGTAAAAACCAGAGAAATCCGTCCGTTTTCGTCATTTGTTATCGAATCGACTTAAAGCCAGAGCGTCACATTGGCCGTTCTGCTCTCGGAAACGCTTGTACTTATCGTGTGCAAAGCTATGTCGCGTGTTGCCGTAGGCGGAAACAGGAAAAGCATCATAGTAGAACACAGATGAAGCTTCTAAGTTGATGTAATAGTCAGTAAGAAGTAGTCCATTTCAAGTTTTAGGTATCGATTATTGACTTTTTAGCTGGCTTTGGTGCCTTGGACATGAGCTAGGACCTTAAGATTCTGCATGAAAGGAGGACTAGCAGCCGAGTTGCACGGGCGAATGTTAAAAGTATTCATATGTAGTAAAATCCTGAGAAATCAGTCCGTTTTCGTCATTTGTCATCGAATCGACTTAAAGCCAGATCGTCACATTGGCCGCTCTTCTCTCTGAAACGGTTGTACTTATCGTCTGCAAAGCTATGTCGCGTGCTGCGGTATGTGGAGACACTCAAAGCACCATAGTAGAACACAGATGAAGCTTCTAAGTTGATGTAATAGCCAGTAAGAAGTAATCCAATTCAAGTTTTAGGTATCGATTATTGACTTTTTAGCTGGCTTTGGTGCCTTGGACATGAGCTAGGACCTTAAGATTCTGCATGAAAGGAGGACTAGCAGCCGAGTTGCACGGGAGAATGTGAAAAGTGTTCATATGCAGTAAAAACCTGAGACATCCGTCCGTTTTCGTCATTTGTTATCGAATCGACTTAAAGCCAGATAGTCACATTGGCCGCTCTTCTCTCTGAAACGCTTGTACTTATCGTCTGCAAAGCTGTGTCGCGTGCTGCGGTATGCGGAGACACTAAAATCACCATAGTAGAACACAGATCAGGCTTCTAAGTTGATGTAATAGCAAGTAAGAAGTAGTACAATTCAAGTTTTAGGTATCGATTATTGACTTTATAGCTGGCTTTGGTGCCTTGGACATGAGCTAGGACCTTACGATTCTGCATGAAAGGAGGACTAGCAGCCGAGTTGCAGGGGAGAATGTGAAAAGTGTTCATATGTAGTAAAAACCTGAGAAATCCGTTCGTTTTTGTCATTTGTTATCGAATTGACTTAAAGCCAGATCGTCACTTTGGCGTCTCTGCTCTCGGAAACGGTTGTACTTATCGTCTGCAAAGCTATGTCGAGTGTTGCCATAGGCGGAAACAGGAAAAGCACCATAGCAGAACACAGATGAAGCTTCTAAGTTGATGTAATAGCCAGTAAGAAGTAGTCCAATTCAAGTTTTAGATATCGATTATTGACTTTTTAGCTGGCTTTGGTGCCTTGGACATGAGCTAGGACCTTAATATTCTGCATGAAAGGAGGAGTAGCAGCCGAGTTGCACGGGAGAATGTGAAAAGTGTTCATATGTAGTAAAAACCTGAGACATCCGTCCGTTTTCGTCATTTGTTACCGAATCGACTTAAAGCCAGATCGACACATTGGCCGCTCTTCTCTCTGAAACGGTTGTACTTATCGTCTGCAAAGCTATGTCGCGTGCTGCGGTATGCTGAGACACTAAAAGCACCATAGTAGAACACAGATGAAGCTTCTAAGTTGATGTAATAGCCAGTCAGAAGTAGTACAATTCAAGTTTTAGGTATCGATTATTGACTTTTTAGCTGGCTTTGATACCTTGGACATGAGCTAGGACCTTAAGATTCTGCATGAAAGGAGGACTAGCAGCCGAGTTGCATGGGAGAATGTGAAAAGTGTTCATATGTAGTAAAAACTTGAGATATCCGTCCGTTTTCGTCATTTGTTATCGAATCGACTTAAAGCCAGATCGTCACATTGGCCGCTCTTCTCTCTGAAACGGTTGTACTTATCGTCTGCAAGGCTATGTCGCGTGCTGCGGTATGCGGAGACACTAGAAGCACCATAGTAGAACACAGATGAAGCTCCTAAGTTGATGTAATAGCCAGTAAGAAGTAGTACAATTCAAGTTTTAGGTATCGATTATTGACATTTTAGCTGGCTTTGTTGCCTTGGACATGAGCTAGGACCTTAACATTCTGCATGAAAGGAGGACTAGCAGCCGAGTTGCACGGGAGAATGTGAAAAGTGTTCATATGTAGTAAAAACCTTAGAAATCCTTCCATTTTCGTCATTTGTTATTGAATCGACTTAAAGCCAGATCGTCACATTGGCCGCTCTTCTCTCCGAAACGCTTGTACTTATCGTCTGCAAAGCTATGTCGCGTGCTGCGGTATGTGGAGACACTAAAAGCACCATAGTAGAACACAGATGAAGCTTCTAAGTTGATGTAATAGCCAGTAAGAAGTAGTAGCATTCAAGTTTTAGGTATCGATTATTGACTTTTTAGCTGGCTTTGGTGCCTTGGACATGAGCTAGTACCTTAAGATTCTGCATGAAAGGAGGACTAGCAGCCGAGTTGCACGGGAGAATGTGAAAAGTGTTTATATGTAGTAAAAACCTTAGAAATCCTTCCATTTTCGTCATTTGTTATTGAATCGACTTAAAGCCAGATTGTCTTATTGGCCGCTCTTCTCTCTGAAACGGTTGTACTTATCGTCTGCAAAGCTATGTCGCGTGCTGCGGTATGCGGAGACACTAAAATCACCATAGTAGAACACAGATGAAGCTTTTAAGTTGATGTAATAGCCAGTAAGTAGTAGTACAATTCGTGTTTTAGGTATCGATTATTGACTTTTTAGCTGGCTTTGGTGCCTTGGACATGAGCTAGGACCTTAACATTCTGCATGAAAGGAGGACTAGCAGCCGAGTTGCACGGGAGAATGTTAAAAGTGTTCATATGTAGTAAAAACCTTAGAAATCCGTCCGTTTTCGTCATTTGTTATCGAATCGACTTAAAGCCAGATCGTCACATTGGCCGTTCTGCTCTCGGAAACGCTTGTACTTATCGTCTGCAAAGCTATGTCGCGTGTTGCCGTAGGCGGAAACAGGAAAAGCATCATAGTAGAACACAGATGAAGCTTCTAAGTTGATGTAATAGCCAGTAAGAAGTAATCCAATTCAAGTTTTAGGTATCGATTATTGACTTTTTAGCTGGCTGTGGTGCCTTGGACATGAGCTAGGACCTTAAGATTCTGCATGAAAGGAGGACTAGCAGCCGAGTTGCACGGGAGAATGTGAGAAGTGTTCATATGTAGTAAAATCCTGAGAAATCAGTCCATTTTTGTCATTTGTTATCGAATCGACTTAAAGCCAGATCGTCACTTTGGCCGCTCTTCTCTCTGAAACGGTTGTACTTATCGTCTGCAAAGCTATGTCGCGTGCTGCGGTATGCGGAGACACTAAAATCACCATAGTAGAACACAGATGAAGCTTTTAAGTTGATGTAATAGCCAGTAAGAAGTAGTACAATTCATGTTTTACGTATCGATTATTGACTTTTTTGCTGGCTTTGGTGCCTTGGACATGAGCTAGGACCTTAACATTCTGCATGAAAGGAGGACTAGCAGCCGAGTGGCACGGGAGAATGTTAAAAGTGTTCATATGTAGTAAAAACCTTACAAATCCGTCCGATTTCGTCATTTGTTATCGAATCGACTTAAAGCCAGATCGTCACATTGGCCGCTCTTCTCACTGAAACGCTTGTACTTATCGTCTGCAAAGCTATGTCGCGTACTGCGGTATGTGGAGACACTAAAAGCACCATAGTAGAACACAGATGAAGCTTCTAAGTTGATGTAATAGCCAGTAAGAAGTAGTAGCATTCAAGTTTTAGGTATCGATTATTGACTTTTTAGCTGGCTTTGGTGCCTTGGACATGAGCTAGGACCTTAAGATTCTGCATGAAAGGAGGACTAGCAGCCGAGTTGCAGGGGAGAATGTGAAAAATGTTCATATGTAGTAAAAACCAGAGAAATCCGTCCGTTTTCGTCATTTGTTATCGAATCGACTTAAAGCCAGATCGTCACATTGGCCGTTCTGCTCTCGGAAACGCTTGTACTTATCGTGTGCAAAGCTATGTCGCGTGTTGCCGTAGGCGGAAACAGGAAAAGCATCATAGTAGAACACAGATGAAGCTTCTAAGTTGATGTAATAGCCAGTAAGAAGTAATCCAATTCAAGTTTTAGGTATCGATTATTGACTTTTTAGCTGGCTTTGGTGCCTTGGACATGAGCTACGACCTTAAGATTCTGCATGAAAGGAGGACTAGAAGCCGAGTTGCACGGGAGAATGTGAAAAGTGTTCATATGCAGTAAAAACCTGAGACATCCGTCCGTTTTCGTCATTTGTTATCGAATCGACTTAAAGCCAGATAGTCACATTGGCCGCTCTTCTCTCTGAAACGCTTGTACTTATCGTCTGCAAAGCTGTGTCGCGTGCTGCGGTATGCGGAGACACTAAAATCACCATAGTAGAACACAGATCAAGCTTCTAAGTTGATGTAATAGCAAGTAAGAAGTAGTACAATTCAAGTTTTAGGTATCGATTATTGACTTTATAGCTGGCTTTGGTGCCTTGGACATGAGCTAGGACCTTACGATTCTGCATGAAAGGAGGACTAGCAGCCGAGTTGCAGGGGAGAATGTGAAAAGTGTTCATATGTAGTAAAAACCTGAGAAATCCGTTCGTTTTTGTCATTTGTTATCGAATTGACTTAAAGCCAGATCGTCACTTTGGCGTCTCTGCTCTCGGAAACGGTTGTACTTATCGTCTGCAAAGCTATGTCGAGTGTTGCCATAGGCGGAAACAGGAAAAGCACCATAGTAGAACACAGATGAAGCTTCTAAGTTGATGTAATAGCCAGTAAGAAGTAGTCCAATTCAAGTTTTAGATATCGATTATTGACTTTTTAGCTGGCTTTGGTGCCTTGGACATGAGCTAGGACCTTAATATTCTGCATGAAAGGTGGAGTAGCAGCCGAGTTGCACGGGAGAATGTAAAAAGTGTTCATATGTAGTAAAAACCTGAGACATCCGTCCGTTTTCGTCATTTGTTACCGAATCGACTTAAAGCCAGATCGACACATTGGCCGCTCTTCTCTCTGAAACGGTTGTACTTATCGTCTGCAAAGCTATGTCGCGTGCTGTGGTATGCTGAGACACTAAAAGCACCATAGTAGAACACAGATGAAGCTTCTAAGTTGATGTAATAGCCAGTCAGAAGTAGTACAATTCAAGTTTTAGGTATCGATTATTGACTTTTTAGCTGGCTTTGATACCTTGGACATGAGCTAGGACCTTAAGATTCTGCATGAAAGGAGGACTAGCAGCCGAGTTGCATGGGAGAATGTGAAAAGTGTTCATATGTAGTAAAAACCTGAGATATCCGTCCGTTTTCGTCATTTGTTATCGAATCGACTTAAAGCCAGATCGTCACATTGGCCGCTCTTCTCTCTGAAACGGTTGTACTTATCGTCTGCAAGGCTATGTCGCGTGCTGCGGTATGCGGAGACACTAAAAGCACCATAGTAGAACACAGATGAAGCTTCTAAGTTGATGCAATAGCCAGTAAGAAGTAGTACAATTCAAGTTTTAGGTATCGATTATTGACATTTTAGCTGGCTTTGTTGCCTTGGACATGAGCTAGGACCTTAACATTCTGCATGAAAGGAGGACTAGCAGCCGAGTTGCACGGGAGAATGTGAAAAGTGTTCATATGTAGTAAAAACCTTAGAAATCCTTCCATTTTCGTCATTTGTTATTGAATCGACTTAAAGCCAGATCGTCACATTGGCCGCTCTTCTCTCCGAAACGCTTGTACTTACCGTCTGCAAAGCTATGTCGCGTGCTGCGGTATGTGGAGACACTAAAAGCACCATAGTAGAACACAGATGAAGCTTCTAAGTTGATGTAATAGCCAGTAAGAAGTAGTAGCATTCAAGTTTTAGGTATCGATTATTGACTTTTTAGCTGGCTTTGGTGCCTTGGACATGAGCTAGTACCTTAAGATTCTGCATGAAAGGAGGACTAGCAGCCGAGTTGCACGGGAGAATGTGAAAAGTGTTTATATGTAGTAAAAACCTTAGAAATCCTTCCATTTTCGTCATTTATTATTGAATCGACTTAAAGCCAGATTGTCTTATTGGCCGCTCTTCTCTCTGAAACGGTTGTACTTATCGTGTGCAACGCTATGTCGCGTGCTGCGGTATGCGGAGACACTAAAATCACCATAGTAGAACACAGATGAAGCTTTTAAGTTGATGTAATAGCCAGTAAGTAGTAGTACAATTCATGTTTTAGGTATCGATTATTGACTTTTTAGCTGGCTTTGGTGCCTTGGACATGAGCTAGGACCTTAACATTCTGCATGAAAGGAGGACTAGCAGCCGAGTTGCACGGGAGAATGTTAAAAGTGTTCATATGTAGTAAAAACCTTAGAAATCCGTCCGTTTTCGTCATTTGTTATCGAATCGACTTAAAGCCAGATCGTCACATTGGCCGCTCTTCCCTCTGAAACGCTTGTACTTATCGTCTGCAAAGCTATGTCGCGTGCTGCGGTATGTGGAGACACTAAAAGCACCATAGTAGAACACAGATGAAGCTTGTAAGTCGATGTAATAGCCAGTAAGAAGTAGTACAATTCAAGTTTTAGGTATCGATTATTGACTTTTTAGCTGGCTTTGTTGCCTTGGACATGAGCTAGGACCTTAACATTCTGCATGAAAGGAGGACTAGCAGCCGAGTTGCACGGGAGAATGTGAAAAGTGTTCATATGTAGTAAAAACCTTAGAAATCCGTCCATTTTCGTCATTTGTTATCGAATCGACTTAAAGCCAGATCGTCACATTGGCCGCTCTTCTCTCTGAAACGGTTGTACTTATCGTCTGCAAAGCTATGTCGCGTGCTGCGGTATCCGGAGACACTGCACTCACCATAGTAGAACACAGTTCAAGCTTCTAAGTTGATGTAATAGCCAGTAAGAAGTAGTACAATTCAAGTTTTAGGTATCGATTATTGACTTTTTAGCTGGCTTTGGTGCCTTGGACATGAGCTAGGACCTTAAGATTCTGCATGAAAGGAGGACTAGCAGCCGAGTTGCAGGGAAGAATGTGAAAAATGTTCATATGTAGTAAAAACCAGAGAAATCCGTCCATTTTCGTCATTTGTTATCGAATCGACTTAAAGCCAGATCGTCACATTGGCCGCTCTTCTCTCTGAAACGGTTGTACTTATCGTCTGCAAAGCTATGTCGCGTGTTGCCGTAGGCGGAAACAGGAAAAGCATCATAGTAGAACACAGATGAAGCTTCTAAGTTGATGTAATAGCCAGTAAGAAGTAATCCAATTCAAGTTTTAGGTATCGATTATTGACTTTTTAGCTGGCTTTGGTGCCTTGGACATGAGCTAGGACCTTAAGATTCTGCATGAAAGGAGGACTAGCAGCCGAGTTGCACGGGAGAATGTGAGAAGTGTTCATATGTAGTAAAATCCTGAGAAATCAGTCCATTTTCGTCATTTGTTATCGAATCGACTTAAAGCCAGATCGTCACATTGGCCGCTCTTCTCTCTGAAACGGTTGTACTTATCGTCTGCAAAGCTATGTCGCGTGCTGCGGTATGTGGAGACACTCAAAGCACCATAGTAGAACACAGATGAAGCTTCTAAGTTGATGTAATTGCCAGTAAGAAGTAGTACAATTCAAGTTTTAGGTATCGATTATTGACTTTTTAGCTGGCTTTGGTGCCTTGGACATGAGCTAGGACCTTAAATTTCTGCATGAAAGGAGGACTAGCATCCGCGTTGCACGGGAGAATGTGAAACGTGTTCATATGTAGTAAAAACCTTAGAAATCCTTCCGTTTTCGTCATTTGTTATCGAATCGACTTAAAGCCAGATCGTCACTTTGGCCGCTCTTCTCTCTGAAACGGTTGTACTTATCGTCTGCAAAGCTATGTCGCGTGCTGCGGTATGCGGAGACACTAAAATCACCATAGTAGAACACAGATGAAGCTTTTAAGTTGATGTAATAGCCAGTAAGAAGTAGTACAATTCATGTTTTACGTATCGATTATTGACTTTTTAGGTGGCTTTGGTGCCATATACATGAGCTAGGACCTTAACATTCTGCATGAAAGAGGACTAGCAGCCGAGTGGCATGGGAGAATGTTAAAAGTGTTCATATGTAGTAAAAACCTTAGAAATCCGTCCGATTTCGTCATTTGTTATCGAATCGACTTAAAGCCAGATCGTCACATTGGCCGCTCTTCTCTCTGAAACGCTTGTACTTATCGTCTGCAAAGCTATGTCGCGTACTGCGGTATGTGGAGACACTAAAAGCACCATAGTAGAACACAGATGAAGCATCTAAGTTGATGTAATAGCCAGTAAGAAGTAGTACAATTCAAGTTTTAGGTATCGATTATTGACAATTTAGCTGGCTTTGTTGCCTTGGACATGAGCTAGGACCTTAACATTCTGCATGAAAGGAGGACTAGCAGCCGAGATGCACGGGAGAATGTGAAAAGTGTTCATATGTAGTAGAAACCTTAGAAATCCTTCCATTTTCGTCATTTGTTATTGAATCGACTTAAAGCCAGATCGTCACATTGGCCGCTCTTCTCTCCGAAACGCTTGTACTTATCGTCTGCAAAGCTATGTCGCGTGCTGCGGTATGTGGAGACACTAAAAGCACCATAGTAGAACACAGATGAAGCTTCTAAGTTGATGTAATAGCCAGTAAGAAGTAGTAGCATTCAAGTTTTAGGTATCGATTATTGACTTTTTAGCTGGCTTTGGTGCCTTGGACATGAGCTAGTACCTTAAGATTCTGCATGAAAGGAGGACTAGCAGCCGAGTTGCACGGGAGAATGTGAAAAGTGTTTATATGTAGTAAAAACCTTAGAAATCCTTCCATTTTCGTCATTTATTATTGAATCGACTTAAAGCCAGATTGTCTTATTGGCCGCTCTTCTCTCTGAAACGGTTGTACTTATCGTCTGCAAAGCTATGCCGCGTGCTGCGGTATGCGGAGACACTAAAATCACCATAGTAGAACACAGATGAAGCTTTTAAGTTGATGTAATAGCCAGTAAGTAGTAGTACAATTCATGTTTTAGGTATCGATTATTGACTTTTTAGCTGGCTTTGGTGCCTTGGACATGAGCTAGGACCTTAACATTCTGCATGAAAGGAGGACTAGCAGCCGAGTTGCACGGGAGAATGTTAAAAGTGTTCATATGTAGTAAAAACCTTAGAAATCCGTCCGTTTTCGTCATTTGTTATCGAATCGACTTAAAGCCAGATCGTCACATTGGCCGCTCTTCCCTCTGAAACGCTTGTACTTATCGTCTGCAAAGCTATGTCGCGTGCTGCGGTATGTGGAGCCACTAAAAGCACCATAGTAGAACACAGATGAAGCTTGTAAGTCGATGTAATAGCCAGTATGAAGTAGTACAATTCAAGTTTTAGGTATCGATTATTGACTTTTTAGCTGGCTTTGTTGCCTTGGACATGAGCTAGGACCTTAACATTCTGCATGAAAGGAGGACTAGCAGCCGAGTTGCACGGGAGAATGTGAAAAGTGTTCATATGTAGTAAAAACCTTAGAAATCCGTCCATTTTCGTCATTTGTTATCGAATCGACTTAAAGCCAGATCGTCACATTGGCCGCTCTTCTCTCCGAAACGCTTGTACTTATCGTCTGCAAAGCTATGTCGCGTGCTGCGGTATCCGGAGACACTGCACTCACCATAGTAGAACACAGTTCAAGCTTCTAAGTTGATGTAATAGCCAGTAAGAAGTAGTACAATTCAAGTTTTAGGTATCGATTATTGACTTTTTAGCTGGCTTTGGTGCCTTGGACATGAGCTAGGACCTTAAGATTCTGCATGAAAGGAGGACTAGCAGCCGAGTTGCAGGGAAGAATGTGAAAAATGTTCATATGTAGTAAAAACCAGAGAAATCCGTCCATTTTCGTCATTTGTTATCGAATCGACTTAAAGCCAGATCGTCACATTGGCCGCTCTTCTTTCTGAAACGGTTGTACTTATCGTCTGCAAAGCTATGTCGCGTGTTGCCGTAGGCGGAAACAGGAAAAGCATCATAGTAGAACACAGATGAAGCTTCTAAGTTGATGTAATAGCCAGTAAGAAGTAATCCAATTCAAGTTTTAGGTATCGATTATTGACTTTTTAGCTGGCTTTGGTGCCTTGGACTTGAGCTAGGACCTTAAGATTCTGCATGAAAGGAGGACTAGCAGCCGAGTTGCACGGGAGAATGTGAGAAGTGTTCATATGTAGTAAAATCCTGAGAAATCAGTCCATTTTCGTCATTTGTTATCGAATCGACTTAAAGCCAGATCGTCACATTGGCCGCTCTTCTCTCTGAAACGGTTGTACTTATCGTCTGCAAAGCTATGTCGCGTGCTGCGGTATGTGGAGACACTCAAAGCACCATAGTAGAACACAGATGAAGCTTCTAAGTTGATGTAATTGCCAGTAAGAAGTAGTACAATTCAAGTTTTAGGTATCGATTATTGACTTTTTAGCTGGCTTTGGTGCCTTGGACATGAGCTAGGACCTTAAATTTCTGCATGAAAGGAGGACTAGCAGCCGCGTTGCACGGGAGAATGTGAAATGTGTTCATATGTAGTAAAAACCTTAGAAATCCTTCCGTTTTCGTCATTTGTTATCGAATCGACTTAAAGCCAGATCGTCACTTTGGCCGCTCTTCTCTCTGAAACGGTTGTACTTATCGTCTGCAAAGCTATGTCGCGTGCTGCGGTATGCGGAGACACTAAAATCACCATAGTAGAACACAGATGAAGCTTATAAGTTGATGTAATAGCCAGTAAGAAGTAGTACAATTCATGTTTTACGTATCGATTATTGACTTTTTAGATGGCTTTGGTGCCATATACATGAGCTAGGACCTTAACATTCTGCATGAAAGAGGACTAGCAGCCGAGTGGCACGGGAGAATGTTAAAAGTGTTCATATGTAGTAAAAACCTTAGAAATCCGTCCGATTTCGTCATTTGTTATCGAATCGACTTAAAGCCAGATCGTCACATTGGCCGCTCTTCTCTCTGAAACGCTTGTACTTATCATCTGCAAAGCTATGTCGCGTACTGCGGTATGTGGAGACACTAAAAGCACCATAGTAGAACACAGATGAAGCTTCTAAGTTGATGTAATAGCCAGTAAGAAGTAGTACAATTCAAGTTTTAGGTATCGATTATTGACAATTTAGCTGGCTTTGTTGCCTTGGACATGAGCTAGGACCTTAACATTCTGGATGAAAGGAGGACTAGCAGCCGAGATGCACGGGAGAATGTGAAAAGTGTTCATATGTAGTAGAAACCTTAGAAATCCTTCCATTTTCGTCATTTGTTATTGAATCGACTTAAAGCCAGATCGTCACATTGGCCGCTCTTCTCTCCGAAACGCTTGTACTTATCGTCTGCAAAGCTATGTCGCGTGCTGCGGTATGTGGAGACACTAAAAGCACCATAGTAGAACACAGATGAAGCTTCTAAGTTGATGTAATAGCCAGTAAGAAGTAGTAGCATTCAAGTTTTAGGTATCGATTATTGACTTTTTAGCTGGCTTTGGTGCCTTGGACATGAGCTAGGACCTTAAGAATCTGCATGAAAGGAGGACTAGCAGCCGAGTTGAAGGGGAGAATGTGATAAGTGTTCATATGTAGTAAAAACCTGAGAAATCGGTCCGTTTTCGTCATTTGTTATCGAATCGACTTAAAGCCAGATCGTCAGAATGGCCGCTCTGCTCTCGGAAACGGTTGCACTTATCGTCTGCAAAGCTATGTCGATTGTTGCCGTAGGCGGAAACAGGAAAAGCAACATAGTAGAACACAGTTGAAGCTTCTAAGTTGATGTAATAGCCAGTAAGAAGTAGTCCAATTCAAGTTTTAGGTATCGATTATTGACTTTTTAGCTGGCTTTGGTGCCTTGGACATGAGCTAGGACCTTAAGATTCTGCATGAAAGGAGGACAAGCAGCCGAGTTGCACGGGAGAATGTGAAAATTGTTCATATGTAGTAAAAACCTGAGAAATCCGTCCGTTTTGGTCATTTGTTATCGAATCGACTTAAAGCCAGATCGTCACATTGGCCGTTCTGTTCTCGGAAACGCTTGTACTTATCGTCTGCAAAGCTATGTCGCGTGTTGCCGTAGGCGGAAACAGGAAAAGCATCATAGTAGAACACAGATGAAGCTTCTAAGTTGATGTAATAGCCAGTAAGAAGTAGTCCATTTCAAGTTTTAGGTATCGATTATTGACTTTTAGCTGGCTTTGGTGCCTTGGACATGAGCTAGGACCTTAACATTCTGCATGAAAGGAGGACTAGCAGCCGAGTTGCACGGGAGAATGTTAAAAGTGTTCATATGTAGTAAAATCCAGAGAAATCAGTCCGTTTTCGTCATTTGTTATCGAACCGACTTAAAGCCAGATCGTCACATTGGCCGCTCTTCTCTCTGAAACGGTTGTACTTATCGTCTGCAAAGCTATGTCGCGTGCTGCGGTATGTGGAGACACTCAAAGCACCATAGTAGAACACAGATGAAGCTTCTAAGTTGATGTAATAGCCAGTAAGAAGTAATCCAATTCAAGTTTTAGGTATCGATTATTGACTTTTTAGCTGGCTTTGGTGCCTTGGACATGAGCTAGGACCTTAAGATTCTGCATGAAAGGAGGACTAGCAGCCGAGTTGCACGGGAGAATGTGAAAAGTGTTCATATGCAGTAAAAACCTGAGAAATCCGTCCGTTTTCGTCATTTGTTATCGAATCGACTTAAAGCCAGATAGTCACATTGGCCGCTCTTCTCTCTGAAACGCTTGTACTTATCGTCTGCAAAGCTGTGTCGCGTGCTGCGGTATGCGGAGACACTAAAATCACCATAGTAGAACACAGATCAAGCTTCTATGTTGATGTAATAGCAAGTAAGAAGTAGTACAATTCAAGTTTTAGGTATCGATTATTGACTTTTTAGCTGGCTTTGGTGCCTTGGACATGAGCTAGGACCTTACGATTCTGCATGAAAGGAGGACTAGCAGCCGAGTTGCAGGGGAGAATGTGAAAAGTGTTCATATGTAGTAAAAACCTGAGAAATCCGTTCGTTTTTGTCATTTGTTATCGAATCGACTTAAAGCCAGATCGTCACTTTGGCGTCTCTGCTCTCGGAAACGGTTGTACTTATCGTCTGCAAAGCTATGTCGAGTGTTGCCGTAGGCGGAAACAGGAAAATCACCATAGTAGATCACAGATGAAGCTTCTAAGTTGATGTAATAGCCAGTCAGAAGTAGTACAATTCAAGTTTTAGGTATCGATTATTGACTTTTTAGCTGGCTTTGATACCTTGGACATGAGCTAGGACCTTAAGATTCTGCATGAAAGGAGGACTAGCAGCCGAGTTGCATGGGAGAATGTGAAAAGTGTTCATATGTAGTAAAAACCTGAGAAATCCGTCCGTTTTCGTCATTTGTTATCGAATCGACTTAAAGCCAGATCGTCACATTGGCCGCTCTTCTCTCTGAAACGGTTGTACTTATCGTCTGCAAGGCTATGTCGCATGCTGCGGTATGCGGAGACACTAAAAGCACCATAGTAGAACACAGATGAAGCTTCTAAGTTGATGTAATAGCCAGTAAGAAGTAGTACAATTCAAGTTTTAAGCATGGATTATTGACTTTTTAGCTGGCTTTGGTGCCTTGGACATGAGCTAGGACCTTAACATTCTGCATGAAAGGAGGACTAGCAGCCGAGTTGCACGGGAGAATGTGAAAAGTGTTCATATGTAGTAAAAACCTTAGAAATCTGTCCGTTTTCGTCATTTGTTATCGAATCGACTTAAAGCCAGATCGTCACATTGGCCGCTCTTATCTCTGAAACGGTTGTACTTATCGTCTGCAAAGCTATGTCGCGTGCTGCGGTATGTGGAGACACTAAAAGCACCATAGTAGAACACAGATGAAGCTTCTAATTTGTTGTAATAGCCAGTAAGAAGTAGTAGCATTCAAGTTTTAGGTATCGATTATTGACTTTTTAGCTGGCTTTGGTGCCTTGGACATGAGCTAGGACCTTAATATTCTGCATGAAAGGAGGAGTAGCAATCGAGTGGCACGGGAGAATGTGAAAAGTATTCATATGTAGTAAAAACCTGAGAAATCCGTCTGTTTTCGTCATTTGTTATCGAATCGACTTAAAGCCAGATCGTCACATTGGCCGCTCTTCTCTCTGAAACGGTTGTACTTATCGTCTGCAAAGCTATGTCGCGTGCTGCGGTATGCGGAGACACTAAAATCACCATAGTAGAACACAGATGAAGCTTCTAAGTTCATGTAATAGCAGGTAAGAAGTAGTACAATTCAAGTTTTAGGTATAGGTTATTGACTTTTTAGCTGGCTTTGGTGCCTTGGACATGAGCTAGGACCTTAAGATTGTGCATGAAAGGAGGACTAGCAGCCGAGTTGCACGGGAGAATGTGAAAAGTGTTCATATGTAGTAAAAACCTTAGAAATCTGTCCGTTTTCGTCATTTGTTATCGAATCGACTTAAAGCCAGATCGTCAAATTGGCCGCTCTTCTCTCTGAAACGGTTGTACTTATCGTCTGCAAAGCTATGTTGCGTGCTGCGGTATGTGGAGACACTAAAAGCACCATAGTAGGAAACAGACGAAGCATCTAAGTTGATGTAATAGCCAGTAAGAAGTAATCCAATTCAAGTTTTGGGTATCGATTATTGACTTTTTAGCTGGCTTTGGTGCCTTGGGCATGAGCTAGGACCTTAAGATTCTGCATGAAAGGAGGACTAGCACCCGAGTTGCACGGGAGAATGTGAAAAGTTTTCATATGTAGTAAAAACCTGAGAAATCCGTCCGTTTTCGTCATTTGTTATCGAATCGACTTAAAGCCAGATCGTCACATTGGCCGCTCTTCTCTCTGAAACGGATGTACTTATCGTCTGCAAAGCTATGTCGCGTGCTGCGGTATGCGGAGACACTAAAATCACCATAGTAGAACACAGATGAAGCTTCTAAGTTCATGTAATAGCAGGTAAGAAGTAGTACAATTCAAGTTTTAGGTATAGGTTATTGACTTTTTAGCTGGCTTTGGTGCCTTGGACATGAGCTAGGACCTTAACATACTGCATGAAAGGAGGACTAGCAGCCGAGTTGCACGGGAGAATGTGAAAAGTGTTCATATGTAGTAAAAACCTTAGAAATCTGTCCGTTTTCGTCATTTGTTATCGAATCGACTTAAAGCCAGATCGTCACATTGGCCGCTCTTCTCTCTGAAACGGTTGTACTTATCGTCTGCAAAGCTATGTTGCGTGCTGCGGTATGTGGAGACACTAAAAGCACCATAGTAGGAAACAGACGAAGCATCTAAGTTGATGTAATAGCCAGTAATAAGTAATCCAATTCAAGTTTTGGGTATCGATTATTGACTTTTTAGCTGGCTTTGGTGCCTTGGACATGAGCTAGGACCTTAACATTCTGCATGAAAGGAGGACTAGCAGCCGAGTTGCACGGGAGAATGTGAAAAGTTTTCATATGTAGTAAAAACCTGAGAAATCCGTCCGTTTTCGTCATTTGTTATCGAATCGACTTAAAGCCAGATCGACACATTGGCCGCTCTTCTCTCTGAAACGGTTGTACTTATCGTCTGCAAAGCTATGTCGCGTGTTGCCGTAGGCGGAAAAAGGAAAAGCATCATAGTAGAACACAGATGAAGCTTCTAAGTTGATGTAATAGCCAGTAAGAAGTATCCATTTCAAGTTTTAGGTATCGATTATTGACTTTTTAGCTGGCTTTGGTGCCTTGGACATGAGCTAGGACCTTACGATTCTGCATGAAAGGAGGACTGGCAGCCGAGTTGCAGGGGAGAATGTGAAAAGTGTTCATATGTAGTAAAAACCTGAGAAATCCGTCCGTTTTGGTCATTTGTTATCGAATCGACTTAAAGCCAGATCGTCACATTGCCCGCTCTGCTCTCGGAAACGGTTGTACTTATCGTCTGCAAAGCTATGTCGCGTGCTGCGGTATGCGGAGACACTAAAAGCACCACAGTAGAACACAGATGAAGCTTCTAAGTTGATGTAATAGCCAGTAAGAAGTAGTACAATTCAAGTTTTAGGTATCGATTATTGACTTTTTAGCTGGCTTTGGTGCCTTGGACATGAGCTAGGACCTTAACATTTTGCATGAAAGGAGGACTAGCAGCCGAGTTGCACGGGAGAATGTGAAAAGTGTTCATATGTAGTAAAAACCTTAGAAATCTTTCCGTTTTCGTCATTTGTTATCGAATCGACTTAAAGCCAGATCGTCACATTGGCCGCTCTTCTCTCTGAAACGGTTGTACTTATCGTCTGCAAAGCTATGTCGCGTGCTGCGGTATGTGGAGACACTAAAAGCACCATAGTAGAACACAGATGAAGCTTCTAAGTTGATGTAATAGCCAGTAAGAAGTAGTAGCATTCAAGTTTTAGGTATCGATTATTGACTTTTTAGCTGGCTTTGGTGCCTTGGACATGAGCTAGGACCTTAATATTCTGCATGAAAGGAGGACTAGCAATCGAGTTGCACGGGAGAATGTGAAAAGTGTTCATATGTAGTAAAAACCTGAGACATCCATCCGTTTTCGTCATTTGTTATCGAATCGACTTAAAGCCAGATCGTCACATTGGCCGCTCTTCTCTCTGAAACGGTTGTACTTATCGTCTGCAAAACTATGTCTCGTGCTGCGGTATGCGGACAAACTAAAACCACCGTAGTAGAACACACATGAAGCTTCTAAGTTGATGTAATAGCCAGTAAGAAGTAGTACAATTCAAGTTTTAGGTATTGATTATTGACTTTTTAGCTGGCTTTGTTGCCTTGGACATGAGCTAGGGCCTTAAGATTCTGCATGAAAGGAGGACTAGCAGCCGAGTTGCACGGGAGAATGTGAAAAGTGTTCATAAGTAGTAAAAACCTGAGAAATCCGTCCGTTTTCGTCATTTGTTATCGAATCGACTTAAAGCCAGATCGTCACATTGGTCGCTCTGCTCTCTGAAACGGTTGTACTTATCGTCTGCAAAGCTATGTCGCGTACTGCGGTATTCGGAGACACTTAAAGCACCACAGTAGAACACAGATGAAGCTTCTAAGTTGATGTAATATCCAGTAAGAGGTAGTACAATTCAAGTTTTAGGAATCGATTATTGACTTTTTAGCTGGCTTTGATGCCTTGGACATGAGCTAGGACCTTAAGTTTCTGCATGAAAGGAGGACTAGCAGCCGAGTTGCACGGGAGAATGTGAAAAGTGTTCATATGTAGTAAAAACCTGAGACATCCGTCCGTTTTCGTCATTTGTTATCGAATCGACTTAAAGCCACATCGTCAGATTGGCCGCTCTTCTCTCTGAAACGGTTGTACTTATCGTCTGCAAAACCATGTCGCGTGCTGCGGTATGCGGAGAAACTAAAAGCACCGTAGTAGAACACAGATGAAGCTTCTAAGTTGATGTAATAGCCAGTAAGAAGTAGTAGAATTCAAGTTTTAGGTATCGATTATTGACTTTTTAGCTGGCTTTAGTGCCGTGGACATGAGCTAGGACCTTAAGATTCTGCATCAAAGGAGGACTAGCAGCCGAGTTGCACGAGAGGATGTGAAAAGTGTTCATATGTAGTAAAAACCTGAGAAATCCGTCCGTTTTCCTCATTTGTTATCGAATCGACTTAAAGCCAGATCGTCACATTAGCCGCTCTTCTCTCTGAAACGGTTGTACTTATCGTCTGCAAAGCTATGTCGCGAGCTGTGGTATGCGGAGACACTAAAATCACCATAGTAGGAACAGATGATGTATCTAAGTTGATGTAATGGCCAGTAAGAAGTAATCCAATTCAAGTTTTGGGTATCGATTATTGCCTTTTTAGCTGGCTTTGGTGCCTTGGAAATGAGCTAAGAGCTTAAGATTCTGCATGAAAGGAGGACTAGCAGCCGAGTTGCAAAGGAGAATGTGAAAAATGTTCATATGTAATAAAAACCTGAGAAATCCGTCCGTTTTCGTCATTTGTTATCGAATCGACTTAAAACCAGATCGTCACATTGGCCGCTCTTCTCTCTGAAACGGTTGTACTTATCGTCTGCAAAGCTATGTCGCCTGCTGCGGTATGCTGAGACACTACAAGCACCATAGTAGAACACAGATGAAGCTTCTAAGTTGATGTAATAGCCAGTAAGAAGTAGTACAATTCAAGTTTTAGGTATTGAATATTGAATTTTTAGCTGGCTTTGGTGCCTTGGACATGAGCTAGGACCTTAATATTCTGCATGAAAGGAGGACTAGCAGCCGAGTTGCATGAGAGAATGTGAAAAGTGTTCAAATGTAGTAAAAACCTGAGAAATACGTCTGTTTTCGTCGTTTGTTATCGAATCGACTTAAAGCCAGATCGTCACATTGGCCGCTCTTCTCTCTGATACGGTTGTACTTATCGTCTGCAAAGCTATGTCGCGTGCTGCGGTATGCGGAGACACTAAAAGCACCATAGTAGAACACAGATGAAGCTTCTAAGTTGATGTAATACCCAGTAAGAATTAGTACAATTCAAGTTTTAGGTATTGATTATTGCCTTTTTAGCTGGCTTTGGTGCCTTGGACATGAGCTAGGACCTTAAGATTCTCCATGAAAGGAGGACTAGCAGCCGAGTTGCACGGGAGAATGTGAAAAGTGTTCATATGTAGTAAAAACCTGAGAAATCCGTCCGTTTTCGTCTTTTGTTATCGAATCGACTTAGAGCCAGATCGACACATTGGCCGCTCTTCTCTCTGAAACGGTTGTACTTATCGTCTACAAAGCAATGTCGCGTGCTGCGTTATGCGGAGACACTAAAAGCACCATAGTAGAACACAGATGAAACTTCTAAGTTGATGTAATAGCCAGTAAGAGGTAGTACAATTCAAGTTTTAGGTATCGATTATTGTCTTTTTAGCTGGCTTTGGAGCCTTGGACATGAGCTAGGACCTTAAGATTTTGCATGAAAGGAGGACTAGCAGCCGAGTTGCACGGGAGAATGTGAAAAGTGTTCATATGTAGTAAAAACCTGAGACATCCATCCGTTTTCGTCATTTGTTATCGAATCGACTTAAAGCCAGATCGTCACATTGGCCGCTCTTCTCTCTGAAACGGTTGTACTTATCGTCTGCAAAACTATGTCGCGTGCTGCGGTATGCGGAGAAACTAAAACCACCGTAGTAGAACACACATGAAGCTTCTAAGTTGATGTAATAGCCAGTAAGAAGTAGTACAATTCAAGTTTTAGGTATTGATTATTGACTTTTTAGCTGGCTTTGGTGCCTTGGACATGAGCTAGGACCTTAAGATTGTGCATGAAAGGAGGACTAGAAGCCGAGTTGCACGGGAGAATGTGAAAAGTGTTCATATGTAGTAAAAACCTGAGAAATCCGTCCGTTTTCGTCATTTGTTATCGAATCGACTTAAAGCCAGATCGTCACATTGGCCGCTCTGCTCTCTGAAACGGTTGTACTTATCGTCTGCAAAGCTATGTCGCGTACTGCGGTATTCGGAGACACTAAAAGCACCACAGTAGAACACAGATGAAGCTTCTAAGTTGATGTAATATCCAGTAAGAAGTAGTACAATTCAAGTTTTAGGAATCGATTATTAACTTTTTAGCTGGCTTTGGTGCCTTGGACATGAGCTAGGACCTTAAGTTTCTGCATGAAAGGAGGACTAGCAGCCGAGTTGCACGGGAGAATGTGAAAAGTGTTCATATGTAGTAAAAACCTGAGAAATCCGTCCGTTTTCGTCATTTGTTATCGAATCGACTTAAAGCCAGATCGTCACATTGGCCGCTCTTCTCTCTGAAACGGTTGTACTAACCGTCTGCAAAGCTATTTCGCGTGCTGCGGTATGCGGAGACACTAAAATCACCATAGTAGAACACAGATGAAGCTTCTAAGTTGATGCAATAGCCAGTAAGAAGTAGAACAATTCAAGTTTTAGGTATCGATTATTGACTTTTTAGCTGGCTTCGGTACCTTGGACATGAGCTAGGACCTTAAGATTCTGCATGAAAGGAGGACTAGCAGCCGAGTTGCACGTCAGAATGTGAAAAGTGTTCATATGTAGTAAAAATATGAGAAATCCGTCCGTTTTCGTCATTTGCTATCGAATCGACTTAAAGCCAGATGGTCACATTGGCCGCTCTTCTCTCTGAAACGTTTGTACATATCGTCTGCAAAGCTATGTCGCGTGCAGCGGTATGTGGAGACACTAAAATCACCATAGTATAACACAGATGAAGCATCTAATTTGATGTAATAGCCAGTAAGAAGTAGTACAATTCAAGTTTTAGGAATCGATTATTGACTTTTTAGCTGGCTTTTGTGCCTTGGACATGAGCTAGGACTTTAAGATTCTGGATGTAAGGAGGACTAGCAACCGAGTTGCACGGGAGAATATGAAAAGTGTTCATATGTAGTAAAAACCTGAGAAATCCGTCCGTTTTCGTCATTTGTTATCGAATCGACTTAAAGCCAGATCGTCACATTGGCCGCTCTTCTCTCTGAAACGGTTGTACTTATCGTCTGCAAACCTATGTCGCGTGCTGCGGCATGCTGAGACACTAAAAGCACCATAGTAGACCACAGATCAAGCTTCTAAGTTGATGTAATAGCCAGTAAGAAGTAGTACAATTCAAGTTTTAGATATTGAATATTGACCTTTAACTGGCTTTGGTGCCTTGGACATGAGCAAGGACCTTAAGATTCTGCATGAAAGGAGGACTAGCAGCCGAGTTGCACGGGAGAATGTGAAAAGTGTTCATATGTAGTAAAAACCTGAGACATCCGTCCGTTTTCGTCATTTGTTATCGAATCGACTTAAAGCCACATCGTCACATTGGCCGCTCTTCTCTCTGAAACGGTTGTACTTATCGTCTGCAAAACTATGTCGCGTGCTGCGGTATGCGGAGAAACTAAAAGCACCGTAGTAGAACACAGATGAAGCTACCAAGTTGATGTATTAGCCAGAAAGAAGTAGTACAATTCAAGTTTTTGGTATTGATTATTGACTTTTTAGCTGGCTTTGGTGCCTTGGACATGAGCTAGGACCTTAAGATTCTGCATGGAAGGAGGACTAGCAGCCAAGTTGCTCGGGAGAATGTGAAAAGTGTTCGTATGTAGTAAAAACCTGAGAAATCCGTCCGTTTTTGTCATTTGTTATCGAATCGACTTAAAGCCAGATCGTCAGATTGGCCGCTCTTCTCTCTGAAACGGTTGTACTTATCGTCTGCAAAACCATGTCGCGTGCTGCGGTATGCGGAGAAACTAAAACCACCGTAGTAGAACACAGATGAAGCTTCTAAGTTGATGTAATAGCCAGTAAGAAGTAGTAGAATTCAAGTTTTAGGTATCGATTATTGACTTTTTAGCTGGCTTTGGTGCCTTGGACATGAGCTACGACCTTAAGATTCTGCATGAAAGGAGGACTAGCAGCCGAGTTGCACGGGAGAATGTGAAAAGTGTTCATATGCAGTAAAAACCTGAGAAATCCGTCCGTTTTCGTCATTTGTTATCGAATCGACTTAAAGCCATATCGACACATTGGCCGCTCTTCTCTCTGACACGGTTGTACTTATCGTCTGCAAAGCTCTGTCGCGTACTGCGGTATGCTGAGACACTACAAGCACCATAGTAGAACACAGATGAAGCTTCTAAGTTGATGTAATATCCAGTAAGAGGTAGTACAATTCAAGTTATAGGTATTGAATATTGACCTTTTAGCTGGCTTTGTGCCTTGGACATGAGCTAGGACCTTAAGATTCTGCATGAAAGGAGGACTAGCAGCCGAGTTGCACGGGAGAATGTGAAAAGTGTTCATATGTAGTAAAAACCTGAGACATCCGTCCGTTTTCGTCATTTGTTATTGAATCGATGTAAAGCCAGATCGTCACATTGGCCGCTCTTCTCTCTGAAACGGTTGTACTTATCGTCTGCAAAACTATGTCGCATGCTGCGGTGTGCGGAGAAACTAAAAGCACCGTAGTAGAACACAGATGAAGCTTCTAAGTTGATGTAATAGCCAGTAAGAAGCAGTACAATTCAAGTTTTAGGTACTGATTTATGACTTTTTAGCTGGCTTTGGTGCCTTGGACATGAGCTAGGACCTTAAGAATTTGCATGAAAGGAGGACTAGCAGCCGAGTTGCACGGGAGAATGTGAAAAGTGTTCATATGTAGTAAAAACCTGAGACATCCATCCGTTTTCGTCATTTGTTATCGAATCGACTTAAAGCCAGATCGTCTCATTGGCCGCTCTTCTCTCTGAAACGGTTGTACTTATCGTCTGCAAAACTATGTCGCGTGCTGCGGTATGCGGAGAAACTAAAACCACCGTAGTAGAACACACATGAAGCTTCTAAGTTGATGTAATAGCCAGTAAGAAGTAGTACAATTCAAGTTTTAGGTATTGATTATTGACTTTTTAGCTGGCTTTGGTGCCTTGGACATGAGCTAGGACCTTAAGATTGTGCATGAAAGGAGGACTAGCAGCCGAGTTGCACGGGAGAATGTGAAAAGTGTTCATATGTAGTAAAAACCTGAGAAATCCGTCCGTTTTCGTCATTTGTTATCGAATCGACTTAAAGCCAGATCGTCACATTGGCCGCTCTGCTCTCTGAAACGGTTGTACTTATCGTCTGCAAAGCTATGTCGCGTACTGCGGTATTCGGAGACACTAAAAGCACCACAGTAGAACACAGATGAAGCTTCTAAGTTGATGTAATATCCAGTAAGATGTAGTACAATTCAAGTTTTAGGAATCGATTATTAACTTTTTAGCTGGCTTTGGTGCCTTGGACATGAGCTAGGACCTTAAGTTTCTGCATGAAAGGAGGACTAGCAGCCGAGTTGCACGGGAGAATGTGAAAAGTGTTCATATGTAGTAAAAACCTGAGAAATCCGTCCGTTTTTGTCATTTGTTATCGAATCGACTTAAAGCCAGATCGTCAGATTGGCCGCTCTTCTCTCTGAAACGGTTGTACTTATCGTCTGCAAAACCATGTCGCGTGCTGCGGTATGCGGAGAAACTAAAAGCACCGTAGTAGAACACAGATGAAGCTTCTAAGTTGATGTAATAGCCAATAAGAAGTAGTAGAATTCAAGTTTTAGGTATCGATTATTGACTTTTTAGCTGGCTTTGGTGCCGTGGACATGAGCTAGGACCTTAACATTCTGCATGAAAGGAGGACTAGCAGCCGAGTTGCCCGGGAGGATGAGAAAAGTGTTCATATGTAGTAAAAACCTGAGAAATCCGTCCGTTTTCGTCATTTGTTATCGAATCGACTTAAAAGCCAGATCGTCACATTGGCCGATCTTCTCCCTGAAATGGTTGTACTTATCGTCTGCAAAGCTATGTCGCGTGTTGCCGTAGGCGGAAACAGGAAAAGCACCATAATAGAACACAGATGAAGCTTCTAAGTTGATGTAATAGCCAGTAAGAAGTAGACCAATTCAAGTTTTAGGTATCGATTATTGACTTTTTAGCTGGCTTTGGTGCCTTGGACATGAGCTACGACCTTAAGATTCTGCATGAAAGGAGGACTAGCAGCCGAGTTGCACGGGAGAATGTGAAAAGTGTTCATATGTAGTAAAAACCTGAGAAATCCGTCCGTTTTCCTCATTTGTTATCGAATCGACTTGAAGCCAGATCGTCACATTGGCCGCTCTTCTCTCTGAAACGGTTGTACTTATCGTCTGCAAAGCTATGTCGCGAGCTGTGGTATGCGGAGACACTAAAATCACCATAGTAGGAACAGATGATGTATCTAAGTATGTAATGGCCAGTAAGAAGTAATCCAATTCAAGTTTTGGGTATCGATTATTGCCTTTTTAGCTGGCTTTGGTGCCTTGGAAATGAGCTAAGAGCTTAAGATTCTGCATGAAAGGAGGACTAGCAGCCGAGTTGCAAAGGAGAATGTGAAAAATGTTCATATGTAATAAAAACCTGAGAAATCCGTCCGTTTTCGTCATTTGTTATCGAATCGACTTAAAACCAGATCGTCACATTGGCCGCTCTTCTCTCTGAAACGGTTGTACTTATCGTCTGCAAAGCTATGTCGCCTGCTGCGGTATGCTGAGACACTACAAGCACCATAGTAGAACACAGATGAAGCTTCTAAGTTGATGTAATAGCCAGTAAGAAGTAGTACAATTCAAGTTTTAGGTATTGAATATTGAATTTTTAGCTGGCTTTGGTGCCTTGGACATGAGCTAGGACCTTAATATTCTGCATGAAAGGAGGACTAGCAGCCGAGTTGCATGAGAGAATGTGAAAAGTGTTCAAATGTAGTAAAAACCTGAGAAATACGTCTGTTTTCGTCGTTTGTTATCGAATCGACTTAAAGCCAGATCGTCACATTGGCCGCTCTTCTCTCTGATACGGTTGTACTTATCGTCTGCAAAGCTATGTCGCGTGCTGCGGTATGCGGAGACACTAAAAGCACCATAGTAGAACACAGATGAAGCTTCTAAGTTGATGTAATACCCAGTAAGAATTAGTACAATTCAAGTTTTAGGTATTGATTATTGCCTTTTTAGCTGGCTTTGGTGCCTTGGACATGAGCTAGGACCTTAAGATTCTCCATGAAAGGAGGACTAGCAGCCGAGTTGCACGGGAGAATGTGAAAAGTGTTCATATGTAGTAAAAACCTGAGAAATCCGTCCGTTTTCGTCTTTTGTTATCGAATCGACTTAGAGCCAGATCGACACATTGGCCGCTCTTCTCTCTGAAACGGTTGTACTTATCGTCTACAAAGCAATGTCGCGTGCTGCGTTATGCGGAGACACTAAAAGCACCATAGTAGAACACAGATGAAACTTCTAAGTTGATGTAATAGCCAGTAAGAGGTAGTACAATTCAAGTTTTAGGTATCGATTATTGTCTTTTTAGCTGGCTTTGGAGCCTTGGACATGAGCTAGGACCTTAAGATTTTGCATGAAAGGAGGACTAGCAGCCGAGTTGCACGGGAGAATGTGAAAAGTGTT
The DNA here is from genome assembly GCF_023897955.1 of Schistocerca gregaria. Lineage (NCBI taxonomy): Eukaryota > Metazoa > Arthropoda > Insecta > Orthoptera > Acrididae > Schistocerca > Schistocerca gregaria. Next base: position 16,665,368 of record NW_026061824.1, on the reverse strand, counting down.
CATATGTAGTAAAAACCTTAGAAATCTGTCCGTTTTCGTCATTTGTTATCGAATCGACTTAAAGCCAGATCGTCACATTGGCCGCTCTTCTCTCTGAAACGGTTGTACTTATCGTCTGCAAAACTATGTCGCGTGCTGCGGTATGCGGAGAAACTAAAACCACCGTAGTAGAACACACATGAAGCTTCTAAGTTGATGTAATAGCCAGTAAGAAGTAGTACAATTCAAGTTTTAGGTATTGATTATTGACTTTTTAGCTGGCTTTGGTGCCTTGGACATGAGCTAGGACCTTAAGATTGTGCATGAAAGGAGGACTAGAAGCCGAGTTGCACGGGAGAATGTGAAAAGTGTTCATATGTAGTAAAAACCTGAGAAATCCGTCCGTTTTCGTCATTTGTTATCGAATCGACTTAAAGCCAGATCGTCACATTGGCCGCTCTGCTCTCTGAAACGGTTGTACTTATCGTCTGCAAAGCTATGTCGCGTACTGCGGTATTCGGAGACACTAAAAGCACCACAGTAGAACACAGATGAAGCTTCTAAGTTGATGTAATATCCAGTAAGAAGTAGTACAATTCAAGTTTTACGAATCGATTATTAACTTTTTAGCTGGCTTTGGTGCCTTGGACATGAGCTAGGACCTTAAGTTTCTGCATGAAAGGAGGACTAGCAGCCGAGTTGCACGGGAGAATGTGAAAAGTGTTCATATGTAGTAAAAACCTGAGAAATTCGTCCGTTTTCGTCATTTGTTATCGAATCGACTTAAAGCCAGATCGTCAAATTGGCCGCTCTTCTCTCTGAAACGGTTGTACTTATCGTCTGCAAAGCTATGTCGCGTGCTGCGGTATGCGGAGACACTAAAAGCACCATAGTAGAACACAGATCAAGCTTCTAAGTTGATGTAATAGCCAGAAAGAAGTAGTACAATTCAAGTTTTAGATATTGAATATTGACCTTTAACTGGCTTTGGTGCCTTGGACATGAGCAAGGACCTTAAGATTCTGCATGAAAGGAGGACTAGCAGCCGAGTTGCACGGGAGAATGTGAAAAGTGTTCATATGTAGTAAAAACCTGAGACATCCGTCCGTTTTCGTCATTTGTTATCGAATCGACTTAAAGCCACATCGTCACATTGGCCGCTCTTCTCTCTGAAACGGTTGTACTTATCGTCTGCAAAACTATGTCGCGTGCTGCGGTATGCGGAGAAACTAAAAGCACCGTAGTAGAACACAGATGAAGCTACCAAGTTGATGTATTAGCCAGAAAGAAGTAGTACAATTCAAGTTTTTGGTATTGATTATTGACTTTTTAGCTGGCTTTGGTGCCTTGGACATGAGCTAGGACCTTAAGATTCTGCATGGAAGGAGGACTAGCAGCCAAGTTGCTCGGGAGAATGTGAAAAGTGTTCATATGTAGTAAAAACCTGAGAAATCCGTCCGTTTTTGTCATTTGTTATCGAATCGACTTAAAGCCAGATCGTCAGATTGGCCGCTCTTCTCTCTGAAACGGTTGTACTTATCGTCTGCAAAACCATGTCGCGTGCTGCGGTATGCGGAGAAACTAAAACCACCGTAGTAGAACACAGATGAAGCTTCTAAGTTGATGTAATAGCCAGTAAGAAGTAGTAGAATTCAAGTTTTAGGTATCGATTATTGACTTTTTAGCTGGCTTTGGTGCCTTGGACATGAGCTACGACCTTAAGATTCTGCATGAAAGGAGGACTAGCAGCCGAGTTGCACGGGAGAATGTGAAAAGTGTTCATATGCAGTAAAAACCTGAGAAATCCGTCCGTTTTCGTCATTTGTTATCGAATCGACTTAAAGCCATATCGACACATTGGCCGCTCTTCTCTCTGACACGGTTGTACTTATCGTCTGCAAAGCTCTGTCGCGTACTGCGGTATGCTGAGACACTACAAGCACCATAGTAGAACACAGATGAAGCTTCTAAGTTGATGTAATATCCAGTAAGAGGTAGTACAATTCAAGTTATAGGTATTGAATATTGACCTTTTAGCTGGCTTTGTGCCTTGGACATGAGCTAGGACCTTAAGATTCTGCATGAAAGGAGGACTAGCAGCCGTGTTGCACGGGAGAATGTGAAAAGTGTTCATATGTAGTAAAAACCTGAGACATCCGTCCGTTTTCGTCATTTGTTATTGAATCGATGTAAAGCCAGATCGTCACATTGGCCGCTCTTCTCTCTGAAACGGTTGTACTTATCGTCTGCAAAACTATGTCGCATGCTGCGGTGTGCGGAGAAACTAAAAGCACCGTAGTAGAACACAGATGAAGCTTCTAAGTTGATGTAATAGCCAGTAAGAAGCAGTACAATTCAAGTTTTAGGTACTGATTTATGACTTTTTAGCTGGCTTTGGTGCCTTGGACATGAGCTAGGACCTTAAGAATTTGCATGAAAGGAGGACTAGCAGCCGAGTTGCACGGGAGAATGTGAAAAGTGTTCATATGTAGTAAAAACCTGAGACATCCATCCGTTTTCGTCATTTGTTATCGAATCGACTTAAAGCCAGATCGTCTCATTGGCCGCTCTTCTCTCTGAAACGGTTGTACTTATCGTCTGCAAAACTATGTCGCGTGCTGCGGTATGCGGAGAAACTAAAACCACCGTAGTAGAACACACATGAAGCTTCTAAGTTGATGTAATAGCCAGTAAGAAGTAGTACAATTCAAGTTTTAGGTATTGATTATTGACTTTTTAGCTGGCTTTGGTGCCTTGGACATGAGCTAGGACCTTAAGATTGTGCATGAAAGGAGGACTAGCAGCCGAGTTGCACGGGAGAATGTGAAAAGTGTTCATATGTAGTAAAAACCTGAGAAATCCGTCCGTTTTCGTCATTTGTTATCGAATCGACTTAAAGCCAGATCGTCACATTGGCCGCTCTGCTCTCTGAAACGGTTGTACTTATCGTCTGCAAAGCTATGTCGCGTACTGCGGTATTCGGAGACACTAAAAGCACCACAGTAGAACACAGATGAAGCTTCTAAGTTGATGTAATATCCAGTAAGATGTAGTACAATTCAAGTTTTAGGAATCGATTATTAACTTTTTAGCTGGCTTTGGTGCCTTGGACATGAGCTAGGACCTTAAGTTTCTGCATGAAAGGAGGACTAGCAGCCGAGTTGCACGGGAGAATGTGAAAAGTGTTCATATGTAGTAAAAACCTGAGAAATCCGTCCGTTTTTGTCATTTGTTATCGAATCGACTTAAAGCCAGATCGTCAGATTGGCCGCTCTTCTCTCTGAAACGGTTGTACTTATCGTCTGCAAAACCATGTCGCGTGCTGCGGTATGCGGAGAAACTAAAAGCACCGTAGTAGAACACAGATGAAGCTTCTAAGTTGATGTAATAGCCAATAAGAAGTAGTAGAATTCAAGTTTTAGGTATCGATTATTGACTTTTTAGCTGGCTTTGGTGCCGTGGACATGAGCTAGGACCTTAACATTCTGCATGAAAGGAGGACTAGCAGCCGAGTTGCACGGGAGGATGAGAAAAGTGTTCATATGTAGTAAAAACCTGAGAAATCCGTCCGTTTTCGTCATTTGTTATCGAATCGACTTAAAAGCCAGATCGTCACATTGGCCGATCTTCTCCCTGAAATGGTTGTACTTATCGTCTGCAAAGCTATGTCGCGTGTTGCCGTAGGCGGAAACAGGAAAAGCACCATAATAGAACACAGATGAAGCTTCTAAGTTGATGTAATAGCCAGTAAGAAGTAGACCAATTCAAGTTTTAGGTATCGATTATTGACTTTTTAGCTGGCTTTGGTGCCTTGGACATGAGCTACGACCTTAAGATTCTGCATGAAAGGAGGACTAGCAGCCGAGTTGCACGGGAGAATGTGAAAAGTGTTCATATGCAGTAAAAACCTGAGAAATCCGTCCGTTTTCGTCATTTGTTATCGAATCGACTTAAAGCCATATCGACACATTGGCCGCTCTTCTCTCTGAAACGGTTGTACTTATCGTCTGCAGAGATCTGTCGCCTGCTGCGGTATGCTGAGACACTACAAGCACCATAGTAGAACACAGATGAAGCTTCTAAGTTGATGTAATAGCCAGTAAGAGGTAGTACAATTCAAGTTATAGGTATTGAATATTGACCTTTTAGCTGGCTTTGTGCCTTGGACATGAGCTAGGACCTTAAGATTCTGCATGAAAGGAGGACTAGCAGCCGAGTTGCACGGGAGAATGTGAAAAGTGTTCATATGTAGTAAAAACCTGAGACATCCGTCCGTTTTCGTCATTTGTTATTGAATCGATGTAAAGCCAGATCGTCACATTGGCCGCTCTTCTCTCTGAAACGGTTGTACTTATCGTCTGCAAAACTATGTCGCATGCTGCGGTGTGCGGAGAAACTAAAAGCACCGTAGTAGAACACAGATGAAGCTTCTAAGTTGATGTAATAGCCAGTAAGAAGCAGTACAATTCAAGTTTTAGGTACTGATTTTTGACTTTTTAGCTGGCTTTGGTGCCTTGGACATGAGCTACGACCTTAAGATTCTGCATGGAAGGAGGACTAGCAGCCGAGTTGCACGGGAGAATGTGAAAAGTGTTCATATGTATTAAAATCCTGAGAAATCCGTCCGTTTTCGTCATTTGTTATCGATCGACTTAAAGCCAGATCGTCACTTTGGCCGCTCTTCTCTCTGAAACGGTTGTACTTATCGTCTGCAAAGCTATGTCGCGAACTGCGGTATTCGGAGACACTAAAAGCACCATAGTAGAACACAGATGAAGCTTCTAAAATGATGTAATAGCCAGTAACAAGTAGTACAATTCAAGTTTTAGGTATCGGTTATTGACTTTTTAGCTGGCTTTGGTGCCTTGGACATGAGCCAGGACCTTAAGATTCTGCATGAAAGGAGGACTAGCATCCGAGTTGCACGGGAGAATGTGAAAAGTGTTCATATGTAGTAAAAACCTGAGAAATCCGTTCGTTTTCGTCATTTGTTATCGAATCGACTTAAAAGCCAGATCGTCACATCGGCCGATCTTCTATCTGAAACGGTTGTACTTATCGTCTGCAAAGCTATGTCGCGTGTTGCCGTAGGCGGAAACAGGAAAAGCACCATAATAAAACACAGATGAAGCTTCTAAGTTGATGTAATAGCCAGTAAGAAGTAGTCATATTCAAGTTTTATGTATCGGTTATTGACTTTTTAGCTGGCTTTGGTGCCTTGGACATGAGCTAGGACCTTAAGATTCTGCATGAAAGGAGGACTAGCAGCCGAGTTGCACGGGAGAATTTGAAAAGTGTTCATATGTAGTAAAACACTGAGACATCCGTCCGTTTTCGTCATTTGTTATTGAATCGATGTAAAGCCAGATCGTCACATTGGCCGCTCTTCTCTCTGAAACCGTTGTACTTATCGTCTGCAAAGCTATGTCGCGTACTGCGGTATTCGGAGACACTAAAAGCACAATAGTAGAATACAGATCAAGCTTCTAAGTTGATGTAATAGCCAGTAAGAAGTAGTACAATTCAAGTTTTAGGTATTGAATATTGACCTTTTTGCTGGCTTTGGTGCCTTGGACATGTGCTAGGACCTTAAGATTCTGCATAAAAGGAGGACAAGCAGCCGAGTTGCACGGGAGAATGTGAAAAGTGTTCATATGTAGTAAAAACCTGAGAAATCCGTCAGTTTTCGTCATTTGATATCGAATCGTCTTAAAGCCAGATCGTCACATTGGCCGCTCTTCTCTCTGAAACGGTTGTACTTATCGTCTGCAAAACTATGTCGCGTGCTGCGGTATGCGGAGAAACTAAAAGCACCGTAGTAGAACACAGATGAAGCTTCTAAGTTGATGTAATAGCCAGTAAGAAGTAGTACAATTCAAGTTTTAGGTATTGATTATTGACTTTTTAGCTGGTTTTGGTGCCTTGGACATGAGCTAGGACCTTAATATTGTGCATGAAAGGAGGACTAGCAGCCGAGTTGCACGTCAGAATGTGAAAAGTGTTCATATGTAGTAAAAACCTTAGAAATCCGTCCGTTTTCGTCATTTGTTATCGAATCGACTTAAAGCCAGATCGTCACATTGGTCGCTCTTCTCTCTGAAACGGTTGTACTTGTCGTCTGCAAAGCTATGTCACGTGCTGCGGTATGCGGAGACACTAAAATCACCACAGTAGAACACAGATGAAGCTTCTAAGTTGATGTAATAGCCAGTAAGAAGTAGTACAATTCAAGTTTTAGGTATTGAATATTGACCTTTTTGCTGGATTTGGTGCCTTGGACATGTGCTAGGACCTTAAGATTCTGCATGAAAGGAGGACTAGCAGCTGAGTTGCACGGGAGAATGTGAAAATTGTTCATATGTAGTACAAACCTGAGAAATCCGTCCGTTTTCGTCATTTGTTATCGAATTGACTTAAAGCCAGATCGTCACATTGGCCGCTCTTCTCACTGAAACGGTTGTACTTATCGTCGGCAAAGCTATGTCGCGTGCTGCATTATGTGGAGACACTAAAAGCACCTTAATAGAACACAGATGAAGCTTCTAAGTTGATGTAATACCCAATAAGAAGTAGTACAATTCAAGTTTTAGGTATCGAATATTGACTTTTTAGCTGGCTTTGGTGCCTTGGACATGAGCTAGGACCTTAAGATTCTGCATGAAAGGAGGACTAGCAGCCGAGTAGCACGGGAGAGTGTGAAAAGTGTTCATATGTAGTAATAACCTGAGAAATCCGTCCTTTTTCGTCATTTGTTATCGAATCGACTTAAAGCCAGATCGTCATATTGGCCGCTCTTCTCTCTGAATAGGTTGTACTTTTCGTCTGCAAAGCTATGTCACGTGCTGCGGTATGTGGTGACACTAAAATCACCGAAGAAGAGCACAGATGAAGCTTCTAAGATGATGTAATATCCAGTAAGAAGTAGTACAATTCAAGTTTTAGGTATTGAATATTGACCTTTTAGCTGGCTTTTGTGCCTTGGACATGAGCTAGGACCTCAAGATTCTGCATGAAAGGAGGAATAGCAGCCGAGCTGCACGGGAGAATGTGAAAAGTGTTCATATGTAGTAAAAACCTGAGAAATCCGTCCGTTTTCGTCATTTGTTATCGAATTGACTTAAAGCCAGATCGTCACATTGGCCGCTCTTCTCACTGAAACGGTTGTACTTATCGTCTGCAAAGCTATGTCGCGTTCTGCGGTATGCTGACACACTAAAATCACCATAGTAGAACACAGATGAAGCTTCGAAGTTGATGTAATAGCCAGTAAGAAGTAGTACAATTCAAGTTTTAGATATCGTTATTGACTTTTTAGCTGGCTTTGGTGCCTTGGACATGATCTAGGACCTTAAGATTCTGAATGAAAGGAGGACTAGCAGCCGAGTTGCACGGGAGAATGTGAAAAGTGTTCATATGTAGTAAAAACCAGAGAAATCCGTCCGTTTTCGTCATTTGTTATCGAATCGACTTAAAGCCAGATCGTCACATTGGCCGCTCTTCTCTCTGAAACGGTTGTACTTATCGTCTGCAAAGCTATGTCGCGTACTGCGGTATTCGGAGACACTAAAAGCACCATAGTTGAACACAGATGAAGCTTATAAGATAATGTAATAACCAGTAAGAAGAAGTACAATTCAAGTTTTAGGTATCGGTTATTGACTTTTTAGCTGGCTTTTGTGCCTTGGACATGAGCTAGGACCTTAAGATTCTGCATGAAAGGAGGACTAGCAGCCGAGTTGCACGGGAGAATGTGAAAAGTGTTCATATGTAGTAAAAACCTGAGAATTCCGTCCGTTTTCGTCATTTGTTATCGAATCGACTTAAAGCCAGATCGTCAGATTGGCCGCTATTCTCTCTGAAACGGTTGTACTTATCGTCTGCAAAACTATGTCGCGTGCTGCGGGATGCTGAGACACTAAAAGCGCCATAGTAGACCACAGATCAAGCTTCTAAGTTGATGTAATAGCCAGTAAGAAGTAGTACAATTCAAGTTTTAGGTATTGAATATGGACCTTTTAGCTGGCTTTGGTGCCTTGGACATGAGCTAGGACCTTAAGATTCTGCATGAAAGGAGGACTAGCAGCCGAGTTGCACGGGAGAATGTGAAAAGTGTTCATATGTAGTAATAACCTGAGAAATCCGTCCTGTTTCGTCATTTTTTAGCGAATCGACTTATAGCCAGATCGTCACATTGGCCGCTCTTCTCTCTGAAACGGTTGTACTTATCGTCTGCAAAGCTATGTCACGTGCTGCGGTATGCGGAGACACTAAAATCACCACAGTAGAACACAGATGAAGCTTCTAAGTTGATGTAATATCCAGTAAGAAGTAGTACAATTCAAGTTTTAGGTATTGAATATTGACCTTTTTGCTGGCTTTGGTGCCTTGGACATGTGCTAGGACCTTAAGATTCTGCATAAAAGGAGGACAAGCAGCCGAGTTGCACGGGAGAATGTGAAAAGTGTTCATATGTAGTAAAAACCTGAGAAATCCGTCAGTTTTCGTCATTTGATATCGAATCGTCTTAAAGCCAGATCGTCACATTGGCCGCTCTTCTCTCTGAAACGGTTGTACTTATCGTCTGCAAAACTATGTCGCGTGCTGCGGTATGCGGAGAAACTAAAAGCACCGTAGTAGAACACAGATGAAGCTTCTAAGTTGATGTAATAGCCAGTAAGAAGTAGTACAATTCAAGTTTTAGGTATTGATTATTGACTTTTTAGCTGGTTTTGGTGCCTTGGACATGAGCTAGGACCTTAATATTGTGCATGAAAGGAGGACTAGCAGCCGAGTTGCACGTCAGAATGTGAAAAGTGTTCATATGTAGTAAAAACCTTAGAAATCCGTCCGTTTTCGTCATTTGTTATCGAATCGACTTAAAGCCAGATCGTCACATTGGTCGCTCTTCTCTCTGAAACGGTTGTACTTGTCGTCTGCAAAGCTATGTCACGTGCTGCGGTATGCGGAGACACTAAAATCACCACAGTAGAACACAGATGAAGCTTCTAAGTTGATGTAATAGCCAGTAAGAAGTAGTACAATTCAAGTTTTAGGTATTGAATATTGACCTTTTTGCTGGCTTTGGTGCCTTGGACATGTGCTAGGACCTTAAGATTCTGCATGAAAGGAGGACTAGCAGCTGAGTTGCACGGGAGAATGTGAAAATTGTTCATATGTAGTACAAACCTGAGAAATCCGTCCGTTTTCGTCATTTGTTATCGAATTGACTTAAAGCCAGATCGTCACATTGGCCGCTCTTCTCACTGAAACGGTTGTACTTATCGTCGGCAAAGCTATGTCGCGTGCTGCATTATGTGGAGACACTAAAAGCACCTTAATAGAACACAGATGAAGCTTCTAAGTTGATGTAATACCCAATAAGAAGTAGTACAATTCAAGTTTTAGGTATCGAATATTGACTTTTTAGCTGGCTTTGGTGCCTTGGACATGAGCTAGGACCTTAAGATTCTGCATGAAAGGAGGACTAGCAGCCGAGTAGCACGGGAGAGTGTGAAAAGTGTTCATATGTAGTAATAACCTGAGAAATCCGTCCTTTTTCGTCATTTGTTATCGAATCGACTTAAAGCCAGATCGTCATATTGGCCGCTCTTCTCTCTGAATAGGTTGTACTTTTCGTCTGCAAAGCTATGTCACGTGCTGCGGTATGTGGTGACACTAAAATCACCGAAGTAGAGCACAGATGAAGCTTCTAAGATGATGTAATATCCAGTAAGAAGTAGTACAATTCAAGTTTTAGGTATTGAATATTGACCTTTTAGCTGGCTTTTGTGCCTTGGACATGAGCTAGGACCTCAAGATTCTGCATGAAAGGAGGAATAGCAGCCGAGCTGCACGGGAGAATGTGAAAAGTGTTCATATGTAGTAAAAACCTGAGAAATCCGTCCGTTTTCGTCATTTGTTATCGAATTGACTTAAAGCCAGATCGTCACATTGGCCGCTCTTCTCACTGAAACGGTTGTACTTATCGTCTGCAAAGCTATGTCGCGTTCTGCGGTATGCTGACACACGAAAATCACCATAGTAGAACACAGATGAAGCTTCTAAGTTGATGTAATAGCCAGTAAGAAGTAGTACAATTCAAGTTTTAGATATCGTTATTGACTTTTTAGCTGGCTTTGGTGCCTTGGACATGATCTAGGACCTTAAGATTCTGAATGAAAGGAGGACTAGCAGCCGAGTTGCACGGGAGAATGTGAAAAGTGTTCATATGTAGTAAAAACCAGAGAAATCCGTCCGTTTTCGTCATTTGTTATCGAATCGACTTAAAGCCAGATCGTCACATTGGCCGCTCTTCTCTCTGAAACGGTTGTACTTATCGTCTGCAAAGCTATGTCGCGTACTGCGGTATTCGGAGACACTAAAAGCACCATAGTTGAACACAGATGAAGCTTATAAGATAATGTAATAACCAGTAAGAAGAAGTACAATTCAAGTTTTAGGTATCGGTTATTGACTTTTTAGCTGGCTTTTGTGCCTTGGACATGAGCTAGGACCTTAAGATTCTGCATGAAAGGAGGACTAGCAGCCGAGTTGCACGGGAGAATGTGAAAAGTGTTCATATGTAGTAATAACCTGAGAAATCCGTCCTGTTTCGTCATTTTTTAGCGAATCGACTTAAAGCCAGATCGTCACATTGGCCGCTCTTCTCTCTGAAACGGTTGTACTTATCGTCTGCAAAGCTATGTCACGTGCTGCGGTATGCGGAGACACTAAAATCACCACAGTAGAACACAGATGAAGCTTCTAAGTTGATGTAATATCCAGTAAGAAGTAGTACAATTCAAGTTTTAGGTATTGAATATTGACCTTTTTGCTGGCTTTGGTGCCTTGGACATGTGCTAGGACCTTAAGATTCTGCATAAAAGGAGGACAAGCAGCCGAGTTGCAAGGGAGAATGTGAAAAGTGTTCATATGTAGTAAAAACCTGAGAAATCCGTCAGTTTTCGTCATTTGATATCGAATCGTCTTAAAGCCAGATCGTCACATTGGCCGCTCTTCTCTCTGAAACGGTTGTACTTATCGTCTGCAAAACTATGTCGCGTGCTGCGGTATGCGGAGAAACTAAAAGCACCGTAGTAGAACACAGATGAAGCTTCTAAGTTGATGTAATAGCCAGTAAGAAGTAGTACAATTCAAGTTTTAGGTATTGATTATTGACTTTTTAGCTGGTTTTGGTGCCTTGGACATGAGCTAGGACCTTAATATTGTGCATGAAAGGAGGACTAGCAGCCGAGTTGCACGTCAGAATGTGAAAAGTGTTCATATGTAGTAAAAACCTTAGAAATCCGTCCGTTTTCGTCATTTGTTATCGAATCGACTTAAAGCCAGATCGTCACATTGGTCGCTCTTCTCTCTGAAACGGTTGTACTTGTCGTCTGCAAAGCTATGTCACGTGCTGCGGTATGCGGAGACACTAAAATCACCACAGTAGAACACAGATGAAGCTTCTAAGTTGATGTAATAGCCAGTAAGAAGTAGTACAATTCAAGTTTTAGGTATTGAATATTGACCTTTTTGCTGGCTTTGGTGCCTTGGACATGTGCTAGGACCTTAAGATTCTGCATGAAAGGAGGACTAGCAGCTGAGTTGCACGGGAGAATGTGAAAATTGTTCATATGTAGTACAAACCTGAGAAATCCGTCCGTTTTCGTCATTTGTTATCGAATTGACTTAAAGCCAGATCGTCACATTGGCCGCTCTTCTCACTGAAACGGTTGTACTTATCGTCGGCAAAGCTATGTCGCGTGCTGCATTATGTGGAGACACTAAAAGCACCTTAATAGAACACAGATGAAGCTTCTAAGTTGATGTAATACCCAATAAGAAGTAGTACAATTCAAGTTTTAGGTATCGAATATTGACTTTTTAGCTGGCTTTGGTGCCTTGGACATGAGCTAGGACCTTAAGATTCTGCATGAAAGGAGGACTAGCAGCCGAGTAGCACGGGAGAGTGTGAAAAGTGTTCATATGTAGTAATAACCTGAGAAATCCGTCCTTTTTCGTCATTTGTTATCGAATCGACTTAAAGCCAGATCGTCATATTGGCCGCTCTTCTCTCTGAATAGGTTGTACTTTTCGTCTGCAAAGCTATGTCACGTGCTGCGGTATGTGGTGACACTAAAATCACCGAAGTAGAGCACAGATGAAGCTTCTAAGATGATGTAATATCCAGTAAGAAGTAGTACAATTCAAGTTTTAGGTATTGAATATTGACCTTTTAGCTGGCTTTTGTGCCTTGGACATGAGCTAGGACCTCAAGATTCTGCATGAAAGGAGGAATAGCAGCCGAGCTGCACGGGAGAATGTGAAAAGTGTTCATATGTAGTAAAAACCTGAGAAATCCGTCCGTTTTCGTCATTTGTTATCGAATTGACTTAAAGCCAGATCGTCACATTGGCCGCTCTTCTCACTGAAACGGTTGTACTTATCGTCTGCAAAGCTATGTCGCGTTCTGCGGTATGCTGACACACTAAAATCACCATAGTAGAACACAGATGAAGCTTCGAAGTTGATGTAATAGCCAGTAAGAAGTAGTACAATTCAAGTTTTAGGTATTGAATATTGACCTTTTAGCTGACTTTTGTGCCTTGGACATGAGCTAGGACCTCAAGATTCTGCATGAAAGGAGGACTAGCAGCCGAGCTGCACGGGAGAATGTGAAAAGTGTTCATATGTAGTAAAAACCTGAGAAATCCGTCCGATTTCGTCATTTGTTATCGAATCGACTTAAAGCCAGATCGTCGGATTGGCCGCTCTTCTCTCTGAAACGGTTGTACTTATCGTCTGCAAAACTATGTCGCGTGCTGCGGTATGCGGAGAAACTAAAAGCAACGTAGTAGAACACAGATGAAGCTCCTAACATGATGTAATAGCCAGTAAGAAGTAGTACAATTCAAGTTTTAGGTATCGGATATTGACTTTTTAGCTGGCTTTGGTGCCTTGGACATGAGCTAGGACCTTAAGATTCTGCATGAAAGGAGGACTAGCAGCCGAGTAGCACGGGAGAATGTGAAAAGTGTTCATATGTAGTAATAACCTGAGTAATCCGTCCTTTTTCGTCATTTGTTATCCAATCGACTTAAAGCCAGATCGTCACATTGGCCGCTCTTCTCTCTGAAACGGTTGTACTTATCGTCTGCAAAGCTATGTCGCGTGCTGCGGTATGTGGAGACACTAAACGCACCTTAATAGAACACAGATGAAGCTTCTAAGTTGATGTAATATCCAGTAAGAAGTAGTACAATTCAAGTTTTAGGTATCGATTATTGACTTTTCAGCTGGCTTTGGTGCATTGGACATGAGCTAGGACCTTAAGATTCTGCATGAAAGGTGGACTAGCAGCCGAGTTCCACGGGAGAATGTGAAAAGTGTTTATATGTAGTAAAAACCAGAGAAATCCGTCCGTTTTCGTCATTTGTTATCGAATCGACTTAAAGCCAGATCGTCACATTGGCCGCTCTTCTCTCTGAAACGATTGTACTTACCGTCTGCAAAGCTATGTCGCGTGCTGCGGTATGCGGAGACACAAAAATCACCATAGTAGAACACAGATGAAGCTTCTAAGTTGATGCAATAGCCAGTAAGACGTAGAACAATTCAAGTTTTAGGTATCGATTATTGACTTTTTAGCTGGCTTCGGTACCTTGGACATGAGCTAGGACCTTAAGATTCTGCATGAAAGGAGGACTAGCAGCCGAGTTGCACGTCAGAATGTGAAAAGTGTTCATATGTAGTAAAAACCTGAGAAATCCGTCCGTTTTCGTCATTTGTTCTCGAATCGACTTAAAGCCAGATCGTCACATTGGCCGCTCTTCTCACTGAAACGGTTGTACTTATCGTCTGCAAAGCTATGTCGCGTGCTGCGGTATGCTGACACACTAAAATCACCATAGTAGAACACAGATGAAGCTTCGAAGTTGATGTAATAGCCAGTAAGAAGTAGTACAATTCAAGTTTTAGGTATTGAATATTGACCTTTTAGCTGGCTTTTGTGCCTTGGACATGAGCTAGGACCTCAAGATTCTGCATGAAAGGAGGACTAGCAGCCGAGCTGCACGGGAGAATGTGAAAAGTGATCATATGTAGTAAAAACCTGAGAAATCCGTCCGTTTTCGTCATTTGTTATCGAATCGACTTAAAGCCAGATCGTCGGATTGGCCGCTCTTCTCTCTGAAACGGTTGTACTTATCGTCTGCAAAACTATGTCGCGTGCTGCGGTATGCGGAGAAACTAAAAGCAACGTAGTAGAACACAGATGAAGCTTCTAAGATGATGTAATAGCCAGTAAGAAGTAGTACAATTCAAGTTTTACATATTGATTATTGACTTTTTAGCTGGCTTTGTTGCGTTGGACATGAGCTAGGACCTTAAGATTCTGCATGAAAGGAGGACTAGCAGCCGAGTTGCACGGGAGAATGTGAAAAGTGTTCATATGTAGTAAAAACCTGAGAAATCCGTCCGTTTTCGTCATTTGTTATCGAATCGACTTAAAGCCACATCGTCACATTGGCCGCTCTTCTCTCTGAAACGGTTGTACTTATCGTCTGCAAAGCTATGTCGCGTACTGCGGTATTCGGAAACACTAAAAGCACCATAGTAGAAACACAGATGAAGCTCCTAACATGATGTAATAGCCAGTAAGAAGTAGTACAATTCAAGTTTTAGGTATCGGTTATTGACTTTTTAGCTGGCTTTGGTGCCTTGGACATGAGCTAGGACCTTAAGATTCTGCATGAAAGGAGTACTAGCAGCCGAGTAGCACGGGAGAATGTGAAAAGTGTTCATATGTAGTAATAACCTGAGAAATCCGTCCTTTTTCGTCATTTGTTATCCAATCGACTTAAAGCCAGATCGTCACATTGGCCGCTCATCTCTCTGAAACGGTTGTACTTACCGTCTGCAAAGCTATGTCGCGTGCTGCGGTATGCGGAGACACTAAAATCACCATAGTAGAACACAGATGAAGCTTCTAAGTTGATGCAATAGCCAGTAAGAAGTAGAACAATTCAAGTTTTAGGTATCGATTATTGACTTTTTAGCTGGCTTCGGTACCTTGGACATGAGCTGTTACCTTAAGATTCTGCATGAAAGGAGGACTAGCAGCCGAGTTGCACGTCAGAATGTGAGAAGTGTTCATATGCAGTAAAAACCTGAGAAATCCGTCCGTTTTCGTCATTTGTTATCGAATCGACTTAATGCCAGATGGTCACATTGGCCGCTCTTCTCTCTGAAACGTTTGTACATATCGTCTGCAAAGCTATGTCGCGTGCAGCGGTATGTGGAGACACTAAAATCACCATAGTAGAACACAGATGAAGCATCTAAGTTGATGTAATACCCAGTAAGAAGTAGTACAATTCAAGTTTTAGGAACCGATTATTGACTTATTAGCTGGCTTTGGTGCCTTGGACATGAGCTAGGACTTTAAGATTCTGCATGTAAGGAGGACTAGCAACCGAGTTGCACGGGAGAATATGAAAAGTGTTCATATGTAGTAAAAACCTGAGAAATCTGTCCGTTTTCGTCATTTGTTATCGAATCGACTTAAAGCCAGATCGTCACATTGGCCGCTCTTCTCTCTGAAACGGTTGTACTTATCGTCTGCAAAGCTATGTCGCGTGCTGCGGGATGCTGAGACACTAAAAGCACCATAGTAGACCACAGATCAAGCTTCTAAGTTGATGTAATAGCCAGTAGGAAGTAGTACAATTCAAGTTTTAGGTATTGAATATGGACCTTTTAGCTGGCTTTGGTGCCTTTTACATGAGCTAGGACCTTAAGATTCTGCATGAAAGGAGGACTAGCAGCCGAGTTGCAGGGGAGAATGTGAAATAGTGTTCATATGTAGTAAAAACCTGAGAAATCCTTCCGTTTTCGTCATTTGTTATCGAATCGACTTAAAGCCAGATCGTCACATTGGCCGTTCTGCTCTCGGAAACGCTTGTACTTATCGTCTGCAAAGCTATGTCGCGTGTTGCCGTAGGCGGAAAAAGGAAAAGCATCATAGTAGAACACAGATGAATCTTCTAAGTTGATGTAATAGCCAGTAAGAAGTAGTCCAATTCAAGATTTAGGTATCGATTATTGACTTTTTAGCTGGCTTTCGTGCCTTGGACAGGAGCTAGGACTTTTAGATTCTGCATAAAAGGAGGACTAGCAGCCCAGTTGCACGGGAGAATGTGAAGAGTGTTCATATGTAGTAAAAACCTGAGAAATCCGTCCGTTTTCGTCATTTGTTATCGAATCGACTTAAAGCCAGATCGTCACATTGGCCGCTTTTCTCTCTGAAACGGTTGTACTTATCGTCTGCAAAGCTATGTCGCGTGCTGCGGTATGGGGAGACACTAAAAGCACCATAGTAGAACACAGATGAAGCTTCTAAGTTGATGTAATACCCAGTAAGAAGTAGTACAATTCAAGTTTAAGTTATCGATTATTGACTTTTTAGCTGGCTTTGGTCCCTTGGACATGAGCTATGACCTTACCATTCTTCATGAATGGAGGACTAGCAGCCGAGTTGCACGGGAGAATGTGAAAAGTGTTCATATGTAGTAAAAACCTTAGAAATCCGTCCGTTTTCGTCATTTGTTATCGAATCGACTTAAAGCCAGATCGTCACATTGGCCGCTCTTCTCTCTGAAACGGTTGTACTGATCGTCTGCAAAGCTATGTCACGTGCTGCGGTATGCGGAGACACTAAAATCACCACAGTAGAACACAGATGAAGCTTCTAAGTTGATGTAATATCCAGTAAGAAGTAGTACAATTCAAGTTTTAGGTATCGATTATTGACTTTTTAGCTGACTTTGGTGCATTGGACATGAGCTAGGACCTTAATATTCTGCATGAAAGGTGGACTAGCAGCCGAGTTGCACGGGAGAATGTGAAAACTGTTCAAATCTAGTAAAAACCTGAGAAATCCGTCCGTTTTCGTCATTTGTTATCGAATCGACTTAAAGCCAGATCGTCACATTGGCCGCTCTTCTCTCTGAAACGGTTGTACTTATCGTCTGCAAAGCTATGTCACGTGCTGCGGTATGCGGAGACACTAAAATCACCACAGTAGAACACAGATGAAGCTTCTAAGTTGATGTAATATCCAGTAAGAAGTAGTACAATTCAAGTTTTAGGTAACGATTATTGACTTTTTAGCTGGCTTTGGTGCCTTGGACATGAGCTAGGACCTTAAGATTCTGCATGAAAGGAGGACTTGCAACCGAGTTGCACGGGAGAATGTGAAAAGTGTTCATATGTAGTAAAAACCTTAGAAATCCGTCCGTTTTCGTCATTTGTTATCGAATCGACTTAAAGCCAGATCGTCACATTGGCCGCTCTTCTCTCTGAAACGGTTGTACTTATCGTCTGCAAAGCTATGTCGCGTGCTGCGGTATGCTGAGACACTAAAAGCACCATAGTAGAACACTGATCAAGCTTCTAAGTTGATGTAATAGCCAGTAAGAAGTAGTAAAATTCAAGTATAAGGTACTGAATATTGAATTTTTAGCCGGCTTTGGTGCCTTGGACATGAGCTAGGACCTTAATATTCTGCATGAAAGGAGGACTAGCAGCCGAATAGCACGGGAGAATGTGAAAACTGTTGAAATGTAGTAAAAACCTGACAAATCCGTCCGTTTTCGTCATTTGTTATCGAATCGACTTAAAGCCAGATCGTCACATTGGCCGCTCTTCTCTCTGAAACGGTTGTACTTATCGTCTGCAAAGCTATGTCGCGTGCTGCGGTATGCTGAGACACTAAAAGCACCATAGTAGAACACTGATCAAGCTTCTAAGTTGATGTAATAGCCAGTAAGAAGTAGTAAAATTCAAGTATAAGGTACTGAATATTGAATTTTTAGCCGGCTTTGGTGCCTTGGACATGAGCTAGGACCTTAATATTCTGCATGAAAGGAGGACTAGCAGCCGAATTGCACGGGAGAATGTGAAAACTGTTGAAATGTAGTAAAAACCTGAGAAATCCGTCCGTTTTCGTCATTTGTTATCGAATCGACTTAAAGCCAGATCGTCACATTGGCCGCTCTTCTCTTTGAAACGGATGTACTTATCGTCTGCAAAGCTATGTCGCGTGCTGCGGTATGCGGAGACACTAAAATCGCCACAGTAGAACACAGATGAAGATTCTAAGTTGATGTAATATCCAGTAAGAAGTAGTACAATTCAAGTTTAAGGTATCGATTATTGACTTTTTAGCTGGCTTTGGTGCATTGGACATGAGCTAGGACCTTAATATTCTGCATGAAAGGTGAACTAGCAGCCGAGTTGCACGGGAGAATGTGAAAATTGTTCATATGTAGCAAAAACCTGAGAAATCCGTCCGTTTTCGTCATTTGTTATCGAATCGACTTAAAGCCAGATCGTCACATTGGCCGCTCTTCTCTCTGAAACGGTTGTACTTATCGTCTGCAAAACTATGTCGCGTACTGCGGTATTCGGAGACACTAAAAGCACCATAGTAGAACACAGATGAAGCTTCTAAGATGATGTAATAGCCAGTAAGAAGAAGTACAATTCAAGTTTTAGGTATCGGTTATTGACTTTTTAGCTGGCTTTGGTGCCTTGGACATGAGCTAGGACCTTAAGATTCTGCATGAAAGGAGGACTAGCAGCCGAGTTGCACGGGAGAATGTGAAAAGTGTTCATATGTAGTACAAACCTGAGAAATCCGTCCGTTTCGTCATTTGTTATCGAATCGACTTAAAGCCAGATCGTCACATTGGCCGCTCTTCTCTCTGAAACGGTGGTACTTATCGTCTGCAAAGCTATGTCGCGTGTTGCCGTTGGCGGAAACAGGAAGGGCACCATAATAGAACACAGATGAAGCTTCTAAGTTGATGTAATATCCAGTAAGAAGTAGTACAATTCAAGTTTTAGGTATCGATTATTGACTTTTTAGCTGGCTTTGGTGCATTGGACATGAGCTAGGACCTTAATATTCTGCATGAAAGGTGGACTAGCAGCCGAGTTGCACGGGAGAATGTGAAAACTGTTCAAATCTAGTAAAAACCTGAGAAATCCGTCCGTTTTCGTCATTTGTTATCGAATCGACTTAAAGCCAGATCGTCACATTGGCCGCTCTTCTCTCTGAAACGGTTGTACTTATCGTCTGCAAAGCTATGTCACGTGCTGCGGTATGCGGAGACACTAAAATCACCACACTAGAACACAGATGAAGCTTCTAAGTTGATGTAATATCCAGTAAGAAGTAGTACAATTCAAGTTTTAGGTATCGATTATTGACTTTTTAGCTGGCTTTGGTGCCTTGGACATGAGCTAGGACCTTAAGATTCTGCATGAAAGGAGGACTTGCAACCGAGTTGCACGGGAGAATGTGAAAAGTGTTCATATGTAGTAAAAACCTTAGAAATCCGTCCGTTTTCGTCATTTGTTATCGAATCGACTTAAAGCCAGATCGTCACATTGGCCGCTCTTCTCTCTGAAACGGTTGTACTTATCGTCTGCAAAGCTATGTCGCGTGCTGCGGTATGCTGAGACACTAAAAGCACCATAGTAGAACACTGATCAAGCTTCTAAGTTGATGTAATAGCCAGTAAGAAGTGGTAAAATTCAAGTATAAGGTACTGAATATTGAATTTTTAGCCGGCTTTGGTGCCTTGGACATGAGCTAGAACCTTAATATTCTGCATGAAAGGAGGACTAGCAGCCGAATTGCACGGAAGAATGTGAAAACTGTTGAAATGTAGTAAAAACCTGACAAATCCGTCCGTTTTCGTCATTTCTTATCGAATCGACTTAAAGCCAGATCGTCACATTGGCCGCTCTTCTCTTTGAAACGGATGTACTTATCGTCTTCAAAGCTATGTCGCGTGCTGCGGTATGCGGAGACACTAAAATCGCCACAGTATAACACAGATGAAGATTCTAAGTTGATGTAATATCCAGTAAGAAGTAGTACAATTCAAGTTTAAGGTATCGATTATTGACTTTTTAGCTGGCTTTGGTGCATTGGACATGAGCTAGGACCTTAATATTCTGCATGAAAGGTGGACTAGCAGCCGAGTTGCACGGGAGAATGTGAAAAGTGTTCATATGTAGCAAAAACCTGAGAAATCCGTCCGTTTTCGTCATTTGTTATCGAATCGACTTAAAGCCAGATCGTCACATTGGCCGCTCTTCTCTCTGAAACGGTTGTACTTATCGTCTGCAAAACTATGTCGCGTACTGCGGTATTCGGAGACACTAAAAGCACCATAGTAGAACACAGATGAAGCTTCTAAGATGATGTAATAGCCAGTAAGAAGAAGTACAATTCAAGTTCTAGGTATCGGTTATTGACTTTTTAGCTGGCTTTGGTGCCTTGGACATGAGCTAGGACCTTAAGATTCTGCATGAAAGGAGGACTAGCAGCCGAGTTGCACGGGAGAATGTGAAAAGTGTTCATATGTAGTACAAACCTGAGAAATCCGTCCGTTTCGTCATTTGTTATCGAATCGACTTAAAGCCAGATCGTCACATTGGCCGCTCTTCTCTCTGAAACGGTGGTACTTATCGTCTGCAAAGCTATGTCGCGTGTTGCCGTAGGCGGAAACAGGAAAAGCACCATAATAGAACACAGATGAAGCTTCTAAGTTGATGTAATATCCAGTAAGAAGTAGTACAATTCAAGTTTTAGGTATCGATTATTGACTTTTTAGCTGGCTTTGGTGCATTGGACATGAGCTAGGACCTTAATATTCTGCATGAAAGGTGGACTAGCAGCCGAGTTGCACGGGAGAATGTGAAAACTGTTCAAATCTAGTAAAAACCTGAGAAATCCGTCCGTTTTCGTCATTTGTTATCGAATGGACTTAAAGCCAGATCGTCACATTGGCCGCTCTTCTCTCTGAAACGGTTGTACTTATCGTCTGCAAAGCTATGTCACGTGCTGCGGTATGCGGAGACACTAAAATCACCACACTAGAACACAGATGAAGCTTCTAAGTTGATGTAATATCCAGTAAGAAGTAGTACAATTCAAGTTTTAGGTATCGATTGTTGACTTTTTAGCTGGCTTTGGTGCCTTGGACATGAGCTAGGACCTTACGATTCTGCATGAAAGGAGGACTTGCAACCGAGTTATACGGGAGAATGTGAAAAGTGTTCATATGTAGTAAAAACCTTAGAAATCCGTCCGTTTTCGTCATTTGTTATCGAATCGACTTAAAGCCAGATCGTCACATTGGCCGCTCTTCTCTCTGAAACGGTGGTACTTATCGTCTGCAAAGCTATGTCGCGTGTTTCCGTAGGCGGAAACAGGAAAAGCACCATAATAGAACACAGATGAAGCTTCTAAGTTGATGTAATATCCAGTAAGAAGTAGTACAATTCAAGTTTTAGGTATCGATTATTGACTTTTTAGCTGGCTTTGGTGCCTTGGACATGAGCTAGGACTTTAAGATTCTGCATAATAGGAGGAGTAGCAGCCGAGTTGCACGGGAGAATGTGAAAAGTGTTCATATGTAGTAATAACCTGAGAAATCCGTCCTTTTTCGTCATTTGTTATCGAATCGACTTAAAGCCAGATCGTCACATTGGCAGCTCCTCTCTCTGAAATGGTTGTACTTATCGTCTGCAAAACTATGTCGCGTGCTGCGGTATGCGGAGAAACTAAAAGCACCGTAGTAGAACACAGGTGAAGCTTCTAAGTTGATGTAATAGCCAGTAAGAAGTAGTAGAATTCAAGTTTTAGGTATTGATTATTGACTTTTTAGCTGGCTTTGGTGCCTTGGACATGAGCTAGGACCTTAAGATTCTGCATGAAAGGAGGGCTAGCAGCCGAGTTGCACGGGAGAATGTGAAAAGTGTTCATATGTAGTACAAACCTGAGAAATCCGTCCGTTTTCGTCATTTGTTATCGAATCGACTTAAAGCCAGATCGTCACATTGGCCGCTCTTCTCTCTGAAACGGTTGTACTTATCGTCTGCAAAGCCATGTCGCGTACTGCGGTATTCGGAGACACTAAAAGCACGATAGTAGAACACAGATGAAGCTTCTAAGATGATGTAATTGCCAGTAAGAAGAAGTACAATTCAAGTTTTAGGTATCGGTTATTGACTTTTTACCCTTCTTTGGTGCCGTGGACACGAGCTAGGAACTTAAGATTTTGCATGAAGGAGGACTAGCAGCCGAGTTGCACGGGAGAATGTGAAAAGTGTTCATATGTAGTAAAACCTGAGAAATACGTCCGTTTTCGTCATTTGTTATCGAATCGACTTAAAGCCAGATCGTCACATTGGCCGCTCTTCTCTCTGAAACGGTTGTACTTATTGTCTGCAAAGCTATGTCGCGTGCTGCGGTATGCTGACACACTAAAATCACCATAGTAGAACACAGATGAAGCTTCGGAGTTCATGTAATAGCCAGTAAGAAGTAGTACAATTCAAGTTTTAGGTATTGAATATTGACCTTTAAGCTGGCTTTTGTGCCTTGGACATGAGCTAGGACCTCAAGATTCTGCATGAAAGGAGGACTAGCAGCCGAGCTGCACGGGAGAATGTGAAAAGTGTTCATATGTAGTAAAAACCTGAGAAATCCGTCCGTTTTCGTCATTTGTTATCGAATTGACTTAAAGCCAGATCGTCACATTGGCCGCTCCTCTCACTGAAACGGTTGTACTTATCGTCGGCAAAGCTATGTCGCGTGCTGCGGTATGTGGTGACACTAAAATCACCGCAGTAGAGCACAGATGAAGCTTCTAAGATGATGTAATATCCAGTAAGAAGTAGTACAATTCAAGTTTTAGGTATCGATTATTGACTTTTCAACTGGCTTTGGTGCATTGGACATGAGTTAGGACCTTAAGATTCTGCATGAAAGGTGGACTAGCAGCCGAGTTCCACGGGAGAATGTGAAAAGTGTTCATATGTAGTAAAAACCTGAGAAATCCGCCCGTTTTCGTCATTTGTTATCGAATCGACTTAAAGCCACATCGTCACATTGGCCGCTCTTCGCTCTGAAACGGTTGTACTTATCGTCTGCAAAACTATGTCGCGTGCTGCGGCATGCTGTGACACTAAAAGCACCATAGTAGAACACAGATCAAGCTTCTACGTTGATGTAATAGCCAGTAAGAAGTGGTAAAATTCAAGTATAAGGTACTGAATATTGAATTTTTAGCCGGCTTTGGTGCCTTGGACATGAGCTAGAACCTTAATATTCTGCATGAAAGGAGGACTAGCAGCCGAATTGCACGGAAGAATGTGAAAACTGTTGAAATGTAGTAAAAACCTGACAAATCCGTCCGTTTTCGTCATTTCTTATCGAATCGACTTAAAGCCAGATCGTCACATTGGCCGCTCTTCTCTTTGAAACGGATGTACTTATCGTCTTCAAAGCTATGTCGCGTGCTGCGGTATGCGGAGACACTAAAATCGCCACAGTATAACACAGATGAAGATTCTAAGTTGATGTAATATCCAGTAAGAAGTAGTACAATTCAAGTTTAAGGTATCGATTATTGACTTTTTAGCTGGCTTTGGTGCATTGGACATGAGCTAGGACCTTAATATTCTGCATGAAAGGTGGACTAGCAGCCGAGTTGCACGGGAGAATGTGAAAAGTGTTCATATGTAGCAAAAACCTGAGAAATCCGTCCGTTTTCGTCATTTGTTATCGAATCGACTTAAAGCCAGATCGTCACATTGGCCGCTCTTCTCTCTGAAACGGTTGTACTTATCGTCTGCAAAACTACGTCGCGTACTGCGGTATTCGGAGACACTAAAAGCACCATAGTAGAACACAGATGAAGCTTCTAAGATGATGTAATAGCCAGTAAGAAGAAGTACAATTCAAGTTTTAGGTATCGGTTATTGACTTTTTAGCTGGCTTTGGTGCCTTGGACATGAGCTAGGACCTTAAGATTCTGCATGAAAGGAGGACTAGCAGCCGAGTTGCACGGGAGAATGTGAAAAGTGTTCATATGTAGTACAAACCTGAGAAATCCGTCCGTTTCGTCATTTGTTATCGAATCGACTTAAAGCCAGATCGTCACATTGGCCGCTCTTCTCTCTGAAACGGTGGTACTTATCGTCTGCAAAGCTATGTCGCGTGTTGCCGTAGGCGGAAACAGGAAAAGCACCATAATAGAACACAGATGAAGCTTCTAAGTTGGTGTAATATCCAGTAAGAAGTAGTACAATTCAAGTTTTAGGTATCGATTATTGACTTTTTAGCTGGCTTTGGTGCATTGGACATGAGCTAGGACCTTAATATTCTGCATGAAAGGTGGACTAGCAGCCGAGTTGCACGGGAGAATGTGAAAACTGTTCAAATCTAGTAAAAACCTGAGAAATCCGTCCGTTTTCGTCATTTGTTATCGAATGGACTTAAAGCCAGATCGTCACATTGGCCGCTCTTCTCTCTGAAACGGTTGTACTTATCGTCTGCAAAGCTATGTCACGTGCTGCGGTATGCGGAGACACTAAAATCACCACACTAGAACACAGATGAAGCTTCTAAGTTGATGTAATATCCAGTAAGAAGTAGTACAATTCAAGTTTTAGGTATCGATTGTTGACTTTTTAGCTGGCTTTGGTGCCTTGGACATGAGCTAGGACCTTAAGATTCTGCATGAAAGGAGGACTTGCAACCGAGTTGCACGGGAGAATGTGAAAAGTGTTCATATGTAGTAAAAACCTTAGAAATCCGTCCGTTTTCGTCATTTGTTATCGAATCGACTTAAAGCCAGATCGTCACATTGGCCGCTCTTCTCTCTGAAACGGTGGTACTTATCGTCTGCAAAGCTATGTCGCGTGTTGCCGTAGGCGGAAACAGGAAAAGCACCATAATAGAACACAGATGAAGCTTCTAAGTTGATGTAATATCCAGTAAGAAGTAGTACAATTCAAGTTTTAGGTATCGATTATTGACTTTTTAGCTGGCTTTGGTGCCTTGGACATGAGCTAGGACTTTAAGATTCTGCATAATAGGAGGAGTAGCAGCCGAGTTGCACGGGAGAATGTGAAAAGTGTTCATATGTAGTAATAACCTGAGAAATCCGTCCTTTTTCGTCATTAGTTATCGAATCGACTTAAAGCCAGATCGTCACATTGGCAGCTCCTCTCTCTGAAATGGTTGTACTTATCGTCTGCAAAACTATGTCGCGTGCTGCGGTATGCGGAGAAACTAAAAGCACCGTAGTAGAACACAGGTGAAGCTTCTAAGTTGATGTAATAGCCAGTAAGAAGTAGTAGAATTCAAGTTTTAGGTATTGATTATTGACTTTTTAGCTGGCTTTGGTGCCTTGGACATGAGCTAGGACCTTAAGATTCTGCATGAAAGGAGGGCTAGCAGCCGAGTTGCACGGGAGAATGTGAAAAGTGTTCATATGTAGTACAAACCTGAGAAATCCGTCCGTTTTCGTCATTTGTTATCGAATCGACTTAAAGCCAGATCGTCACATTGGCCGCTCTTCTCTCTGAAACGTTTGTACTTATCGTCTGCAAAGCCATGTCGCGTACTGCGGTATTCGGAGACACTAAAAGCACGATAGTAGAACACAGATGAAGCTTCTAAGATGATGTAATTGCCAGTAAGAAGAAGTACAATTCAAGTTTTAGGTATCGGTTATTGACTTTTTACCCTTCTTTGGTGCCGTGGACACGAGCTAGGAACTTAAGATTTTGCATGAAGGAGGACTAGCAGCCGAGTTGCACGGGAGAATGTGAAAAGTGTTCATATGTAGTAAAACCTGAGAAATACGTCCGTTTTCGTCATTTGTTATCGAATCGACTTAAAGCCAGATCGTCACATTGGCCGCTCTTCTCTCTGAAACGGTTGTACTTATTGTCTGCAAAGCTATGTCGCGTGCTGCGGTATGCTGACACACTAAAATCACCATAGTAGAACACAGATGAAGCTTCGGAGTTTATGTAATAGCCAGTAAGAAGTAGTACAATTCAAGTTTTAGGTATTGAATATTGACCTTTAAGCTGGCTTTTGTGCCTTGGACATGAGCTAGGACCTCAAGATTCTGCATGAAAGGAGGACTAGCAGCCGAGCTGCACGGGAGAATGTGAAAAGTGTTCATATGTAGTAAAAACCTGAGAAATCCGTCCGTTTTCGTCATTTGTTATCGAATTGACTTAAAGCCAGATCGTCACATTGGCCGCTCTTCTCACTGAAACGGTTGTACTTATCGTCGGCAAAGCTATGTCGCGTGCTGCGGTATGTGGTGACACTAAAATCACCGCAGTAGAGCACAGATGAAGCTTCTAAGATGATGTAATATCCAGTAAGAAGTAGTACAATTCAAGTTTTAGGTATCGATTATTGACTTTTCAGCTGGCTTTGGTGCATTGGACATGAGTTAGGACCTTAAGATTCTGCATGAAAGGTGGACTAGCAGCCGAGTTCCACGGGAGAATGTGAAAAGTGTTCATATGTAGTAAAAACCTGAGAAATCCGCCCGTTTTCGTCATTTGTTATCGAATCGACTTAAAGCCACATCGTCACATTGGCCGCTCTTCGCTCTGAAACGGTTGTACTTATCGTCTGCAAAGCTATGTCGCGTACTGCGGTATTCGGAAACACTAAAAGCACCATAGTAGAACGCAGATGAAGCTCCTAACATGATTTAATAGCCAGTAAGAAGTAGTACAATTCAAGTTTTAGGTATCGGTTATTGACTTTTTAGCTGGCTTTGGTGCCTTGGACATGAGCTAGGACCTTAAGATTCTGCATGAAAGGAGGACTAGCAGCCGAGTAGCACGGGAGAATGTGAAAAGTGTTCATATGTAGTAATAACCTGAGAAATCCGTCCTTTTTCGTCATTTGTTATCCAATCGACTTAAAGCCAGATCGTCACATTGGCCGCTCTTCTCTCTGAAACGGTTGTACTTATCGGCTGCAAAGCTATGTCGCGTGCTGCGGTATGTGGAGACACTAAAAGCACCTTAATAGAACACAGATGAAGCTTCTAAGTTGATGTAATACCCAATAAGAAGTAGTACAATTCAAGTTTTAGGTATCGAATATTGACTTTTTAGCTGGCTTTGGTGCCTTGGACATGAGCTAGGACCTTAAGATTCTGCATGAAAGGAGGACTAGCAGCCGAGTTGCACGGGAGAATGTGAAAAGTGTTCATATGTAGTAATAACCTGAGAAATCCGTCCTTTTTCGTCATTTGTTATCGAATCGACTTAAAGCCAGATCGTCAGATTGGCCGCTCTTATCTCTGAAACGGTTGTACTTATCGTCTGCAAAGCTATGTCACGTGCTGCGGTATGTGGTGACACTAAAATCACCGCAGTAGAACACAGATGAAGCTTCTAAGATGATGTAATATCCAGTAAGAAGTAGTACAATTCAAGTTTTAGGTATCGATTATTGACTTTTCAGCTGGCTTTGGTGCATTGGACATGAGCTAGGACCTTAAGATTCTGCATGAAATGTGGACTAGCAGCCGAGTTTCACGGGAGAATGTGAAAAGTGTTCATATGTAGTAAAAACCTGAGAAATCCGTCCGTTTTCGTCATTTGTTAAAGAATCGACTTAAAGCCAGATCGTCACATTGGCCGCTCTTCTCTCTGAAACGGTTGTACTTACCGTCTGCAAAGCTATTTCGCGTGCTGCGGTATGCGGAGACACTAAAATCACCATAGTAGAACACAGATGAAGCTTCTAAGTTGATGCAATAGCCAGTAAGAAGTAGAACAATTCAAGTTTTAGGTATCGATTATTGACTTTTTAGCTGGCTTCGGTGCCTTGGACATGAGCTAGGACCTTAAGATTCTGCATGAAAGGAGGACTAGCAGCCGAGTTGCACGTCAGAATGTGAAAAGTGTTCATATGTAGTAAAAACCTGAGAAATCCGTCCGTTTTCGTCATTTGTTATCGAATCGACTTATAGCCAGATGGTCACATTGGCCGCTCTTCTCTCTGAAACGTTTGTACATATCGTCTGCAAAGCTATGTCGCGTTCAGCGGTATGTGGAGATACTAAAATCACCATAGTAGAACACAGATGAAGCATCTAAGTTGATGTAATAGCCAGTAAGAAGTAGTACAATTCAAGTTTTAGGAATCGATTATTGACTTTTTAGCTGGCTTTGGTGCCTTGGACATGAGCTAGGACTTTAAGATTCTGCATGTAAGGAGGACTAGCAACCGAGTTGCACGGGAGAATATGAAAAGTGTTCATATGTAGTAAAAACCTGAGAAATCTGTCCGTTTTCGTCATTTGTTATCGAATCGACTTAAAGCCAGATCGTCACATTGGCCGCTCTTCTCTCTGAAACGGTTGTACTTATCGTCTGCAAAGCTATGTCGCGTGCTGCGGCATGCTGAGACACTAAAAGCACCATAGTAGACCACAGATCAAGCTTCTAAGTTGATGTAATAGCCAGTAAGAAGTAGTACAATTCAAGTTTTAGATATTGAATATGGACCTTTTAGCTGGCTTTGGTGCCTTGGACATGAGCTAGGACCTTAAGATTCTGCATTAAAGGAGGACTAGCAGCAGATTTGCACGGGAGAATGTGAAAAGTGTTCATATGTAGTAATAACCTGAGAAATCCGTCCTTTTTCGTCATTTGTTATCGAATCGACTTAAAGCCAGATCGCCACATTGGCCGCTCTTCTCTCTGAAACGGTTGTGCTTATAGTCTGCAAAGCTATGTCGCGTGTTGCCGTAGGCGGAAACAGGAAAAGCACCATAGTAGAACACAGATGAATCTTCTAAGTTGATGTAATAGCCAGTAAGAAGTAGTCCAATTCAAGATTTAGGTATCGATTATTGACATTTTAGCTGGCTTTCGTGCCTTGGACATGAGTTAGGACTTTAAGATTCTGCATAAAAGGAGTACTAGCAGCCGAGTTGCACGGGAGAATGTGAAAAGTGTTCATATGTAGTAAAAACCTGAGAAATCCGTCCGTTTTCGTCATTTGTTATCGAATCGACTTAAAGCCACATCGTCACATTGGCCGCTCTTCGCTCTGAAACGGTTGTACTTATCGTCTGCAAAGCTATGTCGCGTACTGCGGTATTCGGAAACACTAAAAGCACCATAGTAGAACGCAGATGAAGCTCCTAACATGATGTAATAGCCAGTAAGAAGTAGTACAATTCAAGTTTTAGGTATCGGTTATTGACTTTTTAGCTGGCTTTCGTGCCTTGGACATGAGCTAGGACCTTAAGATTCTGCATGAAAGGAGGACTAGCAGCCGAGTAGCACTTGAGAATGTGAAAGTGTTCATATGTAGTAATAACCTGAGAAATCCGTCCTTTTTCGTCATTTGTTATCCAATCGACTTAAAGCCAGATCGTCACATTGGCCGCTCTTCTCTCTGAAACGGTTGTACTTATCGTCTGCAAAGCTATGTCGCGTGCTGCGGTATGTGGAGACACTAAAAGCACCTTAATAGAACACAGATGAAGCTTCTAAGTTGATGTAATACCCAATAAGAAGTAGTACAATTCAAGTTTTAGGTATCGAATATTGACTTTTTAGCTGGCTTTGGTGCCTTGGACATGAGCTAGGACCTTAAGATACTGCATGAAAGGAGGACTAGCAGCCGAGTTGCACGGGAGAATGTGAAAAGTGTTCATATGTAGTAATAACCTGAGAAATCCGACCTTTTTCGTCATTTGTTATCGAATCGACTTAAAGCCAGATCGTCACATTGGCCGCTCTTCTCTCTGAAACGGTTGTACTTATCGTCTGCAAAGCTATGTCACGTGCTGCGGTATGTGGTGACACTAAAATCACCGCAGTAGAACACAGATGAAGCTTCTAAGATGATGTAATATCCAGTAAGAAGTAGTACAATTCAAGTTTTAGGTATCGATTATTGACTTTTCAGCTGGCTTTGGTGCATTGGACATGAGCTAGGACCTTAAGATTCTGCATGAAAGGTGGACTAGCAGCCGAGTTCCACGGGAGAATGTGAAAAGTGTTCATATGTAGTAAAAACCTGAGAAATCCGTCCGTTTTCGTCATTTGTTAAAGAATCGACTTAAAGCCAGATCGTCACATTGGCCGCTCTTCTCTCTGAAACGGTTGTACTTACCGTCTGCAAAGCTATTTCGCGTGCTGCGGTATGCGGAGACACTAAAATCACCATAGTAGAACACAGATGAAGCTTCTAAGTTGATGCAATAGCCAGTAAGAAGTAGAACAATTCAAGTTTTAGGTATCGATTATTGACTTTTTAGCTGGCTTCGGTACCTTGGACATGAGCTAGGACCTTAAGATTCTGCATGAAAGGAGGACTAGCAGCCGAGTTGCACGTCAGAATGTGAAAAGTGTTCATATGTAGTAAAAATATGAGAAATCCGTCCGTTTTCGTCATTTGCTATCGAATCGACTTAAAGCCAGATGGTCACATTGGCCGCTCTTCTCTCTGAAACGTTTGTACATATCGTCTGCAAAGCTATGTCGCGTGCAGCGGTATGTGGAGACACTAAAATCACCATAGTATAACACAGATGAAGCATCTAATTTGATGTAATAGCCAGTAAGAAGTAGTACAATTCAAGTTTTAGGAATCGATTATTGACTTTTTAGCTGGCTTTTGTGCCTTGGACATGAGCTAGGACTTTAAGATTCTGGATGTAAGGAGGACTAGCAACCGAGTTGCACGGGAGAATATGAAAAGTGTTCATATGTAGTAAAAACCTGAGAAATCCGTCCGTTTTCGTCATTTGTTATCGAATCGACTTAAAGCCAGATCGTCACATTGGCCGCTCTTCTCTCTGAAACGGTTGTACTTATCGTCTGCAAACCTATGTCGCGTGCTGCGGCATGCTGAGACACTAAAAGCACCATAGTAGACCACAGATCAAGCTTCTAAGTTGATGTAATAGCCAGTAAGAAGTAGTACAATTCAAGTTTTAGGTATTGAATATGGACCTTTTAGCTGGCTTTGGTGCCTTGGACATGAGCTAGGACCTTAAGATTCTGCATTAAAGGAGGACTAGCAGCAGAGTTACACGGGAGAATGTGAAAAGTGTTCATATGTAGTAATAACCTGAGAAATCCGTCCTTTTTCGTCATTTGTTATCGAATCGACTTAAAGCCAGATCGCCACATTGGCCGCTCTTCTCTCTGAAACGGTTGTGCTTATAGTCTTCAAAGCTATGTCGCGTGTTGCTGTAGGCGGAAACAGGAAAAGCACCATAGTAGAACACAGATGAATCTTCTAAGTTGATGTAATAGCCAGTGAGAAGTAGTCCAATTCAAGATTTAGGTATCGATTATTGACTTTTTAGCTGGCTTTCGTGCCTTGGACATGAGCTAGGACTTTAAGATTCTGCATAAAAGGAGGACTAGCAGCCCAGTGTCACGGGAGAATGTGAAAAGTGTTCATATGTAGTAAAAACCTGAGAAATCCGTCCGTTTTCGTCATTTGTTATCGAATCGACTTAAAGCCAGATCGTCACATTGGCCGCTCTTCTCTCTGAAACGGTTGTACTTATCGTCTGCAAAGCTATGTCGCGTGCTGCGGTATGGGGAGACACTAAAAGCACCATAGTAGAACACAGATGAAGCTTCTAAGTTGATGTAATACCCGGTAAGAAGTAGTACAATTCAAGTTTAAGGTATCGATTATTGACTTTTTAGCTGGCTTTGGTCCCTTGGACATGAGCTAGGACCTTAACATTCTTCATGAAAGGAGACTAGCAGCCGAGTTGCACGGGAGAATGTGAAAGTGTTCATATGTAGTAAAAACCTGAGAAATCCGTCCGTTTTCGTCATATGTCATCGAATCGACTTAAAGCCAGATCGTCACAATGGCCGCTCTCCTCTCTGAAACGGTTGTACTTATCGTCTGCAAAGCTATGTCACGTGCTGCAGTATGCGGAGACACTAAAATCACCACAGTAGAACACAGATGAAGCTTCTAAGTTGATGTAATATCCAGTAAGAAGTAGTACAATTCAAGTTTTAGGTATCGATTATTGACTTTTTAGCTGGCTTTGGTGCATTGGACATGAGCTAGGACCTTAATATTCTGCATGAAAGGTGGACTAGCAGCCGAGTTGCACGGGAGAATGTGAAAACTGTTCAAATGCAGTAAAAACCTGAGAAATCCGTCCGTTTTCGTCATTTGTTATCGAATCGACTTAAAGCCAGATCGTCACATTGGCCGCTCTTCTCTCTGAAACGGTTGTACTTATCGTCTGCAAAGCTATGTCACGTGCTGCGGTATGCGGAGACACTAAAATCACCACAGTAGAACACAGATGAAGCTTCTAAGTTGATGTAATATCCAGTAAGAAGTAGTACAATTCAAGTTTTAGGTATCGATTATTGACTTTTTAGCTGGCTTTGGTGCCTTGGACATGAGCTAGGACCTTAAGATTCTGCATGAAAGGAGGACTTGCAACCGAGTTGCACGGGAGAATGTGAAAAGTGTTCATATGTAGTAAAAACCTTAGAAATCCGTCCGTTTTCGTCATTTGTTATCGAATCGACTTAAAGCCAGATCGTCACATTGGCCGCTCTTCTCTCTGAAACGGTTGTACTTATCGTCTGCAAAGCTATGTCGCGTGCTGCGGTATGCTGAGACACTAAAAGCACCATAGTAGAACACTGATCAAGCTTCTAAGTTGATGTAATAGCCAGTAAGAAGTAGTAAAATTCAAGTATAAGGTACTGAATATTGAATTTTTAGCCGGCTTTGGTGCCTTGGACATGAGCTAGAACCTTAATATTCTGCATGAAAGGAGGACTAGCAGCCGAATTGCACGGAAGAATGTGAAAACTGTTGAAATGTAGTAAAAACCTGACAAATCCGTCCGTTTTCGTCATTTCTTATCGAATCGACTTAAAGCCAGATCGTCACATTGGCCGCTCTTCTCTTTGAAACGGATGTACTTATCGTCTGCAAAGCTATGTCGCGTGCTGCGGTATGCGGAGACACTAAAATCGCCACAGTATAACACAGATGAAGATTCTAAGTTGATGTAATATCCAGTAAGAAGTAGTACAATTCAAGTTTAAGGTATCGATTATTGACTTTTTAGCTGGCTTTGGTGCATTGGACATGAGCTAGGACCTTAATATTCTGCATGAAAGGTGGACTAGCAGCCGAGTTGCACGGGAGAATGTGAAAAGTGTTCATATGTAGCAAAAACCTGAGAAATCCGTCCGTTTTCGTCATTTGTTATCGAATCGACTTAAAGCCAGATCGTCACATTGGCCGCTCTTCTCTCTAAAACGGTTGTACTTATCGTCTGCAAAACTATGTCGCGTACTGCGGTATTCGGAGACACTAAAAGCACCATAGTAGAACACAGATGAAGCTTCTAAGATGATGTAATAGCCAATAAGAAGAAGTACAATTCAAGATTTAGGTATCGGTTATTGACTTTTTAGCTGGCTTTGGTGCCTTGGACATGAGCTAGGACCTTAAGATTCTGCATGAAAGGAGGACTAGCAGCCGAGTTGCACGGGAGAATGTGAAAAGTGTTCATATGTAGTAAAAACCTGAGAAATCCGTCTGTTTTCCTCATTTGTTATCGAATCGACTTAAAGCCAGATCGTCACATTGGCCGCTCTTCTCTCTGAAACGGTTGTACTTATCGTCTGCAAAGCCATGTCGCGTACTGCGGTATTCGGAGACACTAAAAGCACGATAGTAGAACACAGATGAAGCTTCTAAGATGATGTAATTGCCAGTAAGAAGAAGTACAATTCAAGTTTTAGGTATCGGTTATTGACTTTTTACCCTTCTTTGGTGCCGTGGACACGAGCTAGGAACTTAAGATTTTGCATGAAGGAGGACTAGCAGCCGAGTTGCACGGGAGAATGTGAAAAGTGTTCATATGTAGTAAAACCTGAGAAATACGTCCGTTTTCGTCATTTGTTATCGAATCGACTTAAAGCCAGATCGTCACATGGGCCGCTCTTCTCTCTGAAACGGTTGTACTTATTGTCTGCAAAGCTATGTCGCGTGCTGCGGTATGCTGACACACTAAAATCACCATAGTAGAACACAGATGAAGCTTCGGAGTTTATGTAATAGCCAGTAAGAAGTAGTACAATTCAAGTTTTAGGTATTGAATATTGACCTTTAAGCTGGCTTTTGTGCCTTGGACATGAGCTAGGACCTCAAGATTCTGCATGAAATAAGGACTAGCAGCCGAGATGCACGGGAGAATGTGAAAAGTGTTCATATGTAGTAAAAACCTGAGAAATCCGTCCGTTTTCGTCATTTGTTATCGAATTGACTTAAAGCCAGATCGTCACATTGGCCGCTCTTCTCACTGAAACGGTTGTACTTATCGTCGGCAAAGCTATGTCGCGTCTGCGGTATGTGGAGACACTAAAAGCACCTTAATAGAACACAGATGAAGCTTCTAAGTTGATGTAATACCCAATAAGAAGTAGTACAATTCAAGTTTTAGGAATCGATTATTGACTTTTTAGCTGGCTTTGGTGCCTTGGACATGAGCTAGGACCTTAAGATTCTGCATGAAAGGAGGACTAGCAGCCGAGTTGCACGGGAGAATGTGAAAAGTGTTCATATGTAGTAATAACCTGAGAAATCCGTCCTTTTTCGTCATTTGTTATCGAATCGACTTAAAGCCAGATCGTCATATTGGCCGCTCTTATCTCTGAAACGGTTGTACTTATCGTCTGCAAAGCTATTTTCACGTGCTGCGGTATGTGGTGACACTAAAATCACCGCAGTAGAGCACAGATGAAGCTTCTAAGATGATGTAATATCCAGTAAGAAGTAGTACAATTCAAGTTTTAGGTATCGATTATTGACTTTTCAGCTGGCTTTGGTGCATTGGACATGAGTTAGGACCTTAAGATTCTGCATGAAAGGTGGACTAGCAGCCGAGTTCCACGGGAGAATGTGAAAAGTGTTCATATGTAGTAAAAACCTGAGAAATCCGTCCGTTTTCGTCATTTGTTATCGAATCGACTTAAAGCCACATCGTCACATTGGCCGCTCTTCGCTCTGAAACGGTTGTACTTATCGTCTGCAAAGCTATGTCGCGTACTGCGGTATTCGGAAACACTAAAAGCACCATAGTAGAACGCAGATGAAGCTCCTAACATGATTTAATAGCCAGTAAGAAGTAGTACAATTCAAGTTTTAGGTATCGGTTATTGACTTTTTAGCTGGCTTTGGTGCCTTGGACATGAGCTAGGACCTTAAGATTCTGCATGAAAGGAGGACTAGCAGCCGAGTAGCACGGGAGAATGAGAAAAGTGTTCATATGTAGTAATAACCTGAGAAATCCGTCCTTTTTCGTCATTTGTTATCCAATCGACTTAAAGCCAGATCGTCACATTGGCCGCTCTTCTCTCTGAAACGGTTGTACTTATCGTCTGCAAAGCTATGTCGCGTGCTGCGGTATGTGGAGACACTAAAAGCACCTTAATAGAACACAGATGAAGCTTCTAAGTTGATGTAATACCCAATAAGAAGTAGTACAATTCAAGTTTTAGGTATCGAATATTGACTTTTTAGCTGGCTTTGGTGCCTTGGACATGAGCTAGGACCTTAAGATTCTGCATGAAAGGAGGACTAGCAGCCGAGTTGCACGGGAGAATGTGAAAAGTGTTCATATGTAGTAATAACCTGAGAAATCCGTCCTTTTTCGTCATTTGTTATCGAATCGACTTAAAGCCAGATCGTCAGATTGGCCGCTCTTATATCTGAAACGGTTGTACTTATCGTCTGCAAAGCTATGTCACGTGCTGCGGTATGTGGTGACACTAAAATCACCGCAGTAGAACACAGATGAAGCTTCTAAGATGATGTAATATCCAGTAAGAAGTAGTACAATTCAAGTTTTAGGTATCGATTATTGACTTTTCAGCTGGCTTTGGTGCATTGGACATGAGCTAGGACCTTAAGATTCTGCATGAAAGGTGGACAAGCAGCCGAGTTCCACGGGAGAATGTGAAAAGTGTTCATATGTAGTAAAAACCTGAGAAATCCGTCCGTTTTCGTCATTTGTTAAAGAATCGACTTAAAGCCAGATCGTCACATTGGCCGCTCTTCTCTCTGAAACGGTTGTACTTACCGTCTGCAAAGCTATTTCGCGTGCTGCGGTATGCGGAGACACTAAAATCACCATAGTAGAACACAGATGAAGCTTCTAAGTTGATGCAATAGCCAGTAAGAAGTAGAACAATTCAAGTTTTAGGTATCGATTATTGACTTTTTAGCTGGCTTCGGTACCCTGGACATGAGCTAGGACCTTAAGATTCTGCATGAAAGGAGGACTAGCAGCCGAGTTGCACGTCAGAATGTGAAAAGTGTTCATATGTAGTAAAAACCTGAGAAATCCGTCCGTTTTCGTCATTTGTTATCGAATCGACTTAAAGCCAGATGGTCACATTGGCCGCTCTTCTCTCTGAAACGTTTGTACATATCGTCTGCAAAGCTATGTCGCGTGCAGCGGTATGTGGAGACACTAAAATCACCATAGTAGAACACAGATGAAGCATCTAAGTTGATGTAATAGCCAGTAAGAAGTAGTACAATTCAAGTTTTAGGAATCGATTATTGACTTTTTAGCTGGCTTTGGTGCCTTGGACATGAGCTAGGACTTTAAGATTCTGCATGTAAGGAGGACTAGCAACCGAGTTGCACGGGAGAATATGAAAAGTGTTCATATGTAGTAAAAACCTGAGAAATCTGTCCGTTTTCGTCATTTGTTATCGAATCGACTTAAAGCCAGATCGTCACATTGGCCGCTCTTCTCTCTGAAACGGTTGTACTTATCGTCTGCAAAGCTATGTCGCGTGCTGCGGCATGCTGAGACACTAAAAGCACCATAGTAGACCACAGATCAAGCTTCTAAGTTGATGTAATAGCCGGTAAGAAGTAGCACAATTCAAGTTTTAGGTATTGAATATGGACCTTTTAGCTGGCTTTGGTGCCTTGGACATGAGCTAGGACCTTAAGATTCTGCATTAAAGGAGGACTAGCTGCAGAGTTGCACGGGAGAATGTGAAAAGTGTTCATATGTAGTAATAACCTGAGAAATCCGTCCTTTTTCGTCATTTGTTATCGAATCGACTTAAAGCCAGATCGCCACATTGGCCGCTCTTCTCTCTGAAACGGTTGTGCTTATAGTCTGCAAAGCTATGTCGCGTGTTGCCGTAGGCGGAAACAGGAAAAGCACCATAGTAGAACACAGATGAATCTTCTAAGTTGATGTAATAGCCAGTAAGAAGTAGTCCAATTCAAGATTTAGGTATCGATTATTGACATTTTAGCTGGCTTTCGTGCCATGGACATGAGCTAGGACTTTAAGATTCTGCATAAAAGGAGTACTAGCAGCCCAGTGTCACGGGAGAATGTGAAAAGTGTTCATATGTAGTAAAAACCTGAGAAATCCGTCCGTTTTCGTCATTTGTTATCGAATCGACTTAAAGCCAGATCGTCACAATGGCCGCTCTCCTCTCTGAAACGGTTGTACTTATCGTCTGCAAAGCTATGTCACGTGCTGCAGTATGCGGAGACACTAAAATCACCACAGTAGAACACAGATGAAGCTTCTAAGTTGATGTAATATCCAGTAAGAAGTAGTACAATTCAAGTTTTAGGTATCGATTATTGACTTTTTAGCTGGCTTTGGTGCATTGGACATGAGCTAGGACCATAATATTCTGCATGAAAGGTGGACTAGCAGCCGAGTTGCACGGGAGAATGTGAAAACTGTTCAAATGCAGTAAAAACCTGAGAAATCCGTCCGTTTTCGTCATTTGTTATCGAATCGACTTAAAGCCAGATCGTCACATTGGCCGCTCTTCTCTCTGAAACGGTTGTACTTATCGTCTGCAAAGCTATGTCACGTGCTGCGGTATGCGGAGACACTAAAATCACCACAGTAGAACACAGATGAAGCTTCTAAGTTGATGTAATATCCAGTAAGAAGTAGTACAATTCAAGTTTTAGGTATCGATTATTGACTTTTTAGCTGGCTTTGGTGCCTTGGACATGAGCTAGGACCTTAAGATTCTGCATGAAAGGAGGACTTGCAACCGAGTTGCACGGGAGAATGTGAAAAGTGTTCATATGTAGTAAAAACCTTAGAAATCCGTCCGTTTTCGTCATTTGTTATCGAATCGACTTAAAGCCAGATCGTCACATTGGCCGCTCTTCTCTCTGAAACGGTTGTACTTATCGTCTGCAAAGCTATGTCGCGTGCTGCGGTATGCTGAGACACTAAAAGCACCATAGTAGAACACTGATCAAGCTTCTAAGTTGATGTAATAGCCAGTAAGAAGTAGTAAAATTCAAGTATAAGGTACTGAATATTGAATTTTTAGCCGGCTTTGGTGCCTTGGACATGAGCTAGAACCTTAATATTCTGCATGAAAGGAGGACTAGCAGCCGAATTGCACGGAAGAATGTGAAAACTGTTGAAATGTAGTAAAAACCTGACAAATCCGTCCGTTTTCGTCATTTCTTATCGAATCGACTTAAAGCCAGATCGTCACATTGGCCGCTCTTCTCTTTGAAACGGATGTACTTATCGTCTGCAAAGCTATGTCGCGTGCTGCGGTATGCGGAGACACTAAAATCGCCACAGTATAACACAGATGAAGATTCTAAGTTGATGTAATATCCAGTAAGAAGTAGTACAATTCAAGTTTAAGGTATCGATTATTGACTTTTTAGCTGGCTTTGGTGCATTGGACATGAGCTAGGACCTTAATATTCTGCATGAAAGGTGGACTAGCAGCCGAGTTGCACGGGAGAATGTGAAAAGTGTTCATATGTAGCAAAAACCTGAGAAATCCGTCCGTTTTCGTCATTTGTTATCGAATCGACTTAAAGCCAGATCGTCACATTGGCCGCTCTTCTCTCTAAAACGGTTGTACTTATCGTCTGCAAAACTATGTCGCGTACTGCGGTATTCGGAGACACTAAAAGCACCATAGTAGAACACAGATGAAGCTTCTAAGATGATGTAATAGCCAGTAAGAAGAAGTACAATTCAAGTTTTAGGTATCGGTTATTGACTTTTTAGCTGGCTTTGGTGCCTTGGACATGAGCTAGGACCTTAAGATTCTGCATGAAAGGAGGACTAGCAGCCGAGTTGCACGGGAGAATGTGAAAAGTGTTCATATGTAGTAAAAACCTGAGAAATCCGTCCGTTTTCCTCATTTGTTATCGAATCGACTTAAAGCCAGATCGTCACATTGGCCGCTCTTCTCTCTGAAACGGTTGTACTTATCGTCTGCAAAGCCATGTCGCGTACTGCGGTATTCGGAGACACTAAAAGCACGATAGTAGAACACAGATGAAGCTTCTAAGATGATGTAATTGCCAGTAAGAAGAAGTACAATTCAAGTTTTAGGTATCGGTTATTGACTTTTTACCCTTCTTTGGTGCCGTGGACACGAGCTAGGAACTTAAGATTTTGCATGAAGGAGGACTAGCAGCCGAGTTGCACGGGAGAATGTGAAAAGTGTTCATATGTAGTAAAACCTGAGAAATACGTCCGTTTTCGTCATTTGTTATCGAATCGACTTAAAGCCAGATCGTCACATGGGCCGCTCTTCTCTCTGAAACGGTTGTACTTATTGTCTGCAAAGCTATGTCGCGTGCTGCGGTATGCTGACACACTAAAATCACCATAGTAGAACACAGATGAAGCTTCGGAGTTTATGTAATAGCCAGTAAGAAGTAGTACAATTCAAGTTTTAGGTATTGAATATTGACCTTTAAGCTGGCTTTTGTGCCTTGGACATGAGCTAGGACCTCAAGATTCTGCATGAAATAAGGACTAGCAGCCGAGCTGCACGGGAGAATGTGAAAAGTGTTCATATGTAGTAAAAACCTGAGAAATCCGTCCGTTTTCGTCATTTGTTATCGAATTGACTTAAAGCCAGATCGTCACATTGGCCGCTCTTCTCACTGAAACGGTTGTACTTATCGTCGGCAAAGCTATGTCGCGTCTGCGGTATGTGGAGACACTAAAAGCACCTTAATAGAACACAGATGAAGCTTCTAAGTTGATGTAATACCCAATAAGAAGTAGTACAATTCAAGTTTTAGGAATCGATTATTGACTTTTTAGCTGGCTTTGGTGCCTTGGACATGAGCTAGGACCTTAAGATTCTGCATGAAAGGAGGACTAGCAGCCGAGTTGCACGGGAGAATGTGAAAAGTGTTCATATGTAGTAATAACCTGAGAAATCCGTCCTTTTTCGTCATTTGTTATCGAATCGACTTAAAGCCAGATCGTCACATTGGCCGCTCTTCTCTCTGAAACGGTTGTACTTATCGTCTGCAAAGCTATTTTCACGTGCTGCGGTATGTGGTGACACTAAAATCACCGCAGTAGAGCACAGATGAAGCTTCTAAGATGATGTAATATCCAGTAAGAAGTAGTACAATTCAAGTTTTAGGTATCGATTATTGACTTTTCAGCTGGCTTTGGTGCATTGGACATGAGTTAGGACCTTAAGATTCTGCATGAAAGGTGGACTAGCAGCCGAGTTCCACGGGAGAATGTGAAAAGTGTTCATATGTAGTAAAAACCTGAGAAATCCGTCCGTTTTCGTCATTTGTTATCGAATCGACTTAAAGCCACATCGTCACATTGGCCGCTCTTCGCTCTGAAACGGTTGTACTTATCGTCTGCAAAGCTATGTCGCGTACTGCGGTATTCGGAAACACTAAAAGCACCATAGTAGAACGCAGATGAAGCTCCTAACATGATTTAATAGCCAGTAAGAAGTAGTACAATTCAAGTTTTAGGTATCGGTTATTGACTTTTTAGCTGGCTTTGGTGCCTTGGACATGAGCTAGGACCTTAAGATTCTGCATGAAAGGAGGACTAGCAGCCGAGTAGCACGGGAGAATGAGAAAAGTGTTCATATGTAGTAATAACCTGAGAAATCCGTCCTTTTTCGTCATTTGTTATCCAATCGACTTAAAGCCAGATCGTCACATTGGCCGCTCTTCTCTCTGAAACGGTTGTACTTATCGTCTGCAAAGCTATGTCGCGTGCTGCGGTACGTGGAGACACTAAAAGCACCTTAATAGAACACAGATGAAGCTTCTAAGTTGATGTAATACCCAATAAGAAGTAGTACAATTCAAGTTTTAGGTATCGAATATTGACTTTTTAGCTGGCTTTGGTGCCTTGGACATGAGCTAGGACCTTAAGATTCTGCATGAAAGGAGGACTAGCAGCCGAGTTGCACGGGAGAATGTGAAAAGTGTTCATATGTAGTAATAACCTGAGAAATCCGTCCTTTTTCGTCATTTGTTATCGAATCGACTTAAAGCCAGATCGTCAGATTGGCCGCTCTTATATCTGAAACGGTTGTACTTATCGTCTGCAAAGCTATGTCACGTGCTGCGGTATGTGGTGACACTAAAATCACCGCAGTAGAACACAGATGAAGCTTCTAAGATGATGTAATATCCAGTAAGAAGTAGTACAATTCAAGTTTTAGGTATCGATTATTGACTTTTCAGCTGGCTTTGGTGCATTGGACATGAGCTAGGACCTTAAGATTCTGCATGAAAGGTGGACAAGCAGCCGAGTTCCACGGGAGAATGTGAAAAGTGTTCATATGTAGTAAAAACCTGAGAAATCCGTCCGTTTTCGTCATTTGTTAAAGAATCGACTTAAAGCCAGATCGTCACATTGGCCGCTCTTCTCTCTGAAACGGTTGTACTTACCGTCTGCAAAGCTATTTCGCGTGCTGCGGTATGCGGAGACACTAAAATCACCATAGTAGAACACAGATGAAGCTTCTAAGTTGATGCAATAGCCAGTAAGAAGTAGAACAATTCAAGTTTTAGGTATCGATTATTGACTTTTTAGCTGGCTTCGGTACCCTGGACATGAGCTAGGACCTTAAGATTCTGCATGAAAGGAGGACTAGCAGCCGAGTTGCACGTCAGAATGTGAAAAGTGTTCATATGTAGTAAAAACCTGAGAAATCCGTCCGTTTTCGTCATTTGTTATCGAATCGACTTAAAGCCAGATCGTCACATTGGCCGCTCTTCTCTCTGAAACGGTTGTACTTATCGTCTGCAAAGCTATGTCGCGTGCTGCGGTATGGGGAGACACTAAAAGCACCATAGAAGAACACAGATGAAGCTTCTAAGTTGATGTAATACCCAGTAAGAAGTAGTACAATTCAAGTTAAAGGTATCGATTATTGACTTTTCAGCTGGATTTGGTGCATTGGACATGAGCTAGGACCTTAAGATTCTGCATGAAAGGTGGACTAGCAGCCGAGTTCCACGGGAGAATGTGAAAAGTGTTCAAATGTAGTAAAAACCTGAGAAATCCGTCCGTTTTCGTCATTTGTTATCGAATCGACTTAAAGCCTGATCGTCGGATTGGCCGCTCTTCTCTCTGAAACGGTTGTACTTATCGTCTGCAAAACTATGTCGCGTGCTGCGGTATTCGGAGAAACTAAAAGCAACGTAGTAGAACACAGATGAAGCTTCTAAGATGATGTAATAGCCAGTAAGAAGTAGTACAATTCAAGTTTTACGTATTGATTATTGACTTTTTAGCTGGCTTTGGTGCCTTGGACATGAGCTAGGACCTTAAGATTCTGCATGAAAGGAGGACTAGCAGCCGAGTTGCACGGGAGAATGTGAAAAGTGTTCATATGTAGTAAAAACCTGAGAAATCCGTCCGTTTTCGTCATTTGTTATCGAATCGACTTAAAGCCACATCGTCACATTGGCCGCTCTTCGCTTTGAAACGGTTGTACTTATCGTCTGCAAAGCTATGTCGCGTAATGCGGTATTCGGAAACACTAAAAGCACCATAGTAGAACGCAGATGAAGCTCCTAACATGATGTAATAGCCAGTAAGAAGTAGTACAATTCAAGTTTTAGGTATCGGTTATTGACTTTTTAGCTGGCTTTGGTGCCTTGGACATGAGCTAGGACCTTAAGATTCTGCATGAAAGGAGGACTAGCAGCCGAGTAGCACGGGAGAATGTGAAAGTGTTCATATGTAGTAATAACATGAGAAATCCGTCCTTTTTCGTCATTTGTTATCCAATCGACTTAAAGCCAGATCGTCACATTGGCCGCTCTTCTCTCTGAAACGGTTGTACTTATCGTCTGCAAAGCTATGTCGCGTGCTGCGGTATGTGGAGACACTAAAAGCACCTTAATAGAACACAGATGAAGCTTCTAAGTTGATGTAATACCCAATAAGAAGTAGTACAATTCAAGTTTTAGGTATCGAATATTGACTTTTTAGCTGGCTTTGGTGCCTTGGACATGAGCTAGGACCTTAAGATACTGCATGAAAGGAGGACTAGCAGCCGAGTTGCACGGGAGAATGTGAAAAGTGTTCATATGTAGTAATAACCTGAGAAATCCGACCTTTTTCGTCATTTGTTATCGAATCGACTTAAAGCCAGATCGTCAGATTGGCCGCTCTTCTCTCTGAAACGGTTGTACTTATCGTCTGCAAAGCTATGTCACGTGCTGCGGTATGTGGTGACACTAAAATCACCGCAGTAGAACACAGATGAAGCTTCTAAGATGAAGTAATATCCAGTAAGAAGTAGTACAATTCAAGTTTTAGGTATCGATTATTGACTTTTCAGCTGGCTTTGGTGCATTGGACATGAGCTAGGACCTTAAGATTCTGCATGAAAGGTGGACTAGCAGCCGAGTTCCACGGGAGAATGTGAAAAGTGTTCATATGTAGTAAAAACCTGAGAAATCCGTCCGTTTTCGTCATTTGTTAAAGAATCGACTTAAAGCCAGATCGTCACATTGGCCGCTCTTCTCTCTGAAACGGTTGTACTTACCGTCTGCAAAGCTATTTCGCGTGCTGCGGTATGCGGAGACACTAAAATCACCATAGTAGAACACAGATGAAGCTTCTAAGTTGATGCAATAGC
Organism: Schistocerca gregaria; assembly: GCF_023897955.1. Lineage (NCBI taxonomy): Eukaryota > Metazoa > Arthropoda > Insecta > Orthoptera > Acrididae > Schistocerca > Schistocerca gregaria. The sequence goes on along the minus strand of NW_026061824.1, from coordinate 16,621,532 downwards.
CAGTAAGAACAATTCAAGTTTTAGGTATCGATTATTGACTTTTTAGCTGGCTTCGGTACCTTGGACATGAGCTAGGACCTTAAGATTCTGCATGAAAGGAGGACTAGCAGCCGAGTTGCACGTCAGAATGTGAAAAGTGTTCATATGTAGTAAAAACCTGAGAAATCCGTCCGTTTTCGTCATTTGTTATCGAATCGACTTAAAGCCAGATGGTCACATTGGCCGCTCTTCTCTCTGAAACGTTTGTACATATCGTCTGCAAAGCTATGTCGCGTGCAGCGGTATGTGGAGACACTAAAATCACCATAGTAGAACACAGATGAAGCATCTAAGTTGATGTAATAGCCAGTAAGAAGTAGTACAATTCAAGTTTTAGGTATCGATTATTGACTTTCTAGCTGGCTTTGGTGCCTTGGACATGAGCTAGGACTTTAAGATTCTGCATGTAAGGAGGACTAGCAACCGAGTTGCACGGGAGAATATGAAAAGTGTTCATATGTAGTAAAAACCTGAGAAATCCGTCCGTTTTCGTCATTTGTTATCGAATCGACTTAAAGCCAGATCGTCACATTGGCCGCTCTTCTCTCTGAAACGGTTGTACTTATCGTCTGCAAAGCTATGTCGCGTGCTGCGGCATGCTGAGACACTAAAAGCACCATAGTAGACCACAGATCAAGCTTCTAAGTTGATGTAATAGCCAGTAAGAAGTAGTACAATTCAAGTTTTGGTATTGGATATGGACCTTTTAGCTGGCTTTGGTGCCTTGGACATGAGCTAGGACCTTAAGATTCTGCATTAAAGGAGGACTAGCAGCAGAGTTACACGGGAGAATGTGAAAAGTGTTCATATGTAGTAATAACCTGAGAAATCCGTCCTTTTTCGTCATTTGTTATCGAATCGACTTAAAGCCAGATCGCCACATTGGCCGCTCTTCTCTCTGAAACGGTTGTGCTTATAGTCTTCAAAGCTATGTCGCGTGTTGCTGTAGGCGGAAACAGGAAAAGCACCATAGTAGAACACAGATGAATCTTCTAAGTTGATGTAATAGCCAGTAAGAAGTAGTCCAATTCAAGATTTAGGTATCGATTATTGACTTTTTAGCTGGCTTTCGTGCCTTGGACATGAGCTAGGACTTTAAGATTCTGCATAAAAGGAGGACTAGCAGCCCAGTGTCACGGGAGAATGTGAAAAGTGTTCATATGTAGTAAAAACCTGAGAAATCCGTCCGTTTTCGTCATATGTTATCGAATCGACTTAAAGCCAGATCGTCACAATGGCCGCTCTCCTCTCTGAAACGGTTGTACTTATCGTCTGCAAAGCTATGTCACGTGCTGCAGTATGCGGAGACACTAAAATCACCACAGTAGAACACAGATGAAGCTTCTAAGTTGATGTAATATCCAGTAAGAAGTAGTACAATTCAAGTTTTAGGTATCGATTATTGACTTTTTAGCTGGCTTTGGTGCCTTGGACATGAGCTAGGACCTTAATATTCTGCATGAAAGGTGGACTAGCAGCCAGGTTGCACGGGAGAATGTGAAAACTGTTCAAATGCAGTAAAAACCTGAGAAATCCGTCCGTTTTCGTCATTTGTTATCGAATCGACTTAAAGCCAGATCGTCACATTGGCCGCTCTTCTCTCTGAAACGGTTGTACTTATCGTCTGCAAAGCTATGTCACGTGCTGCGGTATGCGGAGACACTAAAATCACCACAGTAGAACACAGATGAAGCTTCTAAGTTGATGTAATATCCAGTAAGAAGTAGTACAATTCAAGTTTTAGGTATCGATTATTGACTTTTTAGCTGGCTTTGGTGCCTTGGACATGAGCTAGGACCTTAAGATTCTGCATGAAAGGAGGACTTGCAACCGAGTTGCACGGGAGAATGTGAAAAGTGTTCATATGTAGTAAAAACCTTAGAAATCCGTCCGTTTTCGTCATTTGTTATCGAATCGACTTAAAGCCAGATCGTCACATTGGCCGCTCTTCTCTCTGAAACGGTTGTACTTATCGTCTGCAAAGCTACGTCGCGTGCTGCGGTATGCTGAGACACTAAAAGCACCATAGTAGAACACTGATCAAGCTTCTAAGTTGATGTAATAGCCAGTAAGAAGTAGTAAAATTCAAGTATAAGGTACTGAATATTGAATTTTTAGCCGGCTTTGGTGCCTTGGACATGAGCTAGAACCTTAATATTCTGCATGAAAGGTGGACTAGCAGCCGAATTGCACGGAAGAATGTGAAAACTGTTGAAATGTAGTAAAAACCTGACAAATCCGTCCGTTTTCGTCATTTCTTATCGAATCGACTTAAAGCCAGATCGTCACATTGGCCGCTCTTCTCTTTGAAACGGATGTACTTATCGTCTGCAAAGCTATGTCGCGTGCTGCGGTATGCGGAGACACTAAAATCGCCACAGTATAACACAGATGAAGATTCTAAGTTGATGTAATATCCAGTAAGAAGTAGTACAATTCAAGTTTTAGGTATCGGTTATTGACTTTTTACCCTTCTTTGGTGCCGTGGACACGAGCTAGGAACTTAAGATTTTGCATGAAGGAGGACTAGCAGCCGAGTTGCACGGGAGAATGTGAAAAGTGTTCATATGTAGTAAAACCTGAGAAATATGTCCGTTTTCGTCATTTGTTATCGAATCGACTTAAAGCCAGATCGTCACATTGGCCGCTCTTCTCTCTGAAACGGTTGTACTTATTGTCTGCAAAGCTATGTCGCGTGCTGCGGTATGCTGACACACTAAAATCACCATAGTAGAACACAGATGAAGCTTCGAAGTTTATGTAATAGCCAGTAAGAAGTAGTACAATTCAAGTTTTAGGTATTGAATATTGACCTTTAAGCTGGCTTTTGTGCCTTGGACATGAGCTAGGACCTCAAGATTCTGCATGAAAGGAGGACTAGCAGCCGAGCTGCACGGGAGAATGTGAAAAGTGTTCATATGTAGTAAAAACCTGAGAAATCCGTCCGTTTTCGTCATTTGTTATCGAATTGACTTAAAGCCAGATCGTCACATTGGCCGCTCTTCTCACTGAAACGGTTGTACTTATCGTCGGCAAAGCTATGTCGCGTCTGCGGTATGTGGAGACACTAAAAGCACCTTAATAGAACACAGATGAAGCTTCTAAGTTGATGTAATACCCAATAAGAAGTAGTACAATTCAAGTTTTAGGTATCGAATATTGACCTTTTAGCTGGCTTTGGTGCCTTGGACATGAGCTAGGACCTTAAGATTCTGCATGAAAGGAGGACTAGCAGCCGAGTTGCACGGGAGAATGTGAAAAGTGTTCATATGTAGTAATAACCTGAGAAATCCGTCCTTTTTCGTCATTTGTTATCGAATCGACTTAAAGCCAGATCGTCACATTGGCCGCTCTTCTCTCTGAAACGGTTGTACTTATCGTCTGCAAAGCTATTTTCACGTGCTGCGGTATGTGGTGACACTAAAATCACCGCAGTAGAGCACAGATGAAGCTTCTAAGATGATGTAATATCCAGTAAGAAGTAGTACAATTCAAGTTTTAGGTATCGATTATTGACTTTTCAGCTGGCTTTGGTGCATTGGACATGAGTTAGGACCTTAAGATTCTGCATGAAAGGTGGACTAGCAGCCGAGTTCCACGGGAGAATGTGAAAAGTGTTCATATGTAGTAAAAACCTGAGAAATCCGTCCGTTTTCGTCATTTGTTATCGAATCGACTTAAAGCCACATCGTCACATTGGCCGCTCTTCGCTCTGAAACGGTTGTACTTATCGTCTGCAAAGCTATGTCGCGTACTGCGGTATTCGGAAACACTAAAAGCACCATAGTAGAACGCAGATGAAGCTCCTAACATGATTTAATAGCCAGTAAGAAGTAGTACAATTCAAGTTTTAGGTATCGGTTATTGACTTTTTAGCTGGCTTTGGTGCCTTGGACATGAGCTAGGACCTTAAGATTCTGCATGAAAGGAGGACTAGCAGCCGAGTAGCACGGGAGAATGTGAAAAGTGTTCATATGTAGTAATAACTTGAGAAATCCGTCCTTTTTCGTCATTTGTTATCCAATCGACTTAAAGCCAGATCGTCACATTGGCCGCTCTTCTCTCTGAAACGGTTGTACTTATCGTCTGCAAAGCTATGTCGCGTGCTGCGGTATGTGGAGACACTAAAAGCACCTTAATAGAACACAGATGAAGCTTCTAAGTTGATGTAATACCCAATAAGAAGTAGTACAATTCAAGTTTTAGGTATCGAATATTGACTTTTTAGCTGGCTTTGGTGCCTTGGACACGAGCTAGGACCTTATGATTCTGCATGAAAGGAGGACTAGCAGCCGAGTTGCACGGGAGAATGTGAAAAGTGTTCATATGTAGTAATAACCTGAGAAATCCGTCCTTTTTCGTCATTTGTTATCGAATCGACTTAAAGCCAGATCGTCAGATTGGCCGCTCTTATCTCTGAAACGGTTGTACTTATCGTCTGCAAAGCTATGTCACGTGCTGCGGTATGTGGTGACACTAAAATCACCGCAGTAGAACACAGATGAAGCTTCTAAGATGATGTAATATCCAGTAAGAAGTAGTACAATTCAAGTTTTAGGTATCGATTATTGACTTTTCAGCTGGCTTTTGTGCCTTGGACATGAGCTAAGACCTTAAGATTCTGCATGAAAGGAGGACTAGCAGCCGAGTTGCACGTCAGAATGTGAAAAGTGTTCATATGTAGTAAAAACCTGAGAAATCCGTCCGTTTTCGTCATTTGTTATCGAATCGACTTAAAGCCAGATGGTCACATTGGCCGCTCTTCTCTCTGAAACGTTTGTACATATCGTCTGCAAAGCTATGTCGCGTGCAGCGGTATGTGGAGACACTAAAATCACCATAGTAGAACACAGATGAAGCATCTAAGTTGATGTAATAGCCAGTAAGAAGTAGTACAATTCAAGTTTTAGGAATCAATTATTGACTTTTTAGCTGGCTTTTGTGCCTTGGACATGAGCTAGGACTTTAAGATTCTGCATGTAAGGAGGACTAGCAACCGAGTTGCACGGGAGAATATGAAAAGTGTTCATATGTAGTAAAAACCTGAGAAATCTGTCCGTTTTCGTCATTTGTTATCGAATCGACTTAAAGCCAGATCGTCACATTAACCGCTCTTCTCTCCGAAACGGTTGTACTTATCGTCTGCAAAGCTATGTCGCGTGCTGCGGCATGCTGAGACACTAAAAGCACCATGGTAGACCACAGATCAAGCTTCTAAGTTGATGTAATAGCCAGTAAGAAGTAGTACAATTCAAGTTTTAGGTATTGAATATGGACCTTTTAGCTGGCTTTGGTGCCTTGGACATGAGCTAGGACCTTAAGATTCTGCATTAAAGGAGGACTAGCTGCAGAGTTGCACGGGAGAATGTGAAAAGTGTTCATATGTAGTAATAACCTGAGAAATCCGTCCTTTTTCGTCATTTGTTATCGAATCGACTTAAAGCCAGATCGCCACATTGGCCGCTCTTCTCTCTGAAACGGTTGTGCTTATAGTCTGCAAAGCTATGTCGCGTGTTGCCGTAGGCGGAAACAGGAAAAGCACCATAGTAGAACACAGATGAATCTTCTAAGTTGATGTAATAGCCAGTAAGAAGTTGTCCAATTCAAGATTTAGGTATCGATTATTGACATTTTAGCTGGCTTTCGTGCCTTGGACATGAGCTAGGACTTTAAGATTCTGCATAAAAGGAGTACTAGCAGCCCAGTGTCACGGGAGAATGTGAAAAGTGTTCATATGTAGTAAAAACCTGAGAAATCCGTCCGTTTTCGTCATTTGTTATCGAATCGACTTAAAGCCAGATGGTCACATTGGCCGCTCTTCTCTCTGAAACGTTTGTACATATCGTCTGCAAAGCTATGTCGCGTGCTGCGGCATGCTGAGACACTAAAAGCACCATAGTAGACCACAGATCAAGCTTCTAAGTTGATGTAATAGCCAGTAAGAAGTAGTACAATTCAAGTTTTAGGTATTGAATATGGACCTTTTAGCTGGCTTTGGTGCCTTGGACATGAGCTAGGACCTTAAGATTCTGCATTAAAGGAGGACTAGCAGCAGAGTTGCACGGGAGTATGTGAAAAGTGGTCATATGTAGTAAAAACCTGAGAAATCCGTTCGTTTTCGTCATTTGTTATCGAATCGACTTAAAGCCAGATCGTCACATTGGCCGCTCTTCTCTCTGAAACGGTTGTACTTATCGTCTGCAAAGCAATGTCGCGTACTGCGGTATTCGGAGACACTAAAAGCACCATAGTAGAACACAGATGAAGCTCCTAAGATGATGTAATAGCCAGTAAGAAGTAGTACAATTCAAGTTTTAGGTATCGGTTATTGACTTTTTAGCAGGCTTTGGTGCCTTGGACATGAGCTAGGACCTTAAGATTCTGCATGAAAGGAGGACTAGCAACCGAGTTGCAAGGGAGAATGTCAAAAGGGTTCATATGTAGTAAAAACCTGAGAAATCCGTCCGTTTTCGTCATTTGTTATCGAATCGACGTAAAGCCAGATCGTCACATTGGCCGCTCTTCTCTCTGAAACGGTTGTACTTATCGTCTGCAAAGCTATGTCGCGTGCTGCGCTATGTGGAGACACTAAAAGCACCATAGTAGAACACAGACGAAGCTTCTAAGTTGATGTAATAGCCAGTAAGAAGTAGTACAATTCAAGTTTTAGGTATCGATTATTGAATTTTTAGCTGGCTTTGGTGCATTGGACATGAGCTAGAACCTTAGGATTCTGCATGAAAGGTGGACTAGCAGCCGATTTCCACGGGAGAATGTGAAAAGTGTTCATATGTAGTAACAACCTGAGAAATCCGTCCGTTTTCGTCATTTGTTATCGATTCGACTTAAAGCCAGATCGTCAGATTGGCCGCTCTTCTCTCTGAAACGGTTGTACTTATCGTCTGCAAAGCTATGACACGTGCTGCGGTACGTGGTGACACTAAAATCACCGCAGTAGAACACAGATGAAGCTTCTAAGATGATGTAATATCCAGTAAGAAGTAGTACAATTCAAGTTTTAGGTATCGATTATTGACTTTTCAGCTGGCTTTGGTGCATTGGACATGAGCTAGGACCTTAAGATTCTGCATGAAAGGTGGACTAGCAGCCGAGTTCCACGGGAGAATGTGAAAAGTGTTCATATGTAGTAAAAACCTGAGAAATCCGTCCGTTTTCGTCATTTGTTAAAGAATCGACTTAAAGCCAGATCGTCACATTGGCCGCTCTTCTCTCTGAAACGGTTGTACTTACCGTCTGCAAAGCTATTTCGCGTGCTGCGGTATGCGGAGACACTAAAATCACCATAGTAGAACACAGATGAAGCTTCTAAGTTGATGCAATAGCCAGTAAGAAGTAGAACAATTCAAGTTTTAGGTATCGATTATTGACTTTTTAGCTGGCTTCGGTACCTTGGACATGAGCTAGGACCTTAAGATTCTGCATGAAAGGAGGACTAGCAGCCGAGTTGCACGTCAGAATGTGAAAAGTGTTCATATGTAGTAAAAACCTGAGAAATCCGTCCGTTTTCGTCATTTGTTATCGAATCGACTTAAAGCCAGATGGTCACATTGGCCGCTCTTCTCTCTGAAACGTTTGTACATATCGTCTGCAAAGCTATGTCGCGTGCTGCGGCATGCTGAGACACTAAAAGCACCATAGTAGACCACAGATCAAGCTTCTAAGTTGATGTAATAGCCAGTAAGAAGTAGTACAATTCAAGTTTTAGGTATCGATTATTGACTTTTTAGCTGGCTTTGGTGCATTGGACATGAGCTAGGACCTTAATATTCTGCATGAAAGGTGGACTAGCAGCCGAGTTGCACGGGAGAATGTGAAAACTGTTCAAATGCAGTAAAAACCTGAGAAATCCGTCCGTTTTCGTCATTTGCTATCGAATCGACTTAAAGCCAGATCGTCACATTGGCCGCTTTTCTCTCTGAAACGGTTGTACTTATCGTCTGCAAAGCTATGTCACGTGCTGCGGTATGCGGAGACACTAAAATCACCACAGTAGAACACAGATGAAGCTTCTAAGTTGATGTAATATCCAGTAAGAAGTAGTACAATTCAAGTTTTAGGTATCGATTATTAACTTTTTAGCTGGCTTTGGTGCCTTGGACATGATCTAGGACCTTAAGATTCTGCATGAAAGGAGGACTTGCAACCGAGTTGCACGGGAGAATGTGAAAAGTGTTCATATGTAGTAAAAACCTTAGAAATCCGTCCGTTTTCGTCATTTGTTATCGAATCGACTTAAAGCCAGATCGTTACTTTGGCCGCTCTTCTCTCTGAAACGGTTGTACTTATCGTCTGCAAAGCTATGTCGCGTGCTGCTTTATGCTGAGACACTAAAAGCACCATAGTAGAACACAGATCAAGCTTCTAAGTTGATGTAATAGCCAGTAAGAAGTAGTAAAATTCAAGTATAAGGTACTGAATAATGAATTTTTAGCCGGCTTTGGTGCCTTGGACATGAGCTAGGACCTTAATATTCTGCATGAAAGGAGGACTAGCAGCCGAGTTGCACGGGAGAATGTGAAAACTGTTCAAATGTAGTAAAAACCTGAGAAATCCGTCCGTTTTCCTCATTTGTTATCGAATCGACTTAAAGCCAGATCGTCACATTGGCAGCTCCTCTCTCTGAAATGGTTGTACTTATCGTCTGCAAAACTATGTCGCGTGCTGCGGTATGCGGAGAAACTAAAAGCACCGTAGTAGAACACAGGTGAAGCTTCTAAGTTGATGTAATAGCCAGTAAGAAGTAGTACAATTCAAGTTTTAGGTATTGATTATTGACTTTTTAGCTGGCTTTGGTGCCTTGGACATGAGCTAGGACCTTAAGATTCTGCATGAAAGGAGGACTAGCAGCCGAGTTGCACGGGAGAATGTGAAAAGTGGTCATATGTAGTAAAAACCTGAGATATCCGTTTGTTTTCGTCTTTTTTTATCGAATCGACTTAAAGCCAGATCGTCACATTGGCCGCTCTTCTCTCTGAAACGGTTGTACTTATCGTCTGCAAAGCTATGTCGCGTACTGCGGTATTCGGAGACACTAAAAGCAACATAGTAGAACACAGATGAAGCTCCTAAGATGATGTAATAGCCAGTAAGAAGTAGTACAATTCAAGTTTTAGGTATTGATTATTGACTTTTTAGCTGGCTTTGGTGCCTTGGACATGAGCTAGGACCTTAAGATTCTGCATGAAAGGAGGACTAGCAGCCGAGTTGCACGGGAGTATGTGAAAAGTGGTCATATGTAGTAAAAACCTGAGAAATCCGTTCGTTTTCGTCATTTGTTATCGAATCGACTTAAAGCCAGATCGTCACATTGGCCGCTCTTCTCTCTGAAACGGTTGTACTTATCGTCTGCAAAGCAATGTCGCGTACTGCGGTATTCGGAGACACTAAAAGCACCATAGTAGAACACAGATGAAGCTCCTAAGATGATGTAATAGCCAGTAAGAAGTAGTAAAATTCAAGTTTTAGGTATCGGTTATTGACTTTTTAGCAGGCTTTGGTGCCTTGGACATGAGCTAGGACCTTAAGATTCTGCATGAAAGGAGGACTAGCAACCGAGTTGCAAGGGAGAATGTCAAATGGGTTCATATGTAGTAAAAACCTGAGAAATCCGTCCGTTTTCGTCATTTGTTATCGAATCGACGTAAAGCCAGATCGTCACATTGGCCGCTCTTCTCTCTGAAACGGTTGTACTTATCGTCTGCAAAGCTATGTCGCGTGCTGCGCTATGTGGAGACACTAAAAGCACCATAGTAGAACACAGACGAAGCTTCTAAGTTGATGTAATAGCCAGTAAGAAGTAGTACAATTCAAGTTTTAGGTATCGATTATTGAATTTTTAGCTGGCTTTGGTGCATTGGACATGAGCTAGAACCTTAGGATTCTGCATGAAAGGTGGACTAGCAGCCGATTTCCACGGGAGAATGTGAAAAGTGTTCATATGTAGTAACAACCTGAGAAATCCGTCCGTTTTCGTCATTTGTTATCGAATCGACTTAAAGCCAGATCGTAACATTGGCCGCTCTTCTCTCTGAAACGGTTGTACTTATCGTCTGCAAAACTATGTCGCGTGCTGCGGTATGCGGAGAAACTAAAACCACCGTAGTAGAACACACATGAATGTTCTAAGTTGATGTAATAGCCAGAAAGAAGTAGTACAATTCAAGTTTTACGTATCGCTTATTGACTTTTTAGCTGGCTTTGGTGCCTTGGACATGAGCTAGGACCTTAAGATTCTGCATGAAAGGAGGACTAGCAGCCGAGTTGCACGGGAGAATGTGAAAAGTGTTCATATGTAGTAAAAACCTGAGAAATCCGTCCGTTTTCGTCATTTGTTATCGAATCGACTAAAGCCAGATCGTCACTTTGGCCGCTCTTCTCTTTGAAACGGATGTACTTATCGTCTGCAAAGCTATGTCGCGTGCTGCGGTATTCGGAGACACTAAAAGCACCATAGTAGAACACAGATGAAGCTTCTAAGATGATGTAATAGCCAGTAAGAAGAAGTACAATTCAAGTTTTAGGTATCGGTTATTGACTTTTTAGCTGGCTTTGGTGCCTTGGACATGAGCTAGGACCTTAAGATTCTGCATGAAAGGAGGACTAGCAGCCGAGTTGCACGGGAGAATGTGAAAAGTGTTCATATGTAGTAAAAACCTGAAAAATTCGTCCGTTTTCCTCATTTGTTATCGAATCGACTTAAAGCCAGATCGTCACATTGGCCGCTCTTCTCTCTGAAACGGTCGTACTTATCAGCTGCAAAGCTATGTCGCGAGTTGCCGTAGGCGGAAACAGGAAAAGCACCATAATAGAACACAGATGAAGCTTCTAAGTTGATGTAATACCCAGTAAGAAGTAGTCCAATTCAAGTTTTAGGTATCGATTATTGACTTTTTAGCTGGCTTTGGTGCCTTGGACATGAGCTAGGACTTTAAGATTCTGCATAATAGGAGGACTAGCAGCCGAGTTCCACGGGAGAATGTGAAAAGTTTTCATATGTAGTAATAACCTGAGAAATCCGTCCTTTTTCGTCATTTGTTATCGAATCGACTTAAAGCCAGATAGTCACATTGGCAGCTCCTCTCTCTGAAACCGTTGTACTTATCGTCTGCAAAACTATGTCGCGTGCTGCGGTATGCGGATAAACTAAAAGCACCGTAGTAGAACACAGGTGAAGCTTCTAAGTTGATGTAATAGCCAGTAAGAAGTAGTACAATTCAAGTTTTAGGTTTCGGTTATTGACTTTTTAGCTGGCTTTGGTGCCTTGGACATGAGCTAGGACCTTAAGATTCTGCATGAAAGGAGGACTAGCAGCCCAGTTACACGGGAGAATGTGAAAAGTGTTCATATGTAGTAAAAACCTGAGAAATCCGTCCGTTTTCCTCATTTGTTATCGAATCGACTTAAAGCCAGATCGTCACATTGGCCGCTCTTCTCTCTGAAACGGTTGTACTTATCGTCTGCAAAGCTATGTCGCGTGTTGCCGTAGGCGGAAACAGGATAAGCACCATAATAGAACACAGATGAAGCTTCTAAGTTGATGTAATACCCAGTAAGAAGTAGTCCAATTCAAGTTTTAGGTATCGATTATTGACTTTTTAGCTGGCTTTGGTGCCTTGGACATGAGCTAGGACCTTAAGATTCTGCATGAAAGGAGGACTAGCAGCCGAGTTGCACGGGAGAATGTGAAAAGTGGTCATATGTAGTAAAAACCTGAGAAATCCGTTCGTTTTCGTCATTTGTTATCGAATCGACGTAAAGCCAGATCGTCACATTGGCCGCTCTTCTCTCTGTAACGGTTGTACTTATCGCCTGCAAAGCTATGTCGCGTGCTGCGCTATGTGGAGACACTAAAAGCACCATAGTAGAACACAGACGAAGCTTCTAAGTTGATGTAATAGCCAGTAAGAAGTAGTACAATTCAAGTTTTAGGTATCGATTATTGACTTTTTAGCTGGCTTTGGTGCATTGGACATGAGCTAGGACCTTAACATTCTGCATGAAAGGAGGACTAGCAGCCGAGTTGCACGGGAGAATGTGAAAAGTGTTCATATGTAGTAAAAACCTGAGAAATCCGTCCGTTTTCGTCATTTGTTATCGAATCGACTTAAAGCCAGATCGTCACATTGGCCGCTCTTCTCTCTGAAACGGTTGTACTTATCGTCTGCAAAGCTATGTCGCGTACTGCGGTATTCGGAGACACTAAAAGCACCATAGTAGAACACAGATGAAGCTCCTAAGATGATGTAATAGCCAGTAAGAAGTAGTACAATTCAAGTTTTAGGAATCGGTTATTGACTTTTTAGCTGGCTTTGGTGCCTTGGACATGAGCTAGGACCTTAAGATTCTGCATGAAAGGTGGACTAGCAGCCGAGTTCCACGGGAGAATGTCAAAAGTGTTCATATGTAGTAAAAACCTGAGAAATCCGTCCGTTTTCGTCATTTGTTATCGAATCGACTTAAAGCCAGATCGTCACATTGGCCGCTCTTCTCTCTGAAATGGTTGTACTTATCGTCTGCAAAACTATGTCGCGTGCTGCGGTATGCGGAGAAACTAAAAGCACCGTAGTAGAACACAGATGAATCTTCTAAGTTGATGTAATAGCCAGAAAGAAGTAGTACAATTCAGGTTTTACGTATCGATTATTGACTTTTTAGCTGGCTTTGGTGCCTTGGACATGAGCTAGGACCTTAAGATTCTGCATGAAAGGAGGACTAGCAGCCGAGTTGCACGGGAGAATGTGAAAAGTGTTCATATGTAGTAAAAACCTGAGAAATCCGTCCGTTTTCGTCATTTGTTATCGAATCGACTTAAAGCCAGATCGTCACTTTGGCCGCACTTCTCTTTGAAACGGATGTACTTATCGTCTGCAAAGCTATGTCGCGTGCTACGGTATTCGGAGACACTAAAAGCACCATAGTAGAACACAGATGAAGCTTCTAAGATGATGTAATAGCCAGTAAGAAGAAGTACAATTCAAGTTTTAGGTATCGGTTATTGACTTTTTAGCTGGCTTTGGTGCCTTGGACATGAGCTAGGACCTTAAGATTCTGCATGAAAGGAGGACTAGCAGCCGAGTTGCACGGGAGAATGTGAAAAGTGTTCATATGTAGTAAAAACCTGAGAAAGCCGTCCGTTTTCCTCATTTGTTATCGAATCGACTTAAAGCCAGATCGTCACATTGGCCGCTCTTCTCTCTGAAACGGTTGTACTTATCGGCTGCAAAGCTATGTCGCGAGTTGCCGTAGGCGGAAACAGGAAAAGCACCATAATAGAAGAAAGATGAAGCTTCTAAGTTGATGTAATACCCAGTAAGAAGTAGTCCAATTCAAGTTTTAGGTATCGATTATTGACTTTTTAGCTGGCTTTGGTGCCTTGGACATGAGCTAGGACACTAAGATTCTGCATAATAGGAGGACTAGCAGCCGAGTTGCACGGGAGAATGTGAAAAGTGTTCATATGTAGTAATAACCTGAGAAATCCGTCCTTTTTCGTCATTTGTTATCGAATCGACTTAAAGCCAGATCGTCACATTGGCAGCTCCTCTCTCTGAAATGGTTGTACTTATCGTCTGCAAAACTATGTCGCGTGCTGCGGTATGCGGATAAACTAAAAGCACCGTAGTAGAACACAGGTGAAGCTTCTAAGTTGATGTAATAGCCAGTAAGAAGTAGTACAATTCAAGTTTTAGGTATCGGTTATTGACTTTTTAGCTGGCTTTGGTGCCTTGGACATGAGCTAGGACCTTAAGATTCTGCATGAAAGGAGGACTAGCAGCCCAGTTGCACGGGAGAATGTGAAAAGTGTTCATATGTAGTAAAAACCTGAGAAATCCGTCCGTTTTCCTCATTTGTTATCGAATCGACTTAAAGCCAGATCGTCACATTGGCCGCTCTTCTCTCTGAAACGGTTGTACTTATCGTCTGCAAAGCTATGTCGCGTGTTGCCGTAGGCGGAAACAGGAAAAGCACCATAATAGAACACAGATGAAGCTTCTAAGTTGATGTAATACCCAGTAAGAAGTAGTCCAATTCAAGTTTTAGGTATCGATTATTGACTTTTTAGCTGGCTTTGGTGCCTTGGACATGAGCTAGGACCTTAAGATTCTGCATGAAAGGAGGACTAGCAGCCGAGTTGCACGGGAGAATGTGAAAAGTGGTCATATGTAGTAAAAACCTGAGAAATCCGTTCGTTTTCGTCATTTGTTATCGAATCGACGTAAAGCCAGATCGTCACATTGGCCGCTCTTCTCTCTGTAACGGTTGTACTTATCGCCTGCAAAGCTATGTCGCGTGCTGCGCTATGTGGAGACACTAAAAGCACCATAGTAGAACACAGACGAAGCTTCTAAGTTGATGTAATAGCCAGTAAGAAGTAGAACAATTCAAGTTTTAGGTATCGATTATTGACTTTTTAGCTGGCTTTGGTGCATTGGACATGAGCTAGGACCTTAAGATTCTGCATGAAAGGTGGACTAGCAGCCGAGTTGCACGGGAGAATGTGAAAAGTGTTCATATGTAGTAAAAACCTGAGAAATCCGTCCGTTTTCGTCATTTGTTATCGAATCGACTTAAAGCCAGATCGTCACATTGGCCGCTCTTCTCTCTGAAACGGTTGTACTTATCGTCTGCAAAACTATGTCGCGTGCTGCGGTATGCTGAGAAACTAAAAGCACCGTAGTAGAACACAGATGGAGCTTCTAAGTTGATGTAATAGCCAGAAAGAAGTAGAACAATTCAAGTTTTACGTATCGATTATTGACTTTTTAGCTGGCTTTGGTGCCTTGGACATGAGCTAGGACCTTAAGATTCTGCATGAAAGGAGGACTAGCAGCCGAGTTGCACGGGAGAATGTGAAAAGTGTTCATATGTAGTAAAAACCTGAGAAATCCGTCCGTTTTCGTCATTTGTTATCGAATCGACTTAAAGCCAGATCGTCACATTGGCCGCTCTTCTCTCTGAAACGGTTGTACTTATCGTCTGCAAAGCTATGTCGCGTACTGCGGTATTCGGAGACACTAAAAGCACCATAGTAGAACACAGATGAAGCTCCTAAGATGATGTAATAGCCAGTAAGAAGTAGTACAATTCAAGTTTTAGGAATCGGTTATTGACTTTTTAGCTGGCTTTGGTGCCTTGGACATGAGCTAGGACCTTAAGATTCTGCATGAAAGGAGGACTAGCAACCGAGTTGCACGGGAGAATGTCAAAAGGGTTCATATGTAGTAAAAACCTGAGAAATCCGTTCGTTTTCGTCATTTGTTATCGAATCGACGTAAAGCCAGATCGTCACATTGGCCGCTCTTCTCTCTGTAACGGTTGTACTTATCGTCTGCAAAGCTATGTCGCGTGCTGCGCTATGTGGAGACACTAAAAGCACCATAGTAGAACACAGATGAAGCTTCTAAGTTGATGTAATAGCCAGTAAGAAGTAGTACAATTCAAGTTTTAGGTATCGATTATTGACTTTTTAGCTGGCTTTGGTGCATTGGACATGAGCTAGGACCTTAAGATTCTGCATGAAAGGTGGACTAGCAGCCGAGTTGCACGAAAGAATGTGAAAAGTGTTCATATGTAGTGAAAACCTGAGAAATCCGTCCGTTTTCGTCATTTGTTATCGAATCGACTTAAAGCCAGATCGTCACATTGGCCGCTCTTCTCTCTGAAACGGTTGTACTTATCATCAGCAAAACTATGTCGCGTGCTGCGGTATGCGGAGAAACTAAAAGCTCCGTAGTAGAACACAGACGAAGCTTCTAAGTAGATGTAATAGCCAGTAAGAAGTAGTTCAATTCAAGTTTTAGGTATCGATTATTGACTTTTTAACTGGCTTTGGTGCCTTGGCCATGAGCTAGGACCTTGACATTCTGTATGAAAGGAGGACTAGCAGCCGAGTTGCACGGGAGAATGTGAAAAGTGTTCATATGTAGTAAAAACCTGAGAAATCCGTCCGTTTTCGTCATTTGTTATCGAATCGACTTAAGGCCAGATCGTCACATTGGCAGCTCTTCTCTCTGAAACGGTTGTACTTATCGTCTGCAAAGCTATGTCGCGTACTGCGGTATTCGGAGACACTAAAAGCACCATAGTAGAACACAGATGAAGCTCCTAAGATGATGTAATAGCCAGTAAGAAGTAGTACAATTCAAGTTTTAGGTATCGGTTATTGACTTTTTAGCTGGCTTTGGTGCCTTGGACATGAGCTAGGACCTTAAGATTCTGCATGAAAGGAGGACTAGCAACCGAGTTGCACGGGAGAATGTCAAAAGGGTTCATATGTAGTAAAAACCTGAGAAATCCGTTCGTTTTCGTCATTTGTTATCGAATCGACGTAAAGCCAGATCGTCACATTGGCCGCTCTTCTCACTGTAACGGTTGTACTTATCGTCTGCAAAGCTATGTCGCGTGCTGCGCTATGTGGAGACACTAAAAGCACCATAGTAGAACACAGATGAAGCTTCTAAGTTGATGTAATAGCCAGTAAGAAGTAGTACAATTCAAGTTTTAGGTATCGATTATTGACTTTTTAGCTGGCTTTGGTGCATTGGACATGAGCTAGGACCTTAAGATTCTGCATGTAAGGTGGACTAGCAGCCGAGTTGCACGAAAGAATGTGAAAAGTGTTCATATGTAGTGAAAACCTGAGAAATCCGTCCGTTTTCGTCATTTGTTATCGAATCGACTTAAAGCCAGATCGTCACATTGGCCGCTCTTCTCTCTGAAACGGTTGTACTTATCATCTGCAAAACTATGTCGCGTACTGCGGTATGCGGAGAAACTAAAAGCACCGTAGTAGAACACAGACGAAGCTTCTAAGTTGATGTAATAGCCAGTAAGAAGTAGTTCAATTCAAGTTTTAGGTATCGATTATTGACTTTTTAACTGGCTTTGGTGCCTTGGCCATGAGCTAGGACCTTGACATTCTGCATGCAAGGAGGACTAGCAGCCGAGTTGCACGGGAGAATGTGAAAAGTGTTCATATGTAGTAAAAACCTGAGAAATCCGTCCGTTTTCGTCATTTGTTATCGAATCGACTTAAAGCCAGATTGTCACATTGGCCGCTGTTCTCTCTGAAACGGTTGTACTTATCGTCTGCAAAGCTATGTCGCGTGCTGCGGTATGCGGAGACACTAAATTCACCATAGTAGAACACAGGTGAAGCTTCTAAGTTGGTGCAATAGCCAGTAAGAAGTAGAACAATTCAAGTTTTAGGTATCGATTATTGTCTTTTTAGCTGGCTTCGGTACCTTGGACATGAGCTAGGACCTTAAGATTCTGCATGAAAGGAGGACTAGCAGCCGAGTTGCACGTCAGAATGTGAAAAGTGTTCATATGTAGTAAAAACCTGAGAAATCCGTCCGTTTTCGTCATTTGTTATCGAATCTACTTAAAGCCAGATGGTCACATTGGCCGCTCTTCTCTCTGAAACGTTTGTACATATCGTCTGCAAAGCTATGTCGCGTGCAGCGGTATGTGGAGACACTAAAATCACCATAGTAGAACACAGATGAAGCATCTAAGTTGATGTAATATCCAGTAAGAAGTAGTACAATTCAAGTTTTAGGAATCGATTATTGACTTTTTAGCTGGCTTTGGTGCCTTGGACATGAGCTAGGACCTTAAGATTCTGCATGAAATGAGGACTAGCAGCCGAGTTGCACGGGAGAATGTGAAACGTGTTCATATTTAGTAATAACCTTAGAAATCCGTCCTTTTTCGTCATTTGTTAGCGAATCGACTTAAAGCCAGATCGTCACATTGGCCGCTCTTCTCCCGGAAACGGTTGTGCTTATCGTCTGCAAAGCTATGTCGCGTGTTGCCGTAGGTGGAAACAGGAAAAGCACCATAGTAGAACACAGATGAAGCTTCTAAGTTGATGTAATAGCCAGTAAGAAGTAGTCCAATTCAAGATTTAGGTATCGATTATTGACTTTTTAGCTGGCTTTCGTGCCTTGGACATGAGCTAGGACTTTAAGATTCTGCATAAAAGGAGGACTAGCAGCCCAGTTGCACGGGAGAATGTGAAAAGTGTTTATATGTAGTAAAAACCTGAGAAATCCGTCCGTTTTTGTCATTTGTTATCGAATCGACTTAAAGCCAGATCGTCACATTGGCCGCTCTTCTCTCTGAAACGGTTGTACTTATCGTCTGCAAAACTATGTCGCGTGCTGCGGTATGCGGAGACACTAAAAGCACCATAGTAGAACACAGATGAAGCTTCTAAATTGATGTAATACCCAGTAAGAAGTAGTACAATTCAAGTTTAAGGTATCGATTATTGACTTTTTAGCTGGCTTTGGACCCTTGGACATGAGCTAGGACCTTAACATTCTTCATGAAAGGAGGACTAGCAGCCGAGTTCCACGGGAGAATGTGAAAAGTGTTCACATGTAGTAATAACCTGAGAAATCCGTCCTTTTTCGTCATTTGTTATCGAATCGACTTAAAGCCAGATCGTCACATTGGCAGCTCTTCTCTCTGAAATGGTTGTACTTATCGTCTGCAAAACTATGTCGCATGCTGCTGTATGCGGAGAAACTAATAGCACCGTAGTAGAACACAGATGAAGCTTATAAGTTGATGTAATAGCCAGTAAGAAGTAGTACAATTCAAGTTTTAGGTATTGATTATTGACTTTTTAGCTGGCTTTGGTGCCTTGGACATGAGCTAGGACCTTAAGATTCTGCATGAAAGGAGGACTAGCAGCCGAGTTGCACGGGAGAATGTGAAAAGTGGTCATATGTAGTAAAAACCTTAGAAATCCGTTCGTTTTCGTCATTTGTTATCGAATCGACTTAAAGCCAGATCGTCACATTGGCCGCTCTTCTCTCTGAAACGGTTGTACTTATCGTCTGCAAAGCTATGTCGCGTACTGCGGTATTCGGAGACACTAAAAGCACCATAGTAGAACACAGATGAAGCTCCTGAGATGATGAAATAGCTAGTAAGAAGTAGTACAATTCAAGTTTTAGGTATCTATTATTGACTTTTTAGCTGGATTTGGTGCCTTGGACATGAGCTAGGACCTTAAGATTCTGCATGAAAGGAGGACTAGCAGCCGAGTTCCACGGGAGAATGTGAAAAGTGTTCATATGTAGTAAAAACCTGAGAAATCCGTCCGTTTTCGTCATTTGTTATCGAATCGACGTAAAGCCAGATCGTCACATTGGCCGCTCTTCTCTCTGAAACGGTTGTACTTATCGTCTGCAAAACTATGTCGCGTGCTGCGGCATGCTGTGACACTAAAAGCACCATAGTAG
This sequence comes from Schistocerca gregaria, assembly GCF_023897955.1. Lineage (NCBI taxonomy): Eukaryota > Metazoa > Arthropoda > Insecta > Orthoptera > Acrididae > Schistocerca > Schistocerca gregaria. Next base: position 16,602,216 of record NW_026061824.1, on the reverse strand, counting down.
AACACAGATCAAGCTTCTACGTTGATGTAATAGCCAGTAAGAAGTAGTACAATTCAAGTTTTAGGTATTGAATATGGAGCTTTTAGCTGGCTTTGGTGCCTTGGACATGAGCTAGGACCTTAAGATTCTGCATGAAAGGAGGACTAGCAGCCGAGTTGCACGGGAGAATGTGAAAAGTGTTCAGATGTAGTAATAACCTTAGAAATCCGTCCTTTTTCGTCATTTGTTAGCGAATCGACTTAAAGCCAGATCGTCACATTGGCCGCTCTTCTCTCTGAAACGGTTGTGCTTATCGTCTGCAAAGCTATGCCGCGTGTTGCCGTAGGTGGAAACAGGAAAAGCACCATTGTAGAACACAGATGAAGCTTCTAAGTTGATGTAATACCCAGTAAGAAGTAGTACAATTCAAGTTTTAGGTATTGAATATTAACCTTTTTGCTGGCTTTGGTGCCTTGGACATGTGCTAGGACCTTAAGATTCTGCATGAAAGGAGGACTAGCAGCTGAGTTGCACGGGAGAATGTGAAAAGTGTTCATATGTAGTAAAAACCTTAGAAATCCGTCCGTTTTCGTAATTTTTTATCGAATCGACTTAAAGCCAGATCGTCACATTGGCCGCTATTCTCTCTGAAACGGTTGTACTTATCGTCTGCAAAGCTATGTCACGTGCTGCGGTATGCGGAGACACTAATATCACCGCAGTAGAACACAGATGAAGCTTCTAAGTTGATGTAATATCCAGTAAGAAGTAATACAATTCAAGTTTTAGGTATCGATTATTGACTTTTTAGCTGGCTTTGGTGCATTGGACATGAGCTAGGACCTTAATATTCTGCATGAAAGGTGGACTAGCAGCCGAGTTGCACGGGAGAATGTGAAAAGTGTTCATATGTAGTAAAAACCTGAGAAATCCGTCCGTTTTCGTCATTTGTTATCGAATCGACTTAAAGCCAGATCGTCACATTGGCCGCTCTTCTCTCTGAAACGGTTGTACTTATCGTCTGCAAAGCTATGTCGCAGTGCTGCGGTACGCGGAGACACTAAAATCACCATAGTAGAACACAGATGAAGTTTCTAAGTTGATGCAATAGCCAGTAAGAAGTAGAACAATTCAAGTTTTAGGTATCGATTATTGACTTTTTAGCTGTATTCGGTACCTTGGACATGAGCTAGGACCTTAAGATTCTGCATGAAAGGAGGACTAGCAGCCGAGTTGCACGTCAGAATGTGAAAAGTGTTCATATGTAGTAAAAACCTGAGAAATCCGTCCGTTTTCGTCATTTGTTATCGAATCGACTTAAAGCCAGATCGTCACATTGGCCGCTCTTCTCTCTGAAACGGTTGTACTTATCGTCTGCAAAACAGTGTCGCGAGCTGCGGTATGCGGAGAAACTAAAAGCACCGTAGTAGAACACAGATGAAGCTTCTAAGTTGATGTAATAGCCAGGAAGAAGTAGTACAATTCAAGTTTTAGGTATTGATTATTGACTTTTTAGCTGGCTTTGGTGCCTTGGACATGAGCTAGAACCTTAAGATTCTGCATGAATGGAGGACTAGCAGCCAAGTTGCACGGGAGAATGTGAAAAGTGTTCACATGTAGTAAAAACCTGAGAAATCCGTTCGTTTTCGTCATTTGTTATCGAATCGACTTAAAGCCAGATCGTCACATTGGCCGCTCTTCTCTCTGAAACGGTTGTACTTATCGTCTGCAAAGCTATGTCGCGTACTGCGGTATGCTGAGACATTAAAAGCACCATAGTAGAACACAGATCAAGCTTCTAAGTTGATGTAATAGCCAGTAAGAAGTAGTACAATTCAAGTTTTAGGTATTGAATATTGACCTTTTAGCTGGCTTTCGTGCCTTGGACATGAGCTAGGACTTTAAGATTCTGCATAAAAGGAGGACCAGCAGCAGAGTTGCACGGGAGAATGTGAAAAGTGTTCATATGTAGTAAAAACCTGAGAAATCCGTCCGTTTTCGTCGTTTGTTATCGAATCGACTTAAGGCCAGATCGTCACATTGGCAGCTCTTCTCTCTGAAACGGTTGTACTTATCGTCTGCAAAGCTATGTCGCGTACTGCGGTATTCGGAGACACTAAAAGCACCATAGTAGAACACAGATGAAGCTCCTAAGATGATGTAATAGCCAGTAAGAAGTAGTACAATTCAAGTTTTAGGTATCGGTTATTGACTTTTTAGCTGGCTTTGGTGCCTTGGACATGAGCTAGGACCTTAAGATTCTGCATGAAAGGAGGACTAGCAACCGAGTTGCACGGGAGAATGTCAAAAAGGTTCATATGTAGTAAAAACCTGAGAAATCCGTTCGTTTTCGTCATTTGTTATCGAATCGACGTAAAGCCAGATCGTCACATTGGCCGCTCTTCTCACTGTAACGGTTGTACTTATCGTCTGCAAAGCTATGTCGCGTGCTGCGCTATGTGGAGACACTAAAAGCACCATAGTAGAACACAGATGAAGCTTCTAAGTTGATGTAATAGCCAGTAAGAAGTAGTACAATTCAAGTTTTAGGTATCGATTATTGACTTTTTAGCTGGCTTTGGTGCATTGGACATGAGCTAGGACCTTAAGATTCTGCATGTAAGGTGGACTAGCAGCCGAGTTGCACGAAAGAATGTGAAAAGTGTTCATATGTAGTGAAAACCTGAGAAATCCGTCCGTTTTCGTCATTTGTTATCGAATCGACTTAAAGCCAGATCGTCACATTGGCCGCTCTTCTCTCTGAAACGGTTGTACTTATCATCTGCAAAACTATGTCGCGTGCTGCGGTATGCGGAGAAACTAAAAGCACCGTAGTAGAACACAGACGAAGCTTCTAAGTTGATGTAATAGCCAGTAAGAAGTAGTTCAATTCAAGTTTTAGGTATCGATTATTGACTTTTTAACTGGCTTTGGTGCCTTGGCCATGAGCTAGGACCTTGACATTCTGCATGAAAGGAGGACTAGCAGCCGAGTTGCACGGGAGAATGTGAAAAGTGTTCATATGTAGTAAAAACCTGAGAAATCCGTCCGTTTTCGTCATTTGTTATCGAATCGACTTAAAGCCAGATCGTCACATTGGCCGCTGTTCTCTCTGAAACGGTTGTACTTATCGTCTGCAAAGCTATGTCGCGTGCTGCGGTATGCGGAGACACTAAATTCACCATAGTAGAACACAGGTGAAGCTTCTAAGTTGGTGCAATAGCCAGTAAGAAGTAGAACAATTCAAGTTTTAGGTATCGATTATTGTCTTTTTAGCTGGCTTCGGTACCTTGGACATGAGCTAGGACCTTAAGATTCTGCATGAAAGGAGGACTAGCAGCCGAGTTGCACGTCAGAATGTGAAAAGTGTTCATATGTAGTAAAAACCTGAGAAATCCGTCCGTTTTCGTCATTTGTTATCGAATCTACTTAAAGCCAGATGGTCACATTGGCCGCTCTTCTCTCTGAAACGTTTGTACATATCGTCTGCAAAGCTATGTCGCGTGCAGCGGTATGTGGAGACACTAAAATCACCATAGTAGAACACAGATGAAGCATCTAAGTTGATGTAATATCCAGTAAGAAGTAGTACAATTCAAGTTTTAGGAATCGATTATTGACTTTTTAGCTGGCTTTGGTGCCTTGGACATGAGCTAGGACCTTAAGATTCTGCATGAAATGAGGACTAGCAGCCGAGTTGCACGGGAGAATGTGAAACGTGTTCATATTTAGTAATAACCTTAGAAATCCGTCCTTTTTCGTCATTTGTTAGCGAATCGACTTAAAGCCAGATCGTCACATTGGCCGCTCTTCTCCCGGAAACGGTTGTGCTTATCGTCTGCAAAGCTATGTCGCGTGTTGCCGTAGGTGGAAACAGGAAAAGCACCATAGTAGAACACAGATGAAGCTTCTAAGTTGATGTAATAGCCAGTAAGAAGTAGTCCAATTCAAGATTTAGGTATCGATTATTGACTTTTTAGCTGGCTTTCGTGCCTTGGACATGAGCTAGGACTTTACGATTCTGCATAAAAGGAGGACTAGCAGCCCAGTTGCACGGGAGAATGTGAAAAGTGTTTATATGTAGTAAAAACCTGAGAAATCCGTCCGTTTTCGTCATTTGTTATCGAATCGACTTAAAGCCAGATCGTCACATTGGCCGCGTGCTGCGTGATGCGGAGACACTAAAAGCACCATAGTAGAACACAGATGAAGCTTCTAAATTGATGTAATACCCAGTAAGAAGTAGTACAATTCAAGTTTAAGGTATCGATTATTGACTTTTTAGCTGGCTTTGGACCCTTGGACATGAGCTAGGACCTTAACATTCTTCATGAAAGGAGGACTAGCAGCCGAGTTCCACGGGAGAATGTGAAAAGTGTTCACATGTAGTAATAACCTGAGAAATCCGTCCTTTTTCGTCATTTGTTATCGAATCGACTTAAAGGCAGATCGTCACATTGGCAGCTCTTCTCTCTGAAATGGTTGTACTTATCGTCTGCAAAACTATGTCGCATGCTGCGGTATGCGGAGAAACTAATAGCACCGTAGTAGAACACAGATGAAGCTTATAAGTTGATGTAATAGCCAGTAAGAAGTAGTACAATTCAAGTTTTAGGTATTGATTATTGACTTTTTAGCTGGCTTTGGTGCCTTGGACATGAGCTAGGACCTTAAGATTCTGCATGAAAGGAGGACTAGCAGCCGAGTTGCACGGGAGAATGTGAAAAGTGGTCATATGTAGTAAAAACCTTAGAAATCCGTTCGTTTTCGTCATTTGTTATCGAATCGACTTAAAGCCAGATCGTCACATTGGCCGCTCTTCTCTCTGAAACGGTTGTACTTATCGTCTGCAAAGCTATGTCGCGTACTGCGGTATTCGGAGACACTAAAAGCACCATAGTAGAACACAGATGAAGCTCCTGAGATGATGAAATAGCTAGTAAGAAGTAGTACAATTCAAGTTTTAGGTATCTATTATTGACTTTTTAGCTGGATTTGGTGCCTTGGACATGAGCTAGGACCTTAAGATTCTGCATGAAAGGAGGACTAGCAGCCGAGTTCCACGGGAGAATGTGAAAAGTGTTCATATGTAGTAAAAACCTGAGAAATCCGTTCGTTTTCGTCATTTGTTATCGAATCGACGTAAAGCCAGATCGTCACATTGGCCGCTCTTCTCTCTGAAACGGTTGTACTTATCGTCTGCAAAACTATGTCGCGTGCTGCGGCATGCTGTGACACTAAAAGCACCATAGTAGAACACAGATCAAGCTTCTACGTTGATGTAATAGCCAGTAAGAAGTAGTACAATTCAAGTTTTAGGTATTGAATATGGAGCTTTTAGCTGGCTTTGGTGCCTTGGACATGAGCTAGGACCTTAAGATTCTGCATGAAAGGAGGACTAGCAGCCGAGTTGCACGGGAGAATGTGAAAAGTGTTCAGATGTAGTAATAACCTTAGAAATCCGTCCTTTTTCTTCATTTGTTAGCGAATCGACTTAAAGCCAGATCGTCACATTGGCCGCTCTTCTCTCTGAAACGGTTGTGCTTATCGTCTGCAAAGCTATGCCGCGTGTTGCCGTAGGTGGAAACAGGAAAAGCACCATAGTAGAACACAGATGAAGCTTCTAAGTTGATGTAATACCCAGTAAGAAGTAGTACAATTCAAGTTTTAGGTATTGAATATTAACCTTTTTGCTGGCTTTGGTGCCTTGGACATGTGATAGGACCTTAAGATTCTGCATGAAAGGAGGACTAGCAGCTGAGTTGCACGGGAGAATGTGAAAAGTGTTCATATGTAGTAAAAACCTTAGAAATCCGTCCGTTTTCGTAATTTTTTATCGAATCGACTTAAAGCCAGATCGTCACATTGGCCGCTATTCTCTCTGAAACGGTTGTACTTATCGTCTGCAAAGCTATGTCACGTGCTGCGGTATGCGGAGACACTAATATCACCGCAGTAGAACACAGATGAAGCTTCTAAGTTGATGTAATATCCAGTAAGAAGTAATACAATTCAAGTTTTAGGTATCGATTATTGACTTTTTAGCTGGCTTTGGTGCATTGGACATGAGCTAGGACCTTAATATTCTGCATGAAAGGTGGACTAGCAGCCGAGTTGCACGGGAGAATGTGAAAAGTGTTCATATGTAGTAAAAACCTGAGAAATCCGTCCGTTTTCGTCATTTGTTATCGAATCGACTTAAAGCCAGATCGTCACATTGGCCGCTCTTCTCTCTGAAACGGTTGTACTTATCGTCTGCAAAGCTATGTCGCAGTGCTGCGGTACGCGGAGACACTAAAATCACCATAGTAGAACACAGATGAAGTTTCTAAGTTGATGCAATAGCCAGTAAGAAGTAGAACAATTCAAGTTTTAGGTATCGATTATTGACTTTTTAGCTGTATTCGGTACCTTGGACATGAGCTAGGACCTTAAGATTCTGCATGAAAGGAGGACTAGCAGCCGAGTTGCACGTCAGAATGTGAAAAGTGTTCATATGTAGTAAAAACCTGAGAAATCCGTCCGTTTTCGTCATTTGTTATCGAATCGACTTAAAGCCAGATCGTCACATTGGCCGCTCTTCTCTCTGAAACGGTTGTACTTATCGTCTGCAAAACAGTGTCGCGAGCTGCGGTATGCGGAGAAACTAAAAGCACCGTAGTAGAACACAGATGAAGCTTCTAAGTTGATGTAATAGCCAGGAAGAAGTAGTACAATTCAAGTTTTAGGTATTGATTATTGACTTTTTAGCTGGCTTTGGTGCCTTGGACATGAGCTAGAACCTTAAGATTCTGCATGAATGGAGGACTAGCAGCCAAGTTGCACGGGAGAATGTGAAAAGTGTTCACATGTAGTAAAAACCTGAGAAATCCGTTCGTTTTCGTCATTTGTTATCGAATCGACTTAAAGCCAGATCGTCACATTGGCCGCTCTTCTCTCTGAAACGGTTGTACTTATCGTCTGCAAAGCTATGTCGCGTACTGCGGTATGCTGAGACATTAAAAGCACCATAGTAGAACACAGATCAAGCTTCTAAGTTGATGTAATAGCCAGTAAGAAGTAGTACAATTCAAGTTTTAGGTATTGAATATTGACCTTTTAGCTGGCTTTCGTGCCTTGGACATGAGCTAGGACTTTAAGATTCTGCATAAAAGGAGGACCAGCAGCAGAGTTGCACGGGAGAATGTGAAAAGTGTTCATATGTAGTAAAAACCTGAGAAATCCGTCCGTTTTCGTCGTTTGTTATCGAATCGACTTAAAGCCAGATCGTCACATTTGCCGCTCTTCTCTCTGAAGCGGTTGTACATATCGTCTGCAAAGCTATGTCGCGTGCTGCGGTATGCGGAGACACTAAAAGCACCATAGTAGAACACAGACGAAGCTTCTAAGTTGATCTAATAGCCAGTAAGAAGTAGTACAATTCAAGTTTTACGTATCGATTATTGACTTTTTAACTGGCTTTGGTGCCTTGGACATGAGCTAGGACCTTGACATTCTGCATGAAAGGAGGACTAGCAGCCGAGTTGCACGGGAGAATGTGAAAAGTGTTCATATGTAGTAAAAACCTGAGAAATTCGTCCGTTTTCGTCATTTGTTATCGAATCGACTTAAAGCCAGATCGTCACATTGGCCGCTCTTCTCTCTGAAACGGTTGTACTTATCGTCTGCAAAGCTATGTCGCGTGCTGCGGTATGCGGAGACACTAAAATCACCATAGTAGAACACAGATGAAGCTTCTAAGTTGATGCAATAGCCAGTAAGAAGTAGAACAATTCAAGTTTTAGGTATCGATTATTGACTTTTTAGCTGGCTTCGGTACCTTGGACATGAGCTAGGACCTTAAGATTCTGCATGAAAGGAGGACTAGCAGCCGAGTTGCACGTGAGAATGTGAAAAGTGTTCATATGTAGTAAAAACCTGAGAAATCCGTCCGTTTTCGTCATTTGTTATCGAATCGACTTAAAGCCAGATCGTCACATTGGCCGCTCTTCTCTCTGAAACGGTTATACATATCGTCTGCAAAGCTATGTCGCGTGCAGCGGTATGTGGAGACACTAAAATCACCATAGTAGAACACAGATGAAGCATCTAAGTTGATGTAATAGCCAGTAAGAAGTAGTACAATTCAAGTTTTAGGAATCGATTATTGACTTTTAAGCTGGCTTTGGTGCCTTGGACATGAGCTAGGACCTTAAGATTCTGCATGAAAGGAGGACTAGCAGCCGAGTTGCACGGGAGAATGTGAAAAGTGTTCATATGTAGTAAAAACCTGAGAAATCCGTCCGTTTTCGTCATTTGTTATCGAATCGACATAAAGCCAGATCGTCACATTGGCCGCTCTTCTCTCTGAAACGGTTGTACTTATCGTCTGCAAAGCTATGTCGCGTGCTGCGGTGTGAGGAGACACTAAAACACCATAGTAGAACACAGATCAAGCTTCTACGTTGATGTAATAGCCAGTAAGAAGTAGTACAATTCAAGTTATAGGTATTGAATATGGACCTTTTAGCTGGCTTTGGTGCCTTGGACGTGAGCTAGGACCTTAAGATTCTGCATGAAAGGAGGACTAGCAGCCGAGTTGCACGGGAGAATGTGAAAAGTGTTCATATGTAGTAATAACCTGAGAAATCCGTCCATTTTCGTCATTTGTTATCGAATCGACTTAAAGCCAGATCGTCACATTGGCCGCTCTTCTCTCTGAAACGGTTGTGCTTATCGTCTGCAAAGCTATGTCGCGTACTGCGGTATTCGGAGACACTAAAAGCACCATAGTAGAACACAGATGAAGCTTCTAAGATGATGTAATAGCCAGTAAGAAGAAGTACAATTCAAGTTTTAGGTATCGGTTATTGTCTTTTTAGCTCGCTTTGGTGCCTTGGACATGAGCTAGGACCTTAAGATTCTGCATGAAAGGAGGACTACCAGCCGAGTTGCACGGGAGAATGTGAAAAGTGTTCATATGTAGTAAAAACCTGAGAAATCCGTCCGTTTTCGTCATCTGTTATCGAATCGACTTAGAGCCAGATCGTCACATTGGCGGCTCTTCTCTCTGAAACGGTTGTACTTATCGTCTGCAAAGCTATGTCACGTGCTGCGGTATGCGGAGACACTAAAATCACCACAGTAGAACACAGATGAAGCTTCTAAGTTGATGTAATATCCCGTAAGATGTAGTACAATTCAAGTTTTAGGTATCGATTATTGACTTTTTAGCTAGCTTTGGGTCATTGGACATGAGCTAGGACCTTAAGATTCTGCTTGAAAGGTGGACTAGCAGCCGAGTTCCACGGGAGAATGTGAAAATTGTTCATATGTAGTAAAAACCTGAGAAATCCGTCCGTTTTCGTCATTTGTTATCGAATCGACTTAAAGCCAGATCGTCACATTGGCCGCTCTTCTCTCTGAAACGGTTGTACTTATCGTCTGCAAAACTGTGTCGCGTGCTGCGGTATGCGGAGAAACTAAAAGCACCGTAGTAGAACACAGATGAAGCTTGTAAGTTGATGTAATAGCCAGTAAGAAGTAGTACAATTCAAGTTTTAGGTATTGAGTATTGACTTTTTAGCTGGCTTTGGTGCCTTGGACATGAGCTAGGACCTTAAGATTCTGCATGAATGGAGGACTAGCAGCCGAGTTGCACGGGAGAATGTGAAAAGTGTTCATATGTAGTAAAAACCTGAGAAATCCGTTCGTTTTCGTCATTTGTTATCGATCGACTTAAAGCCAGATCGTCACATTGGCCGCTCTTCTCTCTGAAACGGTTGTACTTATCGTCTGCAAAACTATGTCGCGTACTGCGGTATGCTGAGACACTAAAAGCACCATAGTAGAACACAGATCAAGCTTCTAAGTTGATGTAATAGCCAGTAAGAAGTAGTATAATTCAAGTTTTAGGTATTGAATATTGACCTTTTAGCTGGCTTTCGTGCCTTGGACATGAGCTAGGACTTTAAGATTCTGCATAAAAGGAGGACTAGCAGCAGAGTTGCACGGGAGAATGTGAAAAGTGTTCATATGTAGTAAAAACCTGAGAAATCCGTCCATTTTCGTCAATTGTTATCGAATCGGCGTAAAGCCAGATCGTCACATTGGCCGCTCTGCTCTCTGAAACGGTTGTACTTATTGTCTGCAAAGCTATGTCGCGTACTGCGGTATGCGGAGACACTAAAAGCACCATAGTAGAACACAGATGAAGATTCTAAGTTGATGTAATAGCCAGTAAGAAGTAGTACAATTCAAGTTTTAGGTATCGATTTTTGACTTGTTAGCTGGCTTTGGTGCCTTGGACATGAGCTATTACCTTAAGATTCTGCATGAAAGTAGGACTAGCAGCCGAGTTGCACGGGAGAATTTGAAAAGTGTTCATATGTAGTAAAAACCTGAGAAATCCGTCCGTTTTCGTCATTTGTTATTGAATCGACTTAAAGCCAGATCGTCACATTGGCCGCTCTTCTCTCTGAAACGGTTGTACTTATCGTCTGCAAAGCTGTGTCGCGTGCTGCGGTATGCAGAGAAACTAAAAGCACCGTAGTAGAACACAGATGAAGCTTCTAAGTTGATGTAATAGCCAGTAAGAAGTTAGGTATCGATTATTGACTTTTTAGCTGGCTTTGGTGTCTTGGACATGAGCTAGGACCTTAACATTCTGCATGAAAGGAGGACTAGCTGCCGCGTTGCTCGGGAGAATCTGAAAAGTGTTCATATGTAGTAAAAACCTGAGAAATCTGTCCGGTTTCGTCATTTGTTATCGAATCGACTTAAAGCCAGATCGTCACATTGGCCGCTCTTCTCTCTGAAACGGTTGTACTTATCGTCTGCAAAGCTATGTCGCGTGCTGCGGTATTCGGAGACACTAAAAGCACCATAGTAGAACACAGATGAAGCTCCTAAGATGATGTAATAGCCAGTAAGAAGTAGTACAATTCAAGTTTTAGGTAATGAATATTGACCTTTTAGCTGGCTTTGGTGCCTTGGACATGAGCTAGGACCTTAAGATTCTGCATGAAAGGAGGACTAGCAGCCGAGTTGCACGAGAGAATGTGAAAAGTGTTCATATGTAGTAAAAACCTGAGAAATCCGTCCGTTTTCGTCATTTGCTATCGAATCGACTTAAAGCCAGATCGTCACATTGGCCGCTCTTCTCTCTGAAACGGTTGTATTTATCGTCTGCAAAGCTATGTCGCGTACTGCGGTATTCGGAGACACTAAAAGCACCATAGTAGAACACAGATGAAGCTCCTAAGATGATGTAATAGCCAGTAAGAAGTAGTACAATTAAAGTTGTAGGTATCGGTTATTGACTTTTTAGCTGGCTTTGGTGCCTTGGACATGAGCTAGGACCTTAAGATTCTGCATGAAAGGAGGACTAGCAGCCGACTTGCACGGGAGAATGTGAAAAGTGTTCATATGTAGTAAAAACCTGAGAAATCCGTCCGTTTTCGTCATTTGTTATCGAATCGAGTTAAAGCCAGATCGTCACATTGGCTGCTCTTCTCTCTGAAACGGTTGTACTTATCGTCTGCAAAGCTATGTCGCGTGCTGCGCTACGCGGAGGTACTAAAATCACCATAGTAGAACACAGATGAAGCTTCTAAGTTGATGTAATAGCCAGTAAGAAGTAGTACAATTCAAGTTTTAGGTATCGATTATTGACTTCTTATCTGGCTTTGGTGCCTTGGACATGAGCTATTACCTTAAGATTCTGCATGAAAGGAGGACTAGCAGCCGACTTGCACGGGAGAATGTGAAAAGTGTTCATATGTAGTAAAACCTGAGAAATCCGTCCGTTTTCGTGATTTGTTATCGAATTGACTTAAAGCCAGATCGTCACATTGGCCGCTCTTCTCTCTGAAACGGTTGTACTTATCGTCTGCAAAGCTATGTCGCGTACTACGGTATTCGGAGACACTAAATGCACCATAGTAGAACACAGATGAAGCTCCTAAGATGATGTAATAGCCAGTAAGAAGTAGTAGAATTCAAGTTTTAGGTAATGAATATTGACCTTTTAGCTGGCTTTGGTGCCTTGGACATGAGCTAGGACCTTAACATTCTGCATGAAAGGAGGACTAGCAGCCGCGTTGCTCGGGAGAATGTGAAAAGTGTTCATATGTAGAAAAAACCTAGACATCCGTCCGGTTTCGTCATTTGTTATCGAATCGAGTTAAAGCCAGATCGTCACATTGGCCGCTCTTCTCTCTGAAACGGTTGTACTTATCGTCTGCAAAGCTATGTCGCGTGCTGCGGTATGCGGAGACACTAAAAGCATCATAGTAGAACACAGATGAAGCTTCAAAGTTGATGTAATAGCCAGTAACTAGTAGTACAGTTCAAGTTTTAGGTATCGATTATTGACTTTTTAGCTGGCTTTGGTGCATTGGACATGAGCTAGGACCTTAACGTTCTGCATGAAAGGAGGACAAGCAGCCGAGTTGCATAGGAGAATGTGAAAAGTGTTCATATGTAGTAAAAACCTTAGAAATCCGTCCGTTTTCGTCATTTGTTATCGAATCGACTTAAAGCCAGATCGTCACATTGGCCACTCTTCTCCGTGAAACGGTTGTACTTATCGTCTGCAAAGCTATGTCGCGTGCTGCGGTATGCGGAGACACGAAAATCATCATAGTAGAACACAGATGAAGCTTCTAAGTTGATGTAATAGCCAGTAAGAAGTAGTACAATTCAAGTTTTAGGTATCGATTATTGACCTTTTAGCTGGCTTTGGTGCTTTGGACATGAGCTAGGACCTTGAGAATCTGAATGAAAGGAGGACTAGCAGCACAGTTGCACGGGAGAATTTGAAAAGTGTTCGCATGTAGTAAAAACCTGAGAAATCCGTCCGTTTTCGTCATTTGTTATCGAATCGACTTAAAGCCAGATCGTCACATTGGCCACTCTTCTCTCTGAAACGGTTGTGCTTATCGTCTGCAAAACTATGTCGCGTGCTGCGGTATGCGGAGAAACTAAAAGCACCGTAGTAGAACACAGATGAAGCTTCTAAGTTGATGCAATAGTCAGTAAGAAGTAGTACAGTTCAAGTTTTAGGTATCAATTATTGACTTTTTAGCTGTCTTTGGTGCCTTGGACATGAGCTAGGACCTTAAGATTCTGCATGAAAGGAGGACTATCAGCCGAGTTGCACGGGAGAATGTGAAAAAGTGTTCATATGTAGTAAAAACCTGAGAAATCCGTCCGTTTTCGTCATTTGTTATCGAATCGACTTAAAGCCAGATCTTCACATTGGCCGCTCTTCTCTCTGAAACGGTTGTACATAACTTCTGCAAAGCTATGTCGCGTGCTGCGGTATGTGGAGACACTAAAAGCACCATAGTAGAAGAGAGATGAAGCTTCTAAGTTGATGTAATAGCCAGTAAGAAGAAGTAGAATTCAAGTTTTAGGTATCGATTATTGACTTTTTAGCTGGCTTTGGTGCCTTGGACATGAGCAAGGACCTTAAGATTCTGCATGAAAGGAGGACTAGCAGCCGAGTTGCACGGGAGAATGTGAAAAGTTTTCATATGTAGTAAAAACCTGAGAAATCCGTCCGTTTTCGTCATTTGTTATCGAATCGACTTAAAGCCAGATCGTCACATTGGCCGCTCTTCTCTCTGAAACGGTTGTACTTATCGTCTACAAAGCTATGTCGCGTGATGCGGTATGCGGAGACACTAAAAGCACCATAGTAGAACACATATTAAGCTTCTAAGTTGATGTAATAGCCAGTAAGAAGTAGTACAATTCAAGTTTTAGGTATCGGTTACTGACTTTTTAGCTGGCTTTGGTGCCTTGGACATGAGCTAGGACATTAAGATTCTGCATGAGAGGATGACTAGCAGCCGAGTAGCACGGGAGAATGTGAAAAGTGTTCATATGTAGTAAACACCTGAGAAATCCGTCCGTTATTGTCATTTGTTATCGAATCAACTTAAAGCCAGATCGTCACATTGGCCACTCTTCTCCGTGAAACGGTTGTACTTATCGTCTGCAATGCTATGTCACGTGCTGCGGTATGCGGAGACACGAAAATCATCATAGTAGAACACAGATGAAACTTCTAAGTTGATGTAATAGCCAGTAAGAAGTAGTACAATTCAAGTTTTAGGTATCGATTATTGACTTTTTAGCTGGCTTTGGTGCCTTGGACATGAGCTACGACCTTGAGATTCTGCGTGAATGGAGGACTAGCAGCAGAGTTGCACGGGAGAATGTGAAAAGTGTTCGCATGTAGTAAAAACCTGAGAAATCCGTCCGTTTTCTTCATTTGTTATCGAATCGACTTAAAGCCAGATCGTCACATTGGCCGCTCTTCTCTCTGAAACGGTTGTACTTATCTTCTGCAAAGCTATGTCGCGTGCTGCGGTATGTGGAGACACTAAAAGCACCATGGTAGAACAGAGATGAAGCTTGTAAGTTGATGTAATAGCCAGTAAGAAGTAGTCCAATTCAAGTTTTAGGTATCGATTATTGATTTTTTAGCTGGCTTTGGTGCCTTGGACATGAGCTAGGAACTTAAGATTCTGCATGAAAGGAGGACTAGCAGCCGAGTTGCACGGGAGAATGTGAGAAGTGTTCATATGTAATAAAAACCTGAGAAATCCGTCCGTTTTCGTCATTTCTTATCGAATCGACTTAAAGCCAGATCGTCACATTGGCCGCTCGTCTCTCTGAAACTGTTGTACTTATCGTCTACAAAGCTATGTCGCGTGCTGCGGTATGCGGAGACACTAAAATCACCATAGTAGAACACAGATGAAGCTACTAAGTTGATGCAATAGCCAGTAAGAAGTAGTCCAATTCAAGATTTAGGTATTGAATATTGACCTTTTAGCTGATTTTGGTGCCTTGGACATGAGCAAGGACCTTAAGATTCTGCATGACATGTGGACTAGCAGCCGAGTTGCACGGGAGAATGTGGAAAGTGTTCATATGTAGTAAAAACCTGAGAAATCCGTCCCTTTTCGTCATTTGTTATCGAATCGACTTAAAGCCAGATCATCACATTGGCCGCTCTGCTCTCTGAAACGGTTGTACTTATCGTCTGCAAAGCTATGTCGGGTACTGCGGTATTCGGAGACACTAAAAGCACCATAGTAGAACACAGATGAAGCTCCTAAGATGATGTAATAGCCAGTAAGAAGTAGTACAATTCAAGTTTTAGGTAATGAATATTGACCTTTTAGCTGGCTTTGGTGCCTTGGACATGAGCTAGGATCTTAAGATTCTGCATGAAAGGAGGACTAGCAGCCGAGTTGCACGGGAGAATGTGAAAAGTGTTAATATGTAGTAAAAACCTGAGAAATCCGTCCGTTTTCGTCATTTGTTATCGAATCGACTGAAAGCCAGATTGTCACATTGGCCGCTCTTGTCTCTGAAACGCTTGTACTTATCGTCTGCAAAGCTATGTCACGTGCTGCGGTATGCGCAGACACTAAAATCACCATAGTAGAACACAGGTGAAGCTACTAAGTTGATGCAATAGCCAGTAAGAAGTAGTCCAATTCAAGATTTAGGTATCGATTATTGACTTTTTAGCTGGCTTCGGTACCTTGGACATGTGCTAGGACCTTAAGATTCTGCATAAAAGGAGGACTAGCAGCCCAGTTGCACGGGAGAATGTGAAAAGTGTTGATATGCAGTAAAAACCTGAGAAATCTGTCCGTTTTCGTCATTTGTTATCGAATCGACTTAAAGCCAGATCGCCACATTGGCCGCTCTTCTCTCTGAAACGGTTGTGCTTATCGTCTGCAAAACTATGTCGCGTGCTGCGGTATGCGGAGAAACTAAAAGCACCATAGTAGATCATAGATGAAGCTTCTAAGATGATGTATTAGCCAGTAAGAAGTAGTACAATTCAAGTTTTAGGTATCGATTATTGACTTCTTATCTGGCTTTGGTGCCTTGGACATGAGCTAGGACCTTAACATTCTGCATGAAAGAAGGACTAGCAGCCGAGTTGCACGGGAGAATGTGAAAAGTGTTCATATGCAGTAAAAACCTGAGAAATCCGTCCGTTTTCGTCATTTGTTATCGAATCGACTTAAAGCCAGATCGTCACATTGGCCGCTCTTCTCTCTGAAACGGTTGTGCTTATCGTCTGCAAAGCTATGTCGCGTACTGCGGTATTCGGAGACACTAAAAGCACCATAGTAGAACACAGATGAAGCTCCTAAGATGATGTAATAGCCAGTAAGAAGTAGTACAATTCAAGTTGTAGGTATCGGTTATTGACTTTTTAGCTGGCGTTGGTGCCTTGGACATGAGCTAGGACCTTAAGATTCTGCATGAAAGGAGGACTAGCAGCCGACTTGCACGGGAGAATGTGAAAAGTGTTCATATGTAGTAAAAACCTGAGAAATCCGTCCGTTTTCGTCATTTGTTATCGAATCGAGTTAAAGCCAGATCGTCACATTGGCTGCTCTTCTCTCTGAAACGGTTGTACTTATCGTCTGCAAAGCTATGTCGCGTGCTGCGCTACGCGGAGGCACTAAAAGCACCATAGTAGAACACAGATGAAGCTTCTAAGTTGATGTAATAGCCAGTGAGAAGTAGTACAATTCAAGTTTTAGGTATCGATTATTGACTTCTTAACTGGCTTTGGTGCCTTGGACATGAGCTATTACCTTAAGATTCTGCATGAAAGTAGGACTAGCAGCCGAGTTGCACGGGAGAATTTGAAAAGTGTTCATATGTAGTAAAAACCTGAGAAATCCGTCCGTTTTCGTCATTTGTTATCGAATCGACTTAAAGCCAGATCGTCACATTGGCCGCTCTTCTCTCTGAAACGGTTGTATTTATCGTCTGCAAAGCTATGTCGCGTGCTGCGGTATGCGGAGACACTAAAAGCACCATAGTAGAACACAGATCAAGCTTCTAAGTTGATGTAATAGCCAGTAAGAAGTAGTACAGTTCTAGTTTTAGGTATTGAATATTGACCTTTTAGCTGGCTTTGGTGCCTTGGACATGAGCAAGGACCTTAAGATTCTGCATGAAAGGAGGACTAGCAGCCGAGTTGCACGGGAGACTGTGAAAAGTGTTCATATGTAGTAAAAACCTGAGAAATCCGTCCATTTTCGTCAATTGTTATCGAATCGGCGTAAAGCCAGATCGTCACATTGGCCGCTCTGCTCTCTGAAACGGTTGTACTTATTGTCTGCAAAGCTATGTCGCGTACTGCGGTATGCGGAGACACTAAAAGCACCATAGTAGAACACAGATGAAGATTCTAAGTTGATGTAATAGCCAGTAAGAAGTAGTACAATTCAAGTTTTAGGTATCGATTATTGACTTCTTAGCTGGCTTTGGTGCCTTGGACATGAGCTATTACCTTAAGATTCTGCATGAAAGTAGGACTAGCAGCCGAGTTGCAGGGGTGAATTTGAAAAGTGTTCATATGTAGTAAAAACCTGAGAAATCCGTCCGTTTTCGTCATTTGTTATTGAATCGACTTAAAGCCAGATCGTCACATTGGCCGCTCTTCTCTCTGAAACGGTTGTACTTATCGTCTGCAAAGCTGTGTCGCGTGCTGCGGTATGCAGAGAAACTAAAAGCACCGTAGTAGAACACAGATGAAGCTTCTAAGTTGATGTAATAGCCAGTAAGAAGTTAGGTATCGATTATTGACTTTTTAGC
Organism: Schistocerca gregaria; assembly: GCF_023897955.1. Classification (NCBI taxonomy): domain Eukaryota; kingdom Metazoa; phylum Arthropoda; class Insecta; order Orthoptera; family Acrididae; genus Schistocerca; species Schistocerca gregaria. Next base: position 16,584,609 of record NW_026061824.1, on the reverse strand, counting down.
TGGCTTTGGTGTCTTGGACATGAGCTAGGACCTTAACATTCTGCATGAAAGGAGGACTAGCAGCCGCGTTGCTCGGGAGAATCTGAAAAGTGTTCATATGTAGTAAAAACCTGAGAAATCTGTCCGGTTTCGTCATTTGTTATCGAATCGACTTAAAGCCAGATCGTCACATTGGCCGCTCTTCTCTCTGAAACGGTTGTACTTATCGTCTGCAAAGCTATGTCGCGTGCTGCGGTATTCGGAGACACTAAAAGCACCATAGTAGAACACAGATGAAGCTCCTAAGATGATGTAATAGCCAGTAAGAAGTAGTACAATTCAAGTTTTAGGTAATGAATATTGACCTTTTAGCTGGCTTTGGTGCCTTGGACATGAGCTAGGACCTTAAGATTCTGCATGAAAGGAGGACTAGCAGCCGAGTTGCACGAGATAATGTGAAAAGTGTTCGCATGTAGTAAAAACCTGAGAAATCCGTCCGTTTTCGTCATTTGCTATCGAATCGACTTAAAGCCAGATCGTCACATTGGCCGCTCTTCTCTCTGAAACGGTTGTATTTATCGTCTGCAAAGCTATGTCGCGTACTGCGGTATTCGGAGACACTAAAAGCACCATAGTAGAACCCAGATGAAGCACCTAAGATGATGTAATAGCCAGTAAGAAGTAGTACAATTAAAGTTGTAGGTATCGGTTATTGACTTTTTAGCTGGCTTTGGTGCCTTGGACATGAGCTAGGACCTTAAGATTCTGCATGAAAGGAGGACTAGCAGCCGACGTGCACGGGAGAATGTGAAAAGTGTTCATATGTAGTAAAAACCTGAGAAATCCGTCCGTTTTCGTCATTTGTTATCGAATCAACTTAAAGCCAGATCGTCACATTGGCTGCCCTTCTCTCTGAAACGGTTGTACTTATCGTCTGCAAAGCTATGTCGCGTAATGCGGTATTCGGAGACACTAAAAGCACCATAGTAGAACACAGATGAAGCTCCTAAGATGATGTAATAGCCAGGAAGAAGTAGTACAATTCAAGTTTTAGGTAATGAATATTGACCTTTTAGCTGGCTTTGGTGCCTTGGACATGAGCTAGGACCTTAAGATTCTGCATGAAAGGTGGACTAGCAGCCGCGTTGCACGAGAGAATGTGAAAAGTTTTCATATGTAGTAAAAACCTGAGAAATCCGTCCGTTTTCGTCATTTGTTATCGAATCGACTTAAAGCCAGATCGTCACATTGGCCGCTCTTCTCTCCGAAACGGTTGTATTTATCGTCTGCAAAGCTATGTCGCGTGCTGCGGTATGCGGAGACACTAAAAGCACCATAGTAGAACACAGATCAAGCTTCTAAGTTGATGTAATAGCCAGTATGAAGTAGTACAGTCCAAGTTTTAGGTATTGAATATTGACCTTTTAGTTGCCTTTGGTCCCTTGGACATGAGCAAGGACCTTAAGATTCTGCATGAAAGGAGGACTAGCAGCCGAGTTGCACAGTTGCACAGGAGACTGTGAAAAGTGTTCATATGTAGTAAAAACCTGAGAAATCCGTCCATTTTCGTCATTTGTTATCGAATCGACGTAAAGCCAGATCGTCACATTGGCCGCTCTGCTCTCTGAAACGGTTGTACTTATCGTCTGCAAAGCTATGTCGCGTACTGCGGTAATCGGAGACACTAAAAGCACCGTAGTAGAACACAGATGAAGCTCCTAAGATGATGTAATAGCCAGTAAGAAGTAATACAATTCAAGTTGTAGGTATCGGTTATTGACTTTTTAGCTGGCTTTGGTGCCTTGGACATGAGCCAGGACCTTAAGATTCTGCATGAAAGGAGGACTAGCAGCCGACGTGCACGGGAGAATGTGAAAAGTGTTCATATGTAGTAAAAACCTGAGAAATCCGTCCGTTTTCGTCATTTGTTATCGAATCGACTTAAAGCCAGATCGTCACATTGGCCGCTCTTCTCTCTGAAACGGTTGTACTTATCGTCTGCAAAGCAATGTCGCGTGCTGCGCTAATCGGAGGCACTAAAAGCTCCATAGTAGAACACAGATGAAGATTCTAAGTTGATGTAATAGCCAGTAAGAAGTAGTACAATTCAAGTTTTAGGTATCGATTATTGACTTCTTAGCTGGCTTTGGTGCCTTGGACATGAGCTATTACCTTAAGATTCTGCATGAAAGTAGGACTAGCAGCCGAGTTGCACGGGAGACTGTGAAAAGTGTTCATATGTAGTAAAAACCTGAGAAATCCGTCCATTTTCGTCATTTGTTATCGAATCGACTTAAAGCCAAATCGTCACATTGGCCGCTCTTCTCTCTGAAACGGTTGTACTTATCTTCTGCAAAGCTATGTCGCGTGCTGCGGTATGTGGACACACTAATAGCACCATAGTAGAACAGAAATGAAGCTTCTAAGTTGATGTAATAGCCAGTAAGAAGAAGTAGAATTCAAGTTTTAGGTATCGATTATTGACTTTTTAGCTGGCTTTGGTGCCTTGGACATGAGCAAGGACCTTAAGATTCTGCATGAAAGGAGGACTAGCAGCCGAGTTGCACGGGAGAATGTGAAAAGTGTTCATATGTAGTAAAAACCTGAGAAATCCGTCCGTTTTCGTCATTTGTTATCGAATCGACTTAAAGCCAGATCGTCACATTGGCCGCTCTTCTCTCTGAAACGGTTGTACTTTTCGTCTGCACAGCTATGTCGAGTGCTGCGGTATGCTGAGACACTAAAAGCACCATAGTAGAACACAGATGAAGCATCTAAGTTGATGTAATAGCCAGTAAGAAGTAGACCAATTCAAGTTTTAGGTATAGATTATTGACTTTTTAGCTGGCTTTGGTGACTTGGACATGAGCTTGGACCTTAAGATTCTGCATGAAAGGAGGACTAGCAACCGAGTTTCACGGGAGAATGTGAAAAGTGTTCATATGTAATAAAAACCTGAGAAATCCGTCCGTTTTCGTCATTTGTTATCGAATCGACTTAAAGCCAGATCGTCACTTTGGCCGCACTTCTCTCTGAAACGGTTGTACTTATCGTCTACAAAGCTATGTCGCGTGCTGCGGTATGCGGAGACACTAAAAGCACCATAGTAGAACACAGGTGAATATTCTAAGTTGATGTAATAGCCAGTAAGAAGTAGTAAAATTCAAGTTTTAGGTATCGATTATTGACTTTTTTGCTGGCTTTGGTGCCTTGGACATGAGCTAGGACCTTAAGATTCTGCATAAAAGGAGGACTAGCAGTCCAGTTGCACGGAAGAATGTGAAAAGTGCTCATATGTAGTAAAAACCTGAGAAATCCGTCCGTTTTAGTCATTTGTTATCGAATCGACCTAAAGCCAGATCGTCACATTGGCCGCTCTTCTCTCTGAAACGGTTGTACTTATCGTCTGCAAAGCTATGTCGCGTGCTGCGGTATGCGGAGACAGTAAAAGCACCATAGTAGAACACATATGAAGCTTCAAAGTTGATGTAATAGCCAGTAACAAGTAGTACAGTTCAAGTTTTAGGTATCCATTATTGACTTTTTAGCTGGCTTTGGTGCATTGGACATGAGCTAGGACCTTAACGTTCTGCATGAAAGGAGGACTAGCAGCCGAGTTGCATGGGAGAATGTGAAAAGTGTTCATATGTAGTAAAATCCTTGTAAATCCGTCCGTTTTCGTCATTTGTTATCGAATCGACTTATAGCCAGATCGTCACATTGGCCACTCTTCTCCGTGAAACGGTTGTACTTATCGTCTGCAAAGCTATGTCGCGTGCTGCGGTATGCGGAGACACGAAAATCATCATAGTAGAACACAGATGAAGCTTCTAAGTTGGTGTAATAGCCAGTAAGAAGTAGTACAATTCAAGTTTTAGGTATCGATTATTGACTTTTTAGCTGGCTTTGGTGCTTTGGACATGAGCTAGGACCTTGAGATTCTGCGTGAAAGGAGGACTAGCAGCAGAGTTGCACGGGAGAATGTGAAAAGTGTTCGCATGTAGTAAAAACCTGAGAAATCCGTCCGTTTTCGTCATTTGTTATCGAATCGAGTTAAAGCCAGATCGTCACATTGGCCGCTCTTCTCTCTGAAACGGTTGTACTTATCGTCTGCAAAGCAATGTCGCGTGCTGCGCTAATCGGAGACACTAAAAGCACCATAGTAGAACACAGATGAAGCTTCTAAGTTGATGTAATAGCCAGTAAGAAGTAGTACAATTCAAGTTTTAGGTATCGATTATTGACTTCTTAGCTGGCTTTGGTGCCTTGGACATGAGCTATTACCTTAAGATTCTGCATGAAAGTAGGACTAGCAGCCGAGTTGCACGGGAGACTGTGAAAAGTGTTCATATGTAGTAAAAACATGAGAAATCCGTCCATTTTCGTCATTTGTTATCGAATCGACTTAAAGCCAGATCGTCACATTGGCCGCTCTTCTCTCTGAAACGGTTGTACTTATCTTCTGCAAAGCTATGTCGCGTGGGGCGGTATGTGGACACACTAATAGCACCATAGTACAACAGAGATGAAGCTTCTAAGTTGATGTAATAGCCAGTAAGAAGAAGTAGAATTCAAGTTTTAGGTATCGATTATTGACTTTTTAGCTGGCTTTGGTGCCTTGGACATGAGCAAGGACCTTAAGATTCTGCATGAAAGGAGGACTAGCAGCCGACTTGCACGGGATAATGTGAAAAGTGTTCATATGTAGTAAAAACCTGAGAAATCCGTCCGTTTTCGTCATTTGTTATCGAATCGACTTAAAGCCAGATCGTCACATTGGCCGCTCTTCTCTCTGAAACGGTTGTACTTTTCGTCTGCACAGCTATGTCGCGTGCTGCTGTATGCTGAGACACTAAAAGCACCATAGTAGAACACAGATGAAGCATCTAAGTTGATGTAATAGCCAGTAAGAAGTAGTCCAATTCAAGTTTTAGGTATCGATTATTGACTTTTTAGCTGGCTTTGGTGCCTTGGACATGAGCTAGGACCTTAAGATTCTGCATGAAAGGAGGTCTAGCAACCGAGTTTCACGGGAGAATGTGAAAAGTGTTCATATGTAATAAAAACCTGAGAAATCCGTCCGTTTTCGTCATTTGTTATCGAATCGACTTAAAGCCAGATCGTCACTTTGGCCGCTCTTCTCTCTGAAACGGTTGTACTTATCGTCTACAAAGCTATGTCGCGTGCTGCGGTATGCGGAGACCCTAAAAGCACCATAGTAGAACACAGATGAAGATTCTAAGTTGATGTAATAGCCAGTAAGAAGTAGTACAATTCAAGTTTTAGGTATCGATTATTGACTTCTTAGCTGGCTTTGGTGCCTTGGACATGAGCTATTACCTTACGATTCTGCATGAAAGTAAGACTAGCAGCCGAGTTGCATGGGAGAATTTGAAAAGTGTTCATATGTAGCAAAAACCTGAGAAATCCGTCCGTTTTCGTCATTTGTTATCGAATCGACTTATAGCCACATCGTCACATTGGCCACTCTTCTCCGTGAAACGGTTGTACTTATCGTCTGCAAAGCTATGTCGCGTGCTGCGGTATGCGGAGACACGAAAATCATCATAGTAGAACACAGATGAAGCTTCTAAGTTGGTGTAATAGCCAGTAAGAAGTAGTACAATTCAAGTTTTAGGTATCGATTATTGACTTTTTAGCTGGCTTTGGTGCTTTGGACATGAGCTAGGACCTTGAGATTCTGCGTGAAAGGAGGACTAGCAGCAGAGTTGCACGGGAGAATGTGAAAAGTGTTCATATGTAGTAAAAACCTGAGAAATCCGTCCGTTTTCGTCATTTGTTATCGAATCGACTTAAAGCCAGATCGAAACATTGGCCGCTCTTCTCTCTGAAACGGTTGTACTTATCGTCTGCAAAGCTATGTCGCGTGCTGCGGTATGCTGAGACACTAAAAGCACCGTAGTAGAACACAGATGAAGCTTCTAAGTTGATGTAGTAGCCAGTAAGAAGTAGTACAATTCAAGTTTTAGGTATAGATTATTGACTTTTTAGCTGGCTTTGGTGCCTTGGACATGAGCTAGGACCTTAAGATTCTGCATAAAAGGAGGACTAGCAGCCCAGTTGCACGGGAGAATGTGAAAAGTGTTCACATGTAGTAAAAACCTGAGACATCCGTCCGTTTTCGTCATTTGTTATCGAATCGACTTAAAGCCAGATCGTCACATTGGCCGCACTTCTCTCTGAAACGGTTGTACTTATCTTCTGCAAAGCTATGTTGCGTGCTGCGTTATGTGGAGACACTAAAAGCACCATAGTAGAACAGAGATGAAGCTTCTAAGTTGATGTAGTAGCCAGTAAGAAGTAGTAGAATTCAAGTTTTAGGTATTGATTATTGACTTTTTAGCTGGCTTTGGTGCCTTGGACATTAGCTAGGACCTTAAGATTCTGCATGAAAGGAGTACTAGCAGCCGAGTTGCACGGGAGAATGTGAAAAGTGTTCATATGTAATAAAAACCTGAGAAATCCGTCCGTTTTCGTCATTTGTTATCGAATCGTCTTAAAGCCAGATCGTCACATTGACCGCTCTTCTCTCTGAAACGGTTGTACTTATCGTCTGCAAATCTATGTCGCGTAATGGGGTATGCGGAGACACTAAAAGCACCATAGTAGAACACAGATGAAGCTTCTAAGTTGATGCAATTGCCAGTAAGAAGTAGTACAATTCAAGTTTTAGGTATCGATTATTGACTTTTTAGCTGGCTTAGGTGCCTTGGACATGAGCTAGAACCTTAAGATTCTGCATGAAAAGAGGGCTAGCAGCCGAGTTGCACGGGAGAATGTGAAAAGTGTTCATATGTAGTAAAAACCTGAGAAATCCGTCCGTTTGCGTCATTTGTTATCGAATCGACTTATAGCCAGATCGTCACATTTGCCTCTCCTCTCTCTGAAACCGTTGTACTTATCGTCTGCAAAGCTATGTCGCGTGCTGCGGTATGCGGAGACACTAAAAGCACCATAGTAGAACACAGATGAAGCTTCTAAGATGATGTAATAGCCAGTAAGAAATAGTACATTTCAAGTTTTAGATATCGTTATTGATTTTTAGCTGGCATTGGTGCCTTGGACATGGGCTATGACCTTAAGATTCTGCATGAAAGGAGGACTAGCAGCCGAGTTGCACGGGAGAATGTGAAAACTGTTCATATGTAGTAAAAACCTGAGAAATCCGTCCGTTTGCGTCATTTGTTATCGAATCGACTTATAGCCAGATCGTCACATTTGCCTCTCCTCTCTCTGAAACCGTTGTACTTATCGTCTGCAAAGCTATGTCGCGTGCTGCGGTATGCGGAGACACTAAAAGCACCATAGTAGAACACAGATGAAGATTCTAAGTTGATGTAATAGCCAGTAAGAAGTAGTACAATTCAAGTTTTAGGTATCGATTATTGACTTCTTAGCTGGCTTTGGTGCCTTGGACATGAGCTATTACCTTACGATTCTGCATGAAAGTAAGACTAGCAGCCGAGTTGCATGGGAGAATTTGAAAAGTGTTCATATGTAGTAAAAACCTGAGATATCCGTCCGTTTTCGTCATTTGTTATCGAATCGACTTAAAGCCAGATCGTCACATTGGCCGCTCTTCTGTCTGAAACGGTGGTACTTATCGTCTGCAAAGCTGTGTCGCGTGCTGCGGTATGCGGAGAAACTAAAAGCACATTAGTAGAACACAGATGAAGCTTCTAAGTTGATGTAATAGCCAGTAAGAAGTTAGGTATCGATTATTGACTTTTTAGCTGGCTTTGGTGCTTTGGACATGAGCTAGGACCTTGAGATTCTGCGTGAAAGGAGGACTAGCAGCAGAGTTGCACGGGAGAATGTGAAAAGTGTTCGCATGTAGTAAAAACCTGAGAAATCCGTCCGTTTTCGTCATTTGTTATCGAATCGACTTAAAGCCAGATCGAAACATTGGCCGCTCTTCTCTCTGAAATGGTTGTACTTATCGTCTGCAAAGCTATGTCGCGTGCTGCGGTATGCTGAGACACTAAAAGCACCATAGTACAACACAGATCAAGCTTCTAAGTTGATGTAATAGCCAGTAAGATGTAGTACAATTCAAGTTTTAGGTATTGAATATTGACCTTTTAGCTGGCTTTGGTGCCTTGGACATGAGCTAGGACCTTAAGATTCTGCATGAAAGGAGGACTAGCAGCCGAGTTGCACGGGAGAGTGTGAAAAGTGTTCATATGTAGTAAAAACCTGAGAAATCCGTCCGTTTTCGTCATTTGTTATCGAATCGACTTTTAGCCAGATCGTCACATTGGCCGCTCTTCTCTCTGAAACGGTTGTGCTTATCGTCTGCAAAACTATATCGCGTGCTGCGGTATGCGGAGAAACTAAAAGCACCGTAGTAGAACACAGATGAAGCTTCTTAGTTGATGTAATAGCCAGTAAGAAGTAGTCCAATTCAAGTTTTAGGTATAGATTATTGACTTTTTAGCTGGCTTTGGTGCCTTGGACATGAGCTAGGACCTTAAGATTCTGCATAAAAGGAGGACTAGCAGCCCAGTTGCACGGGAGAATGTAAAAAGTGTTCACATGTAGTAAAAACCTGAGACATCCGTCCGTTTTCGTCATTTGTTATCGAATCGACTTAAAGCCAGATCGTCACATTGGCCGCACTTCTCTCTGAAACGGTTGTACTTATCTTCTGCAAAGCTATGTTGCGTGCTGCGTTATGTGGAGACACTAAAAGCACCATAGTAGAACAGAGATGAAGCTTCTAAGTTGATGTAGTAGCCAATAGAAGTAGTAGAATTCAAGTTTTAGGTATTGATTATTGACTTTTTAGCTGGCTTTGGTGCCTTGGACATTAGCTAGGACCTTAAGATTCTGCATGAAAGGACGACTAGCAGCCGAGTTGCACGGGAGAATGTGAAAAGTGCTCATATGTAATAAAAACCTGAGAAATCCGTCCGTTTTCGTCATTTGTTATGGAATCGACTTAAAGCCAGATCGTCACATTGGCCGCTCTTCTCTCTGAAACGGTTGTACTTATCGTCTGCAAATCTATGTCGCGTAATGGGGTATGCGGAGACACTAAAAGCACCATAGTAGAACACAGATGAAGCTTCTAAGTTGATGCAATAGCCAGTAAGAAGTAGTACAATTCAAGTTTTAGGTATCGATTATTGACTTTTTAGCTGGCTTAGGTGCCTTGGACATGAGCTAGGACCTTAAGATTCTGCATGAAAAGAGGGCTAGCAGCCGAGTTGCACGGGAGAATGTGAAAAGTGTTCATATGTAGTAATAACCTGAGAAATCCGTCCGTTTTTGTCATTTGTTATCGAATCGACTTAAAGCCAGATCGTCACATTGGCCGCTCTTCTCTCTGAACGGTTGTACTTATCGTCTGCAAAGCTATGTCGCGTGCTGCGGTATGCTGAGACACTAAAAGCACCATAGTACAACACAGATCAAGCTTCTAAGTTGATGTAATAGCCAGTAAGAAGTAGTACAATTCTAGTTTTAGGTATCGGTTATTGACTTTTTAGCTGGCTTTGGTGCCTTGGACATGAGCTAGGACCTTAAGATTCTACATAAAAGGAGGACTAGCTGCCGAGTTGCACGGGAGAATGTGAAAAATGTTCATATGTAGTAAAAACCCAAGAAATCCGTCCGTTTTCGTCATTTGTTATCGAATCGTCTTAAAGCCAGATCGTCACATTAACCGCTCTTCTCTCTGAAACGGTTGTACTTCTCGTCTGCAAAGCTATGTCGCGTGCTGCGGTATGCGGAGACACTAAAAGCACCATAGTAGAACACAGATGAAGCTTCTAAGATGATGTAATAGCCAGTAAGAAATAGTACATTTCAAGTTTTAGATATCGTTATTGATTTTTAGCTGGCATTGGTGCCTTGGACATGGGCTATGACCTTAAGATTCTGCATGAAAGGAGGACTAGCAGCCGAGTTGCACGGGAGAATGTGAAAACTGTTCATATGTAGTAAAAACCTGAGAAATCCGTCCGTTTGCGTCATTTGTTATCGAATCGACTTATAGCCAGATCGTCACATTTGCCTCTCCTCTCTCTGAAACCGTTGTACTTATCGTCTGCAAAGCTATGTCGCGTGCTGCGATATGCGGAGACACTAAAAGCACCATAGTAGAACACAGATGAAGATTCTAAGTTGATGTAATAGCCAGTAAGAAGTAGTACAATTCAAGTTTTAGATATTGATTATTGACTTTTTAGCTGGCTTTGGTGCCTTGGACATGATCTAGGACCTTAAGATTCTGCATGAAAGAAGGACTAGCAGCCGAGTTGCCCGGGAGACTGTGAAAAGTGTTCATATGTAGTAAAACCTGAGAAATCCGTCCGTTTTCGTCATTTGTTATCGAATCGACATTTAGCCAGATCGTCACATTGGCCGCTCTTCTCTCTGAAACGGTTGTACTTATCTTCTGCAAAGCTATGTCGCGTGCTGCGGTATGTGAAGACACTAAAAGCACCATAGTAGAACAGAGATGAAGCTTCTAAGTTGATGTAATAGCCAGTAAGAAGTAGTAGAATTCAAGTTTTAGGTATTGATTATTGACTTTTTAGCTGGCTTTGGTGCCTTGGACATGAGCTAGGACCTTAAGATTCTGCATGAAAGGAGGACTAGCAGCCGCGTTGCACGGGAGAATGTGAAAAGTGTTCATATGTAATAAAAACCTGAGAAATAAGTCCGTTTTCGTCATTTGTTATCGAATCGACTTAAAGCCAGATGGTCACATTGGCCGCTCTTCTCTCTGAAACGGTTGTACTTATCGTCTACAAAGCTATGTCGCGTGCTGCGGTATGCGGAGACATTAAAAGCACCATAGTAGAACACAGATGAAGCTTCTAAGTTGATGTAGTAGCCAGTAAGAAGTAGTACAATTCAAGTTTTAGGTATCGGTTATTGACTTTTTAGCTGGCTTTGGTGCCTTGGACATGAGCTAGGACCTTAAGATTCTGCATGAAAGGAGGACTAGCTGCCGAGTTGCACGGGAGAATGTGAAAAGTGTTCGCATGTAGTAAAAACCTAAGAAATCCGTCCGTTTTCGTCGTTTGTTATCGAATCGACTTATAGCCAGATCGTCACATTGGCCGCTCTTCTCTCTGAAACGGTTGTACTTATCGTCTGCAAAGCTATGTCGCGTGCTGCGGTTTGCGGAGACACTAAAATCTCCATAGTAGAACACAGATGAAGCATCTAAGTTGATAGAATAGCCAGTAAGAAGCTGTCCAATTCAAGTTTTAGGTATCGATTATTGACTTTTTAGCTGGCTTTGGTGACTTGGACATGAGCTAGGACCTTAAGGATCTATATGAAAGGAGGACTAGCAACCGAGTTGCACGGTAGAATGTGAAAAGTGTTCATATGTAATAAAAACCTGAGAAATCCGTCCGTTTTCGTCATTTGTTATCGAATCGACTTAAAGCCAGATCGTCACATTGGCCGCTCTTCTCTCTGAAACGGTTGTACTTACCGTCTACAAAGCTATGTCGCGTGCTGCGGTATGCGGAGACACTAAAAGCACCATACTAGAACACAGGTGAAGCTTCTAAGTTGATGTAATAGCCAGTAAGAAGTAGTACAATTCAAGTTTTAAGTATTGATTATTGACCTTTTAGCTGCCTTAGTGCCTTGGACATGAGCTAGGACCTTGAGATTCTGCATGAAAGGAGGACTAGCAGCCGAGTTGCACGGGAGAATGTGAAAAGTGTTCGCATGTAGTAAAAACCTGAGAAATCCGTCCGTTTTCGTCATTTGTTATCGAATCGACTTATAGCCAGATCGTCACATTGGCCGCTCTTCTCTCTGATACGGTTGTACTTATCGTCTGCAAAGCTATGTCGCGTTCTGCGGTATGCGGAGACACTAAAATCACCATAGTAGAACACAGATGAAGCATCTAAGTTGATGTAATAGCCAGTAAGAAGTAGTCCAATTGAACTTTTTGGTATCGATTATTGACATTTTAGCTGGCTTTGGTGACTTGGACATGAGCTAGGACCTTAAGATTCTGCATGAAAGGAGGACTAGCAGCCGAGTTGCACGGGAGAATGTGAAAAGTGTTCATATGTAGTAAAAACCTGAGAAATCCGTCCGTTTTCGTCATTTGTTATCGAATCGACTTAAAGCCAGATCGTCACATTGGCCGCTCTTCTCTCTGAACGGTTGTACATATCGTCTGCAAAGCTATGTCGCGTGCTGCGGTATGCGGAGACAAGAAAATCTTCATAGTAGAACACAGATGAAGCTTCTAAGTTGATGTAATAGCCAGTAAGAAGTAGTACAATTCAAGTTTTAGTTATCGATTATTGACTTTTTAGCTGGCTTTGATGCCTTGGACATGAGCTAGGACCTTAAGATTCTGCATGAAAGGAGGACTAGCAGAGGAGTTGCACGGGTGAATGTGAGAAGTGTTCATACGTAGTAAAAACCTGAGAAATCCGTCCGTTTTCGTCATTTGTTATCGAATCGACTTAAAGCCAGATCGTCACATTGGCCGCTCTTCTCTCTGAAACCGTTGTACTTATCTTCTGCAAAGCTATGTCGCGTGCTGCGGTATGCGGAGACACTAAAAGCACCATAGTAGAACACAGATGAAGCTTCTAAGTTGATGCAATAGCCAGTAAGAAGTAATAAAATTCAAGTTTTATGTATCGATTATTGACTTTTTAGCTGGCTTCGGTGCCTTGGACATGAGCTAGGACCTTAAGATTCTGCATGAAAGGAGGACTAGCAGCCGAGTTGCACGGGAGAATGTGAAAAGTGTTCATATGTAGTAAAATCCTTGTAAATCCGTCCGTTTTCGTCATTTGTTATCGAATCGACTTATAGCCAGATCGTCACATTGGCCACTCTTCTCCGTGAAACGGTTGTACTTATCGTCTGCAAAGCTATGTCGCGTACTGCGGTATGCGGAGACACGAAAATCATCATAGTAGAACACAGATGAAGCTTCTAAGTTGGTGTAATAGCCAGTAAGAAGTAGTACAATTCAAGTTTTAGGTATCGATTATTGACTTTTTAGCTGGCTTTGGTGCTTTGGACATGAGCTAGGACCTTGAGATTCTGCGTGAAAGGAGGACTAGCAGCAGAGTTGCACGGGAGAATGTGAAAAGTGTTCGCATGTAGTAAAAACCTGAGAAATCCGTCCGTTTTCGTCATTTGTTATCGAATCGACTTAAAGCCAGATCGAAACATTGGCCGCTCTTCTCTCTGAACTGGTTGTACTTATCGTCTGCAAAGCTATGTCGCGTGCTGCGGTATGCTGAGACACTAAAAGCACCATAGTACAACACAGATCAAGCTTCTAAGTTGATGTAATAGCCAGTAAGATGTAGTACAATTCAAGTTTTAGGTATTGAATATTGACCTTTTAGCTGGCTTTGGTGCCTTGGACATGAGCTAGGACCTTAAGATTCTGCATGAAAGGAGGACTAGCAGCCGAGTTGCACGGGAGAGTGTGAAAAGTGTTCATATGTAGTAAAAACCTGAGAAATCCGTCCGTTTTCGTCATTTGTTATCGAATCGACTTTTAGCCAGATCGTCACATTGGCCGCTCTTCTCTCTGAAACGGTTATGCTTATCGTCTGCAAAACTATATCGCGTGCTGCGGTATGCGGAGAAACTAAAAGCACCGTAGTAGAACACAGATGAAGCTTCTTAGTTGATGTAATAGCCAGTAAGAAGTAGTCCAATTCAAGTTTTAGGTATAGATTATCGACTTTTTAGCTGGCTTTGGTGCCTTGGACATGAGCTAGGACCTTAAGATTCTGCATAAAAGGAGGACTAGCAGCCCAGTTGCACGGGAGAATGTGAAAAGTGTTCACATGTAGTAAAAACCTGAGACATCCGTCCGTTTTCGTCATTTGTTATCGAATCGACTTAAAGCCAGATCGTCACATTGGCCGCACTTCTCTCTGAAACGGTTGTACTTATCTTCTGCAAAGCTATGTTGCGTGCTGCGTTATGTGGAGACACAAAAAGCACCATAGTAGAACAGAGATGAAGCTTCTAAGTTGATGTAGTAGCCAGTAGAAGTAGTTGAATTCAAGTTTTAGGTATTGATTATTGACTTTTTAGCTGGCTTTGGTGACTTGGACATTAGCTAGGACCTTAAGATTCTGCATGAAAGGAGGACTAGCAGCCGAGTTGCACGGGAGAATGTGAAAAGTGTTCATATGTAATAAAAACCTGAGAAATCCGTCCGTTTTCGTCATTTGTTATGGAATCGACTTAAAGCCAGATCGTCACATTGGCCGCTCTTCTCTCTGAAACGGTTGTACTTATCGTCTACAAAGCTATGTCGCGTACTGCGGTATGCGGAGACACTTAAGGCACCACAGTAGAACACAGATGAAGCTTCTAAGTTGATGTAATAGCCAGTAAGAAGTAGTACAATTCAAGTTTTAGGTATCGGTTATTGACTTATTAGCTGGCTTTGGTGCCTTGGATATGAGCCAAGACCTTAAGATTCTGCATGAAAGGAGGACTAGCTGCCGAGTTGCACGGGAGAATGTGAGAAGTGTTCATATGTAGTAAAAACCCAAGAAATCCGTCCGTTTTCGTCATTTGTTATCGAATCGTCTTAAAGCCAGATTGTCACATTGACCGCTCTTCTCTCTGAAACGGTTGTACTTATCGTCTGCAAATCTATGTCGCGTAATGGGGTATGCGGAGACACTAAAAGCACCATAGTAGAACACAGATGAAGCTTCTAAGTTGATGCAATAGCCAGTAAGAAGTAGTACAATTCAAGTTTTAGGTATCGATTATTGACTTTTTAGCTGGCTTAGGTGCCTTGGACATGAGCTAGGACCTTAAGATTCTGCATGAAAAGAGGGCTAGCAGCCGAGTTGCACGGGAGAATGTGAAAAGTGTTCATATGTAGTAATAACCTGAGAAATCCGTCCGTTTTTGTCATTTGTTATCGAATCGACTTAAAGCCAGATCGTCACATTGGCCGCTCTTCTCTCTGAAACGGTTGTACTTATCGTCTGCAAAGCTATGTCGCGTGCTGCGGTATGCTGAGACACTAAAAGCACCATAGTACAACACAGATCAAGCTTCTAAGTTGATGTAATAGCCAGTAAGAAGTAGTACAATTCTAGTTTTAGGTATCGGTTATTGACTTTTTAGCTGGCTTTGGTGCCTTGGACATGAGCTAGGACCTTAAGATTCTACATAAAAGGAGGACTAGCTGCCGAGTTGCACGGGAGAATGTGAAAAGTGTTCATATGTAGTAAAAACCCAAGAAATCCGTCCGTTTTCGTCATTTGTTATCGAATCGTCTTAAAGCCAGATCGTCACATTAACCGCTCTTCTCTCTGAAACGGTTGTACTTCTCGTCTGCAAAGCTATGTCGCGTGCTGCGGTATGCGGAGACACTAAAAGCACCATAGTAGAACACAGATGAAGCTTCTAAGATGATGTAATAGCCAGTAAGAAATAGTACATTTCATGTTTTAGATATCGTTATTGATTTTTAGCTGGCATTGGTGCCTTGGACATGGGCTATGACCTTAAGATTCTGCATGAAAGGAGGACTAGCAGCCGAGTTGCACGGGAGAATGTGAAAACTGTTCATATGTAGTAAAAACCTGAGAAATCCGTCCGTTTGCGTCATTTGTTATCGAATCGACTTATAGCCAGATCGTCACATTTGCCTCTCCTCTCTCTGAAACCGTTGTACTTATCGTCTGCAAAGCTATGTCGCGTGCTGCGATATGCGGAGACACTAAAAGCACCATAGTAGAACACAGATGAAGATTCTAAGTTGATGTAATAGCCAGTAAGAAGTAGTACAATTCAAGTTTTAGATATTGATTATTGACTTTTTAGCTGGCTTTGGTGCCTTGGACATGATCTAGGACCTTAAGATTCTGCATGAAAGAAGGACTAGCAGCCGAGTTGCCCGGGAGAAAGTGAAAAGTGTTCATATGTAGTAAAAACCTGAGAAATCCGTCCGTTTTCGTCATTTGTTATCGAATCGACATTTAGCCAGATCGTCACATTGGCCGCTCTTCTCTCTGAAACGGTTGTACTTATCTTCTGCAAAGCTATGTCGCGTGCTGCGGTATGTGAAGACACTAAAAGCACCATTGTAGAACAGAGATGAAGCTTCTAAGTTGATGTAATAGCCAGTAAGAAGTAGTAGAATTCAAGTTTTAGGTATTGATTATTGACTTTTTAGCTGGCTTTGGTGCCTTGGACATGAGCTAGGACCTTAAGATTCTGCATGAAAGGAGGACTAGCAGCCGCGTTGCACGGGAGAATGTGAAAAGTGTTCATATGTAATAAAAACCTGAGAAATAAGTCCGTTTTCGTCATTTGTTATCGAATCGACTTAAAGCCAGATCGTCACATTGGCCGCTCTTCTCTCAGAAACGGTTGTACTTATCGTCTACAAAGCTATGTCGCGTGCTGCGGTATGCGGAGACATTAAAAGCACCATAGTAGAACACAGATGAAGCTTCTAAGTTGATGTAGTAGCCAGTAAGAAGTAGTACAATTCAAGTTTTAGGTACCGGTTATTGACTTTTTAGCTGGCTTTGGTGCCTTGGACATGAGCTAGGACCTTAAGATTCTGCATGAATGGAGGACTAGCTGCCGAGTTGCACGGGAGAATGTGAAAAGTGTTCGCATGTAGTAAAAACCTAAGAAATCCGTCCGTTTTCGTCATTTGTTATCGAATCGACTTATAGCCAGATCGTCACATTGGCCGCTCTTCTCTCTGAAACGGTTGTACTTATCGTCTGCAAAGCTATGTCGCGTGCTGCGGTATGCGGAGACACTAAAATCTCCATAGTAGAACACAGATGAAGCATCTAAGTTGATAGAATAGCCAGTAAGAAGCTGTCCAATTCATTTTTTAGGTATCGATTATTGACTTTTTAGCTGGCTTTGGTGACTTGGACATGAGCTAGGACCTTAAGGATCTATATGAAAGGAGGACTAGCAACCGAGTTGCACGGTAGAATGTGAAAAGTGTTCATATGTAATAAAAACCTGAGAAATCCGTCCGTTTTCGTCATTTGTTATCGAATCGACTTAAAGCCAGATCGTCACATTGGCCGCTCTTCTCTCTGAAACGGTTGTACTTACCGTCTACAAAGCTATGTCGCGTGCTGCGGTATGCGGAGACACTAAAAGCACCATACTAGAACACAGGTGAAGCTTCTAAGTTGATGTAATAGCCAGTAAGAAGTAGTACAATTCAAGTTTTAAGTATTGATTATTGACCTTTTAGCTGCCTTGGTGCCTTGGACATGAGCTAGGACCTTGAGATTCTGCATGAAAGGAGGACTAGCAGCCGAGTTGCACGGGAGAATGTGAAAAGTGTTCGCATGTAGTAAAAACCTGAGAAATCCGTCCGTTTTCGTCATTTGTTATCGAATCGACTTATAGCCAGATCGTCACATTGGCCGCTCTTCTCTCTGATACGGTTGTACTTATCGTCTGCAAAGCTATGTCGCGTGCTGCGGTATGCGGAGACACTAAAATCACCATAGTAGAACACAGATGAAGCATCTAAGTTGATGTAATAGCCAGTAAGAAGTAGTCCAATTGAACTTTTTGGTATCGATTATTGACATTTTAGCTGGCTTTGGTGACTTGGACATGAGCTAGGACCTTAAGATTCTGCATGAAAGGAGGACTAGCAGCCGAGTTGCACGGGAGAATGTGAAAAGTGTTCATATGTAGTAAAAACCTGAGAAATCCGTCCGTTTTCGTCATTTGTTATCGAATCGACTTAAAGCCAGATCGTCACATTGGCCGCTCGTCTCTCTGAACGGTTGTACATATCGTCTGCAAAGCTATGTCGCGTGCTGCGGTATGCGGAGACAAGAAAATCTTCATAGTAGAACACAGATGAAGCTTCTAAGTTGATGTAATAGCCAGTAAGAAGTAGTACAATTCAAGTTTTAGTTATCGATTATTGACTTTTTAGCTGGCTTTGATGCCTTGGACATGAGCTAGGACCTTAAGATTCTGCATGAAAGGAGGACTAGCAGAGGAGTTGCACGGGTGAATGTGAGAAGTGTTCATACGTAGTAAAAACCTGAGAAATCCGTCCGTTTTCGTCATTTGTTATCGAATCGACTTAAAGCCAGATCGTCACATTGACCGCTCTTCTCTCTGAAACCGTTGTACTTATCTTCTGCAAAGCTATGTCGCGTGCTGCGGTATGCGGAGACACTAAAAGCACCATAGTAGAACACAGATGAAGCTTCTAAGTTGATGCAATAGCCAGTAAGAAGTAGTAAAATTCAAGTTTTATGTATCGATTATTGACTTTTTAGCTGGCTTCGGTGCCTTGGACATGAGCTAGGACCTTAAGATTCTGCATGAAAGGAGGACTAGCAGCCGAGTTGCACGGGAGAATGTGGAAAGTGTTCATATGTAGTAAAAACCTGAGAAATCCGTCCGTTTTCGTCATTTGTTATCGAATCGACTTAAAGCCAGATGGTCACATTGGCCGCTCTTCTCTCTGAAACGGTTGTACTTATCGTCTGCAAAGCTATGTCACGTACTGCGGTATTCGGAGACACTAAAAACACCATAGTAGAACACAGATGAAGCTTCTAAGATAATGTAATAGCCAGTAAGAAGTTGTACAATTCAATTTTTAGGTATCGCTTATTGACTTTTTGGCTCGCTTTGATCCTTTGGACATGAGCTAGGACCTTAAGATTCTGCATGAAAGGAGGACTAGGAGCAGAGTTGCACGGGAGAATGTGAAAAGTGTTCATATGTAGTAAAAACCTGAGAAATCCGTCCGTTTTCGTCATTTGTTATCGAATCGACTTAAAGCCAGATCGTCACATTGGTCACTCTTCTCTCTGAAACGGTTGTACTTATTGTCTGCAAAGCTATGTCGCGTGCTGCGGTATGCGGAGACACGAAAATCATCATAGTAGAACACAGATAAAGCTTCTAAGTTGATGTAATAGCCAGTAAGAACTAGTACAATTCAAGTTTTAGGTAAGGATTATTGACTTTTTAGCTGGCTTTGGTGACTTGGACATGAGCTAGCACCTTAAGGTTCTATATGAAAGGAGGACTAGCAACCGAGTTGCACGGTAGAATGTGAAAAGTGTTCATATGTAATAAAA
The DNA here is from genome assembly GCF_023897955.1 of Schistocerca gregaria. Classification (NCBI taxonomy): domain Eukaryota; kingdom Metazoa; phylum Arthropoda; class Insecta; order Orthoptera; family Acrididae; genus Schistocerca; species Schistocerca gregaria. The sequence continues at coordinate 16,565,515 of NW_026061824.1, read as the reverse complement.
ACCTGAGAAATCCGTCCGTTTTCGTCATTTGTTATCGAATCGACTTAAAGCCAGATCGTCACATTGACCGCTCTTCTCTCTGAAACGGTTGTACTTATCGTCTGCAAAGCTATGTCGCCTGCTGCGGTATGCGGAGACACTAAAAGCACCATAGTAGAACACAGATGAAGCTTCTAAGTTGATGCAATAGCCAGTAAGAAGTAGTAAAATTCAAGTTTTATGTATCGATTATTGACTTTTTAGCTGGCTTCGGTGCCTTGGACATGAGCTAGGACCTTAAGATTCTGCATGAAAGGAGGACTAGCAGCCGAGTTGCACGGGAGAATGTGGAAAGTGTTCATATGTAGTAAAAACCTGAGAAATCCGTCCGTTTTCGTCATTTGTTATCGAATCGACTTAAAGCCAGATGGTCACATTGGCCGCTCTTCTCTCTGAAACGGTTGTACTTATCGTCTGCAAAGCTATGTCACGTACTGCGGTATTCGGAGACACTAAAAACACCATAGTAGAACACAGATGAAGCTTCTAAGATAATGTAATAGCCAGTAAGAAGTTGTACAATTCAATTTTTAGGTATCGGTTATTGACTTTTTGGCTCGCTTTGATCCCTTGGACATGAGCTAGGACCTTAAGATTCTGCATGAAAGGAGGACTAGGAGCAGAGTTGCACGGGAGAATGTGAAAAGTGTTGATATGTAGTAAAAACCTGAGAAATCCGTCCGTTTTCGTCATTTGTTATCGAATCGACTTAAAGCCAGATCGTCACATTGGTCACTCTTCTCTCTGAAACGGTTGTACTTATTGTCTGCAAAGCTATGTCGGGTGCTGCGGTATGCGGAGACACGAAAATCATCATAGTAGAACACAGATAAAGCTTCTAAGTTGATGTAATAGCCAGTAAGAACTAGTACAATTCAAGTTTTAGGTATCGATTATTGACTTTTTAGCTGGCTTTGGTGACTTGGACATGAGCTAGCACCTTAAGGTTCTATATGAAAGGAGGACTAGCAACCGAGTTGCACGGTAGAATGTGAAAAGTGTTCATATGTAATAAAAACCTGAGAAATCCGTCCGTTTTCGTCATTTGTTATCGAATCGACTTAAAGCCAGATCGTCACATTGACCGCTCTTCTCTCTGAAACGGTTGTACTTATCGTCTGCAAAGCTATGTCGCCTGCTGCGGTATGCGGAGACACTAAAAGCACCATAGTAGAACACATATGAAGCTTCTAAGTTGATGTAATAGCCAGTAAGAAGTAGTACAATTCAAGTTTTAAGTATTGATTATTGACCTTTTAGCTGCCTTGGTGCCTTGGACATGAGCTAGGACCTTAAGATTCTGCATGAAAGGAGGACTAGCAGCCGAGTTGCACGGGAGAATGTGAAAAGTGTATGCATGTAGTAAAAACCTGAGAAATCCGTCCGTTTTCGTCATTTGTTATCGAATCGACTTAAAGCCAGATCGTCACATTGGCCGCTCTTCTCTCTGAAACCGTTGTACTTATCGTCTTCAAAGCTATGTCGCGTGCTGCGGTATGCGGAGACACTAAAATCACCATAGTAGAACACAGATGAAGCATCTAAGTTGATGTAATAGCCAGTAAGAAGTAGTCCAATTGAACTTTTTGGTATCGATTATTGACAATTTAGCTGGCTTTGGTGACTTGGACATGAGCTAGGACTTTAAGATTCTGCATGAAAGGAGGACTAGCTGCCGAGTTGCACGGGGGAATGTGAAAAGTGTTCATATGTAATAAAAACCTGAGAAATCCGTCCGTTTTCGTCATTTGTTATCGAATCGACTTAAAGCCAGATCGTCACATTGGTCACTCTTCTCTCTGAAACGGTTGTACTTATTGTCTGCAAAGCTATGTCGCGTGCTGCGGTATGCGGAGACACGAAAATCATCATAGTAGAACACAGATAAAGCTTCTAAGTTGATGTAATAGCCAGTAAGAACTAGTACAATTCAAGTTTTAGGTATCGATTATTGACTTTTTAGCTGGCTTTGGTGACTTGGACATGAGCTAGCACCTTAAGGTTCTATATGAAAGGAGGACTAGCAACCGAGTTGCACGGTAGAATGTGAAAAGTGTTCATATGTAATAAAAACCTGAGAAATCCGTCCGTTTTCGTCATTTGTTATCGAATCGACTTAAAGCCAGATCGTCACATTGGCCGCTCTTCTCTCTGAAACCGTTGTACTTATCGTCTGCAAAGCTATGTCGCGTGCTGCGGTATGCGGAGACACTAAAATCACCATAGTAGAACACAGATGAAGCATCTAAGTTGATGTAATAGCCAGTAAGAAGTAGTCCAATTGAACTTTTGGGTATCGATTATTGACATTTAGCTGGCTTTGGTGACTTGGACATGAGCTAGGACTTTAAGATTCTGCATGAAAGGAGGACTAGCAGCCGAGTTGCACGGGAGAATGTGAAAAGTGTTCATATGTAGTAAAAAGCTGAGAAATCCGTCCGTTTTCGTCATTTGTTATCGAATCGACTTAAAGCCACATCGTCACATTGGCCGCTCTTCTCTCTGAAACCGTTGTACTTATCGTCTGCAAAGCTATGTCGCGTGCTGCGGTATGCGGAGACACTAAAAGCACCATAGTAGAACACAGATGAAGCTTCTAAGTTGATGCAATAGCCAGTAAGAAGTAGTCCAATTCAAGTTTTAGGTATCGATTATTGACTTTTTAGCTGGCTTTGGTGACTTGGACATGAGCTAGGACCTTAAGGTTCTATATGAAAGGAGGACTAGCAACCGAGTTGCACGGTAGAATGTGAAAAGTGTTCATATGTAATAAAAACCTGAGAAATCCGTCCGTTTTCGTCATTTGTTATCGAATCGACTTAAAGCCAGATCGTCACATTGGCCGCTCTTCTCTCTGAAACGGTTGTACTTATCGTCTACAAAGCTATGTCGCGTGCTGCGGTATGCGGAGACACTAAAAGCACCATAGTAGAACACAGATGAAGCTTCTAAGTTGATGTAATAGCCTGTAAGAAGTAGTACAATTCAAGCTTTAGGTATCGGTTATTGACTTTTTAGCTGGCTTTGGTGACTTGGACATGAGCTAGGACCTTAAGATTCTGCATGAAAGGAGGACTAGCTGCCGGGTTGCATGGGGGAATGTGAAAAGTGTTCATATGTAGTAAAAACCCAAGAAATCCGTCCGTTTTCGGCATTTGTTATCGAATCGTCTTAAAGCCAGATCGTCACATTGACCGCTCTTCTCTCTGAAACGGTTGTACTTATCGTCAGCAAAGCTATGTCGCCTGCTGCGGTATGCGGAGACACTAAAAGCACCATAGTAGAGCACAGATGAAGCTTCTAAGTTGATGTAATAGCCAGTAAGAAGTAGTCCAATTGAACTTTTTGGTATCGATTATTGACATTTTAGCTGGCTTTGGTGACTTGGACATGAGCTAGGACTTTAAGATTCTGCATGAAAGGAGGACTAGCAGCCGAGTTGCACGGGAGAATGTGAAAAGTGTTCATATGTAGTAAAAACCTGAGAAATCCGTCCGTTTTCGTCATTTGTTATCGAATCGACTTAAAGCCAGATCGTCACATTGGCCGCTCTTCTCTCTGAACGGTTGTACATATCGTTTGCAAAGCTATGTCGCGTGCTGCGGTATGCGGAGACAAGAAAGTCTTCATAGTAGAACACAGATGAAGCTTCTAAGTTGATGTAATAGCCAGTAAGAAGTAGTACAATTCAAGTTTTAGTTATCGATTATTGACTTTTTAGCTGGCTTTGATGCCTTGGACATGAGCTAGGACCTTAAGATTCTGCATGAAAGGAGGACTAGCAGAGGAGTTGCACGGGTGAATGTGAGAAGTGTTCATACGTAGTAAAAACCTGAGAAATCCGTCCGTTTTCGTCATTTGTTATCGAATCGACTTAAAGCCAGATCGTCACATTGGCCGCTCTTCTCTCTGAAACCGTTGTACTTATCGTCTGCAAAGCTATGTCGCGTGCTGCGGTATGCGGAGACACTAAAAGCACCATAGTAGAACACAGATGAAGCTTCTAAGTTGATGCAATAGCCAGTAAGAAGTAGTACAATTCAAGTTTTATGTATCGATTATTGACATTTTAGCTGGCTTCGGTGCTTTGGACATGAGCTAGGACCTTAAGATTCTGCATGAAAGGAGGACTAGCAGCCGAGTTGCACGGGAGAATGTGGAAAGTGTTCATATGTAGTAAAAACCTGAGAAATCCGTCCGTTTTCTTCATTTGTTATCGAATCGACTTAAAGCCAGATGGTCACGTTGGCCGCTCTTCTCTCTGAAACGGTTGTACTTATCGTCTGCAAAGCTATGTCACGTACTGCGGTATTCGGAGACACTAAAAACACCATAGTAGAACACAGATGAAGCTTCTAAGTTGATGTAATAGCCAGTAAGAAGTAGTACAATTCAAGTTTTAGGTATCGGTTATTGACTTTTTGGCTCGCTTTGGTTCCTTGGACATGAGCTAGGACCTTAAGATTCTGCATGAAAGGAGGACTAGGAGCAGAGTTGCACGGGAGAATGTGAAAAGTGTTCATATGTAGTAAAAACCTGAGAAATCCGTCCGTTTTCGTCATTTCTTATCGAATCGACTTAAAGCCAGATCGTCACATTGGTCACTCTTCTCTCTGAAACGGTTGTACTTATTGTCTGCAAAGCTATGTCGCGGGCTGCGGTATGCGGAGACACGAAAATCATCATATTAGAACACAGATAAAGCTCCTAAGTTGATGTAATAGCCAGTAAGAACTAGTACAATTCAAGTTTTAGGTATCGATTATTGACTTTTTAGCTGGCTTTGGTGCCTTGGACATGAGCTAGGACCTTACGAATCTGCATGAAAGGAGGACTAGCAGCCGAGTTGCACGGGAGAATGTGAAAAGTGTTTATATGTAGTAAAAACCTGAGAAATCCGTCCGTTTTCGTCATTTGTTATCGAATCGACTTAAAGCCAAATCGTCACATTGGCCGCTCTTCTCTCTGAAACCGTTGTACTTATCGTCTGCAAAGCTATGTCGCGTGCTGCGGTATGCGGAGACACTAAAAGCACCATAGTAGAACACAGATGAAGCTTCTAAGTTGATGCAATAGCCAGTAAGAAGTAGTCCAATTCAAGTTTTAGGTATCGATTATTGACTTTTTAGCTGGCTTTGGTGACTTGGACATGAGCTAGGACCTTAAGGTTCTATATGAAAGGAGGACTAGCAACCGAGTTGCACGGTAGAATGTGAAAAGTGTTCATATGTAATAAAAACCTGAGAAATCCGTCCGTTTTCGTCATTTGTTATCGAATCGACTTAAAGCCAGATCGTCACATTGGCCGCTCTTCTCTCTAAAACGGTTGTACTTATCGTCTACAAAGCTATGTCGCGTGGTGCGGTATGCGGAGACACTAAAAGCACCATAGTAGAACACAGATGAAGCTTCTAAGTTGATGTAATAGCCAGTAAGAAGTAGTACAATTCAAGTTTTAGGTATCGGTTATTGACTTTTTAGCTGGCTTTGGTGTCTTGGACATTAGCTAGGACCTTAAGATTCTGCATGAAAGGAGGACTAGCAGCCGAGTTGCACGGGGGAATGTGAAAAGTGTTCATATGTAGTAAAAACCCAAGAAATCCGTCCGTTTTCGTCATTTGTTATCGAATCGTCTTAAAGCCAGATCGTCACATTGACCGCTCTTCTCTCTGAAACGGTTGTACTTATCGTCTGCAAAGCTATGTCGCCTGCTGCGGTATGCGGAGACACTAAAAGCACCATAGTAGAGCACAGATGAAGCTTCTAAGTTGATGTAATAGCCAGTAAGAAGTAGTCCAATTGAACTTTTTGGTATCGATTATTGACATTTTAGCTGGCTTTGGTGACTTGGACATGAGCTAGGACTTTAAGATTCTGCATGAAAGGAGGACTAGCAGCCGAGTTGCACGGGAGAATGTGAAAAGTGTTCATATGTAGTAAAAACCTGAGAAATCCGTCCGTTTTCGTCATTTGTTATCGAATCGACTTAAAGCCAGATCGTCACATTGGCCGCTCTTCTCTCTGAAACCGTTGTACTTATCGTCTGCAAAGCTATGTCGCGTGCTGCGGTATGCGGAGACACTAAAAGCACCATAGTAGAACACAGATGAAGCTTCTAAGTTGATGCAATAGCCAATAAGAAGTAGTACAATTCAAGTTTTATGTATCGATTATTGACTTTTTAGCTGGCTTCGGTGCCTTGGACATGAGCTAGGACCTTAAGATTCTGCATGAAAGGAGGACTAGCAACCGAGTTGCACGGGAGAATGTGGAAAGTGTTCATATGTAGTAAAAACCTGAGAAATCCGTCCGTTTTCGTCATTTGTTATCGAATCGACTTAAAGCCAGATGGTCACAGTGGCCGCTCTTCTCTCTGAAACGGTTGTACTTATCGTCTGCAAAGCTATGTCACGTACTGCGGTATTCGGAGACACTAAAAACACCATAGTAGAACACAGATTAAGCTTCTAAGATGATGTAATAGCCAGTAAGAAGTTGTACAATTCAATTTTTAGGTATCGGTTATTGACTTTTTGGCTCGCTTTGGTCCCTTGGACATGAGCTAGGACCTTAAGTTTCTGCATGAAAGGAGGACTAGGAGCAGAGTTGCACGGGAGAATGTGAAAAGTGTTCATATGTAGTAAAAACCTGAGAAATCCGTCCGTTTTCGTCATTTCTTATCGAATCGACTTAAAGCCAGATCGTCACATTGGTCACTCTTCTCTCTGAAACGGTTGTACTTATTGTCTGCAAAGCTATGTCGCGGGCTGCGGTATGCGGAGACACGAAAATCATCATATTAGAACACAGATAAAGCTCCTAAGTTGATGTAATAGCCAGTAAGAACTAGTACAATTCAAGTTTTAGGTATCGATTATTGACTTTTTAGCTGGCTTTGGTGCCTTGGACATGAGCTAGGACCTTACGATTCTGCATGAAAGGAGGACTAGCAGCCGAGTTGCACGGGAGAATGTGAAAAGTGTTTATATGTAGTAAAAACCTGAGAAATCCGTCCGTTTTCGTCATTTGTTATCGAATCGACTTAAAGCCAAATCGTCACATTGGCCGCTCTTCTCTCTGAAACCGTTGTACTTATCGTCTGCAAAGCTATGTCGCGTGCTGCGGTATGCGGAGACACTAAAAGCACCATAGTAGAACACAGATGAAGCTTCTAAGTTGATGCAATAGCCAGTAAGAAGTAGTCCAATTCAAGTTTTAGGTATCGATTATTGACTTTTTAGCTGGCTTTGGTGACTTGGACATGAGCTAGGACCTTAAGGTTCTATATGAAAGGAGGACTAGCAACCGAGTTGCACGGGAGAATGTGAAAAGTGTTCATATGTAATAAAAACCTGAGAAATCCGTCCGTTTTCGTCATTTGTTATCGAATCGACTTAAAGCCAGATCGTCACATTGGCCGCTCTTCTCTCTAAAACGGTTGTACTTATCGTCTACAAAGCTATGTCGCGTGGTGCGGTATGCGGAGACACTAAAAGCACCATAGTAGAACACAGATGAAGCTTCTAAGTTGATGTAATAGCCAGTAAGAAGTAGTACAATTCAAGTTTTAGGTATCGGTTATTGACTTTTTAGCTGGCTTTGGTGTCTTGGACATTAGCTAGGACCTTAAGATTCTGCATGAAAGGAGGACTAGCAGCCGAGTTGCACGGGGGAATGTGAAAAGTGTTCATATGTAGTAAAAACCCAAGAAATCCGTCCGTTTTCGTCATTTGTTATCGAATCGTCTTAAAGCCAGATCGTCACATTGACCGCTCTTCTCTCTGAAACGGTTGTACTTATCGTCTGCAAAGGTATGTCGCCTGCTGCGGTATGCGGAGACACTAAAAGCACCATAGTAGAGCACAGATGAAGCTTCTAAGTTGATGTAATAGCCAGTAAGAAGTAGTCCAATGGAACTTTTTGGTATCGATTATTGACATTTTAGCTGGCTTTGGTGACTTGGACATGAGCTAGGACTTTAAGATTCTGCATGAAAGGAGGACTAGCAGCCGAGTTGCACGGGAGAATGTGAAAAGTGTTCATATGTAGTAAAAACCTGAGAAATCCGTCCGTTTTCTTCATTTGTTATCGAATCGACTTAAAGCCAGATCGTCACATTGGCCGCTCTTCTCTCTGAAACCGTTGTACTTATCGTCTGCAAAGCTATGTCGCGTGCTGCGGTATGCGGAGACACTAAAAGCACCATAGTAGAACACAGATGAAGCTTCTAAGTTGATGCAATAGCCAATAAGAAGTAGTACAATTCAAGTTTTATGTATCGATTATTGACTTTTTAGCTGGCTTCGGTGCCTTGGACATGAGCTAGGACCTTAAGATTCTGCATGAAAGGAGGACTAGCAACCGAGTTGCACGGGAGAATGTGGAAAGTGTTCATATGTAGTAAAAACCTGAGAAATCCGTCCGTTTTCGTCATTTGTTATCGAATCGACTTAAAGCCAGATGGTCACAGTGGCCGCTCTTCTCTCTGAAACGGTTGTACTTATCGTCTGCAAAGCTATGTCACGTACTGCGGTATTCGGAGACACTAAAAACACCATAGTAGAACACAGATTAAGCTTCTAAGATGATGTAATAGCCAGTAAGAAGTTGTACAATTCAATTTTTAGGTATCGGTTATTGACTTTTTGGCTCGCTTTGGTCCCTTGGACATGAGCTAGGACCTTAAGTTTCTGCATGAAAGGAGGACTAGGAGCAGAGTTGCACGGGAGAATGTGTAAAGTGTTCATATGTAGTAAAAACCTGAGAAATCCGTCCGTTTTCGTCATTTGTTATCGAATCGACTTAAAGCCAGATCGTCACATTTGTCACTCTTCTCTCTGAAACGGTTGTACTTAATGTCTGCAAAGCTATGTCGCGTGCTGCGGTATGCGGAGACACGAAAATCATCATAGTATAACACAGATAAAGCTTCTAAGTTGATGTAATAGCCAGTAAGAACTAGTACAATTCAAGTTTTAGGTATCGATTATTGACTTTTTAGCTGGCTTTGGTGCCTTGGACATGAGCTAGGACCTTACGATTCTGCATGAAAGGGGACTAGCAGCCGAGTTGCACGGGAGAATGTGAAAAGTGTTTATATGTAGTAAAAACCTGAGAAATCCGTCCGTTTTCGTCATTTGTTATCGAATCGACTTAAACCCAAATCGTCACATTGGCCGCTCTGCTTTCTGAAACGGTTGTACTTATCGTCTGCAAAGCTATGTCGCGTGCTGCGGTATTCGGAGACACTAAACGCACCATAGTAGAACACAGATGAAGCTTCTAAGATGATGTAATAGCCAGTAAGAAATAGTACAATTCAAGTTTTAGATATCGTTATTGACTTTTTAGCTGGCTTTGGTGCCTTGGACATGAGCTATGACCTTAAGATTCTGCATGAAAGGAGGACTAGCAGCCGAGTTGCACGGGAGAATGTGAAAAGTGTTCATATCTACTAAAAACCTGAGAAATCCGTCCGTTTGCGTCATTTGTTATCGAATCGAGTTAAAGCCAGATCGTCACATTGGCCGCTCTTCTCTCTGAAACGGTTGTACTTATCGTCTGCAAAACTATGTCGCGTGCTGCGGTATGCGGAGAAACTAAATGCACCGTAGTAGAACATAGATGAAGGCTCTAAGTTGATGTAATAGCCAGTAAGAAGTAGTCCAATTCAAGTTTTAGGTATAGATTATTGAGTTTTTAGCTGGCTTTGATGCCTTGGACATGAGCTAGGACCTTAAGATTCTGCACGAAAGGAGGACTAGCAGAGGAGTTGCACGGGTGAATGTGAGAAGTGTTCATACGTAGTAAAAACCTGAGAAATCCGTCCGTTTTCGTCATTTGTTATCGAATCGACTTAAAGCCAGATCGTCACATTGGCCGCTCTTCTCTCTGAAACGGTTGTACTTATCGTCTGCAAAGCTATGTCGCGTGCTGCGGTATGCGGAGACACTAAAATCACCATAGTAGAACACAGATGAAGCATCTAAGTTGATGTAATAGCCAGTAAGAAGTAGTCCAATTGAACTTTTTGGTATCGATTATTGACATTTTAGCTGGCTTTGGTGACTTGGACATGAGCTAGGACTTTAAGATTCTGCATGAAAGGAGGACTAGCAGCCGAGTTGCACGGGAGAATGTGAAAAGTGTTCATATGTAGTAAAAACCTGAGAAATCCTTCCGTTTTCGTCATTTGTTATCGAATCGACTTAAAGCCAGATCGTCACATTGGCCGCTCTTCTCTCTGAAACCGTTGTACTTATCGTCTGCAAAGCTATGTCGCGTGCTGCGGTATGCGGAGACACTAAAAGCACCATAGTAGAACACAGATGAAGCTTCTAAGTTGATGCAATAGCCAATAAGAAGTAGTACAATTCAAGTTTTATGTATCGATTATTGACTTTTTAGCTGGCTTCGGTGCCTTGGACATGAGCTAGGACCTTAAGATTCTGCATGAAAGGAGGACTAGCAACCGAGTTGCACGGGAGAATGTGGAAAGTGTTCATATGTAGTAAAAACCTGAGAAATCCGTCCGTTTTCGTCATTTGTTATCGAATCGACTTAAAGCCAGATGGTCACAGTGGCCGCTCTTCTCTCTGAAACGGTTGTACTTATCGTCTGCAAAGCTATGTCACGTACTGCGGTATTCGGAGACACTAAAAACACCATAGTAGAACACAGATTAAGCTTCTAAGATGATGTAATAGCCAGTAAGAAGTTGTACAATTCAATTTTTAGGTATCGGTTATTGACTTTTTGGCTCGCTTTGGTCCCTTGGACATGAGCTAGGACCTTAAGTTTCTGCATGAAAGGAGGACTAGGAGCAGAGTTGCACGGGAGAATGTGAAAAGTGTTCATATGTAGTAAAAACCTGAGAAATCCGTCCGTTTTCGTCATTTCTTATCGAATCGACTTAAAGCCAGATCGTCACATTGGTCACTCTTCTCTCTGAAACGGTTGTACTTATTGTCTGCAAAGCTATGTCGCGGGCTGCGGTATGCGGAGACACGAAAATCATCATATTAGAACACAGATAAAGCTCCTAAGTTGATGTAATAGCCAGTAAGAACTAGTACAATTCAAGTTTTAGGTATCGATTATTGACTTTTTAGCTGGCTTTGGTGCCTTGGACATGAGCTAGGACCTTACGATTCTGCATGAAAGGAGGACTAGCAGCCGAGTTGCACGGGAGAATGTGGAAAAGTGTTTATATGTAGTAAAAACCTGAGAAATCCGTCCGTTTTCGTCATTTGTTATCGAATCGACTTAAAGCCAAATCGTCACATTGGCCGCTCTTCTCTCTGAAACCGTTGTACTTATCGTCTGCAAAGCTATGTCGCGTGCTGCGGTATGCGGAGACACTAAAAGCACCATAGTAGAACACAGATGAAGCTTCTAAGTTGATGCAATAGCCAGTAAGAAGTAGTCCAATTCAAGTTTTAGGTATCGATTATTGACTTTTTAGCTGGCTTTGGTGACTTGGACATGAGCTAGGACCTTAAGGTTCCATATGAAAGGAGGACTAGCAACCGAGTTGCACGGTAGAATGTGAAAAGTGTTCATATGTAATAAAAACCTGAGAAATCCGTCCGTTTTCGTCATTTGTTATCGAATCGACTTAAAGCCAGATCGTCACATTGGCCGCTCTTCTCTCTAAAACGGTTGTACTTATCGTCTACAAAGCTATGTCGCGTGGTGCGGTATGCGGAGACACTAAAAGCACCATAGTAGAACACAGATGAAGCTTCTAAGTTGATGTAATAGCCAGTAAGAAGTAGTACAATTCAAGTTTTAGGTATCGGTTATTGACTTTTTAGCTGGCTTTGGTGTCTTGGACATTAGCTAGGACCTTAAGATTCTGCATGAAAGGAGGACTAGCAGCCGAGTTGCACGGGGGAATGTGAAAAGTGTTCATATGTAGTAAAAACCCAAGAAATCCGTCCGTTTTCGTCATTTGTTATCGAATCGTCTTAAAGCCAGATCGTCACATTGACCGCTCTTCTCTCTGAAACGGTTGTACTTATCGTCTGCAAAGGTATGTCGCCTGCTGCGGTATGCGGAGACACTAAAAGCACCATAGTAGAGCACAGATGAAGCTTCTAAGTTGATGTAATAGCCAGTAAGAAGTAGTCCAATTGAACTTTTTGGTATCGATTATTGACATTTTAGCTGGCTTTGGTGACTTGGACATGAGCTAGGACTTTAAGATTCTGCATGAAAGGAGGACTAGCAGCCGAGTTGCACGGGAGAATGTGAAAAGTGTTCATATGTAGTAAAAACCTGAGAAATCCGTCCGTTTTCTTCATTTGTTATCGAATCGACTTAAAGCCAGATCGTCACATTGGCCGCTCTTCTCTCTGAAACCGTTGTACTTATCGTCTGCAAAGCTATGTCGCGTGCTGCGGTATGCGGAGACACTAAAAGCACCATAGTAGAACACAGATGAAGCTTCTAAGTTGATGCAATAGCCAATAAGAAGTAGTACAATTCAAGTTTTATGTATCGATTATTGACTTTTTAGCTGGCTTCGGTGCCTTGGACATGAGCTAGGACCTTAAGATTCTGCATGAAAGGAGGACTAGCAACCGAGTTGCACGGGAGAATGTGGAAAGTGTTCATATGTAGTAAAAACCTGAGAAATCCGTCCGTTTTCGTCATTTGTTATCGAATCGACTTAAAGCCAGATGGTCACAGTGGCCGCTCTTCTCTCTGAAACGGTTGTACTTATCGTCTGCAAAGCTATGTCACGTACTGCGGTATTCGGAGACACTAAAAACACCATAGTAGAACACAGATTAAGCTTCTAAGATGATGTAATAGCCAGTAAGAAGTTGTACAATTCAATTTTTAGGTATCGGTTATTGACTTTTTGGCTCGCTTTGGTCCCTTGGACATGAGCTAGGACCTTAAGTTTCTGCATGAAAGGAGGACTAGGAGCAGAGTTGCACGGGAGAATGTGTAAAGTGTTCATATGTAGTAAAAACCTGAGAAATCCGTCCGTTTTCGTCATTTGTTATCGAATCGACTTAAAGCCAGATCGTCACATTTGTCACTCTTCTCTCTGAAACGGTTGTACTTAATGTCTGCAAAGCTATGTCGCGTGCTGCGGTATGCGGAGACACGAAAATCATCATAGTATAACACAGATAAAGCTTCTAAGTTGATGTAATAGCCAGTAAGAACTAGTACAATTCAAGTTTTAGGTATCGATTATTGACTTTTTAGCTGGCTTTGGTGCCTTGGACATGAGCTAGGACCTTACGATTCTGCATGAAAGGGGACTAGCAGCCGAGTTGCACGGGAGAATGTGAAAAGTGTTTATATGTAGTAAAAACCTGAGAAATCCGTCCGTTTTCGTCATTTGTTATCGAATCGACTTAAACCCAAATCGTCACATTGGCCGCTCTGCTTTCTGAAACGGTTGTACTTATCGTCTGCAAAGCTATGTCGCGTGCTGCGGTATTCGGAGACACTAAACGCACCATAGTAGAACACAGATGAAGCTTCTAAGATGATGTAATAGCCAGTAAGAAATAGTACAATTCAAGTTTTAGATATCGTTATTGACTTTTTAGCTGGCTTTGGTGCCTTGGACATGAGCTATGACCTTAAGATTCTGCATGAAAGGAGGACTAGCAGCCGAGTTGCACGGGAGAATGTGAAAAGTGTTCATATCTACTAAAAACCTGAGAAATCCGTCCGTTTGCGTCATTTGTTATCGAATCGAGTTAAAGCCAGATCGTCACATTGGCCGCTCTTCTCTCTGAAACGGTTGTACTTATCGTCTGCAAAACTATGTCGCGTGCTGCGGTATGCGGAGAAACTAAATGCACCGTAGTAGAACATAGATGAAGGCTCTAAGTTGATGTAATAGCCAGTAAGAAGTAGTCCAATTCAAGTTTTAGGTATAGATTATTGAGTTTTTAGCTGGCTTTGATGCCTTGGACATGAGCTAGGACCTTAAGATTCTGCACGAAAGGAGGACTAGCAGAGGAGTTGCACGGGTGAATGTGAGAAGTGTTCATACGTAGTAAAAACCTGAGAAATCCGTCCGTTTTCGTCATTTGTTATCGAATCGACTTAAAGCCAGATCGTCACATTGGCCGCTCTTCTCTCTGAAACGGTTGTACTTATCGTCTGCAAAGCTATGTCGCGTGCTGCGGTATGCGGAGACACTAAAATCACCATAGTAGAACACAGATGAAGCATCTAAGTTGATGTAATAGCCAGTAAGAAGTAGTCCAATTGAACTTTTTGGTATCGATTATTGACATTTTAGCTGGCTTTGGTGACTTGGACATGAGCTAGGACTTTAAGATTCTGCATGAAAGGAGGACTAGCAGCCGAGTTGCACGGGAGAATGTGAAAAGTGTTCATATGTAGTAAAAACCTGAGAAATCCGTCCGTTTTCGTCATTTGTTACCGAATCGACTTAAAGCCAGATCGTCACATTGGCCGCTCTTCTCTCTGAACGTTTGTACATATCGTCTGCAAAGCTATGTCGCGTGCTGCGGTATGCGGAGACAAGAAAATCTTCATAGTAGAACACAGATGAAGCTTCTAAGTTGATGTAATAGCCAGTAAGAAGTAGTACAATTCTAGTTTTAGTTATCGATTATTGACTTTTTAGCTGGCTTTGATGCCTTGGACATGAGCTAGGACCTTAAGATTCTGCATGAAAGGAGGACTAGCAGAGGAGTTGCACGGGTGAATGTGAGAAGTGTTCATACGTAGTAAAAACCTGAGAAATCCGTCCGTTTTCGTCATTTGTTATCGAATCGACTTAAAGCCAGATGGTCACATTGGCCGCTCTTCTCTCTGAAACGGTTGTACTTATCGTCTGCAAAGCTATGTCACGTACTGCGGTATTCGGAGACACTAAAAACACCATAGTGGAACACAGATGAAGCTTCTAAGATGATGTAATAGCCAGTAAGAAGTTGTACAATTCAATTTTTAGGTATCGGTTATTGACTTTTTGGCTCGCTTTGGTCCCTTGGACATGAGCTAGGACCTTAAGATTCTGCATGAAAGGAGGACTAGGAGCAGAGTTGCACGGGAGAATGTGAAAAGTGTTCATATGTAGTAAAAACCTGAGAAATCCGTCCGTTTTCGTCATTTGTTATCGAATCGACTTAAAGCCAGATCGTCACATTGGTCACTCTTCTCTCTGAAACGGTTGTACTTATTGTCTGCAAAGCTATGTCGCGTGCTGCGGTATGCGGAGACACGAAAATCATCATAGTAGAACACAGATAAAGCTTCTAAGTTGATGTAATAGCCAGTAAGAACTAGTACAATTCAAGTTTTAGGTATCGATTATTGACTTTTTAGCTGGCTTTGGTGCCTTGGACATGAGCTAGGACCTTACGATTCTGCATGAAAGGAGGACTAGCAGCCGAGTTGCACGGGAGAATGTGAAAAGTGTTTATATGTAGTAAAAACCTGTGAAATCCGTCCGTTTTCGTCATTTGTTATCGAATCGACTTAAAGCCAAATCGTCACATTGGCCGCTCTTCTCTCTGAAACGGTTGTACTTATCGTCTGCAAAGCTATGTCGCGTACTGCGGTATTCGGAGACACTAAACGCACCATAGTAGAACACATATGAAGCTTCTAAGATGATGTAATAGCCAGTAAGAAATAGTACAATTCAAGTTTTAGATATCGTTATTGACTTTTTAGCTGGCTTTGGTGCCTTGGACATGAGCTATGACCTTAAGATTCTGCATGAAAGGAGGACTAGCAGCCGAGTTGCACGGGAGAATGTGAAAAGTGTATGCATGTAGTAAAAACCTGAGAAATCCGTCCGTTTGCGTCATTTGTTATAGAATCGACTTAAAGCCAGATCGTCACATTGGCCGCTCTTCTCTCTGAAACCGTTGTACTTATCGTCTGCAAAGCTATGTCGCGTGCTGCGATATGCGGAGACACTAAAAGTACCATAGTAGAACACAGATGAAGCTTCTAAGTTGATGTAATAGCCAGTAAGAAGTAGTACAATTCAAGTTTTAGATATTGATTATTGACTTTTTAGCTGACTTTGGTGCCTTGGACATGATCTAGGACCTTAAGATTCTGCATGAAAGAAGGACTAGCAGCCGAGTTGCCCGGGAGAATGTGAAAAGTGTTCATATGTAGTAAAAACCTGAGAAATCCGTCCGTTTTCGTCATTTTTTTTATCCAATCGAGTTAAAGCCAGATCGTCACATTGGCCGCTCTTTTCTCTGAAACGGTTGTACTTATCGACTGCAAAGCTGTGTCGCGTGCTGCGGTATGCGGAGAGACTAAAAGCACCGTAGTAGAACATAGATGAAGCATCTAAGTTGATGTAATAGCCAGTAAGAAGTAGTCCAATTCAAGTTTTAGGTATCGATTATTGACTTTTTAGATGGCTTTGGTGACTTGGACATGAGCTAGGACCTTAAGATTCTGCATGAAAGGAGGACTAGCAGCCGAGTTGCACGGGAGAATGTGAAAAGTGTTCATATGTAGTAAAAACCTGAGAAATCCGTCCGTTTTCGTCATTTGTTATCAAATCGACTTAAAGCCAGATGGTCACATTGGCCGCTCTTCTCTCTGAAACGGTTGTACTTATCGTCTGCAAAGCTATGTCACGTACTGCGGTTTACGGAGACACTAAAAGCACCATAGTAGAACACAGATAAAGCTTCTAAGTTGATGTAATAGCCAGTAAGAACTAGTACAATTCAAGTTTTAGGTATCGATTATTGACTTTTTAGCTGGCTTTGGTGCCTTGGACAAGAGCTAGGACCTTACGATTCTGCATGAAAGGAGGACTAGCAGCCGAGTTGCACGGGAGAATGTGAAAAGTGTTTATATGTAGTAAAAACCTGAGAAATCCGTCCGTTTTCGTCATTTGTTATCGAATCGACTTAAAGCCAAATCGTCACATTGGCCGCTCTGCTCTATGAAACGGTTGTTCTTATCGTCTGCAAAGCTATGTCACGTACTGCGGCTTACGGAGACACTAAAAGCACCATAGTAGAACACAGATAAAGCTTCTAAGTTGATGTAATAGCCAGAAAGAACTAGTACAATTCAAGTTTTAGGTATCGATTATTGACTTTTTAGCTGGCTTTGGTGCCTTGGACAAGAGCTAGGACCTTACGATTCTGCATGAAAGGAGGACTAGCAGCCGAGTTGCACGGGAGAATGTGAAAAGTGTTCATATGTAGTAAAAACCTGAGAAATCCGTCCGTTTTCGTCATTTGTTATCGAATCGACTTAAAGCCAGATCGTCACATTGGCCGCTCTTCTCTCTAAAACGGTTGTACTTATCGTCTGCAAAGCTGTGTCGCGTGCTGCGGTATGCGGAGAAACTAAAAGCACCGTAGTAGAACATTGATGAAGGTTCTAAGTTGATGTAATAGCCAGTAAGAAGTAGTCCAATTCAAGTTTTAGGTATCGATTATTGACTTTTTAGCTGGCTTTGGTGCCTTGGACATGAGCTAGGACCTTAAGATTCTGCATAAAAGGCGGACTAGCAGCCGAGTTGCACGGGAGAATGTGAAAAGTGTTCATATGTAGTAAAAACCTGAGAAATCCATCCGTTTTCTTCATTTGCTATCGAATCGACTTAAAGCCAGATCGTCACATTGGCCGCTGTTCTCTCTGAACGGTTGTACTTATCGTCTGCAAAGCTATGTCGCGTACTGCGGTATTCGGAGACACTAAACGCACCATAGTAGAAGACAGATGAAGCTTCTAAGATGATGTAATAGCCAGTAAGAAATAGTACAATTCAAGTTTTAGATATCGTTATTGACTTTTTAGCTGGCTTTGGTGCCTTGGACATGAGCTATGACCTTAAGATTATGCATGAAAGGAGGACTAGCAGCCGAGTTGCACGGGAGAATGTGAAAAGTGTTCATATCTAGTAAAAACCTGAGAAATCCGTCCGTTTGCGTCATTTGTTATCGAATCGACTTAAAGCCAGATCGTCACATTTGCCGCTCTTCTCTCTGAAACCGTTGTACTTATCGTCTGCAAAGCTATGTCGCGTGCTGCGATATGCGGAGACACTAAAAGCACCATAGTAGAACACAGATGAAGCTTCTAAGTTGATGTAATAGCCAGTAAGGAGTAGTACAACTCAAGTTTTAGATATTGATTATTGACTCTTTAGCTGGCTTTGGGGCCTTGGACATGATCTAGGACCATAAGATTCTGCATGAAAGAAGGACTAGCAGCCGAGTTGCACGGGAGAATGTGAAAAGTGTTCATATGTAGTAAAAACCTAAGAAATCCGTCCGTTTTCGTCATTTGTTATCCAATCGACTTAAAGCCAGATCTTCACATTGGCCGCTCTTCTCTCTGAAACGGTTGTACTTATCGTCTGCAAAACTATGTCGCGTGCTGCGGTATGCGGTGAAACTAAAAGCACCGTAGTAGAACAAAGATGAAGGTTCTAAGTTGATGTAATAGCCAGTAAGAAGTAGTCCAATTCAAGTTTTAGGAATCGATTATTGACTTTGTAGCTGGCTTTGGTGCCTTGGACATGAGCTAGGACCTTAAGATTCTGCATAAAAGGAGGACTAGCAGCCGAGTTGCACGGGAGAATGTGAAAAGTGTTCATATGTAGTAAAAACCTGAGACATCCGTCCGTTTTCGTCATTTGTTATCGAATCGACTTAAAGCCAGATCGTCACATTGGCCGCTCTTCTCTCTAAAACGGTTGTACTTATCGTCTGCAAAGCTATGTCGCGTGCTGCGGTATGCGGAGACACTAAAATCACCATAGTAGAACACAGATGAAGCTTTTAAGTTGGTGTAATAGCCAGTAAGAAGTAGTAGAATTCAAGTTTTAGGTATCGATTATTGACTTTTTAGGTGGCTTTGGAGCCTTGGACATGAGCTAGGACCTTAAGATTCTGCATGAAAGGAGGACTAGCAGCCGAGTTGCACGGGAGAATGTGAAAAGTGTTCATATGTAGTAAAAACCTGAGATATCCGTCCGTTTTCGTCATTTGTTATCGAATCGACTTAAAGCCAGATGGTCACATTGGCCGCTCTTCTCTCTGAAACGGTTGTACTTATCGTCTGCAAAGCTATGTCGCGTGCTGCGGTATGTGGAGACACTAAAATCACCATAGTAGAACACAGATGAAGCTTCTAAGTTGATGTAATAGCCAGTAAGAAGTAGTACAATTCAAGTTCTAGGTATCGATTATTGACTTTTTAGCTGGCTTTGGTGCCTTGGACATGAGCAAGGACCTTGAGATTCTGCATGAAAGGAGGACTAACAGCCGAGTTGCACGGGACAATGTGAAAAGAGTTCATATGTAGTAAAAACCTGAGAAATCCATCCGTTTTCGGCATTTGTTATCGAATCGACTTAAAGCCAGATCATCACATTGGCCGCTCTTATCTTTGAAACGGTTGTACTTATCGTCTGCAAAGCTATGTCGCGTACTGCGGAATTCGGAGACACTAAATACACCATAGTAGAACACAGATGAAGCTTCTAAGATGATATAATAGCCAGTAAGAAGCAGTACAATTCAAGTTTTAGGTATCGGTTATTGAATTTTTAGCTGGCTTTGGTGCCTTGAACATGAGCTAGGACCTTAAGATTCTGTATGAAAGGAGGACTAGCAGCCCAGTTGCACGGGAGAATGTGAAAACTGTTCATATGTAGTAAAAACCAACCTGAGAAATCCGTCCGTTATCGTCATTTGTTATCGAATCGACTTAAAGCCAGATCGTCACATTGGCCGCTCTTCTCTCTGAAACGGTTGTACTTATCGTCTGCAAAGCTATGTCGCGTGCTGCGGTATGCTGAGACACTAAAAGCACCATAGTACAACACAGATCAAGCTTCTAAGTTGATGTAATAGCCAGTAAGAAGTAGTACAATTCAAGTTTTAGGTATCGGTTATTGACTTTTTAGCTGGCTTTGGTGCCTTGGACATGAGCTAGGACATTAAGATTCTACATGAAAGGAGGACTAGCTGCCGAGTTGCACGGGAGAATGTGAAAAGTGTTCATATGTAGTAAAAACCCAAGAAATCCGTCCGTTTTCGTCATTTGTTGTCGAATCGTCTTAAAGCCAGATCGTCACATTGACCACTCTTCTCTCAAACGGTTGTACTTATCGTCTGCAAAGCTATATCGCGTGCTGCGTTATGCGGAGACACTAAAAGCACCATAGTAGAACACAGATGAAGCTTCTAAGATGATGTAATAGCCAGTAAGAAATAGTACAATTCAAGTTTTAGATATCGTTATTGACTTTTTAGCTGGCTTTGGTGCCTTGGACATGGGCTATGACCTTAAGATTCTGCATGAAAGGAGGACTAGCAGCCGAGTTGCACGGGAGAATGTGAAAAGTGTTCATATGTAGTAAAAACCTGAGAAATACGTCCGTTTGCGTCATTTGTTATCGAATCGACTTAAACCCAAATCGTCACATTGGCCGCTCTGCTTTCTGAAACGGTTGTACTTATCGTCTGCAAAGCTATGTCGCGTACTGCGGTATTCGGAGACACTAAACGCACCATAGTAGAACACAGATGAAGCTTCTAAGATGATGTAATAGCCAGTAAGAAATAGTACAATTCAAGTTTTAGATATCGTTATTGACTTTTTAGCTGGCTTTGGTGCCTTGGACATGAGCTATGACCTTAAGATTCTGCATGAAAGGAGGACTAGCAGCCGAGTTGCACGGGAGAATGTGAAAAGTGTTCATATGTAGTAAAAACATGAGAAATCCGTCCGTTTTCGTCATTTGTTATCGAATCGACTTAAAGCCAGATCGTCACATTGGCCGCTCTTCTCTCTAAAACGGTTGTACTTATCGTCTGCAAAGCTGTGTCGCGTGCTGCGGTATGCGGAGAAACTAAAAGCACCGTAGTAGAACATTGATGAAGGTTCTAAGTTGATGTAATAGCCAGTAAGAAGTAGTCCAATTCAAGTTTTAGGTATCGATTATTGACTTTTTAGCTGGCTTTGGTGCCTTGGACATGAGCTAGGACCTTAAGATTCTGCATAAAAGGAGGACTAGCAGCCGAGTTGCACGGGAGAATGTGAAAAGTGTTCATATGTAGTAAAAACCTGAGACATCCGTCCGTTTTCGTCATTTGTTATCGAATCGACTTAAAGCTAGATCGTCACATTTGCAGCTCTTCTCTCTGAAACCGTTGTACTTATCGTCTGCAAAGCTATGTCGCGTGCTGCGATATGCGGAGACACTAAAAGCACCATAGTAGAACACAGATGAAGCTTCTAAGTTGATGTAATAGCCAGTAAGAAGTAGTACAACTCAAGTTTTAGATATTGATTATTGACTCTTTAGCTGGCTTTGGGGCCTTGGACATGATCTAGGACCTTAAGATTCTGCATGAAAGAAGGACTAGCAGCCGAGTTGCACGGGAGAATGTGAAAAGTGTTCATATGTAGTAAAAACCTGAGAAATCCGTCCGTTTTCGTCATTTGTTATCAAATCGACTTAAAGCCAGATCTTCACATTGGCCGCTCTTCTCTCTGAAACGGTTGTACTTATCGTCTGCAAAACTATGTCGCGTGCTGCGGTATGCGGTGAAACTAAAAGCACCGTAGTAGAACACAGATGAAGGTTCTAAGTTGATGTAATAGCCAGTAAGAAGTAGTCCAATTCAAGTTTTAGGAATCGATTATTGACTTTGTAGCTGGCTTTGGTGCCTTGGACATGAGCTAGGACCTTAAGATTCTGCATAAAAGGAGGACTAGCAGCCGAGTTGCACGGGAGAATGTGAAAAGTGTTCATATGTAGTAAAAACCTGAGACATCCGTCCGTTTTCGTCATTTGTTATCGAATCGACTTAAAGCCAGATCGTAACAATGGCCGCTCTTCTCTCTAAAACGGTTGTACTTATCGTCTGCAAAGCTATGTCGCGTGCTGCGGTATGCGGAGACACTAAAATCACCATAGTAGAACACAGATGAAGCTTTTAAGTTGGTGTAATAGCCAGTAAGAAGTAGTAGAATTCAAGTTTTAGGTATCGATTATTGATTTTTAGCTGGCTTCGGTGCCTTGGACATGAGCTAGGACCTTAAGATTCTGCATGAAATTAGGACTAGCAGCCGAGTTGCACGGGAGAATGTGAAAGGTGTTCATATGTAGTAAAAACCTGAGAAATCGGTCCGTTTTCTTCATTTGTTATCGAATCGACTTATAGCCAGATCGTCGCATTGGCCGCTCTTCTCTCTGAAACGGTTGTACTTATCGTCTGCAAAGCTATGTCGCGTACTGCGGTATTCGGAGACACTAAACGCACCATAGTAGAACACAGATGAAGCTTCTAAGATGATATAATAGCCAGTAAGAAATAGTAGAATTCAAGTTTTAGGTATAGTTATTGACTTTTTAGCTGGCTTTGGTGCCTTGGACATGAGCTATGAACTTAAGATTCTGCATGAAAGGAGGACTAGCACTCGAGTTGCACGGGAGAATGTGAAAAGTGTTCATATGTAGTAAAAACCTTTAGAAATCCGTCCGTTTTCGTCATTTGTTATCGAACCGACTTAAAGCCAAATCATCACAGTGGCAGCTCTGCTCTCTGAAACGGTTGTACTTATCGTCTGCAAAGCTATGTCGCGTGCTGCGGTATGTGGAGACACTAAAATCACCATAGTAGAACACAGATGAAGCTTCTAAGATGATATAATAGCCAGTAAGAAGCAGTACAATTCAAGTTTTAGGTATCGGTTATTGAATTTTTAGCTGGCTTTGGTGCCTTGAACATGAGCTAGGACCTTAAGATTCTGTATGAAAGGAGGACTAGCAGCCCAGTTGCACGGGAGAATGTGAAAACTGTTCATATGTAGTAAAAACCAACCTGAGAAATCCGTCCGTTATCGTCATTTGTTATCGAATCGACTTAAAGCCAGATCGTCACATTGGCCGCTCTTCTCTCTGAAACGGTTGTACTTATCGTCTGCAAAGCTATGTCGCGTGCTGCGGTATGCTGAGACACTAAAAGCACCATAGTACAACACAGATCAAGCTTCTAAGTTGATGTAATAGCCAGTAAGAAGTAGTACAATTCAAGTTTTAGGTATCGGTTATTGACTTTTTAGCTGGCTTTGGTGCCTTGGACATGAGCTAGGACATTAAGATTCTACATGAAAGGAGGACTAGCTGCCGAGTTGCACGGGAGAATGTGAAAAGTGTTCATATGTAGTAAAAACCCAAGAAATCCGTCCGTTTTCGTCATTTGTTATCGAATCGTCTTAAAGCCAGATCGTCACATTGACCGCTCTTCTCTCAAACGGTTGTACTTATCGTCTGCAAAGCTATGTCGCGTGCTGCGTTATGCGGAGACACTAAAAGCACCATAGTAGAACACAGATGAAGCTTCTAAGATGATGTAATAGCCAGTAAGAAATAGTACATTTCAAGTTTTAGATATCGTTATTGACTTTTTAGCTGGCTTTGGTGCCTTGGACATGGGCTATTACCTTAAGATTCTGCATGAAAGAAGGACTAGCAGCCGAGTTACACGGGAGAATGTGAAAAGTGTTCATATGTAGTAAAAACCTGAGAAATACGTCCGTTTGCGTCATTTGTTATCGAATCGACTTAAACCCAAATCGTCACATTGGCCGCTCTGCTTTCTGAAACGGTTGTACTTATCGTCTGCAAAGCTATATCGCGTACTGCGGTATTCGGAGACACTAAACGCACCATAGTAGAACACAGATGAAGCTTCTAAGATGATGTAATAGCCAGTAAGAAATAGTACAATTCAAGTTTTAGATATCGTTATTGACTTTTTAGCTGGCTTTGGTGCCTTGGACATGAGCTATGACCTTAAGATTCTGCATGAAAGGAGGACTAGCAGCCGAGTTGCACGGGAGAATGTGAAAAGTGTTCATATCTACTAAAAACCTGAGAAATCCGTCCGTTTGCGTCATTTGTTATCGAATCGAGTTAAAGCCAGATCGTCACATTGGCCGCTCTTCTCTCTGAAACGGTTGTACTTATCGTCTGCAAAACTATGTCGCGTGCTGCGGTATGCGGAGAAACTAAATGCACCGTAGTAGAACATAGATGAAGGCTCTAAGTTGATGTAATAGCCAGTAAGAAGTAGTCCAATTCAAGTTTTAGGTATAGATTATTGAGTTTTTAGCTGGCTTTGATGCCTTGGACATAAGCTCGGACCTTAAGATTCTGCACGAAAGGAGGACTAGCAGAGGAGTTGCACGGGTGAATGTGAGAAGTGTTCATACGTAGTAAAAACCTGAGAAATCCGTCCGTTTTCGTCATTTGTTATCGAATCGACTTAAAGCCAGATCGTCACATTGGCCGCTCTTCTCTCTGAAACGGTTGTACTTATCGTCTGCAAAGCTATGTCGCGTGCTGCGGTATGCGGAGACACTAAAATCACCATAGTAGAACACAGATGAAGCATCTAAGTTGATGTAATAGCCAGTAAGAAGTAGTCCAATTGAACTTTTTGGTATCGATTATTGACATTTTAGCTGGCTTTGGTGACTTGGACATGAGCTAGGACTTTAAGATTCTGCATGAAAGGAGGACTAGCAGCCGAGTTGCACGGGAGAATGTGAAAAGTGTTCATATGTAGTAAAAACCTTTAGAAATCCGTCCGTTTTCGTCATTTGTTATCGAACCGACTTAAAGCCAAATCATCACATTGGCCGCTCTGCTCTCTGAAACGGTTGTACTTATCGTCTGCAAAGCTATGTCGCGTACTGCGGTATGCGGAGACAAGAAAATCTTCATAGTAGAACACAGATGAAGCTTCTAAGTTGATGTAATAGCCATTAAGAAGTAGTACAATTCTAGTTTTAGATATCGTTATTGACTTTTTAGCTGGCTTTGGTGCCTTGGACATGAGCTATGAACTTAAGATTCTGCATGAAAGGAGGACTAGCACTCGAGTTGCACGGGAGAATGTGAAAAGTGTTCATATGTAGTAAAAACCTTTAGAAATCCGTCCGTTTTCGTCATTTGTTATCGAACCGACTTAAAGCCAAATCATCACATTGGCCGCTCTGCTCTCTGAAACGGTTGTACTTATCGTCTGCAAAGCTATGTCGCGTACTGCGGTATTCGGAGACACTAAAAGCACCATAGTAGAACACAGATGAAGCTTCTAAGTTGATGTAATAGCCAGTAAGAAGTAGTAGAATTCAAGTTTTAGGTATCGATTATTGACTTTTTAGGTGGCTTTGGAGCCTTGGACATGAGCTAGGACCTTAAGATTCTGCATGAAAGGAGGACTAGCAGCCGAGTTGCACGGGAGAATGTGAAAAGTGTTCATATGTAGTAAAAACCTGAGATATCCGTCCGTTTTCGTCATTTGTTATCGAATCGACTTAAAGCCAGATGGTCACATTGGCCGCTCTTCTCTCTGAAACGGTTGTACTTATCGTCTGCAAAGCTATGTCGCGTGCTGCGGTATGTGGAGACACTAAAATCACCATAGTAGAACACAGATGAAGCTTCTAAGTTGATGTAATAGCCAGTAAGAAGTAGTACAATTCAAGTTCTAGGTATCGATTATTGACTTTTTAGCTGCCTTTGGTGCCTTGGACATGAGCAAGGACCTTGAGATTCTGCATGAAAGGAGGACTAACAGCCGAGTTGCACGGGACAATGTGAAAAGAGTTCATATGTAGTAAAAACCTGAGAAATCCATCCGTTTTCGGCATTTGTTATCGAATCGACTTAAAGGCAGATCATCACATTGGCCGCTCTTATCTTTGAAACGGTTGTACTTATCGTCTGCAAAGCTATGTCGCGTACTGCGGTATTCGGAGACACTAAATACACCATAGTAGAACAAAGATGAAGCTTCTAAGATGATATAATAGCCAGTAAGAAGCAGTACAATTCAAGTTTTAGGTATCGGTTATTGAATTTTTAGCTGGCTTTGGTGCCTTGAACATGAGCTAGGACCTTAAGATTCTGTATGAAAGGAGGACTAGCAGCCGAGTTGCACGGGAGAATGTGAAAAGTGTATGCATGTAGTAAAAACCTGAGAAATCCGTCCGTTTGCGTCATTTGTTATAGAATCGACTTAAAGCCAGATCGTCACATTGGCCGCTCTTCTCTCTGAAACCGTTGTACTTATCGTCTGCAAAGCTATGTCGCGTGCTGCGATATGCGGAGACACTAAAAGTACCATAGTAGAACACAGATGAAGCTTCTAAGTTGATGTAATAGCCAGTAAGAAGTAGTACAATTCAAGTTTTAGATATTGATTATTGACTTTTTAGCTGACTTTGGTGCCTTGGACATGATCTAGGACCTTAAGATTCTGCATGAAAGAAGGACTAGCAGCCGAGTTGCCCGGGAGAATGTGAAAAGTGTTCATATGTAGTAAAAACCTGAGAAATCCGTCCGTTTTCGTCATTTTTTTTATCCAATCGAGTTAAAGCCAGATCGTCACATTGGCCGCTCTTTTCTCTGAAACGGTTGTACTTATCGACTGCAAAGCTGTGTCGCGTGCTGCGGTATGCGGAGAGACTAAAAGCACCGTAGTAGAACATAGATGAAGCATCTAAGTTGATGTAATAGCCAGTAAGAAGTAGTCCAATTCAAGTTTTAGGTATCGATTATTGACTTTTTAGATGGCTTTGGTGACTTGGACATGAGCTAGGACCTTAAGATTCTGCATGAAAGGAGGACTAGCAGCCGAGTTGCACGGGAGAATGTGAAAAGTGTTCATATGTAGTAAAAACCTGAGAAATCCGTCCGTTTTCGTCATTTGTTATCAAATCGACTTAAAGCCAGATGGTCACATTGGCCGCTCTTCTCTCTGAAACGGTTGTACTTATCGTCTGCAAAGCTATGTCACGTACTGCGGTTTACGGAGACACTAAAAGCACCATAGTAGAACACAGATAAAGCTTCTAAGTTGATGTAATAGCCAGTAAGAACTAGTACAATTCAAGTTTTAGGTATCGATTATTGACTTTTTAGCTGGCTTTGGTGCCTTGGACAAGAGCTAGGACCTTACGATTCTGCATGAAAGGAGGACTAGCAGCCGAGTTGCACGGGAGAATGTGAAAAGTGTTTATATGTAGTAAAAACCTGAGAAATCCGTCCGTTTTCGTCATTTGTTATCGAATCGACTTAAAGCCAAATCGTCACATTGGCCGCTCTGCTCTATGAAACGGTTGTTCTTATCGTCTGCAAAGCTATGTCACGTACTGCGGCTTACGGAGACACTAAAAGCACCATAGTAGAACACAGATAAAGCTTCTAAGTTGATGTAATAGCCAGAAAGAACTAGTACAATTCAAGTTTTAGGTATCGATTATTGACTTTTTAGCTGGCTTTGGTGCCTTGGACAAGAGCTAGGACCTTACGATTCTGCATGAAAGGAGGACTAGCAGCCGAGTTGCACGGGAGAATGTGAAAAGTGTTCATATGTAGTAAAAACCTGAGAAATCCGTCCGTTTTCGTCATTTGTTATCGAATCGACTTAAAGCCAGATCGTCACATTGGCCGCTCTTCTCTCTAAAACGGTTGTACTTATCGTCTGCAAAGCTGTGTCGCGTGCTGCGGTATGCGGAGAAACTAAAAGCACCGTAGTAGAACATTGATGAAGGTTCTAAGTTGATGTAATAGCCAGTAAGAAGTAGTCCAATTCAAGTTTTAGGTATCGATTATTGACTTTTTAGCTGGCTTTGGTGCCTTGGACATGAGCTAGGACCTTAAGATTCTGCATAAAAGGCGGACTAGCAGCCGAGTTGCACGGGAGAATGTGAAAAGTGTTCATATGTAGTAAAAACCTGAGAAATCCATCCGTTTTCTTCATTTGCTATCGAATCGACTTAAAGCCAGATCGTCACATTGGCCGCTGTTCTCTCTGAACGGTTGTACTTATCGTCTGCAAAGCTATGTCGCGTACTGCGGTATTCGGAGACACTAAACGCACCATAGTAGAAGACAGATGAAGCTTCTAAGATGATGTAATAGCCAGTAAGAAATAGTACAATTCAAGTTTTAGATATCGTTATTGACTTTTTAGCTGGCTTTGGTGCCTTGGACATGAGCTATGACCTTAAGATTATGCATGAAAGGAGGACTAGCAGCCGAGTTGCACGGGAGAATGTGAAAAGTGTTCATATCTAGTAAAAACCTGAGAAATCCGTCCGTTTGCGTCATTTGTTATCGAATCGACTTAAAGCCAGATCGTCACATTTGCCGCTCTTCTCTCTGAAACCGTTGTACTTATCGTCTGCAAAGCTATGTCGCGTGCTGCGATATGCGGAGACACTAAAAGCACCATAGTAGAACACAGATGAAGCTTCTAAGTTGATGTAATAGCCAGTAAGGAGTAGTACAACTCAAGTTTTAGATATTGATTATTGACTCTTTAGCTGGCTTTGGGGCCTTGGACATGATCTAGGACCATAAGATTCTGCATGAAAGAAGGACTAGCAGCCGAGTTGCACGGGAGAATGTGAAAAGTGTTCATATGTAGTAAAAACCTAAGAAATCCGTCCGTTTTCGTCATTTGTTATCCAATCGACTT
Organism: Schistocerca gregaria; assembly: GCF_023897955.1. Lineage (NCBI taxonomy): Eukaryota > Metazoa > Arthropoda > Insecta > Orthoptera > Acrididae > Schistocerca > Schistocerca gregaria. The sequence goes on along the minus strand of NW_026061824.1, from coordinate 16,536,965 downwards.
AAAGCCAGATCTTCACATTGGCCGCTCTTCTCTCTGAAACGGTTGTACTTATCGTCTGCAAAACTATGTCGCGTGCTGCGGTATGCGGTGAAACTAAAAGCACCGTAGTAGAACAAAGATGAAGGTTCTAAGTTGATGTAATAGCCAGTAAGAAGTAGTCCAATTCAAGTTTTAGGAATCGATTATTGACTTTGTAGCTGGCTTTGGTGCCTTGGACATGAGCTAGGACCTTAAGATTCTGCATAAAAGGAGGACTAGCAGCCGAGTTGCACGGGAGAATGTGAAAAGTGTTCATATGTAGTAAAAACCTGAGACATCCGTCCGTTTTCGTCATTTGTTATCGAATCGACTTAAAGCCAGATCGTCACATTGGCCGCTCTTCTCTCTAAAACGGTTGTACTTATCGTCTGCAAAGCTATGTCGCGTGCTGCGGTATGCGGAGACACTAAAATCACCATAGTAGAACACAGATGAAGCTTTTAAGTTGGTGTAATAGCCAGTAAGAAGTAGTAGAATTCAAGTTTTAGGTATCGATTATTGACTTTTTAGGTGGCTTTGGAGCCTTGGACATGAGCTAGGACCTTAAGATTCTGCATGAAAGGAGGACTAGCAGCCGAGTTGCACGGGAGAATGTGAAAAGTGTTCATATGTAGTAAAAACCTGAGATATCCGTCCGTTTTCGTCATTTGTTATCGAATCGACTTAAAGCCAGATGGTCACATTGGCCGCTCTTCTCTCTGAAACGGTTGTACTTATCGTCTGCAAAGCTATGTCGCGTGCTGCGGTATGTGGAGACACTAAAATCACCATAGTAGAACACAGATGAAGCTTCTAAGTTGATGTAATAGCCAGTAAGAAGTAGTACAATTCAAGTTCTAGGTATCGATTATTGACTTTTTAGCTGGCTTTGGTGCCTTGGACATGAGCAAGGACCTTGAGATTCTGCATGAAAGGAGGACTAACAGCCGAGTTGCACGGGACAATGTGAAAAGAGTTCATATGTAGTAAAAACCTGAGAAATCCATCCGTTTTCGGCATTTGTTATCGAATCGACTTAAAGCCAGATCATCACATTGGCCGCTCTTATCTTTGAAACGGTTGTACTTATCGTCTGCAAAGCTATGTCGCGTACTGCGGAATTCGGAGACACTAAATACACCATAGTAGAACACAGATGAAGCTTCTAAGATGATATAATAGCCAGTAAGAAGCAGTACAATTCAAGTTTTAGGTATCGGTTATTGAATTTTTAGCTGGCTTTGGTGCCTTGAACATGAGCTAGGACCTTAAGATTCTGTATGAAAGGAGGACTAGCAGCCCAGTTGCACGGGAGAATGTGAAAACTGTTCATATGTAGTAAAAACCAACCTGAGAAATCCGTCCGTTATCGTCATTTGTTATCGAATCGACTTAAAGCCAGATCGTCACATTGGCCGCTCTTCTCTCTGAAACGGTTGTACTTATCGTCTGCAAAGCTATGTCGCGTGCTGCGGTATGCTGAGACACTAAAAGCACCATAGTACAACACAGATCAAGCTTCTAAGTTGATGTAATAGCCAGTAAGAAGTAGTACAATTCAAGTTTTAGGTATCGGTTATTGACTTTTTAGCTGGCTTTGGTGCCTTGGACATGAGCTAGGACATTAAGATTCTACATGAAAGGAGGACTAGCTGCCGAGTTGCACGGGAGAATGTGAAAAGTGTTCATATGTAGTAAAAACCCAAGAAATCCGTCCGTTTTCGTCATTTGTTGTCGAATCGTCTTAAAGCCAGATCGTCACATTGACCACTCTTCTCTCAAACGGTTGTACTTATCGTCTGCAAAGCTATATCGCGTGCTGCGTTATGCGGAGACACTAAAAGCACCATAGTAGAACACAGATGAAGCTTCTAAGATGATGTAATAGCCAGTAAGAAATAGTACAATTCAAGTTTTAGATATCGTTATTGACTTTTTAGCTGGCTTTGGTGCCTTGGACATGGGCTATGACCTTAAGATTCTGCATGAAAGGAGGACTAGCAGCCGAGTTGCACGGGAGAATGTGAAAAGTGTTCATATGTAGTAAAAACCTGAGAAATACGTCCGTTTGCGTCATTTGTTATCGAATCGACTTAAACCCAAATCGTCACATTGGCCGCTCTGCTTTCTGAAACGGTTGTACTTATCGTCTGCAAAGCTATGTCGCGTACTGCGGTATTCGGAGACACTAAACGCACCATAGTAGAACACAGATGAAGCTTCTAAGATGATGTAATAGCCAGTAAGAAATAGTACAATTCAAGTTTTAGATATCGTTATTGACTTTTTAGCTGGCTTTGGTGCCTTGGACATGAGCTATGACCTTAAGATTCTGCATGAAAGGAGGACTAGCAGCCGAGTTGCACGGGAGAATGTGAAAAGTGTTCATATGTAGTAAAAACATGAGAAATCCGTCCGTTTTCGTCATTTGTTATCGAATCGACTTAAAGCCAGATCGTCACATTGGCCGCTCTTCTCTCTAAAACGGTTGTACTTATCGTCTGCAAAGCTGTGTCGCGTGCTGCGGTATGCGGAGAAACTAAAAGCACCGTAGTAGAACATTGATGAAGGTTCTAAGTTGATGTAATAGCCAGTAAGAAGTAGTCCAATTCAAGTTTTAGGTATCGATTATTGACTTTTTAGCTGGCTTTGGTGCCTTGGACATGAGCTAGGACCTTAAGATTCTGCATAAAAGGAGGACTAGCAGCCGAGTTGCACGGGAGAATGTGAAAAGTGTTCATATGTAGTAAAAACCTGAGACATCCGTCCGTTTTCGTCATTTGTTATCGAATCGACTTAAAGCTAGATCGTCACATTTGCAGCTCTTCTCTCTGAAACCGTTGTACTTATCGTCTGCAAAGCTATGTCGCGTGCTGCGATATGCGGAGACACTAAAAGCACCATAGTAGAACACAGATGAAGCTTCTAAGTTGATGTAATAGCCAGTAAGAAGTAGTACAACTCAAGTTTTAGATATTGATTATTGACTCTTTAGCTGGCTTTGGGGCCTTGGACATGATCTAGGACCTTAAGATTCTGCATGAAAGAAGGACTAGCAGCCGAGTTGCACGGGAGAATGTGAAAAGTGTTCATATGTAGTAAAAACCTGAGAAATCCGTCCGTTTTCGTCATTTGTTATCAAATCGACTTAAAGCCAGATCTTCACATTGGCCGCTCTTCTCTCTGAAACGGTTGTACTTATCGTCTGCAAAACTATGTCGCGTGCTGCGGTATGCGGTGAAACTAAAAGCACCGTAGTAGAACACAGATGAAGGTTCTAAGTTGATGTAATAGCCAGTAAGAAGTAGTCCAATTCAAGTTTTAGGAATCGATTATTGACTTTGTAGCTGGCTTTGGTGCCTTGGACATGAGCTAGGACCTTAAGATTCTGCATAAAAGGAGGACTAGCAGCCGAGTTGCACGGGAGAATGTGAAAAGTGTTCATATGTAGTAAAAACCTGAGACATCCGTCCGTTTTCGTCATTTGTTATCGAATCGACTTAAAGCCAGATCGTAACAATGGCCGCTCTTCTCTCTAAAACGGTTGTACTTATCGTCTGCAAAGCTATGTCGCGTGCTGCGGTATGCGGAGACACTAAAATCACCATAGTAGAACACAGATGAAGCTTTTAAGTTGGTGTAATAGCCAGTAAGAAGTAGTAGAATTCAAGTTTTAGGTATCGATTATTGATTTTTAGCTGGCTTCGGTGCCTTGGACATGAGCTAGGACCTTAAGATTCTGCATGAAATTAGGACTAGCAGCCGAGTTGCACGGGAGAATGTGAAAGGTGTTCATATGTAGTAAAAACCTGAGAAATCGGTCCGTTTTCTTCATTTGTTATCGAATCGACTTATAGCCAGATCGTCGCATTGGCCGCTCTTCTCTCTGAAACGGTTGTACTTATCGTCTGCAAAGCTATGTCGCGTACTGCGGTATTCGGAGACACTAAACGCACCATAGTAGAACACAGATGAAGCTTCTAAGATGATATAATAGCCAGTAAGAAATAGTAGAATTCAAGTTTTAGGTATAGTTATTGACTTTTTAGCTGGCTTTGGTGCCTTGGACATGAGCTATGAACTTAAGATTCTGCATGAAAGGAGGACTAGCACTCGAGTTGCACGGGAGAATGTGAAAAGTGTTCATATGTAGTAAAAACCTTTAGAAATCCGTCCGTTTTCGTCATTTGTTATCGAACCGACTTAAAGCCAAATCATCACAGTGGCAGCTCTGCTCTCTGAAACGGTTGTACTTATCGTCTGCAAAGCTATGTCGCGTGCTGCGGTATGTGGAGACACTAAAATCACCATAGTAGAACACAGATGAAGCTTCTAAGATGATATAATAGCCAGTAAGAAGCAGTACAATTCAAGTTTTAGGTATCGGTTATTGAATTTTTAGCTGGCTTTGGTGCCTTGAACATGAGCTAGGACCTTAAGATTCTGTATGAAAGGAGGACTAGCAGCCCAGTTGCACGGGAGAATGTGAAAACTGTTCATATGTAGTAAAAACCAACCTGAGAAATCCGTCCGTTATCGTCATTTGTTATCGAATCGACTTAAAGCCAGATCGTCACATTGGCCGCTCTTCTCTCTGAAACGGTTGTACTTATCGTCTGCAAAGCTATGTCGCGTGCTGCGGTATGCTGAGACACTAAAAGCACCATAGTACAACACAGATCAAGCTTCTAAGTTGATGTAATAGCCAGTAAGAAGTAGTACAATTCAAGTTTTAGGTATCGGTTATTGACTTTTTAGCTGGCTTTGGTGCCTTGGACATGAGCTAGGACATTAAGATTCTACATGAAAGGAGGACTAGCTGCCGAGTTGCACGGGAGAATGTGAAAAGTGTTCATATGTAGTAAAAACCCAAGAAATCCGTCCGTTTTCGTCATTTGTTATCGAATCGTCTTAAAGCCAGATCGTCACATTGACCGCTCTTCTCTCAAACGGTTGTACTTATCGTCTGCAAAGCTATGTCGCGTGCTGCGTTATGCGGAGACACTAAAAGCACCATAGTAGAACACAGATGAAGCTTCTAAGATGATGTAATAGCCAGTAAGAAATAGTACATTTCAAGTTTTAGATATCGTTATTGACTTTTTAGCTGGCTTTGGTGCCTTGGACATGGGCTATTACCTTAAGATTCTGCATGAAAGAAGGACTAGCAGCCGAGTTACACGGGAGAATGTGAAAAGTGTTCATATGTAGTAAAAACCTGAGAAATACGTCCGTTTGCGTCATTTGTTATCGAATCGACTTAAACCCAAATCGTCACATTGGCCGCTCTGCTTTCTGAAACGGTTGTACTTATCGTCTGCAAAGCTATATCGCGTACTGCGGTATTCGGAGACACTAAACGCACCATAGTAGAACACAGATGAAGCTTCTAAGATGATGTAATAGCCAGTAAGAAATAGTACAATTCAAGTTTTAGATATCGTTATTGACTTTTTAGCTGGCTTTGGTGCCTTGGACATGAGCTATGACCTTAAGATTCTGCATGAAAGGAGGACTAGCAGCCGAGTTGCACGGGAGAATGTGAAAAGTGTTCATATCTACTAAAAACCTGAGAAATCCGTCCGTTTGCGTCATTTGTTATCGAATCGAGTTAAAGCCAGATCGTCACATTGGCCGCTCTTCTCTCTGAAACGGTTGTACTTATCGTCTGCAAAACTATGTCGCGTGCTGCGGTATGCGGAGAAACTAAATGCACCGTAGTAGAACATAGATGAAGGCTCTAAGTTGATGTAATAGCCAGTAAGAAGTAGTCCAATTCAAGTTTTAGGTATAGATTATTGAGTTTTTAGCTGGCTTTGATGCCTTGGACATAAGCTCGGACCTTAAGATTCTGCACGAAAGGAGGACTAGCAGAGGAGTTGCACGGGTGAATGTGAGAAGTGTTCATACGTAGTAAAAACCTGAGAAATCCGTCCGTTTTCGTCATTTGTTATCGAATCGACTTAAAGCCAGATCGTCACATTGGCCGCTCTTCTCTCTGAAACGGTTGTACTTATCGTCTGCAAAGCTATGTCGCGTGCTGCGGTATGCGGAGACACTAAAATCACCATAGTAGAACACAGATGAAGCATCTAAGTTGATGTAATAGCCAGTAAGAAGTAGTCCAATTGAACTTTTTGGTATCGATTATTGACATTTTAGCTGGCTTTGGTGACTTGGACATGAGCTAGGACTTTAAGATTCTGCATGAAAGGAGGACTAGCAGCCGAGTTGCACGGGAGAATGTGAAAAGTGTTCATATGTAGTAAAAACCTTTAGAAATCCGTCCGTTTTCGTCATTTGTTATCGAACCGACTTAAAGCCAAATCATCACATTGGCCGCTCTGCTCTCTGAAACGGTTGTACTTATCGTCTGCAAAGCTATGTCGCGTACTGCGGTATGCGGAGACAAGAAAATCTTCATAGTAGAACACAGATGAAGCTTCTAAGTTGATGTAATAGCCAGTAAGAAGTAGTACAATTCTAGTTTTAGATATCGTTATTGACTTTTTAGCTGGCTTTGGTGCCTTGGACATGAGCTATGAACTTAAGATTCTGCATGAAAGGAGGACTAGCACTCGAGTTGCACGGGAGAATGTGAAAAGTGTTCATATGTAGTAAAAACCTTTAGAAATCCGTCCGTTTTCGTCATTTGTTATCGAACCGACTTAAAGCCAAATCATCACATTGGCCGCTCTGCTCTCTGAAACGGTTGTACTTATCGTCTGCAAAGCTATGTCGCGTACTGCGGTATTCGGAGACACTAAAAGCACCATAGTAGAACACAGATGAAGCTTCTAAGTTGATGTAATAGCCAGTAAGAAGTAGTAGAATTCAAGTTTTAGGTATCGATTATTGACTTTTTAGGTGGCTTTGGAGCCTTGGACATGAGCTAGGACCTTAAGATTCTGCATGAAAGGAGGACTAGCAGCCGAGTTGCACGGGAGAATGTGAAAAGTGTTCATATGTAGTAAAAACCTGAGATATCCGTCCGTTTTCGTCATTTGTTATCGAATCGACTTAAAGCCAGATGGTCACATTGGCCGCTCTTCTCTCTGAAACGGTTGTACTTATCGTCTGCAAAGCTATGTCGCGTGCTGCGGTATGTGGAGACACTAAAATCACCATAGTAGAACACAGATGAAGCTTCTAAGTTGATGTAATAGCCAGTAAGAAGTAGTACAATTCAAGTTCTAGGTATCGATTATTGACTTTTTAGCTGCCTTTGGTGCCTTGGACATGAGCAAGGACCTTGAGATTCTGCATGAAAGGAGGACTAACAGCCGAGTTGCACGGGACAATGTGAAAAGAGTTCATATGTAGTAAAAACCTGAGAAATCCATCCGTTTTCGGCATTTGTTATCGAATCGACTTAAAGGCAGATCATCACATTGGCCGCTCTTATCTTTGAAACGGTTGTACTTATCGTCTGCAAAGCTATGTCGCGTACTGCGGTATTCGGAGACACTAAATACACCATAGTAGAACAAAGATGAAGCTTCTAAGATGATATAATAGCCAGTAAGAAGCAGTACAATTCAAGTTTTAGGTATCGGTTATTGAATTTTTAGCTGGCTTTGGTGCCTTGAACATGAGCTAGGACCTTAAGATTCTGTACGAAAGGAGGACTAGCAGCCCAGTTGCACGGGAGAATGTGAAAACTGTTCATATGTAGTAAAAACCAACCTGAGAAATCCGTCCGTTATCGTCATTTGTTATCGAATCGACTTAAAGCCAGATCGTCACATTGGCCGCTCTTCTCTCTGAAACGGTTGTACTTATCGTCTGCAAAGCTATGTCGCGTGCTGCGGTATGCTGAGACACTAAAAGCACCATAGTACAACACAGATCAAGCTTCTAAGTTGATGTAATAGCCAGTAAGAAGTAGTACAATTCAAGTTTTAGGTATCGGTTAATGACTTTTTAGCTGGCTTTGGTGCCTTGGACATGAGCTAGGACATTAAGATTCTACATGAAAGGAGGATTAGCTGCCGAGTTGCACGGGAGAATGTGAAAAGTGTTCATATGTAGTAAAAACCCAAGAAATCCGTCCGTTTTCGTCATTTGTTATCGAATCGTCTTAAAGCCAGATCGTCACATTGACCGCTCTTCTCTCAAACGGTTGTACTTATCGTCTGCAAAGCTATGTCGCGTGCTGCGTTATGCGGAGACACTAAAAGCACCATAGTAGAACACAGATGAAGCTTCTAAGATGATGTAATAGCCAGTAAGCAATAGTACATTTCAAGTTTTAGATATCGTTATTGACTTTTTAGCTAGCTTTGGTGCCTTGGACATGGGCTATGACCTTAAGATTCTGCATGAAAGGAGGACTAGCAGCCGAGTTGCACGGGAGAATGTGAAAAGTGTTCATATGTAGTAAAAACCTGAGAAATACGTCCGTTTGCGTCATTTGTTATCGAATCGACTTAAACCCAAATCGTCACATTGGCCGCTCTGCTTTCTGAAACGGTTGTACTTATCGTCTGCAAAGCTATGTCGCGTACTGCGGTATTCGGAGACACTAAACGCACCATAGTAGAACACAGATGAAGCTTCTAAGATGATGTAATAGCCAGTAAGAAATAGTACAATTCAAGTTTTAGATATCGTTATTGACTTTTTAGCTGGCTTTGGTGCCTTGGACATGAGCTATGACCTTAAGATTCTGCATGAAAGGAGGACTAGCAGCCGAGTTGCACGGGAGAATGTGAAAAGTGTTCATATCTACTAAAAACCTGAGAAATCCGTCCGTTTGCGTCATTTGTTATCGAATCGAGTTAAAGCCAGATCGTCACATTGGCCGCTCTTCTCTCTGAAACGGTTGTACTTATCGTCTGCAAAACTATGTCGCGTGCTGCGGTATGCGGAGAAACTAAATGCACCGTAGTAGAACATAGATGAAGGCTCTAAGTTGATGTAATAGCCAGTAAGAAGTAGTCCAATTCAAGTTTTAGGTATAGATTATTGAGTTTTTAGCTGGCTTTGATGCCTTGGACATAAGCTCGGACCTTAAGATTCTGCACGAAAGGAGGACTAGCAGAGGAGTTGCACGGGTGAATGTGAGAAGTGTTCATACGTAGTAAAAACCTGAGAAATCCGTCCGTTTTCGTCATTTGTTATCGAATCGACTTAAAGCCAGATCGTCACATTGGCCGCTCTTCTCTCTGAAACGGTTGTACTTATCGTCTGCAAAGCTATGTCGCGTGCTGCGGTATGCGGAGACACTAAAATCACCATAGTAGAACACAGATGAAGCATCTAAGTTGATGTAATAGCCAGTAAGAAGTAGTCCAATTGAACTTTTTGGTATCGATTATTGACATTTTAGCTGGCTTTGGTGACTTGGACATGAGCTAGGACTTTAAGATTCTGCATGAAAGGAGGACTAGCAGCCGAGTTGCACGGGAGAATGTGAAAAGTGTTCATATGTAGTAAAAACCTGAGAAATCCGTCCGTTTTCGTCATTTGTTATCGAATCGACTTAAAGCCAGATCGTCACATTGGCCGCTCTTCTCTCTGAACGGTTGTACATATCGTCTGCAAAGCTATGTCGCGTGCTGCGGTATGCGGAGACAAGAAAATCTTCATAGTAGAACACAGATGAAGCTTCTAAGTTGATGTAATAGCCAGTAAGAAGTAGTACAATTCTAGTTTTAGATATCGTTATTGACTTTTTAGCTGGCTTTGGTGCCTTGGACATGAGCTATGACCTTAAGATTATGCATGAAAGGAGGACTAGCAGCCGAGTTGCACGGGTGAATGTGAGAAGTGTTCATACGTAGTAAAAACCTGAGAAATCCGTCCGTTTTCGTCATTTATTATCGAATCGACTTAAACCCAGATGGCCACATTGGCCGCTCTTCTCTCTGAAACGGTTGTACTTATCGTCTGCAAAGCTATGTCACGAACTGCGGTATTCGGAGACACTAAAAACACCATAGTGGAACACAGATGAAGCTTCTAAGATGATGTAATAGCCAGTAAGAAGTTGTACAATTCAATTTTTAGGTATCGGTTATTGACTTTTTGGCTCGCTTTGGTCCCTTGGACATGAGCTAGGACCTTAAGATTCTGCATGAAAGGAGGAATAGGAGCAGAGTTGCACGGGAGAATGTGAAAAGTGTTCATATGTAGTAAAAACCTGAGAAATCCGTCCGTTTTCGTCATTTGTTATCGAATCGACTTAAAGCCAGATCGTCACATTGGTCACTCTTCTCTCTGAAACGGTTGTACTTATTGTCTGCAAAGCTATGTCGCGTGCTGCGGTATGCGGAGACACGAAAATCATCATAGTAGAACACAGATAAAGCTTCTAAGTTGATGTAATAGCCAGTAAGAACTAGTACAATTCAAGTTTTAGGTATCGATTATTGACTTTTTAGCTGGCTTTGGTGCCTTGGACATGAGCTAGGACCTTAAGATTCTGCATGAAAGAAGGACTAGCAGCCGAGTTGCCCGGGAGAATGTGAAAAGTGTTCATATGTAGTAAAAACCTGAGAAATCCGTCCGTTTTCGTCATTTTTTTATCCAATCGAGTTAAAGCCAGATCGTCACATTGGCCGCTCTTCTCTCTGAAACGGTTGTACTTATCGTCTGCAAAGCTATGTCACGTACTGCGGTTTACGGAGACACTAAAAGCACCATAGTAGAACACAGATAAAGCTTCTAAGTTGATGTAATAGCCAGTAACAACTAGTACAATTCAAGTTTTAGGTATCGATTATTGACTTTTTAGCTGGCTTTGGTGCCTCGGACAAGAGCTAGGACCTTACGATTCTGCATGAAAGGAGGACTAGCAGCCGAGTTGCACGGGAGAATGTGAAAAGTGTTTATATGTTGTAAAAACCTGAGAAATCCGTCCGTTTTCGTCATTTGTTATCGAATTGACTTAAAGCCAAATCGTCACATTGGCCGCTCTGCTCTCTGAAACGGTTGTACTTATCGTCTGCAAAGCTATGTCACGTACTGCGGTTTACGGAGACACTAAAAGCACCATAGTAGAACACAGATAAAGCTTCTAAGTTGATGTAATAGCCAGTAAGAACTAGTACAATTCAAGTTTTAGGTATCGATTATTGACTTTTTAGCTGGCTTTGGTGCCTTGGACAAGAGCTAGGACCTTACGATTCTGCATGAAAGGAGGACTAGCAGCCGAGCTGCACGGGAGAATGTGAAAAGTGTTCATATGTAGTAAAAACCTGAGAAATCCGTCCGTTTTCGTCATTTGTTATCGAATCGACTTAAAGCCAGATCGTCACATTGGCCGCTCTTCTCTCTAAAACGGTTGTACTTATCGTCTGCAAAGCTGTGTCGCGTGCTGCGGTATGCGGAGAAACTAAAAGCACCGTAGTAGAAAATTGATGAAGGTTCTAAGTTGATGTAATAGCCAGTAAGAAGTAGTCCAATTCAAGTTTTAGGTATCGATTATTGACTTTTTAGATGGCTTTGGTGACTTGGACATGAGCTATGACCTTAAGATTCTGTATGAAAGGAGGACTAGCAGCCGAGTTGCACGGGAGAATGTGAAAAGTGTTCATATGTAGTAAAAACCTGAGAAATCCGTCCGTTTTCGTCATTTGTTATCAAATCGACTTAAAGCCAGATGGTCACATTGGCCGCTCTTCTCTCTGAAACGGTTGTACTTATCGTCTGCAAAGCTATGTCACGTACTGCGGTTTACGGAGACACTAAAAGCACCATAGTAGAACACAGATAAAGCTTCTAAGTTGATGTAATAGCCAGTAAGAACTAGTACAATTCAAGTTTTAGGTATCGATTATTGACTTTTTAGCTGGCTTTGGTGCCTTGGACAAGAGCTAGGACCTTACGATTCTGCATGAAAGGAGGACTAACAGCCGAGTTGCACGGGAGAATGTGAAAAGTGTTTATATGTAGTAAAAACCTGAGAAATCCGTCCGTTTTCGTCATTTGTTATCGAATCGACTTAAAGCAAAATCGTCACATTGGCCGCTCTGCTCTCTGAAACGGTTGTACTTATCGTCTGCAAAGCTATGTCACGTACTGCGGTTTACGGAGACACTAAAAGCACCATAGTAGAACACAGATAAAGCTTCTAAGTTGATGTAATAGCCAGTAAGAACTAGTACAATTCAAGTTTTAGGTATCGATTATTGACTTTTTAGCTGGCTTTGGTGCCTTGGACAAGAGCTAGGACCTTACGATTCTGCATGAAAGGAGGACTAGCAGCCGAGTTGCACGGGAGAATGTGAAAAGTGTTCATATGTAGTAAAAATCTGAGAAATCCGTCCGTTTTCGTCATTTGTTATCGAATCGACTTAAAGCCAGATCGTCACATTGGCCGCTCTTCTCTCTAAAACGGTCGTACTTATCGTCTGCAAAGCTGTGTCGCGTGCTGCGGTATGCGGAGAAACTAAAAGCACCGTAGTAGAACATTGATGAAGGTTCTAAGTTGATGTAATAGCCAGTAAGAAGTAGTCCAATTCAAGTTTTAGGTATCGATTATTGACTTTTTAGCTGGCTTTGGTGCCTTGGACATGAGCTAGGACCTTAAGATTCTGCATAAAAGGAGGACTAGCAGCCGAGTTGCACGGGAGAATGTGAAAAGTGTTCATATGTAGTAAAAACCTGAGAAATCCGTCCGTTTTCGTCATTTGTTATCAAATCGACTTAAAGCCAGATGGTCACATTGGCCGCTCTTCTCTCTGAAACGGTTGTACTTATCGTCTGCAAAGCTATGTCACGTACTGCGGTTTACGGAGACACTAAAAGCACCATAGTAGAACACAGATAAAGCTTCTAAGTTGATGTAATAGCCAGTAAGAACTAGTACAATTCAAGTTTTAGGTATCGATTATTGACTTTTTAGCTGGCTTTGGTGCCTTGGACAAGAGCTAGGACCTTACGATTCTGCATGAAAGGAGGACTAGCAGCCGAGCTGCACGGGAGAATGTGAAAAGTGTTCATATGTAGTAAAAACCTGAGAAATCCGTCCGTTTTCGTCATTTGTTATCGAATCGACTTAAAGCCAGATCGTCACATTGGCCGCTCTTCTCTCTAAAACGGTTGTACTTATCGTCTGCAAAGCTGTGTCGCGTGCTGCGGTATGCGGAGAAACTAAAAGCACCGTAGTAGAAAATTGATGAAGGTTCTAAGTTGATGTAATAGCCAGTAAGAAGTAGTCCAATTCAAGTTTTAGGTATCGATTATTGACTTTTTAGATGGCTTTGGTGACTTGGACATGAGCTATGACCTTAAGATTCTGCATGAAAGGAGGACTAGCAGCCGAGTTGCACGGGAGAATGTGAAAAGTGTTCATATGTAGTAAAAACCTGAGAAATCCGTCCGTTTTCGTCATTTGTTATCAAATCGACTTAAAGCCAGATGGTCACATTGGCCGCTCTTCTCTCTGAAACGGTTGTACTTATCGTCTGCAAAGCTATGTCACGTACTGCGGTTTACGGAGACACTAAAAGCACCATAGTAGAACACAGATAAAGCTTCTAAGTTGATGTAATAGCCAGTAAGAACTAGTACAATTCAAGTTTTAGGTATCGTTATTGACTTTTTAGCTGGCTTTGGTGCCTTGGACATGAGCTATGACCTTAAGATTCTGCATGAAAGGAGGACTAGCAGCCGAGTTGCACGGGAGAATGTGAAAAGTGTTCATATCTACTAAAAACCTGAGAAATCCGTCCGTTTGCGTCATTTGTTATCGAATCGAGTTAAAGCCAGATCGTCACATTGGCCGCTCTTCTCTCTGAAACGGTTGTACTTATCGTCTGCAAAACTATGTCGCGTGCTGCGGTATGCGGAGAAACTAAATGCACCGTAGTAGAACATAGATGAAGGCTCTAAGTTGATGTAATAGCCAGTAAGAAGTAGTCCAATTCAAGTTTTAGGTATAGATTATTGAGTTTTTAGCTGGCTTTGATGCCTTGGACATAAGCTCGGACCTTAAGATTCTGCACGAAAGGAGGACTAGCAGAGGAGTTGCACGGGTGAATGTGAGAAGTGTTCATACGTAGTAAAAACCTGAGAAATCCGTCCGTTTTCGTCATTTGTTATCGAATCGACTTAAAGCCAGATCGTCACATTGGCCGCTCTTCTCTCTGAAACGGTTGTACTTATCGTCTGCAAAGCTATGTCGCGTGCTGCGGTATGCGGAGACACTAAAATCACCATAGTAGAACACAGATGAAGCATCTAAGTTGATGTAATAGCCAGTAAGAAGTAGTCCAATTGAACTTTTTGGTATCGATTATTGACATTTTAGCTGGCTTTGGTGACTTGGACATGAGCTAGGACTTTAAGATTCTGCATGAAAGGAGGACTAGCAGCCGAGTTGCACGGGAGAATGTGAAAAGTGTTCATATGTAGTAAAAACCTGAGAAATCCGTCCGTTTTCGTCATTTGTTATCGAATCGACTTAAAGCCAGATCGTCACATTGGCCGCTCTTCTCTCTGAACGGTTGTACATATCGTCTGCAAAGCTATGTCGCGTGCTGCGGTATGCGGAGACAAGAAAATCTTCATAGTAGAACACAGATGAAGCTTCTAAGTTGATGTAATAGCCAGTAAGAAGTAGTACAATTCTAGTTTTAGATATCGTTATTGACTTTTTAGCTGGCTTTGGTGCCTTGGACATGAGCTATGACCTTAAGATTATGCATGAAAGGAGGACTAGCAGCCGAGTTGCACGGGTGAATGTGAGAAGTGTTCATACGTAGTAAAAACCTGAGAAATCCGTCCGTTTTCGTCATTTATTATCGAATCGACTTAAACCCAGATGGCCACATTGGCCGCTCTTCTCTCTGAAACGGTTGTACTTATCGTCTGCAAAGCTATGTCACGAACTGCGGTATTCGGAGACACTAAAAACACCATAGTGGAACACAGATGAAGCTTCTAAGATGATGTAATAGCCAGTAAGAAGTTGTACAATTCAATTTTTAGGTATCGGTTATTGACTTTTTGGCTCGCTTTGGTCCCTTGGACATGAGCTAGGACCTTAAGATTCTGCATGAAAGGAGGAATAGGAGCAGAGTTGCACGGGAGAATGTGAAAAGTGTTCATATGTAGTAAAAACCTGAGAAATCCGTCCGTTTTCGTCATTTGTTATCGAATCGACTTAAAGCCAGATCGTCACATTGGTCACTCTTCTCTCTGAAACGGTTGTACTTATTGTCTGCAAAGCTATGTCGCGTGCTGCGGTATGCGGAGACACGAAAATCATCATAGTAGAACACAGATAAAGCTTCTAAGTTGATGTAATAGCCAGTAAGAACTAGTACAATTCAAGTTTTAGGTATCGATTATTGACTTTTTAGCTGGCTTTGGTGCCTTGGACATGAGCTAGGACCTTAAGATTCTGCATGAAAGAAGGACTAGCAGCCGAGTTGCCCGGGAGAATGTGAAAAGTGTTCATATGTAGTAAAAACCTGAGAAATCCGTCCGTTTTCGTCATTTTTTTATCCAATCGAGTTAAAGCCAGATCGTCACATTGGCCGCTCTTCTCTCTGAAACGGTTGTACTTATCGTCTGCAAAGCTATGTCACGTACTGCGGTTTACGGAGACACTAAAAGCACCATAGTAGAACACAGATAAAGCTTCTAAGTTGATGTAATAGCCAGTAACAACTAGTACAATTCAAGTTTTAGGTATCGATTATTGACTTTTTAGCTGGCTTTGGTGCCTCGGACAAGAGCTAGGACCTTACGATTCTGCATGAAAGGAGGACTAGCAGCCGAGTTGCACGGGAGAATGTGAAAAGTGTTTATATGTTGTAAAAACCTGAGAAATCCGTCCGTTTTCGTCATTTGTTATCGAATTGACTTAAAGCCAAATCGTCACATTGGCCGCTCTGCTCTCTGAAACGGTTGTACTTATCGTCTGCAAAGCTATGTCACGTACTGCGGTTTACGGAGACACTAAAAGCACCATAGTAGAACACAGATAAAGCTTCTAAGTTGATGTAATAGCCAGTAAGAACTAGTACAATTCAAGTTTTAGGTATCGATTATTGACTTTTTAGCTGGCTTTGGTGCCTTGGACAAGAGCTAGGACCTTACGATTCTGCATGAAAGGAGGACTAGCAGCCGAGCTGCACGGGAGAATGTGAAAAGTGTTCATATGTAGTAAAAACCTGAGAAATCCGTCCGTTTTCGTCATTTGTTATCGAATCGACTTAAAGCCAGATCGTCACATTGGCCGCTCTTCTCTCTAAAACGGTTGTACTTATCGTCTGCAAAGCTGTGTCGCGTGCTGCGGTATGCGGAGAAACTAAAAGCACCGTAGTAGAAAATTGATGAAGGTTCTAAGTTGATGTAATAGCCAGTAAGAAGTAGTCCAATTCAAGTTTTAGGTATCGATTATTGACTTTTTAGATGGCTTTGGTGACTTGGACATGAGCTATGACCTTAAGATTCTGTATGAAAGGAGGACTAGCAGCCGAGTTGCACGGGAGAATGTGAAAAGTGTTCATATGTAGTAAAAACCTGAGAAATCCGTCCGTTTTCGTCATTTGTTATCAAATCGACTTAAAGCCAGATGGTCACATTGGCCGCTCTTCTCTCTGAAACGGTTGTACTTATCGTCTGCAAAGCTATGTCACGTACTGCGGTTTACGGAGACACTAAAAGCACCATAGTAGAACACAGATAAAGCTTCTAAGTTGATGTAATAGCCAGTAAGAACTAGTACAATTCAAGTTTTAGGTATCGATTATTGACTTTTTAGCTGGCTTTGGTGCCTTGGACAAGAGCTAGGACCTTACGATTCTGCATGAAAGGAGGACTAACAGCCGAGTTGCACGGGAGAATGTGAAAAGTGTTTATATGTAGTAAAAACCTGAGAAATCCGTCCGTTTTCGTCATTTGTTATCGAATCGACTTAAAGCAAAATCGTCACATTGGCCGCTCTGCTCTCTGAAACGGTTGTACTTATCGTCTGCAAAGCTATGTCACGTACTGCGGTTTACGGAGACACTAAAAGCACCATAGTAGAACACAGATAAAGCTTCTAAGTTGATGTAATAGCCAGTAAGAACTAGTACAATTCAAGTTTTAGGTATCGATTATTGACTTTTTAGCTGGCTTTGGTGCCTTGGACAAGAGCTAGGACCTTACGATTCTGCATGAAAGGAGGACTAGCAGCCGAGTTGCACGGGAGAATGTGAAAAGTGTTCATATGTAGTAAAAATCTGAGAAATCCGTCCGTTTTCGTCATTTGTTATCGAATCGACTTAAAGCCAGATCGTCACATTGGCCGCTCTTCTCTCTAAAACGGTCGTACTTATCGTCTGCAAAGCTGTGTCGCGTGCTGCGGTATGCGGAGAAACTAAAAGCACCGTAGTAGAACATTGATGAAGGTTCTAAGTTGATGTAATAGCCAGTAAGAAGTAGTCCAATTCAAGTTTTAGGTATCGATTATTGACTTTTTAGCTGGCTTTGGTGCCTTGGACATGAGCTAGGACCTTAAGATTCTGCATAAAAGGAGGACTAGCAGCCGAGTTGCACGGGAGAATGTGAAAAGTGTTCATATGTAGTAAAAACCTGAGAAATCCGTCCGTTTTCGTCATTTGTTATCAAATCGACTTAAAGCCAGATGGTCACATTGGCCGCTCTTCTCTCTGAAACGGTTGTACTTATCGTCTGCAAAGCTATGTCACGTACTGCGGTTTACGGAGACACTAAAAGCACCATAGTAGAACACAGATAAAGCTTCTAAGTTGATGTAATAGCCAGTAAGAACTAGTACAATTCAAGTTTTAGGTATCGATTATTGACTTTTTAGCTGGCTTTGGTGCCTTGGACAAGAGCTAGGACCTTACGATTCTGCATGAAAGGAGGACTAGCAGCCGAGCTGCACGGGAGAATGTGAAAAGTGTTCATATGTAGTAAAAACCTGAGAAATCCGTCCGTTTTCGTCATTTGTTATCGAATCGACTTAAAGCCAGATCGTCACATTGGCCGCTCTTCTCTCTAAAACGGTTGTACTTATCGTCTGCAAAGCTGTGTCGCGTGCTGCGGTATGCGGAGAAACTAAAAGCACCGTAGTAGAAAATTGATGAAGGTTCTAAGTTGATGTAATAGCCAGTAAGAAGTAGTCCAATTCAAGTTTTAGGTATCGATTATTGACTTTTTAGATGGCTTTGGTGACTTGGACATGAGCTATGACCTTAAGATTCTGCATGAAAGGAGGACTAGCAGCCGAGTTGCACGGGAGAATGTGAAAAGTGTTCATATGTAGTAAAAACCTGAGAAATCCGTCCGTTTTCGTCATTTGTTATCAAATCGACTTAAAGCCAGATGGTCACATTGGCCGCTCTTCTCTCTGAAACGGTTGTACTTATCGTCTGCAAAGCTATGTCACGTACTGCGGTTTACGGAGACACTAAAAGCACCATAGTAGAACACAGATAAAGCTTCTAAGTTGATGTAATAGCCAGTAAGAACTAGTACAATTCAAGTTTTAGGTATCGATTATTGACTTTTTAGCTGGCTTTGGTGCCTTGGACAAGAGCTAGGACCTTACGATTCTGCATGAAAGGAGGACTAACAGCCGAGTTGCACGGGAGAATGTGAAAAGTGTTTATATGTAGTAAAAACCTGAGAAATCCGTCCGTTTTCGTCATTTGTTATCGAATCGACTTAAAGCAAAATCGTCACATTGGCCGCTCTGCTCTCTGAAACGGTTGTACTTATCGTCTGCAAAGCTATGTCACGTACTGCGGTTTACGGAGACACTAAAAGCACCATAGTAGAACACAGATAAAGCTTCTAAGTTGATGTAATAGCCAGTAAGAACTAGTACAATTCAAGTTTTAGGTATCGATTATTGACTTTTTAGCTGGCTTTGGTGCCTTGGACAAGAGCTAGGACCTTACGATTCTGCATGAAAGGAGGACTAGCAGCCGAGTTGCACGGGAGAATGTGAAAAGTGTTCATATGTAGTAAAAATCTGAGAAATCCGTCCGTTTTCGTCATTTGTTATCGAATCGACTTAAAGCCAGATCGTCACATTGGCCGCTCTTCTCTCTAAAACGGTCGTACTTATCGTCTGCAAAGCTGTGTCGCGTGCTGCGGTATGCGGAGAAACTAAAAGCACCGTAGTAGAACATTGATGAAGGTTCTAAGTTGATGTAATAGCCAGTAAGAAGTAGTCCAATTCAAGTTTTAGGTATCGATTATTGACTTTTTAGCTGGCTTTGGTGCCTTGGACATGAGCTAGGACCTTAAGATTCTGCATAAAAGGAGGACTAGCAGCCGAGTTGCACGGGAGAATGTGAAAAGTGTTCATATGTAGTAAAAACCTGAGAAATCCGTCCGTTTTCGTCATTTGTTATCAAATCGACTTAAAGCCAGATGGTCACATTGGCCGCTCTTCTCTCTGAAACGGTTGTACTTATCGTCTGCAAAGCTATGTCACGTACTGCGGTTTACGGAGACACTAAAAGCACCATAGTAGAACACAGATAAAGCTTCTAAGTTGATGTAATAGCCAGTAAGAACTAGTACAATTCAAGTTTTAGGTATCGATTATTGACTTTTTAGCTGGCTTTGGTGCCTTGGACAAGAGCTAGGACCTTACGATTCTGCATGAAAGGAGGACTAGCAGCCGAGCTGCACGGGAGAATGTGAAAAGTGTTCATATGTAGTAAAAACCTGAGAAATCCGTCCGTTTTCGTCATTTGTTATCGAATCGACTTAAAGCCAGATCGTCACATTGGCCGCTCTTCTCTCTAAAACGGTTGTACTTATCGTCTGCAAAGCTGTGTCGCGTGCTGCGGTATGCGGAGAAACTAAAAGCACCGTAGTAGAAAATTGATGAAGGTTCTAAGTTGATGTAATAGCCAGTAAGAACTAGTACAATTCAAGTTTTAGGTATCGATTATTGACTTTTTAGCTGGCTTTGGTGCCTTGGACAAGAGCTAGGACCTTACGATTCTGCATGAAAGGAGGACTAGCAGCCGAGTTGCACGGGAGAATGTGAAAAGTGTTCATATGTAGTAAAAATCTGAGAAATCCGTCCGTTTTCGTCATTTGTTATCGAATCGACTTAAAGCCAGATCGTCACATTGGCCGCTCTTCTCTCTAAAACGGTCGTACTTATCGTCTGCAAAGCTGTGTCGCGTGCTGCGGTATGCGGAGAAACTAAAAGCACCGTAGTAGAACATTGATGAAGGTTCTAAGTTGATGTAATAGCCAGTAAGAAGTAGTCCAATTCAAGTTTTAGGTATCGATTATTGACTTTTTAGCTGGCTTTGGTGCCTTGGACATGAGCTAGGACCTTAAGATTCTGCATAAAAGGAGGACTAGCAGCCGAGTTGCACGGGAGAATGTGAAAAGTGTTCATATGTAGTAAAAACCTGAGAAATCCGTCCGTTTTCGTCATTTGTTATCAAATCGACTTAAAGCCAGATGGTCACATTGGCCGCTCTTCTCTCTGAAACGGTTGTACTTATCGTCTGCAAAGCTATGTCACGTACTGCGGTTTACGGAGACACTAAAAGCACCATAGTAGAACACAGATAAAGCTTCTAAGTTGATGTAATAGCCAGTAAGAACTAGTACAATTCAAGTTTTAGGTATCGATTATTGACTTTTTAGCTGGCTTTGGTGCCTTGGACAAGAGCTAGGACCTTACGATTCTGCATGAAAGGAGGACTAGCAGCCGAGCTGCACGGGAGAATGTGAAAAGTGTTCATATGTAGTAAAAACCTGAGAAATCCGTCCGTTTTCGTCATTTGTTATCGAATCGACTTAAAGCCAGATCGTCACATTGGCCGCTCTTCTCTCTAAAACGGTTGTACTTATCGTCTGCAAAGCTGTGTCGCGTGCTGCGGTATGCGGAGAAACTAAAAGCACCGTAGTAGAAAATTGATGAAGGTTCTAAGTTGATGTAATAGCCAGTAAGAAGTAGTCCAATTCAAGTTTTAGGTATCGATTATTGACTTTTTAGATGGCTTTGGTGACTTGGACATGAGCTATGACCTTAAGATTCTGCATGAAAGGAGGACTAGCAGCCGAGTTGCACGGGAGAATGTGAAAAGTGTTCATATGTAGTAAAAACCTGAGAAATCCGTCCGTTTTCGTCATTTGTTATCAAATCGACTTAAAGCCAGATGGTCACATTGGCCGCTCTTCTCTCTGAAACGGTTGTACTTATCGTCTGCAAAGCTATGTCACGTACTGCGGTTTACGGAGACACTAAAAGCACCATAGTAGAACACAGATAAAGCTTCTAAGTTGATGTAATAGCCAGTAAGAACTAGTACAATTCAAGTTTTAGGTATCGATTATTGACTTTTTAGCTGGCTTTGGTGCCTTGGACAAGAGCTAGGACCTTACGATTCTGCATGAAAGGAGGACTAACAGCCGAGTTGCACGGGAGAATGTGAAAAGTGTTTATATGTAGTAAAAACCTGAGAAATCCGTCCGTTTTCGTCATTTGTTATCGAATCGACTTAAAGCAAAATCGTCACATTGGCCGCTCTGCTCTCTGAAACGGTTGTACTTATCGTCTGCAAAGCTATGTCACGTACTGCGGTTTACGGAGACACTAAAAGCACCATAGTAGAACACAGATAAAGCTTCTAAGTTGATGTAATAGCCAGTAAGAACTAGTACAATTCAAGTTTTAGGTATCGATTATTGACTTTTTAGCTGGCTTTGGTGCCTTGGACAAGAGCTAGGACCTTACGATTCTGCATGAAAGGAGGACTAGCAGCCGAGTTGCACGGGAGAATGTGAAAAGTGTTCATATGTAGTAAAAATCTGAGAAATCCGTCCGTTTTCGTCATTTGTTATCGAATCGACTTAAAGCCAGATCGTCACATTGGCCGCTCTTCTCTCTAAAACGGTCGTACTTATCGTCTGCAAAGCTGTGTCGCGTGCTGCGGTATGCGGAGAAACTAAAAGCACCGTAGTAGAACATTGATGAAGGTTCTAAGTTGATGTAATAGCCAGTAAGAAGTAGTCCAATTCAAGTTTTAGGTATCGATTATTGACTTTTTAGCTGGCTTTGGTGCCTTGGACATGAGCTAGGACCTTAAGATTCTGCATAAAAGGAGGACTAGCAGCCGAGTTGCACGGGAGAATGTGAAAAGTGTTCATATGTAGTAAAAACCTGAGAAATCCGTCCGTTTTCGTCATTTGTTATCAAATCGACTTAAAGCCAGATGGTCACATTGGCCGCTCTTCTCTCTGAAACGGTTGTACTTATCGTCTGCAAAGCTATGTCACGTACTGCGGTTTACGGAGACACTAAAAGCACCATAGTAGAACACAGATAAAGCTTCTAAGTTGATGTAATAGCCAGTAAGAACTAGTACAATTCAAGTTTTAGGTATCGATTATTGACTTTTTAGCTGGCTTTGGTGCCTTGGACAAGAGCTAGGACCTTACGATTCTGCATGAAAGGAGGACTAGCAGCCGAGCTGCACGGGAGAATGTGAAAAGTGTTCATATGTAGTAAAAACCTGAGAAATCCGTCCGTTTTCGTCATTTGTTATCGAATCGACTTAAAGCCAGATCGTCACATTGGCCGCTCTTCTCTCTAAAACGGTTGTACTTATCGTCTGCAAAGCTGTGTCGCGTGCTGCGGTATGCGGAGAAACTAAAAGCACCGTAGTAGAAAATTGATGAAGGTTCTAAGTTGATGTAATAGCCAGTAAGAAGTAGTCCAATTCAAGTTTTAGGTATCGATTATTGACTTTTTAGATGGCTTTGGTGACTTGGACATGAGCTATGACCTTAAGATTCTGCATGAAAGGAGGACTAGCAGCCGAGTTGCACGGGAGAATGTGAAAAGGGTTCATATGTAGTAAAAACCTGAGAAATCCGTCCGTTTTCGTCATTTGTTATCAAATCGACTTAAAGCCAGATGGTCACATTGGCCGCTCTTCTCTCTGAAACGGTTGTACTTATCGTCTGCAAAGCTATGTCACGTACTGCGGTTTACGGAGACACTAAAAGCACCATAGTAGAACACAGATAAAGCTTCTAAGTTGATGTAATAGCCAGTAAGAACTAGTACAATTCAAGTTTTAGGTATCGATTATTGACTTTTTAGCTGGCTTTGGTGCCTTGGACAAGAGCTAGGACCTTACGATTCTGCATGAAAGGAGGACTAACAGCCGAGTTGCACGGGAGAATGTGAAAAGTGTTCATATGTAGTAAAAACCTGAGAAATCCGTCCGTTTTCGTCATTTGCTATCGAATCGACTTAAAGCCAGATCGTCACATTGGCCGCTGTTCTCTCTGAACGGTTGTACTTATCGTCTGCAAAGCTATGTCGCGTACTGCGGTATTCGGAGACACTAAACGCACCATAGTAGAAGACAGATGAAGCTTCTAAGATGATGTAATAGCCAGTAAGAAATAGTACAATTCAAGTTTTAGATATCGTTATTGACTTTTTAGCTGGCTTTGGTGCCTTGGACATGAGCTATGACCTTAAGATTATGCATGAAAGGAGGACTAGCAGCCGAGTTGCACGGGAGAATGTGAAAAGTGTTCATATCTAGTAAAAACCTGAGAAATCCGTCCGTTTGCGTCATTTGTTATCGAATCGACTTAAAGCCAGATCGTCACATTTGCCGCTCTTCTCTCTGAAACCGTTGTACTTATCGTCTGCAAAGCTATGTCGCGTGCTGCGATATGCGGAGACACTAAAAGCACCATAGTAGAACACAGATGAAGCTTCTAAGTTGATGTAATAGCCAGTAAGAAGTAGTACAACTCAAGTTTTAGATATTGATTATTGACTCTTTAGCTGGCTTTGGGGCCTTGGACATGATCTAGGACCTTAAGATTCTGCATGAAAGAAGGACTAGCAGCCGAGTTGCACGGGAGAATGTGAAAAGTGTTCATATGTAGTAAAAACCTGAGAAATCCGTCCGTTTTCGTCATTTGTTATCCAATCGACTTAAAGCCAGATCTTCACATTGGCCGCTCTTCTCTCTGAAACGGTTGTACTTATCGTCTGCAAAACTATGTCGCGTGCTGCGGTATGCGGTGAAACTAAAAGCACCGTAGTAGAACACAGATGAAGGTTCTAAGTTGATGTAATAGCCAGTAAGAAGTAGTCCAATTCAAGTTTTAGGAATCGATTATTGACTTTGTAGCTGGCTTTGGTGCCTTGGACATGAGCTAGGACCTTAAGATTCTGCATAAAAGCAGGACTAGCAGCCGAGTTGCACGGGAGAATGTGAAAAGTGTTCATATGTAGTAAAAACCTGAGACATCCGTCCGTTTTCGTCATTTGTTATCGAATCGACTTAAAGCCAGATCGTAACATTGGCCGCTCTTCTCTCTAAAACGGTTGTACTTATCGTCTGCAAAGCTATGTCGCGTGCTGCGGTATGCGGAGACACTAAAATCACCATAGTAGAACACAGATGAAGCTTTTAAGTTGGTGTAATAGCCAGTAAGAAGTAGTAGAATTCAAGTTTTAGGTATCGATTATTGATTTTTAGCTGGCTTCGGTGCCTTGGACATGAGCTAGGACCTTAAGATTCTGCATGAAATTAGGACTAGCAGCCGAGTTGCACGGGAGAATGTGAAAGGTGTTCATATGTAGTAAAAACCTGAGAAATCGGTCCGTTTTCTTCATTTGTTATCGAATCGACTTATAGCCAGATCGTCGCATTGGCCGCTCTTCTCTCTGAAACGGTTGTACTTATCGTCTGCAAAGCTATGTCGCGTACTGCGGTATTCGGAGACACTAAACGCACCATAGTAGAACACAGATGAAGCTTCTAAGATGATATAATAGCCAGTAAGAAATAGTAGAATTCAAGTTTTAGGTATAGTTATTGACTTTTTAGCTGGCTTTGGTGCCTTGGACATGAGCTATGAACTTAACATTCTGCATGAAAGGAGGACTAGCACTCGAGTTGCACGGGAGAATGTGAAAAGTGTTCATATGTAGTAAAAACCTTTAGAAATCCGTCCGTTTTCGTCATTTGTTATCGAACCGACTTAAAGCCAAATCATCACATTGGCAGCTCTGCTCTCTGAAACGGTTGTACTTATCGTCTGCAAAGCTATGTCGCGTACTGCGGTATTCGGAGACACTAAAAGCACCATAGTAGAACACAGATGAAGCTTCTAAGTTGATGTAATAGCCAGTAAGAAGTAGTAGAATTCAAGTTTTAGGTATCGATTATTGACTTTTTAGGTGGCTATGGAGCCTTGGACATGAGCTAGGACCTTAAGATTCTGCATGAAAGGAGGACTAGCAGCCGAGTTGCACGGGAGAATGTGAAAAGTGTTCATATGTAGTAAAAACCTGAGATATCCGTCCGTTTTCGTCATTTGTTATCGAATCGACTTAAAGCCAGATGGTCACATTGGCCGCTCTTCTCTCTGAAACGGTTGTACTTATCGTCTGCAAAGCTATGTCGCGTGCTGCGGTATGTGGAGACACTAAAATCACCATAGTAGAACACAGATGAAGCTTCTAAGTTGATGTAATAGCCAGTAAGAAGTAGTACAATTCAAGTTCTAGGTATCGATTATTGACTTTTTAGCTGGCTTTGGTGCCTTGGACATGAGCAAGGACCTTGAGATTCTGCATGAAAGGAGGACTAACAGCCGAGTTGCACGGGACAATGTGAAAAGAGTTCATATGTAGTAAAAACCTGAGAAATCCATCCGTTTTCGGCATTTGTTATCGAATCGACTTAAAGCCAGATCATCACATTGGCCGCTCTTATCTTTGAAACGGTTGTACTTATCGTCTGCAAAGCTATGTCGCGTACTGCGGTATTCGGAGACACTAAATACACCATAGTAGAACACAGATGAAGCTTCTAAGATGATATAATAGCCAGTAAGAAGCAGTACAATTCAAGTTTTAGGTATCGGTTATTGAATTTTTAGCTGGCTTTGGTGCCTTGAACATGAGCTAGGACCTTAAGATTCTGTATGAAAGGAGGACTAGCAGCCCAGTTGCACGGGAGAATGTGAAAACTGTTCATATGTAGTAAAAACCAACCTGAGAAATCCGTCCGTTATCGTCATTTGTTATCGAATCGACTTAAAGCCAGATCGTCACATTGGCCGCTCTTCTCTCTGAAACGGTTGTACTTATCGTCTGCAAAGCTATGTCGCGTGCTGCGGTATGCTGAGACACTAAAAGCACCATAGTAGAACACAGATGAAGCTTCTAAGTTGATGTAATAGCCAGTAAGAAGTAGTAAAATTCAAGTTTTAGGTATCGATTATTGACTTTTTAGCTGGCTTTGGTGCCTTGGACATCAGCTAGGACCTTAAGATTCTGCATGAAAGGAGGACTAGCAGCCGAGTTGCACGGGACAATGTGAAAAGTGTTCATATGTAGTAAAAACCCAAGAAATCCGTCCGTTTTCGTCATTTGTTATCGAATCGACTTAAACCCAAATCGTCACATTGGCCGCTCTGCTTTCTGAAACGGTTGTACTTATCGTCTGCAAAGCTATGTCGCGTACTGCGGTATTCGGAGACACTAAACGCACCATATTGGAACACAGATGAAGCTTCTAAGATGATGTAATAGCCAGTAAGAAATAGTACAATTCAAGTTTTAGATATCGTTATTGACTTTTTAGCTGGCTTTGGTGCCTTGGACATGAGCTATGACCTTAAGATTCTGCATGAAAGGAGGACTAGCAGCCGAGTTGCACGGGAGAATGTGAAAAGTGTTCATATCTACTAAAAACCTGAGAAATCCGTCCGTTTGCGTCATTTGTTATCGAATCGAGTTAAAGCCAGATCGTCACATTGGCCGCTCTTCTCTCTGAAACGGTTGTACTTATCGTCTGCAAAACTATGTCGCGTGCTGCGGTATGCGGAGAAACTAAATGCACCGTAGTAGAACATAGATGAAGGCTCTAAGTTGATGTAATAGCCAGTAAGAAGTAGTCCAATTCAAGTTTTAGGTATAGATTATTGAGTTTTTAGCTGGCTTTGATGCCTTGGACATGAGCTAGGACCTTAAGATTCTGCACGAAAGGAGGACTAGCAGAGGAGTTGCACGGGTGAATGTGAGAAGTGTTCATACGTAGTAAAAACCTGAGAAATCCGTCCGTTTTCGTCATTTGTTATCGAATCGACTTAAAGCCAGATCGTCACATTGGCCGCTCTTCTCTCTGAAACGGTTGTACTTATCGCCTGCAAAGCTATGTCGCGTGCTGCGGTATGCGGAGACACTAAAATCACCATAGTAGAACACAGATGAAGCATCTAAGTTGATGTAATAGCCAGTAAGAAGTAGTCCAATTGAACTTTTTGGTATCGATTATTGACATTTTAGCTGGCTTTGGTGACTTGGACATGAGCTAGGACTTTAAGATTCTGCATGAAAGGAGGACTAGCAGCCGAGTTGCACGGGAGAATGTGAAAAGTGTTCATATGTAGTAAAAACCCAAGAAATCGGTCCGTTTTCGTCATTTGTTATCGAATCGACTTAAAGCCAGATCGTCACATTGGCCGCTCTTCTCTCTGAACGGTTGTACATATCGTCTGCAAAGCTATGTCGCGTGCTGCGGTATTCGGAGACACTAAAAACACCATAGTGGAACACAGATGAAGCTTCTAAGATGATGTAATAGCCAGTAAGAAGTTGTACAATTCAATTTTTAGGTATCGGTTATTGACTTTTTGGCTCGCTTTGGTCCCTTGGACATGAGCTAGGACCTTAAGATTCTGCATGAAAGGAGTACTAGGAGCAGAGTTGCACGGGAGAATGTGAAAAGTGTTCATATGTAGTAAAAACCTGAGAAATCCGTCCGTTTTCGTCATTTGTTATCGAATCGACTTAAAGCCAGATCGTCACATTGGTCACTCTTCTCTCTGAAACGGTTGTACTTATTGTCTGCAAAGCTATGTCGCGTGCTGCGGTATGCGGAGACACGAATATCATCATAGTAGAACACAGATAAAGCTTCTAAGTTGATGTAATAGCCAGTAAGAACTAGTACAATTCAAGTTTTAGGTATCGATTATTGACTTTTTAGCTGGCTTTGGTGCCTTGGACATGAGCTAGGACCTAACGATTCTGCATGAAAGGAGGACTAGCAGCCGAGTTGCACGGGAGAATGTGAAAAGTGTTTATATGTAGTAAAAACCTGTGAAATCCGTCCGTTTTCGTCATTTGTTATCGAATCGACTTAAAGCCAAATCGTCACATTGGCCGCTCTTCTCTCTGAAACGGTTGTACTTATCGTCTGCAAAGCTATGTCGCGTACTGCGGTATTCGGAGACACTAAACGCACCATAGTAGAACACATATGAAGCTTCTAAGATGATGTAATAGCCAGTAAGAAATAGTACAATTCAAGTTTTAGATATCGTTATTGACTTTTTAGCTGGCTTTGGTGCCTTGGACATGAGCTATGACCTTAAGATTCTGCATGAAAGGAGGACTAGCAGCCGAGTTGCACGGGAGAATGTGAAAAGTGTTCATATGTAGTAAAAACCTGAGAAATCCGTCCGTTTTCGTCATTTGTTATCAAATCGACTTAAAGCCAGATGGTCACATTGGCCGCTCTTCTCTCTGAAACGGTTGTACTTATCGTCTGCAAAGCTATGTCACGTACTGCGGTTTACGGAGACACTAAAAGCACCATAGTAGAACACAGATAAAGCTTCTAAGTTGATGTAATAGCCAGTAAGAACTAGTACAATTCAAGTTTTAGGTATCGATTATTGACTTTTTAGCTGGCTTTGGTGCCTTGGACAAGAGCTAGGACCTTACGATTCTGCATGAAAGGAGGACTAGCAGCCGAGTTGCACGGGAGAATGTGAAAAGTGTTTATATGTAGTAAAAACCTGAGAAATCCGTCCGTTTTCGTCATTTGTTATCGAATCGACTTAAAGCCAAATCGTCACATTGGCCGCTCTGCTCTCTGAAACGGTTGTACTTATCGTCTGCAAAGCTATGTCACGTACTGCGGTTTACGGAGACACTAAAAGCACCATAGTAGAACACAGATAAAGCTTCTAAGTTGATGTAATAGCCAGTATGAACTAGTACAAATCAAGTTTTAGGTATCGATTATTGACTTTTTAGCTGGCTTTGGTGCCTTGGACAAGAGCTAGGACCTTACGATTCTGCATAAAAGGAGGACTAGCAGCCGAGTTGCACGGGAGAATGTGAAAAGTGTTCATATGTAGTAAAAAACTGAGAAATCCGTCCGTTTTCGTCATTTGTTATCGAATCGACTTAAAGCCAGGTCGTCACATTGGCCGCTCTTCTCTCTAAAACGGTTGTACTTATCGTCTGCAAAGCTGTGTCGCGTGCTGCGGTATGCGGAGAAACTAAAAGCACCGTAGTAGAACATTGATGAAGGTTCTAAGTTGATGTAATAGCCAGTAAGAAGTAGTCCAATTCAAGTTTTAGGTATCGATTATTGACTTTTTAGCTGGCTTTGGTGCCTTGGACATGAGCTAGGACCTTAAGATTCTGCATAAAAGGAGGACTAGCAGCCGAGTTGCACGGGAGAATGTGAAAAGTGTTCATATGTAGTAAAAACCTGAGAAATCCGTCCGTTTTCGTCATTTGCTATCGAATCGACTTAAAGCCAGATCGTCACATTGGCCGCTGTTCTCTCTGAACGGTTGTACTTATCGTCTGCAAAGCTATGTCGCGTGCTGCGGTATGCGGAGACACTAAAATCACCATAGTAGAACACAGATGAAGCTTTTAAGTTGGTGTAATAGCCAGTAAGAAGTAGTAGAATTCAAGTTTTAGATATCGATTATTGATTTTTAGCTGGCTTCGGTGCCTTGGACATGAGCTAGGACCTTAAGATTCTGCATGAAATTAGGACTAGCAGCCGAGTTGCACGGGAGAATGTGAAAGGTGTTCATATGTAGTAAAAACCTGAGAAATCGGTCCGTTTTCTTCATTTGTTATCGAATCGACTTATAGCCAGATCGTCGCATTGGCCGCTCTTCTCTCTGAAACGGTTGTACTTATCGTCTGCAAAGCTATGTCGCGTACTGCGGTATTCGGAGACACTAAACGCACCATAGTAGAACACAGATGAAGCTTCTAAGATGATATAATAGGCAGTAAGAAATAGTAGAATTCAAGTTTTAGGTATAGTTATTGACTTTTTAGCTGGCTTTGGTGCCTTGGACATGAGCTAGGACCTTAAGATTCTGCATGAAAGGAGGACTAGCAGCCGAGTTGCACGGGAGAATGTGAAAAGTGTTCATATGTAGTAAAAACCTGAGATATCCGTCCGTTTTCGTCATTTGTTATCGAATCGACTTACAGCCAGATGGTCACATTGGCCGCTCTTCTCTGTGAAACGGTTGTACTTATCGTCTGCAAAGCTATGTCGCGTGCTGCGGTATGTGGAGACACTAAAATCACCATAGTAGAACACAGATGAAGCTTCTAAGTTGATGTAATTGCCAGTAAGAAGTAGTACAATTCAAGTTCTAGGTATCGATTATTGACTTTTTAGCTGGCTTTGGTGCCTTGGACATGAGCAAGGACCTTGAGATTCTGCATGAAAGGAGGACTAACAGCCGAGTTGCACGGGACAATGTGAAAAGAGTTCATATGTAGTAAAAACCTGAGAAATCCATCCGTTTTCGGCATTTGTTATCGAATCGACTTAAAGCCAGATCATCACATTGGCCGCTCTTATCTTTGAAACGGTTGTACTTATCGTCTGCAAAGCTATGTCGCGTACTGCGGTATTCGGAGACACTAAATACACCATAGTAGAACACAGATGAAGCTTCTAAGATGATATAATAGCCAGTAAGAAGCAGTACAATTCAAGTTTTAGGTATCGGTTATTGAATTTTTAGCTGGCTTTGGTGCCTTGAACATGAGCTAGGACCTTAAGATTCTGTATGAAAGGAGGACTAGCAGCCCAGTTGCACGGGAGAATGTGAAAACTGTTCATATGTAGTAAAAACCAACCTGAGAAATCCGTCCGTTTTCGTCATTTGTTATCGAATCGACTTTTAGCCAGATCGTCCCATTGGCCGCTCTTCTCTCTGAAGCGGTTGTACTTATCCTCTGCAAAGCTATGTCGCGTGCTGCGATATGCGGAGACACTAAAAGCACCATAGTAGAACACAGATGAAGCTTCTAAGTTAATGTAATAGCCAGTAAGAAGTAGTACAATTCAAGTTTTAGATATTGATTATTGAATTTTTAGCTGGCTTTGGTGCCTTGGACATGATCTAGGACCTTAAGATTCTGCATGAAAGAAGGACTAGCAGCGAGTTGCCCGGGAGAATGTGAAAAGTGTTCATATGTAGTAAAAACCTGAGAAATCCGTCCGTTTTCGTCATTTGTTATCGAATCGACTTTTAGCCAGATCGTCCCATTGGCCGCTCTTCTCTCTGAAACGGTTGTACTTATCTTCTGCAAAGCTATGACGCGTGCTGCGGTATGTGGAGACACTAAAAGCACCATAGTAGAACAGAGATGAAGCTTCTAAGTTGATGTAATAGCCAGTAAGAAGAAGTAGAATTCAAGTTTTAGGTATTGATTATTGACTTTTTAGCTGGCTTTGGTGCCTTGGAGATGAAATTGGACCTTAAGATTCTGCATGAAAGGAGGACTAGCAGCCGAGTTGCACGGGAGAATGTGAAAAGTGTTCATATGTAGTAAAAACCTGAGAAATCCGTCCGTTTTCGTCATTTGTTATCGAATCGACTTAAAGCCAGATCGTCACATTGGCCGCTCCTCTCTCTGAAACGGTTGTACTTATCGTCTGCAAAGCTATTTCGCGTGCTGCGGTATGCGGAGACACTAAAATCACCATAGTAGAACACAGATGAAGCATCTAAGTTGATGTAATAGCCAGTAAGAAGTAGGCCAATTCAAATTTAGGTATCGATTATTGACTTTTTAGCTGGCTTTGGTGACTTGGACTTTAGCTAGGACCTTAAGATTCTGCATGAAAGGAGGACTAGCAACCGAGTTGCACGGGAGAATGTGAAAAGTGTTCATATGTAATAAAAACCTGAGAAATAAGTCCGTTTTCGTCATTTGTTATCGAATCGACTTAAAGCCAGATCGTCACATTGGCCGCTCTTCTCTCTGAAACGGTTGTACTTATCGTCTACAAAGCTATGTCGCGTGCTGCGGTATGCGGCGACACTAAAAGCACCATAGTAGAACACAGATGAAGCTTATAAGTTGATGTAATAGCCAGTAAGAAGTAGTACAATTAAAGTTTTAGGTATCGGTTATTGACATTTTAGCTGGCTTTGGTGCCTTGGACATGATCTAGGACCTTCAGATTCTGCATGAAAGGAGGACTAGCTGCCGAGTTGCACGGGAGAATGTGAAAAGTGTTCATATGTAGTAAAAACCCAAGAAATCCGTCCGTTTTCGTCATTTGTTATCGAATCGTCTTAAAGCCAGATCGTCACATTGACCGCTCTTCTCTCAAACGGTTGTACTTATCGTCTGCAAAGCTATGTCGCGTGCTGCGTTATGCGGAGACACTAAAAGCACCATAGTAGAACACAGATGAAGCTTCTAAGATGATGTAATAGCCAGTAAGAAATAGTACAATTCAAGTTTTAGATATCGTTATTGACTTTTTAGCTGGCTTTGGTGCCTTGGACATGGGCTATGACCTTAAGATTCTGCATGAAAGGAGGACTAGCAGCCGAGTTGCACGGGAGAATGTGAAAAGTGTTCATATGTAGTAAAAACCTGAGAAATCCGTCCGTTTGCGTCATTTGTTATCGAATCGACTTAAAGCCATATCGTCACATTTGCCGCTTTTCTCTCTGAAACCGTTGAACTTATCGTCTGCAAAGCTATGTCGCGTGCTGCGATATGCGGAGACACTAAAAGCACCATAGTAGAACACAGATGAAGTTTCTAAGGTAATGTAATAGCCAGTAAGAAGTAGTACAATTTAAGTTTTAGATATTGATTATTGAATTTTTAGCTGGCTTTGGTGCCTTGGACATGATCTAGGACCTTAAGATTCTGCATGAAAGAAGGACTAGCAGCGAGTTGCCCGGGAGAATGTGAAAAGTGTTCATATGTAGTAAAAACCTGAGAAATCCGTCCGTTTTCGTCATTTGTTATCGAATCGACTTTTAGCCAGATCGTCACATTGGCCGCTCTTCTCTCTGAAACGGTTGTACTTACCTTCTGCAAAGCTATGTCGCGTGCTGCGGTATGTGGAGACACTAAAAGCACCATAGTAGAACAGAGATGAAGCTTCTAAGTTGATGTAATAGCCAGTAAGAAGTAGTAGAATTCAAGTTTTAGGTATTGATTATTGACTTTTTAGCTGGCTTTGGTGCCTTGGAGATGAGCTTGGACCTTAAGATTCTGCATGAAAGGAGGACTAGCAGCCGAGTTGCACGGGAGAATGTGAAAAGTGTTCATATGTAGTAAAAACCTGAGAAATCCGTCCGTTTTCGTCATTTGTTATCGAATCGACTTAAAGCCAGATCGTCATATTGGCCGCTCTTCTCTCTGAAACGGTTGTACTTATCGTCTGCAAAGCTATTTCGCGTGCTGCGGTATGCGGAGACACTAAAATCACCATAGTAGAACACAGATGAAGCATCTAAGTTGATTTAATAGCCAGTAAGAAGTAGTCCAATCCAAATTTAGGTATCGATTATTGGATTTTAGCTGGCTTTGGTGACTTGGACTTTAGCTAGGACCTTTAGATTCTGCATGAAAGGAGGACTAGCAACCGAGTTGCACGGGAGAATGTGAAAAGTGTTCATATGTAATAAAAACCTGAGAAATAAGTCCGTTTTCGTCATTTGTTATCGAATCGACTTAAAGCCAGATCGTCACATTGGCCGCTCTTCTCTCTGAAACGGTTGTACTTATCGTCTACAAAGCTATGTCGCGTGCTGCGGTATGCGGCGACACTAAAAGCACCATAGTAGAACACAGATCAAGCTTCTAAGTTGATGTAATAGCCAGTAAGAAGTAGTACAATTCAAGTTTTAGGTATCGGTTATTGACTTTTTAGCTGGCTTTGGTGCCTTGGACATGAGCTAGGACCTTAAGATTCTGCATGAAAGGAGGACTGGCTGCCGAGTTGCACGGGAGAATGTGAAAACTGTTCATATGTAGTAAAAACCCAAGAAATCCGTCCGTTTTCGTCATTTGTTATCGAATCGTCTTAAAGCCAGATCGTCACATTGACCGCTCTTCTCTCTGAAACGGTTGTACTTATCGTCTGCAAAGCTATGTCGCGTGCTGCGGTATGCGGAGACATTAAAAGCACCATAGTAGAACACAGATGAAGCTTCTAAGTTGATGTAATAGCCAGTAAGAAGTAGTACAATTCAAGTTTTAAGTATTGATTATTGACCTTTTAGCTGCCTTGGTGCCTTGGACATGAGCTAGGACCTTGAGATTCTGCATGAAAGGAGGACTAGCAGCCGAGTTGCACGGGAGAATGTGAAAAGTGTTCGCATGTAGTAAAAACCTGAGAAATCCGTCCGTTTTCGTCATTTGTTATCGAATCGACTTATAGCCAGATCGTCACATTGGCCGCTCTTCTCTCTGAAACGGTTGTACTTATCGTCTTCAAAGCTATGTCGCGTGCTGCGGTATGCGAAGACACTAAAATCACCATAGTAGAACACAGATGAAGAATCTAAGTTGATGTAATAGCCAGTAAGAAGTAGTCCAATTCAAGTTTTAGGTATCGATTATTGACTTTTTAGCTGGCTTTGGTGACTTGGACATGAGCTAGGACCTTAAGGTTCTATATGAAAGGAGGACTAGCAACCGAGTTGCACGGTAGAATGTGAAAAGTGTTCATATGTAATAAAATCCTGAGAAATCCGTCCGTTTTCGTCACTTGTTATCGAATCGACTTAAAGCCAGATCGTCACATTGGCCGCTCTTCTCTCTGAAACGGTTGTACTTATCGTCTACAAAGCTATGTCGCATGCTGCGGTATGCGGAGACACTAAAAGCACCATAGTACAATACAGATCAAGCTTCTAAGTTGATGTAATAGCCAGTAAGAAGTAGTACAATTCTAGTTTTAGGTATCGGTTATTGACTTTTTAGCTGGCTTTGGTGCCTTGGACATGGGCTATGACCTTAAGATTCTACATGAAAGGAGGACTAGCTGCCGAGTTGCACGGGAGAATGTGAAAAGTGTTCATATGTAATAAAAACCTGAGAAATAAGTCCGTTTTCGTCATTTGTTACCGAATCGACTTAAAGCCAGATCGTCACATTGGCCGCTCTTCTCTCTGAAACGGTTGTACTTATCGTCTACAAAGCTATGTCGCGTGCTGCGGTATGCGGAGACACTAAAAGCACCATAGTAGAACACAGATGAAGCTTCTAAGTTGATGTAATAGCCAGTAAGAAGTAGTACAATTCAAGTTTTAGGTATCGGTTATTGACTTTTTAGCTGGCTTTGGTGCCTTGGACATGAGCTAGGACCTTAAGATTCTGCATGAAAGGAGGACTAGCTGCCGAGTTGCACGGGAGAATGTGAAAAGTGTTCATATGTAGTAAAAACCCAAGAAATCCGTCCGTTTTCGTCATTTGTTATCGAATCGTCTTAAAGCCAGATCGTCACATTGACCGCTCTTCTCTCTGAAACGGTTGTACTTATCGTCTGCAAAGCTATTTCGCGTGCTGCGGTATGCGGAGACACTAAAATCACCATAGTAGAACACAGATGAAGCATCTAAGTTGATGTAATAGCCAGTAAGAAGTAGGCCAATTCAAATTTAGGTATCGATTATTGACTTTTTAGCTGGCTTTGGTGACTTGGACTTTAGCTAGGACCTTAAGATTCTGCATGAAAGGAGGACTAGCAACCGAGTTGCACGGGAGAATGTGAAAAGTGTTCATATGTAATAAAAACCTGAGAAATAAGTCCGTTTTCGTCATTTGTTATCGAATCGACTTAAAGCCAGATCGTCACATTGGCCGCTCTTCTCTCTGAAACGGTTGTACTTATCTTCTACAAAGCTATGTCGCGTGCTGTGGTATGCGGCGACACTAAAAGCACCATAGTAGAACACAGATGAAGCTTATAAGTTGATGTAATAGCCAGTAAGAAGTAGTACAATTAAAGTTTTAGGTATCGGTTATTGACATTTTAGCTGGCTTTGGTGCCTTGGACATGATCTAGGACCTTAAGATTCTGCATGAAAGGAGGACTAGCTGCCGCGTTGCACGGGAGAATGTGAAAAGTGTTCATATGTAGTAAAAACCCAAGAAATCCGTCCGTTTTCGTCATTTGTTATCGAATCGTCTTAAAGCCAGATCGTCACATTGACCGCTCTTCTCTCAAACGGTTGTACTTATCGTCTGCAAAGCTATGTCGCGTGCTGCGTTATGCGGAGACACTAAAAGCACCATAGTAGAACACAGATGAAGCTTCTAAGATGATGTAATAGCCAGTAAGAAATAGTACAATTCAAGTTTTAGATATCGTTATTGACTTTTTAGCTGGCTTTGGTGCCTTGGACATGGGCTATGACCTTAAGATTCTGCATGAAAGGAGGACTAGCAGCCGAGTTGCACGGGAGAGTGTGAAAAGTGTTCATATGTAGTAAAAACCTGAGAAATCCGTCCGTTTGCGTCATTTGTTATCGAATCGACTTAAAGCCATATCGTCACATTTGCCGCTTTTCTCTCTGAAACCGTTGTACTTATCGTCTGCAAAGCTATGTCGCGTGCTGCGATATGCGGAGACACTAAAAGCACCATAGTAGAACACAGATGAAGCTTCTAAGTTAATGTAATAGCCAGTAAGAAGTAGTACAATTCAAGTTTTAGATATTGATTATTGAATTTTTAGCTGGCTTTGGTGCCTTGGACATGATCTAGGACCTTAAGATTCTGCATGAAAGAAGGACTAGCAGCGAGTTGCCCGGGAGAATGTGAAAAGTGTTCATATGTAGTAAAAACCTGAGAAATCCGTCCGTTTTCGTCATTTGTTATCGAATCGACATTTAGCCAGATCGTCACATTGGCCGCTCTTCTCTCTGAAACGGTTGTACTTACCTTCTGCAAAGCTATGTCGCGTGCTGCGGTATGTGGAGACACTAAAAGCACCATAGTAGAACAGAGATGAAGCTTCTAAGTTGATGTAATAGCCAGTAAGAAGTAGTAGAATTCAAGTTTTAGGTATTGATTATTGACTTTTTAGCTGGCTTTGGTGCCTTGGAGATGAGCTTGGACCTTAAGATTCTGCATGAAAGGAGGACTAGCAGCCGAGTTGCACGGGAGAATGTGAAAAGTGTTCTTATGTAATAAAAACCTGAGAAATAAGTCCGTTTTCGTCATTTGTTATCGAATCGACTTAAAGCCAGATCGTCACATTGGCCGCTCTTCTCTCTGAAACGGTTGTACTTATCGTCTACAAAGCTATGTCGCGTGCTGCGGTATGCGGCGACACTAAAAGCACCATAGTAGAACACAGATCAAGCTTCTAAGTTGATGTAATAGCCAGTAAGAAGTAGTACAATTCAAGTTTTAGGTATCGGTTATTGACTTTTTAGCTGGCTTTGGTGCCTTGGACATGAGCTAGGACCTTAAGATTCTGCATGAAAGGAGGACTAGCTGCCGAGTTGCACGGGAGAATGTGAAAAGTGTTCATATGTAGTAAAAACCCAAGAAATCCGTCCGTTTTCGTCATTTGTTATCGAATCGTCTTAAAGCCAGATCGTCACATTGACCGCTCTTCTCTCTGAAACGGTTGTACTTATCGTCTGCAAAGCTATGTCGCGTGCTGCGGTATGCGGAGACATTAAAAGCACCATAGTAGAACACAGATGAAGCATCTAAGTTGATGTAATAGCCAGTAAGAAGTAGTCCAATTCAAGTTTTAGGTATCGATTATTGACTTTTTAGCTGGCTTTGGTGACTTGGACATGAGCTAGGACCTTAAGGTTCTATATGAAAGGAGGACTAGCAACCGAGTTGCACGGTAGAATGTGAAAAGTGTTCATATGTAATAAAAACCTGAGAAATCCGTCCGTTTTCGTCATTTGTTATCGAATCGACTTAAAGCCAGATCGTCACATTGGCCGCTCTCGTCTCTGAAACGGTTGTACTTATCGTCTACAAAGCTATGTCGCGTGCTGCGGTATGCGGAGACACTAAAAGCACCATTGTAGAACACAGATGAAGCTTCTAAGTTGATGTAATAGCCAGTAAGAAGTAGTACAATTCAAGTTTTAGGTATCGGTTATTGACTTTTTAGCTGGCTTTGGTGACTTGGACATGAGCTAGGACCTTAAGATTCTGCATGAAAGGAGGACTAGCTGCCGAGTTGCACGGGAGAATGTGAAAAGTGTTCATATGTAGTAAAAACCCAAGAAATCCGTCCGTTTTCGTCATTTGTTATCGAATCGTCTTAAAGCCAGATCGTCACATTGACCGCTCTTCTCTCTGAAACGGTTGTACTTATCGTCTGCAAAGCTATGTCGCCTGCTGCGGTATGCGGAGACACTAAAGGCACCATAGTAGAACACAGATGAAGCTTCTAAGTTGATGTAATAGCCAGTAAGAAGTAGTACAATTCAAGTTTTAAGTATTGATTATTGACCTTTTAGCTGCCTTGGTGCCTTGGACATGAGCTAGGACCTTGAGATTCTGCATGAAAGGAGGACTAGCAGCCGAGTTGCACGGGAGAATGTGAAAAGTGTTCGCATGTAGTAAAAACCTGAGAAATCCGTGCGTTTTCGTCATTTGTTATCGAATCGACTTAAAGCCAGATCGTCACATTGGCCGCTCTTCTCTCTGAAACCGTTGTACTTATCGTCTGCAAAGCTATGTCGCGTGCTGCGATATGCGGAGACACTAAAAGCACCATAGTAGAACACAGATGAAGCTTCTAAGTTGATGTAATAGCCAGTAAGAAGTAGTACAATTCAAGTTTTAGATATTGATTATTGACTTTTTAGCTGGCTTTGGTGCCTTGGACAAGAGCTAGGACCTTACGATTCTGCATGAAAGGAGGACTAGCAGCCGAGTTGCACGGGAGAATGTGAAAAGTGTTCATATGTAGTAAAAACCTGAGAAATCCGTCCGTTTTCGTCATTTGTTATCGAATCGACTTAAAGCCAAATCGTCACATTGGCCGCTCTGCTCTCTGAAACGGTTGTACTTATCTTCTGCAAAACTATGTTGCGTGCTGCGGTATGCGGAGAAACTAAAAGCACCGTAGTAGAACATAGATGAAGGTTCTAAGTTGATGTAATAGCCAGTAAGAAGTAGTCCAATTCAAGTTTTAGGTATCGATTATTGACTTTATAGCTGGCTTTGGTGCCTTGGACATGAGCTAGGACCTTAAGATTCTGCATGAAAGGAGGACTAGCAGCCGAGTTGCACGGGAGAATGTGAAAAGTGTTCATATGTAGTAAAAACCTGAGACATCCGTCCGTTTTCGTCATTTGTTATCGAATCGACTTAAAGCCAGATCGTAACATTAGGCGCTCTTCTCTCTAAAACGGTTGTACTTATCGTCTGCAAAGCTGTGTCGCGTGCTGCGGTATGCGGAGAAACTAAAAGCACCGTAGTAGAACATAGATGAAGCATCTAAGTTGATGTAATAGCCAGTAAGAAGTAGTCCAATTCAAGTTTTAGGTATCGATTATTGACTTTTTAGATTGCTTTGGTGACTTGGACATGAGCTAGGACCTTAAGATTCTGCATGAAAGGAGGACTAGCAGCCGAGTTGCACGGGAGAATGTGAAAAGTGTTCATATGTAGTAAAAACCTGAGAAATCCGTCCGTTTTCGTCATTTGTTATCGAATCGACTTAAAGCCAGATGGTCACATTGGCCGCTCTTCTCTCTGAAACGGTTGTACTTATCGTCTGCAAAGCTATGTCACGTACTGCGGTATTCGGAGACACTAAAAACACCATAGTAGAACACAGATAAAGCTTCTAAGTTGATGTAATAGCCAGTAAGAACTAGTACAATTCAAGTTTTAGGTATCGAATATTGACTTTTTAGCTGGCTTTGGTGCCTTGGACATGAGCTAGGACCTTACGATTCTGCATGAAAGCAGGACTAGCAGCCGAGTTGCACGGGAGAATGTGAAAAGTGTTTATATGTAGTAAAAACCTGAGAAATTCGTCCGTTTTCGTCATTTGTTATCGAATCGACTTAAAGCCAAATCGTCACATTGGCCACTCTGCTCTCTGAAACGGTTGTACTTATCGTCTGCAAAGCTATGTCGCGTGCTGCGGTATTCGGAGACACTAAACGCACCATAGTAGAACACAGATGAAGCTTCTAAGTTGATGTAATAGCCAGTAAGAAGTAGTACAATTCAAGTTTTAGATATCGATTATTGACTTTTTAGCTGGCTTTGGTGCCTTGGACATGATCTAGGACCTTAAGAATCTGCATGAAAGAAGGACTAGCAGCCGAGTTGCCCGGGAGAATGTGAAAAGTGTTCATATGTAGTAAAAACCTTAGAAATCCGTCCGTTTTCGTCATTTCTTTGTCCAATCGACTTAAAGCCAGATCGTCACATTGGCCGCTCTTCTCTCTGAAACAATTGTACTTATCGTCTGCAAAGCTATGTCGCGTGCTGCGGTATGCGGAGAAACTAAAAGCACCGTAGTAGAACATAGATGAAGGTTCTAAGTTTTATGTAATAGCCAGTAAGAAGTAGTCCAATTCAAGTTTTAGGTATCGATTATTGACTTTTTAGCTGGCTTTGGTGCCTTGGACATGAGCTAGGACCTTAAGATTCTGCATAAAAGGAGGACTAGCAGCCGAGTTGCACGGGAGAATGTGAAAAGTGTTCATATGTAGTAAAAACCTGAGACATCCGTCCGTTTTCGTCATTTGTTATCGAATCGACTTAAAGCCAGATCGTAACATTGGCCGCTCTTCTCTCTAAAACGGTTGTACTTATCGTCTGCAAAGCTGTGTCGCGTGCTGCGGTATGCGGAGAAACTAAAAGCACCGTAGTAGAACATTGATGAAGGTTCTAAGTTGATGTAATAGCCAGTAAGAAGTAGTCCAATTCAAGTTTTAGGTATCGATTATTGACTTTTTAGCTGGCTTTGGTGCCTTGGACATGAGCTATTACCTTAAGATTCTGCATAAAAGGAGGACTAGCAGCCGAGTTGCACGGGAGAATGTGAAAAGTGTTCATATGTAGTAAAAACCTGAGAAATCCGTCCGTTTTCGTCATTTGTTATCGAATCGAGTTAAAGCCAGATCGTAACATTGGCCGCTCTTCTCTCTAAAACGGTTGTACTTATCGTCTGCAAAGCTATGTCGCGTGCTGCGGTATGCGGAGACACTAAAATCACCATAGTAGAACACAGATGAAGCATCTAAGTTGATGTAATAGCCAGTAAGAAGTAGTCCAATTCAAGTTTTAGGTATCGACTATTGACTTTTTAGCTGGCTTTGGTGTCTTGGACATGAGCTAGGACCTTAAGATTCTGCATGAAAGGAGGACTAGCAGCCGAGTTGCACGGGAGAATGTGAAAAGTGTTCATATGTAGTAAAAACCTGAGAAATCCGTCCGTTTTCGTCATTTGTTATCGAATCGACTTAAAGCCAGATCGTCACATTGGCCGCTCTTCTCTCTGAAACGGTTGTACTTATCGTCTACAAAGCTATGTCGCGTGCTGCGGTATGCGGCGACACTAAAAGCACCATAGTAGAACACAGATCAAGCTTCTAAGTTGATGTAATAGCCAGTAAGAAGTAGTACAATTCAAGTTTTAGGTATCGGTTATTGACTTTTTAGCTGGCTTTGGTGCCTTGGACATGAGCTAGGACCTTAAGATTCTGCATGAAAGGAGGACTAGCAGCCGAGTTGCACGGGAGAATGTGAAAAGTGTTCATATGTAGTAAAAACCCAAGAAATCCGTCCGTTTTCGTCATTTGTTATCGAATCGTCTTAAAGCCAGATCGTCACATTGACCGCTCTTCTCTCTGAAACGGTTGTACTTATCGTCTGCAAAGCTATGTCGCGTGCTGCGGTATGCGGAGACATTAAAAGCACCATAGTAGAACACAGATGAAGCATCTAAGTTGATGTAATAGCCAGTAAGAAGTAGTCCAATTCAAGTTTTAGGTATCGATTATTGACTTTTTAGCTGGCTTTGGTGACTTGGACATGAGCTAGGACCTTAAGGTTCTATATGAAAGGAGGACTAGCAACCGAGTTGCACGGTAGAATGTGAAAAGTGTTCATATGTAATAAAAACCTGAGAAATCCGTCCGTTTTCGTCATTTGTTATCGAATCGACTTAAAGCCAGATCGTCACATTGGCCGCTCTCGTCTCTGAAACGGTTGTACTTATCGTCTACAAAGCTATGTCGCGTGCTGCGGTATGCGGAGACACTAAAAGCACCATTGTAGAACACAGATGAAGCTTCTAAGTTGATGTAATAGCCAGTAAGAAGTAGTACAATTCAAGTTTTAGGTATCGGTTATTGACTTTTTAGCTGGCTTTGGTGACTTGGACATGAGCTAGGACCTTAAGATTCTGCATGAAAGGAGGACTAGCTGCCGAGTTGCACGGGAGAATGTGAAAAGTGTTCATATGTAGTAAAAACCCAAGAAATCCGTCCGTTTTCGTCATTTGTTATCGAATCGTCTTAAAGCCAGATCGTCACATTGACCGCTCTTCTCTCTGAAACGGTTGTACTTATCGTCTGCAAAGCTATGTCGCCTGCTGCGGTATGCGGAGACACTAAAGGCACCATAGTAGAACACAGATGAAGCTTCTAAGTTGATGTAATAGCCAGTAAGAAGTAGTACAATTCAAGTTTTAAGTATTGATTATTGACCTTTTAGCTGCCTTGGTGCCTTGGACATGAGCTAGGACCTTGAGATTCTGCATGAAAGGAGGACTAGCAGCCGAGTTGCACGGGAGAATGTGAAAAGTGTTCGCATGTAGTAAAAACCTGAGAAATCCGTGCGTTTTCGTCATTTGTTATCGAATCGACTTAAAGCCAGATCGTCACATTGGCCGCTCTTCTCTCTGAAACCGTTGTACTTATCGTCTGCAAAGCTATGTCGCGTGCTGCGATATGCGGAGACACTAAATGCACCATAGTAGAACACAGATGAAGCTTCTAAGTTGATGTAATAGCCAGTAAGAAGTAGTACAATTCAAGTTTTAGATATTGATTATTGACTTTTTAGCTGGCTTTGGTGCCTTGGACAAGAGCTAGGACCTTACGATTCTGCATGAAAGGAGGACTAGCAGCCGAGTTGCACGGGAGAATGTGAAAAGTGTTTATATGTAGTAAAAACCTGAGAAATCCGTCCGTTTTCGTCATTTGTTATCGAATCGACTTAAAGCCAAATCGTCACATTGGCCGCTCTGCTCTCTGAAACGGTTGTACTTATCTTCTGCAAAACTATGTTGCGTGCTGCGGTATGCGGAGAAACTAAAAGCACCGTAGTAGAACATAGATGAAGGTTCTAAGTTGATGTAATAGCCAGTAAGAAGTAGTCCAATTCAAGTTTTAGGTATCGATTATTGTCTTTATAGCTGGCTTTGGTGCCTTGGACATGAGCTAGGACCTTAAGATTCTGCATGAAAGGAGGACTAGCAGCCGAGTTGCACGGGAGAATGTGAAAAGTGTTCATATGTAGTAAAAACCTGAGACATCCGTCCGTTTTCGTCATTTGTTATCGAATCGACTTAAAGCCAGATCGTAACATTAGGCGCTCTTCTCTCTAAAACGGTTGTACTTATCGTCTGCAAAGCTGTGTCGCGTGCTGCGGTATGCGGAGAAACTAAAAGCACCGTAGTAGAACATAGATGAAGCATCTAAGTTGATGTAATAGCCAGTAAGAAGTAGTCCAATTCAAGTTTTAGGTATCGATTATTGACTTTTTAGATTGCTTTGGTGACTTGGACATGAGCTAGGACCTTAAGATTCTGCATGAAAGGAGGACTAGCAGCCGAGTTGCACGGGAGAATGTGAAAAGTGTTCATATGTAGTAAAAACCTGAGAAATCCGT
The DNA here is from genome assembly GCF_023897955.1 of Schistocerca gregaria. Taxonomy (NCBI): domain Eukaryota; kingdom Metazoa; phylum Arthropoda; class Insecta; order Orthoptera; family Acrididae; genus Schistocerca; species Schistocerca gregaria. The sequence continues at coordinate 16,493,014 of NW_026061824.1, read as the reverse complement.
CCGTTTTCGTCATTTGTTATCGAATCGACTTAAAGCCAGATGGTCACATTGGCCGCTCTTCTCTCTGAAACGGTTGTACTTATCGTCTGCAAAGCTATGTCACGTACTGCGGTATTCGGAGACACTAAAAACACCATAGTAGAACACAGATAAAGCTTCTAAGTTGATGTAATAGCCAGTAAGAACTAGTACAATTCAAGTTTTAGGTATCGAATATTGACTTTTTAGCTGGCTTTGGTGCCTTGGACATGAGCTAGGACCTTACGATTCTGCATGAAAGGAGGACTAGCAGCCGAGTTGCACGGGAGAATGTGAAAAGTGTTTATATGTAGTAAAAACCTGAGAAATTCGTCCGTTTTCGTCATTTGTTATCGAATCGACTTAAAGCCAAATCGTCACATTGGCCACTCTGCTCTCTGAAACGGTTGTACTTATCGTCTGCAAAGCTATGTCGCGTGCTGCGGTATTCGGAGACACTAAACGCACCATAGTAGAACACAGATGAAGCTTCTAAGTTGATGTAATAGCCAGTAAGAAGTAGTACAATTCAAGTTTTAGATATCGATTATTGACTTTTTAGCTGGCTTTGGTGCCTTGGACATGATCTAGGACCTTAAGAATCTGCATGAAAGAAGGACTAGCAGCCGAGTTGCCCGGGAGAATGTGAAAAGTGTTCATATGTAGTAAAAACCTTAGAAATCCGTCCGTTTTCGTCATTTCTTTGTCCAATCGACTTAAAGCCAGATCGTCACATTGGCCGCTCTTCTCTCTGAAACAATTGTACTTATCGTCTGCAAAGCTATGTCGCGTGCTGCGGTATGCGGAGAAACTAAAAGCACCGTAGTAGAACATAGATGAAGGTTCTAAGTTTTATGTAATAGCCAGTAAGAAGTAGTCCAATTCAAGTTTTAGGTATCGATTATTGACTTTTTAGCTGGCTTTGGTGCCTTGGACATGAGCTAGGACCTTAAGATTCTGCATAAAAGGAGGACTAGCAGCCGAGTTGCACGGGAGAATGTGAAAAGTGTTCATATGTAGTAAAAACCTGAGACATCCGTCCGTTTTCGTCATTTGTTATCGAATCGACTTAAAGCCAGATCGTAACATTGGCCGCTCTTCTCTCTAAAACGGTTGTACTTATCGTCTGCAAAGCTGTGTCGCGTGCTGCGGTATGCGGAGAAACTAAAAGCACCGTAGTAGAACATTGATGAAGGTTCTAAGTTGATGTAATAGCCAGTAAGAAGTAGTCCAATTCAAGTTTTAGGTATCGATTATTGACTTTTTAGCTGGCTTTGGTGCCTTGGACATGAGCTAGGACCTTAAGATTCTGCATAAAAGGAGGACTAGCAGCCGAGTTGCACGGGAGAATGTGAAAAGTGTTCATATGTAGTAAAAACCTGAGAAATCCGTAAGTTTTCGTCATTTGTTATCGAATCGACTTAAAGCCAGATCGTAACATTGGCCGCTCTTCTCTCTAAAACGGTTGTACTTATCGTCTGCAAAGCTATGTCGCGTGCTGCGGTATGCGGAGACACTAAAATCACCATAGTAGAACACAGATGAAGCATCTAAGTTGATGTAATAGCCAGTAAGAAGTAGTACAATTCAAGTTTTAGATATTGATTATTGACCCTTTAGCTGGCTTTGGGGACTTGGACATGATCTAGGACCTTAAGATTCTGCATGAAAGAAGGACAAGCAGACGAGTTGCACGGGAGAATGTGAAAAGTGTTCATATGTAGTAAAAACCTGAGAAATCCGTCCGTTTTCGTCATTTGTTATCCAATCGACTTAAAGCCAGATCGTCACATTGGTCGCTCTTCTCTCTGAAACGGTTGTACTTATCGTCTGCAAAACTATGTAGCGTGCTGCGGTATGCGGAGAAACTAAAAGCACCTTAGTAGAACACAGATGAAGGTTCTAAGTTGATGTAATAGCCAGTAAGAAGTAGTCCAATTCAAGTTTTAGGAATCGATTATTGACTTTGTAGCTGGCTTTGGTGCCTTGGACATGAGCTAGGACCTTAAGATTCTGCATAAAAGGAGGACTATCAGCCGAGTTGCACGGGAGAATGTGAAAAGTGTTCATATGTAGTAAAAACCTGAGACATCCGTCCGTTTTCGTCATTTGTTATCGAATCGACTTAAAGCCAGATCGTAACATTGGCCGCTCTTCTCTCTAAAACGGTTGTACTTATCGTCTGCAAAGCTATGTCGCGTGCTGCGGTATGCGGAGACACTAAAATCACCATAGTAGAACACAGATGAAGCTTTTAAGTTGATGTAATAGCCAGTAAGAAGTAGTAGAATTCAAGTTTTAGGTATCGATTATTGATTTTTAGCTGGCTTCGGTGCCTTGGACATGAGCTAGGACCTTAAGATTCTGCATGAAATTAGGACTAGCAGCCGAGTTGCACGGGAGAATGTGAAAGGTGTTCATATGTAGTAAAAACCTGAGAAATCGGTCCGTTTTCGTCATTTGTTATCGAATCGACTTATAGCCAGATCGTCACATTGGCCGCTCTTCTCTCTGAAATGGTTGTACTTATCGTCTACAAAGCTATGTCGCGTGCTGCGGTATGCAGGGACGCTAAAATCACCATAGTAGAACACAGATGAAGCTTCTAAGTTGATGCAATAGCCAGTAAGAAGTAGTACAATTCATGTTTTAGGTATCGATTATTGACTTTTTAGCTGGCTTCGGTGCCTTGGACATGAGCTAGGACCTTAAGATTCTGCATGAGAGGAGGAGTAGCAGCCGAGTTGCACGGGAGAATGTGAAAAGTGTTCATATGTAGTAAAAACCTGAGAAATCCGTCCGTTTTCGTCATTTGTTATCGAATCGACTTAAAGCCAGATGGACACATTGGCCGCTCTTCTCTCTTAAACGGTTGTACTTATCGTCTGCAGAGCTATGTCGCGTGCTGCGGTATGTGGAGACACTAAAATCACCATAGTAGAACACAGATGAAGCTTCTAAGTTGATGTAATAGCCAGTAAGAGATAGTACAATTCAAGTTTTAGGTATCGATTATTGACTTTTTAGCTGGCTTTGGTGCCTTGGACATGAGCTAGGACGTTGAGATTCGGCATGAAAGGAGGACTAGCAGCCGAGTTGCACAGGAGAATGTGAAAAGTGTTCATATGTAGTAAAAACCTGAGAAATCCGTCCGTTTTCGTCATTTGTTATCGAATCGACTTAAAGCCAAATCATCACATTGGCAGCTCTGCTCTCTGAAACGGTTGTACTTATCGTCTGCAAAGCTATGTCGCGTACTGCGGTATTCGGAGACACTAAACGCACCATAGTAGAACACAGATGAAGCATCTAAGATGATGTAATAGCCAGTAAGAAATAGTACAATTCAAGTTTTAGATATCGTTATTGACTTTTTAGCTGGCTTTGGTGCCTTGGACATGAGCTATGGCCTTAAGATTATGCATGAAAGGAGGACTAGCAGCCGAGTTGCACGGGAGAATGTGAAAAGTGTTCATATCTAGTAAAAACCTGAGAAATCCGTCCGTTTGCGTCATTTGTTATCGAATCGACTTAAAGCCAGATCGTCACATTTGCCGTTCTTCTCTCTGAAACCGTTGTACTTATCGTCTGCAAAGCTATGTCGCGTGCTGCGATATGCGGAGACACTAAAAGCACCATAGTAGAACACAGATGAAGCTTCTAAGTTGATGTAATAGCCAGCAAGAAGTAGTACAATTCAAGTTTTAGATATTGATTATTGGCTCTTTAGCTGGCTTTGGGGCCTTGGACTTGATCTAGGACCTTAAGATTCTGCATGAAAGAAGGACTAGCAGCCGAGTTGCACGGGAGAATGTGAAAAGTGTTCATATGTAGTAAAAACCTCAGAAATCCGTCCGTTTTCGTCATTTGTTATCCAATCGACTTAAAGCCAGATCGTCACATTGGCCGCTCTTCTCTCTGAAACGGTTGTACTTATCGTCTGCAAAACTATGTCGCGTGCTGCGGTATGCGGAGAAACTAAAAGCACCGTAGTCGAACACAGATGAAGGTTCTAAGTTGATGTAATAGCCAGTAAGAAGTAGTCCAATTCATGTTTTAGGTATCGATTATTGACTTTTTAGCGGGCTTTGGTGCCTTGGACATGATCTAGGACCTTAAGATTCTGCATGAAAGAAGGACTAGCAGCCGAGTTGCACGGGTGAATGTGAAAAGTGTTCATATGTAGTAAAAACCAACCTGAGAAATCCGTCCGTTTTCGTCATTTGTTATCGAATCGACTTAAAGCCAAATCATCACATTGGCAGCTCTGCGCTCTGAAACGGTTGTTCTTATCGTCTGCAAAGCTATGTCGCGTACTGCGGTATTCGGAGACACTAAAAGCACCATAGTAGAACACAGATGAAGCTTCTAAGTTGATGTAATAGCCAGTAAGAAGTAGTAGAATTCAAGTTTTAGGTATTGATTATTGACTTTTTAAGTGGCTTTGGAGCCTTGGACATGAGCTAGGACCTTAAGATTCTGCATGAAAGGAGGACTAGCAGCCGAGTTGCACGGGAGAATGTGAAAAGTGTTCATATGTAGTAAAAACCTGAGATATCCGTCCGTTTTCGTCATTTGTTATCGAATCGACTTAAAGCCAGATGGTCACATTGGCCGCTCTTCTCTCTGAAACGGTTGTACTTATCGTCTGCAAAGCTATGTCGCGTGCTGCGGTATGTGGAGACACTAAAATCACCATAGTAGATCACAGATGAAGCTTCTAAGTTGATGTAATAGCCAGTAAGAAGTAGTACAATTCAAGTTCTAGGTATCGGTTATTGAATTTTTAGCTGGCTTTGGTGCCTTGAACATGAGCTAGGACCTTAAGATTCTGTATGAAAGGAGGACTAGCAGCCCAGTTGCACGGGAGAATGTGAAAGGTGTTCATATGTAGTAAAAACCTGAGAAATCCGTCCGTTTTCGTCATTTGTTATCGAATCGACTTATACCCAGATCGTCACATTGGCCGCTCTTCTCTCTGAAACGGTTGTACTTATCGTCTGCAAAGCTATGTCGCGTGCTGCGGTATGCAGGGACGCTAAAATCACCATAGTAGAACACAGATGAAGCTTCTGAGTTGATGCAATAGCCAGTAAGAAGTAGTACAATTCAAGTTTTAGGTATCGATTATTGACTTTTTAGCTGGCTTTGGTGCCTTGGACATGAGCTAGGACGTTGAGATTCGGCATGAAAGGAGGACTAGCAGCCGAGTTGCACGGGAGAATGTGAAAAGTGTTCATATGTAGTAAAAACCTGAGAAATCCGTCCGTTTTCGTCATTTGTTATCGAATCGACTTAAAGCCAGATGGACACATTGGCCGCTCTTCTCTCTTAAACGGTTGTACTTATCGTCTGCAGAGCTATGTCGCGTGCTGCGGTATGTGGAGACACTAAAAACTCCATAGTAGAACAGAGATGAAGCTTTTAAGATGATGTAATAGCCAGTAAGAAGTAGTACAATTCAAGTTTTAGATATTGATTATTGACTTTTTAGCTGGCTTTGGTGCCTTGGACATGATCTAGGACCTTAAGATTCTGCATGAAAGAAGGACTAGCAGCCGAGTTGCACGGGTGAATGTGAAAAGTGTTCATATGTAGTAAAAACCAACCTGAGAAATCCGTCCGTTTTCGTCATTTGTTATCGAATCGACTTAAAGCCAAATCATCACATTGGCAGCTCTGCTCTCTGAAACGGTTGTACTTATCGTCTGCAAAGCTATGTCGCGTACTGCGGTATTCGGAGACACTAAACGCACCATAGTAGAACACAGATGAAGCATCTAAGATGATGTAATAGCCAGTAAGAAATAGTACAATTCAAGTTTTAGATATCGTTATTGACTTTTTAGCTGGCTTTGGTGCCTTGGACATGAGCTATGGCCTTAAGATTATGCATGAAAGGAGGACTAGCAGCCGAGTTGCACGGGAGAATGTGAAAAGTGTTCATATCTAGTAAAAACCTGAGAAATCCGTCCGTTTGCGTCATTTGTTATCGAATCGACTTAAAGCCAGATCGTCACATTTGCCGTTCTTCTCTCTGAAACCGTTGTACTTATCGTCTGCAAAGCTATGTCGCGTGCTGCGATATGCGGAGACACTAAAAGCACCATAGTAGAACACAGATGAAGCTTCTAAGTTGATGTAATAGCCAGTAAGAAGTAGTCCAATTCATGTTTTAGGTATCGATTATTGACTTTTTAGCGGGCTTTGGTGCCTTGGACATGATCTAGGACCTTAAGATTCTGCATGAAAGAAGGACTAGCAGCCGAGTTGCACGGGTGAATGTGAAAAGTGTTCATATGTAGTAAAAACCAACCTGAGAAATCCGTCCGTTTTCGTCATTTGTTATCGAATCGACTTAAAGCCAAATCATCACATTGGCAGCTCTGCGCTCTGAAACGGTTGTTCTTATCGTCTGCAAAGCTATGTCGCGTACTGCGGTATTCGGAGACACTAAAAGCACCATAGTAGAACACAGATGAAGCTTCTAAGTTGATGTAATAGCCAGTAAGAAGTAGTAGAATTCAAGTTTTAGGTATTGATTATTGACTTTTTAAGTGGCTTTGGAGCCTTGGACATGAGCTAGGACCTTAAGATTCTGCATGAAAGGAGGACTAGCAGCCGAGTTGCACGGGAGAATGTGAAAAGTGTTCATATGTAGTAAAAACCTGAGATATCCGTCCGTTTTCGTCATTTGTTATCGAATCGACTTAAAGCCAGATGGTCACATTGGCCGCTCTTCTCTCTGAAACGGTTGTACTTATCGTCTGCAAAGCTATGTCGCGTGCTGCGGTATGTGGAGACACTAAAATCACCATAGTAGATCACAGATGAAGCTTCTAAGTTGATGTAATAGCCAGTAAGAAGTAGTACAATTCAAGTTCTAGGTATCGGTTATTGAATTTTTAGCTGGCTTTGGTGCCTTGAACATGAGCTAGGACCTTAAGATTCTGTATGAAAGGAGGACTAGCAGCCCAGTTGCACGGGAGAATGTGAAAGGTGTTCATATGTAGTAAAAACCTGAGAAATCCGTCCGTTTTCGTCATTTGTTATCGAATCGACTTATACCCAGATCGTCACATTGGCCGCTCTTCTCTCTGAAACGGTTGTACTTATCGTCTGCAAAGCTATGTCGCGTGCTGCGGTATGCAGGGACGCTAAAATCACCATAGTAGAACACAGATGAAGCTTCTGAGTTGATGCAATAGCCAGTAAGAAGTAGTACAATTCATGTTTTAGGTATCGATTATTGACTTTTTAGCTGGCTTCGGTGCCTTGGACATGAGCTAGGACCTTAAGATTCTGCATGAGAGGAGGACTAGCAGCCGAGTTGCACGGGAGAATGTGAAAAGTGTTCATATGTAGTAAAAACCTGAGAAACCCGTCCGTTTTCGTCATTTGTTATCGAATCGACTTAAAGCCAGATGGACACATTGGCCGCTCTTCTCTCTTAAACGGTTGTACTTATCGTCTGCAGAGCTATGTCGCGTGCTGCGGTATATGGAGACACTAAAATCACCATAGTAGAACACAGATGAAGCTTCTAAGTTGATGTAATAGCCAGTAAGAAATAGTACAATTCAAGTTTTAGGTATCGATTATTGACTTTTTAGCTGGCTTTGGTGCCTTGGACATGAGCTAGGACCTTGTGATTCGGCATGAAAGGAGTACTAGCAGCCGAGTTGCACGGGAGAATGTGAAAAGTATTCATATGTAGTAAAAACCTGAGAAATCCGTCCGTTTTCGTCATTTGTTATCGAATCGACTTAAAGCCAGATCGTCACATTGGCCGCTCTTCTCTCTGCAACGGTTGTACTTATCGTCTGCAAAGCTATGACGCGTACTGCGATATTCGGAGACACTAAAAACACCATAGTAGAACACAGATGAAGCTTTTAAGATGATGTAATAGCCAGTAAGAAGTAGTACAATTCAATTTTTAGGTATCGGTTATTGACTTTTTAGCTGGCTTTGGTGCCTTGGACATGAGCCAGGACCTTAAGATTCTGCATGAAAGGAGGACTAGCAGCCGAGTTGCACGGGAGAATGTGAAAAGTGTTCATATGTAGTGAAAACCTGAGAAATCCGTCCGTTTTCGTCATTTGATATCGAATCGTCTTAAAGCCAGATATTCACATTGGCCACTCTTCTCTCAGAAACGGTTGTACTTATTGTCTGCAAAGTTATGTCGCGTGCTGCGGTATGCGGAGACACGAAAATCATCAGAGTAGAACACAGATAAAGCTTCTAAGTTGATGTAATAGCCAGTAAGAAGTAGTACAATTCAAGTTTTAGGTATCGATTATTGACGTTTTAGCGGGCTTTGGTGCCTTGGACATGATCTAGGACCTTAAGATTCTGCATGAAAGAAGGACTAGCAGCCGAGTTGCACGGGTGAATGTGAAAAGTGTTCATATGTAGTAAAAACCTCAGAAATCCGTCCGTTTTCGTCATTTGTTATCCAATCGACTTAAAGCCAGATCGTCACATTGGCCGTTCTTCTCTCTGAAACGGTTGTACTTATCGTCTGCAAAACTATGTCGCGTGCTGCGGTATGCGGAGAAACTAAAAGCACCGTAGTCGAACACAGATGAAGGTTCTAAGTTGATGTAATAGCCAGTAAGAAGTAGTCCAATTCATGTTTTAGGTATCGATTATTGACGTTTTAGCGGGCTTTGGTGCCTTGGACATGATCTAGGACCTTAAGATTCTGCATGAAAGAAGGACTAGCAGCCGAATTGCACGGGTGAATGTGAAAAGTGTTCATATGTAGTAAAAACCAACCTGAGAAATCCGTCCGTTTTCGTCATTTGTTATCGAATCGACTTAAAGCCAAATCATCACATATGCAGCTCTGCGCTCTGAAACGGTTGTTCTTATCGTCTGCAAAGCTATGTCGCGTAATGCGGTATCGGAGACACTAAAACCACCATAGTAGAACACAGATAAAGCTTCTAAGTTGATGTAATAGCCAGTAAGAAGTAGTAGAATTCAAGTTTTAGGTATCGATTATTGACTTTTTAGGTGGCTTTGGAGCCTTGGACATGAGCTAGGACCTTAAGATTCTGCATGAAAGGAGGACTAGCAGCCGAGTTGCACGGGAGAATGTGAAAAGTGTTCATATGTAGTAAAAACCTGAGATATCCGTCCGTTTTCGTAATTTGTTATCGAATCGACTTAAAGCCAGATGGTCACATTGGCCGCTCTTCTCTCTGAAACGGTTGTACTTATCGTCTGCAAAGCTATGTCGCGTGCTGCGGTATGTGGAGACACTAAAATCACCATAGTAGAACACAGATGAAGCTTCTAAGTTGATGTAATAGCCAGTAAGAAATAGTACAATTCAAGTTTTAGGTATCGATTATTGACTTTTTAGCTGGCTTTGGTGCCTTGGACATGAGCTAGGACCTTGAGATTCGGCATGAAAGGAGTACTAGCAGCCGAGTTGCACGGGAGAATGTGAAAAGTGTTCATATGTAGTAAAAACCTGAGAAATCCGTCCGTTTTCGTCATTTGTTATCGAATCGACTTAAAGCCAGATCGTCACATTGGCCGCTCTTCTCTCTGCAACGGTTGTACTTATCGTCTGCAAAGCTATGACGCGTACTGCGATATTCGGAGACACTAAAAACACCATAGTAGAACACAGATGAAGCTTTTAAGATGATGTAATAGCCAGGAAGAAGTAGTACAATTCAATTTTTAGGTATCGGTTATTGACTTTTTACCTGGCTTTGGTGCCTTGGACATGAGCCAGGACCTTAAGATTCTGCATGAAAGGAGGACTAGCAGCCGAGTTGCACGGGAGAATGTGAAAAGTGTTCATATGTAGTGAAAACCTGAGAAATCCGTCCGTTTTCGTCATTTGTTATCGAATCGACTTAAAGCCAGATCGTCACATTGGCCACTCTTCTCTCAGAAACGGTTGTACTTGTTGTCTGCAAAGTTATGTCGCGTGCTGCGGTATGCGGAGACACGAAAATCATCAGAGTAGAACACAGATAAAGCTTCTAAGTTGTTGTAATAGCCAGTAAGAAGTAGTACAATTCAAGTTTTAGGTATCGATTATTGACGTTTTAGTGGGCTTTGGTGCCTTGGACATGATCTAGGACCTTAAGATTCTGCATGAAAGAAGGACTAGCAGCCGAGTTGCACGGGTGAATGTGAAAAGTGTTCATATGTAGTAAAAACCAACCTGAGAAATCCGTCCGTTTTCGTCATTTGTTATCGAATCGACTTAAAGCCAAATCATCACATTGGCAGCTCTGCTCTCAGAAACGGTTGTTCTTATCGTCTGCAAAGCTATGTCGCGTACTGCGGTATTCGGAGACACTAAAAGCACCATAGTAGAACACAGATGAAGCTTCTAAGTTGATGTAATAGCCAGTAAGATGTAGTAGAATTCAAGTTTTAAGTATCGATTATTGACTTTTTAGGTGGCTTTGGAGCCTTGGACATGAGCTAGGACCTTAAGATTCTGCATGAAAGGAGGACTAGCAGCCGAGTTGCACGGGTGAATGTGAAAAGTGTTCATATGTAGTAAAAACCAACCTGAGAAATCCGTCCGTTTTCGTCATTTGTTATCGAATCGACTTAAAGCCAAATCATCACATTGGAAGCTCTGCGCTCTGAAACGGTTGTTCTTATCGTCTGCAAAGCTATGTCGCGTACTGCGGTATTCGGAGACACTAAAAGCACCATAGTAGAACACAGATGAAGCTTCTAAGTTGATGTAATAGCCAGTAAGAAGTAGTAGAATTCAAGTTTTAGGTATTGATTATTGACTTTTTAAGTGGCTTTGGAGCCTTGGACATGAGCTAGGACCTTAAGATTCTGCATGAAAGCAGGACTAGCAGCCGAGTTGCACGGGAGAATGTGAAAAGTGTTCATATGTAGTAAAAACCTGAGATATCCGTCCGTTTTCGTCATTTGTTATCGAATCGACTTAAAGCCAGATGGTCACATTGGCCGCTCTTCTCTCTGAAACGGTTGTACTTATCGTCTGCAAAGCTATGTCGCGTGCTGCGGTATGTGGAGACACTAAAATCACCATAGTAGATCACAGATGAAGCTTCTAAGTTGATGTAATAGCCAGTAAGAAGTAGTACAATTCAAGTTCTAGGTATCGGTTATTGAATTTTTAGCTGGCTTTGGTGCCTTGAACATGAGCTAGGACCTTAAGATTCTGTATGAAAGGAGGACTAGCAGCCCAGTTGCACGGGAGAATGTGAAAGGTGTTCATATGTAGTAAAAACCTGAGAAATCCGTCCGTTTTCGTCATTTGTTATCGAATCGACTTATACCCAGATCGTCACATTGGCCGCTCTTCTCTCTGAAACGGTTGTACTTATCGTCTGCAAAGCTATGTCGCGTGCTGCGGTATGCAGGGACGCTAAAATCACCATAGTAGAACACAGATGAAGCTTCTGAGTTGATGCAATAGCCAGTAAGAAGTAGTACAATTCATGTTTTAGGTATCGATTATTGACTTTTTAGCTGGCTTCGGTGCCTTGGACATGAGCTAGGACCTTAAGATTCTGCATGAGAGGAGGACTAGCAGCCGAGTTGCACGGGAGAATGTGAAAAGTGTTCATATGTAGTAAAAACCTGAGAAACCCGTCCGTTTTCGTCATTTGTTATCGAATCGACTTAAAGCCAGATGGACACATTGGCCGCTCTTCTCTCTTAAACGGTTGTACTTATCGTCTGCAGAGCTATGTCGCGTGCTGCGGTATGTGGAGACACTAAAATCACCATAGTAGAACACAGATGAAGCTTCTAAGTTGATGTAATAGCCAGTAAGAAATAGTACAATTCAAGTTTTAGGTATCGATTATTGACTTTTTAGCTGGCTTTGGTGCCTTGGACATGAGCTAGGACCTTGTGATTCGGCATGAAAGGAGTACTAGCAGCCGAGTTGCACGGGAGAATGTGAAAAGTATTCATATGTAGTAAAAACCTGAGAAATCCGTCCGTTTTCGTCATTTGTTATCGAATCGACTTAAAGCCAGATCGTCACATTGGCCGCTCTTCTCTCTGCAACGGTTGTACTTATCGTCTGCAAAGCTATGACGCGTACTGCGATATTCGGAGACACTAAAAACACCATAGTAGAACACAGATGAAGCTTTTAAGATGATGTAATAGCCAGTAAGAAGTAGTACAATTCAATTTTTAGGTATCGGTTATTGACTTTTTAGCTGGCTTTGGTGCCTTGGACATGAGCCAGGACCTTAAGATTCTGCATGAAAGGAGGACTAGCAGCCGAGTTGCACGGGAGAATGTGAAAAGTGTTCATATGTAGTGAAAACCTGAGAAATCCGTCCGTTTTCGTCATTTGTTATCGAATCGACTTAAAGCCAGATATTCACATTGGCCACTCTTCTCTCAGAAACGGTTGTACTTATTGTCTGCAAAGTTATGTCGCGTGCTGCGGTATGCGGAGACACGAAAATCATCAGAGTAGAACACAGATAAAGCTTCTAAGTTGATGTAATAGCCAGTAAGAAGTAGTACAATTCAAGTTTTAGGTATCGATTATTGACGTTTTAGCGGGCTTTGGTGCCTTGGACATGATCTAGGACCTTAAGATTCTGCATGAAAGAAGGACTAGCAGCCGAGTTGCACGGGTGAATGTGAAAAGTGTTCATATGTAGTAAAAACCTCAGAAATCCGTCCGTTTTCGTCATTTGTTATCCAATCGACTTAAAGCCAGATCGTCACATTGGCCGCTCTTCTCTCTGAAACGGTTGTACTTATCGTCTGCAAAACTATGTCGCGTGCTGCGGTATGCGGAGAAACTAAAAGCACCGTAGTCGAACACAGATGAAGGTTCTAAGTTGATGTAATAGCCAGTAAGAAGTAGTCCAATTCATGTTTTAGGTATCGATTATTGACGTTTTAGCGGGCTTTGGTGCCTTGGACATGATCTAGGACCTTAAGATTCTGCATGAAAGAAGGACTAGCAGCCGAATTGCACGGGTGAATGTGAAAAGTGTTCATATGTAGTAAAAACCAACCTGAGAAATCCGTCCGTTTTCGTCATTTGTTATCGAATCGACTTAAAGCCAAATCATCACATATGCAGCTCTGCGCTCTGAAACGGTTGTTCTTATCGTCTGCAAAGCTATGTCGCGTAATGCGGTATCGGAGACACTAAAACCACCATAGTAGAACACAGATAAAGCTTCTAAGTTGATGTAATAGCCAGTAAGAAGTAGTAGAATTCAAGTTTTAGGTATCGATTATTGACTTTTTAGGTGGCTTTGGAGCCTTGGACATGAGCTAGGACCTTAAGATTCTGCATGAAAGGAGGACTAGCAGCCGAGTTGCACGGGAGAATGTGAAAAGTGTTCATATGTAGTAAAAACCTGAGATATCCGTCCGTTTTCGTAATTTGTTATCGAATCGACTTAAAGCCAGATGGTCACATTGGCCGCTCTTCTCTCTGAAACGGTTGTACTTATCGTCTGCAAAGCTATGTCGCGTGCTGCGGTATGTGGAGACACTAAAATCACCATAGTAGAACACAGATGAAGCTTCTAAGTTGATGTAATAGCCAGTAAGAAGTAGTACAATTCAAGTTCTAGGTATCGGTTATTGAATTTTTAGCTGGCTTTGGTGCCTTGAACATGAGCTAGGACCTTAAGATTCTGTATGAAAGGAGGACTAGCAGCCCAGTTGCACGGGAGAATGTGAAAGGTGTTCATATGTAGTAAAAACCTGAGAAATCCGTCCGTTTTCGTCATTTGTTATCGAATCGACTTATACCCAGATCGTCACATTGGCCGCTCTTCTCTCTGAAACGGTTGTACTTATCGTCTGCAAAGCTATGTCGCGTGCTGCGGTATGCAGGGACGCTAAAATCACCATAGTAGAACACAGATGAAGCTTCTGAGTTGATGCAATAGCCAGTAAGAAGTAGTACAATTCATGTTTTAGGTATCGATTATTGACTTTTTAGCTGGCTTCGGTGACTTGGACATGAGCTAGGACCTTAAGATTCTGCATGAGAGGAGGACTAGCAGCCGAGTTGCACGGGAGAATGTGAAAAGTGTTCATATGTAGGAAAAACCTGAGAAATCCGTCCGTTTTCGTCATTTGTTATCGAATCGACTTAAAGCCAGATGGACCCATTGGCCGCTCTTCTCTCTTAAACGGTTGTACTTATCGTCTGCAGAGCTATGTCGCGTGCTGCGGTATGTGGAGACACTAAAATCACCATAGTAGAACACAGATGAAGCTTCTAAGTTGATGTAATAGCCAGTAAGAAATAGTACAATTCAAGTTTTAGGTATCGATTATTGACTTTTTAGCTGGCTTTGGTGCCTTGGACATGAGCTAGGACCTTGAGATTCGGCATGAAAGGAGTACTAGCAGCCGAGTTGCACGGGAGAATGTGAAAAGTGTTCATATGTAGTAAAAACCTGAGAAATCCGTCCGTTTTCGTCATTTGTTATCGAATCGACTTAAAGCCAGATCGTCACATTGGCCGCTCTTCTCTCTGCAACGGTTGTACTTATCGTCTGCAAAGCTATGACGCGTACTGCGATATTCGGAGACACATAAAACACCATAGTAGAACACAGATGAAGCTTTTAAGATGATGTAATAGCCAGTAAGAAGTAGTACAATTCAATTTTTAGGTATCGGTTATTGACTTTTTACCTGGCTTTGGTGCCTTGGACATGAGCCAGGACCTTAAGATTCTGCATGAAAGGAGGACTAGCAGCCGAGTTGCACGGGAGAATGTGAAAAGTGTTCATATGTAGTGAAAACCTGAGAAATCCGTCCGTTTTCGTCATTTGTTATCGAATCGACTTAAAGCCAGATCGTCACATTGGCCACTCTTCTCTCAGAAACGGTTGTACTTGTTGTCTGCAAAGTTATGTCGCGTGCTGCGGTATGCGGAGACACGAAAATCATCAGAGTAGAACACAGATAAAGCTTCTAAGTTGATGTAATAGCCAGTAAGAAGTAGTACAATTCAAGTTTTAGGTATCGATTATTGACGTTTTAGTGGGCTTTGGTGCCTTGGACATGATCTAGGACCTTAAGATTCTGCATGAAAGAAGGACTAGCAGCCGAGTTGCACGGGTGAATGTGAAAAGTGTTCATATGTAGTAAAAACCAACCTGAGAAATCCGTCCGTTTTCGTCATTTGTTATCGAATCGACTTAAAGCCAAATCATCACATTGGCAGCTCTGCTCTCAGAAACGGTTGTTCTTATCGTCTGCAAAGCTATGTCGCGTACTGCGGTATTCGGAGACACTAAAAGCACCATAGTAGAACACAGATGAAGCTTCTAAGTTGATGTAATAGCCTGTAAGATGTAGTAGAATTCAAGTTTTAAGTATCGATTATTGACTTTTTAGGTGGCTTTGGAGCCTTGGACATGAGCTAGGACCTTAAGATTCTGCATGAAAGGAGGACTAGCAGCCGAGTTGCACGGGAGAATGTGAAAAGTGTTCATATGTAGTAAAAACCTGAGATATCCGTCCGTTTTCGTCATTTGTTATCGAATCGACTTAAAGCCAGATCGTCACATTGGCCGCTCTTCTCTCTGAAACGGTTGTACTTATCGCCTGCAAAGCTATGTCGCGTGCTGCGGTATGTGGAGACACTAAAATCACCATAGTAGAACGCAGATGAAGCTTCTAAGTTGATGTAATAGCCAGTAAGAAGTAGTACAATTCAAGTTCTAGGTATCGGTTATTGTATTTTTAGCTGGCTTTGGTGCCTTGAACATGAGCTAGGAACTTAAGATTCTGTATGAAAGGAGGACTAGCAGCCCAGTTGCACGGGAGAATGTGAAAACTGTTCATATGTAGTAAAAACCAACCTGAGCAATCCGTCCGTTTTCGTCATTTGTTATCGAATCGACTTAAAGCCAGATCGTCACATTGGCCGCTCTTCTCTCTGAAACGGTTGTACTTATCGTCTGCAAAGCTATGTCGCGTGCTGCGGTATGCGGAGGCACTAAAAGCACCATAGTAGAACACATATGAAGCTTCAAAGATGATGTAATAGCCAGTAAGAAGTTGTACAATTCAAGTTTTAGGTATTGATTATTGACTTTTTAGCTGGCTTTGGTGCCTTGGACGTGAGCTAGGACCTTAAGATTCTTCATGAAAGGATGAGTAGCAGCCGAGTTGCACGGGAGAATGTGAAAAGTGTTCATATGTAGTAAAAACCTGAGAAATCCGTCCGTTTTCCTCATTTGTTATCGAATCGACTTAAAGCCAGATCGTCACATTGGCCGCTCTTCTCTCTCTGGAACGGTTGTACTTATCGTCTGCAAAGCTAGGTCGCATGCTGCGGTATGCGGAGACACTAAAAGCACCATAGTAGAACACAGATGAAGCTTCTAAGTTGATGTAATAGCCAGTAAGAAGTAATCCAATTCAAGTTTTAGATATCGATTATTGACTTTTTAGCTGGCTTTGGTGCCTTGGACATGAGCTAGGACCTTAAGATTCTGCATAAAAGGAGGACTAGCTGCCCAGTTGCACGGGAGAATGTGAAAAGTGTTCATATGTAGTAAAAACCTGAGAAATCCGTCCGTTTTCGTCATTTGTTATCGAATCCGCTTAAAGCCAGATGGACACATTGGCCGCTCTTCTCTCTTAAACGGTTGTACTTATCGTCTGCAGAGCTATGTCGCGTGCTGCGGTATGTGGAGACACTAAAATCACCATAGTAGAACACAGATGAAGCTTCTAAGTTGATGTAATAGCCACTAAGAAATAGTACAATTCAAGTTTTAGGTATCGATTATTGACTTTTTAGCTGGCTTTGGTGCCTTGGACATTAGCTAGGACCTTGAGATTCGGCATGAAATGAGGACTCGGAGCCGAGTTGCACGGGAGAATGTGAAAAGTGTTCATATGTAGTAAAAACCTGAGAAATCCGTCAGTTTTCGTCATTTGTTATCGAATCGACTTAAAGCCAAATCGTCACATTGGTCGCTCTTCTCTCTGAAACGGTTGTACTTATCGTCTGCAAAGCTATGTCGCGTACTGTTGTATTCGGAGACACTAAACGCACCATAGTAGAACACAGATGAAGCTTCTATGATGATATAATAGCCAGTAAGAAATAGTAGAATTCAAGTTTTAGGTATACTTATTGACTTTTTAGCTGGCTTTGGTGCCTTGGACATGAGCTATGACCTTACGATTCTGCATGAAAGGAGGACTAGCACCCGAGTTGCACGGGAGAATGTGAAAAGTGTTCATATGTAGTAAAAACCTGAGAAATCCGTCCGTTTTCGTCATTTGTTATCTAATCGACTTAAAGCCAGATCGTCACATTTGCCGTTCTTCTCTCTGAAACCGTTGTACTTATCGTCTGCAAAGCTATGTCGCGTGCTGCGGTATGCGGAGACACTAAAAGCACCATAGTAGAACACAGATGAAGCTTCTAAGTTGATGTAATAGCCAGTAAGAAGTAGTCCAATTCAAGTTTTAGGTATCGATTATTGACTTTTTAGCTGGCTTTGGTGCCTTGGACATGAGCTAGGACCTTAAGATTCTGCATAAAAGAAGGACTAGCAGCCGAGTTGCACGGGAGAATGTGAAAAGTGTTCATATGTAATAAAAACCTGAGACATCCGTCAGTTTTCGTCATTTGTTATCGAATTGACTTAAAGCCAGATGGTCACATTGACCGCTCTTCTCTCTGAAACGGTTGTACTTATCGTCTGCAAGGCTATGTCGCATGCTGCGGTATGTGGAGACAATAAAATCACCATAGTAGAACACAGATGAAGCTTCTAAGTTGATGTAATAGCCAGTAAGAAGTAGTACAATTCAAGTTTTAGGTATCGATTATTGACTTTTTAGCTGGCTTTGGTGCCTTGGACATGAGCTAGGACCTTAAGATTCTTCATGAAAGGAGGAGTAGCAGCCGAGTTACACGGGAGAATGTGGAAAGTGTTCATATGTAGTAAAAACCTGAGAAATCCGTCCGTTTTCGTCATTTGTTATCGAATCGACTTAAAGCCAGATCGTCACATTGGCCGCTCTTCTCTCTGAAACGGTTGTACTTATCGTCTGCAAAACTATGTAGCGTGCTGCGGTATGCGGAGACACGAAAATCATCATAGTAGAACACAGATGAAGCTTCTAAGTTAATGTAATAGCCAGTAAGAACTAGTACAATTCAAGTTTTAGGTATCGATTATTGACTTTTTAGCTGGCTTTGGTGCCTTGGACATGAGCTAGGACCTTAAGATTCTGCATGAAAGGAGGACTAGGTGCCTAATTGCACGGGAGAATGTGAAAAGTGTTAATATAGAGTAAAAACCTGAGAAATCCGTTTGTTTTCGTCATTTGTTATCGAATCGACTTAAAGCCAGATGGTCACATTGGCCGCTCTTCTCTCTAAAACGGTTGTACTTATCGTCTGCAAAGCTAGGTCGCGTGCTGCGGTATGCGGAGACACTAAAAGCACCATAGTAGAACACAGATGAAGCTTCTAAGTTGATGTAATAGCCAGTAAGAAGTAATCCAATTCAAGTTTTAGGTATCGATTATTGACTTTTTAGCTGGCTTTGGTGCCTTGGACATGAGCTAGGACCTTAAGATTCTGCATAAAAGGAGGACTAGCTGCCCAGTTGCACGGGAGAATGTGAAAAGTGTTCATATGTAGTAAAAACCTGAGAAATCCGTCCGTTTTCGTCATTTGTTATCGAATCCGCTTAAAGCCAGATGGACACATTGGCCGCTCTTCTCTCTTAAACGGTTGTACTTATCGTCTGCAAAGCTATGTCGCGTGCTGCGGTATGTGGAGACACTAAAATCACCATAGTAGAACACAGATGAAGCTTCTAAGTTGATGTATAGCCACTAAGAAATAGTACAATTCAAGTTTTAGGTATCGATTATTGACTTTTTAGCTGGCTTTGATGCCTTGGACATGAGCTAGGACCTTGAGATTCGGCATGAAAGGAGGACTAGGAGCCGAGTTGCACGGGAGAATGTGAAAAGTGTTCATATGTAGTAAAAACCTGAGAAATCCGTCAGTTTTCGTCATTTGTTATCGAATCGACTTAAAGCCAAATCGTCACATTGGCCGCTCTTCTCTCTGAAACGGTTGTACTTATCGTCTGCAAAGCTATGTCGCGTACTGTTGTATTCGGAGACACTAAACGCACCATAGTAGAACACAGATGAAGCTTCTATGATGATATAATAGCCAGTAAGAAATAGTAGAATTCAAGTTTTAGGTATACTTATTGACTTTTTAGCTGGCTTTGGTGCCTTGGACATGAGCTATGACCTTACGATTCTGCATGAAAGGAGGACTAGCACCCGAGTTGCACGGGAGAATGTGAAAAGTGTTCATATGTAGTAAAAACCTGAGAAATCCGTCCGTTTTCGTCATTTGTTATCTAATCGACTTAAAGCCAGATCGTCACATTTGCCGTTCTTCTCTCTGAAACCGTTGTACTTATCGTCTGCAAAGCTATGTCGCGTGCTGCGGTATGCGGAGACACTAAAAGCACCATAGTAGAACACAGATGAAGCTTCTAAGTTGATGTAATAGCCAGTAAGAAGTAGTCCAATTCAAGTTTTAGGTATCGATTATTGACTTTTTAGCTGGCTTTGGTGCCTTGGACATGAGCTAGGACCTTAAGATTCTGCATAAAAGAAGGACTAGCAGCCGAGTTGCACGGGAGAATGTGAAAAGTGTTCATAAGTAATAAAAACCTGAGACATCCGTCAGTTTTCGTCATTTGTTATCGAATTGACTTAAAGCCAGATGGTCACATTGACCGCTCTTCTCTCTGAAACGGTTGTACTTATCGTCTGCAAGGCTATGTCGCATGCTGCGGTATGTGGAGACAATAAAATCACCATAGTAGAACACAGATGAAGCTTCTAAGTTGATGTAATAGCCAGTAAGAAGTAGTACAATTCAAGTTTTAGGTATCGATTATTGACTTTTTAGCTGGCTTTGGTGCCTTGGACATGAGCTAGGACCTTAAGATTCTTCATGAAAGGAGGAGTAGCAGCCGAGTTACACGGGAGAATGTGGAAAGTGTTCATATGTAGTAAAAACCTGAGAAATCCGTCCGTTTTCGTCATTTGTTATCGAATCGACTTAAAGCCAGATCGTCACATTGGCCGCTCTTCTCTCTGAAACGGTTGTACTTATCGTCTGCAAAACTATGTAGCGTGCTGCGGTATGCGGAGACACGAAAATCATCATAGTAGAACACAGATGAAGCTTCTAAGTTAATGTAATAGCCAGTAAGAACTAGTACAATTTAAGTTTTAGGTATCGATTATTGACTTTTTAGCTGGCTTTGGTGCCTTGGACATGAGCTAGGACCTTAAGATTCTGCATGAAAGGAGGACTAGGTGCCTAATTGCACGGGAGAATGTGAAAAGTGTTAATATAGAGTAAAAACCTGAGAAATCCGTTTGTTTTCGTCATTTGTTATCGAATCGACTTAAAGCCAGATGGTCACATTGGCCGCTCTTCTCTCTGTAACGGTTGTACTTACCGTCTGCAGAGCTATGTCGCGTGCTGCGGTATGCGGGGACACTAAAACCACCATACTAGAACACAGATGAAGCTTCTAAGTTGATGTAATAGCCAGTAAGAAGTAGTACAATTCAAGTTTTAGGTATCGATTATTGACTTCTTAGTTGGCTTTGGTGCCTTGGACATGAGCTAGGACCTTAAGATTCTACATGAAAGGAGGACTAGCAGCCGAGTTGCACGGGAGAATGTGAAAAGTGTTCATATGTAGTAAAAACCTGAGAAATCCGTTCGTTTTCGTCATTTGTTATCGAATCGACTTAAAGCCAGATCGTCACATTGGCCGCTCTTCTCTCTGAAACGGTTGTACTTACCGTCTGCAGAGTTATGTCGCGTGCTGCGGTATGCAGAGACACTAAAAGCACCGTAGTAGAACACAGATGATACTTCCAAGTTGGTGTAATAGCCAGTAAGAAGTAGTAAAATTCAAGTTTTAGGTACAGATTATTGACTTTTTAGCTGGCTTTGGTGCCTTGGACATGAGCTAGGACCTTAAGATTCTGCATGAAAGGAGGACTAGCAGCCTAATTGCACGGGAGAATGTGAAAAGTGTTCATATAGAGTAAAAACCTGAGAAATCCGTTCGTTTTCGTCATTTGTTATCGAATCGACTTAAAGCCAAATCGTCACATTGGCCGCTCTTCTCTCTGAAACGGTTGTACTTATCGTCTGCAAAGCTATGTCGCGTACTGCGGTATTCGGAGACACTAAAAGCACCATAGTAGAACACAGATGAAGCTTCTAAGATGATGTAATAGGCAGTAAGAAATAGTACAATTCAAGTTTTAGGAATCGGTTATTGACTTTTTACCCTTGTTTGGTGACTTGGACATGAGCTAGCACCTTAAGATTCTGCATGAAAGGAGGACTAGCAGCTGAGTTGCACGGGAGAATGTGAAAAGTGTTCATATGTAGTAAAAACCTGAGAAATCCGTCCGTTTTTGTCATTTGTTATCGAATCGACTTAAAGCCCGATCGTCACATTGGCCGCTCTTCTCTCTGAAACGGTTGTACTTATCGTCTGCAATGCTATGTCGCGTGCTGCGGTATGCGGAGACACTAAAATCTCCATAGTAGAACACAGATGAAGCATCTAAGTTGATGTAATAGCCAGTAAGAAGTAGTACAATTCAAGTTTTAGGTAACGATTATTGAATTATTATGTGGCTTTGGTGCCTTGGACATGAGCTAGGACCTAAAGATTCTGCATGAAAGGAGGACTAGCAGCCGAGTTGCACGGGAGAATGTGAAAAGTGTTCAAATAGAGTAAAAACCTGAGAAATCCGTCCGTTTTCGTCATTTTTATCGAATCGACTTAAAGCCAAATCGTCACATTGGCCGCTCTTCTCTCTGAAACGGTTGTACTTATCGTCTGCAGAGCTACGTCGCGTGCTGCGGTATGCAGAGACACCAAACGCACCATAGTAGAACACAGATGACACTTCCAAGTTGATGTAATAGCCAGTAAGAAGTAGTACAATTCAAGTTTTAGTTACTGATTATTGACTTTGTAGCTGGCTTTGGTGCCTTCGACATGAGGTAGGACCTTAAGATTCTGCATGAAAGGAGAAGTAGCAGCCGAGTTGCCCAGGAGAATGTGAAAAGTGTTCATATGTAGTAAAAACCTGAGAAATCCGTCCGTTTTCGTCATTTGTTATCGAATGGACTTAAAGCCAGATCGTCACATTGGCAGCTCTTCTCTCCGAAACGGTTGTACTTATCGTCTGCAAAGCTATGTCGCGTGCTGCGGCATGCGGGGACACTAAAATCACCATAGTGGAACACAGATGAAGCTTCCAAGTTGACGTAATAGCCAGTAAGAAGTAGTACAATTCCAGTTTTAGGTATCGATTATTGACTTTTTAGCAGGCTTTGATGCCTTGGACATGAGCTAGGACCTTAAGATTCTGCATGAAAGGAGGACTAGCAGCCGAGTTGCACGGGAGAATTTGAAAAGTGTTCATATGTAGTAAAAACCTGAGAAATCCGTCCGTTTTCGTCATTTGTTATCGAATCGACTTAAAGCCCGATCGTCACATTGGCCGCTCTTCTCCCTGAAACGGTTGTACTTATCGTCTGCCATGCTATGTCGCGTGCTGCGGTATGCGGAGACACTAAAATCTCCATACTAGAACACAGATGAAGCTTCTAAGTTGATGTAATAGCCAGTAAGAAGTAGTACAATTCAAGTTTTAGGTATCGATTATTGACTTCTTAGTTGGCTTTGGTGCCTTGGACATGAGCTATTACCTTAACATTCTGCATGAAAGGAGGACTAGCAGCCGAGTTGCACGGGAGAATGTGAAAAGTGTTCATATGTAGGAAAAACCTGAAAAATCCGTCCGTTTTCGTCATTTGTTATCGAATCGACTTAAAGCCCGATCGTCACATTGGCCGCTCTTCTCTCTGAAACGGTTGTACTTATCGTCTGCAATGCTATGTCGCATGCTGCGGTATGCGGAGACACTAAAATCTCCATAGTAGAACACAGATGAAGCTTCTAAGTTGATGTAATAGCCAGTAAGAAGTAGTACAATTCAAGTTTTAGGTATTGATTATTGAATTTTTAGCTGGCTTTGGTGCCTTGGACATGAGCTAGGACCTTAAGACTCTGCATGAAAGGAGGACTAGCAGCCGAGTTGCACGGGAGAATGTGAAAAGTGTTCAAATAGAGTAAAAACCTGAGAAATCCGTCCGTTTTCGTCATTTTTATCGAATCGACTTAAAGCCAAATCGTCACATTGGCCGCTCTTCTCTCTGAAACGGTTGTACTTATCATCTGCAGAGCTACGTCGCGTGCTGCGGTATGCAGAGACACTAAAAGCACCATAGTAGAACACAGATGACACTTCCAAGTTGATGTAATAGCCAGTATGAAGTAGTACAATTCAAGTTTTAGGAACCGGTTATTGACTTTTTACCCTTGTTTGGTGCCTTGGACATGAGCTAGGACCTTAAGATTCTGCATGGAAGGAGGACTAGCAGCCGAGTTGCACGGGAGAATGTGAAAAGTGTTCATATGTAGTAAAAACGTGAGAAATCCGTCCGTTTTCGTCATTTGTTATCGAATCGACTTAAAGGCAGATCGTCACACTGGCCACTCTTCTCTCTGAAACGGTTCTACTTATCGTCTGCAAAGCTATGTCGCATGCTGCGGTATGCGGAGACACTAAAAGCAACATAATAAAACACCGATGAAGCTTCTAAGTTGATGTAATAGCCAGTAAGATGTAGTACAATTCAAGTTTTAGCTACTGATTATTGACTTTTTAGCTGGCTTTGGAGCCTTGGACATGAGCTAGGACCTTAAGATTCTGCATGAAAGGAGGACTAGCAGCCGAGTTGCACGGGAGAATTTGAAAAGTGTTCATATGTAGTAAAAACCTGAGAAATCCGTCCGTTTTCGTCATTTGTTATCGAATCGACTTAAAGCCAGATTGTCACATTGGCCGCTCTTCTCTCTGAAACGGTTGTACTTATCGTCTGCAATGCTATGTCGCGTGCTGCGCTATGCGGAGACACTAAAAGCACCATAGTAGAACACAGATGAAGCTTCTAAGTTGATGTAATAGCCAGTAAGAAGTAGTACAATTCAAGTTTTAGGTATCGATTATTGACTTTTTAGCTGGCTTTGGTGCCTCGAACATGAGCTATTACCTTAAGATTCTGCATGAAAGGAGGACTAGCAGCCGAGTTGTACGGGAGAATGTGAAATGTGTTCATATGTAGTAAAAACCTGAGAAATCCGTTCGTTTTCGACATTTGTTATCGAATCGACTTAAAGCCAGATCGTCACATTGGCCGCTCTTCTCTCTGAAACGTTTGTACTTACCGACTGCAGAGTTATGTCGCGTGCTGCGGTATGCAGAGACACTAAAAGCACCATAGTAGAACACAGATGATACTTCCAAGTTGGTGTAATAGCCAGTAAGAAGTAGTAAAATTCAAGTTTTAGGTACTGATTATTGACTTTTTAGCTGGCTTTGGTGCCTTGGACATGAGCTAGGACCTTAAGATTCTGCATGAAAGGAGGACTAGCAGCCGAGTAGCACGGGAGAATGTGAAAAGTGTTCATATGTAGTTAAAACCTGAGAAATCCGTCCGTTTTCGTCATTTGTTATCGAATCGACTTAAAGCCCGATCGTCACATTGGCCGCTCTTCTCTCTCAAACGGTTGTACTTATCGTCTGCAATGCTATGTCGCGTGCTGCAGTATGCGGAGACACTAAAATATCCATAGTAGAACACAGATGAAGCTTCTAAGTTGATGTAATAGCCAGTAAGAAGTAGTACAATTCAAGTTTTATGTATCGATTATTGGCTTCTTAGTTGGCTTTGGTGCCTTGGACATGAGCTATTACCTTAAGATTCTGCATGAAAGGAGGACTAGCAGCCGAGTTGCACGGGAGAATGTGAAAAGTGTTCATATGTAGTAAAAACCTGAGAAATCCGTCCGTTTTCGTCATTTGTTCTGGAATCGACTTAAAGCCCGATCGTCACATTGGCCGCTCTTCTCCCTGAAACGGTTGTACTTATCGTCTGCCATGCTATGTCGCGTGCTGCGGTATGCGGAGACACTAAAATCTCCATACTAGAACACAGATGAAGCTTCTAAGTTGATGTAATAGCCAGTAAGAAGTAGTACAATTCAAGTTTTAGGTATCGATTATTGACTTCTTAGTTGGCTTTGGTGCCTTGGACATGAGCTATTACCTTAACATTCTGCATGAAAGGAGGACTAGCAGCCGAGTTGCACGGGAGAATGTGAAAAGTGTTCATATGTAGGAAAAACCTGAAAAATCCGTCCGTTTTCGTCATTTGTTATCGAATCGACTTAAAGCCAGATCGTCACATTGGCCGCTCTTCTCTCTGAAACGGTTGTACTTATCGTCTGCAATGCTATGTCGCATGCTGCGGTATGCGGAGACACTAAAATCTCCATAGTAGAACACAGATGAAGCTTCTAAGTTGATGTAATAGCCAGTAAGAAGTAGTACAATTCAAGTTTTAGGTATTGATTATTGAATTTTTAGCTGGCTTTGGTGCCTTGGACATGAGCTAGGACCTTAAGACTCTGCATGAAAGGAGGACTAGCAGCCGAGTTGCACGGGAGAATGTGAAAAGTGTTCAAATAGAGTAAAAACCTGAGAAATCCGTCCGTTTTCGTCATTTTTATCGAATCGACTTAAAGCCAAATCGTCACATTGGCCGCTCTTCTCTCTGAAACGGTTGTACTTATCATCTGCAGAGCTACGTCGCGTGCTGCGGTATGCAGAGACACTAAAAGCACCATAGTAGAACACAGATGACACTTCCAAGTTGATGTAATAGCCAGTAAGAAGTAGTACAATTCAAGTTTTAGGAACCGGTTATTGACTTTTTACCCTTGTTTGGTGCCTTGGACATGAGCTAGGACCTTAAGATTCTGCATGGAAGGAGGACTAGCAGCCGAGTTGCACGGGAGAATGTGAAAAGTGTTCATATGTAGTAAAAACGTGAGAAATCCGTCCGTTTTCGTCATTTGTTATCGAATCGACTTAAAGGCAAATCGTCACACTGGCCACTCTTCTCTCTGAAACGGTTGTACTTATCGTCTGCAAAGCTATGTCGCATGCTGCGGTATGCGGAGACACTAAAAGCAACATAGTAAAACACCGATGAAGCTTCTAAGTTGATGTAATAGCCAGTAAGATGTAGTACAATTCAAGTTTTAGCTACTGATTATTGACTTTTTAGCTGGCTTTGGAGCCTTGGACATGAGCTAGGACCTTAAGATTCTGCATGAAAGGAGGACTAGCAGCCGAGTTGCACAGGAGAATGTAAAATGTGTTCATATGTAGTAAAAACCTGAGAAATCCGTCCGTTTTCGTCATTTGTTATCGAATCGACTTAAAGCCAAATCGTCACATTGGCCGCTCTTCTCTCTGAAACGGTTGTACTTATCGTCTGTTAAGCTATGTCGCGTGCTGCGGTATGCGGGGACACTAAAATCACCATAGTAGAACACAGATGAAGCTTCTAAGTTGATGTAATAGCCAGTAAGAAGTAGTACAATTCAAGTTTTAGGTATCGATTATTGACTTCTTAGTTGGCTTTGGTGCCTTGAACATGAGCTATTACCTTAAGATTCTGCATGAAAGGAGGACTAGCAGCCGAGTTGCATGGGAGAATGTGAAAAGTGTTCATATGTAGTAAAAACCTGAGAAATCCGTCAGTTTTCGTCATTTGTTATCGAATCGACTTAAAGCCAGATCGTCACATTGGCCGCTCTTCTCTCTGAAACGGTTGTACTTATCGTCTGCAATGCCATGTCGCGTGCTGCGGTATGCGGAGACACTAAAATCTCCATAGTAGAACACAGATGAAGCTTCTAAGTTGATGTAATAGCCAGTAAGAAGTAGTACAATTCAAGTTTTAGGTATCGATTATTGACTTTTTAGCTGGCTTTGGTGCCTTGAACATGAGCTATTACCTTAAGATTCTGCATGAAAGGAGGACTAGCAGCCGAGTTGCACGGGAGAATGTGAAATGTGTTCATATGTAGTAAAAACCTGAGAAATCCGTTCGTTTTCGACATTTGTTATCGAATCGACTTAAAGCCAGATCGTCACATTGGCCGCTCTTCTCTCTGAAACGGTTGTACTTACCGTCTGCAGAGTTATGTCGCGTGCTGCGGTATGCAGAGACACTAAAAGCACCATAGTAGAACACAGATGGTACTTCCAAGTTGGTGTAATAGCCAGTAAGAAGTAGTAAAATTCAAGTTTAGGTACTGATTATTGACTTTTTAGCTGGCTTTGGTGCCTTGGACATGAGGTAGGACCTTAAGATTCTGCATGAAAGGAGGAGTAGCAGCCGAGTTGCCCAGGAGAACGTGAAAAGTGTTCATATGTAGTAAAAACCTGAGAAATCCGTCCGTTTTCGTCATTTGTTATCGAATCAACTTAAAGCCCGATCGTCACATTGGCCGCTCTTCTCTCCGAAACGGTTGTACTTATCGTCTGCAATGCTATGTCGCGTGCTGCGGCATGCGGGGACACTAAAATCACCATAGTGGAACACAGATGAAGCTTCCAAGTTGACGTAATAGCCAGTAAGAAGTAGTACAATTCCAGTTTTAGGTATCGATTATTGACTTTTTAGCTGGCTTTGATGCCTTGGACATGAGCTAGGACCTTAAGATTCTGCATGAAAGGAGGACTAGCAGCCGAGTTGCACGGGAGAATTTGAAAAGTGTTCATATGTAGTAAAAACCTGAGAAATCCGTCCGTTTTCGTCATTTGTTATCGAATCGACTTAAAGCCAGATTGTCACATTGGCCGCTCTTCTCTCTGAAACGGTTGTACTTATCGTCTGCAATGCTATGTCGCGAGCTGCGATATGCGGAGACACGAAAAGCACCATAGTAGAGCACAGATAAAGCTTCTAAGTTGATGTAATAGCCAGTAAGAAGTAGTACAATTCAAGTTTTAGGTATCGATTATTGACTTTTTAGCTGGCTTTGGTGCCTTGGACATGAGCTATTACCTTAAGATTCTGCATGAAAGGAGGACTAGCAGCCGAGTTGCACGGGAGAATGTGAAAAGTGTTCATATGTAGTAAAAACCTGAGAAATCCGTTCGTTTTCGTCATTTGTTATCAAATCGACTTAAAGCCAGATCGTCACATTGGCCGCTCTCCTCTCTGAAACGGTTGTACTTATCGTCTGCAAAGCTATGCCGCGTGCTGCGGTATGCGGAGACACTAAAAGCACCATAGTGGAACACAGATGAAGCTTCTAAGTTGATGTAATAGCCAGTAAGAAGTAGTACAATTCAAGTTTTAGGTATCGATTATTGACTTTTTAGCTGGCTTTGGTGCCTTGGACATGAGCTAGGACCTTAAGATTCTGCATGAAAGGAGGACTAGCAGCCGCGTTGCACGGGAGAATGTGAAAAGTGTTCAAATGTAGTAAAAACCAAAGTGAGAAATCCGTCCGTTTTCGTCATTTTTTATCGAATCGACTTAAAGCCAGATCGTCACATTGGCCGCTCTTCTCTCTGAAACGGTTGTACTTATCGTCTGCAAAGCTATGACGCGAGCTGCGGTATGCGGAGACCCTAAAAGCACCATAGCAGAACACATATGAAGCTTCTAAGATGATGTAATAGCCAGTAAGAAGTAGTACAATTCAAGTTTTAGGTACCGATTATTTACTTTTTAGCTGGCTTTGGTGCCTTGGAGATGAGCTAGGGCCTTAAGATTCTGCATTAAAGGAGGACTAGCAGCCGAGTTGCACGGGAGAATGTGAAAAGTGTTCATATGTAGTAAAAACCTGAGAAATCCGTCCGTTATCGTCATTTGTTATCGAATCGACTTAAAGCCAGATCGTCACATTGGCCGCTCTTCTCTCTGAAACGGTTGTACTTATCGTCTGCAAAGCTATGTCGCGTGATGCGGTATGCGGAGACACTAAAAGCACCATAGTCGAACATAGATGAAGCTTCTAAGTTGATGTAATAGCCAGTAAGAAGTAGTACAATTCAAGTTTTAGGTATCGATTATTGACTTTTTAGCTGGCTTTGGTGCCTTGGACATGAGCTAGGACCTTAAGATTCTGCATGAAAGGAGGACTAGCAGCCGAGTTGCACGGGAGAATGTGAAAAGTGTTCATATGTAGTAAAAACCTGAGAAATCCGTCCGTTTTCGTCATTTGTTATCGAATCGACTTAAAGCCAGATCGTCACATTGGCCGCTCTTCTCTCTGAAACGGTTGTACTTATCGTCTGCAAAGCTATGTCGCGTGCTGCGGTATGCGGAGACTCTAAAAGCACCATAGTAGAACACAGATGAAGCTTCTAAGTTGATGTAATAGCCAGTAAGTAGTAGTACAATTCAAGTTTTAGGTATCGATTATTGACTTTTTAGCTAGCTTTGGTGACTTGGACATGAGCTAGGACCTTAAGATTCTGCATGAAAGGAGGACTAGCAGCCGAGTTGCACGGGAGAATGTGAAAAGTGTTCATATGTAGTAAAAACCTGAGAAATCCGTCCGTTTTCGTCATTTGTTATCGAATCGACTTAAAGCCAGATCGTCACATTGGCCGCTCTTCTCTCTGAAACGGTTGTACTTATCGTCTGCAAAGCTATGTCGTATGCTGCGGTAGGCAGAGACACTAAAACCACCACAGTAGAACACAGATGAAGCTTCTAATTTGATGTAATAGCCAGTAAGAAGTAGTACAATTCAAGTTTTAGGTATTGATTACTGACTTTTTAGCTGGCTTTGATGCCTTGGACATGAGCTAGGACCTTAAGATTCTGCATAGAAGGAGGACTAGCAGCCGAGTTGCACGGGAGAATGTGAAAAGTGTTCATATGTAGTAAAAACCTGAGAAATCCGTCCGTCTTCGTCATTTGTTATCGAATCGACTTAAAGCCAGATCGTCACATTGGCCGCTCTTCTCTCTGAAACGGTTGTACTTGTCGTCTGCAATGCTATATCGCGTGCTGCGGTATGCGGAGACTCTAAAAGCACCATAGTAGAACACAGATAAAGCATCTAAGTTGATGTAATAGCAAGTAGGTAGCAGTACAATTCAAGTTTTAGGTATCGATTATTGACTTTTTAGCTGGCTTTGGTGCCTTGGACATGAGATAGGACCTTAAGAATCTGCATTAAACGAGGACTAGCAGCCGAGTTGCACGGGAGAATGTGAAAAGTGTTCAAATAGAGTAAAAACCTGAGAAATCCGTCCGTTTTAGTCATTTTTATCGAATCGACTTAAAGCCAAATCGTCACATTGGCCGCTCTTCTCTCTGAAACGGTTGTACTTATCGTCTGCAAAGCTATGTCGCGTGATGCGGTATGCGGAGACACTAAAAGCACCATAGTCGAACATAGATGAAGCTTCTAAGTTGATGTAATAGCCAGTAAGAAGTAGTACAATTCAAGTTTTAGGTATCGATTATTGACTTTTTAGCTGGCTTTGGTGCCTTGGACATGAGCTAGGACCTTAAGATTCTGCATGAAAGGAGGACTAGCAGCCGAGTTGCACGGGAGAATGTGAAAAGTGTTCATATGTAGTAAAAACCTGAGAAATCCGTCCGTTTTCGTCATTTGTTATCGAATCGACTTAAAGCCAGATCGTCACATTGGCCGCTCTTCTCTCTGAAACGGTTGTACTTATCGTCTGCAAAGCTATGTCGCGTGCTGCGGTATGCGGAGACTCTAAAAGCACCATAGTAGAACACAGATGTAGCTTCTAAGATGATGTAATAGCCAGTAAGAAATAGTACAATTCTAGTTTTATTAATCGGTTATTGACTTTTTTCCCTTGTTTAGCGCCTTGGACATGAGCTAGGAACTTAAGATTTTACATGCAGGAGGACTAGCAGCCGAGTTGCACGGGAGAATGTGTAAAGTGTTCATATGTAGTAAAAACCTGAGAAATCCGTTCGTTTTCGTCATTTGTTATCGAATCGACTTAAAGCCAGATCGTCACATTGGCCGCTCTTCTCTCTGAAACGGTTGTACTTATCGTCTGCAGAGTTATGTCGCGTGCTGCGGAATGCAGAGACACTAAAAGCACCATAGTAGAACACAGATGACACTTCCAAGTTGATGTAATAGCCAGTAAGAAGTAGTACAATTCAAGTTTTAGTTACTGATTATTGACTTTTTAGCTGGCTTTGGTGCCTTGGACATGAGCTAGGACCTTAAGATTCTGCATGAAAGGAGGACTAGCAGCCGAGTTGCCCAGGAGAATGTGAAAAGTGTTCATATGTAGTAAAAACCTGAGAAATCCGTCCGTTTTCGTTATGTGTTATCGAATCGACTTAAAGCCAGATCGTCACATTGGCCGCTCTTCCCTCCGAAACGGTTGTACTTATCGTCTGCAAAGCTATGTCGCATGCTGCGGTATGCGGAGACACTAAAAGCACCATAGTAGAAAACAGATGAAGCTTCTAAGTTGATGTAATAGCCAGTAAGGTGTAGTACAATTCAAGTTTTAGCTACTGATTATTTGCTTTTTAGCTGGCTTTGGAGCCTTGGACATGAGCTAGGACCTTAAGATTCTGCATGAAAGGAGGACTAGCAGCCGAGTTACACAGGAGAATGTGAAAAATGTTTATATGTAGTAAAAACCTGAGAAATCCGTCCGTTTTCGTCATTTGTTATCGAATCGACATAAAGCCAGATCGTCACATTGGCCGCTCTTCTCTCTGAAACGGTTGTACTTATCGTCTGCAAGGCTATGTCGCGTGCTGCGGCATGCGGGGACACTAAAATCACCATAGTGGAACACATATGAAGCTTCTAAGATGATGTAATAGCCAGTAAGAAGTAGTACAATTCAAGTTTTAGGTACCGATTATTTACTTTTTAGCTGGCTTTGGTGCCTTGGAGATGAGCTAGGGCCTTAAGATTCTGCATTAAAGGAGGACTAGCAGCCGAGTTGCACGGGAGAATGTGAAAAGTGTTCATATGTAGTAAAAACCTGAGAAATCCGTCCGTTATCGTCATTTGTTATCGAATCGACTTAAAGCCTGATCGTCACATTGGCCGCTCTTCTCTCTGAAACGGTTGTACTTATCGTCTGCAAAGCTATGTCGCGTGCTGCGGTATGCGGAGACTCTAAAAGCACCATAGTAGAACACAGATGAAGCTTCTAAGTTGATGTAATAGCCAGTAAGTAGTAGTACAATTCAAGTTTTAGGTATCGATTATTGACTTTTTAGCTAGCTTTGGTGACTTGGACATGAGCTAGGACCTTAAGATTCTGCATGAAAGGAGGACTAGCAGCCGAGTTGCACGGGAGAATGTGAAAAGTGTTCATATGTAGTAAAAACCTGAGAAATCCGTCCGTTTTCGTCATTTGTTATCGAATCGACTTAAAGCCAGATCGTCACATTGGCCGCTCTTCTCTCTGAAACGGTTGTACTTATCGTCTGCAAAGCTATGTCGTATGCTGCGGTAGGCAGAGACACTAAAACCACCACAGTAGAACACAGATGAAGCTTCTAATTTGATGTAATAGCCAGTAAGAAGTAGTACAATTCAAGTTTTAGGTATTGATTACTGACTTTTTAGCTGGCTTTGATGCCTTGGACATGAGCTAGGACCTTAAGATTCTGCATAGAAGGAGGACTAGCAGCCGAGTTGCACGGGAGAATGTGAAAAGTGTTCATATGTAGTAAAAACCTGAGAAATCCGTCCGTCTTCGTCATTTGTTATCGAATCGACTTAAAGCCAGATCGTCACATTGGCCGCTCTTCTCTCTGAAACGGTTGTACTTATCGTCTGCAAAGCTATGTCGCGTGCTGCGGTATGCGGAGACTCTAAAAGCACCATAGTAGAACACAGATGTAGCTTCTAAGATGATGTAATAGCCAGTAAGAAATAGTACAATTCTAGTTTTATTAATCGGTTATTGACTTTTTTCCCTTGTTTAGCGCCTTGGACATGAGCTAGGAACTTAAGATTTTACATGCAGGAGGACTAGCAGCCGAGTTGCACGGGAGAATGTGTAAAGTGTTCATATGTAGTAAAAACCTGAGAAATCCGTTCGTTTTCGTCATTTGTTATCGAATCGACTTAAAGCCGGATCGTTACATTGGCCGCTCTTCTCTCTGAAACGGTTGTACTTATCGTCTGCAGAGCTATGTCGCGTGCTGCGGAATGCAGAGACACTAAAAGCACCATAGTAGAACACAGATGACACTTCCAAGTTGATGTAATAGCCAGTAAGAAGTAGTACAATTCAAGTTTTAGTTACTGATTATTGACTTTTTAGCTGGCTTTGGTGCCTTGGACATGAGCTAGGACCTTAAGATTCTGCATGAAAGGAGGACTAGCAGCCGAGTTGCACAGGAGAATGTGAAAAGTGTTCATATGTAGTAAAAACCTGAGAAATCCGTCCGTTATCGTCATTTGTTATCGAATCGACTTAAAGCCAGATCGTCACATTGGCCGCTCTTCTCTCTGAAACGGTTGTACTTATCGTCTGCAAAGCTATGTCGCGTGATGCGGTATGCGGAGACACTAAAAGCACCATAGTCGAACATAGATGAAGCTTCTAAGTTGATGTAATAGCCAGTAAGAAGTAGTACAATTCAAGTTTTAGGTATCGATTATTGACTTTTTAGCTGGCTTTG
Source organism: Schistocerca gregaria (assembly GCF_023897955.1). Lineage (NCBI taxonomy): Eukaryota > Metazoa > Arthropoda > Insecta > Orthoptera > Acrididae > Schistocerca > Schistocerca gregaria. The sequence goes on along the minus strand of NW_026061824.1, from coordinate 16,459,308 downwards.
GTGCCTTGGACATGAGCTAGGACCTTAAGATTCTGCATGAAAGGAGGACTAGCAGCCGAGTTGCACGGGAGAATGTGAAAAGTGTTCATATGTAGTAAAAACCTGAGAAATCCGTCCGTTTTCGTCATTTGTTATCGAATCGACTTAAAGCCAGATCGTCACATTGGCCGCTCTTCTCTCTGAAACGGTTGTACTTATCGTCTGCAAAGCTATGTCGCGTGCTGCGGTATGCGGAGACTCTAAAAGCACCATAGTAGAACACAGATGAAGCTTCTAAGTTGATGTAATAGCCAGTAAGTAGTAGTACAATTCAAGTTTTAGGTATCGATTATTGACTTTTTAGCTAGCTTTGGTGACTTGGACATGAGCTAGGACCTTAAGATTCTGCATGAAAGGAGGACTAGCAGCCGAGTTGCACGGGAGAATGTGAAAAGTGTTCATATGTAGTAAAAACCTGAGAAATCCGTCCGTTTTCGTCATTTGTTATCGAATCGACTTAAAGCCAGATCGTCACATTGGCCGCTCTTCTCTCTGAAACGGTTGTACTTATCGTCTGCAAAGCTATGTCGTATGCTGCGGTAGGCAGAGACACTAAAACCACCACAGTAGAACACAGATGAAGCTTCTAATTTGATGTAATAGCCAGTAAGAAGTAGTACAATTCAAGTTTTAGGTATTGATTACTGACTTTTTAGCTGGCTTTGATGCCTTGGACATGAGCTAGGACCTTAAGATTCTGCATAGAAGGAGGACTAGCAGCCGAGTTGCACGGGAGAATGTGAAAAGTGTTCATATGTAGTAAAAACCTGAGAAATCCGTCCGTCTTCGTCATTTGTTATCGAATCGACTTAAAGCCAGATCGTCACATTGGCCGCTCTTCTCTCTGAAACGGTTGTACTTGTCGTCTGCAATGCTATATCGCGTGCTGCGGTATGCGGAGACTCTAAAAGCACCATAGTAGAACACAGATAAAGCATCTAAGTTGATGTAATAGCAAGTAGGTAGCAGTACAATTCAAGTTTTAGGTATCGATTATTGACTTTTTAGCTGGCTTTGGTGCCTTGGACATGAGATAGGACCTTAAGAATCTGCATTAAACGAGGACTAGCAGCCGAGTTGCACGGGAGAATGTGAAAAGTGTTCAAATAGAGTAAAAACCTGAGAAATCCGTCCGTTTTAGTCATTTTTATCGAATCGACTTAAAGCCAAATCGTCACATTGGCCGCTCTTCTCTCTGAAACGGTTGTACTTATCGTCTGCAAAGCTATGTCGCGTGATGCGGTATGCGGAGACACTAAAAGCACCATAGTCGAACATAGATGAAGCTTCTAAGTTGATGTAATAGCCAGTAAGAAGTAGTACAATTCAAGTTTTAGGTATCGATTATTGACTTTTTAGCTGGCTTTGGTGCCTTGGACATGAGCTAGGACCTTAAGATTCTGCATGAAAGGAGGACTAGCAGCCGAGTTGCACGGGAGAATGTGAAAAGTGTTCATATGTAGTAAAAACCTGAGAAATCCGTCCGTTTTCGTCATTTGTTATCGAATCGACTTAAAGCCAGATCGTCACATTGGCCGCTCTTCTCTCTGAAACGGTTGTACTTATCGTCTGCAAAGCTATGTCGCGTGCTGCGGTATGCGGAGACTCTAAAAGCACCATAGTAGAACACAGATGTAGCTTCTAAGATGATGTAATAGCCAGTAAGAAATAGTACAATTCTAGTTTTATTAATCGGTTATTGACTTTTTTCCCTTGTTTAGCGCCTTGGACATGAGCTAGGAACTTAAGATTTTACATGCAGGAGGACTAGCAGCCGAGTTGCACGGGAGAATGTGTAAAGTGTTCATATGTAGTAAAAACCTGAGAAATCCGTTCGTTTTCGTCATTTGTTATCGAATCGACTTAAAGCCAGATCGTCACATTGGCCGCTCTTCTCTCTGAAACGGTTGTACTTATCGTCTGCAGAGTTATGTCGCGTGCTGCGGAATGCAGAGACACTAAAAGCACCATAGTAGAACACAGATGACACTTCCAAGTTGATGTAATAGCCAGTAAGAAGTAGTACAATTCAAGTTTTAGTTACTGATTATTGACTTTTTAGCTGGCTTTGGTGCCTTGGACATGAGCTAGGACCTTAAGATTCTGCATGAAAGGAGGACTAGCAGCCGAGTTGCCCAGGAGAATGTGAAAAGTGTTCATATGTAGTAAAAACCTGAGAAATCCGTCCGTTTTCGTTATGTGTTATCGAATCGACTTAAAGCCAGATCGTCACATTGGCCGCTCTTCCCTCCGAAACGGTTGTACTTATCGTCTGCAAAGCTATGTCGCATGCTGCGGTATGCGGAGACACTAAAAGCACCATAGTAGAAAACAGATGAAGCTTCTAAGTTGATGTAATAGCCAGTAAGGTGTAGTACAATTCAAGTTTTAGCTACTGATTATTTGCTTTTTAGCTGGCTTTGGAGCCTTGGACATGAGCTAGGACCTTAAGATTCTGCATGAAAGGAGGACTAGCAGCCGAGTTACACAGGAGAATGTGAAAAATGTTTATATGTAGTAAAAACCTGAGAAATCCGTCCGTTTTCGTCATTTGTTATCGAATCGACATAAAGCCAGATCGTCACATTGGCCGCTCTTCTCTCTGAAACGGTTGTACTTATCGTCTGCAAGGCTATGTCGCGTGCTGCGGCATGCGGGGACACTAAAATCACCATAGTGGAACACATATGAAGCTTCTAAGATGATGTAATAGCCAGTAAGAAGTAGTACAATTCAAGTTTTAGGTACCGATTATTTACTTTTTAGCTGGCTTTGGTGCCTTGGAGATGAGCTAGGGCCTTAAGATTCTGCATTAAAGGAGGACTAGCAGCCGAGTTGCACGGGAGAATGTGAAAAGTGTTCATATGTAGTAAAAACCTGAGAAATCCGTCCGTTATCGTCATTTGTTATCGAATCGACTTAAAGCCTGATCGTCACATTGGCCGCTCTTCTCTCTGAAACGGTTGTACTTATCGTCTGCAAAGCTATGTCGCGTGCTGCGGTATGCGGAGACTCTAAAAGCACCATAGTAGAACACAGATGAAGCTTCTAAGTTGATGTAATAGCCAGTAAGTAGTAGTACAATTCAAGTTTTAGGTATCGATTATTGACTTTTTAGCTAGCTTTGGTGACTTGGACATGAGCTAGGACCTTAAGATTCTGCATGAAAGGAGGACTAGCAGCCGAGTTGCACGGGAGAATGTGAAAAGTGTTCATATGTAGTAAAAACCTGAGAAATCCGTCCGTTTTCGTCATTTGTTATCGAATCGACTTAAAGCCAGATCGTCACATTGGCCGCTCTTCTCTCTGAAACGGTTGTACTTATCGTCTGCAAAGCTATGTCGTATGCTGCGGTAGGCAGAGACACTAAAACCACCACAGTAGAACACAGATGAAGCTTCTAATTTGATGTAATAGCCAGTAAGAAGTAGTACAATTCAAGTTTTAGGTATTGATTACTGACTTTTTAGCTGGCTTTGATGCCTTGGACATGAGCTAGGACCTTAAGATTCTGCATAGAAGGAGGACTAGCAGCCGAGTTGCACGGGAGAATGTGAAAAGTGTTCATATGTAGTAAAAACCTGAGAAATCCGTCCGTCTTCGTCATTTGTTATCGAATCGACTTAAAGCCAGATCGTCACATTGGCCGCTCTTCTCTCTGAAACGGTTGTACTTATCGTCTGCAAAGCTATGTCGCGTGCTGCGGTATGCGGAGACTCTAAAAGCACCATAGTAGAACACAGATGTAGCTTCTAAGATGATGTAATAGCCAGTAAGAAATAGTACAATTCTAGTTTTATTAATCGGTTATTGACTTTTTTCCCTTGTTTAGCGCCTTGGACATGAGCTAGGAACTTAAGATTTTACATGCAGGAGGACTAGCAGCCGAGTTGCACGGGAGAATGTGTAAAGTGTTCATATGTAGTAAAAACCTGAGAAATCCGTTCGTTTTCGTCATTTGTTATCGAATCGACTTAAAGCCGGATCGTTACATTGGCCGCTCTTCTCTCTGAAACGGTTGTACTTATCGTCTGCAGAGCTATGTCGCGTGCTGCGGAATGCAGAGACACTAAAAGCACCATAGTAGAACACAGATGACACTTCCAAGTTGATGTAATAGCCAGTAAGAAGTAGTACAATTCAAGTTTTAGTTACTGATTATTGACTTTTTAGCTGGCTTTGGTGCCTTGGACATGAGCTAGGACCTTAAGATTCTGCATGAAAGGAGGACTAGCAGCCGAGTTGCACAGGAGAATGTGAAAAGTGTTCATATGTAGTAAAAACCTGAGAAATCCGTCCGTTTTCGTTATGTGTTATCGAATCGACTTAAAGCCAGATCGTCACATTGGCCGCTCTTCCCTCCGAAACGGTTGTACTTATCGTCTGCAAAGCTATGTCGCATGCTGCGGTATGCGGAGACACTAAAAGCACCATAGTAGAAAACAGATGAAGCTTCTAAGTTGATGTAATAGCCAGTAAGGTGTAGTACAATTCAAGTTTTAGCTATTGATTATTTGCTTTTTAGCTGGCTTTGGAGCCTTGGACATGAGCTAGGACCTTAAGATTCTGCATGAAAGGAGGACTAGCAGCCGAGTTACACAGGAGAATGTGAAAAATGTTTATATGTAGTAAAAACCTGAGAAATCCGTCCGTTTTCGTCATTTGTTATCGAATCGACTTAAAGCCAGATCGTAACATTAGGCGCTCTTCTCTCTAAAACGGTTGTACTTATCGTCTGCAAAGCTGTGTCGCGTGCTGCGGTATGCGGAGACACTAAAACCACCACAGTAGAACACAGATGAAGCTTCTAATTTGATGTAATAGCCAGTAAGAAGTAGTACAATTCAAGTTTTAGGTATTGATTACTGACTTTTTAGCTGGCTTTGATGCCTTGGACATGAGCTAGGACCTTAAGATTCTGCATAGAAGGAGGACTAGCAGCCGAGTTGCACGGGAGAATGTGAAAAGTGTTCATATGTAGTAAAAACCTGAGAAATCCGTCCGTCTTCGTCATTTGTTATCGAATCGACTTAAAGCCAGATCGTCACATTGGCCGCTCTTCTCTCTGAAACGGTTGTACTTGTCGTCTGCAATGCTATATCGCGTGCTGCGGTATGCGGAGACTCTAAAAGCACCATAGTAGAACACAGATAAAGCATCTAAGTTGATGTAATAGCAAGTAGGTAGCAGTACAATTCAAGTTTTAGGTATCGATTATTGACTTTTTAGCTGGCTTTGGTGCCTTGGACATGAGATAGGACCTTAAGAATCTGCATTAAACGAGGACTAGCAGCCGAGTTGCACGGGAGAATGTGAAAAGTGTTCAAATAGAGTAAAAACCTGAGAAATCCGTCCGTTTTAGTCATTTTTATCGAATCGACTTAAAGCCAAATCGTCACATTGGCCGCTCTTCTCTCTGAAACGGTTGTACTTATCGTCTGCAAAGCTATGTCGCGTGATGCGGTATGCGGAGACACTAAAAGCACCATAGTCGAACATAGATGAAGCTTCTAAGTTGATGTAATAGCCAGTAAGAAGTAGTACAATTCAAGTTTTAGGTATCGATTATTGACTTTTTAGCTGGCTTTGGTGCCTTGGACATGAGCTAGGACCTTAAGATTCTGCATGAAAGGAGGACTAGCAGCCGAGTTGCACGGGAGAATGTGAAAAGTGTTCATATGTAGTAAAAACCTGAGAAATCCGTCCGTTTTCGTCATTTGTTATCGAATCGACTTAAAGCCAGATCGTCACATTGGCCGCTCTTCTCTCTGAAACGGTTGTACTTATCGTCTGCAAAGCTATGTCGCGTGCTGCGGTATGCGGAGACTCTAAAAGCACCATAGTAGAACACAGATGTAGCTTCTAAGATGATGTAATAGCCAGTAAGAAATAGTACAATTCTAGTTTTATTAATCGGTTATTGACTTTTTTCCCTTGTTTAGCGCCTTGGACATGAGCTAGGAACTTAAGATTTTACATGCAGGAGGACTAGCAGCCGAGTTGCACGGGAGAATGTGTAAAGTGTTCATATGTAGTAAAAACCTGAGAAATCCGTTCGTTTTCGTCATTTGTTATCGAATCGACTTAAAGCCAGATCGTCACATTGGCCGCTCTTCTCTCTGAAACGGTTGTACTTATCGTCTGCAGAGTTATGTCGCGTGCTGCGGAATGCAGAGACACTAAAAGCACCATAGTAGAACACAGATGACACTTCCAAGTTGATGTAATAGCCAGTAAGAAGTAGTACAATTCAAGTTTTAGTTACTGATTATTGACTTTTTAGCTGGCTTTGGTGCCTTGGACATGAGCTAGGACCTTAAGATTCTGCATGAAAGGAGGACTAGCAGCCGAGTTGCCCAGGAGAATGTGAAAAGTGTTCATATGTAGTAAAAACCTGAGAAATCCGTCCGTTTTCGTTATGTGTTATCGAATCGACTTAAAGCCAGATCGTCACATTGGCCGCTCTTCCCTCCGAAACGGTTGTACTTATCGTCTGCAAAGCTATGTCGCATGCTGCGGTATGCGGAGACACTAAAAGCACCATAGTAGAAAACAGATGAAGCTTCTAAGTTGATGTAATAGCCAGTAAGGTGTAGTACAATTCAAGTTTTAGCTACTGATTATTTGCTTTTTAGCTGGCTTTGGAGCCTTGGACATGAGCTAGGACCTTAAGATTCTGCATGAAAGGAGGACTAGCAGCCGAGTTACACAGGAGAATGTGAAAAATGTTTATATGTAGTAAAAACCTGAGAAATCCGTCCGTTTTCGTCATTTGTTATCGAATCGACATAAAGCCAGATCGTCACATTGGCCGCTCTTCTCTCTGAAACGGTTGTACTTATCGTCTGCAAGGCTATGTCGCGTGCTGCGGCATGCGGGGACACTAAAATCACCATAGTGGAACACATATGAAGCTTCTAAGATGATGTAATAGCCAGTAAGAAGTAGTACAATTCAAGTTTTAGGTACCGATTATTTACTTTTTAGCTGGCTTTGGTGCCTTGGAGATGAGCTAGGGCCTTAAGATTCTGCATTAAAGGAGGACTAGCAGCCGAGTTGCACGGGAGAATGTGAAAAGTGTTCATATGTAGTAAAAACCTGAGAAATCCGTCCGTTATCGTCATTTGTTATCGAATCGACTTAAAGCCTGATCGTCACATTGGCCGCTCTTCTCTCTGAAACGGTTGTACTTATCGTCTGCAAAGCTATGTCGCGTGCTGCGGTATGCGGAGACTCTAAAAGCACCATAGTAGAACACAGATGAAGCTTCTAAGTTGATGTAATAGCCAGTAAGTAGTAGTACAATTCAAGTTTTAGGTATCGATTATTGACTTTTTAGCTAGCTTTGGTGACTTGGACATGAGCTAGGACCTTAAGATTCTGCATGAAAGGAGGACTAGCAGCCGAGTTGCACGGGAGAATGTGAAAAGTGTTCATATGTAGTAAAAACCTGAGAAATCCGTCCGTTTTCGTCATTTGTTATCGAATCGACTTAAAGCCAGATCGTCACATTGGCCGCTCTTCTCTCTGAAACGGTTGTACTTATCGTCTGCAAAGCTATGTCGTATGCTGCGGTAGGCAGAGACACTAAAACCACCACAGTAGAACACAGATGAAGCTTCTAATTTGATGTAATAGCCAGTAAGAAGTAGTACAATTCAAGTTTTAGGTATTGATTACTGACTTTTTAGCTGGCTTTGATGCCTTGGACATGAGCTAGGACCTTAAGATTCTGCATAGAAGGAGGACTAGCAGCCGAGTTGCACGGGAGAATGTGAAAAGTGTTCATATGTAGTAAAAACCTGAGAAATCCGTCCGTCTTCGTCATTTGTTATCGAATCGACTTAAAGCCAGATCGTCACATTGGCCGCTCTTCTCTCTGAAACGGTTGTACTTATCGTCTGCAAAGCTATGTCGCGTGCTGCGGTATGCGGAGACTCTAAAAGCACCATAGTAGAACACAGATGTAGCTTCTAAGATGATGTAATAGCCAGTAAGAAATAGTACAATTCTAGTTTTATTAATCGGTTATTGACTTTTTTCCCTTGTTTAGCGCCTTGGACATGAGCTAGGAACTTAAGATTTTACATGCAGGAGGACTAGCAGCCGAGTTGCACGGGAGAATGTGTAAAGTGTTCATATGTAGTAAAAACCTGAGAAATCCGTTCGTTTTCGTCATTTGTTATCGAATCGACTTAAAGCCGGATCGTTACATTGGCCGCTCTTCTCTCTGAAACGGTTGTACTTATCGTCTGCAGAGCTATGTCGCGTGCTGCGGAATGCAGAGACACTAAAAGCACCATAGTAGAACACAGATGACACTTCCAAGTTGATGTAATAGCCAGTAAGAAGTAGTACAATTCAAGTTTTAGTTACTGATTATTGACTTTTTAGCTGGCTTTGGTGCCTTGGACATGAGCTAGGACCTTAAGATTCTGCATGAAAGGAGGACTAGCAGCCGAGTTGCACAGGAGAATGTGAAAAGTGTTCATATGTAGTAAAAACCTGAGAAATCCGTCCGTTTTCGTTATGTGTTATCGAATCGACTTAAAGCCAGATCGTCACATTGGCCGCTCTTCCCTCCGAAACGGTTGTACTTATCGTCTGCAAAGCTATGTCGCATGCTGCGGTATGCGGAGACACTAAAAGCACCATAGTAGAAAACAGATGAAGCTTCTAAGTTGATGTAATAGCCAGTAAGGTGTAGTACAATTCAAGTTTTAGCTATTGATTATTTGCTTTTTAGCTGGCTTTGGAGCCTTGGACATGAGCTAGGACCTTAAGATTCTGCATGAAAGGAGGACTAGCAGCCGAGTTACACAGGAGAATGTGAAAAATGTTTATATGTAGTAAAAACCTGAGAAATCCGTCCGTTTTCGTCATTTGTTATCGAATCGACATAAAGCCAGATCGTCACATTGGCCGCTCTTCTCTCTGAAACGGTTGTACTTATCGTCTGCAAGGCTATGTCGCGTGCTGCGGCATGCGGGGACACTAAAATCACCATAGTGGAACACATATGAAGCTTCTAAGATGATGTAATAGCCAGTAAGAAGTAGTACAATTCAAGTTTTAGGTACCGATTATTTACTTTTTAGCTGGCTTTGGTGCCTTGGAGATGAGCTAGGGCCTTAAGATTCTGCATTAAAGGAGGACTAGCAGCCGAGTTGCACGGGAGAATGTGAAAAGTGTTCATATGTAGTAAAAACCTGAGAAATCCGTCCGTTATCGTCATTTGTTATCGAATCGACTTAAAGCCAGATCGTCACATTGGCCGCTCTTCTCTCTGAAACGGTTGTACTTATCGTCTGCAAAGCTATGTCGCGTGATGCGGTATGCGGAGACACTAAAAGCACCATAGTCGAACATAGATGAAGCTTCTAAGTTGATGTAATAGCCAGTAAGAAGTAGTACAATTCAAGTTTTAGGTATCGATTATTGACTTTTTAGCTGGCTTTGGTGCCTTGGACATGAGCTAGGACCTTAAGATTCTGCATGAAAGGAGGACTAGCAGCCGAGTTGCACGGGAGAATGTGAAAAGTGTTCATATGTAGTAAAAACCTGAGAAATCCGTCCGTTTTCGTCATTTGTTATCGAATCGACTTAAAGCCAGAACGTCACATTGGCCGCTCTTCTCTCTGAAACGGTTGTACTTATCGTCTGCAAAGCTATGTCGCGTGCTGCGGTATGCGGCGACTCTAAAAGCACCATAGTAGAACACAGATGTAGCTTCTAAGATGATGTAATAGCCAGTAAGAAATAGTACAATTCTAGTTTTATTAATCGGTTATTGACTTTTTTCCCTTGTTTAGCGCCTTGGACATGAGCTAGGAACTTAAGATTTTACATGCAGGAGGACTAGCAGCCGAGTTGCACGGGAGAATGTGTAAAGTGTTCATATGTAGTAAAAACCTGAGAAATCCGTTCGTTTTCGTCATTTGTTATCGAATCGACTTAAAGCCAGATCGTCACATTGGCCGCTCTTCTCTCTGAAACGGTTGTACTTATCGTCTGCAGAGCTATGTCGCGTGCTGCGGAATGCAGAGACACTAAAAGCACCATAGTAGAACACAGATGACACTTCCAAGTTGATGTAATAGCCAGTAAGAAGTAGTACAATTCAAGTTTTAGTTACTGATTATTGACTTTTTAGCTGGCTTTGGTGCCTTGGACATGAGCTAGGACCTTAAGATTCTGCATGAAAGGAGGACTAGCAGCCGAGTTGCCCAGGAGAATGTGAAAAGTGTTCATATGTAGTAAAAACCTGAGAAATCCGTCCGTTTTCGTTATGTGTTATCGAATCGACTTAAAGCCAGATCGTCACATTGGCCGCTCTTCCCTCCGAAACGGTTGTACTTATCGTCTGCAAAGCTATGTCGCATGCTGCGGTATGCGGAGACACTAAAAGCACCATAGTAGAAAACAGATGAAGCTTCTAAGTTGATGTAACAGCCAGTAAGGTGTAGTACAATTCAAGTTTTAGCTATTGATTATTTGCTTTTTAGCTGGCTTTGGAGCCTTGGACATGAGCTAGGACCTTAAGATTCTGCATGAAAGGAGGACTAGCAGCCGAGTTACACAGGAGAATGTGAAAAATGTTTATATGTAGTAAAAACCTGAGAAATCCGTCCGTTTTCGTCATTTGTTATCGAATCGACATAAAGCCAGATCGTCACATTGGCCGCTCTTCTCTCTGAAACGGTTGTACTTATCGTCTGCAAGGCTATGTCGCGTGCTGCGGCATGTGGGGACACTAAAATCACCATAGTGGAACACAGATGAAGCTTCTAAGTTGATGTAATAGCCAGTAAGAAGTAGTATAATTCAAGTTTTAGGTATCGATTATTGACTTTTTAGCTGGCTTTGATGCCTTGGACATGAGCTAGGACCTTAAGATTCTCCATGAAAGGAGGACTAGCAGCCGAGTTGCACGGGAGAATTTGAAAAGTTTTCATATGTGGTAAAATCCTGAGAAATCCGTCCGTTTTCGTCATTTGTTATCGAATCGACTTAAAGCCAGATCGTCACATTGGCCGCTCTTCTCTCTGAAACGGTTGTACTTATCGTCTGCAAAGCTATGTCGCGTGCTGCGGTATGCGGAGACTCTAAAAGCACCATAGTAGAACACAGATGAAGCTTCTAAGTTGATGTAATAGCCAGTAAGTAGTAGTACAATTCAAGTTTAAGGTATCGATTATTGACTTTTTAGCTAGCTTTGGTGACTTGGACATGAGCTAGGACCTTAAGATTCTGCATGAAAGGAGGACTAGCAGCCGAGTTGCACGGGAGAATGTGAAAAGTGTTCATATGTAGTAAAAACCTGAGAAATCCGTCCGTTTTCGTCATTTGTTATCGAATCGACTTAAAGCCAGATCGTCACATTGGCCGCTCTTCTCTCTGAAACGGTTGTACTTATCGTCTGCAAAGCTATGTCGTATGCTGCGGTAGGCAGAGACACTAAAACCACCACAGTAGAACACAGATGAAGCTTCTAATTTGATGTAATAGCCAGTAAGAAGTAGTACAATTCAAGTTTTAGGTATTGATTACTGACTTTTTAGCTGGCTTTGATGCCTTGGACATGAGCTAGGACCTTAAGATTCTGCATAGAAGGAGGACTAGCAGCCGAGTTGCACGGGAGAATGTGAAAAGTGTTCATATGTAGTAAAAACCTGAGAAATCCGTCCGTCTTCGTCATTTGTTATCGAATCGACTTAAAGCCAGATCGTCACATTGGCCGCTCTTCTCTCTGAAACGGTTGTACTTGTCGTCTGCAAAGCTATGTCGCGTGCTGCGGTATGCGGAGACTCTAAAAGCACCATAGTAGAACACAGATAAAGCATCTAAGTTGATGTAATAGCCAGTAAGAAGTAGTACAATTCAAGTTTTAGGTATCGATTATTGACTTTTTAGCTGGCTTTGGTGCCTTGGACATGAGCTAGGACCTTAAGATTCTCCATGAAAGGAGGACTAGCAGCCGAGTTGCACGGGAGAATTTGAAAAGTTTTCATATGTGGTAAAATCCTGAGAAATCCGTCCGTTTTCGTCATTTGTTATCGAATCGACTTAAAGCCAGATTGTCACATTGGCCGCTCTTCTCTCTGAAACGGTTGTACTTATCGTCTGCAATGCTATGTCGCGTGCTGCGCTATGCGGAGACACTAAAAGCACCATAGCAGAACACAGATGAAGCTTCTAAGTTGATGTAATAGCCAGTAAGAAGTAGTACAATTCAAGTTTTAGGTATCGATTATTGACTTTTTAGCTGGCTTTGGTGCCTTGGACATGAGCTAGGACCTTGAAATTCTGCATGAAAGGAGGACTAGCAGCCGAGTTGCACGGGAGAATGTGAAAAGTGTTCAAATAGAGTAAAAACCTGAGAAATCCGTCCGTTTTCGTCATTTTTATCGAATCGACTTAAAGCCAAATCGTCACATGGGCCGCTCTGCTCTCTGAAACGGTTGTACTTATCGTCTGCAAAGCTATGTCGCGTACTGCGGTATTCGGAGACACTAAAAGCACCATAGTAGAACACAGATGAAGCTTCTAAGTTGATGTAATAGCCAGTAAGAAGTAGTACAATTCAAGTTTTAGTTATCTATTATTGACTTTTTAGCTGGCTTTGATGCCTTGGACATGAGCTAGGACCTTAATATTCTGCATGAAAGGAGGACTAGCAGCCAAGTTGCACGGGAGAATGTGAAAAGTGTTCATATGTAGTAAAAACCTGAGAAATCCGTCCGTTTTCGTCATTTGTTATCGAATCGACTTAAAGCCAGATCGTCACATTGGCCGCTCTTCCCTCCGAAACGGTTGAACTTATCGTCTGCAAAGCTATGTCGCATGCTGCGGTATGCGGAGACACTAAAAGCACCATAGTAGAACACCGATGAAGCTTCTAAGTTGATGTAATAGCCAGTAAGATGTAGTACAATTTAAGTTTTAGCTTCAGATTATTGACTTTTTAGCTGGCTTTGGTGCCTTGGACATGAGCTAGGACCTTAAGATTCTGCATGAAAGGAGGACTAGCAGCCGAGTTGCCCAGGAGAATGTGAAAAGTGTTCATATGTAGTAAAAACCTGAGAAATCCGTCCGTTTTCGTTATGTGTTATCGAATCGACTTAAAGCCAGATCGTCACATTGGCCGCTCTTCCCTCCGAAACGGTTGTACTTATCGTCTGCAAAGCTATGTCGCATGCTGCGGTATGCGGAGACACTAAAAGCACCATAGTAGAAAACAGATGAAGCTTCTAAGTTGATGTAATAGCCAGTAAGGTGTAGTAAAATTCAAGTTTTAGCTACTGATTATTTGCTTTTTAGCTGGCTTTGGAGCCTTGGACATGAGCTAGGACCTTAAGATTCTGCATGAAAGGAGGACTAGCAGCCGAGTTACACAGGAGAATGTGAAAAATGTTTATATGTAGTAAAAACCTGAGAAATCCGTCCGTTTTCGTCATTTGTTATCGAATCGACATAAAGCCAGATCGTCACATTGGCCGCTCTTCTCTCTGAAACGGTTGTACTTATCGTCTGCAAGGCTATGTCGCGTGCTGCGGCATGCGGGGACACTAAAATCACCATAGTGGAACACAGATGAAGCTTCTAAGTTGATGTAATAGCCAGTAAGAAGTAGTATAATTCAAGTTTTAGGTATCGATTATTGACTTTTTAGCTGGCTTTGATGCCTTGGACATGAGCTAGGACCTTAAGATTCTCCATGAAAGGAGGACTAGCAGCCGAGTTGCACGGGAGAATTTGAAAAGTTTTCATATGTGGTAAAATCCTGAGAAATCCGTCCGTTTTCGTCATTTGTTATCGAATCGACTTAAAGCCAGATTGTCACATTGGCCGCTCTTCTCTCTGAAACGGTTGTACTTATCGTCTGCAATGCTATGTCGCGTGCTGCGCTATGCGGAGACACTAAAAGCACCATAGCAGAACACAGATGAAGCTTCTAAGTTGATGTAATAGCCAGTAAGAAGTAGTACAATTCAAGTTTTAGGTATCGATTATTGACTTTTTAGCTGGCTTTGGTGCCTTGGACATGAGCTAGGACCTTAAGAATCTGCATTAAAGGAGGACTAGCAGCCGAGTTGCACGGGAGAATGTGAAAAGTGTTCAAATAGAGTAAAAACCTTAGAAATCCGTCCGTTTTAGTCATTTTTATCGAATCGACTTAAAGCCAAATCGTCACATTGGCCGCTCTGCTCTCTGAAACGGTTGTACTTATCGTCTGCAAAGCAATGTCGCGTACGGCGGTATTCGGAGACACTAAAAGCCCCATAGTAGAACACAGATGTAGCTTCTAAGATGATGTAATAGCCAGTAAGAAATAGTACAATTCTAGTTTTATTAATCGGTTATTGACTTTTTACCCTTGTTTGGTGCCTTGGACATGAGCTAGGAACTTAAGATTTTACATGCAGGAGGACTAGCAGCCGAGTTGCACGGGAGAATGTGTAAAGTGTTCATATGTAGTAAAAACCTGAGAAATCCGTTCGTTTTCTTCTTTGTTATCGAATCGACTTAAAGCCAGATCGTCACATTGGCTGCTCTTCTCTCTGAAACGGTTGTACTTATCGTCTGCAGAGCTATGTCGCGTGCTGCGGTATGCAGAGACACTAAAAGCACCATAGTAGAACACAGATGACACTTCCAAGTTGATGTAATAGCCAGTAAGAAGTAGTACAATTCAAGTTTTAGTTACTGATTATTGACTTTTTAGCTGGCTTTGGTGCCTTGGACATGAGCTAGGACCTTAAGATTCTGCATGAAAGGAGGATTAGCAGCCGAGTTGCACGGGAGAATGTGAAAAGTGTTCATATGTAGTAAAAACCTGAGAAATCCGTCCGTTTTCGTCATGTGTTATCGAATCGACTTAAAGCCAGATCGTCACATTGGCCGCTCTTCCCTCCGAAACGGTTGTACTTATCGTCTGCAAAGCTATGTCGCATGCTGCGGTATGTGGAGACACTAAAAGCACCATAGTAGAACACAGATGAAGCTTCTAAGTTGATGTAATAGCCAGTAAGATGTAGTACAATTCAAGTTTTAGGTATCGATTATTGACTTTTTAGCTGGCTTTGGTGCCTTGGACATGAGCTAGGACCTTAAGATTCTGCATGAAAGGAGGACTAGCAGCCGAGTTGCACGGGAGAATGTGAAAAGTGTTCAAATAGAGTAAAAACCTGAGAAATCCGTCCGTTTTCGTCATTTTTATCGAATCGACTTAAAGCCAAATCGTCACATTGGCCGCTCTGCTCTCTGAAACGGTTGTACTTATCGTCTGCAAAGCTATGTTGCGTACTGCGGTATTCGGAGACACTAAAAGACCCATAGTAGAACACAGATGTAGCTTCTAAGATGATGTAATAGCGAGTAAGAAATAGTACCATTCAAGTTTTAGGAATCGGTTATTGACTTTTTACCCTAGTTTGGTGCCTTGGACATGAGCTAGGAACTTAAGAATTTACATGCAGGAGGACTAGCAGACGAGTTGCACGGGAAATTGTGTAAAGTGTTCATATGTAGTAAAAACCTGAGAAATCCGTTCGTTTTCGTCATTTGTTATCGAATCGACTTAAAGCCAGATCGTCATATTGGCCGCTCTTCTCTCTGAAACGGTTGTACTTATTGTCTGCAAAGCTATGTCGCGTGCTGCGGCATGCGGGGACACTAAAATCACCATAGTGGAACACAGATGAAGCTTCTAAGTTGATGTAATAGCCAGTAAGAAGTAGTACAATTCAAGTTTTAGTTATCGATTATTGATTTTTTAGCTGGCTTTGATGCCTTGGACATGAGCTAGGACCTTAATATTCTGCATGAAAGGAAGACTAGCAGCCAAGTTGCACGGGAGAATTTGAAAAGTGTTCATATGTAGTAAAAACCTGAGAAATCCGTCCGTTTTCGTCATTTGTTATCGAATCGACTTAAAGCCAGATTCTCACATTGGCCGCTCTTCTCTCAGAAACTGTTGTACTTATCGTCTGCAATGCTATGTCGCGTGCTGCGCTATGCGGAGACACTAAATGCACCATAGTGGAACACAGATGAAGCTTCTAAGTTGATGTAATAGCCAGTAAGAAGTAGTACAATTCAAGTTTTAGGTATCGATTATTGACTTTTTAGCTGGCTTTGACGCCTTGGACATCAGCTAGGACCTTAAGATTCTGCATGAAAGGAGGACTAGCATCCGAGTTGCACGGGAGAATTTGAAAAGTGTTCATATGTAATAAAAACCTGAGAAATCCGTCCGTTTACGTCATTTGTTATCGAATCGTCTTAAAGCCTGATTGTCACATTGGCCGCTCTTCTCTCTGAAACGGTCGTACTTATCGTGTGCAAAGCTGTGTCGCGTGCTGCGGTATGCGGAGAAACTAAAAGCACCATAGCAGAACACAGATGAAGCTTCTAAGTTGATGTAATAGCCAGTAAGATGTAGTACAATTCAAGTTTTAGCTACTGATTATTGACTGTTTAGCTCGCTTCGGAGCCTTGGACATGGGCTAGGACCTTAAGATTCTGCATGAAAGGAGGACTAGCAGCCGAGTTGCACATTAGAATGTGAAAAGTGTTCATATGTAGTAAAAACCTGAGAAATCCGTCCGTTTTCGTCATTTGTTATCGAATCGACTTAAAGCCAGATCGTCACATTGGCCGCTCTTCCCTCCGAAACGGTTGTACTTATCGTCTGCAAAGCTATGTCGCATGCTGCGGTATGCGGGGACACTAAAATCACCATACTAGAACACAGATGAAGCTTCTAAGTTGATGTAATAGCCAGTAAGAAGTAGTACAATTCAAGTTTTAGGTATCGATTTTTGACTTCTTAGTTGGCTTTCGTGCCTTGGACATGAGCTATTACCTTAAGATTCTGCATGAAAGGAGGACTAGCAGCCGAGTTGCACGGGAGAATGTGAAAAGTGTTCAAATAGAGTAAAAACCTGAGAAATCCGTCCGTTTTCGTCATTTTTATCGAATCGACTTAAAGCCAAATCGTCACATTGGCCGCTCTGCTCTCTGAAACGGTTGTACTTATCGTCTGCAAAGCTATGTTGCGTACTGCGGTATTCGGAGACACTAAAAGACCCATAGTAGAACACAGATGTAGCTTCTAAGATGATGTAATAGCGAGTAAGAAATAGTACCATTCAAGTTTTAGGAATCGGTTATTGACTTTTTACCCTAGTTTGGTGCCTTGGACATGAGCTAGGAACTTAAGAATTTACATGCAGGAGGACTAGCAGACGAGTTGCACGGGAAATTGTGTAAAGTGTTCATATGTAGTAAAAACCTGAGAAATCCGTTCGTTTTCGTCATTTGTTATCGAATCGACTTAAAGCCAGATCGTCATATTGGCCGCTCTTCTCTCTGAAACGGTTGTACTTATTGTCTGCAAAGCTATGTCGCGTGCTGCGGCATGCGGGGACACTAAAATCACCATAGTGGAACACAGATGAAGCTTCTAAGTTGATGTAATAGCCAGTAAGAAGTAGTACAATTCAAGTTTTAGTTATCGATTATTGATTTTTTAGCTGGCTTTGATGCCTTGGACATGAGCTAGGACCTTAATATTCTGCATGAAAGGAAGACTAGCAGCCAAGTTGCACGGGAGAATTTGAAAAGTGTTCATATGTAGTAAAAACCTGAGAAATCCGTCCGTTTTCGTCATTTGTTATCGAATCGACTTAAAGCCAGATTCTCACATTGGCCGCTCTTCTCTCAGAAACTGTTGTACTTATCGTCTGCAATGCTATGTCGCGTGCTGCGCTATGCGGAGACACTAAATGCACCATAGTGGAACACAGATGAAGCTTCTAAGTTGATGTAATAGCCAGTAAGAAGTAGTACAATTCAAGTTTTAGGTATCGATTATTGACTTTTTAGCTGGCTTTGACGCCTTGGACATCAGCTAGGACCTTAAGATTCTGCATGAAAGGAGGACTAGCATCCGAGTTGCACGGGAGAATTTGAAAAGTGTTCATATGTAATAAAAACCTGAGAAATCCGTCCGTTTACGTCATTTGTTATCGAATCGTCTTAAAGCCTGATTGTCACATTGGCCGCTCTTCTCTCTGAAACGGTCGTACTTATCGTGTGCAAAGCTGTGTCGCGTGCTGCGGTATGCGGAGAAACTAAAAGCACCATAGCAGAACACAGATGAAGCTTCTAAGTTGATGTAATAGCCAGTAAGATGTAGTACAATTCAAGTTTTAGCTACTGATTATTGACTGTTTAGCTCGCTTCGGAGCCTTGGACATGGGCTAGGACCTTAAGATTCTGCATGAAAGGAGGACTAGCAGCCGAGTTGCACATTAGAATGTGAAAAGTGTTCATATGTAGTAAAAACCTGAGAAATCCGTCCGTTTTCGTCATTTGTTATCGAATCGACTTAAAGCCAGATCGTCACATTGGCCGCTCTTCCCTCCGAAACGGTTGTACTTATCGTCTGCAAAGCTATGTCGCATGCTGCGGTATGCGGGGACACTAAAATCACCATACTAGAACACAGATGAAGCTTCTAAGTTGATGTAATAGCCAGTAAGAAGTAGTACAATTCAAGTTTTAGGTATCGATTTTTGACTTCTTAGTTGGCTTTCGTGCCTTGGACATGAGCTATTACCTTAAGATTCTGCATGAAAGGAGGACTAGCAGCCGAGTTGCACGGGAGAATGTGAAAAGTGTTCATATGTAGTAAAAACCTGAGAAATCCGTCCGTTTTCGTCATTTGTTATCGAATCGACTTAAAGCCAGATCGTCACATTGGCCGCTCTTCCTCCAAAACGGTTGTACTTATCGTCTGCAAAGCTATGTCGCATGCTGCGGTATGCGGAGACACTAAAACACCATAGTAGAACACCGATGAAGCTTCTAAGTTGATGTAATAGCCAGTAAGAAGTAGTACAATTCAAGTTTTAGCTTCTGATTATTGACTTTTTAGCTGGCTTTGGTGCCTTGGACATGAGCTAGGACCTTAAGAATCTGCATTAAAGGAGGACTAGCAGCCGAGTTGCACGGGAGAATGTGAAAAGTGTTCAAATAGAGTAAAAACCTGAGAAATCCGTCCGTTTTAGTCATTTTTATCGAATCGACTTAAAGCCAGATCGTCACATTGGCCGCTCTGCTCTCTGAAACGGTTGTACTTATCGTCTGCAAAGCAATGTCGCGTACGGCGGTATTCGGAGACACTAAAAGCCCCATAGTAGAACACAGATGTAGCTTCTAAGATGATGTAATAGCCAGTAAGAAATAGTACAATTCTAGTTTTATTAATCGGTTATTGACTTTTTACCCTTGTTTGGTGCCTTGGACATAAGCTAGGAACTTAAGATTTTACATGCAGGAGGACTAGGAGCCGAGTTGAACGGGAGAATGTGTAAAGTGTTCATATGTAGTAAAAACCTGAGAAAACCGTTCGTTTTCGTCTTTGTTATCGAATCGACATAAAGCCAGATCGTCACATTGGCTGCTCTTCTCTCTGAAACGGTTGTACTTATCGTCTGCAGAGCTATGTCGCGTGCTGCGGTATGCAGAGACACTAAAAGCACCATAGTAGAACACAGATGACACTTCCAAGTTGATGTAATAGCCAGTAAGAAGTAGTACAATTCAAGTTTTAGTTATTGATTATTGACTTTTTAGCTGGCTTTGGTGCCTTAGACATGAGCTAGGACCTTAAGATTCTGCATGAAAGGAGGACTAGCAGCCGAGTTGCCCGGGAGAATGTGAAAAGTGTTCATATGTAGTAAGAACCTGAGAAATCCGTCCGTTTTCGTCATTTTTATCGAATCGACTTAAAGCCAAATCGTCACATTGGCCGCTCTGCTCTCTGAAACGGTTGTACTTATCGTCTGCAAAGCTATGTCGCGTACTGCGGTATTCGGAGACACTAAAAGCACCATAGTAGAACACAGATGAAGCTTCTAAGTTGATGTAATAGCCAGTAAGAAGTAGTACAATTCAAGTTTTAGTTATCGATTATTGACTTTTTAGCTGGCTTTGGTGCCTTGGACATGAGCTAGGACCTTAAGATTCTGCATGAAAGGAGGACTAGCAGCCGAGTTGCACGGGAGAATGTGAAAAGTGTTCAAATAGAGTAAAAACCTGAGAAATCCGTCCGTTTTCGTCATTTTTATCGAATCGACTTAAAGCCAAATCGTCACATTGGCCGCTCTGCTCTCTGAAACGGTTGTACTTATCGTCTGCAAAGCTATGTCGCGTACTGCGGTATTCGGAGACACTAAAAGACCCATAGTAGAACACAGATGTAGCTTCTAAGATGATGTAATAGCGAGTAAGAAATAGTACCATTCAAGTTTTAGGAATCGGTTATTGACTTTTTACCCTAGTTTGGTGCCTTGGACATGAGGTAGGAACTTAAGAATTTACATGCAGGAGGACTAGCAGACGAGTTGCACGGGAAATTGTGTAAAGTGTTCATATGTAGTAAAAACCTGAGAAATCCGTTCGTTTTCGTCATTTGTTATCGAATCGACTTAAAGCCAGATCGTCATATTGGCCGCTCTTCTCTCTGAAACGGTTGTACTTATTGTCTGCAAAGCTATGTCGCGTGCTGCGGCATGCGGGGACACTAAAATCACCATAGTGGAACACAGATGAAGCTTCTAAGTTGATGTAATAGCCAGTAAGAAGTAGTACAATTCAAGTTTTAGTTATCGATTATTGATTTTTTAGCTGGCTTTGATGCCTTGGACATGAGCTAGGACCTTAATATTCTGCATGAAAGGAAGACTAGCAGCCAAGTTGCACGGGAGAATTTGAAAAGTGTTCATATGTAGTAAAAACCTGAGAAATCCGTCCGTTTTCGTCATTTGTTATCGAATCGACTTAAAGCCAGATTGTCACATTGGCCGCTCTTCTCTCAGAAACTGTTGTACTTATCGTCTGCAATGCTATGTCGCGTGCTGCGCTATGCGGAGACACTAAATGCACCATAGTGGAACACAGATGAAGCTTCTAAGTTGATGTAATAGCCAGTAAGAAGTAGTACAATTCAAGTTTTAGGTATCGATTATTGACTTTTTAGCTGGCTTTGACGCCTTGGACATCAGCTAGGACCTTAAGATTCTGCATGAAAGGAGGACTAGCATCCGAGTTGCACGGGAGAATTTGAAAAGTGTTCATATGTAATAAAAACCTGAGAAATCCGTCCGTTTACGTCATTTGTTATCGAATCGTCTTAAAGCCTGATTGTCACATTGGCCGCTCTTCTCTCTGAAACGGTCGTACTTATCGTGTGCAAAGCTGTGTCGCGTGCTGCGGTATGCGGAGAAACTAAAAGCACCATAGCAGAACACAGATGAAGCTTCTAAGTTGATGTAATAGCCAGTAAGATGTAGTACAATTCAAGTTTTAGCTACTGATTATTGACTGTTTAGCTGGCTTCGGAGCCTTGGACATGGGCTAGGACCTTAAGATTCTGCATGAAAGGAGGACTAGCAGCCGAGTTGCACATTAGAATGTGAAAAGTGTTCATATGTAGTAAAAACCTGAGAAATCCGTCCGTTTTCGTCATTTGTTATCGAATCGACTTAAAGCCAGATCGTCACATTGGCCGCTCTTCCCTCCGAAACGGTTGTACTTATCGTCTGCAAAGCTATGTCGCATGCTGCGGTATGCGGGGACACTAAAATCACCATACTAGAACACAGATGAAGCTTCTAAGTTGATGTAATAGCCAGTAAGAAGTAGTACAATTCAAGTTTTAGGTATCGATTTTTGACTTCTTAGTTGGCTTTGGTGCCTTGGACATGAGCTATTACCTTAAGATTCTGCATGAAAGGAGGACTAGCAGCCGAGTTGCACGGGAGAATGTGAAAAGTGTTCATATGTAGTAAAAACCTGAGAAATCCGTCCGTTTTCGTCATTTGTTATCGAATCGACTTAAAGCCAGATCGTCACATTGGCCGCTCTTCCCTCCGAAACGGTTGTACTTATCGTCTGCAAAGCTATGTCGCATGCTGCGGTATGCGGAGACACTAAAAGCACCATAGTAGAACATATATTAAGCTTCTAAGAAGATGTAATAGCCAGTAAGAAGTAGTACAATTCAAGTTTTAGGTATCGATTATTGACTTTTTAGCTGGCTTTGGTGCCTTGGAGATGAGCTTGGACCATAAGATTCTGCATGAAAGGAGGAGTAGCAGCCGAGTTGCACGGGAGAATGTGAAAAGTGTTCATATGTAGTACAAACTTGAGAAATCCGTCCGTTTTCGTCATTTGTTATCGAATCGACTTAAAGCCAGATCGTCACATTGGCCGCTCTTCTGTCTGAAACGGTTGTACTTATCGTCTGCAAAGCTATGTCGCGTGCTGCGGTATGCGGAGACTCTAATAGCACCATAGTAGAACACAGATAAAGCTTCTAAGTTGATGTAATAGCCAGTAAGTAAGTAGTACAATTCAAGTTTTAGGTATCGATTATTGACTTTTTAGATGGATTTGGTGCCTTGGACATGAGCTAGGACCTTAAGATTCTGCATGAAAGGAGGACTAGCAGCCGAGTTGCACGGGAGAATGTGAAAAGTGTTCATATGTAGTAAAAACCTGAGAAATCCGTCCGTTTTCGTCATTTGTTATCGAATCGACTTAAAGCCAGATCGTCACATTGGCCGCTCTTCCCTCCGAAACGGTTGTACTTATCGTCTGCAAAGCTATGTCGCATGCTGCGGTATGCGGAGACACTAAAAGCACCATAGTAGAACACCGATGAAGCTTCTAAGTTGATGTAATAGCCAGTAAGATGTAGTACAATTCAAGTTTTAGCTTCTGATTATTGACTATTTAGCTGGCTTTGGTGCCTTGGTCATGAGCTATTACCTTAAGATTCTGCATGAAAGGAGGACTAGCAGCCGAGTTGCACGGGAGAATGTGAAAAGCGTTCATATGGAGTAAAAACCTGAGAAATCCGTCCGTTTTCGTCATTTGTTATCGAATCGACTTAAAGCCAAATCGTCACATTGGCCGCTCTTCTCTCTGAAACGGTTGTACTTATCGTCTGTAAAGCTATGTCGCGTGCTGCGGTATGCGGGGACACTAAAATCACCATACTAGAACACAGATGAAGCTTCTAAGTTGATGTAATAGCCAGTAAGAAGTAGTACAATTCAAGTTTTAGGTATCGATTTTTGACTTCTTAGTTGGCTTTGGTGCCTTGGACATGAGCTATTACCTTAAGATTCTGCATGAAAGGAGGACTAGCAGCCGAGTTGCACGGGAGAATGTGAAAAGTGTTCATATGTAGTAAAAACCTGAGAAATCCGTCCGTTTTCGTCATTTGTTATCGAATCGACTTAAAGCCAGATCGTCACATTGGCCGCTCTTCCCTCCGAAACGGTTGTACTTATCGTCTGCAAAGCTATGTCGCATGCTGCGGTATGCGGAGACACTAAAAGCACCATAGTAGAACACCGATGAAGCTTCTAAGTTGATGTAATAGCCAGTAAGATGTAGTACAATTCAAGTTTTAGCTTCTGATTATTGACTTTTTAGCTGGCTTTGGTGCCTTGAACATGAGCTATTACCTTAAGATTCTGCATGAAAGGAGGACTAGCAGCCGAGTTGCACGGGAGAATGTGAAAAGTGTTCATATGTAGTAAAAACCTGAGAAATCCGTCCGTTTTCTTCATTTGTTATCGAATCGACTTAAAGCCAGATCGCCACATTGGCCGCTCTCCTCTCTGAAACGGTTGTACTTATCGTCTGCAAAGCTATGTCGCGTGCTGCGGTATGCGGAGACACTAAAAGCACCATATTGGAACACAGATGAAGCTTCTAAGTAGATGTAATAGCCAGTAAGAACTAGTACAATTCAAGTTTTAGGTATTGATTATTGACTTTTTAGCTGGCTTTGATGCCTTGGACATGAGCTAGGACCTTAAGATTTTACATGCAGGAGGACTAGCAGCCGAGTTGCACGGGAGAATGTGTAAAGTGTTCATATGTAGTAAAAACCTGAGAAATCCGTTCGTTTTCGTCATTTGTTATCGAATCGACTTAAAGCCTGATTGTCACATTGGCCGCTCTTCTCTCTGAAACGGTTGTACTTATCGTCTGCAAAGCTATGTCGCGTGCTGCGGTATGCGGAGACACTAAAAGCACCATAGTAGAACACAGATGAAGCTTCTAAGTTGATGTAATAGCCAGTAAGAAGTAGTACAATTCAAGTTTTAGCTACTGATTATTGACTTTTTAGCTGGCTTTGGTGCCTTGGACATGAGCTAGGACCTTAAGATTCTGCATGAAAGGAGGACTAGCAGCCGAGTTGCACGGGAGAATGTAAAAAGTGTTCATATGTAGTAAAAACCTGAGAAATCCGTCCGTTTTCGTCATTTGTTATCGACTCGACTTAAAGCCAGATCATCACATTGGCCGCTCTTCTCTCTGAAATGGTCCTAATTATCGTCTGCAAAGCTATGTCGCGTGCTGCGGTATGCGGAGACACTAAAAGCACCATAGTACAACACAGATGAAGCTTCTAAGTTGATGTAATAGCCAGTAAGAAGTAGTACACTTCAAGTTTAAGATATCGATTATTGACTTCTTAGATGGATTTGGTGCCTTGGACATGACCTAGGACCTTACGATTCTGCATGAAAGGAGGACTAGCAGCCGAGTTGCACGGGAGAATGTGAAAAGTGTTCATATGTAGTAAAAACCTGAGAAATCCGTCCATTTTCGTCATTTGTTATCGAATCGACTTAAGCCAGATCGTCACATTGGCCGCTCTTCTCTCTGAAACGGTTGTACTTATCGTCTGCAAAGCTATGTCGTATGCTGCGGTAGGCGGAGACACTAAAACCACCATAGTAGAACACTGATGAAGCTTCTAATTTGATGTAATAGCCAGTAAGAAGTAGTACAATTCAAGTTTTAGGTATTGATTATTGACTTTTTAGCTGGCTTTGATGCCTTGGACATGAGCTAGGACCTTAAGATTTTACATGCAGGAGGACTAGCAGCCGAGTTGCACGGGAGAATGTGTAAAGTGTTCATATGTAGTAAAAACCTGAGAAATCCGTTCGTTTTCGTCATTTGTTATCGAATCGACTTAAAGCCTGATTGTCACATTGGCCGCTCTTCTCTCTGAAACGGTTGTACTTATCGTCTGCAAAGCTATGTCGCGTGCTGCGGTATGCGGAGACACTAAAAGCACCATAGTAGAACACAGATGAAGCTTCTAAGTTGATGTAATAGCCAGTAAGAAGTAGTACAATTCAAGTTTTAGCTACTGATTATTGCCTTTTTAGCTGGCTTTGGAGGCTTGGACATGAGCTACTACCTTAAGACTCTGCATGAAAGGAGGACTAGCAGCCGAGTTACACAGGAGAATGTGAAAAGTGTTTATATGTAGTAAAAACCTGAGAAATCCGTCCGTTTTCGTCATTTGTTATCGAATCGACTTAAAGCCAGATCGTCACATTGGCCGCTCTTCTCTCTGAAACGGTTGTACTTATCGTCTGCAAAGCTATGTCGCGTGCTGCGGTATGCGGAGACACTAAAAAAACCACAGTAGAACACATATTAAGCTTCTAAGAAGATGTAATAGCCAGTAAGAAGTAGTACAATTCAAGTTTTAGGTATCGATTATTGACTTTTTAGCTTGCTTTGGTGCCTTGGAGATGAGCTTGGACCATAAGATTCTGCATAAAAGGAGGAGTAGCAGCCGAGTTGCACGGGAGAATGTGAAAAGCGTTCATATGTAGTACAAACTTGAGAAATCCGTCCGTTTTCGTCATTTGTTATCGAATCGACTTAAAGCCAGATCGTCACATTGGCCGCTCTTCTCTCGGAAACGGTTGTACTTATCGTCTTCAAAGCTATGTCGCGTGCTGCGGTATGCGGAGACACTAAAAGCACCATAGTAGAACACAGATGAAGCTTCTAAGTTGATGTAATAGCCAGTAAGAAGTAGTACAATTCAAGTTTAAGGTATCTATTATTGACTTCATAGATGGATTTGGTGCCTTGGACATGAGCTAGGACCTTAAGATTCTGCATGAAAGGAGGACTAGCAGCCGAGTTGCACGGGAGAATGTGAAAAGTGTTCATATGTAGTAAAAACCTGAGAAATCCGTCCGTTTTCGTCATTTGTTATCGAATCGACTTAAAGACAGATCGTCACATTGGCCACTCTTCTCTCTGAAACGGTTGTACTTATCGTGTGCAGAGCTATGTCGCGTGCTGCGGTATGCAGGGACACTAATAGCACCATGGTAGAACACAGATGACACTTCCAAGTTGATGTAATAGCCAGTAAGGAGTAGTACAATTCAAGTTTTATTTACTGATTATTGACTTTTTAGCTGGCTTTGGTGCCTCGGACATGAGCTAGGACCTTAAGATTCTGCATGAAAAGAGGACTAGCAGCCGAGTTACACAGGAGAATGTGAAAAGTGTTTATATGTAGTAAAAACCTGAGAAATCCGTTCGTTTTCGTCATTTATTATCGAATCGACTTAAAGCCAGATCGTCACATTGGCCGCTCTTCTCTCTGAAACGGTTGTACTTATCGTCTGCAGAGCTATGTCGCGTGCTGCGGTATGCAGAGACACTAAAAGCACCATAGTAGAACACAGATGACACTTCCAAGTTGATGTAATAGCCAGTAAGAAGTAGTACAATTCAAGTTTTAGTTAGTGATTATTTACTTTTTAGCTGGCTTTGGTGCCTTGGACATGAGCTAGGACCTTAAGATTCTGCATGAAAGGAGGACTAGCGGCCGAGTTGCCCAGGAGAATGTGAAAAGTGTTCATATGTAGTAAAAACCTGAGATATCCGTCCGTTTTCGTCATTTGTTATCGAATCGACTTAAAGCCAGATCGTCACATTGGCCGCTGTTCCCTCCGAAACGGTTGTACTTATCGTCTGCAAAGCTATGTCGCATGCTGCGGTATGCGGAGACACTAAAAGCACCATAGTAGAACACAGATGAAGCTTCTACGTTGATGTAATAGCCAGTAAGATGTAGTACAATTCAAGTTTTAGCTTCTGATTATTTGCTTTTTAGCTGGCTTGGGAGCCTTGGACATGAGCTAGGACCTTAAGATTCTGCATGAAAGGAGGACTAGCAGCCGAGTTGCACGGGAGAATGTGAAAAGTGTTCAAATAGAGTAAAAACCTGAGAAATCTGTCCGTTTTCGTCATTTTTATCGAATCGACTTAAAGCCAAATCGTCACATTGTTCGCTCTGCTCTCTGAAACGGTTGTACTTATCGTCTGCAAAGCTATGTCACGTACTGCGGTATTCGGAGACACTAAAAGCACCATAGTAGAACACAGATGTAGCTTCTAAGATGATGTAATAGCCAGTAGGAAAGAGTACCATTCAAGATTTAGGAATCGGTTTTTGACTTTTTACCCTTGTTTGGTGCCTTGGGCATGAGCTAGGAACTTAAGATTTTACATGCAGGAGGACTAGCAGACGAGTTGCACGGGAGAATGTGTAAAGTGTTCATATGTAGTAAAAACCTGAGAAATCCGTTCGTTTTCGTCATTTGTTATCGAATCGACTTCAAGCCAAATCGTCACATTGGCCGCTCTTCTCTCTGAAACGGTTGTACTTATCGTCTGCAATGCTATGTCGCGTGCTGCGGCATGCGGGGACACTAAAATCACCATAGTGGAACACAGATGAAGCTTCTAAGTTGATGTAATAGCCAGTAAGAAGTAGTACAATTCAAGTTTTAGTTATCGATTATTGACTTTTTAGCTGGCTTTGATGCCTTGGACATGAGCTAATACCTTAATATTCTGCATTAAAGGAGGACTAGCAGCCAAGTTGCACGGGAGAATTTGATAAGTGTTCATATGTAGTAAAAATCAGATAAATCCGTCCGTTTTCGTCAATTGTTATCGAATCGACTTAAAGCCAGAACGTCACATTGGCCGCTCTCCTCTCTGAAACGGTTGTACTTATCGTCTGCAAAGCTATGTCGCGTGCTGCGGTATGCGGAGACACTAAAAGCACCATAGTGGAACACAGATGAAGCTTCTAAGTTGATGTAATAGCCAGTAAGAAGTAGAACAATTCAAGTTTTAGGTATCGATTATTGATTTTTTAGCTGGCTTTGACGCCTTGGACATCAGCTAGGACCTTAAGATTCTGCATGAAAGGAGGACTAGCATCCGAGTTGCACGGGAGAATTTGAAAAGTGTTCATATGAAGTAAAAACCTGAGAAATCCGTCCGTTTTTGTCATTTGTTATCGTATCGACTTAAAGCCAGATCGTCACACTGGCCACTCTTCTCTCTGAAACGGTTGTACTTATCGTCTGCAAAGCTATGTCGCATGCTGCGGTATGCGGAGACAGTAAAAGCACCATAGTAAAACACCGATGAAGCTTCTAAGTTGATGTAATAGCCAGTAAAATGTAGTACAATTCAAGTTTTAGCTACTGATTATTGACTTTTTAGCTGGCTTTGGAGCCTTGGACATGGGCTAGGACCTTAATATTCTGCATGAAAGGAGGACTAGCAGCCGAGTTGCACAGGAGAATGTGAAAAGTGTTCATATGTAGTAAAAACCTGAGAAATCCGTCCGTTTTGGTCATTTGTTATCGAATCGACTTAAAGCCAAATCGTCACATTGGCCGCTCTTCTCTCTGAAACGGTTGTACTTATCGTCTGCAAAGCTATGTCGCGTGCTGCGGTATGCGGGGACACTAAAATCACCATACTAGAACACAGATGAAGCTTCTAATTTGATGTAATAGCCAGTAAGAAGTAGTACAATTCAAGTTTTAGCTTCTGATTATTGACTTTTTAGCTGGCTTTGGTGCCATGGACATGAGCTATTACCTTAAGATTCTGCATGAAAGGAGGACTAGCAGCCTAGTTGCACGGGAGAATGTGAAAAGTGTTCATATGTAGTAAAAACCTGAGAAATCCGTCCATTTTCGTCATTTGTTATCGAATCGACTTAAAGCCAGATCGTCACATTGGCCGCTCTTCTCTCTGAAACGGTTGTACTTATCGTCTGCAAAGCTATGTCGTATGCTGCGGTAGGCGGAGACACTAAAACCACCACAGTAGAACACAGATGAAGCTTCTAATTTGATGTAATAGCCAGTAAGAAGTAGTACAATTCAAGTTTTAGGTATTGATTATTGACTTTTTAGCTGGCTTTGATGCTTGGACATGAGCTAGGACCTTAAGATTTTACATGCAGGAGGACTAGCAGCCGAGTTGCACGGGAGAATGTGTAAAGTGTTCATATGTAGCAAAAACCTGAGAAATCCGTTGGTTTTCGTCATTTGTTATCGAATCGACTTAAAGCCTGATTGTCACATTGGCCGCTCTTCTCTCTGAAACGGTTGCACTTATCGTCTGCAAAGCTATATCGCTTGCTGCGGTATGCGGAGACACTAAAAGCACCATATTGGAACACAGATGAAGCTTCTAAGTTGATGTAATAGCCAGTAAGAAGTAGTTCACTTCAAGATTAAGGTATCGATTATTGACTTCTTAGATGGATTTGGTGCCTTGGACATGAGCTAGGACCTTAAGATTCTGCATGAAATAAGGACTACCAGCCGAGTTACACAGGAGAATGTGAAAAGTGTTCATATGTAGTAAAAACCTGAGAAATCCGTCCGTTTTCGTCATTTGTTATCGAATCGACTTAAAGCCAGATCGTCACATTGGCCGCTCTTCCCTCCGAAACGGTTGTACTTATCGTCTGCAAAGCAATGTCGCATGCTGCGGTATGCGGAGACACTAAAAGCACCATAGTAGAACACAGATGAAGCTTCTAAGTTGATGTAATAGCCAGTAAGATGTAGTACAATTCAAGTTTTAGCTCCTGATTATTGACTTTTTAGCTGGCTTTGGAGCCTTGGACATGAGCTAGGACCTTAAGATTCTGCATGAAATAAGGACTACCAGCCGAGTTACACAGGAGAATGTGAAAAGTGTTTATATGTAGTAAAAACCTGAGAAATCCGTCCGTTTTCGTCATTTGTTATCAAATCGACTTAAAGCCAGATCGTCACATTGGCCGCTCTTCTCTCTGAAACGGTTGTACTTATCGTCTGCAAAGCAATATCGCGTGCTGCGGTATGCGGAGACACTAAAAGCACCATAGTAGAACACAGATGAAGCTTCTAAGTTGATGTAATAGCCAGTAAGAAGTAGTACAATTCAAGTTTTAGGTATCGATTATTGACTTTTTAGCTGGCTTTGGTGCCTTGGAGATGAGCTAGGACCATAAGATTCTGCATGAAAGGAGGAGTAGCAGCCGAGTTGCACGGGAGAATGTGAAAAGTGTTCATACGTAGTACAAACTTGAGAAATCCGTCCGTTTTCGTCATTTGTTATCGAATCGACTTAAAGCCAGATCGTCACATTGGCCGCTCTTCTCTCGGAAACGGTTGTACTTATCGTCTTCAAAGCTATGTCGCGTGCTGCGGTATGCGGAGACACTAAAAGCACCATAGTAGAACACAGATGAAGCTTCTATGATGATGTAATAGCCAGTAAGAAGTAGTAAAATTCAAGTTTTAGGTATCGATTATTGACTTTTTAGCTGGCTTAGGTGCCTTGGACATGAGCTGTTACCTTAAGATTCTGCATGAAAGGAGGACTAGCAGCCGAGTTGCACGGGAGAATGTGAAAAGTGTTCATATGTAGTAAAAACCTGAGAAATCCGTCCGTTTTCGTCATTTGTTATCGAATCGACTTAAAGCCAGATCGTCACATTGGCTGCTCTTCTCTCTGAAACGGTTGTACTTATCGTCTCCAAAGCTATGTCGCGTGATGCGGTATGCGGAGACACTAAAAGCACCATAGTAGAACACAGATGAAGCTTCTAAGTTGATGTAATAGCCAGTAAGAAGTAGTACAATTCAAGTTTTAGGTATCGATTATTGACTTTTTAGCTGGCTTTGGTGCCTTGGACATGAGCTAGGACCTTAAGATTCTGCATGAAAGGAGGACTAGCTGCCGAGTTGCACGGGAGAATGTGAAAAGTGTTCATATGTAGTAAAAACCTGAGAAATCCGTCCGTTTTCGTCATTTGTTATCGAATCGACTTAAAGCCAGATCGTCACATTGGCCACTCTTGTCTCTGAAACGGCTGTACTTATCGTGTGCAGAGCTATGTCGCGTGCTGGGGTATGCAGAGACACTAAAAGCACCATAGTAGAACACAGATGACACTTCCAAGTTGATGTAATAGCCAGTAAGAAGTAGTACAATTCAAGTTTTAGTTACTGATTATTGACTTTTTAGCTGGCTTTGGTGCCTTGGACATCAGCTAGGACCTTAAGATTCTGCATGAAAGGAGGACTAGCAGCCGAGTTACACAGGAGAATGTGAAAAGCGTTTATATGTAGTAAAAACCTGAGAAATCCGTCCGTTTTCGTCATTTGTTATCGAATCGACTTAAAGCCAGATCGTCACATTGGCTGCTCTTCCCTCCGAAACGGTTGTACTTATCGTCTGCAAAGCTATGTCGCATGCTGCGGTATGCGGAGACACTAAAAGCACCATAGTAGAACACAGATGGAGCTTCTAAGTTGATGTAATAGCCAGTAAGATGTAGTACAATACAAGTTTTAGCTACTGATTATTGACTTTTTAGCTGGCCTTGGAGCCTTGGACATGAGCTAGGACCTTAAGATTCTGCATGAAAGGAGGACTAGCAGCCGAGTTACACAGGAGAATGTGAAAAGTGTTTATATGTAGTAAAAACCTGAGAAATCCGTCCGTTTTCGTCATTTGTTATCGAATCGACTTAAAGCCAGATCGTCACATTGGCCGATCTTCTCTCTCAAACGGTTGTACTTATTGTCTGCAAAGCTATGTCGCGTGCTGCGGCATGCGGGGACACTAAAATCACCCTAGTGGAACACAGATGAAGCTTCTAAGTTGATGTAATAGCCAGTAAGAAGTAGTCCAATTCAAGTTTTAGGTATCGATTATTGACTTTTTAGCTGGCTTTGATGCTTGGACATGAGCTAGGACCTTAAGATTCTGCATGAAAGGAGGACTAGCAGCCGAGTTGCACGGGACAATGTGTAAAGTGTTCATATGTAGTAAAAACCTGAGAAATCCGTTCGTTTTCGTCATTTGTTATCGAATCGACTTAAAGCCAGATCGTCACATTGGCCGCTCTTCTCTCTGAAACGGTTGTACTTATCGTCTGCAAAGCTATGTCGCGTGCTGCGGTATGCGGAGACACTAAAAGCACCATAGTAGAACACATATGAAGCTTCTAAGATAATGTAATAGCCAATAAGAAGTAGGACAGTTCAAGTTTTAGGTATCGATTATTGACTTTTTAGCTGGCTTTGGTGCCTTGGAGATGAGGTAGGACCTTAAGATTCTGGATGAAAGGAGGAGTAGCAGCCGAGTTGCACGGGAGAATGTGAAAAGTGTTCATATGTAGTAAAAACCTGAGAAATCCGTCCGTTTTCGTCATTTGTTATCGAATCGACTTAAAGCCTGCTTGTCACATTGGCCGCTCTTCTCTCTGAAACGGTTGTAATTATCGTCTGCAAAGCTGTGTCGCGTGCTGCGGTATGCGGAGAAACTAAAAGCACCATAGTAGAACACAGATGAAGCTTCTAAGTTGATGTAATAGCCAGTAAGAAGTAGTACAATTCAAGTTTTAGGTATCGTTTATTGACTTTTTAGCTGGCTTTGGTGCCTTGGACATGAGCTAGGACCTTAAGATTCTGCATGAAAGGAGGACTAGCAGCCGCGTTGCACTGGAGAATGTGAAAAGTGTTCATATGTAGTAAAAACCAACCTGAGAAATCCGTCCGTTTTCGTCATTTGTTATCGAATCGACTTAAAGACAGATTGTCACATTGGCCGCTCTTCTCTCTGAAACGGTTGTACTTATCGTCTGCAAAGCTATGTCGCGTGCTGCGGTATGCGGAGACACTAAAAGCACCATAGTAGAACACATATGAAGCTTCTAAGATGATGTAATAGCCAGTAAGAAGTAGGACAGTTCAAGTTTTAGGTATCGATTATTGACTTTGTAGCTGGCTTTGGTGCCTTGGAGATGAGCTTGGACCTTAAGATTCTGGATGAAAGGAGGAGTAGCAGCCGAGTTGCACGGGAGAATGTGAAAAGTGCTCATATGCAGTAAAAACCTGAGAAATCCGTCCGTTTTCGTCATTTGTTATCGAATCGACTTAAAGCCAGATCGTCACATTGGCCGCTCTTCTCTCTGAAACGGTTGTACCTATCGTCTGCAAAGCAATGTCGCGTGCTGCGGTATGCGGAGACACTAAAAACACCATAGTAGAGCACAGATGAAGCTTCTAAGTTGATGTAATAGCCAGTAAGAAGTAGTACAATTCAATTTAAAGGTATCGATTATTGACTTTTATGCTGGCTTTGATGCCTTGGAAATGAGCTAGGACCTTAAGATTCTGCATGAAAGGAGGACTAGCAGCCGAGCTACACAGGAGAATGTGAAAAGTGTTTATATGTAGTAAAAACCTGAGAAATCCGTCCGTTTTCGTCATTTGTTACCAAATCGACTTAAAGCCAGATCGTCACATTGGCCGCTCTTCTCTCTGAAACGGTTGTACTTATCGTCTGCAAAGCTCTGTCGCGTGCTGCGGTATGCGGAGACACTAAAAGCACCATAGTAGAACACATATGAAGCTTCTAAGAAGATGTAATAGCCAGTAAGAAGTAGTACAATTCAAGTTTTAGGTATCGATTATTGACTTTTTAGCTGGCTTTGGTGCCTTGGAGATGAGCTTGGACCATAAGATTCTGCATGAAAGGAGGAGTAGCAGCCGAGTTGCACGGGAGAATGTGAAAAGTGTTCATACGTAGTACAAACTTGAGAAATCCCTCCGTTTTCGTCATTTGTTATCGAATCGACTTAAAGCCAGATCGTCACATTGGCCGCTCTTCTCTCTGAAACGGTTGTACTTATCGTTTTCAAAATTATGTCGCGTGCTGCGGTATGCGGAGACACTAAAAGCACCATAGTAGAACACAGATGAAGCTTCTAAGTTGATGTAATAGCCAGTAAGAAGTAGTACAATTCAAGTTTAAGGTATCGATTATTGACTTCTTAGATGGATTTGGTGCCTTGGACATGAGCTAGGACCTTAAGATTCTGCATGAAAGGAGGACTAGCAGCCGAGTTGCACGGGAGAATGTGAAAAGTGTTCATATGTAGTAAAAACCTGAGAAATCCGTCCGTTTTCGTCATTTGTTATCGACTCGCCAGATCGTCACATTGGCCGCTCTTGTCTCTGAAACGGTTGTACTTATCGGGTGCAGAGCTATGTCGCGTGCTGCGGTATGCAGAGACACTAAAAGCACCATAGTAGAACACAGATGACACTTCCAAGTTGATGTAATAGCCAGTAAGAAGTAGTACAATTCAAGTTTTAGTTACTGATTATTGACTTTTTAGCTGGCTTTGGTGCCTTGGACATGAGCTAGGACCTTAAGATTCTGCATGAAAGGAGGACTAGCAGCCGAGTTGCACGGGAGAATGTGAAAAGTGCTCATATGCAGTAAAAACCTGAGAAATCCGTCCGTTTTCGTCATTTGTTATCGAATCGACTTAAAGCCAGATCGTCACATTGGCTGCTCTTCTCTCTGAAACGGTTGTACTTATCGTCTCCAAAGCTATGTCGCGTGATGCGGTATGCGGAGACACTAAAAGCACCATAGTAGAACACAGATGAAGGCTTCTAAGTTGATGTATTAGCCAGTAAGAAGTAGTACAATTCAAGTTTTAGGTATCGATTATTGACTTTTTAGCTGGCTTTGGTGCCTTGGACATGAGCTAGGACCTTAAGATTCTGCATGAAAGGAGGACTAGCTGCCGAGTTGCACGGGAGAATGTGAAAAGTGTTCATATGTAGTAAAAACCTGAGAAATCCGTCCGTTTTCGTCATTTGTTATCGAATCGACTTAAAGCCAGATCGTCACATTGGCCACTCTTGTCTCTGAAACGGTTGTACTTATCGTGTGCAGAGCTATGTCGCGTGCTGCGGTATGCAGAGACACTAAAAGCACCATAGTAGAACACAGATGACACTTCCAAGTTGATGTAATAGCCAGTAAGAAGTAGTACAATTCAAGTTTTAGTTACTGATTATTGACTTTTTAGCTGGCTTTGGTGCCTTGGACATGAGCTAGGACCTTAAGATTCTGCATGAAAGGAGGACTAGCAGCCGAGTTACACAGGAGAATGTGAAAAGCGTTTATATGTAGTAAAAACCTGAGAAATCCGTCCGTTTTCGTCATTTGTTATCGAATCGACTTAAAGCCAGATCGTCACATTGGCTGCTCTTCCCTCCGAATCGGTTGTACTTATCGTCTGCAAAGCTATGTCGCATGCTGCGGTATGCGGAGACACTAAAAGCACCATAGTAGAACACAGATGGAGCTTCTAAGTTGATGTAATAGCCAGTAAGATGTAGTACAATTCAAGTTTTAGCTACTGATTATTGACTTTTTAGCTGGCTTTGGTGCCTTGGAGATGAGGTAGGACCTTAAGATTCTGGATGAAAGGAGGAGTAGCAGCCGAGTTGCACGGGAGAATGTGAAAAGTGTTCATATGTAGTAAAAACCTGAGAAATCCGTCCGTTTTCGTCATTTGTTATCGAATCGACTTAAAGCCTGATTGTCACATTGGCCGCTCTTCTCTCTGAAACGGTTGTAATTATCGTCTGCAAAGCTGTGTCGCGTGCTGCGGTATGCGGAGAAACTAAAAGCACCATAGTAGAACACAGATGAAGCTTCTAAGTTGATGTAATAGCCAGTAAGAAGTAGTACAATTCAAGTTTTAGGTATCGTTTATTGACTTTTTAGCTGGTTTTGGTGCCTTGGACATGAGCTAGGACCTTAAGATTCTGCATGAAAGGAGGACTAGCACCCGCGTTGCACTGGAGAATGTGAAAAGTGTTCATATGTAGTAAAAACCAACCTGAGAAATCCGTCCGTTTTCGTCATTTGTTATCGAATCGACTTAAAGCCAGATCGTCACATTGGCCGCTCTTCTCTCTGAAACGGTTGTACCTATCGTCTGCAAAGCAATGTCGCGTGCTGCGGTATGCGGAGACACTAAAAGCACCATAGTAGAGCACAGATGAAGCTTCTAAGTTGATGTAATAGCCAGTAAGAAGTAGTACAATTCAATTTAAAGGTATCGATTATTGACTTTTAAGCTGGCTTTGATGCCTTGGAAATGAGCTAGGACCTTAAGATTCTGCATGAAAGGAGGACTAGCAGCCGAGCTACACAGGAGAATGTGAAAAGTGTTTATATGTAGTAAAAACCTGAGAAATCCGTCCGTTTTCGTCATTTGTTACCAAATCGACTTAAAGCCAGATCGTCACATTGGCCGCTCTTCTCTCTGAAACGGTTGTACTTATCGTCTGCAAAGCTCTGTCGCGTGCTGCGATATGCGGAGACACTAAAAGCACCATAGTAGAACACATATGAAGCTTCTAAGAAGATGTAATAGCCAGTAAGAAGTAGTACAATTCAAGTTTTAGGTATCGATTATTGACTTTTTAGCTGGCTTTGGTGCCTTGGAGATGAGCTTGGACCATAAGATTCTGCATGAAAGGAGGAGTAGCAGCCGAGTTGCACGGGAGAATGTGAAAAGTGTTCATACGTAGTACAAACTTGAGAAATCCCTCCGTTTTCGTCATTTGTTATCGAATCGACTTAAAGCCAGATCGTCACATTGGCCGCTCTTCTCTCTGAAACGGTTGTACTTATCGTCTTCAAAATTATGTCGCGTGCTGCGGTATGCGGAGACACTAAAAGCACCATAGTAGAACACAGATGAAGCTTCTAAGTTGATGTAATAGCCAGTAAGAAGTAGTACAATTCAAGTTTAAGGTATCGATTATTGACTTCTTAGATGGATTTGGTGCCTTGGACATGAGCTAGGACCTTAAGATTCTGCATGAAAGGAGGACTAGCAGCCGAGTTGCACGGGAGAATGTGAAAAGTGTTCATATGTAGTAAAAACCTGAGAAATCCGTCCGTTTTCGTCATTTGTTATCGACTCGCCAGATCGTCACATTGGCCGCTCTTCTCTCTGAAACGGTTGTACTTATCGTCTGCAAAGCTATGTCGCGTGCTGCGGTATGCGGAGACACTAAAAGCACCATAGTAGAACACAGATGAAGTTTCTATGATGATGTAATAGCCAGTAAGAAGTAGTACAATTCAAGTTTTAGGTATCGATTATTGACTTTTTAGCTGGCTTCGGTGCCTTGGACATGAGCTGTTACCTTAAGATTCTGCATGAAAGGAGGACTAGCAGCCGAGTTGCACGGGAGAATGTGAAAAGTGTTCATATGTAGTAAAAACCTGGGAAATCCGTCCGTTTTCGTCATTTGTTATCGAATCGACTTAAAGCCAGATCGTCACATTGGCTGCTCTTCTCTCTGAAACGGTTGTACTTATCGTCTGCAAAGCTATGTCGCGTGATGCGGTATGCGGAGACACTAAAAGCACCATAGTAGAACACAGATGAAACTTCTAAGTTGATGTAATAGCCAGTAAGAAGTAGTACAATTCAAGTTTTAGGTATCGATTATTGACTTTTTAGCTGGCTTTGGTGCCTTGGACATGAGCTAGGACCTTATGATTCTGCATGAAAGGAGGACTAGCAGCCGAGTTACACAGGAGAATGTGAAAAGTGTTTATATGTAGTAAAAACCTGAGAAATCCGTCCGTTTTCGTCATTTGTTATCGAATCGACATAAGCCAGATCGTCATATTGGCTGCTCTTCCCTCCGAAACGGTTGTACTTATCGTCTGCAAAGCTATGTCGCATGCTGCGGTATGCGGAGACACTAAAAGCACCATAGTAGAACACAGATGGAGCTTCTAAGTTGATGTAATAGCCAGTAAGATGTAGTACAATTCAAGTTTTACCTACTGATTATTGACTTTTTAGCTGGCCTTGGAGCCTTGGACATGAGCTAGGACCTTAAGATTCTGCATGAAAGGAGGACTAGCAGCCGAGTTACACAGGAGAATGTGAAAAGTGTTTATATGTAGTAAAAACCTGAGAAATCCGTCCGTTTTCGTCATTTGTTATCGAATCGACTTAAAGCCAGATCGTCACATTGGAAGCTCTTCTCTCTGAAACGGTTGTACTTATCGTCTGCAAAGCTATGTCGCGTGCTGCGGTATGCGGAGACACTAAAAGCACCATAGTAGAACACAGATGAAGCTTCTAAGTTGATGTAATAGCCAGTAAGAAGTAGTACAATTCAATTTAAAGGTATCGATTATTGACTTTTAAGCTGGCTTTGATGCCTTGGACATGAGCTAGGACCATAAGATTCTACATGAAAGGAGGACTAGCAGCCGAGTTGCACGGGAGAATGTGAGAAGTGTTCATATGTAGTAAAAACCTGATAAATCCGTCCGTTTTCGTCACTTGTTATCGAATCGACTTAAAGCCAGATCGTCACATTGGCCGCTCTTCTCTCTGAAACGGTTGTACTTACCGTCTGCAAAGCTATGTCGCGTGCTGCGATATGCGGAGACACTAAAAGCACCATAGTAGAACACAGATGAAGCTTCTAAGGTGATGTAATAGCCAGTAAGAAGTAGTACAATTCAAGTTTAAGGTATCGATTATTGACTTCTTAGATGGATTTGGTGCCTTGGACATGAGCTAGGACCTTAAGATTCTGCATGAAAGGAGGACTAGCAGCCGAGTTGCACGGGAGAATGTGAAAAGTGTTCATATGTAGTAAAAACCTGAGAAATCCGTCCGTTTTCGTCATTTGTTATCGACTCGCCAGATCGTCACATTGGCCGCTCTTCTCTCTGAAACGGTTGTACTTATCGTCTGCAAAGCTATGTCGCGTGCTGCGGTATGCGGAGACACTAAAAGCACCATAGTAGAACACAGATGAAGCTTCTATGATGATGTAATAGCCAGTAAGAAGTAGTACAATTCAAGTTTTAGGTATCGATTATTGACTTTTTAGCTGGCTTCGGTGCCTTGGACATGAGCTGTTACCTTAAGATTCTGCATGAAAGGAGGACTAGCAGCCG
This sequence comes from Schistocerca gregaria, assembly GCF_023897955.1. Lineage (NCBI taxonomy): Eukaryota > Metazoa > Arthropoda > Insecta > Orthoptera > Acrididae > Schistocerca > Schistocerca gregaria. The sequence continues at coordinate 16,420,224 of NW_026061824.1, read as the reverse complement.
AGTTGCACGGGAGAATGTGAAAAGTGTTCATATGTAGTAAAAACCTGGGAAATCCGTCCGTTTTCGTCATTTGTTATCGAATCGACTTAAAGCCAGATCGTCACATTGGCTGCTCTTCTCTCTGAAACGGTTGTACTTATCGTCTGCAAAGCTATGTCGCGTGATGCGGTATGCGGAGACACTAAAAGCACCATAGTAGAACACAGATGGAGCTTCTAAGTTGATGTAATAGCCAGTAAGATGAAGTACAATTCAAGTTTTAGCTACTGATTATTGACTTTTTAGCTGGCCTTGGAGCCTTGGACATGAGCTAGGACCTTAAGATTCTGCATGAAAGGAGGACTAGCAGCCGAGTTACACAGGAGAATGTGAAAAGTGTTTATATGTAGTAAAAACCTGAGAAATCCGTCCGTTTTCGTCATTTGTTATCGAATCGACTTAAAGCCAGATCGTCACATTGGAAGCTCTTCTCTCTGAAACGGTTGTACTTATCGTCTGCAAAGCAATGTCGCGTGCTGCGGTATGCGGAGACACTAAAAGCACCATAGTAGAACACAGATGAAGCTTCTAAGTTGATGTAATAGCCAGTAAGAAGTAGTACAATTCAATTTAAAGGTATCGATTATTGACTTTTAAGCTGGCTTTGATGCCTTGGACATGAGCTAGGACCATAAGATTCTACATGAAAGGAGGACTAGCAGCCGAGTTGCACGGGAGAATGTGAGAAGTGTTCATATGTAGTAAAAACCTGATAAATCCGTCCGTTTTCGTCACTTGTTATCGAATCGACTTAAAGCCAGATCGTCACATTGGCCGCTCTTCTCTCTGAAACGGTTGTACTTACCGTCTGCAAAGCTATGTCGCGTGCTGCGATATGCGGAGACACTAAAAGCACCATAGTAGAACACAGATGAAGCTTCTAAGGTGATGTAATAGCCAGTAAGAAGTAGTACAATTCAAGTTTTAGGTATCGATTCTTGACTTTTTAGCTGGCTTTGGTGCCTTGGACATGAGCTAGGACCTTAAGATTCTGCATGAAAGGAGGACTAGCAGCCGCGTTGTACGGGAGAATGTGAAATGTGTTCATATGTAGTAAAAACCTGAGAAATCCGTCCGTTTTCGTCATTTGTTATCAAATCGACTTAAAGCCAGATCGTCACATTGGCCGCTCTTCTCTCTGAAACGGTTGTACTTATCGTCTTCAAAGCTATGTCGCGTGCTGCGGTATGCGGAGACACTAAAACCACCACAGTAGAACACAGATGAAGCTTCTAAGTTGATGTAATAGCCAGTAAGAAGTAGTACAATTCAAGTTTTAGGTATCGTTTATTGACTTTTTAGCTGGATTTGGTGCCTTGGACATGAGCTAGGACCTTAAGATTCTGCATGAAAGGAGGACTAGCAGCCGAGTTGCACGGGAGAATGTGAAAAGTGTTCATATGTAGTAAAAACCTGAGAAATCCGTCCGTTTTCGTCATTTGTTATCGACTCGCCAGATCGTCACATTGGCCGCTCTTCTCTCTGAAACGGTTGTACCTATCGTCTGCAAAGCAATGTCGCGTGCTGCGGTATGCGGAGACACTAAAAGCACCATAGTAGAGCACAAATGAAGCTTCTAAGTTGATGTAATAGCCAGTAAGAAGTAGTACAATTCAATTTAAAAGTATCGATTATTGACTTTTAAGCTGGCTTTGATGCCTTGGAAATGAGCTAGGACCTTAAGATTCTGCATGAAAGGAGGACTAGCAGCCGAGCTACACAGGAGAATGTGAAAAGTGTTTATATGTAGTAAAAACCTGAGAAATCCGTCCGTTTTCGTCATCTGTTACCAAATCGACTTAAAGCCAGATCGTCACATTGGCCGCTCATCTCTCTGAAACGGTTGTACTTATCGTCTGCAAAGCTCTGTCGCGTGCTGCGGTATGCGGAGACACTAAAAGCACCATAGTAGAACACATATGAAGCTTCTAAGAAGATGTAATAGCCAGTAAGAAGTAGTACAATTCAAGTTTTAGGTATCGATTATTGACTTTTTAGCTGGCTTTGGTGCCTTGGAGATGAGCTTGGACCATAAGATTCTGCATGAAAGGAGGAGTAGCAGCCGAGTTGCACGGGAGAATGTGAAAAGTGTTCATACGTAGTACAAACTTGAGAAATCCCTCCGTTTTCGTCATTTGTTATCGAATCGACTTAAAGCCAGATCGTCACATTGGCCGCTCTTCTCTATGAAACGGTTGTACTTATCGTCTTCAAAATTATGTCGCGTGCTGCGGTATGCGGAGACACTAAAAGCACCATAGTAGAACACAGATGAAGCTTCTAAGTTGATGTAATAGCCAGTAAGAAGTAGTACAATTCAAGTTTAAGGTATCGATTATTGACTTCTTAGATGGATTTGGTGCCTTGGACATGAGCTAGGACCTTAAGATTCTGCATGAAAGGAGGACTAGCAGCCGAGTTGCACGGGAGAATGTGAAAAGTGTTCATATGTAGTAAAAACCTGAGAAATCCGTCCGTTTTCGTCATTTGTTATCGACTCGCCAGATCGTCACATTGGCCGCTCTTCTCTCTGAAACGGTTGTACCTATCGTCTGCAAAGCAATGTCGCGTGCTGCGGTATGCGGAGACACTAAAAGCACCATAGTAGAGCACAGATGAAGCATCTAAGTTGATGTAATAGCCAGTAAGAAGTAGTACAATTCAATTTAAAGGTATCGATTATTGACTTTTAAGCTGGCTTTGGTGCCTTGGAAATGAGCTAGGACCTTAAGATTCTGCATGAAAGGAGGACTAGCAGCCGAGCTACACAGGAGAATGTGAAAAGTGTTTATATGTAGTAAAAACCTGAGAAATCCGTCCGTTTTCGTCATTTGTTACCAAATCGACTTAAAGCCAGATCGTCACATTGGCCGCTCTTCTCTCTGAAACGGTTGTACTTATCGTCTGCAAAGCTCTGTCGCGTGCTGCGGTATGCGGAGACACTAAAAGCACCATAGTAGAACACATATGAAGCTTCTAAGAAGATGTAATAGCCAGTAAGAAGTAGTACAATTCAAGTTTTAGGTATCGATTATTGACTTTTTAGCTGGCTTTGGTGCCTTGGAGACGAGCTTGGACCATAAGATTCTGCATGAAAGGAGGAGTAGCAGCCGAGTTGCACGGGAGAATGTGAAAAGTGTTCATACGTAGTACAAACTTGAGAAATCCCTCCGTTTTCGTCATTTGTTATCGAATCGACTTAAAGCCAGATCGTCACATTGGCCGCTCTTCTCTATGAAACGGTTGTACTTATCGTCTTCAAAATTATGTCGCGTGCTGCGGTATGCGGAGACACTAAAAGCACCATAGTAGAACACAGATGAAGCTTCTAAGTTGATGTAATAGCCAGTAAGAAGTAGTACAATTCAAGTTTAAGGTATCGATTATTGACTTCTTAGATGGATTTGGTGCCTTGGACATGAGCTAGGACCTTAAGATTCTGCATGAAAGGAGGACTAGCAGCCGAGTTGCACGGGAGAATGTGAAAAGTGCTCATATGCAGTAAAAACCTGAGAAATCCGTCCGTTTTCGTCATTTGTTATCGAATCGACTTAAAGCCAGATCGTCACATTGGCTGCTCTTCTCTCTGAAACGGTTGTACTTATCGTCTCCAAAGCTATGTCGCGTGATGCGGTATGCGGAGACACTAAAAGCACCATAGTAGAACACAGATGAAGCTTCTAAGTTGATGTAATAGCCAGTAAGAAGTAGTACAATTCAAGTTTTAGGTATCGATTATTGACTTTTTAGCTGGCTTTGGTGCCTTGGACATGAGCTAGGACCTTAAGATTCTGCATGAAAGGAGGACTAGCTGCCGAGTTGCACGGGAGAATGTGAAAAGTGTTCATATGTAGTAAAAACCTGAGAAATCCGTCCGGTTTCGTCATTTGTTATCGAATCGACTTAAAGCCAGATCGTCACATTGGCCACTCTTGTCTCTGAAACGGTTGTACTTATCGTGTGCAGAGCTATGTCGCGTGCTGCGGTATGCAGAGACACTAAAAGCACTATAGTAGAACACAGATGACACTTCCAAGTTGATGTAATAGCCAGTAAGAAGTAGTACAATTCAAGTTTTAGTTACTGATTATTGACTTTTTAGCTGGCTTTGGTGCCTTGGACATGAGCTAGGACCTTAAGATTCTGCATGAAAGGAGGACTAGCAGCCGAGTTACACAGGAGAATGTGAAAAGCGTTTATATGTAGTAAAAACCTGAGAAATCCGTCCATTTTCGTCATTTGTTATCGAATCGACTTAAAGCCAGATCGTCACATTGGCTGCTCTTCCCTCCGAAACGGTTGTACTTATCGTCTGCAAAGCTATGTCGCATGCTGCGGTATGCGGAGACACTAAAAGCACCATAGTAGAACACATATGAAGCTTCTAAGATAATGTAATAGCCAGTAAGAAGTAGGACAGTTCAAGTTTTAGGTATCGATTATTGACTTTTTAGCTCGCTTTGGTGCCTTGGAGATGAGGTAGGACGTTAAGATTCTGGATGAAAGGAGGAGTAGCAGCCGAGTTGCACGGGAGAATGTGAAGAGTGTTCATATGTAGTAAAAACCTGAGAAATCCGTCCGTTTTCGTCATTTGTTATCGAATCGACTTAAAGCCTGATTGTCACATTGGCCGCTCTTCTCTCTGAAACGGTTGTAATTATCGTCTGCAAAGCTGTGTCGCGTGCTGCGGTATGCGGAGAAACTAAAAGCACCATAGTAGAACACAGATGAAGCTTCTAAGTTGATGTAATAGCCAGTAAGAAGTAGTACAATTCAAGTTTTAGGTATCGTTTATTGACTTTTTAGCTGGCTTTGGTGCCTTGGACATGAGCTAGGACCTTAAGATTCTGCATGAAAGGAGGACTAGCAGCCGCGTTGCACTGGAGAATGTGAAAAGTGTTCATATGTAGTAAAAACCAACCTGAGAAATCCGTCCGTTTTCGTCATTTGTTATCGAATCGACTTAAAGACAGATCGTCACATTGGCCGCTCTTCTCTCTGAAACGGTTGTACTTATCGTCTGCAGAGCTATGTCGCGTGCTGCGGTATGTGGAGACACTAAAAGCACCATAGTAGAACACATATGAAGCTTCTAAGATGATGTAATAGCCAGTAAGAAGTAGGACAGTTCAAGTTTTAGGTATCGATTATTGACTTTGTAGCTGGCTTTGGTGCCTTGGAGATGAGCTTGGACCTTAAGATTCTGGATGAAAGGAGGAGTAGCAGCCGAGTTGCACGGGAGAATGTGAAAAGTGCTCATATGCAGTAAAAACCTGAGAAATCCGTCCGTTTTCGTCATTTGTTATCGAATCGACTTAAAGCCAGATCGTCACATTGGCCGCTCTTCTCTCTGAAACGGTTGTACCTATCGTCTGCAAAGCAATGTCGCGTGCTGCGGTATGCGGAGACACTAAAAGCACCATAGTAGAGCACAGATGAAGCTTCTAAGTTGATGTAATAGCCAGTAAGAAGTAGTACAATTCAATTTAAAGGTATCGATTATTGACTTTTAAGCTGGCTTTGATGCCTTGGAAATGAGCTAGGACCTTAAGATTCTGCATGAAAGGAGGACTAGCAGCCGAGCTACACTGGAGAATGTGAAAAGTGTTTATATGTAGTAAAAACCTGAGATATCCGTCCGTTTTCGTCATTTGTTACCAAATCGACTTAAAGCCAGATCGTCACATTGGCCGCTCTTCTCTCTGAAACGGTTGTACTTATCGTCTGCAAAGCTCTGTCGCGTGCTGCGGTATGCGGAGACACTAAAAGCACCATAGTAGAACACAGATGAAGCTTCTAAGTTGATGTAATAGCCAGTAAGAAGTAGTACAATTCAAGTTTAAGGTATCGATTATTGACTTCTTAGATGGATTTGGTGCCTTGGACATGAGCTAGGACCTTAAGATTCTGCATGAAAGGAAGACTAGCAGCCGAGTTGCACGGGAGAATGTGAAAAGTGTTCATATGTAGTAAAAACCTGAGAAATCCGTCCGTTTTCGTCATTTGTTATCGACTCGCCAGATCGTCACATTGGCCGCTCTTCTCTCTGAAACGGTTGTACTTATCGTCTGCAAAGCTATGTCGCGTGCTGCGGTATGCGGAGACACTAAAAGCACCATAGTAGAACACAGATGAAGCTTCTATGATGATGTAATAGCCAGTAAGAAGTAGTACAATTCAAGTTTTAGGTATCGATTATTGACTTTTTAGCTGGCTTCGGTGCCTTGGACATGAGCTGTTACCTTAAGATTCTGCATGAAAGGAGGACTAGCAGCCGAGTTGCACGGGAGAATGTGAAAAGTGTTCATATGTAGTAAAAACCTGGGAAATCCGTCCGTTTTCGTCATTTGTTATCGAATCGACTTAAAGCCAGATCGTCACATTGGCTGCTCTTCTCTCTGAAACGGTTGTACTTATCGTCTGCAAAGCTATGTCGCGTGATGCGGTATGCGGAGACACTAAAAGCACCATAGTAGAACACAGATGAAACTTCTAAGTTGATGTAATAGCCAGTAAGAAGTAGTACAATTCAAGTTTTAGGTATCGATTATTGACTTTTTAGCTGGCTTTGGTGCCTTGGACATGAGCTAGGACCTTATGATTCTGCATGAAAGGAGGACTAGCAGCCGAGTTACACAGGAGAATGTGAAAAGTGTTTATATGTAGTAAAAACCTGAGAAATCCGTCCGTTTTCGTCATTTGTTATCGAATCGACTTAAAGCCAGATCGTCATATTGGCTGCTCTTCCCTCCGAAACGGTTGTACTTATCGTCTGCAAAGCTATGTCGCATGCTGCGGTATGCGGAGACACTAAAAGCACCATAGTAGAACACAGATGGAGCTTCTAAGTTGATGTAATAGCCAGTAAGATGTAGTACAATTCAAGTTTTAGCTACTGATTATTGACTTTTTAGCTGGCCTTGGAGCCTTGGACATGAGCTAGGACCTTAAGATTCTGCATGAAAGGAGGACTAGCAGCCGAGTTACACAGGAGAATGTGAAAAGTGTTTATATGTTTTAAAAACCTGAGAAATCCGTCCGTTTTCGTCATTTGTTATCGAATCGACTTAAAGCCAGATCGTCACATTGGAAGCTCTTCTCTCTGAAACGGTTGTACTTATCGTCTGCAAAGCAATGTCGCGTGCTGCGGTATGCGGAGACACTAAAAGCACCATAGTAGAACACAGATGAAGCTTCTAAGTTGATGTAATAGCCAGTAAGAAGTAGTACAATTCAATTTAAAGGTATCGATTATTGACTTTTAAGCTGGCTTTGATGCCTTGGACATGAGCTAGGACCATAAGATTCTACATGAAAGGAGGACTAGCAGCCGAGTTGCACGGGAGAATGTGAGAAGTGTTCATATGTAGTAAAAACCTGATAAATCCGTCCGTTTTCGTCACTTGTTATCGAATCGACTTAAAGCCAGATCGTCACATTGGCCGCTCTTCTCTCTGAAACGGTTGTACTTACCGTCTGCAAAGCTATGTCGCGTGCTGCGATATGCGGAGACACTAAAAGCACCATAGTAGAACACAGATGAAGCTTCTAAGGTGATGTAATAGCCAGTAAGAAGTAGTACAATTCAAGTTTTAGGTATCGATTCTTGGCTTTTTAGCTGGCTTTGGTGCCTTGGACATGAGCTAGGACCTTAAGATTCTGCATGAAAGGAGGACTAGCAGCCGCGTTGTACGGGAGAATGTGAAATGTGTTCATATGTAGTAAAAACCTGAGAAATCCGTCCGTTTTCGTCATTTGTTATCGAATCGACTTAAAGCCAGATCGTCACATTGGCCGCTCTTCTCTCTGAAACGGTTGTACTTATCGTCTTCAAAGCTATGTCGCGTGCTGCGGTATGCGGAGACACTAAAACCACCACAGTAGAACACAGATGAAGCTTCTAATTTGATGTAATAGCCAGTAAGAAGTAGTACAATTGAAGATTTAGGTATTGATTATTGACTTTTTAGCTGGCTTGATGCCCTGGACATGAGCTAGGACCTTACGATTCTGCATAGAAAGAGGACTAGCAGCCGAGTTGCACGGGAGAATGTGAAAAGTGTTCATATGTAGTAAAAACCTGAGAAATCCGTCCGTTTTCGTCATTTGTTATCGAATCGACTTAAAGCCAGATCGTCACATTGGCCGCTCTTCTCTCTTAAACGGTTGTACTTATCGTCTGCAAAGCTATGTCGCGTGCTGCGGTATGCGGAGACTCTAAAAGCACCATAGTAGAACACAGATGAAGCTTCAAAGTTGATGTAATAGCCAGTAAGAAGTAGTACAATTCAAGTTTTAGGAATCGGTTATTGACTTTTTACCCTTGTTTGGTGCCTTGGACATGAGCTAGGAACTAAAGATTTTACATGCAGGAGGACTAGCAGCCGAGTTGCACGGGAGAATGTGTAAAGTGTTCATATGTAGTAAAAACCTGAGAAATCCGTCCGTTTTCGTCATTTGTTATCGAATCGACTTAAAGCCAGATCGTCACATTGGCCGCTCTTCTCTCTGAAACGGTTGTACTTATCGTGTGCAGAGATATGTCGCGTGCTGCGGTATGCAGAGACATTAAAAGCACCATAGTAGAACACAGATGACACTTCCAAGTTGATGTAATAGCCAGTAAGAAGTAGTACAATTCAAGTTTTAGTTACTGATTATTGACATTTTAGCTGGCTTTGGTGCCTTGGACATGAGCTAGGACCTTAAGATTCTGCATGAAAGGAGGGCTAGCAGCCGAGTTACACAGGAGAATGTGAAAAGTGTTTATATGTAGTAAAAACCTGAGAAATCCGTCCGTTTTCGTCATTTGTTATCGAATCGACTTAAAGCCAAATCGTCACATTGGCCGCTCTTCTCTCTGAAACGGTTGTACTTATCGTCTTCAAAGCTATGTCGCGAACGGCGGTATGCGGAGACACTAAAAGCACCATAGTAGAACACAGATGAAGCTTCTAAGATGATGTAATAGCCAGTAAGAAGTAGTACAATTCAAGTTTTAGGTATCGATTATTGACTTTTTAGCTGGCTTTGGTGACTTGGACATGAGCTAGGACCTTAAGATTCTGCATGAAAGGAGGACTAGCAGCCGAGTTGCAGGGGAGAATGTGAAAAGTGTTCATATGTAGTAAAAACCTGAGAAATCCGTCCGTTTTCGTCATTTGTTATCGAATCGACTTAAAGCCAGATCGTCACATTGGCCGCTCTTCTCTCTGAAACGGTTGTACTTATCGTGTGCAGAGCTATGTCGCGTGCTGCGGTATGCAGTGACACTAAAAGCACCATAGTAGAACACAGATGACACTTCCAAGTTGATGTAGTAGCCAGTAAGAAGTAGTACAATTCAAGTTTTAGTTACTGATTATTGACATTTTAGCTGGCTTTCGTGCCTTCGACATGAGCTAGGACCTTAAGATTCTGCATGAAAGGAGGGCTAGCAGCCGAGTTGCACGGAAGAATGTGAAAAGTGTTCATATGTAGTAAAAACCTGAGAAATCCGTCCGTTTTCGTCATTTGTTATCGAATCGACTTAAAGCCAGATCGTCACATTGGCCGCTCTTCTCTCTTAAACGGTTGTACTTATCGTCTGCAAAGCTATGTCGCGTGCTGCGGTACGCGGAGACTCTAAAAGCACCATAGTAGAACACAGATGAAGCTTCTAAGTTGATGTAATAGCCAGTAAGAAGTAGTACAATTCAAGTTTTAGGTATCGATTATTGACTTTTTAGCTGTCTTTGGTGCCTTGGACATGAGCTAGGACCTTAAGAATCTGCATTAAAGGAGGACTAGCAGCCGAGTTGCACGGGAGAATGTGAAAAGTGTTAAAATAGAGTAAAAACCTTAGAAATCCGTCCTTTTTCGTCATTTTTATCGAATCGACTTAATGCCAAATCGTCACATTGGCCGCTCTGCTCTCGGAAACGGATGTACTTATCGTCTGCAAAGCTATGTCGCGAACGGCGGTATTCGGAGACACTAAAAGCACCATTGTAGAACACAGATGTAGCTTCTAAGATGATGTAATAGCCAGTAAGAAATAGTACAATTAAAGTTTTAGGAATCGGTTATTGACTTTTTACCCTTGTTTGGTGCCTTGGACATGAGCTAGGAACTTAAGATTCTGCATGAAAGGAGGGCTAGCAGCCGAGTTACACAGGAGAATGTGAAAAGTGTTTATATGTAGTAAAAACCTGAGAAATCCGTCCGTTTTCGTATTTGTTATCGTATCGACTTAAAGCCAGATCGTTACATTGGCCGCTCTTCTCTCTGAAACGGTTGTACTTATCGTCTTCAAAGCTATGTCGCGAACGGCGGTATGCGGAGACACTAAAAGCACCATAGTAGAACACAGATGAAGCTTCTAAGATGATGTAATAGCCCGTAAGAAGTAGTACAATTCAAGTTTTAGGTATCGATTATTGAGTTTTAGCTGGCTTAGGTGACTTGGACATGAGCTAGGACCTTAAGATTCTGCATGAAATTAGGACTAGCAGCCGAGTTGCAGGGGAGAATGTGAAAAGTGTTCATATGTAGTAAAAACCTGAGAAATCCGTCCGTTTTCGTCATTTGTTATCGAATCGACTTAAAGCCAGATCGTCACATTGGAAGCTCTTCTCTCTGAAACGGTTGTACTTATCGTCTGCAATGCAATGTCGCGTGCTGCGGTATGCGGAGACACTAAAAGCACCATAGTAGAACACAGATGAAGCTTCTAAGTTGATGTAATAGCCAGTAAGAAGTAGTACAATTCAATTTAAAGGTATCGATTATTGACTTTTAAGCTGGCTTTGATGCCTTGGACATGAGCTAGGACCATAAGATTCTACATGAAAGGAGGACTAGCAGCCGAGTTGCACGGGAGAATGTGAGAAGTGTTTATATGTAGTAAAAACCTGAGAAATCCGTCCGTTTTCGTCATTTGTTATCAAATCGACTTAAAGCCAGATCGTCACATTGGCTGCTCTTCTCTCTGAAACGGTTGTACTTATCGTCTGGAAAGCTTTGTCGCGTGCTGCGGTATGCGGAGACACTAAAAGCACCATAGTAGAACACAGATGAAGCTTCTAAGATGATGTAATAGCCAGAAAGAAGTAGTACAATTCAAGTTGTAGGTATCGATTATTGACTTTTAAGCTGGCTTTGGTGCCTTGGACATGAGCTAGGACATTAAGATTCTGCATGAAAGGAGGACTAGCAGCCGAGTTGCAGGGGAGAATGTGAAAAGTGTTCATATGTAGTAAAAACCTGAGAAATCCGTCCGTTTTCGTCATTTGTTATCGAATCGACTTAAAGCCAGATCGTCACATTGGCCGCTCTTCTCTCTGAAACAGTTGTACTTATCGTCTTCAAAGCTATGTCGCGTGCTGCGCTATGCGGAGACACTAAAAGCACCATAGTAGAACACAGATGAAGCTTCTAAGTTGATGTAATAGCCAGTAAGAAGTAGTACAATTCAAGTTTTAGGTATCGATTATTGACTTCTTAGCTGGCTTTGGTGCCTTGGACATGAGCTAGGACCTTAAGATTCTGCATGAAAGGAGGACTAGCAGCCGAGTTGCACGGGAGAATGTGAAAAGTGTTCATATGTTGTAAAAACCTGAGAAATCCGTCCGTTTTCGTCATTTGTTATCGAATCGGCTTAAAGCCAGATCGTCACATTGGTCGCTCTTCTCTCTGAAACCGTTCTACTTATCGTCTGCAAAGCTATGTCGCGTGCTGCGGTATGCGGAGACACTAAAAGCACCATAGTAGAACACAGATGAAGCTTCTAAGTTGATGTAATAGCCAGTAAGAAGTAGTACAATTCAAGTTTTAGGTATCGATTATTGACTTTTAGCTGTCTTTGGTGCCTTGGACATGAGCTAGGACCTTAAGATTCTGCATGAAAGGAGGACTAGCAGCCGAGTTGCACGGGAGAATGTGAAAAGTGTTCATATGTAGTAAAAACCTGAGAAATCCGTCCGTTTTCGTCATTTGTTATAGAATCGACTTAAAGCCAGATCGTCACATTGGCCACTCTTCTCTCTGAAACGGTTGTACTTATCGTCTGCAAAGCTATGTCGTATGCTGCGGTAGGCGGAGACACTAAAACCACCACAGTAGAACACAGATGAAGCTTCCAAGTTGATGTAATAGCCAGTAAGAAGTAGTACAATTCAAGTTTTAGTTACTGATTATTGACATTTTAGCTGGCTTTGGTGCCTTGGACATGAGCTAGGACCTTAAGATTCTGCATGAAAGGAGGGCTAGCAGCCGAGTTACACAGGAGAATGTGAAAAGTGTTTATATGTAGTAAAAACCTGAGAAATCCGTCCGTTTTCGTCATTTGTTATCGAATCGACTTAAAGCCAGATCGTCACATTGGCCGCTCTTCTCTCTGAAACGGTTGTACTTATAGTCTGCAAAGCTATGTCGCGTGCTGCGGTATGCGGAGACTCTAAAAGCACCATAGTAGAACACAGATGAAGCTTCTAAGTTGATGTAATAGCCAGTAAGTAGTAGTACAATTCAAGTTTTAGGTATCGAATATTGTCTTTTTAGCTGGCTTTGGTGCCTTGGAAATGAGCTAGGACCTTAAGAATCTGCATTAAAGGAGGACTAGCAGCCGAGTTGCACGAGAGAATGTGAAAAGTATTCAAATAGAGTAAAAACCTGAGAAATCCGTCCGTTTTCGTCATTTGTTATCGAATCGACTTAAAGCCAGATCGTCACATTGGCCGCTCTTCTCTCTGAAACGGTTGTACTTATCGTCTGCAAAGCTATGTTGCGTGCTGCGGCATGCGGGGACACTAAAATCACCCTAGTGGAACACAGATGAAGCTTCTAAGTTGATATAATAGCCAGTAAGAAGTAGTACAATTCAAGTTTTAGGTATCGGTTATTGACATTTTAGCTGGCTTTGATGCCTTGGACATGAGCTAGGACCTTAAGATTCTGCATGAAAGGAGGACTAGCAGCCGAGTTGCACGGGAGAATTTGAAAAGTGTTCATATGTAGTAAAAACCTGAGAAATCCGTCCGTTTTCGTCAGTTGTTATCGAATCGACTTAAAGCCAGATTGTCACATTGGCCGCTCTTCTCTCTGAAACGGTTGTACTTATCGTCTGCAATGCTATGTCTCGTGCTGCGCTATGCGGAGACACTAAAAGTACCATAGTAGAACACAGATGAAGCTTCTAAGTTGATGTAATAGCCAGTAAGAAGTAGTACAATTCAAGTTTTAGGTATCGATTATTGACTTTTTAGCTGGCTTTGGTGCCTTGGACATGAGCTAGGACCTTAAGATTCTGCATGAAAGGAGGACAAGCTGCCGAGCTGCACGGGAGAATGTGAAAAGTGTTCAAATAGAGTAAAAACCTGAGAAATCCGTCCGTTTTCGTCATTTTTATCAAATCGACTTAAAGCCAAATCGTCACATTGGCCGCTCTGCTCTCTGAAACGGTTGTATTTATCGTCTGCAAAGCTATGTCGCGTACTGCGGTATTCGGAGACACTAAAAGTACCATAGTAGAACACAGATGTAGCTTCTAAGATGATGTAATAGCCAGTAAGAAGTAGTACAATTCAAGTTTTAGGTATCGATTATTGACTTTTTAGCTGGCTTTGGTGCCTTGGACATGAGCTAGGACCTTAAGATTCTGCATGAAAGGAGGACTAGCAGCCGAGTTGCACGGGAGAATGTGAAAAGTGTTCATATGTAGTAAAAACCTGAGAAATCCGTCCGGTCTCGTCATTTGTTATCGAATCGACTTAAAGCCAGATCGTCATATTGGCCGCTCTTCTCTCTGAAACGGTTGTACTTATCGTCTGCAAAGCTATGTCGTATGCTGCGGTAGGCCGAGACACTAAAACAACCACAATAGAACACAGATTAAGCTTCTAATTTGATGTAATGGCCAGTAAGAAGTAGTACAATTCAAGTTTTAGGTATTGATTATTGACTTTTAAGCTGGCTTTGATGCCTTGGACATGAGCTAGGATCTTAAGATTCTGCATCAAAAGGAGGACTAGCAGCCGAGTTGCACGGGACAATGTGAAAAGTGTTCATACGTAGTAAAAACCTGAGAAATCCGTCCGTTTTCGTCATTTGTTATCGAATCGACTTAAAGCCAGATCGTCACATTGGCCGCTCTTCTCTCTGAAACGGTTGTACTTATCGTCTTCAAAGCTATGTCGCTTGCTGCGGTATGCGGAGACACTAAAAGCACCATAGTAGAACACAGATGAAGCTTCTAAGTTGATGTAATAGCCAGTAAGAAGTAGTACAATTCAAGTTTTAGGTATCGATTATTGATTTTTTACCTGCCTTTGGTGCCTTGGACATGAGCTAGGATCTTAAGATTCTGCATCAAAAGGAGGACTAGCAGCCGAGTTGCACGGGACAATGTGAAAAGTGTTCATACGTAGTAAAAACCTGAGAAATCCGTCCGTTTTCGTCATTTGTTATCGAATCGACTTAAAGCCTGATCGTCACATTGGCCGCTCTTCTCTCTGAAACGGTTGTACTTATCGTCTTCAAAGCTATGTCGCGTGCTGCGGTATGCGGAAACACGAAAAGCACCATAGTACAACACAGATGAAGCTTCTAAGTTGATGTGATAGCCAGTAAGAAGTAGTACAATTCAAGTTTTAGGTATCGATTATTGACTTTTTAGGTGGCTTTGGTGCCTTGGACATGAGCTAGGACCTTAAGATTCTGCATGAAAGGAGGACTAGCAGCCGCGTTGTACGGGAGAATGTGAAATGTGTTCATATGTAGTAAAAACCTGAGAAATCCGTCCGTTTTCGTCATTTGTTATCAAATCGACTTAAAGCCAGATCGTCACATTGGCTGCTCTTCTCTCTGAAACGGTTGTACTTATCGTCTGGAAAGCTTTGTCGCGTGCTGCGGTATGCGGAGACACTAAAAGCACCATAGTAGAAAACAGATGAAGCTTCTAAGATGATGTAATAGCCAGTAAGAAGTAGTACAATTCAAGTTTTAGGTATCGATTATTGACTTTTTAGCTGGCTTTGGTGCCTTGGACATGAGCTAGGACCTTAAGATTCTGCATGAAAGGAGGACTAGCAGCCGAGTTGCAGAGGAGAATGTGAAAAGTGTTCATATGTAGTAAAAACCTGAGATATCCGTCCGTTTTCGTCATTTGTTATCGAATCGACTTAAAGCCAGATCGTCACATTGGCCGCTCTTCTCTCTGAAACGGTTGTACTTATCGTCTTCAAAGCTATGTCGCGTGCTGCGGTATGCGGACACACTAAAAGCACCATAGTAGAACACAGATGAAGCTTCTAAGTTGATGTAATAGCCAGTAAGAAGTAGTACAATTCAAGTTTTAGGTATCGATTATTGAATTCTTAGCTGGCTATGGTGCCTTGGACATGAGCTAGGACCTTAAGATTCTGCATGAAAGGAGGACTAGCAGCCGAGTTGCCCGGGAGAATGTGAAAAGTGTTCATATGTAGTAAAAACCCGAGAAATCCGTCCGTTTTCGTCATTTGTTATCGAATCGACTTAAAGCCAGATCGTCATATTGGCCGCTCTTCTCTCTGAAACGGTTGTACTTATCGTCTGCAAAGCTATGTCGTATGCTGCGGTAGGCGGAGACACTAAAACCACCACAGTAGAACACAGATTAAGCTTCTAATTTGATGTAATGGCCAGTAAGAAGTAGTACAATTAAAGTTTTAGGTATTGATTATTGACTTTTAAGCAGGCTTTGATGCCTTGGACATGAGCTAGGACCTTAAGAATCTGCATGAAAGGAGGATTAGCAGCCGATGTGCACGGGAGAATGTGAAAAGTGTTCATATGTAGTAAAAACCTGAGAAATCCGTCCGTTTTCGTCATTTGTTATCGAATCGACTTAAAGCCAGATCGTCACATTGGCCGCTCTTCTCTCTGAAACGGTTGTACTTATCGTCTTCAAAGCTATGTCGCGTGCTGCGGTATGCGGAGACACTAAAAGCACCATAGTAGAACACAGATGAAGCTTCTAAGTTGATGTAATAGCCAGTAAGAAGTAGTACAATTCAAGTTTTAGGTATCGATTATTGATTTTTTAGCTGCCTTTGGTGCCTTGGACATGAGCTAGGATCTTAAGATTCTGCATCAAAAGGAGGACTAGCAGCCGAGTTGCACGGGACAATGTGAAAAGTGTTCATATGTAGTAGAAACCTGAGAAATCCGTCCGTTTTCGTCATTTGTTATCGAATCGACTTAAAGCCCGATCGTCACTTGGCCGCTCTTCTCTCTGAAACGGTAGTACTTATCGTCTGCAAAGCTATGTCGCGTGCTGCGGTATGCGGAGACAATAAAATCACCATAGTAGAACACAGATGAAGCTTCTAAGTCGATGTAATAGACAGTAAGAAGTAGTACAATTCAAGTTTTAGGTACTGATTATTGACTTTTTAGCTGGCTTTGGTGCCTTGGACATGAGCTATTACCTTAAGATTCTGCATGAAAGGAGGAATAGCAGCCGAGTTGCACGGGAGAATGTGAAAAGTGTTCATATGTAGTAAAAACCTGAGAAATCCGTCCGTTTTCGTCATTTGTTATCGAATCGACATAAAGCCAGATCGTCACATTGGCCGCTCTTCTCTCTGAAACGGATGTACTTATCGTCTGCAAAGCTATGTCGCGTGATGCGGTATGCGGAGACACTAAAAGCACCATAGTAGAACACAGATGAAGCTTCTAAGTTGATGTAATAGCCAGTAACAAGTAGTACAATTCAAGTTTTAGGTATCGATTATTGACTTTTTAGCTGGCTTTGGTGCCTTGGACATGAGCTAGGACCTTAAGATTCTGCATGAAAGGAGGACTAGCATCCGAGTTGCACGGGAGAATGTGAAATGTGTTCATATGTAGTAAAAACCTGAGAAATCCGTCCGTTTTCGTCATTTGTTATCGAATCGACTTAAAGCCAGATCAACACTTTGGCCGCTCTTCTCTCTGAAACGGTTGTACTTATCGTCTGCAAAGCCATGTCGTATGCTGCGGTAGGCGGAGACACTAAAACCACCACAGTAGAACACAGATGAAGCTTCTAATTTGATGTAATAGCCAGTAAGAAGTAGTACAATTCAAGTTTTAGGTATTGATTATTGACTTTTTAGCTGGCTTTGATGCCTTGGACATGAGCTAGGACCTTAAGAATCTGCATGAAAGGAGGATTAGCAGCCGAGTTGCACGGGATAATGTGAAAAGTGTTCATATGTAGTAAAAACCTGAGAAATCCGTCCGTTTTCGTCATTTGTTATCGAATCGACTTAAAGCCAGATCGTCACATTGGCCGCTCTTCTCTCTGAAACGGTTGTACTTATCGTCTTCAAAGCTATGTCGCGTGCTGCGGTATGCGGAGACACTAAAAGCACCATAGTAGAACACAGATGAAGCTTCTAAGTTGATGTAATAGCCAGTAAGAAGTAGTACAATTCAAGTTTTAGGTATCGATTATTGATTTTTTAGCTGCCTTTGGTGCCTTGGACATGAGCTAGGATCTTAAGATTCTGCATCAAAAGGAGGACTAGCAGCCGAGTTGCACGGGACAATGTGAAAAGTGTTCATACGTAGTAAAAACCTGAGAAATCCGTCCGTTTTCGTCATTTGTTATCGAATCGACTTAAAGCCAGATCGTCACATTGGCCGCTCTTCTCTCTGAAACGGTTGTACTTATCGTCTTCAAAGCTATGTCGCGTGCTGCGGTATGCGGAGACACGAAAAGCACCATAGTACAACACAGATGAAGCTTCTAAGTTGATGTGATAGCCAGTAAGAAGTAGTAGAATTCAAGTTTTAGGTATTGATTATTGACTTTATAGCTGGCTTTGGTGCCTTGGACATGAGCTAGGACCTTAAGATTCTGCATGAAAGGAGGACTAGCAGCCGCGTTGTACGGGTGAATGTGAAATGTGTTCATATGTAGTAAAAACCTGAAAAATCCGTCCGTTTTCGTCATTTGTTATCAAATCGACTTAAAGCCAGATCGTCACATTGGCTGCTCTTCTCTCTGAAACGTTTGTACTTAACGTCTGGAAAGTTTTGTCGCGTGCTGCGGTATGCGGAGACACTAAAAGCACCATAGTAGAACACAGATGAAGCTTCTAAGTTGATGTAATAGCCAGTAAGAAGTAGTACAATTCAAGTTTTAGCTACTGATTATTGCCTTTTTAGCTGGCTTTGGAGGCTTGGACATGAGCTACTACCTTAAGACTCTGCATGAAAGGAGGACTAGCAGCCGAGTTACACAGGAGAATGTGAAAAGTGTTTATATGTAGTAAAAACCTGAGAAATCCGTCCGTTTTCGTCATTTGTTATCGAATCGACTTAAAGCCAGATCGTCACATTGGCCGCTCTTCTCTCTGAAACGGTTGTACTTATCGTCTGCAAAGCTATGTCGCGTGCTGCGGTATGCGGAGACACTAAAAAAACCACAGTAGAACACATATTAAGCTTCTAAGAAGATGTAATAGCCAGTAAGAAGTAGTACAATTCAAGTTTTAGGTATCGATTATTGACTTTTTAGCTTGCTTTGGTGCCTTGGAGATGAGCTAGGACCTTAAGATTCTGCATGAAAGGAGTACTAGCAGCCGCGTTGCACGGGAGAATGTGAAATGTGTTCATATGTAGTAGAAACCTGAGAAATCCGTCCGTTTTCGTCATTTGTTATCGAATCGACTTAAAGCCCGATCGTCACTTGGCCGCTCTTCTCTCTGAAACGGTAGTACTTATCGCCTGCAAAGCTATCTCGCGTGCTGCGGTATGCGGAGACAATAAAATCACCATAGTAGAACACAGATGAAGCTTCTAAGTCGATGTAATAGCCAGTAAGAAGTAGTACAATTCAAGTTTTAGGTACTGATTATTGACTTTTTAGCTGGCTTTGGTGCCTTGGACATGAGCTATTACCTTAAGATTCTGCATGAAAGGAGGAATAGCAGCCGAGTTGCACGGGAGAATGTGAAAAGTGTTCATATGTAGTAAAAACCTGAGAAATCCGTCCGTTTTCGTCATTTGTTATCGAATCGACATAAAGCCAGATCGTCACATTGGCCGCTCTTCTCTCTGAAACGGTTGTACTTACCGTCTGCAAAGCTATGTCGCGTGATGCGGTATGCGGAGACACTAAAAGCACCATAGTAGAACACAGATGAAGCTTCTAAGTTGATGTAATAGCCAGTAAGAAGTAGTATAATTCAAGTTTTAGGTATCGATTATTGACTTTTTAGCTGGCTTTGGTGCCTTGGACATGAGCTAGGACCTTAAGATTCTGCATGAAAGGAGGACTAGCATCCGAGTTGCACGGGAGAATGTGAAATGTGTTCATATGTAGTAAAAACCTGAGAAATCCGTCCGTTTTCGTCATTTGTTATCGAATCGACTTAAAGCCAGATCGACACAATGGCCGCTCTTCTCTCTGAAACGGTTGTACTTATCGTCTGCAAAGCCATGTCGTTTGCTGCGGTAGGCGGAGACACTAAAAGCACCACAGTAGAACACAGATGAAGCTTCTAATTTGATGTAATAGCCAGTAAGAAGTAGTACAATTCAAGTGTTAGGTATCGATTATTGATTTTTTAGCTTTCTTTGGTGCCTTGGACATGAGCTAGGACCTTAAGAATCTGCATGAAAGGAGGATTAGCAGCCGAGGTGCACGGGAGAATGTGAAAAGTGTTCATATGTAGTAAAAACCTGAGAAATCCGTCCGTTTTCGTCATTTGTTATCAAATCGACTTAAAGCCAGATCGTCACATTGGCTGCTCTTCTCTCTGAAACAGTTGTACTTAACGTCTGGAAAGCTTTGTCGCGTGCTGCGGTATGCGGAGACACTAAAAGCACCATAGTAGATAACAGATGAAGCTTCTAAGATGATGTAATAGCCAGTAAGAAGTAGTACAATTCAAGTTTTAGGTATCGATTATTGACTTTTTAGCTGGCTTTGGTGCCTTGGACATGAGCTAGGACTTTAAGATTCTGCATGAAAGGAGGACTAGCAGCCGAGTTGCAGGGGAGAATGTGAAAAGTGTTCATATGTAGTAAAAACCTGAGAAATCCGTCCGTTTTCGTCATTTGTTATCGAATCGACTTAAAGCCAGATCGTCACATTGGCCCCTCTTTTCTCTGAAACGGTTGTACTTATCGTCTGCAAAGCTATGTCGCGTGCTGCGGTGTGCGGAGACACTTAAAGCACCATGGTAGAACACAGATGAAGCTTCTAAGTTGATGTAATAGCCAGTAAGAAGTAGTAAATTCAAGTTTTAGGTATCGATTATTGACTTTTTAGCTGGCAGTGGTGCCTTGGACATGAGCTAGGACCTTAAGATTCTGCATGAAAGGAGTACTAGCAGCCGCGTTGCACGGGAGAATGTGAAATGTGTTCATATGTAGTAGAAACCTGAGAAATCCGTCCGTTTTCGTCATTTGTTATCGAATCGACTTAAAGCCCGATCGTCACTTGGCCGCTCTTCTCTCTGAAACGGTAGTACTTATCGTCTGCAAAGCTATGTCGCGTGCTGCGGTATGCGGAGACAATAAAATCACCATAGTAGAACACAGATGAAGCTTCTAAGTCGATGTAATAGCCAGTAAGAAGTAGTACAATTCAAGTTTTAGGTACTGATTATTGACTTTTTAGCTGGCTTTGGTGCCTTGGACATGAGCTATTACCTTAAGATTCTGCATGAAAGGAGGAATAGCAGCCGAGTTGCACGGGAGAATGTGAAAAGTGTTCATATGTAGTAAAAACCTGAGAAATCCGTCCGTTTTCGTCATTTGTTATCGAATCGACATAAAGCCAGATCGTCACATTGGCCGCTCTTCTCTCTGAAACGGTTGTACTTATCGTCTGCAAAGCTATGTCGCGTGATGCGGTATGCGGAGACACTAAAAGCACCATAGTAGAACACAGATGAAGCTTCTAAGTTGATGTAATAGCCAGTAAGAAGTAGTACAATTCAAGTTTTAGGTATCGATTATTGACTTTTTAGCTGGCTTTGGTGCCTTGGACATGAGCTAGGACCTTAAGATTCTGCATGAAAGGAGGACTAGCATCCGAGTTGCACGGGAGAATGTGAAATGTGTTCATATGTAGTAAAAAAGCTGAGAAATCCGTCCGTTTTCGTCATTTGTTATCGAATCGACTTAAAGCCAGATCGACACTTTGGCCGCTCTTCTCTCTGAAACGGTTGTACTTATCGTCTGCAAAGCCATGTCGTATGCTGCGGTAGGCGGAGACACTAAAACCACCACAGTAGAACACAGATGAAGCTTCTAATTTGATGTAATAGCCAGTAAGAAGTAGTACAATTCAAGTTTTAGGTATTGATTATTGACTTTTTAGCTGGCTTTGATGCCTTGGACATGAGCTAGGACCTTAAGAATCTGCATGAAAGGAGGATTAGCAGCCGAGTTGCACGGGATAATGTGAAAAGTGTTCATATGTAGTAAAAACCTGAGAAATCCGTCCGTTTTCGTCATTTGTTATCGAATCGACTTAAAGCCAGATCGTCACATTGGCCGCTCTTCTCTCTGAAACGGTTGTACTTATCGTCTTCAAAGCTATGTCGCGTGCTGCGGTATGCGGAGACACTAAAAGCACCATAGTAGAACACAGATGAAGCTTCTAAGTTGATGTAATAGCCAGTAAGAAGTAGTACAATTCAAGTTTTAGGTATCGATTATTGATTTTTTAGCTGCCTTTGGTGCCTTGGACATGAGCTAGGATCTTAAGATTCTGCATCAAAAGGAGGACTAGCAGCCGAGTTGCACGGGACAATGTGAAAAGTGTTCATACGTAGTAAAAACGTGAGAAAACCGTCCGTTTTCGTCATTTGTTATCGAATCGACTTAAAGCCAGATCGTCACATTGGCCGCTCTTCTCTCTGAAACTTTTGTACTTATCGTCTTCAAAGCTATGTCGCGTGCTGCGGTATGCGGAGACACGAAAAGCACCATAGTACAACACAGATGAAGCTTCTAAGTTGATGTGATAGCCAGTAAGAAGTAGTAGAATTCAAGTTTTAGGTATTGATTATTGACTTTATAGCTGGCTTTGGTGCCTTGGACATGAGCTAGGACCTTAAGATTCTGCATGAAAGGAGGACTAGCAGCCGCGTTGTACGGGAGAATGTGAAATGTGTTCATATGTAGTAAAAACCTGAAAAATCCGTCCGTTTTCGTCATTTGTTATCAAATCGACTTAAAGCCAGATCGTCACATTGGCTGCTCTTCTCTCTGAAACGGTTGTACTTAACGTCTGGAAAGCTTTGTCGCGTGCTGCGGTATGCGGAGACACTAAAAGCACCATAGTAGAAAACAGATGAAGCTTCTAAGATGATGTAATAGCCAGTAAGAAGTAGTACAATTCAAGTTTTAGGTATCGATTATTGACTTTTTAGCTGGCTTTGGTGCCTTGGACATGAGCTAGGACCTTAAGATTCTGCATGAAAGGAGGACTAGCAGCCGAGTTGCAGGGGAGAATGTAAAAAGTGTTCATATGTAGTAAAAACCTGAGAAATCCGTCCGTTTTCGTCATTTGTTATCGAATCGACTTAAAGCCAGATCGTCACATTGGCCCCTCTTTTCTCTGAAACGGTTGTACTTATCGTCTGCAAAGCTATGTCGCGTGCTGCGGTGTGCGGAGACACTAAAAGCACCATGGTAGAACACAGATGAAGCTTCTAAGTTGATGTAATAGCCAGTAAGAAGTAGTAAATTCAAGTTTTAGGTATCGATTATTGACTTTTTAGCTGGCAGTGGTGCCTTGGACATGAGCTAGGACCTTAAGATTCTGCATGAAAGGAGTACTAGCAGCCGCGTTGCACGGGAGAATGTGAAATGTGTTCATATGTAGTAGAAACCTGAGAAATCCGTCCGTTTTCGTCATTTGTTATCGAATCGACTTAAAGCCCGATCGTCACTTGGCCGCTCTTCTCTCTGAAACGGTAGTACTTATCGTCTGCAAAGCTATGTCGCGTGCTGCGGTATGCGGAGACAATAAAATCACCATAGTAGAACACAGATGAAGCTTCTAAGTCGATGTAATAGCCAGTAAGAAGTAGTACAATTCAAGTTTTAGGTACTGATTATTGACTTTTTAGCTGGCTTTGGTGCCTTGGACATGAGCTATTACCTTAAGATTCTGCATGAAAGGAGGAATAGCAGCCGAGTTGCACGGGAGAATGTGAAAAGTGTTCACATGTAGTAAAAACCTGAGAAATCCGTCCGTTTTCGTCATTTGTTATCGAATCGACTTAAAGCCAGATCGACACTTTGGCCGCTCTTCTCTCTGAAACGGTTGTACTTATCGTCTGCAAAGCCATGTCGTATGCTGCGGTAGGCGGAGACACTAAAACCACCACAGTAGAACACAGATGAAGCTTCTAATTTGATGTAATAGCCAGTAAGAAGTAGTACAATTCAAGTTTTAGGTATCGATTATTGATTTTTTAGCTTTCTTTGGTGCCTTGGACATGAGCTAGGACCTTAAGAATCTGCATGAAAGGAGGATTAGCAGCCGAGGTGCACGGGAGAATGTGAAAAGTGTTCATATGTAGTAAAAACCTGAGAAATCCGTCCGTTTTCGTCATTTGTTATCGAATCGACTTAAAGCCAGATCGTCACATTGGCCGCTCTTCTCTCTGAAACGGTTGTACTTATCGTCTTCAAAGCTATGTCGCGTGCTGCGGTATGCGGAGACACTAAAAGCACCATAGTAGAACACAGATGAAGCTTCTAAGTTGATGTAATAGCCAGTAAGAAGTAGTACAATTCAAGTTTTAGGTATCGATTATTGATTTTTTAGCTGCCTTTGGTGCCTTGGACATGAGCTAGGATCTTAAGATTCTGCATCAAAAGGAGGACTAGCAGCTGAGTTGCACGGGACAATGTGAAAAGTGTTCATACGTAGTAAAAACCTGAGAAATCCGTCCGTTTTCGTCATTTGTTATCGAATCGACTTAAAGCCAGATCGTCACATTGGCCGCTCTTCTCTCTGAAACGGTTCTACTTATCGTCTGCAAAGCTATGTCGCGTGCTGCGCTATGCGGAGACACTAAAAGCACCATAGAAGAACACAGATGAAGCTTCTAAGTTGATGTAATAGCCAGTAAGAAGTAGTACAATTCAAGTTTTAGGTATTGATTATTGACTTTTAAGCTGGCTTTGATGCCTTGGACATGAGCTAGGACCTTAAGAATCTGCATGAAAGGAGGATTAGCAGCCGAGGTGCACGGGAGAATGTGAAAAGTGTTCATATGTAGTAAAAACCTGAGAAATCCGTCCGTTTTCGTCATTTGTTATCGAATCGACTTAAAGCCAGATCGTCATATTGGCCGCTCTTCTCTCTGAAACGGTTGTACTTATCGTCTACAAAGCTATGTCGTATGCTGCGGTAGGCGGAGACACTAAAACCACCACAGTAGAACACAGATGAAGCTTCTAATTTGATGTAATAGCCAGTAAGAAGTAGTACATTTCAAGTTTTAGGTATTGATTATTGACTTTTAAGCTGGCTTTGATGCCTTGGACATGAGCTAGGACCTTAAGAATCTGCATGAAATGAGGATTAGCAGCCGAGGTGCACGGGAGAATGTGAAAAGTGTTCATATGTAGTAAAAACCTGAGAAATCCGTCCGTTTTCGTCATTTGTTATCGAATCGACTTAAAGCCAGATCGTCACATTGGCCGCGCTTCTCTCTGAACGGTTGCACTTATCGTCTTCAAAGCTATGTCGCTTGCTGCGGTATGCAGAGACACTAAAAGCACCATAGTAGAACACAGATGAAGCTTCTAAGTTGATGTAATAGCCAGTAAGTAGTAGTACAATTCAAGTTTTAGGTATCGATTATTGACTTTTTAGCTGGCTTTGGTGCCTTGGACATGAGCTAGGACCTTAAGATTCTGCATGAAAGGAGGACTAGCATCCGAGTTGCACGGGAGAATGTGAAAAGTATTCATATGTAGTAAAAACCTGAGAAATCCGTCTGTTTTCGTCATTTGTTATCGAATCGACTTAAAGCCAAATCGTCACATTGGCCGCTCTGCTCTCTGAAACGGTTGTACTTATCGTCTGCAAAGCTATGTCGCGAACGGCGGTATTCGGAGACACTAAAAGCACCATAGTAGAACACAGATGTAGCTTCTAAGATGATGTAATAGCCTGTAAGAAATAGTACAATTCAAGTTTTAGGAATCGGTTATTGACTTTTTACCCTTGTTTGGTGCCTTGGACATGAGCTAGGAACTTAGGATTTTACATGCAGGAGGACTAGCAGCCGAGTTGCACGGGAGAATGTGTAAAGTGTTCATATGTAGTAAAAACCTGAGAAATCCGTCCGTTTTCGTCATTTGTTATCGAATCGACTTAAAGCCAGATCGTCACATTGGCCGCTCTTCTCTCTGAAACGGTTGTACTTATCGTCTGCAAAGCTATGTCGCGAACGGCGGTATTCGGAAACACTAAAAGCACCATAGTGGAACACAGATGATGCTTCTAAGTTGATATAATAGCCAGTAAGAAGTAGTACAAATCTAGTTTTAGGTATCGATTATTGACTTTTTAGCTGGCTTTGATGCCTTGGACATGAGCTAGGACCTTAAGATTCTGCATGAAAGGAGGACTAGCAGCCGAGTTGCACGGGAGAATTTGAAAAGTGTTCATATGTAGTAAAAACCTGAGAAATCCGTCCGTTTTCGTCATTTGTTATCGAATCGACTTAAAGCCAGATTGTCACATTGGCCGCTCTTCTCTCTGAAACGGTTGTACTTATCGTCTGCAATGCTATGTCTCGTGCTGCGCTATGCGGAGACACTAAAAGTACCATAGTAGAACACAGATGAAGCTTCTAAGTTGATGTAATAGCCAGTAAGAAGTAGTACAATTCAAGTTTTAGGTATCGATTATTGACTTTTTAGCTGGCTTTGGTGCCTTGGACATGAGCTAGGACCTTAAGATTCTGCATGAAAGGAGGACAAGCAGCCGAGCTGCACGGGAGAATGTGAAAAGTGTTCAAATAGAGTAAAAACCTGAGAAATCCGTCCGTTTTCGTCATTTTTATCGAATCGACTTAAAGCCAAATCGTCACATTGGCCGCTCTGCTCTCTGAAACGGTTGTATTTATCGTCTGCAAAGCTATGTCGCGTACTGCGGTATTCGGAGACACTAAAAGCACCATAGTAGAACACAGATGTAGCTTCTAAGATGATGTAATAGCCAGTAAGAAGTAGTACAATTCAAGTTTTAGGTATCGATTATTGACTTTTTAGCTGGCTTTGGTGCCTTGGACATGAGCTAGGACCTTAAGATTCTGCATGAAAGGAGGACTAGCAGCCGAGTTGCACGGAAGAATGTGAAAAGTGTTCATATGTAGTAAAAACCTGAGAAATCCGTCCGTTTTCGTCATTTGTTATCGAATCGACTTAAAGCCAGATCGTCATATTGGCCGCTCTTCTCTCTGAAACGGTTGTACTTATCGTCTGCAAAGCTATGTCGTATGCTGCGGTAGGCGGAGACACTAAAACCATCACAGTAGAACTCAGATTAAGCTTCTAATTTGATGTAATAGCCAGTAAGAAGTAGTACAATTCAAGTTTTAGGTATTGATAATTGACTTTTAAGCTGGCTTTGATGCCTTGGACATGAGCTAGGATCTTAAGATTCTGCATCAAAAGGAGGACTAGCAGCCGAGTTGCACGGGAGAATGTGAAAAGTGTTCATACGTAGTAAAAACCTGAGAAATGCGTCCCTTTTCGTCATTTGTTATCGAATCGACTTAAAGCCAGATCGTCACATTGGCCGCTCTTCTCTCTGAAACGGTTGTACTTATCGTTTTCAAAGCTATGTCGCGTGCTGCGGTATGCGGAGACACGAAAAGCACCATAGTACAACACAGATAAAGCTTCTAAGTTGATGTGATAGCCAGTAAGAAGTAGTACAATTCAAGTTTTAGGTATTGATTATTGACTTTTTAGCTGGCTTTGGTGCCTTGGACATGAGTTAGGACCTTAAGATTCTGCATGAAAGGAGGACTAGCAGCCGCGTTGTACGGGAGAATGTGAAATGTGTTCATATGTAGTAGAAACCTGAGAAATCCGTCCGTTTTCGTCATTTGTTATCAAATCGACTTAAAGCCAGATCGTCACATTGGCTGCTCTTCTCTCTGAAACGGTTGTACTTATCGTCTGGAAAGCTTTGTCGCGTGCTGCGGTATGCGGAGACACTAAAAGCACCATAGTAGAAAACAGATGAAGCTTCTAAGATGATGTAATAGCCAGTAAGAAGTAGTACAATTCAAGTTTTAGGTATCGATTATTGACTTTTTAGCTGGCTTTGGTGCCTTGGACATGAGCTAGGACCTTAAGATTCTGCATGAAAGGAGGACTAGCAGCCGAGTTGCAGGGGAGAATGTGAAAAGTGTTCATATGTAGTAAAAACCTGAGAAATCCGTCCGTTTTCGTCATTTGTTATCGAATCGACTTAAAGCCAGATCGTCACATTGGCCGCTCTTCTCTCTGAAACGGTTGTACTTATCGTCTTCAAAGCTATGTCGCGTGCTGCGGTATGCGGAGACACTAAAAGCACCATAGTAGAACACAGATGAAGCTTCTAAGTTGATGTAATAGCCAGTAAGAAGTAGTACAATTCAAGATTTAGGTATCGATTATTGACTTCTTAGCTGGCTTTGGTGCCTTGGACATGAGCTAGGACCTTAAGATTCTGCATGAAAGGAGGACTAGCAGCCGAGTTGCACGGGAGAATGTGAAAAGAGTTCATATGTAGTAAAAACCTGAGAAATCCGTCCGTTTTCGTCATTTTTATCGAATCGACTTAAAGCCAGATCGTCACATTGGCCGCTCTTCTCTCTGAAACGGTTCTACATATCGTCTGCAAAGCTATGTCGCGTGCTGCGGTATGCGGAGACACTAAAAGCACCATAGTAGAACACAGATGAAGCTTCTAAGTTGATGTAATAGCCAGTAAGAAGTAGTACAATTCAAGTTTTAGGTATCGATTATTGACTTTTTAGCTGTCTTTGGTGCCTTGGACATGAGCTAGGACCTTAAGATTCTGCATGAAAGGAGGACTAGCAGCCGCGTTGCACGGGAGAATGTGAAATGTGTTCATATGTAGTAGGAACCTGAGAAATCCGTCCGTGTTCGTCATTTGTTATCGAATCGACCTAAAGCCAGATCGTCACATTGGCCGCTCTTCTCTCTGAAACGGTTGTACTTATCGTCTGCAAAGCTATGTCGCGTGCTGCGGTATGCGGAGACACTAAAAGCACCATAGTAGAACACAGATGAAGCTTCTAAGTTGATGTAATAGCCAGTAAGAAGTAGTACAATTCACGTTTTAGGTATCGATTATTGACTTCTTAGCTGGCTTTGGTGCCTTGGACATGAGCTACGACCTTACGATTCTGCATCAAAAGGAGGACTAGCAGCCGAGTTGCACGGGACAATGTGAAAAGTGTTCATATGTAGTAAAAACCTGAGAAATCCGTCCGTTTTCGTCATTTGTTATCGAATCGACATAAAGCCAGATCGTCACATTGGCCGCTCTTTTGTCTGAAACGGTTGTACTTATCGTCTGCAAAGCTATGTCGCGTGCTGCGGTATGCGGAGAAACTAAAAGCACCATAGTAGAACACAGATGAAGCTTCTAAGTTGATGTGATAGCCAGTAAGAAGTAGTACAATTCAAGTTTTAGGTATCGATTATTGACTTTTTAGCTGGCTTTGGTGACATGGACATGAGCTAGGACCTTAAGATTCTGCATGAAAGGAGGACTAGCAGCCGCTTTGTACGGGAGAATGTGAAAAGTGTTCATATGTAGTAAAAACCTGAGAAATCCGTCCGTTTTCATCATTTGCTATCGAATCGACTTAAAGCCAGATCGTCACATTGGCCCCTCTTTTCTCTGAAACGGTTGTACTTATCGTCTGCAAAGCTATGTCCGTGCTGCGGTGTGCGGAGACACTAAAAGCACCATGGTAGAACACAGATGAAGCTTCTAAGTTGATGTAATAGCCAGTAAGAAGTAGTAAATTCAAGTTTTAGGTATCGATTATTGCCTTTTTAGCTGGCAGTGGTGCCTTGGACATGAGCTAGGACCTTAAGATTCTGCATGAATGGAGGACTAGCAGCCGCGTTGCACGGGAGAATGTGAAATGTGTTCATATGTAGTAGAAACCTGAGAAATCCGTCCGTTTTCGTCATTTGTTATCGAATCGACTTAAAGCCAGATCGCCACTTGGCCGCTCTTCTCTCTGAAACGGTAGTACTTATCGTCTGCAAAGCTATGTCGCGTGCTGCGGTATGCGGAGACAATAAAATCACCATAGTAGAACACAGATGAAGCTTCTAAGTCGATGTAATAGCCAGTAAGAAGTAGTACAATTCAAGTTTTAGGTACTGATTATTGACTTTTTAGCTGGCTTTGATGCCTTGGACATGAGCTATTACCTTAAGATTCTGCATGAAAGGAGGAATAGCAGCCGAGTTGCACGGGACAATGTGAAAAGTGTTCATATGTAGTAAAAACCTGAGAAATCCGTCCGTTTTCGTCATTTGTTATCGAATCGACTTAAAGCCAGATCGTCACATTGGCCGCTCTTCTCTCTGAAACGGTTGTACTTATCGTCTGCAAAGCTATGTCGCGTGATGCGGTATGCGGAGACACTAAAAGCACCATAGTAGAACACAGATGTAGCTTCTAAGTTGATGTAATAGCCAGTAAGAAGTAGTACAATTCAAGTTTTAGGTATCGATTATTGACTTTTTAGCTGGCTTTGGTGCCTTGGACATGAGCTAGGACCTTAAGATTCTGCATGAAAGGAGGACTAGCAGCCGAGTTGCACGGGAGAATGTGAAAAGTGTTCATATGTAGTAAAAACCTGAGAAATCCGTCCGTTTTCGTCATTTGTTATCGAATCGACTTAAAGCCAGATCGACACATTGGCCGCTCTTCTCTCTGAAACGGTTGTACTTATCGTCTGCAAAGCTATGTCGTATGCTGCGGTAGGCGGAGACACTAAAACCACCACAGTAGAACACAGATGAAGCATCTAATTTGATGTAATAGCCAGTAAGAAGTAGTACAATTCAAGTTTTAGGTATTGATTATTGACTTTTTAGCTGGCTTTGATGCCTTGGACATGAGCTAGGACCTTAAGAATCTGCATGAAAGGAGGATTAGCAGCAGAGTTGCACGGGATAATGTGAAAAGTGTTCATATGTAGTAAAAACCTGAGAAATCCGTCCGTTTTCGTCATTTGTTATCGAATCGACTTAAAGCCAGATCGTCACATTGGCCGCTCTTCTCTCTGAAACGGTTGTACTTATCGTCTTCAAAGCTATGTCGCGTGCTGCGGTATGCGGAGACACTAAAAGCACCATAGTAGAACACAGATGAAGCTTCTAAGTTGATGTAATAGCCAGTAAGAAGTAGTACAATTCAAGTTTTAGGTATCGATTATTGATTTTTTAGCTGGCTTTGGTGCCTTGGACATGAGCTAGGACCTTAAGATTCTGCATCAAAAGGAGGACTAGCAACCGAGTTGCACGGGACAATGTGAAAAGTGTTCATATGTAGTAAAAACCTGAGAAATCCGTCCGTTTTCGTCATTTGTTATCGAATCGACTTAAAGCCAGATCCTCACATTGGCCTCTCTGAAACGGTTGTACTTATCGTCTGCAAAGCTATGTCGTATGCTGCGGTAGGCGGAGACACTAAAACCACCACAATTGAACACAGATGAAGCTTCTAATTTGATGTAATAGCCAGTAAGAAGTAGTACAATTCAAGTTTTAGGTATCGATTATTGACTTTTTAGCTGGCTTAGGTGCCTTGGACATGAGCTGTTACCTTAAGATTCTGCATGAAAGGAGGACTAGCAGCCGAGTTGCACGGGAGAATGTGAAAAGTATTCATATGTAGTAAAAACCTGAGAAATCCGTCCGTTTTCGTCATTTGTTATGGAATAGACTTAAAGCCAGATCGTCACATTGGCCGCTCTTCTCTCTGAAACGGTTGTACTTATCGTCTTCAAAGCTATGTCGCGTGCTGCGGTATGCGGAGACACTAAAAGCACCATAGTAAAACACAGATGAAGCTTCTAAGTTGATGTAATAGCCAGTAAGAAGTAGTACAATTCAAGTTTTAGGTATCGATTATTGACTTTTTAGCTGGCTTTGGTGCCTTGGACATGAGCTAGGACCTTAAGATTCTGCATTAAAGGAGGACTAGCATCCGAGTTGCACGGGAGAATGTGAAGAGTATTCATATGTAGTAAAAACCTGAGAAATCCGTCCGTTTTCGTCATTTGTTATCGAATCGACTTAAAGCCAAATCCTCACATTGGCCGCTCTTCTCTCTGAAACGGTTGTACTTATCGTCTGCAAAGCTATGTCGTATGCTGCGGTAGGCGGAGACACTAAAACCACCACAATTGAACACAGATGAAGCTTCTAATTTGATGTAATAGCCAGTAAGAAGTAGTACAATTCAAGTTTTAGGTATCGATTATTGACTTTTTAGCTGGCTTTGGTGCCTTGGACATGAGCTAGGACCTTAAGATTCTGCATTAAAGGAGGACTAGCAGCCGAGTTGCACGGGAGAATGTGAAAAGTATTCATATGTAGTAAAAACCTGAGAAATCCGTCCGTTTTCGTCATTTGTTATCGAATAGACTTAAAGCCAGATCGTCACATTGGCCGCTCTTCTCTCTGAAACGGTTGTACTTATCGTCTTCAAAGCTATGTCGCGTGCTGCGGTATGCGGAGACACTAAAAGCACCATAGTAGAACACAGATGAAGCTTCTAAGTTGATGTAATAGCATGTAAGAAGTAGTACAATTCAAGTTTTAGGTATCGATTATTGACTTTTTAGCTGGCTTTGGTGCCTTGGACATGAGCTAGGACCT
The DNA here is from genome assembly GCF_023897955.1 of Schistocerca gregaria. Taxonomy (NCBI): domain Eukaryota; kingdom Metazoa; phylum Arthropoda; class Insecta; order Orthoptera; family Acrididae; genus Schistocerca; species Schistocerca gregaria. Next base: position 16,388,262 of record NW_026061824.1, on the reverse strand, counting down.
TAAGATTCTGCATGAAAGGAGGACTAGCAGCCGAGTTGCACGGGAGAATGTGAAAAGTGTTCATATGTAGTAAAAACCTGAGAAATCCGTCCGTTTTCGTCATTTGTTATAGAATCGACTTAAAGCCAGATCGTCACATTGGCCACTCTTCTCTCTGAAACGGTTGTACTTATCGTCTGCAAAGCTATGTCGTATGCTGCGGAAGGCGGAGACACTAATACCACCACAGTAGAACACAGATGAAGCTTCTAATTTGATGTAATAGCCAGTAAGAAGTAGTACAATTGAAGTTTTAGGTATTGATTATTGACTTTTTAGCTGGCTTTGATGCCTTGGACATGAGCTAGGACCTTAAGATTCTGCATAGAAGGAGGACTAGCAGCCGAGTTGCACGGGAGAATGTGAAAAGTGTTCATATGTAGTAAAAACCTGAGACATCCGTCCGTTTTCGTCATTTTTATCGAATCGACTTAAAGCCAAATCGTCACATTGGCCGCTCTGCTCTCTGAACGGTTGTACTTATCGTCTGCAAAGCTATGTCGCGTACTGTGGTATTCGGAGACACTAAAAGCACCATAGTAGAACACAGATGTAGCTTCTAAGATGATGTAATAGCCAGTAAGAAGTAGTACAATTCAAGTTTTAGGTATCGATTATTGACTTTTTAGCTGGCTTTGGTGCCTTGGACATGAGCTAGTACCTTAAGAAACTGCATGAAAGGAGGATTAGCAGCCGAGGTGCACGGGAGAATGTGAAAAGTGTTCATATGTAGTAAAAACCTGAGAAATCCGTCCGTTTTCGTCATTTGTTATCGAATCGACTTAAAGCCAAATCGTCACATTGGCCGCTCTGCTCTCTGAAACGGTTGTACTTATCGTCTGCAAAGCTATGTCGCGAACGGCGGTATTCGGAGACACTAAAAGCACCATAGTAGAACAAAGATGTAGCTTCTAAGATGATGTAATAGCCAGTAAGAAATAGTACAATTCAAGTTTTAGGAATCGGTTATTGACTTTTTACCCTTGTTTTGTGCCTTGGACATGAGCTAGGAACTTAAGATTTTACATGCAGGAGGACTAGCAGCCGAGTTGCACGGGAGAATGTGTTAAGTGTTCATATGTAGTAAAAACCTGAGAAATCCGTCCGTTTTCGTCATTTGTTATCGAATCGACTTAAAGCCAGATCGTCACATTGGCCGCTCTTCTCTCTGAAACGGTTGTACTTATCGTCTGCAAAGCTATGTCGCGTGCTGCGGCATGCGGGGACACTAAAATCACCCTAGTGGAACACAGATGAAGCTTCTAAGTTGATATAATAGCCAGTAAGAAGTAGTACAATTCTAGTTTTAGGTATCGGTTATTGACTTTTTAGCTGGCTTTGATGCCTTGGACATGAGCTAGGACCTTAAGATTCTGCATGAAAGGAGGACTAGCAGCCGAGTTGCACAGGAGAATTTGAAAAGTGTTCATATGTAGTATAAACCTGAGAAATCCGTCCGTTTTCGTCATTTGTTATCGAATCGACTTAAAGCCAGATTGTCACATTGGCCGCTCTTCTCTCTGAAACGGTTGTACTTATCGTCTGCAATGCTATGTCTCGTGCTGCGCTATGCGGAGACACTAAATGTACCATAGTAGAACACAGATGAAGCTTCTAAGTTGATGTAATAGCCAGTAAGAAGTAGTACAATTCAAGTTTTAGGTATCGATTATTGACTTTATAGCTGGCTTTGGTGCCTTGGACATGAGCTAGGACCTTAAGATTCTGCATGAAAGGAGGACAAGGAGCCGAGCTGCACGGGAGAATGTGAAAAGTGTTCAAATAGAGTAAAAACCTGAGAAATCCGTCCGTTTTCGTCATTTTTATCGAATCGACTTAAAGCCAAATCGTCACATTGGCCGCTCTGCTCTCTGAAACGGTTGTATTTATCGTCTGCAAAGCTATGTCGCGTACTGCGGAATTCGGAGACACTAAAAGCACCATAGTAGAACACAGATGTAGCTTCTAAGATGATGTAATAGCCAGTAAGAAGTAGTACAATTCAAGTTTTAGGTATCGATTATTGACTTTTTAGCTGGCTTTGGTGCCTTGGACATGAGGTAGGACCTTAAGATTCTGCAGGAAAGGAGGACTAGCAGCCGAGTTGCACGGGAGTATGTGAAAAGTGTTCATATGTAGTAAAAACCTGAGAAATCCGTCCGTTTTCGTCATTTGTTATCGAATCGACTTAAAGCCAGATCGTCATATTGGCCGCTCTTCTCTCTGAAACGGTTGTACTTATCGTCTGCAAAGCTATGTCGTATGCTGCGGTAGGCGGAGACACTAAAACCACCACAGTAGAACACAGATGAAGCTTCTAATTTGATGTAATAGCCAGTAAGAAGTAGTACAATTCAAGTTTTAGGTATTGATTATTGACTTTAAGCTGGCTTTGATGCCTTGGACATGAGCTAGGACCTTAAGAATCTGCATGAAAGGAGGATTAGCAGCCGCGTTGCACGGGAGAATGTGAAAAGTGTTCATATGTAGTAAAAACCTGACTAATCCGTCCGTTTTCGTCATTTGTTATCGAATCGACTTAAAGCCAGATTGTCACATTGGCCGCTCTTCTCTCTCAAACGGTTGTACTTATCGTCTTCAAAGCTATGTCGCGTGCTGCGGTATGCGGAGACACTAAAAGCACCATAGTAGAACACAGATGAAGCTTCTAAGTTGATGTAATAGCCAGTAAGAAGTAGTACAATTCAAGTTTTAGGTATCGATTAATGACTTTTTAGGTGCCTTTGGTGCCTTGGACATGAGCTAGGATCTTAAGATTCTGCATCAAAAGGAGGACTAGCAGCCGAGTTGCACAGGACATGGTGAAAAGTGTTCATACGTAGTAAAAACCTGAGAAATCCGTCCCTTTTCGTCATTTGTTATCGAATAGACTTAAAGCCAGATCGTCACATTGGCTGCTCTTCTCTCTGAAACGGTTGTACTTATCGTCTGGAAAGCTTTGTCGCGTGCTGCGGTATGCGGAGACACTAAAAGCACCATAGTAGAAAACAGATGAAGCTTCTAAGATGATGTAATAGCCAGTAAGAAGTAGTACAATTCAAGTTTTAGGTATCGATTATTGACTTTTTAGCTGGCTTTGGTGCCTTGGACATGAGCTAGGACCTTAAGATTCTGCATGAAAGGAGGACTAGCAGCCGAGTTGCACGGGAAAATGTGAAAAGTGTTCATATGTAGTAGAAACCTGAGAAATCCGTCCGTTTTCGTCATTTGTTATCGAATCGACTTAAAGCCAGATCGTCACATTGGCCACTCTTCTCTCTGAAACGGTTGTACTTATCGTCTGCAAAGCTATGTCGCGTGCTGCGGTATGCGGAGACACTAAAAGCACCATAGTAGAACACAGATGAAGCTTCTAAGTTGATGTAATAGCCAGTAAGAAGTAGTACAATTCAAGTTTTAGGTATCGATTATTGACTTCTTAGCTGGCTTTGGTGCCTTGGACATGAGCTACGACCTTACGATTCTGCATCAAAAGGAGGACTAGCAGCCGAGTTGCACGGGACAATGTGAAAAGTGTTCATATGTAGTAAAAACCTGAGAAATCCGTCCGTTTTCGTCATTTGTTATCGAATCGACTTAAAGCCAGATCGTCACATTGGCCGCTCTTCTGTCTGAAACGGTTGTACTTATCGTCTGCAAAGCTATGTCGCGTGCTGCGGTATGCGGAGACACTAAAAGCACCATAGTAGAACACAGATGAAGCTTCTAAGTTGATGTGATAGCCAGTAAGAAGTAGTACAATTCAAGTTTTAGGTATCGATTATTGCCTTTTTAGCTGGCAGTGGTGCCTTGGACTTGAGCTAGGACCTTAAGATTCTGCATGAAAGGAGGACTAGCAGCCGCGTTGCACGGGAGAATGTGAAATGTGTTCATATGTAGTAGAAAACTGAGAAATCCGTCCGTTTTCGTCATTTGTTATCGAATCGACTTAAAGCCCGATCGTCACTTGGCCGCTCTTCTCTGTGAAACGGTAGTACTGATCGTCTGCAAAGCTATGTCGCGTGCTGCGGTATGCGGAGACAATAAAATCACCATAGTAGAACACAGATGAAGCTTCTAAGTCGATGTAATAGCCAGTAAGAAGTTGTACAATTCAAGTCTTAGGTACTGATTATTGACTTTTTAGCTGGCTTTGGTGCCTTGGACATGAGCTATTACCTTAAGATTCTGCATGAAAGGAGGAATAGCAGCCGAGTTGCACGGGAGAATGTGAAAAGTGTTCATATGTAGTAAAAACCTGAGAAATCCGTCCGTTTTCGTCATTTGTTATCGAATCGACTTAAAGCCAGATCATCACATTGGCCGCTCTTCTCTCTGAAACGGTTGTACTTATCGTCTGCAAAGCTATGTCGCGTGATGCGGTATGCGGAGACACTAAAAGCATCATAGTAGAACACAGATGAAGCTTCTAAGTTGATGTAATAGCCAGTAAGAAGTAGTACAATTCAAGTTTTAGGTATCGATTATTGACTTTTTAGCTGGCTTTGGTCCCTTGGACATGAGCTAGGACCTTAAGATTCTGCATGAAAGGAGGACTAGCATCCGAGTTGCACGGGAGAATGTGAAATGTGTTCATATGAAGTAAAAACCTGAGAAATCCGTCCGTTTTCGTCATTTGTCATCGAATCGACTTAAAGCCAGATCGACACATTGGCCGCTCTTCTCTCTGAAACGGTTGTACTTATCGTCTGCAAAGCTATGTCGTATGCTGCGGTAGGCGGAGACACTAAAACCACCACAGTAGAACACAGATGAAGCTTCTAATTTGATGTAATAGCCAGTAAGAAGTAGTACAATTCAAGTTTTAGGTATTGATTATTGACTTTTTAGCTGGCTTTGATGCCTTGGACATGAGCTAGGACCTTAAGAATCTGCATGAAAGGAGGATTAGCTGCCGAGTTGCACGGGATAATGTGAAAAGTGTTCATATGTAGTAAAAACCTGAGAAATCCGTCCGTTTTCGTCATTTGTTATCGAATCGACTTAAAGCCAGATCGTCACTTGGCCGCTCTTCTCTCTGAAACGGTTGTACTTATCGTCTGCAAAGCTATGTCGCGTGATGCGGTATGCGGAGACTCTAAAAGCACCATAGTAGAACACAGATGAAGCTTCTAAGTTGATGTAATAGCCAGTAAGTAGTAGTACAATTCAAGTTTTAGGTATCGATTATTGCCTTTTTAGCTGGCTTTGGTGCCTTGGAAATGAGCTAGGACCTTAAGAATCTGCATTAAAGGAGGACTAGCAGCCGAGTTGCACGGGAGAATGTGAAAAGTGTTCAAATAGAGTAAAAACCTGAGAAATCCGTCCATTTTCGTCATTTTTATCGAATCGACTTAAAGCCAAATCGTCACATTGGCCGCTCTGCTCTCTGAAACGGTTGTACTTATCGTCTGCAAAGCTATGTCGCGAACGGCGGTATTCGGAGACACTAAAAGCACCATAGTAGAACACAGATGTAGCTTCCAAGATGATGTAATAGCCAGTAAGAAATAGTACAATTCAAGTTTTTGGAATCGGTTATTGACTTTTTACCCTTGTTTGGTGCCTTGGACATGAGCTAGGAACTTAAGATTTTACATGCAGGAGGACTAGCAGCCGAGTTGCACGGGAGAATGGGTAAAGTGTTCATATGTAGTAAAAACCTGAGAAATCCGTCCGTTTTCGTCATTTGTTATCGAATCGACTTAAAGCCAGATCGTCACATTGGCCGCTCTTCTCTCTGAAACGGTTGTACTTATCGTCTGCAAAGCTATGTCGCGTGCTGCGCTATGCGGAGACACGAAAAGCACCATAGTAGAACACAGATGAAGCTTCTAAGTTGATGTAATAGCCAGTAAGAAGTAGTACAATTCAAGTTTTAGGTATCGATTATTGACTTTTTAGCTGGCTTTGGTGCCTTGGACATGAGCTAGGACCTTAAGATTCTGCATGAAAGGAGGACTAGCAGCCGAGTTGCACGGGACAATGTGAAAAGTGTTCATATGTAGTAAAAACCTGAGAAATCCGTCCGTTTTCGTCATTTGTTATCGAATCGATTTAAAGCCAGATCGTCATATTGGCCGCTCTTCTCTCTGAAACGGTTGTACTTATCGTCTGCAAAGCTATGTCGTATGCTGCGGTAGGCAGAGACACTAAAACCACCACAGTAGAACACAGATGAAGCTTCTAATTTGATGGAATAGCCAGTAAGAAGTAGTACAATTCAAGTTTTAGGTATTGATTATTGACTTTTAAGCTGGCTTTGATGCCTTGGACATGAGCTAGGACCTTAAGAATCTGCATGAAAGGAGGATTAGCAGCCGAGGTGCAAGGGAGAATGTGAAAAGTGTTCATATGTAGTAAAAACCTGAGAAATCCGTCCGTTTTCGTCATATGTTATCGAATCGACTTAAAGCCAGATCGTCACATTGGCCGCTCTTCTCTCTGAAACGGTTGTACTTATCGTCTTCAAAGCTATGTCGCGTGCTGCGGTATGCGGAGACACTAAAAGCACCATAGTAGAACACAGATGAAGCTTCTAAGTTGATGTAATAGCCAGTAAGAAGTAGTACAATTCAAGTTTTAGGTATCGATTATTGATTTTTTGGCTGTCTTTGGTGCCTTGGACATGAGCTAGGACCTTAAGATTCTGCATGAAAGGAGGACAAGCAGCCGAGCTGCACGGGAGAATGTGAAAAGTGTTCAAATAGAGTAAAAACCTGAGAAATCCGTCCGTTTTCGTCATTTTTATCGAATCGACTTAAAGCCAGATCGTCACATTGGCCGCTCTTCTCTCTGAAACGGTTGTACTTATCGTCTGCAAAGCTATGTCGTTTGCTGCGGTAGGCGGAGACACTAAAACCACCACAATTGAACACAGATGAAGCTTCTAATTTGATGTAATAGCCAGTAAGAAGTAGTACAATTCAAGTTTTAGGTATCGATTATTGACTTAATAGCTGGCTTGGTGCCTTGCACATGAGCCAGGACCTTAACATTCTGCATGAAAGGAGGACTAGCAGCCAATGTGCACAGGAGAATGTGAAAAGTGTTCATATGTAGTAAAAACCTGAGAAATCCGTCCGTTTTCGTCATTTGTTATCGAAACGACTTAAAGCCAGATCGTCACATTGGCCGCTCTTCTCTCTGAAACGGTTGTACGTATCGTGTGCAAAGCTATGTCGCGTGCTGCGGTATGCGGAGACAGTAAAAGCACCATAGTAGAAGCCAGATGAAGCTTCTAAGTTGATGTAATACTCAGTAAGAAGTAGTCCAATTCAAGTTTTAGGTATCGATTATTGACTTTTTAGCTGGCTATGTTGCCATGGACATGAGCTAGGACCTTAAGATTCTGCATGAAAGGAGGACTAGCAGCCGCGTTGCACGGGAGAATGTGAAATGTGTTCATATGTAGTAGAAACCTGAGAAATCCGTCCGTTTTCGTCATTTGTTATCGAATCGACTTAAAGCCCGATCGTCACTTGGCCGCTCTTCTCTCTGAAACGGTAGTACTTATCGTCTGCAAAGCTATGTCGCGTGCTGCGTTATGCGGAGACAATAAAATCACCATAGTAGAACACAGATGAAGCTTCTAAGTCGATGTAATAGCCAGTAAGAAGTAGTACAATTCAAGTTTTAGTTACTGATTATTGACTTTTTAGCTGGCTTTGGTGCCTTGGACATGAGCTATTACCTTAAGATTCTGCATGAAAGGAGGAATAGCAGCCGAGTTGCACGGGAGAATGTGAAAAGTGTTCATATGTAGTAAAAACCTGAGAAATCCGTCCGTTTTCGTCATTTGTTATCGAATCGACTTAAAGCCAGATCGTCACATTGGCAGCTCTTCTCTCTGAAACAGTTGTACTTATCGTCTGCAAAGCTATGTCGCGTGATGCGGTATGCGGAGACACTAAAAGCACCATAGTAGAACACAGATGAAGCTTCTTAGTTGATGTAATAGCCAGTAAGAAGTAGTACAATTCAAGTTTTAGGTATCGATTATTGACTTTTTAGCTGGCTTTGGTGCCTTGGACATGAGCCAGGACCTTAACATTCTGCATGAAAGGAGGACTAGCATCCGAGTTGCACGGGAGAATGTAAAAAGTGTTCATATGTAGTAAAAACCTGAGAAATCCGTCCGTTTTCGTCATTTGTTATCGAATCGACTTAAAGCCAGATCGACACATTTGCCGCTCTTCTCTCTGAAACGGTTGTACTTATCGTCTGCAAAGCTATGTCGTATGCCGCGGTAGGCGGAGACACTAAAACCACCACAGTAGCACACAGATGAAGCTTCTAATTTGATGTAATAGCCAGTAAGAAGTAGTACAATTCAAGTTTTAGGTATTGATTATTGACTTTTTAGCTGGCTTTGATGCCTTGGACATGAGCTAGGACCTTAAGGATCTGCATGAAAGGAGGATTAGCAGCCGAGTTGCACGGGAGATTGTGAAAAGTGTTCATATGTAGTAAAAACCTGAGAAATCCGTCCGTTTTCGTCATTTGTTATCGAATCGACTTAAAGCCAGATCGTCACATTGGCCGCTCTTCTCTCTGAAACGGTTGTACTTATCGTCTTCAAAGCTATGTCGCGTGCTGCGGTATGCGGAGACACTAAAAGCACCATAGTAGAACACAGATGAAGCTTCTAAGTTGATGTAATAGCCAGTAAGAAGTAGTACAATTCAAGTTTTAGGTATCGATTATTGATTTTTTAGCTGGCTTTGGTGCCTTGGACATGAGCTAGGACCTTAAGATTCTGCATCAAAAGGAGGACTAGCAGCCGAGTTGCACTGGACAATGTGAAAAGTGTTCATATGTAGTAAAAACCTGAGAAATCCCTCCGTATTCGTCATTTGTTATCGAATCGACTTAAAGCCAGATCGTCACATTGGCCGCTCTTCTCTCTGAAACGGTTGTACTTATCGTCTGCAAAGCTATGTCGTTTGCTGCGGTAGGCGGAGACACTAAAACCACCACAATTGAACACAGATGAAGCTTCTAATTTGATGTAATAGCCAGTAAGAAGTAGTACAATTCAAGTTTTAGGTATCGATTATTGATTTTTTAGCTGGCTTTGGTGCCTTGGACATGAGCTAGGACCTTAAGATTCTGCATCAAAAGGAGGACTAGCAGCCGAGTTGCACGGGACAATGTGAAAAGTGTTCATATGTAGTAAAAACCTGAGAAATCCGTCCGTTTTCGTCATTTGTTATCGAATCGACTTACAGCCAGATCGTCACATTGGCCCCTCTTTTCTCTGAAACGGTTGTACTTATCGTCTGCAAAGCTATGTCGCGTGCTGCGGTGTGCGGAGACACTAAAAGCACCATGGTAGAACACAGATGAAGCTTCTAAGTTGATGTAATAGCCAGTAAGAAGTAGTACAATTCAAGTTTTAAGTATCGATTATTGACTTTTTAGCTGGCTTTGGTGCCTTGGACATGAGCTAGGACCTTAAGATTCTGCATGAAAGGAGGACTAGCATCCGAGTTGCACGGGAGAATGTGAAATGTGTTCATATGAAGTAAAAACCTGAGAAATCCGTCCGTTTTCGTCATTTGTTATCGAATCGACTTAAAGCCAGATCGACACATTGGCCGCTCTTCTCTCTGAAACGGTTGTACTTATCGTCTGCAAAGCTATGTCGTATGCTGCGGTAGGCGGAGACACTAAAACCACCACAGTAGAACACAGATGAAGCTTCTAATTTGATGTAATAGCCAGTAAGAAGTAGTACAATACAAGTTTTAGGTATTGATTATTGACTTTTTAGCTGGCTTTGATGCCTTGGACATGATCTAGGACCTTAAGAATCTGCATGAAAGGAGGATTAGCTGCCGAGTTGCACGGGATAATGTGAAAAGTGTTCATATGTAGTAAAAACCTGAGAAATCCGTCCGTTTTCGTCATTTGTTATCGAATCGACTTAAAGCCAGATCGTCACTTGGCCGCTCTTCTCTCTGAAACGGTTGTACTTATCGTCTGCAAAGCTATGTCGCGTGATGCGGTATGCGGAGACTCTAAAAGCACCATAGTAGAACACAGATGAAGCTTCTAAGTTGATGTAATAGCCAGTAAGTAGTAGTACAATTCAAGTTTTAGGTATCGATTATTGCCTTTTTAGCTGGCTTTGGTGCCTTGGAAATGAGCTAGGACCTTAAGAATCTGCATTAAAGGAGGACTAGCAGCCGAGTTGCACGAGAGAATGTGAAAAGTGTTCAAATAGAGTAAAAACTTGAGAAATCCGTCCATTTTCGTCATTTTTATCGAATCGACTTAAAGCCAAATCGTCACATTGGCCGCTCTGCTCTCTGAAACGGTTGTACTTATCGTCTGCAAAGCTATGTCGCGAACGGCGGTATTCGGAGACACTAAAAGCACCATAGTAGAACACAGATGTAGCTTCTAAGATGATGTAATAGCCAGTAAGAAATAGTACAATTCAAGTTTTTGGAATCGGTTATTGACTTTTTACCCTTGTTTGGTGCCTTGGACATGAGCTAGGAACTTAAGATTTTACATGCAGGAGGACTAGCAGCCGAGTTGCACGGGAGAATGGTATAGTGTTCATATGTAGTAAAAACCTGAGAAATCCGTCCGTTTTCGTCATTTGTTATCGAATCGACTTAAAGCCAGATCGTCACATTGGCCGCTCTTCTCTCTGAAACGGTTGTACTTATCGTCTGCAAAGCTATGTCGCGTGCTGCGCTATGCGGAGACACGAAAAGCACCATAGTAGAACACAGATGAAGCTTCTAAGTTGATGTAATAGCCAGTAAGAAGTAGTACAATTCAAGTTTTAGGTATCGATTATTGACTTTTTAGCTGGCTTTGGTGCCTTGGACATGAGCTAGGACCTTAAGATTCTGCATGAAAGGAGGACAAGCAGCCGAGCTGCACGGGAGAATGTGAAAAGTGTTCAAGTAGAGTAAAAACCTGAGAAATCCGTCCGTTTTCGTCATTTTTATCGAATCGACTTAAAGCCAAATCGTCACATTGGCCGCTCTGCTCTCTGAACGGTTGTACTTATCGTCTGCAAAGCTATGTCGCGTACTGCGGTATTCGGAGACACTAAAAGCACCATAGTAGAACACAGATGTAGCTTCTAAGATGATGTAATAGCCAGTAAGAAGTAGTACAATTCAAGTTTTAGGTATCGATTATTGACTTTTTAGCTGGCTTTGGTGCCTTGGACATGAGCTAGGACCTTAAGATTCTGCATGAAAGGAGGACTAGCAGCCGAGTTGCACGGGAGAATGTGAAAAGTGTTCATATGTAGTAAAAACCTGAGAAATCCGTCCGTTTTCGTCATTTGTTATCGAATCGATTTAAAGCCAGATCGTCATATTGGCCGCTCTTCTCTCTGAAACGGTTGTACTTATCGTCTGCAAAGCTATGTCGTATGCTGCGGTAGGCAGAGACACTAAAACCACCACAGTAGAACACAGATGAAGCTTCTAATTTGATGGAATAGCCAGTAAGAAGTAGTACAATTCAAGTTTTAGGTATTGATTATTGACTTTTAAGCTGGCTTTGATGCCTTGGACATGAGCTAGGACCTTAAGAATCTGCATGAAAGGAGGATTAGCAGCCGAGGTGCAAGGGAGAATGTGAAAAGTGTTCATATGTAGTAAAAACCTGAGAAATCCGTCCGTTTTCGTCATTTGTTATCGAATCGACTTAAAGCCAGATCGTCACATTGGCCGCTCTTTTCTCTGAAACGGTTGTACTTATCGTCTTCAAAGCTATGTCGCGTGCTGCGGTATGCGGAGACACTAAAAGCACCATAGTAGAACACAGATGAAGCTTCTAAGTTGATGTAATAGCCAGTAAGAAGTAGTACAATTCAAGTTTTAGGTATCGATTATTGATTTTTTGGCTGTCTTTGGTGCCTTGGACATGAGCTAGGACCTTAAGATTCTGCATGAAAGGAGGACAAGCAGCCGAGCTGCACGGGAGAATGTGAAAAGTGTTCAAATAGAGTAAAAACCTGAGAAATCCGTCCGTTTTCGTCATTTTTATCGAATCGACTTAAAGCCAAATCGTCACATTGGCCGCTCTGCTCTCTGAACGGTTGTATTTATCGTCTGCAAAGCTATGTCGCGTACTGCGGTATTCGGAGACACTAAAAGCACCATAGTAGAACACAGATGTAGCTTCTAAGATGATGTAATAGCCAGTAAGAAGTAGTACAATTCAAGTTTTAGGTATCGATTATTGACTTTTTAGCTGGCTTTGGTGACCTGGACATGAGCTAGGATCTTAAGATTCTGCATGAAAGGAGGACTAGCAGCCGAGTTGCATGGGAGAATGTGAAAAGTGTTCATATGTAGTAAAAACCTGAGAAATCCGTCCGTTTTCGTAATTTGTTATGGAATCGACTTAAAGCCAGATCGTCACATTGGCCGCTCTTCTCTCTGAAACGGTTGTACTTCTCGTTTGCAAAGCTATGTTGCGTGCTGCGGTATGCGGAGACACTAAAAGCACCATAGTAGAACACAGATGAAGCTTCTAAGTTGATGTAATAGCCAGTAAGAAGTAGTACAATTCAAGTTTTAGGTATCGATTATTGACTTTATAGCTGGCTTGGTGCCTTGGACATGAGCCAGGACGTTAACATTCTGCATGAAAGGAGGACTAGCAGCCAATGTGCACAGGAGAATGTGAAAAGTGTTCATATGTAGTAAAAACCTGAGAAATCCGTCCGTTTTCGTCATTTGTTATCGAAACGACTTAAAGCCAGATCGTCACATTGGCCGCTCTTCTCTCTGAAACGGTTGTACGTATCGTGTGCAAAGCTATGTCGCGTGCTGCGGTATGCGGAGACAGTAAAAGCACCATAGTAGAACACAGATGTAGCTTCTAAGATGATGTAATAGCCAGTAAGAAATAGTACAATTCAAGTTTTTGGAATCCGTTATTGACTTTTTACCCTTGTTTGGTGCCTTGGACATGAGCTAGGAACTTAAGATTTTACATGCAGGAGGACTAGCAGCCGAGTTGCACGGGAGAATGGGTAAAGTGTTCATATGTAGTAAAAACCTGAGAAATCCGTCCGTTTTCGTCATTTGTTATCGAATCGACTTAAAGCCAGATCGTCACATTGGCCGCTCTTCTCTCTGAAACGGTTGTACTTATCGTCTGCAAAGCTATGTCGCGTGCTGCGGTATGCGAAGACACGAAAAGCACCATAGTAGAACACAGATGAAGCTTATAAGTTGATGTAATAGCCAGTAAGAAGTAGTACAATTCAAGTTTTAGGTATCGATTATTGACTTTTTAGCTGGCTTTGGTGCCTTGGACATGAGCTAGGACCTTAAGATTCTGCATGAAAGGAGGACAAGCAGCCGAGCTGCACGGGAGAATGTGAAAAGTGTTCAAGTAGAGTAAAAACCTGAGAAATCCGTCCGTTTTCGTCATTGTTATCGAATCGACTTAAAGCCAAATCGTCACATTGGCCGCTCTGCTCTCTGAACGGTTGTACTTATCGTCTGCAAAGCTATGTCGCGTACTGCGGTATTCGGAGACACTAAAAGCACCATAGTAGAACACAGATGTAGCTTCTAAGATGATGTAATAGCCAGTTAGAAGTAGTACAATTCAAGTTTTAGGTATCGATTATTGACTTTTTAGCTGGCTTTGGTGCCTTGGACATGAGCTAGGACCTTAAGATTCTGCATGAAAGGAGGACTAGCAGCCGAGTTGCACGGGAGAATGTGAAAAGTGTTCATATGTAGTAAAAACCTGAGAAATCCGTCCGTTTTCGTCATTTGTTATCGAATCGATTTAAAGCCAGATCGTCATATTGGCCGCTCTTCTCTCTGAAACGGTTGTACTTATCGTCTGCAAAGCTATGTCGTATGCTGCGGTAGGCAGAGACACTAAAACCACCACAGTAGAACACAGATGAAGCTTCTAATTTGATGGAATAGCCAGTAAGAAGTAGTACAATTCAAGTTTTAGGTATTGATTATTGACTTTTAAGCTGGCTTTGATGCCTTGGACATGAGCTAGGACCTTAAGAATCTGCATGAAAGGAGGATTAGCAGCCGAGGTGCAAGGGAGAATGTGAAAAGTGTTCATATGTAGTAAAAACCTGAGAAATCCGTCCGTTTTCGTCATATGTTATCGAATCGACTTAAAGCCAGATCGTCACATTGGCCGCTCTTCTCTCTGAAACGGTTGTACTTATCGTCTTCAAAGCTATGTCGCGTGCTGCGGTATGCGGGGACACTAAAAGCACCATAGTAGAACACAGATGAAGCTTCTAAGTTGATGTAATAGCCAGTAAGAAGTAGTACAATTCAAGTTTTAGGTATCGATTATTGATTTTTTGGCTGTCTTTGGTGCCTTGGACATGAGCTAGGACCTTAAGATTCTGCATGAAAGGAGGACAAGCAGCCGAGCTGCACGGGAGAATGTGAAAAGTGTTCAAATAGAGTAAAAACCTGAGAAATCCGTCCGTTTTCGTCATTTTTATCGAATCGACTTAAAGCCAAATCGTCACATTGGCCGCTCTGCTCTCTGAACGGTTGTATTTATCGTCTGCAAAGCTATGTCGCGTTCTGCGGTATTCGGAGACACTAAAAGCACCATAGTAGAACACAGATGTAGCTTCTAAGATGATGTAATAGCCAGTAAGAAGTAGTACAATTCAAGTTTTAGGTATCGATTATTGACTTTTTAGCTGGCTTTGGTGCCTTGGACATGAGGTAGGACCTTAAGATTCTGCAGGAAAGGAGGACTAGCAGCCGAGTTGCACGGGAGAATGTAAAAAGTGTTCATATGTAGTAAAAACCTGAGAAATCCGTCCGTTTTCGTCATTTGTTATCGAATCGACTTAAAGCCAGATCGTTACATTGGCCGCTCTTCTCTCTGAAACGGTTGTACTTCTCGTTTGCAAAGCTATGTTGCGTGCTGCGGTATGTGGAGACACTAAAAGCACCATAGTAGAACACAGATGAAGCTTCTAAGTTGATGTAATAGCCAGTAAGAAGTAGAAATTCAAGTTTTAGGTATCGATTATTGACTTTTTAGGTGGCAATGGTGCCTTGGACATGAGCTAGGACCTTAAGATTCTGCATGAAAGGAGGACTAGCAGCCGCGTTTCACGGGAGAATGTGAAATGTGTTCATATGTAGTAGAAACCTGAGAAATCCGTCCGTTTTCGTCATTTGTTATCGAATCGACTTAAAGTCCGATCGTCACTTGGCCGCTCTTCTCTCTGAAACGGTAGTACTTATCGTCTGCAAAGCTATGTCACGTGCTGCGGTATGCGG
Source organism: Schistocerca gregaria (assembly GCF_023897955.1). Classification (NCBI taxonomy): domain Eukaryota; kingdom Metazoa; phylum Arthropoda; class Insecta; order Orthoptera; family Acrididae; genus Schistocerca; species Schistocerca gregaria. Next base: position 16,372,942 of record NW_026061824.1, on the reverse strand, counting down.
AGACAATAAAATCACCATAGTAGAACACAGATGAAGCTTCTAAGTCGATGTAATAGCCAGTAAGAAGTAGTACAATTCAAGTTTTAGTTACTGATTATTGACTTTTTAGCTGGCTTTGGTGCCTTGGACATGAGCTATTACCTTAAGATTCTGCATGAAAGGGGGAATAGCAGCCGAGTTGCACGGGAGAATGTGAAAAGTGTTCATATGTAGTAAAAACCTGAGAAATCCGTCCGTTTTCGTCATTTGTTATCGAATCGACTTAAAGCCAGATCGTCACATTGGCAGCTCTTCTCTCTGAAACAGTTGTACTTATCGTCTGCAAAGCTATGTCGCGTGATGCGGTATGCGGAGACACTAAAAGCACCATAGTAGAACACAGATGAAGCTTCTTAGTTGATGTAATAGCCAGTAAGAAGTAGTACAATTCAAGTTTTAGGTATCGATTATTGACTTTTTAGCTGGCTTTGGTGCCTTGGACATGAGCTAGGACCTTAAGATTCTGCATGAAAGGAGGACTAGCATCCGAGTTGCACGGGAGAATGTAAAAAGTGTTCATATGTAGTAAAAACCTGAGAAATCCGTCCGTTTTCGTCATTTGTTATCGAATCGACTTAAAGCCAGATCGACACATTGGCCGCTCTTCTCTCTGAAACGGTTGTACTTATCGTCTGCAAAGCTATGTCGTATGCCGCGGTAGGCGGAGACACTAAAACCACCACCGTAGCACACAGATGAAGCTTCTAATTTGATGTAATAGCCAGTAAGAAGTAGTACAATTCAAGTTTTAGGTATTGATTATTGACTTTTTAGCTGGCTTTGATGCCTTGGACATGAGCTAGGACCTTAAGGATCTGCATGAAAGGAGGATTAGCAGCCGAGTTGCACGGGAGATTGTGAAAAGTGTTCATATGTAGTAAAAACCTGAGAAATCCGTCCGTTTTCGTCATTTGTTATCGAATCGACTTAAAGCCAGATCGTCACATTGGCCGCTCTTCTCTCTGAAACGGTTGTACTTATCGTCTTCAAAGCTATGTCGCGTGCTGCGGTATGCGGAGACACTAAAAGCACCATAGTAGAACACAGATGAAGCTTCTAAGTTGATGTAATAGCCAGTAAGAAGTAGTAAAATTCAAGTTTTAGGTATCGATTATTGATTTTTTAGCTGGCTTTGGTGCCTTGGACATGAGCTAGGACCTTAAGATTCTGCATCAAAAGGAGGACTAGCAGCCGAGTTGCACGGGACAATGTGAAAAGTGTTCATATGTAGTAAAAACCTGAGAAATCCGTCCGTTTTCGTCATTTGTTACCGAATCGACTTAAAGCCAGATCGTCACATTGGCCGCTCTTCTCTCTGAAACGGTTGAACTTATCGTCTGCAAAGCTATGTCGTTTGCTGCGGTAGGCGGAGACACTAAAACCACCACAATTGAACACAGATGAAGCTTCTAATTTGATGTAATAGCCAGTAAGAAGTAATACAATTCAAGTTTTAGGTATCGATTATTGACTTTTTAGCTGGCTTTGGTGCCTTGGACATGAGCTACGACCTTAAGATTCTGCATGAAAGGAGGACAAGCAGCCGAGCTGCACGGGAGAATGTGAAAAGTTTTCAAATAGAGTAAAAACCTGAGAAATCCGTCCGTTTCCGTCATTTTTATCGAATCGACTTAAAGCCAAATCGTCACATTGGCTGCTCTTCTCTCTGAAACGGTTGTACTTATCGTCTGGAAAGCTTTTTCGCGTGCTGCGGTATGCGGAGACACTAAAAGCACCATAGTAGAACACAGATGAAGCTTCTAAGATGATGTAATAGCCAGTAAGAAGTAGTACAATTCAAGTTTTAGGTATCGATTATTGACTTTTTAGCTGGCTTTGGTGCCTTGGACATGAGCTAGGACCTTAAGATTCTGGATGAAAGGAGGACTAGCAGCCGAGTTGCACGGGAGAATGTGAAAAGTGTTCATTTGTAGTAAAAACCTGAGAAATCCGTCCGTTTTCGTCATTTGTTATCGAATCGACTTACAGCCAGATCGTCACATTGGCCCCTCTTTTCTCTGAAACGGTTGTACTTATCGTCTGCAAAGCTATGTCGCGTGCTGCGGTGTGCGGAGACACTAAAAGCACCATGGTAGAACACAGATGAAGCTTCTAAGTTGATGTAATAGCCAGTAAGAAGTAGTACAATTCAAGTTTTAAGTATCGATTATTGACTTTTTAGCTGGCTTTGGTGCCTTGGACATGAGCTAGGACCTTAAGATTCTGCATGAAAGGAGGACTAGCATCCGCGTTGCAAGGGAGAATGTGAAATGTGTTCATATGTAGTAGAAATCTGAGAAATCCGTCCGTTTTCGTCATTTGTTATCGATTCGATTTAAAGCCCGATCGTCACATTGGCCGCTCTTCTCTCTGAAACGGTTGTACTTATCGTGTGCAAAGCTATGTCGCGTGCTGCGGTGTGCGGAGACAATAAAATCACCATAGTAGAACACAGATGAAGCTTCTAAGTCGATGTAATAGCCAGTAAGAAGTAGTACAATTCAAGTTTTAGGTACTGATTAATGACTTTTTAGCTGGCTTTGGTGCCTTGGACATGAGCTACGACCTTAAGATTCTGCATGAAAGGAGGACTAGCAGCCGAATTGCACGGGAGAATGTGAAAAGTGTTCATATGTAGTAAAAACCTGAGAAATCCGTCCGTTTTCGTCATTTGTTATCGAATCGACTTAAAGCCAGATCGTCACATTGGCCGCTCTTCTCTTTGAAACGGTTGTACTTATCGTCTGCAAAGCTATGTCGCGTGCTGCGGTATGCGGAGACTCTAAAAGCACCATAGTAGAACACAGATGAAGCTTCTATGTTGATGTAATAGCCAGTAAGAAGTAGTACAATTCAAGTATTAGGTATCGATTATTGACTTTTTAGCTGGCTTTTGTGCCTTGGACATGAGCTAGGACCTTAAGATTCTGCATGAATGGAGGACTAGCAGCCGAGTTGCAAGGAAGAATGTGAAAAGTATTCATATGTAGTAAAAACCTGAGAAATCCGTCCGTTTTCGTCATTTGTTATCGAATCGACTTAAAGCCAGATCGTCACATTGGCCGCTCTTCTCTCTGAAACGGTTGTACTTATCGTCTTCAAAGCTATGTCGCGTGCTGCGGTATGCGGAGACACTAAAAGCACCATAGTAGAACACAGATGAAGCTTCTAAGATGATGTAATAGCCAGTAAGAAGTAGTACAATTCAAGTTTTAGGTATCGATTATTGATTTTTTAGCTGGCTTTGGTGCCTTGGACATGAGCTAGGACCTTAAGATTCTGCATCAAAAGGAGGACTAGCAGCCGAGTTGCACGGGACAATGTGAAAAGTGTTCATATGTAGTAAAAACCTGAGAAATCCGTCCGTTTTCGTCATTTGTTATCGAATCGACTTAAAGCCAGATCGTCACATTGGCCGCTCTTCTCTCTGAAACGGTTGTACTTATCGTCTGCAAAGCTATGTCGCGTGCTGCGGTATGCGGAGACTCTAAAAGCACCATAGTAGAACACAGATGAAGCTTCTATGTTGATGTAATAGCCAGTGAGAAGTAGTACAATTCAAGTATTAGGTATCGATTATTGACTTTTTAGCTGGCTTTTGTGCCTTGGACATGAGCTAGGACCATAAGATTCTGCATGAATGGAGGACTAGCAGCCGAGTTGCAAGGAAGAATGTGAAAAGTATTCATATGTAGTAAAAATCTGAGAAATCCGTCCGTTTTCGTCATTTGTTATCGAATCGACTTAAAGCCAGATCGTCACATTGGCCGCTCTTCTCTCTGAAACGGTTGTACTTATCGTCTTCAAAGCTATGTCGCGTGCTGCGGTATGCGGAGACACTAAAAGCACCATAGTAGAACACAGATGAAGCTTCTAAGATGATGTAATAGCCAGTAAGAAGTAGTACAATTCAAGTTTTAGGTATCGATTATTGATTTTTTAGCTGGCTTTGGTGCCTTGGACATGAGCTAGGACCTTAAGATTCTGCATCAAAATGAGGACTAGCAGCCGAGTTGCACGGGACAATGTGAAAAGTGTTCATATGTAGTAAAAACCTGAGAAATCCGTCCGTTTTCGTCATTTGGTATCGAATCGACTTAAAGCCAGATCGTCACATTGGCCGCTCTTCTCTCTGAAACGATTGTACTTATCGTCTGCAAAGCTATGTCGCGTGCTGCGGTATGCGGAGACACTAAAAGCACCATAGTAGAACACAGATGAAGCTTCTATGATGATGTAATAGCCAGTGAGAAGTAGTACAATTCAAGTTTTTGGTATCGATTATTGACTTTTTAGCTGGCTTTGGTGCCTTGGACAAGAGCTAGGACTTTAAGATTCTGCATGAAAGGAGGACTAGCAGCCGCGTTGGATGGGAGAATGTGAAAAGTGTTCATATGTAGTAAAAACCTGAGAAATCCGTCCGTTTTCGTCATTTGTTATCGAATCGACTTAAAGCCAGATCGTCACATTGGCAGCTCTTCTCTCTGAAACGGTTGTACTTATCGCCTGCAAAGCTATGTCGCGTGATGCGGTATGCGGAGACACTAAAAGCACCATAGTAGAACACAGATGAAGCTTCTAAGTTGATGTAATAGCCAGTAAGAAGTAGTACAATTCAAGTTTTAGGTATCGATTATTGATTTTTTAGCTGGCTTTGGTGCCTTGGACATGAGCTAGGACCTTAAGATTCTGCATCAAAAGGAGGACTAGCAGCCGAGTTGCACGGGACAATGTGAAAAGTGTTCATATGTAGTAAAAACCTGAGAAATCCGTCCGTTTTCGTCATTTGTTATCGAATCGACTTAAAGCCAGATCGTCACATTGGCCGCTCTTCTCTCTGAAACGGTTGTACTTATCGTCTGCAAAGCTATGTCGTATGCTGCGGTAGGCGGAGACACTAAAACCACCACAATTGAACACAGATGAAGCTTCTAATTTGATGTAATAGCCAGTAAGAAGTAGTACAATTCAAGTTTTAGGTATCGATTATTGACTTTTTAGCTGGCTTTGGTGCCTTGGACATGAGCTACGACCTTAAGATTCTGCATGAAAGGAGGACAAGCAGCCGAGCTGCACGGGAGAATGTGAAAAGTTTTCAAATAGAGTAAAAACCTAAGAAATCCGTCCGTTTTCGTCATTTTTATCGAATCGACTTAAAGCCAAATCGTCACATTGGCTGCTCTTCTCTCTGAAACGGTTGTACTTATCGTCTGGAAAGCTTTTTCGCGTGCTGCGGTATGCGGAGACACTAAAAGCACCATAGTAGAACACAGATGAAGCTTCTAAGATGATGTAATAGCCAGTAAGAAGTAGTACAATTCAAGTTTTAGGTATCGATTATTGACTTTTTAGCTGGCTTTGGTGCCTTGGACATGAGCTAGGACCTTAAGATTCTGGATGAAAGGAGGACTAGCAGCCGAGTTGCACGGGAGAATGTGAAAAGTGTTCATTTGTAGTAAAAACCTGAGAAATCCGTCCGTTTTCGTCATTTGTTATCGAATCGACTTACAGCCAGATCGTCACATTGGCCCCTCTTTTCTCTGAAACGGTTGTACTTATCGTCTGCAAAGCTATGTCGCGTGCTGCGGTGTGCGGAGACACTAAAAGCACCATGGTAGAACACAGATGAAGCTTCTAAGTTGATGTAATAGCCAGTAAGAAGTAGTACAATTCAAGTTTTAAGTATCGATTATTGACTTTTTAGCTGGCTTTGGTGCCTTGGACATGAGCTAGGACCTTAAGATTCTGCATGAAAGGAGGACTAGCATCCGCGTTGCACGGGAGAATGTGAAATGTGTTCATATGTAGTAGAAATCTGAGAAATCCGTCCGTTTTCGTCATTTGTTATCGAAACGACTTAAAGCCCGATCGTCACATTGGCCGCTCTTCTCTCTGAAACGGTTGTACTTATCGTCTGCAAAGCTATGTCGCGTGCTGCGGTGTGCGGAGACAATAAAATCACCATAGTAGAACACAGATGAAGCATCTAAGTCGATGTAATAGCCAGTAAGAAGTAGTACAATTCAAGTTTTAGGTATCGATTATTGATTTTTTAGCTGGCTTTGGTGCCTTGGACATGAGCTAGGACCTTAAGATTCTGCATCAAAAGGAGGACTAGCAGCCGAGTTGCACGGGACAATGTGAAAAGTGTTCATATGTAGTAAAAACCTGAGAAATCCGTCCGTTTTCGTCATTTGTTATCGAATCGACTTAAAGCCAGATCGTCACATTGGCCGCTCTTCTCTCTGAAACGGTTGTACTTATCGTCTGCAAAGCTATGTCGTATGCTGCGGTAGGCGGAGACACTAAAACCACCACAATTGAACACAGATGAAGCTTCTAATTTGATGTAATAGCCAGTAAGAAGTAGTACAATTCAAGTTTTAGGTATCGATTATTGACTTTTTAGCTGGCTTTGGTGCCTTGGACATGAGCTACGACCTTAAGATTCTGCATGAAAGGAGGACAAGCAGCCGAGCTGCACGGGAGAATGTGAAAAGTTTTCAAATAGAGTAAAAACCTGAGAAATCCGTCCGTTTTCGTCTTTTTTATCGATTCGACTTAAAGCCAAATTGTCACATTGGCTGCTCTTCACTCTGAAACGGTTGTACTTATCGTCTGGAAAGCTTTTTCGCGTGCTGCGGTATGCGGAGACACTAAAAGCATCATAGTAGAACACAGATGAAGCTTCTAAGTTGATGTAATAGCCAGTAAGAAGTAGTACAATTCAAGTTTTAGGTATCGATTATTGACTTTTTAGCTGGCTTTGGTGTCTTGGACATGAGCTAGGACCTTAAGATTCTGGATGAAAGGAGGACTAGCAGCCGAGTTGCACGGGAGAATGTGAAAAGTGTTCATTTGTAGTAAAAACCTGAGAAATCCGTCCGTTTTCGTCATTTGTTATCGAATCGATTTACAGCCAGATCGTCACATTGGCCCCTCTTTTCTCTGAACCGGTTGTACTTATCGTCTGCAAAGCTATGTCGCGTGCTGCGGTGTGCGGAGACACTAAAAGCACCATGGTAGAACACAGATGAAGCTTCTAAGTTGATGTAATAGCCAGTAAGAAGTAGTACAATTCAAGTTTTAAGTATCGATTATTGACTTTTTAGCTGGCTTTGGTGCCTTGGACATGAGCTAGGACCTTAATATTCTGCATGAAAGGAGGACTAGCATCCGCGTTGCACGGGAGAATGTGAAAAGTGTTCATATGTAGTAGAAATCTGAGAAATCCGTCCGTTTTCGTCATTTGTTATCGAAACGACTTAAAGCCCGATCGTCACATTGGCCGCTCTTCTCTCTGAAACGGTTGTACTTATCATCTGCAAAGCTATGTCGCGTGCTGCGGTGTGCGGAGACAATAAAATCACCATAGTAGAACACAGATGAAGCTTGTAAGTCGATGTAATAGCCAGTAAGAAGTAGTACAATTCAAGTTTTAGGTACTGATTATTGACTTTTTAGCTGGCTTTGGTGCCTTGGACATGAGCTACGAGCTTAAGATTCTGCATGAAAGGAGGACTAGCAGCCGAATTGCACGGGAGAATGTGAAAAGTGTTCATATGTAGTAAAAACCTGAGAAATCCGTCCGTTTTCGTCATTTGTTATCGAATCGACTTAAAGCCAGATCGTCACATTGGCCGCTCTTCTCTCTGAAACGGTTGTACTTATCGTCTGCAAAGCTATGTCGCGTGCTGCGATATGCGGAGACACTAAAAGCACCATAGTAGAACACAGATGAAGCTTCTATGATGATGTAATAGCCAGTAAGAAGTAGTACAATTCAAGTTTTAGGTATCGATTATTGACTTTTTAGCTGGCTTTGGTGCCTTGGACATGAGCTAGGACCTTAAGATTCTGCATGAAAGGAGGACTAGCAGCCGCGTTGGATAGGAGAATGTGAGAAGTGTTCAAATGTAGTAAAAACCTGAGAAATCCGTCCGTTTTCGTCATTTGTTATCGAATCGACTTAAAGCCAGATCGTCACATTGGCCGCTCTTCTCTCTGAAACGGTTGTACTTATCGTCTGCAAAGCTATGTCGCGTGCTGCGGTATGCGGAGACTCTAAAAGCACCATAGTAGAACACAGATGAAGCTTCTATGTTGATGTAATAGCCAGTAAGAAGTAGTACAATTCAAGTATTAGGTATCGATTATTGACTTTTTAGCTGGCTTTGGTGCCTTGGACAAGAGCTAGGACCTTAAGATTCTGCATGAAAGGAGGACTAGCAGCCGCGTTGGATGGGAGAATGTGAAAAGTGTTCATATGTAGTAAAAACCTGAGAAATCCGTCCGTTTTCGTCATTTGTTATCGAATCGACTTAAAGCCAGATCGTCACATTGGCCGCTCTTCTCTCTGAAACGGTTGTACTTATCGTCTGCAAAGCTATGTCGTATGCTGCGGTAGGCGGAGACACTAAAACCACCACAATTGAACACAGATGAAGCTTCTAATTTGATGTAATAGCCAGTAAGAAGTAGTACAATTCAAGTTTTAGGTATCGATTATTGACTTTTTAGCTGGCTTTGGTGCCTTGGACATGAGCTACGACCTTAAGATTCTGCATGAAAGGAGGACAAGCAGCCGAGCTGCACGGGAGAATGTGAAAAGTTTTCAAATAGAGTAAAAACCTGAGAAATCCGTCCGTTTTCGTCATTTTTATCGAATCGACTTAAAGCCAAATCGTCACATTGGCTGCTCTTCTCTCTGAAACGGTTGTACTTATCGTCTGGAAAGCTTTTTCGCGTGCTGCGGTATGCGGAGACACTAAAAGCACCATAGTAGAACACAGATGAAGCTTCTAAGATGATGTAATAGCCAGTAAGAAGTAGTACAATTCAAGTTTTAGGTATCGATTATTGACTTTTTAGCTGGCTTTGGTGCCTTGGACATGAGCTAGGACCTTAAGATTCTGCATGAAAGGAGGACTAGCAGCCGAGTTGCAGGGGAGAATGTGAAAAGTGTTCATATGTAGTAAAAACCTGAGAAATCCGTCCGTTTTCGTCATTTGTTATCGAATCGACTTAAAGCCAGATCGTCACGTTGGCCGCTCTTCTCTCTGAAACGGTTACATTTATCGTCTGCAAAGCTATGTCGCGTGCTGCGGTTTGCGGAGACACTAAAATCACCATAGTAGAACACAGATGAAGCTTCTAAGTTGATGTAATAGACAATAAGAAGTAGTACAATTCAAGTTTTAGGTATGGATTATTGACTTTTTAGCTGGCTTTGGTGCCTTGGGCATGAGCTAGGACCTTAAGATTCTGCATGAAAGGAGGACTAGCAGCCGAGTTGCACGGGAGAATGTGAAAGGTGTTCATATGTAGTAAAAACCTTAGAATTCCGTCCGTTTTCGTCATTTGTTATCGAATCGACTTAAAGCCAGATCGTCACATTGGCCGCTCTTCTCTCTGAAACGGTGGTACTTATCGTCTGCAAAGCTATGTCGCGTGATGCGGTATGCGGAGACACTAAAAGCACCATAGTAGAACACAGATGAAGCTTCTAAGTTGATGTAATAGCCAGTAAGAAGTAGTACAATTCAAGTTTTAGGTATCGATTATTGACTTTTTAGCTGGCTTTGGTGCCTTGGACATGAGCTAGGACCTTAAGAATCTGCATGAAAGGAGGACTAGCAGCCGAGTTGCACGGGAGAATGTGAAAAGTATTCATATGTAGTAAAAACCTGAGAAATCCGTCCGTTTTCGTCATTTGTTATCGAATCGACTTAAAGCCAGATCGTCACATTGGCCGCTCTTCTCTCTGAAACGGTTGTACTTATCGTCTTCAAAGCTATGTCGCGTGCTGCGGTATGCGGAGACACTAAAAGCACCATAGTAGAACACAGATGAAGCTTTTACGTTGATGTAATAGCCAGTAAGAAGTAGTACAATTCAAGTTTTAGGTATCGATTATTGATTTTTTAGCTGGCTTTGGTGCCTTGGACATGAGCTAGGACCTTAAGATTCTGCATCAAAAGGCGGACTAGCAGCCGAGTTGCACGGGAGAATGTGAAAAGTGTTCATATGTAGTAAAAACCTGAGAAATCCGTCCGTTTTCGTCATTTGTTATCGAATCGACTTAAAGCCAGATCGTCACATTGGCTGCTCTTCTCTCTGAAACGGTTGTACTTATCGTCTGGAAAGCTTTGTCGCGTGCTGCGGTATGCGGAGACACTAAAAGCACCATAGTAGAACACAGAAGAAACTTCTAAGATGATGTAATAGCCAGTAAGAAGAAGTACAATTCAAGTTTTAGGTATCGATTATTGACTTTTTAGCTGGCTTTGGTGCCTTGGACATGAGCTAGGACCTTAAGATTCTGCATGAAAGGAGGACTAGCAGCCGAGTTGCAGGGGAGAATGTGAAAAGTGTTCATATGTAGTAAAAACCTGAGAAATCCGTCCGTTTTCGTCATTTGTTATCGAATCGACTTAAAACCAGATCGTCACATTGGCCGCTCTTCTCTCTGAAACGGTTGTACTTATCGTCTTCAAAGCTATGTCGCGTGCTGCGGTATGCGGAGACACTAAAAGCACCATAGTAGAACACAGATGAAGCTTCTAAGTTGATGTAATAGAAAGTAAGAAGTAGTACAATTCAAGTTTTAAGTATCGATTATTGACTTCTTAGCTGGCTTTGGTGCCTTGGACATGAGCTAGGACCTTAAGATTCTGCATGAAAGGAGGACTAGCAGCCGAGTTGCACGGGAGAATGTGAAAAGTGTTCATATGTAGTAAAAACCTGAGAAATCCGTCCGTTTTCGTCATTTGTTATCGAATCGACTTAAAGCCAGATCGTCACATTGGCCGCTCTTCTCTCTGAAATGGTTCTACTTATCGTCTGCAAAGCTATGTCGCGTGCTGCGGTATGCGGAGACACTAAAAGCACCATAGTAGAAGACAGATGAAGCTTCTAAGTTGATGTAATAGCCAGTAAGAAGTAGTACAATTCAAGTTTTAGGTACTGATTATTTACTTTTTAGCTGGCTTTGGTGCCTTGGACATGAGCTAGGACCTTAAGATTCTGCATGAAAGGAGGACTAGCAGCCGAGTTGCACGGGAGAATGTGAAAAGTATTCATATGTAGTAAAAACCTGAGAAATCCGTCCGTTTTCGTCATTTGTTATCGAATCGACTTAAAGCCAGATCGTCACATTGGCCGCTCTTCTCTCTGAAACGGTTGTACTTATCGTCTTCAAAGCTATGTCGCGTGCTGCGGTATGCGGAGACACTAAAAGCACCATAGTAGAACACAGATGAAGCTTCTACGTTGATGTAATAGCCAGTAAGAAGTAGTACAATTCAAGTTTTAGGTATCGATTATTGATTTTTTAGCTGGCTTTGGTGCCTTGGACATGAGCTAGGACCTTAAGATTCTGCATCAAAAGGCGGACTAGCAGCCGAGTTGCACGGGAGAATGTGAAAAGTGTTCATATGTAGTAAAAACCTGAGAAATCCGTCCGTTTTCGTCATTTGTTATCGAATCGACTTAAAGCTAGATCGTCACATTGGCTGCTCTTCTCTCTGAAACGGTTGTACTTATCGTCTGGAAAGCTTTGTCGCGTGCTGCGGTATGCGGAGACACTAAAAGCACCATAGTAGAACACAGAAGAAGCTTCTAAGATGATGTAATAGCCAGTAAGAAGTAGTACAATTCAAGTTTTAGGTATCGATTATTGACTTTTTAGCTGGCTTTGGTGCCTTGGACATGAGCTAGGACCTTAAGATTCTGCATGAAAGGAGGACTAGCAGCCGAGTTGCAGGGGAGAATGTGAAAAGTGTTCATATGTAGTAAAAACCTGAGAACTCCGTCCGTTTTCGTCATTTGTTATCGAATCGACTTAAAGCCAGATCGTCACATTGGCCGCTCTTCTCTCTGAAACGGTTGTACTTATCGTCTGCAAAGCTATGTCGCGTTCTGCGGTATGCTGAGACAATAAAATCACCATAGTAGAACACAGATGAAGCTTCTAAGTCGATGTAATAGCCAGTAAGAAGTAGTACAATTCAAGTTTTAGGTATCGATTATTGACTTCTTAGATGGATTTGGTGCCTTGGACATGAGCTAGGAAGTTAAGATTCTGCATGAAAGGAGGACTAGCAGCCGAGTTGCACGGGACAATATGAAAAGTGTTCATATGTAGTAAAAAAAATGAGAAATCCGTCCGTTTTCGTCATTTGTTATCGAATCGCCTTAAAGCCAGATCGTCACTTGGCCGCTCTTCTCTCTGAAACGGCTGTATTTACCGTCTGCAAAGCTATGTCGCGTGCTGCGGTATGCGGAGACACTAAAAGCACCATAGTAGAACACAGTTGAAGCTTCTAAGTTGATGTAATAGCCAGTAAGAAGTAGTACAATTCAAGTTTTAGGTATCGATTATTGACTTTTTAGCTGGCTTTGGTGCCTTGGACATGAGCTAGGACCTTAAGATTCTGCATGAAAGGAGGACTAGCAGCCGAGTTGCACGGGAGAATGTGAAAAGTGTTCATATGTAGTAAAAACCTGAGAAATCCGTCCGTTTTCGTCATTTGTTATCGAATCGACTTAAAGCCAGATCGTCACATTGGCCGCTCTTCTCTCTGAAACGGTTGTACTTATCGTCTGCAAAGCTATGTCGCGTTCTGCGGTATGCTGGGACAATAAAATCACCATAGTAGAACACAGATGAAGCTTCTAAGTCGATGTAATAGCCAGTAAGAAGTAGTACAATTCAAGTTTTAGGTATCGATTATTGACTTCTTAGATGGATTTGGTGCCTTGGACATGAGCTAGGAAGTTAAGATTCTGCATGAAAGGAGGACTAGCAGCCGAGTTGCACGGGACAATATGAAAAGTGTTCATATGTAGGAAAAAAAATGAGAAATTCGTCCGTTTTCGTCATTTGTTATCGAATCGCCTTAAAGCCAGATCGTCACTTGGCCGCTCTTCTCTCTGAAACGGCTGTATTTACCGTCTGCAAAGCTATGTCGCGTGCTGCGGTATGCGGAGACACTAAAAGCACCATAGTAGAACACAGTTGAAGCTTCTAAGTTGATGTAATAGCCAGTAAGAAGTAGTACAATTCAAGTTTTAGGTATCGATTATTGACTTTTTAGCTGGCTTTGGTGCCTTGGACATGAGCTAGGACCTTAAGATTCTGCATGAAAGGAGGACTAGCAGCCGAGTTGCAGGGGAGAATGTGAAAAGTGTTCATATGTAGTAAAAACCTGAGAAATCCGTCCGTTTTCGTCATTTGTTATCGAATCGACTTAAAGCCAGATCGTCACATTGGCCGCTCTTCTCTCTGAAACGGTTGTACTTATCGTCTGCAAAGCTATGTCGCGTTCTGCGGTATGCTGAGACAATAAAATCACCATAGTAGAACACAGATGAAGCTTCTAAGTCGATGTAATAGCGAGTAAGAAGTAGTACAATTCAAGTTTTAGGTATCGATTATTGACTTCTTAGATGGATTTGGTGCCTTGGACATGAGCTAGGAAGTTAAGATTCTGGATGAAAGGAGGACTAGCAGCCGAGTTGCACGGGACAATATGAAAAGTGTTCCTATGTAGTAAAAAAATGAGAAATCCGTCCGTTTTCGTCATTTGTTATCGAATCGCCTTAAAGCCAGATCGTCACTTGGCCGCTCTTCTCTCTGAAACGGCTGTATTTACCGTCTGCAAAGCTATGTCGCGTGCTGCGGTATGCGGAGACACTAAAAGCACCATAGTAGAACACAGTTGAAGCTTCTAAGTTGATGTAATAGCCAGTAAGAAGTAGTACAATTCAAGTTTCAGGTATCGATTATTGACTTTTTAGCTGGCTTTGGTGCCTTGGACATGAGCTAGGACCTTAAGATTCTGCATGAAAGGAGGACTAGCAGCCGAGTTGCAGGGGAGAATGTGAAAAGTGTTCATATGTAGTAAAAACCTGAGAACTCCGTCCGTTTTCGTCATTTGTTATCGAATCGACTTAAAGCCAGATCGTCATATTGGCCGCTCTTCTCTCTGAAACGGTTGTACTTATCGTCTGCAAAGGTATGTCGCGTTCTGCGGTATGCTGAGACAATAAAATCACCATAGTAGAACACAGATGAAGCTTCTAAGTCGATGTAATAGCCAGTAAGAAGTAGTACAATTCAAGTTTTAGGTATCGATTATTGACTTCTTAGATGGATTTGGTGCCTTGGACATGAGCTAGGAAGTTAAGATTCTGCATGAAAGGAGGACTAGCAGCCGAGTTGCACGGGACAATATGAAAAGTGTTCATGTGTAGTAAAAAAAATGAGAAATTCGTCCGTTTTCGTCATTTGTTATCGAATCGCCTTAAAGCCAGATCGTCACTTGGCCGCTCTTCTCTCTGAAACGGCTGTATTTACCGTCTGCAAAGCTATGTCGCGTGCTGCGGTATGCGGAGACACTAAAAGCACCATAGTAGAACACAGATGAAGCTTCTAAGATGATGTAATAGCCAGTAAGAAGTAGTACAATTCAAGTTTTAGGTATCGATTATTGACTTTTTAGCTGGCTTTGGTGCCTTGGACATGAGCTAGGACCTTAAGATTCTGCATGAAAGGAGGACTAGCAGCCGAGTTGCAGGGGAGAATGTGAAAAGTGTTCATATGTAGTAAAAACCTGAGAAATCCGTCCGTTTTCGTCATTTGTTATCGAATCGACTTAAAGCCAGATCGTCACATTGGCCGCTCTTCTCTCTGAAACGGTTGTACTTATGGTCTTCAAAGTTATGTCGCGTGCTGCGGTATGCGGAGACACTAAAAGCACCATAGTAGAACACAGATGAAGCTTTTACGTTGATGTAATAGCCAGTAAGAAGTAGTACAATTCAAGTTTTAGGTATCGATTATTGATTTTTTAGCTGGCTTTGGTGCCTTGGAGATGAGCTAGGACCTTAAGATTCTGCATCAAAAGGCGGACTAGCAGCCGAGTTGCACGGGAGAATGTGAAAAGTGTTCATATGTAGTAAAAACCTGAGAAATCCGTCCGTTTTCGTCATTTGTTATCGAATCGACTTAAAGCCAGATCGTCACATTGGCCGCTCTTCTCTCTGAAACGGTTGTACTTATCGTCTTCAAAGCTATGTCGCGTGCTGCGGTATGCGGAGACACTAAAAGCACCATAGTAGAACACAGATGAAGCTTCTAAGTTGATGTAATAGAAAGTAAGAAGTAGTACAATTCAAGTTTTAGGTATCGATTATTGACATCTTAGCTGGCTTTGGTGCCTTGGACATGAGCTAGGACCTTAAGATTCTGCATGAAAGGAGGACTAGCAGGCGAGTTGCACGGGAGAATGTGAAAAGTGTTCATATGTAGTAAAAACCTGAGAAATCCGTCCGTTTTCGTCATTTGTTATCGAATCGACTTAAAGCCAGATCGTCACATTGGCCGCTCTTCTCTCTGAAATGGTTCTACTTATCGTCTGCAAAGCTATGTCGCGTGATGCGGTATGCGGAGACACTAAAAGCACCATAGTAGAAGACAGATGAAGCTTCTAAGTTGATGTAATAGCCAGTAAGAAGTAGTACAATTCAAGTTTTAGGTACTGATTATTTACTTTTTAGCTGGCTTTGGTGCCTTGGACATGAGCTAGGACCTTAAGATTCTGCATGAAAAGAGGACTAGCAGCCGAGTTGCACGGGAGAATGTGAAAAGTATTCATATGTAGTAAAAACCTGAGAAATCCGTCCGTTTTCGTCATTTGTTATCGAATCGACTTAAAGCCAGATCGTCACATTGGCCGCTCTTCTCTCTGAAACGGTTGTACTTATCGTCTTCAAAGCTATGTCGCGTGCTGCGGTATGCGGAGACACTAAAAGCACCATAGTAGAACACAGATGAAGCTTCTACGTTGATGTAATAGACAGTAAGAAGTAGTACAATTCAAGTTTTAGGTATCGATTATTGATTTTTTAGCTGGCTTTGGTGCCTTGGACATGAGCTAGGACCTTAAGATTCTGCATCAAAAGGCGGACTAGCAGCCGAGTTGCACGGGAGAATGTGAAAAGTGTTCATATGTAGTAAAAACCTGAGAAATCCGTCCGTTTTCGTCATTTGTTATCGAATCGACTTAAAGCCAGATCGTCACATTGGCTGCTCTTCTCTCTGAAACGGTTGTACTTATCGTCTGGAAAGCTTTGTCGCGTGCTGCGGTATGCGGAGACACTAAAAGCACCATAGTAGAACACAGAAGAAGCTTCTAAGATGATGTAATAGCCAGTAAGAAGTAGTACAATTCAAGTTTTAGGTATCGATTATTGACTTTTTAGCTGGCTTTGGTGCCTTGGACATGAGCTAGGACCTTAAGATTCTGCATGAAAGGAGGACTAGCAGCCGAGTTGCAGGGGAGAATGTGAAAAGTATTCATATGTAGTAAAAACCTGAGAACTCCGTCCGTTTTCGTCATTTGTTATCGAATCGACTTAAAGCCAGATCGTCACATTGGCCGCTCTTCTCTCTGAAACGGTTGTACTTATCGTCTTCAAAGCTATGTCGCGTGCTGCGGTATGCGGAGACACTAAAAGCACCATAGTAGAACACAGAAGAAGCTTCTAAGATGATGTAATAGAAAGTAAGAAGTAGTACAATTCAAGTTTTAGGTATCGATTATTGACTTCTTAGCTGGCTTTGGTGCCTTGGACATGAGCTAGGACCTTAAGATTCTGCATGAAAGGAGGACTAGCAGCCGAGTTGCACGGGAGAATGTGAAAAGTGTTCATATGTAGTAAAAACCTGAGAAATCCGTCCGTTTTCGTCATTTGTTATCGAATCGATTTAAAACCAGATCGTCACATTGGCCGCTCTTCTCTCTGAAACGGTTGTACTTATCGTCTTCAAAGCTATGTCGCGTGCTGCGGTATGCGGAGACACTAAAAGCACCATAGTAGAACACAGATGAAGCTTCTAAGTTGATGTAATAGAAAGTAAGAAGTAGTACAATTCAAGTTTTAGGTATCGATTATTGACTTCTTAGCTGGCTTTGGTGCCTTGGACATGAGCTAGGACCTTAAGATTCTGCATGAAAGGAGGACTAGCAGCCGAGTTGCACGGGAGAATGTGAAAAGTGTTCATATGTAGTAAAAACCTGAGAAATCCGTCCGTTTTCGTCATTTGTTATCGAATCGACTTAAAGCCAGATCGTCACATTGGCCGCTCTTCTCTCTGAAATGGTTCTACTTATCGTCTGCAAAGCTATGTCGCGTGATGCGGTATGCGGAGACACTAAAAGCACCATAGTAGAAGACAGATGAAGCTTCTAAGTTGATGTAATAGCCAGTAAGAAGTAGTACAATTCAAGTTTTAGGTACTGATTATTTACTTTTTAGCTGGCTTTGGTGCCTTGGACATGAGCTAGGACCTTAAGATTCTGCATGAAAAGAGGACTAGCAGCCGAGTTGCACGGGAGAATGTGAAAAGTATTCATATGTAGTAAAAACCTGAGAAATCCGTCCGTTTTCGTCATTTGTTATCGAATCGACTTAAAGCCAGATCGACACATTGGCCGCTCTTCTCTCTGAAACGGTTGTACTTATCGTCTTCAAAGCTATGTCGCGTGCTGCGGTATGCGGAGACACTAAAAGCACCATAGTAGAACACAGATGAAGCTTCTACGTTGATGTAATAGACAGTAAGAAGTAGTACAATTCAAGTTTTAGGTATCGATTATTGATTTTTTAGCTGGCTTTGGTGCCTTGGACATGAGCTAGGACCTTAAGATTCTGCATCAAAAGGCGGACTAGCAGCCGAGTTGCACGGGAGAATGTGAAAAGTGTTCATATGTAGTAAAAACCTGAGAAATCCGTCCGTTTTCGTCATTTGTTATCGAATCGACTTAAAGCCAGATCGTCACATTGGCCGCTCTTCTCTCTGAAACGGTTGTACTTATCGTCTGGAAAGCTTTGTCGCGTGCTGCGGTATGCGGAGACACTAAAAGCACCATAGTAGAACACAGAAGAAGCTTCTAAGATGATGTAATAGCCAGTAAGAAGTAGTACAATTCAAGTTTTAGGTATCGATTATTGACTTTTTAGCTGGCTTTGGTGCCTTGGACATGAGCTAGGACCTTAATATTCTGCATGAAAGGAGGACTAGCAGCCGAGTTGCAGGGGAGAATGTGAAAAGTATTCATATGTAGTAAAAACCTGAGAACTCCGTCCGTTTTCGTCATTTGTTATCGAATCGACTTAAAGCCAGATCGTCACATTGGCCGCTCTTCTCTCTGAAACGGTTGTACTTATCGTCTGCAAAGCTATGTCGCGTTCTGCGGTATGCTGAGACAATAAAATCACCATAGTAGAACACAGATGAAGCTTCTAAGTCGATGTAATAGCCAGTAAGAAGTAGTACAATTCAAGTTTTAGGTATCGATTATTGACTTCTTAGATGGATTTGGTGCCTTGGACATGAGCTAGGAAGTTAAGATTCTGCATGAAAGGAGGACTAGCAGCCGAGTTGCACGGGACAATATGAAAAGTGTTCATATGTAGTAAAAAAAATGAGAAATCCGTCCGTTTTCGTCATTTGTTATCGAATCGCCTTAAAGCCAGATCGTCACTTGGCCGCTCTTCTCTCTGAAACGGCTGTATTTACCGTCTGCAAAGCTATGTCGCGTGCTGCGGTATGCGGAGACACTAAAAGCACCATAGTAGAACACAGTTGAAGCTTCTAAGTTGATGTAATAGCCAGTAAGAAGTAGTACAATTCAAGTTTTAGGTATCGATTATTGACTTTTTAGCTGGCTTTGGTGCCTTGGACATGAGCTAGGACCTTAAGATTCTGCATGAAAGGAGGACTAGCAGCCGAGTTGCACGGGAGAATGTGAAAAGTGTTCATATGTAGTAATAACCTGAGAAATCCGTCCGTTTTCGTCATTTGTTATCGAATCGACTTAAAGCCAGATCGTCACATTGGCCGCTCTTCTCTCTGAAACGGTTGTACTTATCGTCTGCAAAGCTATGTCGCGTTCTGCGGTATGCTGAGACAATAAAATCACCATAGTAGAACACAGATGAAGCTTCTAAGTCGATGTAATAGCCAGTAAGAAGTAGTACAATTCAAGTTTTAGGTATCGATTATTGACTTCTTAGATGGATTTGGTGCCTTGGACATGAGCTAGGAAGTTAAGATTCTGCATGAAAGGAGGACTAGCAGCCGAGTTGCACGGGACAATATGAAAAGTGTTCATATGTAGTAAAAAAATGAGAAATCTGTCCGTTTTCGTCATTTGTTATCGAATCGCCTTAAAGCCAGATCGTCACTTGGCCGCTCTTCTCTCTGAAACGGCTGTATTTACCGTCTGCAAAGCTATGTCGCGTGCTGCGGTATGCGGAGACACTAAAAGCACCATAGTAGAACACAGTTGAAGCTTCTAAGTTGATGTAATAGCCAGTAAGAAGTAGTACAATTCAAGTTTTAGGTATCGATTATTGACTTTTTAGCTGGCTTTGGTGCCTTGGACATGAGCTAGGACCTTAAGATTCTGCATGAAAGGAGGACTAGCAGCCGAGTTGCACGGGAGAATGTGAAAAGTGTTCATATGTAGTAAAAACCTGAGAAATCCGTCCGTTTTCGTCATTTGTTATCGAATCGACTTAAAGCCAGATCGTCACATTGGCCGCTCTTCTCTCTGAAACGGTTGTACTTATCGTCTGCAAAGCTATGTCGCGTTCTGCGGTATGCTGAGACAATAAAATCACCATAGTAGAACACAGATGAAGCTTCTAAGTCGATGTAATAGCCAGTAAGAAGTAGTACAATTCAAGTTTTAGGTATCGATTATTGACTTCTTAGATGGATTTGGTGCCTTGGACATGAGCTAGGAAGTTAAGATTCTGCATGAAAGGAGGACTAGCAGCCGAGTTGCACGGGACAATATGAAAAGTGTTCATATGTAGTAAAAAAAATGAGAAATCCGTCCGTTTTCGTCATTTGTTATCGAATCGCCTTAAAGCCAGATCGTCACTTGGCCGCTCTTCTCTCTGAAACGGCTGTATTTACCGTCTGCAAAGCTATGTCGCGTGCTGCGGTATGCGTAGACACTAAAAGCACCATAGTAGAACACAGTTGAAGCTTCTAAGTTGATGTAATAGCCAGTAAGAAGTAGTACAATTCAAGTTTTAGGTATCGATTATTGACTTCTTAGCTGGCTTTGGTGCCTTGGACATGAGCTAGGACCTTAAGATTCTGCATGAAAGGAGGACTAGCAGCCGCGTTGCACGGGAGAATGTGAAATGTGTTCATATGTAGTAAAAACCTGAGAAATCCGTCCGTTTTCGTCATTTGTTATCGAATCGACTTAAAGCCAGATCGTCACATTGGCCGCTCTTCTCTCTGAAACGGCTGTACTTATCGTCTGCAAAGCTATGTCGCGTTCTGCGGTATGCTGAGACAATAAAATCACCATAGTAGAACACAGATGAAGCTTCTAAGTCGATGTAATAGCCAGTAAGAAGTAGTACAATTCAAGTTTTAGGTATCGATAATTGACTTCTTAGATGGATTTGGTGCCTTGGACATGAGCTAGGAAGTTAAGATTCTGCATGAAAGGAGGACTAGCAGCCGAGTTGCACGGGACAATATGAAAAGTGTTCATATGTAGTAAAAAAAATGAGAAATCCGTCCGTTTTCGTCATTTGTTATCGAATCGCCTTAAAGCCAGATCGTCACTTGGCCGCTCTTCTCTCTGAAACGGCTGTATTTACCGTCTGCAAAGCTATGTCGCGTGCTGCGGTATGCGGAGACACTAAAAGCACCATAGTAGAACACAGTTGAAGCTTCTAAGTTGATGTAATAGCCAGTAAGAAGTAGTACAATTCAAGTTTTAGGTATCGATTATTGACTTTTTAGCTGGCTTTGGTGCCTTGGACATGAGCTAGGACCTTAAGATTCTGCATGAAAGGAGGACTAGCAGCCGAGTTGCACGGGAGAATGTGAAAAGTGTTCATATGTAGTAAACACCTGAGAAATCCGTCCGTTTTCGTCATTTGTTATCGAATCGACTTAAAGCCAGATCGTCACATTGGCCGCTCTTCTCTCTGAAACGGTTGTACTTATCGTCTGCAAAGCTATGTCGCGTTCTGCGGTATGCTGAGACAATAAAATCACCATAGTAGAACACAGATGAAGCTTCTAAGTCGATGTAATAGCCAGTAAGAAGTAGTACAATTCAAGTTTTAGGTATCGATTATTGACTTTTTAGCTGGCTTTGGTGCCTTGGACATGAGCTAGGACCTTAAGATTCTGCATGAAAGGAGGACTAGCAGCCGAGTTGCACGGGAGAATGTGAAAAGTGTTCATATGTAGTAAAAACCTGAGAAATCCGTCCGTTTTCGTCATTTGTTATCGAATCGACTTAAAGCCAGATCGTCACATTGGCCGCTCTTCTCTCTGAAACGGTTGTACTTATCGTCTTCAAAGCTATGTCGCGTGCTGCGGTATGCGGAGACACTAAAAGCACCATAGTAGAACACAGATGAAGCTTCTAAGTTGATGTAATAGCCAGTAAGAAGTAGTACAATTCAGGTTTTAGGTATCGATTATTGACTTCTTAGCTGGCTTTGGTGCCTTGGACATGAGCTAGGACCTTAAGATTCTGCATGAAAGGAGGACTAGCAGCCGAGTTGCACGGGAGAATGTGAAAAGTGTTCATATGTAGTAAAAACCTGAGAAATCCGTCCGTTTTCGTCATTTGTTATCGAATCGACTTAAAGCCAGATCGTCACATTGGCCGCTCTTCTCTCTGAAACGGTTGTACTTATCGTCTGCAAAGCTATGTCGCGTTCTGCGGTATGCTGAGACAATAAAATCACCATAGTAGAACACAGATGAAGCTTCTAAGTCGATGTAATAGCCAGTAAGAAGTAGTACAATTCAAGTTTTAGGTATCGATTATGGACTTCTTAGATGGATTTGATGCCTTGGACATGAGCTAGGAAGTTAAGATTCTGCATGAAAGGAGGACTAGCAGCCGAGTTGCACGGGACAATATGAAAAGTGTTCATATGTAGTAAAAAAATGAGAAATCCGTCCGTTTTCGTCATTTGTTATCGAATCGCCTTAAAGCCAGATCGTCACTTGGCCGCTCTTCTCTCTGAAACGGCTGTACTTATCGTCTGCAAAGCTATGTCGCGTGCTGCGGTATGCGGAGACACTAAAAGCACCATAGTAGAACACAGTTGAAGCTTCTAAGTTGATGTAATAGCCAGTAAGAAGTAGTACAATTCAAGTTTTAGGTATCGATTATTGACTTTTTAGCTGGCTTTGGTGCCTTGGACATGAGCTAGGACCTTAAGATTCTGCTTCAAAAGGAGGACTAGCAGCCGAGTTGCACGGGACAATGTGAATAGTGTTCATATGTAGTAAAAACCTGAGAAAACCGTCCGTTTTCGTCATTTGTTATCGAATCGACTTAAAGCCAGATCGTCACATTGGCCGCTCTTCTCTCTGAAACGGTTGTACTTATCGCCTGCAAAGCTATGTCGCGTGATGCGGTATGCGGAGACACTAAAAGCACTATAGTAGAACACAGATGAAGCTTCTAAGTTGATATAATAGCCAGTAAGAAGTAGTATAATTCAAGTTTTAGGTATCGATTATTGACTTTTTAGCTGGCTTTGGTGCCTTGGACATGAGCTAGGACCTTAAGATTCTGCATGAAAGGAGGACTAGCAGCCGAGTTGCACGGGAGAATGTGAAAAGTGTTCATATGTAGTAAAAACCTGAGAAATCCGTCCGTTTTCGTCATTTGTTATCGAATCGACTTAAAGCCAGATCGTCACATTGGCCGCTCTTTTCTCTGAAACGGTTGTACTTATCGTCTGCAAAGCTATGTCGCGTGCTGCGGTATGCGGAAACTCTAAAAGCACCATAGTAGAACACAGATGAAGCTTCTAAGTTGATGTAATAGCCAGTAAGAAGTAGTACAATTCAAGTTTTAGGTATCGATTATTGACTTTTTAGCTGGCTTTGATGCCTTGGACATGAGCTAGGACCTTAAGAATCTGCATGAAAGGAGGACTAGCAGCCGAGTTGCAGGGAAGAATGTGAAAGGTGTTCATATGTAGTAAAAACCTGAGAAATCCGTCCGTTTTCGTCATTTGTTATCGAATCGACTTAAAGCCAGATCGTCACATTGGCCGCTCTTCTCTCTGAAACGGTTGTACTTATCGTCTGCAAAGCTATGTCGCGTGCTGCGGTATGCGGAGACTCTAAAAGCACCATAGTAGAACACAGATGAAGCTTCTAAGTTGATGAAATAGCCAGTAAGAAGTAGTACAATTCAAGTTTTAGGTACTGATTATTTACTTTTTAGCTGGCTTTGGAGCC
The DNA here is from genome assembly GCF_023897955.1 of Schistocerca gregaria. Taxonomy (NCBI): domain Eukaryota; kingdom Metazoa; phylum Arthropoda; class Insecta; order Orthoptera; family Acrididae; genus Schistocerca; species Schistocerca gregaria. Next base: position 16,349,583 of record NW_026061824.1, on the reverse strand, counting down.
TTGGACATGAGCTAGGACCTTAAGATTCTGCATGAAAGAAGGACTAGCAGCCGCGTTGCACGGGAGAATGTGAAATGTGTTCATATGTGGTAAAAACCTGAGAAATCCGTCCGTTTTCGTCATTTGTTATCGAATCGACTTAAAGCCCGATCGTCACATTGGCCGCTCTTCTCTCTGAAACGGTTGTACTTATCGCCTGCAAAGCTATGTCGCGTGATGCGGTATGCGGAGACACTAAAAGCACCATAGTAGAACACAGATGAAGCTTCTAAGTTGATGTAATAGCCAGTAAGAAGTAGTACAATTCAAGTTTTAGGTATCGATTATTGACTTTTTAGCTGGCTTTGGTGCCTTGGACATGAGCTAGGACCTTAAGATTCTGCATGAAAGGAGGACTAGCAGCCGCGTTGTACGGAAGAATGTGAAATGTGTTCATATGTAGTAAAATCCTGAGAAATACGTCCGTTTTCGTCATTTGTTATCGAATCGACTTAAAGCCAGATCGTCACATTGGCTGCTCTTCTCTCTGAAACGGTTGTACTTATCGTCTGGAAAGCTTTGTCGCGTGCTGCGGTATGCGGAGACACTGAAAGCACCATAGTAGAACACAGATGAAGCTTCTAAGATGATGTAGTAGCCAGTAAGAAGTAGTACAATTCAAGTTTTAGGTATCGATTATTGACTTTTTAGCTGGCTTTGGTGCCTTGGACATGACCTAGGACCTTAAGATTCTGCATGAAAGGAGGACTAGCAGCCGAGTTGCACGGGAGAATGTGAAAAGTGTTCATATGTATTAAAAACCTGAGAAATCCGTCCGTTTTCGTCATTTGTTATCGAATCGACTTAAAGCCAGATCGTCACATTGGCCGCTCTTCTCTCTGAAACGGTTGTACTTATCGCCTGCAAAGCTATGTCGCGTGATGCGGTATGCGGAGACACTAAAAGCACCATAGTAGAACACAGATGAAGCTTCTAAGTTGATGTAATAGCCAGTAAGAAGTAGTAAAATTCAAGTTTTAGGTATCGATTATTGACTTTTTAGCTGGCTTTGGTGCCTTGGACATCAGCTAGGACCTTAAGATTCTGCATGAAAGGAGGACTAGCAGCCGAGTTGCACGGGAGAATGTGAAAAGTGTTCATATGTAGTAAAAACCTGAGAAATCCGTCCGTTTTCGTCATTTGTTATCGAATCGACTTAAAGCCAGATCGTCACATTGGCCGCTCTTCTCTCTGAAACGGTTGTACTTATCGTCTGCAAAGCTATGTCGCGTTCTGCGGTATGCTGAGACAATAAAATCACCATAGTAGAACACAGATGAAGCTTCTAAGTCGATGTAATAGCCAGTAAGAAGTAGTACAATTCAAGTTTTAGGTATCGATTATTGACTTCTTAAATGGATTTGGTGCCTTGGACATGAGGTAGGAAGTTAAGATTCTGCATGAAAGGAGGACTAGCAGCCGAGTTGCACGGGACAATATGAAAAGTGTTCATATGTAGTAAAAAAATTAGAAATCCGTCCGTTTTCGTCATTTGTTATCGAATCGCCTTAAAGCCAGATCGTCACTTGGCCGCTCTTTTCTCTGAAACGGCTGTACTTATCGTCTGGAAAGCTTTGTCGCGTGCTGCGGTATGCGGAGACACTGAAAGCACCATAGTAGAACACAGATGAAGCTTCTAAGATGATGTAATAGCCAGTAAGAAGTAGTACAATTCAAGTTTAAGGTATCGATTATTGACTTTTTAGCCGGCTTTGGTTATCTGGACATTAGCTAGGATGTTAAGATTCTGCATGAAAGGAGGACTAGCAGCCGAGTTGCACGGGACAATATGAAAAGTGTTCATATGTAGTAAAAACCTGAGAAATCCGTCCGTTTTCATCATTTGTTATCGAATCGCCTTAAAGCCAGATCGTCACTTGGCCGCTCTTCTCTCTTAAACGGCTGTACTTATCGCCTGCAAAGCTATGTCGCGTGATGCGGTATGCGGAGACACTAAAAGCACCATAGTAGAACACAGATGAAGCTTCTAAGTTGATGTAATAGCCAGTAAGAAGTAGTATAATTCAAGTTTTAGATATCGATTATTGACTTTTAACTGGCTTTGGTGCCTTGAACATGAGCTAGGACCTTAAGATTCTGCATGAAAGGAGGACTAGCAGCCGAGTTGCACGGGAGAATGTGAAAAGTGTTCATATGTAGTAAAAACCTGAGAAATCCGTCCGTTTTCGTCATTTGTTATCGAATCGACTTAAAGCCAGATCGTCACATTGGCCGCTCTTCTCTCTGAAACGGTTGTACTTATCGTCTGCAAAGCTATGTCGCGTTCTGCGGTATGCTGAGACAATAAAATCACCATAGTAGAACACAGATGAAGCTTCTAAGTCGATGTAATAGCCAGTAAGAAGTAGTACAATTCAAGTTTTAGGTATCGATTATTGACTTCTTAAATGGATTTGGTGCCTTGGACATGAGGTAGGAAATTAAGATTCTGCATGAAAGGAGGACTAGCAGCCGAGTTGCACGGGACAATATGAAAAGTGTTCATATGTAGTAAAAAAATTAGAAATCCGTCCGTTTTCGTCATTTGTTATCGAATCGCCTTAAAGCCAGATCGTCACTTGGCCGCTCTTTTCTCTGAAACGGCTGTACTTATCGTCTGCAAAGCTATGTCGCGTGCTGCGGTATGCGGAGACACTAAAAGCACCATAGTAGAACACAGTTGAAGCTTCTAAGTTGATGTAATAGCCAGTAAGAAGTAGTACAATTCAAGTTTTAGGTATCGATTATTGACTTTTTAGCTGGCTTTGGTGCCTTGGACATGAGCTAGGACCTTAAGATTCTGCATCAAAAGGAGGACTAGCAGGCGAGTTGCACGGGACAATGTGAATAGTGTTCATATGTAGTAAAAACCTGAGAAATCCGTCCGTTTTCGTCATTTGTTATCGAATCGACTTAAAGCCAGATCGTCACATTGGCCGCTCTTCTCTCTGAAACGGTTGTACTTATCGTCTTCAAAGCTATGTCGCGTGCTGCGGTATGCGGAGACACTAAAAGCACCATAGTAGAACACAGATGAAGCTTCTAAGTTGATGTAATAGCCAGTAAGAAGTAGTACAATTCAGGTTTTAGGTATCGATTATTGACTTCTTAGCTGGCTTTGGTGCCTTGGACATGAGCTAGGACCTTAAGATTCTGCATGAAAGGAGGACTAGCAGCCGAGTTGCACGGGAGAATGTGAAAAGTGTTCATATGTAGTAAAAACCTGAGAAATCCGTCCGTTTTCGTCATTTGTTATCGAATCGACTTAAAGCCAGATCGTCACATTGGCCGCTCTTCTCTCTGAAACGGTTGTACTTATCGTCTGCAAAGCTATGTCGCGTTCTGCGGTATGCTGAGACAATAAAATCACCGTAGTAGAACACAGATGAAGCTTCTAAGTCGATGTAATAGCCAGTAAGAAGTAGTACAATTCAAGTTTTAGGTATCGATTATTGACTTCATAGATGGATTTGATGCCTTGGACATGAGCTAGGAAGTTAAGATTCTGCATGAAAGGAGGACTAGCAGCCGAGTTGCAGGGAAGAATGTGAAAAGTGTTCATATGTAGTAAAAACCTGAGAAATCCGTCCGTTTTCGTCATTTGTTATCGAATCGACTTAAAGCCAGATCGTCACATTGGCCGCTCTTCTCTCTGAAACGGTTGTACTTATCGCCTGCAAAGCTATGTCGCGTGATGCGGTATGCGGAGACACTAAAAGCACCATAGTAGAACACAGATGAAGCTTCTAAGTTGATGTAATAGCCAGTAAGAAGTAGTATAATTCAAGTTTTAGGTATCGATTATTGACTTTTTAGCTGGCTTTGGTGCCTTGGACATGAGCTAGGACCTTAAGATTCTGCATGAAAGGAGGACTAGCAGCCGAGTTGCACGGGAGAAAGTGAAAAGTGTTCATATGTAGTAAAATCCTGAGAAATCCGTCCGTTTTCGTCATTTGTTATCGAAACGACTTAAAGCCCGATCGTCACATTGGCCGCTCTTCTCTCTGAAACGGTTGTACTTATCGCCTGCAAAGCTATGTCGCGTGCTGCGGTATGCGGAGACTCTAAAAGCACCATAGTAGAACACAGATGAAGCTTCTAAGTTGATGTAATAGCCAGTAAGAAGTAGTACAATTCAAGTTTTAGGTACTGATTATTTACTTTTTAGCTGGCTTTGGAGCCTTGGACATGAGCTAGGACCTTAAGATTCTGCATGAAAGGAGGACTAGCAGCCGCGTTGCACGGGAGAATGTGAAATGTGTTCATATGTAGTAAAATCCTGAGAAATCCGTCCGTTTTCGTCATTTGTTATCGAAACGACTTAAAGCCCGATCGTCACATTGGCCGCTCTTCTCTCTGAAACGGTTGTACTTATCGCCTGCAAAGCTATGTCGCGTGATGCGGTATGCGGAGACACTAAAAGCACCATAGTAGAACACAGATGAAGCTTCTAAGTTGATGTAATAGCCAGTAAGAAGTAGTACAATTCAAGTTTTAGGTATCGATTATTGACTTTTTAGCTGCCTTTGGTGCCTTGGACTTGAGCTAGGACCTTAAGATTCTGCATGAAAGGAGGACTAGCAGCCGCGTTGTACGGGAGAATGTGAAATGTGTTCATATGTAGTAAAATCCTGAGAAATACGTCCGTTTTCGTCATTTGTTATCGAATCGACATAAAGCCACATCGTCACATTGGCTGCTCTTCTCTCTGAAACGGTTGTACTTATCGTCTGGAAAGCTTTGTCGCGTGCTGCGGTATGCGGAGACACTGAAAGCACCATAGTAGAACACAGATGAAGCTTCTAAGATGATGTAATAGCCAGTAAGAAGTAGTACAATTCAAGTTTAAGGTATCGATTATTGACTTTTTAGCCGGCTTTGGTTATCTGGACATGAGCTAGGATGTTAAGATTCTGCATGAAAGGAGGACTAGCAGCCGAGTTGCACGGGACAATATGAAAAGTGTTCATATGTAGTAAAAACCTGAGAAATCCGTCCGTTTTCGTCATTTGTTATCGAATCGCCTTAAAGCCAGATCGTCACTTGGCCGCTCTTCTCTCTTAAACGGCTGTACTTATCGCCTGCAAAGCTATGTCGCGTGATGCGGTATGCGGAGACACTAAAAGCACCATAGTAGAACACAGATGAAGCTTCTAAGTTGATGTAATAGCCAGTAAGAAGTAGTATAATTCAAGTTTTAGATATCGATTATTGACTTTTAACTGGCTTTGGTGCCTTGAACATGAGCTAGGACCTTAAGATTCTGCATGAAAGGAGGACTAGCAGCCGAGTTGCACGGGAGAATGTGAAAAGTGTTCATATGTAGTAAAAACCTGAGAAATCCGTCCGTTTTCGTCATTTGTTATCGAATCGAGTTAAAGCCAGATCGTCACATTGGCCGCTCTTCTCTCTGAAACGGTTGTACTTATCGTCTGCAAAGCTATGTCGCGTTCTGCGGTATGCTGAGACAATAAAATCACCATAGTAGAACACAGATGAAGCTTCTAAGTCGATGTAATAGCCAGTAAGAAGTAGTACAATTCAAGTTTTAGGTATCGATTATTGACTTCTTAAATGGATTTGGTGCCTTGGACATGAGGTAGGAGGTTAAGATTCTGCATGAAAGGAGGACTAGCAGCCGAGTTGCACGGGACAATATGAAAAGTGTTCATATGTAGTAAAAAAATTAGAAATCCGTCCGTTTTCGTCATTTGTTATCGAATCGCCTTAAAGCCAGATCGTCACTTGGCCGCTCTTTTCTCTGAAACGGCTGTACTTATCGTCTGCAAAGCTATGTCGCGTGCTGCGGTATGCGGAGACACTAAAAGCACCATAGTAGAACACAGTTGAAGCTTCTAAGTTGATGTAATAGCCAGTAAGAAGTAGTACAATTCAAGTTTTAGGTATCGATTATTGACTTTTTAGCTGGCTTTGGTGCCTTGGACATGAGCTAGGACCTTAAGATTCTGCATCAAAAGGAGGACTAGCAGCCGAGTTGCACGGGACAATGTGAATAGTGTTCATATGTAGTAAAAACCTGAGAAATCCGTCCGTTTTCGTCATTTGTTATCGAATCGACTTAAAGCCAGATCGTCACATTGGCCGCTCTTTTCTCTGAAACGGTTGTACTTATCGTCTGCAAAGCTATGCCGCGTGCTGCGGTATGCGGAGACTCTAAAAGCACCATAGTAGAACACAGATGAAGCTTCTAAGTTGATGTAATAGCCAGTAAGAAGTAGTACAATTCAAGTTTTAGGTACTGATTATTTACCTTTTAGCTGGCTTTGGAGCCTTGGACATGAGCTAGGACCTTAAGATTCTGCATGAAAGGAGGACTAGCAGCCGCGTTGCACGGGAGAATGTGAAATGTGTTCATATGTAGTAAAAACCTGAGAAATCCGTCCGTTTTCGTCATTTGTTATCGAATCGACTTAAAGCCCGATCGTCACATTGGCCGCTCTTCTCTCTGAAACGGTTGTACTTATCGTCTGGAAAGCTTTGTCGCGTGCTGCGGTATGCGGAGACACTAAAAGCACCATAGTAGAACACAGATGAAGCTTCTAAGATGATGTAATAGCCAGTAAGAAGTAGTACAATTCAAGTTTTAGGTATCGATTATTGACTTTTTAGCTGGCTTTGGTGCCTTGGACATGAACTAGGACCTTAAGATTCTGCATGAAAGGAGGACTAGCAGCCGAGTTGCACGGGAGAATGTGAAAAGTGTTCATATCTACTAAAAACCTGAGAAATCCGTCCGTTTTCGTCATTTGTTATCGAATCGACTTAAAGCCAGATCGTCACATTGGCCGCTCTTCTCTCTGAAACGGTTGTACTTATCGTCTGCAAAGCTATGACGCGTACTGCGATATTCGGAGACACTAAAAACACCATAGTAGAACACAGATGAAGCTTTTAAGATGATGTAATAGCAAGTAAGAAGTAGTACAATTCAAGTTTTAGGTATAGTTATTGACTTTTTAGCTGGCTTTGGTGCCTTGGACATGAGCTATGACCTTAAGATTCTGCATGAAAGGAGGACTAGCACTCGAGTTGCACGGGAGAATGTGAAAAGTGTTCATATGTAGTAAAAACCTCAGAAATCCGTCCGTTTTCGTCATTTGTTATCGAATCGACTTAAAGACAGATCGTCACATTTGCCGTTCTTCTCTCTGAATCCGTTGTACTTATCGTCTGCAAAGCTATGTCGCGTGCTGCGGTATGCGGAGACACTAAAAGCACCATAGTAGAACACAGATTAAGCTTCTAAGTTGATGTAATAGCCAGTAAGAAGTAGTACAATTCAAGTTTTAGGTATCGATTATTGACTTTTTAGCTGGCTTTGGTGCCTTGGACTTGAGCTAGGACCTTAAGATTCTGCATGAAAGGAGGACTAGCAGCCGCGTTGTACGGGAGAATGTGAAATGTGTTCATATGTAGTAAAATCCTGAGAAATACGTCCGTTTTCGTCATTTGTTATCGAATCGACTTAAAGCCAGATCGTCACATTGGCTGCTCTTCTCTCTGAAACGGTTGTACTTATCGTCTGGAAAGCTTTGTCGCGTGCTGCGGTATGCGGAGACACTGAAAGCACCATAGTAGAACACAGATGAAGCTTCTAAGATGATGTAATAGCCAGTAAGAAGTAGTACAATTCAAGTTTAAGGTATCGATTATTGACTTTTTAGCCGGCTTTGGTTATCTGGACATGAGCTAGGATGTTAAGATTCTGCATGAAAGGAGGACTAGCAGCCGAGTTGCACGGGACAATATGAAAAGTGTTCATATGTAGTAAAAACCTGAGAAATCCGTCCGTTTTCGTCATTTGTTATCGAATCGCCTTAAAGCCAGATCGTCACTTGGCCGCTCTTCTCTCTGAAACGGCTGTACTTATCGCCTGCAAAGCTATGTCGCGTGATGCGGTATGCGGAGACACTAAAAGCACCATAGTAGAACACAGATGAAGCTTCTAAGTTGATGTAATAGCCAGTAAGAAGTAGTATAATTCAAGTTTTAGATATCGATTATTGACTTTTTAGCTGGCTTTGGTGCCTTGAACATGAGCTAGGACCTTAAGATTCTGCATGAAAGGAGGACTAGCAGCCGAGTTGCACGGGAGAATGTGAAAAGTGTTCATATGTAGTAAAAACCTAAGAAATCCGTCCGTTTTCCTCATTTGTTATCGAATCGACTTAAAGCCAGATCGTCACATTGGCCGCTCTTCTCTCTGAAACGGTTGTACTTATCGTCTGCAATGCTATGTCACGTGCTGCGGTATGCGGAGACACTAAAAGCACCATAGTAGAACACAGATGAAGCTTCTATGATGATGTAATAGCCAGTAAGAAGTAGTACAATTCAAGTTATAGGTATCGATTATTGACTTTTTAGCTGGCTTTGGTGCCTTGGACATGAGCTAGGACCTTAAGATTCTGCATGAAAGGAGGACTAGCACCCGCGTTGGATACGAGAATGTGAAAAGTGTTCATATGTAGTAAAAACCTGAGAAATCCGTCCGTTTTCGTCATTTGTTATCGAATCGAGTTAAAGCCAGATCGTCACATTGGCTGCTCTTCTCCTGAAACGGTTGTACTTATCGTCTGGAAAGCTTTGTCGCGTGCTGCGGTATGCGGAGACACTAAAAGCACCATAGTAGAACACAGATCAAGCTTCTAAGATGATGTAATAGCCAGTAAGAAGTAGTACAATTCAAGTTTTATGTATCGATTATTGACTTTTTAGCTGGCTTTGGTGCCTTGGACATGAGCTAGGACCTTAAGATTCTGCATTAAAGGAGGACTAGCAGCCGAGTTGCAGGGGAGAATGTGAAAAGTGTTCATATGTAGTAAAAACCTAAGAAATCCGTCCGTTTTCGTCATTTGTTATCTATTCGACTTAAAGCCAGATCGTCACATTGGCCGCTCTTCTCTCTGAAACGGTTCTACTTATCGTCTGCAAAGCTATGTCCCGTGCTGCGGTATGCGGAGACACTAAAAGCACCATAGTAGAACACAGATGAAGCTTCTAAGTTGGTAATATAGCCAGTAAGAAGTAGTACAATTCAAGTTATAGGTACTGATTATTTACTTTTTAGCTGGCTTTGGTGCCTTGGACATGCGCTAGGACCTTAAGATTCTGCATGAAAGGAGGACTAGCAGCCGAGTTGCACGGGAGAATATGAAAAGTGTTCATATGTAGTAAAAACCTGAGAAATCCGTCCGTTTTCGTCATTTGTTATCGAATCGACTTAAAGGCAGATCGTCATATTGGCCGCTCTTCTCTCTGAAACGGTTGTACTTATCGTCTGCAAAGCTATGTCGCGTGCTGCGGTATGCGGAGACAATAAAATCACCATAGTAGAACACAGATGAAGTTTCTAAGTCGATGTAATAGCCAGTAAGAAGTAGTACAATTCAAGTTTTAGGTATCGATTATTGACTTCTTAGATGGATTTGGTGCCTTGGACATGAGCTAGGATGTTAAGATTCTACAGGAAAGGAGGACTAGTAGCCGAGTTGCACGGGACAATATGAAAAGTGTTCATATGTAGTAAAAACCTGAGAAATCCGTCCGTTTTCGTCATTTGTTATCGAATCGCCTTAAAGCCAGATCGTCACTTGGCCGCTCTTCTCTCTGAAACGGTTGTACTTATCGTCTGCAAAGCTATGTCGCGTGCTGCGGTATGCGGAGACACTAAAAGCACCATAATAGAACACAGATGAAGCTTCTAAGTTGATGTAATAGGCAGTAAGAAGTAGTACAATTCAAGTTTTAGGTATCGATTATTGACTTTTTAGCTGGCTTTGGTGCCTTGGACATGAGCTAGAACCTTAAGATTCTGCATGAAAGGAGGACTAGCGGCCGCGTTGTACGGGAGAATGTGAAATGTGTTCATATGTAGTAAAATCCTGAGAAATCCGTCCGTTTTCGTCATTTGTTATCGAATCGACTTAAAGCCAGATCGTCACATTGGCCGCTCTTCTCTCTGAAACGGTTGTACTTATCGTCTGCAAAGCTATGTCGCGTGCTGCGGTATGCGGAGACAATAAAATCACCATAGTAGAACACAGATGAAGCTTCTAAGTCGATGTAATAGCCAGTAAGAAGTAGTACAATTCAAGTTTTAGGTACTGATTATTGACTTTTTAGCTGGCTTTGGTGCCTTGGACATGAGCTAGGACCTTAAGATTCTGCATGAAAGGAGGACTAGCAGCCGAGTTGCATGGGACAATGTGAATAGTGTTCATATGTAGTAAAAACCTGAGAAATCCGTCCGTTTTCGTCATTTGTTATCGAATCGACTTAAAGCCAGATCGTCACATTGGCCGCTCTTCTCTCTGAAACAGTTGTACTTATCGTCTGCAAAGCTATGTCGCGTGCTGCGGTATGCGGAGACACTAAAAGCACCATAGTAGAACACAGATGAAGCTTCTAAGTTTATGTAATAGCCAGTAAGAAGTAGTACAATTCAAGTTTTACGTATCGATTATTGACTTTTTAGCTGGCTTTGGTGCCTTGGACATGAGCTAGGACCTTAAGATTCTGCATGAAAGGAGGACTAGCAGCCGAGTTGCACGGGAGAATGTGAAAAGTGTTCATATGTAGTAAAAACCTGAGAAATCCGTCCGTTTTCGTCATTTGTTATCGAATCGACTTAAAGCCAGATCGTCACATTGGCCCCTCTTTTCTCTGAAACGGTTGTACTTATCGTCTGGAAAGCTTTGTCGCGTGCTGCGGTATGCGGAGACACTGAAAGCACCATAGCAGAACACAGATGAAGCTTCCAAGATGATGTAATAGCCAGTAAGAAGTAGTACAATTCAAGTTTTAGGTATCGATTATTGACTTTTTAGCTGGCTTTGGTGTCTTGGACATGAACTAGGACCTTAAGATTCTGCATGAAAAGAGGACTAGCAGCCGAGTTGCACGGGAGAATGTGAAAAGTGTTCATATCTACTAAAAACCTGAGAAATCCGTCCGTTTTCGTCATTTGTTATCGAATCGACTTAAAGCCAGATCGTCACATTGGCCGCTCTTCTCTCTGAAACGGTTGTACTTATCGTCTGCAAAGCTATGACGCGTACTGCGATATTCGGAGACACTAAAAACACCATAGTAGAACACAGATGAAGCTTTTAAGATGATGTAATAGCAAGTAAGAATTAGTACAATTCAATTTTTAGGTATCGGGTATTGACTTTTTAGCTGGCTTTGGTGCCTTGGACATGAGCCAGGACCTTAAGATTCTGCATGAAAGGAGGACTAGCAGCCGAGTTGCACGGGAGAATGTGAAAAGTGTTCATATGTAGTAAAAACCTGAGAAATCCGTCCGTTTTCGTCATTTGTTATCGTATCGACTTAAAGCCAGATCGTCACATTGGCCACTCTTCTCTCAGAAACGGTTGTACTTATTGTCTGCAAAGTTATGTCGCGTGCTGCGGTATGCGGAGACACGAAAATCATCAGAGTAGAACACAGATGAAGCTTCTAAGTTGATGTAATAGCCAGTAAGAAGTAGTACAATTCAAGTTTTAGGTATAGTTATTGACTTTTTAGCTGGCTTTGGTGCCTTGGACATGAGCTATGACCTTAAGATTCTGCATGAAAGGAGGACTAGCACTCGAGTTGCACGGGAGAATGTGAAAAGTGTTCATATGTAGTAAAAACCTCAGAAATCCGTCCGTTTTCGTCATTTGTTATCGAATCGACTTAAAGCCAGATCGTCACATTTGCCGTTCTTCTCTCTGAATCCGTTGTACTTATCGTCTGCAAAGCTATGTCGCGTGCTGCGGTATGCGGAGACACTAAAAGCACCATAGTAGAACACAGATGAAGCTTCTAAGTTGATGTAATAGCCAGTAAGAAGTAGTACAATTAAAGTTTTAGGTATCGATTATTGACTTTTTAGCTGGCTTTGGTGCCTTGGACATGAGCTAGGACCTTAAGATTCTGCATGAAAGGAGGACTAGCAGCCGCGTTGTACGGCAGAATGTGAAATGTGTTCATATGTAGTAAAATCCTGAGAAATACGTCCGTTTTCGTCATTTGTTATCGAATCGACTTAAAGCCAGATCGTCACATTGGCTGCTCTTCTCTCTGAAACGGTTGTACTTATCGTCTGGAAAGCTTTGTCGCGTGCTGCGGTATGCGGAGACACTGAAAGCACCATAGTAGAACACAGATGAAGCTTCTAAGATGATGTAATAGCCAGTAAGAAGTAGTACAATTCAAGTTTAAGGTATCGATTATTGACTTTTTAGCCGGCTTTGGTTATCTGGACATGAGCTAGGACCTTAAGATTCTGCATGAAAGGAGGACTAGCAGCCGAGTTGCACGGGAGAATGTGAAAAGTGTTCATATGTAGTAAAAACCTAAGAAAGCCGTCCGTTTTCCTCATTTGTTATCGAATCGACTTAAAGCCAGATCGTCACATTGGCCGCTCTTCTCTCTGAAACGGTTGTACTTATCGTCTGCAAAGCTATGTCGCGTGCTGCGGTATGCGGAGACACTAAAAGCACCATAGTAGAACACAGATGAAGCTTCTATGATGATGTAATAGCCAGTAAGAAGTAGTACTATTCAAGTTATAGGTATCGATTATTGACTTTTTAGCTGGCTTTGGTGCCTTGGACATGAGCTAGGACCTTAAGATTCTGCATGAAAGGAGGACTAGCACCCGCGTTGGATACGAGAATGTGAAAAGTGTTCATATGTAGTAAAAACCTGAGAAATCCGTCCGTTTTCGTCATTTGTTATCGAATCGAGTTAAAGCCAGATCGTCACATTGGCTGCTCTTCTCCTGAAACGGTTGTACTTATCGTCTGGAAAGCTTTGTCGCGTGCTGCGGTATGCGGAGACACTAAAAGCACCATAGTAGAACACAGATCAAGCTTCTAAGATGATGTAATAGCCAGTAAGAAGTAGTACAATTCAAGTTTTATGTATCGATTATTGACTTTTTAGCTGGCTTTGGTGCCTTGGACATGAGCTAGGACCTTAAGATTCTGCATGAAAGGAGGACTAGCAGCCGAGTTGCAGGGGAGAATGTGAAAAGTGTTCATATGTAGTAAAAACCTAAGAAATCCGTCCGTTTTCGACATTTGTTATCTAATCGACTTAAAGCCAGATCGTCACATTGGCCGCTCTTCTCTCTGAAACGGTTCTACTTATCGTCTGCAAAGCTATGTCCCGTGCTGCGGAATGCGGAGACACTAAAAGCACCATAGTAGAACACAGATGAAGCTTCTAAGTTGATGTAATAGCCAGTAAGAAGTAGTACAATTCAAGTTTTAGGTACTGATTATTTACTTTTTAGCTGGCTTTGGTGCCTTGGACATGAGCTAGGACCTTAAGATTCTGCATGAAAGGAGGACTAGCAGCCGAGTTGCACGGGAGAATATGAAAAGTGTTCATATGTAGTAAAAACCTGAGAAATCCGTCCGTTTTCGTCATTTGTTATCGAATCGACTTAAAGGCAGATCGTCACATTGGCCGCTCTTCTCTCTGAAACGGTTGTACTTATCGTCAGCAAAGCTATGTCGCGTGCTGCGGTATGCGGAGACAATAAAATCACCATAGTAGAACACAGATGAAGTTTCTAAGTCGATGTAATAGCCAGTAAGAAGTAGTACAATTCAAGTTTTAGGTATCGATTATTGACTTCTTAGATGGATTTGGTGCCTTGGACATGAGCTAGGATGTTAAGATTCTACATGAAAGGAGGACTAGTAGCCGAGTTGCACGGGACAATATGAAAAGTGTTCATATGTAGTAAAAACCTGAGAAATCCGTCCGTTTTCGTCATTTGTTATCGAATCGCCTTAAAGCCAGATCGTCACTTGGCCGCTCTTCTCTCTGAAACGGTTGTACTTATCGTCTGCAAAGCTATGTCGCGTGCTGCGGTATGCGGAGACACTAAAAGCACCATAATAGAACACAGATGAAGCTTCTAAGTTGATGTAATAGGCAGTAAGAAGTAGTACAATTCAAGTTTCAGGTACTGATTATTGACTTTTTAGCTGGCTTTGGTGCCTTGGACATGAGCTAGGACCTTAAGATTCTGCATGAAAGGAGGACTAGCAGCCGAGTTGCACGGGAGAATGTGAAAAGTGTTCAAATGTAGTAAAAACCTGAGAAATCCGTCCGTTTTCCTCATTTGTTATCGAATCGACTTAAAGCCAGATCGTCACATTGGCCGCTCTTCTCTCTGAAACGGTTGTACTTATCGTCTGCAAAGCTATGTCGCGTGATGCGGTATGCGGAGACACTAAAAGCACCATAGTAGAACTCAGATGAAGCTTCTAAGTTGATGTAATAGCCAGTAAGAAGTAGTACAATTCAAGTTTTAGGTATCGATTATTGACTTTTTAGCTGGCTTTGGTGCCTTGGACATGAGCTAGAACCTTAAGATTCTGCATGAAAGGAGGACTAGCGGCCGCGTTGTACGGGAGAATGTGAAATGTGTTCATATGTAGTAAAATCCTGAGAAATCCGTCCGTTTTCGTCATTTGTTATCGAATCGACTTAAAGCCAGATCGTCACATTGGCCGCTCTTCTCTCTGAAACAGTTGTACTTATCGTCTGGAAAGCTATGTCGCGTGCTGCGGTATGCGGAGACACTAAAAGCACCATAGTAGAACACAGATGAAGCTTCTTAGTTTATGTAATAGCCAGTAAGATGTAGTACAATTCAAGTTTTAGGTATCGATTATTGACTTTTTAGCTGGCTTTGGTGCCTTGGACATGAGCTAGGACCTTAAGATTCTGCATGAAAGGAGGACTAGCAGCCGAGTTGCACGGGAGAATGTGAAAAGTGTTCATATGTAGTAAAAACCTGAGAAATCCGTCCGTTTTCGTCATTTGTTATCGAATCGACTTAAAGCCAGATCGTCACATTGGCCCCTCTTTTCTCTGAAACGGTTGTACTTATCGTCTGGAAAGCTTAGTCGCGTGCTGCGGTATGCGGAGACACTGAAAGCACCATAGTAGAACACAGATGAAGCTTCTAAGATGATGTAATAGCCAGTAAGAAGTAGTACAATTCAAGTTTTAGGTATCGATTATTGACTTTTTAGCTGGCTTTGGTGCCTTGGACATGAACTAGGACCTTAAGATTCTGCATGAAAGGAGGACTAGCAGCCGAGTTGCACGGGAGAATGTGAAAAGTGTTCATATCTACTAAAAACCTGAGAAATCCGTCCGTTTTCGTCATTTGTTATCGAATCGACTTAAAGCCAGATCGTCACATTGGCCGCTCTTCTCTCTGAAACGGTTGTACTTATCGTCTGCAAAGCTATGACGCGTACTGCGATATTCGGAGACACTAAAAACACCATAGTAGAACACAGATGAAGCTTTTAAGATGATGTAATAGCAAGTAAGAATTAGTACAATTCAATTTTTAGGTATCGGTTATTGACTTTTGAGCTGGCTTTGGTGCCTTGGACATGAGCCAGGACCATAAGATTCTGCATGAAAGTAGGACTAGCAGCCGAGTTGCACGGGAGAATGTGAAAAGTGTTCATAAGTAGTAAAAACCTGAGAAATCCGTCCGTTTTCGTCATTTGTTATCGAATCGACTTAAAGCCAGATCGTCACATTGGCCCCTCTTTTCTCTGAAACGGTTGTACTTATCGTCTGGAAAGCTTTGTCGCGTGCTGCGGTATGCGGAGACACTGAAAGCACCATAGTAGAACACAGATGAAGCTTCTAAGATGATGTAATAGCCAGTAAGAAGTAGTACAATTCAAGTTTTAGGTATCGATTATTGACTTTTTTGCTGGCTTTGGTGCCTTGGACATGAACTAGGACCTTAAGATTCTGCATGAAAGGAGGACTAGCAGCCGAGTTGCACGGGAGAATGTGAAAAGTGTTCATATCTACTAAAAACCTGAGAAATCCGTCCGTTTTCGTCATTTGTTATCGAATCGACTTAAAGCCAGATCGTCACATTGGCCGCTCTTCTCTCTGAAACGGTTGTACTTATCGTCTGCAAAGCTATGACGCGTACTGCGATATTCGGAGACACTAAAAACACCATAGTAGAACACAGATGAAGCTTTTAAGATGATGTAATAGCAAGTAAGAATTAGTACAATTCAATTTTTAGGTATCGGTTATTGGCTTTTTAGCTGGCTTTGGTGCCTTGGACATGAGCCAGGACCTAAAGATTCTGCATGAAAGGAGGACTAGCAGCCGAGTTGCACGGGAGAATGTGAAAAGTGTTCATATGTAGTAAAAACCTGAGAAATCCGTCCGTTTTCGTCATTTGTTATCGTATCGACTTAAAGCCAGATCGTCACATTGGCCACTCTTCTCTCAGAAAAAGGTTGTACTTATTGTCTGCAAAGTTACGTCGCGTGCTGCGGTATGCGGAGACACGAAAATCATCAGAGTAGAACACAGATGAAGCTTCTAAGTTGATGTAATAGCCAGTAAGAAGTAGTACAATTCAAGTTTTAGGTATAGTTATTGACTTTTTAGCTGGCTTTGGTGCCTTGGACATGAGCTATGACCTTAAGATTCTGCATGAAAGGAGGACTAGCACTCGAGTTGCACGGGAGAATGTGAAAAGTGTTCATGTGTAGTAAAAACCTCAGAAATCCGTCCGTTTTCGTCATTTGTTAACGAATCGACTTAAAGCCAGATCGTCACATTTGCCGTTCTTCTCTCTGAATCCGTTGTACTTATCGTCTGCAAAGCTATGTCGCGTGCTGCGGTATGCGGAGACACTAAAAGCACCATAGTAGAACACAGATGAAGCTTCTAAGTTGATGTAATAGCCAGTAAGAAGTAGTACAATTCAAGTTTTAGGTATCGATTATTGACTTTTTAGCTGGCTTTGGTGCCTTGGACTTGAGCTAGGACCTTAAGATTCTGCATGAAAGGAGGACTAGCAGCCGCGTTGTACGGGAGAATGTGAAATGTGTTCATATGTAGTAAAATCCTGAGAAATACGTCCGTTTTCGTCATTTGTTATCGAATCGACTTAAAGCCAGATCGTCACATTGGCTGCTCTTCTCTCTGAAACGGTTGTACTTATCGTCTGGAAAGCTTTGTCGCGTGCTGCGGTATGCGGAGACACTGAAAGCACCATAGTAGAACACAGATGAAGCTTCTAAGATGATGTATAGCCAGTAAGAAGTAGTACAATTCAAGTTTTAGGTATCGATTATTGACTTTTTAGCTGGCTTTGGTGCCTTGGACATGAACTAGGACCTTAAGATTCTGCATGAAAGGAGGACTAGCAGCCGAGTTGCACGGGAGAATGTGAAAAGTGTTCATATCTACTAAAAACCTGAGAAATCCGTCCGTTTTCGTCATTTGTTATCGAATCGACTTAAAGCCAGATCGTCACATTGGCCGCTCTTCTCTCTGAAACGGTTGTACTTATTGTCTGCAAAGTTATGTCGCGTGCTGCGGTATGCGGAGACACGAAAATCATCAGAGTAGAACACAGATGAAGCTTCTAAGTTGATGTAATAGCCAGTAAGAAGTAGTACAATTCAAGTTTTAGGTATAGTTATTGACATTTTAGCTGGCTTTGGTGCCTTGGACATGAGCTATGACCTTAAGATTCTGCATGAAAGGAGGACTAGCACTCGAGTTGCACGGGAGAATGTGAAAAGTGTTCATATGTAGTAAAAACCTCAGAAATCCGTCCGTTTTCGTCATTTGTTAACGAATCGACTTAAAGCCAGATCGTCACATTTGCCGTTCTTCTCTCTGAATCCGTTGTACTTATCGTCTGCAAAGCTATGTCGCGTGCTGCGGTATGCGGAGACACTAAAAGCACCATAGTAGAACACAGATGAAGCTTCTAAGTTGATGTAATAGCCAGTAAGAAGTAGTACAATTCAAGTTTTAGGTATCGATTATTGACTTTTTAGCTGGCTTTGGTGCCTTGGACTTGAGCTAGGACCTTAAGATTCTGCATGAAAGGAGGACTAGCAGCCGAGTTGCACGGGAGAATGTGAAAAGTGTTCATATCTACTAAAAACCTGAGAAATCCGTCCGTTTTCGTCATTTGTTATCGAATCGACTTAAAGCCAGATCGTCACATTGGCCGCTCTTCTCTCTGAAACGGTTGTACTTATCGTCTGCAAAGCTATGACGCGTACTGCGATATTCGGAGACACTAAAAACACCATAGTAGAACACAGATGAAGCTTTTAAGATGATGTAATAGCAAGTAAGAATTAGTACAATTCAATTTTTAGGTATCGGTTATTGGCTTTTTAGCTGGCTTTGGTGCCTTGGACATGAGCCAGGACCTAAAGATTCTGCATGAAAGGAGGACTAGCAGCCGAGTTGCACGGGAGAATGTGAAAAGTGTTCATATGTAGTAAAAACCTGAGAAATCCGTCCGTTTTCGTCATTTGTTATCGTATCGACTTAAAGCCAGATCGTCACATTGGCCACTCTTCTCTCAGAAACGGTTGTACTTATTGTCTGCAAAGTTATGTCGCGTGCTGCGGTATGCGGAGACACGAAAATCATCAGAGTAGAACACAGATGAAGCTTCTAAGTTGATGTAATAGCCAGTAAGAAGTAGTACAATTCAAGTTTTAGGTATAGGTATTGACTTTTTAGCTGGCTTTGGTGCCTTGGACATGAGCTATGACCTTAAGATTCTGCATGAAAGGAGGACTAGCACTCGAGTTGCACGGGAGAATGTGAAAAGTGTTCATATGTAGTAAAAACCTCAGAAATCCGTCCGTTTTCGTCATTTGTTAACGAATCGACTTAAAGCCAGATCGTCACATTTGCCGTTCTTCTCTCTGAATCCGTTGTACTTATCGTCTGCAAAGCTATGTCGCGTGCTGCGGTATGCGGAGACACTAAAAGCACCATAGTAGAACACAGATGAAGCTTCTAAGTTGATGTAATAGCCAGTAAGAAGTAGTACAATTCAAGTTTTAGGTATCGATTATTGACTTTTTAGCTGGCTTTGGTGCCTTGGACTTGAGCTAGGACCTTAAGATTCTGCATGAAAGGAGGACTAGCAGCCGCGTTGTACGGGAGAATGTGAAATGTGTTCATATGTAGTAAAATCCTGAGAAATACGTCCGTTTTCGTCATTTGTTATCGAATCGACTTAAAGCCAGATCGTCACATTGGCTGCTCTTCTCTCTGAAACGGTTGTACTTATCGTCTGGAAAGCTTTGTCGCGTGCTGCGGTATGCGGAGACACTGAAAGCACCATAGTAGAACACAGATGAAGCTTCTAAGATGATGTAATAGCCAGTAAGAAGTAGTACAATTCAAGTTTAAGGTATCGATTATTGATTTTTTAGCCGGCTTTGGTTATCTGGACATGAGCTAGGATGTTAAGATTCTGCATGAAAGGAGGACTAGCAGCCGAGTTGCACGGGACAATATGAAAAGTGTTCATCTGTAGTAAAAACCTGAGAAATCCGTCCGTTTTCGTCATTTGTTATCGAATCGCCTTAAAGCCAGATCGTCACATTGGCCGCTCTTCTCTCTGAAACGGCTGTACTTATCGCCTGCAAAGCTATGTCGCGTGATGCGGTATGCGGAGACACTAAAAGCACCATAGTAGAACACAGATGAAGCTTCTAAGTTGATGTAATAGCCAGTAAGAAGTAGTATAATTCAAGTTTTAGATATCGATTATTGACTTTTTAGCTGGCTTTGGTGCCTTGAACATGAGCTAGGACCTTAAGATTCTGCATGAAAGGAGGACTAGCAGCCGAGTTGCACGGGAGAATGTGAAAAGTGTTCATATGTAGTAAAAACCTAAGAAATCCGTCCGTTTTCCTCATTTGTTATCGAATCGACTTAAAGCCAGATCGTCACATTGGCCACTCTTCTCTCTGAAACGGTTGTACTTATCGTCTGCAAAGCTATGTCGCGTGCTGCGGTATGCGGAGACACTAAAAGCACCATACTAGAACACAGATGAAGCTTCTATGATGATGTAATAGCCAGTAAGAAGTAGTACAATTCAAGTTATAGGTATCGATTATTGACTTTTTAGCTGGCTTTGGTGCCTTGGACATGAGCTAGGACCTTAAGATTCTGCATGAAAGGAGGACTAGCACCCGCGTTGGATACGAGAATGTGACAAGTGTTCATATGTAGTAAAAACCTGAGAAATCCGTCCGTTTTCGTCATTTGTTATCGAATCGAGTTAAAGCCAGATCGTCACATTGGCTGCTCTTCTCCTGAAACGGTTGTACTTATCGTCTGGAAAGCTTTGTCGCGTGATGCGGTATGCGGAGACACTAAAAGCACCATACTAGAACACAGATGAAGCTTCTAAGATGATGTAATAGCCAGTAAGAAGTAGTACAATTCAAGTTTAAGGTATCGATTATTGACTTTTTAGCCGGCTTTGGTTATCTGGACATGAGCTAGGATGTTAAGATTCTGCATGAAAGGAGGACTAGCAGCCGAGTTGCACGGGACAATATGAAAAGTGTTCATCTGTAGTAAAAACCTGAGAAATCCGTCCGTTTTCGTCATTTGTTATCGAATCGCCTTAAAGCCAGATCGTCACATTGGCCGCTCTTCTCTCTGAAACGGCTGTACTTATCGCCTGCAAAGCTATGTCGCGTGATGCGGTATGCGGAGACACTAAAAGCACCATACTAGAACACAGATGAAGCTTCTATGATGATGTAATAGCCAGTAAGAAGTAGTACAATTCAAGTTATAGGTATCGATTATTGACTTTTTAGCTGGCTTTGGTGCCTTGGACATGAGCTAGGACCTTAAGATTCTGCATGAAAGGAGGACTAGCAGCCGAGTTGCAGGGGAGAATGTGAAAAGTGTTCATATGTAGTAAAAACCTAAGAAATCCGTCCGTTTTCGTCATTTGTTATCTAATCGACTTAAAGCCAGATCGTCACATTGGCCGCTCTTCTCTCTGAAACGGTTCTACTTATCGTCTGCAAAGCTATGTCCCGTGCTGCGGTATGCGGAGACACTAAAAGCACCATAGTAGAACACAGATGAAGCTTCTAAGTTGATGTAATAGCCAGTAAGAAGTAGTACAATTCAAGTTTTAGGTACTGATTATTTACTTTTTAGCTGGCTTTGGTGCCTTGGACATGAGCTAGGACCTTAAGATTCTGCATGAAAGGAGGACTAGCAGCCGAGTTGCACGGGAGAATATGAAAAGTGTTCATATGTAGTAAAAACCTGAGAAATCCGTCCGTTTTCGTCATTTGTTATCGAATCGACTTAAAGGCAGATCGTCACATTGGCCGCTCTTCTCTCTGAAACGGTTGTACTTATCGTCTACAAAGCTATGTCGCGTGCTGCGGTATGCGGAGGCAATAAAATCACCATAGTAGAACACAGATGAAGTTTCTAAGTCGATGTAATAGCCAGTAAGAAGTAGTACAATTCAAGTTTTAGGTATCGATTATTGACTTCTTAGATGGATTTGGTGCCTTGGACATGAGCTAGGATGTTAAGATTCTACATGAAAGGAGGACTAGTAGCCGAGTTGCACGGGACAATATGAAAAGTGTTCATATGTAGTAAAAACCTGAGAAATCCGTCCGTTTTCGTCATTTGTTATCGAATCGCCTTAAAGCCAGATCGTCACTTGGCCGCTCTTCTCTCTGAAACGGTTGTACTTATCGTCTGCAAAGCTATGTCGCGTGCTGCGGTATGCGGAGACACTAAAAGCACCATAATAGAACACAGATGAAGCTTCTAAGTTGATGTAATAGGCAGTAAGAAGTAGTACAATTCAAGTTTCAGGTACTGATTATTGACTTTTTAGCTGGCTTTGGTGCCTTGGACATGAGCTAGGACCTTAAGATTCTGCATGAAAGGAGGACTAGCAGCCGAGTTGCACGGGAGAATGTGAAATGTGTTCATATGTAGTAAAATCCTGAGAAATCCGTCCGTTTTCGTCATTTGTTATCGAATCGACTTAAAGCCAGATCGTCACATTGGCCGCTCTTCTCTCTGAAACGGTTGTACTTATCGTCTGCAAAGCTATGTCGCGTGCTGCGGTATGCGGAGACAATAAAATCACCATAGTAGAACACAGATGAAGCTTCTAAGTCGATGTAATAGCCAGTAAGAAGTAGTACAATTCAAGTTTTAGGTACTGATTATTGACTTTTTATCTGGCTTTGGTGCCTTGGACATGAGCTAGGACCTTAAGATTCTGCATGAAAGGAGGACTAGCGGCCGCGATGTACGGGAGAATGTGAAATGTGTTCAAATGTAGTAAAATCCTGAGAAATCCGTCCGTTTTCGTCATTTGTTATCGAATCGACTTAAAGCCAGATCGTCACATTGGCTGCTCTTCTCTCTGAAACGGTTGTACTTATCGTCTGGAAAGCTTTGTCGCGTGCTGCGGTATGCGGAGACACTGAAAGCACCATAGTAGAACACAGATGAAGCTTCTAAGATGATGTAATAGCCAGTAAGAAGTAGTACAATTCAAGTTTTAGGTATCGATTATTGACTTTTTAGCTGGCTTTGGTGCCTTGGACATGAGCTAGGACCTTAAGATTCTGCATGAAAGGAGGACTAGCAGCCGAGTTGCACGGGAGAATGTGAAAAGTGTTCATATGTAGTAAAATCCTGAGAAATCCGTCCGTTTTCGTCATTTGTTATCGAATCGACTTAAAGCCAGATCGTCACATTGGCCGCTCTTCTCTCTGAAACAGTTGTACTTATCGTCTGGAAAGCTATGTCGCGTGCTGCGGTATGCGGAGACACTAAAAGCACCATAGTAGAACACAGATGAAGCTTCTTAGTTTATGTAATAGCCAGTAAGAAGTAGTACAATTCAAGTTTTAGGTATCGATTATTGACTTTTTAGCTGGCTTTGGTGCCTTGGACATGAGCTAGGACCTTAAGATTCTGCATGAAAGGAGGACTAGCAGCCGAGTTGCACGGGAGAATGTGAAAAGTGTTCATATGTAGTAAAAACCTGAGAAATCCGTCCGTTTTCGTCATTTGTTATCGAATCGACTTAAAGCCAGATCGTCACATTGGCCCCTCTTTTCT
Organism: Schistocerca gregaria; assembly: GCF_023897955.1. Lineage (NCBI taxonomy): Eukaryota > Metazoa > Arthropoda > Insecta > Orthoptera > Acrididae > Schistocerca > Schistocerca gregaria. Next base: position 16,326,546 of record NW_026061824.1, on the reverse strand, counting down.
CTGAAACGGTTGTACTTATCGTCTGGAAAGCTTAGTCGCGTGCTGCGGTATGCGGAGACACTGAAAGCACCATAGTAGAACACAGATGAAGCTTCTAAGATGATGTAATAGCCAGTAAGAAGTAGTACAATTCAAGTTTTAGGTATCGATTATTGACTTTTTAGCTGGCTTTGGTGCCTTGGACATGAACTAGGACCTTAAGATTCTGCATGAAAGGAGGACTAGCAGCCGAGTTGCACGGGAGAATGTGAAAAGTGTTCATATCTACTAAAAACCTGAGAAATCCGTCCGTTTTCGTCATTTGTTATCGAATCGACTTAAAGCCAGATCGTCACATTGGCCGCTCTTCTCTCTGAAACGGTTGTACTTATCGTCTGCAAAGCTATGACGCGTACTGCGATATTCGGAGACACTAAAAACACCATAGTAGAACACAGATGAAGCTTTTAAGATGATGTAATAGCAAGTAAGAATTAGTACAATTCAATTTTTAGGTATCGGTTATTGACTTTTTAGCTGGCTTTGGTGCCTTGGACATGAGCCAGGACCATAAGATTCTGCATGAAAGTAGGACTAGCAGCCGAGTTGCACGGGAGAATGTGAAAAGTGTTCATAAGTAGTAAAAACCTGAGAAATCCGTCCGTTTTCGTCATTTGTTATCGAATCGACTTAAAGCCAGATCGTCACATTGGCCCCTCTTTTCTCTGAAACGGTTGTACTTATCGTCTGGAAAGCTTTGTCGCGTGCTGCGGTATGCGGAGACACTGAAAGCACCATAGTAGAACACAGATGAAGCTTCTAAGATGATGTAATAGCCAGTAAGAAGTAGTACAATTCAAGTTTTAGGTATCGATTATTGACTTTTTTGCTGGCTTTGGTGCCTTGGACATGAACTAGGACCTTAAGATTCTGCATGAAAGGAGGACTAGCAGCCGAGTTGCACGGGAGAATGTGAAAAGTGTTCATATCTACTAAAAACCTGAGAAATCCGTCCGTTTTCGTCATTTGTTATCGAATCGACTTAAAGCCAGATCGTCACATTGGCCGCTCTTCTCTCTGAAACGGTTGTACTTATCGTCTGCAAAGCTATGACGCGTACTGCGATATTCGGAGACACTAAAAACACCATAGTAGAACACAGATGAAGCTTTTAAGATGATGTAATAGCAAGTAAGAATTAGTACAATTCAATTTTTAGGTATCGGTTATTGGCTTTTTAGCTGGCTTTGGTGCCTTGGACATGAGCCAGGACCTAAAGATTCTGCATGAAAGGAGGACTAGCAGCCGAGTTGCACGGGAGAATGTGAAAAGTGTTCATATGTAGTAAAAACCTGAGAAATCCGTCCGTTTTCGTCATTTGTTATCGTATCGACTTAAAGCCAGATCGTCACATTGGCCACTCTTCTCTCAGAAAAAGGTTGTACTTATTGTCTGCAAAGTTACGTCGCGTGCTGCGGTATGCGGAGACACGAAAATCATCAGAGTAGAACACAGATGAAGCTTCTAAGTTGATGTAATAGCCAGTAAGAAGTAGTACAATTCAAGTTTTAGGTATAGTTATTGACTTTTTAGCTGGCTTTGGTGCCTTGGACATGAGCTATGACCTTAAGATTCTGCATGAAAGGAGGACTAGCACTCGAGTTGCACGGGAGAATGTGAAAAGTGTTCATGTGTAGTAAAAACCTCAGAAATCCGTCCGTTTTCGTCATTTGTTAACGAATCGACTTAAAGCCAGATCGTCACATTTGCCGTTCTTCTCTCTGAATCCGTTGTACTTATCGTCTGCAAAGCTATGTCGCGTGCTGCGGTATGCGGAGACACTAAAAGCACCATAGTAGAACACAGATGAAGCTTCTAAGTTGATGTAATAGCCAGTAAGAAGTAGTACAATTCAAGTTTTAGGTATCGATTATTGACTTTTTAGCTGGCTTTGGTGCCTTGGACTTGAGCTAGGACCTTAAGATTCTGCATGAAAGGAGGACTAGCAGCCGCGTTGTACGGGAGAATGTGAAATGTGTTCATATGTAGTAAAATCCTGAGAAATACGTCCGTTTTCGTCATTTGTTATCGAATCGACTTAAAGCCAGATCGTCACATTGGCTGCTCTTCTCTCTGAAACGGTTGTACTTATCGTCTGGAAAGCTTTGTCGCGTGCTGCGGTATGCGGAGACACTGAAAGCACCATAGTAGAACACAGATGAAGCTTCTAAGATGATGTATAGCCAGTAAGAAGTAGTACAATTCAAGTTTTAGGTATCGATTATTGACTTTTTAGCTGGCTTTGGTGCCTTGGACATGAACTAGGACCTTAAGATTCTGCATGAAAGGAGGACTAGCAGCCGAGTTGCACGGGAGAATGTGAAAAGTGTTCATATCTACTAAAAACCTGAGAAATCCGTCCGTTTTCGTCATTTGTTATCGAATCGACTTAAAGCCAGATCGTCACATTGGCCGCTCTTCTCTCTGAAACGGTTGTACTTATTGTCTGCAAAGTTATGTCGCGTGCTGCGGTATGCGGAGACACGAAAATCATCAGAGTAGAACACAGATGAAGCTTCTAAGTTGATGTAATAGCCAGTAAGAAGTAGTACAATTCAAGTTTTAGGTATAGTTATTGACATTTTAGCTGGCTTTGGTGCCTTGGACATGAGCTATGACCTTAAGATTCTGCATGAAAGGAGGACTAGCACTCGAGTTGCACGGGAGAATGTGAAAAGTGTTCATATGTAGTAAAAACCTCAGAAATCCGTCCGTTTTCGTCATTTGTTAACGAATCGACTTAAAGCCAGATCGTCACATTTGCCGTTCTTCTCTCTGAATCCGTTGTACTTATCGTCTGCAAAGCTATGTCGCGTGCTGCGGTATGCGGAGACACTAAAAGCACCATAGTAGAACACAGATGAAGCTTCTAAGTTGATGTAATAGCCAGTAAGAAGTAGTACAATTCAAGTTTTAGGTATCGATTATTGACTTTTTAGCTGGCTTTGGTGCCTTGGACTTGAGCTAGGACCTTAAGATTCTGCATGAAAGGAGGACTAGCAGCCGAGTTGCACGGGAGAATGTGAAAAGTGTTCATATCTACTAAAAACCTGAGAAATCCGTCCGTTTTCGTCATTTGTTATCGAATCGACTTAAAGCCAGATCGTCACATTGGCCGCTCTTCTCTCTGAAACGGTTGTACTTATCGTCTGCAAAGCTATGACGCGTACTGCGATATTCGGAGACACTAAAAACACCATAGTAGAACACAGATGAAGCTTTTAAGATGATGTAATAGCAAGTAAGAATTAGTACAATTCAATTTTTAGGTATCGGTTATTGGCTTTTTAGCTGGCTTTGGTGCCTTGGACATGAGCCAGGACCTAAAGATTCTGCATGAAAGGAGGACTAGCAGCCGAGTTGCACGGGAGAATGTGAAAAGTGTTCATATGTAGTAAAAACCTGAGAAATCCGTCCGTTTTCGTCATTTGTTATCGTATCGACTTAAAGCCAGATCGTCACATTGGCCACTCTTCTCTCAGAAACGGTTGTACTTATTGTCTGCAAAGTTATGTCGCGTGCTGCGGTATGCGGAGACACGAAAATCATCAGAGTAGAACACAGATGAAGCTTCTAAGTTGATGTAATAGCCAGTAAGAAGTAGTACAATTCAAGTTTTAGGTATAGGTATTGACTTTTTAGCTGGCTTTGGTGCCTTGGACATGAGCTATGACCTTAAGATTCTGCATGAAAGGAGGACTAGCACTCGAGTTGCACGGGAGAATGTGAAAAGTGTTCATATGTAGTAAAAACCTCAGAAATCCGTCCGTTTTCGTCATTTGTTAACGAATCGACTTAAAGCCAGATCGTCACATTTGCCGTTCTTCTCTCTGAATCCGTTGTACTTATCGTCTGCAAAGCTATGTCGCGTGCTGCGGTATGCGGAGACACTAAAAGCACCATAGTAGAACACAGATGAAGCTTCTAAGTTGATGTAATAGCCAGTAAGAAGTAGTACAATTCAAGTTTTAGGTATCGATTATTGACTTTTTAGCTGGCTTTGGTGCCTTGGACTTGAGCTAGGACCTTAAGATTCTGCATGAAAGGAGGACTAGCAGCCGCGTTGTACGGGAGAATGTGAAATGTGTTCATATGTAGTAAAATCCTGAGAAATACGTCCGTTTTCGTCATTTGTTATCGAATCGACTTAAAGCCAGATCGTCACATTGGCTGCTCTTCTCTCTGAAACGGTTGTACTTATCGTCTGGAAAGCTTTGTCGCGTGCTGCGGTATGCGGAGACACTGAAAGCACCATAGTAGAACACAGATGAAGCTTCTAAGATGATGTAATAGCCAGTAAGAAGTAGTACAATTCAAGTTTAAGGTATCGATTATTGATTTTTTAGCCGGCTTTGGTTATCTGGACATGAGCTAGGATGTTAAGATTCTGCATGAAAGGAGGACTAGCAGCCGAGTTGCACGGGACAATATGAAAAGTGTTCATCTGTAGTAAAAACCTGAGAAATCCGTCCGTTTTCGTCATTTGTTATCGAATCGCCTTAAAGCCAGATCGTCACATTGGCCGCTCTTCTCTCTGAAACGGCTGTACTTATCGCCTGCAAAGCTATGTCGCGTGATGCGGTATGCGGAGACACTAAAAGCACCATAGTAGAACACAGATGAAGCTTCTAAGTTGATGTAATAGCCAGTAAGAAGTAGTATAATTCAAGTTTTAGATATCGATTATTGACTTTTTAGCTGGCTTTGGTGCCTTGAACATGAGCTAGGACCTTAAGATTCTGCATGAAAGGAGGACTAGCAGCCGAGTTGCACGGGAGAATGTGAAAAGTGTTCATATGTAGTAAAAACCTAAGAAATCCGTCCGTTTTCCTCATTTGTTATCGAATCGACTTAAAGCCAGATCGTCACATTGGCCACTCTTCTCTCTGAAACGGTTGTACTTATCGTCTGCAAAGCTATGTCGCGTGCTGCGGTATGCGGAGACACTAAAAGCACCATACTAGAACACAGATGAAGCTTCTATGATGATGTAATAGCCAGTAAGAAGTAGTACAATTCAAGTTATAGGTATCGATTATTGACTTTTTAGCTGGCTTTGGTGCCTTGGACATGAGCTAGGACCTTAAGATTCTGCATGAAAGGAGGACTAGCACCCGCGTTGGATACGAGAATGTGACAAGTGTTCATATGTAGTAAAAACCTGAGAAATCCGTCCGTTTTCGTCATTTGTTATCGAATCGAGTTAAAGCCAGATCGTCACATTGGCTGCTCTTCTCCTGAAACGGTTGTACTTATCGTCTGGAAAGCTTTGTCGCGTGATGCGGTATGCGGAGACACTAAAAGCACCATACTAGAACACAGATGAAGCTTCTAAGATGATGTAATAGCCAGTAAGAAGTAGTACAATTCAAGTTTAAGGTATCGATTATTGACTTTTTAGCCGGCTTTGGTTATCTGGACATGAGCTAGGATGTTAAGATTCTGCATGAAAGGAGGACTAGCAGCCGAGTTGCACGGGACAATATGAAAAGTGTTCATCTGTAGTAAAAACCTGAGAAATCCGTCCGTTTTCGTCATTTGTTATCGAATCGCCTTAAAGCCAGATCGTCACATTGGCCGCTCTTCTCTCTGAAACGGCTGTACTTATCGCCTGCAAAGCTATGTCGCGTGATGCGGTATGCGGAGACACTAAAAGCACCATACTAGAACACAGATGAAGCTTCTATGATGATGTAATAGCCAGTAAGAAGTAGTACAATTCAAGTTATAGGTATCGATTATTGACTTTTTAGCTGGCTTTGGTGCCTTGGACATGAGCTAGGACCTTAAGATTCTGCATGAAAGGAGGACTAGCAGCCGAGTTGCAGGGGAGAATGTGAAAAGTGTTCATATGTAGTAAAAACCTAAGAAATCCGTCCGTTTTCGTCATTTGTTATCTAATCGACTTAAAGCCAGATCGTCACATTGGCCGCTCTTCTCTCTGAAACGGTTCTACTTATCGTCTGCAAAGCTATGTCCCGTGCTGCGGTATGCGGAGACACTAAAAGCACCATAGTAGAACACAGATGAAGCTTCTAAGTTGATGTAATAGCCAGTAAGAAGTAGTACAATTCAAGTTTTAGGTACTGATTATTTACTTTTTAGCTGGCTTTGGTGCCTTGGACATGAGCTAGGACCTTAAGATTCTGCATGAAAGGAGGACTAGCAGCCGAGTTGCACGGGAGAATATGAAAAGTGTTCATATGTAGTAAAAACCTGAGAAATCCGTCCGTTTTCGTCATTTGTTATCGAATCGACTTAAAGGCAGATCGTCACATTGGCCGCTCTTCTCTCTGAAACGGTTGTACTTATCGTCTACAAAGCTATGTCGCGTGCTGCGGTATGCGGAGACAATAAAATCACCATAGTAGAACACAGATGAAGTTTCTAAGTCGATGTAATAGCCAGTAAGAAGTAGTACAATTCAAGTTTTAGGTATCGATTATTGACTTCTTAGATGGATTTGGTGCCTTGGACATGAGCTAGGATGTTAAGATTCTACATGAAAGGAGGACTAGTAGCCGAGTTGCACGGGACAATATGAAAAGTGTTCATATGTAGTAAAAACCTGAGAAATCCGTCCGTTTTCGTCATTTGTTATCGAATCGCCTTAAAGCCAGATCGTCACTTGGCCGCTCTTCTCTCTGAAACGGTTGTACTTATCGTCTGCAAAGCTATGTCGCGTGCTGCGGTATGCGGAGACACTAAAAGCACCATAATAGAACACAGATGAAGCTTCTAAGTTGATGTAATAGGCAGTAAGAAGTAGTACAATTCAAGTTTCAGGTACTGATTATTGACTTTTTAGCTGGCTTTGGTGCCTTGGACATGAGCTAGGACCTTAAGATTCTGCATGAAAGGAGGACTAGCAGCCGAGTTGCACGGGAGAATGTGAAATGTGTTCATATGTAGTAAAATCCTGAGAAATCCGTCCGTTTTCGTCATTTGTTATCGAATCGACTTAAAGCCAGATCGTCACATTGGCCGCTCTTCTCTCTGAAACGGTTGTACTTATCGTCTGCAAAGCTATGTCGCGTGCTGCGGTATGCGGAGACAATAAAATCACCATAGTAGAACACAGATGAAGCTTCTAAGTCGATGTAATAGCCAGTAAGAAGTAGTACAATTCAAGTTTTAGGTACTGATTATTGACTTTTTATCTGGCTTTGGTGCCTTGGACATGAGCTAGGACCTTAAGATTCTGCATGAAAGGAGGACTAGCGGCCGCGATGTACGGGAGAATGTGAAATGTGTTCAAATGTAGTAAAATCCTGAGAAATCCGTCCGTTTTCGTCATTTGTTATCGAATCGACTTAAAGCCAGATCGTCACATTGGCTGCTCTTCTCTCTGAAACGGTTGTACTTATCGTCTGGAAAGCTTTGTCGCGTGCTGCGGTATGCGGAGACACTGAAAGCACCATAGTAGAACACAGATGAAGCTTCTAAGATGATGTAATAGCCAGTAAGAAGTAGTACAATTCAAGTTTTAGGTATCGATTATTGACTTTTTAGCTGGCTTTGGTGCCTTGGACATGAGCTAGGACCTTAAGATTCTGCATGAAAGGAGGACTAGCAGCCGAGTTGCACGGGAGAATGTGAAAAGTGTTCATATGTAGTAAAAACCTGAGAAATCCGTCCGTTTTCGTCATTTGTTATCGAATCGACTTAAAGCCAGATCGTCACATTGGCCCCTCTTTTCTCTGAAACGGTTGTACTTATCGTCTGCAAAGCTATGCCGCGTACTGCGGTGTGCGGAGACACTAAAAGCACCATGGTAGAACACAGATGAAGCTTCTAAGTTGATGTAATAGCCAGTAAGAAGTAGTACAATTCAAGTTTTATGTATCGATTATTGACTTTTTATATGGCTTTGGTGCCTTGGACATGAGCTAGGAACTTAAGATTCTGCATTAAAGGAGGACTAGCAGCCGCGGTGCACGGGAGAATGTGAAATGTGTTCATATGTAGTAGAAACCTGAGAAATCCGTCCGTTTTCGTCATTTGTTGTCGAATCGACTTAAAGCCCGATCGTCACATTGGCCGCTCTTCTCTCTGAAACGGTTGTACTTATCGTCTGCAAAGCTATGTCGCGTGCTGCGGTATGCGGAGACAATAAAATCACCATAGTAGAACACAGATGAAGCTTCTAAGTCGATGTAATATCCAGTAAGAAGTAGTACAATTCAAGTTTTAGGTACTGATTATTGACTTTTTAGCTGGCTTTGGTGCCTTGGACATGAGCTAGGACCTTAAGATTCTGCATGAAAGGAGGACTAGCGGCCGCGATGTACGGGAGAATGTGAAATGTGTTCATATGTAGTAAAATCCTGAGAAATCCGTCCGTTTTCGTCATTTGTTATCGAATCGCCTTAAAGCCAGATCGTCACTTGGCCGCTCTTCTCTCTGAAACGGTTGTACTTATCGTCTGCAAAGCTATGTCGCGTGCTGCGGTATGCGGAGACACTAAAAGCACCATAATAGAACACAGATGAAGCTTCTAAGTTGATGTAATAGGCAGTAAGAAGTAGTACAATTCAAGTTTCAGGTACTGATTATTGACTTTTTAGCTGGCTTTGGTGCCTTGGACATGAGCTAGGACCTTAAGATTCTGCATGAAAGGAGGACTAGCAGCCGAGTTGCACGGGAGAATGTGAAAAGTGTTCAAATGTAGTAAAAACCTGAGAAATCCGTCCGTTTTCCTCATTTGTTATCGAATCGACTTAAAGCCAGATCGTCACATTGGCCGCTCTTCTCTCTGAAACGGTTGTACTTATCGTCTGCAAAGCTATGTCGCGTGATGCGGTATGCGGAGACACTAAAAGCACCATAGTAGAACACAGATGAAGCTTCTAAGTTGATGTAATAGCCAGTAAGAAGTAGTACAATTCAAGTTTTAGGTATCGATTATTGACTTTTTAGCTGGCTTTGGTGCCTTGGACATGAGCTAGAACCTTAACATTCTGCATGAAAGGAGGACTAGCGGCCGCGTTGTACGGGAGAATGTGAAATGTGTTCATATGTAGTAAAATCCTGAGAAATCCGTCCGTTTTCGTCATTTGTTATCGAATCGACTTAAAGCCAGATCGTCACATTGGCCGCTCTTCTCTCTGAAACGGTTGTACTTATCGTCTGCAAAGCTATGTCGCGTGCTGCGGTATGCGGAGACAATAAAATCACCATAGTAGAACACAGATGAAGCTTCTAAGTCGATGTAATAGCCAGTAAGAAGTAGTTTAATTCAAGTTTTAGGTACTGATTATTGACTTTTTATCTGGCTTTGGTGCCTTGGACATGAGCTAGGACCTTAAGATTCTGCATGAAAGGAGGACTAGCAGCCGAGTTGCATGGGACAATGTGAATAGTGTTCATATGTAGTAAAAACCTGAGAAATCCGTCCGTTTTCGTCATTTGTTATCGAATCGACTTAAAGCCAGATCGTCACATTGGCCGCTCTTCTCTCTGAAACAGTTGTACTTATCGTCTGCAAAGCTATGTCGCGTGCTGCGGTATGCGGAGACACTAAAAGCACCATAGTAGAACACTGATGAAGCTTCTAAGTTTATGTAATAGCCAGTAAGAAGTAGTACAATTCAAGTTTTAGGTATCGATTATTGACTTTTTAGCTGGCTTTGGTGCCTTGGACATGAGCTAGGACCTTAAGATTCTGCATGAAAGGAGGACTAGCGGCCGCGATGCACGGGAGAATGTGAAATGTGTTCATATGTAGTAAAATCCTGAGAAATCCGTCCGTTTTCGTCATTTGTTATCGAATCGACTTAAAGCCAGATCGTCACATTGGCTGCTCTTCTCTCTGAAACGGTTGTACTTATCGTCTGGAAAGCTTTGTCGCGTGCTGCGGTATGCGGAGACACTGAAAGCACCATAGTAGAACACAGATGAAGCTTCTAAGATGATGTAATAGCCAGTAAGAAGTAGTACAATTCAAGTTTTAGGTATCGATTATTGACTTTTTAGCTGGCTTTGGTGCCTTGGACATGAGCTAGGACCTTAAGATTCCGCATGAAAGGAGGACCAGCAGCCGAGTTGCACGGGAGAATGTGAAAAGTGTTCATATGTACTAAAAACCTGAGAAATCCGTCCGTTTTCGTCATTTGTTATCGAATCGACTTAAAGCCAGATCGTCACATTGGCCCCTCTTTTCTCTGAAACGGTTGTACTTATCGTCTGCAAAGCTATGCCGCGTACTGCGGTGTGCGGAGACAATAAAATCACCATAGTAGAACACAGATGAAGCTTCTAAGTTGATATAATAGCCAGTAAGAAGTAGTACACTTCAAGTTTTAGGTATCGATTATTGACTTTTTAGCTGGCTTGTTGCCTTGGACATGAGCTAGGACCTTAGGATTCTGCATTAAAGGAGAACTAGCAGCCGCGTTGCACAGGAGAATGTGAAATGTGTTCATATGTAGTAGAAACCTGAGAAATCCGTCCGTTTTCGTCATTTGTTATCGAATTGACTTAAAGTCCGATCGTCACATTGGCTGCTCTTCTCTCAGAAACGGTTGTACTTATCGTCTGCAAAGCTATGTCGCGTGCTGCGGTATGCGGAGACAATAAAATCACCATAGTAGAACACAGATGAAGCTTCTATGTTGATATAATAGCCAGTAAGAAGTATTACACTTCAAGCTTTAGGTATCGATTATTGACTTTTTAGCTGGCTTTGGTGCCTTTTACATGAGCTAGGACCTTAAGATTCTGCATCAAAAGGAGGACTAGCAGCCGAGTTGCATGGGAGAATGTGAAAAGGGTTCATATGTAGTAAAAACCTGAGAAATCCGTCCGTTTTCGTCATTTGTTATCGAATCGACTTAAAGCCAGATCGCCACCTTGGCCGCTCTTCTCTCTGAAATGGCTGTACTTATCGTCTGCAAAGCTACGACGTGTGCTGCGGTATGCGGAGACACTAAAACCACCATAGTAAAACACAGCTGAAGCATCTAATTGAATGTAATAGACAGTAAGAAGTAGTACACTTCAAGTTTTAGGTATCGATTATTGACTTTTTAGCTGGCTTTGGTGATCTGGACATGAGCTAGGACCTTAAGATTCTGCATGAAAGGAGGAATAGCAGCCGAGTTGCACGGGAGAATGTGAAAAGTGTTCATATGTAGTAAAAACCTGAGAAATCCGTCCGTTTTCGTCATTTGTTATCGAATCGACTTAATGCCAGAACGTCACATTGGCCGCTCCTCTAACTGAAACGGTTGTACTTATCGTCCTCAAAGCTATGTCGCGTGCTGCGGTATGCGGAGACACTAAAAGCACCATAGTAGAACACAGATGAAGCTTCTAAGTTGATGTAATAGCCAGTAAGAAGTAGTACAATTCAAGTTTTAGGTATCGATTATTGACTTTTTAGCTGGCTTTGGTGCTCTGGACATGAGCTAGGACCTTAAGATTCTGCATTAAAGGAGGACTAGCAGCCGCGTTGCACGGGAGAATGTGAAATGTGTTCATATGTAGTAGAAACCTGAGAAATACGTCCGTTTTCGTCATTTGTTATCGAATCGACTTAAAGCCCGATCGTCACATTGGCCGCTCTTCTCTCTGAAACGGTTGTACATATCGTCTGCAAAGCTATGTCGCGTGCTGCGGTATGCGGAGACAATAAAATCACCATAGTAGAACACAGATGAAGCTTCTAAGATGATGTAATAGCCAGTAAGAAGTAGTACAATTCAAGTTTTAGGTATCGATTATTGACTTTTTAGCTGGCTTTGGTGCCTTTTACATGAGCTAGGACCTTAAGATTCTGCATCAAAAGGAGGACTAGCAGCCGAGTTGCACGGGAGAATGTGAAAAGTGTTCATATGTAGTAAAAACCTGAGAAATCCGTCCGTTTTCGTCATTTGTTATCGAATCGACATAAAGCCAGATCGTCAAATTGGCCCCTCTTTTCTCTGAAACGGTTGTACTTATCGTCTGCAAAGCTATGTCGCGTGCTGCGGTATGCGGAGACAATAAAATCACCATAGTAGAACACAGATGAAGCTTCTAAGTTGATATAATAGCCAGTAAGAAGTAGTACACTTCAAGTTTTAGGTATCGATTATTGACTTTTTAGCTGGCTTTGGTGCCTTGGACATGAGCTAGGACCTTAAGATTCTGCATTAAAGGAGGACTAGCAGCCGAGTTGCACGGGAGAATGTGAAATGTGTTCATATGTAGTAGAAACCTGAGAAATCCGTCCGTTTTCGTAATTTGTTATCGAATCGACTTAAAGCCCGATCGTCACATTGGCCGCTCTTACCTCTGAAACGGTTGTACTTGTCGTCTGCAAGGCTATGTCGCGTGCTGCGGTATGCGGAGACACTAAAAGCACCATAGTAGAACACTGACGAAGCTTCTAAGTTGATGTAATAGCCAGTGAGAAGTAGTACAATTCAAGTTTTAGGTATCGATTATTGACTTTTTAGCTGTCTTTGGTGCCTTGGACATGAGCTAGGACCTTAAGATTCTGCATGAAAGGAGAACTAGCAGCCGAGTTGCATGGGAGAATGTGAAATGTGTTCATATGTAGTAAAAACCTGAGAAATCCGTCCGTTTTCGTCATTTGTTATCGAATCGTCTTAAAGACCAGATCGTCAAATTGGCCCCTCTTTTCTCTGAAACGGTTGTTCTTATCGTCTGCAAAGCTATGTCGCGTGCTGCGGTATGCGGAGACTCTAAAAGCACCATAGCAGAACACAGATGAAGCCTGTAAGATGTTGTAATTGCCAGTAAGAAGTAGTACACTTCAAGTTTTAGGTATCGATTATTGACTTTTTAGCTGGCTTTGGTGCCTTGGACATGAGCTAGAACCTTAAGATTCTGAATGAAAGGAGGACTAGCAGCCGAGTTGCACGGGACAATGTGAAAAGTGTTCATATGTAGTAGAAACCTGAGAAATCCGTCCGTTTCCGTCATTTGTTATCGAATCGACTTAAAGCCAGATCGTCACATTGGCCGCTCTTCTCTCTGAAACGGTTGTACTTACCGTCCTCAAAGCTATGTAGCGTGCTGCGTTATGCGGAGACACTAAAAGCACCATAGTAGAACACAGATGAAGCTTCTAAGTTAATGTAATAGCCAGTAGGAAGTAGTGCAATTCAAGTTTAAGGTATCGATTATTGATTTCTTAGCTGGCTTTGGTGCCTTGGAAATGAGATAGGACCTTAAGATTCTGCATGAAAGGAGGACTAGCAGCCGAGTTGCACGGTAGAATGTGAAAAGTGTTCATATGTAGTAAAAATCTGAGAAATCCGTCGGTTTTCGTCATTTGTTATCGAATCGACTTAAAGCCAGTTCGTACTAGGCCGCTCTTCTCTCTGAAACGGTTGTACTTATCGTCTGCAAAGCTGTGTCGCGTGCTGCGGTATGCGGAGACACTAAAAAGCACCATAGCAGAACACAGATGAAGCTTCTAAGTTGATGTAATAGCCAGTAAGATGTAGTACAATTCAAGTTTTAGGTATCGATTATTGACTTCTTAGATGGATTTGGTGCCTTGGACATGAGCTAGGACCTTACGATTTTGCATGAAGGGAGGACTAGCAGCCATCTCGCACGAGAGAATGTGAAAAGTGTTCATATGTAGTAAAAACCTGAGAAATCCGTCCGTTTTCGTCATTTGTTATCGAATCGACTTAAAGCCAGATCGTCACATTGGCCGCTCTTCACTCTGAAACGGCTGTACTTATCGTCTGCAAAGCTATGTCGCGTGCTGCGGTATGCGGAGACACTAAAAGCTCCATAGTAGAACACAGATGAAGCTTCTAAGATGATGTAATAGCCAGTAAGAAGTAGTACAATTCAAGTTCTAGGTATCGATTATTGACTTTTTAGCAGGCTTTGGTGCCTTGGACATGAGCTAGTACCTTAAGATTCTGCATGAAAGGAGGACTAGCAGCCGAGTTGCACGGGACAATGTGAAGAGTGTTCATATGTAGTAAAAACCTGAGAAATCCGTCCGTTTTCGTCATTTGTTATCGAATCGACTTAAAGCCCGATCGTCAAAATGGCCGCTCTTCCCTCTGAAACGGTTGTACTTATCGTCTGCAAAGCTATGTCGCGTGCTGCGGTATGCGGAGACACTAAAAGCACCATAGTAGAACACTGATGAAGCTTCTAAGTTGATGTAATAGCCAGTAAGAAGTAGTACAATTCAAGTTTTAGGTATCGATTATTGACTTTTTAGCTGTCTTTGGTGCCTTGGACATGAGCTAGGACCTTAATATTCTTCATGAAAGGCGATCTAGCAGCCGGGTTGCACGGGAGAATGTGAAAAGTGTTCATATGTAGTAAAACCTGAGAAATCCGTCCGTTTTCGTCATTTGATATCGAATCGACTTAAAGCCAGATCGTCACATTGGCTGCTCTTCTCTCTGAAACGGTTGTACTTATCGTCTGCAAAGCTATGTAGCGTGCTGCGGTATGCGGAGACTGTAAAAGCACCATAGTAGAACACAGATGAAGCTTCTAAGTTGATGTAATAGCCAGTAACAAGTAGTACAATTCAAGCTTTATGTATTGATTATTGACTTCTTAGCTGGCTTTGGTGCCTTGGACATGAGCTAGGACCTTAAGATTCTGCATGAAAGGAGGACTAGCAGCCGAGTGGCACGGGAGAATGTGAAAAGTGTTCACATGTAGTAAAAACCTGAGAAATCCGTCCGTTTTCGTCATTTGTTATCGAATCGACTTAAAGCCAGATCGTCACTTTGCTGCTCTTCTCTCTGAAACGGTTCTACTTATCGTCTGCAAAGCTATGTCGCATGCTGCGGTATGCGGAGACACTAAAAGCAACATAGTAGAACACAGATGAAGCTTCTAAGTTGATGTAATAGCCAGTAAGAAGTAGTACAATTCAAGTTTTAGGTACTGATTATTTACTTTTTAGCTGGCTTTGGTGCCTTGGACATGAGCTAGGACCTTAAGATTCTGCATGAAAGGAGGACTAGCAGCCGAGCTGCATGGGAGAATGTGAAAAGTGTTCATATGTAGTAAAAACCTGAGAAATCTGTCCGTTTTCGTCATTTGTTATCGAATCGACTTAAAGCCAGATCGTCAAATTGGCCCCTCCTTTCTCTGAAACGGTTGTACTTATCGTCTGCAAAGCTATGTCGCGTGCTGCGGTATGCGGAGACAATAAAATCACCATAGTAGAACACAGATGAAGCTTCTAAGTTGATATAATAGCCAGTAAGAAGTAGTACACTTCAAGTTTTAGGTATCGATTATTGACTTTTTAGCTGGCTTTGGTGCCTTGGACATGAGCTAGGACCTTAAGATTTTGCATCAAAAGGAGGAATAGCAGCCGAGTTGCACGGGAGAATGTGAAAAGTGTTCATATGTAGTAAAAAAATGAGACATCCGTCCGTTTTCGTCATTTGTTATCGAATCGACTTAAAGCCAGATCGTCACATTGGCCGCTCTTCTCTCTGAAACGGTTGTACTTATCGTCTACAAAGCTATGTCGCGTGCTGCGGTATGCGGAGACACTAAAAGCACTATAGTAGAACACAGATGAAGCTTCTAAGATGATGTAATAGCTAGTAAGAAGTAGTATAATTCAAGTTTTAGGTATCGATTATGGAATTTTTAGCTGGCTTTGGTGATCTGGACATGAGCTAGGACCTTAAGATTCTGCATGAAAGGAGGACTAGCAGCCGAGTTGCACGGGAGAATGTGAAAAGTGTTCATATGTAGTAAAAACCTGAGAAATCCGTCCGTTTTCGTCATTTGTTATCGAATCGACTTAATGCCAGAACGTCACATTGGCCGCTCCTCTCTCTGAAACGGTTGTACTTATCGTCCTCAAAGCTATGTCGCGTGCTGCGGTATGCGGAGACACTAAAAGCACCATAGTAGAACACAGATGAAGCTTCTAAGTTCATGTAATAGCCAGTAAGAAGTAGTACAATTCAAGTTTTAGGTATCGATTATTGACTTTTTAGCTGGCTTTGGTGCCTTGGACATGAGCTAGGACCTTAAGATTCTGCATTAAAGGAGGACTAGCAGCCGCGTTGCACGGGAGAATGTGAAATGTGTTCATATGTAGTAGAAACCTGAGAAATCCGTCCGTTTTCGTCATTTGTTATCGAATCGCCTTAAAGCCCGATCGTAACATTGGCCGCTCTTCTCTCTGAAACGGTTGTACTTATCGTCTGTAAAGCTATGTCGCGTTATGCGGTATGCGGAGACAATAAAATCACCATAGTAGAACACAAATGAAGCTTCTAAGTTGATATAATAGCCAGTAAGAAGTAGTACACTTCAAGTTTTAGGTATCGATTATTGACTTTTTAGCTGGCTTTGGTGCCTTGGACATGAGCTAGGACCTTAAGATTCTGCATCAAAAGGAGGACTAGCAGCCGAGTTGCACGGGAGAATGTGAAAAGTGTTCATATGTAGTAAAAACCTGAGAAATCCGTCCGTTTTCGTCCATTGTTATCGAATCGACTTAAAGCCAGATCGTCAAATTGGTTCCTCTTTTCTCTGAAACGGTTGTACTTATCGTCTGCAAAGCTATGTCGCGTGCTGCGGTATGCGGAGACAATAAAATCACCATAGTAGAAAACAGATGAAGCTTCTAAGTTCATATAATAGCCAGTAAGAAGTAGTACACTTCAAGTTTTAGGTATCGATTAATGGCTTTTTAGCTGACTTTGGTGCCTTGGACATGAGCTGGGACCTTAAGATTCTGCATTAAAGGAGGACTAGCAGCCGCGTTGCATGGGAGAATGTGAAATGTGTTCATATGTGGTAGAAACCTGAGAAATCTGTCCGTTTTCGTCATTTGTTATCGAATCGACTTAAAGCCCGATCGTCACATTGGCCGCTCTTCTCTCTGAAACGGTTGTACTTATCGTCTGCAAAGCTATGTCGCGTGCTGCGGTATGCGGAGACAATAAAATCACCATAGTAGAACACAGATGAAGCTTCTAAGTTGATATAATAGCCAGTAAGAAGTAGTACACTTCAAGTTTTAGGTATCGATTATTGACTTTTTAGATGGCTTTGGTGATCTGGATATGAGCTAGGCCCTTAAGATTCTGCATCAAAAGGAGGACTAGCAGCCGAGTTGCACGGGAGAATGTGAAAAGTGTTCATATGTAGTAAAAACCTTAGAAATCCGTCCGTTTTCGTCATTTGTTATCGAATCGACTTAAAGCCAGATCGTCAAGTTGGCCCCTCTTTTCTCTGAAACGGTTGTACTTATCGTCTGCAACGCTATGTCGCGTGCTGCGGTATGCGGAGACAATAAAATCACCATAGTAGAACACAGATGAAGCTTCTAAGTTGATATAATAGCCAGTAAGAAGTAGTACACTTCAAGTTTTAGGTGTCGGTTATTGACATGTTAGCTGGCTTTGGTGATCTGGACATGAGCTAGGACCTTAAGATTCTGCATCAAAAGGAGGACTAGCAGCCGAGTTGCACGGGAGAATGTGAAAGGTGTTCATATGTAGTAAAAACCTGAGAAATCCGTCCGTTTTCGTCATTTGTTATCGAATCGACTTAATGCCAGAACGTCACATTGGCCGCTCCTCTCTCTGAAACGGTTGTACTTATCGTCCTCAAAGCTATGTCGCGTGCTGCGGTATGCGGAGACACTAAAAGCACCATAGTAGAACACAAATGAAGCTTCTATATTGATGTAATAGCCATTAAGATGTAGTACAATTCAAGTTTTAGGTATCGATTATTGACTTTTTAGCTGGCTTTGGTGCCTTGGACATGAGCTAGGACCTTAAGATTCTGCATTAAAGGAGGACTAGCTGCCGCGTTTCACGGGAGAATGTGAAATGTGTTCATATGTAGTAGAAACCTGAGAAATCCGTCCGTTTTCGTCATTTGTTATCGAATCGACTTAAAGCCAGATCGTCACATTGGCCGCTCTTCTCTCTGAAACGGTTGTACTTATCGTCTGCAAAGTTATGTCGCGTGCTGCGGTATGCGGAGACAATAAAATTACCATAGTAGAACACAGATGAAGCTTCTAAGATGATGTAATAGCCAGTAAGAAGTAGTACAATTCAAGTTTTAGGTATCGATTAATGACTTTTTAGCTGGCTTTGGTGATCTGGACATGAGCTAGGACCTTAAGATTCAGCATCAAAAGGAGGACTAGCAGCCGAGTTGCACGGGAGAATGTGAAAAGTGTTCATATGTAGTAAAAACCTGAGAAATCCGTCCGTTATCGTCATTTGTTATCGAATCGACTTAAAGCCAGATCGTCAAATTGGCCCCTCTTTTCTCTGAAACGGTTGTACTTATCGTCTGCAAAGCTATGTCGCGTGCTGCGGTATGCGGAGACAATAAAATCACCATAGTAGAACACAGATGAAGCTTCTAAGTTGATATAATAGCCAGTAAGAAGAAGTACACTTCAAGTTTTAGGTATCGATTATTGACTTTATAGCTTGCTTGTTGCCTTGGACATGAGCTAGGACCTTAAGATTCTGCATTAAAGGAGAACTAGCAGCCGCGTTGCAAGGGAGAATGTGAAATGTGTTCATATGTAGTAGAAACCTGAGAAATCCGTCCGTTTTCGTCATTTGTTATCGAATCGACTTAAAGCCCGATCGTCACATTGGCTGCTCTTCTCTCAGAAACGGTTGTACTTATCGTCTGCAAAGCTATGTCGCGTGCTGCGGTATGCGGAGACAATAAAATCACCATAGTAGAACACAGATGAAGCTTCTATGTTGATATAATAGCCAGTAAGAAGTAGTACACTTCAAGTTTTAGGTATCGATTATTGACTTTTTAGCTGGCTTTGGTGCCTTTTACATGAGCTAGGACCTTAAGATTCTGCATCAAAAGGAGGACTAGCAGCCGAGTTGCACGGGAGAATGTGAAAAGTGTTCATATGTAGTAAAAACCTGAGAAATCCGTCCGTTTTCGTCATTTGTTATCGAATCGACTTAAAGCCAGATCGTCAAATTGGCCCCTCTTTTCTCTGAAACGGTTGTACTTATCGTCTGCAAAGCTATGTCGCGTGCTGCGGTATGCGGTGACAATAAAATCACCATAGTAGAACACAGATGAAGCTTCTAAGTTGATATAATAGCCAGTAAGAAGTAGTACACTTCAAGTTTTAGGTATCGATTATTGACTTTTTAGCTGGCTTTGGTGCCTTGGACATGAGCTAGGAACTTAAGATTCTGCATCAAAAGGAGGACTAGCAGCCGAGTTGCACGGGAGAATGTGAAAAGTGTTCATATGTAGTAAAACCTGAGAAATCCGTCCGTTTTCGTCATTTGTTATCGAATCGACTTAAAGCCAGATCGTCACATTGGCCGCTCTTCTCTCTGAAACGGTTGTACTTATCGTCTGGAAAGCTATGTCGCTTGCTGCGGTATGCGGAGACACTAAAAGCACCATAGTAGAACACAGATGAAGCTTCTAAGATGGTGTAATAGCCAGGAAGAAGTAGTACAATTCAAGTTTTAGGTATCGATTATTGACTTTTTAGCTGGCTTTGGTGATCTGGACATGAGCTAGGACCTTAAGATTCTGCATGAAAGGAGGACTAGCAGCCGAGTGGCACGGGAGAATGTGAAAAGTGTTCAGATGTAGTAAAAACCTGAGAAATCCGTCCGTTTTCGTCATTTGTTATCGAATCGACTTAATGCCAGAACGTCACATTGGCCGCTCCTCTCTCTGAAACGGTTGTACTTATCGTCCTCAAAGCTATGTCGCGTGCTGCGGTATGCGGAGACACTATAAGCACCATAGTAGAACACAGATGAAGCTTCTAAGTTGATGTAATAGCCAGTTAGAAGTAGTACAATTCAAGTTTTAGGTATCGATTATTGACTTTTTAGCTGGCTTTGGTGCCTTGGACATGAGCTAGGACCTTAAGATTCTGCATTAAAGGAGGACTAGCAGCCGCGTTGCACGGGAGAATGTGAAATGTGTTCATATGTAGTAGAAACCTGAGAAATCCGTCCGTTTTCGTCATTTGTTATCGAATCGACTTAAAGCCAGATCGTCACATTGGCCGCTCTTCTTTCTGAAACGGTTGTACTTATCGTCTGCAAAGCTATGTCGCATGCTGCGGTATGCGGAGACACTAAAAGCACCATAGTAGAACACAGATGAAGCTTCTAAGTTGATGTAATAGCCAGTAAGAAGTAGTACAATTCAAGTTTTAGGTACTGATTAATTACTTTTTAGCTGGCTTTGGTGCCTTGGACATGAGCTAGGACCTTAAAGTTCTGCATGAAAGGAGGACTACCAGCCAAGCTGCACGGGAGAATGTGAAAAGTGTTCATATGTAGTAAAAACCTGAGAAATCCGTCCGTTTTCGTCATTTGTTATCGAATCGACTTAAAGCCAGATCGTCAAATTGGCCCCTCTTTTCTCTGAAACGGTTGTACTTATCGTCTGCAAAGCTATGTCGCGTGCTGCGGTATGCGGAGACACTATAAGCACCATAGTAGAACACAGATGAAGCTTCTAAGATGGTGTAATAGCCAGGAAGAAGTAGTACAATTCAAGTTTTAGGTATCGATTATTGACTTTTTAGCTGGCTTTGGTGATCTGGACATGAGCTAGGACCTTAAGATTCTGCATGAAAGGAGGACTAGCAGCCGAGTGGCACGGGAGAATGTGAAAAGTGTTCAGATGTAGTAAAAACCTGAGAAATCCGTCCGTTTTCGTCATTTGTTATCGAATCGACTTAATGCCAGAACGTCACATTGGCCGCTCCTCTCTCTGAAACGGTTGTACTTATCGTCCTCAAAGCTATGTCGCGTGCTGCGGTATGCGGAGACACTATAAGCACCATAGTAGAACACAGATGAAGCTTCTAAGTTGATGTAATAGCCAGTTAGAAGTAGTACAATTCAAGTTTTAGGTATCGATTATTGACTTTTTAGCTGGCTTTGGTGCCTTGGACATGAGCTAGGACCTTAAGATTCTGCATTAAAGGAGGACTAGCAGCCGCGTTGCACGGGAGAATGTGAAATGTGTTCATATGTAGTAGAAACCTGAGAAATCCGTCCGTTTTCGTCATTTGTTATCGAATCGACTTAAAGCCAGATCGTCACATTGGCCGCTCTTCTTTCTGTAACGGTTGTACTTATCGTCTGCAAAGCTACGTCGCGTGCTGCGGTATGCGGAGACAATAAAATCACCATAGTAGAACACAGATGTAGCTTCTAAGTTGATATAATAGCCAGTAAGAAGTAGTACACTTCAAGTTTTAGGTATCGATTATTGACATTTTAGCTGGCTTTAGTGCCTTGGACATGAGCTAGGACCTTAAGATTCTGCATCAAAAGGAGGACTAGCAGCCGAGTTGCACAGGAGAATGTGAAAAGTGTTCATATGTAGTAAAAACCTGAGAAATCCGTCCGTTTTCGTCATTTGTTATCGAATCGACTTAAAGCCAGATCGTCACTTGGCTGCTCTTCTCTCTGAAACGGTTGTACTTACCGTCTGCAAAGCTATGTCGCATGCTGCGGTATGCGGAGACACTAAAAGCACCATAGTAGAACACAGATGAAGCTTCTAAGTTGATGTAATAGAAAGTAAGAAGTAGTACAATTCAAGTTTTAGGTATCGATTATTGATTTTTTAGCTGGCTTTGGTGCCTTGGACATGAGCTAGGACCTTAAGATTCTGCATTAAAGGAGGACTAGCAGCCGCGTTGAACGGGAGAATGTGAAATGTGTTCATATGTAGTAAAAACCTATGAAATCCGTCCGTTTTCGTCATTTGTTATCGAATCGACTTAAAGCCCGATCGTCACATTGGCCGCTCTTACCTCTGAAACGGATGTACTTGTCGTCTGCAAAGCTATGTCGCGTGCTGCGGTATGCGGAGACAATAAAATCACCATAGTAGAACACAGATGAAGCTTCTAAGTTGATATAATAGCCAGTAAGAAGTAGTACACTTCAAGTTTTAGGTATCGATTATTGACTTTTTAGCTGGCTTTCGTGCCTTGGACATGAGCTAGGACCTTAAGATTCTGCATCAAAAGGAGGACTAGCAGCCGAGTTACACGGGAGAATGTGAAAAGTGTTCATATGTAGTAAAAACCTGAGAATTCCGTCCGTTTTCGTCATTTGTTATCGAATCGACTTAAAGCCAGATCGTCACATTGGCCGCTCTTCTCTCTGAAACGGTTGTACTTATCGTCTGCAAAGCTATGTCGCGTGCTGCGGTATGCGGAGACACTAAAAGCACCATAGTAGAACACAGATGAAGCTTCTAAGTTGATGTAATAGCCAGTAAGAAGTAGTACAATTCAAGTTTTAGGTATCGATTATTGACTTTTTAGCTGGCTTTGGTGACCTGGACATGAGCTAGGACCTTAAGATTCTGCATTAAAGGAGGACTAGCAGCCGAGTTGCACGGGAGAATGTGAAAAGTGTTCATATGTAGTAAAAACCTGAGAAATCCGTCCGTTTTCGTCATTTGTTATCGAATCGACTTAAAGCCAGATCGTCACATTGGCCGCTCTTCTCTCTGAAACGGTTGTACTTATCGTCTGGAAAGCTATGTCGCGTGCTGCGGTATGCGGAGACACTAAAAGCACCATAGTAGAACACAGATGAAGCTTCTAAGTTGATGTAATAGCCAGTAAGAAG
The DNA here is from genome assembly GCF_023897955.1 of Schistocerca gregaria. Classification (NCBI taxonomy): domain Eukaryota; kingdom Metazoa; phylum Arthropoda; class Insecta; order Orthoptera; family Acrididae; genus Schistocerca; species Schistocerca gregaria. The sequence goes on along the minus strand of NW_026061824.1, from coordinate 16,303,897 downwards.
TAGTACAATTCAAGTTTTAGGTATCGATTATTGACTTTTTAGCTGGCTTTGGTGCCTTGGACATGAGCTAGAACCTTAAGGTTCTGCATCAAAAGGAGGACTAGCAGCCGAGTTGCACGGGAGAATGTGAAAAGTGTTCATATGTAGTAAAAACCTGAGAAATCCGTCCGTTTTCGTCATTTGTTATCGAATCGACTTAAAGCCAAATCGTCAAATTGGCCCCTCTTTTCTCTGAACCGGTTGTACTTATCGTCTGCAAAGCTATGTCGCGTGCTGCGGTATGCGGAGACAATAAAATCACCATAGTAGAACACAGATGAAGCTTCTAAGATTGTGTAATAGCCAGTAAGAAATAGTACAATTCAAGTTTTAGATATCGATTGTTGACTTTTTAGCTGGCTTCGGTGCCTTGGACGTGACCTAGGACCTTAAGATTCTGCATGAAAGGAGGACTAGCAGCCGAGTTGCACGGGAGAATGTGAAAAGTGTTCATATGTAGTAAAAACCTGAGAAATCCGTCCGTTTTATTCATTTGTTATCGAATCGACTTAAAGCCAGATCGTCAAATTGGCCCCTCTTTTCTCTGGAGCAGTTGTACTTATCGTCTGCAAAGCTATGTCGCGTGCTGCGGTATGCGGAGACAATAAAATCACTATAGTAGAACACAGATGAAGCTTCTAAGTTGATATAATAGCCAGTAAGAAGTAGTACACTTCAAGTTTCAGGTATCGATTATTGACATTTTAGCTGGCTTTAGTGCCTTGGACATGAGCTAGGACCTTAAGATTCTGCATCAAAAGGAGGACTAGCAGCCGAGTTGCACGGGAGAATGTGAAAAGTGTTCATATGTAGTAAAAACCTGAGAAATCCGTCCGTTTTCGTCATTTGTTATCGAATCGACTTAAAGCCAGATCGTCACTTGGCTGCTCTTCTCTCTGAAACGGTTGTACTTACCGTCTGCAAAGCTATGTCGCATGCTGCGGTATGCGGAGACACTAAAAGCACCATAGTAGAACACAGATGAAGCTTCTAAGTTGATGTAATAGAAAGTAAGAAGTAGTACAATTCAAGTTTTAGGTATCGATTATTGATTTTTTAGCTGGCTTTGGTGCCTTGGACATGAGCTAGGACCTTAAGATTCTGCATTAAAGGAGGACTAGCAGCCGCGTTGAACGGGAGAATGTGAAATGTGTTCATATGTAGTAAAAACCTGTGAAATCCGTCCGTTTTCGTCATTTGTTATCGAATCGACTTAAAGCCCGATCGTCACATTGGCCGCTCTTACCTCTGAAACGGATGTACTTGTCGTCTGCAAAGCTATGTCGCGTGCTGCGGTATGCGGAGACAATAAAATCACCATAGTAGAACACAGATGAAGCTTCTAAGTTGATATAATAGCCAGTAAGAAGTAGTACACTTCAAGTTTTAGGTATCGATTATTGACTTTTTAGCTGGCTTTCGTGCCTTGGACATGAGCTAGGACCTTAAGATTCTGCATCAAAAGGAGGACTAGCAGCCGAGTTGCACGGGAGAATGTGAAAAGTGTTCATATGTAGTAAAAACCTGAGAATTCCGTCCGTTTTCGTCATTTGTTATCGAATCGACTTAAAGCCAGATCGTCACATTGGCCGCTCTTCTCTCTGAAACGGTTGTACTTATCGTCTTCAAAGCTATGTCGCGTGCTGCGGTATGCGGAGACACTAAAAGCACCATAGTAGAACACAGATGAAGCTTCTAAGTTGATGTAATAGCCAGTAAGAAGTAGTACAATTCAAGTTTTAGGTATCGATTATTGACTTTTTAGCTGGCTTTGGTGACCTGGACATGAGCTAGGACCTTAAGATTCTGTATGAAAGGAGGACTAGCAGCCGAGTTGCACGGGAGAATGTGAAAAGTGTTCATATGTAGTAAAAACCTGAGAAATCCGTCCGTTTTCGTCATTTGTTATCGAATCGACTTAAAGCCATATCGTCACATTGGCCGCTCTTCTCTCTGAAACGGTTGTACTTATCGTCTGGAAAGCTATGTCGCGTGCTGCGGTATGCGGAGACACTAAAAGCACCATAGTATAACACAGATGAAGCTTCTAAGTTGATGTAATAGCCAGTAAGAAGTAGTACAATTCAAGTTTTAGGTATCGATTATTGACTTTTTAGCTGGCTTTGGTGACATGGACATGAGCTAGGACCTTAAGATTCTGCATGAAAGGAGGACTAGCAGCCGAGTTGCACGGGAGAATGTGAAAAGTGTTCATATGTAGTAAAAACCTGAGAAATCCGTCCGCATTCGTCATTTGTCATCGAATCGACTTAATGCCAGAACGTCACATTGGCCGCTCCTCTCTCTGAAACGGTTGTACTTATCGTCCTCAAAGCTATGTCGCGTGCTGCGGTATGCGGAGACTCTAAAAGCACCATAGCAGAACACAGATGAAGCCTGTAAGATGTTGTAATTGCCAGTAAGAAGTAGTACAATTCAAGTTTTATTTATCGATTATTGAATTTTAGCTGGCTTTGGTGCCTTGGACATGAGCTAGAACCTTAAGATTCTGCATGAAAGGAGGACTAGCAGCCGAGTTGCACGGGACAATGTGAAAAGTGTTCATATGTAGTAAAAACCTGAGAAATCCGTCCGTTTTCGTCATTTGTTATCGAATCGACTTAAAGCCAGATCGTCACATTGGCCGCTCTTCTCTCTGAAACGGTTGTACTTATCGTCCTCAAAGCTATGTAGCGTGCTGCGTTAAGCGGAGACACTAAAAGCACCATAGTAGAACACAGATGAAGCTTCTAAGTTAATGTAATAGCCAGTAGGAAGTAGTGCAATTCAAGTTTTAGGTATCGATTATTGATTTCTTAGCTGTCTTTGGTGCCTTGGAAATGAGATAGGACCTTAAGATTCTGCATGAAAGGAGGACTAGCAGCCGAGTTGCACGGTAGAATGTGAAAAGTGTTCATATGTAGTAAAAAACTGAAAAATCAGTCCGTTTTCGTCATTTGTTATCGAATCGACTTAAAGCCAGTTCGTACTAGGCCACTCTTCTCTCTGAAACGGTTGTACTTATCGTCTGCAAAGCTGTGTCGCGTGCTGCGGTATGCGGAGACACTAAAAAGCACCATAGCAGAACACAGATGAAGCTTCTAAGTTGATGTAATAGCCAGTAAGATGTAGTACAATTCAAGTTTTAGGTATTGATTATTGACTTCTTAGATGGATTTGGTGCCTTGGACATGAGCTAGGACCTTAAGATTTTGCATGAAAGGAGGACTAGCAGCCGAGTTGCACGGGAGAAAGTGAAAAGTGATCATATGTAGTAAAAACCTGAGAAATCCGTCCGTTTTCGTCATTTGTTATCGAATCGATTTAAAGTCAGATCGTCACTTGGCCGCTCTTCTCTCTGAAACGGTTGTACTTATCGTCTGCAAAGCTATGTCGCGTGCTGCGGTAGGCGGAGACACTAAAAGCACTATAGTAGAACACAGATGAAGCTTCTAAGTTGATGTAATAGCCAGTAATAAGTAGTACAATTCAAGTTTTAGGTACTGATTATTTTTTTTAGCTGGCTTTGGTGCCTTGGACATGAGCTAGGACCTTAAGATTTGCATGAAAGGAGGACTAGCAGCCGAGTAGCACGGGAGAATGTGAAAAGGGTTCATATGTAGTAAAAACCTGAGAAATCCGTCCGTTTTCGTCATTTGTTATCGAATCGACTTAAAGCCAGATCGTCACATTGGCCGCTCTTCACTCTGAAACGGCTGTACTTATCGTCTGCAAAGCTATGTCGCGTGCTGCGGTATGCGGAGACACTAAAAGCACCATAGTAGAACACAGATGAAGCTTCTAAGATGATGTAATAGCCAGTAAGAAGTAGTACAATTCAAGTTTTAGGTATCGATTATTGACTTTTTAGCAGGCTTTGGTGCCTTGGACATGAGCTAGTACCTTAAGATTCTGCATGAAAGGAGGACTAGCAGCCGAGTTGCACGGGAAAATGTGAAAAGTGTTCATATGTAGTAAAAACCTGAGAAATCCGTCCGTTTTCGTCATTTGTTATCGAATCGACTTAAAGCCAGATCGTCACAATGGCCGCTTTCTCTCTGAAACGGTTGTACTTATCGTCCTCAAAGCTATGTCGCGTGCTGCGTTATGGGGAGACACTAAAAGCACCATAGTAGAACACAGATGAAGCTTCTAAGTTGATGTAATAGCCAGTAGGTAGTAGTGCAATTCAAGTTTTAGGTATCGATTATTGACTTCTTAGCTTTCTTTGGTGGCTTGGACATGGACTACAACCTTAAGATTCTGCATGAAAGGATGACTAGCAGCCGAGTTGCACGGGAGAATGTGAAAAGTGTTCATATATAGTAAAAACCTGCGAAATCCGTCCGTTTTCGTCATTTGTTATCGAATCGACTTAAAGCCAGATCGTCACATTGGCCGCTCTTCTCTCTGAAACAGTTGTACTTATCGTCTGCAAAGCTATGTCGCGTGCTGCGGTATGCGGAGACACTAAAGGCACCATAGTAGAACACAGATGAAGCTTCTAATTTGATGTAATAGCCAGTAAGAAATAGTACAATTCAAATTTTAGGTTCTGATTATTTACTTTATAGCTGGCTTTGGTGCCTTGGACATGAGCTAGGACCTTAAAATTCTGCATGAAAGGAGAACTAGCAGCCGAGTTGCACGGGACAATGTGAAAAGTGTTCATATGTAGTAAAAACCTGAGAATTCCGTCCGTTTTCGTCATTTGTTATCGAATCGACTTAAAGCCTGATCGTCACATTGGCCGCTCTTCTCTCTGAAACGGTTGTACTTATCGTCTGCAGAGCTATGTCTCGTGCTGCGGTATGCGGAGACACTACAAGCACCACAGTAGAACACAGATGAAGATTCTAAGTTGACGTAATAGCCACTAAGAAGTAGTACAATTCGAGTTTAGGTATCGATTATTGACTTTTTAGCTGGCTTTGGTGCCTTGGACATGAGCTAGGACCTTAAGAATCTGCATGAAAGGAGGACTAGCAGCCGAGTTGCACGGGAGAATGTGAGAAGTGTTCATATGTAGTAAAAATTTAGACATTCGCCCGTTATCGTCATATGTTATCGAATCGACTTAAAGCCAGATCGTCACATTGGCCGCTCTTCTCTCTGAAACGGTTGTTCTTATCGTCTGCAAAGCTATGACTTGTGCTGCGGTATGCGGAGACACTAAAACCACCATAGTAAAACACAGATGAAGCTTCTAAATTGATGTAATAGCCAGTAAGAAGTAGTACAACTCAAGTTTTAGGTATCGTTTATTGACTTTTTAGCTGGCTTTGGTGCCTTGGACATGAGCTAGGACCTTGAGATCCTGCATGAAAGGAGGACTAGCAGCCGAGTTGCACGGGACAGTGTGAAAAGTGTTCATACGTAGTAAAAACCTGTGAAATCCGTCCGTTTTCGTAATTTGTTATCGAATCGACTTAAAGCCAGATCGTCACATTGGCCGCTCTTCTCTCTGAAACGGTTGTACTTATCGTCTGCAAAGCTATGTCGCGTGCTGCGGTATGCGGAGACACTAAAAGGACCATAGTAGAACACAGATGAAGCTTCTAAGATGATGTAATTGCCAGTAAGAAGTAGTACAATTCAAGTTTTAGTTACTGATTATTGACTTTTTAGCTGGCTTTGGTGCCTTGGACATGAGCTAGGACCTTAAGATTCTGCATGAAAGGAGGACTAGCAGCCGAGTTGCACGGGAGAGTGTGAAAAGTGTATATATGTAGTAAAAACCTGAGAAATCCGTCCGTTTTCGTCATTTGTTATCGAATCGACCTAAAGCCAGATCGTCACATTGGCCGCTCTTCTCTCTGAAACGGTTGTACTTATCGTCTGCAAAGCTATGTCGCGTGCTGCGGTATGTGGAGACACTAAAAGCACCATAGTAGAACACAGATGAAGCTTCTAAGTTGATGTAATAGCCAGTAAGAAGTAGTACAATTCAAGTTTTACGTATTGATTATTGACATTTTAGCTGGCTTTGGTTCCTTGGACATGAGCTAGGACCTTAAGATTCTGCATGAAAGGAGAACTAGCAGCCGAGTTGCACGGGAGAATGTGAAAAGTGTTCGTATGTAGTAAAAACCTGAGAAATCCGTCCGTTTAGGACATTTGTTATCGAATCGACTTAAAGCCAAATCGTCACATTGGCCGCTCTTCTCTCTGAAACGGTTGTACTTATCGTCTGCAAAGCTATGTCGCGTGCTGCGGTAGGCGGAGACACTAAAAGCACCATAGTAGAACACAGATGAAGCTTCTAAGTTGATGTAATAGCCAGTAAGAAGTAGTACAATTCAAGTTTTAGGTACTGATTATTTTTTTTAGCTGGCTTTGGTGCCTTGGACATGAGCTAGGACCTTAAGATTTGCATGAAAGGAGGACTAGCAGCCGAGTAGCACGGGAGAATGTGAAAAGGGTTCATATGTAGTAAAAACCTGAGAAATCCGTCCGTTTTCGTCATTTGTTATCGAATCGACTTAAAGCCAGATCGTCACATTGGCCGCTCTTCACTCTGAAACGGCTGTACTTATCGTCTGCAAAGCTATGTCGCGTGCTGCGGTATGCGGAGACACTAAAAGCACCATAGTAGAACACAGATGAAGCTTCTAAGATGATGTAATAGCCAGTAAGAAGTAGTACAATTCAAGTTTTAGGTATCGATTATTGACTTTTTAGCAGACTTTGGTGCCTTGGACATGAGCTAGTACCTTAAGATTCTGCATGAAAGGAGGACTAGCAGCCGAGTTGCACGGGAAAATGTGAAAAGTGTTCATATGTAGTAAAAACCTGAGAAATCCGTCCGTTTTCGTCATTTGTTATCGAATCGACTTAAAGCCAGATCGTCACAATGGCCGCTTTCTCTCTGAAACGGTTGTACTTATCGTCCTCAAAGCTATGTCGCGTGCTGCGTTATGGGGAGACACTAAAAGCACCATAGTAGAACACAGATGAAGCTTCTAAGTTGATGTAATAGCCAGTAGGTAGTAGTGCAATTCAAGTTTTAGGTATCGATTATTGACTTCTTAGCTTTCTTTGGTGGCTTGGACATGGACTACAACCTTAAGATTCTGCATGAAAGGATGACTAGCAGCCGAGTTGCACGGGAGAATGTGAAAAGTGTTCATATATAGTAAAAACCTGCGAAATCCGTCCGTTTTCGTCATTTGTTATCGAATCGACTTAAAGCCAGATCGTCACATTGGCCGCTCTTCTCTCTGAAACAGTTGTACTTATCGTCTGCAAAGCTATGTCGCGTGCTGCGGTATGCGGAGACACTAAAGGCACCATAGTAGAACACAGATGAAGCTTCTAATTTGATGTAATAGCCAGTAAGAAGTAGTACAATTCAAATTTTAGGTTCTGATTATTTACATTATAGGTGGCTTTGGTGCCTTGGACATGAGCTAGGACCTTAAAATTCTGCATGAAAGGAGAACTAGCAGCCGAGTTGCACGGGACAATGTGAAAAGTGTTCATATGTAGTAAAAACCTGAGAAATCCGTCCGTTTTCGTCATTTGTTATCGAATCGACTTAAAGCCTGATCGTCACATTGGCCGCTCTTCTCTCTGAAACGGTTGTACTTATCGTCTGCAGAGCTATGTCTCGTGCTGCGGTATGCGGAGACACTACAAGCACCACAGTAGAACACAGATGAAGATTCTAAGTTGACGTAATAGCCACTAAGAAGTAGTACAATTCGAGTTTAGGTATCGATTATTGACTTTTTAGCTGGCTTTGGTGCCTTGGACATGAGCTAGGACCTTAAGAATCTGCATGAAAGGAGGACTAGCAGCCGAGTTGCACGGGAGAATGTGAGAAGTGTTCATATGTAGTAAAAATTTAGACATTCGCCCGTTATCGTCATATGTTATCGAATCGACTTAAAGCCAGATCTTCACATTGGCCGCTCTTCTCTCTGAAACGGTTGTTCTTATCGTCTGCAAAGCTATGACGTGTGCTGCGGTATGCGGAGACACTAAAACCACCATAGTAAAACACAGATGAAGCTTCTAAATTGATGTAATAGCCAGTAAGAAGTAGTACAACTCAAGTTTTAGGTATCGTTTATTGACTTTTTAGCTGGCTTTGGTGCCTTGGACATGAGCTAGGACCTTGAGATCCTGCATGAAAGGAGGACTAGCAGCCGAGTTGCACGGGACAGTGTGAAAAGTGTTCATACGTAGTAAAAACCTGTGAAATCCGTCCGTTTTCGTAATTTGTTATCGAATCGACTTAAAGCCAGATCGTCACATTGGCCGCTCTTCTCTCTGAAACGGTTGTACTTATCGTCTGCAAAGCTATGTCGCGTGCTGCGGTATGCGGAGACACTAAAAGGACCATAGTAGAACACAGATGAAGCTTCTAAGATGATGTAATTGCCAGTAAGAAGTAGTACAATTCAAGTTTTAGTTACTGATTATTGACTTTTTAGCTGGCTTTGGTGCCTTGGACATGAGCTAGGACCTTAAGATACTGCATGAAAGGAGGACTAGCAGCCGAGTTGCACGGGAGAGTGTGAAAAGTGAATATATGTAGTAAAAACCTGAGAAATCCGTCCGTTTTCGTCATTTGTTATCGAATCGACCTAAAGCCAGATCGTCACATTGGCCGCTCTTCTCTCTGAAACGGTTGTACTTATCGTCTGCAAAGCTATGTCGCGTGCTGCGGTATGTGGAGACACTAAAAGCACCATAGTAGAACACAGATGAAGCTTCTAAGTTGATGTAATAGCCAGTAAGAAGTAGTACAATTCAAGTTTTACGTATTGATTATTGACATTTTAGCTGGCTTTGGTTCCTTGGACATGAGCTAGGACCTTAAGATTCTGCATGAAAGGAGAACTAGCAGCCGAGTTCCACGGGAGAATGTGAAAAGTGTTCGTATGTAGTAAAAACCTGAGAAATCCGTCCGTTTAGGACATTTGTTATCGAATCGACTTAAAGCCAAATCGTCACATTGTCCGCTCTTCTCTCTGAAACGGTTGTACTTATCGTCTGCAAAGCTATGTCGCGTGCTGCGGTATGTGGAGACACTAAAAGCACCATAGTAGAACACAGATGAAGCTTCCAAGTTGATGTAATAGCCAGTAGGAAGTAGTGCAATTCAAGTTTTAGTTATCGATTATTGACTTCTTAGCTGGCTTTGGTGCCTTGGAAATGAGCTACGACCTTAAGATTCTGCATGAAAGGAGGACTAGCAGCCGAGTGGCACGGGAGAATGTGAAAAGTGTTCATATGTAGTAAAAACCTGAGAAATCCGTCCGTTTTCGTCATTTGTTATCGAACCGACTTAAAGCCAGATCGTACTTGGCCGCTATTCTCTCTGAAACGGTTGTACTTATCGTCTGCAAAGCTATGTCGCGTGCTGCGGTATGTGGAGACACTAAAAGCATCATAGTAGAACACAGATGAAGCTTCTAAGTTGATGTAATAGCCAGTAAGAAGTAGTAAAATACAAGTTTTAGGTACTGATTATTTACTTTATAGCTTTCTTTGGTGCCTTGGACATGAGCTAGGACCTTAAGATTCTGCATGAAAGGAGGACTAGCAGCCGAGTTGCACGGGAGAATGCGAAAAGTGTTCATATGTAGTAAAAACCTGAGAAATCCGTCCGTTTTCGTCATTTGTTATCGAATCGACTAAAAGCCAGATCGTCAAATTGGCCCCTCTTTTCTCTGAACCGGTTGTACTTATCGTCTGCAAAGCTATGTCGCGTGCTGCGGTATGCGGAGACACTAAAAGCACCATAGTAGAACACAGATGAAGCTTCTAAGATGATGTAATAGCCAGTAAGAAGTAGTACAATTCAAGTTTTAGGTATCGATTATTGACTTTTTAGCAGGCTTTGGTGCCTTGGACATGAGCTAGTACCTTAAGATTCTGCATGAAAGGAGGACTAGCAGCCGAGTTGCACGGGAAAATGTGAAAAGTGTTCATATGTAGTAAAAACCTGAGAAATCCGTCCGTTTTCGTCATTTGTTATCGAATCGACTTAAAGCCAGATCGTCACAATGGCCGCTTTCTCTCTGAAACGGTTGTACTTATCGTCCTCAAAGCTATGTCGCGTGCTGCGTTATGGGGAGACACTAAAAGCACCATAGTAGAACACAGATGAAGCTTCTAAGTTGATGTAATAGCCAGTAGGTAGTAGTGCAATTCAAGTTTTAGGTATCGATTATTGACTTCTTAGCTATCTTTGGTGGCTTGGACATGGACTACAACCTTAACATTCTGCATGAAAGGATGACTAGCAGCCGAGTTGCACGGGAGAATGTGAAAAGTGTTCATATATAGTAAAAACCTGCGAAATCCGTCCGTTTTCGTCATTTGTTATCGAATCGACTTAAAGCCAGATCGTCACATTGGCCGCTCTTCTCTCTGAAACGGTTGTACTTATCGTCTGCAAAGCTATGTCGCGTGCTGCGGTATGCGGAGACACTAAAAGGACCATAGTAGAACACAGATGAAGCTTCTAAGATGATGTAATTGCCAGTAAGAAGTAGTACAATTCAAGTTTTAGTTACTGATTATTGACTTTTTAGCTGGCTTTGGTGCCTTGGACATGAGCTAGGACCTTAAGATTCTGCATGAAAGGAGGACTAGCAGCCGAGTTGCACGGGAGAGTGTGAAAAGTGTATATATGTTTTAAAAACCTGAGAAATCCGTCCGTTTTCGTCATTTGTTATCGAATCGACCTAAAGCCAGATCGTCACATTGGCCGCTCTTCTCTCTGAAACGGTTGTACTTATCGTCTGCAAAGCTATGTCGCGTGCTGCGGTATGTGGAGACACTAAAAGCACCATAGTAGAACACAGATGAAGCTTCTAAGTTGATGTAATAGCCAGTAAGAAGTAGTACAATTCAAGTTTTACGTATTGATTATTGACATTTTAGCTGGATTTGGTTCCTTGGACATGAGCTAGGACCTTAAGATTCTGCATGAAAGGAGAACTAGCAGCCGAGTTCCACGGGAGAATGTGAAAAGTGTTCGTATGTAGTAAAAACCTGAGAAATCCGTCCGTTTAGGACATTTGTTATCGAATCGACTTAAAGCCAAATCGTCACATTGGCCGCTCTTCTCTCTGAAACGGTTGTACTTATCGTCTGCAAAGCTATGTCGCGTGCTGCGTATGTGGAGACACTAAAAGCACCATAGTAGAACACAGATGAAGCTTCCAAGTTGATGTAATAGCCAGTAGGAAGTAGTGCAATTCAAGTTTTAGTTATCGATTATTGACTTCTTAGCTGGCTTTGGTGCCTTGGAAATGAGCTACGACCTTAAGATTCTGCATGAAAGGAGGACTAGCAGCCGAGTGGCACGGGAGAATGTGAAAAGTGTTCATATGTAGTAAAAACCTGAGAAATCCGTCCGCTTTCGTCATTTGTTATCGAACCGACTTAAAGCCAGATCGTACTTGGCCGCTATTCTCTCTGAAACGGTTGTACTTATCGTCTGCAAAGCTATGTCGCGTGCTGCGGTATGTGGAGACACTAAAAGCATCATAGTAGAACACAGATGAAGCTTCTAAGTTGATGTAATAGCCAGTAAGAAGTAGTACAATTCAAGTTTTAGGTATTGATTATTGACTTTTTGGATGGCTTTGGTGCCTTGGACATGAGCTAGGACCTTAAGAATCTGCATGAAAGGAGGACTAGCAGCCGAGTTGCACGGGAGAATGTGAAAAGTGTTCATATGTAGTAAACACCTGAGAAATCCGTCCGATTTCGTCATTTGTTATCGAATCGACTTAAAGCCAGATCGTCACATTGGCCACTCTTCTCTCTGAAACGGTTGTACTTATCGTCTGCAGAGCTATTTCGCGTGCTGCGGTATGCGGAGACACTAAAAGCACCACAGTAGGACACAGATGAAGATTCTAAGTTGACGTAATAGCCACTAAGAAGTAGTACAATTCAAGTTTTAGGTATCGATTATTGACTTTTTAGCTGGCTTTGGTGCCTTGGACATGAGCTGGGACCTTAAGAATCTGCATGAAAGGAGGACTAGCAGCCGAGTTGCACGGGAGAATGTGAAAAGTGTTCATATGTAGTAAAAACCTGAGAAATTCGTCCGTTTTCGTCATTTGTTATCGAATCGACTTAAAGCCAGATCGTCACATTTGCCGCTCTTCTCACTGAAACGGTTGTACTTATCGTCTGCAAAGCTATGTCGCGTGCTGCGGTATGCGGAGACCCTAAAAGCACCATAGTAGAACACAGATGAAGCTTCTAAGTTGATGTAATAGCCAGTAAGAAGTAGTACAATTCAAGTTTTAGGTATTGATTATTGACTTTTTAGCTGGCTTTGGTGCCTTGGACATGAGCTAGGACCTTAAGATTCTGCATGAAAGGAGAACTAGCAGCCGAGTTGCACGGGAGAGTGTGAAAAGTGTTTATATGTAGTAAAAACCTGAGAAATTCGTCCGTTGTTGTCATTTGTTATCGAATCGACTTAAAGCCAGATCGTCACATTGGCCGCTCTTCTCTCTGAAACGGTTGTACTTATCGTCTGCAAAGCTATGTCGCGTGCTGCGGCATGCGGAGACACAAAAAGCACCATAGTAGAACACAGATGAAGCTTCTAAGTTGATGTAATAGCAAGTAAGAAGAAGTACAATTCTAAGTTTTGGTACTGATTATTGACTTTTTAGCTGGCTTTGGTGCCTTGGACATGAGCTAGGACCGTAAGATTCTGCATAACAGGAGGACTAGCAGCCGAGTTGCACGGGAGAGTGTGAAAAGTGTTTATATGTAGTAAAAACCTGAGAAATCCGTCCATTTTCGTCATTTGTTATCGAATCGACTTAAAGCCAGATCGTCACATTGGCCGCTCTTCTCTCTGAAATGGCTGTACTTATCGTCTGCAAAGCTATGACGTGTGCTGCGGTATGCGGAGACACTAAAGCCACCGTAGTAAAACACAGATGAAGCATCTAATTTAATGTAATTGAAAGTAAGAAGCAGTACAATTCAAGTTTTAGGTATCGAGTATGGACTTTTTAGCTGGCTTTGGTGCCTTGGACATGAGCTAGGACCTTAAGAATCTGCATGAAAGGAGGACTAGCAGCCGAGTTGCACGGGAGAAAGTGAAAAGTGTTCATATGTAGTAAAAACCTGAGAAATTCGTCCGTTTTCGTCATTTGTTATCGAATCGACTTAAAACCAGATCGTCACATTGGTCGCTCTTTTCTCTGAAACGATTGTACTTATCGTCTGCAAAGCTATGTCGCGTGCTGCGGTATGCGGAGACACTAAAAGCACCATAGTAGAACACAGATGAAGCTTCTAAGTTGATGTAATAGCCAGTAAGAAGTAGTACAATTCAAGTTTTAGGTATCCATTATTGACTTTTTAGCTGGCTTTGGTGCCTTGGACATGAGCTAGGACCTTAAGATTCTGCATGAAAGGAGAACTAGCAGCCGAGTTGCACGGGAGAATGTGAAAAGTGTTCATATGTAGTAAAATCCTGAGAAATCCGTCCGTTTTCGTCATTTGTTATCGAATCGACTTAAAGCCAGATCGTCACATTGGCCGCTCTTCTCTCTGGAACGGTTGTACTTATCGTCTGCAAAGCTATGTCGCGTGCTGCGGTATGCGGAGACACTAAATGCACCATAGTTGAACACAGATGAAGCTTCTAAGTTGATGTAATAGCCAGTAAGAAGTAGTACAATTCAAGTTTTAGGTAGTGATTATTGACTTTTTAGCTGGCTTTGGTGCCTTGGACATGAGCTAGGACCTTAAGATTCTGCATGAAAGGAGGACTAGCAGCCGAGATGCACGGGAGAGTGTGAAAAGTGTTCATATGTAGTAAAAACCTGAGAAATCCGTCCGTTTTCGTCATTTGTTATCGAATCGACTAAAAGCCAGATCGTCAAATTGGCCCCTCTTTTCTGTGAACCGGTTGTACTTATCGTCTGCAAAGCTATGTCGCGTGCTGCGGTATGCGGAGACACTAAAAGCACCATAGTAGAACACAGATGAAGCTTCTAAGATGATGTAATAGCCAGTAAGAAGTAGTACAATTCAAGTTTTAGGTATCGATTATTGACTTTTTAGCAGGCTTTGGTGCCTTGGACATGAGCTAGTACCTTAAGATTCTGCATGAAAGGAGGACTAGCAGCCGAGTTGCACGGGAAAATGTGAAAAGTGTTCATATGTAGTAAAAACCTGAGAAATCCGTCCGTTTTCGTCATTTGTTATCGAATCGACTTAAAGCCAGATCGTCACAATGGCCGCTTTCTCTCTGAAACGGTTGTACTTATCGTCCTCAAAGCTATGTCGCGTGCTGCGTTATGGGGAGACACTAAAAGCACCATAGTAGAACACAGATGAAGCTTCTAAGTTGATGTAATAGCCAGTAGGTAGTAGTGCAATTCAAGTTTTAGGTATCGATTATTGACTTCTTAGCTATCTTTGGTGGCTTGGACATGGACTACAACCTTAAGATTCTGCATGAAAGGATGACTAGCAGCCGAGTTGCACGGGAGAATGTGAAAAGTGTTCATATATAGTAAAAACCTGCGAAATCCGTCCGTTTTCGTCATTTGTTATCGAATCGACTTAAAGCCAGATCGTCACATTGGCCGCTCTTCTCTCTGAAACGGTTGTACTTATCGTCTGCAAAGCTATGTCGCGTGCTGCGGTATGCGGAGACACTAAAAGGACCATAGTAGAACACAGATGAAGCTTCTAAGATGATGTAATTGCCAGTAAGAAGTAGTACAATTCAAGTTTTAGTTACTGATTATTGACTTTTTAGCTGGCTTTGGTGCCTTGGACATGAGCTAGGACCTTAAGATTCTGCATGAAAGGAGGACTAGCAGCCGAGTTGCACGGGAGAGTGTGAAAAGTGTATATATGTTTTAAAAACCTGAGAAATCCGTCCGTTTTCGTCATTTGTTATCGAATCGACCTAAAGCCAGATCGTCACATTGGCCGCTCTTCTCTCTGAAACGGTTGTACTTATCGTCTGCAAAGCTATGTCGCGTGCTGCGGTATGTGGAGACACTAAAAGCACCATAGTAGAACACAGATGAAGCTTCTAAGTTGATGTAATAGCCAGTAAGAAGTAGTACAATTCAAGTTTTACGTATTGATTATTGACATTTTAGCTGGATTTGGTTCCTTGGACATGAGCTAGGACCTTAAGATTCTGCATGAAAGGAGAACTAGCAGCCGAGTTCCACGGGAGAATGTGAAAAGTGTTCGTATGTAGTAAAAACCTGAGAAATCCGTCCGTTTAGGACATTTGTTATCGAATCGACTTAAAGCCAAATCGTCACATTGGCCGCTCTTCTCTCTGAAACGGTTGTACTTATCGTCTGCAAAGCTATGTCGCGTGCTGCGTATGTGGAGACACTAAAAGCACCATAGTGGAACACAGATGAAGCTTCCAAGTTGATGTAATAGCCAGTAGGAAGTAGTGCAATTCAAGTTTTAGTTATCGATTATTGACTTCTTAGCTGGCTTTGGTGCCTTGGAAATGAGCTACGACCTTAAGATTCTGCATGAAAGGAGGACTAGCAGCCGAGTGGCACGGGAGAATGTGAAAAGTGTTCATATGTAGTAAAAACCTGAGAAATCCGTCCGTTTTCGTCATTTGTTATCGAACCGACTTAAAGCCAGATCGTACTTGGCCGCTATTCTCTCTGAAACGGTTGTACTTATCGTCTGCAAAGCTATGTCGCGTGCTGCGGTATGTGGAGACACTAAAAGCATCATAGTAGAACACAGATGAAGCTTCTAAGTTGATGTAATAGCCAGTAAGAAGTAGTACAATTCAAGTTTTAGGTATTGATTATTGACTTTTTGGCTGGCTTTGGTGCCTTGGACATGAGCTAGGACCTTAAGAATCTGCATGAAAGGAGGACTAGCAGCCGAGTTGCACGGGAGAATGTGAAAAGTGTTCATATGTAGTAAACACCTGAGAAATCCGTCCGATTTCGTCATTTGTTATCGAATCGACTTAAAGCCAGATCGTCACATTGGCCACTCTTCTCTCTGAAACGGTTGTACTTATCGTCTGCAAAGCTATGTCGCGTGCTGCGGTATGCGGAGTCACTAAAAGCACCATAGTAGAACACAGATGAAGCTCCTAAGTTGATGTGATAGCCAGTGAGAAGTAGTACAATTCAAGTTTTAAGTATCGATTATTAACTTTTTAGCTGGCTTTGGTGCCTTGGACATGAGCTAGGACCTTAAGATTCTGCATGAAAGGAGGACTAGCAGCCGAGTGGCACGGGAGAATGTGAAAAGTGTTCATATGTAGTAAAAACCTGAGAAATCCGTCCGTTTTCGTCATTTGTTATCGAACCGACTTAAAGCCAGATCGTACTTGGCCGCTATTCTCTCTGAAACGGTTGTACTTATCGTCTGCAAAGCTATGTCGCGTGCTGCGGTATGTGGAGACACTAAAAGCATCATAGTAGAACACAGATGAAGCTTCTAAGTTGATGTAATAGCCAGTAAGAAGTAGTAAAATACAAGTTTTAGGTACTGATTATTTACTTTATAGCTTTCTTTGGTGCCTTGGACATGAGCTAGGACCTTAAGATTCTGCATGAAAGGAGGACTAGCAGCCGAGTTGCACGGGAGAATGCGAAAAGTGTTCATATGTAGTAAAAACCTGAGAAATCCGTCCGTTTTCGTCATTTGTTATCGAATCGACTAAAAGCCAGATCGTCAAATTGGCCCCTCTTTTCTCTGAACCGGTTGTACTTATCGTCTGCAAAGCTATGTCGCGTGCTGCGGTATGCGGAGACACTAAAAGCACCATAGTAGAACACAGATGAAGCTTCTAAGATGATGTAATAGCCAGTAAGAAGTAGTACAATTCAAGTTTTAGGTATCGATTATTGACTTTTTAGCAGGCTTTGGTGCCTTGGACATGAGCTAGTACCTTAAGATTCTGCATGAAAGGAGGACTAGCAGCCGAGTTGCACGGGAAAATGTGAAAAGTGTTCATATGTAGTAAAAACCTGAGAAATCCGTCCGTTTTCGTCATTTGTTATCGAATCGACTTAAAGCCAGATCGTCACAATGGCCGCTTTCTCTCTGAAACGGTTGTACTTATCGTCCTCAAAGCTATGTCGCGTGCTGCGTTATGGGGAGACACTAAAAGCACCATAGTAGAACACAGATGAAGCTTCTAAGTTGATGTAATAGCCAGTAGGTAGTAGTGCAATTCAAGTTTTAGGTATCGATTATTGACTTCTTAGCTACCTTTGGTGGCTTGGACATGGACTACAACCTTAAGATTCTGCATGAAAGGATGACTAGCAGCCGAGTTGCACGGGAGAATGTGAAAAGTGTTCATATATAGTAAAAACCTGCGAAATCCGTCCGTTTTCGTCATTTGTTATCGAATCGACTTAAAGCCAGATCGTCACATTGGCCGCTCTTCTCTCTGAAACGGTTGTACTTATCGTCTGCAAAGCTATGTCGCGTGCTGCGGTATGCGGAGACACTAAAAGGACCATAGTAGAACACAGATGAAGCTTCTAAGATGATGTAATTGCCAGTAAGAAGTAGTACAATTCAAGTTTTAGTTACTGATTATTGACTTTTTAGCTGGCTTTGGTGCCTTGGACATGAGCTAGGACCTTAAGATTCTGCATGAAAGGAGGACTAGCAGCCGAGTTGCACGGGAGAGTGTGAAAAGTGTATATATGTTTTAAAAACCTGAGAAATCCGTCCGTTTTCGTCATTTGTTATCGAATCGACCTAAAGCCAGATCGTCACATTGGCCGCTCTTCTCTCTGAAACGGTTGTACTTATCGTCTGCAAAGCTATGTCGCGTGCTGCGGTATGTGGAGACACTAAAAGCACCATAGTAGAACACAGATGAAGCTTCTAAGTTGATGTAATAGCCAGTAAGAAGTAGTACAATTCAAGTTTTACGTATTGATTATTGACATTTTAGCTGGATTTGGTTCCTTGGACATGAGCTAGGACCTTAAGATTCTGCATGAAAGGAGAACTAGCAGCCGAGTTCCACGGGAGAATGTGAAAAGTGTTCGTATGTAGTAAAAACCTGAGAAATCCGTCCGTTTAGGACATTTGTTATCGAATCGACTTAAAGCCAAATCGTCACATTGGCCGCTCTTCTCTCTGAAACGGTTGTACTTATCGTCTGCAAAGCTATGTCGCGTGCTGCGTATGTGGAGACACTAAAAGCACCATAGTAGAACACAGATGAAGCTTCCAAGTTGATGTAATAGCCAGTAGGAAGTAGTGCAATTCAAGTTTTAGTTATCGATTATTGACTTCTTAGCTGGCTTTGGTGCCTTGGAAATGAGCTACGACCTTAAGATTCTGCATGAAAGGAGGACTAGCAGCCGAGTGGCACGGGAGAATGTGAAAAGTGTTCATATGTAGTAAAAACCTGAGAAATCCGTCCGCTTTCGTCATTTGTTATCGAACCGACTTAAAGCCAGATCGTACTTGGCCGCTATTCTCTCTGAAACGGTTGTACTTATCGTCTGCAAAGCTATGTCGCGTGCTGCGGTATGTGGAGACACTAAAAGCATCATAGTAGAACACAGATGAAGCTTCTAAGTTGATGTAATAGCCAGTAAGAAGTAGTACAATTCAAGTTTTAGGTATTGATTATTGACTTTTTGGCTGGCTTTGGTGCCTTGGACATGAGCTAGGACCTTAAGAATCTGCAAGAAAGGAGGACTAGCAGCCGAGTTGCACGGGAGAATGTGAAAAGTGTTCATATGTAGTAAACACCTGAGAAATCCGTCCGATTTCGTCATTTGTTATCGAATCGACTTAAAGCCAGATCGTCACATTGGCCACTCTTCTCTCTGAAACGGTTGTACTTATCGTCTGCAGAGCTATTTCGCGTGCTGCGGTATGCGGAGACACTAAAAGCACCACAGTAGGACACAGATGAAGATTCTAAGTTGACGTAATAGCCACTAAGAAGTAGTACAATTCAAGTTTTAGGTATCGATTATTGACTTTTTAGCTGGCTTTGGTGCCTTGGACATGAGCTGGGACCTTAAGAATCTGCATGAAAGGAGGACTAGCAGCCGAGTTGCACGGGAGAATGTGAAAAGTGTTCATATGTAGTAAAAACCTGAGAAATTCGTCCGTTTTCGTCATTTGTTATCGAATCGACTTAAAGCCAGATCGTCACATTTGCCGCTCTTCTCACTGAAACGGTTGTACTTATCGTTTGCAAAGCTATGTCGCGTGCTGCGGTATGCGGAGACCCTAAAAGCACCATAGTAGAACACAGATGAAGCTTCTAAGTTGATGTAATAGCCAGTAAGAAGTAGTACAATTCAAGTTTTAGGTATTGATTATTGACTTTTTAGCTGGCTTTGGTGCCTTGGACATGAGCTAGGACCTTAAGATTCTGCATGAAAGGAGAACTAGCAGCCGAGTTGCACGGGAGAGTGTGAAAAGTGTTTATATGTAGTAAAAACCTGAGAAATTCGTCCGTTGTTGTCATTTGTTATCGAATCGACTTAAAGCCAGATCGTCACATTGGCCGCTCTTCTCTCTGAAACGGTTGTACTTATCGTCTGCAAAGCTATGTCGCGTGCTGCGGCATGCGGAGACACAAAAAGCACCATAGTAGAACACAGATGAAGCTTCTAAGTTGATGTAATAGCAAGTAAGAAGAAGTACAATTCTAAGTTTTGGTACTGATTATTGACTTTTTAGCTGGCTTTGGTGCCTTGGACATGAGCTAGGACCGTAAGATTCTGCATAACAGGAGGACTAGCAGCCGAGTTGCACGGGAGAGTGTGAAAAGTGTTTATATGTAGTAAAAACCTGAGAAATCCGTCCATTTTCGTCATTTGTTATCGAATCGACTTAAAGCCAGATCGTCACATTGGCCGCTCTTCTCTCTGAAATGGCTGTACTTATCGTCTGCAAAGCTATGACGTGTGCTGCGGTATGCGGAGACACTAAAGCCACCGTAGTAAAACACAGATGAAGCATCTAATTTAATGTAATTGAAAGTAAGAAGCAGTACAATTCAAGTTTTAGGTATCGAGTATGGACTTTTTAGCTGGCTTTGGTGCCTTGGACATGAGCTAGGACCTTAAGAATCTGCATGAAAGGAGGACTAGCAGCCGAGTTGCACGGGAGAAAGTGAAAAGTGTTCATATGTAGTAAAAACCTGAGAAATTCGTCCGTTTTCGTCATTTGTTATCGAATCGACTTAAAACCAGATCGTCACATTGGTCGCTCTTTTCTCTGAAACGATTGTACTTATCGTCTGCAAAGCTATGTCGCGTGCTGCGGTATGCGGAGACACTAAAAGCACCATAGTAGAACACAGATGAAGCTTCTAAGTTGATGTAATAGCCAGTAAGAAGTAGTACAATTCAAGTTTTAGGTATCCATTATTGACTTTTTAGCTGGCTTTGGTGCCTTGGACATGAGCTAGGACCTTAAGATTCTGCATGAAAGGAGAACTAGCAGCCGAGTTGCACGGGAGAATGTGAAAAGTGTTCATATGTAGTAAAATCCTGAGAAATCCGTCCGTTTTCGTCATTTGTTATCGAATCGACTTAAAGCCAGATCGTCACATTGGACGCTCTTCTCTCTGGAACGGTTGTACTTATCGTCTGCAAAGCTATGTCGCGTGCTGCGGTATGCGGAGACACTAAATGCACCATAGTTGAACACAGATGAAGCTTCTAAGTTGATGTAATAGCCAGTAAGAAGTAGTACAATTCAAGTTTTAGGTAGTGATTATTGACTTTTTAGCTGGCTTTGGTGCCTTGGACATGAGCTAGGACCTTAAGATTCTGCATGAAAGGAGGACTAGCAGCCGAGTTGCACGGGAGAGTGTGAAAAGTGTTCATATGTAGTAAAAACCTGAGAAATCCGTCCGTTTTCGTCATTTGTTATCGAATCGACTAAAAGCCAGATCGTCAAATTGGCCCCTCTTTTCTCTGAACCGGTTGTACTTATCGTCTGCAAAGCTATGTCGCGTGCTGCGGTATGCGGAGACACTAAAAGCACCATAGTAGAACACAGATGAAGCTTCTAAGATGATGTAATAGCCAGTAAGAAGTAGTACAATTCAAGTTTTAGGTATCGATTATTGACTTTTTAGCAGGCTTTGGTGCCTTGGACATGAGCTAGTACCTTAAGATTCTGCATGAAAGGAGGACTAGCAGCCGAGTTGCACGGGAAAATGTGAAAAGTGTTCATATGTAGTAAAAACCTGAGAAATCCGTCCGTTTTCGTCATTTGTTATCGAATCGACTTAAAGCCAGATCGTCACAATGGCCGCTTTCTCTCTGAAACGGTTGTACTTATCGTCCTCAAAGCTATGTCGCGTGCTGCGTTATGGGGAGACACTAAAAGCACCATAGTAGAACACAGATGAAGCTTCTAAGTTGATGTAATAGCCAGTAGGTAGTAGTGCAATTCAAGTTTTAGGTATCGATTATTGACTTCTTAGCTATCTTTGGTGGCTTGGACATGGACTACAACCTTAAGATTCTGCATGAAAGGATGACTAGCAGCCGAGTTGCACGGGAGAATGTGAAAAGTGTTCATATATAGTAAAAACCTGCGAAATCCGTCCGTTTTCGTCATTTGTTATCGAATCGACTTAAAGCCAGATCGTCACATTGGCCGCTCTTCTCTCTGAAACGGTTGTACTTATCGTCTGCAAAGCTATGTCGCGTGCTGCGGTATGCGGAGACACTAAAAGGACCATAGTAGAACACAGATGAAGCTTCTAAGATGATGTAATTGCCAGTAAGAAGTAGTACAATTCAAGTTTTAGTTACTGATTATTGACTTTTTAGCTGGCTTTGGTGCCTTGGACATGAGCTAGGACCTTAAGATTCTGCATGAAAGGAGGACTAGCAGCCGAGTTGCACGGGAGAGTGTGAAAAGTGTATATATGTTTTAAAAACCTGAGAAATCCGTCCGTTTTCGTCATTTGTTATCGAATCGACCTAAAGCCAGATCGTCACATTGGCCGCTCTTCTCTCTGAAACGGTTGTACTTATCGTCTGCAAAGCTATGTCGCGTGCTGCGGTATGTGGAGACACTAAAAGCACCATAGTAGAACACAGATGAAGCTTCTAAGTTGATGTAATAGCCAGTAAGAAGTAGTACAATTCAAGTTTTACGTATTGATTATTGACATTTTAGCTGGATTTGGTTCCTTGGACATGAGCTAGGACCTTAAGATTCTGCATGAAAGGAGAACTAGCAGCCGAGTTCCACGGGAGAATGTGAAAAGTGTTCGTATGTAGTAAAAACCTGAGAAATCCGTCCGTTTAGGACATTTGTTATCGAATCGACTTAAAGCCAAATCGTCACATTGGCCGCTCTTCTCTCTGAAACGGTTGTACTTATCGTCTGCAAAGCTATGTCGCGTGCTGCGTATGTGGAGACACTAAAAGCACCATAGTAGAACACAGATGAAGCTTCCAAGTTGATGTAATAGCCAGTAGGAAGTAGTGCAATTCAAGTTTTAGTTATCGATTATTGACTTCTTAGCTGGCTTTGGTGCCTTGGAAATGAGCTACGACCTTAAGATTCTGCATGAAAGGAGGACTAGCAGCCGAGTGGCACGGGAGAATGTGAAAAGTGTTCATATGTAGTAAAAACCTGAGAAATCCGTCCGCTTTCGTCATTTGTTATCGAACCGACTTAAAGCCAGATCGTACTTGGCCGCTATTCTCTCTGAAACGGTTGTACTTATCGTCTGCAAAGCTATGTCGCGTGCTGCGGTATGTGGAGACACTAAAAGCATCATAGTAGAACACAGATGAAGCTTCTAAGTTGATGTAATAGCCAGTAAGAAGTAGTACAATTCAAGTTTTAGGTATTGATTATTGACTTTTTGGATGGCTTTGGTGCCTTGGACATGAGCTAGGACCTTAAGAATCTGCATGAAAGGAGGACTAGCAGCCGAGTTGCACGGGAGAATGTGAAAAGTGTTCATATGTAGTAAACACCTGAGAAATCCGTCCGATTTCGTCATTTGTTATCGAATCGACTTAAAGCCAGATCGTCACATTGGCCACTCTTCTCTCTGAAACGGTTGTACTTATCGTCTGCAGAGCTATTTCGCGTGCTGCGGTATGCGGAGACACTAAAAGCACCACAGTAGGACACAGATGAAGATTCAAAGTTGACGTAATAGCCACTAAGAAGTAGTACAATTCAAGTTTTAGGTATCGATTATTGACTTTTTAGCTGGCTTTGGTGCCTTGGACATGAGCTGGGACCTTAAGAATCTGCATGAAAGGAGGACTAGCAGCCGAGTTGCACGGGAGAATGTGAAAAGTGTTCATATGTAGTAAAAACCTGAGAAATTCGTCCGTTTTCGTCATTTGTTATCGAATCGACTTAAAGCCAGATCGTCACATTTGCCGCTCTTCTCACTGAAACGGTTGTACTTATCGTCTGCAAAGCTATGTCGCGTGCTGCGGTATGCGGAGACCCTAAAAGCACCATAGTAGAACACAGATGAAGCTTCTAAGTTGATGTAATAGCCAGTAAGAAGTAGTACAATTCAAGTTTTAGGTATTGATTATTGACTTTTTAGCTGGCTTTGGTGCCTTGGACATGAGCTAGGACCTTAAGATTCTGCATGAAAGGAGAACTAGCAGCCGAGTTGCACGGGAGAGTGTGAAAAGTGTTTATATGTAGTAAAAACCTGAGAAATCCGTCCGTTGTTGTCATTTGTTATCGAATCGACTTAAAGCCAGATCGTCACATTGGCCGCTCTTCTCTCTGAAACGGTTGTACTTATCGTCTGCA
Source organism: Schistocerca gregaria (assembly GCF_023897955.1). Lineage (NCBI taxonomy): Eukaryota > Metazoa > Arthropoda > Insecta > Orthoptera > Acrididae > Schistocerca > Schistocerca gregaria. Next base: position 16,280,089 of record NW_026061824.1, on the reverse strand, counting down.
AAGCTATGTCGCGTGCTGCGGCATGCGGAGACACAAAAAGCACCATAGTAGAACACAGATGAAGCTTCTAAGTTGATGTAATAGCAAGTAAGAAGAAGTACAATTCTAAGTTTTGGTACTGATTATTGACTTTTTAGCTGGCTTTGGTGCCTTGGACATGAGCTAGGACCGTAAGATTCTGCATAACAGGAGGACTAGCAGCCGAGTTGCACGGGAGAGTGTGAAAAGTGTTTATATGTAGTAAAAACCTGAGAAATCCGTCCATTTTCGTCATTTGTTATCGAATCGACTTAAAGCCAGATCGTCACATTGGCCGCTCTTCTCTCTGAAATGGCTGTACTTATCGTCTGCAAAGCTATGACGTGTGCTGCGGTATGCGGAGACACTAAAGCCACCGTAGTAAAACACAGATGAAGCATCTAATTTAATGTAATTGAAAGTAAGAAGCAGTACAATTCAAGTTTTAGGTATCGAGTATGGACTTTTTAGCTGGCTTTGGTGCCTTGGACATGAGCTAGGACCTTAAGAATCTGCATGAAAGGAGGACTAGCAGCCGAGTTGCACGGGAGAAAGTGAAAAGTGTTCATATGTAGTAAAAACCTGAGAAATTCGTCCGTTTTCGTCATTTGTTATCGAATCGACTTAAAACCAGATCGTCACATTGGTCGCTCTTTTCTCTGAAACGATTGTACTTATCGTCTGCAAAGCTATGTCGCGTGCTGCGGTATGCGGAGACACTAAAAGCACCATAGTAGAACACAGATGAAGCTTCTAAGTTGATGTAATAGCCAGTAAGAAGTAGTACAATTCAAGTTTTAGGTATCCATTATTGACTTTTTAGCTGGCTTTGGTGCCTTGGACATGAGCTAGGACCTTAAGATTCTGCATGAAAGGAGAACTAGCAGCCGAGTTGCACGGGAGAATGTGAAAAGTGTTCATATGTAGTAAAATCCTGAGAAATCCGTCCGTTTTCGTCATTTGTTATCGAATCGACTTAAAGCCAGATCGTCACATTGGCCGCTCTTCTCTCTGGAACGGTTGTACTTATCGTCTGCAAAGCTATGTCGCGTGCTGCGGTATGCGGAGACACTAAATGCACCATAGTTGAACACAGATGAAGCTTCTAAGTTGATGTAATAGCCAGTAAGAAGTAGTACAATTCAAGTTTTAGGTAGTGATTATTGACTTTTTAGCTGGCTTTGGTGCCTTGGACATGAGCTAGGACCTTAAGATTCTGCATGAAAGGAGGACTAGCAGAAGAGTTGCACGGGACAATGTGAAAAGTGTTCATATGAAGTAAAAACCTGAGAAATCCGTCCGTTTTCGTCATTTGTTATCGAATCGACTTAAAGCCAGATCGTCACATTGGCCGCTCTTCTCTCTGAAACGGTTGTACTTATCGTCTGCAAAGCTATGTCGCGTGCTGCGGCATGCGGAGACACAAAAAGCACCATAGTAGAACACAGATGTAGCTTCTAAGTTTTTGGAATAGCAAGTAAGAAGAAGTACAATTCTATGTTTTGGTACTGATTATTGACTTTTTAGCTTTCTTTGGTGCCTTGGACATGAGCTAGGACCTTAAGATTCTGCATGAAACGAGGACTAGCAGCAGAGTTGCACGGGAGAATGTGAAAAGTGTTCATATGTAGTAAAAACCTGAGAAATCCGTCCGTTTTCGTCATTTGTTATCGAATCTACTTAAAGCCAGATCGTCACATAGGCCGCTCTTCTCTCTGAAACGGTTGTACTTATCGTCTGCAAAGCTATGTCGCGTGCTGCGGTATGCGGAGACACTAAAAGGACCATAGTAGAACACAGATGAAGCCTCTAAGATGAAGTAATTGCCAGTAAGAAGTAGTACAATTCAAGTTTTAGGTATCGATTATTGACTTTTTAGCTGGCTTTGGGGCCTTGGACATGAGCTAGGACCTTAAGATTCTGCATGAAAGGAGGACTAGCAGCCGAGTTGCACGGGAGAGTGTGAAAAGTGTTCACATGTAGTAAAAACCTCAGAAATCCGTCCGTTTTCGTCACTTGTTATCGAATCGACTTAAAGCCAGATCGTCACATTTGGCGCTCTTTTCTCTGAAACGATTGTACTTATCGTCTGCAAAGCTATGTCGCGTGCTGCGGTATGCGGAGACACTAAAAGCACCATAGTAGAACACAGACGAAGGTTCTAAGTTGATGTAATAGCCAGTAAGAAGTAGTCCAATTCAAGTTTTAGGTATCGATTATTGACTTTTTAGCTGGCTTTGGTGCCTTGGACATGAGCTAGGACCTTAAGATTCTGCATGAAACGAGGACTAGCAGCCGAGTTGCACGGGAGAATGTGAAAATTGTTCATATGTAGTAAAAACCTGAGAAATCCGTCCGTTGTCGTCATTTGTTATCGAATCGACTTAAAGCCAGATCGACACATTGGCCGCTCTTCTCTCTGGAACGGTTGTACTTATCGTCTACAAAGCTATTTCGCGTGCTGCGGTATGCGGAGACACTAAATGCACCATAGTAGAACACAGATGAAGCTTCTAAGTTGATGTAATAGCCAGTAAGAAGTAGTACAATTCAAGTTTTAGGTATCGATTATTGACTTTTTAGCTGGCTTTGGTGCCTTGGACATGAGCTAGGACCTTAAGATTCTGCATGAAAGGAGGACTAGCAGCCGAGTTGCACGGGAGAGTGTGAAAAGTGTTCACATGGAGTAAAAACCTGAGAAATCCGTCCGTTTTCGTCATTTGTTATCGAATCGACTTAAAGCCAGATCGTCACATTTGCCGCTCTTCTCTCTGAAACGGTTGTACTTATCGTCTGCAAAGCTATGTCGCGTGCTCCGGTATGCGGAGACACTAAAAGCACCATAGTAGAACACAGATGAAGCTTCTATGTTGATGTAATAGCCAGTAAGAAGTAGTACAATTCAAGTTTTAGGTATCGATTATTGACTTTTTAGCTGGCTTTAGTGCTTGGACATGAGCTTGGACATTAAGATTCTGCATGAAAGGAGGACTAGCAGCCGAGTAGCACGGGAGAATGTGAAAAGTGTTCATATGCAGTAAAAACCCGGAAAATCCGTCCGTTTTCGTCATTTGTTATCGAATCGACTTAAAGCCAGATCGTTACCTTGGCCGCTCTTCTCTCTGAAATGGCTGTACTTATCGTCTGCAAAGCTATGACGTGTGCTGCGGTATGCGGAGACACTAAAACCACCATAGTAAAACACAGATGGAGCATCTAATTGAATGTAATAGACAGTAAGAAGTAGTACAATTCAAGTTTTAGGTATCGATTATGGACTTTTTAGCTGGATTTGGTGCCTTGGGCATGAGCTAGGACCTTAAGAATCTGCATGAAAGGAGGACTAGCAGCCGAGTTGCACGGGAGAATGTGAAAAGTGTTCATATGTAGTAAAAACCTGAGAAATCCGTCCGTTTTCGTAATTTGTTATCGAATCGACTTAAAGCCAGATCGTCACATTGGCCCCTCTTCTCTCTGAAACGGTTGTACTTATCGTCTGCAAAGCTATGTCGCGTGCTGCGGTATGCGGAGTCACTAAAAGCACCATAGTAGAACACAGATGAAGCTCCTAAGTTGATGTGATAGCCAGTGAGAAGTAGTACAATTCAAGTTTTAAGTATCGATTATTAACTTTTTAGCGGGCTTTGTTGCCTTGGACATGAGCTACGACCTTAAGATTCTGCATGAAAGGAAGACTAGCAGCCGAGTTGCACGGGAGAATGTGAAAAGTGTTCATATGTAGTAAAAACCAGACAAATCCGTCCGTTTTCGTCATTTGTTATCGAATCGACTTAAAGCCAGATCATGACATTGGCTGCCCTTCTCTCTGAAATCGTCGTAATTATCGTCTGCAAAGCTATGTCGCGTGCTGCGGTATGCGGAGGCACTAAATGCACCATAGTAGAAAACAGATGAAGCTTCTAAGTTGATGTAATAGCCAGTAGGATATAGTACAGTTCAAGTTTTAGGTATGGATTATTGACTTTTTACCCTTCTTTGGTGACTTGGACATGAGCAAGGACCTTAAGAATCTGCATGAAAGGAGGACTAGTAGCCGAGTTGCACGGGAGAATGTGAAAAGTGTTCATATGTTGTAAAAACCTGAGAAATCCGTCCGTTTTCGTCATTTGTTATCGAATCGACTTAAAGCCAGATCGTCACTTGGCCGCTCTTCTCTCTGGAACGGTTGTACTTATCGTCTGCAAAGCTATGTCGCGTGCTGCGGTATGCGGAGACACTAAATGCACCATAGTAGAACACAGATGAAGCTTCTAAGTTGATGTAATAGCCAGTAAGAAGTAGTACAATTCAAGTTTTAGGTAGTGATTATTGACTTTTTATCTGGCTTTGGTGCCTTTTACATGAGCTAGGACGTTAAGATTCTGCATGAAAGGAGGACTAGCAGCCGAGTTGCACGGGAAAATGTGAAAAGTGTTCATATGTAGTAAAAACCTGAGAAATCCGATCGTTTCCGTCATTTGTTATCGAATCGACTTAAAAGCCAGATCGTCACATTGGCCGCTCTTCTCTCTGAAACGGTTGTACTTATCGTCTGCAAAGCTATGTCGCGTGCTGCGGTATGCGGAGAATCTCAAAGCACCATAGTAGAACACAGATGAAGCTTCTAAGTTGATGTAATAGCCAGTAAGAAGTAGTAAAATTCAAGTTTTAGTTATCGATTATTGACTTTTTAGCTGGCTTTGGTGCCTTGGACATGAGCTAGGACCTTAAGATTCTGCATGAAAGGAGAACTAGCACCCGAGTTGCACGGGAGAATGTGAAAAGTGTTCATATGTAGTAAAAACCTGAGAAATCCGTCCGTTTTCGTCATTTGTTATCGACTCAACTTAAAGCCAGATCATCACATTGGCCGCTCTTCTCTCTGAAACGGTCGTAATTGTCGTCTGCAAAGCTATGTCTCGTGCTCCGGTATGCGGGGGCACTAAAAGCACCATAGTAGAACACAGATGAAGCTTCTAAGTTGATGTAATAGCCAGTAAGATATAGTAAAATTCAAGTTTTAGGTATCGATTGTTGACTTTTTAGCTGGCTTTGGTGCCTTGGACATGAGCTAGGACCTTAAGATTCTGCATGAAAGGAGGACTAGCAGCCGAGTTGCACGGGAGAATGTGGGTTGTGTTCATATGTAGTAAAAACCTAGAAATCCGTCCGTTTTCGTCAATTGTTATCGAATCGACTTAAAGCAAGATCGTCACATTGGCCGCTCTTCTCTCTGAAACGGTTGTACTTATCGTCTGCAAAGCTATGTCGCGTGCTGCGGTATGCGGAGACACTAAAAGGACCATAGTAGAACACAGATGAAGCCTCTAAGATGATGTAATTGCCAGTAAGAAGTAGTACAATTCAAGTTTTAGTTATCGATTATTGACTTTTTAGCTGGCTTTGGTGCCTTGGACTTGAGCTAGGACCTTAAGATTCTGCATGAAAGGAGGACTAGCAGCCGAGTTGCACGGGAGAGTGTGAAAAGTGTTCACATGTAGTAAAAACCTGAGAAATCCGTCCGTTTTCGTCATTTGTTATCGAATCGACTTAAAGCCAGATCGTCACATTTGCCGCTCTTCACTCTGAAACGGTTATACTTATCGTCTGCAAAGCGATGTCGCGTGCTGCGGTATGCGGAGGCACTAAAGGCACCATAGTAGGACACAGATGAAGCTTCTAAGTTGATGTAATAGCCAGTTAGAAGTAGTACAATTCAAGTTTTAGGTATCGATTATTGATTTTTTAGCTGGCTTTGGTGCCTTGGACATGAGCTAGGACCTTAAGATTCTGCATGAAAGGAGGACTAGTTGCCGAGTTGCACGGGAGAAAGTGAAAAGTGTTCATATGTAGTAAAAACCTGAGAAATTAGTCCGTTTTCGTCATTTGTTATCGAATCGACTTAAAACCAGATCGTCACATTGGTCGCTCTTTTCTCTGAAACGTTTGTACTTATCGTCTGCAAAGCTATGTCGCGTGCTGCGGTATGCGGAGACACTAAAAGCACCATAGTAGAACACAGATGAAGCTTCTAAGTTGATGTAATATCCAGTAAGAAGTAGTCCAATTCAAGTTTTAGGTATCCATTATTGACTTTTTAGCTGGCTTTGGTGCCTTGGACATGAGCTAGGACCTTAAGATTCTGCATGAAAGGAGGACTAGCAGCAGAGTTGCACGGGAGAATGTAAAAAGTGTTCATATGTAGTAAAAACCTGAGAAATCCGTCCGTTTTCGTCATTTGTTATCGAATCGACTTAAAGCCAGATCGTCACATTGGCCGCTCTTCTCTCTGGAACGGTTGTACTTATCGTCTGCAAAGCTATGTCGCGTGCTGCGGTATGCGGAGGCACTAAATGCACCATAGTAGAACACAGATGAAGCTTCTAAGTTGATGTAATAGCCAGTAAGAAGTAGTACAATTCAAGTTTTAATTAGTGATTATTGACTTCTTAGCTGGACTTGGTGTCTTGGACATGAGCTAGGACCTTAAGATTCTGCATGAAAGGAGGACTAGCAGCCGAGTTGCACGGGAGAATGTGAAAGTGTTCATATGTAGTAAAAACCTGAGAAATCCGTCCGTTTTCGTCATTTGTTATCGAATCGACTTAAAGCCAGATCGTCACATTGGCCGCTCTTCTCTCTGAAACGGTTGTACTTATCGTCTGCAAAGCTATGTCGCGTGCTGCGTTATGCGGAGACACAAAAAGCACCATAGTAGAACACAGATGAAGCTTCTAAGTTGATGTAATAGCAAGTAAGAAGTAGTACAATGCTATGTTTTGGTACTGTTTATTGACTTTTTAGCTGGCTTTGGTGCATTGGACATGAGCTAGGACCTTAAGATTCTGCATGAAAGGAGGACTAGCAGCAGAGTTGCACGGGACAATGTGAAAAGTGTTCATATGTAGTAAAAACCTGAGAAATCCGTCCGTTTTCGTCATTTGTTATCGAATCGACTTAAAGCCAGATCGTCACATTGGCCGCTCTTCTCTCTGAAACGGTTGTACTTATCGTCTGCAAAGCTATGTCGCGTGCTGCGGTATGCGGAGACACTAGAACCACCATAGTAAAACACAGATGAAGCATCTAATTTAATGTAATAGCCAGTAAGAAGTAGTACAATTCAAGTTTTATGTATCGATTATTGACTTTTTGGCTGGCTTTGGTTCCTTGGACATGAGCTAGGACCTTAAGATTCTGCATGAAAGGAGGCCTAGCTCCAGAGTTGCACGGGAGAATGTAAAAAGTGTTCATATGTAGTAAAAACCTGAGAAATCCGTCCGTTGTCGCCATTTGTTATCGACTCGACTTAAAGCCAGATCACCACATTGGCCGCTCTTCTCTCTGAAACGGTCCTAATTATCGTCTGCAAAGCTATGTCTCGTGCTCCGGTATGCGGAGACACTAAAAGCACCATAGTAGAAAACAGATGAAGCTTCTAAGTTGATGTAATAGCCAGTAAGATATAGTACAATTCAAGTTTTAGGTTTCGATTATTGACTTTTTAGCTGGCTTTGGTGCCTTGGACATGAGCTAGGACCTTAAGATTCTGCATGAAAGGAGGACTAGCAGCCGAGTTGCACGGGAGAATGTGGAATGTGTTCATATGTAGTAAAAACCTAGAAATCCGTCCGTTTTCGTCATTTGTTACCGAATCTACTTAAAGCCAGATCGTCACATTGGCCGCTCTTCTCTCTGAAACGGTTGTACTTATCGTCTGCAAAGCTATGTCGCGTGCTGCGGCATGCGGAGACACTAAAAGCACCATAGTAGAACACAGATGAAGCTTCTAAGTTGATGTAATAGCCAGTAAGAAGTAGACCAATTCAAGTTTTAGGTATTGATTATTAACTTTTTAGCTGGCTTTGATCCCTTGGACATGAGCTAGGAACATAAGATTCTGCATGAAAGGAGGACTAGCTGCCGAGTTGCACGGGAGAATGTGAAAAGTGTTCATATGTAGTAAAAACCTGAGAAATCCGTCCGTTTTCGTCATTTGTTATCGACTCGACTTAAAACCAGATCTCCACATTGGCCGCTCTTCTCTCTGAAACGGTCCTAATTATCGTCTGCAAAGCTATGTCTCGTGCTCCGGTATGTGGAGACACTAAAAGCACCATAGTAGAAAACAGATATAGCTTCTAAGTCGATGTAATAGCCAGTAAGATATAGTACAATTCAAGTTTTAGGTATCGATTATTGACTTTTTAGCTGGCTTTGGTGCCTTGGACATGATCTAGGACCTTAAGATTCTGCATGAAAGGAGGACTAGCAGCCGAGTTGCACGGAAGAATGTGGAATGTGTTCATATGTAGTAAAAACCTAGAAATCCGTCCGTTTTCGTCATTTGTTATAGAATCGACTTAAAGCCAGATCGTCACATTGGCCGCTCTTCTCTCTGAAACGGTTGTACTTATCGTCTGCAAAGCTACGTCGCGTGCTGCGATATGCGGAGACACTAAAAGATCCATAGTATAACACAGATGAAGCTTGAAAGTTGATGTAATAGCCAGTAAGAAGTAGCACAATTCAAGTTTTAAGTATCGATTATTGACTTTTTAGCTGGCTTTGGTGCCTTGGACATGAGCTAGGACCTTAAGATTCTGCATGAAAGGAGGACTAGCAGCCGAGTTGTACGGGAGAATGTGAAAAGTGTTCATATGTAGTAAAAACCTAGAAATCCGTCCGTTTTCGTCATTTGTTATCGAATCCACTTAAAGCCAGATCGTCATATTGGCCGCATTTATGTCTAAAACGGTTGTACTTATCGTCTGCAAAGCTATGTCGCGTGCTGCGGTATGCGGAGACACTAAAAGCACCATAGTAGAAAACAGATGAAGCTTCTAAGTTGATGTAATAGCCAGTAAGATATAGTCCAATTCAAGTTTTAGGTATCGATTATTGACTTTATAGCTATCTTTGGTGCCTTGGACATGAGCTAGGACCTTAAGATTCTGCATGAAAGGAGGACTAGCAGCTGATTTGCACGGGAGAATGTGAAAAGTGTTCATATGTAGTAAAAACCTGAGAAATTCGTCCGTTTTCGTCATTTGTTATCGACTCGACTTAAAGCCAGATCTTCACATTGACCGCATTTCTGTCTAAAACGATTGTACTTATCGTCTGCAAAGCTATGTTGCTTGCTGCGGTATGTGGAGACACTAAAAGCACCATAGTAGAACACATGTGAAGCTTCTAAGTTGATGTAATAGCCAGTAAGATATAGTACAATTCAAGTTTCAGGTATCGATTATTGACTTTATAGCTGGCTCTGGAGACTTGGACATAGCTAGGACCTTCAGATTCTGCATGAAAGGAGGACTAGCAGCCGAGTTGCACGGGAGAATGTGAAAAGTGTTCATATGTAGTAAAAACCTGAGAAATCCGTCCGTATTCGTCATTTGTTATCGAATCGACTTAAAGCCAGATCGTCAAATTGGTCGCTCTTCTCTCTGAAACGATTGTACTTATCGTCTGCCAAGCTATGTCGCGTGCTGCGGTATGCGGAGACACTAAAAGCACCATAGTAGAACACAGATGTAGCTTCTAAGTTGATGTAATAGCCAGTAAGATGTAGTACAATTCAAGTTTTAGGTATCGATTATTGACTTTTTAGCTGGCTTTGGTGCCTTGGACATGAGCTAGGACCTTAAGATTCTGCATGAAAGGAGGACTAGCAGCCGAGTTGCACGGGAGAGTGTGAAAAGTGTTCACATGGAGTAAAAACCTGAGAAATCCGTCCGTTTTCGTCATTTGTTATCGAATCGACTTAAAGCCAGATCGTCACATTTGCCGCTCTTCTCTCTGAAACGGTTGTACTTATCGTCTGCAAAGCTATGTCGCGTGCTCCGGTATGCGGAGACACTAAAAGCACCATAGTAGAACACAGATGAAGCTTCTATGTTGATGTAATAGCCAGTAAGAAGTAGTACAATTCAAGGTTTAGGTATCGATTATTGACTTTTTAGCTGGCTTTGGTGCTTGGACATGAGCTTGGACCTTAAGATTCTGCATGAAAGGAGGACTAGCAGCCGAGTAGCACGGGAGAATGTGAAAAGTGTTCATATGCAGTAAAAACCCGGAAAATCCGTCCGTTTTCGTCATTTGTTATCGAATCGACTTAAAGCCAGATCGCCACCTTGGCCGCTCTTCTCTCTGAAATGGCTGTACTTATCGTCTGCAAAGCTATGACGTGTGCTGCGGTATGCGGAGACACTAAAACCACCATAGTAAAACACAGATGAAGCATCTAATTGAATGTAATAGACAGTAAGAAGTAGTACAATTCAAGTTTTAGGTATCGATTATGGACTTTTTAGCTGGATTTGGTGCCTTGGGCATGAGCTAGGACCTTAAGAATCTGCATGAAAGGAGGACTAGCAGCCGAGTTGCACGGGAGAATGTGAAAAGTGTTCATATGTAGTAAAAACCTGAGAAATCCGTCCGTTTTCGTAATTTGTTATCGAATCGACTTAAAGCCAGATCGTCACATTGGCCCCTCTTCTCTCTGAAACGGTTGTACTTATCGTCTGCAAAGCTATGTCGCGTGCTGCGGTATGCGGAGTCACTAAAAGCACCATAGTAGAACACAGATGAAGCTCCTAAGTTGATGTGATAGCCAGTGAGAAGTAGTACAATTCAAGTTTTAGGTATCGATTATTGACTTTTTAGCGGGCTTTGTTGCCTTGGACATGAGCTACGACCTTAAGATTCTGCATGAAAGGAAGACTAGCAGCCGAGTTGCACGGGAGAATGTGAAAAGTGTTCATATGTAGTAAAAACCAGACAAATCCGTCCGTTTTCGTCATTTGTTATCGAATCGACTTAAAGCCAGATCATGACATTGGCTGCCCTTCTCTCTGAAATCGTCGTAATTATCGTCTGCAAAGCTATGTCGCGTGCTGCGGTATGCGGAGGCACTAAATGCACCATAGTAGAAAACAGATGAAGCTTCTAAGTTGATGTAATAGCCAGTAGGATATAGTACAGTTCAAGTTTTAGGTATGGATTATTGACTTTTTACCCTTCTTTGGTGACTTGGACATGAGCAAGGACCTTAAGAATCTGCATGAAAGGAGGACTAGTAGCCGAGTTGCACGGGAGAATGTGAAAAGTGTTCATATGTTGTAAAAACCTGAGAAATCCGTCCGTTTTCGTCATTTGTTATCGAATCGACTTAAAGCCAGATCGTCACTTGGCCGCTCTTCTCTCTGGAACGGTTGTACTTATCGTCTGCAAAGCTATGTCGCGTGCTGCGGTATGCGGAGACACTAAATGCACCATAGTAGAACACAGATGAGGCTTCTAAGTTGATGTAATAGCCAGTAAGAAGTAGTACAATTCAAGTTTTAGGTAGTGATTATTGACTTTTTATCTGGCTTTGGTGCCTTTTACATGAGCTAGGACGTTAAGATTCTGCATGAAAGGAGGACTAGCAGCCGAGTTGCACGGGAAAATGTGAAAAGTGTTCATATGTAGTAAAAACCTGAGAAATCCGTTCGTTTCCGTCATTTGTTATCGAATCGACTTAAAAGCCAGATCGTCACATTGGCCGCTCTTCTCTCTGAAACGGTTGTACTTATCGTCTGCAAAGCTATGTCGCGTGCTGCGGTATGCGGAGACTCTCAAAGCACCATAGTAGAACACAGATGAAGCTTCTAAGTTGATGTAATAGCCAGTAAGAAGTAGTAAAATTCAAGTTTTAGTTATCGATTATTGACTTTTTAGCTGGCTTTGGTGCCTTGGACATGAGCTAGGACCTTAAGATTCTGCATGAAAGGAGAACTAGCACCCGAGTTGCACGGGAGAATGTGAAAAGTGTTCATATGTAGTAAAAACCTGAGAAATCCGTCCGTTTTCGTCATTTGTTATCGACTCAACTTAAAGCCAGATCATCACATTGGCCGCTCTTCTCTCTGAAACGGTCGTAATTGTCGTCTGCAAAGCTATGTCTCGTGCTCCGGTATGCGGAGGCACTAAAAGCACCATAGTAGAACACAGATGAAGCTTCTAAGTTGATGTAATAGCCAGTAAGATATAGTAAAATTCAAATTTTAGGTATCGATTGTTGACTTTTTAGCTGGCTTTGGTGCCTTGGACATGAGCTAGGACCTTAAGATTCTGCATGAAAGGAGGACTAGCAGCCGAGTTGCACGGGAGAATGTGGAATGTGTTCATATGTAGTAAAAACCTAGAAATCCGTCCGTTTTCGTCATTTGTTATCGAATCGACTTAAAGCAAGATCGTCACATTGGCCGCTCTTCTCTCTGAAACGGTTGTACTTATCGTCTGCAAAGCTATGTCGCGTGCTGCGGTATGCGGAGACACTAAAAGGACCATAGTAGAACACAGATGAAGCCTCTAAGATGATGTAATTGCCAGTAAGAAGTAGTACAATTCAAGTTTTAGTTATCGATTATTGACTTTTTAGCTGGCTTTGGTGCCTTGGACATGAGCTAGGACCTTAAGATTCTGCATGAAAGGAGGACTAGTTGCCGAGTTGCACGGGAGAAAGTGAAAAGTGTTCATATGTAGTAAAAACCTGAGAAATTAGTCCGTTTTCGTCATTTGTTATCGAATCGACTTAAAACCAGATCGTCACATTGGTCGCTCTTTTCTCTGAAACGTTTGTACTTATCGTCTGCAAAGCTATGTCGCGTGCTGCGGTATGCGGAGACACTAAAAGCACCATAGTAGAACACAGATGAAGGTTCTAAGTTGATGTAATATCCAGTAAGAAGTAGTCCAATTCAAGTTTTAGGTATCCATTATTGACTTTTTAGCTGGCTTTGGTGCCTTGGACATGAGCTAGGACCTTAAGATTCTGCATGAAAGGAGGACTAGCAGCCGAGTTGCACGGCAGAATGTGAAAAGTGTTCATATGTAGTAAAAACCTGAGAAATCCGTCCGTTTTCGTCATTTGTTATCGAATCGACTTAAAGCCAGATCGTCACATTGGCCGCTCTTCTCTCTGGAACGGTTGTACTTTTCGTCTGCAAAGCTATGTCGCGTGCTGCGGTATGCGGAGGCACTAAATGCACCATAGTAGAACACAGATGAAGCTTCTAAGTTGATGTAATAGCCAGTAAGAAGTAGTACAATTCAAGTTTTAATTAGTGATTATTGACTTCTTAGCTGGATTTGGTGCCTTGGACATGAGCTAGGACCTTAAGATTCTGCATGAAAGGAGGACTAGCAGCCGAGTTGCACGGGAGAATGTGAAAATGTTCATATGTAGTAAAAACCTGAGAAATCCGTCCGTTTTCGTCATTTGTTATCGAATCGACTTAAAGCCAGATCGTCACATTGGCCGCTCTTCTCTCTGAAACGGTTGTACTTATCGTCTGCAAAGCAATGTCGCGTGCTGCGGTATGCGGAGACACAAAAAGCACCATAGTAGAACACAGATGAAGCTTCTAAGTTGATGTAATAGCAAGTAAGAAGTAGTACAATTCTATGTTTTGGTACTGATTATTGACTTTTTAGCTGGCTTTGGTGCATTGGACATGAGCTAGGACCTTAAGATTCTGCATGAAAGGAGGACTAGCAGCAGAGTTGCACGGGACAATGTGGAATGTGTTCATATGTAGTAAAAACCTAGAAATCCGTCCGTTTTCGTCATTTGTTACCGAATCTACTTAAAGCCAGATCGTCACATTGGCCGCTCTTCTCTCTGAAACGGTTGTACTTATCGTCTGCAAAGCTATGTCGCGTGCTGCGGTATGCGGAGACACTAGAACCACCATAGTAAAACACAGATGGAGCATCTAATTTAATGTAATAGCCAGTAAGAAGTAGTACAATTCAAGTTTTATGTATCGATTATTGACTTTTTGGCTGGCTTTGGTTCCTTGGACATGAGCTACGACCTTAAGATTCTGCATGAAAGGAGGCCTAGCTCCAGAGTTGCACGGGAGAATGTAAAAAGTGTTCATATGTAGTAAAAACCTGAGAAATCCGTCCGTTGTCGTCATTTGTTATCGACTCGACTTAAAGCCAGATCACCACATTGGCCGCTCTTCTCTCTGAAACGGTCCTAATTATCGTCTGCAAAGCTATGTCTCGTGCTCCGGTATGCGGAGACACTAAAAGCACCATAGTAGAAAACAGATGAAGCTTCTAAGTTGATGTAATAGCCAGTAAGATATAGTACAATTCAAGTTTTAGGTTTCGATTATTGACTTTTTAGCTGGCTTTGGTGCCTTGGACATGAGCTAGGACCTTAAGATTCTGCGTGAAAGGAGGACTAGCAGCCGAGTTGCACGGGAGAATGTGGAATGTGTTCATATGTAGTAAAAACCTAGAAATCCGTCCGTTTTCGTCATTTGTTACCGAATCTACTTAAAGCCAGATCGTCACATTGGCCGCTCTTCTCTCTGAAACGGTTGTACTTATCGTCTGCAAAGCTATGTCGCGTGCTGCGGCATGCGGAGACACTAAAAGCACCATAGTAGAACACAGATGAAGCTTCTAAGTTGATGTAATAGCCAGTAAGAAGTAGACCAATTCAAGTTTTAGGTATTGATTATTAACTTTTTAGCTGGCTTTGATCCCTTGGACATGAGCTAGGAACATAAGATTCTGCATGAAAGGAGGACTAGCTGCCGAGTTGCACGGGAGAATGTGAAAAGTGTTCATATGTAGTAAAAACCTGAGAAATCCGTCCGTTTTCGTCATTTGTTATCGACTCGACTTAAAACCAGATCTCCACATTGGCCGCTCTTCTCTCTGAAACGGTCCTAATTATCGTCTGCAAAGCTATGTCTCGTGCTCCGGTATGTGGAGACACTAAAAGCACCATAGTAGAAAACAGATAAAGCTTCTAAGTCGATGTAATAGCCAGTAAGATATAGTACAATTCAAGTTTTAGGTATCGATTATTGACTTTTTAGCTGGCTTTGGTGCCTTGGACATGAGCTAGGACCTTAAGATTCTGCATGAAAGGAGGACTAGCAGCCGAGTTGCACGGAAGAATGTGGAATGTGTTCATATGTAGTAAAAACCTAGAAATCCGTCCGTTTTCGTCATTTGTTATAGAATCGACTTAAAGCCAGATCGTCACATTGGCCGCTCTTCTCTCTGAAACGGTTGTACTTATCGTCTGCAAAGCTACGTCGCGTGCTGCGATATGCGGAGACACTAAAAGATCCATAGTATAACACAGATGAAGCTTGAAAGTTGATGTAATAGCCAGTAAGAAGTAGCACAATTCAAGTTTTAAGTATCGATTATTGACTTTTTAGCTGGCTTTGGTGTCTTGGACATGAGCTAGGACCTTAAGATTCTGCATGAAAGGAGGACTAGCAGCCGAGTTGTACGGGAGAATGTGAAAAGTGTTCATATGTAGTAAAAACCTAGAAATCCGTCCGTTTTCGTCATTTGTTATCGAATCCACTTAAAGCCAGATCGTCATATTGGCCGCATTTATGTCTAAAACGGTTGTACTTATCGTCTGCAAAGCTATGTCGCGTGCTGCGGTATGCGGAGACACTAAAAGCACCATAGTAGAAAACAGATGAAGCTTCTAAGTTGATGTAATAGCCAGTAAGATATAGTCCAATTCAAGTTTTAGGTATCGATTATTGACTTTATAGCTATCTTTGGTGCCATGGACATGAGCTAGGACCTTAAGATTCTGCATGAAAGGAGGACTAGCAGCTGATTTGCACGGGAGAATGTGAAAAGTGTTCATATGTAGTAAAAACCTGAGAAATTCGTCCGTTTTCGTCATTTGTTATCGACTCGACTTAAAGCCAGATCTTCACATTGACCGCATTTCTGTCTAAAACGATTGTACTTATCGTCTGCAAAGCTATGTTGCTTGCTGCGGTATGTGGAGACACTAAAAGCACCATAGTAGAACACATGTGAAGCTTCTAAGTTGATGTAATAGCCAGTAAGATATAGTACAATTCAAGTTTCAGGTATCGATTATTGACTTTATAGCTGGCTCTGGAGACTTGGACATAGCTAGGACCTTAAGATTCTGCATGAAAGGAGGACTAGCAGCCGAGTTGCACGGAAGAATGTGGAATGTGTTCATATGTAGTAAAAACCTAGAAATCCGTCCGTTTTCGTCATTTGTTATAGAATCGACTTAAAGCCAGATCGTCACATTGGCCGCTCTTCTCTCTGAAACGGTTGTACTTATCGTCTGCAAAGCTACGTCGCGTGCTGCGATATGCGGAGACACTAAAAGATCCATAGTATAACACAGATGAAGCTTGAAAGTTGATGTAATAGCCAGTAAGAAGTAGCACAATTCAAGTTTTAAGTATCGATTATTGACTTTTTAGCTGGCTTTGGTGCCTTGGACATAAGCTAGGACCTTAAGATTCTGCATGAAAGGAGGACTAGCAGCAGAGTTGCACGGGACAATGTGAAAAGTGTTCATATGTAGTAAAAACCTGAGAAATCCGTCCGTTTTCGTCATTTGTTATCGAATCGTCTTAAAGCCAGATCGTCACATTGGCCGCTCTTCTCTCTGAAACGGTTGTACTTATCGTCTGCAAAGCTATGTCGCGTGCTGCGGTATGCGGAGACAATAAAATCACCATAGTAGAACACAGATGAAGCCTCTAAGATGATGTAATTGCCAGTAAGAAGTAGTACAATTCAAGTTTTAGGTATCGATTATTGACTTTTTAGCTGGCTTTGGTGCCTTGGACATGAGCTAGGACCTTAAGATTCTGCACGAAAGGAGGACTAGCAGCCGAGTTGCACGTGAGAGTGTGTAAAGTGTTCATTTGCAGTAAAAACCCGAAAAATCCGTCCGTTTACGTCATTTGTTATCGAATCGACTTAAAGCCAGATCGTCACATTGGCCGCTCTTCTCTCTGAAACGGTTGTACTTATCGTCTGCAAAGCTATGTCGCGTGCTGCGGTATGCGGAGACACTAAAAGGACCATAGTAGAACACAGATGAAGCCTCTAAGATGATGTAATTGCCAGTAAGAAGTAGTACAATTCAAGTTTTAGGTATCGATTACTGGCTTTTTAGCTCGCTTTGGCGCCTTGGACATGAACTAGGACCTTAAGATTCTGCATGAAAGGAGGACTAGCAGCCGCGTTCTACGGGAGAATGTGAAAAGTGTTCATATGCAGTAAAAACCTTAGAAATCCGTCCGTTTTCGTCATTTGTTATCGAATCGACTTAAAGCCAGATCGCCACATTGGCCGCTCTTCTCTCTGAAATGGCTGTACTTATCGCCTGCAAAGCTATGACGCGTGCTGCGGTATGCGGAGACACTAAAACCACGATAGTAAAACACAGATGAAGCATCTAATTTAATGTAATAGAAAGTAAGAAGTAGTACAATTCAAGTTTTAGGTATCGATTATATACTTTTTAGCTGGCTTTGGTGCCTTGGGCAAGAGCTAGGACCTTAAGAATCTGCATGAAAGGAGGACTAGCAGCCGAGTTGCACGGGAGAATGTGAAAAGTGTTCATATGTAGTAAAAACCTGAGAAATCCGTCCGTTTTCGTCATTTGTTATCGAATCGACTTAAAGCCAGATCGTCACATTGGCCGCTCTTCTCTCTGAAACGGTTGTACTTATCGTCTGCAAAGCGATGTCGCGTGCTGCGGTATGCGCAGACACTAAAAGCACCATAGTAGAAAACAGATGAAGCTTCTAAGTTGATGTAATAGCCAGTAAGAAGTAGTACAATTTAAGTTTTAGGTATCGATTATTGACTTTTTAGCTGGCTTTGGTGCCTTGGACATGAGCTAGGACCTTAAGAGTCTGCATGAAAGGAGAACTAGCACCGGAGTTGCGCGGGAGAATGTGAAAAGTGTTCATATGTAGTAAAAACCTGAGAAATCCGTCCGTTTTCGTCATTTGTTATTGACTCAACTTAAAGCCAGATTATCACATTGGCCGCTCTTCTCTCTGAAACGGTCGTAATTATCGTCTCCAAAGCTATGTCTCGTGCTCCAGTATGCGGAGACACTAAATGCACCATAGTAGAAAACAGATGAAGCTTCTAAGTTGATGTAATAGCCAGTAAGATATAGTACAATTCAAGTTTTAGGTATCGATTATTGACTTTTTAGCTGGCTTTGGTGCCTTGGACATGAGCTAGGACCTTAAGATTCTGCATGAAAGGAGGACTAGCAGCCGAGTTGCACGGGAGTATGTGGAATGTGTTCATATGTAGTAAAAACCTAGAAATCCTTCCGTTTTCGTCATTTGTTATCGAATCGACTTAAAGCCAGATCGTCACATTGGCCGCTCTTCTCTCTGAAACGGTTGTACTTATCGTCTGCAAAGCTATGTCGCGTGCTGCGGTATGCGCAGACACTAAAAGCACCATAGTAGAAAACAGATGAAGCTTCTAAGTTGATGTAATAGCCAGTAAGAAGTAGTACAATTTAAGTTTTAGGTATCGATTATTGACTTTTTAGCTGGCTTTGCTGCCTTGGACATGAGCTAGGACCTTAAGATTCTGCATGAAAGGAGGACTAGCAGCCGAGTTGCACGGGAGTATGTGGAATGTGTTCATATGTAGTAAAAACCTAGAAATCCTTCCGTTTTCGTCATTTGTTATCGAATCGACTTAAAGCCAAATCGTCACATTAGCCGCTCTTCTCTCTGAAACGGTAGTACTTATCGTCTGCAAAGCGATGTCGCGTGCTGCGGTATGCGGAGACACTAAAAGCACCATAGTAGAAAACAGATGAAGCTTCTAAGTTGATGTAATAGCCAGTAAGATATAGTACAATTCAAGTTTTAGGTATCGATTATTGACTTTTTAGCTGGCTTTGGTGCCTTGGACATGAGCTAGGACCTTAAGATTCTACATGAAACGAGGACTAGCAGCCGAGTTGCACGGGAGTATGTGGAATGTGTTCATATGTAGTAAAAACCTAGAAATCCTTCCGTTTTCGTCATTTGTTATCGAATCGACTTATAGCCAAATCGTAACATTGGCCGCTCTTCTCTCTGAAACGGTTGTACTTATCGTCTGCAAAGCGATGTCGCGTGCTGCGGTATGCGCAGACACTAAAAGCACCATAGTAGAAAACAGATGAAGCTTCTAAGTTGATGTAATAGCCAGTAAGAAGTAGTACAACTCAAGTTTTAGGTATCGATTATTGACTTTTTAGCTTGCTTTTGTGCCTTGGACATGAGCTAGGACCTTGTCATTCTGCATGAAAGGAGGACTATCAGCCGAGTTGCACGGGAGAACGTGAAAAGTGTTCACATGTAGCAAAAACATTAGAAATTAGTCCGTTTTCGTCATTTGTTATCGAATCGACTTAAAGCCAGATCCTTCTATTGGCCGCTCTTCTCTCTGAAACGGTTGTACTTATCGTCTGCAAAGCTATGACGCGTGCTGCGGTATGCGGAGACACTAAAACAACTATAGTAAAACACAGATGAAGCATCTAATTTAAAGTAATAGAAAGTAAGAAGTAGTACAATTCAAGTTTTAGGTATCGATTATGGACTTTTTAGCTGGCTTTGGTGCCTTGGGCAAGAGCTAGGACCTTAAGAATCTGCATGAAAGGAGGACTAGCAGCCGAGTTGCACGGGAGAATGTGAAAAGTGTTCATATGTAGTAAAAACCTGAGAAATCCGTCCGTTTTCGTCATTTGTTATCGAATCGACTTAAAGCCAGATCGTCACATTGGCCGCTCTTCTCTCTGAAACGGTTGTACTTATCGTCTGCAAAGCTATGTCGCGTGCTGCGGTATGCGAAGACACTAAAAGCACCATAGTAGAAAACAGATGAAGCTTCTAAGTTGATGTAATAGCCAGTAAGAAGTAGTACAATTTAAGTTTTAGGTATCGATTATTGACTTTTTAGTTGGCTTTGGTGCCTTGGACATGAGCTAGGACCTTAAGATTCTGCATGAAAGGAGGACTAGCAGCCGAGTTGCACGGGAGTATGTGGAATGTGTTCATATGTAGTAAAAACCTAGAAATCCTTCCGTTTTCGTCATTTGTTATCGAATCGACTTAAAGCCACATCGTTACATTGGCCGCTCTTCTCTCTGAAACGGTTGTACTTATCGTCTGCAAAGCGATGTCGCGTGCTGCGGTATGCGCAGACACTAAAAGCACCATAGTAGAAAACAGATGAAGCTTCGAAGTTGATGTAATAGCCAGTAAGAAGTAGTACAATTTAAGTTTTAGGTATCGATTATTGACTTTTTAGCTGGCTTTGGTGCCTTGGACATGAGCTAGGACGTTAAGTTCTGCATGAAAGGAGGACTAGCAGCAGTGTTGCACGGGACAATGTAAAAAGTGTTCATATGTAGTAAAAACCTGAGTAATCCGTCCGTTTTCGTCATTTGTTATCGAATCGACTTAAAAGCCAGATCGTCACATTGGCCGCTCTTCTCTCTGAAACGGTTGTACTTATCGTCTGCAAAGCTATGTCGCGTGCTGCGGTATGCGGAGACTCTCAAAGCACTATAGTAGAACACAGATGAAGCTTCTAAGTTGATGTAATAGCCAGTAAGAAGTAGTACAATTTAAGTTTTAGGTATCGATTATTGACTTTTTAGCTGGCTTTGGTGCCTTGGACATGAGCTAGGACCTTAAGATTCTGCATGAAAGGAGGACTAGCAGCCGAGTTGCACGGGAGTATGTGGAATGTGTTCATATGTAGTAAAAACCTAGAAATCCTTCCGTTTTCGTCATTTGTTATCGAATCGACTTAAAGCCAAATCGTCACATTGGCCACTCTTCTCTCTGAATCGGTAGTACTTATCGTCTGCAAAGCGATGTCGCGTGCTGCGGTATGCGCAGACACTAAAAGCACCATAGTAGAAAACAGATGAAGCTTCTAAGTTGATGTAATAGCCAGTAAGAAGTAGTACAACTCAAGTTTTCTGTATCGATTTTTGACTTTCTAGCTTGCTTTTGTGCCTTGGACATGAGCTAGGACCTTGATATTCTGCATGAAAGGAGGACTATCAGCCGAGTTGCACGGGAGAATGTGAAAAGTGTTCACATGTAGCAAAAACATTAGAAATCCGTCCGTTTTCGTCATTTGTTATCGAATCGACTTATAGCCAGATCGTTACATTGGCCGCTCTTCTCTCTGAAACGGTTGTACTTATCGTCTGCAAAGCTATGACGCGTGCTGCGGTATGCGGAGACACTAAAACAACCATAGTAAAACACAGATGAAGCATCTAATTTAATGTAATAGAAAGTAAGAAGTAGTACAATTCAAGTTTTAGGTATCGATTATGGATTTTTAGCTGGCTTTGGTGACTTGGACATGCGCTAGGACCTCAAGAATCTGCATGAAAGGAGGACTAGCAGCCGAGTTGCACGGGAGAATGTGAAAAGTGTTCATATGTAGTAAAAACCTGAGAAATCCGT
This sequence comes from Schistocerca gregaria, assembly GCF_023897955.1. Lineage (NCBI taxonomy): Eukaryota > Metazoa > Arthropoda > Insecta > Orthoptera > Acrididae > Schistocerca > Schistocerca gregaria. The sequence continues at coordinate 16,258,730 of NW_026061824.1, read as the reverse complement.
CCGTATTCGTCATTTGTTACCGAATCGAATTAAAGCCAGATCGTCACATTGGTCGCTCTTCTCTCTGAAACGATTGTACTTATCGACTGCAAAGCTCCGTCGCGTGCTGCGGTATCTGGAGACACTAAAAGCACCATAGTAGAACACAGATGAAGGTTCTAAGTTGATGTAATAGCCAGTAAGAAGTAGTCCAATTCAAGTTTTAGGTATCGATTATTGACTTTTTAGCTGGCTTTGGTGCCTTGGACATGAGCTAGGACCTTAAGATTCAGCATGAAAGGAGGACTAGCAGCCGAGTTGCATGGGAGAATGTGTAATGTGTTCATATGTAGTAAAAACCTAGAAATCCGTCCGTTTTCGTCATTTGTTACCGAATCGACTTAAAGCCAGATCGTCACATTGGCCGCTCTTCTCTCTGATACGGTTGTACTTATCGTCTGCAAAGCTATGTCGCGTGCTGCGGTATGCGGAGACACTAAAAGCACCATAGTAGAACACAGATGAAGCTTCTAAGTTGATGTAATAGCCAGTAAGAAGTAGACCAATTCAAGTTTTAGGTATCGATTATTGACTTTTTAGCTGGCTTTGGTTCCTTGGACATGAGCTAGGACCTTAAGATTCTGCATGAAAGGAGGACTAGCAGCCGAGTTGCGTGGGAGAATGTGGAATGTGTTCATATGTAGTAAAAACCTAGAAATCCGTCCGTTTTCGTCATTTGTTACCGAATCGACTTAAAGCCAGATCGTCACATTGGCCGCTCTTCTCTCAGAAACGGTTGTACTTATCGTCTGCAAAGCTATGTCGCGTGCTGCGGTATGCGGAGACACTAAATGCACCATAGTAGAACACAGATGAAGCTTCTAAGTTGATGTAATAGCCAGTAAGAAGTAGTACAATTCAAGTTTTAGGTAGTGATTATTGACATTTTATCTGGCTTTGGTGCCTTGGACATGAGCTAGGACGTTAAGATTCTGCATGAAAGGAGGACTAGCAGCTGAGTTGCACGGGACAATGTGAAAAGTGTTCATATGTAGTAAAAACCTGAGTAATCCGTCCGTTTTCGTCATTTGTTATCGAATCGACTTAAAAGCCAGATCGTCACATTGGCCGCTCTTCTCTCTGAAACGGTTGTACTTATCGTCTGCAAAGCTATGTCGCATGCTGCGGTATGCGGAGACTCTCAAAGCACCATAGTAGAACACAGATGAAGCTTCTAAGTTGATGTAATAGCCAGTAAGAAGTAGTACAATTTAAGTTTTAGGTATCGATTATGGACTTTTTAGCTGGCTTTGGTGCCTTGGACATGAGCGAAGAACCTTAAGATTCTGCATGAAAGGAGAGCTAGCACCGGAGTTGCACGGGAGAATGTGAAAAGTGTTCATATGTAGTAAAAACCTGAGAAATCCGTCCGTATTCGTCATTTGTTATCGACTCAACTTAAAGCCAGATCAGCACATTGGCCGCTCTTCTCTCTGAAACGGTCGTAATTATCGTCTGCAAAGCTATGTCTCGTGCTCCAGTATGCGGAGACACTAAAAGCACCATAGTAGAAAACAGATGAAGCTTCTAAGTTGATGTAATATCCAGTAAGATATAGTACAATTCAAGTTTTAGGTATCGATTATTGACTTTTTAGCTGGCTTTGGTGCCTTGGACATGAGCTAGGACATTAAGATTCTGCATGAAAGGAGGACTAGCAGCCGAGTTGCACGGGAGAATGTGGAATGTGTTCATATGTAGTAAAAACCTAGAAATCCGTCCGTATTCGTCCTTTGTTATCGAATCGACTTAAAGCCAGATCGTCACATTGGCCGCTCTTCTCTCTGAAACGGTTGTACTTATCGTCTGCAAAGCTATGTCGCGTGCTGCGGTATGCGCAGACACTAAAAGCACCATAGTAGAAAACAGATGAAGCTTCTAAGTTGATGTAATAGCCAGTAAGAAGTAGTACAACTCAAGTTTTAGGTATCGATAATTGACTTTTTAGCTTGCTTTTGTGCCTTGGACATGAACTAGGACCTTGATATTCTGCATGAAAGGAGGACTATCAGCCGAGTTGCACGGGTGAATGTGAAAAGTGTTCACATGTAGCAAAAACATTTGAAATCCGTCCGTTTTCGTCATTTGTTACCGTATCGACTTAAAGCCAGATCGTCACATTGGCCGCTCTTCTCTCTGAAACGGTTGTACTTATCGTCTGCAAAGCTATGTCGCGTGCTGCGGTATGCGGAGACACTAAAAGCACCATAGTAGAACACAGATGAAGCTTCTAAGTTGATGTAATAGCCAGTAAGAAGTAGTACAATTCAAGTTTTAGGTATCGATTATTGACTTTTTAGGTGGCTTTGGTGCCTTGGACTTGAGCTAGGACCTTAAGATTCTGCATGAAAGGAGGACTAGCAGCCGAGTTGCACGGGAGAATGTGAAAAGTGTTCATATGCAGTAAAAACCCGAAAAATCCGTTCGTTATCGTCATTTTTTTATCGAATCGACATAAGGCCAGATCGTCACATTGGCCGCTCTTCTCTCTGAAATGGTTGTACTTATCGTCTGCAAAGATATGACGTGTGCTGCGGTATGCGGAGACACTAAAACCACCATAGTAAAACACAGATGAAGCATCTAATTTAATGTAATAGCCAGTAAGAAGCAGTACAATTCAAGTTTTAGGTAACGATTATGGATTTTTAGCTGGCTTTTGTGCCTTGGACATGAGCTAGGACCTTAAGAATCTGCATGAAAGGAGGACTAGCAGCCGAGTTGCACGGGAGAATGTGAAAAGTGTTCATATGTAGTAAAAACCTGAGAAATCCGTCCGTATTCGTCATTTGTTACCGAATCGAATTAAAGCCAGATCGTCACATTGGTCGCTCTTCTCTCTGAAACGATTGTACTTATCGACTGCAAAGCTCTCTCGCGTGCTGCGGTATCCGGAGACACTAAAAGCACCATAGTAGAACACAGATGAAGTTTCTAAGTTGATGTAATAGCCAGTAAGAAGTAGTCCAATTCAAGTTTTAGGTATCGATTATTGACTTTTTAGCTGGCTTTGGTGCCTTGGACATGAGCTAGGACCTTAAGATTCAGCATGAAAGGAGGACTAGCAGCAGAGTTGCACGGGACAATGTGAAAAGTGTTCATATGTAGTAAAAACCTAGAAATCCGTCCGTTTTCGTCATTTGTTATCGAATCGACTTAAAGCCAGATCGTCACATTCGTCGCTCTTCTCTCTAAAACGATTGTACTTATCGTCTGCAAAGCTATGTCGCGTGCTGAGGTATGCGGAGACACTAAAAGCACCATAGTAGAACACAGATGAAGGTTCTAAGTTGATGTAATAGCCAGTAAGAAGTAGACCAATTCAAGTTTTAGGTATCGATTATTGACTTTTTAGCTGGCTTTGGTTCCTTGGACATGAGCTAGGACCTTAAAATTCTGCATGAAAGGAGGACTAGCTGCCGAGTTGCACGGGAGAATGTGAAAAGTGTTCATATGTAGTAAAAACCTGAGAAATCCGTCCGTTTTCGTCATTTGTTATCGACTCGACTTAAAGCCAGATCTTCACATTGGCCGCTCTTCTCTCTGAAACGGTCCTAATTATCGTCTGCAAAGCTATGTCTCGTGCTCCGGTATGCGGAGACACTAAAAGCACCATAGTAGAAAACAGATGAAGCTTCTAAGTTGATGTAATAGCCAGTAAGATATAGTACAATTCAAGCTCTGGTTTCGATTATTGACTTTTTAGCTGGCTTTGGTGCTTGGACATGAGCTAGGACCTTAAGATTCTGCATGAAAGGAGGACTAGCAGCCGAGTTGCATGGGAGAATGTGGAATGTGTTCATATGTAGTAAAAACCTGAGAAATCCGTCCGTATTCGTCATTTGTTACCGAATCGACTTAAAGCCAGATCGTCACATTGGTCGCTCTTCTCTCTGAAACGATTGTACTTATCGACTGCAAAGCTATGTCGCGTGCTGCGGTATCCGGAGACACTAAAAGCACCATAGTAGAACACAGATGAAGGTTCTAAGTTGATGTAATAGCTAGTAAGAAGTAGTCCAATTCAAGTTTTAGGTATCGATTATTGACTTTTTAGCTGGCTTTGGTGCCTTGGACATGAGCTAGGACCTTAAGATTCTGCATGAAAGGAGGACTAGCAGCAGAGTTGCACGGGACAATGTGAAAAGTGTTCATATGTAGTAAAAACCTAGAAATCCGTCCGTTTTCGTCATTTGTTATCGAATCGACTTAAAGCCAGATCGTCACATTGGTCGCTCTTCTCTCTGAAACGATTGTACTTATCGTCTGCAAAGCTATGTCGCGTGCTGCGGTATGCGGAAACACTAAAAGCACCATAGTAGAACACACATGAAGGTTCTAAGTTGATGTAATAGCTAGTAAGAAGTAGACCAATTCAAGTTTTAGGTATCGATTATTGACTTTTTAGCTGGCTTTGGTTCCTTGGACATGAGCTAGGACCTTAAGATTCTGCATGAAAGGAGGACTAGCTGCCGAGTTGCACGGGAGAATGTGAAAACTGTTCACATGTAGCAAAAACCTGAGAAATCCGTCCGTTTTCGTCATTTGTTATCGACTCGACTTAAAGCCAGATCTTCACATTGGCCGCTCTTCTCTCTGAAACGGTCCTAATTATCGTCTGCAAAGCTATGTCTCGTGCTCTGGTATGCGGAGACACTAAAAGCACCATAGTAGAAAACAAGATGAAGCTTCTAAGTTGATGTAATAGCCAGTAAGATATAGTACAATTCAAGTTTTAGGTATCGATTATTGACTTTTTAGCTGGCTTTGGTGCCTTGGACATGAGCTAGAACCCTAAGATTCTGCATGAAAGGAGGACTAGCAGCCGAGTTGCACGGAAGAATGTGGAATGTGTTCATATGTAGTAAAAACCTAGAAATCCGTCCGTTTTCGTCATTTGTTATCGAATCGACTTAAAGCCAGATCTTCACATTGGCCGCTCTTCTCTCTGAAACGGTTGTACTTATCGTCTGCAAAGCTATGACGTGTGCTGCGGTATGCGGAGACACTAAAACCACCATAGTAAAACACCGATGAAGCTTCTAAGTTGATGTAATAGCCAGTAAGATATAGTACAATTCTAGTTTTAGGTATCGATTATTGACTTTTTAGCTGGCTTTGGTGCCTTGGACATGAGCTAGGACGTTAAGATTCTGCATGAAAGGAGGACTAGCAGCCGCGTTGCACGGGAGAATGTGAGAAGTGTTCATATGTAGTAAAAACCTGAGAAATCCGTCCTTTTTCGTTATTTGTTATCGAATCGACTTAAAGCCAGAATGTCACATTGGCCGCTCTTCTCTCTGAAACGGTTGTACTTATCGTCTGCAAAGCTATGACGTGTGCTGCGGTATGCGGAGACACTAAAACCACAATAGTAAAACACAGATGAAGCATCTAATTTAATGTAATAGCCAGTAAGAAGTAGTCCAATTCAAGTTTTAGGTATCGATTTTTAATTTCTTAGCTGGCTTTGGTGCCTTGGACATGACCTAGGACATTAAGATTCTGCATGAAAGGAGGACTAGCAGCTGAGTTGCACGGGAGAATGTGAAAAGTGTTCATATGCAGGAAAAACCCTAAAAATCCGTTCGTTATCGTCATTTGTTATCGAATCGACTTAAAGCCAGATCGTCACATTGGTCGCTCTTCTCTCTGAAACGATTGTACTCATCGACTGCATCGCTATGTCGCGTGCTGCGGTACGCGGAGACACTAAAAGCACCATAGTAGAACACAGATGAAGCTTCTAAGTTGATGTAATAGCCAGTAAGAAGTAGTACAATTCAAGTTTTAGGTATCGATTATTGACTTTTTAGCTGGCTTTGGTGCCTTGGACATGAGCTAGGACCTTAAGATTCTGCATGAAAGGAGAACTAGCAGCCGAGTTGCACGGGAGTATGTGAAAAGTGTTCATATGTAGTAAAAACCTGAGAAATCCGTCCGTTTTCGTCATTTGTTATAGAATCGAACTAAAGCCAGAATGTCACACAGGCCGCTCTTCTCTCTGAAACGGTTCTACTTATCGTGTGCAAAGCTAAGACGTGTGCTGCAGTATGCGGAGACACTAAAACCACCATAGTAAAACACAGATGAAGCATCTAATTTATTGTAATAGCTAGTAAGAAGTAGTACAATTCAAGTTTTAGGTATCGATAATGGACTTTTTAGCTGGCTTTGGTGCCTTGGACATGAGCTAGGACCTTAAGAATCTGCATCAAAGGAGGACCAGCAGCCGAGTTGCACGGGAGAATGTGAAAAGTGTTCATATGTAGTAAAAAAATGAGAAATCCGTCCGTTTTCGTCATTTGTTATCGAACCGACTTAAAGCCAGATCGTCACATTGGTCGCTCTTCTCTCTGAAACGATTGTACTTATCGTCTGCAAAGCTATGTCGCGTGCTGCGGTATGCGGAGACACTAAAAGCACCATAGTAGAACACAGATGAAGGTTCTAAGTTGATGTAATAGCCAGTAAGAAGTAGTACAATTCAAGTTTTAGGTATCGATTATTGACTTTTTAGCTGGCTTTGGTTCCTTGGACATGAGCTAGGACCTTAAGATTCTGCATGAAAGGTGGACTAGCAGCTGAGTTGCACGGGAGAATGTGAAAAGTGTTCATATGTAGTAAAAACCTGAGAAATCCGTCCGTTTTCTTCATTTGTTATCGAATCGACTTAAAGCCAGATCGTCACTTTGGTCGCTCTTCTCTCTGAAACGATTGTACTTATCGTCTGCAAAGCTATGTCGCGTGCTGCGGTATGTGGAGAACTAAAAGCACCATAGTAGAACACAGATGAAGCTTCTATGTTGATGTAATAGCCAGTAAGAAGTAGTACAATTCAAGTTTTAGGTATCGATTATTGACTTTTAGGTGGCTTTGGTGCCTTGGGCATGAGCTAGGACCTTAAGATTCTGCATGAAAGGAGGACTAGCAGCTGAGTTGCACGGGAGAATGTGAAAAGTGTTCATATGCAGTAAAAACCCGAAAAATCCGTTCGTTATCTTCATTTGTTATGGAATCGCTTAAAGCCAGATCGTCACATTGGCCGCTCTTCTCTCTGAAATGGTTGTACTTATCGTCTGCAATGCTATGACGTGTGCTGCGGTATGCGGAGACACTAAAACCACCATAGTAAAACACAGATGAAGCATCTAATTAAATGTAATAGCCTGTAAGAAGTAGTACAATTCAAGTTTTAGGTATCGATTATGGATTTTTTAGCTGGCTTTGGCGGCTTGGACATGAGCTAGGACCTTAAGAATCTGCATGAAAGGAGGACTGGCAGCCGAGTTGCACGGGAGAATGTGAAACGTGTTCATATGTAGTAAAAACCTGAGAAATCCGTCCGTATTCGTCATTTGTTATCGAATCGACTTGAAGCCAGATCGTCACATTGGTCGCTCTTCTCTCTGAAACGATTGTACTTATCGTCTGCAAAGCTATGTCGCGTGCTGCGGTATGCGGAGACACTAAAAGCACCATAGTAGAACACAGATGAAGCTTCAAAGTTGATGTAAGAGCCAGTAAGAAGTAGTACAATTCAAGTTTTAGGTATCGATTATTGACTTTTTAGCTGGCTTTGGTGACTTGGACATGAGCTAGGACCTTAAGATTCTGCATGAAAGGAGAACTAGCAGCCGAGTTGCACAGGAGAATGTGAAAAGTGTTCACATGTAGTAAAAACCTGAGAAATCCGTCCGTTTTCGTCATTTGTTATCGAATCGACTTAAAGCCAAATCGTCACATTGGCCTCTCTTCTCTCTGAAACGGTTGTACTTATCGTCTGCAAAGCTATGTCGCGTGCTGCGGTATGTGGAAATACTAAAAGCACCATAGCAGAACACAGATGAAGCTTCTATGTTGATGTAATAGCCAGTAAGAAGTAGTACAATTCAAGTATTAGGTATCGATTATTGACTTTTTAGATGGCTTTGGTGCGGTTGGACATGAGCTAGGACCTTAAGATTCTGCATGAAAAGAGCACTAGCAGCCGAGTTGCACGGCAGAATGTGAAAAGTGTTTATATGTAGTAAAAACCTGAGAAATCCGTCCGTTTTCGTCATTTGTTATCGAATCGACTTAAAACCAGATTGTCACACTTGCCGCTCTTCTCTCTGAAACGGTTGTACTTATCGTCTGCAAAGCTAAGACGTGTGCTGCGGTATGCGGAGACACTAAAACCACCATAGTAAAACACAGATGAAGCATCTAATTTAATGTAATAGCCAGTAAGAAGTAGTACAATTCAAGTTTTACGTATCGATTATTGACTTTTTAGCTGGCTTTGGTTCCTTGGACATGAGCTAGGACATTAAGATTCTGCATGAAAGGAGGACTAGCTGCCGAGTTGCACGGGAGAATGTGAAAAGTGTTCATATGTAGTAAAAACCTAGAAATCCGTCCGTTTTCGTCATTTGTTATCGAATCGACTTAAAGCCAGATCGTCACATTGGCCGCATTTCTGTCTAAAACGGTTGTACTTATCGCCTGCAAAGCTATGTCGCGTGATGCGGTATGCGGAGACACTAAAAGCACCATAGTAGAACACAGATGAAGCTTCTATGTTGTGTAATAGCCAGTAAGAAGTAGTACAATTCAAGTTTTAGGTATCGATTATATACTTTTTAGCTGGCTTTGGTGCCTTGGACATGAGCTAGGACCTTAAGATTCTGCATGAAAAGAGCACTAGCAGCCGAGTTGCACGGGAGAATGTGAAAAGTGTTCATATGTAGTAAAAACCTGAGAAATCCGTCCGTTTTCGTCATTTGTTATCGAATCGACTTAAAGCCAAATCGTCACATTGGCCTCTCTTCTCTCTGAAACGGTTGTACTTATCGTCTGCAAAGCTATGTCGCGTGCTGCGGTATGTGGAGAACTAAAAGCACCATAGTAGAACACACATGAAGCTTCTAAGAAGGTGTAATAGCCAGTAAGAAGTAGTACAATTCAAGTTTTATTTATGGATTATTGATTTTTTACCCTTCTTTGTTGCCTTCGACATGAGCTAGGAACTTAAGATTTAGCATGAAAGGAGGACTAGCAGCCGAGTTGCACGGGAGAATGTGAAAAGTTTTCATATGTATTAAAAACCTGAGTAATCCGTCCGATTTCGTCATTTGTTTTCGAATCGACTTAAAGCCTGATCGTCACGTTGTCGCCCTTCTGTCTGAAACGGTTGTACTTATCGTTTGCAAAGCTATGTCGCGTGCTGCGGTATGCTGAGACACTAAAAGCACCATAGTGGAACACATATGAAGCTTCTAAGTTGATGTAATAGCCAGTAAGAAGTAGTACAATTCAAGTTTTTGTTATCGATTATTGACTTTTTAACCTTCTTTGGTGCCCTGGACATGAGGTAGGACCTTACGATATTGTATGAAAGGAGGACTAGCAGCCGCGTTGCACGGGAGAATGTGAAAAATGTTCATATGTAGTAAAAACCTGAGAAATCCGTCCGTTTTCGTCATTTGTTATCGAATCAACTTGAAGCCAGATTGTCACATTGGCCGCACTTCAGTCTGAACCGGTTACATTTATCGTCTGCAAAGCTATGTCTCGTGCTGCGGTATGCGGAGACACTAAAAGCACCATAGTAGAACACAGATGAAGCTTCTAGGTTGATGTAATAGCCAGTAAGAAGTAGTACAATTCAAGTTTTAGTTATCGATTATTGACTTTTTACACTACTTTGGTGCCTTGGACATGTTCTAGGACCTTAACGTTTTGCATGAAAGGAGGACTAGCTGCCACGTTGCACAGGAGAATGTGAAAAGTGTTCATATGTAGTAAAAACCTGAGAAATCCGCACGTTTTCGTCATTTGTTATCGAATCGACTTAAAGCCAGATCATCACATTGGCCGCTCTTCTCTCTGAAACGGTTACATTTATCGTCTGCAAAGCTTTGTCGCGTGCTGCGGTATGCGGGGACACTAAAAGCACCATAGTAGAACACAAATGAAGCTTCTATGTTGATGTAATAGCAAGTGAGAAGTAGTACAATTCACGTTTGAGGTATCGATTATTGAATTTTTACATTTTTTTGGTGCCTTGGATATGAGCTAGGACCTTAACATTTTGCATGAAAGGAGGACCAGCAGCCGAGTTACACGGGAGAATGTGAGAAGTGTTCATATGTAGTAAAAACCTGAGAAATCCGTCCGTTTTCGTCATTTGTTATCGAATCGACTTAAAGCCAGATCGTCACATTGGTCGCTCTTCTCTCTGAAACGATTGTACTTATCGTCTGCAAAGCTATGTCGCGTGCTGCGGTATGCGGAGACACTATTAGCACCATAGTAGAACACAGATGAAGGTTCTAAGTTGATGTAATAGCCAGTAAGAAGTAGTACAATTCAAGTTTTAGGTATCGATTATTGACTTTTTAGCTGGCTTTGGTTCCTTGGACATGAGCTTGGACCTTAAGATTCTGCATGAAAGGAGGACTAGCTGCCGAGTTGCACGGGAGAATGTGAAAAGTGTTCATATGTAGTAAAAACCTGAGAAATCCGTCCGTTTTCGTCATTTGTTATCGAATCGACTTAAAGCCAAATCGTCACATTGGCTTCTCTTCTCTCTGAAACGGTTGTACTTATCGTCTGCAAAGCTATGTCGCGTGCTGCGGTATGTGGAGACACTAAAACCACCATACTAAACACAGATGAAGCATCTAATTAAATGTAATAGCCTGTAAGAAGTAGTACAATTCAAGTTTTAGGTATCGATTATGGACTTTTTAGCTGGCTTTGGAGCCTTGGACATGAGCTAGGACGTTAAGAATCTGCATGAAAGGAGGACTGGCAGCCGAGTTGCACGGGAGAAAGTGAAAAGTGTTCATATGTAGTAAAAACCTAGAAATCCGTCCGTATTCGTCATTTGTTATCGAATCGACTTGAAGCCAGATCGTCACATTGGCCGCACTTCAGTCTGAAACGGTTACATTTATCGTCTGCAAAGCTATGTCGCGTGCTGCGGTATGCGGGGACACTAAAAGCACCATAGTAGAACACAGATGAAGCCTCTATGTTGATGTAATAGTAAGTGAGAAGTAGTACAATTCAAGTTTTAGTTATAGTTTATTGAATTTTTAGCTGGCTTTGGTGCCTTGGACATGAGCTAGGACCTTAACATTTTGCATGGAAGGAGGACCAGCAGCCGAGTTGCACGGGAGAATGTGAAAAGTATTCATATGTAGGAAAAACCTGAGAAATCCGTCCGTTTTCGTCATTTGTTATCGAATCGATTTAAAGCCAGATTGTCACATTGGCCGCTCTTCTATCTGAAACGGTTACATTTATCGTCTGCAAAGCTATGTCGCGTGCTGCGGTATGCGGAGACACTAGAAGCACCATAGTACAACACAGAAGAAATTTCTAAGTTGATGTGTTAGAACAGAGAAGAAGCATCTAAGTTGATGTGAAAGCCAGCACGTAGCAGTACAATTCAAGTTTTACTTACCGATTATTGACTTGTCAGACGGCTTTGGTGCCGTGGACATGAGCTAGGACTTTAAGATTTTGCAGGAATGGAGGACTCGCAGCCGCGTTGCACGGGGGAATGTGAAAAGTGTTCATATGTATTGAAAACCTGAGAAATCCGCCCGTTTTCGTCATTTGCTATGGAATCGACTTAATGCCAGATCGTCATATTGGCCGCTCTTCTCTCGGAAACTGTTACATTTGTCGTGTGCAAAGCCATATCGCGTGCTGCGGTATGCGGAGACAATAAAAACAGCTTAATAGAACACACAAGAAGCTTCTATGTTGATCTGATAGCCAGTACGAAGCAGTGTAATTCAAGTTTTAGTTATCGATTATTGACTTTTTAGACGGCTTTGGTGCATTGGACATGAGTTAGGACCTTAAGATTTTGCATGAAGGGAGGTCTAGCAGCCACGTTGCACGACAGAATGTGAAAAGTGTTCATATGTTGTAAAAACCTGAGAAATCCGCCCGTTTTCGTCATTTGCTATCGAATCGACTTAATGCCATATCGTCAAAGTGGCCGCCCTTCTCTCTGAAACGGTTACATTTATCGTGTGCAAACCTATGTCGCGTGCTGCGGAATGCCTGGACACTAAAAGCATAATAATAGAACACAGAAGAACCTTCTAAGTTGATGTGACTGTCATGTGCAAAGCTATGTCGCGTGCTGCGGTATGCGGAGACACTAAAAACTGCATAATAGAACACACAAGAAACTACTAAGTTGATGTGATAGCCAGTACGAAGCAGTACAATTCAAGTTTTACTTACCGATTATTGACTTGTCAGACGGCTTTGGTGCCGTGGACATGAGCTAGTACCTTAAGATTTTCCATCAAGATAGGTATAGCAGCCGCGTTGCACAGGGGAATGTGAAAAGTGTTCATATGTAGTGAAAACCTGAGAAATCTGCCCGTTTTCGTCATTTGCTATCGAATCGACTTAATGCCAGATCGTCATATTGACGGTTCTTCTCTCTGAAATGGTTACATTTATCGTGTGCAATGCTATGTCGCGTGCTGCGGTATGTGGAGACACGAAAAGCACCATAATATAATACAAAAGAAGCATCTAAGTTGATGTGATAGAAAGTACGAAGCAGTACAATTCAAGTTTTAGTTATCGATTATTGCCTTTTTTAGACGGCTTTGGTGCCTTGGACATGAGCTAGGACCTTAAGATTTTGCATGAAGGGAGGTCTAGCAGCCGCATTGCACGGTGGAATGTGAAAAGTGTTCATATGTAGTGAAAAGCTGAGAAATCCTCCTTTTCGTCATTTGCTATCGAATCAACGTAATGCCATATTGTCAAATTGGCCTCTCTTCTCTCTGAAATGTCACATTTATCGTGTGCAAACCTATGTCGCGAGCTGCGGAATGCCTAGACACTAAAAGCACAATAATAGAACACAGAAGAAGCTTCTAAAATGATGTGACTGCCAGTACCAGACAGTGTAATTCAAGTTTTAGTTATCGATTATTGTCTTTATAGACGGCTTTGGTGCCTTGGACATGAGCTAAGACTTTAACATTTTGCAGGAAGGGAGGTCTAGCAGCCGCGTTGCATGGGAGAATGTGAAAAGTGTTGATATGTAGTGAAAACTTGTGAAATCCGCCCTTTATCGTTATTTGCTATCGATTCGACTTAATACCAGATCGTCATCTTGGCCGCTGTTCTCTCTGAAACGGTTACATTTATCGTGTGCAAACCTATGTCGCGTGCTGCGGTATGAGGAGATAGTAAAAGCACCATAACAGAACACAGAAGAAATTTCTAAGTTGATGTGTTAGAACACAGGAGAAGCATCTACGTTGATGTGAAAGCCAGCACGTAGCAGTACAATTTAAGTTTTAGTTATCGATTATTGCCTTTTTAGACGGCTTTGGTGAATGGTATTGAGCTCGGAGCTTGAGATTTTGCAGGGAGGGAAGTATAGCTGCCGCGTTGCATGGGGGAATGTGAAAAGTGTTCATATGTAGTGAAAACCGGAGAAATCCGCCCGTTTTCGTCATATGCTAATGAATCGACTTAATGCCAGATCGTCAAATTGGCCGCTCTTCTCTCTGAAACGGTTACATTTATCGTCTGCAAAGCTATGTCGCGTGCTGCGGTATGCGGAGACACTAAAAACTGCATAATAGAACATACAAGAAACTACTAAGTTGATGTGATAGCCAGTACGAAGCAGTACAATTCAAGTTTTACTTACCGATTATTGACTTGTCAGACGGCTTTGGTGCCGTGGACATGAGCTAGGACTTTAAGATTTTGCAGGAATGGAGGACTCGCAGCCGCGTTGCACGGGGGAATGTGAAAAGTGTTCATATGTATTGAAAACCTGAGAAATCCGCCCGTTTTCGTCATTTGCTATGGAATCGACTTAATGCCAGATCGTCATATTGGCCGCTCTTCTCTCGGAAACTGTTACATTTGTCGTGTGCAAAGCCATATCGCGTGCTGCGGTATGCGGAGACAATAAAAACAGCTTAATAGAACACACAAGAAGCTTCTATGTTGATCTGATAGCCAGTACGAAGCAGTGTAATTCAAGTTTTAGTTATCGATTATTGACTTTTTAGACGGCTTTGGTGCATTGGACATGAGTTAGGACCTTAAGATTTTGCATGAAGGGAGGTCTAGCAGCCACGTTGCACGACAGAATGTGAAAAGTGTTCATATGTTGTAAAAACCTGAGAAATCCGCCCGTTTTCGTCATTTGCTATCGAATCGACTTAATGCCATATCGTCAAAGTGGCCGCCCTTCTCTCTGAAACGGTTACATTTATCGTGTGCAAACCTATGTCGCGTGCTGCGGAATGCCTGGACACTAAAAGCATAATAATAGAACACAGAAGAACCTTCTAAGTTGATGTGACTGTCATGTGCAAAGCTATGTCGCGTGCTGCGGTATGCGGAGACACTAAAAACTGCATAATAGAACACACAAGAAACTACTAAGTTGATGTGATAGCCAGTACGAAGCAGTACAATTCAAGTTTTACTTACCGATTATTGACTTGTCAGACGGCTTTGGTGCCGTGGACATGAGCTAGTACCTTAAGATTTTCCATCAAGATAGGTATAGCAGCCGCGTTGCACAGGGGAATGTGAAAAGTGTTCATATGTAGTGAAAACCTGAGAAATCTGCCCGTTTTCGTCATTTGCTATCGAATCGACTTAATGCCAGATCGTCATATTGACGGTTCTTCTCCCTGAAATGGTTACATTTATCGTGTGCAATGCTATGTCGCGTGCTGCGGTATGTGGAGACACGAAAAGCACCATAATATAATACAAAAGAAGCATCTAAGTTGATGTGATAGAAAGTACGAAGCAGTACAATTCAAGTTTTAGTTATCGATTATTGCCTTTTTTAGACGGCTTTGGTGCCTTGGACATGAGCTAGGACCTTAAGATTTTGCATGAAGGGAGGTCTAGCAGCCGCATTGCACGGTGGAATGTGAAAAGTGTTCATATGTAGTGAAAAGCTGAGAAATCCTCCTTTTCGTCATTTGCTATCGAATCAACTTAATGCCATATTGTCAAATTGGCCTCTCTTCTCTCTGAAATGTCACATTTATCGTGTGCAAACCTATGTCGCGAGCTGCGGAATGCCTAGACACTAAAAGCACAATAATAGAACACAGAAGAAGCTTCTAAAATGATGTGACTGCCAGTACCAGACAGTGTAATTCAAGTTTTAGTTATCGATTATTGTCTTTATAGACGGCTTTGGTGCCTTGGACATGAGCTAAGACTTTAACATTTTGCAGGAAGGGAGGTCTATCAGCCGCGTTGCATGGGAGAATGTGAAAAGTGTTGATATGTAGTGAAAACTTGTGAAATCCGCCCTTTATCGTTATTTGCTATCGATTCGACTTAATACCAGATCGTCATCTTGGCCGCTGTTCTCTCTGAAACGGTTACATTTATCGTGTGCAAACCTATGTCGCGTGCTGCGGTATGAGGAGACACTAAAAGCACCATAACAGAACACAGAAGAAATTTCTAAGTTGATGTGTTAGAACACAGGAGAAGCATCTACGTTGATGTGAAAGCCAGCACGTAGCAGTACAATTTAAGTTTTAGTTATCGATTATTGCCTTTTTAGACGGCTTTGGTGAATGGACATGAGCTCGGAGCTTGAGATTTTGCAGGGAGGGAAGTATAGCTGCCGCGTTGCATGGGGGAATGTGAAAAGTGTTCATATGTAGTGAAAACCGGAGAAATCCGCCCGTTTTCGTCATATGCTAATGAATCGACTTAATGCCAGATCGTCAAATTGGCCGCTCTTCTCTCTGAAACGGTTACATTTGTCATGTGCAAAGCTATGTCGCGTGCTGCGGTATGCGGAGACACTAAAAACTGCATAATAGAACATACAAGAAACTACTAAGTTAATGTGATAGCCAGTACGAAGCAGTACAATTCAAGTTTTACTTACCGATTATTGACTTTTCAGACGGCTTTGGTGCCGTGGACATGAGCTAGGACTTTAAGATTTTGCAGGAATGGAGGACTCGCAGCCGCGTTGCACGGGGGAATGTGAAAAGTGTTCATATGTATTGAAAACCTGAGAAATAAGCCCGTTTTCGTCATTTGCTATCGAATCGACTTAATGCCAGATCGTCATATTGGCCGCTCTTCTCTCTGAAACTGTTACATTTGTCGTGTGCAAAGCCATATCGCGTGCTGCGGTATGCGGAGACACTAAAAACAGCATAATAGAACACACAAGAAGCTTCTATGTTGATCTGATAGCCAGTACGAAGCAGTGTAATTCAAGTTTTAGTTCTCGATTATTGACTTTTTAGACGGCTTTGGTGCATTGGACATGAGCTAGGACCTTAAGATTTTGCATGAAGGGAGGTCTAGTAGCCACGTTGCACGACAGAATGTGAAAAGTGTTCATATGTTGTAAAAACCTGAGAAATCCGCCCGTTTTCGTTATTTGCTGTCGAATCGACCTAATGCCAGATCTTCATATTGGCCGCTCTTCTCTCTTAAACGGTTACATTTATCGTGTGCAAAGCTATCTCGCCTGCTGCGGAATGCCTAGACACTAAAAGCACCATAATAGAATATAGGAGGAGCATCTAAGTTGATGTGATAGCCAGTACGAATCCGTACATTTCAAGTTTTAGTTATCGATTATTGACTTTTTTGACGGCTTTGGCGCTTTGGACATGAGCTAGTACCTTAAGATTTTGCATGAAGGTAGGTATAGTAGCAGCGTTGCACAGGGGAATGTGGAAAGTGTTCATATGTAGTGAAAACCTGAGAAATCTGCCCGTTTTCGTCATTTGCTATCGAATCGACTTAATGCCAGATCGTCATATTGACGGTTCTTCTCTCTGATATGGTTACATTTATCGTGTGCAATGCTATGTCGCGTGCTGCGGTATGTGGAGACACGTAAAGCACCATAATATAATACAAAAGAAGCATCTAAGTTGATGTGATAGAAAGTACGAAGCAGTATAATTCAAGTTTTAGTTATCGATTATTGAATTTTTAGACGATTCTGGTGCCTTGGACATGAGCTAGGACCTTTCGACCCTGCATGAAGGGAGGTATAACACCCGCGTTGCACGCGAGAATGTGAAAAGTGTTTATATGTAGTGAAAACCTGAGAAATCCGCCCGTTTTCGTCATTTGCTATCGAAACGACTTAATGCCAGATCGTCATATTGGCCTGTATTCTCTCTGAAACGGTTACATTTATCGTGTGCAAACCTATGTCGCGAGCTGCGGAATAACTGAACACTAAAAGCAACATAATAGAACACAGAAGAAGCATCTAAGTGGATGTGATAGAAAGTACTTAGCCGTACATTTCAAGTTTTAGTTATCGATTATTGACTTTTTAGACGGCCTTGGTGCATTGGACATGAGCTAGGACCTTAAGATTTTGCATGAAGGGAGGTCTAGCAGCCACGTTGCACGAGAGAATGTGAAAAGTATTCATATGTTGTAAAAACCTGAGAAATCCGCCCGTTTTCGTTATTTGCTATCGAATCGACCTAATGCCAGATCTTCATATTGGCCGCTCTTCTCTCTTGAATGGTTACATTTATCGTGTGCAAAGCTGTCTCGCCTGTTGCGGAATGCCTAGACACTAAAAGCACCATAATGGAACATAGGAGAAGCATCTAAGTTGATGTGATAGCCAGTACGAAGCCGTACATTTCAAGTTTTAGTTATCGATTATTGACTTTTTAGACGGCTTTGGTGCCTTGGACATGAGCTAGTACCTTAAGATTTTGTAAGAAGGTAGGTATAGCAGCCGCGTTGCACAGGGGAATGTGAAAAGTGTTCATATGTGGTGAAAACCTGAGAAATCTGCCAGTTTTCGTCATTTGCTATCGAATCGACTTAATGCCAGATCGTCAAATTGGCCGCTCTTCTCTCTGAAACTGTTACATTTGTCGTGTGCAAAGCCATATCGCGTGCTGCGGTATGCGGAGACACTAAAAACAGCATAATAGAACACACAAGAAGCTTCTATGTTGATCTGATAGCCAGTACGAAGCAGTGTAATTCAAGTTTTAGTTATCGATTATTGACTTTTTAGACGGCTTTGGTGCATTGGACATGAGCTAGGACCTTAAGATTTTGCATGAAGGGAGGTCTAGTAGCCGCGTTGCACAGGGGAATGTGAAAAGTGTTCATATGTGGTGAAAACCTGAGAAATC
Organism: Schistocerca gregaria; assembly: GCF_023897955.1. NCBI lineage: Eukaryota > Metazoa > Arthropoda > Insecta > Orthoptera > Acrididae > Schistocerca > Schistocerca gregaria. Next base: position 16,240,515 of record NW_026061824.1, on the reverse strand, counting down.
TGCCCGTTTTCGTCATTTGCTATCGAATCGACTTAATGCCAGATCGTCATATTGACGGTTCTTCTCTCTGAAATGGTTACATTTATCGTGTGCAATGCTATGTCGCGTGCTGCGGTATGTGGAGACACGAAAAGCACCATAATATAATACAAAAGAAGCATCTAAGTTGATGTGATAGAAAGTACGAAGCAGTATAATTCAAGTTTTAGTTATCGATTATTGAATTTTTAGACGATTCTGGTGCCTTGGACATGAGCTAGGACCTAACGACCCTGCATGAAGGGAGGTATAACACCCGCGTTGCACGCGAGATTGTGAAAAGTGTTTATATGTAGTGAAAACCTGAGAAATCCACCCGTTTTCGTCATTTGCTATCGAATCGACTTAATGCCAGATCGTCATATTGGCCTGTATTCTCTATGAAACGGTTACATTCATCGTGTGCAAACCTATGTCGCGAGCTGCGGAATGACTGAACACTAAAAGCACCATAATAGAACACAGAAGAAGCATCTAAGTTGATGTGATAGAAAGTACTTAGCCGTACATTTCAAGTTTTAGTTATCGATTATTGACTTTTTAGACGGCTTTGGTGCATTGGACATGAGCTAGGACCTTAAGATTTTGCATGAAGGGAGGTCTAGCAGCCACGTTGCACGAGAGAATGTGAAAAGTATTCATATGTTGTAAAAACCTGAGAAATCTGCCCGTTTTTGTCATTTACTATCGAATCGACTTAATGCCAGATCGTCATATTGACGGTTCTTCTCTCTGAAATGGTTACATTTATCGTGTGCAATGCTATGTCGCGTGCTGCGGTATGTGGAGACACGAAAAGCACCATAATATAATACAAAAGAAGCACCTAAGTTAATGTGATAGCCAGTACGAAGCAGTACAATTCAAATTTCAGTTATCGATTATTGCCTTTTTTAGACGGCTTTGGTGCCTTGGACATGAGCTAGGACCTTCAGATTTTGCAGGAAGGGAGGTCTAGCAGCCGCGTTGCATTTGAGAATGTGAAAAGTGTTGATATGTAGTGAAAACTTGTGAAATCCGCCCGTTTTCGTTATTTGCTATCGATTCGACTTAATGCCAGATCGTCATCTTGGCCGCTCTTCTCTCTGAAATGGTTACATTTATCGTGTGCAAAGCTATGTCGCGTGCTGCGGTATGTGGAAACAGTAAAAGCACCATAATATAATACAAAAGAAGCATCTAAGTTGATGTGATAGCCAGTACGAAGCAGTACAATTCAAGTTTTAGTTATCGATTATTGCCTTTTTTAGACGGCCTTGGTGCCTTGGACATGAGCTAGGACCTTACGATTTTGCATGAACGGAGGTCTAGCAGCCACGTTGCAAGAGAGAATGTGAAAAGTGTTCATATGTTGTAAAAACCTGAGAAATCCGCACGTTTTCGTTATTTGCTATCGAATCGACCTAATGCCAGATCGTCATCTTGGCCGCTCTTCTCTCTGAAATGGTTACATTTATCGTGTGCAATGCTATGTCGCGTGCTGCGGTATGCGGAGACACTAAAAACTGCATAATAGAACACACAAGAAACTACTAAGTTGATGTGATAGCCAGTACGAAGCAGTGCAATTCAAGTTTTAGTTATCGATTGTTGACTTTTTAGACGGCTTTGGTGCCGTGGGCATGAGCTAGGACCTTAAGATTTTCCAGGGAGGGAGGTCTAGCCGCCGCGTTGCATGGGGGAGTGTGAAAAGTGTTCATATGTAGTGAAAACCGGAGAAATCCGCCTGCTTTCGTCATTTTGCTATAGAATCGACTTAATGCCAGATCGTCATATTGGCCGCTTTTCTCTCTGAAACGGTTACATTTATCGTGTGCAAACCTATGTCGCGTGCTGCGGTATGAGGAGACACTAAAAGCACCATAACAGAACACAGAAGAAATTTCTAAGTTGATGTGTTAGAACACAGAAGAAGCATCTAAGTTGACGTGAAAGCCAGCACGTAGCAGTACAATTTAAGTTTTAGTTATCGATTATTGCCTTTTTAGACGGCTTTGGTGAATGGACATGAGCTCGGAGCTTGAGATTTTGCAGGGAGGGAAGTATAGCTGGCGCGTTGCATGGTGGAATGTGAAAAGTGTTCATATGTAGTGAAAACCGGAGAAATCCGCCCGTTTTCGTCATATGCTAATGAATCGACTTAATGCCAGATCGTCAAATTGGCCGCTCTTCTCTCTGAAACGGTTACATTTGTCATGTGCAAAGCTATGTCGCGTGCTGCGGTATGCGGAGACACTAAAAACTGCATAATAGAACATACAAGAAACTACTAAGTTGATGTGATAGCCAGTACGAAGCAGTACAATTCAAGTTTTACTTACCGATTATTGACTTGTCAGACGGCTTTGGTGCCGTGGACATGAGCTAGGACTTTAAGATTTTGCAGGAATGGAGGACTCGCAGCCGCGTTGCACGGGGGAATGTGAAAAGTGTTCATATGTATTGAAAACCTGAGAAATCCGCCCGTTTTCGTCATTTGCTATCGAATCGACTTAATGCCAGATCGTCATATTGGCCGCTCTTCTCTTTGAAACTGTTACATTTGTCGTGTGCAAAGCCATATCGCGTGCTGCGGTATGCGGAGACACTAAAAACAGCATAATAGAACACACAAGAAGCTTCTATGTTGATCTGATAGCCAGTACGAAGCAGTGTAATTCAAGTTTTAGTTATCGATTATTGACTTTTTAGACGGCTTTGGTGCATTGGACATGAGCTAGGACCTTAAGATTTTGCATGAAGGGAGGTCTAGTAGCCACGTTGCACGACAGAATGTGAAAAGTGTTCATATGTTGTAAAAACCTGACAAATCCGCCCGTTTTCGTTATTTGCTGTCGAATCGACCTAATGCCAGATCTTCATATTGGCCGCTCTTCTCTCTTAAACGGTTACATTTATCGTGTGCAAAGCAATCTCGCCTGCTGCGGAATGCCTAGACACTAAAAGCACCATAACAGAACATAGGAGAAGCATCTAAGTTGATGTGATAGCCAGTACGAAGCCGTACATTTCAAGTTTTAGTTATCGATTATTGACTTTTTAGACGGCTTTGGCGCCTTGGACATGAGCTAGTACCTTAAGATTTTGCATCAAGGTAGGTATAGTAGCCGCGTTGCACAGGGGAATGTGGAAAGTGTTCATATGTTGTAAAAACCTGAGAAATCCGCCCGTTTTCGTTATTTGCTATCGAATCGACCTAATGCCAGATCTTCATATTGGCCGCTCTTCTCTCTTGAATGGTTACATTTATCGTGTGCAAAGCTATCTCGCCTGCTGCGGAATGCCTAGACACTAAAAGCATCATAATGGAACATAGGAGAAGCATCTAAGTTGATGTGATAGCCAGTACGAAGCCGTACATTTCAAGTTTTAGTTATCGATTATTGACTTTTTAGACGGCTCTGGTGCCTTGGACATGAGCTAGTACCTTAAGATTTTGTAAGAAGGTAGGTATAGGAGCCGCGTTGCACAGGGGAATGTGAAAAGTGTTCATATGTAGTGAAACCCTGAGAAATCTGCCCGTTTTCGTCATTTGCTATCGAATCGACTTAATGCCAGATCGTCATATTGGCCGCTCTTCTCTCTGAAACTGTTACATTTGTCGTGTGCAAAGCCATATCGCGTGCTGCGGTATGCGGAGACACTAAAAACAGCATAATAGAACACACAAGAAGCTTCTATGTTGATCTGATAGCCAGTACGAAGCAGTGTAATTCAAGTTTTAGTTATCGATTATTGACTTTTTAGACGGCTTTGGTGCATTGGACATGAGCTAGGACCTTAAGATTTTGCATGAAGGGAGGTCTAGTAGCCACGTTGCACGACAGAATGTGAAAAGTGTTCATATGTTGTAAAAACCTGAGAAATCCGCCCGTTTTCGTTATTTGCTGTCGAATCGACCTAATGCCAGATCTTCATATTGGCCGCTCTTCTCTCTTAAACGGTTACATTTATCGTGTGCAAAGCTATCTCGCCTGCTGCGGAATGCCTAGACACTAAAAGCACCATAATAGAACATAGGAGAAGCATCTAAGTTGATGTGATAGCCAGTACGAAGCCGTACATTTCAAGTTTTAGTTATCGATTATTGACTTTTTAGACGGCTTTGGCGCCTTGGACATGAGCTAGTACCTTAAGATTTTGCATCAAGGTAGGTATAGTAGCCGCGTTGCACAGGGGAATGTGGAAAGTGTTCATATGTAGTGAAAACCTGAGAAATCTGCCCGTTTTCGTCATTTGCTATCGAATCGACTTAATGCCAGATCGTCATATTGACCGTTCTTCTCTCTGAAATGGTTACATTTATCGTGTGCAATGCTATGTCGCGTGCTGCGGTATGTGGAGACACGAAAAGCACCATAATATAATACAAAAGAAGCATCTAAGTTGATGTGATAGAAAGTACGAAGCAGTATAATTCAAGTTTTAGTTATCGATTATTGAATTTTTAGATGATTCTGGTGCCTTGGACATGAGCTAGGACCTTTCGACCCTGCATGAAGGGAGGTATAACACCCGCGTTGCACGCGAGAATGTGAAAAGTGTTTATATGTAGTAAAAAACCTGAGAAATCCGCCCGTTTTCGTCATTTGCTATCGAATCGACTTAATACCAGATCGTCATATTGGCCTGTATTCTCTCTGAAACGGTTACATTTATCGTGTGCAAACCTATGTCGCGAGCTGCGGAATAACTGAACACTAAAAGCACCATAATAGAACAAAGAAGAAGCATCTAAGTTGATGTGATAGAAAGTACTTAGCCGTACATTTCAAGTTTTAGTTATCGATTATTGACTTTTTAGAGGGCTTTGGTGCATTGGACATGAGCTAGGACCTTAAGATTTTGCATGAAGGGAGGTCTAGCAGCCACGTTGCACGAGAGAATGTGAAAAGTATTCATATGTTGTAAAAACCTGAGAAATCCGCCCGTTTTCGTTATTTGCTATCGAATCGACCTAATGCCAGATCTTCATATTGGCCGCTCTTCTCTCTGAAATGGTTACATTTATCGTGTGCAAAGCTATGTCGCGAGCTGCGGTATGTGGAAACAGTAAAAGCACCATAATATAATACAAAAGAAGCTTCTAAGTTGATGTGACAGCCAGTACGAAGCAGTGCAATTCAAGTTTTTGTTATCGAATATTGACATTTTAGACGGCTTTGGTGCCGTGGGCATGAGCTAGGATCTTAAGATTTTGCAGGGAGGGAGGTCTAGCCGCCGCGTTGCATGGGGGAATGTGAAAAGTGTTCATATGTTGTAAAAACCTGAGAAATCCGCCCGTTTTCGTTATTTGCTATCGAATCGACCTAATGCCAGATCTTCATATTGGCCGCTCTTCTCTCTTGAATGGTTACATTTATCGTGTGCAAAGCTATCTCGCCTGCTGCGGAATGCCTAGACACTAAAAGCACCATAATGGAACATAGGAGAAGCATCTAAGTTGATGTGATAGCCAGTACGAAGCCGTACATTTCAAGTTTTAGTTATCGATTATTGACTTTTTAGACGGCTTTGGTGCCTTGGACACGAGCTAGTACCTTAAGATTTTGTAAGAAGGTAGGTATAGCAGCCGCGTTACACAGGGGAATGTGAAAAGTGTTCATATGTAGTGATAACCTGAGAAATCTGCCCGTTTTCGTCATTTGCTATCGAATCGACTTAATGCCAGATCGTCATATTGGCCGCTCTTCTCTCTGAAACTGTTACATTAGTCGTGTGCAAAGCCATATCGCGTGCTGCGGTATGCGGAGACACTAAAAACAGCATAATAGAACACACAAGAAGCTTCTATGTTGATCTGATAGCCAGTACGAAGCAGTGTAATTCAAGTTTTAGTTATCGATTATTGACTTTTTAGACGGCTTTGGTGCATTGGACATGAGCTAGGACCTTAAGATTTTGCATGAAGGGAGGTCTAGTAGCCACGTTGCACGACAGAATGTGAAAAGTGTTCATATGTTGTAAAAACCTGAGAAATCCGCCCGTTTTCGTTATTTGCTGTCGAATCGACCTAATGCCAGATCTTCATATTGGCCGCTCTTCTCTCTTAAACGGTTACATTTATCGTGTGCAAAGCTATCTCGCCTGCTGCGGAATGCCTAGACACTAAAAGCACCATAACAGAACATAGGAGAAGCATCTAAGTTGATGTGATAGCCAGTACGAAGCCGTACATTTTAAGTTTTAGTTATCGATTATTGACTTTTTAGACGGCTTTGGCGCCTTGGACATGAGCTAGTACCTTTAGATTTTGCATCAAGGTAGGTATAGTAGCCGCGTTGCACAGGGGAATGTGGAAAGTGTTCATATGTAGTGAAAACCTGAGAAATCTGCCCGTTTTCGTCATTTGCTATCGAATCGACTTAATGCCAGATCGTCATATTGACGGTTCTTCTCTCTGAAATGGTTACATTTATCGTGTGCAATGCTATGTCGCGTGCTGCGGTATGTGGAGACACGAAAAGCACCATAATATAATACAAAAGAAGCATCTAAGTTGATGTGATAGAAAGTACGAAGCAGTATAATTCAAGTTTTAGTTATCGATTATTGACATTTAAGACGGCTTTGGTGCATTGGACATGAGCTAGGACCTGAAGATTATGCATGAAGGGAGGTCTAGCAGCCGCATTGCACGGTGGAATGTGAAAAGTGTTCATATGTAGTGAAAACATGAGAAATCTGCCCGTTTTCGTCATTTGCTATCGAATCGACTTAATGCCAGATCGTCATATTGACGGTTCTTCTCTCTGAAATGGTTACATTTATCGTGTGCAAAGCTATGTCGCGTGCTGCGGTATGCGGAGACACTAAAAACTGCATAATAGAACACACAAGAAACTACTAAGTTGATGTGATAGCCAGTACGAAGCAGTGCAATTCAAGTTTTAGTTATCGATTATTGACATTTTAGAGGGCTTTGGTGCATTGGACATGAGCTAGGACCTTAAGATTTTGCATGAAGGGAGGTCTAGCAGCCACGTTGCACGAGAGAATGTGAAAAGTATTCATATGTTGTAAAAACCTGAGAAATCCGCCCGTTTTCGTTATTTGCTATCGAATCGACGTAATGCCAGATCTTCATATTGGCCGCTCTTCTCTCTGAAATGGTTACATTTATCGTGTGCAAAGCTATGTCGCGAGCTGCGGTATGTGGAAACAGTAAAAGCACCATAATATAATACAAAAGAAGCTTCTAAGTTGATGTGACAGCCAGTACGAAGCAGTGCAATTCAAGTTTTTGTTATCGAATATTGACTTTTTAGACGGCTTTGGTGCCGTGGGCATGAGCTAGGATCTTAAGATTTTGCAGGGAGGGAGGTCTAGCCGCCGCGTTGCATGGGGGAATGTGAAAAGTGTTCATATGTTGTAAAAACCTGAGAAATCCGCCCGTTTTCGTTATTTGCTATCGAATCGACCTAATGCCAGATCTTCATATTGGCCGCTCTTCTCTCTTGAATGGTTACATTTATCGTGTGCAAAGCTATCTCGCCTGCTGCGGAATGCCTAGACACTAAAAGCACCATAATGGAACATAGGAGAAGCATCTAAGTTGATGTGATAGCCAGTACGAAGCCGTACATTTCAAGTTTTAGTTATCGATTATTGACTTTTTAGACGGCTTTGGTGCCTTGGACACGAGCTAGTACCTTAAGATTTTGTAAGAAGGTAGGTATAGCAGCCGCGTTACACAGGGGAATGTGAAAAGTGTTCATATGTAGTGATAACCTGAGAAATCTGCCCGTTTTCGTCATTTGCTATCGAATCGACTTAATGCCAGATCGTCATATTGGCCGCTCTTCTCTCTGAAACTGTTACATTAGTCGTGTGCAAAGCCATATCGCGTGCTGCGGTATGCGGAGACACTAAAAACAGCATAATAGAACACACAAGAAGCTTCTATGTTGATCTGATAGCCAGTACGAAGCAGTGTAATTCAAGTTTTAGTTATCGATTATTGACTTTTTAGACGGCTTTGGTGCATTGGACATGAGCTAGGACCTTAAGATTTTGCATGAAGGGAGGTCTAGTAGCCACGTTGCACGACAGAATGTGAAAAGTGTTCATATGTTGTAAAAACCTGAGAAATCCGCCCGTTTTCGTTATTTGCTGTCGAATCGACCTAATGCCAGATCTTCATATTGGCCGCTCTTCTCTCTTAAACGGTTACATTTATCGTGTGCAAAGATATCTCGCCTGCTGCGGAATGCCTAGACACTAAAAGCACCATAACAGAACATAGGAGAAGCATCTAAGTTGATGTGATAGCCAGTACGAAGCCGTACATTTCAAGTTTTAGTTATCGATTATTGACTTTTTAGACGGCTTTGGCGCCTTGGACATGAGCTAGTACCTTTAGATTTTGCATCAAGGTAGGTATAGTAGCCGCGTTGCACAGGGGAATGTGGAAAGTGTTCATATGTAGTGAAAACCTGAGAAATCTGCCCGTTTTCGTCATTTGCTATCGAATCGACTTAATGCCAGATCGTCATATTGACGGTTCTTCTCTCTGAAATGGTTACATTTATCGTGTGCAATGCTATGTCGCGTGCTGCGGTATGTGGAGACACGAAAAGCACCATAATATAATACAAAAGAAGCATCTAAGTTGATGTGATAGAAAGTACGAAGCAGTATAATTCAAGTTTTAGTTATCGATTATTGACATTTAAGACGGCTTTGGTGCATTGGACATGAGCTAGGACCTGAAGATTATGCATGAAGGGAGGTCTAGCAGCCGCATTGCACGGTGGAATGTGAAAAGTGTTCATATGTAGTGAAAACATGAGAAATCTGCCCGTTTTCGTCATTTGCTATCGAATCGACTTAATGCCAGATCGTCATATTGACGGTTCTTCTCTCTGAAATGGTTACATTTATCGTGTGCAAAGCTATGTCGCGTGCTGCGGTATGCGGAGACACTAAAAACTGCATAATAGAACACACAAGAAACTACTAAGTTGATGTGATAGCCAGTACGAAGCAGTGCAATTCAAGTTTTAGTTATCGATTATTGACATTTTAGACGGCTTTGGTGCATTGGACATGAGCTAGGACCTTAAGATTTTGCAGGAATGGAGGTCTCGCAGCCGCGTTGCACGGGGGAATGTGAAAAGTGTTCATATGTAGTGAATACCTGAGAAATCCGCCCGTTTTCGTCATTTGCTATCGAATCGACTTAATGCCAGATCGTCATATTGTCCGCTCTTCTCTCTGAAACTGTTACATTTGTCGTGTGCAAAGCCATATCGCGTGCTGCGGTATGCGGAGACACTTAAAACAGTGTAATAGAACACACAAGAAGCTTCTAAGTTGATGTGATACCAGTACGAAGCAGTACAATTCAAGTTTTATTTATCGATTATTGACTTGTCAGACGGCTTTGGTGCCTTGAACAAGAGCTGTGACCTTAAGATTTTGCATGAAGGGAGGTCTAGCAGCCACGTTGCACGAGAGAATGTGAAAATTATTCATATGTAGTAAAAACCTGAGAAATCCGACCGTTTTCGTCATTTGCTATGGAATCGACGTAATGCCAGATCGTCATACCGGCCGCTCTTCTCCCTGAAACGTTTACATTTATCGTGTAAAAAACTATGTCGCGAGCTGCGGAATGTCTAGACACCAAAAGCATAATAATAGAACACAGATGAAGCTTCTAAGTGGATGTGATAGCCAGTACGAAGCAGTACAATTCAAGTTTTACTTATCGATTATTGACTCTTCACACGGCATTGGTGCCTTGGACATGAGCAAAGAAATTCAGATTTTGCAGGAATGGAGGTCTCGCAGACGCGTTGCACGGGGGAATGTGAAAAGTGTTCATATGTAGTAAAACCTGAGAAATCCGACCGTTTTCGTTATTTGCTATCGAATCGACTTAATGCCAGATCGTCATATTAGCCGCTCTTCTCTCTGAAACGGTTACATTTATCGTGTGCAAAGCAATGTCTCGTGCTAAGGTAAGCGGAGACACTAAAAACACCATAATAGAACACACATGAAGCTTCTAAGTTGATGTGATAGCCATTACGAAGCAGTAGATTTCAAGTTTTAGTTATCCATTATTGACTTTTTATATGGCTTTGGTGCCTTGGACATGAGCTAGGACCATAAGAATTTGCAGGAAGGGAGGTCTAGCAGCTGCGTTGCACGGGTTAATTTGAAAAGTGTTCAAATACAGTGAAAACCTGAGATAGCCGCCTATGTTTCGTCATTTGCTATCGAATCGACTTAACGCCAGATCGTCATAGTGCCCGCTATTCTCTCTGAAACCGTTATATTTGTCGTGTGCAAAGCTATGTCGCGTGCTGCGGTATGCAGAGACACTAAAAGCATCATAATTGAACACAGAAGAAGCTTCTAAGTTGATGTGATAGCTAATACGAAGCAGTACAATTAAAGTTTTAGTTATCGATTATTGAATTTTTAGACGATTCTGGTGCCTTGGACATGAGCTAGGACCTTACGACCCTGCATGAAGGGAGGTCTAGCAGCCGCGTTGCACGGGGGAATGTAAAAGTGTTCATATGTAGTGAAAACCTGAGAAATCCGCCCGTTTTCGTCATTTGCTATCGAATCGACTTAATGCCAGATCGTCATATTGGCCTGTATTCTCTCTGAAACGGTTACATTTATCGTGTGCAAACCTATGTCGCGAGCTGCGGAATGCCTGAACACTAAAAGCACCATAATAGAACACAGAAGAAGCTTCTATGTTGATGTGATAGCCAGTGCGAAGCAGTGTAATTCAACTTTTAGTTATCGATTATTGACTTTTTAGACGGCTTTGGTGCATTGGACATGAGCTATGACCTTAAGATTTTGCATGAAGGGAGGTCTAGCAGCCACGTTGCACGATAGAATGTGAAAAGTGTTCATATGTTGTAAAAACCTGAGGAATTCGCCCGTTTCCTTTATTTGCTATCGAATCGACTTAATGCCAGATCGTCATATTGGACGCTCTTCTCTCTGAAACGGTTACATTTATCGGGTGCAAAGCTATGTCGCGTGCTGCGGTATGAGGAGACACTAAAAGCACCATAACAGAACACAGAAGAAGTTTCTAAGTTGATGTGTTACAACACAGAAGAAGCTTCTAAGTTGATGTGAAAGCCAGCACGTAGCTGTAAAATTCAAGTTTTAGTTATCGATTATTGACTTTTTAGACGGCTTTGGTGCATTGGACATGAGCTAGGACCTGAAGATTTTGCATGAAGGGAATTCTAGCAGCCACGTTGCACGGGGTGATGTGAAAAGTTTCGTATGTAGTAAAAGCTGAGAAATCCGCCCGTTTTCGTTAATTGCTATCGAATCGACCTAATGCCAGATCTTCATATTTGCCGCTCTTCTCTCTTGAACGGTTACATTTATCGTGTGCAAACCTATGTCGCGAGCTGCGGAATGCCTGAACACTAAAAGCACCATAATAGAACACAGAAGAAGCATCTAAGTTGATGTGATAGAAAGTACTTAGCCGTACATTTCAAGTTTTAGTTATCGATTATCACCTTTTTAGACGGCTTTGGTGCCTTGGACATGAGCTGGGACCTTACGATTTTGCATGAACGGAGGTCTAGCAGCCACGTTGCAAGAGAGAATGTGAAAAGTGTTCATATGTTGTAAAAACCTGAGAAATCCGCCCGTTTTCGTTATTTCTATCGAATCGACCTAATGCCAGATCGTCTTATTGGCCGCTCTTCTCTCTGAAATGGTTACATTTATCGTGTGCAAAGCTATGTCGCGTGCTGCGGTATGTGGAAACAATAAAAGCACCATAATATAATACAAAAGAAGCATCTAAGTTGATGTGATAGCCAGTACGAAGCAGTACAATTCAAGTTTTAGTTATCGATTATTGCCTTTTTTAAACGGCCTTGGTGCCTTGGACATGAGCTAGGACCTTAAGATTTTGCATGAAGGGAGGTCTCGCAGCCACGTTGCACGACAGAATGTGAAAAGTGCTCATATATATTAAACACCTGAGAAATCCGACCGTTTTCGTCATTTGCTATCGAATCAATTTAATGCCATATCGTCAAATTTGCCGCCCTTCTCTCTGAAACGGTTACATTTATCGTGTGCAAAGCTACGTTTCGTGCTGCGTTATGCGGAGACACTAAAAGGACCATAATGGATCACAGAAGAAGCTTCTAAATTGATGTGATAGCCAGTACGAAGCAGTACTATTGTAGTTTTAGTTATCAATTATTGACTTTTTAGACGGGTTTGGTGCCTTGTACATGAGCTAGGACCTTACGATTTTTTATGATGGGAGGTCTAGCAGCCGCGTGGCACGGGAGAATGTGAAATGTGTTCATGTGTGGTGAAAACCTGAGAAATCCGCCCGTTTTCGTCATTTGCTATCGAATCGAATTAATGCCAGATCGTCATATTGCCCGCTATTCTCTCTGAAATGATTATGTTTATCGTGTGCAAAGCTATGTCGCGTGCTGCGGTATGCGGATACACTAAAAGCACCATAACAGAACACAGAAGAAGCTTCTATGATGACATGATATCCAGTACGAAGCAGTACAATTCAAGTTTCAGTTATCGATTATTGACTTTTAAGAAGGCTTTGGTTCCTTTGACACAAGCGTCGACCTTAAGATATTGCATGAAGGGAGATCTAGGAGCAGCGTTGCATGGGGGAATGTGAAATGTGTTCATATGTAGTGAAAACCTGAGAGATCCGCCCGTATTCGTCACTTGCTATCGAATCGACTTAATGCCAGATCGTCATATTGGCCGCTCTTCTCTCTGAATCGGTTACATTTATCGTGTGCAAAGCAAGGTCTCGCGCTGCAGTATGCGGAGACACTAAACGCACCATAATAGATCACAGAAGAAGCTTCTCAGTTGATGTGATAGACAGTACGAAGCAGTACAGTTCAAGTTTTAGTTATCGATTATTGACTTTTTAGATTGCTTTGGTGCCTTGGACATGAGCTAGGACCTTACGATTTTGAATGAAGGGAGGTCTAACAGCCGCGGTGCACTGGAGACCGTAAAAAGTTTTCATATGCAAAAAAAACCTGAGAAATCCGCCCGTTTTCGTCATTTGCTATCGAATCGACTAAATGCCAGATCGCCATTTTGGCTGGTTTTCTCACTAAAACGGTTACATTTATCGTGTGCAAAGCCATGTCGCGTGCTGCGCTATGCGGAGACACTAAAAGCACCATAATAGAACACAGAAGAAGCTTCTAAGTTGATATGATAGCCAAAACGAAGCAATACAATTAAATTTTTAGCTATCGATTGTTGACTTTTTAGACGGCTTTGGTGCCTTGGACATGAGCTAGGACCTTAGGATTTTGCTTGAAGGGAGATCTAGGAGCCGCGTTGCACGGGGGAATGTGAAAAGTGTTCATATAAAGTGAAAACCTGTGAAATCCGCCAATTTTCGTCATTTGCTATCGAATCGACTTTTGTCATATCGTCCAATTGGCCGCTCTTCTCTATGAAACGATTACATTCATCGTGTGCAAAGCTATGTCGCGTGCTGCGGTATGCGGAGACACTAAAAACACCATAATAGAACACAGATGAAGCTTCTAAGTTGATGTGATAGCCAGTAAGAAGCAGTACAATTCAAGTTTGTGTTATCGATTATTGACATTTTAGATGGCTTTGGTGCCTTGGACATAAGCTGGGACCTTAAGATTTTGCATGAGGGAGTTCTAGCAGCCGCGTTGGACGTGGGAATGTGAAAGGTGTTCATATGTAGTGAAAACATGAGAAATCACCCGTTTTCGCCATTTGCTATCGAATAGACATTTGCCAGATCGTCATAATGGCGGCTCTTCTCTCTGAAACGGTTACATTTATCGTGTGCAAAGCTATGTCGCGTGCTGTGGAATACGGAGACACTAGAAGCACTATAACAGAACACAGAAAAAGCTTCTAGGTTGATGTGATCGCCAGTACGAAGCAGTACAATTCAAGATTTAGTTACAGATTATTGACGTTTTAGACGACTTTGGTGCCATGTACATGCGCTAGGACCTTACGACCTTGCATGAAAGGAGTCTAGCAGCCGCGTTGCACGGGGGAATTTGAAAAGTGTTCATATGTAGTGAAATCCTGAGAAATCCGCTCGTTTTCGTCATTTGCTATCGAATCGACTTAATGCCAGATCGTCATATTGGCCGCTCTTCTCTCTGAAATGTTTACATTTCTCGTGTGCAAAGCTATGAAAGCTATGTCGCGTGCTGCGGTATGCAGAGACACTAAAAGCTCCATAATAGAACACAGAATAAGCTTCTAAGTTGATGTGATAGAAAGTACGCAGCAGTACAATTCAAATTTTAGGTATCGATTATTACCTTTTTAGACGGCTTTGGTGCCTTGGACATGAGCTTTGACGTTAAGATTTTGCATGAGGGAGTTCTAGCACCGGTCTTTCACGGGGGAATGTGAAATGTGTTCATATGTAGTAAAAACCTGAGAAATCCCCCCGTTTTTGTCATTTGCTATCGAATTGACTTCATGCCATATCGTCATATTGGACGCTCTTCTCTCGGAAACGATTATTTTTTTCGTGTGCAAAGCTATGTCGCGTGCTGCGGTATGCGGAGACACTAAAGGCATCATAATAGAACACAGAAGAAGCTTCTAAGTTGATGTGATAGCCAGTACGAAACAGTACAATTCAAGTTTTAGTTATCGATTATTGACTTTTTAGACGGCTTTGGTGCTTTGGACATGAGCTAGGACCTTAAGATTCTGCATGAAGGGAGATCTAGCAGCCGCGTTGCACAGTGGAATGTGAAAAGTGGTTATATGCAGTGAAAACGTGAGAAATCTGCCCGTTTTCGACATTAGCTATCGAATCGACTTTTGCCAGATCGTCAATTTGGCCGCTCTTCTCTCTGTAACGGTTACATTTATCGTGTGCAAAGCTATGTTGCGTGCTGCGGTATGCGTAGACACTAAAAGCAACATAATAGAACACAGATGAAGCTTCTAAATTGATGTGATAGCCTATACGAAGCAGTACAATTCAAGTTTTATTTATCGATTATTGAATTTTTAGACGATTTTGTGCCTTGGACATGGGCTAGGACCTTGTGACCTTGCATGAAGGGAGGTCTAGCATCCGCGTTGCACGGGGGAATGTGAAAAGTGTTCATATGTAGTGAAAACCTGAGAAATCCCCCCGTTTTCGTCATTTGCTATCGAATCGACTAAATGCCAGATCGTCAAATTGCCCGCTCTTCTCTCTGAAACGGTTACATTTATCGTGTGCAACGCTATGTCGCGTGCTGCGGTATGCGGAGACACTAAAAGCACCATAACAGAACTCAAAAGAAGCTTCTAAATTGGTGTGATAGCCAGTCCGAAGCAGTACATTTCAAGTTTCAGTTATCGATTATTGACTTTTTAAACGGCTTTGGTGCCTTGGACATGAGCTAGGACCTTAAGATTTTGCATAAAGGTAGGCCTAGTAGACGCGTTGCACTGGGGAATGTGAAAAGTGTTCATACGTTGTGAAAACCTGAGAAATCCGCCCGTTTTCGTCATTTGCTATCGAATCAAATTAATGACAGATCGTCATATTGGCCGGTATTCTCTCTGAAACGGTTACATTTATCGTGTGCAAAGCAATGTCGCAGCTGTGGTATGCGGAGACACTAAAAGCAACATAATAGAACACAGAAGAAGCTTCTAAGTTGATGAGATAATCAGTCCTAAGCAGTACAATTGAAGTTTTAGTTATCGATTATTGACTTTTCAGACGATTTTGGTGACTTGGTCATGAGCTAGGACCTTACGACCTTGCATGACGGGAGGTTTAGCAACCGCGTTGGACGGGGGAATGTGAAAAGTGTTCATATGTAGTGTAAACGTGAGAAATCCGCCCTTTTTCGTCATTTGCTATCGAATCGACTTAATGCCAGATCGTCATATTGGCAGCTCTTCACTCTGAAACGGTTACATTTATCGTTTGAAAAGCTATGTCGCGTGATGTGGTGTGCGGAGACACTAGAAGCACCATAATAGAACACAGAAAAAGCTTCTAGATTGATGTGATCGCCAGTACGAAGCAGTAACATTGAAGATTTTGTTACAGATTATTGACTTATTAGACGATTTTGGTGCCATGTACATGCGCTAGGACCTTACGACCTTGCATGAAAGGAGTCTAGCAACCGCGTTGCACGGGGGAATGTGAAAAGTGTTCACATGTAGTGAAATCCTGAGAAATCGGCTCGTTTTCGTCATTTGCTATCGAATCGACTTAATGCCAGATCGTCATATTGGCCGCTCTTCTCTCTAAAACGCTTACATTTATCGTGTGCAAAGCTATGTCGCGTGCTGCGGTATGCGGAGACACTAAGAGCACCATAATAGAACACAGAAGAAGCTTCTAAGTTGATGTGATAGCCAGTAAGAAGCAGTACAATTCAAGTTTTAGTTATCGATTATTGACTTTTTAGATGGCTTTGGTGCCTTGGACATGAGCTGGGACCATAAGATTTTGCATGAAGGAGTTATAGCAGTCGCGTTGCACGGGGGAATGTGAAATGTGTTCATATGTAGTGAATACCTGAGAAATCCGCCCGTTTTCCTCATTTGCTATCGAATCGACTTAATGCCAGATCGTCATATTGCACGCTCTTTGCTTTGAAACGGTTACATTTATCGTCTGCAAAGCAATGTCGCGTGCTGCGGTATGCGGAGACACTAAAAGCACTATAATAGAACACAGAAGAAGCATCTAAGTTGATGTGATAGCTAGTATGAATCAGTACAAATTAAGTTTTAGATATCGATTATTGAATTTTTAGACGGTTTTGGTGCCTTGGACATGAGCTAGGACATTACGATTTTGCATGAATGGAGGTCTAGCATCCGCGTTCCACGGGTGAATGTGAAATGTCTTCATATTAGTGAAATTCTGAGAAATCCGCCCGTTTTCGTCATTTGCTATCGAATCGACTTAATGCCAGATCGTCATATTGGCCGGAATTCTCTCTGAAACGGTTACATTTGTCGTGTGCAAAGCTATGTCGCGAGCTGCGGTATGCGGAGACACTAAAAGCTCCATAATAGAACACAGAATAAGCTTCTAAGTTGAAGTGATAGAAAGTACGCAGCAGTACAATTCAAGTTTTAGGTATCGATTATTACCTTTTTAGACGGCTTCGGTGCCTTGGACATGATCCAGGACCTTAAGATTTTGCATGAAGCGAGTTCTAGCAACCGCGTTGCACGGGGGAATGTGAAAAGTGTTCATATGTAGTGGAAACATGAGAAATCCGCCCGTTTTCGTCATTTGCTATCGAATCGACATTTGCCAGATCGTCATATTTGCCGCTCTTCTCTATGAAACGGTTACAATTATCGTGTGCAAAGCTATGTCGCGTGCTGCGGAATGCGGAGACACTACAAGCACCATAGTAGAACACAGAAGAAGCTTCTAAGTTGACGTAATAGCCAGTAAGAAGCCGTAAATTAATTCTTTTAGCTATCGATTATTGACATTTTAGTCGGCTTTGGTGCACTGGACATGAGCTAGGATATTAAGATTTTGCATGAGGGAGTTCTAGCAGCCGCGTTGCACGGGGGAATGTGCAAAGTGTTCATATGTAGTAAAAACCGAGAAATCCGCCGATTACGTCATTTGCCATCGAATCGACTTTTGTCAGATCGTCATATTGGCCGCTCTTCTCTCTGAAACGGTTACATTTATCGTGTGAAAAGTATGTCGCGTGCTGCGGTATGCGTAGATAATAAAAGCACCATAATAGAACAGAGAAGATGTTTCTAAGTTGGTGTGATAGCCAAAACGGAGCAGAACAAATCTAGTTTAAGTCATCGATTATTCACTTTTTAGACGGCTTTGGTGCTTTGGACATGAGCTAGGACCTTAAGATTTTGCATGAAGGGAGGTCTAGCAGCCGCGTTGCACGGGGGAATGTGAAAAGTGTCCATATGTAGTGAAAACCTGAAATATCCGCCCGTTTTCGTCATTTGTTATCGAATCGACATAATGCCAGATCGCTATATTGGCCGCTCTTCTCTCTGAAACGGTTACATTAATCGTGTTCAAAGCTATGTCGCGTGCTGCGGTATGCGTAGACACTAAAAGCAACATAATAGAACACAGAAGAAGTTTCTAAGTTGATGTAATAGCCAGTACGAAGCAGTACAATTCAAGTTTTAGTTATCGATTATTGACTTTTTAGACGGCTTTGGTTCCTTTGAGATGAGCTAGGACCTTAAGATATTGCATAAAGGGATGACTAAGAGAAGCGATGCACGGGTGAATGTGAAAATTGTTCATATGTAGAGAAAACCTGAGATATCCGAGCGTTTTCGTAATTTGCTATCGAATCCACTTAATTTCAGATCGTCATATTGCCCGCTATTCTCTCTGAAACCGTCACATTTATCGTGTACAAAGCTATGTCGCGTGCTGCGGTATGGAGAGACACTAAAAGCACCATAATAGAACACAGAAGATGCTTCTAAGTTGATGTGATAGCCAGTAAGAATCAGTGCAATTCAAGTTTTAGTTATCGATTATTGACTTCTTAGACGGCTTTTGTGCCTTGGACATGAGATAGGACCTTAAGATTTTGCATGAAGGGAGGTCTAGCAGCCGCATTGCACGGGGGAATGTGAAAAGTGTTCATATGTTGTGAAACCCTAGAAATCCGCCCGTTTTTGTCATTTGCTATGGAATCGACTTTTGCCAGATCGTCATATTGGCCGCTCTTTTCTCTGAAACGGTTACATTTATCGTGTGCAAAGCTAAGTAGCGTGTTGCGGTATGCGGAGACACTAAAAGCACCATAATAGAACACAGAAGAAGCTTCTAAGTTGATGTGATAGCCAGTACGTAGCAGTACAATTCAAGTTTTAGTTATCGATTATTGACTGTTTATACGGCTTTGGTGCCTTGGACATGAGCTACGACCTTAAGATTTTGCATGAAGGGAGGTGTAGCAACCGCATTGCACGGGGAATGTGAAAAGAGTTCATATGTAGTGAAAACCTGAGAAATCCTTCCGTTTTCGTAATCTGCTATCGAATCGACTTAATGCCAGATCGTCATATTGGCCAGTAATCTCTCTGAAACGGTTACATTTATCGTGTGCAAAGCTATGTAACGTGCTGCGAAATGCAGAGATACTAAAAGCACCATAATGGAACACAGAAGATTATTCTAAGTTGATGTGATAGCCAGTACCAAGTAGTACAATTCAAGTTTTAGCTATCGATTATTGACTTTGTAGACAGCTTTGGTGCCTTGGGTATCAGCTAGCACCGTAAGATTTTCCGTCAAGGGAGGTCTAGCAGCCGCGTTGCACGGGTGAATGTGAAAAGTGTTCATATGTAGTAAAGACCTGAGAAATCCGTATGTTTTCGTCATTTGCTATCGAATCGACATTTGCCACATCGTCATATTGGCCGCTCTTCTCTCTGTAACGGTTACATTTATCGTGTGCAAAGCTATGTTGCGTGCTGCGGTATGCGTAGACACTAAAAGCAACATAATAGAACACAGATGAAGCTTCTAAATTGATGTGATAGCCTATACGAAGCAGTACAATTCAAGTTTTATTTATCGATTATTGAATTTTTAGACGATTTTGTGCCTTGGACATGGGCTAGGACCTTGTGACCTTGCATGAAGGGAGGTCTAGCATCCGCGTTGCACGGGGGAATGTGAAAAGTGTTCATATGTAGTGAAAACCTGAGAAATCCCCCCGTTTTCGTCATTTGCTATCGAATCGACTAAATGCCAGATCGTCAAATTGCCCGCTCTTCTCTCTGAAACGGTTACATTTATCGTGTGCAACGCTATGTCGCGTGCTGCGGTATGCGGAGACACTAAAAGCACCATAACAGAACTCAAAAGAAGCTTCTAAATTGGTGTGATAGCCAGTCCGAAGCAGTACATTTCAAGTTTCAGTTATCGATTATTGACTTTTTAAACGGCTTTGGTGCCTTGGACATGAGCTAGGACCTTAAGATTTTGCATAAAGGTAGGCCTAGTAGACGCGTTGCACTGGGGAATGTGAAAAGTGTTCATACGTTGTGAAAACCTGAGAAATCCGCCCGTTTTCGTCATTTGCTATCGAATCAAATTAATGACAGATCGTCATATTGGCCGGTATTCTCTCTGAAACGGTTACATTTATCGTGTGCAAAGCAATGTCGCAGCTGTGGTATGCGGAGACACTAAAAGCAACATAATAGAACACAGAAGAAGCTTCTAAGTTGATGAGATAATCAGTCCTAAGCAGTACAATTGAAGTTTTAGTTATCGATTATTGACTTTTCAGACGATTTTGGTGACTTGGTCATGAGCTAGGACCTTACGACCTTGCATGACGGGAGGTTTAGCAACCGCGTTGGACGGGGGAATGTGAAAAGTGTTCATATGTAGTGTAAACGTGAGAAATCCGCCCTTTTTCGTCATTTGCTATCGAATCGACTTAATGCCAGATCGTCATATTGGCAGCTCTTCACTCTGAAACGGTTACATTTATCGTTTGAAAAGCTATGTCGCGTGATGTGGTGTGCGGAGACACTAGAAGCACCATAATAGAACACAGAAAAAGCTTCTAGATTGATGTGATCGCCAGTACGAAGCAGTAACATTGAAGATTTTGTTACAGATTATTGACTTATTAGACGATTTTGGTGCCATGTACATGCGCTAGGACCTTACGACCTTGCATGAAAGGAGTCTAGCAACCGCGTTGCACGGGGGAATGTGAAAAGTGTTCACATGTAGTGAAATCCTGAGAAATCGGCTCGTTTTCGTCATTTGCTATCGAATCGACTTAATGCCAGATCGTCATATTGGCCGCTCTTCTCTCTAAAACGCTTACATTTATCGTGTGCAAAGCTATGTCGCGTGCTGCGGTATGCGGAGACACTAAGAGCACCATAATAGAACACAGAAGAAGCTTCTAAGTTGATGTGATAGCCAGTAAGAAGCAGTACAATTCAAGTTTTAGTTATCGATTATTGACTTTTTAGATGGCTTTGGTGCCTTGGACATGAGCTGGGACCATAAGATTTTGCATGAAGGAGTTATAGCAGTCGCGTTGCACGGGGGAATGTGAAATGTGTTCATATGTAGTGAATACCTGAGAAATCCGCCCGTTTTCCTCATTTGCTATCGAATCGACTTAATGCCAGATCGTCATATTGCACGCTCTTTGTTTTGAAACGGTTACATTTATCGTCTGCAAAGCAATGTCGCGTGCTGCGGTATGCGGAGACACTAAAAGCACTATAATAGAACACAGAAGAAGCATCTAAGTTGATGTGATAGCTAGTATGAATCAGTACAAATTAAGTTTTAGATATCGATTATTGAATTTTTAGACGGTTTTGGTGCCTTGGACATGAGCTAGGACATTACGATTTTGCATGAATGGAGGTCTAGCATCCGCGTTCCACGGGTGAATGTGAAATGTCTTCATATTAGTGAAATTCTGAGAAATCCGCCCGTTTTCGTCATTTGCTATCGAATCGACTTAATGCCAGATCGTCATATTGGCCGGAATTCTCTCTGAAACGGTTACATTTGTCGTGTGCAAAGCTATGTCGCGAGCTGCGGTATGCGGAGACACTAAAAGCTCCATAATAGAACACAGAATAAGCTTCTAAGTTGAAGTGATAGAAAGTACGCAGCAGTACAATTCAAGTTTTAGGTATCGATTATTACCTTTTTAGACGGCTTCGGTGCCTTGGACATGATCCAGGACCTTAAGATTTTGCATGAAGCGAGTTCTAGCAACCGCGTTGCACGGGGGAATGTGAAAAGTGTTCATATGTAGTGGAAACATGAGAAATCCGCCCGTTTTCGTCATTTGCTATCGAATCGACATTTGCCAGATCGTCATATTTGCCGCTCTTCTCTATGAAACGGTTACAATTATCGTGTGCAAAGCTATGTCGCGTGCTGCGGAATGCGGAGACACTACAAGCACCATAGTAGAACACAGAAGAAGCTTCTAAGTTGACGTAATAGCCAGTAAGAAGCCGTAAATTAATTCTTTTAGCTATCGATTATTGACATTTTAGTCGGCTTTGGTGCACTGGACATGAGCTAGGATATTAAGATTTTGCATGAGGGAGTTCTAGCAGCCGCGTTGCACGGGGGAATGTGCAAAGTGTTCATATGTAGTAAAAACCGAGAAATCCGCCGATTACGTCATTTGCCATCGAATCGACTTTTGTCAGATCGTCATATTGGCCGCTCTTCTCTCTGAAACGGTTACATTTATCGTGTGAAAAGTATGTCGCGTGCTGCGGTATGCGTAGATAATA
Organism: Schistocerca gregaria; assembly: GCF_023897955.1. NCBI lineage: Eukaryota > Metazoa > Arthropoda > Insecta > Orthoptera > Acrididae > Schistocerca > Schistocerca gregaria. Next base: position 16,218,168 of record NW_026061824.1, on the reverse strand, counting down.
AAAGCACCATAATAGAACAGAGAAGATGTTTCTAAGTTGGTGTGATAGCCAAAACGGAGCAGAACAAATCTAGTTTAAGTCATCGATTATTCACTTTTTAGACGGCTTTGGTGCTTTGGACATGAGCTAGGACCTTAAGATTTTGCATGAAGGGAGGTCTAGCAGCCGCGTTGCACGGGGGAATGTGAAAAGTGTCCATATGTAGTGAAAACCTGAAATATCCGCCCGTTTTCGTCATTTGTTATCGAATCGACATAATGCCAGATCGCTATATTGGCCGCTCTTCTCTCTGAAACGGTTACATTAATCGTGTTCAAAGCTATGTCGCGTGCTGCGGTATGCGTAGACACTAAAAGCAACATAATAGAACACAGAAGAAGTTTCTAAGTTGATGTAATAGCCAGTACGAAGCAGTACAATTCAAGTTTTAGTTATCGATTATTGACTTTTTAGACGGCTTTGGTTCCTTTGAGATGAGCTAGGACCTTAAGATATTGCATAAAGGGATGACTAAGAGAAGCGATGCACGGGTGAATGTGAAAATTGTTCATATGTAGAGAAAACCTGAGATATCCGAGCGTTTTCGTAATTTGCTATCGAATCCACTTAATTTCAGATCGTCATATTGCCCGCTATTCTCTCTGAAACCGTCACATTTATCGTGTACAAAGCTATGTCGCGTGCTGCGGTATGGAGAGACACTAAAAGCACCATAATAGAACACAGAAGATGCTTCTAAGTTGATGTGATAGCCAGTAAGAATCAGTGCAATTCAAGTTTTAGTTATCGATTATTGACTTCTTAGACGGCTTTTGTGCCTTGGACATGAGATAGGACCTTAAGATTTTGCATGAAGGGAGGTCTAGCAGCCGCATTGCACGGGGGAATGTGAAAAGTGTTCATATGTTGTGAAACCCTAGAAATCCGCCCGTTTTTGTCATTTGCTATGGAATCGACTTTTGCCAGATCGTCATATTGGCCGCTCTTTTCTCTGAAACGGTTACATTTATCGTGTGCAAAGCTAAGTAGCGTGTTGCGGTATGCGGAGACACTAAAAGCACCATAATAGAACACAGAAGAAGCTTCTAAGTTGATGTGATAGCCAGTACGTAGCAGTACAATTCAAGTTTTAGTTATCGATTATTGACTGTTTATACGGCTTTGGTGCCTTGGACATGAGCTACGACCTTAAGATTTTGCATGAAGGGAGGTGTAGCAACCGCATTGCACGGGGAATGTGAAAAGAGTTCATATGTAGTGAAAACCTGAGAAATCCTTCCGTTTTCGTAATCTGCTATCGAATCGACTTAATGCCAGATCGTTATATTGGCCAGTAATCTCTCTGAAACGGTTACATTTATCGTGTGCAAAGCTATGTAACGTGCTGCGAAATGCAGAGATACTAAAAGCACCATAATGGAACACAGAAGATTATTCTAAGTTGATGTGATAGCCAGTACCAAGTAGTACAATTCAAGTTTTAGCTATCGATTATTGACTTTGTAGACAGCTTTGGTGCCTTGGGTATCAGCTAGCACCGTAAGATTTTCCGTCAAGGGAGGTCTAGCAGCCGCGTTGCACGGGTGAATGTGAAAAGTGTTCATATGTAGTAAAGACCTGAGAAATCCGTATGTTTTCGTCATTTGCTATCGAATCGACATTTGCCACATCGTCATATTGGCCGCACTTCTCTCTGAAACGGTTACATTTACCGTGTGCAAAGCTATGTCGCGTGCTGCGGTATGCGGAGACACTAAAAGCACCATAGTAGTACACAGAAGAATCTTCGAAGTTGATGTGATAGCCAGTACAAAGCAGTACAATTCAAGTTGTAGTTATCGATTATTGAATTTTAGACAGCTTTGGTGCCTTGGACATGAGCTAGGACCTTGAGAATTTGCATGAATGGAGGTCTAGCAGCCGCGTTGCACGACGGAATTTGAAAAGTGTTCATATGTAGTGGAAACCGGAGAAATCCGCCCGTTTTCGTCATTTGCTATCGAATCGACTTAATTCCAGATCTTCGTATTGGCCGCTCATCGCTCTGAAACTGTTACATTTATCGTGTGGAAAGCTCTATGGCGTGCTGCGGTATGTGGAGACACTAAAAGCACCATAATAGAACACAGAAGAAGCTTCTAAGTTGATGTGATAGCCAGTACGAAACAGTACAATTTAACTCTTAGTTATCGATTATTGAATTTTTTGACGGCTTCGGTGCCTTGGACATGAGCTAGGACATTACCATTTAGCATTAAGGGAGGTCTAGCGACCGCGTTGCACGGGGGAATATGAAAAGTGTTCATATGTAGTGAAAACCTGAGAAATCCGCCCGTTTTCGTCATTTGTAATCGAATCGACTTAATGCCAGATCGTCATATTGCCCGCAATTCTCTCTGAAACCGTTACATATATCGTGTGCAAAGCTATATCGCGTGCTGCGGTATGTGGAGACACTAAAAGCACCATAAAAGAACACAGATTAAGCTTCTAAGTTGATGTGATAGCCAAAACGAAACAGTACAATTCAAGTTTTACCTATCGATTATTGACTTTTTAGACGGCGTTGGTGCCTTCGACATGAGCTAGGACCTTAAAATTTTGCATGAATTGAGATCTAGCAGCCGCGTTGCACGGGGGAATGTGAAAAGTGTTCTTATGTAGCGAAAACCTGAGAAATCCGCCCGTCTTCGTCATTTGCTGTCGATTCGAGTTTTGCCAGATCGTCATATTGGCCGGTTTTCACCCTGAGAAGGTTACATTTATCGTTAGGAAAGCTATGTCACGTGCTGCGGTATGCGGAGTCACTAAAAGCACCATAATAGATCAAAGAAGAAGCTTCTAAGTTGATGTGATATCCAGTTCGAAGCAGTCCAATTCAAGTTTTAACTATCGATTATTGACTTTTTAGACGGCTTTCGTGGCTTGGACATGAGGTAGGTCCTTAAGATTTTGCATTAGGAAGGTCTAGCAGCCGCGTTTGACGGGGGAATGTGAGAAGTGTTCATATGTAGTGAAAACCTGGGAAATCCGCCCGTTCTCCTCATTTGCTATCGAATCGACGTTTGAAAGATCGTCGTATTGGCGGCTCTTCTCACTGAAACGGTTACATTTATCGTGTGCAAAGCTGTGTCGCGTGCTGCGGTATGCGGAGACACTAAAACCTCCATAATAGAACACAAAAGAAGCTTCTAAGTTGATGTGATAGCCAGTTAGATGCAGTACAATTCCAGTTTTAGCTATCGATTATTGACTTTTTAGACGGCTTAGGTGCCTTGGACATGAGCTAGGGCCTTAAGATTTTGCATGAAGGGAGGTCTAGCAGCCGTAATGCCCTGGTGAATGTGAAAAGTGTTCATATGTAGTGAAAACCTGGGAAATACACCCGTTTTCGTGATTTGCTATCGAATCGACATTTGCCAGATCGTCATATTTTCGGCTCTTCTCTCTGAAACGGTGACATTTATCGTGTGCAAAGATTTGTCGCGTGCTGCGGTATGCGGAGACACCAAAAGCACCATAATAGAACACAGAAGACGGTTCTAAGTTGGTGTGATAGCCAAAACGAAGCAGTACAATTCAAGTTTTAGTTATCGGTTATTGACCTTTTAGACGGTTATGGTGCATTGCACATGAGCTAGGACCTTAAGATTTTCCATGAAGGGACGTCTAGCAGCCGCGTTGCACGGGGTAATGTGAAAAGTGTTCATATGTAGTGAAAACCTTAGAAATCCGCCATTTCGTCATTTGCTATCGAATCGACTTTTGCCAGTTCGTCTTATAACTGGTCTTCTCTCTGAAACGGTTACATTTATCGTGTGCAAAGCTATGTAGCGTGCTGCGGTACGCGGGGACCCTCAAAGCACCATTATAGAACACAGAAGAAGCTTCTAAGTTGATGTGACAGCCAGTACGTAGCAGGACTATTCAAGTTTTTGTTATCGATTATTGACTTTTTATACGGCTTTGGTGCCTTCGACATGAGCTCGGACCTTAAGATTTTTCATAAAGTGAGGTCTAGCAGCCGCGTTGCACGGCGGAATGTGAAAAGTGTTCATATGTAGTGAAAACCTGAGAAATAAGCCCGTTTTCGTCATTTGCTATCGAATCGACTTAATGCCAGATCGTCATACTGGCCGCACTTGTCTCTGAAACGGTTACATTTATCGTGTGCAAAGCTATGTCGCGTGCTGCGGTATGCGGAGACACTAGAAGCACCATAATAGAAAACAGAAAAAGCTTCTAAGTTGATGTGATAGCCAGTACGAAGCAGTACTATTCAAGGTTTAGTTATGGATTATTGAATTTTTAGACGATTTTGGTGCCTTGAACTTGAGCTAGGACTTTACGACTTTGCATGAAGTAAGGTCTAGCAGCCGCGTTGCACGGGGGAATGTGAAAATTGACCATATGTAGTGAAAACCTGAGAAATCCCCCCATTTTCGTCATTTGCTATCGTATCAGCTTAATGCCAGATCGTCATATTGCCCGCTTTTCTCTCTGAAACCGTTAGATTTATAGTGTGCAAAGCTATATCGCGTGCTAAGGTATGCGGAGACACTAAAATCACCATAATAGAACACAGAAGAAGCTTCTAAGTTGATGTGATAGCCAGTACGAAGCAGTACAATTCAAGTTTTATCTATCGATTATTTTCTTTTTAGACGGCTTTGGTTCCTTTGAGATGACCTAGGACCTGCAGATATTGCATAAAGGGATGTCTAAGAGACGCGTTGCACGGGGGAATGTGAAATGTGTTCATATGTAGAGAAAACCTGAGATATCCGAGCGTTTTCATCATTTGCTATCGAATCAACTTAATTTCAGATCGTCATATTGCACGCTATTCTCTCTGAAACCGCTACATTTATCGTGTACAAAGCTATGTCGCGTGCTGCGGTATGCGGAGACACTAAAAGCAGCATAGTAGAACACAGAAAAAGCTTCTAATTTGATGTGATAGATAGTACGAAGCAGTAAATTTCAAGTTTTAGTTTTAGATTATTGACTTTTTAGACGGCTTTTGTGCCTTGGACATGAGCTAGGACCTTACGATTTTGCATGAAGGGAGGTCTAGCAGCCGCGTTGCACGGGGGAATGTGAAACGTGTTCATATACAGTGAAAACCTGAGATATCCGCCCGTTTTCGTCATTTGCTATCGAATCGACTTTTGCCAGATCGTCATATTGGCCGCTCTTTTCTCTGAAACGGTGACATGTATCGTGTGCAAAGCTTTGTCGCGTGCTGCGGTATGCGGAGACACTAAAAGCACCATAAAGGATCACAGAAGAAGCTTCTAAGTTGATGTAATAGACAGTACGGAGCAGTCCAAATCAAGTTTTAACTATCGATTATTGACTTTTTAGACAGCTTTCGTGGCTTGGACATGAGGTAGTTCCGAACGATTTTGTATGAGGGAGGTCTAGCAGCCGCGTTTGACGGGGGAATGTGAGAAGTGTTCATATGTAGTGAAAAACTGAGAAATCCGCCCGTTTTCGTCCTTTGCTATCGAATCGAATTAATGCCAGATCGTCATATTGGCCGCTCTTCTCTCTGAAACGGTTACATTTATCGTGTGCAAAGCTATATCGCGTGCTGCGGTACGCGGAGACCCTCAAAGCACCATAATAGAACACACAAGAAGCTTCTAAATTGATGCGATAGCCAGTACGTAGCAGTACAATTCAAGTTTTTGTTATTGATTATTGACTTTTTATACGGCTTTGGTGCCTTCGACATGAGCTCGGACCTTAAGATATTTCATGAAGGGAGGTCTAGCAGCCGCGTTGCATGGGGGAATGTGAAAAGTGTTCATATGTATTGAAAACCTGAGAAATCCGCCCGTTTTCGTCATATGCTATCGAATCGACTTGATGCCAGATCATCATATTGCCCGCTGTTCTCTCTGGAACCGTTATATTTATCGTGTGCAAAGCTATGTTGCGTGCTGCGGTATTCGTAGACACTAAAAGCACCATAATAGAACACAGAAGAAGTTTCTAAGTTGATGTGATAGCCAGTAAGGAGCAGTAAAATTCAAGTTTTAGTTATCGATTACTGACTTTTTAGACGTCTTTAGTGCCCTGGACATGAGCTAGCACCTTAAGATTTTGCATGAGGGAGTTCTAGCAGCCGGGTTGCACATGGGAATGTGCAAAGTGTTCATATGTAGTAAAAACCTGATAAATCCGCCGATTACGTCATTTGCTATCGAATCGATTTTTGCCAGATCGCCATATTGGCCGCTCTTCTCTTCGAAACGGTTACATTTATCGTGTGCAAAGCTATGTCGCGTGCTGCAGTATACGGAGACACTAAAAGCACCATAATAGGACACAGAAGAAGTTTCTAAGTTGGTGTGATATCCTAAAGGAAGCAGTACAATTCTAGTTTAAGTTATCGATTACTGATTTTTTAGACGGTTTTGGTGCCTTGGACATGAGCTAGGACCTTAAGATTTTGCATGAAGGGAGGTGTAGCAGCCGCGTTGGACGGGGGAATGTGAAAAGTGTTCATATGTAGTGAAAACCGGAGAAATCCGCCCGTTTTCGTCATTTGCTATCGATTCGACTTTTGCCAGAGTGTCATATTGGCCGCTCTTCTCAATGAAACGGTTACAATTATCGTGTGCAAAGCTATGTCGCGTGCTGAGGTATGCAGAGACAATAAAAGCACCATAATAGGTCAGAGAAGTAGCTTCAAAGATGATGTGATAGCCTGTACTAAGCATTACAATTTTTGTTTTAGTTATCGATTAATGACTTTTTACACGTCTTTGATGCCTTTGACATGAGCTAGGACCTTAAGGAATTGCATGAAGGGAGGTCTAGGAGCTGTGTTGCACTGGGGAATGTGAAAAGTGTTCATATGTAGTGAAAACCTGAGAAATCCGCCCGTTTTCGTCATTTGCTATCGAATCAGCTTAATGCCAGATCGTCATATAGCCCGCTTTTCTCTCTGAAACCGTTACATTTATCGTGTGCAGAGTTATGTCGTATGCTGCGGTATGCGTAGACACTAAAATCACCACAATAGAACACAGAAGAAGCTTCTAAGTTGATGTGATAACCTGTACGAAGCAGTACAATTCAAGTTTTAGTTATCGATTATTGACTTTTTCAATGGCTTTGGTTCCTTTGAGATGAGCTAGGACCTTAAGATATTGCATAAAGGGATGTCTAAGAGAAGCGTTGCACGGGGGAATGTGAAAAGTGTTCATATGTAGAGAAAACCTGAGATATCCGAGCGTTTTCGTCATTTGCTATCGAATCGACTTAATTTCAGATCGTCATATTGCCCGCTATTCTCTCTGAAACCGTTACATTTATCGTGTGCAAAGATATGTCGCGTGCTGCGGTATGTGGAGACACTAAAAGCACCATAATGGATCACAGAAGAAGCTTCTAAGTTGATGTGATAGCCAGTACGAAGCAGTCCAATTCAAGTTTTAACTATCGATCATTGACTTTTTACACGGCTTTCGTGGCTTGGACATTAGGTAGTTCCTTAAGATTTTGCATGAGGGAGGTCTAGCATCCGCGTTTGACAGGGGAATGTGGGAAGTGTTCATATGCAGTGGAAACCTGGAAAATCCGCCCGTTCTCCTCATTGCTATCGAATCGACATTTGCCAGATCGTCATATTGGCCGCTCTTCTCAATGAAACGGTTACAATTATCGTGTGCAAAGCTATGACGCGTGCTGAGGTATGCGGAGACCCGCGTTGCACGGGGTAATGTGAAAAGTGTTCATATGTAGTGAAAACCTTAGAAATCCGCCATTTCGTCATTTGCTATCGAATCGACTTTTGCCAGTTCGTCTTATAACTGGTCTTCTCTCTGAAACGGTTACATTTATCGTGTGCAAAGCTATGTAGCGTGCTGCGGTACGCGGGGACCCTCAAAGCACCATCATAGAACACAGAAGAAGCTTCTAAGTTGATGTGACAGCCAGTACGTAGCAGGACAATTCAAGTTTTAGTTATCGATTAATAACTTGTTAGACGGCTTCGGTGCCCTAGACATGATCAAGGACCTTAAGATTTTGCATGAAGCGAGGTCTAGCAACCGCGTTGCACTGGGAATGTGAAAAGTGTTCATATGTAGTGAAAACCTGAGAAATCCGCCAGTTTTCGTCATATGCTATCGTATCAGCTTAATGCCAGATCGTCATACTGGCCGCACTTGTCTCTGAAACGGTTACATTCATCGTGTGCAAAGCTATGTCGCGTGCTGCGGTATGCAGAGACACTAGAAGCACAATAATATAAAACAGAAAAAGCTTCTAAGTTGATGTGATAGCCAGTACGAAGCAGTACTATTCAAGATTTAGTTATCGATTATTTAATTTTTAGACGATTTTGGTGCCTTGAACATGAGCTAGGACTTTACGACCTTGCATGAAGTAAGGTCTAGCAGCCGCGTTGCACGGGGGAATGTGAAAAGTGTTCATATGTAGTGAAAACATGAGAATTCCGCCCGTTTTCGTCATTTGCTATCGAATCGACTTAATGCCAAATCGTCATATTGGCCGGTTATCTCTCTGAAACAGTTACATTTATCGTGTGCAAAGCTATGTAGGGTGCTGCGGTATGCGGAGACACTAAAAGTCCCATTATAGATCACAGAAGAAGCTTCTAAGTTGATGTGATAGCCAGTAAGAAGCAGTAAAATTCAAGTTTTAGTTATCGATTACTGACTTTTTAGACGTCTTTGGTGCCCTAGACATAAGCTAGGACCTTAAGATTTTGCATGAAGGGAGGTGTAGCAGCCGCGTTGCACGTGGGAATGTGAAAAGTGTTCATTTGTAGTGAAAAGCTGAGAAATCCGCCCGTTTTCGTCATTTGCTGTCGAATCGACTTAATGCCAGATCGTCATATTACCCGCATTTCTGTCTGAAACCGTTACATTTATCGTGTGCAAAGCTAAGTTGCGTGCTCCGGTATGCGTAGACACTAAAAGCACCATAATAGAACACAGAATAAGCTTCTAAGTTGATGTGATAACCAGTACGAAGCAGTACAATTCAAGTTTTTCTTATCGATTATTGACTTTTTAGACGGCTTTGGTGCCTAGGACATGAGCTAGGACCTTAAGATTTTGCATGAGGGAGTTCTAGCAGCCGCGTTCCACGGGGGAAAGTGCAAAGTGTTCATATTTAGTGAAAACCTGAGAAAACCGCCGATTTCGTCATTTGCTATCGAATCGACTTTTGCCAGATCGTTATATTGGCCACTCTTCTCTCTGAAACGGTTACATGTATCGTGTTCTAAGCTATGTCGCGTACTGCGGTATGCGTAGACACTAAAAGCACCACAATAGAACACAGAAGAAGTTTCTAAGTTGGTGTGATACCCAAAACGAAGCAGTACAATTCTAGATTAAGTTATCGATTATTGATTTTTTAGACGGCTTTGGTGCCTTGCACATGAGCTAGGACCTTAAGATTTTGCATGAAGGGAGGTCTAGCAGCCGTGTTGGACGGGGGAATGTGAAAAGTGTTCATATGTAGTGAAAACCGGAGAAATCCGCTCGTTTTCGTCATTTGCTATCGATTCGACTTTTGCCAGATCGTCATATTGGCCGCTCTTCTCAATGAAACGGTTACAATTATCGTGTGCAAAGCTATGTCGCGTGCTGAGGTATGCGGAGACAATAAAAGCGCCATAATAGGACACAGAAGAAGCTTCAAATATGATGTGATAGCCTGTACTAAGCACTACAATTTTTGTTTTAGTTATCGATTATTGACCTTTTACACGGCTTTGGTGCCTTTGACATGAGCTAGGATCTTAAGATATTGCATGAAGGGAGGTCTAGGAGCTGTGTTGCACTGGGGAATGTGAAGAGTGTTCATATGTAGTGAAAAAATGAGAAATCCGCCCGTTTGCGTCATTTGCTATCGAATCAGGTTAATGCAAGATCGTCATATAGCCCGCTTTTCTCTCTGAAACCGTTACATTTATCGTGTGCAAAGATATGTCGCGTGCTGCGGTATGCGGAGACTCTAAAAGCACCATAATAGAATACAGAAGAAGCTTCTAAGTTCATGTGATAGCTAGTACGAAGCAGTACAAGTCAAATTTAGTTATCGATTATTGATTTTATAGACGGCTTTGTTGCGTTGGGCATGAACTAGGACCTTCAGATTTTGCATGAATTGAGCTCTAGTAGCCGCGTTGCTCGGGGGAATGTGCAAAAGTGTTCATATGTAGTGAAAACCTGAGAAACCCGCCCGTTTTCGTCATTTTCTGTCGAATCGACTTATGCCAGATCGTCAGATTAGACGCTCTTCTCTCTGATACGGTTAAATTTATCGTCTGCAAAGCTATGGCGCGTGCTGCGTATGCGGAGATACTAAAGGCACCATAGTAGAACACAGATGAAGCTTCTAAAATGATGTAATAGCCAGTAAGAACCAGTACAACTCAAGTTTTAGCTATCGATTATTGACTTTTTACCCATCTTTGGTGCCTTAGACATGAGCTAGGACCTCAAGATTTTGCATGAAAGGAGGCCTAGCAGCCGCATTGCACGGGAGAATGTGAAAAGTGTTCATATGTAGTAAAAACCTGAGCAATCCGTCCGTTATCGTCATTTGTTATCGATTCGAGTTAAAGTCTAATCGTCACATTGGCCGCTCTTCTCTCTAAAACGGTTACATTTATCGTCTGTAAAGCTATGTCGCGTGCTGCGGTACGCGGAGACACTAAATGCACCATAGTAGAACACTGAAGAAGCTTCTAAGTTGATGTAATAGCCAGTAAGAAGTAATACAATACAAGTTTTAGATATCGATTATTGTGTTTTTAGCCTTTGGTACCTTTGACATGAGCTAGGACCTTAGGATTTTGCATGATGGGAGGTGTAGCAGCCGCGTTGCACGAGAGAATGTGAAAAGTGTTAATTTGTAGTAAAAAACAGAGAAATCAGTCCGTTTTCGTCATTTGTTATCGAATCGGCTTTTAGCTAGATCGTCACATTGGCCGGTCTTCTCTCTGAAACGGTTACATTTATGGACTGCAAATCTATGTCGCGTGCTGCGGTATGCGGAGACACTAAATGCAGCATAGCAGAACACATAAGAGGCTTCTAAGTTGATGTAATAGGCAGTAAGAAGTAGTACAATTCAAGTTTTAGTTATCGATTATTGACTTTTTACCCTTCTTTGGTGCGTAGGACTTGAGCTAGGACCTTACAATTTTGCACCACAGAAGAACTAGCAGCCGCGGTACAAGGGAGACTGTGTTCACAAGTAGTAAAAACCTGGAAATCCGTCCGTTTTCATCATTTGTTATCAAATCGACTTAAAGTGAGATCGTCATTTGCTATCGAATCGACTTTTGCCAGATCGTCATATTGGCCGCTCTTTTCTCTGAAACGGTTACATTTATCGTCTGCAAAGCTAAGTCGCGTGCTGCGGTATGCGGGGACAATAAAAGCACCATAATAGAACACAGAAGAAGGTTCTATGTTGATGTAATAGCCAGTAAGAAGTAGTACAATTCAAGTTTTAGTTATCGATTATTGACTTTTTAGCCGGCTTTGGTGCCTTGGACATGAGCTAGGACCTTAAGATTTGGCATGAAGGGAGGTCGAGCAGCCGTGTTGCACGGGGGAATGTGAAATGTGTTCATATGTAGTGAAAACCTGAAAAATTCGGCCGTTTTCGTCATTTGATATCGAATCGACTTAATGCCAGATCGTCATATTGGCCGCTTTTCTCTCTGCAATGGTTATATTTATCTTCTGCAAAACTATATCGTGTCCTTCGCTATGCTTAGACACTAAAAGAACCATAGTAGAACACAGAAGAAGGCTCTCAGAAGATGTAATCGGCCAGTACGAAGCATTACAATTCACATTTTACTTATCTATTATTGACTTATTAACCGGCTTTGGTTATTTGTACATGAGCTATGACCTTGAGATTGTTCATGAAACGAGGTCTGTCTGCCACGTTGCGCGGGAGAATGTGAAAAGTGTTCATATGTAGTAAAAACCTGAGAAATCCTCCCGTTTTCGTCATTTTCTATTTAATCGACTAATTGCCAGATCTGCAAGCTTATGTCGCGTGCTGCGTTATGCGGAGACAGTCAAAGCATCACAGTAGAACACAGATGAAGCTTCTCTGTTGGTGTAATCAGCGAGAAAGAACCAGTAATAAGTTGTACAATTCAAATTTTAGTTATCATTTATTGACTTATTAGCCTGCTTTGGTACCTTGGACATGAGCTAGGGCCTTAAGATTTTGCATGAAACGCGGTCTGGACGCCACGTTGCACGGGATGATGTGAAAAGTGTCCATTTGTAGTAAAAACCTGACAAATCCGACCGTTTTCTTCATTTGCTGTCGAATCGACTTATTGGCAGATCGTCACATCTTCCGCTTTACGCTCTGAGACGGTTAAATTTATAGTCTGCAAACTTATGTCGCCTGCTGCGGTTTGCGGAGACACTAAAAGCACCACAGTAGAAGACAGAAGAAGGTGTTAAGAAGATGTATTCGGCCAGTAAGAAGCAGTACAATTCAAGTTTTAGTTATAGATTACTGACTTATTAGCCGGCTTTGGTGCCTTGGACATGATCGAGGACCTCAAGCTTTTGCATCAAACGAGGTCTGAACGTCACGTTGCACGGGGAAATGTGAAACGTGTTAATATATATTAAAAACCTAAGAAAACCTTTCGCATTTATTTAAGTTCCTTTAGTACAATAAGAATCTGTTAAAAAACTGACTACAATAATCATAATCTTGCTGTACAAGGGAAGTAGCTACTATTATTAACAGTATTTATCAACAGCAAATAAAACAAAAGGTAAAACAGAAAGATTATCAAACGTCTAATGGCACAGTAACGAAACTGAAAACAGTTCGCGACAATTTCTTCTGAAATTATTTCACCAGGAAACAACAAGAACACCGATTGAAGACTACTAAAGTTCCAAAATAAACCACTATACACAAACAACTAATTAGTACTTAGCTTTGGATGCGCCGCTACAGCTGCAACTGGTCAGCGCGGAATGTAAATACAGGTAAGAAGTTAAGTTGCTCGATACGAAACACTCGCAAATATCAGGTCACAACCCAAGAAAGGCGGAGGTGAATGAAGAAACCATTAATAAGTATCTTACATAGTAAATATTATCACAAAAACCGTTAAAATATGTATCTGAAACCTATAAATGTATGAAAACTTAGAGAGCGATTTCACACGCACTCACGCGCCTAATCGTAATGCCAGATCGTCGCAGTGGCAGCTTTGCTCACGGAACTGTTTACATATACATCTGGAAACTTACGTCATGTGCTGAGGTATGCGGTCGCACCACAAACAACAAAATAGGAGCTTCTCATTTGATGCAATCGGCAGGTAAGAAGTAGTACTACTCAAGTTTTAGGTATCGAAAATTCAACTGTAGGCCGGTTCTGGTGTCTTGCAGTTGATAGAGGAGCTTGGAACATGCCTGTCTTTTTACCCCCCTCCCCCCTCGTAAGATGACTGTCTACGTACACCCGCCACCCCCCCCCCCCCCCTCGTAATATGTCTGCCTACCTACTCACGCCTTCTGAAAATGTGTGTCTACCCACTTCCCCCTCAGAAGATGACTCTCTACTTATCCCCCCAACCGGAAAACGTCAGTTTTCCCACCCCCTCCCCCCTCAGAAGATGACTGTCTACCTACACACCCTCGGAAGATACCTGTCTACTTAACCCCCCCCCCCCCCCTCGTTTGGAGAATGTCTGCCTACCTACCAGCCTCTCAAAATATGTCTTCCTATCTACATCCCCCACCCCCTTCAGAAGATCACTCTCTACCTACTCCGCACGTGGATGATGCCTGTCTCCCTAACCCCCCTTCAGAAGATGTTTGCCTACATACCCCTTCTTGGAAGATGTCTGTCTACCTACACACCTTTGGAAGAGGCCTGTCTACCTACCCCCTCCCCACCCCTTGGAAGATGTCTGCCCAGCTACCCTCCATCTAAGAAAATATTTTTCTACATACACCCCCTTCGGAAAATGTCTGTCTACCTACTACTGCTCTGATGATGTCTGTCTCCCTACCCCACCCTTCAGAAGATGTCTGCCTACCTTCTACTCCATGGAAGATGTCTCTATACATACCACCTATCGGGTGATGTTTGTCTACTCGCCCCCCCCCCACCCCATAACATGCCAATCTAACATCCCCCCCTGTGAAGATGCCTATCTATCGCCTAGCTCGGAAGCTACCCCAACTCAGAAGATTCCTATCCACCTGCACTTGGAAGATGACTATCTCTCCATCACCTTCAGAAGACTCTTATCTACCCCCTCAGAAGATGGCTGTCTACATACCCCACCCTCAGAATATGACTGTCTCTGATCTCCCACCCTATCTGTCTGTCTACCATTCTCACACATCGAGAGAGGTGGTACAGTGGTTAGCACACTGGACTCGCATTCGGGAGGACGACGGTTCAATCCCGTCTCCGGCCATCCTGATTTAGGTTTTTCGTGATTACCCTAAATCGTTTCAGGCAAATGCCGGGATGGTTCCTCTGAAAGGGCACGGCCAATTTCTTTCCCAATCCTTCCCTAACCCGAGCTTGCGCTCCGTCTCTAATGACCTCGTTGTTGACGAGACATTAAACACTAACCACCACCACCACCATTCTCACAATCAGAAACTGTCTGTCTACCTACCTCCCCCCCCCCCCCCGAAGATGTCTGCATATCTTCCTAGGTACCGCCATTTAGAAGGTGTCTGCCTACCTACACCCACTTCAAAAGATGTGTAACTGACTACCCCACCTCCGAAGATCTCTGTCAAACCCTCCTCCCATCCCTGGAGGATGTATGTGTGCAGACCCCCCTCTTGGAAGACATTTGACAACCGAAAAAACCGCTTTGGAAGATGTATGACTTCCTACCACTACCCTCGGAAGGTGTATGTCTACCTAGCACCCCCTCGAAGATGCCTGTCTATCTACCGAACCACGGTATATGCCTGCCTCACCCTGTCAGAATATGTCTGTCTACATACCCCACATGGAAGATGTCTGTCTACTTTCCCCCCCCCCCCCCCTTGGAAGATGTTTGTCTACTTAGCCCCTCTTGGAAGATGTCTGCCCACATAAACACACACTCGGAATATGTATGACTAGCCACCACTCCCCTCGGAACATGTATGTCTACCTACCCCACCTCCGGACATGTCTCTCTACCTACGCCCCCACTCATAAGTTGTGTGTCTACCAACCCGCCATTTGAAGATGTCTGTCAACCTGGCCCTCCCTCAGAAAATGTCTGTCTACCTGCCCACCTTGGAATATTTATGTCTACCAAAACCCAGAGGATGTCTGCCTACCCAACACCCCCTCAGAAGATGATTGTCTACCTACCCCCGGAAGATTTCAGTCTACCTGCACCCCCTCACTTCTGAAAGATGCCTGTCAATCAACCCCTCCAACAGAAAATGTCTGTCTACCTACCGCCCCTCGAAAGTTGTATGTCTACCACCCCTCCTCGGGAGATGTCTGTCTACCTACCCCCCTTCAGAAGATGTCTATCTACCTACCCCCCATCCCCTCGGTAAATGCCTGTCTACCCAACCCCCTCTCGGGAAAGGTATGTCTACCTATCCCCACTCGGAAGATGGCAGTCTACCTACCACCTCCCTCGGAATATGTCTGTATATCGAACCCGACCTCGGAATATGATTTTCCACCTAATGCATGGGAGATGTCAGTCCACCTGCACCCCACTTTGTAAAATGCCTGTCTACTTTCCACCCCTTTGGAAGATGTCTATCATCCCACCTCGGAAGATGTCTGTCTACCTACCCCCCTCTGAACATTGCCTACTGAACCAGAACTCAGAAGATGATTGTCTACTGACCACCCAGAAGATGGAAGCCTACCTGCCCCCTCCCACTACAACAGAAGATGACCATCCATCTAACCCCCTTGGTGGATGTCTGTTCATCTCCCCCCCCCCCTTGGAGGACTTTGTCTTCCTACCCCCTCGGAAGATGTATGTATTCCATTCGCCCCTCAGAAGAGGTCTATCTTCCAACCCCCCTCAGAAGATTTTTGTCTACCTACCCTGCCTTGGTATATGTATGTCTTCCTACACCCCCTCATACGATGTCTGCATACCTACCCCCATCGGAAGAAGTCTATCATCCCTCTGTTAGAGAATTTCTGTCTACCTTGCCCCCCCCCCCCTCGGAAGATATATGTCTTCATATCCTGTACCCTTGGTGCCTACATACTCAACCTCAGAAGATGTCTACCAACCTACCCCACCTTATAAGAAATCTTTCTACCTACCCCCCCCCCCCCTCATAATATGTGTGTCTACCACCTCATGGAGGATGTATGTCTACTCCCCCCCCCTCGTAAAATGTCTATCTTTCCCAGTTGGAAAGATGTCTATCATCCCACTCTTAGAAGGTGTCTGTCTACCTGTCCTCCCACTCTGAAGATGTCTGTGTACCTACCCTCCCTCAGGAGATATCGGTCTAATTGCCCACCGGGACTATGTCTATCTACATACTCTCAGCCTTGGAAAATACGTGCCTACCTACCCCACCCCCTGTAAGATATCTGTCTACCTACAACCTGCCCTCGGATACTGTCTGTCTACATACACCCTCTAATAAGATGTCTGTCTACATACCCCACACTGTCTGTCTTCCTACCCCAACCATCCTCGGAAGATGTTTGTCTACCTACCCCTCCTTGGAAAATGCCTGTCTACCTAAATCTCGCTTGGAAAATATCTGTCTACCTACCCCCCATCCTTGGAAGGTGTCTGTCCATCAACTCTCCTGTCGGAAGATGTATGGCTACCTAACCCCCCTCAGAAGATGTCTGTCTATCTATCTGCCTGTGGAATGTGTATGTCTACCTAACTCCCTTAGACAATGTCAGTCTACATACCCCCCTCGGAAGATACCTGTCTACCAATACTCTTCCCTCTACATGCCAAAACTAATAAGATAGCTGCCAACCTAACCCACCTCAGAAGGTCTCTGTTTATGCACACAAACTGAACATGTATGTCTATCTACCCCCCAGAAGTTGTCTGTCTACCTGCCCCCTCAGAAAATGTCAGTCGACCTACCCCCCCTTGGAAGATTTCTGTCTACCTATAACACCTCACGGAAAATATCTGTCTACCAGCCCCCTCTCAGAAGATGTCTGTCTACCTACCACCCCCTCAGAAGTAGTATATCTATCTACCGTACCCTTGGAACATGTCTACCTACCCCCCCCCCTCCCAGTCAGCAGTTGTCTGTCCACCACCTACATAAGTTGTCTATCTACACCCCCTCGGAAGATGTCTGTCCAATACACCACCCTCAGAAGATATCTGTCCTACCCCTCTCGAAAATGTTAGTCTACCTACACCCCAGATAATGAATGTCTACCAACCCCACCTCGGAAGATGTTTGTCTACCTACCCCATGGAAGATGTGTTTACCTACCACCACTCGTAGTATGTGTGTCTACCTACCCCCATTGGAAAATATCGGTCTACCAACTGCCCTTGAAGATGTATGCCTACATACCCAACACCCTCGGAAGACGTCTGGCTACCTAGCTCCCCCCCACGAAGATATCTGCCTTCATACCCACTTCTCTTGGAAGATGTCTGTCAACGGACCCAAATTCAGAAAACGACTGCCTACCTACCCCACCTCAAAAGATGTCTGCCTACCAACCACCCCTCGGAATATGTATGTCTACCTACACTCATTCGGAATATTGCTTTCTACCACCCCTCCCTCTGAACATGTCTATCTACCTACCTCCCTCAGAACATGTCTATCTACCAACATCCCCCACCTCTTATGAAGTCTCTCTCACTACCCCCCCCCCCCTTCGAAAGTGACACCCTACCTACCATCCTCAGGAAATGTCAGTCTTCCTACTCCCCATACCTCAGAAGGTGTGTCTAACTATCCCCATGGACAATGTCTGTCTACATACCCCTAGCCTCAGAAAATACTTGTCTAACTACACCCCTCAGATTATTTCTGTCTACCTACAACCCAGCCTCGGATAATGTCTGTCTACCTACCCCCTCACTAATTGTCTCTCTACCTAAGCTACCTTAGAAGATATCTGTCTACATATCCCTCATCCTCTGAAGCTGTATGTCTACTACCCCTGCTCAGAAGATGTCTGTCTACTTAAAAACCCCTCAGAACATGTCTGTCTAACAACCCCCCCCCCCCAGTTGTCTGTCTACCTACCCCCTTGAAGATGTCTGTCTACCTACCCCCAGTAAAATGTCTCTGTACCCATCTTCCCGTCAGAAGATGATTGTCTACCTACCCCCATACAGAAGATGCACCCCTTTCAGAAAATGTCTGTCTACCTACCCCATCCACACACGGAAGATTCCTATCTACCCACTTTGGACAATGCCTTTCTACCCGAACTCAGAAATGTCTATCTACTACCATCTCAGAAGATGTCTGTCTACCTACCCCCCATTGAATATATCTGCCTACCCAACCCATCTTTGGAAGATGATTGGCTACCTACCCCATGGAAGATGTCAGGCAACCTGCCCGCTCACTTAGGAAGATGCCTACCTCCCCCTTGGAAGTGGTCTATTTTCCACCACTCAGAAGATGTCTGTCTAACTACCCCCTCTGAATGTATATGTCTATCAACTATGTCTGTTTACCTACTCCCATAAGATGTCTATCATCCCCCTCAGAAGGTATCTTCCTATATACTCCCTCCCCTTGGAAGATGTCTGTCTACATACCCAAACTAAGATGATGTCTGGCAATCTACTCCCCCACAGAAGATGTCTGTCTACCTACCACCCTTGGAACATCTATGTCTTTCTACTCCCCGGAAGATGTCTGTCAGTCTGCCCAACTTGGAAAATGTCTGTCTACGTGCCCTCCTTCGGAAGATGTCTATCATCCCCAGCCTCAGAAGAATTATGTCTATTTGTCCCGCACCAACAGTAGATGTCTGTGTACCTACCCCCTTAAGAAGAAGTCTGTTTACCAACCCCCCTTCAGGAGATTCTCAAACCACCTACCAGGAAAGTCTCTGTCTACCTATCGCTCCCCCCCCCCCCCCCCTTTGGGAGATATGTGTCTACCTACAACACAACTCGGTAAATGTCTGTCTACCTACCCCTCAGAAGATGTCTGTTTATCCACACCTCCACAGATGATGTCTATCTACCTACCCCCTGCCCCCATCCTCCGAGGATGTCTGTCTTCCTACACCCTCAGAAGATGTCTGTCTACCTACCCCCCTTGGAAGATGTTGGTCTACTTACCCCTCTAGATGATGTCTGTCTACGTACGCCCCTCAGAAGATGGTTGTCTACCAATCCACCAATGGGAGATGTCTGTCTACCAACCCCCTCGAAAGGTGCCTTTGTGCCTACCCCCTCAGAAGATTGTCTACCTACGAACACTCAGTAAATGTATGTATACCTACCCCCCCCCCCTCGGAAGAAGTCTGTCTAATTATTCCCCACCCCTTGGTAATTTCTGTCTACATACCACTCCCTTGCAAGATGTCTGTGTACCTACTCCCTCTTGAAAGTTATCTGTTTACCTACATCTTCTGTGGGGAGGTAGGAAGACACACATCTTCCGCGAGGGGTAGGTAGACAGACATATTCCAAAGCAGGGTACATGGTCAGACATCTTCTGAAGGGTGGTAGGTAGACAGACATCCTCCAAGAGGGGGGGGAGACATTTTCTGTGGTGATAATGGTAGACAAACAATTCCAAGGAGGGGTAGTTAGACAGTCATCTTCTGAGTGGTTGTTTCTTAGTCAGACGTCTTCAAGGGGGAGGATTGGTAGACCGACAGTTTCCAAGGGGGGAGACATTTTTCGATTGGGGTCAAATAGGTAAACAGATATCCTTTGAGAGGGAGGTAGACATTTTCCGGGGGGGGGGGAGATATTTTCGAGGGGGAGAGTAGATTGACATCTTCTGGGAGGGGGGAGATAGTATTCTTCCATGGGGGGAGGTGAGTTGTCAGACATCTTCAAAGGTTGGGGGGGGGGGGGGTCGGTAGACAGACATCTTCCAAGAAATGTCGGTAAGTAGACAGACATCTTCTGTGGGAAGTGATGGTATGTACACTTACATCTTCTGATGGGTTCGGGTAGATAAACAGGCATCTTTCATGATGGGGGGATAGAGCTCCTCGAAGATGGGGTGTAGATGTCTTTGGCAAGGAGGGTAGATAGACATATTCCGAGAGGGGGTTAGATAGATTTCTTCCATAGCAGGGATAGATAGACTTGTCCCGAGTTTGTGAGGTAGACAGACATACAGACATCTTCCTAGAATTTGGAGGTAGACAAACATATTCAGAATGGGCAGTAGACACATTCCAAATGAAGGGAGGCTGTAGAAATCTTCTGAGTCTAGGATACATGTTCTCTGAGAGGAGGGGCTAGATGGAAATCTTAACAGGGGTGGGGTAGGTAGTCAGACATATTCTGAGAGGAGGGGGTTGATAGACAGGCATCTTTCATGAGGTGAGTTATAGACATCCGCCTGGGGGATAGACATCTTCTGAGGTGGGGATAGCTATCTTCCAGTGGGTGTAGATATCTGTGGGTGGGGTAGATAGACATCTTCTGAGGTGTTGGTTGATAGTCACCTTCCTAGTGGAGGAATACAGATATTTTCCGCCTGGGCTGGGTAGATAATCTTCTGAAGGGGGGTAGACGTCTTCCAAGGGGGGGTAGAGAGACAGCTTCTGAGGGGGGTAGATAGACATTTTCCAAGGATGGGGGCAGATACACATCTTCTGAGGGGGTAGATACACCTCTTCCGAGGAAGGTATGGATAGATAATCTTATGAGGTGGGTGTTGGTAGGCATCAGCTGAAGGGGGCTAGATTGGCATCTTCCGATGTGGAAGGGTTTAGGTAGGCATTTTTAGAGGGAGGGATTTCTTCCCAGGGGTTTAGATAGGCATCTTCCAAGTGGGTGTAGAATGACATCTCAGAGAGGGGGTAGACAAAATCTTCCGAGAGGGGGTAGGTAGAAAGACATCTTTCGATGGGAGAGTAGGTAAGCAGACATCTTTTGAGTGGGGTTGGTAAACTGACATCTTCCAAAGGGGCAAGGTAGACATATAGTTTCTGAGGGTGGGGCATAGGTAGACTGACACTTTCTGATGTGTGGTAAGTAGAATTACATCTTCTGAAGTGATGGGGTAGGTAGACAGACATTTTCCGAAGGGGTGTAGGTATACAGACATATACCTAGGGGGAAGGTAGACAGACATGTCCCGAGTGGTGGTAGGTAGACAGCCATCTTCCAGTTGGGTAGGTACACAGACATCATCCAAGGAGGTTAGAAGGACAGACATTTTCCATGTGGGGGTTGGTAGACATAAATCATCTGAGGGGGGAGAGACATCTTTTGAGGGGAGGGTACATAGACGGACATCTTCAGAGAGGAGGTAGTCATCCTCGGAGAGGGAGATAGTCATCCTCCGAGAGGGGGAGTAGATGTCTTCCGAGATGGGAGGCAGTTGTACATCTTCCACTGGTCTTAGCTAGGCAGACATCTTCTGAGGGAGGGTATGTAGACAGACATCTTCTGAGGGGGATAACGTCGACAGTCATCTTCTGATCGGGGTGGGTGGGTAGACAGACATCTTCCGAGTGGTGGTAGGTATGGAGACATCTTCTGAGGCTGGATTCGGTAGACAGGCAACTTCCAAGGGGGGGTGTTGGAAGACAGATATTTTTCAAGGGGTGGGAAACATCTTCTAAAGATGCAGTTTGGTAAGCAGTATCCTCCGAGAGGGGTCTAGACATTCTGTGAGGGGGATAACGTCGACAGTCATCTTCTGATTGGGGGGGGGGGGGGGGGGGTAAGTAGAAAGACATCTTCCGAGAAGTGTTAGGTATGGAGACATCTTCTGAGCCTGGGTGCGGTAGAAAGACATCTTCGAAGGGGTGGAGGGGGGTGTTGGAAGACAGACATCTTCCAAGGGGTGGGAAGCACCTTCTAAAGGATGCAGTTTGGTAGACAGACATCCTACGAGAGAGGATGTAGACATTCTCAGATGGGGAGTGTATATCTTCTGAGAGGAGTGGTAGATTGACATCTTCCGAGAGGGGGGAGATACTTTTCTTCCATGGCGGCAATAGATAGATATCTTCCGAGAGGAGGTACATAGATAGACATGTTTAAATGTGTGGTGAATGTACACAGACAACTTTCGAGAAGGGGGGTATGTATACAGACATCCTCAGAGGGGGTGGGTTGGGAGACAGACATCTTCCGAGATAGGGATAAGATAGAGACAAATCATTGAAGGTGTGGTAGATAAATATACATATTCAGAGGGGTTTAGGTAAACATTCATATTATGACGGGTTGTGGGTGTAGGTAGACAGAAACCATCCGAGGAGGGGTATTTAGGCAGATAATGTCTGAGAGGGTTTATGTAGACTGGCATCTTCTGAGGGGTTGTAGGAGGACAGATATCTTCCAAGTGGAGGGTTGGTAGACAGACATCTTCAGATGTGGGGTGGGGTAGGTAGCCAGACATCTTCCAATAGGGGGTTGGTAGGCAGACATATCATGTGAGGGGATGGTTTAGACAGCCTTCTTCTGATGGGTGGGTGGGTAGACTGACATCTTCCATGATGGGGCGTAGGCAGAGAGACATTGTCCGAGGCAGGGTGACTATAGACATTTTTCGAGAGGGGGGGTAGTTAGACAGACTTCTTCTGGGGGGTTGTAGGTAAACTGACCTCTTCAGAGGGGTGGCGTAGAATGACATTTGCCAAGAGGGGTAGGTAGAGAGACATTTTCCGATGGTGGAAAGTAGACAACATCTTCTGATGAGTGTAGGTAGACAGACATCTTCCGAGGGGGATGTGTAGGTGGACATACATCTTCCGATGGTTGGTGGGTACATAGACAGACATATTCCAATGGGTGCGGTAGGTAGACAAACATCTTCCAAGTGCGGGCGTCGTAGACAGATATCATACAAAAGTTCATGTAGGTAGACACACATCTTCTGAGGGGGTGTAGGGAGACAGACATTTTCCGAGGGGTGTACATAGACATACATTTTCCACGTGGGGTCTAGGTAGACAGACATCTTCAGATGAGGGGGTAATTAGACAATCATCTTCTGGGGTAGGCTGACAGACATATTCAGAAGTATGGGTTGGTAGACAATACTTTATGACTGGAGGGATGTAGAGAGACATCTTCCAAGGGGTGTAAGTAGGTAGACAGACCTCTTCTGTTGTGGGATTTGTAGGTAGGCAGACATCTTCCGAAGCAGAGGTGTTGGTAAAGAGACAATTATCATGGACAGGGTTAGGTAGGCAGACATCTTCCCAGTGAAGTTTTGTAGACAGACATCTTCCAACGAGGGGTTAGGTAGACTGACACCTTCTGAGGCAGGGTAGGTAGATAGTCATCTTCGGAGGAGTGTTTGGTATACAGACATCTTCCGAACGGGTGTAGGTATACAGACATATACCTAAGGGGGAGGTAGACAGACATCATGGGAGTGGGGGTACGTAGACAGACAGGTGGGTAGGTATACAGACATCTTCCGAGGGGGATTAGGAGGACAGACATTTTCCATTTGAGGGTTGATAGACTTACATCATCTGAGGGAGGAGAAATATCTTTTGAGAGGAGGGTATTTAGACAGACATTTCAGAGAGAGGGTAGACATCATCCGAGAGGGAGGTAGTCATCCTCCAACACAGGGGTAGATATCTTCCAAGAGGGGTGTAAATAAATATCTTCCAAGATGCGAGGTAGATGGACCTCTTCCGAGGGTTTTAGGTAGGCAGACATGTTCCGAGGTGTGGCATGTAGACATACACCTTCTGAGGGGAATAAGGTAGACAGTCATCTTCTTATGGGAAATGGGTAGGTAGACAGACATATTCCAAGGGAGGGGGGTAGGTAAGGAGGAGATATATTCTGAGGGTGAGTTCAGTACTCAGACATCTTCTGAGGGGTGTTCATGGTAGACAGACATCTTTCAAAGGGGGGGAGACATCTTCCAAAGTATGCGTTTTGGTATACAGACATCCTCCAAGAGGGGTGTGGACATTCTCTGATGTGGGAGTAGATATCTTCCCAGAGGAGTGGTAGTTTAACAACTTCCGAGAGGGGGGGGTTGGGTAGGCAGACAGATATCCTCAGAGGTAGGGGTAGGGAGACAGATATCTCCCACAGGAGGGATAAAATCGAATCATTTGAAGGGGGTAGATAGGCACACATCTTCTGAGGGGTTTAGGTAGACATTCATCTTATGACAGGGGAAGGGGGTAGGTAGACAGATCATGTGGGGGGGGGGGATATGTAGACAGATATCTTACGAGAGGGGGGTAGTTAGGCAGACATATTCTGAAGAGTTGTAGGAGGACGGACATATTCCAAGGGGGTAGGTAGACAGGCATCTACAGAGGGGGTTAGGTAGACAGTCTTATCAGAGGTGTATAGGTAGACAGACATCTTCTAAGGGGTTTGGTAGACCAACATTTCCTAAGGAGAGGCAGGTAGACAAACTTCTTCCGAGTGTGGGTGGGTATGTAGACAGACACCAGTAAGGAATTGTAGGCTGACAGACATCCTTTGTGATAGATGGTAGGTAGGCAGAAATATTCCGAAGGGAGGGTTGGAAAACATACATCTTCCAATGGAAGGGGTAGGTAGTCATACATCTTCTGAGGGCTGGGTTTAGGTATACAGAGATCTTTCCAAGGGGGGGCAGGTAAGTAGACAGACATATACTCAGGGTAGGGGGATGAGAGACAGACATTTTCCGAGGGGGAGGGGTAGGTAGACAGACATCTTTTGATGGTTGGGTAGGTAGACAGACATCTTCCGGGGTGGACAGCTAATCGGACATGGTTTGAGGGAGCTTAGGTAGACAGACATTTCCGATGGGGAGTGTAGGTAGACAGACATATTCTAAGGGTGGGGAGATGAGAGACATTTTCTGATGTGGAGATAGGTAGACAGACGTCTTCTGAGGGGTTGTAGGTAGACAGACATCTTCCAAGCGGGAGCTGTAGGTAGACAGACATCTTCAGAAGGAGATTGTAGGTTGATGGACATATTTTGTGCAGGTAATGATAGATAAACAAATTCCAAGGGGTGGTAGTTTAACAGACATCTTCCCAGGGGGGCTGAGTAGATAGACAGACATCATCCAACGTGGGTAGACAGACATATTCCAGGTGGAGTAGACATCCTCCAAGGGGTAGACATCTTTGAATGGTGGTGAGGGTAGGTAGACATCCTATGAGAGTGGGGTTAGAGATTCTCTGAGAGGGAGGTGTAGATAGCTACCAAGAGTGGAGGTAGATAGACATATTCCGAGTGGGGGGGGGGGGTTGGATAGAAATCTTCTGGGGGTTGAAATTTGGCATTTGGTAGACTGGGCTTTTCTGAGACTGTGTTTGGAAGACATTTTCCGAGGTGGGAGGTAGACAGATATATTCCGAGGCAGTTGGTAGGTAGACAGACTAATTCCAGGGTGGTTGGTATGCTGACAGACATCTTCTGAGGGTGGGGTAGACAGACATCGCCTGAGGGGCTGGAAGACACCTTCCAAAGTTTGGGGGTCTCTAGACATCTTCCGAGACAGGGGTAAACAACTTCCGAGTGGGGGGGCTGAGTAGGGGTTGGGATAGGTAGACAGACAAATTCCGAGAGGGCAGGTAGGTAGATAGACTTCTCCTTGGTGTGGGGGGGGGGGGGTGTTGAGAGACATCTTTCAGGGTGATAGACATCTTACGAGGTGGGGAGAGAGTTTTTGTGGGGGTATAGATAGACATCTTCACAGGGTGAGGTAGGTGGACAAACATCTTCCTTAGGGGGGTGAGGTAGGCAGACATCTGACGAGGGGGCAGGTAGACAGACATCTCCTGTGGAGAGTTACGTAGACTGACATTTTATAAGGAGCAAGTAGGTAGAATTACATATTAGGTGGTGGGGCGATGAGAGACAGACAGCTTTCGATGGGGTAGAGGTAGTATGAAATCTTCTGATGTGGGAGGTGTAGGTAGATATCATCTGAGAGGGGTAGGTACACAGACATCTCCCGAGGGGTGGGGTAGGTAGACATTCATATTCTGTGGGGAGGGGTAGGTAGTCATACATATTCTAAGGGGGGGGGGGGATTTAGGTAGACAGACATATTCCAAGGGTGTGGGTAGGTACACAGACATCATCTGAGGGGGGAGGGGCGGTGCAGGTTGACAGAGATCTTCCATGGATGGGTAGCTCGGTAGATATCTTCTGAGGGGGATAGATAGGCATATTTCGAAGGTGGGGTAGATAGCCACCTTCCCAGGGGGGGGGGGGGCAGATCATCATGGGTGTGACGTCACGTGAGCTGCACTGCTGTTGAAATAGCTTGTTAATGTTTTATAAATTTTAGACTTCATTTACGTATTTTAAAGTTTTTTTGTGTTATTATTTTTGCCGTAAAAGCAAATTATTAGTGGATATTCATTTATCTCAGTGTTTCTTCCTGTGGTATTGACTCGAGTGGTCTATTATGTGTAAGTGTGCTTCCATGGTTCGTCTAAGCCTCGCGCCTCATCAGCGTGTTTACATTTTGCGGCGTGCACTGCATCTGCAGCGGTTATAAGCTAAGTACTGACGAACTTGTTTGTGCTCTGTAATACGTTATTAAACTGAATAGATTGCAGTGGTGTTGCTTGCCATTTTTGGCGAAATAATGACTTAATAAACTCTTGTAATCGTTCGCTCGCTGTGTTTTATAGAGTTTTCAGTGTGTTGAAGTCGTTTAGTAAATTTCGTGCTTTAGTTTTCAACTGGCGTTTAGTTTAAATTTTTTGGTTTTAGCCAATAATTTTGTGAAGTTTTGCTGGTATTGGTATCGGCTGTGTTGTAGTAGTATTAATACAAGTAGCTGCTTTCTTAGTAGGCAGAGAATTTCGAGACCATAGTTGTTAGTTCTTAAATAGTGCTGCTTTTGTAACTGAACTTTGGTAACGTAGACGTATAGTTTTTTTTAGTAACTGTAAAATTTTATCGTGAGTGAGAAGTGATTGCTATGTCGTAGGTTTGTGAGTAGTGGATTAAGCTGTGGGATTTGTTCAAAGTATTTTCATTGGGGGGAATGCGGTGGGGAAGCCAGTGGTCATTTGAGGGTGATCCTGTCCTGGGAATGTAGAATCTGTAATAGAAACAAGTTAATAGAGGAGCAGGAGCGTAAGATCTGTGCCCTTCAGGTGCAGTTACAATGCGCAAAGGAGGAACTAGATAAGTTGAGGAGGGTGAAGGGTGCTGGGGAATGGGAACTGGTAGTTGACAAGAAGATAGATAGGAAAAGGAGGTAGTCAGACAGTTTTACTTTGCATACATGCAATAGATACGACAAACTGTCAAAGTTGAGCGGAGAGGAGCCTCGTGTAGCTGTATATGGAGGTAACTTGCAGCCGTCCTCAGCAATTAGGAGGCCTAGGTTCTGCTGCTAGGTAGTTACCGGGTAGAGGTGTGGGCCAGCATTTGCAAGAAGTTTTGTGGAGTGAGTACCAGGTCACAAGCATTGTGAAGCCTAATGCAGGGTTGGCTCAGGTGGCTGAAAGCATAGGGGAGTTATGTAAGAATTTTGCAAAGGAGGATCAGGTAGTGATAGTGGGTGTTGCTGGGAGCAGTCGCAATAGGGACAGGGGGTATGATGTCAGTGGTGACTTGGTTAAGATAGCTACTCAAACTGGTGGCACTAATGTGCTTTTCGTGCAACTGTTTCAGCATAATGATCGGCCACACCTTAATGCGGCTGTTGGGGGCGTAATTGTGTGGCTGGGGAGTGCAGTTATGGGAGAGGGCATGGATCACATCTCAGTGGTGCCAGTTGGGTCTATCAGTAGATGGGGTTTCACTAGGCATGGCCTGCACCTCAATAGGTATGCGAAGGAGAGGCTACCTAAGCTTATAGGTGACAGTGTAGTGGGTGGTGGTGGCGGTAGTGGTGTCACTCATGGAAAAATTCCTGTAGTATTTGGTGTTAGAGCTGCACCTTTTTAATACTGAAGTCAGCTGATTGGTATACCAGCTTAAAGGAAGTGCCTCTAAGGTTCAAAAATGGTTCTAATGGCTCTGAGCACTATGCAAATTAACATATGGGGTCATCAGTCGCCTAGAACTTAGAACTAATTAAACCTAACTAACCTAAGGACGTCACACACATCCATGCCCGAGGCAGGATTCGAACCTGCGACCGTAGCAGTCGCGCGGTTCCGAACTGAGCGCTTAGAACCGCAAGACCACCGCGGCCGGCGTGCCTCTAAGGGCTCTCCTCCAGAGGATGTAATGTTTCCAAGTAGAGAAGGAATTGGCATATTTCATCAGAATATAAGAGTTATTAGAGATAAAGTTAGTGAACTGCTAACAGATGTTAACGCTGAAATTATTTGTATATCAGAGCACCACTTCAATAAATTGATAATTTATAGGCTTCCTTTACCAGGCTACATATTACCTGGCTGTTTCTCAAGGAGTTCCTTGCGGGGTGGGGAGGTGTCTCCGTACATAAAAAACAGTACGTTATTTGAGTCCATAGACTTATCACGACACTGCACTGAACAGATATTTGAAAGTTGTGCAGCATTTGTTGAATTTAGTGAAACTCAACTTCTAATTGCTGGTGTTTATAGGGCCTCTAACTCAAACTTCAGAGCATTTTTGCTTAAGCTAGAGAGGGTTCTTGATTCACTTTGTAGGAAGTACCAGAAAGTAGTTATATGTGGGGACTTCAATATTAATTTTGTATATGATTGTGCAAGAAAAAGGGTGGTTGGGTTGTTTGGGGAAGGAGACCAGACAGCGATGTCATTGGTCTCATCGGATTGCCGGGAGTGATTTAGGGAAATCACGGAAAACCTGAATCAAGATGGCTGAACGCGGGACTGAACCGTCGTCCTCCCGAATGTGAGTCCAGTGCCTTAACCACTGCGCCACCTCGCTCGGTCCCAAGAAAAATGATGTTGGTAGATCTCCTAAATTCATATGATCTGATGCCAACTGTGTTTTGTTTTTTTTTTTTCAAACTAGGGTGCAGGCGAATAGTAGCACAATTATAGACAATATTTTTATTCGTTCTTCAATACTAGATGGGCATCCTGTTAGTAAAAAAGGGAATGGCCTTTCAGACCATAATGCACAAATTTTAACACTAAAAGGTTTTTGTACTCAACCGAATGTCATATTTAGTTACAAAGAACGTAGGAAAGTCAATCCAACAGCAATAGAGTGTTTTTAAAACTTGTCAAGGAACAAGAGTGGCAAGATGTTTATAGTGCCAATAATACAGATGATAAATACAATGCTTTCCATGGCACATTTCTCATGCTCTTTCAGAGTTGTTTTCCATTAGAACATTCTGAATGGGGTACTAGCAGTAATAGACAGCACAGTTGGCTGACTAGTGGGATAATGATTTCATGTAGAACATAGGGCGAATTATATCAAAATGTTAGAAGTAGTCACAATCAAGCTAAATAAAAATTTAGTTTCAACAGGAAATCATACAAATTTCTTCGCAAATACCTTTCTGAGATTGACGTCTGAAATACTCCTCTGTGATACAAACAAGAGAGAGATTGAGTCAATAACTATATCACTGAAGACTAAGGACTCTCATGGATATGATGGAGTGCCTAGAAGCATATTAAAGTACTGTGCTGCACATGTTAGCCCTGTATTTAGCCATATTTGCAATTTTTCCTTTAGAGTTGGTCAGTTTCCTGACCGATTAAAGTACTCATCAGTAAAGCCGCTATATGAAAAGGGAGAAAGGGATAATATAGATAAATTTAGACCTACTTCTACGCCATCAGTGTTTGCAAAAGTTACCGAAAAGGCTGTGCATGTAAGGTTAATTGATCACTTGATAACACACAATTTGCTGTCAAATGAACAGTTCGGTTTTAGAAGCCGTCTGACAACTGAAAATGCTGTATTCTGGCGTACAGACGTACTTTTATGCAAAATCGTAAGGTCCTAGCTCTTGTCCAATGCACCAAAGCCGACAAATAAGGGAATAACCGATAACTAAAACTTGAATAGTACTGCTTCTTACTGGCTACTACATCTTCTTAGAAGATATTTCTGTGTTATAATATGATGTTTTCAGTTTTCTCCGCATACCGCAACACGCGACATAATTTTGCAGACGATAAATGTAACCGTTTCAGAGAGAAAAGCGGCCAATGTGAAGATGTGGCAATAAAGTCGATTCGATAGCAAATGACGAAAGCGGGCGGATTTCTGAAGTTTTTACTACGTATGAACAGTTTCCACATTCTCCCGTGCAACGTGGTTTCCAGACATCGTTTCATGCTGAATCTTTAGGTCGTCGGTCATGTGCAATGTACCAAAGCCGGCAAATAAGTGAATAACCGATAACTAAAACTTGACTACTACTGCTTGTTACTGGCCGATAAAATCTTCTTAGAAGCTTCTTCTGTGTTCTACTATGGTGCTTTTAGTGTCTCCGCATACCGCGGCAAGAGACATAACTTTGCAGACGATGAATGTGACCGATTCAGAGATAAAATCGACCAATATGACGATCTGGCGTTAAGTCGATTCTTATGGCAAATGACGAAAACGGGCGGATTTCTCATGGTGTTACAACATATGAAAGCTTTTCTCATTCTCCCGTGCAACGTGGCGTACAGACGTACTTTCATGCAAAATCTTAAGAACTTAGTTCATGTCCAATGTACCAAAGCCGGCAAATAAGTGAATAAACCGATATTTAAACTTGAATAGTACTGCTTCTTATTGGCTATTACATCTTCTTAGAAGCTTTTTCTGTGTTCTAATATGATGTTTTCAGTTTTTTCTGCATACCGCAACACGCGACATACTTTTGCAGCCGCTAAATGTAACCGTTTCAGAGAGAAAAGCGGCCAATATTACGATCTGACATTAAGTCGATTCGATGGAAAATGTCGAAAACGGGCGGATTTCTCATGTTGTTACTACATATGAACATTTTTTATATTCTCCCGTGCAACGTGGCGTACAGACGTACTCTCATGCATAATCTTAAGGTCCTAGCTCATGTCCAATGCACCAAGGCGGCAAATAAGTGAATAACCGATAACTAAAGCATGTATATTACTGCTTCCTACATTCGATTATATCTTCTTTGAAGCTTTTTCTTTGTTCTAATATAATGTTTTCAGTTTTTTCCGCATACCCCAACACGCGACATAACTTTACAGACGATAAATGTAACCGTTTCAGAGAGAAAAGTAGCCAATATGACGATCTGACAATAAGTCGATTCAATGGCAAATGTCGAAAACGGGCGGATTTCTCATGTTGTTAGTACATATGAACACTTTTCACATTCTCCCGTGCAACGTGGCGTACATACGTACTTTCATGCAAAATCATAAGGTCCTAGCTCATGTCCAACCGTGCGACTGCTAAGGTCGCAGGTTCGAATCCTGCCTGGGGCATGGATGTGTGTGATCTCCTTGGGTGAGTTAGGTTTAAGTAGTTCTAAGTTCTAGGGGACTAACGACCTCAGCAGTTGAGTCCCATTGTGCTCAGAGCCATTTGAACTGATGTTTAATGCACCAAAGCCGGCAAATAAGTCAATAGTATAGTTCTGCTTGCTACTTTCGATTACATCTTCTTAGAAGCTTTTTTTGTGTTCTAATATGATGTTTTCAGTTTCTTCCGCATATTGCAATACGCGACATACATTTCCAGACGATAAATGTAACTGTTTCAGAGAGAAAAGCGGCCAATGTGACGATCTGGCATTAAGTCGATTCGATGGCAAATGACGAAACCGAGCGGATCTCTCAAATTTTTACTACATATGAACAGTTTTCACATTCCCCCGCGCAATGTGATTTCCAGACGTCGTTTCATGCGAAATCTATAGGTCGTCGGTCATGTCCAATATACCAAACCCGGCAAATAAGTGAATTACCGATAACTATATCTTGAATAGTACTGCTTCTCATTGGCGATTACATCTTCTTCGAAGCGTTTTCTGTGTTCTAATATAATGTTTTCAGTTTTTTTCCATACCGCAACACGCGACATAATTTTGCAGACGATAAATGTAACCGTTTCAGAGAGAAAAGCGGCCAATGTGAAGATGTGGCAATAAAGTCGATTCGATAGCAAATGACGAAAGCGGGCGGATTTCTGAAGTTTTTACTACGTATGAACAGTTTCCACATTCTCCCGTGCAACGTGGTTTCCAGACGTCGTTTCATGCTGAATCTTTAGGTCGTCGGTCATGTGCAATGTACCAAAGCCGGCAAATAAGTGAATAACCGATAACTAAAACTTGACTACTACTGCTTGTTACTGGCCGATAAAATCTTCTTAGAAGCTTCTTCTGTGTTATACTATGGTGCTTTTATTATGTACAACTTTGTCATTCTCCCGTGCAACGTGGCGTACATACGTACTTTCATGCAAAATCATAAGGTCCTAGCT
Source organism: Schistocerca gregaria (assembly GCF_023897955.1). Classification (NCBI taxonomy): domain Eukaryota; kingdom Metazoa; phylum Arthropoda; class Insecta; order Orthoptera; family Acrididae; genus Schistocerca; species Schistocerca gregaria. The sequence continues at coordinate 16,185,662 of NW_026061824.1, read as the reverse complement.
CACGTCCAATGCACCAAAGCTTGCAAATAAGTGAATAACCGATAGCAACAACTTGAAAGTACTGCTTCCTACTTTCGATTACATCTTCTTAGAAGCTTTTTTGTGTTCTGATATGATGTTTTCAGTTTTTTCCACATATTGCAAACACGTGGCACAAATTTCCAGACGATAAATGTAACCGTTTCAGAGAGAAAAGCGGCCAATGGGACGATCTGGCAATACATTCGATTCGTTAGCAAATGACGAAAGCGATGGATTTCTCAGGTTTTTACTACATATGAACACTTTCTACATTCTCCCGTGCAACGTGGCGTACAGACGTACTTTCATGCAAAATCCTAAGGTCCTAGCTCATGTCCAATGCAATAAAGCCGCAAATAAGTGAATAACCGATCGCTTAAACTTGAATAGTACTGCTTCCTACTTTCGATTACATCTTCTTAGAAGCTTTTTTTGTGTTCTAATAAGATGTTTTCAGTTTTTTCCGCATATTGCAATACGCGACATACATTTCCAGACGATAAATGTAACTGTTTCAGAGAGAAAAGCAGCCAATGTGAAGATGTTGCAATAAAATAGATTCGGTAGCAAATGAAGAAAGCGGGCGGTTTTCTCCAGTTTTTACTACATATAAACAGTTTCCACATTCCCCCGTGCAATGTGGTTTCAGACGTCGTTTCATGCAAAATCTTTACGTCGTCGGTCATGTCCAATGTACCAAAGGCGGCAAATAAGTGAATAACCGATAACTAGAACTTGAATAGTACTGCTTCTTATTGGCGATTACATCTTCTTAGAAGCTTTTTCTGTGTTCTAATATGATGTTTTCAGTTCTTTTCCGCATATTGCAACACACGACATAAATTTCCAGACGGTAAATGTAACCTTTTCAGTGAGAAAAGCGGCCAATATGACGCTCTATCATTAATTCGATTCGATGGCAAATGTCGAAAACGGGCGGATTTTTCATGTGGTTACTACATGTGAACACTTTTCACATCCTCCTGTGCATCGTGGTTTCCAGACGTCGTTTCATGCAAAATCATTAGGTCGTCGGTCATGTCCAATGTACCAAAGCCGGCAAATATGTGAATAACTGATAACTAACACTTGAATAACACTGCTTGTTACTGGCCGATTACATTTTCTTAGAAGCATCCTCTGTGTTCTACTATTTTGCCTTTAGTGTCTGCGCATACCGCGGCAATCGACGTAACTTTGCAGACGATGAATGTAACAGTTTCAAAGAGAAAAGCGGCCAATGTGACGATCTGGCATTAAGTCGATTCGAAGGATAATGTCGAAAACGGTCGGATTTCTCATGTTGTTACTACATATGAACATCTTTTACATTCACCCGTGCAACGTGGCGTACAGACGTACTCTCATGCAAAATCTTAAGGTCCTTGCTCATGTCCAATGCACCAAGGCGGAAAATAAGTGAATAACCGATAACTAAAGCTTGTATATTACTGCTTCCTACTTTCGATTACATCTCCTTAGAAGCTTTTTCTGTGTTCTAATATAATGTTTTCAGTTTTTTCCGCATATTGCAATAAGCGACATAAATTTCCAGGCGATAAATGTAACTGTTTCAGAGAGAAAAGCGGCCAATGTGAAGATCTGGTAATACTTTCGATTCGATAGCAAACGACGAAAGCGATTGAATTCCTCAGGTTATTACTACGTATGAACACTTTCCACATTCTCCCGTGCAACGTGGCGTACAGACGTACTTTCATGCAAAATCTTAAGGTCCTAGTTCATGTCCAACCGTGCGACTGCTAAGGTCGCAGGTTCGAATCCTGCCTGGGGCATGGATGTGTGTGATCTCCTTAGGTGCGTTAGGTTTAAGTAGTTCTAAGTTTTAGGGGACTAATGATCTCAGCAGTTGAGTCCCATTGTGCTCAGAGCCATTTAAACTGATGTCCAATGCACCAAAGCCGGCAAATTAGTAAATAACCGATAGCTAAAACGTGAATAGTACTGCTTCCTACATTCGATTACATCTTCTTAGAAGCTTTTTTCGTGATCTAATATGATTTTTTCAGTTTTTTCCTCATATTGCAATACGCGACATACATTTCCAGACGATAAATGTAATTGTGTCAGAGAGAAAAGCTGCCAATGTGAAGATGTGGCAATATAATAGATTCGGTAGCAAATGACGAAAGCTGGCGGTTTTCTGTAGTTTTTACTACATATGAACAGTTTCCACATTCCCCCGTGCAAAGTGGTTTCCAACGTCGTTTCATGCAAAACTTTAGGTCGTCGGTCATGTCCAATGTACCAAAGGCGGAAAATAAGTGAATAACCGATAGCTAAAACTTGAATAGTACTGCTTCTTACTTGCGATTACATCTTCTTAGAAGCTTTTACTGTGTTCTAATATGATGTTTTCAGTTTTTTCCTCATACCGGAAAACACGTCAAAATTTTGCAGATGATAAATGTAACCGTTTCAGAAACAAAAGCGGCCAATGTGAAGATGTTGCAATAAAATAGATTCAATTGCAAATGACGAACGCAGGCATTTTTCTCTAGTTTTTACTACATATGAACAGTTTCCACATTCCCCCGTGCAATGTGGTTTCCAGACGTCGTTTCATGCAAAATCTGTAGGTCTTCGGTCATGTCCAATGTACCAAAGGTGGCAAATATGTGAATAACCGACAACTAAATCTTGAATAGTGCTGCATCTTATTGGCGATTACATCTTCCTAGAATGTGCTTCTGAATTATACTATGTTGCTTTTGTGTCTCCACATACTGCGGCAAGCGACATATCTTTGCAGACGATGATTGTCTTTACTACATATGAACACTTTTCACATTTTCATATGCAACGCGTCTGCTAGACCTCCCCTCATGCAAAATCTTAAGGTACTAACTTATGTACAAGGCACCAAAGTCGGCTAAATATTCAATTTTCGGTAATTAAAACTTGAATTGTATTGCTTCTTGCCGGCTACTACATCAACTTAGAAGCTTCTTCTGTGTTCTACTATGGTGCTTTTAGTGTCTCCGCATACCTCAGAACGCAACATAGCTTTGCACACGATAAATGTAACCGTTTCAGAGAGAAGAGCAGCCAATGTGACGATCTGGCATAAAGTAGATTCGATAGCAAATGACGAAAACGAACGAATTTCTCTGGTTTTTACTACATATGAACACTCTTCACATTCTCCCATGCAACGTGGCTGCTAGTCCTCCCTTCATGCAAAATCTTAAGGTCCTAGCTCATTTCCAAGGCACCGAAGAAGGGAAAAACGTCAGTAATCGATAACTAAAACTTGTATTTTACTGCTTCTTACTGGCTATTACATCAACTTAGAAGTTTCTTCTGTGTTATACTATGGTGCTTTCATTGTCTCCGCATTCCGCATTTCCGAGAGAAGAGCGGCCACTGTGACGATGTGACATTAAGTCGTTTGGAAAGCTAATGACGAAAACTGGCAAATTTTTCAGGTTTTTACTACATATGAACACCTTTCACATTCTCCCTTGCAACGTGGCTGCTATTCCTCCATTCATACAAAATTTTAAGGTCCTAGCTTATGTCCAAGGCACCAAAGCCGGCTAAAAAGTCAAAAATCAATAACTAAAACTTGAATTGTAAAGCTTCTTACTGGCTATTACATCACCTTAGAAGTTTCTTCTGTGTTCTACTATGGGGCTTTTAGTGTCTACGCATTCCGCAGCACGCGACATAGCTTTGCACACGATAAATGTAACCGTTTCATGGAGAAGAGGAGCCAATGTGACGATCTGACATTAAGACGATTCGATAGCAAGTGAAGAAAACGGGCGGATTTCTTAGGTTTTTACTACATATGAACAATTTTCACATTCTCCCGTGCAACGTTGCTGCTGGTCCTCCCTTCATGCATAATATTAAGGCCCTACCTCATGTCCAAGGCACCAAAGCCGCCTTAAAAGTAAAAAATCGTTAACTAAAACTTGAATTGTACTGCTTCATATTGGCTATTACATCAACGTAGAAGCTTCTTCTGCGGTCTACTATGGTGCTTTTAGTGTCTCCGCATTCCGCAGCACGCGACATAGCTTTTCACACGTTAAATGTAACCGTTTTAGAGAGAATAGCGGCCAATGTGACCATCTGCCATTAAGTCGATTCGATAGCAAATGACGAAAACGGGCGGATTTCACAAGTTTTCACTACATATTAACACTTTTCACATTCTCCCATGCAACGCGGCTGCTAGACCTCCCTTCATGAAAAATCGTAAGGTCCTAGCTCATGTCCAAGGCACCAAAGCCGGCTAAAAAGTCAAAAATCGTTCACTAAAACTTGAATTGTACTGATTCTTAATGGCTATTACATCAACTTAGAAGCTTCTTCTGTGGTCTAGTATGGTGCTTTTAGCGTCTCCGCATTCAGTAGCACGCGACATAGCTTTGCACACGTTAAATGTAACCGTTTCAGAGATAAGAGCGGCCAACGTGGCCATCTGACATTAAGTCGATTCGATAGGAAATGACGAAAACAGGCAGATTTATTAGGTTGTTACTACATATGAACACTTTTCACATTTTCCCGTGCAATGTGGCAGCTAGGTGTCCCTTCATGCAAAATCTTAAGGTCCTAGCTCATGTCCAAGGCACCAAAGCCAGCTCAAAAGTCAAAAATCGATAACTAAACTTGAATTGTACTGCTTCTTACTGGCATTTACATCAAATTAGAAACTTCATCTGTGTTCTTTTATGGGGATTTTAGTGTCTCCGCAACCGCAGCAGGCGACATAGCTTTGCACATGATTAATGTCACTGTTTCACAGGGAAGAGCGGAAAATGTGACGACCTGACATTAAGTCAATTCAATAGCAAATGACGAAAACGGACGAATTTCTCAGGTTTTTACTACATATGAACACTTTTCAGATTCTCCCGTGCAACGTGGCTGCTAGTCCTCCCTTCATGCAAAATGGTAAGGACCTAGCTCACGTCCAAGGCCCCAAAGCCTGCTTAAAAGTCAAAAATCGATAAATAAAACTTGAATTGTACCGTTTCTTACTGGTTATTACATCAACTTAGGAGCTCCTTCTGTGTTCTACTATGGTGCTTTTAGTGTCTCCGAATTCCGCATCACGCCACATAGTTTTGCACACGATAAATGTAACCGTATCAGAGAGAAGAGCGGCCAATGTGACCATCTGACATTAAGACAATTCGATAGCAAATGACGAAAACGGGCGGATTTCCTAGGTTTTTACTACATATGAACACTCTCCACATTCTCCCGTGCAACGTGGCTGCTAGTCCTCCCTTCATGCAAAATCTTAAAGTCGTAGCTCATGTCCAAGGCACCAAAGCTGGCTAAAAAGTCAAAAATCGTTAACTAAAACTTGAAATGTACTGCTTCTTATTGGCTATTACATCAACATAGAAGCTTCTTCTGTGGTCTACTATGGTGCTTTTAGTGTCTCCGCTTTCCACAGCAAGCGACATAGCTTTGCACACGTTAAATGTAACCGTTTCAGAGAAAAGAGCGGCCAATGTGACCATCTGACATTAAGTCGATTCAATAGCAAATGACGAAATCGGGCGGATTTATTAGGTTGTTATTACATATGAAAACTTTTCACATTCACCCGTGCAACGTAGCTGCTAGTCCTCCGTTCGTAGAAATTCTAAAGGTCCTAGCTCATGTCCAAGTAACCAAAGCCGGCTAAAAATTCAATAATCGATAGCTAAAACTATTATTTTACTGCTTCTTACTGCCTATTACATCAACTTAGAAGCTTCTTCTGTGTTCCACTATGGTGCTTTTAGATTCTCCGCATTCCGCAGCACGCGACATAGCTTTGCACACGATAAATGTAACCGTCTCAGAGAGAAGAGCGGTTAACGTGACGATATGACATTGAGTCGATTTGATAGCAGATGACGAAAACAGGCGGATTTCTTAGGTTTTTACTACATATGAACGCTTTTTACATTCTCCCGTGCAACGTGGCAGCTAGGCGTCCCTTCATGCAAAATCTTAGGGTCCTAGCACATGTCCAAGGCACCAAAGCCGGCGAAAAAGTCAAAAATCGTTAACTAAAACTTATAATTGTACTGCTTCTTATTGGCTATTACATAAACTTAGAAGCTTTTTCTGTGTTCTACTATGGTGCTTTTAGTGTCTCCGCATATCGCAGCACGCAACATAGCTTTGCACACGATAAATGTAACCGTTTCAGAGAGAAGAGCGGCCAATGTGACGATCTGATATAAAGTCGAATCGATGGCAAATGACGAAAACAAGCGGATTACTTAGTTTTTTACTACATTCGATCACTTTTCACATTCTCCCGTGCAACGTGGCTGCTAGTCCTCCCTTTATAGACATTCTTAAGGTCCTAGCTCATGTTCAAGGCACCAAAGCCGGCTAAAAAGTTAATAATCGATAACTAAAACGATTATTTTACGGCTTCTTACTGGCTATTACGTCAACTTGGAAGCTTCTTCTGTGTTCTACTATGGTGCTTGTAGTGTCTCCGCATATCGCAGCACGCGACGTAGCTTTGCACACGATAAATGTAACCGTTTCATATAGAACAGCCTCCAATGTGACCATCTGACATTAAGTCGAGTCGATAGCAAATGACGAAAACGGGCGGATTTCTTAGTTTCTTACTACATATGGACACGTTTCACATTCTCCCGTGCAACGTGGTTGCGAGTCCTCCCTTCATGCAAAATCTTAAGGTACTAGTACATGTCCAAGGCACCAAAGCCGGCTAAAAATTTAAAAATCGATCGCTAAAACTTAAATTGTACTGCTCCTTGCTGGCTATTACATCAACTTAGAAGCTTCTTCTGTGTTCTACTATGGGGATTTTGGTGTCTCCGCATATCGCAGCACGCGATGTAGCTTTGCACACGATAAATGTAACCGTTTCATATAGAACAGCCTCCAATGTGACCAACTGACATTAAGTCGATTCGATAGCAAATGACGAAAGCGTTCGGATTTCTTAGGTTTTTACTACATATGAACACGTTTCACATTCTCCCGTGCAACGTGGCTGCTAGTCCTCCCTGCATGTAAATTCTTATGTTCCTACCTCATGTCCAAGGCACCAAAGCCGGCTAAAAATTCAAAAATCGATAACTAAATTTGAGTTCTACTGCTTCTTAATGTCTATTACATCAACTTAGAAGCTTTTTTGTGTTCTACTATGGTGCATTTAGAGTCTCCGCATATCGCAGCACGCAACATAGCTTTGCACACGATATATGTAACCGTTTCGGAGAGAAGAGCGGCCAATGTGACGATCTGACATTAAGTCGAGTCGATAGCAAGTGACGAAAACGGACGAATTTCTCAGGTTTTTACTACATATGAACACTTTTCACATTCTCTCGTGCGAGATGGCTGCTAGTCCTCCCTTCATGCAAAATCGTAAGGTCCTAGCTCATGTCCAAGGCACCAAATCCGGCTGTAAAGTCAACAATCGATAAATAAAACTTGAATTGTACTGCTTCTTACTGGCTATTACATCAACTTAGAAGTTTCATTTGTGTTCTACTGCGGCGCTTTTAGTGTCTCCGCATATCGCAGCACGCGACATAGCTTTGCACACGATAAATGTAACCATTTCAGAGAGAAGAGCAGCCAATGTGACGATTTGTTATTAAGTCAATTCGACAGCAAATGACGAAAACTTTCGGATTTCTTAGATTTTTACTACATTTGAACACATATCATATTCTCCCGTGCAAGGTGGCTTCTAGTCCTCCCTTCATACAAATTCTTAAGGTCCTAGCTCATGTCCAAGGCACCAAAGCCGGCTAAAAAGTCAATAATCGATAGCTAAAACTATTATTTTACGTCTTCTTACTGGCTATTACGTCAACTTAGAAGTTTCTTCTGTGTTCTACTATGGGGCTTTTAGTGTCTACGCATTCCGCAGCACGCGACATAGCTTTGCACACGATAAATGTAACCGTTTCATGGAGAAGAGGAGCCAATGTGACGATCTGACATTAAGTCGATTAGATAGTAAATGACGAAAACGGGCGGATTTCTATGTTTTTACTACATATGTACACTTTTCACATTCTCCCGTGTAACGTAGCTAATAGTCCTCCCTTCATGCAAAATCTTAAGTTCCTAGCTCATGTCCAAGGCACCAAAGCCGACTAAACAGTTAATAATCGATAGCTAAAACTATTATTTTACGGCTTCTTACTGGCTATTACGTCAACTTGGAAGCTTGTTCTCTGTTCTACTATGGTGCTTGTAGTGTCTCCGCATATCGCAGCACGCGACATAGCTTTGCACACGATAAATGTAACCATTTCAGAGAGAAGAGCATCCAATGTGACGATCTGACATTACGTCGATACGATAGCAAAAGACGAAAACGAGCGGATTTCTTAGGTTTTTACTACATATGAACACTTTTCACATTCTCCCGTGCAACGTGGCTGCTAGTCCTCCCTTCATGCAAAATCGTAAGGTCCTAACTCATGGCCAAGACACCAAAGCCGGCTAAAAAGTCAAAAATCGATAACTAAACTTGAATTGTACTGCTTCTTACTCGCTGTTACATCAACTTAGAAGCTTCTTCTGTGTTCTGCTATGGTGCTTTTAGTGTCTCCGCATATCGCAGCACGCAACATAGCTTTGCACACGATAAATGTAACCGTTTCAGAGAAAAGAGCGGCCAATGTGACGATCTGACATTAAGACAAATCGACAGCAAATGACGAAGACGGGGGGATTTCTTAAGTTTTTTATACATATGAACACTTTTCACATTCTCACGTGCAACGTGGCTGCTAGTCCTCCTTTTATACAAATTCTTAAGGTTCTAGCTCATGCCCAAGGCACCAAAGCCGGCTAAAAAGTTAATAATCGATAGCTAAAACTACATTCCTGGAAATGGAAAAAAGAACACATTGACACCGGTGTGTCAGACCCACCATACGTGCTCCTGACATTGCGAGACGGCTGTACAAGCAATGATCACACGCACGGCACAGCGGACACACCAGGAATTGCGGTGTTGGCCGTCGAATGGCGCTAGCTGCGCAGCATTTGTGCACCGCCGCCGTCAGTGTCAGCCAGTTTGCCGTGGCGTACGGAGCTCCATCGCAGTCTTTAACACTGGTAGCATGCCGCGACAGCGTGGACGTGAACCGTATGTGCAGTTGACGGACTTTGAGCGAGGGCGTATAGTGGGCATGAGGGAGGCCGGGTGGCCGTACCGCCGAATTGCTCAACACGTGGGGCGTGAGGTCTCCACAGTACATCGATGTTGTCGCCAGTGGTCGGCGGAAGGTGCACGTGCCCGTCGACCTGGGACCGGACCGCAGCGACGCACGGATGCACGCCAAGACCGTAGGATCCTACGCAGTGCCGTAGGGGACCGCACCGCCACTTCCCAGCAAATTAGGGACACTGTTGCTCCTGGGGTATCGGCGAGCACCATTCGCAACCGTCTCCATGAAGCTGGGCTACGGTCCCGCACACCGTTAGGCCGTCTTCCGCTCACGCCCCAACATCGTGCAGCCCGCCTCCAGTGGTGTCGCGACAGGCGTGAATAGAGGGACGAATGGAGACGTGTCGTCTTCAGCGATGAGAGTCGCTTCTGCCTTGGTGCCAATGATGGTCGTATACGTGTTTGGCGCCGTGCAGGTGAGCGCCACAATCAGGACTGCATATGACCGAGGCACACAGGGCCAACACCCGGCAACATGGTGTGGGGAGCGATCTCCTACACTGGCCGTACACCTCTGTGATCGTCGAGGGGACACTGAATAGTGCACGCTACATCCAAACCGTCATCGAACCCATCGTTCTACCACTCCTAGACCGGCAAGGGAACTAGCTGTTCCAACAGGACAATGCACGTCCGCATGAATCCCGTACCACCCTACGTGCTCTAGAAGGTGTAAGTCAACTACCCTGGCCAGCAAGATCTCCGGATCTGTCCCCCATTGAGCATGTTTGAGACTGGATGAAGCGTCGTCTCACGCGGTCTGCACGTCCAGCACGAACGCTGGTCCAACTGAGGCGCCAGGTGGAAATGGCATGGCAAGCCGTTCCACAGGACTACATCCAGCATCTCTACGATCGTCTCCATGGGAGAATAGCAGCCTGCATTGCTGCGAAAGGTGGATATACAATGTACTAGTGCCGACATTGTGCATGATCTGTTGCCTGTGTCTATGTGCCTGTGGTTCTGTCAGTGTGATCATGTGATGTACCTGACCCCCAGTAATGTGTCAATAAAGTTTCCCCTTCCTGGGACAATGAATTCACGGTGTTCTTATTTCAATTTCCAGAAGTGTATTATTTTACCGCTTCTTACTGGCTATTACTTCAACTTAGAAGCTTCTTCTTTGTTCTACTATGGTGCTTGTAGTGTTTCCGCATATCGCAGCACGCGACATAGCTTTGCACACGATAAATGTAACCGTTTCAGAGAGAAGAGAATCCAATGTGACGATCTGACATTAAGTCGATTCGATAGCAACTGACGAAAACGTGCGGATTTCTTAGGTTTTTACTACATATGAACACTTTTCACATTCTCCTGTGCCACGTGGATGCTAGTGCTCCCTTCATGCAAAATCGTAAAGTCCTAGCTCAGTCCAGATCACCAAAGCCGGCTAAAAAGTCAAAAATCGATAACTGAACTTGAATTGCACTGCTGCTTACTGGCTATTACATCAACTTAAAAGCTTCTTCTGTGTTCTACTGTGGTGCTTTTAGTGTCCCCGCATATGGCATCACGCGACATAGCTTTGCACACGATAAATGTAGCCGTTTCAAAGAGAAGAGCGGCCAATGTGACGATCTGACATTAAGTCAATTCGATAGCAAATGTTGAGAACGGACGAATTTCTTAGGTTTTTACTACATATGAACACTTTTCACATTCTCCCGTGCAACGTGGCTGCTAGTCCTCCCTTCATGCAAAATCGTAAGGTCCTAGCTCATGTCCAAGGTACCAAAGCTGGCTAAAAATTAAAAAATCGATCACTAAAACTTAAATTGTACTGCTATTTACTGGCTATTACATCAACTTAGAAGCTTATTCTGTGTACTACTATGGGGCTTTTAGTGTCTCCACATATCGCAGCACGCCACATAGTTTTGCACACGATAAATGTATCCGTTTCAGAGAGAAGAGCGGCCAATGTGACGATCTGACATTAAGTCGATTCGATAGCAAATGACGAAAACGGTTGGATATCTGTGGTTTGTATTACATATGAACACTTTTCACATTCTCCTGTGCAACGTGGCTGCTAGTCTTCCATTCTTGCAAAATCGTAAGGTCCTAGGTCATGTCCAAGGCACCAAAGACGGCTAAAAATTTAAAAATCGATCACTAAAACTTAAATAATACTGCTCCTTTCTCGCTATTACATCAACTTAGAAGCTTCTTCTGTGTTCTACTACGGGGCTTTTGGTGTCTCCGCATTCCGCAGCACGCGACATAGCTTTGCACACGATAAATGTAACCGTTACAGAGAGAAGAGCGGCCAGTGTGACGATCTGACATTAAGTCGATTCAAAGACAAATGACGAAAACTGGCGGATTTCTCAGGTTCTTACTACATATGAACACTTTTCACATTCTCCTGTGCAACGTGACTGCTAGTCCACCCTGCATGCAAAATCTGTAGGTCCTAGCTCATGTCCAAGGCGCCAAAGCCGGCTAAAAAGCCAAAAATCGATAACTAAACTTGAATTGTACTGCTTCTTACTGGCTATTACATCGACTTAGAAGCTTCTTCTGTGTTCTACTATGGTGCTTTTAGTGTCTCCGCATTCCGCAGCACGCGACCGTTTCAGAGAGAAGAGGGGCCAATGTGACCATCTAACATGAAGCCGAATAGATAGCAAATGACGAAAACGGTCTGATTTCTTAGGTTATTACTACATATGCACACTTATGAAATACTCCCGTGCAACGGGGTTGCTAGTCCTCCCTTTATGCAAAATCTTAAGGTACTAGCTCATGTCCAAGGCACCGAACCCGGCTAAATATTCTATAACCTGTAACTAAAACTTGAATTGTACTGCTTCTTACTGTCTATTACATTAACTTAGAAGATTCTTCTGTGTTCTATTATGGTGCTTTTAGTGTCTCCGCATTTCGCAGCAAGAGACATAGCTTTGCACACGTTAAATGTAACCGTTTCAGAGAGAAGAGCGGCCAATGTGACGATCTGACAATAAGTCGACTCGATAGCAAATGAGGATAACGGGCGGATTTCTTAGGTTTTTACTACATATGAACACTTTTCACATTCTTTCGTGCAACGTTGGTGCTAGTCCTCCCTTCATGCAAAATCTTAAGGTCCTACCTCATTTGCAAGGCGCCAAAGCCGGCTAAAAAGCCAAAAATCGAAAACTAAACTTTAATTGTACTGCTTTATACTGGCTATTACTTCAACTTAGAAGCTTCTTCTCTGTTCTACTATGGTTCTTTTAGTGTCTCCGCATTTCGCAGCTCGCGACATAGCTTTGCACAAGATAAATGTAACCGTTTCAGAGCGAAGAGCGGCCAATGTGACGATCTGACTTTAAGTCGATTCGATAGCAAATTTATTTATTTATTTATTTATTTTTTTATTTAACCTGACAAGATTAGGGCCATCAGTCCCTCTCTTACATCTAACCAGGCATTCTACTTATTTTACAGTCATATGTTGTAGTAGGCATGTTAAACTACATCTAATACAAAAAGTGAGATAAACAATTAGAAAGGTACACCTCGAAAAATACATTATTGAAGAGAAAGATTTCAGATAGGAGTGCTGGCAGCAGGGAGTGTGGGGGGAACTCATGGTGAAGGGAGGAGAGGAATAGAGGGACATGATGAAACATAATTAAGGAAAATATAAAGGAAAAGAAGACTGCGTGGCTAATAGAGATAGATGAAGAGGAAGGCATCTCAGAAGCAAGATAGGAGACGCTAGCTTTGCTATTTGACATATGAGAGGATTGGCCTTGCACATTAATTTTGTGGAGAATTTTCATGCGGATGATAGTAGGAAATGCTTCAACTTCTTCTTAAAAGCAACAGGAGATTGAATTTTCCTCAAGGTGAGGGGCAGTTTGTTCCAGAGGCGAACAGCGGCAACTGAGAAGGAGTTTGCAAAAGTTTTTGTTTTGTGAGTGGGCACAGCTAGGATACCAGATAAGAGCGACCTCGTGTTTCGATTATGATGGCATTACACGTTTTTAATCTCTGAAGCTAGGTACTGGGGTGCTTGCGCGACGAGGAGTCGGTGAAGTAGACATATAGTGTGGTAGTCACGCAGTTTGTCCGGCCGCAGCCACCCTAGCTCGGAGTATGAAGCACTAACATGATCATATCGGCGAATGTTGCAGGTGTAACGCACACAGGCATTCATGGTTAGCTCTAGCCGTCTTTTGTTTTCACTACTCATGCCTTGTTGAATCACATCACAATAGTGGAGGTTCAGTAGAACGAGTGCTTGCACGAGCTGGCGTTTCAAGTTCTGTGGGAATATGTTCCGAAACTTTTTGAGAGCATAGAGAGAAGCAGACGTCTTTCGGCACACTGCGACTGTATTCTCCGCCCAGTTGAGATGCTCGTCCAAAGTTACACCCAAGTTTTTCACTGTTTTCTGATATGGTATTGGAGTACCTTCGAGCAGAATAGGAGGTAGCCGTTCGCGGAAATCTGAACTTATTAATTTCTGATGGGCTATTAAGATTACTTGCGTCTTTTTTGCGTTTAATTTAAGCCCCTGGTTTTTCGCCCATGTCACTACTGAAGACAGATCATCATTCATCAGAGCGATTGCAGTGTTTACGTCTTCAGGTCTGACGCTTAGGTAGAGCTGGAGGTCGTCTGCATATGTTTACAGGAGGACAAAACCGACGAAAACAACAGTGGTCCTAAGACTGATCCTTGTGGCACTCCCGAAGAAACATGTTTCGAGGAAGATTTTTCATTTGCGCAGACAACACATTGCTGTCTGTCTTTTAAGTAGCTTTCAAACCATCTCATTGCACTATCAGAGAAATTAAGCTGTTGCACTTTTCTGAGTAATATGTCAAAGTTAACAGTGTCAAAAGCTTTGCTGAAGTCCAGTAGCGTCAATATTGTTGCCTTTCGATTGTCGATGGCATATTTCAGGTCATCAGTTACTTTAATTAGAGCAGTGTTTGTGCTGTGATGTTTACGGAAACCAGATTGAAATTTGTCATATAGACTGAATTCATGCAAGTGTTCAGTGATTTGGTCATGAACAATATATTCAAGTGCTTTGGAAACAGCTGGCTGTATGCTAATTGGTCGGTAATCACTAGGCAGTTGCGGGTTTTCGATCTTAGGGATGGGTCGAATTATGCTTCTTTTCCATGCAGTGGGGTATATTCCGTTCACGAGGGAAAAATTAAATATGTCAGTTAAGACAGGTACTAAGATATCGGCAACATTCTTAATCATGGTTATACCGATAATGTCGTTGCCTATTGCATCAGAAGAGATTCTCATTATTGCTATTCTTGCCGTATTTGTTGTTACATGTTTTAGATGGAAGGTATCGTTGTTAGTTATTCTGTTTGGGGATTCTTGTGGGCGGTAATTATCAGCCGTGCTGGTAATCAGAGGTGCAGAGAAGAATTCATTTAATTCGTTAGCTGACACATGAAAAGTAGTTTCCGATTTTGCCTTTCCGACCCCCAAGCTACGGAGATTCTTCCATAGAGTCGTGGGTTTCAGATCGCTGCATACAAGGGAGCGAGCGTGCCTGATTTTGGCATTGCGAATGCATTGTTTCATTCTGTTCCGTAGCTTTCTATATTCTTCGAAACGCTCGGTTTTCGGATCTGCCTTGAAACGCCTGTGGGCAGCATCATTATTAGTCATCCTTTGACGTAATTCAGCTGTCAGCCATGGAGCAGGAGATTTTCTTACACGGACTGTGTGCGCAGGTGCATGTTTGTCATAGAGGGCAAAGAGTTTATCACCAAGTTCATTAATTTTGCCGTCGATTGAAGGTCCTCTGATTATTTGATGCCATGAGATTTCTGAGCAGTCGGCTGTTAGAGCGTCAAGGTCAATACTTTTCATGTTCCTACAAGTTATGTAACGCGTAAAGTCAAAAATCGATAAATAAATTTGAATTGTACTGCTCCTTACTGGCTGTTACATCAACGTAGAATCTTCTTCTGTATTCTACTATGGTGCTTTTTGTGTCTCCGCATATCGCAGCACGCGACATAGCGTTGCACACGATAAATGTAACCGTTTCAGAGTGTAGAGCAGCCAATGCGACGATCTGACATAAACTCGATTCGATAGCAAATGACGAAAACGGGCCGATATCTTATGTTTTTACTACATATGAATATTTTTCACATACTACCGTGCAACGTGGCTGCTAGTCCTCCCTGCATGCAAAATCTTAAGTTCCTAGCTCATGTCCAGTGCCCCAAAGCCGGCTAAAAAGTACAAAATCGATAACTTGAATTGCACTGCTTCTTACTGGCTAGTACATCAACTTAGAAGTTTCTTCTGTGTTCTACTATGGTGCTTTTAGTGTCTCCGCATTCCGCAATACACGACATAGCTTTGCACACGATAAATGTAACCGTTTCAGAGAGAAGAGCGGCCAATGTGACCATTTGACATTAAGTCGATTCGATAACAAATGACGAAAAGGGGCGGATTTGTTAGGTTTGTACTACATATGAACACTTTTCTCATTGTCCCCTGCAACGTGGCTGCTAGACCCTGCATGCAAAATCTTAAGGTCCTAGCTCATGTCCAAGGCTCCAAAGAAGGCTAAAAAGTAAAAAATCGATAACTAATCTTGAATTGTCCTGCTTCTTACTGGCTATTTCATCAACTTAGTAGCTTCTTCTGTGTTCCACTATGGTGTTTTTAGTGTCTCCGCATATCGCAGCAAGCGTCCCTGCATGCAAAATGGTAAGGACCTAGCTGATATCCAAGGCACCAAAGAAGGCTAAAAAGTCAAAAATCGATAAATAAACTTAAATTGTACTGCTTCTTACTGGCTATTACATCAACTTAGAAGCTTCTTCTGTGTTCTACTATGGTGCTTTTAGTGTCTCCGCATATCGCAGGACACGACATAGCTTTGCCCACGATAAGTGTAACCGTTTCAGAGAGAAGAGCGGCCATAGTGGCGATCTGGTATTTCGTCGATTCGATAGTAGATGCCGAAAACGGGAGGATTTCTTAAGTTTTTACTACATATGATCAGTTTTCACACATTCTCGTGTAACGTGGCTCCCAGACCTCGTTTCATGCAAAATCGTAACGTCGTCAGTCATATCCCTGGCGCCATAGGCGGCTAATAAGTCAATAATCGATAGCTAAAACTTGAATTGTACTGCTTCTTACTGGCCGATTACATCAACTTAGAGCCGGCCGCGGTGGTCAAGAAGTTCAGGCTCTCAGTCCGGAACCGCGGGACTGCTACGCTCGGAGGTTCGAATCCTGCTCGGGCATGGATGTGTTTAATGTCCTTAGGTTAGTTAGGTTTAAGGAGTTCTACGCTCTAGGGGACTGATGAAAATAGATGTTAAGTCCCATAGTGCTCAGAGCCATTTGAACCAATAACTTAGAAGCTTCTTCTGTGTTCTATGGAGTTGCTATTAGTGCCTCCGCATGCCGCAGCCAGGGTCATAAGTTTCCAGACGATAAATGTAACTATTTTATAGAGAAAAGCATCCAATGTGACGATATGTCATTACGTCGATTCGACGGCAATTGACGAAAACGGGACGATTTCTTAGGTTTTTACAACACATGAACACTTTTCCAATTCTATCGTGTAACGTGTCTTCCAGACTTCGTTTCATGCCAAATCTTAAGGTCGTCGGACATGTCTGAGGCACCAAAGCTGGATAATAAGTCAATAATCGATTACTAAAACTTGAATTTTACTGCTTCTTACTGGCTGATTACATCAACTTATAAGTTTCTTCTGTGTTTTACTGTGTTGCTATTAGTGCCTCCGCATACCGCAGCACACAAAGTAAGTTTGAAGACGATGAAGGTAACCGCTTCACAGAGAAATTTCAAATTCTGTGTCTGTGTCTATTGCCTGCTCATATTGTTTAAAGCAGGTTGCTCTAAATGCCCAGTGGATCTGATTCCATTGATACCTATTCTAAACAATCTCGGATTGGTAAAGACCAAGCTCTGCTTATACTTATAGTCTGGGAAGTTGACATATCTTAGACAGTAAAATATGATGGTTAAAGATGTCCACTGAGTATTCCCATATACACTGAAGTTATCTTTGAACAACAAATTATTAATTGGCCACCTACTCTTGACTCAATAGCTACTAAGATCTTTCACTAGTGAAGGAGGTGACGACGTTGTTATGTCCACTAGAGGCTTCTGTAGTTTGCTGAAAATGATGTGATATAATTGTGCCTTGTGATTTTCTGTGGAGTTCCAGAGTAAGTTCTATACTGGTGCAGGACATTCATTCGTGCTGTTCTCATTCGAGGCAATCCTGGATTCTGAATCTCAAGCACCAGAGGATTATAAACAGCAATGCAACCTCTGTCTTCCTGGCTGTGCACTATTTCAAAGTGCTCTGGTTGACAGTCTCTTCTCATTGTGCAGTGCTTGTAGATTATTGTAAATGGATTATCTGCATTATTTATAACATCTCATTCTAAACTTTCTAAAGAACGAGACTTTTCTGTCATGACCACTTTTTGTGTGAGGTGATAAATACCAGGAATTTGATTGCATTTTGAGAACCTAATGGTAACTAACATTATTGTCTATGTAAATTAATGGAACTGGATTTTTCCTGAGGTCAGCAGTTTTCCGAAGGTCGTCGTTTTTCCCGAGGTCGTCGTTTTTCCCAAGGTCGGCGTTTTTCCCCGAGGTCGGCGTTTTTCCCCGAGGTGGGCGGTTTTCCCCGAGGTCGGCGTTTTTTCCCAACAGCGGCGTTTTTCCCCGATGTCGATGTTTTTCCACGATGTCGTCGTTTTTCCCCAAGGTCGGCGTTTTTCCACGATGTCGTCGTTTTTCCCAAGGTCGGCGTTTTTCCCCGAGGTCGGCGTTTTTGCCCCGAGGGCGGCGTTTTTCCCCGAGGTCGGCGTTTTTGCCCTAAGGTCGGCGTTTTTCCCCGAGGTCGACGTTTTTTCCCGAGGTCTGCGTTTTTGCCCCGAGGTCGGATCAAAGATTTTTTTTCCCGAGGTCTAGAAATCTATCGATATATTGAAAATCCAAAGTATTTTCATGTATGTAGACTATACTGTTATGTCATGTCATCTTGAAACATTTATCCGACCACTAGATAATGGTATTTATCAAGATAGCGATATATTTCGTTATATCTATTTATTTCGATAATCGTTTTCTTAGGGGTACAGATTTATTTTGAGACGTCCATACTTTTCCCATTATCGATTCAATTCGATATATCGACTTACATAGATGCGCACATTAAATCATGATATCGATTTATTTCGAGATATCTACCTATATTGAGGAGTCTATTTATTTCGAGATATCGATTGATTTAGAGTATCCGATTATATCGAGATATCGATTTATTTTGATATACCGACACAATTAAGGTTGTCTATATATTTCCATGTATTGGTGTACTACAGATATCGATTCTTATCGAGATATCGATATAATTCAAGGTACCTCCATATCTCTAGTAATCCATAAATTTCTAGATATCGCTATTTTGAGAGATATCTTTATATTACGTGGTGCCAATATATTTCGAGATATCGATATATTTCTGTACCTCAATTTATCTCGATATGTCGACTAGCATCGAGATTTCGGTCTATATGGTAAGCCGAAATGCGTCTAGATGTCGATATACTTCGGGATATCGACTCATTTCGGTGTAGCGTTTGTTTGGAGGTGTCGATTTATTTCGAGGTTTCGATTTATTTCACGGTGTCGATTTATTTCGAGGTTGCGATTTTTCGAGGGTTGCGATTTATTTCGAGGTGGCGATTTATTTCGAGGTGGCGATTTATTTCGAGGTGTGGATTTATTTCGAGGTGTCGATGTATTTCTAGGTGACGATATATTTCGATGTTACTTGTCGACTGCATCAGCTTAGAACCTATTTCGTACAGAGTGGTGCGACTGCATACCTCAGCAGGCGACATTGATATCCAGACGATGAATTTTACCGTTTCCGAGAGAAAAGCGTGCGATGTGATGAATTGGCACTACTTCATTATGAAAACAAATGACGAAAACGTGAGGTTTTCTTCGGTTTTTCTGCCACTGCTGCCAACTTTCAGCCCACCCCCTCCTCCCCTTCCCCAGTCGTGGCGATCAGCTTTTGTGATGGAAATGGACACAGGAAAGTAATAACGTTCCATGAAATCCCATTCTAGGGACGTTCAAGGGTAAATGTTCCAGACGGTTTATTTGCATTAAGACACGTATACTGCGCATCTACAATGTCACATCTGCCAGATCGTTTCTATTGTCAACAGTGGAAAACAAAACAGCGTACTGAAGAAGCCATAGTGAGACGCGGTTTTTGGTAGACGAAATAATAGGAATACTCTAGCCATTGATAATGATGTTCTAATGAGAATTCTGTTATTGTTTTGAAAGATGCATTTAAATATGCATTGAACGTAGCTCCAAATTATTTTGAGAATTATAATTGCGGTATTATGAATCTACATTGGAGATTTTGTAATGCAAAACATTTCGATCTGAGAATACTTTACGTGATAGTACGGCATTGACCTTGTGTGTCATTAGGGTAAAGTTAATTTGCCGCCATTCACATAAAATTTATCCGCCATTAACATAAAATCTATTTTTCAGCGTACTGCAATAAGGACTCACTTCAGATGATTGGACAATTAAAGAGAACTCAAACCGTTATTTTAATAGTATTCGTAGGTCCATTGCAGCATTTACCGTGGACAGTCCCTGAGCCTAGACTGTCAGTTTTATGTAGGGAGTACTACTTTAAAAAGCACTCCGTGTTCAGGTCACAAGTGGCCAATCAGGACCATCCGACCGCCACGTCATTCTCACTGAGGGTGGAGGAGGAGCTGGCTCTCCCACTCGTTGTGGTAGTTTCCTTTGACTGGAGCCGCTACTATTCGGACGAGTAGTTCCTCAATTGGCATCGGAAGGCTGAGTGCAACCCGAAAAATGCCAACAGCGCATAGCGGCCCATATGGTCACCCATCCAAGTGCCGACCACGCCCGAAAGTGCTAAACTTTAGTTATTTGACGGGAACCGGTGTATCCACTGCGGCAAGGCCATTGCCCCTACCACTTTTTATGATATTTTTGATCGTAGTTCAGGTCTGATGGCTGGGAAGAATGGACGTTTACCATGTTATGCACATTTATATTTTCACTACGTCGACACAGCTGGTCCAATTACGACCACAGGTGATGGTAGC
Source organism: Schistocerca gregaria (assembly GCF_023897955.1). Lineage (NCBI taxonomy): Eukaryota > Metazoa > Arthropoda > Insecta > Orthoptera > Acrididae > Schistocerca > Schistocerca gregaria. The sequence continues at coordinate 16,165,247 of NW_026061824.1, read as the reverse complement.
CATAATGATCGTGCCAAGCATCCCGTGTACATTAGTTACACACAAGTGTGTGGGGATCACAGCATTCGTGACATTTAAATTTGTTACTTCTTTGCTACTATATTCGCAATAAATTTTGCAGACAGTATCCGCATATGACGCTGAATGTACCTACAAAATTATATCATTGTACGACACATGTTTCGGGAGATACGTCATAAAAACTCAGGACAAGGCCAGACGCTGCATAGTACGGACGTGGACGCACAGCTCTAAATAAATGCCTGGTCAACACCAAGCTTTTCCGCTAGTCATCTATAAAGATAAAAAATCCCCAATATTGTCTACCAGCGTATTTTTGATAAACCTTTATTTTGTCATCCATTTTTTTCCTGTAAAAATCGTAAAAGCCGTGCATCATTGTGTTTTTAAAAAGCGTTTCTTATTGTCATCTCTTTTTATGTATTTTAAACCATCTATCGCTTGTGTAACCTGTGGCTACAAGTCCATTCCCTTTATGGTGTAATCGAAATAATAAACAACGCAAAAAAGTGTGGGTCAATTTCTTCCTCATTTTTCGGAACTTCTGATAATAGTAAATCGTTGGCTCTTTGAGGGCGTGGTAGGTACATACAAGAGATTAGTGTAAGATTAGAATTTGGGTTAGATGCAGTGCCAGGAGGTTCTGTTTCTATCTGGCTAGCTTTAGAGTACTTCACCATCTACTAAGTGATGCGTTTCATTGTGAATGGTGTGTTCTGTGCTAGGTCTACCCTTTTACTGCACAATGCTGTTCCTTCGATGCTATTAAAACCAGGATGTTATCAAAATATATGCACAGTGGCAGACTGGAGTCTGCAGAAATATTTCCAGTGGTGGGGAGGGGGGAAGGCGCGTCGGGGCTGGAGTGCATGATTCTGAAACTGGCACTCTGTGTACAAATCAGCTGGTCAGTTATGAGGTGCATCAAGCTACAAGACCCTAACTCTATAAGCGCTACAACTGGCCAAAGCTAAGGTTTATCAGTATTGTGGAGAATTCTTATCTGGAAGAGTATACTGTAACGAATAAAAACTCTTTACTCCAGATTCCAGGGAGGGTTGGGGGCGATGGGTGAAAGTGCCCTTTTGCCTATCCTCCCCTCCCGACCTCCTCCCCTCCCCCTCCCCTTCACCCTCGCAGACGCCAATGGCTGGCCCGTTCATTTTGAGAACATCAGAGCTCCAGTAACCTTTCTGAGAAACTGTTCTTGTTGTCCTTGTGCGTCAATCTTACCACTCAGAACACCAGTGGGAATGTTGGTTATCGCTGAAATAACTGGTTTTCGGCTCTTATCAGTTTCCCAACCCTTCTTTAAGCTAATTGTTAAAGCCCGTCACAATACCAGTTCTTGTAATAACCGATTTTCAGTCTTTTATTTACATTATTTTCTCTAGTAAACGTAGAAATCAAACAAAGATTAAACAATTTTTACTTTCTCAGTTTCTTGATAAATGGAATCAAAATGTCAAATTAAATACCCTTATGATGACCTGCAGCCGTTCAGAACGAAATTAGAATTATATTAATACCGTCAGCTGCTCACGTGTGTCGATATATATCAACGGCGACAGGTGACAATGTGTGCACGTCTGGGACTCGAACCCGGGATCTCCTGCTTACATGACAGGTGCTCTGCCCATCTGAGCCACCGAGGGCACAGACGATAGTGTGACTGCAGGTACTATCTCGCGCACGCCTCCCGCGAGACTCACATTCTCACCTTGCATGTCCACACACTACATTCGTAGTGTCCCACACCGACACACTCATTACTCGTGGAACACATTCTTACCAAATCCAGTTCGGGGAATACGTGTGCATCTTCACAGAAGAAGGTCATGGCTGGTATTGCCAGAACCATATACTTATATTGATATGGACATGTCTTCCACGAGGAATGAGTGTGTTGGAGTGGGACTCTACGACTGTAGTGTATGGACATTCAAGGTGAGAATGTGAGTCTCGCAGGAGGCGTGCGCGAGATAGTCCCTGCAGTCGAACCATACACTGTGTCCTCTGTGCCTCAGATGGATAGAGCGTCTGTCATTTTAGCAAGAGATCCCGGGTTCGAGTCCCGGTCGCGGCACACATTTTCACTTGTCCACGTTGATATTTATCAACGCCGCGAGCAACTGACGGTATTAATATAATTCTAATTTCTTTAAATTAAATAGTCAAATAAAACTTTGTCCGATCTTCGCTGCTGGCGAGTGCTTCTATACTACAGAAAACTGGCAATATTATCCTACTGATTATAGTTTCTAGAAGCTCTGCTCAAAAATTATATTGTAATCGGTTATCACAGCACTATGCAGGCATTACGTATAGTCCAGCGATAAAGAGTGAAAACTGCGGCAGGAGAACTCTCTTTTTCGTTTTAATTTCTCTGTTTTTAAGGGCTAAAAGCAGATAACGGCATACTACGTAGACACAGCAGCAGATCAGGCACTTTCTACTTTTATCCAGAACTATGAATGATTTGTTAAATTTTAACTTTTTTCCTTGTATGATGTCGCAAGTCGACCAGATCTAACTTTGTTCTTCACTCGTACCGCATATCGTAAAATACTTCCAGACTTCCAGATGGTGCCATTCTATGTTACAACTGACGTTCGACAACAGCGAGAAACTGTGTCCAGTCTCGCGCTCTGCTTGTATAACAGGCACAGTATTGTCTCGGCAATGTTGGACCAATCCATTTGTTGCTCGTTTCTATCAGCAGCGTTATTAAAGTGGCATACATAACTTTTCCCATTTTTTTCTGTAATAACGCCGTATTTCAGTGCTATGGAAATCTTACGAATAAAAATTACTCGTCTTTTTTTAAAAAGGTTTATTTGAAAACTAAAAATTTTACTACGACATCTGTGGCTAATTGATATATCTGTTTTTACGTGGTTATCAGGAAAAAATGAAAAGATACTTGTTATAACCGAGAGCAAACAAATACTGAAAGACATCGGTTATTCAGAACTAAAATACCCATGTCGTTTTAACTGATCGGTTTTTCTATCTATAAACTGCAGTGTCGCCATAGAAAAGTGTGTCGCTCCATCAATGTCCATAGCAACTTTGAGATATGTGTTTATGCGCAATATCGGCAAATGGAAACACGAAGAGGTAATAAGCACCTGAGCGATAGAATTTATTTCACAGTCGGAAAAGTCGAGTGACAGGCAAGACTGAATCACTGTAATAGAAATTATATGGAAAGCTGTGTAAAGGAAAATTTCCAGTTCTTTCGTGGATTCCAAAATTGAAGCAAATTCCGGGACACCATGGTGACATAGTCTTATACGGATAGTATTCCATGACTAACGTAATTGGCCCATATACTGTACTGGTATACGGATAATATTACACGACTAACGTAATTTACCTGAAATAATTTACAAACATGTTACTGTAACATTCGCTACTACTCATTACGCTAATTCACCTTCAGCCATTAAGCGCAAATCTCAGTTATGATACGTGCGCCAAACAAAAATTTATCAACCTAGTAACTCAAGACAACTACAAACGATCATTGTGTGCAAAATAAATAGAACACTTCATAAGAAGAACATGACGGGTTTGAATCATTCCCACCGCAAAGGATGAAAAATTCAGGCTCGCACACAAGACCACTTGATAACTAACCAGAAATTCAGATTAGTTGTAGCTTCGGTGACAATCGCCTTTTTTACATTTTCCCCGTAAACTAGATAATTATGAAACGTAAGCAACTACTGTAAAATATCTGCGGCAACGGCCTTGCCGCGGAGGTTGCATCGGTTCACGTGGGATCACCGAAGTTAAGTGCGTTGTCGGGCGTTGAAGGCACTTGGATGGGTGATCATCCAGGCCGCCATGCGCTCTTGCCATTTCTCGGGGTGCACTCAGCCTCATGATGCCAATCGAGGAGCTACTCGACCCAATAGTAGCGGCTCCGGTCAAAAAATACCAACATAACGACCGGGAGAGCAGTGTGCTGACCCCCGCCCCTCCTGTTCGCATCCTCCACGGATGATGACACGGCGGTCGGATGGTGCTGTCCCAGTAGGTCACTCGTGGCCTGAAGACGGAGTGCTTACAAAGCAAACTACTCTCCAGTGGATGGTCGTATTACTGAGACCTTGATGCCTGGCATCAATAACAGATGGCAGCACAAGAGGTTGGCTTACGCCTACTGCCGAATTTTGCGATCTGTCGTAAGCCTGCGTAAGCACGTAGGGCCTTCCGTCTTAAGTGCAAGCATATCCATTGCGTTTTCTGTCAAGCGACTTGAGTGGAATATTTCATTATTTCTGAAATTTTATAAAAATGTTTTTCGTTGTATATCCTCACCATCGGTACTGAATTTACTGTAAAATTACTTGCTCACTTTTCGGAACTTCCGTTCATAGTAAATCGATACTATTTGAAGCCGTGGTAGACACGAGTCTAGTGTGCTTCACCTTCAGCACCTTCTGTGTCAGTCTCGGTTAATATGTCGCTGATTTCACAACGAACAGTTCGTTGTCTACTGAGTATACTGTCTGTTGCACGACACTATCCCTCCCACGCTGCTAAATGTAGGTCGTCGGCAAAATATGACTGCAGTGGAACAAGGGCGTCTGCAGAAATTTCCCCAGGAGGTGGTGGTGGCATTGGTAGTGGTGTGTGTGTGTGTGTGTGTGTGTGTGTGTGTGTGTGTGTGTGTGTGTGGAGGACTATTACTATGAAACTCACACAGTCCAGACCGCCAAGGAAAATAAACCTTGAGATTTGGAAAGAGTGTTGATCTTATACCGCTTATACTGCATATTTCAAAATTCCACCTCTAAGGGGGAGACGCAGGACATGAAAGGATTTCTGAATCATGTAGCTATTAAGGTAATTTTGAAGCTAGGCATACGAACATTTGTATCTGGTTTCTAGGTCAGAAATAAAGAAATATGTGTTCCAGTATCTTTGGGAATTTAACCTCTATGAGGTGAAATAGTGGATGAACATTTTATTTTGAGATAAATAATTATGGAAGAACTATGAAAGTATTTTTAAGGCTACATCTACGAAAATTGGTATTTGACTTCAAGGCTACAAATAAGAAAATACGTGTTTCGGTGTTTTTGGAAGTTCAACCCCTAAGGGGATGAAATAGAGTGAGCTGGTGCGTTTCTGGCGCCAGTTTCCGTCGATCGTTGTTTCGATCTTTGAGTCGCGGTCCAGAGGACACTGCTCCCTAAGCGACTGTAGTAGTTCTCTGTGCAGCCCAACATCGGGCTTACCACGCTTACACTGGACACAGTTGCCAACAAATCGCCTGCCATCGCGATATAGGTTGGGCCAAAACATGTATTCCTGAACTCGGTTCAAGGTCTTGAAGAACCCCAAATGACCCCCGTCCGCCGACTCGTGGAAATATCTGAGTGCCATGCTAACTCGTTCCTGTGGAATACAGACCTTCACTTGGCCACGGTTGGCTCCCCCTTTACACAAGAGGCCCGCACGAAGGCAACAGCTAGTGACGACGTCGCCATCCACAAACTGCTGCATATTCGGTCCCCACCCGGCGTCCTCGGCCTGTTTGCCGGCTAAGTCGAAGAAGAAGCCGGGTGTCTCGGAGAGAAGGAAATTCACCCCCAGATCAGGCTCCACGTTTCTGAAAATGGTTCATTATGAAAGCATTATGAAAGCATATCTGACAATTCGTATTCGGCTAATCTGTTACAATTTTTAAAAACTACGTGTTTCACTGGTTTTTAACTTCGAGCATAAGGGGATGAAAATTTTAATGAAATATTTATTGCGTTATATTAAAATATTTTAAATCTGCATCTACGAAAACCGGTATTTCACTTCTCAATTAGATATAAAGAAATGTGCGTTATACAAACAAGAATACAAACGGCTTGATTAACAAAAACCTTGGACCCCAGCTGTCAGCATTGCTTTTTGGTCATTCAGCAAAAGACCATGCTTCAACGGCGTTAAGTTTAGAAAAGTTTAGAAAGTGTTGCAGTTTATAAAAGACATAAAAAAAACGATTAAAGAAAAAATGCTTTGCAGACCATGAACGGTCTAAGTAAGTAAAGAAGCGGATGATAAGCTAGCTCTTTATGCAAATAAGTTGGTCAGTTTAAGTTCCGAGACATGTCATGCAGCAGGAACGGAATCCTATAGTTGCTACGATTGGCTAAAGGAAAAGTTTTGCAGAATCACGCGAAATCACTTCTGCAAGTGGCTGAGAATCTCGTAATGAATAAAAATTCTGTACTGAGAATTCCAAGGTGGGAGAGGCGAGATTCCTCCCCCCCCCCCCTTTCCCCCTTCTCAGAATCCTATCCTTATTTACCTACAGCAAAAAGTAAATAAATAAATAAAACTAGAGAAATTTCTACTGTGAAACTATTTGCATACAAGAGAACGGCCATTAAAATTTAACTCTTCAAAGTTTTAAGCCCTGCCCCGTTCGAAAATTCAATTTCTTTGTAGTTGCATTTTTTAAAGGTGTACTTGTCTAGACTCCTGGAACGGAAAGGTTGTTTTTTTTTTTAATCCGTGCTTTACAAAAGTTTCTACAGTCCATTGTTTGAAGCAGTGTCACGGCTGCCATGAGCCGCGCGGGGTACCCGCCATGTGTCCAACGCCTTGTCACGGTTCGCGCGGCTCCCCCCGTTGGAGGTTCGAGTCCTCCCTCGGGCATGGTTGTGTGTGTGTTGTCCTTAGCATAAGTTACTGTAAGTAGTGTGCAAACATACGGACTGATGGTTCAAATGGCTCTGAGCACTTTGGGACTTAACATCTGAGGTCATCAGTTGCCTAGAACTTAGAACGACTTAAACGTAACTAAATTAAGGACATCACACACATCCATGCTCGAGGCAGGATTTGAACCTGCGACCGTAGCGGTCGCGTGGCTCCCGACTGAAGTGCCTACAACCGCTCGGCCACATCGGCCGGTCTATCATGTATTCTAGAAGAGCTGCACGGTCGTCAGTGGCGCCTGTTCTTTCTAGAACAGTTACTATCTTCATATCTATGGTTAAACGTCACCCAGCCATTGACCTTCGTCTGTGCGAATGCGCACAGGCTACCGGAAATCTTACTGGAATCGTCACCTTAGTGTGAGCCAGTAATGAGTGGATGGACAAATACCTATTAAGTACATTACGTAATCGGATTGTGGGCGGTTCGGGGTGTGAGTCTCACGGGAAGCGTGCGAGGGATAAATTCCTGCAGTCGTGCTGTTCATTTGTGCCCTCGATAGCTCAGATGGATTGAGCGTCTGCCTTGTAAGCAGGAGATCCTGGGTTCGAGTCCCAGTAGCGGCACACTTTTCAGCTGTCCCCATCGAAGTATATCAACAACACCTGTCGGCAGCTGAGGGTTTCAATTAATTATCAGTTGTGTAGGTGATTCGATGAACCCTTTGCCAGGCACTTAAATGTGTTTTGCAGGGTATCCATATAGATGTAGATGATAACTCGTCCCGTGTCGCACGTGCTCAAAAGGATTCATACTGCAGAATGCATGCAAACATACTCACCGAAAATACGGACGAATATCAAGTGCAGGCTGCCGAGTGCTGCATATCCAGCTTAGACAGATCGGCTTTTCCTGCCAAGAAGAACAGGAAGTTGCTGTCTAGGAACAATCAGAGGTAGAGGAAGGGCTGATAAATACTCCTTGAATTGCAGACTAAACGTAAATAACGAAAATACATTTTTGGTAAAAATTGGTCAAAACATAATCGTTTGCCCTCCGTATTGGATTAGCTGTTTTGAATATTGAAAATCTGACTTCAGATTCGTTTTTAGCGACATTAAGAATATATGTGTAACACTCAGTTCATGCAAATCGAAGTAATAATATAACCAAATGTTTTCCCTAAACTTTGAACACTTTTTTTTTTCGAGTAACGATTTTCTCAGAACGGCATGCAGCATAAATTAAAAGTGGTTCGATCTCTTAACTTCTACCTATGACCCCTAAAAGTAAACACTTTTCTTAGGAACTTATAGCTATAATATGACATTTGTTAATATTAACTAATTTTTGTGTAGGCATAAGGAGTGAAACAAACCCCTCAAAATCGAACTCAAAGTTCGAATTAGCACTGTATCGTTAAATTTAAGGTTGTTTCATTGCGGTTAGGTATGCGCTCCCATTAATTTTATGTATTATCGACTGATGTTATCCATTTTCAAGTTCAGAGAAATAATGTAGTATCAACTGATGTTACCCATTTTTGAATTCAGGTAACATCTGAGGTGCCACACTGCACGCACTCTGCGTACTCCAGTCTCGCAAGCCCTTGATCAAATCATAATTACGGGCGCCATTTTTTTATTGAAAATCTAAAATTAAGCTCATAGTATTGTCACTCGTAATTCCCAAACAGATCGTTCGAATGTATTTTCATTGTCTCAAAAAAAATTTCAAATTTACCCTTTTTTGCTCATTTGTATGAGAACCTGGCCGTAACGCCGGAATATAGTCACTAGATTTTTTTTCAGAGACGCTGTACGTTCGCGAGAAGACTTTCGTTCTGCGCGTGTCGAAGGACATTCCTCAGATATTACTGTGTGTGTGCTACTCAGTCGTGCCATTTAAGTGTACATCTTTGCATAGTTTTCCTTTCACGATGTAAACAGTGTTCCGCTCAGTTGCTAACTGGCCAGTGAGTGGTTCCGAAGGTGTCGGATGTGCGGTGCGTTCGGTCTGCTAGGACAACAGCAGACTGGCGTGGTGCGATGGCAGAAGCAGACACTGAGGGAGCTAGCTGCTGGGACGCCAGCGAACAATTTATGCCAAGTAAGACGAAGAGGACTATTCTAAAATTACGAGCCGTCTAAAAAGTGTTTACCATTGGTAAATCTTGCTGTTGAGTCTGACAAAACTGACAGTTTTTCCTAGAGATACAGGAAATCCCCCCACCCCCACTCAATGAATATTTGGTTGTGATGACAGGCCGATTGGTAGTGTAGCCCGAGATCTAAGTTAGGTTGGAAGGTGGTAATTTGATTGAGAGTTGTTTACGCCAACGATTATGAATGCCGACTAAACGTTGTGCGAGCAGATTGCCCTGTAGCGTAGCCTAGTGTTTCTGTCCGCGCCACATTCAACATTCTTTCTCTAGCTGTGTACAAAAGTCTCACAACAGCCACGATAACTACGTTTCTGGTGGGGGGATGGTAGAGTCCACTATGTAACTTTCACTGCAAATTTTAGTAACCGCCGAAACTAACCGAAATAGAAGCGTAATTTTAACTATATTTCCTTTTATGGGAAAGAATGGTTCCCCTCTTTCGGCAGCAACTGTAATATGTAGGCGACTTATTAGTTTTTTTTAACTCTGAATCATGATAATAGACGCAGTGCTTTTTTTACGTTACTTGATTTGTGGTCTATAGTAAACAATGCAACGAATTGGTAAATTCTTTGAAGTTTCACGTGTGTTACATAGACGACGTCTGCAATGTTCGTAAGGCCAAGTTTGCATATATTCGGTGTCTGTTTTTTTGGCCATGTACTGTATAATTAAGGGGAGGAGGATTATGTTCAAGGAGCAGTGCATTAGCAGTCTATGGAGAAATTGAGAATTTGGATCTAACGAACGGCATGCTCGGGCAGTTCGTGATATTCTGTTGACCACTGTGTAATTCGGACACAGTGATCATTGCCTCTCCCTAGTAACCAGGGGACTCGGGTGCTAATCCTGGTCTGGCACAAATTTTCAACAGTGCCCATTGACTAAAGTCTGTGCCCATTGTCAGCTAATATCATTGTTTCGGTGTTAAATAGTATTTTGTTCGCGATACGTGGTTTAGCTTTTTCATGGATAACAGCTTTGAAAAGCGTACAGGTTATATTGATATTCGCTCGTCGTTAGTCCAAGGCAACTATAGCGATTTATAAACACAGTTGTAGTTCGTATTAAGCCCACATACGTAATTGTGTCCTGTGTTTCTTTACCAAGAACTACTCCGTAAGTAATTCCCCTGTAGTGGTATTTTGTTATAGTATTTTGTTTAAATATTTATAGACTGCAGGCTTGGATGAAATATGAAACACATATCCGAAGTTCCTGTTGATATTGCAGATACTGTTTCATCCGTACTAGGGGCCAAAACATTTTATCAAATACAGAAGGACACAATTTGTCTCGAGATTTAGCAATTTTTCGTAATAGAGGCCTTGCGTCGATATGTTTTTCTCTAATTCTTGTTTGGATTTAATCTTAAAACACACTAACTCTTCCACCACTTATTCGATATGTGTTTTCATCCCTTTCGTAGCCTAGAGTTCCTAAACGGTCGATAATATTAATAATTTCCATTCTCAATTTTATTTTCTGTAAAATCTCCTGTTTATGGTTATTGCTAACATGTTTCACGTTCTCACTTTTATTATTTTTATTTTTCTAGTTTTGTGCCTTGTAGCCAAATTTTCTTTGAATCTGGTTTTCAATTCTGAAATAGTAACAGTTGAAGGTCAAGAGAAGATTGCGGTCTATTTGAGGAGAGTGGCTTGGAGATTTTTTATAACAGACGTATACAGGTCATGGGGATCCTTACCTATATACATTTACTTCCAGTGTGATGTAGCCCATTCTCTTGTCATGATCTCGGTTAGGTTGGAGATTTCTGTTGAGAGTTGCCGAAGTCAACGAAAGTGATTACAAAGTAAAGACTGTGCTAACAGAACGATCTCTAGCGTAGTCCAACACGTTCTTTCTGTCCTTTTAAAGCCTCTTTTAATTAAAAATAACTAAAGCTGCAAGATACAATCACAAAAACTGTATTACGTAATAGAGTAATCCCAGACTATTGTTGTGTAAGTTGTGTGCGTACACTATTTTTTTTGTTAGTGAATATACACTTTTTTACTCATTTGCTGGGTTTCAGTTTTCCCCGTTTTCTGGCAAAAAACCTTTTCCTGTGAAGGGCCCATTAGCTTGTCGGTTATATTTGTGACATTCTCGACGGTCAGTAATTTCGTGATAGTCCATCCACCGGCGTCATTGTTAACATCGGATATAGATTTAAGTATTAGGAAGGCTAATATGAAGCTAATGCATGAGTAGGTCTAATAATTAATAAAAATAGGAATGCGGGTAAGCTACTACATACAGCATAGTGAACGCATTGTTGTGGCCAAGATAGCCACGAATCCCAGGCCTACCAAAGTCGTAAAAGTAGTCCTCAGATGATGATGAAATTGATGGAATGTGTGATGAGATAAAAGAAATCATTCAGATAGTGATGGTAGATGAAAATTTAATATTAATGGGTGACTGGAATTCGACAGTAGGAAATGGAAGAAAAGGAAACGTAGTAGGTGAATATGGAATGGGGGTAAAAAATTAAAGAGGAAGCCGCCTGGTAGGCTTTTGCCCAGAGCATAACTTAATCATAACTAACACTAGGTTCAAAAATCATGAAAGAAGGTTGCATACGTGGAAGAGACCTGGAGATACTGCAATATTTCATATAGATTATATAATGGTAAGACAGAGATTTAGGAACCATATTTTAAATTGTATGACATTTCCAGGGGCAAATGTGAACTCTGATCACAATATATTGATTATGAACTGAAGAAACTGGAAAAAGGTGGGAATTTAAGGAGATGGGACCTGAAAGAACTGACAGAATCAGAAGTTGTACAGTGTTTCAGGAAGAGCATTAGGGAACGATCTACAGGAATGGGGGAACGTAATACAGTGTGATGGGGGATCTGAGTGGTGTACTGTCAAGGGGGAGGGGGTTCCTCAGGGATCAGTGTTGGGGCCGCTATAGTTGCTTATTTATATAAATGATATGCCCTCAAGTATTACGGGTAACTCTAAAATATTTTTGTTTGCTGATGACACTAGCTTGGTAGTAAAGGATGTTGTGTGCAACATTGACTCCGTTTCAAGTAGTGCAGTACATGACCTCAGTCCATGGCTTGTAGAAAATAAACTAACGTTAAATCACAGTAAGATTCAGGTTTTACAGTTTCTAACACACAATTCAACAAAACCTGACGTTTTAATATCACAGCAAAGGCATATGATTAGTGAAACTGAACGGTTCAAATTCCTAGGTGTTCAAATAAATAGTAAGGTGTTGTGGAAAGCCCACGTTCAGGATCTTGTTCAAAGACTTAATACTGCCATTTTCACTATTCGAACGGTACCGAAAGTGAGTGATACTTCGCCAAGTAAATTAGTCTACTTTGCTTATTTCCATTCACTTATGTCGTATGGTATTATGTTTTTGGGTAACTCTTCCCATTCTAGAAGGATATTTTTGGCTCAGAAACGAGAGGTTCGGGCAAAAAGTGGTGTGAGTTCACGAACCTCTTGTCGACCTCTGTTCAGGGAGTCTGGGTATTTTGACATTGGCCTCTCAATATGTATATTCCTTATTGTCGTTTCTTGTTACCAATATTAGTTTATTTCCAACAATAAGCAGCTTTCACTCGGTTAATACTCGGGAGAAATCAAACCTCCATTTGGATCGGACTTCCTTAACTCTTGTGCAAAAATGTGTGCAGTATACTGCTGCATCCATTTTCAATAAGCTGCCACTCGAATTCAAAAATCTTAGCAGTAATCCACGCGCTTTCAAATCGAAACTGGAGTGTTTCCTCATGGGTCACTCCTTCTATTCTGTCGAGGAGTTAATTGAAAAATTAAGCTGATTCTCATTGTACTGCTGATAGCGTTTGCTTAAACTTATGGACTGATTTTCTCTCAGGTTCATGAACATGTATTTTTATCTGTTATTACTTTTATGTTGTAAGTTCATGTGTCGCCCTAACCGCCGTCTGCTTCACGTCTGCTGTGCAGCGAGCTACCTTAATTTAAGTATTAACTGTATTTTTCTTACTTGTCACTTCTTCTTCCGTGTGTTTTTGCTTTTGCTGCCTCGGAGTGTAGCGGCAGTGAGAGTCTAGTGCGTCGCATGGTGCACCCCAGGTGTTAGATGCTTCACCCACTGTCCCTGCTGTCGAGACATCTTCGCGGGTACCGGGCGCGGCTGGCCACCCTCTCCCCAAGGGGAGTGGCGGGTTCAGCGGCGTTCGCGGCGCACGAGGCGGAGGGTCAATGTGGAGGCTGGCCGTGTGGCATCGCCCGCTCTGCCTGTGAATGGACATGTGGCTGCTCCTTCAGCAAGGTCCGAGCAGACACACGGGGGGAGGGGTTTATTAGTTATTGGGAGCTCCAACGTTAGGCTGGTGATGGAGCCCCTTAGGGAAATAGCGGAAAGGTCGGGGAAGAAGGCCAGTGTTCACTCTGTGTGCTTGCCGGGGGGTCTCATCCGAGATGTGGAGGGGGCCCTACCGGCGGCGATAGAGAGCACTGGGTGCACCCGACTGCAAATTGTTGCTGATGTCGGCACCAATGACTCCTGCCGTCTGGGTTCAGAGGTCATCCTCAGTTCGTACAGGCGGTTGGCGGAGTTGGTGAAGGCGGAAAGCCTCGCTCGCGGGGTGGAATCAGAGCTAACTATTTGTAGTATCGTTCCCAGAACCGATCGCGGTCCTCTGGTTTGGATCCGAGTGGAAGGCTTAAACCAGAGGCTCAGACGATTCTTCGGAGAGCTGGGGTGCAAATTTCTCGACCTCCGCAATGGGGTGGAGAAATGTATGGTCCCCCTGAATAGGTCAGCCGTGCACTACACGCCGGAAGCGGCTACGAGGGTAGCGGAGTACTTGTGGAGTGCACATGGGCTTTTTATTAGGTTAGAGAATTCCCTCCCTAGGCCCGACAAGACGCCTCCTGAGACGCGGCAAGGCAGGAGTAGGCAAAATGCGACAGGGAATAACAATATTAATGTGCTAATAGTAAACTGCAGGAGCGTCTATAGAAAGGTCCCAGAACTGCTCTCATTAATAAACGGTCACCACGCCCATATAGTACTAGGGACAGAAAGTTGGCTGAAACCACATGTAAACAGTAATGAAATCCTAAACTCCGATTAGAATGTATATCGCAGAGAAAGGCTGGACAGTAAACGGGGAGGCGTGTTTATAGCGATAAGAAGTGCAATAGTATCGAAGGAAATTGACGGAGATTCTAATTGTGAAATGATTTGGGTGAAGGTCACGGTTAAAGCAGGCTCAGACATGGTAATTGGATGTCTCTATAGGCCCCCAGGCTCAGCAGCTGTTGTGGCTCAGCACCAGAAGAATAATTTGGAAAATATTTCGAGTAGATTTCCCCACCATGTTATAGTTCTGGGTGGAGATTTTAATTTGCTGGATATAGACTGGGAGACTCAAACGTTCATAACGGGTGGCAGGGACAAAGAATCTAGTGAAATATTTTTAAGTGCTTTATCTGAAAACTACCTTGAGCAGTTAAACAGAGAACCGACTCGTGGCGATAATATATTAGACGTTCTGGTGACAAACAGACCCGAACTATTTGAATCAGTTAATGCAGAACAGGGAATCAGCGATCATAAAGCGGTTACTGCAACGACGATTTCAGCCGTAAATAGAAATATTAAAAAAGGTAATAAGATTTTTCTGTTTAGCAAAAGTGACAAAAAGCAGATTACAGAGTACCTGACGGCTCAACACAAAAGTTTTGTCTCAAGTACAGATAGTGTTGAGGATCAGTGGACAAAGTTCAAAACCATCGTACAATATGCGTTAGATGAGTATGTGCCAAGCAAGATCGTAAGAAATGGAAAAGAGCCACCGTGGTACAAGAACCGAGTTAGAAAACTGCTGCGGAAGCAAAGGGAACTTCACAGCAAACATAAACATAGCCAAAGCCTTGCAGACAAACAAAAATTACGCGAAGCGAAATGTAGTGTGAGGAGGAGGGCTATGCGAGAGGCTTTCAGTGAATTAGAAAGTAAAGTTCTGTGTACTGAATTGGCAGAAAATCGTAAGAAATTTTGGTCCTATGTCAAAGCGGTAGGTGGATCAAAACAAAATGTCCAGACACTCTGTGGCCAAAATGCTACTGAAACAGAGGATGACAGACTAAAAGCCGAAATACTAAATGTCTTCTTCCAAAGCTGTTTCACAGAGGAAGACTGCACTGTGCTTCCTTCTCTTGAAGTCGCATAGTTGACAAAATGGTAGATATCGAAATAGACGACAGAGGAATAGAGAAACAATTAAAACCGCTCAAAAGAGGAAAGGCCGCTGGTCCTGATGGGATACCAGTTCGGTTTTACACAGTGTACGCGAAGGAACTTGCCCCCCTTCTTGCAGCGGTGTACCGTAGGTCTCTAGAATAGCGAAGCGTTCCAAAGGATTGGAAAAGGGCACAGGTCATCCCCGTTTTCAATAAGGGACGTCGAACAGATGTGCAGAACTATAGACCTATATCTCTAACGTCGATTAGTTGTAGAATTTTGGAACACGTATTATGTTCGAGTATAATGACTTTTCTGGAGACTAGAAATCTACTCTGTAGGAATCAGCATGGGTTTCGAAAAAGACGGCCGTGTGAAACCCAGCTCGCGCTATTCGTCCACGAGACTCAGAGGGTCTTAGACACGGGTTCACAGGTAGATGCCGTGTTTCTTGACTTCCGCAAGGCTTTCGATACAGTTCCCCACAATCGTTTAATGAACAAAGTAAGAGCATACGGACTATCAGATCAGTTGTGTGCTTGGATCGAGGAGTTCCTAGATAACAGAACGCAGCATGTCATTCTCAATGGAGAGAAGTCTTCCGAAGTAAGAGTGATTTCAGGTGTGCCGCACGGGAGTGTCATAGGGCCGTTGCTATTCACAATATTCATAAATGACCTGGTGAGTGACATCGGAAAGTCTCTGAGGCTTTTTGCAGATGATGCTGTGGTGTATCGAGAGGTTGCAATAATGGAAAATTGTACTGATATGCAGGAGGATCTGCAGCGAATTTACGCATGGTGCACGGAATGGCAATTGAATCTCAATGTAGACAAGTGTAATGTGATGCGAATACATAGAACGATAGGTCCCTTATCATTTAGCTACAAAATAGCAGGTCAGCAACTGGAAGCAGTTAATTCCATAAATTATCTGGGAGTACGCATTAGGAGTGATTTAAAATGTCGACTGTCAATGGTAAGAAAAGTGTTTCTAAAGAAGAAAAATTTGTTAACATCGAGTATAGCTTTAGGTATCAGGAAGTCTTTTCTCCGAGTATTTGTATGGAGTGTAGCCACGTATGGAAGTGAATAATGGACAATAAATAGTTTGAACAAGAAGAGAATAGAAGCTTTCGAAATGTGGTGCTACAGAAGAATGCTGAAGATTAGATGGGTAGATCACATAACTAATGTGGAGGTATTGAATAGGATACTGGAGAAGAGAACTTTGTGGCACAACTTGACTAGAAGATGGGGTCGGATGGTAGGACACGTTCTGAGACATTAAGGAATCACCAATTTAATATTGGAGGGCAACGTGAAGGGTAAAAATCGAGGAGGGAGACCAGGAGATGAATACACTAAGCAGATTCACAAGGATGTAGGTTGCAGTTGGTACTGGGAGATGAAGCTTCCACACGATACAGTAGCATGGAGAGCTACATCAAACCAGTTTGTGGACTGAAGACAACAACAACAACAACAACAACAACAACAACAACAAGGTATTTGTCTCATGTGTAACCTTCAACAGAAGTGGGGCAGACAAGAGGGTTAGATTATATGTACTTTCCATTGAAATTGATCCATAATGGGGAGATACTCAATGGGAAAATAATATGCTAATTTATTATCCACAGACCGCAAATGGACTGATCATGAACGAGGAATGAAAATTTTGTCACACTTCTGATAGTACACGTATTATTTGACCCCCCCCCCCCTCTCTCTCTCTCTCTCTCTCTCTCTCTCTCTCTCTCTCTCTCTCTCTCTCTCTCTCTCTCTCTCACACACACACACACACACACACACACACACACACACACACACACACACACACACACTCAATCGCGCGCGCGCGCTTGTTCTACTAAGTAATTCAATTCATTAATGGTGTCGGAAGAGATGGTTAGCAAGAAATCCTTTAGGCTCCTCGTAAACTGAAATCTGTCAGTAGTAAAGCTTTTTATGGCTGCCGGCAAGTTATTGAAAACATCGTTCTCCTTAATGATGGAGACTTTCTTGCACCAAAGTAATTAACTTACCAATTTTTGTGGAGATTATTCACTTCTAGTTATGACTTCATGAAATGAGCTGTTGATTTGAAAATATTCATTTGTTTTTAAACACAATATTCACGGGGAGAACGTATCTTCCATCTCCACCAGTTAACTGATCTATTTATATGACCCTTATCCTAAGTTGTGTTATATTAACGGTAAAACACAAAACATTTCTTACATGCATTTCCACTATTTTCCAACAAGCTGACAATTTTTCATGAATAATATATTAATAGTGAAATTTTTAGAAAAGTTTTGAAAGACAGGTTTTGCGGGCAAATTTCAAAAATTAAAAGACCATAGTGTTCATTATAATACAATTTCTCCATGGTTTTTAATTCCTACTCCGAAGTTTTCTTTTGTTTCCTTTACTGCTTGCTCAGCAAACAGATTGAATAAAATCGGGGATAGGCTACAACCCTGTCTCACTCTCTTCCCAACCACTGCTTCCCTTTCATATCCCTCGACTCTTCATGCCCTCGAGTAAGAAAACTGACCGTTAGAATTCCATGGTTCTGGGATAAATGGTTTGAGAGGAAAGGTACATTTAGTTAGAAAAGTTACGGAAAATTTAAAGTTGTATTGCACTTACCGTCGTACATGCACTCATTTAAATTCATAGTTTCTTTCACTTTCCAATAGTACGCATGCTGTACATAAACATAACATTTGTTTCATGATATTTACTTTTTTATTTCTTGCAAGTCTTCTAGAACTTCTCTCGAAAACTTTGTGGGTAGATCTTGGCATTTGTTTTGTTCAGAAACGTTATTACTCTAGCAAACAACTGACTACGAGACAAGAAAAAATGTATTCAATAGGTGAAAGCTCAAAGCTACGGGTAAAATGTCCCTAGGCTTATCATCTCAAAGAAGAGATGGCACAGAGAAACAAGTGGGCATGTCTTACATAGCAAGCTGCCATTTAAACCGACATTTAGAACCTTCAAATACGGATTTGGACTAAAATACTTTCATATTCACACTAAGTGTAAATAAAACTGGTACAATCACCAATAAACAAAATTATTTTCATTGTTTTCGGGGTTCCTTTTGCCTTTCGGAATAAATATATTGCGAATCAGTAGTTAACATGCCTGGTTCCCCAAACAGGAGACGACTAGAAACTTCCGAAATGTGGTGGTGTAGAAGAATGCTAAAAAAGTTTTGATCGAATAGCTGATGGGGAGATACGAAATCAGATTAGGGAGCAGAGAAATTAATGGCACAAATTGACAAAAAGAAGCGATCGTGGGTAAATGTCATATTTCGATTCCACCCATCCGCTGTGACCCACGACGTTCTGCATGACGTTGATTAGTTGCATTTCGAAGGATACCAGTGGCCTTATTAAATGTTAACTGCGATTGCCTTCGTTTCTAGAGCAATTTATAATGTTCGTTAACTATGATTTTTTTCGGAATATATCGTGATGAACTCTGGGAGGAACCACAGAACACAGCTTAAATTGTCGTTGAAGAAACGAGTAGTGATTGTATTTTTATCTTTCTTATCCGACACGTTGGGGAATCCAAGGTATAATGGGGTACACAGTTGAAAACTTTGATTAAATGTACAAAATTGATAAATAAGAGAGTTACAAATTTTTATATGAACACATTATGATGTATTAATCACAAAAATACAAGAACATTGCCATAAAATAAAACAACAATATTTTCTCACTCAAAAACAGAAATTTATAACATTTGCACGCGTCACAATGGGGTGGTAAATACAAGTGATTACAAAAACGTATAAAATTATCCGAAATGCAGAAAATATTGGCTTGCTCGTTATTTTTTTTAGTTTAAAGTGAGTATTAATGTCAAACTACAGTTTTCATGAATTGTATCCTTTTCTTGAGGCTGTTTACAAAATTCACACACGGGGAGACACTCATCATCTTCGCTATCTATTCCTGCACAAGAATCGTGTGTCAGTTTTTTGCAGGTGGAACAAGCGACCCAACTTCCAACTGATTTTGAATGTAACCCACCACAATATACACATTGACAGTCAGAACTTTCCTCATAATCCCTCTCGTTAGTATTGTACTCTCTCTCCTTTTTTCCATTTACCTTCAGAATCTTTCTCTCTTTTTTGAGTTCTTAATTTTATTCTCTTTCGCAGAAAGTTTTCTGTTTGCTCTTTCTTCTTTGTCAATGTTCTTTTTTCTATTTCTCCCATTAATGACTTTTAACTCTTTTTTTGTACGGCGAATCAGTTAAAACAACGTTGTTCCCCCTTTTCAGTCTCGCTCTTTTCTTGCTTTCGTTAACTTTTGACAAGAAAATCAGAATCTCAGGTGAAATATGAAATGAGGAGGTTGTGTTGTCAGTTGTCATCCAAGAGCACCCAAGATTAGAACAATTAGCCCCAATAACTTTGTTATTCTTAGGCGGCAGTTCATTGTAACAATTCGCTGAAACCTCGTCCCCTTGATTATCCAGCCAGTTTGAGTCGTCTTTTTCAGCTGGTGTGCTAGGTGAAGGCAATTCCAATTGTTCAGATATAATAACCTCTTTATCTGACGGCCTATCACGTCCGCTGTCAGTTGTGTGTGCCGGGAGGAAGTGTGCGTCGTGAATATGGATGGGTCCGTGGGCCATATTGCAGTAGCTTCGAAACCTTTAATAGCGGTTTTCATTGTTGCGCTTTAGACGAAAGCTGAACCAAAAAGCGTTGAAATTTCAAAGATAGTTACGACTTTCGCTGCATGGTTCCGTAGCCATTTTCGAAGCTGATCACTATAACGAGGATTTATAAAACAAACATCAAGCGGCTGAAGTCTGTGAGAGCAATGTGGTGGTAAAGAAACGCCACTCTCCCTCGCGTAGTCCATAACGTCAATGTTCGTGGTATGTGCTGAGTGGCCATCTGATATAAGGAGAACTGGGACCTGCTTTGATGCCTTAGAAAATACCACTAATTGTGGAAACCATACAAAGAAGGACTCTGTGGCCATACATGCTGTGCTGTGGACCTCAGCGCAACCTCCTGCTGCCTGTCCTAACTCAAATTCTTTCTGCTTCTTCTTTCGTGGAAAAATAATCGTAGGAGGAATGTCAGCTCCGCTTGCTGACGTACTAATGAGGCTGGTTGCAGTTTCGCCCCTTTCTGCAGATGTTAACGATCGCACTGGACGGTTCCCTTTGCAAGCTGCGATGTTCGATTAGTTTTTAGCATTAACCGAGACGCCTGTTCCATCACAATTAGTTATTTGAGAAGTCATTAGTTTGTGATTGTCAGTTACATCTGTAAGCAACGAAAAAAACCTATCGACAGCTACTTTATTAAAATCCATGATTCTTGTACCAGATGTTGCTTCGGGCTTGCGAACAAACCCGCATTTGCTTCTTCATTGTTTCATGATGTAATAAAGATTTCGATTTGTTTTGCTCGAAATTTTCGAAAAGGTATCTGTGAAACGTGCAAAAATTGAAATGGCAAAACTGTGCACCTGCCGAAATACGAGTGCGTATACTCATTTGAAAAAATGTTCCTAAACTGCTTCTGATACGCTAGAGGTTACCTCACAGTAAACAGCAATTGTAGTTGACCATTTGCCTGCACCGTATAAAGTACGGCCAATAAAATATTTTTGTAGGGAGGACACATCATCTCATCCTAAATGGAGAGTTCATCTATACGTGTAAAAGTAACCACTTGTGCCAGAGGGAAGCGTGTTGGGAGCCTTAATGTTCATGTTGTATATTAACATTACAGATAATATAAGAAAGCTCACATATTTCGAAAATGATGCCGATATCGACATTGAGGTAACAAAGGTCGTGTGAAGCGATATGCACATACAGGGGATAGTAAAAATGTGACCACCTATACTTGCATCTACATGGATACTCTGCAAATCACATTTAAGTGCCTGGCAGGTTGTTCATCGAACCACCTTCACAAGTCTCTATTATTCCAATCTCGCATAGCACCCGGAAAGAATGATCACCTGTGTCTTTCCATACGAGCTCTGACTTCCCTTATTTTATCGTTGTGGTCGTTTCTCCCTACGTAGGTCGGTGTCAACAAAATATTTTCGCATTCGGAGGAAAAAGTTGGTGATTGGAATTTCGTGAGAAGATTCCGTCGCAAAGAAAAACGCTTTTCTTTTAATGATGTCCAGCCAAAATCCTGTATCATTTGTGTGACACACTCTCTCATATTTCGCGATAATAGGAGGACGTGCTGCCTTTCTTTGGACTTTTTCGATCTACTCCGTCAGTCCGATCTTTTAAGGATCCCACATTTCCCAGCAGTATTCTAAAAGAGGACGGACAAGCGTAGTGTAGGCAGTGTCCTTTGTAGGTCTGTTACGTTTTCTAAGTGTTGTGCCAATAAAACGCAGTCTTCGGTTAGCCTTAACCGCAACATTTTCTATGTGTTCTTTCCAATTTAAGTTGTTCGTTATTGTATAATAATAATGGCGTGTGACGAGGGCCTCCCATCGGGTAGATCGTTCGCCTGGTGCAAGTCTTTCGATTTGACGCCACTTCGACGACTTGCGCGTCGATGGGGATGAAATGATGATTAGTACAACACAACACCCAGTCCCTGAGCGGAGAAAATCTCCGACCCAGCCGGGAATCTAACCCGGTCTTTTAGGATTGACAGTCTGTCGTGCTGACCACTCAGCTACCGCGGGCGGACGTTAGTTATTGTAACACCTAGTTATTTAGTTGACTTTACGGCTTTTAGATTAGACTACAACTTCTCTGATAGTGATTCGTCCATTCTGCTTCACCAGCAATATTGCGGGATCAGTAACGACCTGATTTGCGGATATTGCGGGCGTACCTTAACTGTCTTCTGTCTTCATTGATTAGCGGCTACCTTTGAAATGGTTGTACCACTCCTTTAGCCCTGCAGTACCCATTACTTTGTCCACAAACACACGATGGTTTCAACTTGAGAATCGCCAAGCTTGGAGCCAAATGTGATGTAAAGACGTCATTTTGCTCAGAATACTAAATCCAACGTGTACGACTTGCAAGTGTTCCGAAGTAGTGGAGAAAATCAGGTATGTGTGCTAAATATGCCTGAAAACATGAGCCCATGCGCGCCCTGATACCATTGTTGATTTCAACAATTAAAAAAGGTCGGATATTTTTTGAACAGCTCATGTATATAAGCCATCGCCAGTGATGTCGAAAGAGCAAGATACCCCTAACTACGGCAGTTGTATAGGTAGTTCGAATGGAGCGGTCTATTGTCTGACGTATCTCCATAACAGCTCCGAACCGAATACCCCAAAGTTCGACAAATGGTTCAAATGACTCTTAGCACTATGGGTCTTAACATCTATCGTCATCAGTCCCCTAGAACTTAGAACTACTTAAACCTAACTAACCTAAGGACATCACACAACACCCAGCCATCACGAGGCAGACAAAATCCCTGACCCCGCCGTGAATCGAACCCCGGAACCCAGACGCGGAAAGCGAGAACGCTATTTTCACGTCAGGAATCAAGCTGAGCTCAGAAGGGCGCAAGTCCGGGGTTGTCTCTGGCTGATACTGATCTTCGGCCTGACGTGGCTGCTTGTCCTGTTCCAGGGGTTGCCCCTCAGTCTGCAAGATCCGAGCAGTCGCAGAGGGTGGTCTTACTGGTAGTTGGGAGCTCCAACGTCAGGCGCGTAATGGGGCCCCTTAAGGATATGGCAGCAAGAGAGAGGAAGAAAACCAATGTGCAATCCGTGTGCATACCGGGGTGAGTCATTCCAGATGGGGAAAGGGTCCTTCCGGATGCCATGAAGGGTACAGGTTGCACCCATTTGCAGGTGGTCGCTCATGTCGACACCAATGATGTGTGTCGCTATGGATCGGAGGAAACCCTTCCTGGCTATCTGATTTGGTGAAGACTGCCAGTCTCGCTAGCCGGATGAAAGCAGAGCTCACCGGTCACCATCTGCAGCATCGTCGACAGGACTGACTGCGGGCCTTTGGTAAAGAGCTGAGTAAAGGGTCTGAATCAGAGGCTGAGATTGTTCTGTGACCGTGTGGGCTGCATATTCCTCGACTTAAGCCATAGGGTGGTGGGGTTTCGGGTTCCGCTGGATAGGTCAGGAGTCAACTACACGCAACAAGCGGCTACACGGGTAGAAGGGGTTGTGTGGCGTGAGCTGGGCGGTTTTTTAGGTTAGATGGCATTGGGCAAGTACAAAAAGGGCGGCAGCCTCAACGAGTTCGGGGCAAAGCAGGACATGAGGGGACCAAGCAGCAATCGGTATTGTAATGGTAAACTGTCGAAGCTGCGTTGGTAAAGTACCGGAACTTCAAGCGCTGATAGAAAGTACCGAAGCTGAAATCGTTATAGGTACAGAAAGCTGGCTGAAACCAGAGAGGAATTCTGCCGAAATTTTTACAAAGGTACAGACAGGTAGAAAGGATAGATTGCATGCAACCGGTGGTGGAGAGTTAGTCGCTGTTAGTAGAAGTTTATCCTGTAGTGAAGTAGAAGTGGATAGTTCCTGTGAATTATTATGGGTGGAGGTTACACGCAACAGCCGAGCTAGGTTAATAATTGGCTCCTTTTACCGACCTCCCGACCCAGCAGCATTAGCGGCAGAACAACTGAGAGAAAATTTGGAATACATTTCTCATCAATTTTCTCAGCATGTTATAGTCTTAGGTAGAGATTTCAATTTACCAGATATAGACTGGGACACTCAGATGTTTAGGATGGGTCGTAGGGACAGAGCGTCGAGTGACATTATACTGAGTGCGCTATCCGAAAATTACCTCAGGCAATTAAACAGAGAACCGACTCGTGGAGATAACATTTTGGACCTACTGATAACAAACAGACCCGAACTTTTCGACTCTGTATGTGCAGAACAGGGATTAGTGATCATAAGGCTGTTGCAACATCCCTGAATATGGAAGTTAATAGGAATATAAAAAGAGGGAGGAAGGCTTACGTGTTTAGCAAGGGTAATAGAAGGCAGATTTCAGTCTACCTAACAGATCAAAACGAAAATTTCTGTTCTGACACTGACAATGTTGAGTATTTTTGGAAAAAGTTCAAGGCAATCGTAAAATGCGTTTTAGACAGGTACGTGTAGAGTAAAACTGTGAGGGACGGGATAAACCCACCGTGGTTCAACAACAAAGTTAGGAAACTACTGCGAAAGCAAAGACAGCTTCACTCCAAGTATAAACGCAGCCAAAACCTCTCAGACAAACAGAAGCTAAACGATGTCAAAGTTAGCGTAAGGAGGGCTATGCGTGAAGCGTTCAGTGAATTCGAAAGTAAAATTCTATGTACCGACTTGACAGAATATCCTAGAAAGTTCTGGTCTCAATTTAAAACAGTAAGTGGTTGGAAACAGCATGTCCAGACACTCCGGGGTGATGATGGCATTGAAACAGAGGATGACAGGCGTAAAGCTGAAATACTAAACACCTTTTTCCAAAGATGTTTCATAGAGGAAGACCGCACTGCAGTTCCTTCTCTAAATCCTAGCACAAACGAGAAAATGGCTGACATCGAAATAAGTGTCCAAGGAGTAGAAAAGCAACTGGAATCACTCAACAGAGGAAAGTCCACTGGACCTGACGGGGTACCAATTCGATTCTACACAGTACGCGAAAGAACTTGCCCTCCCTTTTAACAGCCGTGTACCGCAAGTCTCTAGGGGAACGGAAGGCTCCAAATGATTGGAAAAGAGCACAGGTAGTCCGAGTCTTCAAGAAGGGTCGTAGAGCAGATGCGCAAAACTATAGACCTATATCTCTGACGTCGATCTGTTGTAGAATTTTAGAACATGTTTTTTGCTCGAGTATCATGTCGTTTTTGGAAACCCAGAATCTACTCTGTAGGAATCAACATGGATTCCGGAAACATCCATCGTGTGAGACCCAACTCACTTTATTTGTTCATGAGACCCAGAAAATATTAGATACAGGCTCCCAGGTAGATGCTATTTTTCTCGACTTCCGGAAGGCGTTCGATACAGTTCCGCACTGTCGCCTGATAAATAAGGTAAGAGCCCACGGAATATCAGACCAGCTCTGTGGCTGGATTGAAGAGTTTTAACAAACAGAACACAGCATGTTGTTATCACTGGAGAGACGTCTACAGACGTTAAAATAATATCTGGCGTGCCACAGGGGAGTGTTATGGGACCATTACTTTTCACAATATATATATATATATATATGAGGTAGTAGATAGTGTTGGAATTCCATGCAGTTTTTCGCGGATGATTCTGTAACATACACAGAAGTTGCAGCATTAGAAAATTGTAGCGAAATGCCGGAAGATCTGCAGCGAATAGGCCCTTGGTGCAGGGAGTGGAAACTGACCCTTAACATATACAAATGTAATGTATTGCGAATACATAGAAAGAAGGATCCTTTATTGTATGATTATATGATAGCGGATCAAACACTGGTAGCAGTTACTTCTGTAAAATATCTCGGAGTATGCGTGCGGATCGATTTGAAGTGGAATGATCATATAAAATTAACTGTTGGTAAGGCGCGTACCAGGTTGAGATCCATTGGGAGAGTCCTTAGAAACTGTAGTTCATCAACAAAGGAGGTGGCTTACAAAACACTCGTTCGACCTATACTTGAGTATTTCTCATCAGTGTGGGATCCGTACCAGATCGGGTTTGCGGAGGAGATAGAGAAGATTCAAAGAAGAGCGGCTCGTTTCGTCACAGGGTTATTTGGTAACCGTGATAGCGTTACGGAGATGTTTGACAAACTCAAGTGCCAGACTCTGCAAGAGAGCCGCTCTTCATCGCGGTGTAGCTTGCTCGCCAGATTTCGAGAGGGTGCGTTTCTGGATGAGGTATCGAATATATTGCTTCCCCTTACTTATACCTCCCGAGGAGATCACGAATGTAAAATTAGAGAGAGGCTTTCAGATAGTCTTTCCTCCCGCGAACCATACGCGACTGGAACAGGAAAGGGAGGTAATGACAGTGGCACGTAAAGTGCCCTCCGCCACACACCGTTGGGTGGCTTGCGGAGTATAAATATAGATGTAGATGAGTGCGGTGCGTGATGCGGCGCTCCCCATCCCTATATACCGATCAAATCAGTCACGACTTGAACCCAGCGTGCCCGAACATTGTCCTACAAAATGATGGCCGCCTCCTGCAGAAACCGACGCTGCTTCTTTCTCTCAGTTGCTTTTCAACTTTGTAACACAGTCTGTTTCGTTTTAGAGTCCAAACCGCTTAACAGATATTGTTCAAATTTGTCATGGAGACAGTTTGAACCCTTAGAAAGAACATAGCCCACTTTAAAAAGCAAGAATTTTTTTTTTTTTTTTGCATCAGTGAACGTAAACTACATTAAAACTTACTTATTTTGGTTGTATAACTTAAGAATTCTATAATGTATAAGTACTTCAGTAGTCGCCGCGCGGGATAGTCTCTCAAACGAAATTGCTCCCACGTCCGAGGCATTTCAATATCACGTCTTCCATTCCGCTTGTAGTTCAGAATATTTTGGGGAAGTCTGGGACGTAGCATTCTCACCAGTCTTCACGATATTTTTGAATTTTTTAGTTTCTGTTGAAAATACTTAATTTTTCTCTAGTATCTTCATTCCTAATCATTTCTTGTTGTGCAGCTCTTCGAATTTCTTAGGAACCTCATCTCTGCCGTGTGATTTTTTTTGCTTTTTTTTAAACCATGTTTTCGCTTTCATAGCATAATACAGGAACCGCGACCACGTTATAGAATTTCGGTACAATCTTTTTGTACTTTATTGCCCAATATTCAGATAATAGTGTCACAAACAGCTTAGAATTTGTGTAATTTATTTTAAGTATCAGAGTAAAAATCAGATCTTACAGCGTAGCCTAAATGAAAGATTAAGAGACCAGTTCTAAAGCAGGATTATCCAAAACTAGTTTTAAACTGACTGAGTATTTTCCTCGGAGTGCACTTATTTTCGTTTTGTTCCTAGAAATTTTAAAGTTGTATTCATTGCATATTTCGTTCAGGTGGTATATAGATCTTTGGAGGTCATTTCGTGAACGTGAATCATGTCATCTACAAACAGAAGCACAATCAGGTATTTCTCATTCGTTATCCCAATTCCTTTGTCTTGTCATAGTTCCTGCTTTCATTTATGAAGAACGAAGTCAATGTAAATACTAAAAATGCTGACTTAATCTGCTCATTTAAATGTATACCGAACGAGCTGCCGCAGTGGTTATTACATGGTATGATGATGATGATGATTGGTTTTTGGGGCGCTTAACTGCACGGTTGTCAGTGCCTGTACAAAGCCCCAACCTTTACACAGTCCAGTTTCGCCACCTTCACGGATGATGATGAAATGATGACACCACAGACACCTACTTCCCGGGCGGAGAAAGCAACCCAGCCGTGAATCGAACCCGGAATCCCATCACCAACAACGCTAGCTTCTACACGACGAGCTGTCAACTAGTACACTAGACTCGCATTCGGGAGGATGACGTTTAAATCCGCATCCGGCCATCCTGATACGTTTTCCGTAACTTTCCTGAATCGCTCCAAGTATATGCTGGGATGGTACCTTTGAAAGGGAACGGCGGACTTCTTTTACCCTTCCCTGACGCAGTGCCAACTCCTGCTCCGTCTCTAATGACCTCGACATCGATAGCACATTAAATGCAATCCTCCTTCCGTCCTTCATTTCAAGGCATAGGTTTACGCAATAAGTCGGGCGTTAAAAGTTAAAAACTGCGTACTCGTCTAAGGCAGCATAATTTCATGGCGCGCAAATTATCGAGACTATATTCACCGAGCATTTGTGAAAGGCAGCACGTGGCGACTTCCAACAAACTTCACACATAATTTCGAAACTTGGCGAAACTTTTTTTCCCCTCTGACATCCCTGACATAATGATGAAAGGAAAAAGACTTTTATCACTTCTACATTTTCGCTGATCGTGCAGTAAGGTGTCAGCATCAGGCTTGATGTTTCACTTTATTACTTCTTTACTACTCACTTTATTCGCAACACATTTGTCAGACAGTATCCACAAACGTCGCCGAATGTACCTGAAAATTATAGAATTGTACAACACCTAGTTCAGTACATAAATATTGAGACGTTTTCGAAAAACTAGCTTCTCTTACAACTGAGCGTCTTCAACTGCAAAGGGTTATGTTTCTTCAGGTCAAGTTTTTAACACATTAACTGATACGGAATGTGAACGAACTTCTGAAGGTGTTTTACAAATGTGACTTCCAGTTTTCAGACAGCAATTTGGAGGGGAGAAGGGGGCCGTGGTTACGCGGTCTATTTGGAACTTCAGTGTTTTCGCAAATGATGCTGTTGCCTGTAATAAAGTTCTGTTTGAAAGAAGTCACGCCTTCATAAGATGTCAGTGTAGTGCAAAGCATGACAACTTAGTTTAAATGTTCCCGAAATGTAAAATTGTTCGGTTCACAAAACGATATAACCTTATCCTACGAGTATAGTGCAGCGAGTCAAATTCGCTATCGCTCAACCCACATGAATACCTGCGTGTAAAAATTTCTAGAGATTTGAAATGGAACCGTCACATAGTCGCAGTCTTAGGGAAATACGGTGGATGGCTGCAATTCGTTGGTAGAATTCTAGGAAAATACAATCAGTGTACAAAAGAAATTGCTTACAAATCACGCTTGCGACCCATCCCCGAATATTGCTCGAGATTCTTGGATCCTAATCAGATAAACTGCCCGGCGATACTGAATGTATACAGAGAAGGGCGGCACGAATGGTCACAGGTTTTTTGACCCGTTGGAGAATGTCACACAGTTTCTGATCAAATTGAACAGGCAGGCGCTTGGAAAGAAACGTAAAATATCCAGAGAAAGTCTACTTGGAATATTTCCGGAGGAATCCTTAACTGTTGAATATAGGCGAATGGTAGTCAATGGAGGGAATGACTGCGAATGATCGTTCGATTTGCGTTCTCTTCCGTAGGCTGCGATGCAAACCAATCCTGGTCATATTCCCGGTGTGAGATGTAGTTGGCAGCTCTGTAAATGCTGACCGGTGAGTCGCTTAAAGCCCAGGTGAAATTAATCTCGGAGGGACACATCACGCTCTCAACCGACTAAGCTTGTCCCCTAAGGATCGCCTAGAGCCTGTGACTAGTGCATTGAATGTAAATACGGAAAACTGCAAAAACTCACTTTTTCAACTATTTGTAATTCCATTAACTAGTTTTGTAACCTTTACAGACTCATCTTCAAATGTGGCACACAGAATTTCCGTCTCTCTGGCGTGGAGACAGGGCGACAGTTACATGGCGACATGTGTCGGAAAACCAGTTATTCCACTTACTGACTAACGGACAGTTCATGGCAGACACAGACTATCCCGTGGAAGAGTAAAGTATCTCGAGGAGACCTAATTAGAAAGTTTCTAGAACTGACGTTACATGATGAAAGTAGGAATGGAATATACTGAAACCGCCTACGTATTGTAACTGTAGGAAGCGTGAAGACCAGAAGAGACTAAGCACAGCACGCACAGAGGCTTTTAAGCAGCCACGGTTCGCACGCTCCATACGTCAGTGGAGTGGGAATAAGTCCTAATAACTGGTATACTGGCAAGTTCCATCTGTCACGCAATTCACGGTCGGTTATAGACTACAAATTATAAGCTGCCTATGTTTTGTTTAAATTTGGATTACAAGAAAATGGGCGTTTTGCAAAATGTCCTACATAAGTCTCCTCTTCATCAACACCACCACCATGAGTGTTCTGCCCTAGGGCAGGTCTTCACATGTAGTTCTCCATGCAGTCCCATCATTTGTTACCCTCTTGTTTTCTCACAACTATTTTCTGTTCTTACGCTGTCCACCACCTGGTATGTTCTGCGTCTTCTTCTTCTTCTTCTTCTTCTTCTTCTTGCATTCACCATATCCTTCATACCATCAATAAACAACCTCTTCTCATTCAGTGTCCATGCCAATTGTGTTTGCTCATCCTGCTACCTTTAAAATTTCTCTCTGTTCTCCCAATCAACACCACCTCATTTCTCACTGTGCCTGCCTATTTTATCCCCTATCAACGCACCCACATAAAAGCCTCCTGTTATGAAACGTCTCGTTGGCAATTGCTATACGTATTTTCACCTCCTTATTACTTCCAATGTCGTCCATAATAGCACGTCGCAGTTATCTGAAAACACTAAATTGTTGTGTATCTTCCTGCCTAACATTATAGTTGTTCTTGCTTTTCTTGCACCTATCACCGGACATTTTGCGTTTTTCTTATTATTTCTCATTCCAATTTACTCACGTCTCTTGTTCAATTCTTTTAACATTTCAGTCATACTTCTTTCGCTCTCTGCCAATAACACCACATGATCCGCGAGTCTAATACATTCTGCTCTCCTAACAACAACCCGCTCCCGTCTATGTCGTTTCAAACGTTTTTGAATGACATGCTCCAAATATATTTACACACTAAGGAGAATAAACGTATCCCGGAGGACTTACCCCAGCGCGATGGAAATCGATACACGTGATGTTCATTCATGCCCAATAGTATCCGAACGACCTGAATTGAATTTCGCCTGATTCACATGCAACCCACATAGCGCAACTGTCTAGCAGGTCTCCTTATCGCTCCTTGGTACAGTCGTTTGACTATTGAAAGTGGTTCCAACAAGTCACCACGAGAAAAAACTGTTCTGTATCGCAATAACTCAAGATGCAAAGTAATACCACGATACTACAAATATCACGGAACACCTTATCACAGATAAGACTGCCCTTAAGGTTTGTAGCTCACATTTATTACAATAGACATTTTACCACACTCATTATTACGTCAGATAGGTAATGCACGTAGTAAATTCGTCGTATTCATGATTTACTCTTCAAAGTAACATACCGTACTTATTATTTAACACAAAATAAGATTAAAAATTAAAGGTATTCACGAGCAGCTAATTGAGAATATTTATGAACTTCAAATGACACGACGAACCGTCTCGTTCTGCATATGGATGCAAACTCAGGTCATGCAGACTAAGCAATGATTTCGTGCCTGACGGATACTAACTGTCACTCCTGATTAGGCATACAGAGAGTGATATACCTCGATTTTAGACAGAGCCAGTTTGCAAATTCCAACTTTAAATTACATATCACAAGTATTTTTGCCGGACGCGAATTCCTACCCTGCACCTATTGTCCCTGTTAACGAACGACGAGAGATGTTGAATCTTGGTTCTTAACAAGTAACTTATTTGAATTGCCGTGAGGTAAGGCTTTGTGTTGGACAGGGGTTCGAACTCAGAAATTAATCGGATAGATATCGACGCACAATCAACTGTGACATTTCGGGTTTTCTCGGCAGTAGCTAGATGTTTTAACTGAAATGACGAGACGAAACATACATTTTTTTCCTTCCCAAGACTCCAACCCGGCATCTACCGCTGTTATATTCTAGAGAAAACGAACGTTAAATATGGGTTTGTTGCACCAGCAGCGACATGTGAGCGTGTTTGAACTAGAAATAATATGACGAAGAGTTCAGTGCTCACTGGGAATACAGCTCCACACATCATATCGCTTTTGTCTACACACAAAGATACGTCAGCTTCCGAATTTTTGTCCAGTTCGGACGAACATCTTGAACTTACAGTGATCTCGCAAATAGTTCTGTGTCTCACTGGGTGTCAAAAACGTCACATATCGTTAGTGTTGACAACGAATGAAAATACATTAAACATTAAAATAATTATCCACCAGCAGATAGGTGTTCTCATGCTAGAGCTTGATAATACATAATGAAATCTATAGTGCCGGGCCAGGATTCGAACCCATTCACGCGCAGTATGTGGAGATGTTGAGGAATCTGCAGTTCTGAACAAACAACAAATTGTAGACGTGCTGTATTCTCACGAAGGGATCAAATTCAGCGTTAAGTACGGTCTAAGTTGCATTCCCAGATCAGAACCGATTTTATCGACATACAGAAGCTCATATAAAATATGGACTAAATGTCCTGTGAGCCTACATAGCGTTTGTTTCGTCACTAGAAATAAATAACAAGTATAAGAAAGGTTTCTACGTGTCGCCGCTCCAGTCTTTATTGTGATTCATCCTAACGTCTACTTTGTAGTAAAGGAATATCATTTTTCATGTTAATTTCAGACCACAATGTCATTATATCTTCTTCACTTGGTGTAGCCAGAAGAGAATGGAATCTGTCTCTCCTTATCTAAAATCATTGACAGAAGTTGGAATCGAACCCAGTCCATAGATATACAAGCATATTATAAGTATGTGGCTCATTTTTCTATCTTAACGCCGTTGCACCTCTCTGGATGAGAATTGACACACAGGCTTCCTGTAGTAATTTGCAGCAGGTTCAGTAAATTCATTTACTTGGTTGACCGAATCACAATGAACTAGCTGCCTCGACTACCCAGTGCATAAATTCGACTTTATTTTGTAATCACCGAAATAAAATCACGTACCTGCCACCTACACAGAACAGCCAACAGTGTAGGATGCACAAATTTGAAAAGGAAGTGTTTCTTTCCACTTGAGCTACTGTATTGCGCCATCTCTTTGTTGAAAACGTCGTGCATTGCAAATGTCGCATTTCATAAGTAAAGTTTTGTATTCCTAGAAACCCAAAATTTGTTTGTCAGCTGCGGGAAGAGGAGTTACCTGTTGTGCAGCATTGTAAGTTTTCACCATTGCACTATGAGCCGAAAGTATTTTTTTTGCAATTTCCTTATCGATGTTTTATCTGACTGCTTGTAGCTCTTTCACAGAAGGGATAAAAACGTTACAGTCAGCGAGACTGGAAGTGCGAACCATAACAGATGCTATTTCTCAGGTCAGCGCATTACCATAGAGCTGGCGTAGAAGTACGTGTCTTAGCTTACTCTTACGAGTTCGATAATGTCTAGCACTCGTAAACCGCTATTTAAAGGACGAGATTAGTTGCGATTTCCACGTGCAACGACTTTCCTGGGCTGAAAACCGTAAATTTACAATCTTTTGTTACACCTAACGTGATAATAAATCAGATTATTCAATGGAAATGACAGGTAAAATCAAGTGAACTTTGAGGATAAATTCCGTGCGCACCAGGAAGGAACTCGTCGATCACAGAGTTGCAAAACATACGTTGCCTTGTTGTCAAATCTCAGTTACAGTACCAGCAGAAAGAAGACGAACCGATGTGATCGTACAGCGGGCTGGGAAGTGACCATAGCTGGTGTCTCCAAGTCGCGGTTGCTACGGCCTGGAATACGTAATGCGTCTGATTCGCATTTCTGTAACTAGGTTTAGGGACTGGAGCGTGGTTACTAATAATACTCCAAACTGACTGAAAACTAAGCATCATATACCAGTAACTCTCACAGTTGTTTTTATATTTATTTCGTAAGTGTACTAAAAACTAAGAAGCTCATTCAGAGACGTTTTGATGCCTCGCCGATAGTCGAGCAAAACAAACAAATAAATAAAAAAAGAATGTGTGTGTGTATGATAGAGAGAGAGAGAGAGAGAGAGAGAGAGAGAGAGAGAGAGAGAGAGAAATCAAAAAGAATGAGAGAGAGTAAGAAATTGTTGTAAAGAAATTGAATCATGGTATGTAAAGAAATCTTTCATTAAAATTACACGTTACACATCATTACAAAATATCGTATTCATGATCTATGAAACAAAAATTGATCTAATGTAATCTAATCATATCATATTGATGGCTCTCCATGAAGAGTCATGAATTACCGAAATTTTTGCCAATACCAGTAATGAAATCTAAACTTGAAAATAAAAGACGACAATTTTTGTAATAAACCTGGACTCCTAACAAGACAATTTCGTCCCTGTTAACTAACCACGAAAGATGTCTGATATACCTCCAAGCTCAAGTAACCAAGTGCGCATGCATTTAAAGATTAAGTGCATGATGTGAAGTTATATGACGGAGATACGAACCCAACACGTAATCGTATTGTTAATTAAGTAAAATCAAATGTTACGTATCGGTTTTCCTTACAAGCTGCTAGGTGTTTGAATCTAAACTAAGGATACAAACTTTTGTACCTAAGTGACAATCTAACTACACGCCTACCGTGCATCCACAAATATAGCTTAAATATCAGTTGCTTACTCACCAACGGTAAGGTGTGTGCGTGTTTGACAAGAAATAATGACACCTATTGCGATTGTTGGCAACACATGAATAGACATTAAAAGCGCACGTTGGTTTTCACTAGCGGGACGGTGTGCACGTTATAGGGCTTGAACTGAAACTATGAATATTTTTGTATTGGATCAGGATTCGGACCCAGTCTTGCGAAAAGGGACGAAATGGTTGAACTATAATGTCCCGAGAGATTCAGATCCTCGAAAGAGGAGAAACGAATTCGAATCACAGTCCAGCACCAAATTTTTCAACGTCTCTAGTTGAATCAATTACAAGTAAAATAAGAGCCCCATCCTTTAAATGGCTATCGGTTCATAAAATAAAATAAAATTTTCTAATGTAAGTAAGTTTACTGGCGACTGTATTTCTGTTTACGATGACTTCCGCTATGTCATTTCCCAACGTAACCTGGCTCTGCCCAGTTGGTAATGATGGAACGTGATTTGTATTGCGAATTCTGGATTATAACGTCTTTCTTTTGAGGTTACCAGACGCAAAGTAAATCTGTTTGTGCTTCTTAAAAGTAAATGTCTGAACCCACGCATTGCTCCTGTGATAGTTCCACCAGGCCACTGTGCCCATATTTCCCAGCCCCAGGAGTGAGCTGCAACGGATGATGTGCTGAGCTTACAAAAGTAGTCACGGTGGATAAAACGCGAGTCTATTAAATGTTTAAGTAGAAAAAAGCTTCTGACGCGGAGATTATGCTATTCTCATGTCAGCAGGATGTAAAGACCCTTGTAGGCATCATAGGCTCGATGTGAAGCCATTTTGAAATGTTCACAAATTCAGATATTTTCTTAGTTCGTGAAGATCCACTGGGAAGTGTGAAGTTACCGGATAATTGGATTATTACCGACATTATTACTATCATTTTCTTCATGCCGCTGCTGGAACACTGTACTTGAATATAAGTTCGTGCCTTTTGGTCACTATACAAGTAGTTTCCCAAGAAGAGGTTCTTTCTCTGTCTACAGAATTCTTTTCATGTTAATATCAAACATCAGCAATTACTCATAGATTACATTAAAACTAAAGTAATCGATGAAGACGTTACTTGATAACAAAAACGCGCTGCCATTCTTCTATTACTTGCGCCTAGAAATGGCTGTCGAGTGCTGCCAAACCAAAAGCTAAGAGATGTTACTGCCTGCCGATATACGTTCGAATCCCTGCCCAGTACAAAGCCTTACCTCACGGCAATTCAAGTAAGTTACTTGTTAAGAACCAAGATTCAACATCTCTCGTCGTTCGTTAACAGTGAAAATAGGTGCTGGGTAGGAATTCGCGTCCGGCAAAAATACTTGCGATATGTAATTTAAAGTTGAAATTTGAAAACTGGCTCTGTCTAAAATCGAGGTATATCACTCTCTGTATGCCTAATCAGGAGTGACAGTTAGTATCCGTCAGGCACGAAATCATTGCTTAGTCTGCATGACCTGAGTTTGCATCCATAAGCAGAACGAGACGGTTCGTCGTGTCATTTGAAGTTCATACATATTCTCAACTGGTTGCCCGTGAATAACTTCAATTTTTAATCTCATTTTGTGTTCAATGATAAGTACGGCATGTTACTTTGAAGAGGAAATCATGAATACGACGAATTTACTACGTGTATTACCTATCTGACGTAATAATGAGAGTGGTAAAATGTCAGGTATGTCATTTATTGTAATAAATGTGAGCTACAAGCCTTAAGGGCAGTCTTATCTGTGATAAGGTGTTCCGTGATATTTGTAGTATCGTGGTATTACTTTACATCTTGAGTTATTGCGATACAGATCAGTGTTTTCTTGTGGTGATTTGTTGGAACCATTTTCAATAGTCAAACGACTGTACCAAGGAGCGATAAGGGGACCTGCTAGACAGTTGCGTTATGTGGGTTGCATGTGAATCAGGCGAAATTCAATTCGGGCGTTAGGATAGTTTTGAGCATGACTGTACGTGTAGGGTCAAATGAATGATTAGAGTTGAAGAAAAACTGGATGATTAATTCAAGACAAAGAGCTTCACAAATTGATAAGTCGATAACGTGTTGGGCCACCTCTGGCCTTTCCGCGGTCAGTTACTAGGCTTGACATTCACTGATAAAGTTAGTTTATACCCTTCTGACGGATATCGTACCAAATTCAGTTCAGTTGGTTCGTTACATCCTCAAAATCGCGACCTGCTTTAAAGAACCTGCCCTTTGTGCTCCAGATGTTGAAAATTGATGAGAGATAT
Organism: Schistocerca gregaria; assembly: GCF_023897955.1. Lineage (NCBI taxonomy): Eukaryota > Metazoa > Arthropoda > Insecta > Orthoptera > Acrididae > Schistocerca > Schistocerca gregaria. Next base: position 16,128,746 of record NW_026061824.1, on the reverse strand, counting down.
GGCGATCTTGCTGAGCAATTTGTTGCCTTGCGTGTACAAACACGTAGATACGATATCCGTGTGTGGTGCGTAAATTGTCGGTAGGCACCTCACTTAGTGTCCCGAGCAGAGTTCAAGCCGCCATAAAGACAAAGGGTGGACGCACTGCATATTAATGTCCACTAACAGGTGTCTGTACACTCACTGATAGGATAGTGTATTTCTAAATGTTAGCAGAGGCCAGAAGTTGGAGCATTTGGTCTTCCTTTTTAAAGCTTACGTGGGGCGAGTCGTAGAATCTCTAAAAAGAGACACCTCTGGCAACACTAGTTGAAAGTGGCCTTCAAACTAGCCGTCAGAGCTGCCGTAGCCGAGACGCCCCCTGGGTAAACGCTACGGATTTCTGCAGTCGCGCCTCGCGATCTGTCACGAATTATGGAATGTATTCGCAGATACCAATTGTAATACGACAACGGCTATACAGTTTGCTGGAAACGTACAGGATGTTCTGAAATTCCCATCACTACCTGCTACAACTTGTAGAGGGGACTGAGTACATAATACTCTTATTTTAAATTGTAACCTGTCTCCCGAGACGTACCGTATACTAGAACCACTTGAAAACATGTTGGTAACGCTGTCACTTTGATAAGTAATTTGTTACATTGAGGAGCCAAAGAAATATCGTTTAAGGTCCCCGCGAGCACGCAGAAGTGCCTCAACACGCCGCGGCATGGACTCTACTGATGGCTGAAGTCGCGCTGCAGGGAACTGACACCATGAAACCTGCAGAGCTGCCCATAAATCCGTAACAGTAAGAGGGAGCAGAGATCTCTTCTGATCAACACGTTGCAAGGCATTCCAGATATGCTAGTTAATGCTGTAAAATTTACTAGAAACGTACAGTATGTTTGGGGAGTTTGGTGGCCAGCGAAAGTGTTTCGGCTCGGAAGAGTGTTCCTGCAGCCACTCTGTAGCAACTGTGGTTGTGTGGGCCGCTCCATTGTCCTGCTGGAATTACCCACTTCCGTCGGAATCCACAATGGACACGAATGGATTCAGGTGATCAGACAGGATGTATCTAGACGTATCAGGGATCCCACATCACTCCGAATGCGCACGCTCTACAACGTCACAGAGCCTCCACCAGATTGAACAGTCCGCAGTTGACATGCGGGGTCCATGGAGTCATGATGTTGTCTTCATACCCATACACGTCCATACTGTATATACATTTTGAAATGAGACACGTCCAACCAGGGATTATGTTACGAGTCATCAACAGTCCAATGTTCGTACCGATGGGCCCAAATGAGGCGTAAAGCTTTGTGCTGTGCAGTCAGCAAGGGTACACGAGTGGGCCTTCGGCTCTGGAAGGCCATGTAGATGATGTTTCCATGAATGGTTCGCATGCTGATACTTGTTGATGGTCAAGCATTGAAATTTTCAGTTATTTTCGGAAGGGTTGCACTTTCGCCACTCTGAACGATTCTCTTCAGATTCCATTCTTGCAGGATTTTTTTTCTGGCCGCAGAGATGTTGGAGATTTATTGTTTTACTGGATTGCTGATATTCACGGTGCCCTCGTGAAATGGTCGTACAGGAAAATCCCCACTTCATCGCTACCTCGTAGATGCTGTGTCCCATCGGCCTTGCGCCAAGTATAAAACCACGTTCAAAGTCACTTAAATCTTGATAACCTGCCATTGTAGCAGCAGTAACCGATCTAACAACTACGGTAGACACATGTCTTACATAGGCGTTGCCGGCGGCAGCACCATATTAAGCCTGTTTACATATCTCTGTGTTTGAATACGTATTATTATAATAGTTTCTTTGGCATTTCAGTGTAGATGTGACCGAGTACATCTATTGTTCTACAGTTTCACTCTTTAATAACCAAAGAATCAAAAAAATCGGTCTTCAGAGACACTGGTTTTACAGGAGGGCGTTTTCCAATTTGAAATTACAATGATATTATTTCCTTCAGCTGCTGACGGGCGTTAATAGATATCAACGAAGACAGGTGAAAATGTGTGCCCCGATCGGAACTTGAACCAGGGATCTCCTGCTTAGATGGCAGTCGCTCTATCCATCTGAGCCACAGACGGCACAGAGGATAGTGAGACTACAGGGACTGTCTCGCGCACGCCTCCCGCGAGACCCACATTCTCACCTTTGTATGTCCACACACTACATTCGTAGCGTCCTTTCGCACATGTCCGGAAGAACAGACACAATATCCATATAAATATATTTTCCAATTCGCGTGCGCTGCGTCTCCACGGGGCACCACAGACGCACCTGCTGACGGTGAAGACACCCATAGTCGAAGACGTTGTGCAATGGCAACGAAAAGCGTGTGGGGAGGAGTCAGACGTTGTGGACAACGATCTTGATAAAGGCGACCAGCAGCTCTTCCAGTACTGTGCGCTTTGGTCACACAGGATACTCGTGTCGGTGTATTCGGCAAAAGTGTGCTCAGAAATGTTGCTCTAACACTCACAGACACATGAACGAGACTCGATCCAGGTCAGAGAGGAGACAGCCGTCAAATGACATCATAGGATCAGACGTAAGTAACCCCCCCCCCCCTCCAGTGATTATAACCCTGTTGCATACCACATTAGCGAAGGTGTATTTATACGGCTGTAGCACGGATATACCTTTCCATACATGGGCTCCTCTTCAGAATATCGTCACTCAGTTCCCTAGAAGTTTTTAACGGGAATTTTGCAACATCCTGTATCTCTCCACTAACTATACAGTTCTTTCCAGAATTAGATCCCTCTGCAGTGGAGTGTGCGCCGATATGAAATTTCCCGGCAGATTAAAACTGTGTGCGGGACCGAGACTCGAACTCGGGACCTTTGCCTTTCGTGGGCGAGTGCTCTACCATCTGAGCTACCCAAACACGACTCACGTCCCGTCTAAACAGCTTTACTTCTGCAGTACCCCGTCTCCTACCTACAGCTGTTGTACGACATTCGAAATATACGGATGTATTTCAGAATTTCGGCGTAATGCAACTTCGCAGAAACATGGCTGAATTTTCCTGTATATTGTTATCATTAGAACCAAGCACCGTCTCAGTACCTAATACTTTTTGATATGGAGACAATTTTCATCATTTCAAGCACTATTAAAGTTGGTAGGTGTAGGAAAAAAAATACCAGTACCATACTGAAAATATCGGTGAGAAGCGATAGAATTCCTACAAACAACTTGGAGAAAATCATTTTGGGTTCTAGGCCATGTCATTATAAAACAGTGAAACAACTAAAATAACTACATTCCGACCATCGTTTGAACGATCCTCTTCAGGGCGAATAAATGCCACGAAATTTCAAATCAGCAGCAGCGAAATGAAAGGTCGATTTGGAAACAGTTCCTATTTCTTCTTTCTTATCTTCGATTAATTTCCCAAATATCTTGTTCATTTCGTATGTTGCTTTCTTTATACAAGGTGTTTCACATTTCTAGAGCTTGCAATTTTACCTAGTAACTCATGCATGCAAACGTCATCTAACGAGGCTACAGAGCATCAAAATACAGGCACCAGCCCCGGCGAATGTATGTAAGTAGAGTGTGATGCCGTGATTATTTATGAATTTGATCATGTATCATGTTCCGGAAGTTACAAGGGAATATCGTTATCATACCTCTGACGGCGGAATACAAGTACTGGTACTGTTGTTGCTAACTTTCATAGGTGGTAGTATGGATCAAAGTAAGAAAAAAATGTCCGGTAAACATGGGCTACAAAATGCATACCTGAGGCGCTATGAGCACTTGTTCAACAGTGGAGATATGTTTCATGCTAGCGAAGATGAACAAGTCCTCACAGCTCTTGAGGTATGCATTTTACAGCCCATGTGTACTGGACATTCGGTCCATACTACCACCTCTGAAAGTTTCCTGCCCTACATCTTAGCTGCAACACTACTGGTACATACTGTCACACGCAACAGGAATGTCTTCTCTTCCAATTTTCCGTTATAGGGACATAACCTCAAATTTATACATTTATCCATCTCCATCATCATAGAAAATTGGTAACATCTTCATTGAATCTTTCTGTGTACACATATTTTACAGACTCCAGCGCCTGTAACTTCGATACCCTGTAGCGTCGCTGGATGACGTTTCCAGACATCGATTCCTATGTAAAACTTCATCTGGTAGGTCCCCTCTACAGACGCGATAAGTGTGTAGCACGACGTGTGAAACATTCTGTATGCAAAGTGAATAACATGGGTGAATGGGCTAGAACCGAACCGCCCCCCCCCCTCCCTTATCTCTCTCTCTCTCTCTCTCTCTCTCTCTCTCTCTCTCTCTCTCTCTCTCTCTCTCTCTCTCTCTCTGTCTGTCTCTCTCATTCTCTCACTTTCATTCTCTCACTCTCTCTTCTCAACTATCAACTGCCAGCTTTCCTTTATGTCTTTTAAGTCTTAAAATTGCTGTCTGATTTCTGGCAGAGCTCTAGATAACATGCCGCTCACTGTATTTTATCGCTGGTTGCATCATCTTAAATTCAAACTGTATATTTTGCTCAAAATTGTCAGAAGTTATTTTGTAACATCTATAGATGTTATAAATATGGGTTGAATTTCTTCAACCGATCTCTAGCGGCTAGTGTGTTCTCTCAAAATCTATTTTCCTCTAGCTCGTCTCCTCTAATTCCTGTGTAAATATTTTGGATCAGTATTTTCAGCCAGGACGTATGAAAGTGATGGTTCGATAGTATCCGCACTTATCACTATTTGCCTTATTTGGTGTTGGTGTTATTTTTTTCGTTTAGTCTGAAAATTTAGCAGTCACGTCAGTTAGCATAGATGTTGAGGAGTGAAGCAGCAAACGTCGACAGAGTGAGTCCTCGCCGGTGCTGATAGAGCCTTCTGGTGGCGAAGCCCTGCACTACAGACAACTGAGTGTGTGAGGAACTAGTAGCGACGTCTAGCAGCGAAGTGATGAACAGCAAAATGGCCGCGAAAATTGAGTGACTTAAATGTCTAGTTGCTGTTTATTTCTTCCTTTACACTATTATTACAAAACAGATTACGGCATCACTGCTCGGTTTGTCTGTTACCGTATTTTTGTGTATTTCACACATTACAAAATAGTTCTGTTCTGATAACATATAATGCAAACTACATCTCGAGCGACATTCATGTACGCAGCATGTTACATTCATCATTCCCTCTTCGTAATTTAGTATTACTAATAGTTTTGTCCACACTTTTAAGCATTAAAAATGGATATGTGGCTCGGAACAGGACTACTGTTACATTAAATGTTAACAACATAATCGCACGGTATAGTGAGTTAAAGAATATTGAACAGCAACGAGAACTGTAAGTAAGTTTATGCAGTGCAACGTTAGTGATATAATAGTACAACAGTAATAGGCGTTTTTCAGCCCTTATTTCTATTTTACAGTTTCACTCATTACTGATGGCAAATGCCTTGCAGAGAACGTAATATTTTGCATCTTCGGTACGGCCTTTACAATCTCTTTCATTGAACTGCACTTAACCTGGAGAGGTAGTAATACAATTTTTTCTCTGATCTACAAGATACTTTTACAAAAAGTAGAGGCAGAGAGGTAGTCATGTAACTATTAATCGAAATATTATATGAACTATATGGGCGTGTTAGTAAAATCACCAAGAAATTCCTCTTATTAATTTTAAGTGTTATCTGTTTGATACAGCATTCAGCTCACATAAAACCACGAGAAATATCGTTTTTATAAAAAAAACAGTTTATGTCATTAGTGACCTGTGTAAAATCAAACATCTCATTTTGACACTAGAATAATTTGAGAAAAAAAGGCCTGTTTTAGTTTTTGAAAATGCAATAAGTGAAAACAATGTATTTTTAAAAGGTATTGTCAATTGTTACGAAACGATTTATTATACAGAATTTATTAATCGCATAGTAAATCATGATACAAAAAAGAACACCTTGTTGGCTTGTGATACAATATTTTGCATTTCCTTATGACTTTGAAATAATTACTGCTTTTTCAGCACTGAGAATGAGTAAAATACATTATGTAATATATGAATCAGTATGATAAACTTTTTTCGAATATTCATTGTTAACTACAAGAAAATGGCAGATGTTTGGGTATTTACCTCAGAAGTATTCAGCACACGAAGGATAACAAAAATCATTTTTTTGGTAAGGTTTTTGTTTCATAGTTTCCTACAAATATTACTGATACCATAGTGAGATATATTAAGTACCTTAAAATATATGTAGATGTGGTCTGGTGAAGAAAGTGTGTGAATTAAAATTTAAAATGGTTGCACCAGCATAACCAGGTTTAGTTTGTAGTGTGGGAGTGAGCTCCACGTGGGACCCGAAGCACGGACCCCACGGGGGTACCCGGCATGCGCCACATGCCAAGGCAGAGGTGGAGGCTAGTGTTCGGAAGTCTGAAAATTCCAGCGCCGGCCGGGGATTGAACCCCGGCCCGGCTGGGGCGAATAGCCCCAGCCGAGGCGCTGGAACGTTCCAGACCCCCTTACCACTAGACCACCGGGGACCCCGGCTGTTTCTTGCTCCATAGTCCAGCTAGTGGTCGTAGAGCACTTCCTGTTGTCCTCCGTGTTTACACCGAGGCAGCAGTGGCGTGGTGTAACAGGAAGTGTTTACTTGCGTCCGCTGGATGTCCACTTAGTGTACGACTTATTTACCCGGCTGACGTTCGTGTCGCTATAATCTCCTTAGTTCCGTTACAATTACATGCAGGGACTGAAAATCTGCCTATGCAGTTGCACGCAGTCGCATCTCACTATTTGAACCTCTGTAATTCGATCGTGTTGTCAAGACCCATGTCAGAACTGTTTATCGAAGAATGCTCATGTGTTCCGTACATTTCATAAACGGAAGCGACTGGGATAACAGACAGCCCGTAAACATTTTGTAATGAAGTGTCAGCCGGTACGTAATACTCGATATCTGGAGTTGTTTTATCGGTTATTAAGATAATCGTTTCACCCCTATACACTTAAAAAATTCCCGTGTTTTCTTAATAAAGCATAAGCACAGTACATAAATCCCTCGCGAAAATGACATCGGAGAAGTACAAGTGTTCGAGTGCCACAGAAAACAAGTGGGTCCTTGAAGGTGTGGAACGGAGAGCAGAACTAAAATAAGATGTAACGTTTCGGGATTCCCTCATAGTCGCGTAGACACTCCAGAAGCAGGAAGATCCGTTTGATGACGTCTCTTGAGGAGCGAGGAAAAAATTCACTCTCAAATAACTACTGTACAAGATGCCTCGCCGCCTCTTGAAGGGTGTCATGGGATTGTGCAGCCGTGGACTCGGCGACCTGTGAGCCAACGCGGTGTTTCTGACCACATACATTTTAGCTGCGGGTTCTCCGACGTGCAAAGGAAGCCGCGACAATGGGGAGGCTCTGCGTGCCGTTTTGTAATAAGAACGCCTCTCCACATTTTATCGTAGGAATGATATAAATTTTAAACTTCTTAGATCCACCGAGTCACTATGTATTCTTAAAATATCTTTTAACTCTTTTTCAACACATATGTATCTTTTACCTCTTTCACTGAAGAAGCTGACCAACAGATTTTTTTTTCAATTTCAGGTATTGGTTTTATTGCATTCTCCTTTAGCGTATTGATCAGAAATTGTAGGTTAAGATACCTTTGCCTTATTGAGTATCGTTTGCTATGCCAAACTTCGACAGCATTCATGGTCCTGTGCATCGACATGATGACGGTAGATAGCTGACCGAAATCACTTTGAAACAAATTCTCTGAACGCAGATAACTTTGATACAGTAGTGTTAGGTATCGAAGTATTATCTAACGCAACTGAAGCCAACCTAAGAGTGAATTTATTTCGAAATAATTTTAGTCGACTGTCTGTCTTCACCAATTCCACATTTCAGGTTGTGTACTAGCATTTTCCATCTATTGACTGATTAAATAGTCTACGCCACTGGGCACTTGCTACGCTGTTACTCTCCATGCTTCATCAAGGCAGTCCAGTGGAAGATGGACTCTACAGCACACGTGCGGCAAGACAAACGAACTACTTCTTCATCCCTGTATTGCTCCACTAATCGCAGTTCTTGTATGTCTTCCACAGGCATTGCTTGAAATGAAAATTACAACTGTAAAATAAATGTCTCGGATAACACTGTTTTCATAGTTTAATTTGCAATCATTTCGAAGTAAAGCAATGCAGTTTTAAATGACAACCAAGTTATGACATTTCTCGGTTGAGAAAAAATATTTCACAATTATTTTGACTTTCCTCTGGTAAAAAAGCCAGTCTTCCGTGCTTCAGGTATCAACAAGTTGTTTCGAACACCTCTGAAACGTCCGTCCATAAGAAGAGCTTTATTTTCAAACATTTTCTCCCCTTCTTCGTAACTGATCACCAGGATTCATTTGTCAGGAACAGGGTTATTATCAGTCTCCAAAAAAACTTCAGTCACTTTCAAAATATCTTCGTGCTGCCGAATCCCTGAACTACTGCCACGGTTATGGGACATCCCAGAAGCTTCCCTTACACAGTGCAGTCTTTCTCATAATTCGTTATACTTGCGACGTAATCTAAACCTTTATCTCGCAAATCTTGAAATTGCTCTTTAAACCCTCCGAAAAAAGGCACTGTCTACTCACCGCAGACTGTTTCCCAGCAGTTATGCATTCGTTTCTCAATCTCCACATCTGTTTCGTCAGGTTGGGCGAGAAACTTACTGTTGAGCCGTGATTCTACCATTTACAATTTTTAAACTGCCGCTGCTCCTATTCCGTTCGGAGTTCCTGTACAAGCAATTCGTATAATTACCACATTTCCGGTGCTCCTGGCACCGCTTACCATCCTTTCCCCTTTCTGTTTCCTTTTCCTTTCCTTTTTCTAACCACAGGCTCCAGTCACATTAACGTGATCACCGCCTGTGTCAGACGCTAATGAGTAGGGTATGCGTAACGTGGAAACTCAGCCACTTATGTGACATCCAAAAGGACGTGATCATTGCCTTTCGGGCCACAGGTGGATGCATTTTCGAAACGGCAGAGTTCGTAAAATGTTGGCGTCTCCTCTAAGACCACTCAGCGAAAAATGCTATGTGTGGGTCTCCACAGCAGACTCCTGGTCCACACACCTATGCTGACTGCTGTTCGTCCTCGACGAAGGCTGGAATTTTTACGCCAGTTCTGCGACTGGGCGTCCACTGAACGGTGACCTGCGGGCTTTCCAAGTGACAGACAGACGATGGCGTGTAGGGCGCGATTCACCTGAAAGTGAACACCCTGCAACAGTCGGCGGCAGGGTTAGGACAGGAGGAAGGATCGTTACGATCTCACAAACGTTATCGTGACACTCCCGTCGTTCTGGAAGGCACAGTGGATGAGCAGAAATATCGGTCGGAACCGTTGCCACACCTACATCGAGTCTTTTTTCCCTCGGAATCTACCAGCAGAACAACTAAATCTGTGACACAGCTTGCAGTGTGAAAAGCACCAGGATGAGTTTGCTGTACTCCGCCGACCACCAGGCTTCCCGGAATCGAGAATATGTGGGACCACCTCGATGAAGCTCTTCGTATCCTGGGTCCTCAACCGAAAAACGTAGCGCAGCTAACTAAGGCACCGGCGTCGGCATGGCTCAGTACCTCACTGACTCCTGCGCGTTTCTCAGTTGTCCGCGCTTCCCGTTAATCGTACCCCCCTACAGTGACTCAATGACGACACTCTCCCGTACACGTCAGCATCATCAACAGCCGCAGACTGCTGTTCACTCTGCCTGTCACCTCATTTATGTCTATACAGCATAACAGCTGTCTGTTACACTTCCTGGGACACTCCTGACGATATCCTTGTGTCTGATCAACGCTCGCCGTCGAGAACGTACTGGTATCTGTTGTAGACTTGAAGCCGCTCTCATATCTGGGAACCGACTCCGTATGCTCATACGAGGCCCTTGGTTAACAGTGTGCAGTGGAGCACCGTGCCAAAGGCCTTTCTCAAATATAGGAGAGTGCAATGTGCTTGGGACCCTTCATCCGTGGTTCGCAGTATATAATGTGCGAAAAGGGCAAGCTGCGTTTCACACGAGCTTTCTAAAACCGTGCTGATTTCTGGACGTAAGCTTTTCGGTGTCTAGGAAATTTATTATAATCATATTTAGAATACGTTCTAGGATTCTGCAGAAAATCGATGTCTGTAATTTTGCACATCCTTTCTGTTACTCTTCTTTTACACGAGTGTCACCTGCGATTTTTTAAACTGCCTTAGGTTGGACCCATTACAGGTGTAATATTCAGAAGGCAAATGTATATTGATCTCGTTATACACGGCTGCAACTTGCGCTTTTGCCAGTCCTTTGCGAAATACTGCTGGGCAAGAGAAAGGCGATAAATGCGAATGAAGTAAGTAAAACTGAAATTGTTTTAACTTCTTCGCTGTCGCCGAATCCTTTCCAAGCGATGCGTCCTTGAGCGGGTCAAACAGGTAGCAATAAATGCTCTACAAGTGAGGTTGACTTTTGAAGTTTTTCTTACCAGTCAAGTACAATGCAGACAGCTTCCATTCTCCATAATATCAGCAATATGAAAATGAAAATTCACGAAAGTCAAATCTGGACTGTAGCGATAATGACGCAGAGTCTCCCAACCCATTACTGTTTCTTTTCCCTTCCAGTGGTTTCTTGGATCAGCTGCGCTATGTTTGGGCGAGCGTTGTTGTGTAATAGTATCACGTCTTTTCTTTGACATTGGCGACCCTTTCCTCTCGTTTTCGGCTTTACTTTGCTCATCACTATGTGTGAGTGGTCAGCGCTGCATCCTGTACGCTGATCTCCCAAATAATCACCAAAATACAACTACTTTGGCATCCAAATGATGGCCAGCATCACTTTCCTCGCTGATGCTCGAGTTTGAATTCCTTTCGGACAGGTGAACTAGTGTGCTTCCATTTCACTCCTTGTCTTTTCGAGTCGGGTTCCCCATTTTGAACGAAAGTTTAATCACACGTTAAAATCTCGTTCGAAAAAGGTTCACCTTCACGTTCATAGCACTCTTTGTTTCCTTGTGTTGTGTGAATTCTCTCGGGACCCACGTTGGACTTGTTTCGCTGTACTTGAGCATGTCAATGACGACGTTGTGGACTGTGCCACTACCTGTTGCAGCTATTTTGCTATTCAGTTCTACTGCAACACGTCGGCCATCAGGAGTAATGTCGTCAGAGCCGGCTTTAAGCGAAGGAGGAGACAGTTCAATTGGCCGGCCACGGTGTTTTTTTATTAGTCACTGAAGTTAGATTGTTTTTGAACTGTCCTACGTATTTATCAAAAATTTCCGTCTTTCGCACAGCTTCGACCATACTGAAAAAACGTTAGAGAAAATATTTCGGCCGTTTTCTGCCTTCTGAAAGGGAAAACGCATCGTTGAACGTTGCTCAGTTAATGTGGAAACTTCAACCAGACACGCCATTCTCAATTGCAACATTAAGGTTATAAATAAAACAATTATTTTTTGTCAGCCGCTCTTAGCTCATCACAGTCATGCCATCCTAAAGTCATGAAACTACAAAAATTCTTCCTACGGACTATTCGACTTCATTAATTTGCTTTGCAGGGGAAACTCACGAAGGAGTATGCGCTTAGTATTTAGTCGGTCATTTCTAGTTGATGAGAAAGTTAAAACAAACAAGTAGCAAACCATTGCTCATTTATTTAGGAACAACATTTATCAGATACAGCTGAGTAACGTTTAACCCAAACCTTAAATGTCATATATATGACACTGCTCGTAGCTGCATCATCTGGCAAGAGTACGCACTAACACCAATAACAAGAAAATGCACCATGACTTTCGTAAACTGTGCATTCTTCATGCCACTGTTGGGAGCAGACATCACACTCAATACAGTCTTCCGTGACAGACTCGTTTTAGTCTTCACCACACCTTGGGCAGTTCAAGACATGAAGTTGGAATAATAGACAATTGTGAAGGTGATTCGATAAACCCTATGCCTGGCACTTAGATATGATTTGCACAATATCCATGTGGGTGTAGATCCCTCCTTGGATTGTGCCCTGGTTGTTGCTGAAGATGATGGAGCAGTTTAATCCAGATTAGCCACAGAGATTCTACGTTGTTCGTTACTGATATTTTGTCCCTCCTTGGTTTAGTTTGTTTTCCTAACAATGCATTTTTGTACGTAGACTCAAACAGAATTCCGGATGTTTTTGCAGCTTGCTTTAGATGTTCGAAAACCTAAAATTGTGCAGTTCACAAAACGAAAAATCATAGTGTCCTATGACTACAGCATCAATAACTCTCATTTTCAGTCGGTCAGCTCACACAAATACCTCGGTGTAACACATTGTAAGGATACGGAATGGAAGCAGGACTGAATAAAACTCAAACGATTTCTACACCTGGATAAGCGTTCGACAATGTAAAATGGTGCAAGATCGAAGTTGTGAAGAAAATAGCTCTAGGCAGAGACGGGTATATATTAGTACAAGACCCAAGAGGAAATAAGAGTGGAAGATCAAGAACGAAGTGCAAGGATTAAAAAGAGAGTAAGACTTTGATGTAGTTATTCGCCTATACTGTTCAATGTTTGTATCAAAGAAGCAATGAAGAAAATAAGATAGAGGTTCAAGATTCGCACTGAAATACGGGTTGAAAGGATATCAGTGACAGTGTTTGCTGATAATATTATCGTTGTCAGTGAAAGTGAATTACTACAGGATCTGATGAATGAAATATACAATATAATGAGTGTAGAATTAGGGGTCAGAGTAAATCAAAGACAATAGTGATGAGATGAAGCATAAACGGGAAAAGCGAGAGTCTTAACATTGGTGATAACGAAGTAAGAAATGGAACCATCACATCGTGTCGGTCAAAGATAATGGTGGTGGCGAACTGTAATTTATTGTTAGAATTAAAGAGAAATATAATCAGTGCACAAAGATGATCTTTTTTGAACTATTGGTGCGACCCATACTCTAATATTGCTCCATGGTGTGGGACCTGTCCCATATACGAGTAGCAGGGGATATTGAACTGTTCATAATAAAGACAGCACAGGTTTGTTTGGCTCACAGGAGAATGTAACAGAGATGCTGAAGAAATTGGGAGATGCCTGAAGATACACATAAGCTATCCCGAGAAAGCTTACTTGCCAAATTTCTAGAACATACCGTAAATTTTGAATATACGAGGTGTGTTAAAAAAAATTGGGAACGTTCGTAATTTCGCGCCAATGGCGTGTTGGGGCGAAATGCAGTTGACATCCCTGCACGCGCGTGTGCTTAATGTGTAACTGCGGGAAGTTTCACTGTTGTATGTCTGTTAGCTTATTGTTCAGTGCTGTATTGACTAGAAAGTTGTGTCGCACAGTTGGCGAACTTCGAGAGGGTATAGTTAGAGGAGCAATGCGCCTGCAATAAATTTTGCGTGAAACTCAAGAAAACCGCCGCTCGGGGTAGCTGCGCAGTCTAGGGGCCTTGCCACGGTTCGTGTGGCTCCCCTCTGTCGGAGGTTAGAGTCCTCCCTCGGGCGTGGGTGTGTGTAAGTGGTGCAAGCCTAGGGACTGATGACATCAGCAGTTGGTCCCATAGGAACATAAGAGCTAAACTCAAGAACACCTCTACAGAGACACGCCAAATGATGCAGGAAGCCTACGGTGATGAGTGCTTGAGCCGCACTCGGTGTTACGGATGGTTCACACGGTTTAAGAACGGCCGGACGGAAGCTAAAGACGACGCTCGTCCTCCGACTTCTGCCAGCAACGCTTGTGTCAGGAACGTCAACGATCCTGTGCGTGCTGAACGAAGACTGACTGTCCGAGAGATTGCAGAAGAATGTAACATTGCAGTTGGATCGTGAAATCCTAATACAGCATCTTGCAATGTATCGTGTTGCCGCCAAGTTCGTGCCACGGCTCACGAGTCAAGAGCAGAAAGACCTCCACCTCCCAATCTGAGAAGAGCCTTAGGATCACCCAAATGAGAACGAGATGTTCCTTAAGAAAATTATAACTGGTGATGGGTCTGCAGTTATGACGTTGACATGAAGGTTCAATCTTCACAATGTGTAGGGAAATGTTCTGAACGATCAACATATAAAATAGCTTGTCAGGTCAGCTTGGCCCTTGCAGACATTTATTTTCAAAGTTGAAAACCAAGTTGAGAGGACGAAGATTTGTAACGATAGACGCACGGTCCAGCGAAAGGCGAACCAAGTCTGCTCCCAGAAGTGGAAACGGTTTATCAGTCGTGGGGGTGATCATATACAAATATGTGAAGGTAAGCGTAGAAAATTTTTGTGGACAAAGTTCCGGAATTTTTTAAACAGACCTCTTAGACGAAAGGTAATGAATACAGGCAAGTGGTCTGCAAATGTTCGTACGCTTGAGTTCGCTTCCATTCGCTGCTGTTGAAACTGGGCTTAATAATAATATTCCCTGTGTGAGATGTAATTGGAAAACTATGTAAACGCTGAGCTGTGCGCCGCTTACAGCCCACGCGAAATTATTTTCGGAGGGACACATCATTATCCCCTTCGTGCCTAAAGTTGCTTCGGCCAAACTCAAACTGAATTGCCAGGCCGATAGCTCGTTATCCTACTGCTCTGCAAGTAACACTTGGTCTGAAACCATCTGTACGGTTATGTAGGTTAAGACACTGCAGCCACTCAAAATGGTGGCTCCACGTTTGCGAGTAACTGACGAGAAAAGAAATTCTGAATTTTGTGTGACACTCCGTAGCATTAAGAAAGCTGAGTGACGTTAGTTGGTTGTGAGGTGTAATGGAAAGGATAATAGCTTCACATGTTGTGTTCGGATACCAAGATTTAAAAGCCTGAAGTCTTATATTTCAGAAGCAAGGAGCGTAACAATCAAGTGATTTATGAACAGTACGTGCACACATTTTTGCTCGGTTGATTTTAATTGAGGTTGCAACGTGCAGATCAAGCAAGTACCGTACTGTAGAGAGGTTGAGCAAGAGAAGCGTTTGGAACATGTGTTTATCCTTATTTTGGATAGTTAGCTTTCTTATCTGAGAAGTAATTGTGGCTAGCCCTTGACATGCATCACAAATTCCTTCGTCGTTCAGTCTAATATCGCCTTCCTCCCCCACACAATACCCTCCACCTCTCATGATTTTGAAAATAAAAGTGTTCCTAGAAAAGTTGTTCACTGTACAGTTTATTTATGTGCCAAAGTTAGTGATAATGTGGGGGAGGGAAGGCCACAGACCTCAGGGAGGGGGGGGGGGGGGGGTAGGACAGGGGGTACTGGCAAATGTCTGATGACAGTCAGGAGCAACGGTCTGAGAAAGGCTGGGAACCACTGTTCAACTGCCTGTGAATGTATACTGAACATAAATGTGGAAAACTGACACAACCCACTTTTTGAATTTTTTTTAATTCGAGTTAACTAGTTTTGGAACCGTTTGAGGGACATCTGAAAATGTGGCGCACAGAATTCGCGTCTTTATTTCTTTAGATTGAATCTGGGTACTGGCTCTTTGACAATAAGACAGAGCACTCTTTAATGTATCGCCACGAGCGGCAGTTAAACGGCGACATGTATCGCGAAACCAAAACACCTACTTACCGTGGCAGCGTGGGCGCTATTGCAGTTAATATCCATCTAGCAACTTGCGTTTTAGTTGTCTGTTGGCCACTGGTCAATCTCTTTCCATTGTAAATATAAATACGAATTGTCACCATATATCACAAGCATAACGTTTACCACAGATGTACGTTACAAAGATCTTCACTTAAAAATACAGCATACTTTGCTCTGAAACAATTTTTTGGATTTTTGTGCTTATAACACGACGGCGTGCTGAGAAGATAATGACTCGGTCTGTTTTATTTGAAGTCGGTAACATTCTACATCTTTACTATGGATATCTGCAGCCCTCTGCTTCGTACCGCGTTACATAGCGGTGTGTGACGTGACTATGTTGGGGGTGAGAAAAAGCTCACAACACTAAAAGCACGAATTCGAAGACTTCGTCCGCATGTGGAGCACACTCTCCTTGAGCACGGCAGTGCCAAACTACACACGATCGCTGCGGCATCTGCAGCAAGCCGACGTCCTTGGTTCACTGCCGTCGATCATCCTACACACAGTCTCGATTTTCGTCTATGTGCAAAACTAAGAAAACCTTCGAGCACTTCAATTATTTCAAGCGGTGCAAGCAGAGGTAAGGTTGTGGCTCTGTTAACATAGTCAAACAATATACTGTGACGGTGTCAACAAAATAGTATCTAGTTGGGGAAATTGTGCTGGTTCCGAGGGTGAGTGTGTTGAAAACTAAATTTATTGACGTGAAGAATACCGATGCAGAATGTTCATGAAGTTTGTTTTATTTAAAAATCTTTGTGACTTTTCACTCAAAACTTGTCAACATTACTTTTCTGTACGTCCTCGTACAATGGATGTCTCAAAAAATACGTACATTGATCAAAATAAGTGTTAACATGAATGCTTTTAACAGCACTAGGTTCAAAAAATTTTAACTGTATGCCAATTGCAGATTAATTTTAATGGCAGCTAG
This sequence comes from Schistocerca gregaria, assembly GCF_023897955.1. Taxonomy (NCBI): domain Eukaryota; kingdom Metazoa; phylum Arthropoda; class Insecta; order Orthoptera; family Acrididae; genus Schistocerca; species Schistocerca gregaria. The sequence goes on along the minus strand of NW_026061824.1, from coordinate 16,112,194 downwards.
CGCGATTATATGAGTGGACTATTAGATTTAATGGTGAGCATTTATGTAATTTTTAAACATTCTCTGCCTTGTCATTCTTCCTCTCTTAATTGCCTCGTCTTCCAGTAACACTACCGATCGATAGCATGATCTGTTGTCCGTCCATGGTTTTTCAGACCATTGATTCAGTGCTGAACCCAAACTGCTGGTCTGAGTTATTTAGCCTGGATAATCCTGTTCGTCGTGGGTCACGTATGCCATTAATCTTTCAAAGAAATGGTTCAAATGGCTCTGAGCACTATGGGACTTAACATCTGAGGTCATCAGTCCCTTAGAACTTAGGTTTAAGTAGTTCTAACTAACCTAAGGACACACACACACACACACACACACACACACACACACACACACACACACACACACACACACACACGCACGCATGCACGCCCGAGTCTGGATTCGAACCTGCGACCGTAGCGGTCGCGCGGTTCGAGACTGAAGCGCCTAGAACAGCTCGTCCACAATGGCCGGCCATTAATGTTTCATTGAATTATTAATTTCAACAAGTTTTATTTATTGTTGCGAAATTGCGCTACCAAAACAATCGAGTTTTGCTATGTGGATGCTGTTGAGAATTTCTGCATTTTCGTACCGCTATATTTTTGACTATATCTGTCGATGGTGTTGTTGTTGTCTTCAGTCCTGAGACTGGTGTGATGCAGCTCTCCATGCTACTCTATCCTGTGAAAGCTGCTTCATCTCCCAGTACCTACTGCAACCTACATCCTTCTGAATCTGCTTAGTGTATTCATCTCTTGGTCTCCCTCTACGATTTTTACCCTGCACGCTGCCCTCCAATGCTAAATTTGTGATCCCTTGATGCCTCAAAACATGTCCTACCAACCGATCCCTTCTTCTAGTCAAGTTGTGCCACAAACTTCTCTTCTCTCCAATCCTATTCAATACCTCCTCATTAGTTACGTGATCTACCCATCTAATCTTCAGCATTCTTCTGTAGCATCACATTTCGAAAGCTTCTATTCTCTTCTTGTCCAAACTAGTTATCGTCCATGTTTCACTTTCATACATGGTTACACTCCAAACAAATACTCGGAGAAACGACTTCCTGATATATAAATCTATATTCGATATTAACAAATTTCTCTTCTTCAGAAACGCTTTCCTTGCCATTGCCAGTCTACATTTTATATCCTCTCTACTTCGACCATCATCAGTTATTTTACTTCCTAAATAGCAAAACTCCTTTACTAATTTAAGTGTCTCATTTCCTAATCTAATCCCCTCAGCATCACCCGATTTAATTTGACTACATTCCATTATCCTCGTTTTGCTTTTGTTGATGTTCATCTTATATCCTCTTTTCAAGACACTGTCCATTCCGTTCAACTGCTCTTCCAAGTCCTTTGCCGTCTCTGACAGAATTACTATTTCATCGGCGAACCTCAAAGTTTTTACTTCTTCTCCATGAATTTTAATACCTACTCCCAATTTTTCTTTTGTTTCCTTCACTGCTTGCTCAATATACAGATTGAATAACATCGGGAGAGGCTACAACCCTGTCTCACTCCTTTTCCAACCACTGCTTCCCTTTCATGCCCCTCGACTCTAATAATTGCCATCTGGTTTCTGTACAAATTGTAAATATCCTTTCGCTCCCTGTATTTTACCCCTCTGTCGATGGTATCCTTAATATTTTTCGATACGATCGCATTTCAAATGCCTAATAGAGTCCATGACTCAGCTCCATAGAGTAGGACACCGAACGTGTAACATCGAAGTAGTCGACTGCTCTGAAGGTTCTCAGCAGTCGCCGCGGACTAAATGACTGCAGGGGACTCGATGCATTGGCCATAAGTTTTCTAGTAATTCTGGAGATTTTCCTTTGGACTAAGTATGAAGTCGTTCCTTGTTGCTTAGATCGTGCAGGTTTCAGACCGATTGTGTTAGTATTGCTACACTACTAAATGTGTATCCACCACCATATCAGGGTATATAATGAAACGGCGGCCCTCTTTCGTCATGCCTTACAAGGAGATATCTCCAGCGGTAGGATCGACTTTTTGGAACCATCTATACGGTTATGTAGGTTAAGCACCCAAGTATCGCACACTGCAGCCATTCATCCTGGTGAGTCGACGTTAGCGAGGAAGTGACGAGAAAAGAAATTCGGAATTTTGTGTGAGACTCGATAGTATGAAGAAAGCCGAATGACATAAGTTGGTTATGAGGATAATTGAAAGGATACTAGCTTCACATGCATGAGGTTGTGGGTTCGAATCTCACCAGAGAAATAAATCTATTTTAGGTCTTTATCGAAGTGACATTGATAATTATATTCCTTCAACTGATGTAAATATATATATATTTTTTTAGTTCCACTCCTGGGTCACGTGATTCAATAGTGATATGAACTACTTCATTTGGTCTAGTTTTTCTTCTTATCATCCCTTCTCCACTGGAAATATTTGTTTGTGAACTTTTAATTATCTTCATGTATCAATTCCGATTTAATGCCTCCTGTTTTTATTACCCTGTATTTTCGTCTACGTTATTGTGTACATTATATCGATTTCTCACTTTGCTTGAATTTTATTTTACTTAGAAAACATTCTCTCATTTATGTCCTCATCTACACTATAATTTCCATAGTGCACAAAGATTTTATGTTATGTTTTAAATATTTGTATGTCGATTACCATGCAAAAAAAGGCACGTCTCCCAAAGAAAAACGTTTTTCACATTAATGCACAGTCAATATAAATAGATTATTTCGTCTTTTGTTTTTTAATTCATTTATCGGAGTTTTGAAGTAATTCAATAGTCAAACAGATAGGTATAATAAATTACACATTCACAAAAATTCCGATTGGAAGAAAAATTAAACAAATGGAAAAGTTCATACGGTGACTAAAACGATGTGACAAAAGAATAGAACGAAAGAAATTACATTTAAACCAATAAATAGAGTACAAATAAACATCAAAGTCATTTCGATAAAGATTTTTAAAAAAAATTTACTGCACCTGACGAGGCATGGTTAAGCTTCTATCGTAACCATTATGACACGTAACCAGACTATGGAATACGACTTTCTTCACGCTATGTAGCATCAGGCAAAATTTTGAAATCTTTTCCGTCAGTTACTTTCAATCCGAGGGCCACCTGGATGCAGGGATCTTAAGTTGCACTACGGCTTATTTGGATTCAAAAAGTCGATCCCACCGCTGGGGGCTCTCCTTGTTAGTTTTAAGAGTAACAAACGGCACATTTTGAAATAACAGTAATATCGCAGTCCAGTAGCGCCGGACCCTGCAAACTTGAAAGACCACTCCAGCAAAGGCAAAGAAAATGTTACTGTAGCAAGTAAATTACTGTAGGCAACTGAACAACAACGAAATAATAACAATAATAGGTTCGCAGGAGAGCTTCTGTAAAGTTTGCAAGGTAGGAGACGAGGCACTGGTAAAGCTGTGAGGACAGGGCGTGAGTCGTGCTAGGGTGGCTCAGTTGGTAGAGCACTTGCCAGCGAAAGGCAAGGGTCCCGAGTTCGAGTCTCGGTGCGGCACCCATTTTCAATCTGCCAGGAAGTTTCAATAATAATAATAATAGATCCAGTCATATTAATATGACCAACTCCTATTTTCGCGGTCAACGTGTAATAACCCATAGACTCCAGGAGATAGCATTAGTAGGTGATGAATGGGGGTGGGGGGAGGAGGCTGGAAACAGTGAAGTCGTTGTCTTAATGCGTAAAAGGGGCGATTTATGTGACGTCCAACAGGGCATAATCGTTGGCTTTCTTCCCAAAGGTGGAAGCATTTCCGAAACGGCAAAATCTGTAATCTTTTACACATGCCACTGTATGTAAAGTAAACCGTGAGTGGCAAAATCTCGGTATTCTAATCCGGCTCCAAGGCAAGTGTGTTGGACTACGGGCAGTAGGCGACACAGGTGAACGATAGCTGCAGATGTGTGTGCTGGCGAGAAGACGTGCAACTTTTGTGCAGCTGACAGCCCAGGCGAACCGAGGGCTGCCACCAATGTTTCCTCAACAACTTATGGGCTTCCGCAGTGGGCACCTGGTCCCTGCACCCACGCTGACTGCTCTTCATTGGCGTTGAAAGCTTGCATTTGCACGCCGGTACCACAACTGAAAGTCCACTGAGTGCTACAGGTGGCCTCTCCATATTCATCACATTTTGTGCTCCATCGGACAGATTGAAAGCAAACGCCCTGCAACCCTGAGGGAGTGTTATGGTGTGGGCAATGTTTTCGTGGCACTCCCTGGGTGATCTCGTTGTTCTGAAAGGCACAATGGATCAACCCTAGTACGCACCTATCCTTGGGGACCAAATACACCCCTAGATGCACGTGTAACATAGCTCGCAGTGTATGTGCGTGGTTCTGAAAGCTCTAGGATGAATTTACCGTACTGCCCTCACCACCAAATTTTCCGCCTTTAAACCCAATCGAGAATCTGAAAGGTCACCTCGATCGAGTAGTTTGTGCCACGGATCCTCAATCGATAGAATTCTATCGCAGCATGACAAGTACTGGGGTAGGAATGGCTTCTTATGACTGTCGTTACATCATTGACTCTATTCCTGTGCGTCTCGTGCTGCAGAAGGTGTTTATTGCGTATTTTAACACGTGGTCAGATTACTGCGACTGGACAGTGTAATAATAATATTAAATTTCGCTTATTTCAGTGCCCTCGTTTAAGTCTTTCAATTCGACGGCACTTTGAAGACATGCTTATCATTAACGTACTCCAGTTGTCCAACCGGGGAAAGGGAATCGGCAGTTTAACGTGGAATCCGCACCACATGTTGTTTCTACCGACTCCTCATATCATTGAGAGGTGAAGGCTGTATTAAAAGCAGACAGAAAAATTTATTTGTTCATCTGGGATTCGATCCCGAGATTCTCGATTTGCAGGCACGCGCTGTGCCGGTAGACCACCAGGTCCAACAGTTGCGAGACGGTAATCGAACTGTATTGGCAGAGTATTTCGTCGTATTTTGCGTCAAGTAAATGTGCTGTGGTGCAAGCCAAAGTACATTCACGCTAAGGGCATCAGTTCCGATCCCAGAAAAATGTGCAGCCAGAGCAGTATTGTAAGTAAAAATCAAACTCTTCCATTTTTCTTACCGAATTGCTATACATCTAGAAAACAAACCAAAATTGTGAAAACATTTCATACAAGATTACTGACAAATTTTTATGAGTAAAAATAAACGGGTATGGTAATATACATGGAGGTGAATGAAAAGTAGTGGCAGTTTGGCTATAATTCATGTCAGTCTTCATTGACTAAAATTCACTTTATCACATTTCCGTCTCGCGTCTCGATCACTTTCCACACCCACATGAAAGATGTCATACACTGTCTGTGCATCCATCTGTGATGATGTCTCGCTAGGACCGCCATATGGTGTCTTATCATTTGCTGTAAGACGTGCCACGAAATACTTCGTTCATTTGGGTGATCAGGCCATAATTGGGGGGACTCTACCGGATGAATACGGTGGATGTCCCAGTATGTCCCGCTGCCACGTATGCGGTGCTCCTGCACAGGGCTCGTCGTTTGGCGTCGTGTAAGTTGGTAGAATGCAGCACTGGAAGGAAAGATTGTTGCGCGCTCCGACCACGTGCCCTTCCAGTCTGCACCCAAGCACGTTTTTCGTGTTTCCCAAACATACTATTAAGGCACTCGAGCTAGCCTCTCCATCTCTGAGAGAGTACACACTGCAACTGACTCAAACACGACTTGTGCTGCTGACTTTACTACTTCAGCCCACCATCTGTCAGCAACAGAAAGTGTGCGTACCGAATGACTCACATCCGTCATATTATGGCATTGTGCTACCACTTTTTATCCAACACATGCAAAGACGCATGTGTGACTACTTGTTGTCTCCCATCTTGGTAGTGGCCTAATTATTGGGAGGTTTTGAAGTGCATTATCTATACGTGGTGTATCAAAAACAATCATCCGACCTGGGCCGTCTATATTTCTGGAACTAAGAAACATATACAATGAATACAATGAATTTTGTCCTTTGATGTACGAAAACTAAAAAAGTTATTTTCATCCTTTTCATTGGTGTTCAATATGCATCGTTGAGATGCACGGAACATGTCAATGCGGTGTTCAAATTGTACCAACACTGCAGCAAGCATGTCTGGAGTTACAGTTTCCACAGGTGCTGTTATGCGATGTCTCAGTTCATTTATTGCTGTTGGTAATGTAGGTACATAAAGAGTCTCTTACAAAACCATACATATATAATCACATATAGTCGGGTGCGGTGACCTTGGAGTCTAGTAGTCTAAGGGTGAGTGATTTAGTCCAGTGTGAACGATCCATCGTTCAGCAATCGTTTGATTTAGAAATTCCCACACTTCCAGATGCCACTGTCGCGGTGCCCCATCGCATTGGAAAATGAAGTCGTTCGAATCAAACTGTGGGAAGAGAAAGTTTTCAGGCATATCGAGATATATGCTTACTGTAACAGTGTTTCCGGCAAAGAAATATGAATCATACACATTTTCCCTCTAAACTGTACAAAATACATTAAATTTAGGAGAGTCTATTTTATGTTGTACACCTTCATGTGGTTGTCCCGTACCTCATATTGTCACATTATGACAGTTCACCTCTCTGTGTAAATGGAGTGTTGCCTCGTCACTAAACACTAACCGTGGGAGAAAACGGCCATCCTCCACCTTGACAAGAGTGAAATTATGGAACTTCACACGATGTATCGCCCTCACGAACAGCTCGCATTAGCTGAATTCAATATTGTTTGATGCATAAACGTCGACGCAGAGACGCCAGACGGACATCGGGGACGTGCTGAGCTCTCGAGCTGCACGGCGAACGGATTTCTGCGGACCCCTCGTGAAACTGTGGCGGATGCGTTTGACGTCTGTGTCAGGCATTCGGGGACGGCCCGGCGATCCGCCTTTCCGCAAACCTTCTCTTTCTCTTAATCGTTGATGCCATCATCTAATGCTCTGTGCTGTAGGAGGATCATCATCGTACCTTGTACGAAAGTCACGTCGAACACTTATTACTGCCCACACTGCGCAAAATGCAGAACACAAAACGCTTCCTGACGCCGCGACACCATTTTTACTAGGACTGAAATGGTCGGACAGTGCTGCTGCCAAGCGGTAACCATGTAAAGCCGTAGGGTTTGCTCTTTCCAGCAGTACGCTATTCACGCACATATGTCGAATAACATAATAGTTACTTTTTTTTAAAAAAAATCGGTGGATCCTTTTTGATACACCCTGCATATTTACACTCTAAACAGTACCACCAATAAATTATCCCAGTGTGAAGGAAATCGTTAGATGTGATGTACGTGTAAAGGCAAACAAATGATAACAATTGCTGTTAAATTGGGTGACTCATTCAGGAGAAAGTCATAACGCGTTGGGCCACCTCTGGCCCTTAAGGAAGCAGCTATTCGACTTGATCTTCATTGATAAAGTTGGTGGATGTCCTCCTGACGGATGTCGTACCATATTCAGTTCAATTGATTTGTTACATCGTCAAAATCTCGACCTGGTTGCAAGGAGAATCCCATATAGCTCCAAAATTGGGGAGAGAGGTGGAGATCTTGTTGGCCAGTGTATTGTCACGTACGTACACACAGATGAAACTCTCAACATGTGTGATGCATAAAATATCGTCTACACTGAAAGCGTTCCCAGCAGAGGTTAACCCCTCGTAATGGCAAAAGGTGGTCATACCGCATATTGAAGTCCACTACCAGGTGTCTGGATACTTTTGATCGGATAGTGTATTTCAGAATGTTAGCAGTGGCCAGAATTTGGGACATTCGGCTTTGAGCTTAAAGCTGGTGCGAGGCGGTTCAAGATACCTCTAAAAATAGACACATCTGGCAGCATTAGAGTGAAATGTCCATCAAAGAAGCTGTGTTGCGCTCTCTACCTACAGTTGTTCTCGTGGGCGTCAGAGCCCCCGTACGCAAGAGGCCCCCTGGGTTTTATACTGCGGACACGGTAGTCGCGCCTGATGAGCTCTCAGAAATTATGAAATGTATTCGTAATTTCTATTATGGTGGAACAACAACTGTAAAATATACCGGAAACATGCACGATGTTCCGAAATTTCCGTTACAAACTCCTAGTGTAGATGGGGAATGAGTACACAATACTCGTATTCTGAATTGGAACCCATCTCCTGTAACGCACCGTTTCCTCGCTACAGCCGTCGGAAAACATGTTAGTAACGCGACCACTTCTACAAGTAAGTCATTAGCTGTGACCCAGTAAATCGATAGTTCCACAATTCCACTCATTGAAAGGAAACTTGATAAGTTTTTAGAAACACTCTTCTTTACAATACGGCCTTTTGAAACTTAGGTGCGCTGCGTCTCTTTGTAGCACAGCAGTCACCCATGCTGACGGTGAACGCACCATTATCTCAAAGTCGTTGCGCAGTTGTGGCGAAAAGCGTATGCCGTGAAGTTGGACGCTGCTGAGAACGAGCTTGATAAAGGCGACGAACTTCGCCATACAGTAGGATCATATCGGTGTATTCGGCAAAAGTGCACTCCGCAATATTGCTCTAATACTGACAGACACTTGAGTGACGCACGAGCCTTGTCAGAGTGGCAGGGCTGACGGTGAATGACATCCGACGTAAGCATCTTCCCCCACCCCTTCCGCCATCCCACGATGGCTACCCTGTTGCCTACCCACGTAGCAAACATGTATTCAAACGGCTGTAGCACGGAAAGTATACGTTTCCGTACGGGGGTTCAGATTAAAAATATTGTCGCTTAGTTCCCTCTAAAAGTGCTAGAATTTCGGAAAACTCTGTATCTGTCCAGTAAACTGTACAGCTGGTGTCGTACCACATTCGAAATATCCGATTATATTTCAGGATTTGGGTGTTATGGCATTTTGCAGAAACATTACAGAATTTTGCTGTATATTGTTATCATTAAAGTGAACTACCGTTTCTTTCTCCATACCATAAATCATAAGTACCATTTATATCGTTTCAAGCACTATTCAGCTGCTACGTTTTAGGAAAAAATAATTGTATCATTCTCAAAATATCGGTCAGAAGCGATATAGTTCCTACAAAGAACGCTAGCGAAGATGAACAAGTGCTCATGGTTCCTGATGTATGCATGTAACAGCCTATGTGTACTGCACATTGTTTTCTTCTCTCGTTCCGTACCACCACACCTGAAAGTTTCCTGTCCTACATCTTAGCAACAACGATAACGGTACATACTGAGGTAACAGAAAGGTTCTCTGTTATAATTTTCCGGTACAAGGACATAATCTCAAATTTATGCATTTTTCCATCTGCATCATCTTAGAAAGGTTGTAACATCTTCGTGGGATCCCTCTATTTTTGTAGGCACCGGTATCTATAACTTTGACGCTCTGTAGCGTCGCTGGATGACGTTTTCAGAAGTAGATTCCTATGTAAAACTTCATCAGTTACGTCCCCTGAACAGCCCTGAGTAGTGTGAAGCATGATTTGTGAAACACCCTGTATAAAGAATGAATAACATCAGGGAATGGACTAGAATCCTGTCTCACTCACTTGTCACGTATTTCCTTTCTTTCATGTCCTTCAACTCGTACAGCTGCTGTCTCGTTTCTGGTGGAGTTCTAAGTAATGCTTCGCTCGCTATATTTTATTCCTGGTTGCATCTTAAATTCAAACTGTATATTCTGGTCAACATCGTCAAAAGTTTTTTCTGTATCGAAAGATGTTATAAATATGGGTGCTGTACCCTCCAAATTGATTTTCCTCTAAATCAGCTTCTGTAAGGTGCTCCATTCCTCTGCAAATAGTTTGTATCAGTATTTTCAGCTAGGAGTTATCATAGTGGTGGTTTGAAAATATTCGCACTGACCACGAGTTGCCTTATTTGGTATTGGTGCTATTACGCTTCTCGTTTAGTGTGAGGATTTAGCGAGTATTTCAGCCGGCGTACTCGTTCAGGAATGAAGCAGCAAATCCTGGCAGAGTGAGTCGTCGCCAGCTCCGCTAGAGTCCACTGGTAGCGAAGCCCTGCGCTACAGACAACTGACTGTGTGAGGGACCAGTAGCGACACCTAGCAGCGATGTGGTGAAAAGGAAATAGTATTGCTAAAAGTTTATCCACGATTTTTAGCATTTAGAATGGAGTTATGGCACGGAATTTCATAGAAAAAGAAAACAGCTATAGTAGCAGTCTCTCTCTCGCAATGCAACAATAGTACAACAACAATAGACCAACTGAATCTGTAGAGGTAGTAATAAAATTTATTTTCTGACCTGCAAGATACTTTCATATAAAGCTGAGCCTGAGAGGATGTCAGCTAACTACCGTCAGAAATATAATATGAAACATGTAGACCTGTCAGTAAAATCGTCAAGAAATTCGTTTTTTAAATGTTAAATGTTATCTGTTTAATTTAACATTCAGCTCACATAAAACCAGGATAATTATCCTCTTTCATACAAAGAAAGAGAGTACCTCATTAGTGACCTGTGTCATATCATAATCTCATTTTGACTCTTGAATAATTAAAAAAAATTTGATATAATATTTTGCATTTCTTTTGACATTGAAACAATTTATCCTGTTCCTGCACTGAGAATGTACTAAGTAAATATGTAATATATGTATCAGTATTATAGCCAAATTTATTTTTCTAATTACTGATTATTAAATACCAAAACAGCTTCCAATTTCTTGTAGTTATCTTAGCAGCATTTAGAACAAAAACGAAAATAAAACGTATTAGTTTTTTTTAGTAAGGATATTATTTCATTGTTGTAATCCTACAAATGTTCATGATACTATGCTGTTTCTTTTGACAGTGAGATATAATATGTAGAAAGTACCTGGAAAATATATGCAGATGTGGTCTGGTGAAGAAAGTGTGCGTATTAAAATTTAAAATAAGTGATTGCAGCAGCATAATGAGGTATATTTTGTAGTGTGGAAGTGAGCTCCACGTGGGATCCGAAGCACGGACCCCACGGGGGTGCCCGGCATGCGCCACATGCCAGGGCAGAGGTGGAGGCTAGTGTTCGGAAATCTGAAAATTCCAGCGCCGGCCGGGGATTGAACCCCGGCCCGGCTGGGGCGAATAGCCCCAGCCGAGGCGCTGGAACGTTCCAGACCCCCTTACCACTAGAGCACCGGGGACCCCGGCCTGGTAGTCCTGTCACACTTCCTGTTGTCGGCTGTGTTTACATCGGACGCTGAGTGGCATAGTGTAGCGGGCAACATTAGAACGCTGTGAGGGGGAAGTGTTTACCTCCGACTAGTAGCTGTCCCCCCTACCCAGGTGAAGTAGCTTTACAGTTACCAAAGACATTTGAAATCAGCCTTTGCGACTGTATGCAGTCGACGGTTGTTAATCGTTTGTTTCAACCTGTTCCCAAATGCCTCGAGAAAACCGAAGCAACTTCTTCACTAATCGAGGCGACTGTCATATGAAAACGACCCGCAGACATTCTATAATTACAAGTCAACGCCTAGCTTACACCAGATAAATCTGTCTGTTTCATCAGTTGTTTTAACAGTGCACGAAATACCACAGCATATTATTAATCCGTTACAAATAAATTTCTGTGTGTGCAGTTCAGGTCTGGGCCGTAGAGTTTTCGTGAAAACGTCGGGATAAAATCGTAACATGTGTTTCATATTAATATGAAATTTAGTTAACAATATCTTTATTACAGTGGTCACACTCACAATTTTGGACTTTTCAGTGGCTGGGGTACGATATAGCCTTTGAGTACGTTATCGCGTTGCGCAATTTCTTCCTTTTTTTCCGACTCTGAGGGAGCTGTCACCTTCTCTCAGCGCTGCCCTATTTAGGCTTCTGGGAGGGCTTTTCTCACGTTTTCTGTAATTTAGAGAATATTTACAAGTCCTGAGACGAACTCTTCCTATGTGTCGTAGGTTTAAACTCAATACAGATTTTCGTTTATATTCCAGCGAATATTTTTATTTTCTGTTACTCCTAGCGGCGCTCCCTAAGCTGTTCATCGCAATGACACACAAATGAGAATCCTAGCTAACAGCTTCACCAGTTTATAATTTTACATAAAGATGATTCCTAACAATGACCCGCATATGCCAATACAGGCAATAAGTGACAACCACGTGGACTTAACCTTTGTTTGCGCACTGTCAGTCTCGTAATTAATAGTGATTCAAATCTGACGCCATTTTGTCACACAAGGAACTTCGACCACGGAGAAAGTAGACGTTTTTCACTTTAGGATATTTTCCAGGAAGTTTCCGACATTCGTAAAACAGAAACGAGTTTCGACGCTGTGGAATGCAACGAGAAGTAGCAGGTAACGAATTGTTTCGGGATTCCACCATCCAAGCTGCAAACGATCATCGAGCGGAAAGATAATGTTGCTCATAAGTATTAAAAAGCGGGAGCAAGCAGACCGGGCAAGACGAAAGTTTATAGTATTGCCTTACTCAATGCAGGGTACAAAAGGTATTTGTCGGAGGTTATAGCTTAACGGAACGCTAAATCATTAACGGTTAGTCTGGGAACCGAAGTCTCAGATACAAATAAGAAGTGACACGCTAAATCCAAAGGCATAAGGTGGTTTATAAGAAATTTAGTTCACAAAATGCATCCATTCGTAACAGTTTGTTCAGTATTGAAAAATGAATGAAGCTGAATGTATGTATTTTCGAACATTTGTGTGTACCTTCCATTTCAAATACTAAAGCAAATAACATGTAAGAAAACTGGAAATACGTTAGTAAAAAGAAAATAAAAATTTTATTTCGATTTTTCCTGATTTCATCTAAAGTCGAGTTAAATAGAATTAATTATTCGAACTTCGAATTGTGCAGACTCGATTGTAACGGTCCCTTGCGCTTCGAATTTTCTAGTCAGGAGTAATGTCTAAAAAGTAAAAACAAATCTTTTCGTACTACTATCCACGTTGCAGTGGATGCTGGTTTGGTTGTCCTTTTTAGTATGTCAGTATGATCATAGAGTCATAATCAACGTACACAACGCTGTTACGGTATAAAAGTACTTTGGTAAAAATAAAAGTCGCGTAAGAATGCGCTTTTGCCATGCATCCCAACTCCCTAAATCCGCCATCAGGCAAAAGAAAGTGAATACTCTTTCCTTTGCTTTCACCCTTCATCGATGACAATTGATAATGACTTGGCAGCAGAGACCTGTTTAGCTTGAGTGAGTGCTTAAACGAAAGGCATGGACGAATAAAAATACAAAACAGATATATACGTAACGTCACGTAACCATGAAGAAAAGCAGACTTGGTTTATTTTACCATATAAGTTAATTCTTTTAAAACATCGTAAGTAGAATTAACAATTTCGGTCGCTTTCAACATCTAGGAATGTTCTTTATAATAGATAAGTTTCTGATATTTGCTTATAGCATTCTTGTGTCTTTTCCCCTTGCATTTGGAGTTGTCTTCTCTGACTGCAGATTTTTGAGCAGCAGTGATGTCATTATCCTACATTTATGTTGGTCTGCAGCGCTGAGGTTGATCCCTCACCTGTGGTCGAGTGAGAGATCATTCCAAAGTATGGCAGGCAGCGAAAGACTTTGCGAGGGGCCGATCGTAGGGCCTCCAGAGGAACCTTCTTGGAACGCAAATTCGTGGTGTTCACAGAAGGTGAGTTTGCTGGTGGTTCGGAACTCCAATAATAGGCGCGTAATTGGGCCCCCTTAGTAACATGGCTGCCAAGGTGTGGAAGGATGGCAGTGTGCACAAGGTGGGGGAGTCAGTCCTGATTTCTAAAGAGTGCTTCCGGATGCCATGAAGAGTACAGGGTGCACCCAACTGCAGGTGGTGGCCCCAGTCGGTGCCAATGGCTTGTGTCGCTTTGGATTGGAGGAGATTCTCTCTCCTTTTGTTTAGCGGAAATGGTAAAGACTGCCAGTCTTGCTTGCGAGATTAAAGCGGAGCTCACCATCTGCAGCATCATCGACAGAACCGACTGTGGTCCTTCGGTGCAGAGCCGAGTGGAAGGTATGAATCATAGGCTCAGGCGGTTATGTGACTGTGTAGGCCTCAGATTCCTTGACTTGAGCCATAGTGTGGTGGGTTTCCGGATTCCGCTTAATAGGTCAGGAGTCCACTACACGGGTAGTGGGGGCGGATTTTTAGGTTAGAGGGTCTCAGGAAAACATAGAAATGGCGTCTGTCTAAAAGGGGGCAGGTAACACACAGTAAGGAGGTTGTAGAAACGATCGGTGTTGTAAATTATCGTAGCTGTGTTGGGAAAGAACCAGAGCTCCAGGCCCTGATAGAAAGCACTGAAGCTCAAACAGTTATAGGTACGGAAACCTGGCTAAAGCCGGAAATATGTTAAGCCGAAATTTTTTCAAACGACCTAACAACGTTCAGAAGGGATAGATTAAACATAGTTGGTGCTGGAGTATTTATTGCTGTCAGAAGTAGTTTACCTTGTAGTGAAGCTGAAGTAGATAGTTCCTGCGAAATAGTTTGGGTAGAGGCTGTACTTGTCAATCGGACTAAACTGGATCGTTTTACCGACCCCCGAGTGAGAGGATATAGTTGCTGAACAGTTCAAAGAAAACGTGAGTCTCATTTCAAAAGGTACCCCACTCACACAATTATAGTCGGTGGTGATTTCAATGTATCCTCGATATGGTGGAAAATTTACACGTTTAAAGCCGGCGGCAGGCTTAAAACGTCACCTGAAATAGTACTGAATGCTTTCTAAAAAAAGTATTTTGAACTATTAGTTCGTGAGCCCACTCGAAGCATAAATGGTTACGAAAGCGTACTTGACCTCATAGCAGCAAATATTCCTGGATGAATAGGTAGTATCATGACGAATACAGGGATTAGCGACCACAAGTCAGTTGCCTGTACACTGAATAGTGTAACACCTACAACCATCAAAAAGAAACTTAAAGTACATCTGTTTAAAAAAAAGCTGACAATGCTCTTAACGATTTTTAAGGAAACAGCCTCCACTCCTTCCGATCTGATCATGTAAGCGTAGAAAAGGTGTGGAATGATTTCAGAGAAATAGTATCGATTGCAATTGAGAGATATATATACCACATACACTCCTGGAAATTGAAATAAGAACACCGTGAATTCATTGTCCCAGGAAGAGGAAACTTTATTGACTCATTCCTGGGGTCAGATACATCACATGATCACACTGACAGAACCACAGGCACATACACACAGGCAACAGAGCATGCACAATGTCGGCACTAGTACAGTGTATATCCACCTTTCGCAGCAATGCAGGCTGCTATTCACCCATGGAGACGATCGTAGAGATGCTGGATGTAGTCCTGTGGAACGGCTTGCCATGCCATTTCCACCTGGCGCCTCAGTTGGACCAGCGTTCGTGCTGGACGTGCAGACCGCGTGAGACGACGCTTCATCCAGTCCCAAACATGCTCAATGGGGGACAGATCCGGAGATCTTGCTGGCCAGGGTAGTTGACTTACACCTTCTAGAGCACGTTGGGTGGCACGGGATACATGCGGACGTGCATTGTCCTGTTGGAACAGCAAGTTCCCTTGCCGGTCTAGGAATGGTAGAACGATGGGTTCGATGACGGTTTGGATGTACCGTGCACTATTCAGTGTCCCCTCGACGATCACCAGAGGTGTACGGCCAGTGTAAGAGATCGCTCCCCACACCATGATACCGGGTGTTGGCCCTGTGTGCCTTGGTCGTATGCAGTCCTGATTGTGGCGCTCACCTGCACGGTGCCAAACACGCATACGACCATCATTGGCACCAAGGCAGAAGCGACTCTCATCACTGAAGACGACACGTCTCCATTCGTCCCTCCATTCACGCCTGTCGCGACACCACTGGAGGCGGGCTGCACGATGTTGGGGCGTGAGCGGAAGACGGCCTAACGGTGTGCGGGACCGTAGCCCAGCTTCATGGAGACGGTTGCGTATGGTCCTCGCCGATACCCCAGGAGCAACAGCGTCCCTAATTTGCTGGGAAGTGGTGGTGCGGTCCCCTACGGCACTGCGTAGGATCCTACGGTCGTGGCGTGCATCCGTGCGTCGCTGCGGTCCGGTCCCACGTCGACGGGCACGTGCACCTTCCGCCGACCACTGGCGACAACATCGAGGTACTGTGGAGACCTCTCGCCCCACGTGTTGAGTAATTCGGCGGTACGTCCACCCGGCCTCCCGCATGCCCACTATACGCCCTCGCTCAAAGTCCGTCAACTGCACATACGGTTCACGTCCACGCTGTCGCGGCATGCTACCAGTGTTAAAGACTGCGATGGAGCTCCGTATGCCACGGCAAACTGGCTGACACTGACGGCGGCGGTGCAAAAATGCTGCGCAGCTAGCGCCATTCGACGGCCAACACCGCGCTTCCTGGTGTGTCCGCTGTGCCGTGCGTGTGATCATTGCTTGTACAGCCCTCTCGCAGTGTCCGGAGCAAGTATGGTGGGTCTGACACACCGGTGTCAATGTGTTCTTTTTTCCATTTCCAGGAGTGTAGATTAATAAGTGATGGTACTGATCCCCCATGGACAAAACGGGTGAAATCGCTGTTGCAGAAGTAACGAAAAAGCATGCCAAATCTAAAAGAATCCAAAATCCGCAAGACTGGCAATGTTTTGCAGAAGTTCTAAATATAGCGGTTACTACAGTGCGAGATGCTCTTGATAATTTCCGCAACAAAACTCTGTTTCGAAATCTGGCGAGAAACCCAGAGATTCTGTTCATGCATAGAGTACACCAGTGTCAAGACGCAATCAGTACCTTCACTGCGCGAAAGTAACGGTGGAGTCACTGATGACAGTGCCACTAAAGTAGAGTTAAGAAACGTGGTTTTCCGAAACTCCTTCAGCAAAGAATACGAAGTAAGCATTCCCGAAGCCCAGTCAACAGAAAGTGCCAAAATGAGAAGCATATATCCTCTGTGTAGCAAAGCAGCTTAAATCACTTATTAAAGGCAAGGTTTCCGTTCCAGATTGTATACCAGTCAAGTTCCTCTGAGTGTGCTGATACAATAGGTCCATGTTTAGTAATTATATACAACCGCTCACAGAAAGATCCGTACCTAAAGACTGGAAAATTGCTCAGGTCACACCAATTTCTTAAAGTACTGCCTTTTGTGATGTTTAACAAAACTGTTGGCAAGCGTACTTGTTATACAAATGGGCACGGCAAAGGCTTAAGGTCGTAAAAAAAATTTCAGCGTTAAACTGGAAATAGTTGTAGGAGAGTATCAGAAGTAATAACCTAATGACATCTTTAATTTCTTGTACATTAGGTTTTTGTGTTGGAGAAGATTCTCATCAGTAATTTTAATAGTCTCATAAATGTGAATGTTAGCAAGTAAATTACCTACGTTAAAGGATACGGAATTACCATCATCAGAAATGGAAAAGTTTTTAATTTTAGCTGTTAGTTAAAGGGAATTTTTGACAGTGTAGTTTTCTGCAAAGACATAATACTCTTTAAATGGTGTACGAGATTTTTTGCCGATTTCGTAGAAGCGCCGTCTGTATAGTTAACACTGTGGACAGGAAGCGAAGGCGGCGTGCAGTCGGAGGCGATGCTGGGTTCGTAGCGGTGGGCACCAATTGTCGGCTACGACGGGACTGCCCGGGAGGCACACTCACACTCCAGTGGCCGCACGTGTCACGGTGAATGCAGCAGTGACCCTGTCGCGGATGCGTGCAACACCTGTTCTAGTGTCTCGTGTACACGAAGGACCTCTGCGGACCGAGCTGCAACTTTCTTAGCTCGCTGGACTGTGCAGTTACTGATTTACAGGGGCTATGCTCTATGCAGCCTGCCTGGCAGAGGTATGTTGCAGGGTGGCATCAGAGACTGACGGCTTCCGCGACTGGACAAATGAACTGGCGATAAAAAAAATCACAGCAACAAACGAACAAAAAATCATGTAGAGTAATGAAATTTCGGGAATACGTCTGTCTATGTAGGATATTTAAGTAATTAACATTGCAGCATCACAGGGCAACGTAAGCGCGAAATAAGCCGTTGCAGAAGTGACATGCTGGTAAGTTAATAACAGATGTAACGATCAGAATGTTGAATGCAAACATTGAAACGGGCACGCATTGTGTTGTAATGGTGTGCGATGTCAGTTTTGTGTCGCAAATGCCGGTGGTTTGGGGGTCAGTGAAATGCATGCTACTGGGCGCCTTGGCTCGGGGCTGTCCCTGAAGTAATCGATTTTTATTTCGTTATGTCGTCGACTGCTGTTCGAATTGCTACTGCAGAAGAAATGTGATGTGCCAGAGACGTACGCCAGACACGACTGCCTTCCCTCTTGGTAGCGCCACGTGACCGGTCGGAGCCCGAGCTTTTTGCAACCGTACATTCTCGCGGTCACCGCTGCCAGTATACAGTGCTACATTTTTGCCAAGTCTCCTGCGAAATCGCTGGAGGAACATCCAGCTTCTCGTGTCCCTATTACACGACCTCGTTCAAACTCGTTAAGATGATCGTAATGGCGTCTCTGTCTCCTCAAAGACATTCTTGGCTAAGATCAAACCACCACGTCCAATCTAGAAGGTAACTAACGCTCACAACCGCCACGGCGAGTATTTACAGCAGACCTGATCTGCACCCTCACAGTGCCCCCCCCCCCCCCTACTAACGCCATTCTTATGCGACTGGCGCGAAATTTAAATCGACACTATTTTTCAATCGTAGAAACACGCCTACCAACTTTCGTTTATCTCTCACAACTGCTTGTGGTGTTGCGATTTTTTCCGTCGTAGCACATCTGCAATGTAACGTCCACTGTTCAAAGTGCCGCCAATGCGGACAAGAGGTGACCGAGACCTGTAACCAATTGCTCCCCATACCATCACGCGGGGTGATACAGCAGTATGGCGATGACGAATACACGCTTTCGTGATGCTGTAAACAGAATCTGCATTCATCCGAAAAAATGACGTTTTGCCATTCGTGCAGCCAGGTTCGTCGTTGAGTACACCATCGCAGGCGCTCTTGTCGGTGATGCAGCGTCAAGAGTAACAGAGCTCATAGTCCATGCTGCTGCAAACGTCGTCAAACTGTTCGTGCAGATGGTTGTTGTCTTGGAAACGTCCCCACCTGTTGACTCAGGGATCGAGACGTGGCTGCACGGTCCGTTACAGCCATGCGGATAAGATGTCTGTCACCTAGACTGCTAGTGATACGAGGTCGCTGGGATCCTGCACGGCATTCCGTATTACGCTCCTGAACCCACCGATTCCATATTCTGCTAACAGTCATTGGATCTCGACCAAGCAGCAGTGTCGCGCTCCGATAAACCGCAATCGCGATAGGCTAGAATCCGACATTTATCAAAGTCGGAAACGTGATGGCACGCATTTCTCCTCCTTACACGAGGCATGACAACAACGTTTCACCAGACAACGCCGGTCAACTGCTGTTTGTGTATGAGAAATCGGTTGAAAACTTTCCTCATGCCAGCACGTTGTAGGTGTCGCCAATGTTGTGTGAATGCTCTGGAAAGCTAATTATTTGCATATCACAGCATCTTCTTCCTGTCGGTTATATTTCGCGCGTGTAGCAGGTCATCTTCGTAGTATAGCAATCTTAATGGCCATTAGTGTACATAGGAGTCACTTTTTTCCAGTCACTTGGGACTTTGCGTTATGCGAGAGATTCACGATAAATGCAATCTAAGTAAGGGGCCAATGCCGTAGAGTACTGTTTGTGAAACCGAATCGGTATTCGGTCAGGACCTGGCGACTTATTTGCTACCAAATGTTCCAGCTGCTTCTGTAGGCTAGGAATGTCCATTACCGTGGTGTCGACACGAGAGTGTAACGACTGCATGTTTCTACGATTCTGCTGCGTGAAATATTCCTTAAACATGAAATTTAAAACTTGAGCATTCCTTTTGTTGTTTTCTACTAGCACACCAGGCTGAAGCTTCGCCCCCCACTCAGCGGTTTTACGCAGGACCAGAATAGTCTCGCGATCTCTTCAAGATAATTTGTTGAGGTATGACGGCGGCAGCTTTATGCTCGAGCTTCGATCTTTCCACAGACGCACGAATCTCTACTAACCTTGAATTGTTGTTAGCGTGCTCTCTGTTGAACTGAGTGTGCAACAGTCTCTGCTTCAGCATCATTTTCCGCAATGTATCTTCTCCATCCTTCATTCGCTTACTAGGCACATACTTTTCCACAGCACGATTTAGGATCTGTTCAAACTTGGCTTATAATTACTCTACACCCATCATACTGGAACTAAATAATGTCCATT
The DNA here is from genome assembly GCF_023897955.1 of Schistocerca gregaria. Lineage (NCBI taxonomy): Eukaryota > Metazoa > Arthropoda > Insecta > Orthoptera > Acrididae > Schistocerca > Schistocerca gregaria. Next base: position 16,091,902 of record NW_026061824.1, on the reverse strand, counting down.
CACTGTTTGAAATTCTAACAACCGCTTTTCTGCTCAACTACTCTCCTAGCTTTCTTGATTGATTTAATAACTTAAGTAACCATCGTCGCTACGGCAACGTCATTATCACTAACGCCTGTGTCTGTAGTGACACCCTCGGTGAGTCCAGGCATCTTTGTAGCTACATGCTCTAAAATACTTACATCAAAAAAAGTTTAGCATCACTTCGGTTGGTTCCGGAAACTATTCCAATTTTTTGTACAGAGATCGATATAAACATCGTTTCCGCCCTTATTATTGCTCATAAAAATGGCACATGGCATGTTGTACCACCGTATAGCGAGACCTTCAGAGTCGGTTGCCCAGATTGGTGTACACACCGGAACCTGTAATACCCACTACCACGTCCTCTTGAATTAATGCACGCCTGTATTCGTCGTGGAATACGATCCACAAGTTCATCAAGGCAGATTGTCCCATTCCTAACGGTGATTCGGCGTAGATCACTCAGTGTGGTTGGAGGGTCACGTCGGCCATAAACAGCCCTCTTCAGTCTGTCCCAGGTATGTTCGATAGGGTACATGTCTGGAGAAAAATGGTTCAAATGGCTCTGAGCACTATGCAAATTGACTTACGAGGTCATGAGTCGCCTAGAACTTAGGTTTAATTAGTTCTAACTAGCCTAAGGACATCACACACATCCATGCCCATGGCAGCATTCGAACCTGAGACCGTAGCTGTCGCCCGGCTCCAGACTGTAGCGCCTAGAACCGCTCTGCCACTGCGGCCGGCACATGTCTGGAGAATATGCTGGCCACACTAGTCGGGCGATGTCGTTATCCTGAAGGAAGTCAGCCACAAGATGTGCACGATGGGGCCGCGAATTGTCGTCCATGAAGACGAATGCCTCGGCCATATACTGTATACTGCCGATCTCGTTGCACTAAAAACGAAATTAAAAAATCGGTCGGAGGATGGCATTCACGTATTGTACAGCCGTTGCGTCGCCTTCCATGACCACGAGAGAGTACATCGGCCCCACATAATGCCACCCCAAAACAGCAGGGAACCTCTATGTTGCTGCACAGTGTATTTAAAGCTTTCAGCCTGACCGGGTTGCCTCCAAGCACGTCTCCGACGATTGTCTGGTTGAAGGTATATATGAGACTCATCGGTGCAGAGAACGTGATGCCAATGCTGAGAGGTCCATCCGGCATGTTGTTGGGCCCATCGGTACCGCGCTGCACTGTGTCGTAGTTGCGAAGATGGACCTCGCCACGGACGTCGGGAGTGAAGACGTGCATCGTGCAGGTTACTGTGCACTGTTTGAGTCTTAACACGACGTCCTGTGGCTGCACGAAAGGCATTATTCAACATGTTGGCTTTGCTGTCGGGGTACCTCCGAGCCATAATTCGCAAGCAGCGGTCATCGATTGCCGTAGTCGCCCCCGGGCATCCTGAGCGAGACATGTCATCGACATCGCTTTCGTTTACTCCGACTCGCCTTGACACTTCAGTTGTTGAGAGCCCTTCCTGGCACAAACGAACAATGCGGACCGCTGTATTGACGGTGTAGGCACCGTTGAACTACAGACAACACGAGCCGTGTACCTCCTTCGTGGTGGAATGACTGGAACGGATCGGCTGTCGGACCCCGTCTGTCTAATAGGCGCTGCTCATACACGGTTGCTCACATCTGTGGTCGGGCTTAGTGACATCTTTAAAAAGTCAAAGGGACTGTGTATCTGATACGATATCCACAGCCAGCGTTTATCTTCCCGAGTTCTGGTAACCGGGGTCACGCAATTTTTTTTTATGTGTGTATTTCCATTGTATGTGCTCTCTCGAACTAGGTGGTCAAGACAGTTTTCGAAAAAACATGTTCAACAGTACTCTGCAAGGCTACTTATGTGGAAACCTTGTAATGAATCCATCGGTGTCCTTGTCTATGCTCGGAACTAATACTGCACGGTTTGGGTACTTCCGCACTACTGAGCGTAGACTTTCTTTGAATAACTCTGTCTCGACGGAATCGGGAGGCCGTTAATAACATCCAACAATTACCTTCTTTTCACCTAGACCTGTTGTGCGTTACCAGATAACTTCACAGCCACACTGAAATCCGACTTGAGTAGAAACAACATTTTTGTCGCCCTCGGTAAACGCTTCCCCATCAGTGGCGTTTAACATGTCTTTTCGTTACACGTTTCACGAATCGCTAAACATTTCAGAGCTTTATACAGCTCTCGGTCCCGAGAATAATTTGTGTGTGACGAATTTCAGAGAGGGCAGTAAAGGCGAAATATTAGGGATACGCGATGTCTGTTCTTTGTGACATGTTTGAACAAACGGACAGCACGCTTTCATATAACTGATTCGCCTCTACGAGCAATGAATCATGTAGCAGCGGACCCCGGGTTCGAGTTCCAGGGTTGCATACATTTTTTCTCATTGCCGCTGATTCCGCGCAAGGTCTCAGTGCAGCTTACCTTAATAGTTCCTTCCGTTTCCTTTCTCCTCGCTACAGTCTACATAAAAAGGAAAAATAGCCGGCGGCGAAGATGAGCCGGAAGACACAGATGACCTCCTTATACAGGTTGCACGAGAAATATTAGGCATTGACATAGGTAAGGTAGACACTGGACGGTACGTGGATTATAAGGTGCTTCGAAATCTCATCCAATAATTGTCAAATTTGTCTCACACCGAAAAAGGACGCAGATCTTCAGCCACGAGAAAAAATAGTTAGCAAGGGCAGGGCTTACAATAAGACAAGATCTTACACTCCTGGAAATTGAAATAAGAACACCGTGAATTCATTGTCCCAGGAAGGGGAAACTTTATTGACACATTCCTGGGGTCAGATACATCACATGATCACACTGACAGAACCACAGGCACATAGACACAGGCAACAGAGCATGCACAATGTCGGCACTAGTACGGTGTATATCCACCTTTCGCAGCAATGCAGGCTGCTATTCTCCCATGGAGACGATCGTAGAGATGCTGGATGTAGTCCTGTGGAACGGCTTGCCATGCCATTTCCACCTGGCGCCTCAGTTGGACCAGCGTTCGTGCTGGACGTGCAGACTGCGTGAGACGACGCTTCATCCAGTCCCAAACATGCTCAATGGGGGACAGATCCAGAGATCTTGCTGGCCAGGGTAGTTGATTTACACCTTCTAGAGCACGTGATACATGCGGACGTGCATTGTTCTGTTGGAACAGCAAGTTCCCTTGCCGGTCTAGGAATGGTAGAACGATGGGTTCGATGACGGTTTGGATGTACCATGCACTATTCAGTGTCCCCTCGACGATCACCAGAGGTGTACGACGAGTGTAGGAGATCGCTCCCCACACCATGATGCTGGGTGTTGGCCCTGTGTGCCTCGGTCGTATGCAGACCTGATTGTGGCGCTCACCTGCACGGCGCCAAACACGCATACGACCATCATTGGCACCAAGGCAGAAGCGACTCTCATCGCTGAAGACGACACGTCTCCATTCGTCCCTCCATTCACGCCTGTCGCGACACCACTGGAGGCGGGCTGCACGATGTTGGGGCGTGAGCGGAAGACGGCCTAACGGTGTGCGGGACCGTAGCCCAGCTTCATGGAGACGGTTGCGAATGGTCCTCGCCGATACCCCAGGAGCAACAGTGTCCCTAATTTGCTGGGAAGTGGCGGTGCGGTCCCCTACGGCACTGCGTAGGATCCTACGGTCTTGGCGTGCATCTGTGCGTCGCTGCGGTCCGGTCCCAGGTCGACGGGCACGTGCACCTTCCGCCGACCACTGGCGACAACATCGATGTACTGTGGAGACCTCACGCCCCACGTGTTGAGCAATTCGGCGGTACGTCCACCCGGCCTCCCGCATGCCCACTATACGCCCTCGCTCAAAGTCCGTCAACTGCACATACGGTTCACGTCCACGCTGTCGCGGCATGCTACCAGTGTTAAAGACTGCGATGGAGCTCCGTATCCCACGGCAAACTGGCTGACACTGAAGGCGGCGGTGCACAAATGCTGCGCAGCTAGCGCCATTCGATGGCCAACACCGCGGTTGCTGGTGTGTCCACTGTGCCGTGCGTGTCATCATTGCTTGTACAGCCCTCTCGCTGTGTCCGGAGCAAGTATGGTGGGTCTGACACACCGGTGTCAATGTGTTTTTTTTCTATTTCCAGGAGTGTACAAAGGACCATCTAAGGTTTTAAAACAACGCCACACCCCATTTCGGCCTTCAGAATGTATGTACTCTGGGCGGCAGCATAATTAAGACCGCCCCCCCCCCCCCCCCCTGAAAAGAATGCGTTTAGAAACGTGTCAGAACTGAACAGCACCAAGAGAAACTATGCGAGCCAAAGCGAAAACCTAGCACCTCTCACCTTAATTTAATTCTAATCTTTTGCAACATCTCTCCTTCTCTGAATGCTATCTTGAAATTGCATCTACTCTCCAACTATCTCTGTTTCTGTGCCTTTACCTATTGTTCTTGTAACTGTAATTCCGTAATTATCTTCCTGCTAGTGTCTTCGACTGTTACCGTTAACTGTAGTATTACTTCATCTGAAACTATTTGCCTGAAATTCTTTACATTGTATGCTATAGCATACAACTGTAGCTATTGTTATTTTCCTGGTTACCTTACTCGCTCACCTACTCGGTTTAAACTGCCGAGAGAAATATCGCAATCACTATTATTGTAGTAATTCCTTACTTGTTGGCATTCTTCGTTAATTTTATAGCGAACTGCTTTTCGTCCCCTGACACATCGTATCTATTCTCGACGGCACCCCTTCCCAACGAATACTCTCCGCTCCTCTCTACTCCGTACTGTAACTGGGTTTTCTCTGTTTGTGATGGTCATCTGTCAGGATGAGCACTACTGCAAAGGGCATTTGATTCTAAAGCATTATGTCAGGGTGAAAAACACTAAATAAATTACTTTTTCTCTCTTAACAACATTTTTGCAGGGTGGGTTCATCCTTGGCTCAGGTATGAGGTAGAATGAAACAGCAGTTTTACATAAGATAACTTTTATTGAAAGTTTTGTACAAGGGTTTCTGGCTGGGATACTGGCAACTGTGTCGTTTGCGAAGCCTTCTGCTTGCGTGAGCGGCGGCGTCTGATTACGCACGGCGGTGTGTATCTCGTGTCGCCGTTTCGCCCAGTTGACTGGAGACGCGCATCGCGAGGTGGTCCCTTTAATTATTGAGGAAGAAGTCGTGAATCGGACGGTGACGACTCGGATGTGCGCTGTCTCCTTCCCGTCCTCACGAGTCACTCGGGTACATAAAAATCTGGCCTCAAATACCTTCTGTCTTCTGGCGCCGAGGCTGCTGCTTGCTATTCCATTACAGAGGCGGACTCGGTGCTTCTGTGTACGATGTAGTATCTTCCTGCATGACGGTCTTGAGCACCGACTGTACCGGAACTGAACTGAAAGCTACTCCTGTCGGGCCCACTGCGTCTCGCGTACTTATTCACTTCACTTCACTGGAGGTGAACAACATCGCTGTCGTTGCCTCTTTTGTCACGTCGAAAAGCTTCGCGAAGGATCTTCTTAACGTCGGTCATTGGCTCTCGGAATGTAGGCGAGAGCCTTTGATCACGTGTGACAATTGAGAAACACGTGAGCCGGACGGGCGATGCCCTGACGGCTGAATCGACAGCTTCTGCTTACGTGGGGGAGGACGATAGCTTCTCCTGAATGTGCTGACTTCGCAGTCATTGCCTCTTCTGCTCTGCCCGTTGTTTGCCAGAGTGTAACTCTTCTAAGCTAAACGAAGTTTCTCATTAATTTTGAATTTCTACTTCACTTCACCTTGATTTCACTAATTTATTTCCCTATCTTAAGTACCACTCAACAGTATTTGCGCCGATCTCCGTGCACTGTTTTAGGAAAGAGTAATGCCGTCACTACACGGACGGTGTTGTGAACATCAATCTTGAGCGTGCCAAGTTAAAAGTGCTGCCGAACGCTCTGACTTGTGCATACAGCATGTGCGTGTCAACGTGGTACACGCGACCGCAGCGGCAGCATCTGGGTCACACATCACCCGGTTGTCCGCCCCGGTAGCTGAGTGGTCAGCGTGACAGACGGGTTCGATTCCTGGCTGGGTTGGAGATTTTCTCTGCTCAGGGACTGGGTGTCGTGTTGTCCTAATCGTCATCATCTCATCTCCAACTACGCGCATGTCACCGAAGTGGCGTCAAGTCGAAAGACCTGCACCAGGCGAGCGGTCGGGAGGCCCTCGTCACACGTTTCTCTCTATCACCCACTTTACAAAATGCATGGGCGTAAAATTCTTAAGCTAGCGCTATTAAAACGCGCCTTTCCTCTCTTGTCCACGTGAGAGTCACGTTGTTCTGCGTGTAGTGTCCACGGACATGTTATAAGGCAGAAAGAGAAGCTCCGTAACAAATAGCGCGATTCAAAGTCTTACTTTATATTTGTTCCTATTCAGCAGCAGAATCTTCACAACATGTGAAATAAAAAAGAATTGTTTTACACTTTCTTGTTATATCTTACTGCATGTAGTGCAATCTGTCTTGTAAATTAAACCATTCGAACAAACTCCATCCTCAGATGGAACGTACATATGTAACATCGAATATTAGAGAATATACTTTTATTGCACTGAAAAGAAAGTATCAGATCCTAACAGAAAAAGCGAAGACTAGTAATAAAAATATTCGGATCCACTGAGGCGCAAACAAGAATCACATTACCAGCTACCTCATCATTTCGCTCTACCGACTGTGACTGTCGAATGGCCATACATTGAATCTGACCGACTGAAAGTTTTAATGGTAGATACGTTATTAACTGACACTGAAATATGACAGATTGTATCAACGACAATGCGTTTCTTATGGATCCTCACTGTGCCCGTTTACAGTCTGTCCCCACTCTGGCTACCCAGCCACGTCACCGGGCGCCTCCACAGGCTGTCTCACGACGCAGTACCGCCCTGCCGCGGCGCGCGCTTTAAGTCGGTGGCGACGCCGTCTGCATACACGGCCCGGCAGCGTTAATTTTTAGACGAGTGTTTTAGTACCGTAAAGAATACAAAAGACGATAGCTTCTTCCGAAACATAACGCTATAGAGTAAATAATATTAACATATGAACGTAAGTCGGGATTTTACTACAAACATGGAACCAAATGCCTGTTCATGTGAATGTACGTTCCTCTACTTCTACCCCATAAAGCGCAATGAAACTGTAGAATTTAAGAATTATTCTCACTTTGTGTTTCTACTAAAGGATAGAAGTTTCCTTTGAAGGATTGCGTTGAAACTTAACAGGTCTTGCAACACGATGAGTGTTTAAAAAGTAACAAGAAATTTACAATTTCTTGTGTTGTACTAGTCCGATTTGCACTACATTTTTTGTCACTGGCTTCGTAAACGTACGTGAAAAGTATGTGGACAATGTTATACCCATTGGCTATTTGCTCTATTGTCAGCTGTCAAAAAGGATACATGTGTTTTGGTAGCATCAACGATTATTTGTTTTGTGTAAAAACAGATTAGAGAATCTTTCTTACATAAAGAGTATGGAATTTTAGAAAAGTTAAATATTCCTTTTGGCGAGCCTGTTACGAGTAAAACTGGATTTTTTTGTTTCACGGCAATTTGTAGTTTCCGTAATGTCGGCACTATTTTTAGATTGATGTAAAAGCCCTCCATCGTTTGTGGAAGGATCGATTTTATGAAATTGTCTACGACGACGGGTTTCCTCCCAAAATTACTAGTTTTCCTTCCTGGCGATCCCTGTAAACCACGCGGTTTATTTTTGCGTTCCTTCCTTAGGCGTGACAGACGTTTGCATAAATTGGAGCCCTTTGCTTGGAACGGGTAACAGTTCTTTTCGTGTCACCTCCTTAACACACGCTGTAACGTAAGAGACGATCGAACGCTCGTTACATCTACATCCATTATCTGCAAGCTACCTGACGGTGTGTGGTGGAGGGTACCTTGAGAATCTCTATCAGTTGTCCCTTCTATTCCAGTCTCGTATTGTTCGTGGAAAGAAGGATTGTCGGTATGCCTCTGTGTGACCTCTAATCTCTCTGATTTTATCCTCATGTCTCTTCGCGAGACATACGTAGGAGGGAGCAATATACTGCTTGACTCCTCGGTGAAGGTATGTTCTCGAAACTTCAACAGAAGCCCATACAGAGCTACTGAGCGTCTCTCCTGCAGAGTCTTCGAGTTTATCTGTCATCTCTGTAACGCTTTCGCGATTACTAAATCGTCCTGTAACGAAGCGCGCGGCTCTCCGTTGGATCATCTCTATCTCTTCTATCAACCCTACCTGGTGCGGATCCCACACTGCTGAGCAGTATTGAAGCAGTGGGCGAACAAGGGTACTGTAACCTACTTCCTTTGTTGTCGGATTGCATTTCCTTAGGATTCTTCCAATGAATCTCAGTCTGGCATCTGCTTTACCGACGATCAACTTCATATGATCATTCCATTTTAAATCACTCCTAATGCGTTCTCCCAGTTGCTGACCTGCTATATTGTAGCTAAATGATAAGGGATTTATCTTTCTATGTATTCGCAGCACATTACACTTGTCCACATTGAGATTCAATTGCCATTCCCTGCACCATGCGTCAATTCGTTGCAGATCCTCCTGCATTTCGGTACAATTTTCCATTGTTAAAAACTTCTGGATATACTACAGCGTCATCCGCAAAAAGCCTCAGTGATCTTCCGATGATATCCACAAGGTCATTTATGTATATTGTCAATAGCAACGGTCCTATTACACTCCCCTGCGGCACACCTGAAATCACTCTTACTTCGGAAGACTTCTCTCCATTGAGAATGACATGCTGCGTTCTGTCATGTAGGAACTCTTCAATCCAATCACACAATTGGTCTGATAGTCCGTATGCTCTTACTTTGTTCATTAAACGATTGTGGGGAACTGTATCGAAAGCCTTGCGGAAGTCAAGAAACACGGCATCTACCTGTGAAACCGTGTCTATGCCCTTCTGAGTCTCATGGACGAATAGCGAGAGCTGGGTATCACACGATCGTCTTTTCCGAAACCCGTGCTGATTCCTACAGAGTAGATTTCTAGTCTCCAGAAAAGTCATTATACTCGAACATAATACGTGTTCCAAAATTCTACAACTGATTGACGTTAGAGATATAGGTCTATAGTTCTGCACATTTGTTTGAAGTCCCTTCTTGAAAACGTGGATGACCTGTGCCCTTTTCCAATCTTTCGGAACGCTACACCGCTGCAAGAAGGGGGGCAAGTTCCTTCGCGTACTCTGTGTAAAATCGAACTGGTATCCCATAAGGTCCAGCGGCCTTTCCTCTTTTGAGCGATTTTAATTGTTTCTCTATCCCTCTGCCGTCTCTTGCGACATCTACTATTTTGTCATATGTGCGACAGTGTAGAGAAGGAACTACAGTGCAGTCTTCCTCTGTGAATTAGCCATTTAGTAGTTCGGCCTTCAGTCTGTTTCAGTACCATTTTGGTCACAGAGTGTCTGAACATTTCGTTTTGCTCCACCTACTGCTTTGACATAAGACCAAAATTTCTTAGGGTTTTCTGCCAATCAGTACATAGAGCTTTACATTCGAATTCATTGAATGCCTCTCGCATAGCCCTCCTCACATTACATTTCGCTTCGCGTAATTTTTGTTTGTCTGCAAGGCTTTGGCTATGTTCATGTTTGCTGTGAAGTTCCCTTTGCTTCCGCAGCAGTTTTCAAACTCGGTTGTTGTACCACGGTGGCTCTTTTCCATTTCTTACGATCTTGCTTGGCACATACTCATCTAACGCATATTGTACGATGGTTTTGAACTTTGTCCACTGATCCTCAACACTATCTGTACTTGAGACAAAACTTTTGTGTTGAGCCGTCAGGTACTCTGTAATCTGCTTTTTGTCACTTTTGCTAAACAGAAAAATCTTCCTACCTTCTGTAATATTTCTACTTATGGCTGAAATCAGTGATGCAGTAACCGCTTTATGATCGCTGATTCCGTGTTCTGCGTTAACTGTTTCGGGTCTGTTTGTCGCCAGAAGGTCCAATATGTTATCGCCACGAGTCGGTTCTCTGTTTAACTGCTCAAGGTAGTTTTTCAGATAAAGCACTTTAAAAAAATTTCACTGGATTCTTTGTCCCTGCCACCCGTTATAAACGTTTGAGTCTCCCAGTCTAACGGGTGATCAAAAAGTCAGTATAAATTGGAAAAAGTGATAAACCATGGAATAATGTAGATAGAGAGGTAAAAATTGAGACACATGCTTGGAATGACATGGGGTTTTATTAGAAAAAACAAATTCACAATATGTCTGATAGATCTCCTATGCGCGTCGTTTGGTGATGATCGTGTGCTGAGCCGCCACTTTCATCACGCTTGGCCTCCTAGGTCCCCAGACCTCAGTCCGTGCTATTATTGGCTTTGGGGTTACCTGAAGTCGCAAGTGTATCGTGATCGAGCGACATCTCTAGGGATGCTGAAAGACAACATCCAACGCCAATGCCTCACCACATACTCCGGACATGCTTTACAGTGCTTTTCACAACATTATTCCTCGATTACAATTACTGTTGAGGAATGATGGTGGACATATTGAGCATTTCCTGTAAAGAACATCATTTTTGCTTTGTCATGCTATTCTGATCTGATGAAGCGCCACCTGTTGGACATTTTTTGAGCTTTTGTATTTTTTTTTTGTTCTAATCAAATCCCATGTCATTCCAAGCATGTGTGTCAATTTGTACCTCCCTATCTACATTATTCCGTGATTTATTCAGTTTTCAAATTTATACTGACTTCTTGGTCGCCTGGTGTATCTGGCAAATTAAAATCTCCACCCAGAACTAGAACATGGTGGGGAAATGTACTCCGCAAGTAGCTCCTCTTCGTCTTCTGCAATTTTCTTGCAATGCGACGCTGTTATCCAGCACTTCCAGATACCGAAGTATGTCAGTGACTGATGCTGGCAACAAGGATCTCACGAACAGAAACGACGTATTGTACACCACTGCACGCCGATCTACACCGCTGTAGGCCAGCGGCAGGGTTCTCCCGGAAAAGGCCGCTTCCCCCACCAAAAGCGCTGCTCGCTCTTGAGTTTACAGACAGAGTATACCTTGAAACCAACACCAACTGAAAGCCAGTATGGTGTATGGCGAGTCTGTACTGAATAAAGATGGCGTGCAAGGCGTTCTTCCATCTCTTTGGTCAATGTTCGAACACACTTTCTTGCTGTCTTGCTTGATATTGCGCTGCACGTTTGGAAAGACTCCCCAGCGTGCGTTTTCCATGCTATGACGATATAAACTCGGCATTCTCAAAGCTCTACGTTCGAATGAACAGTCCGGGTGCCGATGGCATAACCGACACGTGCCCTTAGCGCCAGGATGTCACCCAGAACAAGTCCGGCCCAAAGGGCCTCCCCTAAACAGCCGCCAGTTCCGCAAACTGGAAGCTGTATCAAAGTTGTTACCGTATCGTCACAGTCCAACACATGTTAGACTGTGCTGAAATTCAAGTTTTTCTGGATATTAATATAATATGAATGTGCTTGAAGGTCTCTCGGGCATGCAGCTGTAGGCAGTATCTATCTTACCCCTGGTGAGACAAGCATTTACATTCTTTCATTTGTCCTCTATCCATCCCTGCTTAGCCATTTTGCACTTCCTGTCGATTTCATTTTTGAGACGTTTGTATTCATTTTTGCCTGCTTCACTTACTGTATTTTCATATTTTCATATTTTCTCCTTTCATCAGTTAGATTCAATATCTTTTCTGTTACCCAAGGATTTCTACTAGCCCTCGTCTTTTTACCTACTTGATCCTCTGCTGCCTTCACTATTTCATCTCTGAAAGCTACCCATTCTTCTTCTACTGTATTTCTTTCCCCCATTACTGTCAATTGTTCCTTTATGCTCTCACTGAAACTCTGTACAACCTCTTGTTCTTTCTCTTTATCGAGGTCCCATCTCCTTAATTTCCCACCTGTTTGCAGTTTTAATCTACTGGTCATAACCAATAGATTGTGGTCAGAGTCCACATTTGCCCCTGGAAATGTCTTACAATTTAAAACCTGGTTCCTTAATCTCTGCCTTACCATTATATAATCTATCTGATACCTTTTAGTATCTCCAGGGTTCTTCCATGTATACAACCTCCTTTCATGATTCTGAAACCAAGTGTTAGCTACGATTAAGTTGTGCTGTGTGCAAAATTCTACCAGGCAGCTTCCTCTTTCATTTCTTAACCCCAATCCATATTCACCTACTACGTTTCCTTCTCTTCCTTTTCCCACTATCGTGTTCCAGTCACGGCGTAGCGTGCCATCATCATCAGATTACTCCTGTTGACTGACGTCCTATGCCGGCGGGCGGTGTGGTATATATACCTGTCGCCTCTCCCCTCCACTGACTCCGCGTATGGACCGAGGGATGTGCAGGCCGTGGAGGTCTTTCAAATTTCAACGCTTTTTTCATCAAAAGTGCAACAATGCTATTTGCTATTAAAGGTTTGAAAGCTACTGGAGTATGGCCCACGGACCAGTCCGTATTCACCGATGCAGATTTCCTCCCGGAAGACAAAACTGACATCGGACTTGAGAGGCCGTCAGATAAAGAGGTTATTGTATCTGGAGCTGAACGATTGGAGTTTCCTTCACCTAGCACACCAGGTAAAAAAGACGACGCCAACAGGTTGGGTGACCAAGCTGGCAGGTTTCAGCGAATTGTAACTATGAACTGCTGCCCAAGAATGACGAAGTTATTGAGGCTAATTGTTCTAGTCCTGCAACTGCTAGATCGTACATTTATGGGTGCACTTAAGACTCACTACAGCGAGAATATTTGGCAGTGGATGCTCCATGAAAGCAAACTTGTTGGATCCTATGATATAGTGTGTTTCTTTGGCAAGGGAAGGAAATACAGTAGAAGGATGAAGTAGTGAAGGCAGCAGAGGATCAAATAGGTAAAAAGACGAGGGCTATTAGAAATCCTTGGATAACAGAAGAGATATTGAATTTAATTGATGAAGGGAGAAAATATAAAAATACAATAAATGAATCAGCCAACAAGGTACACAGACGTCTCAAAAATGAGATCGACAGGAAGCGCAAAATGGCTAAGCAGACATGGATGGCTAGAGGACAAATGTAAGGATGTAGAAGCTTATCTGACTAGGGGGTCTTTGGCAAAGTTCTTTTCCTCTCTTTTCTTTAATAATGACTTCTAACTCTTTTTTGTACAGCAAATCAGTTGAAACAATGGTCTTTCCCCTCATCCATTCTCGGGAATACGAACATCAGGGCAACATAAGAACCTCCTGCACTCAGCAAACAGATGACCATTACTAGAGACCCACACTCAGCAGCAGTCAGAGAACAAATTTGGCGTTTACCTCTGCTTGCAGTATCAGTCTGAACTACACTAAGGCCTGTTTCCTCAACGTTCCATACACGATCTTCTGGATATTTATGTTTCCTGAATTCAGCTTATAGCAAGTCGTAGAATGAGTTAACTCTCTCATGCGAAAAGCGTTTTGCTCGGGCATATGATGTTCCAGTTGGCTTTCTAATCGAAAGCTTATCTTGATGACGTCGAAGAAAATGGCCAAGACAAGCCCTTCCATTCACAACTGCAAGTTGGTAGGCCATTTTTCTAACATCCATACTAGTAAAAGCATAGAATTTGGCCTCCATATAGTGTATGTAAACCACTAGTTCTCTTTCTAGGGCAGCTGGTTTTCTTCCAAACTTTTTAGTTTCAACATCTGTCAGGTATTAGCCTCATACACATACTGGCACAGAGTTGTTTTTGGGACAGCGAAATGTTTGCTTTTTTAACTCCCATGATTTTTACTACAACAGCAGACACTGCCTCTCGCATTTTGTTTTTATCCCACACCTGCCTTTTACGGGTTCATTTAGGTGCCAGATTAGTCCTAGGCATCTGAAAACAGAAATAAAAACATTTTACGGTCTGCTTATAATATGGACCCTGAGGTCCACATTACACTTACACCTTGTAAACTAGTGTAGACAGCTTAAAAATGCAATAATACCATACTTTTAATCTACTTGAAACTGTTGCCAATACTTAGTAGGTTGCATCTAAGTATTAACCAATAATGGTATGTTAATACACCACTAGAGTTCAGCTAAATATTATTAAGATATTAAGGGGGGGGGGGGGGTGCATATTACCACCACTTACTCTACATGGTAATGCAAAGCAGGTGAAACATTTGGATAAAGGTGTACTTGCATTCACGTTGCTTGTAACAGCAAATCTGTTTGACAGGCTCATTGTCATTGTGAAAGAAAAACTAACAAGCAAAATGAAAACATCCACCATAAGCACGAATCCAGTATTTTGATGAATAAGGACTCAACTAGAAAGGTAGGCTGAGGTTGGAAAGTACCAGCCACAAAATCACTTGAAGTTTACCTTGTGGAAGAAAATATTATCCACTGTAACTCCAAATTAGTGTGCACTGACTGTAAAGTAAGAATTAATAGATATTACTATGCATGTATTGGTTATAGCATTAAGTTAAATACGTGCAAGCATATACATAATGTTTATGAAGTAGAGAGTATAGAAGAAAAACTGTTTGAAATTTCTGAATTACCAGATGTACTACTTATGAATGTTGGAGAGGAAAATTCTGAAGCCAGTTTGTTCCTGTGACACAGAGGTACTGGCAGAAATTGTTTCTGGTATTTCAGTTACTGAAGTTTAGCTGGCCAACAAAATGGTAACTTCACTGAAAGCTAGTGTAGGTGCTGTTCATGCCAGTAGTGGCATCTCTTTCAATAGCCCACAAAGGAGTCACAAGAGAAAACTTGCAGTACAGAGGAGACTGTTTTGAGCAAAGAAAACAAATTCGTCAAGCTGCATACTCATGGCAGTTCCTGATACAGAAGAAACTGTGAACACTTCTGGATGAAGGTTTACACCACATTAGCTAGTGTGTTGATCTCACATTCAGGAACATGATGGCTTTATTCTGTGTCCTGCCATCCAGTTTTAGGTTTTCCATTATTTCCCTAGATCAATCAAGGCAAATTCTGGGATGGTTCCTTTGAAAGGCCAAGGCCAATTTTCTCCCCCATCCTTGAAACAGTCAGAGCTTATGCTCTGTCTCTGACGGCCTCACTGTTGACAGAATGTCAGATGTCGATATTCCTTCCTTCTTCACTGGCCTCTGGTGCGGCAGTTCTGCTGACACATGGGACCACCAGAAACTGCTGCGGCTTGTGCCAGCAGCCTAGAATGCTGGCATCACTGGGTCAGCCCCCTCCCAAGCCGTGCTGGGCAGTGATGACTGTGACTGAGGCTCAGCGCACTGCTGGTGATGGCCACACATTTGACAACTGTCCCAACGTGACAACAGAGTGAGTTGCAATCGTCAACTTGTAATATATATTTATTTTTGATCTAGCTAGATGGGTAACACTAGTGCAACTGTTAAACAGATTAAATATTTTCATATTCTAGCAAGGAATACACTAACATCTGATTGTGAACCATCAATTTTCCTGATAATGTAACTCATTTACCAAAAAATAAATTTGGTGAATAAATAATAATTTCAATATCAGTAGAAACACATGCAGTTGGAATTAGGAATAAGTAATTATGAATTAGCAATATAACCCAACTGAAAGCCTTTCAGGTTCCAATTTGCAGTATAATTTTACTTTTTTAAAAAAAAATTCCCCTTTTTGAAAAGTTATCTGTAACGAAATAACTCATATTCCAGAATTTTCTGTTTTTAGCGGGCCATTATTTCTTAAATGTAAGCATATAATTTTGTAGTTCTAATTTACCAGGGCACAAAAGTGGCTGTTTTTATTTGGAAACAAGTAATAAACTTGTCATTAATGCTAGTAACACCCTGACACAGATGCTAAGAGAGCAGATACCAAGTCTCACTGCTTGCCTGCTGGCTGCAGATGTTGATTGATTGTCTGAATGAGGAGAGGAACGAAACAGTGACATCATTTGTCCCAAGATCCAAAGTGGCAGAGACTGTGGGAGCAGCAAACCAACAGCACAATCTATTTGATGGCGAAGCAAAACAGGCAAATGAAGATGGAACACTGGGGTGGCAGGAAGATTAAAGAACTGGAGGGAGGAAGGGGGAGATCATAAGACACCCCAATGGTGCTATGTGTGACATGGTGCTGGAATCACTGCTAACCCACCCCAGTTCCCACTTCATACCATGATTGCGACACAATGGGGGATGACACAAGAAGAGGGGGTGGTGATGAAACAGCACATAATGGAGAGGAAAACCTGACCAGCATGAAAGCAATGATGAAAGCCTTCAATTGTGGAAGAGAATTCAGGTACTTAAATCTAGGGAACAAACCACTTTTATGATGAAAACCAAAGACAGATGTAACTATGTAAGGTTGTATGCTACCATCTGTGATAATGGAGAATGGAAGAGTGTGTTTAGTGCAAAAGGCCAAATGGTAGGGGAGTCTCATAAAATGTGGGGGTTACAGATCATTATGGAGTAAGAGGCTTAGATTCAACCTTGTATGACCAATACGAAGTTCGCAGAGGATGGTAGATCCCCAGTGGGCCATGTGGCAAGAGTCCCCTTATCGCAATAAGTTTATTAGGCAGGGGGTTGGCCTCCAAGAGTCCGCTCAAGGCTGAGCAAAAAGGAATTGGACATGAGGCTGCAAACCCAGCACCAGAGAGGTCACACAAAAGGGGCACACCCTCCAGCCACAGGATCAGCAGTTCATTACCTGGGATACCCACATGAGTGGGAACCCAAAGAAAGTCAACTGAACAACCAGCATGGTCAAGATTGGTAAGGTGGTCTTAGATGTCATAGACCAAGAAGAGGGAGGGAAAACCACTGCCTGATAGCCTCAAGGGCAGTTATCGAGTCTGCACATAACGTGGGTGGGAGAGGACTGTTAAACATACTAAAGAACCTGGTAAATGGCCATTAGCTATGCAGTACACATGCTATATGGGGCAGGTAAGAGATGGTGTTACTTGCCAGCAGAAGGCACATTCCTTGTAATTAGCAGATTTAGAGCCTAGAGCCATTCCATTAAAACACAACAGCAGCCTGAAACTCCCATAAAAGCTGGCAGAACAAACAATGAAACACAGACCCCTCTGAAACTGGAATCAAGGAACTAACCAAGGGGGAGGAGGTTTTTGGAGAGAATGGGGAACAGGACAAAGAGGGAAGATAAAAATCATGGCAAAGGACTGCAAGCTGGAGCCCAACTGTTAAACTCACCTGAAGAGTGAGCAATTTCCTGCTGCTAAAGTATAAAATATAAGGGATGTGTGGGGAAAGAGAAGATGGTGATGGCATAGGAAACAAGAAGCTTAGACTGTTGAACCAGAAGGGCAGTGAGTGGGGGACAATCCCAGCTTCAACCAGGAAACAATACGGTTAGTGCAAAAGGTACTGATGTTCAGACAGATACCACAATGGTGGACCTGCTCCAAGAGGATCAGTATGGAAGGAGCAACTGAGCCCTAAATTTGGCTACCATGCCCCCCCCCCCCTCCCCCCCCCCCCCACACACACAAGTAAATGTCATAAGACGACCCAAGAAATGGAAGTGGTGGACCACAATCAGAAATTGGGTCTCGAGATAGAGCTCCAGTAGGTATCGTACACAATATGGTGACAGAAATGCACCACCCACAATTTAAGAGGAGAAAACTGAAAACTGTGTGAGAAGGTCCATGCAGAAGCATACCACATGGCACCCTGGAACTGTCACTTCACAAAAGCCACCAAGTGTTTGAGTTATTTAACACAGAAGTCATCCACATGCAGAGCAGGGGTGACCAACAGTTTGATGGAGGTCACAAGTCCTTTAATAGTGATGAGGAAAAGGATACTTCACTGAACCCTATGGAATGCCATCCTCCTCAGCAATGGAGTGTCCTTATCCCAGGACTTATGTTCCTTCTTCTCTTTCATAAGTAGAGGAGGACACACACTAGATGCCAGAGAGGTAAGGGGGGAGAGAGAGGCTTCTGCTAGTTCTATAAAGAGAGACCAGGCAACCTTGGGGATGCTAGAGCTGACGGTTCCATGGCCAATGTGTACCAGCAGACTCTTGGACTGAGAGGAGGCCCTAATGGCAGCAGACACCAGAGAAGAGGCACTTCTCTGGTGGATGAAAGGAGCAACAGTTGGAGGGGAGGAAGATGTAAGTTCAGGGGAGAGGGAGAGAAGAGTGAGGCATCACTGGGATAAGGTGGGGGAAAGGATGTAACAGAGTCAATAGTAGATTTTTGTAGACACAAGGCGAAGCTGATCGTAAACCCCAATATATTCTTTCCTTCTTACAAACCAGCGACAGTTGTGACAATGAATACATGTGGTCAGTAGAACAAAGGCACACCTGGGCATCCTCATTCATTGCATACAG
Source organism: Schistocerca gregaria (assembly GCF_023897955.1). NCBI lineage: Eukaryota > Metazoa > Arthropoda > Insecta > Orthoptera > Acrididae > Schistocerca > Schistocerca gregaria. Next base: position 16,073,477 of record NW_026061824.1, on the reverse strand, counting down.
GATTAATACATGTGTACAAATCATAAACACCAAAAACATTTTAGCAGTGGCAGGACATACATCACAGTGCACAGTGATAAGCCATAACCTTGACCTTGTCTTGGGGGTATCCCCTTCAAAGACCAGAATAAAGTGGTCATTATCAGTGTGGTTGTCCTTAGTGCCTTTCTGAATATGATGAACAAAATGAATGCCTTGCCACTCCAGACTGGCCCATGCTTCACCAGTTTGGAAGATGAGGTCTCTATGAAAAAGACACCCTGAAGCATATTCAAAGGCTAGTGAGGAGTAATGGTTTGCCAAACTTGTCTTTGATAGTTTCTACCAAAATAATGGGTTCATGGTGGGAAGGTGTCCTTGTCAGTCTTGATGCAGACCAGGTAATGGGAAAAAGATTTGACCCCAAGCAAGCGAGTCTGACCCTCCTCCCATGAGGGGATAGTTGTAAGTTGAAAAGGGGTACCATGAAAAGTCGTTCCTGACTAAAGGTCAGCCAAAGATGGCCGGTTTTTTAAGTCTGATACGTTTGATACAAAGTGTAGACCCTAATAGCACCAAAAGCAATCAGGGGCTCTCCCCTTGTGCACTACTCAGCCACACCAAGGGCCAATGCCATAGGGGCTGTTGCTGGGAGTTCCAATGCTTCAGAATGACAAGCCACTACTAATGGGCATACACAGGGAGGTAGCAGCTCGTGTATCAGAACTGTCATCCCTGTTTTCAGAGGACTCCATCAAAAGAGTACATAACACCCCAAGCACACGAAATGACTACTGTGCTAGCTGTACAGCACAAAAAGGGCAATGGCTTCCGGTAAAAAATGGAAGAGGTGGTAAGCCCACATGCCAAAGACTTCATGTATGGTGTTGTTCCACAGCTGGCTCACACCATGGAGACAAAATGTAGAGTAGTTCAATCCCCAAAGAGGGACCAAAAATTCCAAAAAGGGAATTGTAAAGCAAGAGGAATGATAGTGTAAGGGATAGCAACAAAAAAAAGATAGCCAGGCCAATGTAAGCAAGGGAAAGGATTGAGGACAGGGATGGATGAGCACGGGAAAGTTAATGCAGTTTTGAAAAGTAGAAAGGATCCAATTACTAGCAGCCTCATGTGCACAAAATAATTGTTACCCCCCCTTCCACTGGGGAATGGGGATGGAGCAGATATAGAAACATGATTCTGTGATGTTAAAGATAAACGAATCTTCATATGTGAGTATTACTGGATTTGCTCCAAGTATCCACTGGCCAACATGCAATCATGTAGTACTGACGTCAGACTGGCCATTGTGACAGCTCTATTTCTCATGCAGTGAAGTAGACAACACTACCCAGTGCTGTTGGCACTGTTGCAGTCGCATGTTGTATAGCCATGCTAGGTGACACGACAACTCACCATAGTGCACACAACTACACACTGCTTACTCTAGAGCCCTGCAAATTAATATTAAACCGACTGAGCATATACAAATTAAGAGATGACTCACAATTCAATAATGTGCATATCAGAGAATCAGTTTCATACCTAGCGTGAAATGAAATGACAGTATGGCATTTCTGGCCGGGAGATCGTATGCAGGAGCAATCGGCTGCCTACTGCAAGTCTACATCAGTTGATACTGCTTTTTTTTTTTTGCCTCTAAAGAAATGGTAAAATGGTGATAAGCACAACACAACACCCAACCTCTGAGAGGATAAATTCTCAAATTGGCCAGGAATTGCACCTGGAGCCCCTGCACAGCTGTTGGTCTCTCTATCCGACAGCCACAGTGATGGACAGAGCTGGCCTCCAACACACTCATTTACTGACAGTCCTGTAAGGCATTGTGTATCGGAAGAGGAAAGCAACATTGGGCATATGAATATAGGGATGACTCACAAGGCATTTCAGTATTGTGCTTACACACAATCAGTTGCATATCTGGTGTGCTGTTTGGATGCTCTTGCTGCCATGGTATGCCAAAAGCTTATCCCGCACAGACAGTGACAGGCCTTGTAAGTAAACAAACATTAAAACAGACAGGAAGACAAGATGTCCAGCGAGTGAGATCACAGGTGTTTTCTTCGTCCACTAAAAGAAGTTATTTGAGAGGAAATAGTGTCAAATTTAAATTTCCTTTGTTTTGTATATTTGCTGTAGTGTCCATTCTTGTCACAAAACTGAATATTTGCGTCCCCATAGAGATTATTCTTGAAAAAAAAAAAAAACTTTGTGTAATCTGAAGTCACGATAATTGTGACATAATGCGAAATTTTGCATTCAAAAACACAAAAAATTGTATTAAAATTTTCTTGATAGCGGAAAATTCGTTTAAGAAAGGCAGCTACTAGTTTCATCAGTGCCTATTGTTACAATAAAAGTATAATTAAAAGTTTTTTAAATTGTATTTAACTAACACATTTCATATTGTTCACTAGTTAGAGGCGATCTAGGCATAAATTTAAAACCTGACCAAACACTAAAGTAAATTCTCTAAAAGCAAAGTAATTACTAATTCACTCTCCTGTCATTGTATCTCTAAATCAGTACAAAAACAACAACAATGGCATGTAAGACCTCCATGTCATTTTTGCATACATATAGCCAATCTCGTGTCCTGGACAAATTTAAAACTTAATTATTCTTTTGAAACTGATCATGAGTGGGAAATGTGGAAGCTGTTATAGCATTGTGAGTAGAGGGATTTGTTGCTAACCTTGTAGGAAATATTTTCACTGGGGGAGGGAGAGGTGGGAGGAGAATCTTGGGAGAACAGAAGAGGCTCTCTCCTGGAACTGCAGAGTATGCAGTAGGAACATTTTGGTTGGAGTACAGGAAAGGAAAATCTGTGCCCTTGGGGCACAGTTGAAGGAAGGAACTGATAAGGATCAAGAGAGATAGGGAGGTTGTGAACTGGCAGCTTGTAGGAGGGTAGGAAGAAAGAGAACATGATCTGATGTTTTTGGGGTTGATGATAAAACTGTGTGTCTACCACTGCCAGAGCCTCTGGTAGAACACGGAGCAAGAAATGTGCAGCACACTTCAACTGAGGCCAAGAAGCTTAGAAATATACAAAATGTTAGGAAGAAGAAAGTGCTGCTGCTAGGTATTAGGCATGGGTGAGTTGTAGGCCCCGAGTTACAGGAATGTTTAGGGGCAACATACCAGGCCACCAGTATGTTCCAGCCAAATGCAGGGCAAAGTCATGTGATAGAGGACTTAAGGTCTTTACAAAAGAAGACCATGTAGTGATAGTGGGTGGGGCAGGAAACAGTTTGCACAGGGATAGGGCACATGACATAGGTGGTGACCTGGGCAAGATAGCTTCCCTGACTTGTGGCAGTACACTTTGTTGAGCTGTTCCGGTGTCACGATTGGCCACACCTTGATGGAGATGTGAGGCGAATCAATTTGGGGTTAGGGATTGCTCTGAGGGAAGCCAACTTTGCTCACGTGCCCGTCGGGACTATCGACAGATGGGGTTTCACTGGGTGTGACCTATACCTAAACAGGACTGGCAAAGGAAGATTGGTACAGCTGATTCGTGAAAGTATAGGGGGTGGATCTCGGGCCACACATGGTCAAATACCTGTTGTCATCAGTATGAGAAGTAGGTCTTTTTTAGGATAAATCCAGACAACAGGTTCCCCTGCCTAAAGAGTGTCTCCAGCAGTTTGAATTAACAGGGCTTGATATCACCAAGATATTAATAATTTTGTGTTTGTATGGATCTCCCAGAGATAGTGTGGACACTGTTTTTCAATAAATTAACAGAATTTCTATATAAAGTCTCAAGTACAAAGCTCAGCACAATTCTGTGTGGGGACATTAAAATCAACATGAATATCATAAATGAATCCAGCAGCACCTTCATAAATATACTTCAAAGTTTTGGCCTCTCCCTATTGGTCAATAGTGCAACAAGGGTTGCTACAATGACTTCATCAGTAATTGACCATGTTGCCACAAATATGGGCAGGGAAAAATGTAATGTAGCTGTAAAAGATCTCGGATTATCAGACCATCTCTGTCAAACAACAACAGTAATATGAGACATGAAATCATCCCATAAACTACAAGCCTACAAATGACATCCATTGGAAATGAAAATAAAAGATTTTTCAAAGGAACTAGCAAAAAAAAAAACAAAAAAAAAAAAACCGCTGGGATGAAGTGTATAGGGAAACCAATGTGAATAAGAATCCACATTATTTAAATTGAACTTTGAAAAGGCATTTCCAAAAGTATGCATGTCTGTATCAACGTCACACAAAAGTAGATGGATAACAGCAGGTACTAAGAAGTCCTCCCAAACAATTAAATACCTCACTTCCATGGAAAAGAGTCACAATGATCCATAGGAAGGTGCTGATAGCTGCAACAAAATCGTTTAATGACACAGTAATATATAATGCAGGGAATAAAAGCAAAGCAGTCTGGGATGTTATAAAAACGGGAACGGGAACAGGGAGAGGCAAAGAAAGACAGACAGAATAACATATTCCTAAGGGAGGAGGATAAGGTAATAAATAAGCCACAACACTTATCAAAGTATATAAATGAGCATTTTTCAAGTATTTTAGGGAAGTTACGGCAAGAATTCCCCAAAACAAATATAACCCCTGTAAAAAATGTTGCACTAAATACAATGATGTTACTTCAAATCACAGATAAAGAAGCCACTAAAACTGTTGAAAAACTAAAAAGCCAGTAGGCTTATATGAAGTATCAATGTGTGTACTAAAACAATGCATAGAGGTTGTACAAGGTCCCTTAACACACATAATAAATGAATCCTGTACACCAGGGACATTTCCACAGCAGTTAAAACAGGCAAGAGTTGTGCCTTTGTTTAAGAAAGGTAATGCAGAAAATTACAAGCTGTCACCATTCTCAAAAATAATAGAAGCAATTATGAAAAACAGATTAATGAATTACCTGCAGAAATACAATCTTTTAAGTGAATCACAGTTTTGTTTGTGATGTGGCAAAAATACGGAGTCAGCTGTCGTAGAATGCACAAAAGTTGTACTTGATGCTCTTGATAAAGAAGAGTCTGTCAGAGGGTTCCTTTATGATCTTTCTAAGCCCTTTGATGCAGTCGACCACAAGATTCAATTAAATCAATTAGAAGCATTAGGAGAAAGAGTGGTAGCTAAGGACTGGTTTTGATCATACCTAGCAGATAGGGTACAAAGAATAGTGATAACACATACTTCAAATAGAGCTTAACATTTAGTAAAACACTTACCCGAACAAATGTAAGCACATTACACACATCCATGCCCGAGGCAGGATTTCAACCTGCGACCATAGCAGTCGTGCAGTTCTGGACTGAACTGCTCGGCCACCACGGCTGGTGAAAAATACATTAATATGGGGTTTCCGCAAGGTATCAAATTAGGACCAATAGTATTCCTGATGTACATCAATGACTTTCCCAGTAGTGTTACTCATGGTGAAAAAATTCTTTTCATTGATGACAGCAATATTATAGTCAGTGAGAAAACAAGAGAATTCCTCTAAGAGAAAGCAAATGAAACTCTCAAGGAAGTCTACAATTGATTGATTTTTATTGTTGTAGAGACCTCAGATGCATTACAAAACAGAGAAACTTCTGGTACAAATTGATATTGCATAGTAATATTAGCCAATTACAGACTTACTCATATATAGAAGCATGTAAAAACTGATCACAAAGTGTAGTAATACCATATTCTTTGCTTCCCTTGAAAATTCATCCGTTCCATGAATGTTGAGTTCAAGAAGAAATTCTTTTACTTCTTTTTTTTCATTGGAAGATCTCTGATATGTTGGGGCATGGCATTAAAAAATTTTATGGGCTTGTATAAAGAGCACTTTTGTGTTTTTTTATAGTTACATCAGAAAGAAACTAGGTCTTGCTTGTTTCTTGTGTTATAATTATGCCGCATGTCATACGGTTGATACTTCGGATAGATTTCCTTGATATGCATTACACACTATGGTAAAAATATTGACAGCAGGGTCATAATCTGTAATTTCTTAAAGCTTGGTCTACAGTGAGCTCTGGGTGCCAAGCTACATATCAGTCTTATTGCCTTATTTTGTAGTTTGAAGACATTAGCTGCCTTGCTTTGATGTCCCCACAGTAAATGTGACTGTGGTTTCTTTTGCTTTAAGTACTGGCACATTTAGACAAAGACACAGCTTCCTTGGAGAAAATATTCCTTTGCTAATGCTGCTTCCCACCTTTTTGAATCAATTGAGATTCCTAGGAAATCAACAGCATTTGAGCTCTGCTCAAGTTCAGTGTTATTATTCCACGATACATACAGGTCTTGATTTGTTTTTGACACAAAGGGAATTAGCTTTACACCAGTTTTCAACTTTGACAGTGCACTGGTCTGCTTAATATTTGACCTTCTGTGCTGTTTCTGCAGTTATACAGACTGCAAGATCATCTGCAAATAAGTAACTCCTAGCTGATGGCCCAACTATGTTACATGATAAGTCATATATATAAATAATAAATAGAATTGGGCCAAGTACAGAACATGCCCACAAGTAAGTAATCTGATTCTGTACCATTAAATACCACCTTCTGCACTCTATTACTTAGATAAGATTTTATCAATTCCCGAGCACTTCCTGTAAAGCCATAGAATTGCACTTTGTTCAATAAGATTTCATGAGACACAGTGTCAAAAGCTTTTCATAAATCACAGAGTTTATTATGAGCCATGAGCTTGCTTTCTAGTTGCTTCACACACTGTGTTAAAAGTGATAAGGCAGATTTAACAGTTCCTAACCCTGATCTGAAGCCAAATTGTCTATCACTGAAGTTTCCTTCAAAGTATTTTACTATTTAATATAGCTTCTATCACTTTAGACAAGACTGGCACAATTGAAACAGGCCTAAAATTATCACAACTTTGGAGGCTGCCTTTTTTGTGTATTCGAGTGACTTTACTGCCCTGGGGAACTGAGCCTCCAAAATACATGTATTTACTACATGTGTTATCAATTCTGGCAGCTGAACTGAATCACATTTAACATGGCTGAACTTAAACCATAAACGTCATCAGTAAAACTGTTCTTCATTTTCCTCAGTATATAGGTAACATCCTGTACCTTGACAAATTTAAAGCTAAATGTACTTCCGGGTTTTGTGGTGTTTCTCAGGCAGTATTTATGGTCAGTGACTATATTGTAAGTGCCAATCACCTTCTCAGTGAAGGATGTATTTAACTGTGCAGCATTCAGATTGCTGCCTTCAGCCTGTGAAGTCATTTTCCTGTTGCATTGACTGTTAATGATATTATTTTCTGATGTTAGTATTATATCTTCATTTTTTCATACACCTAGCTTCCTTTAAGGCCTGTCTTAATCTTTCCTTTTTCACTGTGAGCATGTCTTTAAATACTTGAGAACCTGTACTTTTGTACAGGCATAATATTGATCACACTCCCTCTTGATCTCCAACACCTTTTCACCCTTGACCTTATTTACTCTTAGTGCCTTTTTATTAATTGGTACGTTAATGGGAAACGACATCTTAGCATATACAGAAAGAGTAGATATGAGTTCTTCCACCTTTCTACCTATTGCATGTTCTCGATAAACTTGCAACCAATAACTTTTATCAATATTAGACTTCAACATATTTAGATTATCATAATTGACCACACATACACTCTTTCCTGCCATGTGCACTGAGTCAGTGGCCAGATACCCAGGTCTTAATTACGTCTGACTTCAGATGCACTAACTCATTTGACACAAATATATTGTCAATACATGTACCAGTACCTTTATAATGAAGCCTTGTTATTTCAGTGGTTGTAATATAAAGACCAAATGAATTTAATAAATTATTTGCATATGAGTTACAGATAGTGGACAACTGAAAATTCAAATTGAAATCTCCACAGACTGTCAGTATTGCCTCACGTGTTCCAATATTTCTACGGAATCCAAACTGACCTTCCCCAAGGTCGGCTTCAACTAGTTTTTCCGTTTGTCTGTAAAGAATTCACATTAGTATTTTGCAGCAGTGACTTATTAAACTTATAGTTTGGTAATTTTCTCATCCGTCAATGCTTGCTCTCTTTGGGATTGGAATTATTATACTCTTCTTGAGGTCTGAGGGTATTCCGCCTGTCTCACCAGATGGTAGAGTTTTGTCAGGACTGGCTCTCCCAAGGCCGTCAGTAGTTCTAATGTAATGTTGTCTGCTCCTGGGGTCTTGGTTCGACTCAGGTCTTTCAGTGCTCTGTCAAACTCTTCACATAGTATCATATCTCCCACTTCATTTTCATCTACGTTCTCTTCCATTTCCATAATATTGGCCTTGTATAGACCCTCTATATACTCCTTCCACCTTTCTGCTTTCCCTTCTTTGCTTAGAACTGGGTTTCCATCTGAGCTCTTGATGTTCATACAAGTGGTTCTCTTTTCTTCAAAGGTCTCTCAAATTTTCCTGTAGGCAGTATCTATCTTACCCCTAGTGAGATCAGCCCCTACAGCCTTACATTTGTCCTCTATCCATCTTGCACTTCCTGACAATCACATTTTTGAGACGTTTGTATTCCTTTTTGCCTGCATTTTTATGTTTTTTCCTTTCATCAATTAAATTCAATATTTCTTCTGTTACCCAACGGTTTCTACTAGACCTCTTCTTTTTACATATTTGATCTTCTGCTGCCTTTACTGTTTCATCCCTCAATGCTACCCATTCTTCTTCTACTGTATTTCCTTCCCCCATTGGTTCCCTTATGCTCTCCCTGAAACTCTGTACCACCTCTGGTTCTTTCAGTTTATCCAGGTCCCATCTCCTTAAATTCCCACCTTTTTGCAGTTTCTTCAGTTTTAATCTACAGGTCCTAACCAATAGATTGTGGTCAAAGTCCACATCTGCCCCTGGAAATGTCTTACAATGTTTCCTTTCCTCCCTACCGAATTCCATTCACCCATGACTATTAAATTTTCGTCTCCCTTCACTACCTGAATAATTTCTTTTACCTCATCATACATTTTATCAATTTCTTCATCATGTGCAGAGCTAGTTGGCAAATAAACTTGTACTACTGTAGTAGCGTTCACTATGCTGTTTGTAGTAGCTTATCCGCATTCCTATTTTCCTATTCATTATTAAACCTACTCCTGCATTACCCCTATTTGATTTTGTGTTTATAACCCTGTATTCAACTCACCAAAAGTCTTGTTCCTCTTGCCACCGAACTTTACTAATTCTCACTATATCTAACTTTAACCTATCCATTTCTCATTTTAAATTTTCTTACATACCTGCCCGATTAAGGGATCTGACATTACACGCTGCGATCCGTAGAATGCCAGTTTTCTTTCTCCTGATAATGACATCCTCGAGTAGGCCCCTCCTGGAGATTATAATGGGGGACTATTCTTGGGTAAAAGACACCATCATTTAACCATACAGTAAAGCTGCATGCCCTCAGGAAAAATTATGGCTGTAGTTTCCCCTTGCTTTCAACTGTTCGCAGTACCAAGACAGCAGGGCCATTTTGATTAGTGTTTCAAGGCCAGATCATTCAATCATCCAGACTGTTGCTCCTGCAACTACTGAAAAGGCTGCTGCCCCTCTTCAGGAACCACACGTTTGTCGGGCCTCTCAACAGATACCCCTCCGTTGTGGTTGCTCCTACAGTACGGCTATCTGTATCGCTGAGGCACACAAGCCTCCACACCAATGGCAAGGTCCATGTTTCTTGGGGTGGGGGATGTACTTTTCATTAATAATCCAAATTATTAGCATTGAGATTGTTGTGTCTTAACATATTATTATAATACATTATTAATGTTAGTGTTATTATTATTTTGTTTTCTGTGTAATATCGTTACTGGTCATGTGTAAGTTAGCGCCTGAAGCATCTAATCTAGTCAGGGTAAATAAGCCATAAATAAATAAGTTTGGGAATTTTGTTGCAAAAACTACAACAGTTAACTGATAAAATTTGTCAAAGTGTATTCACTCTGAATGCTGTCTGATTTTGTTATCTGTATGTCAACTGCTTTGTGTTCATCAGAGTATCTCAGACTACCATGTAGGCTAAAAACCACCATGTGCACCCCGCAAGTACTTACCTAACTGATTAGCTGCTTCCTTTGTGTAGTGTACCCTGACCTGTCTAGGAGAGTCCTACAATTATCCACCCAATAATGGAGGTCCAGCCAAGACTGTCAGACTCAACAAAGCCTCTGGCCGAGATTGTCCACTCGGCTCCAGACCTTAGGACCCCAGTCAACTCTGGAAACTGTGCTGCAAATCGTGAGCTGTTCTTGCACTCCATATGAGAGGCCAGCAGCCTCCACCAGTCATCTGAATGAACTGAGGATGACCTCGGAACCCTCGCAAAAGGCACTGTCAGAACTGATGCCACTCCTCGGAGATGACTGCAACCTGCAAGCTCAATAGCCACAGGCAAAGATGCCCCATCTCGGATGAGGCTCCCTGACAGACCTACTGAGTGCATATTGGCTATCTTTCTGGCTCTGAACAATATTTCCCTAATGTGTCCAACACTTGTGAACCCCTCCTCCGGTGAGCTCGCTCAGATGCCGTTGGAGGAGTGACACACAGACGAGTGGGCATGGCTGGACAGCCAGCCTCCACATGCCTAACCTAGCAGTGTAGTTAGTCGTTCAAGAGAAATGACGACTGTGCTACACACTGCCTGAATTTCCACTTTAAAGTTACAAAAATGTGAGACTTCTTGTATTTAAGAGGTGTAAACTCATGGAATTTAAGAATTAATCTATGAAGAAAACAGAAAAATCTAAAGACATAACTAGCTGTTGTCCACATCTGGAACCAGTGTGTAACTCAACTTTACTTGTTTCTTGTGAAGACAAGATTTAAAAAAGATTGTGCTCTGGGTTGATCTATATTTATTTTTGTCGTTATGAAATTTTGAACTTTATTTAGAAGCCAGTCAGTGCCCCATTGTGAATTTACGGAAAAGCTGAATAATGCAGCAATACTGAGCATTAGCTGAAGTTTAGATATATTAGGAACCTGTGCATACTGTCAGTCTTTTAGCCTCCTTCTTTTATAGAGTCTTTGTACATATGATGGACTACAAGCACACTTTTATAACAACAGCTTAATAATCATATATTTTACTCTTCCATAAAAAAAAATTTAAATAACAATCAGTACTTTTCAGCCATGACTAGAACCCCCCCAAAAAAAGATCTATGCGAAGAGGCATCGGACGTCTCAACAGTGATGACTGACAACTGTGTCATCCTCAGCTAACCAAATTAATTGGAGGGGCACGTGGTCAGCACACCTCTGTCCCGGACCTTGCCAGTTTTTGGCAACGGCGATGCTACTTCTCAGATGAGTAGCTCCTCAGTTGGCCTTACAAGGGCTGCGTGCACCCTTATTGAACCTTGCCCACACAGCACAGTACAGAGAGCTTCACTCACAATGTTTCATTGAGATGTGCATCGGTTAAAATCGCACGTGGTTTCTTACAGGGCTCAGAATTTTGCTGCCAAGCTGGATAACAGACATGTCTAATCCCACAACCATAGTTTTTTATTACAGTCCCAATGTATTTGACTAAATTGCTCGCTAACAAATGAATACTTCACTTACCAACATTTACAGGTTTTGTGAAAATTGGCTACATCTTTCAACAGAACTTTGCCCACTTCATCATAGCTTGATGTGAGGAGTAAGAATATCGTGGTCAAAATTTTGTGTTTGCTTCCAATAACAGTATGCTATTAATCACTTAACTTAAACCATATGCTAGTACATTTGTATGTCATCCTGATACCAAGTTCCCACCATATATTTCATTCCCTTGAGAATCAGCTAGCAAATCTCCTTACACCCTATTTGTGCATGGTACGACGTATGACCAGCTGTCTGCTATCCTGAATGGACTCTTCCAAACTGTGACCAACAACCACCTAAACTGACTCGTGTGATGGAATGGGGCATTTACACAACATTTTAAAATATTTCACATTCCAAGCTAAAATTTCAATTGAAACAGGATCTTTCTTTCTGTGGCCATAAAATGATGTAGACCTAACTATGAAGCTATTATAATCGTTACAGGACAACTTTTCAACACTGTCATACAACATACACAAGTTCTTGTGAGTTCATAGTAGAGGTCCACCTTGAGCCGTGCAATTAATTACGAATGAAGCACGGTATTGATATTAAATGTCTGAGTGATAGTCAGTTTAGAGAGTAATTTAAAACAGATTTGTACAATAGCTGGGAATAAGGGGATCTGGCTGAGCTCGTCTGGAAAGCGGCGGTGAGGGGAAACTTTCACTGTGGCAGCCTGGCCCAGTAAGTGTCTTTGTGATCCCTAATGGCACCACCATGCAGATGGACAAGAGTCAAGACATTCTGCATTGTTCACTCACACAAATATTTTACGTGTTGGAGTGAGAAGTAATGTTTGTGAAAGATGCAATTGACTGCCAAATGCAGAAAATCTGGCTTTGGGATGTGTGCCAGAGATTGCTGTCTTACAGGTGAACTCCCAGCTAGACCTTTCAAATGCCACCAAACACATAACTCTTACAAAAATTTTGTTTAGGGATTTAAGACCTTTGGACAGTGGTTCATCTTGATGTTTTTCAGAGTGACAGAGAGCTAAAAGGAAGCTGCCTCACTGACACGGGAGAGAGATACGAATAGTGAGGCATGACTTTTTCCAAGGGGTATAGCAGAAATGGAAGCAATGGTTGCCCGAGTAAAACATAGCCCAGGGAAGGGGAGTTGTGCTCTCTGAGGAGCATTTTTCCCAGTCAGAGCTTGGAAGATCCAGAGCACAGCCAGTAAAATTAAGCACATATAGAAAAATTTGGCAATTTGAGGTTTCTCTCCTCACAGTTGCTACACTGATGTGTAAGGAGACTTGTCAAATATTTGGCCAGCCACAGAAGTGGTCTGCTGCTACTGAATGGTATCAAGGGAACTTCAAGTCATCTTGTAAATACAATCTCAGAGATTCATTCGGAATATTTGTATTGCAAAGTCGTGAACACTCTACTTCTAAAATCCACAAAAAGTGTGACAAATTACCTCCAATAACTTATTAGTTTCAGTAGTTCTATTCTGTGCTCATAAACCAACTAATCACAATACATGTTCCACAGTTGTAAAACACTCCTTCCCACCCAAACACACAACCTCTCAAAGCTTCCAGAATGAAATTTTCTCTCTGCAGCAAAGTGTACACTGATTTAAAACTGTGTGCTGTACTGAGACTCTATCTCAGTACCTTTGCCTTCTGTGGGAAAGTGCTCTACCAACTGAGCCACCTAAGCATGACTCATGACCCATCCTCACAGCTTTACTTCCTCCAGTACCTCATCTCCTACCATCCAAACTTCAGAGAAGCTGTCCTGCAATGCTGGAAGAAAGGATATAGCAAAGACATGGCTTGTCACAGCGTGGGGGATGTTTACAGAATGAAATTTTCACTCTGCAGTGGAAGGTGTGCTGATGTGAAACTTCCTGGCAAATTAAAACGGAGACTCAAACTCAGATCCTTTGCCTTTAGCAGGCAAGTGCTCTCAAAGCTTGTCACAGTTTGGAGCTACCATGTACACAAAGCCATTGCTGCTAATTTTGGCTAACAATAAAAGACAAGCTGCTCCATTACACTCAGTCCAATACATTATTGATAGAGTAGTTTGTATTAGGAAACCTGCAATAAAGTTCTATGCATGCACACGGATTAGCATTTTACTTAAGTGTCAGTGTACACCATTTTCCCAAAACTGCGAAAAAGAGAATAATGTATCATGTAATAAAATGTACTGTAGCCTGTTTGATGCATCAGTCCATTTGTCACAAGCAACTGGAGTTGAGTAAAATAGTGTTAAAAGCAGAATAAGTGCTAAGTGTGAAATGGTATATTGAAACTTACTTAACGTACTTGTAGACAGAGTGTCAGGGACACAGATTATTAATAACAACTTTTTCATTTATGGTCTTGTGCTGGTATGAACTACCAATTTTCTTTTGGTTCCAGCTGTATGGAATTGAATTCTCACAAGCTTTTTGTTGAGTACTCGTAAACCGATGTCAGATGGTAGCTGACTCTCATACCAAACACGACCTCATCCACAGCCATGTTGCCAGCACTATCATGAAGATGGCTGCAGTATAATTGGATAAATAAGATGATCTACTCACCACACTGGTGGCAGCAGAAACTATATGCAAAGGATATAGAAATGTGGAAGCTTTCAGAGCCAATGGCTCTTCCTTCTAGCAGAAGATTTGAAGGGAAAGAAAGAAGACTGGCAAGACTTAAGAAAGGGAGAGAGTTATGGAAAAGTTGCCCAAAACCATAGGTCAGAGGAGACTTACCAGACAGGATGAGAAGGAAAGACTGATCCTTGGTGCCTGCGCTGGATGAGATTTGAAAACCTGAGAGCTTAACGATGGAAGATGCGGTAATCAGCAAGACACAATTTACTGGAAAAAAAAGGTCATTTGGAGTCAATATGAGCTGAAAGCTAACTGCATTGTACATGATAGGCATATATGGGGAGGGGGAAGATGGTGGAGATGTGTGTGTGTGTGTGTGGGGGGGGGGGGGGGGGGGGGGAGGGATAGACGGACTGCAAAATGAAAGGGGAGCAAAGAAAAGGAATAGTTACTGAGAATAAATTGTGACAACACTATGATGCAATTTTACTTTTTTAAGCTGATGTTTCTCATTGATTGTGTAAACAAAACAAACGGATCACATACTTTTGGACATATAAATACAGACTGATTATTGGCTCCAGTGTCCAAGGTTGTTGAATAAGTCAGTTTGCAGTCTGCTTGTTTCTATTAAATCATTGTCCACCCACGTTAGCTGAGTGGTGAGTGTGACATACTGTCGATCTTAAGGGCCTGCATTTGATCCCCAGCTGGATAAGAGATTTTCTCCACTCAGGGACTGGGTGTTGTGTTGTCCAGATAATCACCTATTCATCCCCATCCAAGCACAATTCGCCAAAGTGGTGTGAAATTAATTAGTTTGTTTATTTTCATTCATTTTAGAAAAACATCTGTCTGTCTCTGATTTGATTGTCTTGGCCATGGTTTCTAAATCTGCCTCTACTTGTGTGACACGCCTCGTGATGTCATCATGAGGGGTAACGCACTTTCCTACTTTTGTCATTATGTGCTACTTAAAGGTTTGACATTGATTTCATTATGTTTTGCTAAAACTGTTAGTTTTGAAAACTAGGTGGCCATTTGAGTGATCCTTTTGTTCAAGTCAGTACCAATTTTGTTTAATTTAGCGTCATTACTGTCAAGTTTTTTCTTTATTTCCTGAAATTTTTCCGTAAACAGTTTCTCATTGTTCTGTAAACTTGTATTCATCTGCTGAAATTGTTGCATGACGGCACTGATAAATTGTGAGAAATTTACTGTTTGAACATTATCTGCTCCCGGTAAATCGTGAGAATTTACTGCTTGTGATCCACTTTCCATATCTTGCAACTCTATGTTGCTGTCGGTTCCTACGGCTAGATTATTTAGGTTCTGTATTTCATTTACTGTTTCACTTGTTTGACCAAGTGTAAATTAATTCTATGCTGCTTCATTGGATATGGAACTTGCAGTAGGCAAACTGTTTATGTTATCCATTCTGTGAGTCATGACCGTATCAATAGTAATAAGATTTTTTTTTAAACTCGTCTCTACAATGTTTAGCTTGTATGTAATGTTATTCAAACAATGCATAGAGTTGATCTATTATTGACAATGTCTCTACACGCCATGTTGTCTCCACTGAGCTGTGTATCGGCCATTTTGCAGTAATTGTTGTCGTACTTTGAAAAAAACAAAAAAATATACACTCAGCAGTAAAAATCACTTTTTAACTTTAGCAAAACTTCGCTATATATCGTGAGTTAATGAAAGATTGTGCCAACAAACAGCCCAAGATGCTATGGGGCAATGTATCACAGGATGGCATTTGGCACCTTTATGTGTCAGAATATACACCTGCATTGCCATCAGAGAGTGGTATGCATTGTAGTGATGTGACAGGACACCCTTCACTGTGACACGTGTTCCATTTGACCTGAATTACAGCGATGTCACATCGTATGACAAAAATGACCATTTCCTTGAGGGTGTTGCAGTTTCTTCTTTCAGCAGAGTAAATGGTATGCATTTCATTGTAACCTTTCTAGTTTAGTAAATAAATCACCTTCCTTGACAAGGATCTCAATATCTGTTTATTGTTGTTACTAAGTATATACTACAGGTCAAAATTATTCGATCACCTATGAAAAAAGCTGTGCACTTTATTTTAATAGACAACTACACTCTTCAAACTAAATAGGCTAACAATACAAATATTTTCTCTCTCTCTGTCATTAAGTACCCTTCGTGCTAAGAACAGCTGCGCAGACTGTTGGCATTATGGAGATAATATTTTTGCAGAGATTACAGTCCCATGCATCTGTAATCCATAGATTTTCAACATTAGATGACGCCAGTTCTCTGATCTCTCTGCCATGTTCATCCCAGTGGGTGAGGTGGAGCAGTGGTTAGCACACTGGACTTGCATTCGGGAGGACAACGGTTCAAACCCATGTCCAGCCATCTTGATTTAGGTTTTCTGTGATATCCCTAAATCACTTCAGGCCAATGCCGTGATGGTTCTTGTGAAAGGGCAGAGTGGACTTTCCTCCCCATCCTTCCCTAATCCAAGCTTGTGCTCCGTCTCTAATAACCTTGTTTTCAATGGGACATTAGTGTTTAATCTCCCTTCCTCAAGTTCATCCCGAAAGTATTCGATGGGATTTAAGTGAGGCGGCTGACTTCACCAGACCATATTCTTCAGTTTCCCAAATTTCTTTCCTCTATTGATTTACTATTGGCACAATTTAGAAGTCTGTCTGAGATCATTGTCTTGCTGCAGATCAACCCACAACTAATATGCCTCTTGGCAGATTGAACTGAATTGTTGATCAGTACTGACTTCATACGTTCTCCATGATGTCAATGAGTAAACATTCAGTGAAGGCTTACAAATTTAAAACTCGATTAATCCTTGGACCATTGCTGCGCCCATTGTAATCAATTCAACTTCTCTCTATCCATCCATGTAAGTCATGGTCACACAAATGGCATTGCTCTGCTGAGACAAAGGTTGGAGCTTCTCACATATTGTTTACTTTATTATTAATTATAGGTGCAGGAGGATTCTTCACATTTACTCTGTACACATAGGAACTAATCTTTGCTTTACCGTGTTACTCAGGGTCTTCCAGATTGTCAAACACTTGAGCTGGCACCAGAGCAATGTATACACTACTGTAGGCTTGGTTAGGCCAAAATTTGTTACTATTGCCTTGCTAGAATAGCCTTTGTGATGCAGAGCTACAATTACAGCACTTTTTTCAATTCCGACCTCCTCCTTCCATCTTATTAGGATGCAATACAGCATGAACTTGAACAAGTATAGAAACTCACTTCTAGGTACACACAGTGTACAAAGGCAGCAAAAGAAATGAGACCTATTTAAATGGAACCCTCTTAGGTAAAGGCCACCAGTGTTGTGGAGACTCACCAGCACCTCTCTGGGTGAAGAATGAGCTTAGTTTTTGCATGTTTTACTATCAAAACAGGTTCATGGTGCAATACTCAAAGTTAAATCCCTGTGTTAACGCAAATCAATAGCTGTGACTGAAAACTTTTCTTCACTTTAGCATCTAAAATTCGCAGACAATGTGTGTGATCATCTGGACCACAGCCCTTGGACACCCAAAAAGATCAAAATGCATCTGACAGCAAGCCATCCGAGTCATTGGCACATCTCAAGGGCCCAAGTAGCATGTACGTGGTTTTATAGTGATCCCAACATAAACTGCTTCCAAACCTCAGAAATGGAATTCTGTGATTGAAATTCAACCTTTGTAAGAGATTAGAATGTATGCCACTTACTACTAGCACAGACATACTGCTACTTTAAGTGTTCTCTCTGTCAAGGTAACTGTAACTGAATTGGCAGAGAAGTGACTAAACATAGAAATGATATTGAGTTGCTACAACAAAATCAGGGATCTTCTCTTTATAACAGTATCTAATTTTGTAATACGTTTCTGCTGTTGAATTGTGTTCCATCTGTGTATTACAGTGCCTATGTAGCACCAAAATGTTCCATCTTCAAAATTTGAATTCAGAATATTTTCATGTGCTTTTGGAAGGTGTGAAATGTCACAACTCGTATCCCTAGAAGTGTTGGTATTATAATTGCCAGCTCAGAGACATGGTTATTCATTACAAATGATGGGGGAAAAAGCCTCCAATTGAATACAAAGCTGATATATAAATGAGTGAGTGAACGTACAATTGCTCATTGGATTACACTGTGTCTGTTATTGTTATATTTCCAATTCTTAATTTTCTGCATTCAGTTACAGTTATCATTGTACAGCTTGCTACATTGAAGCATGGAAATCACCCCAAGACAGTGAAGATCACATGGAACATGGAATGAGTGTCTGAACTGAAATGATTCCAAGCAAGCTACCCTGGGAATTGATTAATACTAAAAGTGTGTACTGCTTGGAGTATCTGACAAATTGTGCAGGGTCAGAAACACATACATTTTACAGAAAAAGTACAAGATGTGGTGAACATTCTGTCTGCAGTCTGGTATAGTGAACTGCTATGGGTGAAACAGAGTACAGTACTGCTCAAAGTAGAGGTGCTAGTTCTTGGAGTGCATTTACAGTAACCAGGATGAAATGTTTGTGGCTTTGCTTGCCTGTGTGAGAAGGACTGTTGCTAAAGAAAAAATCCATTTTATTTTGCCAAATGTGTTTATAATTCAGTCAATATATGTATTATTTTTTACTTTTAAAGGTAACTAATGATAATGGTGTTTCAGACATTCCAGACTACATCTTGGGTACAGTTACAAGAATTATCAGGTGCTGTGAAAAATGGTATTGGCTGCTAAACATTTAAATGTAATGCTGTGGTAATTTAGGATCAAGAAAGTGCCTTGAAAAAAATGTTTATGTCTCCTTTTTCGTATATTTTTTAAGTTGAAGTGACTGTACATCATGTGGCAATAGCTGAAACAAATTGGCAACAAATTTAAATGAAATGTATACAATTTTTACGGTTCATATAGAAGATAACATGTTTAATAAACAATGCTGTTTTTAACAATAGTATAATGAATACTATGCCTTATCTTACGATAACATTAGAATAGTATTTAAATACCTAAATTTGGGAGTTGTTATAGCCAGTAGTGTCTGCAACACATCAAACAGAGCTTTTCGTTAGCTACCATTGTATGTTTCAGCACCATGTTAACAAGCCTGCCACTCCTATCATACTTTATGTACACCCTATATAAAGTCCAGGAACACTTTCAAGTAATTACTGCACAAGAACTAAACATTGTACAGATATCATAGATATTGCAATTTGAAGCGAAACTGTAAAAAAAACTTCCAAACAAACGGGGCACTGCTTCATCATGTGGTAGAGGCAGTACATACACCAGATCTTTAATGCGTCCCCACAGAAAAAAGTCACATGGAGTGAGATGTGGTGATTGGGGAACCATTTAGTGAAACACCTGTCCTCTTCTGTAGCAAGGCCGATCCATCGATGCAGCAGCTCTGTGTTCAGACACCCACAAACTTCACGATGAAAATGGGTTGGAGCTCCATCCTGCTGAAAAATGAATGAAGGGTCCAGTTGCATTTGAGGTATCAGCCATTGCTGCAACACATCCAAGTAGGAATATCCAGTAACAGTGCTCTCAGTGAAGAAGAATTGCCTGTACTGTTTTTGGTACGACAAGGCACAAAAAACATTTACTTTTGGGGACTCATGCTCAAATTCAATGCATTCGTGTGGATGCTTTGTACCCCCAGATATGACAATTATGCCTGTTCACTTTCCCATTAGTGTGAAAAGTGGCTTCCCTGCTAAATATTATGTAATCAAAGCCATTACCATCCCCATTCAGTTTTTGCAACTCTGAACAAAACTCAAAGAGAAGCGTTTTGTCATCATCATTGAGTTCCTGCACTAGCTCCAGTTTGAATGATTTCATTGACACCTTCTGTAGCAGGACTTTTCACTATGTCATTGGAGCTATTTTGAGATCATGGGATGCACGACGCACAGATTTTCTCGGACTCCTTATAGATGACTCTCGTATGCACTCCTCATTCACTTCACTCACACTGGGACGTCTGCTTCTCTTTCCCGGGCACAAGCAACCCATCATAACAAATTTGTTGTGCCAGTGGTAAATGGCCTTCCTTGTTGGTGGCTCCTTACCACACTAGCTTTTGTTGGACGCCAACACACAGAAAGCTCACTCCACACCTCAACTCACCATGTTTTTGACTTTTGCTGACTATCCACAAGCTACGAAACTACACTGTGGTGGTATACATTAAAAAAAAAAAACTTTCAGTGTCTCTTTGAAATGACATATGTATGATAGCTGCATTCTTGTGCAATGAATAATTGAAAGTGTTCCTGGACTTTATGTATGCCTTATATTTTTTGATACATGGAAAAATCATGATATTCTCAACATTAGAAATGTTCATAATGTAACCATATGCATAAATTAATTTGCAAATGAATGTAAAATGACTCATTCCTCATCATTATGATCCATAGAACATGTATCCTACTAACTAAATTGGATTAGATGATGATGCATCACTATTAAATCATTTGCCTGTATTCTCTCTGTCGCCAAAAAGTGTATTATTAAGGGAGATAAGACTATTAGTTTGTTCTTTCAGTTGTCACTTGAAACTGAAAATAACATTGATATGAATGATCATCAAAAAGAAAAGAAACTTTATGGTTCCATGGACCTTTACAAGTCTCAACCAACTATGCAGTATACATGTAGACTGAAGAGATGAATGAAAATTTGAACCCAGATCCTCTGCTCACTGGGCAGATGCACGAACCACTACACCACCCTGGCACAGTGGCTCTGCACTGTTTGCCCCAGCATGCCTCCCTCCTCAGTCCAAAATCCTGTTCACAACTCAGTCCACTTATTTCCCCAAAACACAAAGAGCACCACAGAGGATGTCAAACTGTCATGGAATAGCACCTCAGTTTTGAATGAAATGGGGATTCCTCTCTGGAACCATATAGTTTCATTTAATGAAAGCAGCTATACCTGGGTCTCAGGCAGGACCTCCTGTTTCGTTTGATTCTGAGGTACTATTCCAATACTGTTGGACATGTTCCACACCCAGGAGGATACCCTCTTTTGTGGGTCTGTGGAATAAATAATTAATGTAATCTAGTCTGAGATCCCCTCCTCTTGTGGCAGTTAATTGTATATCACTGGAGCAACAAGGCATTGTGACTAAAAAGGACACACCATTCCCATTTTCTGGAATGGTTGCAAGGCAAATGCACTTACTTGCAGGCCTTTATTATGGATAACAATCTGTTGAAGCATTAAAGAACACAGTTAACATTTCTGAATTGTGACACACTTTATAGACCAGAATTGTCTTCTCTAGGTCTCAACATGAATTTGATGAAGGGTAATTGCCTGAAACTTTACTGATAAAGGCAAAATAGTTCTCTTAATTCACCTCAAAAGCACGATAACCGACCTCGATATCAGATGGAGCAATAAATGAAATATTCGAAAGTGTCATTCATTGGTTCTCAATAAATGGTCTAGCACATCATTTACAAAGAAAAGGCATCTTATTCAGTTTTGTACAAGGAAAGACAAATCATCACTAATAATGAAGCATTACGGAAAAGAAATATGTGAAGACTGATTGTTAAAAATACTTGGGGGTACATAGTGATGAGAACAAGAATTATAAAACTGAGTGCAGCAACATTTGCTCTAAATTTGATTGCCATAAGTGGCAATGACATCACTAGAAAATTTAACTTCCTTCTTTCATTGATGTCATATTTAGAATGGGGGCCTCTGACCCCTCTCCCTCCTCATCCCCCTACACACACGCACAGTGCCTATCCTCAAACTTCACATAGATAAAGAAATTAGGTAGCCTCACAACACATACACTCTTACAAAGTTTGTTTTGAAGGATCAGCACAATTTGAAAATAATACTAGCATTCATAAATACAATACTAGGAGGAAAACAGTGGGACTTAATCTTGTTGTAGCACAGAAAGAAGCATATCATGCAGCCATAAAAATATTTGACAACCTCCCTTTAATTAACAAGGTGCTGGCTGATAATGAAAGTTGACAAGTGCTATTCCATAGATGAATTTCTGAGAAGGAAACAACAGGTTACCCACGAGCACTGATGTGCTGCTTCCTGGACTTGGGTAGGCGCGCCGGCCCCGGACTGAATCAGCCCAGCAGGTTAACAACGAGGGACGGCATGCCTGAATGTGGTTTTTAGGCAGTTTTCCACATCCCACATGGTAAATACTGGGCTGGTCCCCATGTACCACCTCAGTTACACAACTTACAGACATCTGAAAAACATTCACACTATTTCATGGCTTACACTAGACGCAGACAGCTAGGATACATTACTTCTGTCCTGGGGGGTACATGATGGTGACACGAAGGGCATCTGGCAACAACACTCTGTGACACTAACATTGCCAACTCTATAGTAACAGGGTCAACCCCGTATTGAAGTGGGGCAAAGGCCCAAGCAAAAGGTGACATATCTACTAAATGCAATTTATCACAGTCAACATGAAACTTATTTTGGGCATACATAAGAATGAAAATAGCATACTGCAGTGTGAATGCCTTTTACTTTTAGGCCAAAAGGCAGTTCATATCTGTAAATCAAATCTACAATGAAAATTTTCCTTTAAAAAGCACATTTAAATATGGACATGTTCTCATTACATGAACCATGAGCGATTTTCAAAACTAAAAATCTTCTTCTTTCTTTCAAAATAACTTACCTCTTATTGTATAATGCTTGTTATACCATATCATTTCACACATTTTTATAGTGTAGTATGTGATACCATAGAAAAAACTGTAAAGTGGCCACTATAGTACTAATATTCGTTTTCAATATTTTATTCAAATTTCAGGTTTATTATTTAAAATGTTTCAGATCACCATGCCAGAATAAAATGACGTAACTGTGGCATTAACTATCTTTAGAAGTATTCTTTGACGTAAGTGTTACATGCAAAAAAGAATAATTTTCTTAACAGTCACAAGCAACATGGAAATATCATCGGTGATGGTTGTGTTCCAACTTAAGTACTAGTGATTTCGGCAGGCTTCTTAAAAAATAGTTTACTGTAAACGATCAACATCTTTTTTCCTATTATCTTAGACTGGATGGCTGAAAAGTACTTGGGCTTTTGTCCAAGGAAAGGGTTTTGTAGTGGTTCATCTGCTCTTTTACATCTAGTTGGGACTTCTAGAATGCATTTGTCTCAACATCAGTATGAGTGTTTCCCATAGCTTTGTACTTGTGTATGGAAATGCATTTTATTTCACATATTTAATGTGAAATCCCTATCTAAGGACCTACAAGATGTACATCGGCGAGCAAGGTTTCTTAGCTGAGTCACTGATTGTAGATCTCATTGTATTCCTCTTTTGTTACAATTGTTGGCCTTTTTCTTAGAAGTTTTCCTATTCTATCAAAAGTGGAGTCAGTGCATAAGTAACTGTGTCCTTTTAATAATAATAAAAAGTAGTGCTATGCAACATGTTATGAGGGAGCACGGAAGCACAAACAGTTGCTCTGCATTAGAGAAACAGTGTGACTGGAATGGAAATCACTCGACTGGATGTAATGGATTAGTTATCCTTCACACAAAATGTGTATGTGGACACAGATGTATTTTCCTAGGCTTGTATCTTGGCAAATGTTTGATTTCACTTAAATTGTATGATTATCTAGGTTCTGCTTATCCTGTTTGTTTTGTTCCATTCTGTGTCTCATTTATTTTAAATTCCTGACATGTTTGCTTTTGTGTGTAAGCTCCTCATATAAAATTTTGTTGAGGATTAAGGCAGCAACAAAGTTCAGTAAATAGTCAGCATGAACTAATTCTGTGCAATGGGAACCCCAGAAAAGCAGATGATAAAAGCTCTCAGTTTACAATTGCCTTCCTCATCTTCCAGAAAACACGCTACTTTTGATTTTTGGGTCATGACAAATGTTGACCATCCTGATGAGATCAGTCTCATTGACTGGGTGCACATTTGTCAAACATGGATTTCATGAGCTGGGGACTTGTTAACACGAACAGTCGATTGCTACTCTAAGCTCTGGACATACTTTTGCCTACCATCCAATGACACAGTAATGGAACATTGTACGTCATAGTGCATGGGATTTTGATCTTATTGGCTGAACTGTGAACATTGTAGGAGAAAAATAATTTTGAAAATGCACCACTTGTCAATAAGGGTTGAGGGGAGTGAAACAATCATTACTGAGTAACTGCTATGGAATATGCTGTGCTGGGGCAAGCAGGGTTCTGTTTGGGTGGGCCCCAAATAGGCTTGTGATTATCTCACTGTATAAATTTCCAGAGGGTTATTGGTTGACCCTACCACCCCATCAGCAAACAAACGTTTAATAGTAAAAATGTGATAGTAACACAGTATCAGGAGAATTATTAAATAATGTTGCACTAGTTACAGAACACAGATTTGAACCGTTGCCTCATGACTCACACACATGAATGTATCTTCTTCTGCTTCTACACAATGAGCACTGATCCAAAGGAATTGCTGAAGAAATGGTCTTGGATGGTTATTGATTCATTCAAGAGACATACTTGAGGTATAGGGACTTCTGAAATTAAGTTACGCAACAGGCACGGCACCCTTTCAGAAGAGTGGGCATGTTACCAATTTCCTGAGAGACAATTCTGCTGCAGTACGGACAACAGGTTCATCACATTGTGGGAGTGAAATGGCTCTCCAAAGTTGAGGTACAAGGAACAGTAAGTTTCTTGTTAGCCAAACATACAAATTGCACACAAATTCGCCATGGAATTCTTGCAGTGGGGGTGCAATGCAATGTAGCATCCAGTCGTAGTGAAACAGTGCCAACAATTTGATGAAGACCATTCAGTCTTTCCAGCAAGCTCAGTGGATATTTGACAGGAAAGAGATTTTCCATCAAAGAGGAAATTCACACAGCAATCCTCAAATTGTTCCATGACTGAGGCACACGTTTATATTTTCAAGAAACTGAACAGTTTGTGGGATGTTACAATTGTTGTTTACAGGTTTTAGTGACTGTAGTGAAAAGTAGTATCTGCATCACTTTGAATTGTATTGCAGCATACAGTAAAAGTTACTCAGTCTGCCATAGTAACAGGTAACTTTCTTTCTGAAGTCTCATAGTTTCCTGCTGCTTTCGCACCTTTCTTTGACAATCATCAGATGTCAGGTTACTCCTGGATGCATCAGTGAATGGAATCCTACTCTGCTGACTGAGTACCCATTCTGTGTTTTCCCATACCCAACTCCACAGACCAATGCTTTGGGGGAGGGATGCTAGTGCTATCTGAGGCCACATTGATAATGTGGAGACTTGGATTCTGTCTTGACCATAGTTGCCTGATATCCCAGATATCTGGTTGGAAACCCAACTCCCAACTGTACTTTGTTGGGATAGATAAAATTCCTGGTTACATAAAAATGGACAACATTATATAAAATGATGTGGTCTTCACTTCAAATTGCTCATTACCAATTTCTAATGAGGGGCAGTCTTGTATGAGTTACTGACTTAAACTCCTCCTTTTATTAACAGCGCTAAGTGGCCATACTTGACTAAATAGCCATTGTTTTCGAGTAGTGCATCAGAGGTCAATCGTGACAGTGCTTTGTAATTCTCTGCTGAAAAAATTGAACAGGGTTGTGCAGTTTCCTTCGCCTGTGGCAGCCTTAGTCGTCATGATGATCTTATCAAAACATTCGAAAGAGAAATTGTGACGAAGGAAGCTGGGATAATTTTTTAATTTTTACTTCCCCCTTGTTTTACAATATGCCTTCTTCAAATCTGTTTCTTCACTTTCAACTAATTACCATTAACATATGTGAATTGTAATCTGCATTTTCATAAAAGAGAAAGGCAGCCCCCTCAGGTTGAATTTTGTCTGTGTAATTGATTTTCTAATTTATATTGAGTATTCCTAGTTAGTATCTTTTATTATAGGGCAAAATCAGTCATTTTTATGTAACTTTAATTCCGATGTGGACTTATAAACAAATATAAATGGGAAGTTGTGCACTGGCCATACTTAACTGTGTATTATTGGGAGGATGTGAAAAGTGAAAGTAGAAGACTGTGAAACGCAAGTGTGCATCTGTCGGCTACATCATTTACAGTAGACAGTACTGCACACCCCTATGTTTTCAGCCAGTATGTAGACACCGAGGACAACAAAGGAACAAAGTAGGCAAACCACAACAAAATGGCAGTTTACTTGCAGCACAGTCTAAACTATGTTGAAAAATGATTTGACTTTGAAGAAAGTGTCTACAGGACTTTCAAACCATTTTCACTGACAGTGAAACAGAGCTCAGTTTCAGAATATCTAGAAGTTATTTGTTGCAGATGGGGATTTGATGTTTGAAGAATGTGTGCAGTTAAAGAACTTTCTCAAGGATGAAGAGAAGAACTTTTCAAGCTGAAATCTGATTAGTGGAAGGAATTTTTTTTCATTGTTATGAAAACTACGACAACTTCTTAAAACTTTTCCGTTTTGTTTCAGATGATGGTGAACACTTGGTGAGCTGAGAGGAACCTTTTCCCAGCACCAACATTAGAAGCTGAAATAATAATAATAATGAAGATGGTTTAGTGATTTACATGTCTCCAGTTTTATTGAGGAAGAAGAGAAGATTCTATGAAGGAGATTGAAAAGTGAGCAAAAATCTCAATAAGGTAAAAAAACATTGAATTGTAGCCTGTGTGTGTTTAGTCTTGGTTTTTTAAAAAATATCCCGATTTAGTTCAGAAAAAACTTGGTGTCTGGTCTGTACTAATACAGCTGCCTTCTAAATGGGCAGTGCACAGCTCTTTTGCATTTTCTTGTGGGTGCCTATGAGCCACAACTCTTATGCTCTAAACAGGTTGTCGACTCCAGGCTACCACTGGAAGATGGTTTGTCTCACAGTAGTGGTTCTCTGTTTGAATGATGTCACTGTGGTGTATGACAAATTGACAGGCAACTTACCATGCTGCTATACACTCACAATGTAGATAAGCCTGAAATGATCCTTCAGAGCATGTTTACAGACAACACAGTTGAAGATTTTAATGAATCTGTCTCACAGAGACTTCTGTTCAATAGTAGATTATGATAAATATTCTGGCCAACAAAGTATCTGATTCCATTAAATTTTCAGCTATGTTTTTTCAATAATTGCAAATCTGCTGTTAAAAAATGGAAGCCTTTTGGATTGATATTTTGTTTGAGATTATAAATTTCATGTGTTTCAAATTATTTGGTTATGAAAATGCCTCATAGCACTTCTGTGTCAAATAGAAACTGTTATAATTTTTCATAACCACTAGAACAGTTCCTGAAGTTAATATTGTAAAAATGTACCTTTGATGCTTTGCACCCGTGAGTTGAGTTGTGCTATCGTTGTTAACTTTCTCAATAGTTTTAGTGAGGTTACTGAATGAGAGTAGTTGTCTTGGACTTGATGTCACATGGAACCAAGTGCAGTTTTATCTGTTGGACTGAGTAATGTGAACTCAGTGTATATCATGAACTGTAATTTGCTTTTATACTTCTGCAACTTTGAAATCAGTGACTCTTTTTTAGCCAGTTGCCAAAGCTTTAGAAATGTGGTTTAGCTGTTGATTACATTTGGAGAATTGGGCTTATCAAAAGCTACAATGTTGTTTCATCAGCAAGTCAAGATATTAACTGAAACTATATGACCTAGAGCCCACATGAATTGTACTTCTAAATATATTTGGATGGTGAGCTGAGCCACAAAATACTTCAAATCATGTCGATGATTGTTGATACTGTTTTCTAGGTTATGCAACAAATGTCATTGGAACTCTATCCTACAGTGTCATATCCCAACATTACACTTCAGACAGTTCTGACAAACAAATGTTACATCATTACAATATTTTCTTGTTGTTTGGAGTGAGTAACGGGACTCTTATAAGACACAGGAAGAGAGAAGAAATAAAGCTCTTGATATCAGAGGCAGGAAGGGTCTTGGAAGATAAGTTGAATGGAATGGAAGGGATAAAAATCATAAATTTTTGACATTCCTACCTGGAATTTCCGTTGGTTGTTTTAAAAATGCTAAAATTCCACCAACCGACATATTGCCCCCTGCCAGTGGTGTGATGTGATGCAACATGGAGGGGCAGCTGGTCAGCACACCTCTGTCCTAGGATTTTTTTTACTGTGGAACCACTACTACTCGGTCAAGCAGCTCCTCACAAGACTGACTGCATTTTGTACCAGTCACAGTCCCCCCCCCGAGGAAAAATCGCTGGCAGTTAGTCGAATGGCACAGCTAAGGAGGCAGACAGTGGAATGGGTAGTGTGTTAAAGAGCAGTTCTAAGATGAACATAAGACAAGAATAATGGAATGTAGTCAAGTTGAATCAGGAGATGCGGAATGAATAACGAGGGATGATCAGCGAGTTTGCATTTGAAAGCTGTACGAGGAGGGGTGAAAAAGCTTCTACCCTAACAAATAAAGAGTGAAAGAAATTTCATAATATAAATTTATTTGTATATATAATACCTGTGTACACCAATACACTTGGAGGCATGCTCAGATAACTTCTGCAAACCATTCAAAGAAAAGATCTTTGATTTCAATTGCAACAAAGCATCAGTCACTGCATCATCATCATCCTTTGAGGTATTTTTTTTCGGTTTGGGACAAGGAAAAAGTCTGACCCAGTCAGATCTGGAGAATATGGCAGGTGACACGTTCCACATCATTACGAAAGAATCGTGTTCATGATCCATGGAACAACTAATATAACTAACTAGAATTGGAAGTTTTTCATTGTCCATTATACGAGGTTTGTCCGGAAAATACGTATAAAGGTTGAATAATGTCTTTATGTTACAGGTTGCAGTCACCATCAGGTGAGACTACTGCTGTAATCAATCAAATCAATGCTCAGTTCGAGTCAGAGCACTCTGCGTGAAGGTGGGAGTGTGCAGCAGATTGTGTTCTTAAAGACCGTGGATTGACAGAATGATTGCTGACAAGCTGTCAACCCTCAAAACAATTGTTCACAAAAACTTGAAATGAAGAAATTACTTTCTGTTCTGGTGTCAAGAGCTTCGGTACAAAGAGGGTTGAGTGCTGTAGGGATTGGTTGGAAGCAGAGGAATGAGGTGACTTTCTCAACCGAGTCATCACTGAAGACGTGTCCTGGTATTAGAAATTCGATGTGGAGCTCAAAGCAAGGAATGGAAACTAGCAGGAGAACCGAGAACAAAAGAGTCGCGAAAATCAAGGTCCAATGTGATGACAGTGTTGATTCTTGGAGCATTGTTCACAAGGAATTTGTCCCTCCCAGCAAGAGAGTGAACGGAAATTTTTACGTTGAAGTTCTGACACGTCTCGGAGCTCTTGTGGCAAGAGTTTGACCCTTCATCACAAGAATGCGCCCGCACACATGTCGCTCGTTGTGTTTTTGGCCCGAAGCTCAATCACCACTGGATTTAATCCCGTGTGAGTTCTTCATGTTCCCAAAAATGCGTAATGGTGTGGCATTGGGAGATGTGGAAACGACATGGCAACTAAACAACATCACAACTGAAGACTTTCAGCAATGTTATCAACAGTGGAAATGGCGTTGGCAGAAGTGTATCACGTCTCAGGGTGAGCACTTTGAAGGAGACCATATTGTAATACCTGAATAATTGTAAAATAAAGTTATTATGCAACTTTTATATGTATTTTTCGGACAAACCTCGCAGATTAGGAAATGAGACACTGAAGATAATAGAAGTGTTTTGTTATTTGGGTAACAAAATAATTGATTTTGGCTGACACAGAGAGGATATAAAATGCAGGCTTCACTGTATATCTGAGAAAGAGGAATATGTTAGGAGTGGATGTAAATGTTACGGAGTCTTTTCTGGAGGTATCTGCGTGAAGTGTAGCCTTGCTCCGAAACGAGATGTGAACAACAAGCAGTTGAAGCTAGAAAAGGATGGTATCTTTTGAAATGTGTTTCTAGGAAGAAATTTTGATGATTTCGTGGATAAAACATAAGGTAAACTCTGTCCATTGGTACTGGCCGACCACCGTGTCATCGTTTACCAATGACGTCCAGCACACCACTATCCTGCCTGTGTCAGTTTTCTTGTCCTCGAGTTCCTCAGTTGGCATCACAAGGGTGAATGTACACTTTCCCAATCCTCTCACCCAGAAAAATCCCTGGCAGTACAGGGAATCTAAACCTGCGTCCTCGCCATGATAGGCAGCAGCAGTGAACACTAAGTTACAGAGGTAGTCAATAAGTGGATAGATGACTACTACTGGCACTCGACACCCTCTGCACTGCACCTAGAGGTGGCTAATGGAATAATTATGCAGTTGCAAATCAAATTACCAGGGACATAGTATTGAAAGAAATTTTCAGCACAACATGAGTAAAAGAAGGAACTGGTTGATAAGACATACCCTGATGCATCGAGGAATCATCAATTTGGTGTTGGTGGGATTTGAGTGAGAGGAGGAAAAGCTGTTGAAGGGGAAATACAGTAAGCAGGTTCAAATAGATGTAGGCTTGCATAGAGAGCTGCATCAAACCAGTCTTTGGACTGAAGACCACAACAACAAAAACAGTTGGCTGTGTGTAGGAATTTTCTGTGGTCAGGAAAGCAATAAGAAATGATTTTCTGATTAAGAAAAGTGCAAACACTATACATTAATGTGGTGTAAAATGATTCTTGAGCTGTTTATGAAGCCAGAGAAATCTTATATTAGTTCTTTTGGCATGAAAAACCTGTACATGATGATTAAACTACACCTACCCATGGGTTTTATGCAACTTGCAATGCCTACAAATGTCATGGGCAAGATTTTCATTTCTGTCACCCACTACGTGCAAATTACTAGTCCTACATAAAAAAAATGAACAGGATGTCTTTGTGGGAAATTTAATGTAGTCATTTCTTTTTGGGAGGGGATACATTTTTGCTAGAAGCCATAGTTTTTGTTAAATAATTCAAAAAGTAGAAGACAGGCATTCAAATGCCTTTTTTCTTCAATGCCACAGAAAGTGTGGTGTCCAACAAAGTACAAAATGTAATGTAGTTAATTTTGATACGAAAAGGTTCTGTTCATTGTTTTTGCAGGACTAATAGTGAGCATGTAGGGAGGAGAGAAGATTAAAATCATGGGTGTGGTTCTTGAAGATGTTGCAGGTTCCATAAAACTTTATGGCAGGGGCAGCTGAATAACCCTGTGTATGATCCACAAGATTCAACAACATGCTGATCAAACCTCATGGTCAAACATGGCTGCTGATAGAAAATAGGTGGTTCATATTGGCTTGAGTATCCCCATTATGTGACTGCTGTAAAGAAGAGGATGTGGGGTGTTCTCCGTCAGCTTTTATACCCACACTGGTATGCCAAAAGGCATTAAAATATACAAGGCATGCCAGAAAAGTAAGTACCATTGTGGGAAAGGACTCATGAAAACATTTCTTCAGACCGTAACAGCCACCACTGTTCAGACATTTGTCATAGCAGTAATCCAACTTTTCTATGCCCATTTCATAGAAAGATAATACCAGTTAAGACCTCCAATACTGATCACACTTGCTTACATCATCATAGGTGTTCAAGCACCTTCATCCTGACTGATGATGAAGTAAAAGTGGTAGTCTGAAGATGTGAGATCAGCACTGATTGGCAGGTGGTCTCACTGTTCCCAAGTGAATTGTTTAGTAAGGATTTCAGTGCCACCAGCAGAAATGAAGCATCATAATGATTCGATTGAGAGTTTTGCATCTTTTGTTTTGAATAGTGTGATGGAGTTCTCTCGGTGTTTTGCAGTATCATACCGCTTTCATGGTTTCAGCTCTGAGAAGGAACTCAACAAGCAGAATGCCTTGTTGGTCGTAGAATCCATTTCACCTGACTTTTTGCACTTGCAACTTCATTATGATTTCTTTTTTGGGGGTGGTGGAGGATTGTCGGACTGTCAGTTCCTTCACTCCATAGATTGTTGATTTTATTTTGGAGTGTCATGAAGACCCCAAGTTTCATCACCAGTCACGATTCTATTTAAGAACTCATCTTCCTTATCACTGTATTCAGTGCTGAAATGTCAAAACTCTGCCAAGGTACATAATTTTGTAAGCATTTTTCAAACGCAATTCACAAAAATTTAAGCAATTTATGACTGAGTCATGCAAAACAGTTTTTGAAATACATTCTTATTGTGAACCATGTGTTTTCTCACCCATACCATCAGTGACAACAGAAGGCTGTCCAACACATGCTTCGTCATGAGTGTTTCTTCAACTGTCTCATCCACTTTCTCACCGTAAATGTCTACAAGTTGATGAATTTCAGGTGGCTTAATGTTCTGTGTGTTGAAACTAAACATAACGGGGCACACTTCACAGTCACTGGGCTCAGAGGTTGTCCTAAAGATTTTGACTGATCACTAACAAATATAAATACCACAAAATTGAGCTGCAGTGTCAAGACAATGAACCAGAGAAATGTGTGAACCTACAACACAAGTGCTGCAGTGGCAGTAGAATGATTTGGCAATTACTTTCAGGATGCACCTCATACTTAGGACTTCAAGGGAAGTGCCTGTCACCTTTTAATGTAAATTTTTGCTTATGATGGAAACTATGTTTAAGCTGTGTGTGTGGCAAGGGGGGTAATTAACAGTTGAACTATCTTTGTTTTGTTTATCTCTCTCTAGTCATGACAGGTAATGTGAATCAAGGACAAAGGTACTTTCTGAGTTACCTTAGTCAAGCTCCAACCCTTCTGTCCTGTACAGCTACTTGCTTTTATCCTGAGGTTGTTACTCTCTGGCCAGCAGGTGCTCCTAAAAAAAAATTGCATACATTGTGTACAAAAATCTACATTTACAAAGAATTTGTGGGGTCAGAGATGTTAGTAATGCTCAAGATATGGTGTGACTATTGGTATAGGGGCAATTCAGAAAATATCGCCTGTCTACATTACGGCACAACTGGAATATGCTTGCTGAAATAGTGACAATGCATTCAGCTGAACTGGTAACCAGTGCTTCATATACCATCATCATCTCCCCCTATAAAAAAAGAAATTTAGAGGCAGTCACATAAAAAAAGCTTCTTTTCCTCTCCTAAACACTCAAAAATTGTGTGTATGTAGTTTGTTTTCATATACAGGGTGTATTAAAAGAGCTGTCACCATTACCTACACTGCTTGCATGGTGTTAATTTGCATACAGATTTCTGGTTGTTCCACTGGAAAGCTTACCAAGACATTTACAGCATAAAACCAATACCTGCTTGTATTTTAAAAATGTACACAGCTCAAAGGTAGTGCAACTGCAACTCTGTAGAATTACCAAGCCTTTCATGCAGTACAACATTTTTAACCTCTGGGATAAGCTACGAAGTAATTACTCGATGCCATACGAAAAAACAAAACAGCCTCACTGCTAATATTTCTCACATACGTAATGGGAACAATGGAACCAACAAAATTAAGAAGACCATTAGCATT
This sequence comes from Schistocerca gregaria, assembly GCF_023897955.1. NCBI lineage: Eukaryota > Metazoa > Arthropoda > Insecta > Orthoptera > Acrididae > Schistocerca > Schistocerca gregaria. The sequence continues at coordinate 16,039,766 of NW_026061824.1, read as the reverse complement.
TTTTTTTTTAATTCATCTATCTTTTACAGTAAATTTCAGCCATAAATGTTTCGTAGGCACATTACAACATTAAGAAACACTGCATTATAAATATAATTTGGGACTTCAGTGTGCAACTATATACATGACCATTTTTATTACTTAAGGGTTAATTTTATCAACTTACAGAAACAGTTAGTTTAAGAAACATTTAATCATGCCGATGGTCACCTGTTATCTCACTGCTACATAGTGTTAAACCATAAGCTAGGTGGAAGACTCACTGGACGAAAAATTGTTAGAACTACCTACATACATTGGTAAAAAGCACTTCTGCTGGTCTCAAAATACTTTATTGTGCGCTTCTGTTCCAAATGACAACTTCACAGCTACAGTAATTTCACCAATAAGGTGGGCTACAAATAGGTTGTAATATTCTGACCTGAGTAGCTCTTCAGCAAATAGAGCTACATAATATGTGCTACTGTTTTTACATGACCACTAATGCTAGTCATGTTTACAATAGAAACAATAATTAGGCCCAATACATTTAAAATTGTATGCCTACAGCCAGAATGTACTACTTGTTGGAAATGAAAATTCATCAAAATACTTGTAGTACACACTGAAATACCTTGCATCCATTCTCTCTTGCTGCAATAAAGCTAAATCTCATAGCCAAAGGCAGTTGTACATTGTTGTGGGGAACTAGAATAGCTAGTAAATGTAACTAAATAATATCTGTATTCATTTGAGTTTGTTTCACCAAGATCGAGATTATGTTGTCACTTATGTCCCCTTGTTCTCACATTAACCGATTAGTTTTCAATTTTGGCCAGTTGATACAAGACAGACTTATAACTCCTTCATGTTCATTGTTATTGGCAATAACTTTATTAGCTCTGATGACAATACAAAACTTGATAAACAAGTCAATGCAATCTGTGCCAGCACTTACCTCTTTCAAATTTTGTTTACATTCAGTGCTATTCATTTTGTTCTAAGGCTTGTGTTTAGTATAAATAACCAATGGTGCATCTGTAGGCCATACCAGTTCCAATATTAAAACTGCCTCAATTTGATCCCATAGATTGCCACTTTACTGATGTGGCATTTAATAAATTAAAAAGAGCATCTCTCTTGAAATATTTACAAACTGAATACTGCTGAACAAGACGTACGTACATTTTGACACAGTTATACAATTGAAAACGTTGACAGATGCTCCAAAAATTTCTTTTGCAACCTGAATACTGAAACATGTTCTAGGAACTACTTTAAAATGTTAAAATTCTACAAGAGGCTCTACACTGGAAGACACTCTGTTTCATTTTTATATTACTGCAGAAGGGCAGGAGCAAGATAAGGTACTTTCAGGTTCCAGTACTGACCATGGTCTTACTGTCATCCACTTAGAAACATTCACACAATGTTAGTCATAGCAGAAGCACTTCCACTACAATGGTTGTGACAAGTATGCTCCTAAACCCTATTATTCTCATTTACTTTTTTGTGGTTTACATTGTTCACTGATAAACAATGGCATCCTAGCAGACACTGTAGAAATAAACTTCTTTGGACCAAATACATGTTAAATGTTTATTAGTATTTCTGTCACAACAATAGAAGGTAAGTAAGGTTGCTCCACACCAAAGTTATAAATTTTTTTACTGCCAACACCAGTTGTTCTGCTCCAAAATCAAACTAAATTTTCAGGTCTTCTGTGTGGTCTGCAAGTTCCTTTATGTTGGGAGCATATGTTTTACTTAATAGACAAGTTTTCTAGAACTTGTGATTTAGCAGAAAGCAAAGAAAAAACTAAAAGGAAATGAAATGAGAAATTAGAATGTGTGAGAATCACTCCAATTAGGCCAGTGGCTATATAATCTTGGTGGTGCACGGAACTGGGTTCTCAAGGCTGAGAAGAGACAGAAAAATGAGGTGAGATGTTTATGTTCCTTTGAAAGATCTAGAGACACTAGGAAGGATTATGTATGCCAATCAAGGACTATTTAAGACCATGACAGTTGGTCCTCTTGACTAGGGGTGTGAGAGAACAAACCACCACAGAAGAAAGGGAAAAATATTGTGAACTGCTATGCCAGATAGACAAATGTGTAAATTCATTAACTGAACACATAACAGGTATTGACTAGTAATAAGTTTCGCCAAAGCCAGTTGTCATTGGTTAGGTCAATACATGCCTAAGATGTCATTTTTCATGAGTAACGCTGTGTGAACAAAGAACAGCTCTCAAGCATACTAAACATCAATGACCCGCTGCCTACTGGAATAACAAAGTTTCTTTATGGACCACATTGGGAGAAGCAATCTCTAGTTTATAGTGGGCTGTAATGATATCAAGCATAATATCTCATAACTTTGGCATTCTGCTGTTTTTAGGGCAGTGCTTAACAAATCAAAGAAGTTAGCCAAGATAAGGCACCATTTTTTATAATACCTGCCACTCTGCTTGTGTCATGTTAATGGAAACTGACAATCATAGCACCCACAATGGTTCAATTTTCACTTTCACAAAAAGAAAACCAGACTGTCTGTGGGTTTGGTGTTCAGCAGGGGGCAAAACCTTGTTAGTGGTCTCGCTGTGAGACTCAAAAGCATTCTAATGCCCGTGCTTACATCACCGGGTTTTGAGAGAACTGTCGGAAGGCAGCAGTGTTATTCTTGGCAGGTCCTGGCAAAAATTACTATTGGGACAGCAAATGCATTAAATCAATAGAAACTGCTGTCAGGTAGAACCACTGTACTCAATAACAACCAGAATCATTTCTATAAGTATCGCATATGAGTGCAGCTTATGGAAACTATATGGACATGAGTTCAAAATCCCTTTCTTATCTGCAGGAATTTACACTAGATTATCACACAACAGCTGTAGGGACCTAGAATAAGTTTATTCATTGAGAATACAGAAAATTGCGACACTCTCATTTCGTTATTTTCAACAGAACAACCAAAGGAAATGGAAAATCTAGCTGAAGAAATTAATAAATTACACCACAAAATTCAATTCATTTCACGTCACTGTAGGAATGAAACATTAACAAAACTTTTTATATAAAATTCTGAAATTTCCAGGAAGCCAACAATTACCAGGGTTACCATCCATATCGATATAAAAATGTGTTCTTCAGAAGAATGTTTAATCACATGCGTAAAGATCCAATGGATACAAGTGAAAGACAAAAAGAAACACAAATTGTAAAATCAGCTGCCTCCAGTTATGAATACATTCCCGCTGTAATACATAAATTAAACCAACCAGTTTCTGGACAACCACCCACAAACAGAAAGACCATCTTTGTAATAAGCTGACCTTCCTCAAGGAAGATTTCATGCCAACCTCTTCAAATTGTATGACATAAAAATAAGCATCTTCACAAGCAACACAATACTGAAAGCACTAAGCAAGAATATCACAAGTCAGGTATGTCCAAACTTCTGCAATAAACAAACTGGTAGAAGCACAGGGATGCACTCTGTCCTAACATCCAGAACAAATCCAACTTTGCAGAATGAGTTACTGGGCAAGAATTGTGGCAAACAGTGTAGAAAAGAACCAGGCAAGATATCTGACTTTCTTGAAGGAACTGAAATATCTTTCAACAGAGATACAGCACCAGTCTACTTGCTCAATGACAAATCTTGCCTTCACAACTATGAAGGCTTTATATTTCAAAAATAATTAAATAAAAAAAAACCCTGCCCCCCCTCAATCTCTCTTTACATCTTACCTACATTGATATCACTATAAATAATATTGCATGATATATCTAAGCCTTCCACTCTTGTTTTTAAAAGTAAACTTCATGTACATAGCAAGAGCTGGAAATATTGGAACTTAACTCTATTATTGGGCATTCATGTTCAGTTTTGATTAAAGTATTTACCCACACACTTTTATTGTCTCTGAGCAAAGTATGTTATATCTTCATAACACGCATCAGTTGTACAGTGCTGGCTAAGTTTAGTAATCGATTGTGCCTCATGGGCATGACTATTGTCTGAAGTAGTGATGGAAGGAATTGACACTGTGAATGCTGCATAGAGGGCTATGTGAGTATCTTTTCTGAGCAGCACATTGCAAATCATACCAGATAAGCTCAATGTTCAAATCTGGGGAGTTTAGTGGCCAGTGGAAGTGTTTAAATTTAGAAGAGTGTTCCAGGAGCCACTTTGTAGCAATTCTGGACCTGCCAACTGTATCATTGTCCTGCTGGAATTGACCGAGTCCATCGGAATTCCCAATGGACAGGATGCTTATGTATGTGTCACCTTTCAGGGTCATACCTAGCCATATACTCCAACTGCATGCCTCCTACATCATTACAGAGCCTCCACCAGCTACAACTGTCCCCTACTGACATGCAGTGTCCATAGATTCAAGAGGTTGTCTCCATGCCTGTACGTGTCCAACTGCACGACACAGTTTGAAATGAGACTTGTCCGACCAGGCAATGCGTTTCCACTCATCAACAGTCAAATATCGGTGTTGATGGACCCAGGTGAGGCATAAAGCTTTGTGTCGTTCAGTCAACAAGGGTACACAAGTGAACCTTCCACTACAAAAGTTCATATCGGTGATGGTTCACACTCTGACACTTGTCCATGGCCCAGCATTGAAATATGCAGAAGGGTTGCACTTCAGTCACTTTGAATGATTCTCTTCAGTTGTTGGTCCGGTTTTTGCAGGATCTTTCTTCGGCTGCAACAATGTCGGAGATCTTATGTTTTACTAGATTCCGGATATTCACTGAATGCTCGTGAAAATAACCACTTCATTCTTACGTTGGGGATGCTTTGTCCCATTGCTCATATGCCAACTATAACACCACATTCAAATTCACGTAAATCTTGATAAGCTGCCATTGTAGCAGCACTAAGCAATCTAGCATCTGTGCCAGAAAAATGTTGTCTTATATAGGCATTGCCGACTGCAGTGCCATAATCTGTATGTTTACAAATCCCTGTATTTGAATACGCATGCCTAAGCCAGTTTTGTTGGCAATTCAGAGTATATACATATCCAGTGAGAAGATAATGATATGTTACCAATCCACATACTGTGATGGAAGAGGTACATGGCAGGGAATGTGTTCTGTTGTTTGGTGGTTGATGGTATTCTGGGACCATTTTATCCTCAGAAAAAAAACCTCTTACCTTGATATGCTCAGGCTGTTACTATGACTGGCTGACTCCCGAGACACAGTCTTTTTCCAGCAATATGGTGCACTGTGGCAGATGTTGCGGACCAGGTGTTACAAGGTATGCTGAAATGGCAGGGGTGGTCCTATTCCCTGGTGTTCTAGGCCAACAGGCATTAGAAACGTGGGCTTGTTTCTGTGAGCACATACCAAGGACAGAGTCTAACAAGCAGCTGTCAACCACATCAAAAATTTAATGAACAAAATCATTTCTGTCCTTGCCACAGGTGATGCAGATATAATGTGCTCAATGTGGATCGATCCTGATAACAGACTGGAAATTGTGCCCACCACCACTGGTGCACACATGTTGAAATTGATTAAACTGCATAAAACTTTGTGACAATACCTTAGGTCTAATTTGTTTGCATGCTGTTACACAACATAAGTGTTCTGTAACTTTTGAGACACTCTGTTTATCCTCTGCCCATTGCAGGTTAAAAACCTTATTGTGCTGTCAGAGCCCTTGATATGTTCTCAGAAAGAGGCTAAACCACCACACATTTCAAGTCACCTGCTGTCCAGTTTATGTGGTGTTTGCTGCACTGACAACATATACATTTTTATGCCTCAATAGTCTTCTGCAAGGGTCCCACTGCATGCAACTTGCCATCACATTATTTGGTTGAAAACTAGTAGACATGGGTCTGCAGTGATTCCTGTTGTGTTTGAGACTGACTGTCAATGGCAACTTACAATGTTCATCTCGATGACTAACTACGAGTTAGGATCTTAATGTGGCCACATTGTGTGGTACAACATTCCTTGTAGACAAGCATTTGGGAGAGAATAATCCTATACGAGGAGGGTTGAGGAAAGAGCATGTAAAAGGCACATTATAAAATATGTGATGAAGGGAGGCAAATAACGTTGAGTAGCATCTATCGACACACTTCACTGAGTGGTCAGCATATCTGACTGCCATGCAGTTCATTTCCAGTCATGTCACACCTTCTCTCTGCTCAGGGAGTGGGTGATATGTTGTCCTTATTATTGATTCATCATCGCCAGCATGAAAGTCACCCACCGTGGTGTCAACAGAAAAGACCTGCAACTTGTCAGCGAAACTTACCCAGCAAGTGACTCCCAGGTATCAATGTCCATATGACCACTTCATTCCACCTAGAGCATTAGAAAGGGAAACGTACCAAAGAGGAACAGTGACCAAATATGCTAAATGTGTTGGGCTATAAACAAACAAGGATACTATTTCAAAATTTAAAAGCTTTTGTCTACCTTGGTCACCAAAGTCTGAACATTATGGCCTTTCCTCAGAAACATACAGTGATCAGAAGTCCAAAGTAGCAACCGAAAAAAGATATCTTATCAGTGTACTATCAGATATGAGGCTCCTCTGAAATTGTCTATGGAGGTTTTTTACTTTCTCCTACATAAAGGGTGAGATGAACTCCACTGATAAAATTCAATTGGTGGTTCAAAGATGTTTTATGAGTATTTTGGTACAATGGATCTTGGTCTCCTGTGGCTCACTGCAAAGTAATAATGTAATTATGATTTATTTAGTTTGTTACCTTCATTTCTTCTGAAAATACACTGTCCAGCAGACACGTTAATGTGACTACCCGTCAAGACCTCGAATAACCTCTTTTTGCAGTGCACACCGTTGCGAGACATGCAGGAGGAGATTCATGGAAATGATCATATGGCATTAATGACTGGCAGACCCCATCCAGGCTCGATCAGTTGCCTACTGCAATTCTTTTCATTTTATGCTGCTTTTGAGACATGCTTGTTGATGACAAGAACAACACAATGCCCACTTTCCAAGGACACAAAAATCCCGTATCAAACTGGGCTCCCCCACGTGGCTGTGAGGTTCTGTATTAACAGGGGTGTGGAGCCATTACGATTTCATTGCCAAGTCCAGGTGTTCTAGGTTTCTCATGTGAGGATCCACGGACAATACACCCTGGCAGGGGGGTTCCCACAGATTCTCAGTTGGTTTATATCCGAGTCTTTGGTGGTTAGAGGCATGTGATAAACTCGTCCTGTTGCTGTTTGAACCACACATGAGCTGTGAGCTGTGTTGCATTGTACTGCTGGTAAATGTCACTATGCTGAATAAAAACAAACGGTGTGTACGGGTGGACACGGCCCTCGAGGACAGACGGATACATCTGTTGATCCTTTGTGCCTCCCAGAATATCATCACCACCCAGGGAATGCCACAGACTCCCTCCCCTGTCGTGCCCCATTCTGACAGTTGTTGCAGTGTGTTTTGCTTTCAGACATTTAACAATGTGCATTCCAATAGCCATCTGTCATTTGAAATGCCTCTCAGTTCATTTGGGTGGTCAGTTGTTTAACAGATGCACGCCTCTGCAGCTGACATTCACCCCTGTCATCTGTGGCCCACGACTACACCACAGTATCCTCGGCACCAATTCTGAATAGCGCAATTTTGCTGAGCACAGTATACTTTAACCACACTGACATGCAAACAGTTTACAGACTTAGTCATTCCCAAATGCTTCCACCCTTTCCCCAAAAGCCAATGACAGTGCACATTTTGTCTCCTCCTTACAGTGACAACTGCACTGTTTTCTGTGGCTCCCAACATGCTTTGTATACCCTTCACTGCTAGTGGTGTTGTCTGTGAGTGGTTACTGCATGTCGATTTTGATTGCAGGCAGTGGTCACATTAATATTATGGACCAGACCATGTATCTACACAATAAAGAAAAAAACCCAGTGTAGCATATCAACTGTATTTTGTCAAAAAATATGCAAGTTTTTTCCACAGAAACGGAAAATTTCTAAATTCGTTCCCCTGTTGAAAAAGAGTGATAATCTTGAAACAGAAAACTGCAGACCTCTCTCACTTCTCCCAACTTTCTCTAAGGTTTTGGCGATACTAATCAAATATAGAGTGACACATTATCTTAATTATGGAATCTGATAAACAGTAATCAGCATGGATTTCTAGCTGGGAGTAGTAGCAAAACAGCTGTACTGGAAAAAACCCAAAGGAAATAATTAGTAAATTGGGAGAGGGAAAAAGTGTTGTCAGGATAAATCTAGAGCTTTCAAAACCCTTTGACACTGTTGACCACAGCATATGTTTGGAAAGCTTGAAGCTATAGGTATCAGAGGACCGGAGCAAAAAGTGGCTTGAGTGGTATCTGGAAAAGAGGATGACGGTGGTTGGAATTACAGCACCAAAAGAAGTCTATTAGGCCCCTTGCTGTTCCCCATTTACATTAATTATATTCATGTGCCAGAGAGAAAAGCTAGAATCAAGTTGTTTTGCTGAAGATACTAGTTTAATTGTTTGTTTTATGAAGCAGTCATTGCACACTATTGTGGACCATGTCCTACAAGATACAGAAAAATGGCTCTGTGCCAACAAGCTAACACTGAATGCAAAAAAAGAAAAACTAATTATGTGCAATATGGAAGAATAAGTGAACATGACGACCTACATCTCACTATGGAGGAAAAAAACTTGAAAGAGTTCAGTGAGCAAAATTCCTGGGTATGCACATTGATGAGAAGATAAACTGGAAGGACCATGTGGTGAGCTTAGCACTAAAACCCAATTCAGCATGTTTTGTACTTGGAATAATTTCAAGAGTTTGTAGTAATGACTGTACCAGATTAGTATATTTTGGCTATTTCCAGTCAATTGAGGCCTATGGGATAGTATCCTTGAGGAAAAACAAATTGTTGTTTAAATGAGATTTTCAAATTACAAAAACACCCTATTCAGATAATGACCCAGAGCCCACATCAAACACGTTGTAGGCCACTTTTTAAAGCATTGGAAATTTTTGCAATTCCATCATTATACATTCTGAAATGTCTGTCGGTGATCAAACAAAATCGCGACAAAATGAAAAACCAATACAGGTTACCATACACGGCAATGTAAAAATCTCCACTTACAGGCTGTAATAAGGACCCAAAATCAGAAACATGTATGTAATCAAGGAATCAAACTTTTTAATGCACTACCAAAACATATCAAAGAGCTGGAAAATTAGGATAAATTTAAAACTGTTATAAAGAACAACATGCTTGACAAATGTTATTACAGCATAAGTGAATAGCTGTGCACAAATGTATAAGGATTTAATTTCATGTGATGAACAAAATTTCATCAGTGAATGTGTCTGGCAAGCCCATAAGAAGATCAATAACCACATGCTTAAAAAATGTCACTAAAGTATAAGTGAATAGCTCTGCTCAACTGTAGAAAAATATATGATGTGGCAAATGAAATCACAACTTCAAGGAATAGGTCTGTCCAGCACATAATTTCTTGTGTCATAAAAACAGTTATTTGTTGTATATTGTAATAAAAATGAGATAAATTAATATGAATACAGCACAAATTTGATCATTGGGATGTTGTGGTCTTAAGTCCTGATACTGGTTTGATGCAGCTCTCCATGCTACTCTATCCTGTGCAAGCTGCTTCCTCTCCCAGTACCTACTGCAACCTACATCCTTCTGAATCTGTTTACTGTATTCCTCTCTTGGTCTTCCTCTACGTTTTTACCTTCCCTGCTGCCCTCCAATACTAAATTGGTGATGTCTGAGAACATGTCCTACCAACCGATCCCTTCTTCTACTCAAGTTGTGCCACAAACTCGCCTTCTCCCGAATCGTATCCAATACCTCCTCATTAGTTATATGATCTACCCATCTAATCTTCAGCATTCTTCTGTAGCACCACATTTCGAAAGCTTCTATTCTCTTATTGTCCATGTTTCACTTCCATACCAGGCTACACTCCATACAAATACTTTCAGAAGAGACTTCATGACACTAATCTATACTCGATGTGAACAAATTTCTCTTCTTCAGAAAAGCTTTCCTTGACATTGCCAGTCTACATTTTATATCCTCTCTACTTCTCATCAGTTATTTTGCTCCCCAAATAGCAAAACTCATTTACTACTTTAAGTGTCTCATTTCCTAATATAATTCCCTCAGTATCACCTGACTTAATTCGACTACATTCCATTATCCTTGTTTTGCTTTTGTTGATGTTCACCTTATATCCTCCTTTCAAGACACTATTCATTCCGTTCAACTGCTCTTCCAGGTCATTTGCTGTCTCTGACAGAATTACAATGTCACTGGCGAACCTCAAAGTTTTTATTTCTTCTCCATGGCTTTTAATACCTACTCTGAACTTTTCTTTTGTTTCCTTTACTGCTTGCACAATATACAGATTGAATAACATCGAGGAGAGGCTACAACCCTGTCTCATTCCCTTCCCAACCACTGCTTCCCTTTCATGTCCCTCGAATCTTATAACTGCCATCTTGTTTCTGTACAAATTGTAAATAGCCTTTCGCTCCCTGTATTTTACCCCTGCCACCTTTAGAATTTGAAAGCAAGTATTCCAGTCAACATTGTCAAAAGCTTTCTCTAAGTCTACAAATGCTAGAAACGTATGTTTGCCTTTCCTTAATCTAGCTTCTTAGATAAGTCGTAGGGTCAGTATTGCCTCATGTGTTCCAATATTTCTACGGAATCCAAACTGATCTTCCCCGAGGTTGGCTTCTAGTTTTTCCATTCATCTGTAAAGAATTTGCGTTAGTACTTTGCAGCTGTGACTTATTAAACTTATAGTTTGGTAATTTTCTCATCTGTCAACGCTTGCTCTCTTTGGGATTGGAATTATTATACTCTTCTTGAGGTCTGAGGGTATTTCGCCTGTCTCATACACCTTGCTCACCAGATGGTAGAGTTTTGTCAGGACTGGCTCTCCCAAGGCTGTCAGTAGTTCTAATGGAAGGTTTTCGACTCAGGTCTTTCACTGCTCTGTCAAACTCTTCATGCAGTATCATATCTCCCATTTCATCTTCATCTACATCCTCTTCCATTTCCACAATATTGTCCTCAAGTACATCACCCTTGTATAGATCCTCTATATACTCCTTCCAACTTTCAGCTTTCCCCTTCTTTGCTTAGAACTGAGTTTCCATCTGAGCTCTTGATATTCATACAAGTGGTTCTCTTTAATTTTCCTGTAGGCAGTATCTATATTACCCCTGGTGAGACAAGCCTCTACATCCTTACATTTGTCCTCTACCCATCTCTGCTTAGCCATTTTGCACAGCCTGTCGATCTCATTTTTGAGACATTTGTATACCTTTTTGCCTGCTTCATTTACTGCCTTTTTATATTTTCTCCTTTCATCAGTTAGGTTCAATATCTCTTCTGTTACCCAAGGATTTCTAGCAGCCCTCATCTTTTTTCCTACTTTATCCTCTGCTGCCTTCACTACTTCGTTTCTCAAAGCTACCCATTCTTCTTCTACTGTATTACTTTCCCCCATTCCTGTCATTTGTTCCCTTATGGTCTCGTTGAAGCTCTGTACAACCACTGGTTCTTTCAGTTTATCCAGGTCCCACCTTTTTGCAGTTTCTTCAGTTTTAATCTACAGGTCATAACCAATAGATTGTGGCCAGAGTCCACATTTGCCCCTGGAAATGTCTTACAATTTAAAACCTGTTTCCTAAATCTCTGTCTTACCATTATATAATGTGAAATTTTGCAGTATCTCCAGGTCTCTTCCACATATACAACCTTCTTTCATGATTCTTGAACCCAGTGTTAATCATAGCTAAGTTATGATCTGTGCAAAATTCTACCAGATGGCTTCGTCTTTCATTTCTTCCCCCCCAATCCATATTCACCTACCACGTTTCCTTATTTCCCTTTTCCTGCTACCGAATTGCAGTCACCAATGACTATTAAATTTTCGTCTCCTTTCACTATCTGAATAATTTCTTTTACTTCATCATACATTTCTTCGTCATCTTCAGAGCTAGTTGGCATGTAAAGTTCTACTACTGTGGTAGGCGTGGGCTTCGTGTCTATCTTGGCCACAATAATGCGTTTACTATGCTGTTTGTAGTAGCTTACCCACACTCCTATTTTTTTTATTCATTATTTAACCTACTCCTGGTTACCCCTCATTGATTTTGTGTTTATAACCCTGTAGTCACCTGACCAAAAGTCTTGTTCCTCCTGCCACCGAACTTCACCAATTGCCGCTATATCTTACTTTAACTTATCCATTTCCCTTTTTAAATTTTCTAACCTACCTGCCCGATTAAGGGATCTGAAATTCCACGCTCCGTTCCGTAGAACGTCAGTTTTCTTTCTCCTGATAACGACATCCTACTGAGTAGAGATCCGAATGGGGGATTATTTTACCCCCGAAATGTTTTACCGAAGAGGACGCCATCATCATTTAACCATACAGTAAATGTGCATGCCCTCGGGAAAAATTTCTGCCATAGTTTCCCCTCGCTTTCAGCCATTCGCAGTACCAGCACAGCAGGGCCGTTTCGGTTCGTGTTACAAGGGCAGATCAGTCAATCATCCATAATGTTGCCCTGCAACTACTAAAAAGGCTGCTGCCCCTCTTTAGGAATCACACCGTTGTCTGGCCTCTCAACAGATACTCCTCCGTTTTGGTTGCCCTATGGTACGTCTATCTGTATCACTGAGGCAAGCAAGCCTCCCCACCAACGGCAAGGTCCATGGTTCATGGTTCATTGGGATGATGATAAATAAAAGTGGCGAGTGGATGAGTGTGTTATGCATTGCAAGGCAAAACACAGCCAACTGGGCACGGTATAGCAAGAGCCAACGCTGCAGCACACTACTGGAACAGAAACCTTTCATCATTTTCCACTATGGAAGTGTTTAGAGAACGTGAGCTTAAGTCCTAAACGAACATAGTGTGGATGTGTAAGCCCTCAGCCTTCGTGCACTAAATTCTTCTCATCTCAGTACCACAGCTTTCGCCATCGGCGTAACCATGGAATGCAGTAAGGGGGTTGGCTGTTCGACCACAAGAAGCGGCAGCCTGCCCTGAGTTACAAGGGGCTAGCGGAAATTCGCGGGGATAGTCAGCTGCACTGTTTTGCTGCTTTACCTACAACTCAGACTATTGTGGTCGTGACATTTCTTATACCTATTAAGTGTTGCAACAATGTATTTGTATGATTTCAGCTGTTACAACTGCGACTCTTTGGCATCACGGTAATAGGGTACGGCATTTTGTCGCCTGTTTAACTGCACAGTTTTATTTTTCGCTATCGATTTGCTGTAGTACCTTAGAACATATTCTGAGGTCAAACAGAACGACCTCAACGCGAGCCAGCATGAATTTCGAGAATATAGATCATGCGAAACCCAATTCACTTAAAAAGCACAGTTGTGCTGGTGAGTGAAATGCGTTTCGGAAATCAGTAAGCACCGTTTTCCCCCGTCTGCCTTGATCTCTGGTTTTCAGACTGTCGTTCGAGTCGGGTTGCACGTAGTCGATGTTTTCGGAATCCATGCTGCTTAGCAGGGGGGAGCTCATTCAGTCTGAGGTAACTCGTTACGCCTGAGTTCAGAATTATAAATTTTCTGCTTGACCAAGATTTCGTGCCACTGTGAAGACCGGCCTAGACTTCAGGTTGGCTCTAATGCCACTCTTGATTCCTTGTGGATGGCGTGGAAGTTAATGCTGATAATCTCTGAGAACTGTACACAGTCGTATGCGTGAATACAAGGTGCGCTGATAAAAAGTAAAACATTTATTAACTGTCGGCTGCTACTTGGTAATCAGCACGTGATTACCGACGCAAAAGGTAACACAGAGTTTGACAGTAGGCGTACAAAAAATATCTCGTGACCAAAGACGTAAGCGTAGTTATGGCGATTAGCTTCTTAAAAGTTTACACAAGTACAGATGGAAATTGTGCTCGAATATGTGATACAAATAAAGCAATATACTGATGTGAGTTGGGCGTTTTACTGCTCTGTAACTGGCAACAGGATCGCGTTTACGTGTATGTTATCTGGGCATCACAACCAATTAAAGTAAATCCTCCTCCCCCCCCCCCCCCCATAAGCATAAAAAAGCAAATGTCGGGCTTGGTAGTCTAGCGATAATGAGCGTGCAGGAACAGTAGAAGTCGCGAGTTCGAATCTCGGTGCCTTTCTTTTTTGTATTTTTAAGTGCAGTGTGCCATGTTTTTGGCTAAATATACCACTTAATCTTTTACCCTTGTTTTCGTCTGTCTGTTGCAGATCCTTTGCTTCAGGAACGGGGAGATGTATCAAGTTGAAATTTTTTTCACATACTGAGGTCGTGTTCCCTTCACGGTGTAAAATATACAGACCTAGAGGGCACTTTCTGTTGACCAACACTAATGAAAAGGAGCAAGGTTTTACAGTACACGTAAAGGAAAAATCCGAAAACTGGCAATTTGTTATTATATCACACGGAAATTGTTATCCAACATCGAACTTCAAATTACAACATCAGTAGTTCTGCGTTCATGTTGACTGGGTCCCAATACTAAACGTCAAATATCGCGCAAGGAATGGCAGTATTGTGTTTCGGAATGTACCCGTCATCAGATATCCATATGCGATTACTGCATGTGCATATGTCGTTCAAAGTTGCATGTGAAGCAAAATTTCGCAGAATAGACGCAGTTAGCCTCAATGCAAAACTTCTAATTACTCTAATAACAGTAATACTTAAATATCTTCAACATTTCGCGGTCCTGTCACCAACTGTATAAACATTAATTTTAATAATGAACAGTCTCAGTTGCACCGTTTATCTAGAATTTACCTGTGTTTCAGTCGGGATAACCCAACCTTCTTCACAATAACATATCTACTGTCTGTCCATAGTGGACATCGCCAAGTTAATACTACTAATTCATAAACTATCGCCAGACTGTAAAACTTATCTGGCACTGCCTCGGCCCCACTTCGCGACCGCGATACGGCAGCCACGAGTGCTGTACTGGATCTCCACTATGAACACACAGTAAACACTGTTATTCTGAAGAAGGTTGAGTTATCCCTACTGAAACCTGGGTAAAGTCTAGGTAAGCGGTGCAACAGAGGCTGTTCATTATTAAAATAATAATACTGGTCGCCTGCTTCCTGCATGACTTTGTCACATTTATACTATTAAAATGAAAACATTCTCGAAAATCTTTTAATCCGTGGGATCGGTATCTTGCCAGGATCAATGTCGATAACGGGTGAAAATAGTCGAGATTCTCTACTCCCGGAACGTATGAACTGTCTACATACATAATTAAGTTTGTATAACATCCTCACCGAGCGAGTCCATTTTTTCGTATATTATGCAATGTACCTTTTTTCTCTTTTGAAAATGTGTCTTAATGACGTGTAAGATTTGGCATTTCATGGATGACTGACATGCAATGATTCAAACCCATTACATTCTTATGCCTTGTCTTAAATAACAATGCTGCAATGAGACTGAAAATTGAAACCTATTACAGGGTTGCCACAACTTTCCCCCAAGTGAAAGACCTAAATTGTAAAAAAAAAAAAAAAAAATGTAATGACCTCTGTGTTTCTGAACGTGTGAACAAAAATCTTAAGTACTAACATCAAAATGTTGTGTAATGAACTGCTTGTAGATGGAGAAAGGAAGCCCAATGGTAGATATGTTTAATTAAGATCACTGATTTTATTTTCATAAAGCGAAACCTATTTGGTGACGAAAATATGCATTTTCTTGGAGTTGCGAGACACATTCCTGAAAGCAGTGATGGTATTTAAAATAATCTCAGAAAAAAAGTAGGCCTCTCGAAATAAATGTACAAGGTGGGGAAGAGGTGTGTCAACCAACACTGTAGGTGACTGCTAATAAAATTATGCTTCTATGTTCGTAATTGTCGGTTATTACTCACTGAGTTATGTCTATTATCTACAGGTATTGTGTGATTCTTTTTCTTTCAATAAATACATGACTTCATAGTGTACAAACTGCCTGCGATTGCCACAAATTTTTTTTTCTTATCGTCCATTCTTTCAAATATATAAACTACTTTCGAAGTGCCAAAATATACTATAATAAATAAATTTTGTATCAAACGCCGCACTGTACAATGTACTTGCTGTGAGACAGTCACGATTCCCGAAATACATCGCCTGGGGCCGAGGAGGGGCACCACAGTCCTAGGTCCATGGTAGTACCCGCACATTAGTGGCAAACTATGGGCTTTGGATCGGCAGGCCCGATCCGTTAGAGAGACCCACAGAAATGGCCTGCAATTTTGGCCCGCCACGAAAGTCCATTCATGTGGCCAGCCATTCACATGTCACAGTCACCACGTCGATGAAATGAGACCGCGGCGATAACACACGCAACGGGTAACTCAAGCAAATACTCTGAGAGTAGTCAGCAACTCACCGTAAGGATGTTCGCTCAGGCACATAGAAAAGACCATCAAACTCTATAACTAAATTTTTGGCTATAGCCTTTGTCAGAAAACGAAAGTAGTTGTGACTTTTTTTTACCGCCAGTTCATTCGTCCAGTCGCGGAAGCCGTCAGGCTCTAATGCCACCCTGCAACACACCTCTGCCAGGCAGGCTGCATAGAGCATAGCCCCTGTATATCAGTAACTGCACAGTCCAGCGAGCTAAGAAAGTTGCAGCTCGGTCCGCAGAGGTCCTTCATGTACACGAGACACTATAACAGGTGGTGCACGCATCCGCGACAGGGTCACTGCTGCTATGGACCTTCTGCTGCATCCACCGTGACACGTGCGGCCACGTGAGTGTGCCTCCCGGGCAGTCCCGTCGTAGCCGACAATTGGTGCCCACCGCTACGAACCCAGCATTGCCTCCGACTGCACACCGCCTTCGATTCCTGTCCACAGTGTTAACTATACAGACGGCGCTTCTACGAAATCGGCAAAAAATTATATACACCATTTAAAGAATATTATGTTTTTGAAGAAAACTACACTGTCAAAAATTCCCTTTAACTAACAGCTAAAATTAAAAACTTTTCCATTTCTGATGATGGTAATTCCGTATCCTTTAACGTAGTTAATTTACTTGTTAACATTCACATTTATGAGACTATTAAAATTAATGATGAGAATCTTCTCCAAGACAAAAACCTAATGTACAAGAAATTAAAGATGTCATTAGGTTATTACTTCTGATACTCTCCTACAACTATTTCCAGTTTAACGCTGAAATTTTTTTTACGACCTTAAGCCTTTGCAGTGCCCATTTGTATAAGAAGTACGCTTGCCAACAGTTTTGTTAAACATCACAAAAGGCAGTACTTTAAGAAATTGGTGTGACCTGAGCAATTTTCCAGTCTTTAGGTACGGATCTTTTTGTGAGCGGTTGTATATAATTACTAAACATGGACCTATTGTATCAGCACACTCAGAGGAACTTGACTGGTATACAATCTGGAACGGAAACCTTGCCTTTAATAAGTGATTTAAGCTGCTTTGCTACACCGAGGATATATGCTTCTCATTTTGGCACTTTCTGTTGACTGGGCTTCGGGAATGCTTACTTCGTATTCTTTGCTGAAGGAGTTTCGGAAAACCACGTTTCTTAACTCTACTTTAGTGGCGCTGTCATCAGTGACTCCACCGTTACTTTCGCGCAGTGAAGGTACTGATTGCGTCTTGACACTGGTGTACTCTATGCATGAAGAGAATCTCTGGGTTTCTCGCCAGATTTCGAAACAGAGTTTTGTTGCGGAAATTATCAAGAGCATCTCGCACTGTAGTAACCGCTATATTTAGAACTTCTGCAAAACATTGCCAGTCTTGCGGATTTTGGATTCTTTTAGATTTGGCATGCTTTTTCGTTACTTCTGCAACAGTGATTTCACCCGTTTTGTCCATGGGGGATCAGTACCATCACTTATTAATCTATGTGGTATATATATCTCTCAATTGCAATCGATACTATTTCTCTGAAATCATTCCACACCTTTTCTACGCTTACATGATCAGATCGGAAGGAGTGGAGGCTGTTTCCTTAAAAATCGTTAAGAGCATTGTCAGCTTTTTTTAAACAGATGTACTTTAAGTTTCTTTTTGATGGTTGTAGGTGTTACACTATTCAGTGTACAGGCAACTGACTTGTGGTCGCTAATCCCTGTATTCGTCATGATACTACCTATTCATCCAGGAATATTTGCTGCTATGAGGTCAAGTACGCTTTCGTAACCATTTATGCTTCGAGTGGGCTCACAACCTAATAGTTCAAAATACTTTTTTTAGAAAGCATTCAGTACTATTTCAGGTGACGTTTTAAGCCTGCCGCCGGCTTTAAACGTGTAAATTTTCCACCATATCGAGGATACATTGAAATCACCACCGACTATAATTGTGTGAGTGGGGTACCTTTTGAAATGAGACTCACGTTTTCTTTGAACTGTTCAGCAACTATATCCTCTCACTCGGGGGTCGGTAAAACGATCCAGTTTAGTCCGATTGACAAGTACAGCCTCTACCCAAACTATTTCGCAGGAACTATCTACTTCAGTTTCACTACAAGGTAAACTACTTCTGACAGCAATAAATACTCCAGCACCAACTATGTTTAATCTATCCCTTCTGAACGTTGTTAGGTCGTTTGAAAAAATTTCGGCTTAACATATTTCCGGCTTTAGCCAGGTTTCCGTACCTATAACTGTTTGAGCTTCAGTGCTTTCTATTAGGGCCTGGAGCTCTGGTTCTTTCCCAACACAGCTACGATAATTTACAACACCGATCGTTTCTACAACCACCTTACTGTGTGTTACCTGCCCCCTTTTAGACAGACGCCATTTCTATGTTTTCCTGAGACCCTCTAACCTAAAAATCCGCCCCCACTACCCGTGTAGTGGACTCCTGACCTATTAAGCGGAATCCGGAAACCCACCACACTATGGCTCAAGTCAAGGAATCTGAGGCCTACACAGTCACATAACCGCCTGAGCCTATGATTCATACCTTCCACTCGGCTCTGCACCGAAGGACCACAGTCGGTTCTGTCGATGATGGTGCAGATTATGAGCTCCGCCTTAAACTCGCTTAACCATATCCGCTAAACAAAAGGAGAGAGAATCTCCTCCAATCCAAAGCGACACAAGCCATTGGCACCGACTGGGGCCACCACCTGCAGTTGGGTGCACCCTGTACTCTTCATGGCATCCGGAAGCACTCTTTAGAAATCAGGACTGACTCCCCCACCTTGTGCACACTGCCATCCTTCCACACCTTGGCAGCCATGTTACTAAGGGGGCCCAATTACGCGCCTATTATTGGAGTTCCGAACCACCAGCAAACTCACCTTCTGTGAACACCACGAATTTGCGTTCCAAGAAGGTTCCTCTGGAGGCCCTACGATCGGCCCCTCGCAAAGTCTTTCGCTGCCTGCCATACTTTGGAATGATCTCTCACTCGACCACAGGTGAGGGATCAACCTCAGCGCTGCAGACCAACATAAATGTAGGATAATGACATCACTGCTGCTCAAAAATCTGCAGTCAGAGAAGACAACTCCAAATGCAAGGGGAAAAGACACAAGAATGCTATAAGTAAATATCAGAAACTTATCTATTATAAAGAACATTCCTAGATGTTGAAAGCGACCGAAATTGTTAATTCTACTTACGATGTTTTAAAAGAATTAACTTATATGGTAAAATAAACCAAGTCTGCTTTTCTTCATGGTTACGTGACGTTACGTATATATGTTTTGTATTTTTATTCGTCAATGCCTTCCGTTTAAGCACTCACTCAAGCTAAACAGGTCTCTGCTGCCAAGTCATTATCAATTGTCATCGATGAAGGGTGAAAGCAAAGGAAAGAGTATTCACTTTCTTTTGCCTGATGGCGGATTTAGGGAGTTGGGATGCATGGCAAAAGCGCATTCTTACGCGACTTTTATTTTTACCAAAGTACTTTTATACCGTAACAGCGTTGTGTACGTTGATTATGACTCTATGATCATACTGATATACTAAAAAGGACAACCAAACCAGCATCCACTGCAACGTGGATAGTAGTACGAAAAGATTTGTTTTTACTTTTTAGACATTACTCCTGACTAGAAAATTCGAAGCGCAAGGGACCGTTACAATCGAGTCTGCACAATTCGAAGTTCGAATAATTAACTCGACTTTACTCTACATGAAATCAGGAAAAATCGAAATAAAATTTTGATTTTTTTTTACTAACGTATTTCCAGTTTTCTTACATGTTTTTTTGCTTTAGTATTTGAAACGGAAGGTACACACAAATGTTCGAAAATACATAAATTCAGCTTCATTCATTTTTCAATGCTGAACCAACTGTCACGAATGGTTGCTTTTTGTCAATTAAGTTTCTCATAAAGAACCTTATGTCTTTGGAGCCAGCGTGTCACTCCTTATTTGTATCTGAGACTTCTGTTCCCAGACTAACCGTAAATGTCTTAGCGTTCCGACAAATACCTTTTGTACCCTGCATTGAGTAAGGCAATACTATAAACTTTCGCCTCGCCCGGTCTGCTTGCTCCCGCTTTTTAATACTTATGAGCAACATTATCTTTCCGCTCGATGATCGTTTGCAGCTTGGATGGTGGAATCCCGAAACAATTCGTTACCTGCTACTTCTCGTTGCATTCCACAGCGTCGAAACTCGTTTCTGTTTTACGAATGTCGGAAACTTCCTGGAAAATATCCTAAAGTGAAAAACGTCTACTTTCTCCGTGGTCGAAGTTCCTTGTGTGACAAAATGGCGTCAGATTTGAATCACTATTAATTACGAGACTGACAGTGCGCAAAACAAAGGTTAAGTCCACGTGGTTGTCACTTATTGCCTGTATTGGCATATGTGGGTCATTGTTAGGAATCATCTTTATGTAAAATTATAAACTGGTGAAGCTGTTAGCTAGGATCTCATTTGTGTGTCATTGCGATGAACAGCTTAGGGAGCGCCGCTAGGAGTAACAGAAAATAAAAATATTCGCTGGAATATAAACGAAAATCTATATTGAGTTTAAACCTACGACACATAGGAAGAGTTCGTCTCAGGACTTGTAAATATGCTCTAAATTACAGAAAACGTGAGAAAAGCCCTCCCAGAAGCCTAAATAGGGCAGCGCTGAGAGAAGGTGACAGCTCCCTCAGAGTCGGAAAAAAAGGAAGAAATTGCGCAACGCGATAACGTACTCAAAGGCTATATCGTACCCCAGCCACTGAAAAGTCCAAAATTGTGAGTGTGACCACTGTAATAAAGATATTGTTAACTAAATTTCATATTAATATGAAACACATGTTACGATTTTATCCCGACGTTTTCACGAAAACTCTACGGCCCAGACCTGAACTGCACACACAGAAATTTATTTGCAACGGATTAATAATATGCTGTGGTATTTCGTGCACTGTTAAAACAACTGATGAAACAGACAGAATTATCTGGTGTAAGCTAGGCGTTGACTTGTAATTATAGAATGTCTGCGGGTCGTTTTCATATGACAGTCGCCTCGATTAGTGAAGAAGTTGCTTCGGTTTTCTCGAGGCATTTGGGAACAGGTTGAAACAAACGATTAACAACCGTCGACTGCATACAGTCGCAAAGGCTGATTTCAAATGTCTTTGGTAACTGTAAAGCTACTTCACCTGGGTAGGGGGGACAGCTACTAGTCGGAGGTAAACACTTCCCCCTCACAGCGTTCTAATGTTGCCGGCTACACTATGCCACTCAGCGTCCAATGTAAACACAGCCGACAACAGGAAGTGTGACAGGACTACCAGACCGAGTTCAGAGCAGGAAACGGCCGGGGTCCCCGGTGGTCTAGTGGTAAGGGGGTCTGGAACGTTCCAGCGCCTCGGCTGGGGCTATTCGCCCCAGCCGGGCCGGGGTTCAATCCCCGGCCGGCGCTGGAATTTTCAGATTTCCGAACACTAGCCTCCACCTCTGCCCTGGCATGTGGCGCATGCCGGGCACCCCCGTGGGGTCCGTGCTTCGGATCCCACGTGGAGCTCACTCCCACACTACAAAATATACCTCATTATGCTGCTGCAATCACTTATTTTAAATTTCAATACGCACACTTTCTTCACCAGACCACATCTACATATATTTTCCAGGTACTTTCTACATAAGACATCTCACTGTCGCAAGAAACTGCATAGTATCATGAACATTTGTAGGATTGCAACAATGAAATGAAATCCTCACTAAAAAAACTAATAAGTTTTATTTTCCTTTTTGTGCTAAATGCTGCTAAGATAAATACCAAAACAGCTTTCATTTTCTTGTAGGTAATTATGAAAGTAAGTTTGGCTATAATACTGAATAAATTATCTCAATGTCAAAGAAATGCAAAATATTATATCAATACCATCACACAAGATATTTTCAGGTGTCTCAGTCTGCCTTTTCTTTTTATTATCCTGATTGATTATACGATAATAAATAAATTCTGTATCAGAAATCGTTTCGTAACCGTTCACACTCAGTGCCATTTATAAGTGTATATTGTCAGCAATTGTAGTTTCAAAACGAACACAGGCCTTTTTTTCAAATTATTCAAGTGTCTAAATGAGATTAAGATGGGATACAGGTCACTAATGAGATAAACTCTTTGTTTGTATGATACAGGATAATTCTCCTGGTCTTATGTCAGCTGAATGCTAAATTAAACAGTTAACATTTAAAAAAACGAATTTTACTGACAGGTCTACATGTCTCATATAATATTTCTGTTGGTAGTTTCATGACAACCTCTCAGGCTCAGTTTTATATAAAAGTATCTTGCAGGTCAGAAAAGAAATTTTATTACTACCTCTACAGATTCAGTTGGTCTATTGTTGTTGTACTATTGTTGCATTGCGAGAGAGAGAGACTGCTACTATAGCTGTTTTCTTTTGCTATTAAATTCCGTGCCATATCTCCATTCTAAATGCTAAAAGGCGTGGATAAACTTTTAGCAATACTATTTCCTTTTCACCACATCGCTGCTAGGTGTCGCTACTGGTCCCTCACACAGTCAGTTGTCTGTAGCGCAGGGCTTCGCTACCAGAGGGCTCTAGCGGAGCTGGCGACGACTCACTCTGCCGGGATTTGCTGCTCCACTCCTGAACGAGTACGCCAGCTGAGATACCCGCTAAATCCTCACACTAAACGAGAAGCGTAATAGCACCAATGCTACATAAGGCAAATCGTGATCAGCGGAACCACCACTATTATAACTGCTTGCTGAAAATACTGCTACGAACTATCTAGAGCGGAAGGGAGCACCTTACCGAAGCCGATCTAGAGGAAAATCCATTTGGAATGAACAGAACCCATATCTATAACATCTTTAGATACAGAAACTTTTGACAATGTTGACCAGAATATGCAGTTTGAATTTAAGATGCAACCAGGAATAAAATATAGTGAGAGAAACATTACTTAGAACTCCACCAGAAATGAGACAGAGGCTGTACAAGTCGAAGGACATAAAAGTAAGGCAATACGTGAGAAGTGAGTGAGACAGCGTTCTAGTCCATTGCCTGATGTTATTCATTCTATATGCAGGGTGTTTCACACTACTCGGGACTGTACAGGCGATTTAACTGATCAAGTTTTACATAGGAATCTACTTGTGAAAACGTCATCTTGCGATGCTACAGAACGTCAAAGTTATAGGAACCGGCATCTACAAAAATAGATGGATCCCACGAAGATGTTACAAACTTTCTAAGATGATGCAGATGGATAAATGCGTACATTTGTGATTATGTCCTTGCACCGGAAAATTATAACAGAAAACCTTTCTGTTACCTCTGACAGCATGTAACGTTATCGTTGTTGCTAGGATGTAGGACAGGAAACTTGCAGAGGCGGTGGTATGGAACGAAAGAAGAAAACAATGTGCAGTACACATAGGCTGTAAGATGCATACATCATGAACCATGAGCACTTGTTCATCATCGCTTGCGTGAAAGCCATCTCCACTATTGAACAAGTGCTTACAGCTCCAGAATTATGCAGTTTAGAGTCCATGTTTACTGCACTTTTTTTCTTGTTTCGGTCTATACTGCCGCCTCTGAACGTTGCCTACCCTACAATCCTAGCAACAACAGTACCAGTACACGTATTCCACTGTCAGAGGCAGGATAACGATTTTCACTTACAACTTTCGACACGTTTGTTTCCGGTACAGGGGCCCTTACCTCAAATCGATACATTTGTCTGTTTCCATCATACTAGGAAGTTTGTAACACAATCACGGATCATCTTGCATATACATACATTTACCGGAGCTGGCGCCTGTGACTTTGATGCTCCACAGCGTCGGTGGGTGACGTTTGCAGGCATGAGTTTCTAAGTAAAACTGCAATCTCTAGAAGTGTTGTGGCTCAGTGGCCTGAAGAAGATGATTCTTGCGAGGAAGGAAATATATTTGAAGATGCAAGTAGTGAAGAATTAGCCAATGAACCTGCAGATGTGAATATTGAGGCAGATGGCAGTCCTTCCGATAATATTACTTCATCAGAGTCTGAAAATGGAGCACAACCACAAAAAGGTATAGAAGACCACACATACATTAGTCGGAATGGAGCGATTTGGAAATTAGATCCTCCTGCAACTTTTCGTACGCCTGTCCATAACATCGTAAAGAAGGCACCTAGTCCAGCCCTTGGTTTGAATACCTGTAAACCTAAGGATGCCTGGGACTATTTCATCTCCAAGGAAATGATCATCTGCACAAATATTGAAGGCAGAAGAGTGGCTGCTTTACGTGGAAAAACGTTTTGCTTCCTGGAATGGTGGGTTTTCTTGGTCTTTTACTGCTTTCTGGTGATGAGAAGACTTGGGATGTCCTTATTAGAGAATTATTCTAGGATGAAAAGGAAAATCCTACATAGAAGGCTACCTTGCCAGTAAATAGATTCGAGGATATAAGGAGAATGATTAGATTTGATGACAGGCGTACCCGTGAAGCTTGATCTGCAGATGACGCAGCAGTTCGCTATGTTTGGGAACTATTTCTTGACAAGTGTAGAAATAGAATGAATCCCAATCATTCGCTCACAGTTGACGAACAGCTAGTCCTAATCCGTGGAAGATGCAGCTTCACCCAGTATATGCCCTCTGAACCAGCCAAGTGTGGCATAAAAATATTTTTGTTATGTGATCATATGCTTTAGAGGGAACTGTTTACACGAGAAGGAAGCCCCATGAATTTATTCAGAAAAATCTTGGATTGAATGTAGTGAAAGATCTTGCTAAAAGCATTCAATGATCATCAAAAAATATTACCGTTGACAACTTCTTTACTAGTGTGCTTCAGAAGCAAATTACAGTGGTGGGAACAATCAAACAAAATAAACCAGAAATTCCTAATGAGATGAAACCATCTGTCTCAAGAGCAATTCATTCCTCTTTGTTTGCATTTATAGGTGTCATTACAATGGTGAGTTATCTTCCCAATAAGAAGAAGTCTATAGTTCTCATTAGCACAATGCAATACGACAGAAACATTGATGAAACTCATGCAAAAAAGAAACCAGATGCAATAAACTTCTATAACTCTACGAAGGGTGGAATAGATAAATGGACCAGAATATTCGTTATTACACTTGCAAGAGACAAACGAGAAGATGTCCATTTGCATTATGGATGAATATGATGGACATCGCAGCAATGACCACTGAAATTTTATTTTCCGCCCAACATCTGACA
Organism: Schistocerca gregaria; assembly: GCF_023897955.1. Lineage (NCBI taxonomy): Eukaryota > Metazoa > Arthropoda > Insecta > Orthoptera > Acrididae > Schistocerca > Schistocerca gregaria. The sequence continues at coordinate 16,014,060 of NW_026061824.1, read as the reverse complement.
TACCATAGTGGAAGAAGTAATAAAAGGCGTTTGTTCCTAAGAGGTTTAGCAGAGGAAATGGTAAGACCTCTAATGGAACTTCATATTCAGATCCCTAATCTTCCAAAGAAAATCGTTGATGATATGCGAAGATGTCATATTGCCAAACCAACTACATGTTTCAGGAAAAAGAAGAAGATGCAATTATTGTCCATATAAGAAACACAGGAAAAGTGCTATGACATGCATTAAGTGCAAACCCAACTTTTGTAAGGAACATAGTGGCGTTCTTTGTGCTTCTTGTTTGTCACATGTTGAAAACTAAGAAAGATGCAATTTTATGTGAACAATGAATAATAACTTTTTATAAAAATATTGCCTATACACATAATACTGTGAATAATGAGCATGTTTTAATTGAAGAAATTGGTTGTAATAAGTGTTTTAAAATGTAAACTGCAAGTTATAAGTGAATTAATAAAATAATTTGTATATGTTGTTTGTAAAGGAAAGTAACTAATAAAAATTCACTCTTAGAGTTTTATATATAAGAAATGTTAATCAGGCCCACCAGATCCTGTCACTGTATCTTAGGAATCTTGCGATATGACAAAAAATTTGACAGAACGAAATTTAACTCCAAAGAATGAATATGTGGAAAGAGGAAAATTTTAAATTAGGTCAGGGCCTTGGAGGCCCTGCATATGCATTCACGTGTGTTTTCGGCACCATGCATCCTAGCGTTAAGAGAAACAGAATGTTTGCATAAAGGCAAACCGCCGGGCTGTCCCCGAGTGAATGATACAGACGTCGAACGCATCCGCCACAGTTTCACGAGGGGTCCGCAGAAATCCGTTCGCCGTGCAGCTCGACAGCTCAGCACGCCCCCGATGTCCGTCTGGCGTCTATGCGTCGACGTTTCTGCATCAAACAATATTAAATTCAGCTACTGCGAGCTGTTCGTGAGGGTGCTAACATCGTGTGAAGTTCCGTAATTTCACTCTTGGCAAGGTGGAGCATGGCTGTTTTCTCCCACAGTTAGTGTTTAGTGACGAGGCATCACTCCATTTACATGGAGAGGTGAACTGTCATAATGTGACAATATGAGGTACGGGACAACCACATGAAGTTGTACAACATAAAATATACTCTCCTAAATTTAATATTTGTCTTATGTATTCCTATTTTTTGTCTGCGTCCTAGATATTTATAGGCATCTGATTATTCCAGCGCTTCTATGCAGTCGCTGTGGTTATCCAATATGTAATCTTCTTGTTTAGTGTGTTTTCCCTTGTCTATGCTATTTTTCTTACATTTGTCTGTTCCAAAAGCCATATTTATATAATTGCTGAATACTTATGTTATCTTTAGTAATTGGTTGAGTTGTTGATTTGTTGCTGCCAGTAGTTTTAGATCATCCATGTGTGGGTATGTTCCAGTAATATTGTATCCATAATTTGTATTATTTAGCATGTTGGATAGTGGGTTCAGAGCAAGGCAGAACCAGAAAGGACTTAATGAGTCTCCTTAGTATATTCGACGCTTAATCTGTATTGGCTGTGATGTGATATTATTTGAATTTGTTTGGATATTAAGTGTCGTTTTTCATTACTATGTTTAGGAACTGTATCAATTTAGGATCTACTTTGTATATTTCCAATATTTATAGTAACCATGAGTGGGGTACACTATCAAAACCTTTTCAGTAATCAATGTATGTGTAGTGTAGCGTCCTTTGTTTAGTTTCAGCTTGATATGTTACCTCTGCATCTATTATCAGGTGCTCTTTACATACTCGTGCTCCTTTGCAACAGCCATTTTGTTCTTCATTTATAATTTTGTTCTGTGTTGTATGTATCGTTATTTTCTGTGTAATGACTGAAGTTAATATTTAGTATATTGTTGGTAGGCATGTCATGGGGCAATAATTTGCTGGGTTTGCTGTGTGTGCTTGATCTTTAGGTTTCAGACAAGTTATTCCTTGTGTATGTGTATCAGGGAATGTGTATGGGTCTGCAATGTAACTGTTAAATTATTTAGTTAGATGTGAATGTGTTGACGTGAACTTCTTTAGGCAGAAATTTGCTATTTTATCTTTTCCAGTGGTTTTCCAATTGTGTGTAGAATTAATTGCTTTGGTCGCTTCATGTTGCAAAATTATCACTTCAGGCATTTGTGGTATCATCTTTTATGTCTCTGTTTTCGCTTGTATCCACCGTGCATGTCTTTTATGTTGTACCAGGTTTGACCATATGTTGTTCCAGAAGTGTTCCATGTCTGTTATGTTTGGTGGATTGTCTATTTTAATGCGTGTGTTATCTATTGTCTGGTAAAATTTCTTTTGGTTTGTGTTGAATGTTTGGTTTTGTTTCCTTCTATTTTCACTTTTTTTGTATGTTCTAAGTCGTTTGGCCAATGCTTCTAATTTCTGCTTCTTTTCATCTAATTGCTCTATCGCTTCTTGTTGTTAGATTTTACCTAACCTTTTTGGTTTTTTATATGATATTTCTTTTCTTAGAAATTGTGTTAGCTGTCTGATGTCTTCTCTCAGTTTTTGTATTCCGATCTGTAGCCTGTGTTGCCATGCAGGTTTTGTGGGTTTCTTCTGTGTGTTGGTTGGTTCTGATGTCTGTCTAGTGTGTAAATTTAGTGTAGAGAGTGCTCCTATTTAAACCAGTAGTTGTAACTCTCCCATAGTTGTGTTTCCATTTATTTTGTTGTGTATGATTGTGTTGATAGTTTTTATTGTTGTTTCGACTTGTGGGTTATTTGGCGGTGTATGCAAGAAAGGTCTAATGTCTGTATTTGTGTCTTTGTATTCTATATATGTCAGCTGAAATTTTTCTTTTATATCTAACATGTGTGTCACTTCGTGTTCTATTTGTACTTGTTCTGGTGGCAGTCTTAAGATTTCGTTTTCCTCTGATTGTTTAATTGATGCGTGTTGTTCTTTGTTTGTTTGCTCTGGGATGTGTGAGTCCATTACTGTATTATTTTCTTCTTCTTCTGATTGGGCATTATTTTGTTCCAGTATTTGTTGTTCTCGTTGTTTGATGTTTTCTAATTCTGATTATTACACGGATCTGATCAGCTAGTCGTTGTTCTGCTAAAAATTTTAAATCTGGGCATCTGGTAGGAAATGTTGTGTATACTTGTGATCTGTATCCAGTTGTATTGGTTGCTAGGTTTGTTGCTTGGTATTATTATTATTTCGTTGTTGTTCTGTTGGTTAAACGTGTGTGTAGCGTTGCCAGGTTACTTACTACAGTAATTTTTTTTTTTTTTGCCTTTGCTAGAGCCGTCTTTTAAGTTTGCAGGAGCCACCGCTAGTTGCTTCTTTTGGACTGCGACATTACTGTTCTTTCGAAATGTGCCGTTTGTTACTCTTAAAACCAACATGGAGAGCTCCCCAGCGGTGGGGTCGACTTTTTGAAACCAAATAAGCGGTAGTGTAACTCAAGACCCCCCAGTATCAGACCCTGCATCCAGGTGGGCCTCCGTTTGCAAGTAACTGACGCAGAAGAGTTTGGAATTTTGCGTCATGCTATATAGCGTTAAGGAAGTCTTATTCCATAGTCTTGTTGCGTGTCATAATGGTTAGGACAGAAGCTTAACCATGCCTCGTCAGGTGCAGTAAATTTTTTTTAAAATCCTTATCGAAGTGACTTTGGTGCCTATTTTTACTCAATTTATTGTTTTAAATGTAATTTCTTTCGTTCTATTCCTTTGTCACATCGTTTTAATCACCGTATGAACTTTTCCATTTGTTTCATTTTTCTTTGCATCATTCTTCTTCCAATCGGAATTTTTGTGAATGTGTATTTTATTGTACCTATCTGTTTGACTATTCAATTACTTCAAAACTCCGATAAATTAATTAAAAAAACAAAAGACGAAATAATCTATTTATATTGACTGTGCATTAACGTGAAAAACGTATTTTTCATTACAAGACGTGCCTTTTTCTGCATGGTAATCGACATACAAATATTTAAAACATTACCTAAATTCTTTGTGTTCTATGGAAATGTATGGTAGATGATATGAATGAGAGAAGGTTTTCTAAGTAAAACAAAATTCAAGCAATGTGAGAAATCGATATAATGAACACAATAACGAAAACACAGGGCCATAAAAATAGGAGAAATTAAATCGGAATTAGTACATGAAGATAATTAAAAGTTCACGAACAAATATTTCCAGTGGAAAATGGATGATAAGAAGAAAAATTAGACCAAATGAAGAAGTTCATATCACTATTGAATCACGTGACCGAGGAGCGGAAATAAAAAAAAATATATTTACATCAGTTGAATGAAAATGATTATCAATATCACTTCGATAAACACCTAGCATAGATTTCTTCCTCTGGTGAGATTCGAACCCACAACCTCATGCACGTGAAGCTAGTATCCTTTCCAATACCCTCACAACCTACCTAGGTCATTCGGCTTTCTTCACGTTATTGAGTCTCACACAAAATTCCGAATTTCTTTTCTCGTCAGTTCCTCGAAAACGTCTACCCACCAGGATGAATGGCTGCACTGTGTGATACTTGGGTGCTTAACCTACATAACCGTATAGATGGTTACAGAAAGTCGATCCTACCCCTGGAGAAATCTCCTTGTAAGACATAACGAAAGAGTGCCGCCGTTTCATTATATCTACTGATACGGTGGTCGACACACAGTTAGTAGTGTAGCCATAGTAACACAAACGGTCTGAAAACTGCACGATCTAAGCAACGAGGGACTACCTCGCACTTAGTCCAAAGGAAAATCTCCAGAATTACTAAAAGACTTGTAGCCAATGAACCGAGTCCCCTGAAGTCATTTAGTCCGTAGCGACTGCTGAGAACCTTCAGAGCAGTCATTAGGATTCGCACTCTACTACTTCGATGTTACACGTTCGGTGTCCTACTCTATGGAGCTGAGTCATGGACTGTATTAGGCATTTGAAATGCGATCGTATGGAAAAATATTAAGGATACCATCGACAGATTTAGTCAAAAGTACGGCGGTACGAAAATGTAGAAATTCTCAACAGCATCCAGAGAGCAGAACTCGATTGTTTTGGTAGCGCAATTCCGCAACAACAAATAAAACCTGTTGAAATTAATAATTAAAGGAAACATTAATGGCCGGCAGTCTGGACGAGCGTTTCTAGGCGCTTCAGTCTGGAACCGTGCGACCGCTACGGTCGCAGGTTCGAATCCTGCTCCGGAAATGGGTGTGTGTGATGTCCTTAGGTTACTTAGGTTTAAGTAGTTGTAGGTTCTAGGGGACTGATGAGCTCCGATGTTAAGTCCCATAGTGCTCAGAGCCATATGAACCATTTTTTGAAAGATTAATGGAATATGTGATCCACGACGCATAGGATTAACCTGGCTAAATAACTCAAACCAGCAGTTTGGGTTCAGCACTGAATCAATGTTCTGTAAAACCATGGACGGACAACAGATCATGCTATCGATCGGCAGTGTTACTGGAGGACGAGGTACTTAAGAGAGGAAGAATGACAATGCTTAAAAATTACATAAATGCTCACCATTAAATTTAATACTCCACTCATATAATCGCGCTAGCTGCCTTTAAAATTAATCTGCAATTGGCATACAGTTAAAATTTTTTGAACCTAGTGCTCTTAACAGCACTCATGTCACCACTTATTTTAATCAATGTATTTATTTTCTCAGACATCCACCGTACGAGGACGCACTGAAAAGTAATGTCGACAGATGTTTTACGTGAAAAGTCTCAAAGCTTTTTAAATAAAACAAACTTCATTAACATTCTACATTGTATTCTTCACGTCTATAAATTTATTTCTCAAGACACTCACCCTCGGAACCAGCAAAATTTCCCCAACTAGATACTATTTTGTTGACACCGTCACAGTGTACTGTTTGACTATGTTAACAGAGCCACAACCTTACCTCTGCTTGCACCGCTTGAAACAACTGAAGTGCTCAAAGGTTTTCTTAGTTTTGCGATAGACGAAAATCGAGACTGTGTGTAGGATGATCGACGGCAGTGCAAGGACGTCGGCTTGCTGCAGATGCCGCAGCGATCGTGTGTAGTTTGGCACTGCCGTGCTCAAGGAGAGTGTGCTCCACATGCGGACGAAGTCTTCGAATTCGTTCTTTTAGTTTTGTGAGCTCTTTCTCACCCACCAACATAGTCACTCAGATAAGAGAGGTAACTATCCAAAATAAGGATAAACACTTGTTACAAAACGCTCCTTACGCAAAATCAGAGGGCTGCAGATATCCAAAGTAAAGATGTAGAATGTTACTGACTTCATCAAATAAAACAGACCGAGTCATTATCTTCTCAGCAAGCCGTCGTGTTATAAGCACAAAAATCCAAAAAATTGTTTCAGAGCAAAGTATGCTGTATTTTTAAGTGATGATCTTTGTAATGTACATCTGTATTAAACGTTATGCTGGTGATATATGGTGACAATGCGTATTTATATTTACAATGAAGAGAGATTGACCAGTGGCCAATATACAACTAAAACCAAGTTGTCAGATGGATATTAACTGCAATGGATTAGTGGAGAAATACAGGGATGAAGAAGTAGTTCGATTGTCTTGCCGCATGTATGCTGTAGAGCACATCTTCCACCGGACTGCCTTGATGATGCATGGATGGTAACAGCGTAGTAAATGCCCGGTGACGAAAAGGTCATGAATTCGTAGACTATATAGTCAGTCAATAGATAGAAAATCCTAGTACACCATCTGAAATGTGGAATTGGTGAAGACAGACAGTCGACCGAAATTATATCGAAATAAATTCATTCTTAACTTGTCTTCAGTTGCGTTAGGTAACACCTCGATAGCTAACACATCTGCGTTCAGAGAATTTATTTCGAAGTGATTTCGGTCAGCTATCTACCGTCATCAATTCGATGCACAGGACCATGAATACTGTCGAAGTTTGGCATAGCAAACGATACTCAATCAGGCAAAGGTATCTGAACCTACAATTTCTGATCAATATAGTAAAGGAGAATGTAATAAAATCAATACCTGAAATTTAAAAAAATGTAATCCGTCGGTTAGCCTCTTCAGTGAAAGAGATTAAAAATAAATCCGTGTTGAAAAGGAGTTAAAAGATATTTTAAGAATACATAATGACTTGGTGGATTTAAGGAGTTTAAAATTTACGTCATTCGTACGAAAAGTTCGTAAAATAAGACAGAAGTAATGTTGTAGAACAGAAAATGTAAAAAAAAAAAATATTTTTTGAAACACTGCTATGCACTATGTGCATAGACAGCCTTAAGCCTAGATAAAATGTGGAGGGGCGTTCTTATTACAAAACAACAGGCAGAGCCTCCCCATTGTCGCGGCTTCCTTTGCAGTTCGGAGAAACCGCAGCTAAAATGTATGTGGCCAGAAACACCACGTTGACTCACGGCCGCAGAAGCCCATGACACCCTTTAAGAGGCGGCGAGGCATCTCGTACAGTAGTTATATGAGAGTGAATTTATTCCTCGCTCCTCATGAGACATCATCAAACTTATTTTCCTGCTTCTGGAGTGTCTACAGCGAGTATGAGGGAATCCCGAAGCGTGACATCTTACTTTTGTACTGCTCTTCGTTCCACACCTTCAAGGACGAACTTCTTTTCTATGGCACTCGAACACTTGTACTTCTTCGATGTCATTTTCACGGCGGATCTATGTACTGTGCTTATGCTTTATTGAGAAAACACGTAAATTTTTCAAAGTGTTTAGAGATGAAACGATTATCTTAATAACCGATAAAACAATTCCAGATATCGAGTATTACGTACCGGCTGGCACTTCATTACGAAATGTTTACGGGGCTGTCTGTTATGACAGTCGCTTCCGTTTATGGAATGTACCAAACACAGGAGGTTTCTTCGGTAAACAGAAGTTCTTACATGGGTCTTGACAACACGATCGAATTACAGAGGTTCAAATAGTGAGACGCGACTGTGTGGAACTGCATAGGCAGATTTTGGTCTCTGGAAATAATTGTAACTCAACTAAGGACTTTATAGGACACGAACGTCAGCCGGGTAAATAAGTCCCACACTAAGTGGACATCCAGCGGACGCAGGTAAACACTTCCTGTTACACCACGCCACTGCTGCCTCGGTGTAAACACGGAGGACAGCAGGAAGTGCACGACCACTAGCTGGACTCCAGAGCAGGAAACAGCCGGGGTCCCCGGTGGTCTAGTGGTAAGGGGGTCTGAAACGTTCCAGCGCCTCGGCTGGGGCTATTCGCCCCAGCCGGGCCGGGGTTCAATCCCCGGCCGGCGCTGGAATTTTCAGACTTCCGAACACTAGCCTCCACCTCTGCCTTGGCATGTGGCGCATGTCAGGCACCCCCGTGGGGTCCGTGCTTTGGATCCCACGTGGAGCTCACTCCCACACTACAAACTGTACCTGATTATGCTGCTACAAACATTTAAAATTTTAATTCGCACACTTTCTTCACCAGACTTCATCTACATATATTTTAAGGTATTTAATATATCTCACTATCAAAAGAAACTGCTTGGTATATTTGTAGGATTACAACTATGAAATAAAACCCTTACAAAAAAAAAAAAGATTTTGTTTTCCTTCGTGTACTGAATACTGCTGAGGTTAATACCCAAACATGTGCCATTTTCCTGTAGTTACCAGTGAATATTCGAAAAAAAGGTTATCATACTGATTCATATATTACATACTGTATTTCACACATTCTCAGTGCTGAAAAAGCAATAATTATTTCAACGTCATAAGAAAATACAAAATATTACATCAATAGCAAATCACAAGCCAACGCTGTGTTATTTTTAGTATCATGATTGACTATGTGATAAATAAATCCTGTAGAAGAAATCGTTTCGTAATAGTTGACAATATCTTTTAAAAATACTTTTCACTAATTGCATTTTCAAAAACGAACAAAGGCCTTCTTTTTTCTCAAATTATTCTAGTATCAAAATGAGATGTTTGATGTGACACAGGTCACTAAAGAGATAAACTCTTTTTTGTATGAAAAACGTTATTTCTCGTGGTTTTATGTGAGCTGAATGCTGAATCAAACAGATAATACTTAACGTTAACAAGAGGAATTTCTTGGGGATTTCACTAACAAGCCCATATATTTGATATAATATTTCGATTAATAGTTATATGACAACCTCTCTGCCTCTACTTTATGTAAAAGTATCTTTTGGATCAGAAAAGAAATTATGTTACTACTTCTATGAGTTAAGTCTGGTTGAATGAAAGAGATTGTAAAGGCCTTAGCCGAAGATGCAGAATGTTACCTTCTCTGCAAGGCATTTGCCATCAGTAATGAGTGAAACTGTAAAATAGAAAAAATGGATGACAAACGTCTATTACTGTTGTACTATTATATCACTAACGTTGCATTGCATAAACTTACTTACAGTTCTCGTTGCTGTTCAATATTCTTTAACTCACTATACCGTGCGATTATTTTGTTAACATTTAATATAACAGTAGCCCTGTTCCGAGCCACATATCCATTTTTAATGCTTAAAACTGTGGACAAAACTATTAGTAATACTAAATTACGAAGAGGGAATGATGAATGTAACATGCTGCATACATTAATGTCGCTCGAGATGTAGTTTGCATTATATGTTACGAGAACAGAATTATTTTGTAATGTGTGAAATACACAAAAATACGGTAACAGACAAACCGAGCAGTGATGCCGTAGTCTGTTTTGTAATAATAGTGTAAAGGAAGAAATAAACAGCAACTAGACATTTAAGTCACTCAATATTCGCGGCCATTTTGCGGTTCATCACTTCGCTGCTACGTGTCGCTACTAGTACCTCACACACTTCGTTGCCTGTAGTGCAGAGCTTCGCTACCAGAGGGCTCTATCAGCATCGGCGAGGACTCACTCTGTCGGCGTTTGCTGCTTCACTGCTCAACATCTATGCTCGCTGATATGCTGCTAAAACTTCAGAATAAACGAAAAAAATAACACCAAATATGGCAAATAGTGATAATTGTGAATACTACCGAACCATCTCTTTCATACGTCCTGGCTGAAAATACTGATCCAAAATATTTACAGAGGAATGGAACACATTAGAGGAGACGAGCTATAGGAAAATCGAACACACTAGCCGCTAGAGATCGGTTGAAGAAATTCAACCCATATTTATAACATCTATAGATGTAGAAAATAACTTTTCACAGTTTTGACCAAAATATAGTTTGAATTTAAGATGCAACCAGCGATAAAATACAGTGAGCGGCATGTTATCTAGAGCTCTGCCAAAAATCAGCCAGCAGATGTAAGACTTATAAGAAAGCTGGTAGTTGATAGTTGAGGAGGGAGAGAGAGAGTGAGTTTGCATACAGAAAGTTTCACACGTCGTGCGACACACTTATCGCGTTTGTAGAGGGGACCTACCTGGGAATCGATGTCTGGAAACGTCATCCAGCGAGGCTACAGAGTATCAAAGTTACAGGCGCTGTAGTCTGTAAAATGTGTGTACACAGCGAGATCCAATGAAGATGTTAGCAATTTTCTATGATGATGGAGATGGATAAATTTGAGGTTATGTCCCTATAACGAAAAATTGGAAGAGAAGACATTCCTGTTACGTGTGACAGTATGTACCGGTAGTGTTGCAGCTAAGATGTAGGGCAGGAAACTTTCAGAGGTGGTAGTATGGACCGAATGTCCAGTACACATGGGCTGTAAAATGCATACCTTAAGAGCTGTGAGGACTTGTTCATCTTCGCTAGCATAAAACATATCTCCACTGTTGAACAAGTGCTCATAGCGCCTCAGGTATGCATTTTGTAGCCCATGTTTACCGGACATTTTTTTCTTACTTTGATCCATACTACCACCTATGAAAGTTAGCAACAACAGTACCAGTACTTGTATTCCGCCGTCAGAGGTATGATAACGATATTCCCTTGTAACTTCCGGAACATGATACATGATCAAATTGATAAATAATCACGGCATCACACTCTACTTACATACATTCGCCGGGGCTGGTGCCTGTATTTTGATGCTCTGTAGCCTCGTTAGATGACGTTTGCATGCATGAGTTACTAGGTAAAATTGCAAGCTCTAGAAATGTTGAACACCTTGTATAAAGAAAGCAACATACGAAACGAACGAGATATTTGGGAAATTAATCGAAGATAAGAAAGAAGAAATAGAAATTGTTGCCAAATCGACCTTTCATTTCGCTGCTGCTGATTTGAAATTTCGTGGCATTTATTCGCTCTGAAGAGGATCGTTCAAATGATGGTCGAAATGTCGTTATTTTAGTTGTTTCACTGTTGTATAATGACATGGCCTAGTACCCAAAATGATTTTCTTAAATTTGTTTGTAGGAATTCTATCGCTTCTCAACGATATTTTCAGAATGATAGTAGTATTTTTTCCTACACCTACCAACTTTAATAGTGCTAGAAATGATGAAAATATTACCTAATACTTTTTGATATGGAGACAGAGACGGTGCTTGGTTTTAATGATAACAATATACAGGAAAATTCAGCCATGTTTCTGCGAAGTAGCATTACGCCGAAATTCTGAAATACATCCGTATATTTCGAATGTGGTACAACAGCTGTAGGTAGGAGACGAGGTACTGCAGAAGTAAAGCTGTTTAGACGGGGCGTGAGTCGTGTTTGGGTAGCTCAGATGGTAGAGCACTTGCCCATGAAAGGCAAAGGTAGCGATTTCGAATCTTGGTCCCGCAAAGAGTTTTAATCTGCCGGGAAGTTTCATATCGGCGCACACTCCGCTCCAGAGGGAACTAATTCTGGAAACAGCTGTATAGTTACTGGAGAGATACAGGATGTTCCAAAATCACGTTAAAAACTTCTAGGGAAATGAGTAATGATATTTTGAAGAGGAGCCCATGTATGGAAAGGTATATCCGTGCTACAGCCGTATGAATACACCTTCGCTAATGTGGTATGCAACAGGGTTATAATCACTGGGGGGGGGGGGGGGGAGGGGGGTTACTTACGTCGGATCGTATGATGTCATTTGACAGCTGTCTCCTCTCTGACCTGGTTCGAGTCTCGTTCATGTTTCTGTGAGTGTTAGAGGAACATTGCTGAGTACACTTTTGCCGAATATACCGACACGAGTATTCTGTGTGGCGAAGCTCACAGTACTGGAAGAGCTGCTGGTCGCGTTTATCAAGATCGTTGTCCACAGCGTCTGACTCCTCCCCACACGCTTTTCGTTACCATTGCACAACGTCTTCGAGTAAGGGTGCCTTCAACGTCATCAGGTGCGTGTGTGGTGCCCGTGGAGACGCAGCGCACGCGAATTGGAAAATATATTTATATGGATATGGTGTCTGTTCTTTCGGACATGTCCGAAAGGACGCTACGAATGTAGTGTGTGGTCATACATAGGTGAGAAAGTGGGTCTCGCGGGAGGCGTGCGCGAGATAATTCCTGTAGTCTCACTATCCTCTGTGCCGTCGGTGGCTCAGATGGATAGATCGACTGCCATGTAAGCAGGAGATCCCTGGTTCAAGTTCCGGTCGGGGCACACATTTTCACCTGTCTTCGTTGATATCTATCAACGACCGTCAGCAGATGAAGGAAATAATATCATTCTAATTTCAAATTGGAAAAGGCCCTCCTGTTAAAACAGTGTCTCTGAAGACCGATTTCTCTGTTTCTTTGATTATTAACGAGTGAAACTGTAGAACAATAGATGTACTAGATCATATTTACACTGAAATGCCAAAGAAACTAGTATAATAACGCATATTCAAACAGAGAGGTATATAAACAGGCTTAATATGGTGCTGCGGCCGGCAACGCCTGTTGTTGTTGTTGTTGTTGTTGTTGTTGGGATGTTTAAGGGGGACTAAACAGCTAAGGTCATCAGTCCCCCATTCCAAAAAAACCAGCGAAACAAAATTTACGGAACAGGTAAAACCTCAAGGGGGGAGGAGACGCCACTCCCCCCAGTCACTGAAAGAACACCAATGTGTCAGCGAACACTAGAGACAAGAAGAGTACAGACGAACACTGGACAGAAAGAAACGGAAGAAAATCAGAGGGTCGGAGACTGGTTGACTGACCATGGGTAAAAAAATTGGGAAAGAGTCAACCATCCGAATACACACATTAAAATCTGCAACCAATGAGACACTCGAGGACAAGATACACAGAAAGGGAAAGGGACAGGTCCCCCTAAATGGAACCATAAAAAGGACTACCATGGATAAAATTTAAAACGTCGTCAGCCATGGAGGCATCGTTGCATAAAACCAAAGGCAACGTGCCCGGGAGATTAAAAGTCTGCCGGAGGATGCACAGGCGGGGACACTCCAACAAAATGTGGGCGACCGTCAACCGGGACCCACACTGACACAGGGGGGATCCTCCTGACGCAAAAGATGTCCGTGCGTCAGGTAGGTATGGCCGATGCGGAGCCGACACAGGATGACAGAGTCCCTGCGAGAAGCCCGCAGGGAGGACTGCCACACATCGGTCGTCTCCTTGACAGGCCGCAGTTTATTCGGAGAAGTCAGGCTACGCCACTCGTCACGCCACATCTGAAGCACCTTATGGCGCAACGCCAGCTGCAAATCACGAGCCGGGAGGCCGATCGCCAAAGTGGGGGCGTCGACCGCCCCTTTGGCCAGCCTGTCGACACGTTAATTCCCCGGGATGCCAAGTGACCTGGCGTCCGAACAAAGACCACCGAAAGACCAGAGCGGGTAATGGCAAAAACAGACTCCTGAATAAAGGATATACCAGAGGAGAAGAGGTATAGCAGCGGTCGATAGCCTGGAGGCTGCTCAGGGAGTCACTGCAGATGACGATGGACATACCTGAGCAGGAACGCATATGCTCAAGAGCGCGCAATATGGCCACCAGCTCTGCAGTAAAAATACTGCAGCCAGCCGGCAAGAAGCGCTGTTCAACATGGGCAGCGTGAGCAAAAGCGTAGGCAGGACGACCATCCACCAGGGAACCATCAGTGTAGACAGGCTCACAGCCTGAAAATGAGGCGACGAGCGCAAGAAAACGGTGACGGAGGGCCACATGCGGAACCGAGTCCTTGGGTTCCCGTGCCAAGTCCAGGCGGACGGACAGACGGGTCACACACCAGGGAGGCGTGGGTGCACAGGCCCGGAAGGGCGGCAGAAGAGGGAACGACCCCAGTTCCGACAGCAGGGACTGGACACGGACAGCAATGGAAAGCCCAGACCTGGGTCGCCGGTCGGGCAGAGGGAGGACCCTGGCATGGAAAAGCAGGCGATGATTGGGATGGCCCGGTGAGCAATGCACGTGGACAGCATAGTCGGCGAGCAGTCGGTGGCGGCGAATCCGCAGCGGGGAACCCCGGCCTCCACCAGCAGACTATCCACAGGGCTCGTACGGAAAGCACCAGTTGCAAGCCGAACCCCACAGTGGTGTATGGGGTCCAACAACGTCAACACTGAGGGCGATGCAGACCCATAGGCCAGGCTCCCATAATCAAGCCTGGACTGCACAAGGGCTCTGTACAATCGCAACAGCGTGCTGCGATCCGCACCCCAAGACGCATGGCTCAGGCAGCGGAGGGCGTTGAGGTGCTGCCAGCACTTTTGCTTCAGCTGAGTAATATGAGGAACCCATGTGAGCCGGGGAACCAAAGACGAGTCCTAAGAAGCGGCTAGTGTCCACCACTTCAAGTAGGTGACCGTCGAGGTAAAGTTCCGGATGAGGGTGGACCGTCCGACGCCTGCAGAAGTGCATAACTCGAGTCTTGGCCGCAGAGAACTGAAATCCATGAGTCAGAGCCCATGATGCCGCCTTGCGAACGGCTGCTTGCAGCCTGCGTTCGGCGACTCCCGTAGTCGTTGAGCTAAATGAGATGCAGAAGTCGTCGGCATACAAAGAAGGAGACACCGACGACCCCACAGCTGCAGCCAGACCATTAATGGCCACTAGAAATAAGGAAACGCTCAATACCGAGCCCATTTTCCTGTATATAAGATGAACTAGAGGCGGCACCGACTTGCACCCAGAAAGAGCGGCGCAATAAAAAGTTTTGAAGAAAAGCTGGAAGCTGACCACGAAGACCCCACTCGCGCAACGTAGCAAGGATGTGATGCCTCCATGTTGTGTCATATGCCTTCTGCAGATCAAAAAATACAGCAACGAGATGCTGACGGCGGGAAAAGGCCGTACGGATAGCAGATTCCAGCCGCACCAAATTGTCCGCAGCAGACCGGCCCTGACGGAAGCCACCCTGGGATGGAGCGAGGAGACCGCGCGACTCAAGGACCCAACACAAACGCCGCCCCACCATACGTTCGAGCAATTTGCACAAAACGTTGGTTAGTGTAATGGGACGATAGCCGTCCACCGCCAGAGGGTCCACACCGGGCTTCAAGATGGGAACGATAACACCCTCTCGCCATTGCGACGGGAACACGCCCTCGCTCCAAATGCGGTTAAAGATGGTGAGGATGTGTCTCTGGCAGTCCCTGGAGAGATGCTTCAGCATCTGTGCGTGGATGCAGTCCGGTCCTGGCGCTGTATCAGGGCAATTGGCGAGGGCAGCGAGGAATTCCCTCTCGCTGAAAGGAGCATTGTATTTTTCAGAACGACGTGTGTGGAATGATAACGGCGTCCACTCGGCGTGCTCCTTTAGAGAGCGAAAGGCAGGAGGGTAAGTTGCAGTCGCAGAGCTCGTAGCAAAGTGCGTGGCAAGGTGGTCAGCAATGGTGGCGGCGTCCGTGCAGACAGCGCCGTCCAGGGATTTTCCAGGGACACCCATAGGGGTCTGGTATCCATAAATCCGCCGGATGTGGGACCACACGAGCGACGGGGAGACACGGGAGCCCAAGGATGAAATGTACCTCTCCCAGCATTCCTGCTTACGCCGTGCAATAAGACGACGGGCCAAGGCACGGAGCTTCTTAAAGGTGATGAGGGTCTCCAGAGATGGGTGCCGCTTATGACGCTGGAGAGCCCGCCTACAGTCGCGAATAGCCTCAGCAATCTCCGGCGACCACCAGGGGACAGACTTCCTCCAAGGGAGTCCAGAAGAGCGAGGGATGGCAGTCTGGGCCGCAGAAATAATTGACGAGGTCAAGACACGGACCACCTCGTCAATGTCACCCTGTGGGAGAGAAGCAATGGTGGCAGCGGAAGTAAAAGCCGGCCAGTCAGCCCTGTTGAGAGCCCAGCGGGGCAGGCGCCCAGAAGAATGACACTGGGGCAGTGACAAATAGATGGGAAAATGGTCACTACCACACAGATCAGGATGAACTCTCCAGTGAAGGGATGGGACAAGTCCAGGGCTGCAAAGAGAGAGATCGATGGCCGAGAACGAGCCATGGGCCACACTGAAATGTGTGGGAGCACCGGTGTTCAAGAGGCTAAGGTCGAGCTGAGCCAACACATGCTCCACAGCGCGACCACGGTCATCGGAGACAGTCCCACCCCATAGAGGGTTGTGGGCATTGAAATCGCCCAGAAGCAGCAATGGCGGCGGGAGTTGAGCCAGCAGCGCAGCCAAGACATGTCGGGGGAGTTGCCCATACGGAGGAACGTAAACAGAGCAAACAGTAATAGCCGGCGAGAGCTCAATCCTGACAGCGACTGCCTCTAAAGGCGTCAGAAGGGGTACTGGTGAGCTACAGACAGAGTGGTGAACAAAGAGGCAAACTCCACCTGAAGCTCGTTCACAGTCAGCGCAGTTCTTATAGTATCCCCGATAACCGCGAAGGGCAGGGGTCCGCATTGCTGGAAACCAAGTTTCCTGAAGAGCAATGCACAGAACAGGGGAAACACTCAAAAGCATCCGGAGCTCAGGCAGGTGGCGGAAATAACCGCCGCAATTCCACTGGAGAATGGAAGCAGGAAGGGCCTGGGAGGGCGTTAAGTCCACTAAGAGGCAGACGGCGCCGCAGAGTCAACGGCCGCCACCGAGCGAGAGTCAGCTGTGTCCATAGGAGAGGTCCCCGAGGGTTCCGGGAGGGCGAGATCCGCGGCAGAGGCGAGGATCTCCACCGCATCCCCAGAGCCAGAGCTATTGACAGCAGGCGGTACTGAAACTGCCGGAGCGTCCTTCTTCTTGGACACGTTCCGGTCCTTCTTCTCGCGTCTGTCCTTTGGCTTAGAGGGCTGGGAGAGTTTCTCTGAAGGAGCGTCGGAGGCTGACGACGACGCAGAAGCCCTACGACCAGCAGGTGGATGAACCTTCAGCCACTGGCTGACATCCGGCGGGGTAGCAAAAGAAATGGAAGAAGGGAGGGCCCCGAGGGAGCCCTTCCGCGAGAGAGGAGCCGGCAGAGACGACGCCGGCGGAGACGACGCCGGCAGAGAAGGGGGAGGGGGAGGGGGAGTGGGAGGGATCGAGCCCCCTGGTTTTGGAGCAGATGTCACTCCTGAAGCATGTGCGGGGGGAGTGACAGAAGGGGGTTTGCCCCCAACTGCTAAGGGGGCAACAGAGGAAGGCTTGCCCCAAGACACAAGGGGGGCAGACAGAGATGGACGGCCCCGAGGGCCAACTGAAGGCGGCACAGAGGAGGCGACAACTGCCGCCCGTGACGATAACGTAGCTGCAGCATAAGAAGTTTGAAGAGGGACAGGATGCAACCTTTCAAATTTCAGTTTTGCCTCGCATAAGTAAGCCGGTCCAGGGTCTTAAATTCCATAATCTTCCGCTCCTTATGAAGAACGGGGCAGTCCGGCGAGCATGGAGAGTGGTGTTCCCCACAGTTGACACAGACAGGCGGAGGCGCACATGGAGAATCGGGATGAGAGGGGCGTCCGCAATCTCGACATGTGGCACTGGATGGGCAACGGGAGGACATATGCCCAAACTTCCAGCACTGGAAGCACCGCATCGGGGGAGGGATGTATGGCTTGACGTCACAACGGTAAACCATTACCTTGACCTTCTCAGGCAATACAGCACCCTCGAAGGCCAAGATAAAGGCACCGGTGGCCACCCTGTTGGTCTTGGGTCCTTTGTGCACACGACGGACAAAATGCACACCACGTCGTTCCAAGTCAGCTCTCAGCTCGTCATCGGACTGTAACAAGAGGTCGCGATGGTAAATAATCCCCTGGACCATATTTAAGCTACTGTGGGGAGTGACGGTAACAGGGACGTCTCCCAGCTTATCACACAAGAGCAACGCCCGTGACTGGGCTGGGGAGGCCGTCTTGAGGAGGATGGACCCATTCCTCATTTTAGACAAACCCGCCACTTCCCCAAACTTATCCTCCAGGTGTTCCACAAAAAACATAGGCTTTGTCGAAAGAAAGGAGTCACCATCAGTCCTGCTGCAGACAAGGTATTGTGGTACATAAGGCTCCTGCTTGGCACTAGATCTGCGTCCCTCCCATGGCGCAGCCAACGAGGGGAACGACTGAGGATCATATTGTGCAGCATCGAATTCAATTTTGCCTCGCTTAGAGACGCTGGTGGCAGTGCGACCACCAGCTTGGTGAGATTTATTGCGCTTCATTGCGCCACATCCGCCCAGGTGCCACCTACTCCGAACAAGGGCTCTCCCCAAGGACGCCACCAGCCAAAGCAACGGGTACCTGGCCGATATCCCATTGCCCGGAGTCCCCGTGCCCCAGACAAGATGGGCACATACTCCTTGGCATGCATGGGGAGGAAACAGCTCTGGCATCTGTAGTGCGATCCCTGCGTGGTCAGGGGGCTACCACCAAGAGGGTACATGACGACCCCACCACAACGGACTGGCTACCGTGCTGGATTTTAGGTGTTGAAAGGGTCCACAGTTGCCGTGGGCGCTAAGAAGGGGATTGCGCACAAGACGAGGAGGCAACCCAGAAGACTTGGGGTGTAAATCCCTCCACACGACAATAGATAGCATGCAATATGGAGGTGCACGAAAGACCAATAGAAAAACACCACGTAAGGCGTCCTTCCTCAAATGGCACGCACTAACAACGGAAATTTTGAAAATGGCAGGTCAAACCCAAGTGGGGACCATCATATAAGGCCGAAACTGTGAAGACTCCTTTTAGTCGCCTCTTACGACAGGCAGGAATACCGCGGGCCTATTCGTACCCCCGAACCCGCAGGGGGGGCAACGCCTGTGTAAGACATGTGTCTGGCGCAGTTGTTAGATCGATTACTGCTGCTACAATGGCAGGTTATCAAGATTTAAATGACTTTGAACGTGGTTTTATACTCGGCGCAAGGCCGATGGGACACAGCATCTACGAGGTAATGATGAAGTGGGGTTTTTCCTGTACGACCATTTCACGAGGGCACCGTGAATATCAGCAATCCAGTAAAACAACAAATCTCCGACATCTCTGCGGCCGGAAAACAATCCTGCAAGAATGGAATCTGAAGAGAACCGTTCAGCGTGGCGAAAGTGCAACGCTTCCACAAATTACTGAAAATTTCAATGCTTGACCATCAACAAGTATCAGCATGCGAAATATTCAATATATCTACATGGGCTTTCAGAGCCGAAGGCCCACTCGTGTACCCTTGCTCGCTGCACAGCACAAAGCTTTACGCCTCATTTGGGCCCATCGGTACGAACATTGGACTGTTTATGACTCGAAACATATTGCCTGGTTGGACGTGTCTCATTTCAAAATGTATATTCAGTATGGAAGTGTATGGGTATGAATACGACATCATGACTCCATGGACCCTGCATGTCAGCTGGAAACTGTTCAAGCTGGTGGAGACTCTGTGACGTTGTAGAGCGTGCGCATTCGGAGTTATGTGGGATCCCTGACACGTCTAGATACATTCTGTCTAATCACCTGCATCCATTCGTGTCCATTGTGGATTTCGACGGAAGTGGGTAATTCCAGCAGGACAAAGGAGCCTCCCACACAACCACAATTGCTACAGAGTGGCTGCAGGAACACTCTTCCGAGCTTAAACACTTTCGCTGGCCACCAAACTCCCCAAACATATTGTACGTCTCTAGTAAATTTTATAGCATTAACTAGCATATCTGGAATGCCTTGCAAAGTGTTGATCAGAGGAGATCTCTGCTCCCTCTTACTGTTACGGATTTATGGGCAGCTCTGCAGGTTTCATGGTGTCAGTTCCCTGCTGCGCGACTTCAGCCATCAGTAGAGTCCATGCCACGGTGTGTTGAGGCACTTCTGCGTGCTCGCGGGGGCCATAAACGATATTTCTTTGATTCCACAGTGTAACAAATTACTTGTCAATGTGACAGCCTTACCAACATGTTTTCAAATGGTTCTAGTATACGGTACGTCTCGGGAGACGGGTTACAATTTAAAATATGAGTATTATGTACTCAGTCCCCTCTACAAATTCTAGCAGGTAGTGATGGGAATTTCAAAACATCCTGTACGTTTCCAGCAAACTGTATAGCCGTTGACGTGTTACAATTGGTATCTGCGAATACATTCCATAATTTGTGACAGATCGTGAGGCGCGACTGCAGACGTCCGTAGCTTTTACCCAGGGGGCGTCTCGGCTACGGCAGCTCTGACGGCCACGAGAATAGCCGGAGGTAGAGAGCGCAGCACGGCTAGTTTGAAGGCCACTTTCAACTAGTGTTGCCAGAGGTGTCTCTTTTTAGAGATTCTACGACTCGCCCCACGTAAGCTTTATCTGCTAACATTTCGAAATACAGTATCCTATCAGTGAGTGTACAGACACCTATTAGTGGACATTAATATGCAGTGTGTCCAACCTTTGTCTCTATGGCGGCTTGAACTCTGCTCGGGACACTAAGTGAGGTGCCTGCCGACAATTTACGCACCACACACGGAGATCGTATCTACGTGTTTGTACATGCAAGGCAATACATTGCTCAGCAAGATAGCCATATCTCTCACCAATTTTGAACATTTGGAGCACAATGGGCAGGTTCTTTAAAGCAGGTCGCGATTTTGGCGATGTAATGAACCAACTGAACTGAATTTGGTACCATATCCATCAGGAGGGTATCCACTAACTTTATCAGTCAATGTCAAGCCTAGTAACTGCCAGAGGTGGCCCAACACATTATCGACTTATCAATTTGTGAATCTCTTTGCCTTGAATTAATCATCCAGTTTTTCTTCAACTCTAATCATTCATTTGCCCCTACACGTACAGTCATGCTCAAAACTATCCTAACGCCCGAATTGAATTTCGCCTGATTCACATGCAACCCACATAACGCAACTGTCTAGCAGGTCCCCTTATCGCTCCTTGGTACAGTCGTTTGACTATTGAAAATGGTTCCAACAAATCACCACCAGAAAACACTGTTCTGTATCGCAATAACTCAAGATGTAAAGTAATACCACGATACTACAAATATCACGGAACACCTTATCACAGATAAGACTGCCCTTAAGGCTTGTAGCTCACATTTATTACAATAAATGACATACCTGACATTTTACCACTCTCATTATTATTACGTCAGATAGGTAATGCACATTGTAAATTCGTCGAATTCATGATTTACTCTTCAAAGTAACATACCGTACTTATTATTTAACACAAAATAAGATTAAAAATTAAAGGTATTCACGAGCGGCTAATTGAGAATATTTATGAACTTCAAATGACACGACGAACCGTCTCGTTCTGCATATGGATGCAAACTCAGGTCATGCAGACTAAGCAAAGATTTCGTGCCTGACGGAAACTAACAGTCACTCGTGATTAGGCATACAGAGAGTGATATACATCGATTTTAGACTGAGCCAGTTTGCAAATACCAACTTTAAATTACATAGCGCAAGTATTTTTGCCGGACGCGAATTCCTACCCAGCACCTATTGTCCCTGTTAACGAACGACGAGAGATGTTGAATCTTGGTTCTTAACAAGTAACTTACGTGAATTGCCGTGAGGTAAGGCTTTGTACTCGGCAGGGATTCGAACTCAGAACTTAATCGAATAGATATCGACGCACAATCAACTGTGACATTTCGGATTTTCTCGGCAGTAGCTAGATGTTTTAACTGAAATGACGAGACGAAACATACATTTTTTTCCTTCCCAAGACTCCAACCCGGCATCTATCGCTGTTATATTCTAGAGAAAACGAACGTTAAATATGGGTTTGTTGCACCAGCAGCGACATGTGAGCGTGTTGGAACTAGAAATAATATGACGAAGAGTTCAGTGCTCACTGGGAATACAGCTCCACACATCATATCGCTTTTGACTACACACAAAGATACGTCAGCTTCCGAATTTTTGTCCATCTCGGCCTAACATCTTGAACTTACAGTGATCTCGCAAATAGTCCTGTGTCTCACTGGGTGTCAAAACGTCACATATCGTTAGTGTTGACAACGAATGAAAATACATTAAACATTAAAATAATTATCCACCAGCAGATAGGTGTTCTCATGCTAGAGCTTGATAATACATAATGAAATCTATAGTGCCGGGCCAGGATTCGAACCCATTCACGCGCAGTATGTGGAGATGTTGAGGAATCTGCAGTTCTGAACAAACAACAAATAGTAGCCGTGCTGTATTCTCACGAAGGGATCAAATTGAGCGTTAAGTACGGTCTAAGTTGCATTCCCAGTTCAGAACCGATTTTATCGACATACAGAAGCTCAGATAAAATATGGACTAAATGTCCTTTGAGCGTTATTTAAGCATCACAAGACTGCACATACATGCAATCGATTTCGAGGTGCAAAGTGTTTATCTTACTTTGGTGACAGGTTGGCATAAGAGATTTCCAAAAACTTTTTATCGTACTGAAATAATCTTTTGTCGGAAAGAAACAAGGTAAGTGTTTTATTTGTATATATTTTGTAGGAAACTGTAATCGTGATGGAAGATTATACACCTTAATGTTTGACACAACTGCTAGGAGAAAACGCTGCATCCTAACCAAACCCTGCGGTTCCTCTCCATATCCCCGTAAGACACGAGCAGGGGATTCTCCACGCATACCGCTACACAGCTGTTCCTAGCACACCTGAGATTTGGCAACATCGTCACAAACATTAGGCAACACTGTGACAATGCAATCACTTCCGCCTATGGTACTGAATTGGCTCACTAAATTTACTTGATATTACCTTTCCATTTGAATGGCTCATGCTGTATAATCCTTACGTAAACTAAGATACTGAGGCAGAAAATTCAATTTTTTGGCTAAAGAAATGCTATTCTTCACATAAGTGGCAACTTTTATTATCTTTCACGATGCGTTATGAGGCTGAGCGACCAATACCATGATGAGAGTGGTGCAAAGGTAGCAGTGTGTCTGTAACCCGGTGGTACCGCCCATGTCTCGTGTCAGAACGGCTCAATCAGTCGTCAGTTCCAACTGAGGTAGGGACCATCGTGTGCGAGCTTTTTTTTTTAAGGAGCTGCGAATTTCCAGAAAAAATTCTGTATCGAAATCGGAAGAAAACCTTTACACATCAAATCTTCTTGGTAGCTCGACTCAGTAAGTTGTGTTAATCGTCATAGATCATGGCGTTCTGACTTCCAAGCTGCTTCGCAATACCAGCGTCTCTGAAGAAATTCGAATCGATCATCAACGATACGAATTTCAATATTGTTCTTCACTTAAGACTCACATTCCAGGGTGATAAGTATGAAGGAAATGAGCCTCTTGATTACTCTATGCTAAACTTTCCTGCAGACATGTGCTGACAGTGTCTCTAGCAACTTACTTTTTTTCTGGGTAGCTTCAAATGTGGCAGTTTTGTCGCCTTAAATCCAATTGAATATTCTAAATATCATTTGTGAACAGCGTTCACTTCTCCATTAATTAATTTATGGACCTCAAAAGAAGCAATTTGCCTTAGTAGCTATAGAGCAGGTTCTGATAGGAACTGACGCAATCTTTTTCATCCATTTACCATAGAAAATCAAAGAAAGAAACCAAACATTACATTGCATTTACTCCCTGTGCCTTGAGTAACACATGTGAATCCATGACAATAATAAATTATTTGAAGAATCTCCTGTGCAAGGAAAAGAACAGAATGGGACGCCTTAATTATAGCGCACTGGATCAGAAACAATGAAATTAATTCTGTGTCACATTGATGTACTGCATTCTAATGTAATAAAATAATCATCAAATAAAAACGGTTTTGTGCCTCCTTTGCTATCAAGAGTGAAACACAAATCGTAGACAGATTTTATGGGTCACTACTCAACAACATTAAAGCATTTTACATGGTTGAGAGTGTGGAGTGGAGCAGATGTTGTCGGCAGAAGGCAGCGCAGTGCCTCAGCCCCCGCCGGTAGGCAGCAAACGGGTCCCAGAGAACTCAGACGCATGCGGTGTTCAGAGGCAGATGCTCGGTAAAGAAATCTTTCGCTAAAACATTGTTGAACCAAACTATTATTACCAGTGTGACACAAAGCGAAATATATTGTAGATTCGCTTGAATTACACGCATAGCTTCAGCACCGAGAGGAAAGGGGCGATAAAAATTTTGTCGTTGTCTGCTTCCGGTCGCCAGACGTCATATTAGCTAGTCTCACGTTTTACCTCAAGACTACGGCCTTAGTCAAGAATAATGTACTAAGACTGAACTCAAGACTTCCTCTGGGAGGTGCCGCAGTCTACAATGTTGCAGATCGAACTTACTGCCGGACACAGTATCCTGAGAGGAGAACGACTGTGTTGTCCACCTTATGAGGACGGCTCGGCGGTCAATGTTTTGCTCTAAGGCTGTATCTACAACACATATTGCATCCTGAACACCTAGAAGAATTAAAATAACAAAAGTAGTTTATGAGAGCAACGTTAACTATGGCGTTCGAAGTATTCATAGTGTTGTGTTCGTGTGTGCAAACGCCTTCCAATGCCCACTCAAGGAGGACAAGGATACAAAGTCTAGCTTCAGTATTATAAAATCGCTACAGTCTGCGGATAAACTCAGACTTGGGTTGATAATTAATTTGAATATTTAGCAATACTATACCCATTGGTGTTAAACTCGTTATTAACCAATGATTCCCACAGCTACAGGGACACTACTTGTGATACTTAGGCAGTGCTATCAGACGAAAAGATCAACCTGACACAAACTGTGGGAAGTTTGTTTTACAAACTTCGTACCAGGATAATGAGCTTTTACGTATTTGGGATGTCTGTGAACGTTGCTGCTTGAGACGATTTAAGACGAAAGGAAATACCTTTAGCAACGACAATGTTTGAAGAAACCGTCTTAACGGGACTAAATCGTGATTTGTAAATCGTTTACCGGCCGTACTCTACCACATTTCGCTGATTGGAAGGCAAATAGATTACGGAAAAATGTCACAGAAGGAAAAGGGAGAACGAAATGTCTCCCACTGGAAGGTCATGTTGTCTTATTTAAATGATTACAAAATCAGGTAAAACGACCAGTCAGATTGTCAGTATAAGAACATTACTGTTGTCAGTATGATGTAGCACTGCTCAGGGCCTGTAACGATAAAGGGCCCGTTTAGGTCAGTCATATTGTATAAAGTAGTGGAAGAGAGAGCACCGCTAAATTCCACAATCCGTATGCATTGCAGACACACAGAAATTACTGTTACAGTGTACTAATGGAGCCCAATTAATGAGAGAACTGCGTATTTTCCGGTGAGAGAGAGCACTGGCAAATAATCTTCGCTAAATTAGGTTACTTAATCTGGTGTCACTCTGAGCTAGAATTTATGGCCGGCGGCTGAGTGTAAGGTCAGTGGGCCGGATCCGAGTTTTGCAAGTGCGAAATACTTTCCTACATTATAGAAGCGAATATTAAACTGGAACTAATATTCCAAAAATTTTGAACTTGGATAGCTTAGAATGAAAATCTTTTTCTTTATTGCAAAGGAAAACAATTGATTTTCTAAAACATTCTCTGTCATACACAACTTGAAACAGGTCACGTCGACCAAATCATATGGAAAAATTGCCAGCGGCGTATATCGGCAGGCAGTAAGATCTCTTGGCTTTTGGTTTGGCAGTACTCGACAGCCATTTCTAGGCGCAAGTAATAGAAGAAAGGCAGAGCGTTATTGTTATCAAGTAACGTCTTCATCGATTACTTTAGTTTTAATGTAATCTATGAGTAATTACTCATAGATATTAACATGAAAAGAATTCTGTAGACAGAGAAAGAACCTCTTCTTGGGAAACTACTTGTATAGTGACCAAAAGGCACGAACTGATATTCAAGTACAGTGTTCCAGCAGCGGCATGAAGAAAATGATAGTAATAATGACGGTAATAATCCAATTATCCGGTAACTTCACACTTCCCAGTGGATCTTCACGAACTAAGAAAATATCTGAATTTGTGAACATTTCAAAATGGCTTCACATCGAGCCTATGATGCCTACAAGGGTCTTTACGTCCTGCTGACATGAGAATAGCATAATCTCCGCGTCAGAAGCTTGTTTCTACTTAAACATTTAATAGACTCGCGTTTTATCCACCGTGACTACTTTTGTAAGCTCAGCACATCATCCGTTGCAGCTCACTCCTGGGGCTGGGAAATATGGGCACAATGGCCTGGTGGAACTATCACAGGAGCAATGCGTGGGTTCAGACATTTACTTTTAAGAAGCACAAACAGATTTACTTTGCGTCTGGTAACCTCAAAAGAAAGACGTTATAATCCAGAATTCGCAATACAAATCACGTTCCATCATTACCAACTGGCAGAGCCAGGTTACGTTGGGAAATGACATAGCGGAAGTCATCGTAAACAGAAATACAGTCGCCAGTAAACTTACTTACATTAGAAAATTTTATTTTATTTTATGAACCGATAGCCATTTAAAGGATGGGGCTCTTATTTTACTTGTAATTGATTGAACTAGAGACGTTGAAAAATTTGGTGCTGGACTGTGATTCGAATTCGTTTCTCCTCTTTCGAGGATCTGAATCTCTCGGGACATTATAGTTCAACCATTTCGTCCCTTTTCGCAAGACTGCAACCTTCTCTAGGTCTCCTCCAAAGGTAAGTATGTGGGTCCGAATCCTGATCCAATACAAAAATATTCATAGTTTCAGTTCAAGCCCTATAACGTGCACACCGTCCCGCTAGTGAAAACCAACGTGCGCTTTTAATGTCTATTCATGTGTTGCCAACAATCGCAATAGGTGTCATTATTTCTTGTCAAACACGCACACACCTTACCGTTGGTGAGTAAGCAACTGATATTTAAGCTATATTTGTGGATGCACGGTAGGCGTGTAGTTAGATTGTCGCTTAGGTACAAAAGTTTGTATCCTTAGTTTAGATTCAAAAACCTAGCAGCTGGTAAGAAAAACCGATACGTAAATTTGATTTTACTTAATTAACAATACGATTACGTGTTGGGTTCGTATCTCCGTCATATAACTTCACATCATGCACTTAATCTTTAAATGCATGCGCACTTTGTTACTTGAGCATGGAGGTATATCAGACATCTTTCGTGGTTAGTTAACAGGGACGAAATTGTCTTGTTAGGAGTCCCGGTTTATTAAAAAAATTGTCGTCTTTTATTTTCAAGTTTAGATTTCATTACTGGTATTGGCAAAATTCATGACTCTTCATGGATAGCCATCAATATGATATGATTAGATTACATTAGATCAATTCTTGTTTCATAGATCATGAATACGATATTTCGTAATGACGTGTAACGTGTAATTTTAATGAAAGATTTCTTTACATACCATGATTCAATTTCTTTACAACAATTTCTTACTCTCTCTCATTCTTTTTGATTTCTCTCTCTCTCTCTCTCTCTCTCTCTCTCTCTCTCTCTCTCTCTCTCTCTCTCTCTCTCTCTCTCTCTATCATACACACACACATTCTTTTTTTCTTTATTTGTTTGTTTTGCTCGACTATCGGCGAGGCATGAAAACGTCTCTGAATGAGCTTCTTAGTTTTTAGTACACTTACGAAATAAATATAAAAATAACTGTGAGAGTTACTGATATATGATGCTTAGTTTTCAGTCAGTTCCGAGTATTATTAGTAACCACGCTCCAGTCCCTAAACCTAGTTACAGAAATGCGAATCAGACGCATTACGTATTCCAGGCCGTAGCAACCGCGACTTGGAGACACCAGCTATGGTCACTTCCCAGCCCGCTGTACGATCACATCGGTTCGTCTTCTTTCTGCTGGTACTGTAACTGAGATTTGACAACAAGGCAACGTATGTTTGGCAACTCTGTGATCGACCAGTTGCTTCCTGGTGTGCACGGAATTTATCCTCAAAGTTCACTTGATTTTACCTGTCATTTCCATTGAATAATCTGATTTATTATCGCTTTACGTGTAACAAAAGATTGTAAATTTACGGTTTTCAGCCCAGGAAAGTCGTTGCACGTGGAAATCGCAACTAATCTCGTCCTTTAAATAGCGGTTTACGAGTGCTAGACATTATCGATCTCGTAAGAGTAAGCTAAGACACGTACTTCTACGCCAGCTCTATGGTAATGCGCTGACCTGAGAAATAGCATCTGTTATGGTTCGCACTTCCAGTCTCGCTGACTGTAACGTTTTTATCCCTTCTGTGAAAGAGCTACTAACAGTCAGATAAAACATCGATAAGGAAATCGCAAAAAAATACTTTCGGCTCATAGTTCAATGGTGAAAACTTACAATGCTGCACAACGGGTAACTCCTCTTCCCGCCGCTGACAAGCAAATTTTGGGTTTCTAGGAATACAAAACTTTACTTATGAAATGCGACATTTGTACTGCACGACGTTTTCAACAAAGAGATGGCGCAATACAGTAGCTCAAGTGGAAAGAAACACTTCCTTTTCAAATTTGTGCATCCTACACTGTTGGCTGTTCTGTGTAGGTGGCAGGTACGTGATTTTATTTCGGTCGAATTTATGCACTGGGTAGTCGAGGCAGCTAGTTCATTGTGATTCGGTCAACCAAGTAAATGAATTTACTGAACCTGCTGCAAATTACTACAGGAAGCCTGTGTGTCAATTCTCATCCAGTGTGGTGCAACGGCGTTACGATAGAAAAATGAGCCACATACTTATAATATGCTTGAATATCTATGGACTGGGTTCGATTCCAACTTCTGTCAATGATTTTAGATAAGAAGAGACAGATTCCATTCTCTTCTGGCTACACCAAGTGAAGAAGATATAATGACATTGTGGTCTGAAATTGACATGAAAAATGATATTCCTTTTCTACAAAGTAGACGTTAGGATGAATCACAATAAAGACTGGAGCGGCGACACGTAGAAACCTTTCTTATACTTGTTATTTATTTCTAGTGACGAAACAAACGCTATGTAGGCTCACAGGACATTTAGTCCATATTTTATCTGAGCTTCTGTATGTCGATAAAATCGGTTCTGAACTGGGAATGCAACTTAGACCGTACTTAACGCTGAATTTGATCCCTTCGTGAGAATACAGCACGGCTACTATTTGTTGTTTGTTCAGAACTGCAGATTCCTCAACGTCTCCACATACTGCGCGTGAATGGGTTCGAATCCTGGCCCGGCACTATAGATTTCATTATGTATTATCAAGCTCTAGCATGAGAACACCTATCTGCTGGTGGATAATTATTTTAATGTTTAATGTATTTTCATTCGTTGTCAACACTAACGATATGTGACGTTTTTGACACCCAGTGTGAGACAGAACTATTTGCGAGATCACTGTAAGTTCAAGATGTTAGTCCGAGCTGGACAAAAATTCGGAAGCTGACGTATCTTTGTGTGTAGTCAAAAGCGATATGATGTGTGGAGCTGTATTCCCAGAGAGCACCGAAGTCTTCGTCATATTATTTCTAGTTCCAACACGCTCACATGTCGCTGCTGGTGCAACAAACCCATATTTAACGTTCGTTTTCTCTAGAATATAACAGCGATAGATGCCGGGTTGGGGTCTTGGGAAGGAAAAAAATTAATGTTTCGTCTCGTCATTTCAGTTAAAACATCTAGCTACTGCCGAGAAAGTCCGAAATGTCACAGTTGATTGTGCGTCGCTATCTATCCGATTAAGTTCCGAGTTCGAATCCCTGCCCAATACAAAGCCTTACCTCACGGCAATTCACGTAAGTTACTTGTTAAGAACCAAGATTCAACATCTCTCGTCGTTCGTTACAGGGACAATAAATTCGCGTCCGGCAAAAATACTTGCGATATGTAATTTAAAGATGGAATTTGCAAACTGGCTTTGTCTAAAATCGAGGTATATCACTCTCTGTATGCCTAATCACGAGTGGCAGTTAGTATCCGTCAGGCACGAAATCATTGCTTAGTCTGCATGACCTGAGTTTGCATCCATATGCAGAACGAGACGGTTCGTCGTGTCATTTGAAGTTCATAAATATTCTCAATTAGCTGCTCGTGAATACCTTTAATTTTTAATCTTATTTTGTGTTAAATAATAAGTACGGTATGTTACTTTGAAGAGTAAATCATGAATACGACGAATTTACTACGTGCATTACCTATCTGACGTAATAATGAGAGTGGTAAAATGTCAGGTATGTCATTTATTGTAATAAATGTGAGCTACAAGCCTTAAGGGCAGTCTTATCTGTGATAAGGTGTTCCGTGATATCTGTAGTATCGTGGTATTACTTTACATCTTGAGTTATTGCGATACAGAACAGTTTTTTCTCGTGGTGACTTGTTGGAACCACTTTCAATAGTCAAACGACTGTACCAAGGAGCGATAAGGAGACCTGCTAGACAGTTGCGCTATGTGGGTTGCATGTGAATCAGGCGAATTTCAATTCAGGTCGTTCGGATACTATTGGGCATGAATGAACATCACGTGTATCGATTTCCATCGCGCTGGGGTAAGTCCTCCGGGATACGTTTATTCTCCTTAGTGTGTAAATATATTTGGAGCATGTCATTCAAAAACGTTTGAAACGACATAGACGGGAGCGGGTTGTTGTTAGGAGAGCAGAATGTATTAGACTCGCGGATCATGTGGTGTTATTGGCAGAGAGCGAAAGAAGTATGACTGAAATGTTAAAAGAATTGAACAAGAGGCGTGAGTAAATTGGAATGAGAAATAATAAGAAAATCGCAAAATGTCCGGTGATAGGTGCAAGAAAAGCAAGAACAACTATAATGTTAGGCAGGAAGATACACAACAATTTAGTGTTTTTAGATAACTGCGACGTGCTATTATGGACGACATTGGAAGTAATATGGAGGTGAAAATACGTATAGCAATTGCCAACGAGACGTTTCATAACAGAAGGCTTTAATGTGGGTGCGTTGATAGGGGATAAAATAGGCAGGCACAGTGAGAAATGAGGTGGTGTTGAATGGGAGAACAGAGAGAAATTTTAAAGGTAGCAGGATGAGCAAACACAATTGGCATGGACACTGAATGAGAAGAGATTGTTTATTGATGGTATGGAGGAAACGGTGAATGCAAGAAGAAGAAGAAGAAGAAGAAGAAGAAGAAGAAGAAGACGATGAACATACCAGGTGATGGACAGCGTAAGAACAGAAAATAGTTGTGAGAAAACAAGAGGGTAACAAATGATGGGACTGCATGGAGAGCTACATGTGAAGACCTACCCTAGGGCAGAACACTCATGGTGGTGGTGTTGATGAAGAGGAGACTTATGTAGGACATTTTGCAAAACGCCCATTTTCTTGTAATCCAAATTTAAACAAAACATAGGCAGTTTATAATTTGTAGTCTATAAATGACCGTGAATTGCGTGACAGATGGAACTTGCCAGTATACCAGTTATTAGGACTTATTCCCACTCCACTGACGTATGGAGCGTGCGAACTGTGGCTGCTTAAAAGCCTCTGTGCGTGCTGTGCTTAGTCTCTTCTGGTCTTCACGCTTCCTACAGTTACAATACCTAGGCGGTTTAAGTATATTCCATTCCTACTTTCATCATGTAACGTCAGTTCTAGAAACTTTCTAATTAGGTCTCCTCGCGATACTTTGCTCTTCCACGGGATAGTCTGTGTCTACCATGAACTGCCCGTTAGTCAGTAAGTGGAATAATTGGTTTTCCGACAGATGTCACCATGTTACTGTCGCCCTGTCTCCACGTCAGAGAGACGGAAATTCTGTGTGCCACATTTGAAGATGAGTCTGTAAAGGTTACAAAACTAGTTAATGGAATTACAAATAGTTCAAAAAGTGAGTTTTTGCAGTTTTCCGTATTTACATTCAATGCACTAGTCACAGGCTCTAGGCGATCCTTAGGGGATATGCTTAGTCGGTTGGGAGCGTGATGTGTCCCTCCGAGATTAATTTCACCTGGACTTTAAGCGACTCACCGGTCAGCATTTACAGAGCTGCCAACTACATCTCACACCGGGAATATTACCAGGATTAGTTTGCATCGCAGCCTACGGAAGAGAACGCAAATCGAACGAGCATTCGCAGTCATTCCCTCCATTGACCACCATTCGCCTATATTCAACAGTTAAGGATTCCTCCGGAAATATTCCAAGTAGACTTTCTCTGGATATTTTACGTTTGTTTCCAAGCGCCTGCCTGTTCAATTTGATCAGAAACTGTGTGACATTCTCCAACGGGTCAAAAAACCTGTGACCATTCGTGCCGCCCTTCTCTGTATACATTCAGTATCGCCGGGCAGTTGTATCTGATTAGGATCCAAGAATCTCGAGCAATATTGGGGGATGGGTCGCAAGCGTGATTTGTAAGCAATTTCTTTTGTACACCGATTGTATTTTCCTAGAATTCTACCAACGAATTGCAGCCAGCCACCGTATTTCCCTAAGACTGCGACTATGTGACGGTTCCATTTGAAATCTCTAGAAATTTTTACACCCAGGTATTCATGTGGGTTGAGCGATTGCGAATTTGACTCGCTGCACTATACTCGTAGGATAAGGTTATATCGTTTTGTGAACCGAACAATTTTACATTTCGGGAACATTTAAACTAAGTTGTCATGCTTTGCACTACACTGAAATCTTATGAGGGCGTGGCTTCTTTCAAACAGAACTTTATTACAGGCAACAGCATCATTTGCGGAAACACTGAAGATCCAAATAGACCGCGTAACCACCGCCCCTTCTCCTCTCCAAATTGCTGTCTCAAAACGGTAAGTCCCATATGTAAACCACCTTCAGAAGTTCGTTCACTTTCCGTATCAGTTAATGTGTTAAAAACTTGACCTGAAGAAACATAACCCTTTGCAGTTGAAGACGCTCTGTTGTAAGAGAAGCTAGTTTTTCGAAAACGTCTCAATATTTATGTACTGAACTAGGTGTTGTACAATTCTATAATTTTCAGGTACATTTGGCGACGTATGTGGATACTGTCTGACAAATGTGTTGCGAATAAAGTGAGTAGTAAAGAAGTAATGAAGTGAAACATCAAGCCTGATGCTGACACTTTACTGCACGAACAGCGAAAATGTAGAAGTGATAAAAGTCTTTTTCCTTTCATCATTCTGTCAGGGATGTCAGAGGGGAAAAAAAAGTTTCGCCAAGTTTCGAAATTATGTGTGAAGTTTGTTGGAAGTCGCCACGTGCTGCCTTTCACAAATGCTCGGTGAATATAGTCTCGATAATTTGCGCTCCATGAAATTATGCTGCCTTAGACGAGTACGCAGTTTGTAACTTTTAACGCCCGACTTATTGCGTAAACCTATGCCTTTAAATGAAGGACGGAAGGAGGATTGCATTTAATGTGCTATCGATGTCGAGGTCATTAGAGACGGAGCAGGAGTTGGCAATGCGTCAGGGAAGGGTAAAAGAAGTCCGCCGTTCCCTTTCAAAGGAATCATCCCAGCATTTGCTTGGAGCGATTCAGGAAAGTTATGGAAAACGTATCAGGATGGCCGGATGCGGATTTAAACGTCATCCTCCCGAATGCGAGTCTAGTGTACTAGTTGACAGCTCGTCGTGTAGAAGCTAGCGTTGCTGGTGATGGGATTCCGGGTTCGATTCACGGCTGGGTTGCGTTCTCCGCCCGGGAAGTAGGTGTCTGTGATGCCATCATTTCATAATCATTCGTGAAGGTGGCGAAACTGGACTGTGTAAAGGTTGGGGCTTTGTACAGGCGCTGATAACCGTGCAGTTAAGCGCCCCAAAAACCAAACATCATCATCATCATCATCATCATCATCATCATCATCATCATCATCATCATCATCATACCATGTACTAACCACTGCGGCAGCTCGTTCGGTATACATTTAAATGAGCAGATTAAGTCAGCATTTTTAGTATTTACATTGACTTCGTTCTTCATAAATGAAAGCAGGAACTACTACAAGACAAAGGAATTGGGATAACGAATGAGAAATACCTGATTGTGCTTCTGTTTGTAGATGACATGATTCACGTTCACGAAATGACCTCCAAAGATCTATATACCACCTGAACGAAATATGCAATGAATACAACTTTAAAATTTCTAGTAATAAAACGAAAATAAGTGCACTCCGAGGAAAATACTCAGTCATTTTAAAACTAGTTTTGGATAATCCTGCTTTAGAACTGGTCTCTTAATCTTTCACTTAGGCTACGCTGTAAGATCTGATTTTTACTCTGATACTTAAAATAAATTACACAAATTCTAAGCTGTCTGTGACACTATTATCTGAATATTGGGCAGTAAAGTACAAAAAGATTGTTCCGAAATTCTATAACGTGGTCCCGGTTCCTGTATTATGCTATGAAAGCGAAAACATGGTTAAAAAAAAAGCAAAAAAAAATCACACGGCAGAGATGAGGTTCCTAAGAAATTCGAAGAGCTGCACAACAAGAAATGATTAGGAATGAAGATACTAGAGAAAAATTAAGTATTTTCAACAGAAACTAAAAAATTCAAAAATATCGTGAAGACTGGTGAGAATGCTACGTCCCAGACTTCCACAAAAGATTATGAACTACAAGCGGAATGGAAGAAGTGATATTGAAAGGCCTCGGACGTGGGAGCAATTTCGTTTGAGAGACTATCCCGCGCGGCGACTACTGAAGTACTTATACATTATAGAATTCTTAAGTTATACAAGCAAAATAAGTAAGTTTTAATGTAGTTTACGTTCACTGATGCAAAAAAAAAAATTCTTGCTTTTTAAAGTGGGCTATGTTCTTTCTCAGAGTTCAAACTGTCTCCATGCCAAATTTGAACAATATCTGTTAAGCGGTTTGGACTCGAAAACGAAACAGACTGTGTTAAAAAGCAGAAAAGCAACTGAGAGAAAGAAGCGGCGTCGGTTTCTGCAGGAGGCGGACATCATTTTGTAGGACAATGTTCGGGCACGCTCGGTTCAAGTCGTGACTGATTTGATCGGTATATGGGGATGGGGAGCGCCGCATCACGCACCACACTCATCTACATCTACATTTATACTCCGCAAGCCACCCAACGGTGTGTGGCGGAGGGCACTTTACGTGCCACTGTCACTACCTCCCTTTCCTGTTCCAGTCGCGTATGGTTCGCGGGAGGAAAGACTGTCTGAAAGCCCCTGTGCTCTCTCTAATCTCTCTAATTTTACATTCGTAATCTCCTCGGGAGGTATAAGTAGGGGGAAGCAATATATTCGATACCTCATCCAGAAACGCACCCTCTCGAAATCTGGCGAGCAAGCTACACCGCGATGAAGAGCGGCTCTCTTGCAGAGTCTGGCACTTGAGTTTGTCAAACATCTCCGTAACGCTATCACGGTTACCAAATAACCCTGTGACGAAACGCGCCGCTCTTCTTTGAATCTTCTCTATCTCCTCCGCAAACCCGATCTGGTACGGATCCCACACCGATGAGCAATACTCAAGTATAGGTCCAACGAGTGTTTTGTAAGCCACCTCCTTTGTTGATGAACTACAGTTTCTAAGGACTCTCGCAATGGATCTCAACCTGGTACGCGCCTTACCAACAGTTAATTTTATATGATCATTCCACTTCAAAAAGTTCCGCACGCATACTCCGAGATATTTTACAGAAGTAACTGATACCAGTGTTTGATCCGCTATCATATAATCATACAATAAAGGATCCTTCTTTCTATGTATTCGC
Source organism: Schistocerca gregaria (assembly GCF_023897955.1). Classification (NCBI taxonomy): domain Eukaryota; kingdom Metazoa; phylum Arthropoda; class Insecta; order Orthoptera; family Acrididae; genus Schistocerca; species Schistocerca gregaria. The sequence goes on along the minus strand of NW_026061824.1, from coordinate 15,978,151 downwards.
AATACATTACATTTGTATATGTTAAGGGTCAGTTGCCACTCCCTGCACCAAGGGCCTATCCGCTGCAGATCTTCCGGCATTTCGCTACAATTTTCTAATGCTGCAACTTCTGTGTATGCTACAGAATCATCCGCGAAAAACCGCATGGAACTTCCGACACTATCTACTACCTCATTTATATATATTGTGAAAAGTAATGGTCCCATAACACTCCCCTGTGGCACGCCAGAGATTATTTTAACGTCTGTAGACGTCTCTCCAGTGATAACAACATGCTGTGTTCTGTTTGTTAAAACTCTTCAATCCAGCCACAGAGCTGGTCTGATATTCCGTGGGATCTTACTTTACTTATCAGGCGACAGTGCGGAACTGAATCTAACGCCTTCCGGAAGTCGAGAAAAATAGCATCTACCTGGGAGCCTGTATCTAATATTTTCTGGATCTCATGAACAAATAAAGTGAGTTGGGTCTCACACGATGGATGTTTCCGGAATCCGTGTTGATTCCTACAGAGTAGATTCTGGGTTTCCAAAAACTACATGATACTCGAGCAAAAAACATGTTCTAAAATTCTACAACAGATCGACGTCAGAGATATAGGTCTATAGTTTTGCGCATCTGCTCTACGACCCTTCTTGAAGACTCGGACTACCTGTGCTCTTTTCCAATCATTTGGAGCCTTCCGTTCCCCTAGAGACTGGCGGTACACGGCTGTTAGAAGGGAGGGCAAGTTCTTTCTCGTACTGTGTAGAATCGAATTGGTACCCCGTCAGGTCCAGTGGACTTTCCTCTGTTGAGTGATTCCAGTTGCTTTTCTACTCCTTGGACACTTATTTCGATGTCAGCCATTTTCTAGTTTGTGCTAGGATTTAGAGAAGGAACTGCAGTGCGGTCTTCCTCTATGAAACATCTTTGGAAAAAGGTGTTTAGTATTTCAGCTTTACGCCTGTCATCCTCTGTTTCAATGCCATCATCACCCCGGAGTGTCTGGACATGCTGTTTCCAACCACTTACTGATTTAACGTGAGACCAGAACTTTCTAGGATATTCTGTCAAGTCGGTACATAGAATTTTACTTTCGAATTCACTGAACGCTTCACGCATAGCCCTCCTTACGCTAACTTTGACATCGTTTAGCTTCTGTTTGTCTGAGAGGTTTTGGCTGCGTTTATACTTGGAGTGAAGCTGTCTTTGCTTTCGCAGTAGTTTCCTAACTTTGTTGTTGAACCACGGTGGGTTTATCCCGTCCCTCACAGTTTTACTCTACACGTACCTGTCTAAAACGCATTTTACGATTGCCTTGAACTTTTTCCAAAAATACTCAACATTGTCAGTGTCAGAACAGAAATTTTCGTTTTGATCTGTTAGGTAGACTGAAATCTGCCTTCTATTACTCTTGCTAAACACGTAAACCTTCCTCCCTCTTTTTATATTCCTATTAACTTCCATATTCAGGGATGTTGCAACAGCCTTATGATCACTGATTCCCTGTTCTGCACATACAGAGTCGAAAAGTTCGGGTCTGTTTGTTATCAGTAGGTCCAAGATGTTATCTCCACGAGTCGGTTCTCTGTTTAATTGCTCGAGGTAATTTTCGGATAGCGCACTCAGTATAATGTCACTCGATGCTCTGTCCCTACGACCCATCCTAAACATCTGAGTGTCCCAGTCTATATCTGGTAAATTGAAATCTCTACCTAAGACTATAACTTGCTGAGAAAATTGATGTGAAATGTATTCCAAATTTTCTCTCAGTTGTTCTGCCACTAATGCTGCTGGATCGGGAGGTCGGTAAAAGGAGCCAATTATTAACCTAGCTCGGCTGTTGCGTGTAACCTCCACCCATAATAATTCACAGGAACTATCCACTTCTAATTCACTACAGGATAAACTTCTACTAACAGCGACTAACTCTCCACCACCGGTTGCATGCAATCTATCCTTTCTACCTGTCTGTACCTTTGTAAAAAATTCGGCAGAATTTCTCTCTGGTTTCAGCCAGCTTTCTGTACCTATAACGATTTCAGCTTCGGTACTTTCTATCAGCGCTTGAAGTTCCGGTACTTTACCAACGCAGCTTCGACAGTTTACCATTACAATACCGATTGCTGCTTGGTCCCCGCATGTCCTGCTTTGCCCCGAACTCGTTGAGGCTGCCGCCCTTTTTGTACTTGCCCAATGCCATCTAACCTAAAAAACCGCCCAGCCCACGCCACACAACCCCTGCTACCCGTGTAGCCGCTTGTTGCGTGTAGTTGACTCCTGACCTATCCAGCGGAACCCAAAACCCCACCACCCTATGGCTCAAGTCGAGGAATCTGCAGCCCACACGGTCGCAGAACAATCTCAGCCTCTGATTCAGACCCTTTACTCAGCTCTTTACCAAAGGTCAGCAGTCAGTCCTATCGACGATGCTGCAGATGGTGAGCTCTGCTTTCATCCGGCTAGCGAGACTGGCAGTCTTCACCAAATCAGATAGCCAGGGAGGGTTTCCTCCGATGCATAGCGACACACATCATTGGTGCCGACATGAGCGACCACCTGCAAATGGGTGCAACCTGTACCCTTCATGGCATCCGGAAGGACCCTTTCCACATCTGGAATGACCCACCCCGGTATGCACACGGATTGCACATTGGTTTTCTTCGCCTCTCTTGCTGCCATATCCTTAAGGGGCCCCATTACGCGCCTGACGTTGGAGCTCCCAACTACCAGTAAGACCACCCTCTGCGACTGCTCGGATCTTGCAGACTGAGGGGCAACCCCTGGAACAGGACAAGCAGCCACGTCAGGCCGAAGATCAGTATCAGCCAGAGACAACCCCGGACTTGCGCCCTTCTGAGCTCAGCTTGATTCCTGACGTGAAGGTAGCGTTCTCGCTTTCCGCGTCTGGGTTCCGGGGTTCGATTCACGGCGGGGTCAGGGATTTTGTCTGCCTCGTGATGGCTGGGTGTTGTGTGATGTCCTTAGGTTAGTTAGGTTTAAGTAGTTCTAAGTTCTAGGGGACTGATGACGATAGATGTTAAGACCCATAGTGCTCAGAGTCATTTGAACCATTTGTCGAACTTTGGGGTATTCGGTTCGGAGCTGTTATGGAGATACGTCAGACAATAGACCGCTCCATTCGAACTACCTATACAACTGCCGTAGTTAGGGGTATCTTGCTCTTTCGACATCACTGGCGATGGCTTATATACATGAGCTGTTCAAAAAATATCCGACCTTTTTTAATTGTTGAAATCAACAATGGTATCAGGGCGCGCATGCGCTCATGTTTTCAGGCATATTTAGCACACATACCTGATTTTCTCCACTACTTTGGAACGCTTGCAAGTGGTACACGTTGGATTTAGTATTCTGAGCAAAATGACGTCTTTACATCACATTTGGCTCCAAGCTTGGCAATTCTCAAGTTGAAACCATCGTGTGTTTGTGGACAAAGTAATGGGTACTGCAGGGCTAAAGGAGTGGTACAACCATTTCAAAGGTAGCCGCTAATCAATGAAGACAGAAGCCAGTTAAGGTACGCCCGCAATATCCGCAAATCAGGTCGTTACTGATCCCGCAATATTGCTGGTGAAGCAGAATGGACGAATCACTATCAGAGAAGTTGCAGTCTAATCTAAAAGCCGTAAAGTCAACTAAATAACTAGGTGTTACAATAACTAACGTCCGCCCGCGGTAGCTGAGTGGTCAGCACGACAGACTGTCAATCCTAAAAGACCGGGTTAGATTCCCGGCTGGGTCGGAGATTTTCTCCGCTCAGGGACTGGGTGTTGTGTTGTACTAATCATCATTTCATCCCCATCGACGCGCAAGTCGCCGAAGTGGCGTCAAATCGAAAGACTTGCACCAGGCGAACGGGCTACCCGATGGGAGGCCCTCGTCACACGCCATTATTATTATACAATAACGAACAACTTAAATTGGAAAGAACACATAGAAAATGTTGCGGTTAAGGCTAACCGAAGACTGCGTTTTATTGGCACAACACTTATAAAACGTAACAGACCTACAAAGGAGACTGCCTACACTACGCTTCTCCGTCCTCTTTTAGAATACTGCTGGAAGATGTGGGATCCTTACAAGATAGGACTTACGGAGTAGATCGAAAAAGTCCAAAGAAAGGCAGCACGTTTTCTATTATCGCGAAATATGAGAGAGTGTGTCACACAAATGATACTGGATTTGGGCTGGACATCATTAAAAGAAAAGCGTTTTTCGTTGCGACAGTATCTTCTCACGAAATTCCAATCACCAACTTTTTCCTCCGAATGCGAAAATATTTTGTTGACACCGACCTACGTAGGTAGAAACGACCACAACGATAAAATAAGGGAAGTCAGAGCTCGTATGGAAAGACACAGGTGATCATTCTTTCCGGGTGCTATGCGAGATTGGAATAATAGAGACTTGTGAAGGTGGTTCGATGAACAATCTGCCATGCACTTAAATGTGACTTGCAGAGTATCCATGTAGATGCAAGTATAGGTGGTCACATTTTTACTATCCCCTGTATGTGCATATCGCTTCACACGACCTTTGTTACCTCAATGTCGATATCGGCATCATTTTCGAAATATGTGAGCTTTCTTATATTATCTGTAATGTTAATATACAACATGAACAGTAAGGCTCCCAACACGCTTCCCTCTGGCACAAGTGGTTACTTTTACACGTATAGATGAACGCTCCATTTAGGATGAGATGATGTGTCCTCCCTACAAAAATATTTTATTGGCCGTACTTTATACGGTGCAGGCAAATGGTCAACTACAATTGCTGTTTACTGTGAGGTAACGTCTAGCGTATCAGAAGCAGTTTAGGAACATTTTTTCAAATGAGTATACGCACTCGTATTTCGGCAGGTGCACAGTTTTTCCATTTCAATTTTTGCACGTTTCACAGATACCTTTTCGAAAATTTCGAGCAAAACAAATCGAAATCTTTATTACATCATGAAACAATGAAGAAGCAAATGCGGGTTTGTTCGCAAGCCCGAAGCAACATCTGGTACAAGAATCATGGATTTTAATAAAGTAGCTGTCGACAGGTTTTTTTCGTTGCTTACAGATGTAACTGACAATCACAAACTAATGACTTCTCAAATAACTAATTGTGATGGAACAGGCGTCTCGGTTAATGCTAAAAACTAATCGAACATCGCAGCTTGCAAAGGGAACCGTCCAGTGCGATCGTTAACATCTGCAGAAAGGGGCGAAACTGCAACCAGCCTCATTAGTACGTCAGCAAGCGGAGCTGACATTCCTCCTACGATTATTTTTCCACGAAAGAAGAAGCAGAAAGAATTTGAGCTAGGACAGGCAGCAGGAGGTTGCGCTAAGGTCCACAGCACCGCATGGATGGCCACAGAGTCATTCTTTGTATGGTTTTCACAATATGTGGTATTTTCTAAGGCATCAAAGCACGTCCCAGTTCTCCTTATATCCACTCAGCTCATACCAAGAACACTGACGTTATGGACTACGAGAAGGAGAGTGGCGTTTCTTCACCACCACATTGCTCTCACAGACTTCAGCCGCTTGATGTTTGTTTTATAAATCCTCGTTATAGTGATCAGCTTCGAAAATGGCTGCGAAGCCACGCAGGGAAAGTCGTAACTATCTTTCAAATTTCAACGCTTTTTGGTTCAGCTTTCGTCTAAAGCGCAACAATGAAAACCGCTATTAAAGGTTTCGAAGCTACTGCAATATGGCCCACGGACCCATCCATATTCAAGACGCACCCTTCCTATCGGCACACACAACTGACAGCGGACGTGATAGGCCGTCAGATGAAGGGGTTATTATATCTGAACAATTGGAATTGCCTCCAACTAGCACACCAGCTGAAAAAGACGACTCAAACGGGCTGGATAATCAAGGGGACGAGGTTTCAGCGAATTGTTACAATGAACTGCCGCCTAAGAATAACAAAGTTATTGGGGTTAATTGTTCTAATCTTGGGTGCTCTTGGATGACAACTGACAACACAACCTCCTCATTTCATATTTCACCTGAGATTCTGATTTTCTTGTCAAAAGTTAACGAAAGCAAGAAAAGAGCGAGACTGAAAAGGGGGAACAACGTTGTTTTAACTGATTCGCCGTACAAAAAAGAGTTAAAAGTCATTAATGGGAGAAATAGAAAAAAGAACTTTGACAAAGAAGAAAGAGCAAACAGAAAACTTTTTGCGAAAGAGAATAAAATTAAGAACTCAAAAACGAGAGAAAGAGCCTGAAGATAAATGGAAGAAAGGAGTAAGAATACTATACTAACGAGAGTGATTATGAGGTAAGTTCTGACTGTCAGTGTGTATATTGTGGTGGGTTATATTCAAAATCAGTTGGAGGTTGGGTCGCTTGTTCCACGTGCAAAAAATGGACACACGATTCTTGTGCAGGAATAGATAGCGAAGATGATGAGTGTCTCCCCGTGTGTGAATTTTGTAAACAGCCTCAAGAAAAGGATACGATACATGAAAACTGTAGTTTGACATTAATACTCACTTTAAACTAAAAAAAATACCGAGCAAGCCAATATTTTCTGCATTTCCGATAATTTTATACGTTTTTGTAATCACTTGTATTTACCACCCCATTCTGCCGCGTGCAAATGATATAAATTTCTGTTTTTGAGTGAGAAAATATTGTTGTTTTATTTTATGGCAATGTTCTTATATTTTTGTGATTAATACATCATAATGTGTTCATATAAAAATTTGTAACTCTCTTATTTATCAATTTTGTACATTTAATCAAAGTTTTCAACTGTGTACCCCATTATACCTTGGATTCCCCAACGTGTCGGATAAGAAAGATAAAAATACAATCACTACTCGTTTCTTCAACGACAATTTAAGCTGTGTTCTGTGGTTCCTCCCAGAGTTCATCACGATATATTCCGAAAAAAATCATAGTTAACGAACGTTATAAATTGCTCTAGAAACGAAGGCAATCCCAGTTAACATTTAATAAGGCCACTGGTATCCTTCGAAATGCAACTAATCAAAGTAATGCAGAACGTCGTGGGTCACAGCGGATGGGTGGAATCGAAATATGACATTTACCCACGATCGCTTCTTTTTGTCAATTTGTGCCATTAATTTCTCTGCTCCCTAATCTGATTTCGTATCTCCCCATCAGCTATTCGATCAAAACTTTTTTAGCATTCTTCTACACCACCACATTTCGGAAGTTTCTAGTCGTCTCCTGTTTGGGGAACCAGGCATGTTAACTGCTGATTCGCAATATATTTATTCCGAAAGGCAAAAGGAACCCCGAAAACAATGAAAATAATTTTGTTTATTGGTGACTGTACCAGTTTGATTTACACTTAGTGCGAATATGAAAGTATTTTATTCCAAATCCTTATTTGAAGGTACTAAAATGTCGGTTTAAATGGCAGCTTGCTATGTAAGACATGCCCACTTGTTTCTCTGTGCCATCTCTTCTTTGAGATGATAAGCCTAGGGACATTTTACCCGTAGTTTTTGAGCTTTCACCTATTGAATACATTTTTTCTTGTCTCGTACTCAGTTGTTTGCTACAGTAATAACGTTTCTGAACAAAACAAATGCCAAGATCTACCCACAAAGTTTTCGAGAGAAGTTCTAGAAGACTTGCAAGAAATAAAAAAGTAAATATCATGAAACAAATGTTATGTTTTTGTACAGCATGCATACTATTGGAAAGTGAAAGAAACTATGAATTTAAATGAGTGCATGTACGACGTTAAGTGCAATGCAACTTTAAATTTTCCGTAACTTTTCTAACTAAATGTACCTTTCCTCTCAAACCATTTATCCCAGAACCATGGAATTCTAACGGTCAGTTTTCTTACTCGAGGGCATGAAGAGTCGAGGGATATGAAAGGGAAGCAGTGGTTGGGAAGGGAGTGAGACAGGGTTGTAGCCTATCTCCGATGTTATTCAATCTGTTTGCTGAGCAAGCAGTAAAGAAAACAAAAGAAAACTTCGGAGTAGGAATTAAAAACCATGGAGAAGTTGTATTATAATGAACACTATGGTCTTTTTATTTTTGAAATTTGCCTGCAAAACCTCTCTTTCAAAATTTTTCTAAAAATTTCAGTATTAATATATTATTCATGAAAAATTGTCAGCTTGTTGGAAAACAGTGGAAATGCATGTAAGTAATGTTTTGTGTTTTACCGTTAATATAACACAACTTAGAATAAGGATCATATAAATAGATCAGTTAACATGGTGGAGATGGAAGATACGTTCTCCCCGTGAATATTGTGTTTAAAAACAAATGAATATTTTCAAATCAACAGCTCATTTCATGAAGTCATAACTAGAAGTGAATAATCTCCACAAAAATTGGTAAGTTAATTACTTTGGTGCAAGAAAGTCTCCATCATTAAGGAGAACAATGTTTTCAATAACTTGCCGGCAGCCACAAAAAGCTTTACTACTGACAGATTTCAGTTTACGAGGAGCCTAAAGGATTTCTTGCTAACCATCTCTTCCGACACCATTAATGAATTGAATTATTTATTAGAACTAGCGCGCGCGCGCGATTGAGTGTGTGTGTGAGTGTGTGTGTGTGTGTGTGTGTGTGTGTGTGTGTGTGTGTGTGTGTTAGAGAGAGTGAGAGAGAGAGAGAGAGAGAGAGAGAGAGAGAGAGAGTGAGAGAGAGAGAGAGAGAGAGAGAGAGAGAGAGAGAGAGAGAGAGAGAGAGAGGGGGGGGTCAAATAATACGTGTACAATCAGAAGTGTGACTAAATTTTCATTCCTCGTTCATGATCAGTCCATTTGCGGTCTGTGGATAGTAAATTAGCATATTATTTTCCCATTGAGTATCTCCCCATTATGGATCAATTTCAATGGAAAGTACATATAATCTAACCCTCTTGTCTGCCCCACTTCTGTTGAAGGTTACACATCACACAAATACCTTGTTGTTGTTGTTGTTGTCTTCAGTCCACAGACTGGTTTGATGCAGCTCTCCATGCTACTGTATCGTCTGGAAGCTTCATCTCCCAGTACCCACTGCAACCTACATCCTTGTGAATCTGCTTAGTGTATTCATCTCCTGGACTCCCTCCTCGATTTTTACCCTCCACGCTGCCCTCCAATATTAAATTCGTGATCCCTTAATGCCTCAGAACGTGTCCTACCATCCGACCCCATCTTCTAGTCAAGTTGTGCCACAAAGTTCTCTTCTCCCGTATCCTATTCAATACCTCCACATTAGTTATGTGATCTACCATCTAATCTTCAGCATTCTTCTGTAGCACCACATTTCGAAAGCTTCTATTCTCTTCATGTTCAAACTATTTATTGTCCATTATTCACCTCCATACGTGGCTACACTGCATACAAATACTCGGAGAAAAGACTTCCTGATACCTAAAGCTATACTCGATGTTAGCAAATTTTTCTTCTTTAGAAACACTTTTCTTACCATTGACAGTCTACATTTTATATCCTCTCTACTTCGACCGTCATCAGTTATTTTGCTCCCTAAATAGCAAAACTCCTTTACTACTTTAAATGTCTCATTTCCTAATCTAATTCCCTCAGCATCACCCACCTTAATTCGACTACATTCCATTATCCTCGTTTTGCTTTTATTGATGCTGATCTTATATCATCCCTTCAGGACACTTCATTCTGTTCAGCTACTCTTCTAGGTTCTTTGCTGTCTCTGAATTACAAAGTCATCGGCAAACCTCAAGGTTTTAGTTTCTTATCCATGGATTTTAATTTCTACTCAGAATTTTTCTTTTGTTTCCTTTACTGCTTGCTCAATAAACAGATTGAATAACATTGGGGATAGTCTACAACCCTGTCTCATTCCCTTCCCAACCACTGCTTCAATTTCATATCCCTTGACTCTTATAACTGCCACCTGCTTTCTGTACAAATTGTAAATTGAATTCGCTCCCTGTATTTTACCCCTGCCACCTTCAGAATTTGAAAGAGAGTATTCCAGTCAACATTGTCAAAAGATTTCTCTAAGTCTACAAATGTTAGAAACGTAGGTTTGCCTTTCCTTAATCTACTTAATAAGGTAAGTCGTAGGGTCAGTATTGCCTCACATGATCCAGTATTTCTACGGAATCCTAACTGGTCTTCCCTGAGGTCGGCTTCTACCATTTTTTCCATTCGTCTGTAAAGAATTTGCGTTAGTATTTTGCAGCTGTGACTTATTAAACTTATAGTTCGCTAATTTTCACATCTGTCAACACCTGCTTTCTTTGAAATTGGAATTATTTCATTCTTCTTGAAGTCTGACGGTATTTCGGCTGTCTCATGCATCTTGCTCATCAGACGGTAACGTTCTGTCAGAGCTGGGTCTCCCAAGGCTGTCAGTAGTTCTAATGGAATGTTGCCTACTCCCGGGATCTTGTTTCGATTAAGGTCTTTCAGTGCTCTGTCAAACTCTTCACGCAGTATGTCATCTCCCATTTCATCTTCATCTACATCCTCTTCCATTTCCATTATATTGTCCTGAAGTACACTGCCCTTGTATAGATCCTCTATATACACCTTCCACCTTTCTGCATTCCCTTCTTTGCTGATAACAGGGTTTCCATCTGAGCTCTTGATATGCATACAAGTGAATCTCGTTTCTCTAAAGGTCTCTTTAATTTTCCTGTAGGCAGTATCTATCTTACCCCTAGTGATATGCGCCTCTACATCCTTACGTTTGTCCTCTAGATATCCCTGCTTAGCCATTTTGCACTTCCTGTCGATCTCATTTTGAGACATTAGTATTTCTTTTTGCCGGCTTAATTTACTGCATTTTTGTATTTTCTCCTTTCATAAATTAAATTCAATATATCTTCTGTTACCCTCTTTCTCTGCGCATGTCAAGTTCCGTAGGCCCAAATTGAGGAGCAAATCTTCAAGGTCATGGAACGTGTCAGTATCTACATCTACATCCGTACTCCGCAATCCGCCTAACGGTGTGTGGCGGAGGGTACCCTGAGTACCTCTATCCGTTCTCCCTTCTATTCCAGTCTCGTATTGTACGTGGAAAGAAGGATTCTCGGTATGCTTCTGTGTGGGCTCTAATCTCTCTGATTTTATCCTCGTGGTCTCTTCGCGAAATATAAGTAGGAGGGAGCAATACACTGTTTGACTCTTCGGTGAAGGTATGTTCTCGAAACTTCAACAAAAGCCCATGCAAAGCTACGGAGCGTCTCTCCTGCAGAGTCTTCCACTGTAGGTTATCTATCATCTCCGTAACGCTTTCGCGATTACTAAATGATCCTGCAACGAAGCGCGCTGCTCTCCGTTGGATCTTCTCTATCTCTTCTATCAAACCTATCTGGTGTGGATCCCACACTGCTGAGCAGTATTCAAGCAGTGGGCGAACAAGCGTACTGTAACCTACTTCCTTTGTTGTCGGATTGCCTTTCCTTAGGATTCTTCCAATGAATCTCAGTCTGGCATCTGCTTTACCGACGATCAACTTTATATGAACATTCCATTTTAAATCACTCCTAATGCGTACTCCCAGATAATTTATGGAATTAACTGCTTCCAGTTGCTGACCTGCTATTTTGTAGCTAAATGATAAGGGACCTATCTTTCTATACATTCGCATCACATTACACTTGTCTACATTGAGATTCAATTGCCATTCCGTGCACCATGCGTCAGTTCGCTGCAGATCCTCCTGCATATCAGTACAATTTTCCATTGTTGCAACCTCTCGATACACCACAGCATCATCTGCAAAAAGCCTCAGAGACTTTCCGATGTCATCCACCAGGTCATTTATGAATATTGTGAATAGCAACGGTCCTATGACACTCCCCTGCGGCACACCTGAAATCACTCTTACTTCGGAAGACTTCTCTCCATTGAGAATGACATGCTGCGTTCTGTTATCTAGGAACTCCTCGATCCAAGCACACAACTGATCTGATAGTCCGTATGCTCTTACTTTGTTCATTAAACGACCGTGGGGAACTGTGTCAAACGCCTTGCGGAAGTCAAGAAACACGGCATCTACTTGTGAACCCGTGTCTAAGGCCCTCTGAGTCTCGTGGACGAATAGCGCGAGCTGGGTTTCACACGGCCGTCTTTTTCGAAACCCATGCTGATTCCTACAGAGTAGATTTCTAGTCTCCAGAAAAGTCATTATACTCGAACATAATACGTGTTCCAAAATTCTACAACTGATCGACGTTAGAGATATAGGTCTATAGTTCTGCACATCCGTTCGACGTCCCTTCTTGAAAACGGGGATGACTTGTGCCCTTTTCCAATCCATTGGAACGCTTCGCTCTTCTAGAGACCTACGGTACACCGCTGCAAGAAGGCGGCAAGTTCCTTCGCGTATTCTGTGTAAAATCAAACTGGTATCCCATCAGGACCAGAGGCCTTTCCTCTTTTGAGCGATTTTAATTGTTTCTCTATCCCTCTGTCGTCTATTTCGATATCTACCATTTTGTCAACTGTGCGACTTCAAGAGAAGGAAGCACAGTGCAGTCTTCCTCTGTGAAACAGCTTTGGAAGAAGACATTTAGTATTTCGGCCTTTAGTCTGTCATCCTCTGTTTCAGTACCATTTTGGTCACAGAGTGTCTGGACATTTGGTTTTGATCCACCTACCGCTTTGACATAGGACCAAAATTTCTTAGGATTTTCTGCCAAGTCAGTACATAGAACTTTACTTTCGAATTCATTGAAAGCCTCTCGCATAGCCCTCCTTACACTACATTTCGCTTCGCGTAATTTTTGTTTGTCTGCAAGGCTTTGGCTATGTTTATGTTTGCTATGAAGTTCCCTTTGCTTCCGCAGCAGTATTCTAACTCGGTTGTTGTACCACGGTGGCTCTTTTCCATTTCTTACGATCTTCCTTGGCACATACTCATCTAACGCATATTGTTCGATGGTTTTGAACTTTGTCCACTGACCCTCAACACTATCTGTACTTGAGACAAAACTTTTGTGTTGAGCCGTCAGGTACTCTGTAATCTGCTTTTTGTCACTTTTGCTAAACAGAAAAATCTTATTACCTTTTTAATATTTCTATTTACGGCTGAACTCGTCGATGCAGTAACCGCTTTATGATCGCTGATTCCCTGTTCTGCATTAACTGATTCAAATAGTTCGGGTCTGTTTGTCACCAGAAGGTCTAATATATTATCGCCACGAGTCGGTTCTCTGTTTAACTGCTCAAGGTAGTTTTCAGATAAAGCACTTAAAAATATTTCAATGGATTCTTTGTCCCTGCCACCCGTTATGAACGTTTGAGTCTCCCAGTCTATATCCAGCAAAATTAAAATCTCCTCCCAGAACTATAACATTTCCCTAAGGGGCACCATCACTAGCCTAACGTTGGAGCTCCCAATAACTAATAAACCCCTCCCCCCGTGTGCCTGCTCGGACCTTGCTGAAGGAGCAGCCACATGTCCATTCACAGGCAGAGCGGGCGATGCCACACGGCCAGCCTCCACATTGACCCTCCGCCTCGTGCGCCGCGAACGCCACTGAACCCGCCACTCCCCTTGGGGAGAGGGTGGCCCAACCGCGCCCGGTACCCGCGAAGATCTCTCGACAGCAGGGACAGTGGGTGAAGCATCTAAAACCTGGGGTGCACCATGCGACGCACCAGACTCCCCACTGCCGCTACACTCCGAGGCAGCAGCCTGAAGACGGCTGACCGCGGCCATCTGACCGCGGCCATCAACACGCTCAGCTGTTCGCGAAGAGTGGCCAGCGTCCGTACACAGCAGTCACACATCCTATCCATCCTAAGGAATCAATTTACCGAAGAGACTTAATAAACTTTTAAGTAGACTGCTAATTCACTAAAGGCGATTGATTACTGACTAAACTGTGATTGCTAACCACTTCTTGTGGAAAACAATGAAAATAGCACTACCTGTCTCTGGACTGTATTCAAAACAAACACTAGCACTACTAGCACTATGGCTGACTACAAGGACTCTCTCTGACTGTATTCAAAACAAACACGAAATCTATGTAACACTATTACTAGCACTCGACAATTAAAGCTTCCTAAAAGCAAAAACACACGGAAGAAGAAGTGACAAGTAAGAAAAATAGAGTTAATACTTAAATTAAGGTAGCTCGCTGCACAGCAGACGTGAAGCAGCCGGCGGTTAGGGCGACACATGAACTTACAACAAAAAAGTAATAACAGATAGAAATACATGTTCATGAACCTGAGAGAAAATCAGTCCATAAGTTTAAGCAAACGCTATCAGCAGTACAATGAGAATCAGCTTAATTTTTCAATTAACTCCTCGACAGAATAAAAGGAGTGACCCATGAGGAAACACTCCAGTTTCGATTTGAAAGCGCGTGGATTACTGCTAAGATTTTTGAATTCGAGTGGCAGCTTATTGAAAATGGATGCAGCAGTATACTCACACATTTTTGCACAAGAGTTAAGGAAGTCCGATCCAAATGGAGGTTTGATTTCTGCCGAGTATTAACCGAGTGAAAGCTGCTTATTGTTGGAAATAAACTAATATTGGTTACAAGAAACGACAATAAGGAATATACATATTGAGAGGCCAAGGTCAAAATACTCAGACTCCCTGAATAGAAGTCGACAAGAGATTCGTGAACTCACACCACTTTTCGCCCGAACCTCCAGTTTCTGAGCCAAAAATATCCTTCTAGAATGGGAAGAGTTACCCAAAAACATAATACCATACGACATAAGTGAATGGAAATAAGCAAAGTAGACTAATTTACTTGTCGAAGTATCACTCACTTTCGGCACCGTTCCAATAGTGAAAATGGCAGTATTAAGTCTTTGAACAAGATCCTGAACGTGGGCTTTCCACGACATCTTACTATTTATTTGAACACCTAGGAATGTGAACCGTTCAGTTTCACCAATCATATGCCCATGCTGTGAAATTAAAGCGTCAGGTTTTGTTGAATTGTGTGTTAGAAAATGTAAAAACTGAAGCTTACTGTGATTTAACGTTAGTTTATTTTCTACAAGCCATGGACTGAGGTCATGTACTGCACTACTTGAAACGGAGTCAATGTTGCACCCAACATCCTTTACTACCAAGCTAGTGTCATCAGCAAACAGAAATATTTTAGAGTTACCCGTAATACTTGAGGGCATATCATTTATATAAATAAGGAACTGGAGCGGCCCCAACACTGATCCCTGAGGAACCCCCTCCCCCTTGACAGTACACCACTCAGATCCCTCATCACACTGTATTACTTTCCCCCATTCCCGTAGATCGTTCCCTAATGATCTTCCTGAAACACTCTACAACTTCTGATTCTGTCAGTTCTTTCAGGTCCCATCTCCTTAAATTCCCACCTTTTTCCAGTTTCTTCAGTTTAATCTACAGTTCATAATCAATATATTGTGATCAGAGTCCACATTTGCCCCTGGAAATGTCTTACAATTTAAAATCTGGTTCCTAAATCTCTGTCTTACCATTATATAATATATATGAAATATTGCAGTATCTCCAGGTCTCTTCCACGTATACAATCTTCTTTCATGATTTTTGAACCAAGTGTTAGCTATGATTAAGTTATGCTCTGGGCAAAAACCTACCAGGCGGCTTCCTCTTTCATTTTTTACCCCCATTCCATATTCAACTACTACGTTTCCTTTTCTTCCATTTCCTACTGTCGAATTCCAGTCACCCATTAATATTAAATTTTCATCTCCCATCACTATCCGAATGATTTCTTTTATCTCATCACACATTTCATCAATTTCTTCATCATCTGCGGACTACTTTTACGACTTTGGTAAGCGTGGGATTCGTGGCTATCTTGGCCACAACAATGCGTTCACTATGCTGTTTGTAGTAGCTTACCCGCATTCCTATTTTTATTAATTATTAGACCTACTTATGCATTAGCTTCATATTAGCCTTCCTAATACTAAAATCTATATCCGATATTAACAATGACGCCGGTGGATGGAATATCAGGAAATTACTGACCGTCGAGAAAGTCACAAATATAACCGACAAGCTAATGGGCCCTTCACAGGAAAAGGTTTTTTGCCAGAAAACGGGGAAAATGGAAACCCAGCAAATGAGTAAAAAAATGTATATTCACTGACAAAAAAAATAGTGTACGCACACAACTTACACAACAATAGTCTGGGATTACTCTATTACGTAATACAGTTTTTGTGATTGTATCTTGCAGCTTTAGTTATTTTTAATTAAAAGAGGCTTTAAAAGGACAGAAAGAACGTGTTGGACTACGCTACACATCGTTCTGTTAGCACAGTCTTTACTTTGTAATCACTTTCGTTGACTTCGGCAACTCTCAACAGAAATCTCCAACCTAACCGAGACAATGTGCTACGATACAGCCGAGATCATGACAAGAGAATGGGCTACATCACACTCGAAGTAAACGTATATAGGTAAGGATCCCCATGACCTGTATACGTCTGTTATAAAAAATCTCCAAGCCACTCTCCTCAAATAGACCGCAATCTTCTCTTGACCTTCAACTGTTACTATTTCAGAATTAAAAACCAGATTCAAAGAAAATTTGGCTACAAGGCACAAAACTAGAAATATAAAAATAATAAAAGTGAGAACGTGAAACATGTTAGCAATAACCATAAACAGGAGATTTACAGAAAATATAATTGAGAAAGGAAATCATTAATATTATCGACCGTTTAGGAACTCTAGGCTACGAAATGGATAAAACCACATATCGAATAAGTGGTGGAAGAGTTAGTGTGTTTTAAGATTAAATCCAAACAAGAATTAGAGAAAAATATATCGAAGCAAGGCCTCTATTACGAAAAATTGCTAAATCTCGAGACAAATTGTGTCCTTCTGTATTAGATGAAATGTTTTGGCCCCTAGTACGGATGAAACAGTATCTGCAGTATCAACAGGAACTTCGGACATGTGTTTCATATTTCATCCAAGCCTGCAGTCTATAAATATTTAAACAAAATACTAAAACAAAATACCACTACAGGGGAATTACTTACGAAGTAGTTCTTGGTAAAGAAACACAGGACACAATTACGTATGTAGGCTTAATACGAACTACAACTGTGTTTATAAATCGCTATAGTTGCCTTGGACTAACGACGAGCAAATATCAATATAACCTGTACGCTTTTCAAAGCTGTTATCCATGAAAAAGCTAAACCACGTATCGCGAACAAAATACTATTTAACACCGAAACAATGATATTAGCTGACAATGGGCACAGACTTTAGTCAATGGGCACTGTTGAAAATTTGTGCCAGACCAGGATTAGCACCCGAGTCGCCTGGTTACGAGGGAGAGGCAATGATCACTGTGTCCGAATTACACAGTGGTCAACAGAATAGCACGAACTGCCCGAGCATGCCGTTCGTTAGATCCAAATTCTCAATTTCTCCATAGACTGCTAATGCACTGCTCCTTGAACATAATCCTCCTCCCTTTAATTATACAGTACATGGCCAAAAAAACAGACACCGAATATATGCAAACTTGGCCTTACGAACATTGCAGACGTCGTCTATGTAACACACGTCAAACTTCAAAGAATTTACCAATTCGTTGCATTGTTTACTATAGACCACAAATCAAGTAACGTAAAAAAAGCACTGCGTCTATTGAGATCATGATTCAGAGTTAAAAAAAACTAATAAGTCGCCTACATATTGCAGTTGCTGCCGAAAGAGGAGAACCATTATTTTCCCACAAAAGGAAATATAGTTAAAATTACGCTTCTATTTCGGTTAGTTTATGCGGTTACTAAAATTTGCAGTGAACGTTACATAGTGGACTCTACCCTCCCCCCACCAGAAACGTAGTTATCGTGGCTGTTGTGAGACTTTTGTACACAGTTAGAGAAAGTGTGTTAAATGTGGCGCGGACGGAAACGCTAGGCTACGCTACAGGGCAATCTGCTCGCACAACGTTTAGTCGGCATTCATAATCGTTGGCGTAAACAACTCTCAATCAAATTACCACCTTCCAACCTAACTTAGATCTCGGGCTACACTACCAATCGGCCTGTCATCACAACCAAAAATTCATTGAGGGGGGTGGGGGGATTTCCTGTAGCTCTCTCTAATGTATCTCTAGGCAAAACTGCCAGTTTTGTCAGACTCAACAGCAAGATTTACCAATGGTAAACACTTTTGAGACGGCTCGTAATTTTAGAATAGTCCTCTTCGTCTTACTTGGCATAAATTGTTCGCTGGCGTCCCAGCAGCTAGCTCCCTCAGTGTCTGCTTCTGCCATCGCACCACGCTAGTCTGCTGTTGTCCTAGCAGACCGAACGCACCGCACATCCGATACCTTCGGAACCACTCACTGGCCAGTTAGCAACTGAGCGGAACACTGTTTACACCGTGAAAGGAAAACTATGCAAAGATGTACACTTAAATGGCACGACTGAGTAGCACACACACAGTAATATCTGAGGAATGTCCTTCGACACGCGCAGAACGAAAGTCTTCTCGCGAACGTACAGCGTCTCTGAAAAAAAATCTCGTGACTATATTCCGGCGTTACGGCCAGGTTCTCATACAAATGAGCAAAAAAGGGTAAATTTGAAATTCTTTTTGAGACAATGAAAATACATTCGAAAGATCTGTTTGGGAATTACGAGTGATAATACTATGAGCTTAATTTTAGATTTTCAATAAAAAATGGCGCCCGTAATTATGATTTGATCAAGGGCCTGCGAGACTGGAGTACGCAGAGCGCGTGCAGTGTGGCACCTCATATGTTACCTGAATTCAAAAATGGGTAACATCAGTTGATACTACATTATTCCTCTGAAATTGAAAATGGATAACATCAGTCGATAAAACATAAAATTTATGGGAGCGTATACCTAACCGCAATGAAACAACCTTAAATTTAACGATACAGTGCTAATTCGAACTTTGAGTTCGATTTTTGAGGGTTTGTTTCAC
Source organism: Schistocerca gregaria (assembly GCF_023897955.1). Taxonomy (NCBI): domain Eukaryota; kingdom Metazoa; phylum Arthropoda; class Insecta; order Orthoptera; family Acrididae; genus Schistocerca; species Schistocerca gregaria. Next base: position 15,959,256 of record NW_026061824.1, on the reverse strand, counting down.
TCCTTATGCCTACACAAAAATTAGTTAATATTAACAAATGTCATATTATAGCTATAAGTTCCTAAGAAAAGTGTTTACTTTTAGGGGTCAGAGGTAGATGTTAAGAGAACGAACCACTTTTAATTTATGCTGCATGCCGTTCTGAGAAAATAGTTACCCGAAAAAAATGTGTTCAAAGTTTAGGGAAAACATTTAGTTATATTATTACTTCGATTTGCATGAACTGAGTGTTACATATATATTTTTAATGTCGCTGAAAACGAATCTGAAGTCAGATTTTCAATATTCAAAACAGCTAATCCAATACGGAGGGCAACCGATTATGTTTTGACCAATTTTTACCAAAAATGTATTTTCGTTATTTACGTTTAGTCTGCAAGTCAAGGAGTATTTATCAACCCTTCCTCTACCTCTGATTGTTCCTAGACAGCAACTTCCTGTTCTTCTTGGCAGGAAAAGCCGATCTGTCAAAGCTGGATATGCAGCACTCGGCAGCCTGCACTTGATATTCGTCCGTATTTTCGGTGAGTATGTTTGCATGCATTCTGCAGTATGAATCATTTTGAGCACGTGCGACACGGGACGAGTTATCATCTACATCTATATGGATACCCTGCAAAACACATTTAAGTGCCTGGCAAAGGGTTCATCGAATCACCTTCACAACTGATAATTAATTGAAACCCTCAGCTGCCGACAGGTGTTGTTGATATACTTCGATGGGGACAGCTGAAAAGTGTGCCCCTACTGGGACTCGAACCCAGAATCTCCTGCTTACAAGGCAGACGCTCAATCCATCTGAGCCATCGAGGGCACACATGAACAGCACGACTGCAGGAATTTATCCCTCGCACGCTTCCCGTGAGACTCACATCCCCAACCGTCCACAATCCGCATACGTAATGTACTTAATAGGTATTTGTCCATCCACTCATTACTGGCTCACACTAAGGTGACGATTCCCGTAAGAGTTCCGGCAACCTGTGCGCATTCGCACAGACGAAGGTCAATGGCTGGGTAACGTTTAACCATAGATATGAAGATAGTAACTGCTCTCGAAAGAACAGGCGCCACTGACGACCTTGCAACTCTTCTAGAATACATGATAAACCGGCCGATGTGGCCGAGCGGTTGTAGGCGCTTCAGTCGGGAGCCACGCGACCGCTACGGTCGCAGGTTCAAATCCTGCCTCGAGCATGGGTGTGTGTGATGTCCTTAATTTAGTTAGGTTTAAGTCGTTCTAAGTTCTAGGAAACTGATGACCTCAGATGTTAAGTCCCAAAGTGCTCAGAGCCATTTGAACCATCAGTCCCTATGTTTACACACTACTTACAGTAACTTATGCTAAGGACAACACACACACAACCATGCCCGAGGGAGGACTCGAACCTCCAACAGGGGGAGCCGCGCGAACCGTGACAAGGCGTTGGACACATGGCGGGTACCCCGCGTGGCTCATGGCAGCCGTGACACTGCTTCAAACAATGGACTGTAGAAACTTTTGTAAAGCACGGATTAAAAAAAAAAACTTTCTGTTACAAGAGTCTAGACAAGTACACCTTTAAAAAATGCAACTACAAAGAAATTGAATTTTCGAACGTTTTGAATGAGAACCTGTCCTTATGGAACACCGTTGATCAAATGTCACAGGGATTATATACTCAGGTTTCACATGTGGATTAACACTTTCTAATCAATATCCGGAATGAGCAGGGCTTAAAACTTTGAAGAGTTAAATTTCAAGGGCCGGTCTCTTGTATGCAAATAGTTTCACAGTAGAAATTTCTCTAGTTTTATTTATTAATTAATTTATTTATTTTTTGCTGTAGGTAAAGAAGGATAGCATTGTGAGGAGGGGGAAGGGGGGGGGGGAGGAATCTTGCATCTCCCACCTTGGAATTCTCAGTACAGAATTTTTATTCATTACGAGATTCTTAGCCACTTGCAGAAGTGATTTCGAGTGATTCTGCAAAACTTTTCCTTTAGCCAATCGTAACAACTATAGGATTCCGTTCCTGCTGCATGACATGTCTCGGAACTTAAACTGACCAACTCATTTGCATAAAGAGCTAGCTTATCATCCGCTTCTTTACTTGCGTAGACCGTTCATGGTCTGCAAAGAATTTTTTTCTTTAATCGTTTTTTTATGTCTTTTATAAACTGCAACACTTTCTAAACTTTCTAAACTTAGCGCCGTTGAAGCATGGTCTTTTACTGAATGATCAAAAAGCAATGCTGACAGCTGGAGTCCAAGGTTTTTGTTAATCAAGCCGTTTGTATTCTTGTGGTGATATCTCCGTACAGTCTTTCATTCCCTAACGCATATTTCTTTATATCTAATTGAGAAGTGAAATACCGGTTTTCATAGATGCAGATTTAAAATATTTTAATATAACGCAATAAATATTTCATTAAAATTTTCATCCCCTTATGCTCGAAGTTCCAAAACCAGAAAAACACGTAGTTTTTAAAAATTGTAACATATTAGCCGAATACGAATTGTCAGATATATTTAGCAATCCTTTCATAATGAACCATTTTCTGAAACATCTCACACCCTTTAGGGGTTGGGTTTTCAAAAACAATTAAACACGTATTCTTCTATTTAGAGCCGAGGAGCCAAATTCAAATCTTCATCCATTTAATTCTAAAAATGCTTTCATAGTGAAATATTTCATAAAACATTACATCCCCTATTTCACTCTATTAGTGAGTTAAATTTCCAAAAGCAACGAAACACATTTTTTTTACATCCAACCGAGATGTCAAATACCTATTTTCATAGATGTAGCTATAAAAATGCTTCAGTAGTTCTTTAATAATGATTTATTTTCAAAAAACCTTCACTAATTATTTTATCCCCCAATGGAAGAATTTCGGAAAATGCTAAAAACCTGTTTCTTTTTTGTATCTGACTGAGACACCAAATGTCAATTTTCGTAGTTTTGTAGTTATAGCTTCAATAGGGACATAGGGACATATTTTAAAAAAAAGACTTTCAACCCATGTTTCACCCCCCATAGGAGTGAAATTTCGAACAATCTCTTCTTAAATGATGCTTTCAGCGTAAGATTTACACCTTCATCAAATTTCAAGTCCGTATACTTTGCAGGTTGGGCTGGAAGGCTATGGGTCAGTGAAACCTGTGCCCCTATTGCACCTTCTTGGTGGTTGTAGTTCCAAAAACAGTGAAACACGTAGTTTTCAATAACACAATATTCATAGATTTCGCTTTAAAAACTCTTTCGCACTGAAATACTTTCATAAAACATTACATCCTATATTCCACCCTCTTAATCGTTGAATGTATCAAAAACAGGTTTTCATATATTTCATGAAACATTTCATCCTCTGTGATATGGGGTATGGTAGTGACACACCAAAATCACAATAGTAATCCGTTGTAGTTGCTACATATTTTATTACAATCAAAAGCATTATAAAATCACAAGGCCAGATCAGTTGGACAAATAATAAATAAATTTCGTTAAGTGGAACGAGACCCGTAAAACTTGAAATTTGAATATGACTAGGTATATATACTTAGGTAAAGCTTTACTTAAATAGCACAAATGTCCATAAAATTCATAGCAGAACTCTCACTACTTGCAATCAGGGGAGAAACAGATTAAGCGTAAAAATACAGATATTTAACGTTCTGCTTGCCAACTTTCCTAAACAAAACTGTATAAAAATGACTAAAACAATTAAGGGGGTCCTTTAATTTTGACTAAACGGACCTTCAAATTTACTTACTCAGTTGATTAATCAACAATATTCTTAGAATGATTACAACTAGAACATGACTATATGACAATACCCTTAAAATAAGGTTGCTTCAATATTTCGTGTGATTTGGCGATAGACGCGAGCAGACCAAGGATTCAAATCAATACAAGAGATCCACGAGGCAGAGAATTACATAGAAATATACTCAACATGGCAATGCAATTGAACTTTGGATGCTATAGTTCAGCACCGGAAAGATGGAATCACGCAAAAGTGACAACATAACCCAAGATGTAAAGGAGAGGACATGGCCTCAAATATCTCTCTGCCGCCGTGGTGCTCTGCTCCCAGTATGCTAGCGTCGACCGCTGCCAGTTATCTCTAACACAACACACATCAAGAGCAGACAATTTTCTGAGACATAAACTACACAACCCTATCTGGAGAACAGGTGAGCAATACAACTGGACTGAAACCAATGAGCCTCCGTGAGTTACTTGGCCAGTGCCAGCCCTTAAACTTTGATTAATAAGATCGCTAAAAATCATACCGAAGTTAAGATGACGAGACTTATCTCCAGGTTCGCCATATTAGTGGCAGAGACAATGAATTGGCGACGCTCTTATCCGTATGTTCGCGGCAGAGTCTGGGGAAGGCAAGGGCCACGTGGAGCCGGATCTGGGGGTCAATTTCCTTCTCTCCGAGACACCCGGCTTCTTCTGCGACTTAGCCGGCAAACAGGCCGAGGACCCCGGGTGGGGACCGATTCGGCAGCAGTTGGCGGATGGCGAGGTCTTCGGGGGGTGGGGTGGGTGGGGGGTGTCTTGTGTAAAGGGGAAGACAACCGTGGTGAAGGGAAGGTCTGTATTCCACAGGAACGAGTTAGCATGGCACTCAGATATTTCCACGATTCGGCGGTAGGGGATCATTTGGGGTTCTACAAGACCTTGAACAGAGTTCGGGAACACATGTTTTGGCCCAACGTATATGGCGATGGCATGCGATTTGTTGGCAACTGTGTCCAGTGTAAGCGCGGTAAGCCCGATGTTGGGCCGCACAGAGAACTACTACAGTCGGTTAGCGAGCAGTGCCCTCTGGACCGCGACTCAAAGATCGAAACATCGATCGACGGAAACTGGCGCCAGAAACGCACCAGCTCACTCTATTTCATCCCCTTAGGGGTTGAACTTCCAAAAACACGAAAATACGTATTTTCTTATTTGTAACCTTGAAGTTAAATACCAATTTTCGTAGATATAGCCTTCAAAATACTTCCATAGTCCTTCCATAATTTTTTATCTCAAGATAAAATGTTCACCTACTATTTCACCTCATAGAGGTTAAATTCCCAATAATACTGGAACACATATTTCTTTATTTCTGACCTAGAAACCAGATACAAATTTTCGTCTGCCTAGCTTCAAAATTACCTTAATAGCTACATGTTTCAAAAATCCTTTCATTTCCTGTGTATCCCCCTTAGAGGTGGAATTTCGAAATATGCAGTATAAGCGGTATAAGATCAACAACCTTTCCAAATCTCAAGGTTTATTTTCCTTGGCGGTCTGGACTGTGTGAATTTCATAGTAATGGCCTCCACACACACACACACACACACACACACACACGCACACACACACACACACACACACACACACACACACACACACACACCACTAACAATGCCACCACCACCTCCTGGGGAAATTTCTGCAGACGCCCTTGTTCCACTGCAGTCATATTTTGCCGACGACCTACATTTAGCAGCGTGGGAGGGATAGTGTCGTGCAACAGACAGTATACTCAGTAGACAACGAACTGTTCGTTGTGAAATCAGGGACATAGGAACCGAGACTGACACAGAAGGTGCTGAAGGTGAAGCACACTAGACTCGTGTCTACCACGGCTTCAAATAGTATCGATTTACTATGAACGGAAGTTCCGAAAAGTGAGCAAGTAATTTTACAGTAAATTCAGTACCGATGGTGAGGATATACAACGAAAAACATTTCTATAATATTTCAGAAATAATGAAACATTCCACTCAAGTCGCGCGGCAGAAAACGCAATGGATATGCTTGCACTTAAGACGGAAGGCCCCACGTGCTTACGCAGGCTTACGACAGATCGCAAAATTCGGCAGTAGGCGTAAGCCAACCTCTTGTGCTGCCATCTGTTATTGATGCCAGGCATCAAGGTCTCAGTAGTTCGACCATCCACTGGAGAGTAGTTGCTTTATAAGTACTCCGTCTTCAGGCCACGAGTGACCTACTGGGACAGCACCATCCGACCGCCGTGTCATCATCTGTGGAGGATGTGAACAGGAGGGGCGGGGATCAGCACACTTTTCTCCCGGTCGTTATGATGGTTTTCTTTGACCGGAGCCGCTACTATTGGGTCGAGTAGCTCCTCGATTGGCATCATGAGGCGGCCTGGATGATCACCCATCCAAGTGCCTTCAACGCCCGACAACGCACTTAACTTCGGTGATCTCACGTGAACCGATGCAACCTCCGCGGCAAGTCCGTTGCTGCAGATATTTTAGAGTAGTTGTTACGTTTCATAATTATCTAGTTTACGGGGAAAATGTAAAAAAGGCGATTGTCACCGAAGCTACAACTAATCTGAATTTCTGGTTAGTTATCAAGTGGTCTTATGTGCAAGCCTGATTTTTTCATCCTTTGCGGTGGGAATGATTCAAACCCGTCATGTTCTTCTTATGAGGTGTTCTATTTATTTCGCACACAATGATCGTTTGTAGTTGTGTTGCGTTACCACCTTGATAAATTTTTGGATGGCGCACGTATCATAACTGAGATCTGCGCTTGCGCTTAATGGCTGAAGGTCAATTAGCGTAATGAGTAGTAGCGAATGTTATAGTAACATGTTTGTAAATTATTTCAGGTAAATTACCTTAGTAGTGTAATATTATCAGTATACCAGTACAGTATGTGGGCCAATTACGTTAGTCATGGAATACTATCCGTATAAGACTATGTCACCTTGATGTCCCGGAATTTGCTTCAATTTTGGAATCCACGAAAGAACTGGAAATTTTCCTTTACACAGCTTTCCATATAATTTCTATTACAGTGATTCAGTCTTGTCTGTCACTCGACTTTTCTGACTGTGAAATAAATTCTATCGCTCATGTGCTTATTACCTCTTCGTGTTTCCATTTGCCGATATTGCGCATAAACACATACATATCTCAACGTTGCTATGTACATTGATGGAACGACACACTTTTCTGTGGCGACACTGCAGTTTAGAGATAGAAAAACCGATCAGTTAAAACGACATGGGTATTTTAGTTCTGAATAACCGATGTCTTTCGGTATTAGTTTGCTCTCGGTTATAACAAGTATCTTTTTATATTTTCCTGATAACCACGTAAAAACAGATATACCAATTAGCCACAGTTGTCGTAGTAAAATTTTTAGTTTTCAAATAAACCTTTTTTAAAAAAGACGAGTAATTTTTATTCTAAGATTTCCATAGCTCTTAAATACTGCGTTATTACAGAAAAAATGGGAAAAGTGATGTATGCCACTTTAATAACACTGCTGATAGAAACGAGCAACAAGTGAATTGGTCCAACATTGCCGAGACAATACTGTGCCTGTTATACAAGCAGTGCGCGAGAATGGACGCAGTTTCTCGCTGTTGTCGAACGTCAGTTGTAACACAGAATGGCACCATCTGGAAGCCTGGAAGTATTTTACGATATGCAGTACGAGTGAAGCACAATGGTCGATTTGGTCGACTTGCGACATCATACAAGGAAAAAAGTTAAAATTTTACAAATCATTCATAGTTCGGGATAAAAATAGCAAGTGCCTGATCTGCTGCCTGTGTCTACGTTATCTGGTTTTAGCCGTTAACACAGAAATTAAAACGAAAAAGAGAGTTCTCCTGCCGCAGTTTTCACTCTTTATCGCTGGATTATACGTAATGCCCGCATAGTGCTGTGATAACCGATTTAAATATAATTTTTGAGCAGAGTTCTAAAAACTAAAATCAGTAGGATAATACTGGCAGTTTTCTGTGGTATAGAAGTACTCGCTATATTTTGAGAGAAACAGCGAACAGCGGACAAAGTTTTATTGGACTATTTAATTTAAAGAAATTAGAATTATATTAATACCGTCAGTTGCTCACGGGCGTTGATAAATATCAACGTGGACAAGTGAAAATGTGTGCCACGACCGGGACTCGAACCCGGGATCTCTTGCTAAAATGACAGACGCTCTATGCATCTAGGCCACCGAGGGCACAGTGTATGGTTCGACTGCAGGGACTATCTCGCGCACGCCTCCTGCGAGACTCACATTCTTACCTTGAATGTCCATACACTACAGTCGTAGAGTCCCACTCCAACACACTCATTCCTCGTGGAAGACATGTCCATATCCATATAAGTATATGGTTCTGGCAACACCAGCCATGACCTTCTTCTGTGAAGATGCACAAGTATTCCCCGAACTGTTACGGGACTTGGTAAGAATGTGTTCCACGAGTAATGAATGTGTTGGTGTGGGACACTACGAATGTAGTGCGTGGACATGGAAGGTGAGAATGTGAGTCTCGCGGGAAGCGTGCGCGAGATAGTACCTGCAGTCACACTATCGTCTGTGCCCTCGGTGGCTCAGATGGGCAGAGAGCCTGCCATGTAAGCAGGAGATCCCGGGTTCGAGTCCCAGACAGGCACACATTGTCACCTGTCCCCGTTGATATATATCGACACCCGTGAGCAGCTGACGGTATTAATATAATTCTAATTTCGTTCTGGACGGCTGCAGGTCATCATAAATGTATTTGACGTTTTGATTCCATTTATCAAGAAACTGAGAAAGTAAAATTTTTTATCTTTGTTTAATTTCTACGTTTACAAGAGGAAATAATGTAAATAAAATACTGAAAATCGGTTATTACAAGAACTGGTATTGTGACGGGCTTTAACAATTAGGTTAAAGTGAGGCTGGGAAACTGATAAGAGCCGAAAACCAGTTGTTTGAGCAATAACCGACATTCCCACTGCTGTTGTGAGTGGTAAGATTGACGCGCAAGGACATCTAGAACAGTTTCTCAGAAAGGTTACTGCAACTCTGATGTTCTCAAAATGAACGGGCCAGCCATTGGCGTCCGCGAGGGGGAAGGGGAGGGGGAGGGGAGGAGGTGGGGAGGGGAGGATAGGCAAAAGGGCACTTTCACCCGTCGCCCCTAACCATCCTTGGAATCTGGAGTAAAGAGTTTTTATTCGTTACAGTATACTCATACTCTTCCAGATAAGAATTCTCCACAATACTGCTAAACCTTAGCTTTGACCAGTTGTAGCGCTTATAGAGTTAGGGTCTTGTAGCTTGATGCACCTCGTAACTGACCAGCTGATTTGTACACAGAGTGCCAGTCTCAGAATCATGCACTCCAGCCCCGACGCGCCTTCCCCCCTCCCCACCACTGGAAATATTTCTGCAGACTCCAGTCTGCCACTGTGCATATATTTTGATAACATCCTGGTTTTAATAGCATCGAAGGAACAGCATTGTGGAGTAAAGGGTAGACCTAGCACAGACCACACCATTCACAATGAAACGCATCACTTAGTAGATGGTGAAGTACTTTGAAGCTAGCCAGATAGAAACAGAACCTCCTGGCACTGTATCTAACCCAAATTCTAATCTTACACTAATCTCTTGTATGTACCTACCACGCCCTCAAAGAGCCAACGATTTACTATTATCAAAAGTTCCGAAAAATGAGGAAGAAATTGACCCACACTTTTTTCCGTTGTTCATTATTTCGATTACCCCATAAAGGGAATGGACTTGTAGCCACAGGTTACACAAGCGATAAATGGTTTAAAATACATAAAAAGAGATGACAATAGGAAACGATTTTTAAAAACACAATGATGCGGCTTTTACGATTTTTACAGGAAAAAAAAATGGATGACGAAGTAAAGGTTTTTCAAAAATATGCTGGTGGACAATATTGGGGATTTTTTATCTTTATAGATGACAAGCGGAAAAGCTTGGTGTTGACCAGGCATTTATTTACAGCTGTGCATCCACGTCCGTACTATGCAGCGTCTGGCCTTGTCCTGAGTTTTTATGACGTTCTCCTGAAACATGTGTCGTACAATGATATAATTTTGTAGGTGCATTCAGCGTCATATGCGGATACTGTCTGCAAAATTTATTGCGAATATAGTAGCAAAGAAGTAACAAATTTAAATGTCACGAATGCTGTGATCCCCACACACTTGGGTGCAACCAATGTACACAGGATGCTTGGCTCGATCATTATGGCTACCATCACCGCTGGTCGAAATTGGACCAGCTGTGTCGACGTAGTGAAAATATAAATGTGCATAACATGGTAAACGTCCATTCTTCCCAGCCATCAGACCTGAACTACGATCAAAAATATCATAAAAAGTGGTAGGGGCAATGGCCTTGCCGCAGTGGATACACCGGTTCCCGTCAAATAACTAAAGTTTAGCACTTTCGGGCGTGGTCGGCACTTGGATGGGTGACCATCCGAGCCGCTATGCGCTGTTTCTATTTTTCGGGTTGCACTCAGCCTTGCGATGCCAATTGAGGAACTACTCGACCGAATAGTAGCGGCTCCAGTCAAAGGAAACTACCACAACGAGTGGGAGAGCCAGCTCCTCCTCCACCCTCAGTGAGAATGACGTGGCGGTCGGATGGTCCTGATTGGCCACTTGTGGCCTGAACACGGAGTGCTTTCTTAAAGGAGTGCTCCCTACATAAAACTGACAGTCTAGGCTCAGGGACTGTCCACGGTAAATGCTGCATTGGACCTACGAATACTATTAAAATAACGGTTTGAGTTCTCTAGAGTTGTCCAATCATCTGAAGTGAGTCCTTATTGAAGTAAGCTGAAAAATAGATTTTATGTTAATGGCGGATAAATTTTATGTTAATGGCGGCAAATTAACTTTACCCTAATGACACACAAGGTCAATGCCGTTCTATCACGTAAAGTATTCTCAGATCGAAATGTTTTGCATTACCAAATCTCCAATGTAGATCCATCATACCGCAATTATAATTCTCAAAATAATTTGGAGCTACGTTCAATGCATATTTAAATGCATCTTTCAAAACAATACCAGAATTCTCATTAGATCATCATTATCAGTGCCTAGAGTATTCCTATTATTTCGTCTACCAAAAACCGCGTCTCACTATGGCTTTTTCAGTACGCTGTTTTGTTTTCCACTGCTGACAATAGAAACGATCTGGCAGATGTGACATTGTAGATGTCCAGTATGCGTGTCTTAATGCAAATAAACCGTCTGGAACATTTACCCTTGAACCTCCCTTGAATGGGATTTCATGGAACGTTATTACTTCCCTGTGTCCATTTCTATCACACCAGCTGATCGCCACGACTGGGGAGAGTGAGGAGGGGGTGGGGTGAAAGTTGGCAGCACTTTGAGTGGCAGAAACCTCACGTTTCCGTCATTTGTTTTCATAATGACGTAGTGCCAATTCGTCACATTGGACGCTTTTCTCTCGGAAACGTTTACATTCATCGTCTGGATATCAATGTCGCCTTCTGAGGTATGCAGTCGCACCACTCTGTACGAAATAGGTTCTAAGCTGATGCAGTCGACAAGTAACGTCGAAATATATCGTCACCTCGAAATATATCGACACCTCGAAATAAATCCACACCCAGAAATAAATAGCCAACCCGAAATAAATCGCAACCTCGAAATAAATCGACACCATGAAAAAAATCGAAACTTCGAAATAAATCGACACCTCCAAAAGACAGCTACATCGAAATGATTCGATATCCCGAAATATATCGACATCTAGACGCATTTTAGCTTACCATATAGATCGATATCTCGAATCTCACGGACCTCTCGAGATAAATCGAGGTATAGAAATATATCGATATCTTGAAATATATTGGTACCTAGTAATATAAAGATATCTCTAAAAATACAATATCTAGAAATTTATGGATTACTTGAGATATAGAGGTTTCTTGAAATATATCGATATCTCGAAAGGAATCGATATCTGAAGTACACCGATACATGGAAATATATCGATAGCTCGAAATAAACAGACAACCCGATTTGTTTCGGTATATCAAACTAAATCGATATCTCGACATAAACGGATACTTCGAAATCAATTGATACCTCGAAATAAATGGATGCCTCAATATAGATAGATATCTCGAAATAAATCGACATCTCGATATAATGAGTGCTTCGACATAAGTCGATATATCGAAATGAATCGATAATGGGAAAGAATGGACGTCTTGAAAAAAATCTGTACCCCTAAGAAAACGATTCTCGAAATAAATAGGTATATCGAAATATATCGCTATCTCGATAAATACCGATATCTAGTGGTCGGATATATGTTTCAAGTTGACTTGACATATCAGTATAGTTCGATATACATCAAAATACTTTGGATTTTCACTATACCGATAGATTTCTAGACCTCGGGGAAAAAATCGCCGATCCGACCTCAGTGCAAAAACGCAGACCTAGGGAAAAAACGCCGACCTCGGGGAAAAACGCAGACCTCGTGGGAAAAACGTCGACCTCGGGGTAAAACGCCGACCTCGTGGGAAAACGCCGACCTTCGGAAAACTGCCGACCTCAGGAAAAATCTAGTTCCATTAATTTACACAGACACTAATGTATGTCACCATTAGGTTCTCAAAATACAACCAAATTCCTGGTATTTATCACCTCACACAAAAAGTGGTCGTGACAGAAAAGTCTCGTTCTTTAGAAAGTTTAGAATGAGATGTTCTAAATATTGCAGTTTATCCATTTACAATAATAATCTACAAGCACTGCACAATGAGAAGAGACTGTCAACCACAGCACTTTGAAATAGTGGACAGCCAGGAAGACAGAGGTTGCATTGCTGTTTCTAATCCTCTGGTGCTTGAGATTTAGAATCCAGGATTGCCTCGAATGAGAACAGCAATAATGGATGTCCTGCACCAGTGTAGAACTTACTCTGGAACTCCACAGAAAATCACAAGGCACAATTATATCACATCATTCTCAGCAAACTACAGAAGCCTCTAATGGACGTAACAACGTTGTCACCTCCTTCAACAGTGAAAGATCTTAGTAGCTATTGAGTCAAGAGTAGGTGGCCAATTAATAATTTGTTGTTCAAAGCTAACTTCAGTGTATATGGGAATACTCAGTGGACATCTTTAACCATCATATTTTACTGTCTAAGATATGTCAACTTCCCAGACTATAAGTATAAGCAGAGCTTGGTCTTTCCCAATCCGAGATTGTTTAGAATGGGTATCAAGGGAATCAGATCCACTGGGCATTTAGAGCAACCTGCTTTAAACAATATGAGCAGGCAGTAGACACAGACACAGAATTTGGAATTTCTCTGTGAAGTGGTTACCTTCATCGTCTGAAAACTTATGTTGTGTGCTGCGCTATGTGGAGGTACTAATAGCAACACAGTAAAATACAGAAGAAGCTTATAAGTTGATGTAATCAGCCACTAAGAAGCAGTAAACTTTAAGTTTTAGTAATCGATTATTGACTTATTATCCGGCTTTGGTGCCTTGACATTACCGACGACCTTAAGATTTTGCATGAAGAGAGGCCTAAAAGCCACGTTACACGAGAGAATGTGAAAAGTGTTCATATGTAGTAAAAACCTAAGAAATAAGCCCGTTTTCGTCATTTGCTATCAAATCGACGTATTGCCAGAGCGTTACATTGGCAGCTTTTCTCTCTGAAACGGTTACATTTATCGTCTGCAAACTTATGTCGCGTGCTAAGGAATGCAGAGTCACTAAAAACGACACAGTAGAACATAGAGGAAGCTTCTAGGTTGATGTAATTAGCCCGTAGGAAACAGTACAATTCAGGTTTTAGTTATCGATTAGTTGGGAGCTCCAATGTTAGGCGCGTAATGGGGCCCCTTAGGGATACGGCGGCTAAGGAGGGGAAGAAATCCAGTGTGCACTTCGTGTGCATTCCGGGAGGAGTCATTCCTGATGTGGAAAGGGTCCTTCCGGATGCCATGAAGAGCACAGGGTGCAGCCAGCTGCAGGTGGTGGCACATGTCGGCACTAATGACGTGTGTCGCTTTGGATCTGAGGAAATTCTCTCTGGATTCCAGCGGCTATCTGATTTGGTGAAGGCTGCCGGTCTTTCTTACGAGATGAAGGCAGAGCTGACCATCTGCAGCATCGTTGAGAAAACCGACTGCGGACCTTTGGTGCAGAGCCGGATGGAGGGTCTGAATCAGAGGCTCAGACGGTTTTGCAACCTTATTGGCTGCAGATTCATTGACTTGCGCCATAGGCTGGTGGGGTTTCGGGTTCCGCTGAATAGGTCAGGAGTTCACTACACTCAGCTGGCGGCTACACGGGTAGCGGAGGCTGTGTGGCGTGGACTGGGCGGTTTTTTAGGTTAGAAGGCCTCGGGAAAGTGCGGGATGGGCTGCAATGTCAAAGGGTACTTGGCAATTACAGGACGTGCTTGGATCAAGGAACAGTCGGAATTATAGTTGTAAATTGTTGTAGTTGCGCTGGAAAAGTCCCTGAGCTTCAAGCGCTAATAGAAAGCACAGAAGCTGATATCGTTATAGGTACAGAAAGGTGGCTAAAGCCTGAAATAAGTTCTGCAGAAATTTTTACGAAGTCTGAGACGGTGTTCAGGAAAGATAGATTAGGCAGAATTGGTGGTGGAGTGTTTGTGTCTGTCAGTAGTGGTTTATCTTGTAGTGAAGTCGAAGTAGATACTCCGTGTGAATTGGTGTGGGTGGAGGTTATACTTAAAAGCCGAATTAAGTTAATAATTAGCTCCTTCTACCGACCCCCAGACTCCGATGATACAGTTGCGGAACAGTTCAGAGAAAGTTTGAGTCTCGTAACAAATAAATACCCAACTCATATGGTTATAGTTGGTGGGGATTTCAACCTACCCTCGGTATGTTGGCAAAAATACTTGTTCAAAACCGGTGGTAGGCAGAAAACGTCTTCCGAGATTGTCCTAAATGCATTCTCCGAAAATTATTTCGAGCAGTTAGTCCACGAACCCACGCGAATTGTAAATGGTTGCGAAAACACACTTGACCTCTTGACCACAAACAATCCAGAGCTGATAGAGAGCATCATGACTGATACAGGGATTAGTGATCACAAGGTCATTGTAGCTAGGCTCAATATCATTTCTTCCAAATCCATCAGAAACAAACGCAAAATAATTTTATTTAAAAAAGCGGATAAAGTGCCACTAGAAGCCTTCCTAAAAGACAATTTCCATTCCTTCCGAACTGACTATGCGAATGTAGACGAGATTTGGCTCAAATTCAAAGACATAGTAGCAACAGCAATTGAGATATTCATACCTCATAAATTGGTAAGAGATGGAACGGATCCCCCGTGGTACACAAAAAAAGTCCGAACGCTGTTGCAGAGGCAACGGAAAAAACATGCGAAGTTCAGAAGAACGCGGAATCCCGAAGATGGGCTAAAATTTACAGACGCGCGAAATTTGGCACGTACTTCGATGCGAGATGCCTTTAATAGGTTCCACAACGAAACATCGTCTCGAAATTTCGTAGAAAATCCGAAGAAATTCTGGTCGTATGTAAAGTAGACAAGCGGCAAGACGCAGTCAATACCTTCGCTGCGCAGTGCCGATGGTACTGTTATCGACGACTGTGCTGCTAAAGCGGAGTTATTGAACGCAGTTTTCCGAAATTCCTTCACCAGGGAAGACGAATGGAATATTCCAGAATTTGAAACACGAACATCTGCTAGCATGAGTTTCTTAGAAGTAGATACCTTAGGGGTTGCGAAGCAACTCAAATCGCTTGATACGGGCAAGTCTTCAGGTCCAGATTGTATACCGATTAGGTTCCTTTCAGATTACGCTGATACTATAGCTCCCTACTTAGCACTCATATACAACCGCTCGCTCACCGATAGATCTATACCTACAGATTGGAAAATTGCGCAGGTCGCACCAGTGTTCAAGAAGGGTAGTAGGAGTAATCCATTTAACTACAGACCTATATCATTGACGTCGGTTTGCAGTAGGGTTTTGGAGCATATACTGTATTCAAACATTATGAATCACCTCGAAGGGAACGATCTATTGACACGTAATCAGCATGGCTTCAGAAAACATCGCTCTTGTGCAACGCAGCTAGCTCTTTATTCGCACGAAGTAATGGCCGCTATCGACAGGGGATCTCAAGTTGATTCCGTATTTCTAGATTTCCGGAAAGCTTTTGACACCGTTCCCCACAAGCGACTTCTAATCAAGCTGCGGAGCTATGGGGTATCGTGTCAGTTGTGCGACTGGATTCGTGATTTCCTGTCAGGAAGGTCGCAGTTCGTAGTAATAGATGGCAAATCATCGAGTAAAACTAAAGTGATATCAGGTGTTCCCCAGGGAAGCGTCCTGGGACCTCTACTGTTCCTGATCTATATAAATGACCTGGGTGACAATCTGAGCAGTTCTCTTAGACTGTTCGCAGATGATGCTGTAATTTAACGTCTAGTAAGGCCATCCGAAGACCAGTATCAGCTGCAAAGCGATTTAGAAAAGATTGCTGTATGGTTTGTCAGGTGGCAGCTGACGCTAAATAACGGAAAGTGTGAGATGATCCACATGAGATCCAAAAGAAATCCGTTGGAATTCGATTACTCGATAAATAGTACAATTCTCAAGGCTGTCAATTCAACTAAGTACCTGGGTGTTAAAATTACGAACAATTTCAGTTGGAAGGACCACATAGATAATATTGTCGGGAGGGCCAGCCAAAGGTTGCGTTTCATTGGCAGGACACTTAGAAGATGCAACAAGTCCACTAAAGAGACAGCTTACACTACACTCGTTCGTCCTCTGTTAGAATATTGCTGCGCGGTGTGGGATCCTTACCAGGTGGGATTGACGGAGGACATCGAAAGGGTGCAAAAACGGGCAGCTCGTTTTGTATTATCGCGTTATAGGGGAGAGAGTGTGGCAGATATGATACACGAGTTGGGATGGAAGTCATTACAGCATAGACGTTTTTCGTCATGGCGAGACCTTTTTACGAAATTTCAGTCACCAACTTTCTCTTCCGAATGCGAAAATATTTTGTTGAGCCCAACCTACATAGGTAGGAATGATCATCAAAATAAAATAAGAGAAATCAGAGCTCGAACAGAAAGGTTTAGCTGTTCGTTTTTCCCGCTCGCTGTTCGGGAGTGGAACAGTAGGAGATAGTATGATTGTGGTTCGATGAACCCTCTGAAAAGCACTTAAATGTGAATTGCAGAGTAGTCATGTAGATGTAGATGTAGATGATTTATTAGACGGCTTTGGTGCCAGTGAAATAACCGACTACCTTAAAATTTGGCATTAAACAAGGTCTGGCAGCCACGTTACACGAGAGAATGTGAAAAGTGTGCATATGTACTAAAAACCAAGGAAATCCGCCCGTTTTAACATCTGCTTTCGAATCCACGTAATGCCAGATCGTCACATTGGCCGTTTCCTCTCTGAAACGGTTACATTTATTGTTTGCATAGCTATGTAGCGTGCTGCGGTTTGCGGAGACACTAAAAGCACCATAGTAAAACACAGAAGAAGCTTTTAATTTGGTGTAATAGCCAGTAAGAAGCAGTACAATTCAAGTTTTAGTTATCGATTATTGAATTTTTAGCCGGCTTTGGTGCCTTGGACATGAGCTAGGACCTTAAGATTTGGCAAGAAGGGAGGTCTGGCAGCCACGTTGCACGGGAGAAAGTGAGAAGTTTTTATGTGCAGTAAAAACCTAAGAAATCCGCCCGTTTTCGTCATCTGCTTTCGAATCGACGTAATGCCAGATCGTCACATTGGCCGTTTTCCCTCTGAAACGGTTACATTTATCGTGTGCAAACTTATGTCGCGTGCTGCGGTATGCGGAGACACTAAAAGCACCATAGTAGAACACAGAAGAAGCTTCTAAGTTGATGTAATAGCCAGTAAGCAACTGTACAATTGAAGTATTAGTTATCGATTAGTGAATTTTTAGAAGGCTTTAGTGCATTTGACATGAGCTAGGACCTTACGATTTAGTATGAAGGGAGGTCTATGAGCCATATCGCACGGGAGAATGTGAAAAGTGTTCACATCTAGTACAAACCTGAGAAATCCGCCCGTTATCGTCATTTGCTATCGAATCGAATTAATGCCAGATCGTCACATTTTCCGCTCTTCTTCCTGAAACGGTTACATTAATCGTGTGCAAAGCTATGTCGCGTGCTGCAGTATGCGGAGACACTAAAAGCACCATAGTAGAACAGAGAAGAAGCTTCTAAGTTGATGTAATAGCAAGTAAGAAGCAGTACAATTCAAGTTTTAGTTGTCAGTTATAGACTTTTTAGATGGCTTCAGTGCATTGTACATGAGCTAGGACCTTAAGATTTAGTATGAAAGGAGGTCTAGCGGCCACGTTGCACGGGAGAACGTGAAAAGTGTTCATATCTAGTAAAAACCTGAGAAATCCGACCGTTATAGTCATTTGCTATCGAATCGACTTAATGCCAGATCGTCACATTTTCCGCTCTTTTTTCTGAAACGGTTACATTTATCGTGTGCAAAGCTATGTCGCGTGCTGCGGTATGCGGAGACACGAAATACACCATAGTAGAACACAGAAGAAGCTTCTAAGTTCATGTAATACCCAGTAAGAAGCAGTACAATTCAAGTATTAGCTTTCGATTATTGACTTTTTAGCCGGCTTTGGTGCCTTGGACATGAGCTTGGACCTTAAGATTTTGCATGAAAGGAGGACTAGCAGAAGCGTTGCACGGGATAATGTGAAAAGTCTTCTTATGTAGTAAAAACCTGAGATATCAGTCCGTTTTCGTCATTTTTTATCAAATCGACTTTAAGCCAGATCGTTACATTGGCCGCTCTTCTCTCTGAAACGGTTACGTTTATCGTCTCCAAAGCAGTGTCACGTGCTGCGGTATGCGGAGACACTAAAAGCACTATACTAGAACACATAGGAAACTTCCAAGTTGATGTAGTAGCCAGTAACACGTAGTACAATTCAAGTTTTTGTTATCGATTATTCACTTTTTAGCCGGCTTTGGTGCCTTGGACACGAGCTAGGACCTTAAGATTTTGCATGAAAGGAGGACTAGCAGCCGCGTTGCACGGGAGAATGTGAAAAGTGTTCTTATGTAGTTAAAACCTGAGATATCCGTCCGTTTTCGTCATTTGTTATCAAATCGACTGAAAGCCAGATTGTTACATTGGCCGCTCTTCTCTCTGAAACGGTTACATTTATCGTCTGCAAACTTATGTTGCGTGCTAAGGAATGCGGAGACACTAAAAACAACACAGTAGAACACAGAAGACGCTTCTAGGTTGATGTAATTAGCCCTTAGGAAACAGTAAAATTCAGGTTTTAGTTATCGATTATTGATTTATTAGCCGGCTTTGGTGCCAGTGAAATGACCGACTACCGTAAAATTTGGCATTAATCAAGGTCTGATGAGCCACGTTACACGAGAGAATGTGAAAAGTGTTCATATGTTCTAAAAACCTAAGAAATCCGCCCGTTTTCGTCATTTTTTATCGTATCGACTTAAAGCCAGATCGTCACATTGGCCGGTCTTCTCTCTAAAACGGTTACATTCATCGTGTGCAAAGCTATGTCGCGTGCTGCGGAATGCGGAGACACTAAAGCCACGATAGTAGAACACAGAAGAAATTTCTAAGTTGACGTAATAACCAGTAAGAAGCAGTCAAATTCAAGTTTTAGTTATTGATTAATGACTTTTTAGCCGGCATTGGTGCCTTGTACATGCGCTAGAATCTTATGATTTTGCATGAAGGAAGGTCTATCAGCCACATCGCACAGGAGAATGTGGAAAGTGTTCACATCTAGCAAAAACCTGAGAAATTCGCCCGTTTTCGTCATTTGCAATCGAATATTGGCAGCTCTTCTCTCTGAAACGGTTACATTTATCGTGTGCAAAGCTATGTCGCGTGCTGCGGTATACGGAGACACTAAAAGCACCAAAATAGAGCACAGAAGAAGTTTCTAAGTTTATGTAATAGCCAGTAAGAAGCAGTACAATTCAAGTTTCAGTTGTCGATTACTGTCATTTTAGCCTTCTTTGGTACCTTGGACACGAGCAAGGACCTTACGATTTTGCATAAATGGAGGACTAGCAGCTGCGTTGCACGCGAGAACGTGAAAAGTGTTCATACGTAGTAAAAACCTGAGATATCCGTCCGTTTTCGTCATTTGTTATCATATCGACTTAAAGCCAGATCGTTACATTGGCCGCTCTTCTCTCTGCAACGGTTTCATTTATCGCTTGCAAACCCATGTCGCGTGCTGCGTGTCGCGTTGCTATTGAGATTGTGAAAAGTGTTCATATGTACTAAAAACATGAGAAATCCGTCCGTTTTCGTCATTTGTTATCGAATCGACTTAAAGCCAGATCGTCACATTGGCCGCTCTTCTCTCTGAAACGGTTTTATTTATAGTCTGCAAAGCTATGTCGCGTGCTGAGGTATGCGGAGACACTAAAAGCACCATAGTAGAACACACGTGAAGTTTCTAAGCTGATGTAGAAGCCAGTAAGAAGAAGTATAATTCAAGTTTTAGTTATCGATTATTGACTTTTTAGCCGGCTTTGGTGCCTTGGGCATGAGCTAGGACCTTAAAATTTTGCATGAAAGGAGGACTAGCAGCCGCGTTGCAAGGAAGAATGTGAAAAGTGTTCTTATGGAGTAAAAACCTGAGATATCGGTCCGGTTTCGTCATTTGTTATCAAATCAACTTGAAGCCAGATTGTTACATTGGCCGCTCTTCTCTCTGAAACCATTAAATTTATTGTCTGCAAAGGTATGTCGCTTGCTGCAGTATACGGAGACACTAAAAGCACCATAGTAGAACACAGAAGTAGCTTCTAAGTTGATGTAATAGCCAGTAAGATGTAGTACAATTCACATTTTAGTTATCGATTATTGACTTTTTAGACGGCTTTGGCGCCTTGGATTTGAACTAGGACCTTAAGTTTTTGCATGATGAAGGACTAGCAGCCGCTTTGCACGGGTAATTTGAAAAGTGATCATAAGTAGTAAAAACCTGCGAAATCTGTCCGTTTTCGTCATTTGTTATCGTATCGACTTAAAGCCAGATCGTCACATTGGCCGCTCTTCTCTCTGAAACGGTTATATTTATAGTGTGCAAAGCTATGTCGCGTGTTGCGGTATGCGCGAGACACTAAAAGCATCATAGCAGAACACAGAAGAAGCTTCAAAGTTGATGTAATAGCAAGTTAGAAATAGTACAATTCAAGTTATAGTTATCGATTATTGACCTTTTACCCTTCTTTGGTGATTTGGACATTAGCTGGGACCTTAAGATTTTGCATAAAGGGATGTCTAGCAGCCACTTTGCACGGGAGTATGTAAAAAGTGTTCATATATATAGTAAAATCCTGAGAAATCCGTCCGTTTTCGTCATTTGTTAACCATTCGACTTAAAGCCAGTTCGTCACATTGGCCGCTCTTCTCTCTGAAACGGTTTCATTTATCGTCTGCAAAGCTATGTCGTGTGCTGCGGTATGGGCTCGACACGTAAAGCACCATAGTAGAACACAGAAGAAGCTTCTAAGTTGACGTAATAGCTAGTAAGAAACAGTACAATTCAAGTTTTAGTTATTGATTATTTACCTTTTACCTTTCTTTGGTGCTTGCTTGATGGGAAGTCTGGCAGCCACGTTGCACGGGAGAATGTGAAAAGTGTTTATATGTAGTAAAAACCTGAGAAATCGGGCCGTTTTCGTTTTTTCTTATCGAATCGAATTAAAGCCAGATCGTCACACTGCCCGCTCTTCTCTCTAAAACGGTTACATTTATCGTCTGCATAGCTATGTCGCGTGCTGCGGCTTGCGGAGACACTAAAAGCACCATAGTAGAACACAGAAGAAGTTTTTAAGTTGAAGTAATAGCCAGTAAGAAGTAGTACAATTCACGTGTTAGTAATCCATTATTGACTTTTTAGACGGGTTTGGCGCCTTGGACTTGTGCTAGGACCTTAAGTTTTTGCATGATGAAGGACTAGCAGCCGCTTTGCACGGGTGATTTGAAAAGTGTTCATATGTGCTAAAAACCTGAGACATCTGCCATTTTCGTCATTTGTTATCAAATCGATTTAAAGCCAGATCGTTACATTGGCCACTCCTCTCTCTGAAACGGTTTCATTTATCGTCTGCAAAGCTGTGTCGTGTGCTGCGGTATGGGCTAGACACTAAAAGCACCATAGCAGATCACAGAAGAAGCTTCTAAGTTGATGTAATAGCCAGTAAGAAACACTACAATTCAAGTTTTAGTTATCGAATATTGACCTTTTACCCTTCTTTGGTGCCTTGGACATGAGCTAGGACCTTAAGATTTTGCTTGAAGGGAAGTCTAGCAGACGCGTTGCACGGGAGAATGTGAAAAGTGTTCATATGTAGTAACAACCTGAGATATCCGTCCGTTTTTGTCATTTGTTATCGAATCGACTTAAACCCAGAACGTCACGTTGGCCGCTCTTCTCTCTGAAACGGTTACATTTATCGTCTACAAAGCTATGACGCGTGATGCGATATGCGAAGAAACAAATAACACCATAGCAGAACACAGAACAAGCTTCTAAGCTGATGTAATAGCTAGTAAGAAGTATTACAATTCACGTATTAGTTATCGATTATTGTCCATTTAGCCGTCTTTGGTGTCTTGTACATGAGCTAGGACATTAAGATTTTGCATGAAAGGAGGACCAGCAGCCGCGTTGCTCGGGAGAATGTGATAAGTGTTGATAAGTAGTAAAAAACCTGAGAAATCCGTCCGTTTTCCTCATCTGTTATCAAATCGTCTTAAAGCCAGAACGTTACATTGGCCGCGATTCTCTTTGTAACGGTTACATTTATCGTCTGCACAGCTATGTCGGGTGCTGTGGTATGCTTAGACAATAAATGCACCATAGTAGAACACAGAAGAAGCTTCTAAGTTGATGTAATAGCCAGTAAGAAATAGTACAATAACGTTTTAGATATCGATTATTCACTTTTTAGCTGGGTTTGGGGCCTTGGACATGAGCTAGGACCTACAGATTTTGCATCTAAGGAGGACTAGCAGCTGCGTTGCACGGGAGAATGTGAAAAGTGTTCATATGTAGTAAAAACCTGAGACATCCGTCCGTTTTCGTCATTTTTCTTATCAAATCGACTTAAAGCCAGATCGTCACATTGGTCGCTCTTCTCTCTGAAACGGTTACATTTGTTACATTTATCGTCTCCAAAGCTATGTCGCGTGCTGTGGTATGCGGAGACAATATAGGCACCATAGTAGAATACAGAAGAAGCTTCTAAAATGATGTAATAGCCAGTAAGAAGTAGCACGATAACGTTTTAGATATCGATTATTGACTTTTTAGCTGGCTTTGGGGCCTTGGACATGAGCTACGGCCTTAAGATTTTGCATCAAAGGAGGACTAGCAGCTGCGTAGCACAGGAGAATGTGAAAAATGTTCATATGTAGTAAAAAACTGAGAAATCAGTTCGTTTTCGTCATTTCTTATCAAATCGACTTAAAGCCAGATCGTCACATTGGCCGCTCTTCTATCTGTAACGGTAACATTTATCGCTTGCAAAGCTATGTCGCGTGCTGCGGTATGCCGAGACACTAACAACACCATAGTAGAACACGGAAGAAGCTTTTAAGTTGATGTAATTGCCAGTAAGAAATAGTACAACAACGTTTTAGATATCGATTATTGACTTTATAGCTGGCTTTGGGGTCTTGGAAATGAGCTAGGACCTTAAGACTTTGCATCAAAGGAGGACTAGCAGCTGCGTTGCACGGGAGAATGTGAAAAGTGTTCATATGAAGTAAAAACCTGAGAAATCCGTCCGTTTTCGTCATTTCTTATCAAATCAAATTAAAGTCAGAACGTTACATTGGCCGCCCTTCTCTGTGAAACGGCACCATTTATCGCCTGCAAAGCTATGGTGCGTGCCGCGGTATGCCGAGACACTAACAGCACCATAGTAAAACAGAAGAAGCTTCTAAGTTGATGTAATTGCCAGTAAGAAGTAGTACAATAACGTTTTAGATATCGATTGTTGACTTTTTAGCTGGCATTGGGGCCTTGGACATGAGCTAGGAACTTAAAATTTTGCATCAAAGGATGACTAGATGCTCCGTTGCACGGGAGAATGTGAAAAGTATTCATATGCAGTACAAACCTGAGAAATCCGTCCGTTCTCGTAATTTCTTATCAAATCGACTTAAAGCCAGGACGTCACATTGGACGCTCTTCTCTCTGAAAAGGTTACATTACTCGTCTACAGAGCTATGTCGCCTGCTGCGGTATGCGGCGACACTAACAGCACCATAGTAGAACACAGATGAAATTTCTAAGTTGATGTAATAGCCAGTAAGAAGTAGCACAATAACGTTTTAGATATCGATTATTGACTTTTTAGCTGGCTTTGGGGACTTGGACATGAGCTAGGACCTTAAGATTTTGCATCAAAGGAGGACTAGCAGCTGCGTTGCACGGGAGAATGTGAAAAGTGTTCATATGTAGTAAAAACATGAGAAATCCGTCCCTTTTCGTCATTTCTTATCATATCGACTTAAAGCCAGATCGTCACATTGGTCGCTCTTCTCTCTGAAACGGTTACATTTATCGTCTGCAAAGCTATGTCGCGTGCTGCGGCATGCGGAGACACTAACAGCACCATAGTAGAACACTGGTGAAACTTCTAAGTTGATGTAATAGCCAGTAAGAAGTAGTACAATAACGTTTTAGATATCGATTATTGACTTTTTAGCTGGCATTGGGGTCTTGAACATGAGCTAGGACCTTAAGACCTTTCATCAAAGGAGGACTAGCAGCTGCGTTGCACGGGAGAATGTGAAAAAAGTTCATATGTAGTAAAAACCTGAGAAATCCGTTCGTTTTCGTCATTTCTTATCAAATCGACTTAAAGCCAGATCGTCACATTGGTCGCTCTTCTCTCTGAAACGGTAACATTTATCGTCTACAAAGCTATGTCGCGTGCTGCAGTATGCCGAGACACTAACAGCACCATAGTAGAACACAGAAGAAGCTCCTAAGTTGTAGTAATTGCCAGTAAGAAGTAGTGCAATAACGTTTTAGATATCGATTATTGACTTTTTAGCTGGCTTTGGGGCATTGGACATGAGCTAGGACCTTAAGACTTTGCATCAAAGGAGGACTAGCAGCTGCGTTGTACGGGAGAATGTGAAAAGTGTTCATATGTAGTAAAAACATGAGAAATCCGTCCGTTTTCGTCTTTTCTTATAAAATCGACTTAAAACCAGATCGTCACATTGGTCGCTCTTTTCTCTGAAACGGTTACATTTATCGTCCGCAAAGCTATGTCGCGTGCTGCGGTATGCGGAGACACTAACACCACCATAGTAGAACACTGATGAAACTTCTAACTTGATGTAATAGCCTGTAAGAAGTAGTAGAATAACGTTTTAGATATCGACTATAGACTTTTTACCTGGCTTTGCGGTTTTGGACATGAGCTAGGATCTTAAGACTTTGCATCAATTGAGGACTAGCAGCTGCGTTGAACGGGAGAATATGTTAAGTGTGCATATGTAGTAAAAACCTGAGAAATCCGTCCGTTTTCGTCATTTCTCATGAAATCAACTTAAAGCCAGATCGTCACATTGGTCACTCTTCTCTCTGAAACGGTTACATTTATCGTATGTAAAGCTATGTCACGTGCTGCGGTATGCGGAGAGACTAACAGCACCATAGAAGAACACAGATGAAACTTCTAAGTTGATGTAATAGCCAGTAAGAAGTAATACAATAACGTTTTAGATTTCGATTATTGACTTTTTAGCTGGCTTTGGTGTCTAGGACATGAGCTAGGTCCTTAAGACTTTGCATCAAAGGAGGACTAGCAGCTGCGTTGCACGGGAGAATGTGAAAAGTGTTCATATGTAGTAAAAACATGAGAAATCCGTCCGTTTTCGTCATTTCTTATCAAATCGACTTAAAGCCAGATCGTCACATTGGTCGCTCTTCTCTCTATAACGGTTACATTTGTTACATTTATCGTCTGCAAAGCTATGTCGCGTGCTGCGGTATGCGGAGAGACTAACAGCACCATAGTAGAAAACAGATGAAACTTCTAAGTTGATGTAATAGCCTGTAAGAAGTAGTACAATAACGTTTTAGATTTCGATTATTGACTTTTTAGCTGGCTTTGGGGCCTTGGACTTTAGCTTGTACCTTAAGAAAAATGGTTCAAATGGCTCTGAGCACTATGGAACTCAACTGCTGTGGTCATTAGTCCCCTAGAACTTAGAACTACTTAAACCTAACTAACCTAAGGACATCACACACATCCATGCCCGAGGCAGGATTCGAACCTGCGACCGTAGCAGTCGCACGGTTCCGGACTGCGCGCCTAGAACCGCGAGACCACCGCGGCCGGCGTACCTTAAGATTTTGCATCAATGGAGAACTAGCAGCTGCGTTGCACGGGAGAATGTGAAAAGTGTTCATATGTAGTAAAAACCTGAGAAATCCGTCCGTTTTCGTCATTTCTTATCAAATCGACTTAAAGCCAGATCGTCTCATTGGTCACTCTTCTCTCTGAAACGGTTACATTTATCGTCTGTAAAGCTATGTCACATGCTGCGGTATGCGGAGACACTAACAGCACCATACTAGAAAACAGATGAAACTTCTAAGTTGATGTAATTGCCAGTAAGAAGTAGTACAATAACGTTATAGATACCGATTATTGACTTTTTAGCTGGCTTTGGGGTATTGGACATGAGCTAGGACCTTAAGATTTTGCATCAAAAGAGAACTAGCAGCTGCGTTGCACGGGAGAATGTGAAAAGTGTTCATAAGTCGTAAAAACCTGAGAAATCCGTCCGTTTTCGTCATTTCTCATCAAATCGACTTAAAGCCAGATCGTCTCATTGGTCACTCTTCTCTCTGAAACGGTTACATTTATCGTCTGTAAAGCTATGTCACATGCTGCGGTATGCGGAGACACTAACAGCACCATAGTAGAAAACAGATGAAACTTCTAAGTTGATGTAATTGCCAGTAAGAAGTAGTACAATAACGTTATAGATACCGATTATTGAATTTTTAGCTGGCTTTGGGGTATTGGACATGAGCTAGGACCTTAAGATTTTGCATCAAAAGAGAACTAGCAGCTGCGTTGCACGGGAGAATGTGAAAAGTGTTCATATGTAGTAAAAACATGAGAAATCCGTCAGTTTTCGTCATTTCTTATCAAATCGACTTCAAGGCAGAACGTCACATTGGCCGCTCTTCTCTCTGAAACGGTTACATTTATCGTCTGCAAAGCTATGTCGCGTGCTGCGGTATGCGGAGACACTAACAGCACCATAGTAGAACAATGATGAAACTTCTAAGTTGTTGTAATAGCCAGTAAAAAGTAGTACAATAACGTTTTAGATATCGATTATTGACTTTTTAGCTGGCTTTGGGGTCTTGGACATGAGCTAGGACCTTAAGACATTGCATCAAAGGAGGGCTAGCAGCTGCGTTGCACGGGAGAATGTGAAAAGTGTTCATGTGTAGTAAAAACCTGAGAAATCCGTCCGTTTTCGTCATTTGTTATCGAATCGACTTAATGTCAGATCGTCTCATTGGCCGCTCATATCTCTGAAACGGTTACATTTATCGTCTGCAAAGCTATGGCGCGTCCTGCGGTATGCGGAGACACTAAAAGCACCATAGTAGAACACAGAAGAAGCTTCTAAGTCGATGTAATAGCCAGTAAGAAGTAGTACAATTCAAGTTTTAGTTACCGATTTTTGACTTTTTAGTCGGCTATGTAATAGCCAGTAAAATGTAGTACACTTCAAGTTTTAATTATCGATTATTGAATTTTTAGCCTTCTTTGTTGCCTTGGACATGACCTAGGACTTTAAGATTTTGCATGAAAGGAGGAATAGCAGCCGCGTTGCACGGGAGAATGTGAAAAGTGTTCATATGTAGTAAAACCCTGAGAAATCCGTCCGTTTCGTCATTTGTTATCGAATCGACTTAAAGCCAGATCGTCACATTGGTCACTCTTCTCTCTGAAACGGTTGTACTTATCGTCTGCAAAGCTATGTCGCGTGCTGCGGTATGCGGAGACAGTAAAAGCACTATAGTAGAACCCAGATGAAGCTTCTAAGTTCATGTAATAGCCAGTAAGAAGTAGTACAATTCAAGTTTTAGGTATCGATTATTGACTTTTTAGCCGGTTTTGGTGCATTGGACATGAGCTAGAACCTTAAGATTTTGCATGAAAGGAGGACTAGCAGCCGCGCTACACGGACGAATGTGAAAAGTGTTCATATGTAGTAAAAACCTGATAATCCGTCCGTTTTCGTCATTTGTTATCGAATCGACTTAAAGCCAGATCGTCACATTATCCGCTCTTCTCTCTGAAACGATTACATTTATCGTCTGCAAAGCTATGTCGCGTGCTACGTTATCCGGAGACACTAAAAGCATCATAGTAAAACGCAGATGAACCTTCTAAGTTGATGTAATAGCCAGTAAAAAGTAGTACTATTCAAGTTTTTGTTATCGATTATTGACGTTTTACCATTCTTAGGTGCTTGGACATGAGCTAGGACCTTAAGATTTGGCATGAAGGGAAGTGTAGTGGCCGCGTTGCAGGGCAGAAAGTGACAAGTGTTCATATGTAGTAAAAATCTGAGAAATTCGTCCGTTTTCGTCATTTGTTATCGAATCTACTTAAATCCAGATCGACACATTGGCCGCTCTTCTCTCTGAAAAGATTACATTTATCGTCTGCAAAGCTATGTCCGGTGCTGCGGTATGCGGAGACACTAAAAGCACCATAGTAGAACACAGATTAAGCTTCTAAGTTGATGTAATAGCCAGTAAGAAGTAGTACAATTCAAGTTTTAGGTATCGATTATGGACTTTCTGCTGGCTTTGGTGCCTTAAACATGAGCTAGGATCTTAAGATTCTGCATGAAAGGAGGTCTAGCAGCCGAGTTGCAAGGGACAATGTTAAAAGTGTTCATATGTAGTAAAAACCTGAGAAATCCGTTCGTTTTTGTCATTTGTTATCGAATCGACTTAAAGGCAGATCGTCACATTGGTCGCTCTTCTCTCTGAAACGGTTGTACTTATCGTCTGCAAAGCTATGTCGCGTGCTGCGGTATGCGGAGACACTAAAAGCACTATAGTAGAACACAGATTAAGCTTTTAAGTTGATGAAATAGCCAGTAAGAAGTAGTACAATTCAAGTTTTAGGTATCGATTGTGGACTTTTTGCTGGCTTTGGTGCCTTGGACACGAGCTATTACCTTAAGACTCTGCATGAAAGGAGGACTAGCAGCCGAGTTGCAAGGGAGAATGTGAAAAGTGTTCATATGTAGTAAAAACGTGAGGAATCCGTCCGTTTTCGTAATTTATTATCGAATCGACTTCAAGCAGTGCGTCACATTGGCCGCTCTTCTCTCTGAAACGGTTGTACTTATCGTCTGCAAAGCTATGTCGCGTGCTGCGGTATGCGGAGACACTAAAAGCACCATAGTAGAACACAGATTAAGCTTTTGATGTAATAGCCAGTAAGAAGTAGTACAATTCAAGTTTTAGGTATCGATTATTGACTTTTTTGCTGGCTTTGGTGCCTTGGACATGAGCTAGGACCTTAAGATTCTGCTTGAAAGGAGGACTAGCAGCCGCGTTGCATGGGAGGATGTGAAAAGTGTTCATATGTAGTAAAAACCTGAGAAATCCGACCGTTTTCGTAATTTATTATCGAATCGACTTAAAGCAGTGCGTCACATTGGCCGCTCTTCTCTCTGAAACGGTTGTACTTATCGTCTGCAAAGCTATGTCGCGTGCTGCGGTATGCGGAGACACTAAAAGCACTATAGTAGAACACAGATTAAGCTTTTAAGTTGATGTAATAGCCAGTAAGAAGTAGTACAATTCAAGTTTTAAGTATCGATTATGGACTTTTTAGCTGGCTTTGGTGCCTTGAACATGAGCTAGGACCTTAAGATTCTGCATGAAAGGAGGACTAGCAGCCGCGTTGCATGGGAGTATGTGAAAAGAGTTTATATGTAGTAAAAACCTGAGAAATCCGTCCATTTTCGTCATTTGTTATCGAATCGACTTAAAGCCACATCGTCACATTGGCCGCTCCTCTATCTGAAACGGTTGAACTTATCGTCTGCAAAACTATGTCGCGTGCTGCGGTATGCGGAGGCACTAAAATCACCATAGTGGAACACAGATGAAGCTTCTAAGTTGATATAATAGCCAGTAAGAAGTAGTACAATTCAAGTTTTAGGTAACGATTATTGACTTTTTAGCTGGCTTTGGTGCCTTGGACATTAGCTAGGACCTTAAGATTCTGCATGAAAGGAGGACTAGCAGCCGAGTTGAACGGGAGAATGCGAAAAGTGTTCATGTGTAGTAAAATCCTGAGAAATCTGTCCGTTTACGTAATTTATTATCGAATCGACTTAAAGCCAGATTGTCACATTGGCCGCTCTTCTCTCTGAAACGGTTGTACTTATCGTCTGCAAAGCTATGTCGCGTGCTGCGGTATGCGGAGACACTAAAAGCACCATAGTAGAACACAGATTAATCTTCTAAGTTGATGTAATAGCCAGTAAGAAGTAGTACAATTCAAGTTTTAGGTATCGATTATGGACTTTCTGCTGGCTTTGGTGCCTTAAACATGAGCTAGGATCTTAAGATTCTGCATGAAAGGAGGTCTAGCAGCCGAGTTGCAAGGGACAATGTTAAAAGTGTTCATATGTAGTAAAAACCTGAGAAATCCGTTCGTTTTTGTCATTTGTTATCGAATCGACTTAAAGGCAGATCGTCACATTGGTCGCTCTTCTCTCTGAAACCGTTGTACTTATCGTCTGCAAAGCTATATCGCGTGCTGCGTTATGCGGAGACACTAAAAGCTCCATAGTAGAACACAGATGAAGCTTCTAAGTTGAGGTAATAGCCAGTAAGAAGTAGTACAATTCAAGTTTTAGGTATCGATTATTGCCTTTTTAGCTTCCTTTGGTGCCTTGAACATGAGCTAGGAACTTAAGATTCTGCATGAAAGGAGGACTAGCAGCCGAGTTGCAAGGGAGAATGTGAAAAGTGTTCATATGTAGTAAAAACCTGAGAAATCCGTCCGTTTTCATCATTTGTTATAGAATCGACTTAAATCCAGATCGTCACATTGGCCGCAGTTCTGTCTGAAACGGCTGTACTTATCGTCTGCAAAGCTATGTCGCGTGCTGCGGTATGCGGAGACACTAAAAGCACCATAGTAGAACATAGATGAAGCTTCTAAGTTGATGTAATAGCCAGTAAGAAGTAGTACAATTTACGTTTTAGGTATCGATTTTTGACTTTTTAGCTGGCTTTGGAGCCATGGACATGATGTAGGACCTTACGATTCTGCATGAAAGGAGGACTAGCAGCCGAGTTGCAAGGGAGAATGTTAAAAGTGTTCATATGTAGTAAAAACCTGAGAAATCCGTTCGTTTTCGTCATTTGTTATCGAATCGACTTAAAGCCAGATCGTCACATTGGCCGCTCTTCTCTCTGAAACGGTTGTACTTATCGTCTGCAAAGCTATGTCGCGTGCTGCGGTATGCGGAGACACTAAAAGCACCATAAATGAACGCAGATGAAGCTTCTAAGTTGATGTAATAGCGAGTGAGAAGTAGAACAATTCAAGTTTTAGGTATCGATTATTGACTTTTTAGCTGGCTTTGGAGCCTTGGACATTAGCTAGGACCTTAAGATTCTGCATGAAAGGAGACATAGCAGCCGCGTTTCACGGGAGTATCTCAAAAGTGTTCATATGTAGTAAAAACCTGAGAAATCCGTCCGTTTTCGTCATTTGTTATCGAATCGACTTAAAGCCAGATCGTCACATTGGCCGCTCTTCTCTCTGAAACGGTTGTACTTATCGTCTGCAAAGCTATGTCGCGTGCTGCGGTATGCGGAGACACTAAAAGCACCATAGTAGAACACACATGAAGCTTCTAAGTTGATGTAATAGCAAGTAAGAAGAAGTACAATTCAAGTTTTAGGTATCGATTATTGACTTTTTAGCTGGCTTTGGTACATTGGACATGAGCTGGGACCTTAAGATTCTGCATGAAAGGAGGACTAGCAGCCGAGTTGCACGGGTGAATGCGAAAAGTGTTCATATGTAGTAAAAACCTGAGAAACCCGTCCGTTTTCGTCATTTGTTATCGAATCGACTTAAAGCCAGATCGTCACATTGGCCGGTCTTCTCTCTGAAACGGTTGTACTTATCGTCTGCAAAGGTATGTCGAGTGCTGCGGTATGTGGAGACACTAAAAGCACCATAGTAGAACACAGATGAAGCTTCTAAGTTGATTTAATAGCAAGTAAGAAGTAGTACAATTCAAGTTTTAGGTATCGATTATTGACTTTTTAGCCGGCTTTGTTGCCTTGAACATGAGCTAGGACCTTAAGATTCTGCATGAAAGGAGGACTGGCAGCCGAGTTGCACGGGAAAATGTGAAAAGTGTTCATATGTAGTAAAAACCTGAGAAATCCGTCCGTTTTCATCATTTGTTACAGAATCGACTTAAATCCAGATCGTCACATTAGCCGCAGTTCTGTCTGAAACGGCTGTACTTATCGTCTGCAAAGCTATGTCGCGTGCTGCGGTATGCGGAGACACTAAAAGCACCATAGTAGAACATAGATGATGCTTCTAAGTTGATGTAATAGCCAGTAAGAAGTAGTACAATTTACGTTTTAGGAATCGATATTTGATTTTTTACCTGGCTTTGGAGCCATGGACATGATGTAGGACCTTACGATTCTGCATGAAAGGAGGACTAGCAGCCGAGTTGCAAGGGAGAATGTTAAAAGTGTTCATATGTAGTAAAAACCTGAGAAATCCGTTCGTTTTCGTCATTTGTTATCGAATCGACTTAAAGCCAGATCGTCACATTGGCCGCTCTTCTCTCTGAAACGGTTGTACTTATCGTCTGCAAAGCTAAACGCGTGCTGCGGTATGCGGAGACACTAAAAGCACCATAAATGAACACAGATGAAGCTTCTAAGTTGATGTAATAGCGAGTGAGAAGTAGAACAATTCAAGTTTTAGGTATCGATTATTGACTTTTTAGCTGGCTTTGGAGCCTTGGACATGAGCTAGGACCTTAAGATTCTGCATGAAAGGAGACATAGCAGCCGCGTTTCACGGGAGTATCTCAAAAGTGTTCATATGTAGTAAAAACCTGAGAAATCCGTCCGTTTTCGTCATTTGTTATCGAATCAACTTGAAGCCAGATCGTCACATTGTACTTATCGTCTGCAAAGCTATGTCGCGTGATGCGGTATGCGGAGACACTAAAAGCACCATAGTAGAACACAGATGAAGCTTCGAAGTTGATGTAATAGCCAGTAAGAAGTAGTAAAATTCAAGTTTTAGGTATCGATTACTGACTATTTTGCTGTCTTTGGTGCATGGACATGAGCTAGGACCTTAAGATTCTGCATGAAAGGAGAACTAGCAGCCGCGTTGCACGGGAGTATGTGAAAAGTGTTCATATGTAGTAAAAACCTGAGAAATCCGTCCGTTTTCGTCATTTGTTATCGAATCGACTTAAAGCCAGATCGTCACATTGGCCGCTCTTCTCTCTGAAACGGTTGAACTTATCGTCTGCAAAGCTATGTCGCGTGCTGCGGTATACGGAGACACTAAAAGCACCATATTAGAACATAGATGAAGCTTCTAAGTTGATGTAATAGCCAGTAAGAAGTAGTACAATTTACGTTTTAGGAATGGATATTTGACTTTTTACCTGGCTTTGGAGCCATGGACATGATGTAGGACCTTAAGATTCTGCATGAAAGGAGGACTAGCAGCCGAGTTGCAAGGGAGAATGTTAAAAGTGTTCATATGTAGTAAAAACCTGAGAAATCCGTTCGTTTTCGTCATTTGTTATCGAATCGACTTAAAGCCAGATCGTCACATTGGCCGCTCTTCTCTTTGAAACGGTTGTACTTATCGTCTACAAAGCTATGTCGCGTGCTGCAATATGCGGAGACACTAAAAGCACCATAAATGAACACAGATGAAGCTTCTAAGTTGATGTAATTGCCAGTAAGAAGTAGTACAATTCAAGTTTTAGGTATCGATTATTGAATTTTTTGCTGGCTTTGGTGCCTTGGACATGAGCTAGGACCTTAAGATTCTGCATGAAAGGAGGACTAGCAGCCGAGTTGCATGGGAGAATGTGAAAAGTGTTCATATGTAGTAAAAACCTGAGAAATCCGTCCGTTTTCGTCATTTGTTATCGAATCGACTTAAACCCAGATTGACATATTGGCCCCTCTTCTCTCAAACGGTTGTACTTATCGTCTGCAAAGCTATGTCGCGTGCTGCGGTATACGGAGACACTAAAAGCACCATAGTAGAACACAGGTGAAGCTTCTAAGTTGATGTAATAGCGAGTGAGAAGTAGAACAATTCAAGTTTTAGGTATCGATTATTGACTTTTTAGCTGGCTTTGGAGCCTTGGACATGAGCTAGGACCTTAAGATTCTGCATGAAAGGAGAAATAGTAGCCGCGTTGCACGGGAGTATGTCAAAAGTGTTCATATGTAGTAAAAACCTAAGAAATCCGTCCGTTTTCGTCATTTGTTATCGAATCAACTTAAAGCCAGATCGGCACATTGGCCGCTCTTCTCTCTGAAACGGTAGAACGTATCGTCTGCAAAGCTATGTCGCGTGCTGCGGTATACGGAGACACTACAAGCACCATAGTAGAACACAGATGAAGCTTCTAAGTTGATGTAATAGCCAGTAAGAGGTAGTACAGTTCAAGTTTTAGTTATCGATTATTGACTATTTTGCTGGCTTTTGCGCCTTTGTACATGACCTAGGAGCTTACGACTCTGCGTGAAAGGAGGACTAGCAGCCGCGTTGCACGGGAGTATGTGAAAAGTGTTCATATGTAGTAAAAACCAGAGAAATCCGTCCGTTTTCGTCATTTGTTATCGAATCGACTTAAAGCCAGATTTTCACATTGGCCGCTCTTCTCTCTGAAACGGTAGTACTTATCGTCTGCAAAGCTATGTCGCGTGCTGCGGTATGCGGAGACACTTAAATCACCATTGTAGAGCACAGATGAAGCTTCTAAGTTGAAGTAGTATCCAGTTACATGTAGTACAATTCAAGACTTAGGTTCGATTATTGACTTTTTACCATTCTTTGGTGCCTTGGACATGAGCTAGGACCTTAAGATTCTGCATGAAAGGAGGACTAGCAGCCGAGTTGCATGGGAGAATGTGAAAAGTGTTCATATGTAGTAAGAACCTGAGAAATCCGTCCGTTTTTGTCATTTGTTATCGATTCGACTTAAACCCAGATTGTCACATTGGCCCCTCTTCTCTGAAACGGTTGTACTTATCGTCTGCAAAGCTATGTCGCGTGCTGCGGTATACGGAGACACTAAAAGCACCATAGTAGAACATAGATGAAGCTTCTAAGTTGACGTAATAGCCAGTAAGAAGTAGTACAATTCAAGTTTTAGGTATCGATTTTTGACTTTTTAGCTGGCTTTGGAGCCTTGGACATGACGTAGGACCTTAAGATTCTGCATGAAAGGAGGACTAGCAGCCGCGTTGCACGGGAGTATTGTGAAAAGTGTTCATATGTAGTAAAAACCTGAGAAATCCGTCCGTTTTCGTCATTTGTTATCGAATCAACTTGAAGCCAGATCGTCACATTGTACTTATCGTCTGCAAAGCTATGTCGCGTGATGCGGTATGCGGAGACACTAAAAGCACCATAGTAGAACACAGATGAAGCTTCTAAGTTGATGTAATAGCCAGTAAGAAGTAGTAAAATTCAAGTTTTAGGTATCGATTACTGACTATTTTGCTGGCTTTGGTGCCTTGGACATGAGCTAGGACCTTAAGATTCTGCATGAAAGGAGGACTAGCAGCCGAGTTGCACGGGTGAATGCGTAAAGTGTTCATATGTAGTAGAAACATGAGAAATCCGTCCGTTTTCGTCATTTGTTATCGAATCGACTTAAAGCCAGATCGTCACATTGGCCGGTCTTCTCTCTGAAACGGTTGTACTTATCGTCTGCAAAGGTATGTCGAGTGCTGCGGTATGTGGAGACACTAAAAGCACCATAGTATAACACAGATGAAGCTTCTAAGTTTATTTAATAGCAAGTAAGAAGTAGTACAATTCAATATTTAGGTATCGATTATTGACTTTTTAGCCGGCTTTGGTGCCTTGAACATGAGCTAGGACCTTAAGATTCTGCATGAAAGGAGGACTAGCAGCCGAGTTGCACGGGAAAATGTGAAAAGTGTTCATATGTAGTAAAAACCTGAGAAATCCGCCCGTTTTCATCATTTGTTACAGAATCGACTTATATCCAGATCGTCACATTGGCCGCAGTTCTGTCTGAAACGCCTGTACTTATCGTCTGCAAAGCTATGTCGCGTGCTGCGGTATGCGGAGACACTAAAAGCACCATAGTAGAACATAGATGAAGCTTCTAAGTTGATGTAATAGCCAGTAAGAGGTAGTACAATTTACGTTTTAGGAATCGATTTTTGACTTTTTACCTAGCTTTGGAGCCATGGACATGATGTAGGACCTTAAGATTCTGCATGAAAGGAGGACTAGCAGCCGAGTTGCAAGGGAGAATGTTAAAAGTGTTCATATGTAGTAAAAACCTGAGAAATCCGTTCGTTTTCGTCATTTGTTATCGACTCGACTTAAGCCAGATCGTCACATTGGCCGTTCTTCTCTCTGAAACGGTTGTACTTATCGTCTGCAAAGCTATGTCGCGTGCTGCGGTATGCGGAGACACTAAAAGCACCATAAATGAACACAGATGAAGCTTCTAAGTTGATGTAATAGCCAGTAAGAAGTAGTGCAGTTCAAGTTTTAGTTATCGATTATTGACTATTTTGCTGGCTTTTGTGCCTTTGTACATGAGCTAGGAGCTTACGATTCTGCATGAAAGGAGGACTAGCAGCCGCGTTGCACGGGAGTATGTGAAAAGTGTTCATATGTAGTAAAAACCAGAGAAATCCGTCCGTTTTCGTCATTTGTTATCGAATCGACTGAAAGCCAGATCGTCACATTGGCTGCTCTTCTCTCTGAAACGGTTGTACTTATCGTCTGCAAAGCTATGTCGCGTGCTGCGGTATGCGGAGACACTTAAATCACCATTGTAGAACACAGATGAAGCTTCTAAGTTGAAGTAATATCCAGTTAAATGTAGTACAATTCAAGACTTAGGTTCGATTATTGATTTTTTACCATTCTTTGGTGCCTTGGACATGAGCTAGGACCTTAAGATTCTGCATGAAAGGAGGACTAGCAGCCGAGTTGCATGGGAGAATGTGAAAAGTGTTCATATGTAGTAAAAACCTGAGAAATCCGTCCGTTTTCGTCATTTGTTATCGAATCGACTTAAACCCAGATTGTCACACTGGCCCCTCTTCTCTGAAACGGTTGTACTTATCGTCTGCAAAGCTATGTCGCGTGCTGCGGTATACGGAGACACTAAAAGCACCCTAGTAGAACACAGATGAAGCTTCTAAGTTGATGTAATAGCCAGTAAGAAGTAGTACAATTTACGTTTTAGGTATCGATTTTTGACTTTTTAGCTGGCTTTGGAGCCTTGGACATGAGCTAGGACCTTAAGATTCAGCTTGAAAGGAGGACTAGCAGCCGAGTTGCATGGGAGAATGTGAAAAGTGTTCATATGTAGTAAAAACCTAAAGAAATCCGTCCGTTTTCGTCATTTGTTATGGAATCGACTTAAAGCCAGATCGTCACATTGGCCGCTCTTCTCACTGTAAAGGTTGTACTTATCGTCTGCAAAGCTATGTCGCGTGCTGCGGTATGCGGAGACACTAAAAGCACCATAGTAGAACACAGTTGAAGCTTCTAAGTTGATGTAATAGCTAGTAAGAAGTAGTACAGTTCAAGTTTTAGGTATCGATTATTGACTATTTAGCTGGCTTTGGTGCCTTGGACATGAGCTAGGAGCTTAAGATTCTGCTTGAATGGAGGACTAGCAGCCGAGTTGCATGGGACAATGTGAAAAGTGTTCATATGTAGTAAAAACCAGAGAAATCCGTCCGTTTTCGTCATTTGTTATCGAATCGACTTAAAGCCAGATTTTCACATTGGCCGCTCTTCTCTCTGAAACGGTAGTACTTATCCCGTCTGTCCCCAGATCGGTCTGCCGCTTTGGTTGCCCCGGTTGCTGCCCGCAGTGGGGCTGAGCCCTCGCCTGTGGTTGATTGGGAGGTTCCAAGGCGTGGCAGGCAGCGAAAGGCGTCCCCGGAAGCTGACCAGAAAGCCTCCCCGGTGCGTCTGACAAACCGGTTTCAGGCACTGTCTCTGGCTGAGCCAGATGCAGCTGCCTGCCCTGTTTCAGAGGATCATTCTCAGCCTTCAAGGTCCGGGCAATTGCAGAGGTTGGGCTTACTGGTAGTTGGGAGCTCCAATGTTAGGCGCGTAATGGGGCCCCTTAGGGATATGGCGGCTAAGGAGGGGAAGAAATCCAGTGTGCACTCCGTGTGCATTCCGGGAGGAGTCATTCCTGATGTGGAAAGGGTCCTTCCGGATGCCATGAAGAGCACAGGGTGCAGCCAGCTGCAGGTGATGGCACATGTCGGCACTAATGACGTGTGTCGCTTTGGATCTGAGGAAATTCTCTCTGGATTCCAGCGGCTATCTGATTTGGTGAAGGCTGCCGGTCTTGCTTACGAGATGAAGGCAGAGCTCACCATCTGCAGCATCGTTGACAGAACCGACTGCGGACCTTTGGTGCAGAGCCGGGTGGAGGGTCTGAATCAGAGGCTCAGACGGTTTTGCGACCGTATTGGCTGCAGATTCCTTGACTTGCGCCATAGGGTGGTGGGGTTTCGGGTTCCGCTGAATAGGTCAGGAGTTCACTACACTCAGCTGGCGGCTACACGGGTAGCGGAGGCTGTGTGGCGTGGACTGGGCGGTTTTTTAGGTTAGAAGGCCTCGGGAAAGTGCGGGATGGGCTGCAATGTCAAAGGGTGCTTGGCAATTACAGGACGTGCTTGGATCAAGGAACAGTCGGAATTATAGTTGTAAACTGTTGTAGTTGCGCTGGAAAAGTCCCTGAGCTTCAAGCGCTAATAGAAAGCACAGAAGCGGATATCGTTATAGGTACTGAAAGCTGGCTAAAGCCTGAAATAAGTTCTGCAGAAATTTTTACGAAGTCTCAGACGGTGTTCAGGAAAGATAGATTAGGCAGAATTGGTGGTGGAGTGTTGGTGTCTGTCAGTAGTGGTTTATCTTGTAGTGAAGTCGAAGTAGATACTCTGTGCGAATTGGTGTGGGTGGAGGTTATACTTAACAGCCGAATTAAGTTAATAATTGGCTCCTTCTACCGACCCCCAGACTCCGATGATACAGTTGCGGAACAGTTCAGAGAAAGTTTGAGTCTCGTAACAAATAAATACCCCACTCATACGGTTATAGTTGGTGGGGACTTCAACCTACCCTCGGTATGTTGGTAAAAATACTTGTTCAAAACCGGTGGTAGGCACAAAACGTCTTCCGAGATTGTCCTAAATGCATTCTCCGAAAATTATTTCGAGCAGTTAGTCCACGAACCCACGCGAATTGTAAATGGTTGCGAAAACACACTTGACCTCTTGGCCACAAACAATCCAGAGCTGATAGAGAGCATCATGACTGATACAGGGATTAGTGATCACAAGGTCATTGTAGCTAGGCTCAATACCATATCTTCCAAATCCATCAGAAACAAACGCAAAATAATTTTATTTAAAAAAGCGGATAAAGTACCACTAGAAGCCTTCCTAAAAGACAATTTCCATTCCTTCCGAACTGACTATGCGAATGTAGACGAGATGTGGCTCTAATTCAAAGATATAGTAGCAACAGCAATTGAGATATTCATACCTCATAAATTGGTAAGAGATGGAACGGATCCCCCGTGGTACACAAAAAAGGTCCGAACGCTGTTGCAGAGGCAACGGAAAAAGCATGCGAAGTTCAGAAGAACGCGAAATCCTGAAGATGGGCTAAAATTTACAGACGCGCGAAATTTGGCACGTACTTCGATGCGAGATGCCTTTAATAGGTTCCACAACGAAACATTGTCTCGAAATTTGGTAGAAAATCTGAAGAAATTCTGGTCGTATGTAAAGTACACAAGCGGCAAGACGCAGTCAATACCTTCGCTGCGCAGTGCCGATGGTACTGTTATCGACGACTGCGCCGCTAAAGCGGAGTTATTGAACGCAGTTTTCCGAAATTCCTTCACCAGGGAAGACGAATGGAATATTCCAGAATTTGAAACACGAACATCTGCTAGCATGAGTTTCTTAGAAGTAGATACCTTAGGGGTTGCGAAGCAACTCAAATCGCTTGATACGGGCAAGTCTTCAGGTCCAGATTGTATACCGATTAGGTTCCTTTCAGATTACGCTGATACTATAGCTCCCTACTTAGCACTCATATACAACCGCTCGCTCACCGATAGATCTGTACCTACAGATTGGAAAATTGCGCAGGTCGCACCAGTGTTCAAGAAGGGTAGTAGGAGTAATCCATTTAACTACAGACCTATATCATTGACGTCGGTTTGCAGTAGGGTTTTGGAGCATATACTGTATTCAAACATTATGAATCACCTCGAAGGGAACGATCTATTGACACGTAATCAGCATGGCTTCAGAAAACATCGCTCTTGTGCAACGCAGCTAGCTCTTTATTCGCACGAAGTAATGGCCGCTATCGACAGGGGATCTCAAGTTGATTCCGTATTTCTAGATTTCCGGAAAGCTTTTGACACCGTTCCTCACAAGCGACTTCTAATCAAGCTGCGGAGCTATGGGGTATCGTCTCAGTTGTGCGACTGGATTCGTGATTTCCTGTCAGGAAGGTCGCAGTTCGTAGTAATAGACGGCAAATCATCGAGTAAAACTGAAGTGATATCAGGTGTTCCCCAGGGAAGCGTCCTGGGACCTCTACTGTTCCTGATCTATATAAATGACCTGGGTGACAATCTGAGCAGTTCTCTTAGGTTGTTCGCAGATGATGCTGTAATTTACCGTCTAGTAAGGTCATCCGAAGACCAGTATCAGCTGCAAAGCGATTTAGAAAAGATTGCTGTATGGTGTGTCAGGTGGCAGTTGACGCTAAATAACGAAAAGTGTGAGATGATCCACATGAGTTCCAAAAGAAATCCGTTGGAATTCGATTACTCGATAAATAGTACAATTCTCAAGGCTGTCAATTCAACTAAGTACCTGGGTGTTAAAATTACAAACAACTTCAGTTGGAAGGACCACATAGATAATATTGTCGGGAAGGCGAGCCAAAGGTTGCGTTTCATTGGCAGGACACTTAGAAGATGCAACAAGTCCACTAAAGAGACAGCTTACACTACACTCGTTCGTCCTCTGTTAGAATATTGCTGCGCGGTGTGGGATCCTTACCAGGTGGGATTGACGGAGGACATCGAGAGGGTGCAAAGAAGGGCAGCTCGTTTTGTATTATCGCATTATAGGGGAGAGAGTGTGGCAGATATGATACACGAGTTGGGATGGAAGTCATTACAGCATAGACGTTTTTCGTCGCGGCGAGACCTTTTTACGAAATTTCACTCACCAACTTTCTCTTCCGAATGCGAAAATATTTTGTTGAGCCCAACCTACATAGGTAGGAATGATCATCAAAATAAAATAAGAGAAATCAGAGCTCGAACAGAAAGGTTTAGGTGTTCGTTTTTCCCGCTCGCTGTTCGGGAGTGGAATAGTAGAGAGATAGTATGATTGTGGTTCGATGAACCCTCTGCCAAGCACTTAAATGTGAATTGCAGAGTAGTCATGTAGATGTAGATATCGTCTGCAAAGCTATGTCGCGTGCTGCGGTATACGGAGACACTAAAAGCACCATTGTAGAACACAGATGAAGCTTCTAAGTTGATGTAATAGCTAGTAAGAAGTAGTACAGTTCAAGTTTTAGTTATCGATTATTGACTATTTTGCTGGCTTTTGTGCCTTTGTACATGAGCTAGGAGCTTACGATTCTGCATGAAAGGAGGACTAGCAGCCGCGTTGCACGGGAGTATGTGAAAAGTGTTCATATGTAGTAAAAACCAGAGAAATCCGTCCGTTTTCGTCATTTGTTATCGAATCGACTTAAAGCCAGATCGTCACATTGGCCGCTCTTCTCTCTGAAACGGTTGTACTTATCGTCTGCAAAGCTATCTCGGGTGCTGCGGTATGCGGAGACACATAAATCACCATTGTAGAACACAGATGAAGCTTCTAAGTTGAAGTAATATCCAGTTAAATGCAGTACAATTCAAGACTTAGGTTCGATTATTGACTTTTTACCATTCTTTGGTGCCTTGGACATGAGCTAGGACCTTAAGATTCGGCATGAAAGGTGGACTAGCAGCCGAGTTGCATGGGAGAATGTGAAAAGTGTTCATATGTAGTAAAAACCTGAGAAATCCGTCCGTTTTCGTCATTTGTTATCGAATCGACTGAAAGCCAGATCGTCACATTGGCCGCTCTTCTCTCTGAAACGGTTGTACTCATATTCTGCAAAGCTATGTCGCGTGCTGCGGTATGCGGAGACACTAAAATCACCATTGTATAACACAGATGAAGCTCGTAAGTTGAAGTAATATCCAGTTAAATGTAGTACAATTCAAGACTTAGGTTCGATTATTGACTTTTTACCATTCTTTGGTGCCTTGGACATGAGCTAGGACCTTAAGATTCTGCATGAAAGGAGGACTAGCAGCCGAGTTGCATGGGAGAATGTGAAAAGTGTTCATATGTAGTAAAAACCTGAGATATCCGTCCGTTTTCGTCATTTGTTATCGAATCGACTTACACCCAGATCGTCACATTGGCCGATCTTCTCTCTGAAACGGTAGTACTTATCGTCTGCAAAGCTATGTCGCGTGCTGCGGTATGCGGAGACACTAAAAAAACCATAGTAGAACATAGATGAAGCTTCTAAGTTGATGTAATAGCCAGTAAGAAGTAGTACAATTTACGTTTTAGGTATCGATTTTTGACTTTTTAACTGGCTTTGGTGCCTTGGACATGAGCTAGGACCTTAAGATTCTGCATGAAAGGAGGACTAACAGCCGAGTTTCATGGGAGAATGCGAAAAGTGTTCATATGTAGTAAAAACCTGAGAAATCCGTCCTTTTTCGTCATTTGTTATCGAATCGACTTAAAGCAAGATCGTCACATTGGCCGCTCTTCTCTCTGAAACGGTTGTACTTATCGTCTGCAAAGCTATGTTGCGTGCTGCGGTATGCGGAGACACTAAAAGCACCATAGTATAACACAGATGAAGCATCTAAGTTAATGTAATAGCCAATAAGAAGTAGTACAATTCAAGTTTTAGGTATCGATTATTGACTATTTAGCTGGCTTTGGTGACTTGGACATGAGCTAGGAGCTTAAGATTCTGCATGAAAGGAGGACTAGCAGCCGCGTTGCACGGTGTATGTGAAAAGTGTTCATATGTAGTAAAAACCAGAGAAATCCGTCCGTTTTCGTCATTTGTTATCGAATCGACTGAAAGCCAGATCGTCACATTGGCCGCTCTTCTCTCTGAAACGGTTGTACTTATCGTCTGCAAAGCTATGTCGCGTGCTGCGGTATGCGGAGACACTAAAATCACCATTGTATAACACAGATGAAGCTCGTAAGTTGAAGTAATATCCAGTTAAATGTAGTACAATTCAAGACTTAGGTTCGATTATTGACTTTTTACCATTCTTTGGTGCCTTGGACATGAGCTAGGAGCTTAAGATTCTGCATGAAAGGAGGACTAGCAGCCACGTTGCACGGGAGTATGTGAAAAGTGTTCATATGTAGTAACAACCTGAGAAATCCGTCCGTTTTCGTCATTTGTTATCGAATCGACTTAAAGCCAGATCGTCACATTGGCCGCTCTTCTCTCTGAAACGGTTGTACTTATCGTCTGCAAAGCTATGTCGCGTGCTGCGGTATGCGGAGACACTAAATCACCATAGTAGAACATAGATGAAGCTTCTAAGTTGATGTAGCCAGTAAGAAGTAGTACAATTTACGTATTAGGTATCGATTTTTGACTTTTTAGCTGGCTTTGGAGCCTTGGACATGAGCTAGGAATTAAGATTCTGCATGAAAGGAAGACTAGCAGCCGAGTTGCATGGGAGAATGTGAAAAGTGTTCATATGTAGTAAAAACCTAAAGAAATCCGTCCGTTTTCGTCATTTGTTATGGAATCGACTTAAAGCCAGATCGTCACATTGGCCGCTCTTCTCACTGTAAAGGTTGTACTTACCGTCTGCAAAGCTATGTCGCGTCCTGCGGTATGCGGAGACACTAAAAGCACCATAGTATAAC
The DNA here is from genome assembly GCF_023897955.1 of Schistocerca gregaria. Taxonomy (NCBI): domain Eukaryota; kingdom Metazoa; phylum Arthropoda; class Insecta; order Orthoptera; family Acrididae; genus Schistocerca; species Schistocerca gregaria. Next base: position 15,914,992 of record NW_026061824.1, on the reverse strand, counting down.
ACAGATGAAGCTTCTAAGTTAATGTAATAGCCAATAAGAAGTAGTACAATTCAAGTTTTAGCTATCGATTATTGACTTTTTAGCTGGCTTTGGTGCCTTGGACATGAGCTAGGACCTTAAGATTCTGCATGAAAGGAGGACTAGCAGCCGAGTTGCATGGGAGAATGTGAAAAGTGTTCATATGTAGTAAAAATATGAGAAATCCGTCCGTTTTCGTCATTTGTTATCGAATCGACTAAAAGCCAGATCGTCACATTGACCGCTCTTCTCTCTGAAACGGTTGTACTTATCGTCTGCAAAGCTATGTCGCGTGCTGCGGTATGCGGAGACACTAATAGCACCATAGTAGAACACAGATGAAGCTTCTAAGTTGATGTAATAGCATGCAGGAAGTAGTACAATTCAACTTTAAGGTATCGATTATTGATTTTTAGCTGGCTTTGGTGCCTTGGATATGAGATAGGACCTTAAGATTCTGCATGGATGGAGGACTAGCAGTCGAGTTGCACGGGAGAATGTGAAAAGTGTTCATATGTAGTAAAAACCTAAAGAAATCCGTCCGTTTTCGTCATTTGTTATCGAATCGACTTAAAGCCAGATCGTCACATTGGCCCCTCTTCTCTGAAACGGTTGTACTTATCGTCTGCAAAGCTATGTCGCGTGCTGCGTTATGCGGAGACACTAAAAGCACCATAGTAGAGCACAGATGAAGCTTCTGAGTTGATGTAATAACCAGTAAAAAGTAGGACAATTCAAGTTTTAGGTATAGATTATTGACTTTTTAGCTGGCTTTGGTGCCTTGGACATGAGCTAGGACCTTACGATTCTGCATGAAAGAAGGACTAGCAGCCGAGTTGCACGGGAGATTGTGACAAGTGTTCAAATGTAGTAAAAACCTGAGAAATACGTCCGTTTTTGTCATTTGTTATCGAATCGACTTAAAGCCAGATCGTCACATTGGCCGCTCTTCTCTCTGAAACGGTTGTACTTATCGTCTGCAAAGTTATGTCGCGTGCTGCGGTTTGCGGAGACACTAAAAGCACCATAGTAGAACACAGATGAAGCTTCTAAGTTGATGTAATAGCAAGTAAGAAGTAGTACAATTCAAGTTTTAGGTATCGATTATTGACTTTTTAGCCGGCTTTGGTGCCCTGTACATGAGCTAGGACCTTAAGATTCTGCATGAAAGGAGGACTAGCAGCCGAGTTGCACGGGAGAATGTCAAAAGTGTTCATATGTAGTAAAAACCTGAGAAATCCGTCCGTTTTCATAATTTGTTATAGAATCTACTTAAATCAGGATCATCACATTGGCTGCAGTTCTGTCTGAAACGGTTGTACTTATCGTCTGCAAAGCTATGTCGCGTGCTGCGGTATGCGGAGACACTAAAAGCACCATAGTAGAACATAGATGAAGCTTCTAAGTTGATGTAATAGCCAGTAAGAAGTAGTACAATTTACGTTTTAGGTATCGATTTTTGACTTTTAAGCTGGCTTTGGTGCCTTGGACATGAGCTAGGACCTTAAGATTCTGCATGAAAGGAGGACTAGCAGCCGAGTTTCATGGGAGAATGCGAAAAGTGTTCGTATGTAGTAAAAATATGAGAAATCCGTCCGTTTTCGTCATTTGTTATCGAATCGACTTAAAGCCAGATCGTCACATTATCCCCTTTTCTCTGAAACGGTTGTACTTATCGTCTGCAAAGCTATGTCGCGTGCTGCGTTATGTCGAGACACTAAAAGCACCATAGTAGAACACAGATGAAGCTTCTAAGTTGATGTAATAGCAAGTAAGAAGTAGTACAATTCAAGTTTTAGGTATCGATTATTGACTTTTTAGACGGCTTTGGTGCCTTGGACATGAGCTAGGACCTTAAGATTCTGCATGAAAGGAGAACTAGCAGCCGCGTTGCACGGCTGTATGTGAAAAGTGTTCGTATGTAGTAAAAACCTGAGAAATCCGTCCGTTTTCGTCATTTGTTATCGAATCGACTTAAAGCAAGATCGTCACATTGGCCGCTCTTCTCTCTGAGACGGTTGTACTAATCGTCTGCAAAGCTATGTCGCGTGCTGCGGTATGCGGAGCCACTAAAAGCACCATAGTAGAACACAGATGAAGCTTCTAAGTTGATGTATAAGACAGTAAGAAGTAGTCCAATTCAAGTTTTATGTATCGATTATTGACTTTTTAGCTGGCTTTGGTGCCTTGGACATGAGCTAGGACCTTAAGATTCTGCATGAAAGGAAGACTAGCAGCCGAGTTGCATGGGAGAATGTGAAAAGTGTTCGTATGTAGTAAAAATATGAGAAATCCGTCCGTTTTCGTCATTTGTTATCGAATCGACTTAAAGCCAGATCGTCACATTATCCCCTTTTCTCTGAAACGGTTGTACTTATCGTCTGCAAAGCTATGTCGCGTGCTGCGTTATGTCGAGACACTAAAAGCACCATAGTAGAACACAGATGAAGCTTCTAAGTTGATGTAATAACCAGTAAGAAGTAGTACAATTCAAGTTTTAGGTATAGATTATTGACTTTTTAACTGGCTTTGGTGCCTTGGACATGAGCTAGGACCTTAAGATTCTGCATGAAAGAAGGACTAGCAGCCGAGTTGCACGGGAGAATGTGACAAGTGTTCATATGTAGTAAAAACCTGAGAAATCCGTCCGTTTTCGTCATTTGTTATCGAATCGATTTAAAGCCAGATCGTCACATTGGCCGCTCTCCTCTCTGAAACGGTTGTACTTATCGTCTGCAAAGCTATGTCGCGTGCTGCGTTATGCGGAGACACTAAAAGCACCATGATTGAACACAGATGAATCTTCTAAGTTGATGTAATAGCAAGCAAGAAGTAGTACAATTCAAGTTTAGGTATCGATTATTGCCTTTTTAGCCGGCTTTGGTGCCTTGGACATGAGCTAGGACCTTACGATTCTGCATGAAAGGAGGACTAGCAGCCGAGTTGCACGGGAGAATGTGAAAAGTGTTCATATGTAGTAAAAAACAGAGAAATCCGTCCGTTTTCGTCATTTGTTATGGAATCGACTTAAAGCCAGATCGTCACATTGCCGCTCTTCTCTCTGAAACGGTTGTACTTATCGTCTGCAAAGATATGTCGCGTGCTGCGGTATGCGGAGACACTAAAAGCACCATAGTAGAACACAGATGAAGCTTCTAAGTTGATGTAATAGCCAGTAAGAAGTAGTACAATTCAAGTTTTACCTATCGATTATTGACATTTTAGCTGGCTTTGGTGCCTTGGACATGAGCTAGGACCTTAAGATTCTGCAAGACAGAAGGACTAGCAACCGAGTTGCACGGGAGAATGTGAAAAGTGTTCATATGTAGTAAAAACCTGAGAAATCCGTCCGTTTTCGTCATTTGTTATGGAATCGACTTAAAGCCAGATCGTCACATTGCCGCTCTTCTCTCTGAAACGGTTGTACTTATCGTCTGCAAAGCTATGTCGCGTGCTGCGGTATGCGGAGACACTTAAATCACCATTGTAGAACACAGATGAACCTTCTAAGTTGAAGTAATATCCAGTTAAATGTAGTACAATTCAAGACTTAGGTTCGATTATTGACTTTTTACCATTCTTTGGTGCCTTGGACATGAGCTAGGACCTTAAGATTCTGCATGAAAGGAGGACTAGCAGCCGAGTTGCATGGGAGAATGTGAAAAGTGTTCATATGTAGTAAAAACCTGAGAAATCCGTCCGTTTTCGTCATTTGTTATCGAATCGACTTAAACCCAGATTGTCACATTGGCCCCTCTTCTCAGAAACGGTTGTACTTATCGTCTGCAAAGCTATGTCGCGTGCTGCGGTATACGGAGACACTAAAAGCACCATAGTAGAACACAGATGAAGCTTCTAAGTTGATGTAATAGCCAGTAAGAAGTAGTACAGTTCAAGTTTTAGGTATCGATTATTGACTATTTTGCTGGCTTTTGTGCCTTTGTACATGAGCTAGGAGCATAAGAATCTGCATGAAAAGAGGACTAGCAGCCGCGTTGCACGGGAGTATGTGAAAAGTGTTCATATGTAGTAACAACCTGAGAAATCCGTCCGTTTTCGTCATTTGTTATCGAATCGACTTAAAGCCAGATCGTCACATTGTCCGCTCTTCTCTCTGAAACGGTTGTACTTATCGTCTGCAAAGCTATGTCGCGTGCTGCGGTATGCGGAGACACTAAACCACCATAGTAGAACATAGATGAAGCTTCTAATTTGATGTAATAGCCAGTAAGAAGTAGTACAATTTCCGTTTTAGGTATCGATTTTTGACTTTTTAGCTGGCTTTGGAGCCTTGGACATGAGCTAGGACCTTAAGATTCAGCTTGAAAGGAGGACTAGCAGCCGAGTTGCATGGGAGAATGTGAAAAGTGTTCATATGTAGTAAAAACCTAAAGAAATCCGTCCGTTTTCGTCATTTGTTATGGAATCGACTTTAAGCCAGATCGTCACATTGGCCGCTCTTCTCACTGTAAAGGTTGTACTTATCGTCTGCAAAGCTATGTCGCGTGCTGCGGTATGCGGAGACACTAAAAGCACCATAGTAGAACACAGATGAAGCTTCTAAGTTGATGTAATAGCTAGTAAGAAGTAGTACAGTTCAAGTTTTAGGTATCGATTATTGACTATTTAGCTGGCTTTGGTGCCTTGGACATGAGCTAGGAGCTTAAGATTCTGCTTGAAAGGAGGACTAGCAGCCGAGTTGCATGGGACAATGTGAAAAGTGTTCATGTGTAGTAAAAACCTAAAGTAATCCGTCCGTTCTCGTCATTTGTTATGGAATCGACTTAAAGCCAGATCGTCACATTGGCCGCTCTTCTCACTGTAAAGGTTGTACTTATCGTCTGCAAAGCTATGTCGGCTGCTGCGGTATGCGGAGACACTAAAAGCACCATAGTAGAACACAGATGAAGCTTCTAAGTTGATGTAATAGCTAGTAAGAAGTAGTACAGTTCAAGTTTTAGCTATCGTTTATTGACTATTTTGCTGGCTTTTGTGCCTTTGTACATGAGCTAGGAGCTTACGATTCTGCATGAAAGGAGGACTAGCAGCCGCGTTGCACGGGAGTATGTAAAAAGTGTTCATATGTAGTAAAAACCTGAGAAATCCGTCCGTTTTCGTCATTTGTTATGGAATCGACTTAAAGCCAGGTCGTCACATTGGCCGCTCTTCTCTCTGAAACGGTTGTACTTATCGTCTGCAAAGCTATGTCGCGTGCTGCGGTATACGGAGACACTAAAAGCACCATAGTAGAACACAGATGAAGCTTCTAAGTTGATGTAATAGCTAGTAAGAAGTAGTACAGTTCAAGATTTAGGTATCGATTATTGACTATTTAGCTGGCTTTGGTGCCTTGGACATGAGCTAGGAGCTTAAGATTCTGCATGAAAGGAGGACTAGCAGCCGCGTTGCACGGGAGTATGTGAATAGTGTTCATATGTAGTAAAAACCAGAGAAATCCGTCCGTTTTCGTCATTTGTTATCGAATCGACTTAAAGCCAGATCGTCACATTGGCCGCTCTTCTCTCTGAAACGGTTGTACTTATCGTCTGCAAAGCTATGTCGCGTGCTGCGGTATGCGGAGACACTTAATTCACCATTGTAGAACACAGATGAAGCTTCTAAGTTGAAGTAATATCCAGTTAAATGTAGTACAATTCAAGACTTAGGTTCGATTATTGACTTTTTACCATTCTTTGGTGCCTTGGACATGAGCTAGGACCTTATGATTCTGCATGAAAGGAGGACTAGCAGCCGAGTTGCATGGGAGAATGTGAAAAGTGTTCATATGTAGTAAAAACCTGAGAAATCCGTCCGTTTTCGTCATTTGTTATCGAATCGACTTAAACCCAGATTGTCACATTGGCCCCTCTTCTCTGAAACGGTTGTACTTATCGTCTGCAAAGCTATGTCGCGTGCTGCGGTATACGGAGACACTAAAAGCACCATAGTAGAACACAGACGAAGCTTCTAAGTTGATGTAATAGCCAGTAAGAAGTAGTACAGTTCAAGTTTTAGGTATCGATTATTGACTATTTTGCTGGCTTTTGTGCCTTTGTACATGAGCTAGGAGCTTAAGAATCTGCATGAAAAGAGGACTAGCAGCCGCGTTGCACGGGAGTATGTGAAATGTATTCATATGTAGTAACAACCTGAGAAATCCGTCCGTTTTCGTCATTTGTTATCGAATCGACTTAAAGCCAGATCGTCACATTGGCCGCTCTTCTCTCTGAAACGGTTGTACTTATCGTCTGCAAAGCTATGTCGCGTGCTGCGGTATGCGGAGACACTAAACCACCATAGTATAACATAGATGAAGCTTCTAAGTTGATGTAATAGCCAGTAAGAAGTAGTACAATTTACGTTTTAGGTATCGATTACTGACTATTTTGCTGGCTTTGGTGCCTTGGACATGAGCTAGGACCTTAAGATTCTGCATGAAAGGAGAAGTAGCAGCCGCGTTGCACGGGAGTATGTGAAAAGTGTTCATATGTAGTAAAAACCTGAGAAATCCGTCCGTTTTCGTCATTTGTTATCGAATCGACTTAAAGCCAGATCGTCACATTGGCCGCTCTTCTCTCTGAAACGGTTGTACTTATCGTCTGCAAAGCTATGTCGCGTGCTGCAGTATGGGGAGACACTAAAAGCACCATAGTAGAACACACATGAAGCTTCTAAGTTGATGTAATAGCAAGTAAGAAGTAGTACAATTCAAGTTTTAGGTATCGATTATTGACTTTTTAGCTGGCTTTGGTACATTGGACATGAGCTAGGACCTTAAGATTCTGCATGAAAGGACGACTAGCAGCCGAGTAGCACGGGAAAATGTGAAAAGTGTTCATATGTAGCAAAAACCTGAGAAATCCGTCCGTTTTCATCATTTGTTACAGAATCGATTTAAATTCAGATCGTCACATTGGCCGCAGTTCTGTCTGAAACGGCTGTACTTATCGTCTGCAAAGCTATGTCGCGTGATGCGGTATGCGGAGAGACTAAAAGCACCAAAGTAGAACATAGATGAAGGTTCTAAGTTGATGTAATAGCCAGTAAGAAGTAGTACAATTTACGTTTTAGGAATCGATTTTTGACTTTTTCCTGGCTTTGGAGCCATGGACATGATGTAGGACCTTAAGATTCTGCATGAAAGGAGGACTAGCAGCCGAGTTGCAAGGGAGAATGTTAAAAGTGTTCATATGTAGTAAAAACCTGAGAAATCCGTCCGTTTTCGTCATTTGTTATCGAATCGACTTATAGCCAGATCGTCACATTGGCCGTTCTTCTCTCTGAAACGGTTGTACTTATCGTCTGCAAAGCTATGTCGCGTGCTGCGGTATGCGGAGACACTAAAAGCACCATAAATGAACACAGATGAAGCTTCTAAGTTGATGTAATAGCCAGTAAGAAGTAGTGCAGTTCAAGTTTTAGTTATCGATTATTATTTTGCTGGCTTTTGTGCCTTTGTACCTGAGCTAGGAGCTTACGATTCTGCATGAAAGGAGGACTAGCAGCCGCGTTGCACGGGAGTATGTGAAAAGTGTTCATATGTAGTAAAAACCAGAGAAATCCGTCCGTTTTTGTCATTTGTTATCGAATCGACTGAAAGCCAGATCGTCACATTGGCCGCTCTTCTCTCTGAAACGGTTGTACTTATCGTCTGCAAAGCTATGTCGCGTGCTGCGGTATGCGGATACACATAAATCACCATTGTAGAACACAGATGAAGCTTCTAAGTTGAAGTAATATCCAGTTAAATGTAGTACAATTCAAGACTTAGGTTCGATTATTGACTTTTTACCATTCTTTGGTGCCTTGGACATGAGCTAGGACCTTAAGATTCTGCATGAAAGGAGGACTAGCAGCCGAGTAGCATGGGAGAATGTGAAAAGTGTTCATATGTAGTAAAAACCTAAAGAAATCCGTCCGTTTTCGTCATTTGTTATGGAATCGACTTAAAGCCAGATCGTCACATTGGCCGCTCTTCTCACTGTAAAGGTTGTACTTATCGTCTGCAAAGCCATGTCGCGTGCTGCGGTATGCGGAGACACTAAACCACCATAGTAGAACATAGATGAAGTTTCTAAGTTGATGTAATAGCCAGTAAGAAGTAGTACAATTTACGTTTTAGGTATTGATTTTTGACTTTTTAGCTGGCTTTGGAGCCTTTGACATGAGCTAGGACCTTAAGATTCTGCTTGAAAGGAGGACTAGCAGCCGAGTTGCATGGGAGAATGTGAAAAGTGTTCATATGTAGTAAAAACCTAAAGAAATCCGTCCGTTTTCGTCATTTGTTATGGAATCGACTTAAAGCCAGATCGTCACATTGGCCGCTCTTCTCACTGTAAAGGTTGTACTTATCGTCTGCAAAGCTATGTCGCGTGCTGCGGTATGCGGAGACACTAAAAGCACCATAGTAGAACACAGATGAAGCTTCTAAGTTGATGTAATAGCTAGTAAGAAGTAGTACAGTTCAAGTTTTAGGTATCGATTATTGACTATTTAGCTGGATTTGGTTCCTTGGACATGAGCAAGGACCTTAAGATTCTGCATGAAAGGAGGACTAGCAGCCGAGTTGCATGGGAGAATGTGAAAAATGTTAATATGTAGTAAAAACCTAAAAAAATCCGTCCGCTTTCGTCATTTGTTATCGAATCGACTTAAAGCCAGATCGTCACATTGGCCGCTCTTCTCTCTGAAACGGTTGTACTTATCGTCTGCAAAGCTATGTCGCGTGCTGCGGTATGCGGAGACACTAAAAGCACCATAGTAGAACACAGATGAAGCTTCTAAGTTAATGTAATAGCCAGTAAGAATTAGTACAATTCAAGTTTTAGGTACGATTATTGACTATTTAGCTGGCTTTGGTGACTTGGACATGAGCTAGGAGCTTAAGATTTTGCATGAAAGGAGGACTAGCAGCCGCGTTGCACGGAGTATGTGAAAAGTGTTCATATGTAGCAAAACCAGAGAAATCCGTCCGTTTTCGTCATTTTTTATCGAATCGACTGAAAGCCAGATCGTCACATTGGCCGCTCTTCTCTCTGAAACGGTTGTACTTATCGTCTGCAAAGCTATGTCGCGTGGTGCGGTATGCGGAGACACTAAAATCACCATTGTATAACACAGATGAAGCTTGTAAGTTGAAGTAATATCCAGTTAAATGTAGTACAATTCAAGTTTTAGGTATCGATTATTGACTTTTTACCCTTCTTTGGTGCTTCGGACATGAGCTAGTAACTTAAGATTCTGCATGAAAGGAGGACTAGCAGCCAAGTTGCATGGGAGAATGTGAAAAGTGTTCATATGTAGTAAAAACCTGAGATATCCGTCCGTTTTTGTCATTTGTTATCGAATCGACTTAAACCCAGATTGTCACATTGGCCCCTCTTCCCTGAAACGGTTGTACTTATCGTCTGCAAAGCTATGTCGCGTGCTGCGGTATACGGAGACACTAAAAGCACCATAGTAGAACACAGATGAAGCTTCTAAGTTGATGTAATAGCCAGTAAGAAGTAGTACAGTTCAAGTTTTAGGTATCGATTATTGAATATTTTGCTGGCTTTTGTGCCTTTGTACATGAGCTACGAGCTTAAGAATCTCCATGAAAGGAGGACTAGCAGCCACGTTGCACGGGAGTATGTGAAAAGTGTTCATATGTAGTAACAACCTGAGAAATCCGTCCGTTTTCGTCATTTGTTATCGAATCGACTTAAAGCCAGATCGTCACATTGGCCGCTCTTCTCTCTGAAACGGTTGTACTTATCGTCTGCAAAGCTATGTCGCGTGCTGCGGTATGCGGAGACACTAAATCACCATAGTAGAACATAGATGAAGCTTCTAAGTTGATGTAGCCAGTAAGAAGTAGTACAATTTACGTTTTAGGTATCGATTTTTGACTTTTTAGCTGGCTTTCGAGCCTTGGACATGAGCTAGGAATTAAGATTCTGCATGAAAGGAGGACTAGCAGCCGAGTTGCACGGGAGAATTTGACAAGTTTTCAAATGTAGTAAAAACCTGAGAAATACGTCCGTTTTCATAATTTGTTATAGAATCGACTTAAATCAGGATCGTCACATTGGCCGCAGTTCTGTCTGAAACGGTTGTACTTATCGTCTGCACAGCTATGTCGCGTGCTGCGGTATGCGGAGACACTAAAAGCACCATAGTAGAACATAGATGAAGCTTCTAAGTTGATGTAATAGCCTGTAAGAAGTAGTACAATTTACGATTTAGGTATCGATTATTGACTTTTTAGCTGGCTTTGGTGCCTTGGACATGAGCTAGGACCTTAAGATTCTGCATGAAAGGAAGACTAGCAGCCGAGTTTCATGGGAGAATGCGAAAAGTGTTCATATGTAGTAAAAACATGAGAAATCCGTTCGTTTTCGTCATTTGTTATCGAATCGACTTAAAGCAAGATCGTCACATTGGCCGCTCTTCTCTCTGAAACGGTTGTACTAATCGTCTGCAAAGCTATGTCGCGTGCTGCGGTATGCGGAGCCACTAAAAGCACCATAGTAGAACACAGATGAAGCTTCTAAGTTGATGTAATAGACTGTAAGAAGTAGTCCAATTCAAGTTTTATGTATCGATTATTGACTTTTTAGCTGGCTTTGGTGCCTTGGACATGAGCTAGGACCTTAAGATTCTGCATGAAAGGAGGACTAGCAGCCGAGTTGCATGGGAGAATGTGAAACGTGTTCATATGTAGTAAAAATATGAGAAATCCGTCCGTTTTCGTCATTTGTTATCGAATCGACTTAAAGCCAGATCGTCACATTGACCGCTCTTCTCTCTGAAACGGTTGTACTTATCGTCTGCAAAGCTATGTCGCGTGCTGCGGTATGCGGAGACACTAATAGCACCATAGTAGAACACAGATGAAGCTTCTAAGTTGATGTAATACCATGCAGTAAGTAGTACAATTCAACTTTAAGGTATCGATTATTGATTTTTAGCTGGCTTTGGTGCCTTGGATATGAGATAGGAACTTAAGATTCTGCATGAATGGAGGACTAGCAGTCGAGTTGCACGGGAGAATGTGAAAAGTGTTCATATGTAGTAAAAACCTGAAGAAATCCGTCCGTTTTCGTCATTTGTTATCGAATCGACTTAAAGCCAGATCGTCACATTGGCCCCTCTTCTCTGAAACGGTTGTACTTATCGTCTGCAAAGCTATGTCGCGTGCTGCGTTATGCGGAGACACTAAAAGCACCATAGTAGAGCACAGATGAAGTTTCTAAGTTGATGTAATAACCAGTAAAGAGTAGTACAATTCAAGTTTTAGGTATAGATTATTGACTTTTTAGCTGGCTTTGGTGCCTTGGACATGGGCTAGGACCTTACGATTCTGCATGAAAGAAGGACTAGCAGCCGAGTTGCACGGGAGAATGTGACAAGTGTTCAAATGTAGTAAAAACCTGAGAAATACGTCCGTTTTTGTCATTTGTTATCGAATCGACTTAAAGCCAGATCGTCACATTGGCCGCTCTTCTCTCTGAAACGGTTGTACTTATCGTCTGCAAAGCTATGTCGCGTGCTGCGGTATGCGGAGACACTAAAAGCACCATAGTAGAACACAGATGAAGCTTCTAAGTTGATGTAATAGCAAGTAAGAAGTAGTACAATTCAAGTTTAGGTATCGATTATTGACTTTTTAGCCGGCTTTGGTGCCTTGTACATGAGCTAGGACCTTAAGATTCTGCATGAAAGGAGGACTAGCAGCCGAGTTGCACGGGAGAATGTCAAAAGTGTTCATATGTAGTAAAAACCTGAGAAATCCGTCCGTTTTCATAATTTGTTATAGAATCTACTTAAATCAGGATCATCACATTGGCTGCAGTTCTGTCTGAAACGGTTGTACTTATCGTCTGCAAAGCTATGTCGCGTGCTGCGGTATGCGGAGACACTAAAAGCACCATAGTAGAACATAGATGAAGCTTCTAAGTTGATGTAATAGCCAGTAAGAAGTAGTACAATTTACGTTTTAGGTATCGATTTTTGACTTTTTAGCTGGCTTTGGTGCCTTGGACATGAGCTAGGACCTTAAGATTCTGCATGAAAGGAGGACTAGCAGCCGAGTTTCATGGGAGAATGCGAAAAGTGTTCATATGTAGTAAAAACCTGAGAAATCCGTCCGTTTTCGTCATTTGTTATCGAATCGACTTAAAGCAAGATCGTCACATTGGCCGCTCTTCTCTCTGAAACGGTTGTACTTATCGTCTGCAAAGCTATGTCGCGTGCTGCGGTATACAGAGACAGTAAAAGCACCATAGTAGAACACAGGTGAAGTTTTTAAGTTGATGTAATAGCGAGTGAGAAGTAGAACAATTCAAGTCTTAGGTATCGATTATTGACTTTTTAGCTGGCTTTGGTGCCTTGGACATGAGCTAGGACTTTAAGATTCTGCATGAAAGGAGAACTAGCAGCCGCGTTGCACGGCTGTATGTGAAAAGTGTTCGTATGTAGTAAAAACCTGAGAAATCCGTCCGTTTTCGTCATTTGTTATCGAATCGACTTAAAGCAAGATCGTCACATTGGCCGCTCTTCTCTCTGAAACGGTTCTACTTATCGTCTGCAAAGCTATGTCGCGTGCTGCGGTATGCGGAGACACTAAAAGCACCATAGTAGAACACAGATGAAGCTTCTAAGTTGATGTAATAGCCAGTAAGAAGTAGTACAATTCAAGTTTTATGTATCGATTATTGACTTTTTAGCTGGCTTTGGTGCCTTGGACATGAGCTAGGACCTTAAGATTCTGCATGAAAGGAAGAGTAGCAGCCGAGTTGCATGGGAGAATGTGAAAAGTGTTCATATGTAGTAAAAATATGAGAAATCCGTCCGTTTTCGTCATTTGTTATCGAATCGACTTAAAGCCAGATCGTCACATTATCCCCTCTTCTCTGAAACGGTTGTACTTATCGCCTGCAAAGCTATGTCGCGTGCTGCGTTATGTCGAGACACTAAAAGCACCATAGTAGAACACAGATGAAGCTTCTAACTTGATGTAATAACCAGTAAGAAGTAGTACAATTCAAGTTTTAGGTATCGATTATTGATTTTTTAGCCGGCTTTGGTGCCTTGGACATGAGCTAGGACCTTACGATTCTGCATGAAAGGAGGACTAGCAGCCGAGTTGCACGGGAGAATGTGAAAAGTGTTCATATGTAGTAAAAAACTGAGAAATCCGTCCGTTTTCGTCATTTGTTATGGAATCGACTTCAAGCCAGATCGTCACATTGGCCGCTCTTCTCTCTGAAACGGTTGTACTTATCGTCTGCACAGCTATGTCGCGTGCTGCGGTATGCGGAGACACTAAAAGCACCATAGTAGAACACAGATGAAGCTTCTAAGTTGATGTAATAGCCAGTAAGAAGTAGTACAATTCAAGTTTTACCTATCGATTATTGACATTTTAGCTGGCTTTGGTGCCTTGGACATGAGCTAGGACCTTAAGATTCTGCAAGACAGAAGGACTAGCAACCGAGTTGCACGGGAGAATGTGAAAAGTGTTCATATGTAGTAAAAACCTGAGAAATCCGTCCGTTTACGTCATTTGTTATGGAATCGACTTAAAGCCAGATCGTCACATTGCCGCTCTTCTCTCTGAAACGGTTGTACTTATCGTCTGCAAAGCTATGTCGCGTGCTGCGTTATGCGGAGACACTAAAATCACCACAGTGGAACACAGATGAAGCTTCTATGTTGATGTAATAGCCAGTATAAGTAGTACAATTCAAGTTTTAGGTATCGATTATTGACTTTTTAGGTGGCTTTGATGCCTTGGCCATGACGTAGGACCTTAAGATTCAGTATGAAAGGAGGACTAGCAGCCGAGTTGCATGGGAGAATGTGAAAAGTGTTCATATGTAGTAAAAACCTGAGAAATCCGTCCGTTTTCGTCATTTGTTATCGAATCGACTTAAAGATAGATCGTCACATTGGCCGTTCTTCTCCCTGAAACGGTTGTACTTAACGTCTGCAAAGCTATGTCGCGTGCTGCGGTATGCGGATACACTAAATGCACCATAGTAGAACACAGATGAAGCTTCTAAGTTGATGTAATAGCCAGTAAGAAGTAATACAATTCACGTTTTAGGTATCGATTATTGACTTGTTAGCTGGCTTTGGTGCCTTAGACATGAGCTAGGACCTTAAGATTCTGCATTAAAGGAGGACTAGCAGCCGAGTTGCATGGGAGAATGCGAAAAGTGTTCATATGTAGTAAAAACCTGAGAAATCCGTCCGTTTTCGTCATTTGTTATCTAATCGATTTAAAGCCAGATCGTCACATTGGCCGCTCTTATCTCTGAAACGGTTGTACTTATCGTCTGCAAAGCTATGTCGCGTGCTGCGGTATGCGGAGACACTAAAAGCACCATGATTGAACACAGATGAAGCTTCTAAGTTGATGTAATAGCAAGCAAGAAGTAGTACAATTCAAGTTTTAGGTATCGATTATTGACTTTTTAGCCGGCTTTCGTGCCTTGGACATGAGGTAGGACCTTAAGATTCTGCATGAAAGGAGGACTAGCAGCCGAGTTGCACGGGAGAATGTGAAAAGTGTTCATATGTAGTAAAAAACTGAGAAATCCGTCCGTTTTCGTCATTTGTTATGGAATCGACTTAAAGCCAGATCGTCACATTGCCGCTCTTCTCTCTGAAACGGTTGTACTTACCGTCTGCAAAACTATGTCACGTGCTGCGTTATGCGGAGACACTAAAATCACCACAGTGGAACACAGATGAAGCTTCTAAGTTAATGTAATAGCCAGTATAAGTAGTACAATTCAAGTTGTAGGAATCGATTATTGACTTTTTAGGTTGCTTTGATGCCTTGAACATGAGGTAGGACCTTAAGATTCAGTATGAAAGGAGGACTAGCAGCCGAGTTGCATGGGAGATTGTGAAAAGCGTTCATATGTAGTAAAAACCTGAGAAATCCGTCCGTTTTCCTCATTTGTTATGGAATCAACTTAAAGCCAGATCGTCACATTGGCCGCTCTTCTCTCTGACACGGTTGTACTTATCGTCTGCAAAGCTATGTCGCGTGGTGCGTTATGCGGAGACACAAAAATCACCACAGTGGAACACAGATGAAGCTTCTAAGTTGATGTAATAGCCAGTAAGAAGTAGTACAATTCAAGTTTTTGGTACTGATTATTAACCTTTTAGCTGGCTTTGGTGCCTTGGACATGAGCTAGGACCTTAAGATTCTGCAAGACAGAAGGACTAGCAACCGAGTTGCACGGGAGAATGTGAAAAGTGTTCATATGTAGTAAAAACCTGAGAAATCCGTCCGTTTACGTCATTTGTTATGGAATCGACTTAAAGCCAGATCGTCACATTGCCGCTCTTCTCTCTGAAACGGTTGTACTTATCGTCTGCAAAGCTATGTCGCGTGCTGCGTTATGCGGAGACACTAAAATCACCACAGTGGAACACAGATGAAGCTTCTATGTTGATGTAATAGCCAGTATAAGTAGTACAATTCAAGTTTTAGGTATCGATTATTGACTTTTTAGGTGGCTTTGATGCCTTGGCCATGACGTAGGACCTTAAGATTCAGTATGAAAGGAGGACTAGCAGCCGAGTTGCATGGGAGAATGTGAAAAGTGTTCATATGTAGTAAAAACCTGAGAAATCCGTCCGTTTTCGTCATTTGTTATCGAATCGACTTAAAGATAGATCGTCACATTGGCCGTTCTTCTCCCTGAAACGGTTGTACTTAACGTCTGCAAAGCTATGTCGCGTGCTGCGGTATGCGGATACACTAAATGCACCATAGTAGAACACAGATGAAGCTTCTAAGTTGATGTAATAGCCAGTAAGAAGTAATACAATTCACGTTTTAGGTATCGATTATTGACTTGTTAGCTGGCTTTGGTGCCTTAGACATGAGCTAGGACCTTAAGATTCTGCATTAAAGGAGGACTAGCAGCCGAGTTGCATGGGAGAATGCGAAAAGTGTTCATATGTAGTAAAAACCTGAGAAATCCGTCCGTTTTCGTCATTTGTTATCTAATCGATTTAAAGCCAGATCGTCACATTGGCCGCTCTTATCTCTGAAACGGTTGTACTTATCGTCTGCAAAGCTATGTCGCGTGCTGCGGTATGCGGAGACACTAAAAGCACCATGATTGAACACAGATGAAGCTTCTAAGTTGATGTAATAGCAAGCAAGAAGTAGTACAATTCAAGTTTTAGGTATCGATTATTGACTTTTTAGCCGGCTTTCGTGCCTTGGACATGAGGTAGGACCTTAAGATTCTGCATGAAAGGAGGACTAGCAGCCGAGTTGCACGGGAGAATGTGAAAAGTGTTCATATGTAGTAAAAAACTGAGAAATCCGTCCGTTTTCGTCATTTGTTATGGAATCGACTTAAAGCCAGATCGTCACATTGCCGCTCTTCTCTCTGAAACGGTTGTACTTACCGTCTGCAAAACTATGTCACGTGCTGCGTTATGCGGAGACACTAAAATCACCACAGTGGAACACAGATGAAGCTTCTAAGTTAATGTAATAGCCAGTATAAGTAGTACAATTCAAGTTGTAGGAATCGATTATTGACTTTTTAGGTTGCTTTGATGCCTTGAACATGAGGTAGGACCTTAAGATTCAGTATGAAAGGAGGACTAGCAGCCGAGTTGCATGGGAGATTGTGAAAAGCGTTCATATGTAGTAAAAACCTGAGAAATCCGTCCGTTTTCCTCATTTGTTATGGAATCAACTTAAAGCCAGATCGTCACATTGGCCGCTCTTCTCTCTGACACGGTTGTACTTATCGTCTGCAAAGCTATGTCGCGTGGTGCGTTATGCGGAGACACAAAAATCACCACAGTGGAACACAGATGAAGCTTCTAAGTTGATGTAATAGCCAGTAAGAAGTAGTACAATTCAAGTTTTTGGTACTGATTATTAACCTTTTAGCTGGCTTTGGTGCCTTGGACATGAGCTAGGACCTTAAGATTCTGCATGAAATGAGGACTAGCGGGCGAGTTGAACGGCAGAATGTGAGAAGTGTTCATATGTAGTAAAAACCTGAGAAATACGTCCGTTTTCGTCATTTGTTATCGAATCGATTTAAAGCCAGATCGTCACATTGGCCGCTCTTCTCTCTGAAACGGTTGTACTTATCGTCTGCAAAGCTAAGTCGCGTGCTGCGGTATGCGGAGACACTAAAAGCACCATGATTGAACACAGATGAAGCTTCTAAGTTGATGTAATAGCAAGCAAGATGTAGTACAATTCAAGTTTTAGGTATCGATTATTGACTTTTTAGCCGGCGTTGGTGCCTTGGACATGAGCTGGGACCTTAAGATTCTGCATGAAAGGAGGACTAGCAGCCGAGTTGCACGGGAGAATGTGAAAAGTGTTCATATGTAGTAAAAAACTGAGAAATACGTCCGTTTTCGTCATTTGATATCGAATCGACTTAAAGCCAGATCGTCACATTGGCTGCTCTTCTCTCTGAAACGGTTGTACTTATCGTCTGCAAAGCTATGTCGCGTGCTGCGGTATGCGGAGACACTAAAAGCACCATAGTAGAACACAGATCAAACTTCTAAGTTAATGTAATTGCCAGTAAGAAATAGTACAATTCAAGTTTTGGGTACTGATTATTTACTTTTTAGCTGGCTTTGGTGCCTTGGACATGAGCTAGGACCTTAAGATTCTGCATGAAAGGAGGACTAGCGGGCGAGTTGAACGGGAGAATGTGAGAAGTGTTCATATGTAGTAAAACCTGAGAAATCCGTCCGTTTTCGTCATTTGTTATCGAATCGACTTAAAGCCAGATCGTCACATTTTCCGCTCTTTTCCCTGAAACGGTTGTACTTAACGTCTGCAAAGCTATGTCGCGTGCTGCGGTATGCGGAGACACTAAAAGCACCATAGTAGAACACAGATGAAGCTTCTAAGTTGATGTAATAGCCAGTAAGAATTAGTACGATTCAAGTTTTAGGTATCGATTATTGACTTTTTAGCTGGCTTTGGTGCCTTGGACATGAGCTAGGACCATAAGATTCTGCATGAAAGGAGGACCAGCAGCGGAATTCCACGGGAGAATGTGAAAAGTGTTCATATGTAGTAAAAACCTGAGAAATCTGTCCGTTTTCGTCATTTGTTATCGAATCGACTTAAAGCCAGATCGTCACATTGGCCGCTCTTCTCTCTGAAACGGTTGTACTTATCGTCTGCAAAGCTATGTCGCGTGCTGCGGTATGCGGAGACACTAAAAGCACCATAGTAGAACACAGATGAAGCTTCTAAGTTGATGTAATAGCCAGTAAGAAGTAGTACAATTCAAGTTTTAGGTATCGATTATTGACATTTTAGCTGGCTTTGGTGCCTTGGACATAAGCTAGGACCTTAAGATTCTGCATGAAAGGAGGATTAGCAGCCGAGTTGTACGGGAGAATGTGAAAAGTCTTCATATGTAGCAAAAACCTGAGAAATCCGTCCATTTTCGTCATTTGTTATGGAATCGACTTAAAGCCAGATCGTCACATTGCCGCTCTTCTCTCTGAAACGGTTGTACTTATCGTCTGCAAAGCTATGTCGCGTGCTGCGGTATGCGGAGACACTAAAAGCAATATAGTAGAACACAGATCAAACTTCTAAGTTAATGTAATAGCCAGTAAGAAGTAGTACAATTCAAGTTTTGGGTACTGATTATTTACTTTTTAGCTGGCTTTGGTGCCTTGGACATGAGCTAGGACCTTAAGATTCTGCATGAAAGGAGGACTAGCGGGCGAGTTGAACGGGAGAATGTGAGAAGTGGTCATATGTAGTAAAAACCTGAGAAATCCGTCCGTTTTCGTCATTTGTTATCGAATCGACTTAAAGCCAGATCGTCACATTTTCCGCTCTTTTCCCTGAAACCGTTGTACTTAACGTCTGCAAAGCTATGTCGCGTGCTGCGGTATGCGGAGAAACTAAAAGCACCATAGTAGAACACAGATGAAGCTTCTAAGTTGATGTAATAGCCAGTAAGAAGTAATACAATTCACGTTTTAGGTATCGATTATTGACTTTTTAGCTGGCTTTGGTGCCTTGGACATGAGCTAGGACCTTACGATTCTGCATGAAATGAGGACTAGCAGCCGAGTTGCACGGGAGAATGTGAAAAGTGTTCATATGTAGTATAAACATGAGAAATACGTCCGTTTTCGTCATTTGTTATCGAATCGACTTAAAGCCAGATCGTCACATTGGCCGCTCTTCTCTCTGAAACGGTTGTACTTATCGTCTGCAAAGCTATGTCGCGTGCTGCGTTATACGGAGATACTAAAATCAGCACAGTGGAACACAGATGAAGCTTCTAAGTTGATGTAATAGCCAGTAAGAAGTAGTACAATTCAAATTTTAGGTATCGATTATTGACTTTTTAGCTGGCTTTGATGCCTTGGACATGAGCTAGGACCTTAAGATTCAGTATGAAAGGAGGACTAGCAGCCGAGTTGCATGGGAGAATGTGAAAAGTGTTCAAATGTAGTAAAACCCTGAGAAATCCGTCCGTTTTCGTCATTTGTTATGGAATCAACTTAAAGCCAGATCGTCATATTGGCCGCTCTTCGCTCTGAAACGGTTGTACTTATCGTCTGCAAAGCTATGTCGCGTGCTGCGTTACGCGGAGACACTAAAATCACCACAGTGGAACACAGATGAAGCTTCTAAGTTGATGTAATAGCCAGTAAGAAGTAGTACAATTCAAGTTTTAGGTATCGACTATTGACTTTTTAGCTGGCTTTGATGCCTTGGACATGAGCTAGGACCTTAAGATTCAGTATGAAAGGAGGACTAGCAGCCGCGTTGCATGGGAGAATGTGAAAAGTGTTCATATGTAGTAAATACCTGAGAAATCCGTCCGTTTTCGTCATTTGGTATGGAATCAACTTAAAGCCAGATCGTCATATTGGCCGCTCTTCTCTCTGAAACGGTTGTACTTATCGTCTGCAAACCTATGTCGCATGCTGCGGTATGTGGAGACACTAAAAGCACCATAGTAGAACACAGATGAAGCTTCTAAGTTGATGTAATAGCCAGTAAGAATTAGTACGATTCAAGTTTTAGGTATCGATTATTGACTTTTTAGCTGGCTTTGGTGCCTTGGACATGAGCTAGGACCATAAGATTCTGCATGAAAGGAGGACCAGCAGCGGAGTTCCACGGGAGAATGTGAAAAGTGTTCATATGTAGTAAAAACCTGAGAAATCCGTCCGTTTTCGTCATTTGTTATCGAATCGACTTAAAGCCAGATCGTCACATTGGCCGCTCTTCTCTCTGAAACGGTTGTACTTATCGTCTGCAAAGCTATGTCGCGTGCTGCGGTATGCGGAGACACTAAAAGCACCATAGTAGAACACAGATGAAGCTTCTAAGTTGATGTAATAGCCAGTAAGAAGTAGTACAATTCAAGCTTTAGGTATCGATTATTGACATTTTAGCTGGCTTTGGTGCCTTGGACATAAGCTAGGACCTTAAGATTCTGCATGAAAGGAGGATTAGCAGCCGAGTTGTACGGGAGAATGTGAAAAGTCTTCATATGTAGTAAAAACCTGAGAAATCCGTCCGTTTTCGTCATTTGTTAAGGAATCGACTTAAAGCCAGATCGTCACATTGCCACTCTTCTCTCTGAAACGGTTGTACGTATCGTCTGCAAAGCTATGTCGCGTGCTGCGTTATGCGGAGACACTAAAAGCACCATAGTAGAACACAGATGAAGCTTCTAAGTTGATGTAATAGCCAGTAAGAAGTAGTACATTTCAAGTTTTAGGTTCTCATTAATTACATTTTAGCTGGCTTTGGTGCCTTGGACATGAGCTGGGACCTTAAGATTCTGCATGAAAGGAGGACTAGCAGGCGAGTTGTACGGGAGAAAGTGAGAAGTGTTCATATGTAGTAAAAACCTGAGAAATCCGTCCATTTTCGTCATTTGTTATCGAATCGACTTAAGGCCAGATCGTCACATTGGCCACTCTTCTCTCTGAAACGGTTGTACTTATCGTCTGCAAAGCTATGTCGCGTGCTGCGGTATGCGGAGACACTAAACGCACCATAGTAGAACACAGATGAACCTTCTATGTTGATGTAATAGCCAGTAAGAAGTAGTAAAATTCAAGTTTTAGGTATCGAATATTGACTTTTTAGCTGGCTTTGGTGCCTTGGACATGAGCTAGGACCTTAAGATTCTGCATGAAAGGATGACTAGCAGCCGAGTTGCACGAAAGAATGTGAAAGGTGTTCACAAGTAGCAAAAATCTGAGAAAAACGTCCGTTTTCGTCATTTGTTACCGAATCGACTTAAAGCCAGATCGTCACATTGGCCGCTCTTCTCTCTGAAACGGTTGTACTTATCGTCTGCAAAGCTATGCCGCGTGCTGCGTTATGCGGAGACACTAAAGTCACCATAGTGGAACACAGATGAAGCTTCTAAGTTGTGTAATAGCAAGTAAGAAGTTGTACAATTTACGTTTTAGGTATCTATTATTGACTTTTTAGCTGGCTTTGGTGCCTTGGACATGAGCTAGGACCTTAAGATTCTGCATGAAACGAGGACCAGCAGCGGAGTTCCACGGTAGAATGTGAAAAGTGTTCATATGTAGGAAAAACCTGAGAAATCCGTTCGTTTTCGACATTTGTTATCGAATCGACTTAATGCCAGATCGTCACATTGGCCGCTCTTCTCTCTGAAACGGTTGTACTTATCGTCTGCAAAGCTATGTCGCGTGCTGCGGTATGCGGCGACACTAAAAGCACCATAGTAGAACACAGATCAAGCTTCTAAGTTGATGTAATAGCCAGTAAGAAGTAGTACAATTCAAGTTTTAGGTATCGATTATTGACATTTTAGCTGGCTTTGGTGCCTTGGACATGAGCTAGGACCTTAAGATTCTGCATGAAAGGAGGATTAGCAGCCGAGTTTCACGGGAGAATGTGAAAAGTGTTCATATGTAGTAAAAACCTGAGAAATCCGTCCGTTTTCGTCATTTGTTATGGAATCGACTTCAAGCCAGATCGTCACACGCCGCTCTTCTCTCTGAAACGGTTGTACTTATCGTCTGCAAAGCTATGTCGCGTGTTGCGTTATGCGGAGTCACCAAAATCACCATAGTATAACACAGATGAAGCTTCTAAGTTGATGTAATAGCCAATAAGAAGTAGTACAATTCAAGTTTTAGGTATCAATTATTGCCTTTTTGCTGGCTTTGATGCCTTGGACGTGAGCTAGAACCTTAAGATTCTGCATGAAAGGAGGACTAGCAGCCGAGTTGCACGGGAGAATGTGAAAAGTGTTCATATGTAGTAAAAACCTTAGAAATTCGTCCGTTTTCGTCAATTTGTTATCGAATCGACTTAAAGCCAGATCGTCACATTTCCGCTCTTCTCTCTGAAACGGTTGTAATTATCGTCTCCAAAACTATGTCGCGTGCTGCGGTATGCGGAGACACAAAAACCACCATAGTAGGACACAGATGAAGCTTCTAAGATGATGAATTAGCCAGTAAGAATTAGTACAATACCAGTTTTAGGTATCGATTATTGACTTTTTAGCAGGCTTTGGTGCCTTGGACATGAGCTAGGAGCTTAAGATTCTGCATGAAAGGAGGACTAGCAGCCGAGTTGCACGGGAGGATGTGAAAAGTGTTCATATGTAGTAAAAACCTGAGAAATCCGTCCGTTTTCGTCATTTGTTATCGAATCGACTTAAAGCCAGGTCGTCACATTGGCCGCTCTTCTCTCTGAAACGGTTGTACATATCGTCTGCTAAGCTATGTCACGTGTTGCGGTATGTGGAGACTCTAAAAGCACCATAGTAGAACACAGATGATGCTTGTAAGTAGATGTAATAGCCAGTAAGAAGTAGTACAACTCAAGTTCTAGGTATCGATTATTGACTTTTTAGCTGGCTTTGGTGCCTTGGACATGATCTAGCACCATAAGATTCTGCATGAAAGGAGGACTAGCAGCCGAGTTGCACGGGAGAATGTGAAAAGTGTTCATATATAGTAAAAATCTGAGAAATCCGTCCGTTTTCGTCATTTGTTATCGAATCGACTTAAAGCCAGATCGTCACATTGGCCGCTCTTCTCTCTGAAACGGTTGTACGTATCGTCTGAAAGCTATGTCGCGTGCTCCAGTATGCGGAGACACTAAAAGCACCATAGTAGAACATAGATGAAGCTTCCAAGATGATGTAATAGCCAGTAAGAATTAGTACAATACCAGATTTAGGTATCGATTATTGACTTTTTAGCTGGATTTGGTGCCTTGGACATGAGCTAGGACCTTAAGATTCTGCATGAAAGGAGGATTAGCAGCCGAATTGCACGCGAGATTGTGAAAAGTGTTCTTATGTAGTAAAAACCTGAGAAATCCGTCTGTATTCGTCATTTGGTATGGAATCGACTTAAAGCCAGATCGTCACATTGGCCGCTCTTCTCTCTGAAACGGTTGTACTTATCGTCTGCAAAGCTATGTCGCGTGCTGCGGTTTGTGGAGACACTAAAAGCACCATAGTAGAACACAGATGAAGCTTCTAAGTTGATGTAATAGCCAGTAAGAAGTAGTACAATTCAAGTTTCAGGTATCGATTATTGACTTTTTAGCTGGCCTTGGTGCATTGGACGTGAGCTAGGACCTTAAGACTCTGCATGAAAGGAGGACTAGCAGCCGAGTAACAAGGGAGAGTGTGAAAAGTGTTCATATGTAGTAAAAACCTGAGAAATCCGTCCGTTTTCGTCATTTGTTATCGAATCGACTTAAAGCAAGATCGTCACATTGGCCGCTCTTCTCTCTGAAACGGTTGTACTTATCGTCTGCAAAGCTATGTCGCGTGCTGCGGTATGTGGAGACACTAAAAGCACCATTGTCGAACACAGATGAAGCTTCTAAGTTGATGTAATAGCCAGTAAGAAGTAGTACAATTCAAGTTTTAGGTATCGATTGTTGACTTTTTACCCTTCTTTGGTGCCTTGGGCATGAGCTAGGATCTTAAGATTTTGCATGATAGGAGGTCTAGCAGCCGAGTTGCATGGGAGAATGTGAAACGTGTCCATATGTAGTAAAAACCTGAGAAATTCGTCCGTTTTCGTCATTTGTTATCGAATGGACTTAAAGCCAGATCGTCGCATTGGCCGCTCTTCTCAATGAAACGGTTGTACTTGTCGTCTGAAAGCTATGTCGCGTGCTGCGGTATGCGGAGACACTAAAAGCACCATTGTAGAACACAGATGAAGCTTCTAAGATGATGTAATAGCCAGTAAGAATTAGTACAATACCAGATTTAGGTATCGATTATTGAATTTTCAGCTGGATTTGGTGCCTTGGACATGTGCTAGGACCTTAAGATTCTGCATGAAAGGAGGACTAGCAGCCGAATAAAACGCGAGATTGTGAAAAGTGTTCATATGTAGTAAAAACCTGAGAAATCAGTCTGTATTCGTCGTTTGGTATGGAATCGACTTAAAGCCAGATTGTCACATTGGCCGCTCTTCTCTCTGAAACGGTTGTACTTATCGTCTGCAAAGCTATGTCGAGTGCTGCGGTCTGTGGAGACACTAAAAGCACCATAGTAGAACACAGATGAAGCTTCTAAGATGATGTAATAGCCAGTAAGATGTAGTATAATTCAAGTGTTAGGTATTGATTATTGACTTTTTAGCTGGCTTTGGTGCCTTGGACATGAGCTAGGACCATAAGATTCTGCATGAAAGGAGGACCAGCAGCGGAGTTCCACGGGAGAATGTGAAAAGTGTTCATATGTAGTAAAAACCTGAGAAATCCGTCCGTTTTCGTCATTTGTTATCGAATCGACTTAAAGCCAGATCGTCACATTGGCCGCTCTTCTCTCTGAAACGGTTGTACTTATCGTCTGCAAAGCTATGTCGCGTGCTGCGGTATGCGGAGACACTAAAAGCACCATAGTAGAACACAGATGAAGCTTCTAAGTTGATGTAATAGCCAGTAAGAAGTAGTACAATTCAAGCTTTAGGTATCGATTATTGACATTTTAGCTGGCTTTGGTGCCTTGGACATAAGCTAGGACCTTAAGATTCTGCATGAAAGGAGGATTAGCAGCCGAGTTGTACGGGAGAATGTGAAAAGTCTTCATATGTAGTAAAAACCTGAGAAATCCGTCCGTTTTCGTCATTTGTTAAGGAATCGACTTAAAGCCAGATCGTCACATTGCCACTCTTCTCTCTGAAACGGTTGTACGTATCGTCTGCAAAGCTATGTCGCGTGCTGCGTTATGCGGAGACACTAAAAGCACCATAGTAGAACACAGATGAAGCTTCTAAGTTGATGTAATAGCCAGTAAGAAGTAGTACAATTCAAGTTTTAGGTTCTCATTAATTACATTTTAGCTGGCTTTGGTGCCTTGGACACGAGCTGGGACCTTAAGATTCTGCATGAAAGGAGGACTAGCAGGCGAGTTGTACGGGAGAAAGTGAGAAGTGTTCATATGTAGTAAAAACCTGAGAAATCCGTCCATTTTCGTCATTTGTTATCGAATCGACTTAAGGCCAGATCGTCACATTGGCCACTCTTCTCTCTGAAACGGTTGTACTTATCGTCTGCAAAGCTATGTCGCGTGCTGCGGTATGCGGAGACACTAAACGCACCATAGTAGAACACAGATGAAGCTTCTATGTTGATGTAATAGCCAGTAAGAAGTAGTAAAATTTAAGTTTTAGGTATCGAATATTGACTTTTTAGCTGGCTTTGGTGCCTTGGACATGAGCTAGGACCTTAAGATTCTGCATGAAAGGATGACTAGCAGCCGAGTTGCACGAAAGAATGTGAAAGGTGTTCACAAGTAGCAAAAATCTGAGAAAAACGTCCGTTTTCGTCATTTGTTACCGAATCGACTTAAAGCCAGATCGTCACATTGGCCGCTCTTCTCTCTGAAACATTTGTACTTATCGTCTGCAAAGCTATGCCGCGTGCTGCGTTATGCGGAGACACTAAAGTCACCATAGTGGAACACAGATGAAGCTTCTAAGTTGTGTAATAGCAAGTAAGAAGTTGTACAATTTACGTTTTAGGTATCTATTATTGACTTTTTAGCTGGCTTTGGTGCCTTGGACATGAGCTAGGACCTTAAGATTCTGCATGAAACGAGGAACAGCAGCGGAGTTCCACGGTAGAATGTGAAAAGTGTTCATATGTAGGAAAAACCTGAGAAATCCGTTCGTTTTCGACATTTGTTATCGAATCGACTTAATGCCAGATCGTCACATTGGCCGCTCTTCTCTCTGAAACGGTTGTACTTATCGTCTGCAAAGCTATGTCGCGTGCTGCGGTATGCGGCGACACTAAAAGCACCATAGTAGAACACAGATCAAGCTTCTAAGTTGATGTAATAGCCAGTAAGAAGTAGTACAATTCAAGTTTTAGGTATCGATTATTGACATTTTAGCTGGCTTTGGTGCCTTGGACATGAGCTAGGACCTTAAGATTCTGCATGAAAGGAGGATTAGCAGCCGAGTTTCACGGGAGAATGTGAAAAGTGTTCATATGTAGTAAAAACCTGAGAAATCCGTCCGTTTTCGTCATTTGTTATGGAATCGACTTCAAGCCAGATCGTCACACGCCGCTCTTCTCTCTGAAACGGTTGTACTTATCGTCTGCAAAGCTATGTCGCGTGTTGCGTTATGCGGAGTCACTAAAATCACCATAGTATAACACAGATGAAGCTTCTAAGTTGATGTAATAGCCAATAAGAAGTAGTACAATTCAAGTTTTAGGTATCAATTATTGCCTTTTTGCTGGCTTTGATGCCTTGGACGTGAGCTAGAACCTTAAGATTCTGCATGAAAGGAGGACTAGCAGCCGAGTTGCACGGGAGAATGTGAAAAGTGTTCATATGTAGTAAAAACCTTAGAAATTCGTCCGTTTTCGTCAATTTGTTATCGAATCGACTTAAAGCCAGATCGTCACATTTCCGCTCTTCTCTCTGAAACGGTTGTAATTATCGTCTCCAAAACTATGTCGCGTGCTGCGGTATGCGGAGACACAAAAACCACCATAGTAGGACACAGATGAAGCTTCTAAGATGATGAATTAGCCAGTAAGAATTAGTACAATACCAGTTTTAGGTATCGATTATTGACTTTTTAGCAGGCTTTGGTGCCTTGGACATGAGCTAGGACCTTAAGATTCTGCATGAAAGGAGGACTAGCAGCCGAGTTGCACGGGAGGATGTGAAAAGTGTTCATATGTAGTAAAAACCTGAGAAATCCGTCCGTTTTCGTCATTTGTTATCGAATCGACTTAAAGCCAGGTCGTCACATTGGCCGCTCTTCTCTCTGAAACGGTTGTACATATCGTCTGCTAAGCTATGTCACGTGTTGCGGTATGTGGAGACTCTAAAAGCACCATAGTAGAACACAGATGATGCTTGTAAGTAGATGTAATAGCCAGTAAGAAGTAGTACAACTCAAGTTCTAGGTATCGATTATTGACTTTTTAGCTGGCTTTGGTGCCTTGGACATGATCTAGCACCATAAGATTCTGCATGAAAGGAGGACTAGCAGCCGAGTTGCACGGGAGAATGTGAAAAGTGTTCATATATAGTAAAAATCTGAGAAATCCGTCCGTTTTCGTCATTTGTTATCGAATCGACTTAAAGCCAGATCGTCACATTGGCCGCTCTTCTCTCTGAAACGGTTGTACTTATCGTCTGCAAAGCTATGTCGCGTGCTGCGGTTTGTGGAGACACTAAAAGCACCATAGTAGAACACAGATGAAGCTTCTAAGTTGATGTAATAGCCAGTAAGAAGTAGTACAATTCAAGTTTCAGGTATCGATTATTGACTTTTTAGCTGGCCTTGGTGCATTGGACGTGAGCTAGGACCTTAAGACTCTGCATGAAAGGAGGACTAGCAGCCGAGTAACAAGGGAGAGTGTGAAAAGTGTTCATATGTAGTAAAAACCTGAGAAATCCGTCCGTTTTCGTCATTTGTTATCGAATCGACTTAAAGCCAGATCGTCACATTGGCCGCACTTCTCTCTGAAACGGTTGTACTTATCGTCTGCAAAGCTATGTCGCTTGCTGCGGTTTGTGGAGACACTAAAAGCACCATAGTAGAACACAGATGAAGCTTCTAAGTTGATGTAATAGCCAGTAAGAAGTAGTACAATTCAAGTTTCAGGTATCGATTATTGACTTTTTAGCTGGCCTTGGTGCATTGGACGTGAGCTAGGACCTTAAGACTCTGCATGAAAGGAGGACTAGCAGCCGAGTAACAAGGGAGAGTGTGAAAAGTGTTCATATGTAGTAAAAACCTGAGAAATCCGTCCGTTTTCGTCATTTGTTATCGAATCGACTTAAAGCAAGATCGTCACATTGGCCGCTCTTCTCTCTGAAACGGTTGTACTTATCGTCTGCAAAGCTATGTCGCGTGCTGCGGTATGTGGAGACACTAAAAGCACCATTGTCGAACACAGATGAAGCTTCTAAGTTGATGTAATAGCCAGTAAGAAGTAGTACAATTCAAGTTTTAGGTATCGATTGTTGACTTTTTACCCTTCTTTGGTGCCTTGGGCATGAGCTAGGATCTTAAGATTTTGCATGATAGGAGGTCTAGCAGCCGAGTTGCATGGGAGAATGTGAAACGTGTCCATATGTAGTAAAAACCTGAGAAATTCGTCCGTTTTCGTCATTTGTTATCGAATCGACTTAAAGCCAGATCGTCGCATTGGCCGCTCTTCTCTCTGAAACGGTTGTACTTGTCGTCTGAAAGCTATGTCGCGTGCTGCGGTATGCGGAGACACTAAAAGCACCATTGTAGAACACAGATGAAGCTTCTAAGATGATGTAATAGCCAGTAAGAATTAGTACAATACCAGATTTAGGTATCGATTATTGAATTTTCAGCTGGATTTGGTGCCTTGGACATGTGCTAGGACCTTAAGATTCTGCATGAAAGGAGGACTAGCAGCCGAATAAAACGCGAGATTGTGAAAAGTGTTCATATGTAGTAAAAACCTGAGAAATCAGTCTGTATTCGTCGTTTGGTATGGAATCGACTTAAAGCCAGATTGTCACATTGGCCGCTCTTCTCTCTGAAACGGTTGTACTTATCGTCTGCAAAGCTATGTCGAGTGCTGCGGTCTGTGGAGACACTAAAAGCACCATAGTAGAACACAGATGAAGCTTCTAAGATGATGTAATAGCCAGTAAGATGTAGTATAATTCAAGTGTTAGGTATTGATTATTGACTTTTTAGCTGGCTTTGGTGCCTTGGACATGAGCTAGGACCATAAGATTCTGCATGAAAGGAGGACCAGCAGCGGAGTTCCACGGGAGAATGTGAAAAGTGTTCATATGTAGTAAAAACCTGAGAAATCCGTCCGTTTTCGTCATTTGTTATCGAATCGACTTAAAGCCAGATCGTCACATTGGCCGCTCTTCTCTCTGAAACGGTTGTACTTATCGTCTGCAAAGCTATGTCGCGTGCTGCGGTATGCGGAGACACTAGAAGCACCATAGTAGAACACAGATGAAGCTTCTAAGTTGATGTAATAGCCAGTAAGAAGTAGTACAATTCAAGCTTTAGGTATCGATTATTGACATTTTAGCTGGCTTTGGTGCCTTGGACATAAGCTAGGACCTTAAGATTCTGCATGAAAGGAGGATTAGCAGCCGAGTTGTACGGGAGAATGTGAAAAGTCTTCATATGTAGTAAAAACCTGAGAAATCCGTCCGTTTTCGTCATTTGTTAAGGAATCGACTTAAAGCCAGATCGTCACATTGCCACTCTTCTCTCTGAAACGGTTGTACGTATCGTCTGCAAAGCTATGTCGCGTGCTGCGTTATGCGGAGACACTAAAAGCACCATAGTAGAACACAGATGAAGCTTCTAAGTTGATGTAATAGCCAGTAAGAAGTAGTACAATTCAAGTTTTAGGTTCTCATTAATTACATTTTAGCTGGCTTTGGTGCCTTGGACATGAGCTGGGACCTTAAGATTCTGCATGAAAGGAGGACTAGCAGGCGAGTTGTACGGGAGAAAGTGAGAAGTGTTCATATGTAGTAAAAACCTGAGAAATCCGTCCATTTTCGTCATTTGTTATCGAATCGACTTAAGGCCAGATCGTCACATTGGCCACTCTTCTCTCTGAAACGGTTGTACTTATCGTCTGCAAAGCTATGTCGCGTGCTGCGGTATGCGGAGACACTAAACGCACCATAGTAGAACACAGATGAAGCTTCTATGTTGATGTAATAGCCAGTAAGAAGTAGTAAAATTTAAGTTTTAGGTATCGAATATTGACTTTTTAGCTGGCTTTGGTGCCTTGGACATGAGCTAGGATCTTAAGATTCTGCATGAAAGGATGACTAGCAACCGAGTTGCACGAAAGAATGTGAAAGGTGTTCACAAGTAGCAAAAATCTGAGAAAAACGTCCGTTTTCGTCATTTGTTACCGAATCGACTTAAAGCCAGATCGTCACATTGGCCGCTCTTCTCTCTGAAACGGTTGTACTTATCGTCTGCAAAGCTATGCCGCGTGCTGCGTTATGCGGAGACACTAAAGTCACCATAGTGGAACACAGATGAAGCTTCTAAGTTGTGTAATAGCAAGTAAGAAGTTGTACAATTTACGTTTTAGGTATCTATTATTGACTTTTTAGCTGGCTTTGGTGCCTTGGACATGAGCTAGGACCTTAAGATTCTGCATGAAACGAGGACCAGCAGCGGAGTTCCACGGTAGAATGTGAAAAGTGTTCATATGTAGGAAAAACCTGAGAAATCCGTTCGTTTTCGACATTTGTTATCGAATCGACTTAATGCCAGATCGTCACATTGGCCGCTCTTCTCTCTGAAACGGTTGTACTTATCGTCTGCAAAGCTATGTCGCGTGCTGCGGTATGCGGCGACACTAAAAGCACCATAGTAGAACACAGATCAAGCTTCTAAGTTGATGTAATAGCCAGTAAGAAGTAGTACAATTCAAGTTTTAGGTATCGATTATTGACATTTTAGCTGGCTTTGGTGCCTTGGACATGAGCTAGGACCTTAAGATTCTGCATGAAAGGAGGATTAGCAGCCGAGTTTCACGGGAGAATGTGAAAAGTGTTCATATGTTGTAAAAACCTGAGAAATCCGTCCGTTTTCGTCATTTGTTATGGAATCGACTTCAAGCCAGATCGTCACACGCCGCTCTTCTCTCTGAAACGGTTGTACTTATCGTCTGCAAAGCTATGTCGCGTGTTGCGTTATGCGGAGTCACTAAAATCACCATAGTATAACACAGATGAAGCTTCTAAGTTGATGTAATAGCCAATAAGAAGTAGTACAATTCAAGTTTTAGGTATCAATTATTGCCTTTTTGCTGGCTTTGATGCCTTGGACGTGAGCTAGGACCTTAAGATTCTGCATGAAAGGAGGACTAGCAGCCGAGTTGCACGGGAGGATGTGAAAAGTGTTCATATGTAGTAAAAACCTGAGAAATCCGTCCGTTTTCGTCATTTGTTATCGAATCGACTTAAAGCCAGGTCGTCACATTGGCCGCTCTTCTCTCTGAAACGGTTGTACATATCGTCTGCTAAGCTATGTCACGTGTTGCGGTATGTGGAGACTCTAAAAGCACCATAGTAGAACACAGATGATGCTTGTAAGTAGATGTAATAGCCAGTAAGAAGTAGTACAACTCAAGTTCTAGGTATCGATTATTGACTTTTTAGCTGGCTTTGGTGCCTTGGACATGATCTAGCACCATAAGATTCTGCATGAAAGGAGGACTAGCAGCCGAGTTGCACGGGAGAATGTGAAAAGTGTTCATATATAGTAAAAATCTGAGAAATCCGTCTGTTTTCGTCATTTGTTATCGAATCGACTTAAAGCCAGATCGTCACATTGGCCGCTCTTCTCTCTGAAACGGTTGTACTTATCGTCTGCAAAGCTATGTCGCGTGCTGCGGTTTGTGGAGACACTAAAAGCACCATAGTAGAACACAGATGAAGCTTCTAAGTTGATGTAATAGCCAGTAAGAAGTAGTACAATTCAAGTTTAAGGTATCGATTATTGACTTTTTAGCTGGCCTTGGTGCATTGGACGTGAGCTAGGACCTTAAGACTCTGCATGAAAGGAGGACTAGCAGCCGAGTAACAAGGGAGAGTGTGAAAAGTGTTCATATGTAGTAAAAACCTGAGAAATCCGTCCGTTTTCGTCATTTGTTATCGAATCGACTTAAAGCCAGATCGTCACATTGGCCGCTCTTCTCTCTGAAACGGTTGTACTTATCGTCTGCAAAGCTATGTCGCGTGCTGCGGTATGTGGAGACACTAAAAGCACCATTGTCGAACACAGATGAAGCTTCTAAGTTGATGTAATAGCCAGTAAGAAGTAGTACAATTCAAGTTTTAGGTATCGATTGTTGACTTTTTACCCTTCTTTGGTGCCTTGGGCATGAGCTAGGATCTTAAGATTTTGCATGATAGGAGGTCTAGCAGCCGAGTTGCATGGGAGAATGTGAAACGTGTCCATATGTAGTAAAAACCTGAGAAATTCGTCCGTTTTCGTCATTTGTTATCGAATCGACTTAAAGCCAGATCGTCGCATTGGCCGCTCTTCTCTCTGAAACGGTTGTACTTGTCGTCTGAAAGCTATGTCGCGTGCTGCGGTATGCGGAGACACTAAAAGCACCATTGTAGAACACAGATGAAGCTTCTAAGATGATGTAATAGCCAGTAAGAATTAGTACAATACCAGATTTAGGTATCGATTATTGAATTTTCAGCTGGATTTGGTGCCTTGGACATGTGCTAGGACCTTAAGATTCTGCATGAAAGGAGGACTAGCAGCCGAATAGCACGCGAGATTGTGAAAAGTGTTCATATGTAGTAAAAACCTGAGAAATCCGTCTGTATTCGTCGTTTGGTATGGAATCGACTTAAAGCCAGATTGTCACATTGGCCGCTCTTCTCTCTGAAACGGTTGTACTTATCGTCTGCAAAGCTATGTCGAGTGCTGCGGTCTGTGGAGACACTAAAAGCACCATAGTAGAACACAGATGAAGCTTCTAAGATGATGTAATAGCCAGTAAGATGTAGTATAATTCAAGTGTTAGGTATTGATTATTGACTTTTTAGCTGGCTTTGGTGCCTTGGACATGAGCTAGGACCTTAAGATTCTGCAAGAAAGGAGGACTAGCTGCCGAGTTGCACGGGAGAATGTGAAAAGTGTTCATATGTAGTAAAAACCTGAGAAATCCGTCCGTTTTCGTCATTTGTTATCGAATCGACTTAAAGCCAGATCGTCACATTGGCCGCTCTTCGCTCTGAAACGGTTGTACTTATCGTCTGCAAAGCTATGTCGTGTGCTGCAGTAAGCGGAGACACTAATAGCACCATAGTAGAACACAGATGAAGCTTCTAAGTTGATGTAATAGCCAGTAAGAAGTAGTACAATTCAAGTTTTAGGTATCGATTATTGACTTTTTAGCTGGCCTTGGTGCATTGGACGTGAGCTAGGACCTAAAGATTCTGTATGAAAGGAGGACTAGCAGCCGAGTAGCAAGGGAGAATGTGAAAAGTGTTCATATGTAGTAAAAACCTGAGAAATCCGTCCGTTTTCTTCATTTGTTATGGAATCGATTTAAAGCCAGGTCGTCACATTGTCCGCTCTTCTCTCTGAAACGGTTGTACATATCGTCTGCAAAGCTATGTCGCGTGCTGCTGTTTGTGGAGACACTAAAAGCACCGTAGTAGAACACAGATGAAGCTTCTAAGATGATGTAATAGCCATTAAGAAGTAGTAGAATTCAAGTTTCAAGTATCGATTATTGACTTTTTAGCTGGCTTTGGTGCCTTGGACATGAGCTAGGACCTTAAGACTCTGCATGAAAGAAGGACTAGCAGCCGAGTTGCATGGGAGGATGTGAAAAGTGTTCATATGTAGTAAAAACCTGAGAAATCCGTCCGGTTTCGTCATTTGTTATCGAATCGACTTCAAGCCAGATCGTCATATTAGCCTCTCTTCGCTCTGAAACGGTTGTACTTATCGTCTGCAAAGCTATGTCGCGTGCTGCGGTATGCAGAGACACTAAAAGCACTATTGTAGAACACAGATGAAGCTTCTAAGTTGATGTAATAACCAGTAAGAAGTAGTACAATTCAAGTTTTAGGTATCGACTATTGACTTTTTAGCTGGCATGGTGCCTTGGACATGATCTAGGACCTTAAGATTCTGCATGAAAGGAGGACTAGCAGGCGAGTTGCACGGGAGAATGTGAAAAGTGTTCATATGTAGTAAAAACCTGAGAAATCCGTCCGTTTTCGTCATTTGTTATCGAATCGACTTAAAGCCAGGTCGTCACATTGGCCGATCTTCTGTCTGAAACGGTTGTACATATCGTCTGCAAAGCTATGTCGCGTGTTGCGGTATGTGGAGACTCTAAAAGCGCCATAGTAGAACACAGCTGAAGCTTCTAAGTTGATATAATAACCAGTAAGAAGTAGTACATGTCAAGTTCTAGGTATCGATTATTGACTTTTTAGCTGGCTTTGGTGTCTTGGACATGAGCTAGGACCATAAGATTCTGCATGAAAGGAGGACTAGCAGCCGAGTTGCATGGGAGAATGTGAAACGTGTTCATATGTAATTAAAACCAGATAAATCCCTCCGTTTTCGCCATTTGTTATCGAATCGACTTAAAGCCAGATCGTCGCATTGGCCACTCTTCTCTCTGAAACGGTTGTACTTATCGTCTGAAAGCTATGTCGCGTGCTGCGGTATGCGGAGACACTAAAAGCACCATAGTGGAACACAGATGAAGCTTCTACGATGATGTAATAGCTAGTAAGAATTAGTACAATACCAGATTTAGGTATCGATTATTGACTTTTTAGCTGGATTTGGTGCCTTGGACATGAGCTAGGACCTTAGGGTTCTGCATGAAAGGAGGACTAGCAGCCGAATTGCACGCGAGATTGTGAAAAGTGTTCATATAAAGTAAAAACCTGAGAAATCCGTCTGTATTCGTCATTTGGTATGCAATCGACTTAAAGCCAGATCTTCACACTGGCCGCTTTTCTCTCTGAAACGGTTGTACATATCGTCTGCAAAGCTATGTCGCGTGTTGCGGTATGTGGAGACTCTAAAAGCACCATAGTAGAACACAGATGATGCTTGTAAGTTGATGTAATAGCCAGTAAGAAGTAATACAACTCAAGTTCTAGGTATCGATTATTGACTTTTTAGCTGGCTTTGGTGCCTTGGACATGAGCTAGGACCTTAAGATTCTGCAAGAAAGGAGGACTAGCTGCCGAGTTGCACGGGAGAATGTGAAAAGTGTTCATATGTAGTAAAAACCTGAGAAATCCGTCCGTTTTCGTCATTTGTTATCGAATCGACTTAAAGCCAGATCGTCACATTGGCCGCTCTTCGCTCTGAAACGGTTGTACTTATCGTCTGCAAAGCTATGTCGTGTGCTGCAGTAAGCGGAGACACTAATAGCACCATAGTAGAACACAGATGAAGCTTCTAAGTTGATGTAATAGCCAGTAAGAAGTAGTACAATTCAAGTTTTAGGTATCGATTATTGACTTTTTAGCTGGCCTTGGTGCATTGGACGTGAGCTAGGACCTAAAGATTCTGTATGAAAGGAGGACTAGCAGCCGAGTAGCAAGGGAGAATGTGAAAAGTGTTCATATGTAGTAAAAACCTGAGAAATCCGTCTGTATTCGTCATTTGGTATGCAATCGACTTAAAGCCAGATCTTCACACTGGCCGCTCTTCTCTCTGAAACGGTTGTACATATCGTCTGCAAAGCTATGTCGCGTCTTGCGGTATGTGGAGACTCTAAAAGCACCATAGTAGAACACAGATGATGCTTGTAAGTTGATGTAATAGCCAATAAGAAGTAGTACAACTCAAGTTCTAGGTATCGATTATTGACTTTTTAGCTGTCTTTGGTGCCTTGGACATAACTAGGACCATAAGATTCTGCATGAAAGGAGGACTAGCAGCCGAGTTCATGGGAGAATGTGAAAAGTGTTCATATGTAGTAAAAACCTGAGAAATCCGTCCGTTTTCGTCATTTGTTATCGAATCGACTTAAAGCCAGATCGTCACATTGACCACTCTTCTCTCTGAAACGGTTGTACTTATCGTCTGAAAGCTATGTCGCGTGCTGCAGTATGCGGAGACACTAAAAGCACCATAGTAGGACACAGATGAAGCTTCTAAGATGATGAAATAGCCAGTAAGAATTAGTACAATACCAGTTTTAGGTATCGACTATTGACTTTTTAGCAGGCTTTGGTGCTTTGGACATGAGCTAGGACCTTAAGATTCTGCATGAAAGGAGGACTAGCAGCCGAGTTGCACGGGAGGATGTGAAAAGTGTTCATATGTAGTAAAAACCTGAGAAATCCGTCCGTTTTCGTCATTTGTTATCGAATCGACTTAAAGCCAGGTCGTCACATTGGCCGCTCTTCTCTCTGAAACGGTTGTACATATCGTCTGCAAAGCTATGTCGCGTGTTGCGGTATGTGGAGACTCTAAAAGCACCATAGTAGAACACAGATGATGCTTCTAAGTTGATGTAATAGCCAGTAAGAAGTAGTACAACTCAAGTTCTAGGTATCGATTATTGAATTTTTAGCTGGCTTTGGTGGCTTGTACATGAGCTAGCACCATAAGATTCTGCATGAAAGGAGGACTAGCAGCCGAATTGCACGCGAGATTGTGAAAAGTGGTCATATGTAGTAAAATCCTGAGAAATCCGTCCGTTTTCGTCATTTGTTATCGAATCGACTTAAAGCCAGATCGTCACATTGACTGCTCTTCTCTCTGAAACGGTTGTACTTATCGTCTGAAAGCTATGTCGCGTGCTGCAGTATGCGGAGACACTAAAAGCACCATAGTAGAACATAGATGAAGCTTCCAAGATGATGTAATAGCCAGTAAGAATTAGTACAATACCAGATTTAGGTATCGATTATTGACTTTTTAGCTGGATTTGGTGCCTTGGACATGAGCTAGGACCTTAAGATTCTGCATGAAAGGAGGACTAGCAGCCGAATTGCACGCGAGATTGTGAAAAGTGGTCATATGTAGTAAAAACCTGAGAAATCCGTCTGTATTCGTCATTTGGTATGGAATCGACTTAAAGCCAGATCGTCACATTGACCACTCTTCTCTCTGAAACGGTTGTACTTATCGTCTGAAAGCTATGTCGCGTGCTGCAGTATGCGGAGACACTAAAAGCACCATAGTAGGACACAGATGAAGCTTCTAAGATGATGAAATAGCCAGTAAGAATTAGTACAATACCAGTTTTAGGTATCGACTATTGACTTTTTAGCAGGCTTTGGTGCTTTGGACATGAGCTAGGACCTTAAGATTCTGCATGAAAGGAGGACTAGCAGCCGAATTGCACGCGAGATTGTGAAAAGTGTTCATATAAAGTAAAAACCTGAGAAATCCGTCTGTATTCGTCATTTGGTATGCAATCGACTTAAAGCCAGATCTTCACACTGGCCGCTCTTCTCTCTGAAACGGTTGTACATATCGTCTGCAAAGCTATGTCGCGTGTTGCGGTATGTGGAGACTCTAAAAGCACCATAGTAGAACACAGATGATGCTTGTAAGTTGATGTAATAGCCAGTAAGAAGTAGTACAACTCAAGTTCTAGGTATCGATTATTGACTTTTTAGCTGGCTTTCGTGCCTTGGACATAGCTAGGACCATAAGATTCTGCATGAAAGGAGGACTAGCAGCCGAGTTCACGGGAGAATGTGAAAAGTGTTCATATGTAGTAAAAACCTGAGAAATCCGTCCGTTTTCGTCATTTGTTATCGAATCGACTTCAAGCCAGATCGTCACATTGACCACTCTTCTCTCTGAAACGGTTGTACTTATCGTCTGAAAGCTATGTCGCGTGCTGCAGTATGCGGAGACACTAAAAGCACCATAGTAGGACACAGTTGAAGCTTCTAAGATGATGAAATAGCCAGTAAGAATTAGTACAATACCAGTTTTAGGTATCGACTATTGACTTTTTAGCAGGCTTTGGTGCTTTGGACATGAGCTAGGACCTTAAGATTCTGCACGAAAGGAGGACTAGCAGCCGAGTTGCACGGGAGGATGTGAAAAGTGTTCATATGTAGTAAAAACCTGAGAAATCCGTCCGTTTTCGTCATTTGTTATCGAATCGACTTAAAGCCAGGTCGTCACATTGGCCGCTCTTCTCTCTGAAACGGTTGTACATATCGTCTGCAAAGCTATGTCGCGTGTTGCGGTATGTGGAGACTCTAAAAGCACCATAGTAGAACACAGATGATGCTTCTAAGTTGATGTAATAGCCAGTAAGAAGTAGTACAACTCAAGTTCTAGGTATCGATTATTGACTTTTTAGCTGGCTTTGGTGCCTTGGACATGAGCTAGCACCATAAGATTCTGCATGAAAGGAGGACTAGCAGCCGAATTGCACGCGAGATTGTGAAAAGTGGTCATATGTAGTAAAAACCTGAGAAATCCGTCTGTATTCGTCATTTGGTATGGAATCGACTTAAAGCCAGATCGTCACATTGGCCGCTCTTCTCTCTGAAACGGTTGTACTTATCGTCTGCAAAGCTATGTCGCGTGCTGCGGTATGTGGAGACACTAAAAGCACCATTGTCGAACACAGATGAAGCTTCTAAGTTGATGTAATAGCCAGTAAGAAGTAGTACATGTCAAGTTCTAGGTATCGATTATTGACTTTTTAGCTGGCTTTGGTGTCTTGGACATGAGCTAGGACCATAAGATTCTGCATGAAAGGAGGACTAGCAGCCGAGTTGCATGGGAGAATGTGAAACGTGTTCATATGTAATTAAAACCAGAGAAATCCGTCCGTTTTCGCCATTTGTTATCGAATCGACTTAAAGCCAGATCGTCGCATTGGCCACTCTTCTCTCTGAAACGGTTGTACTTATCGTCTGAAAGCTATGTCGCGTGCTGCGGTATGCGGAGACACTAAAAGCACCATAGTGGAACACAGATGAAGCTTCTACGATGATGTAATAGCTAGTAAGAATTAGTACAATACCAGATTTAGGTATCGATTATTGACTTTTTAGCTGGATTTGGTGCCTTGGACATGAGCTAGGACCTTAGGGTTCTGCATGAAAGGAGGACTAGCAACCGAATTGCACGCGAGATTGTGAAAAGTGTTCATATAAAGTAAAAACCTGAGAAATCCGTCTGTATTCGTCATTTGGTATGCAATCGACTTAAAGCCAGATCTTCACACTGGCCGCTCTTCTCTCTGAAACGGTTGTACATATCGTCTGCAAAGCTATGTCGCGTGTTGCGGTATGTGGAGACTCTAAAAGCACCATAGTAGAACACAGATGATGCTTGTAAGTTGATGTAATAGCCAGTAAGAAGTAGTACAACTCATGTTCTAGGTATCGATTATTGACTTTTTAGCTGGCTTTGGTGCCTTGGACATAGCTAGGACCATAAGATTCTGCATGAAAGGAGGACTAGCAGCCGAGTTCACGGGAGAATGTGAAAAGTGTTCATATGTAGTAAAAACCTGAGAAATCCGTCCGTTTTCGTCATTTGTTATCGAATCGACTTAAAGCCAGATCGTCACATTGACCACTCTTCTCTCTGAAACGGTTGTACTTATCGTCTGAAAGCTATGTCGCGTGCTGCAGTATGCGGAGACACTAAAAGCACCATAGTAGGACACAGATGAAGCTTCTAAGATGATGAAATAGCCAGTAAGAATTAGTACAATACCAGTTTTAGGTATCGACTATTGACTTTTTAGCAGGCTTTGGTGCTTTGGACATGAGCTAGGACCTTAAGATTCTGCATGAAAGGAGGACTAGCAGCCGAGTTGCACGGGAGGATGTGAAAAGTGTTCATATGTAGTAAAAACCTGAGAAATCCGTCCGTTTTCGTCATTTGTTATCGAATCGACTTAAAGCCAGGTCGTCACATTGGCCGCTCTTCTCTCTGAAACGGTTGTACATATCGTCTGCAAAGCTATGGCGCGTGTTGCGGTATGTGGAGACTCTAAAAGCACCATAGTAGAACACAGATGATGCTTCTAAGTTGATGTAATAGCCAGTAAGAAGTAGTACAACTCAAGTTCTAGGTATCGATTATTGACTTTTTAGCTGGCTTTGGTGCCTTGGACATAAGCTTGCACCATAAGATTCTGCATGAAAGGAGGACTAGCAGCCGAATTGCACGCGAGATTGTGAAAAGTGGTCATATGTAGTAAAATCCTGAGAAATCCGTCCGTTTTCGTCATTTGTTATCGAATCGACTTAAAGCCAGATCGTCACATTGACCGCTCTTCTCTCTGAAACGGTTGTACTTATCGTCTGAAAGCTATGTCGCGTGCTGCAGTATGCGGAGACACTAAAAGCACCATAGTAGAACATAGATGAAGCTTCCAAGATGATGTAATAGCCAGTAAGAATTAGTACAATACCAGATTTAGGTATCGATTATTGACTTTTTAGCTGGATTTGGTGCCTTGGACATGAGCTAGGACCTTAAGATTCTGCATGAAAGGAGGACTAGCAGCCGAATTGCACGCGAGATTGTGAAAAGTGGTCATACGTAGTAAAAACCTGAGAAATCCGTCTGTATTCGTCATTTGGTATGGAATCGACTTAAAGCCAGATCGTCACATTGGCCGCTCTTCTCTCTGAAACGGTTGTACTTATCGTCTGCAAAGCTATGTCGCGTGCTGCGGTTTGTGGAGCCACTAAAAGCACCATAGTAGAACACAGATGAAGCTTCTAAGTTGATGTAATAGCCAGTAAGAAGTAGTACAATTCAAGTTTCAGGTATCGATTATTGACTTTTTAGCTGGCCTTGGTGCATTGGACGTGAGCTAGGACCTTAAGACTCTGCATGAAAGGAGGACTAGCAGCCGAGTAGCAAGGGAGAATGTGAAAAGTGTTCATATGTAGTAAAAACCTGAGAAATCCGTCCGTTTTCGTCATTTGTTATCGAATCGACTTAAAACCAGATCGTCACATTGGCCGCTCTTCTCTCTGAAACGGTTGTACTTATCGTCTGCAAAGCTATGTCGCGTGCTGCGGTATGTGGAGACACTAAAAGCACCATTGTCGAACACAGATGAAGCTTCTAAGTTGATGTAATAGCCAGTAAGAAGTAATACAACTCAAGTTTTAGGTACGATTATTGACTTTTTAGCTGGCTTTGGTGCCTTGGACATGAGATAGGACCATAAGATTCTGCATGAAAGGAGGACTAGCAGCCGAGTTGCATGGGAGAATGTGAAACGTGTTCATATGTAGTAGAAACCTGAGAAATCCGTCCGTTTTCGTCATTTGTTATCGAATCGACTTAAAGCCAGGTCGTCACATTGGCCGCTCTTCTGTCTGAAACGGTTGTACATATCGTCTGCAAAGCTATGTCGCGTGCTGCGGTATGTGGAGACTCTAAAAGCAGCATAGTAGAACACAGATGAAGCTTCTAAGTTGATGTAATATCCAGTAAGAAGCAGTAAATCTCAAGTTCTAGGTATCGATTATTGAATTTTTAGCTGGCTTTGGTGCCTTGGACATGAGCTAGGACCATAAGATTCTGCATGAAACGAGGACTAGCAGCCGAGTTGCAGGAGAGAATGTGAAAAGTGTTCATATGTAGTAAAAACCTGAGAAATCCGTCTGTATTCGTCATTTGTTATCGAATCGACTTAAAGCCAGATCGTCACATTGGCCGCTCTTCCCTCTGAAACGGTTGTACTTATCGTCTGAAAGCTATGTCGCGTGCTGCGGTATGCGGAGACACTAAAAGCACCATAGTAGAACACAGATGAAGCTTCTAAGATGATGTAATAGCCAGTAAGAAGTAGTATAATTCAAGTTTTAAGTATCGATTATTGACTTTTTAGCTGGCTTTGGTGCCTTGGACATGAGCTAGGACCTTAAGATTCTGCATGAAAGGAGGACTAGCAGCCGAGTTGCATGGGAGGATGTGAAAAGTGTTCATATGTAGTAAAAACCTAAGACATCCGTCCGTTTTCGTCATTTGTTATCGAATCGACTTAAAGCCAGATCGTCACATTGGCCGCTCTTCGCTCTGAAACGGTTGTACCTATCGCCTGCAAAGCTTTTTCGCGTGCTGCGTTATGCGGAGACACTAATAGCACCATAGTAGATCACAGATGAAGCTTCAAAGTTGATGTAATAACCAGTAAGAAGTAGTACAATCCAAGTTTTAGGTATCGATTATTGACTTTTTAGCTGGCTTTGGTGCATTGGACGTGAGCTAAGACCTTAAGATTCTGCATGAAACGAGGACTAGCAGCCGAGTTGCACGGGAGAAGGTGAAAAGTGTTCTTATGTAGTAAAAACCTGAGAAATCCGTCCGTTTTCGTCATTTGTTATCGAATCGACTTAAAGCCAGATCGTCACATTGGCCGCTCTTCTCTCTGAAACGGTTGTACTTATCGTCTGAAAGCTATGTCGCGTGCTGCGGTATGCGGAGACACTAAAAGCACCATAGTAGAACACAGATGAAGCTTCTAAGATGATGTAATAGCCAGTAAGAAGTAGTACAACTCCAGTTCTAGGTATCGATTATTGACTTTTTAGCTGGCTTTGGTGCCTTGGACATGAGCTAGGACCATAAGATTCTGCATGAAAGGAGGACTAGCAGCCGAGTTGCACGGGAGAATGTGAAAAGTGTTCATATGTAGTAAAAACCTGTGAAATCCGTCCGTTTTCGTCATTTGTTATCGAATCGACTTAAAGCCAGATCGTCACATTGGCCACTCTTCTCTCTGAAACGGTTGTGCTTATCGTCTGAAAGCTATGTCGCGTGCTGCAGTATGCGGAGACACTAAAAGCACCATAGTAGAACACAGATGAAGCTTCTAAGATGATGTAATAGCCAGTAAGAATTAGTACAATACCAGATTTAGGTATCGATTTTTGACTTTTTAGCTGGCTTTGGTGCCTTGGACATGAGCTAGGACCTTAAGATTCTGCATGAAACGAGGACTAGCAACCGCATTGCACGCGAGATTGTGAAAAGTGTTCATATGTAGTAAAAACCTGAGAAATTCGTCCGTATTCGTCATTTGTTATGGAATCGACTTAAAGCCGGATCGTCACATTGGCCGTTCTTCTCTCTGAAACGGTTGTACTTATCGTCTGCAAAGCTATGTCGCGTGCTGCGGTATGCGGAGACACTAATAGCACCATAGTAGAACACAGATGAAGCTTCTAAGTTGATGTAATAGCCAGTAAGAAGTACTACAATCCAAGTTTTAGATATCGATTTTTGACTTTTTAGCTGGCTTTGGTGCATTGGACGTGAGCTAAGACCTTAAGATTCTGCGTGAAAGGAGGATTAGCAGCCGAATTGCACGCGAGAATGTGAAAAATGTTCATATGTAGTAAAAACCTGAGAAATCCGTCCGTTTTCGTCATTTGTTATCGAATCGACTTAAAGCCCGATCGTCACATTGGCCGCTCTTCTCTCTGAAACGGTTGTACTTATCGTCTGAAAGCTATGTCGCGTGCTGCGGTATGCGGAGACACTAAAAGCACCATAGTAGAACACAGATGAAGCTTCTAAGATGATGTAATAGCCAGTAAGAAGTAGTACAACTCAAGTTCTAGGTATCGATTATTGACTTTTTAGCTTGCTTTGGTGCCTTGGACATGAGCTAGGACCATAAGATTCTGCATGAAAGGAGGACTAGCAGAAGAGTTGCATGGGAAAATGTGAAAAGTGTTCATATGTAGTAAAAATCTGAGAGATCCGTCCGT
This sequence comes from Schistocerca gregaria, assembly GCF_023897955.1. Classification (NCBI taxonomy): domain Eukaryota; kingdom Metazoa; phylum Arthropoda; class Insecta; order Orthoptera; family Acrididae; genus Schistocerca; species Schistocerca gregaria. Next base: position 15,871,211 of record NW_026061824.1, on the reverse strand, counting down.
TTTCCTCATTTGTTATCGAATCGACTTAAAGCCAGATAGTCACATTGGCCACTCTTCTCTCTGAAACGGTTGTACTTATCGTCTGAAAGCTATGTCGCGTGCTGCAGTATGCGGAGACACTAAAAGCACCATAGTAGAACACAGATGAAGCTTCTAAGTTGATGTAATAGCCAGTAGGAAGTAGTACATCTCAAGTTCTAGGTATCGATTATTGACTTTTTAGCTGGCTTTGGTGCCTTGGACATAAGCTAGGACCATAAGATTCTGCATGAAACGAGGACTAGCAGCCGAGTTGCACGAGAGAATGTGAAAAGTGTTCATATGTAGTAAAAACCTGAGAAATCCGTCCGTTTTCCTCATTTGTTATCGAATCGACTTAAAGCCAGATCGTCACATTAGCTGGTCTTCTCTCTGAAACGGTTGTACTTATCGTCTAAAAGCTATGTCGCTTGCTGCGGTATGCGGAGACACTAAAAGCACCATAGTACAACACAGATGAAGCATCTAAGATGATGTAACAGCCAGTAAGTATTAGTACAATACCAGATTTAGGTATCGATTATTGACTTTTTAGCTGGCTTTGGTGCCTTGGACATGAGGTAGGACCTTAAGATTCTGCATGAAAGGAGGACTAGCAGCCGAATTGCACGCGAGATTGTGAAAAGTGTTTATATGTAGTAAAAACCTGAGAAATCTGTCCGTATTCGTCATTTGTTATGGAATCGACTTAAAGCCAGAACGTCACATTGGCAGCTCTTCTCTCTGAAACGGTTTTACTTATCGTCTGCAAAGCTATGTCGCGTGCTGCGGTATGCGGAGACACTAAAAGCACCATTGTAGAACACAGATGAAGTTTCTAAGTTGATGTAATAACCAGTAAGAAGTAGTACAATTCAAGTTTTAAGTATCGATTATTGACTTTTTAGCTGGCTTTGGTGCCTTGGACATGAGCTAGGACCTTAAGATTCTGCATGAAAGGAGGAATAGCAGGCGAGTTGTACGGGAGAATGTGAAAAGTGTTCATATGTAGTAAAAACCTGAGAAATCCGTCCGTTTTCGTCATTTGTTATCGAATCGACTTAAAGCCAGGTCGTCACATTGGCCGCTCTTCTGTCTGAAACGGTTGTACATATCGTCTGCAAAGCTATGTCGCGTGTTGCGGTATGTGGATACTCTAAAAGCACCATAGTAGAACACAGATGAAGCTTCTAAGTTGATGTAATAGCCAGTAAGAAGTAGTACAATCCAAGTTTTAGATATCGATTATTGACTTTTTAGCTGGCTTTGGTGCATTGGATGTGAGCTAAGACCTTAAGATTCTGCGTGAAAGGAGGATTAGCAGCCGAATTGCACGCGAGAATGTGAAAAATGTTCATATGTAGTAAAAACCTGAGAAATCCGTCCGTTTTCGTCATTTGTTATCGAATCGACTTAAAGCCCGATCGTCACATTGGTCGCTCTTCTCTCTGAAACGGTTGTACTTATCGTCTGAAAGCTATGTCGCGTGCTGCGGTATGCGGAGACACTAAAAGCACCATAGTAGAACACAGATGAAGCTTCTAAGATGATGTAATAGCCAGTAAGAAGTAGTACAACTCAAGTTCTAGGTATCGATTATTGACTTTTTAGCTTGCTTTGGTGCCTTGGACATGAGCTAGGACCATAAGATTCTGCATGAAAGGAGGACTAGCAGAAGAGTTGCATGGGAAAATGTGAAAAGTGTTCATATGTAGTAAAAATCTGAGAGATCCGTCCGTTTTCCTCATTTGTTATCGAATCGACTTAAAGCCAGATAGTCACATTGGCCACTCTTCTCTCTGAAACGGTTGTACTTATCGTCTGAAAGCTATGTCGCGTGCTGCAGTATGCGGAGACACTAAAAGCACCATAGTAGAACACAGATGAAGCTTCTAAGTTGATGTAATAGCCAGTAGGAAGTAGTACATCTCAAGTTCTAGGTATCGATTATTGACTTTTTAGCTGGCTTTGGTGCCTTGGACATAAGCTAGGACCATAAGATTCTGCATGAAACGAGGACTAGCAGCCGAGTTGCACGAGAGAATGTGAAAAGTGTTCATATGTAGTAAAAACCTGAGAAATCCGTCCAATTTCCTCATTTGTTATCGAATCGACTTAAAGCCAGATCGTCACATTAGCTGGTCTTCTCTCTGAAACGGTTGTACTTATCGTCTAAAAGCTATGTCGCGTGCTGCGGTATGCGGAGACACTAAAAGCACCATAGTACAACACAGATGAAGCATCTAAGATGATGTAACAGCCAGTAAGTATTAGTACAATACCAGATTTAGGTATCGATTATTGACTTTTTAGCTGGCTTTGGTGCCTTGGACATGAGGTAGGACCTTAAGATTCTGCATGAAAGGAGGACTAGCAGCCGAATTGCACGCGAGATTGTGAAAAGTGTTTATATGTAGTAAAAACCTGAGAAATCTGTCCGTATTCGTCATTTGTTATGGAATCGACTTAAAGCCAGAACGTCACATTGGCAGCTCTTCTCTCTGAAACGGTTGTACTTATCGTCTGCAAAGCTATGTCGCGTGCTGCGGTATGCGGAGACACTAAAAGCACCATTGTAGAACACAGATGAAGTTTCTAAGTTGATGTAATAACCAGTAAGAAGTAGTACAATTCAAGTTTTAAGTATCGATTATTGACTTTTTAGCTGGCTTTGGTGCCTTGGACATGAGCTAGGACCTTAAGATTCTGCATGAAAGGAGGAATAGCAGGCGAGTTGTACGGGAGAATGTGAAAAGTGTTCATATGTAGTAAAAACCTGAGAAATCCGTCCGTTTTCGTCATTTGTTATCGAATCGACTTAAAGCCAGGTCGTCACATTGGCCGCTCTTCTGTCTGAAACGGTTGTACATATCGTCTGCAAAGCTATGTCGCGTGTTGCGGTATGTGGATACTCTAAAAGCACCATAGTAGAACACAGATGAAGCTTCTAAGTTGATGTAATATCCAGTAAGAAGCAGTACATCTCAAGTTCTAGGTATCGATTATTGAATTTTTAGCTGGCTTTGGTGCCTTGGACATGAGCTAGGACCATAAGATTCTGCATGAAACGAGGACTAGCAGCCGAGTTGCAGGAGAGAATGTGAAAAGTGTTCATATGTAGTAAAAACCTGAGAAATCCGTCTGTATTCGTCATTTGTTATCGAATCGACTTAAAGCCAGATCGTCACATTGGCCGCTCTTCCCTCTGCAACGGTTGTACTTATCGTCTGAAAGCTATGTCGCGTGCTGCGGTATGCGGAGACACTAAAAGCACCATAGTAGAACACAGATGAAGCTTCTAAGATGATGTAATAGCCAGTAAGAAGTAGTATAATTCAAGTTTTAAGTATCGATTATTGACTTTTTAGCTGGCTTTGGTGCCTTGGACATGAGCTAGGACATTAAGATTCTGCATGAAAGGAGGACTAGCAGCCGAGTTGCATGGGAGGATGTGAAAAGTGTTCATATGTAGTAAAAACCTGAGACATCCGTCCGTTTTCGTCATTTGTTATTGAATCGACTTAAAGCCAGATCGTCACATTGGCCGCTCTTCGCTCTGAAACGGTTGTACCTATCGCCTGCAAAGCTATGTCGCGTGCTGCGTTATGCGGAGACACTAATAGCACCATAGTAGATCACAGATGAAGCTTCAAAGTTGATGTAATAACCAGTAAGAAGTAGTACAATCCAAGTTTTAGGTATCGATTATTGACTTTTTAGCTGGCTTTGGTGCATTGGACGTGAGCTAAGACCTTAAGATTCTGCATGAAACGAGGACTAGCAGCCGAGTTACACGGGAGAAGGTGAAAAGTGTTCTTATGTAGTAAAAACCTGAGAAATCCGTCCGGTTTCGTCATTTGTTATCGAATCGACTTAAAGCCAGATCGTCACATTGGCCGCTCTTCTCTCTGAAACGGTTGTACTTATCGTCTGAAAGCTATGTCGCGTGCTGCGGTATGCGGAGACACTAAAACCACCATAGTAGAACACAGATGAAGCTTCTAAGATGATGTAATAGCCAGTAAGAAGTAGTACAACTCCAGTTCTAGGTATCGATTATTGACTTTTTAGCTGGCTTTGGTGCCTTGGACATGAGCTAGGACCATAAGATTCTGCATGAAAGGAGGCCTAGCAGCCGAGTTGCACGGGAGAATGTGAAAAGTGTTCATATGTAGTAAGAACCTGAGAAATCCGTCCGTTTTCGTCATTTGTTATCGAATCGACTTAAAGCCAGATCGTCACATTGGCCACTCTTCTCTCTGAAACTGTTGTACTTATCTTCTGAAAGCTATGTCGCGTGCTGCGGTATGCGGAGACACTAAAAGCACCATTGTAGACCACAGATGAAGCTTCTAAATTGATGTAATAACCAGTAAGAAGTAGTACAATTCAAGTTTTAAGTGTCGATTATTGACTTTTTAGCTGGCTTTGGTGCCTTGGACATGAGCTAGGACCTTAAGATTCTGCATGAAAGGAGGACTAGCTGCCGAGTTGCACGGGAGAATGTGAAAAGTGTTCATATGTAGTAAAAACCTGAGAAATCCGTCCGTTTCCGTCATTTGTTATCGAATCGACTTAGAGCCAGGTCGTCACATTGGCCGCTATTCTGTCTGAAACGGTTGTACATATCGTTTGCAAAGCTATGTCGCGTGTTGCGGTGTGTGGAGACTCTAAAAGCACCATAGAAGAACACAGATGAAGCTTCTAAGTTGATGTAATAGCCAGTAAGAAGTAGTACATCTCAAGTTCTAGATATCGATTATTGACTTTTTAGCTGGCTTTGGTGCCTTGGACATGAGCTAGGACCATAAGATTCTGCATGAAACGAGGACTAGCATGCCGAGTTGCACGAGAGAGTGTGAAAAGTGTTCATATGTAGTAAAAACCTGAGAAATCCGTCTGTATTCGTCATTTGTTATCGAATCGACTTAAAGCCAGATCGTCACATTGGCCGCTCTTCTCTCTGTATCGGTTGTACTTATCGTCTGAAAGCTATGTCGCGTGCTGCGGTATGCGGAGACACTAAAAGCACCATAGTAGAACACAGATGAAGCTTCTAAGATGATGTAATAGCCAGTGAGAAGTAGTACAACTCAAGTTCTAGGTATCGATTATTGACTTTTCAGCTGGCTTTGGTGCCTTGGACATGAGCTAGGACCATAAGATTCTGCATGAAACGAGGACTAGCAGCCGATTTGCACGAGAGAATGTGAAAAGTGTTCATATGTAGTAAAAACCTGAGAAATCCGTCCGTTTTCGTCATTTGTTATCGAATCGACTTAAAGCCAGATCGTCACATTAGCTGCTCTTCTCTCTGAAACGGTTGTACTTATCTTCTGAAAGCTATGTCGCGTGCTGCGGTATGCGGAGACACTAAAAGCACCATTGTAGAACACAGATGAAGCTTCTAAATTGATGTAATAACCAGTAAGAAGTAGTACAATTCAAGTTTTAAGTGTCGATTATTGACTTTTTAGCTGGCTTTGGTGCCTTGGACATGAGCTAGGACCTTAAGATTCTGCATGAAAGGAGGACTAGCTGCCGAGTTGCACGGGAGAATGTGAAAAGTGTTCATATGTAGTAAAAACCTGAGAAATCCGTCCGTTATCGTCATTTGTTATCGAATCGACTTAAAGCCAGGTCGTCACATTGGCCGCTCTTCTGTCTGAAACGGTGGTACATATCGTTTGCAAAGCTATGTCGCGTGTTGCGGTGTGTGGAGACTCTAAAAGCACCATAGTAGAACACAGATGAAGCTTCTAAGTTGATGTAATAGCCAGTAAGAAGTAGTACATCTCAAGTTCTAGATATCGATTATTGACTTTTTAGCTTGCTTTGGTGCCTTGGACATGAGCTAGGACCATAAGATTCTGCATGAAACGAGGACTAGCATGCCGAGTTGCACGAGAGAGTGTGAAAAGTGTTCATATGTAGTAAAAACCTGAGAAATCCGTCTGTATTCGTCATTTGTTATCGAATCGACTTAAAGCCAGATCGTCACATTGGCCGCTCTTCTCTCTGTATCGGTTGTACTTATCGTCTGCAAAGCTATGTCGCGTGCTGCGGTATGCGGAGACACTAAAAGCACCATAGTAGAACACAGATGAAGCTTCTAAGATGATGTAATAGCCAGTAAGAAGTAGTACAACTCAAGTTCTAGGTATCGATTATTGACTTTTTAGCTGGCTTTGGTGCCTTGGACATGAGCTAGGACCATAAGACTCTGCATGAAAGGAGGACTAGCAGCCGCATTGCACGCGAGATTGTGAAAAGTGTTCATATGTAGTAAAAACCTGAGAAATTCGTCCGTATTCGTCATTTGTTATGGAATCTACTTAAAGCCAGATCGTCACATTGGCCGCTCTTCTCTCTGAAACGGTTGTACTTATCGTCTGCAAAGCTATGTCGCGTGCTGCGGTATGCGGAGACACTAATAGCACCATAGTAGAACACAGATGAAGCTTCTAAGTTGATGTAATAGCCAGTAAGAAGTAGTACAATCCAAGCTTTAGATATCGATTATTGACTTTTTAGCTGGCTTTGGTGCATTGGACGTGAGCTAAGACCTTAAGATTCTGCATGAAAGGAGGACTAGCAGCCAAGTTGCACGGGAGAAGGTGAAAAGTGTTCATATGTAGTAAAAACCTGAGAAATCCGTCCGTTTTCGTCATTTGTTATCGAATCGACTTAAAGCCAGATCGTCACATTGGCCGCTCTTCTCTCTGAAACGGTTGTACTTATCGTCTGCAAAGCTATGTCGCGTGCTGCGGTATGCGGAGACACTAAAAGCACCATTGTAGAACACAGATGAAGCTTCTAAATAGATGGAATAAACAGTAAGAAGTAGTACAATTCAAGTTTTAAGTGTCGATTATTGACTTTTTAGCTGGCTTTGGTGCCTTGGACATGTGCTAGGACCTTAAGATTCTGCATGAAAGGAGGACTAGCTGCCGAGTTGCACGGGAGAATGTGAAAAGTGTTCATATGTAGTAAAAACCTGAGAAATCCGTCCGTTTCCGTCATTTGTTATCGAATCGACTTAAAGCCAGGTCGTCACATTGGCCGCTCTTCTCTCTGAAACGGTTGTACTTATCGTCTGCAAAGCTATGTCGCGTGCTGCGGTATGTGGAGGCACTAAAAGCACCATAGTAGAACACAGATGAAGCTTCTAAGTTGATGTAATAGCCAGTAAGAAGTAGTACAAGTGAAATTTTAGATATCGATTATTGACTTTTTAATATTCTTTGGTGCCTTGGACATGAGCTAGGACCTTAAGATTCTGCATGAAAGGAGGACTAGCAGCCGAGTAGCAAGGGAGAAAGTGAAAAGTGTTATAATGTAGTAAAAACCTGAGAAATCCGTCCGTTTTCGTCATTTGTTATCGAATCGACTGAAAGCCAGATCGTCACATTAGCCGCTCTTCTCTCTGAAACGGTTGTACTTATTGTCTGCAAAGCTATGTCGCGTGCTGCGGTATGTGGAGACACTAAAAGCACCATTGTAGAACACAGATGGAACTTCTAAGTTGATGCAATAGCTAGTAAGAAGAAGTACAACTCAAGTTTTAGGTATCGATTATTGACTTTTTAGCTGGCTTTGTTGCCTTGGACATGAGCTAGGACCACACGATTCTGCATGAAAGGAGTACTAGCAGCCGAGTTGAACGGGAGGATGTGAAAAGTCTTCATATGTAGTAAAAACCTGAGAAATCCGTCCGTTTTCGTCATTTGTTATCGAATCGACTTAAAGCCAGATCCTCACATTGGCCGCTTTTCTCTCTGAAACGGTTGTACTTATTGTCTGAAAGCTATGTCGCGTGCTGCGGTATGCGGAGAAACTAATAGCACCATAGTAGAACACAGATGAAGCTTCTAAGTTGATGTAATAACCAGTAAGAAGTAGTACAATTGAAATTTTAGACATCGATTATTGACTTTTTAGCTGGCTTTGGTGCCTTGGACATGAGCTAGGACCTTAAGATTCTGCATGAAAGGAGGACTAGCAGCTGAGTTGCACAGGAGGATGTGAAAAGTGTTCATATGTAGTAAAAACCTGAGAAATCCGTCCGTTTTCGTCATTTGTAATCGAATCGACTTAAAGCCAGATCGACACATTGACCGCTCTTCTCTCTGAAACGGTTCTACATATCGTCTGAAAGCTATGTCGCGTGCTGCGGTATGTGGAGACACTAAAATCACCATAGTAGAACACTGATGAAGCTTCTAAGTTGATGTAATAGCCAGTAAAAGGTAGTAGAATTCAAGTTTTAGGTATCGATTATTGACTTTTTAGCTGGCTTTGGTGCCTTGGACATGAGCTAGGACCTTAAGATTCTGCATTAAAAGAGGACTAGCAGCCGCGTCGCACGGGAGAATGTGAAAAGTGTTCATATGTAGTAAAAACCTGAGAAATCCGTCCGTTTTCGTCATTTGTTATTGAATCGACTTAAAGCCAGAACGTCACATTTGCCGCTCTTCTCTCTGAAACGGTTGTACTTATCGTCTGAAAGCTACGTCGCGTGCTGCGGTATGCGGAGACACTAAAAGCACCATAGTAGAACACAGATGAAGCTTCAAAGATGATGTAATAGCCAGTAAGGATTAGTACAACACCAGTTTTAGGTATCGATTATTGACTTTTTAGCTGGCTTTGGTGCCTTGGACATGAGTTAGGACCTTAAGATTCTGCATGAAAGGAGGACTACCAGCCGAGTTGCACGGGAAAATGTGAAAAGTGTTCATACGTAGTAAAAACCTGAGAAATCCGTTCGTTATCGTCATTTATTATCGAATCGTCTTCAAGCCAGATCGTCAGATTGGCCGCTCTGCTCTCTGAAACGGTTGTACTTATCGTCTGCAAAGCTATGTCGCGTGCTGCGGTATGCGGAGACACTAAAATCACCATCGTAGAACACAGATGAAGCTTCTAAGTTGATGTAATAGCCAGTAAGAAGTAGTACAATTCAAGTTTTAGGTATCGATTATTGACTTTTTAGCTGGCTTTGGTGCCTTGGACATGAGCTAGGACCTTAAGATTCTGCATGAAAGGAGGACTAGCAGCCGATTTGCATGGGAGAATGTGAAAAGTGTTCATATGTAGTAAAAACCTGAGAAATCCGTCCGTTTTCGTCATTTGTTATCGAATCGACTTAAAGCCAGATCGTCACATTGGCCGCTCTTCTCTCTGAAACAGTTGTACTTATCGTCTGAAAGCTATGTCGCGTGCTGCGGTATGCGGAGACACTAAAAGCACCATAGTAGAACACAGATGAAGCTTCTAAGATAATGTAATAGCCAGTAAGATGTAGTACAATTCAAGTTTTAGGTATCGATTATTGACTTTTTAGCTGGCTTTGGTGCCTAGGACATGAGCTAGGACCTTAAGATTCTGCATGAAAGGAGGACTAGCAGCCGAGTTGCATGGGAGAATGTGAAAAGTGTTCATATGTAGTAAAAACCTGAGAAATCCGTCCGTTTCCGTCATTTGTTATCGAATCGACTTAAAGCCAGATCGTCACATTGGCCGCTCTTCTCTCTGAAACGGTTGTAATTATCGTCTGCAAAGCTATGTCGCGTGCTGCGGTATGCGGAGACACTAAAATCACCGTAGTAGAACACAGATGAAGCTTCTAAGTAGATGTAATAACCAGTAAGAAGTAGTACAATTCAAGTTTTAGGCATCGATTATTGACTTTTAGCTGGCTTTGGTGCCTTGGACATGAGCTAGGACCTTACGATTCTGCATGAAAGGAGTACTAGCAGCCGAGTCGAACGGGAGGATGTGAAAAGTCTTCATATGTAGTAAAAACCTGAGAAATCCGTCTGTTTTCGTCATTTGTTATCGAATCGACTTAAAGCCAGATCGTCACATTGGCCGCTTTTCTCTCTGAAACGGTTGTACTTATTGTCTGAAAGCTATGTCGCGTGCTGCGGTATACGGAGAAACTAATAGCACCATAGTAGAACACAGATGAAGCTTCTAAGTTGATGTAATAACCTGTAAGAAGTAGTACAATTGAAATTTTAGACATCGATTATTGACTTTTTAGCTGGCTTTGGTGCCTTGGACATGAGCTAGGACCTTAAGATTCTGCGTGAAAGGAGGACTAGCAGCTGAGTTGCACAGGAGGATGTGAAAAGTGTTCATATGTAGTAAAAACCTGAGAAATCCGTCCGTTTTCGTCATTTGTTATCGAATCGACTTAAAGCCAGATCGACACATTGACCGCTCTTCTCTCTGAAACGGTTCTACATATCGTCTGAAAGCTATGTCGCGTGCTGCGGTATGTGGAGACACTAAAATCACCATAGTAGAACACTGATGAAGCTTCTAAGCTGATGTAATAGCCAGTAAAAGGTAGTACAATTCAAGTTTTAGGTATCGATTATTGACTTTTTAGCTGGCTTTGGTGCCTTGGACATGAGCTAGGACCTTAAGATTCTGCATTAAAAGAGGACTAGCAGCCGCGTCGCACGGTAGAATGTGAAAAGTGTTCATATGTAGTAAAAACCTGAGAAATCCGTCCGTTTTCGTCATTTGTTATTGAATCGACTTAAAGCCAGATCGTCACATTGGCCGCTCTTCTCTCTGAAACGGTTGTACTTATCGTCTGAAAGCTACGTCGCGTGCTGCGGTATGCGGAGACACTAAAAGCACCATAGTAGAACACAGATGAAGCTTCAAAAATGATGTAATAGCCAGTAAGGATTAGTACAATACCAGTTTTAGGTATCGATTATTGACTTTTTAGCTGGCTTTGGTGCCTTGGACATGAGTTAGGACCTTAAGATTCTGCATGAAAGGAGGACTAGTAGCCGAGTTGCACGGGAAAATGTGAAAAGTGTTCATACGTAGTAAAAACCTGAGAAATCCGTTCGTTATCGTCATTTATTATCGAATCGTCTTCAAGCCAGATCGTCACATTGGCCGCTCTGCTCTCTGAAACGGTTGTACTTATCGTCTGCAAAGCTATGTCGCGTGCTGCGGTATGCGGAGACACTAAAATCACCATCGTAGAACACAGATGAGGCTTCTAAGTTGATGTAATAGCCAGTAAGAAGTAGTACAATTCAAGTTTTAGGTATCGATTATTGACTTTTTAGCTGGCTTTGGTGCCTTGGACATGAGCTAGGACCTTAAGATTCTGCATGAAAGGAGGACTAGCAGCCGAGGTGCATGTGAGAATGTGAAAAGTGTTCATATATAGTAAAAACCTGAGAAATCCGTCCGTTTTTGTCATTTGTTATCGAATCGACTTAAAGCCAGATCGTCACATAGGCCGCTCTTCTCTCTGAAACGGTTGTACTTATCGTCTGCAAAGATATGTCGCGTGCTGCGGTATGCGGAGACACTAAAATCACCATAGTAGAACACAGATGAAGCTTCTAAGTTGATGTAATAGCCAGTAAGAAGTAGTACAATTCAAGTTTTAGGTATCGATTATTACTTTTCAGCTTGCTTTTTTGCCTTGGACATGAGCTAGGACCTAATGATTCTGCATGAAAGGAGGACTAGCAGCCGAGTTGCATGTGAGAATGTGAAAAGTGTTCATATATAGTAAAAACCTGAGAAATCCGTCCGTTTTTGTCATTTGTTATCGAATCGACTTAAAGCCAGATCGTCACATAGGCCGCTCTTCTCTCTGAAACGGTTGTACTTATCGTCTGAAAGCTATGTCGCGTGCTGCGGTATGCGGAGAAACTAAAAGCACCATAGTAGAACACAGATGAACCTTATAACATGATGTAATAGCCAGTAAGAATTAGTACAATACCAGTTTTTGGTATCGATTATTAACTTTTTAGCTGGCTTTGGTGCCTTGGACATGAGCTAGGACCCTAAGATTCTGCATGAACGGAGGACTAGCAGCCGAGTTGCATGGGAGAATGTGAAAAGTGTTCGTATGTAGTAAAAACCTGAGAAATCCGTCGGTTTTCGTCATTTGTTATCGAATCGACTTAAGTCAGATCGTCACATTGGCCGCTCTTCTCTCTGAAACGGTTGTACTTATCGTCTGAAAGCTATGTCGCGTGCTGCGGTATGCGGAGACACTAAAAGCACCATAGTAGAACACAGATGAAGCTTATAAGATGATGTAATAGCCAGTAAGAATTAGTACAATACCAGTTTTAGGTATCGATTATTGACTTTTTAACTGGCTTTTGTGCCTTGGACATGAGCTAGGACCTTAAGATTCTGCATGAAAGGAGGACTAGCAGCCGAGTAGCAAGGGAGAATGTGGAAAGTGTTATAATGTAGTAAAAACCTGAGAAATCCGTCCGTTTTCGTCATTTGTTATCGAATCGACTTAAAGCCAGATCGTCACATTGGCCGCTCTGCTCTCTGAAACGGTTGTACTTATCGTCTGCAAAGCTATGTCGCGTGCTGCGGTATGCGGAGACACTAAAATCACCATCGTAGAACACAGATGAGGCTTCTAAGTTGATGTAATAGCCAGTAAGAAGTAGTACAATTCAAGTTTTAGGTATCGATTATTGACTTTTTAGCTGGCTTTGGTGCCTTGGACATGAGCTAGGACCTTAAGATTCTGCATGAAAGGAGGACTAGCAGCCGAGGTGCATGGGAGAATGTAAAAAGTGTTCATATGTAGTAAAAACCTGAGAAATCCGTCCGTTTTCGTCATTTGTTATCGAATCGACTTAAAGCCAGATCGTCACATTGGCCGCTCTTCTCTCTGAAACAGTTGTATTTTTGGTCTGAAAGCTATGTCGCGTGCTGCGGTATGCGGAGACACTAAAAGCACCATAGTAGAACACAGATGAAGCTTCTAACATGATGTAATAGCCAGTAAGAATTAGTACCAGTTTTAGGTATCGATTATTGAGTTTTTAGCTGGCTTTGGTGCCTTGGACATGAGCTAGGACCTTAAGATTCTGCATGAAAGGAGGACCAGCAGCCGAATTGCACGGGAGATTGTGAAAAGTGTTCATATGTAGTAAAAACCTGAGAAATCCGTCCGTTTCCGTCATTTGTTATCGAATCGACTTAAAGCCAGATCGTCACATTGGCCGCTCATCACTCAGAAACGGTTGTACTTATCGTCTGCAAAGCTATGTCGCGTGCTGCGGTTTCTGGACACACTAAAAGCACCATAGTACAACACAGATGAAGCTTCTAAGATGATGTAATAGCCAGTAGGAAGTAGTACAATTCAAGTTTTAGGTATCGATTATTGACTTTTTAGCTGGCTTTGGTGCCTTGGACATGAGCTAGGACCTTAAGATTCTGCATGAAAGGAGGACTAGCAGCCGAGTTGATCGGGAGGATGTGAAAAGTGTTCACATGTAGTAAAAACCTGAGAAATCCGTCCGTTTTCGTCATTTGTTATCGAATCGACTTAAAGCCAGATCGACACATTGGCCGCTCTTCTCTCTGAAACAATTGTACTTATCGTCTGCAAAGCTATGTCGCGTGCTGCGGTATGTGGAGACACTAAAAGAACGATAGTAGAACACAGATGAAGCTTCTAAGTTGATGTAATAACCAGTAAGAAGTAGTACAATTCAAGTTTTAGGTATCGTTTATTGACTTTTTAGCTGGTTTTGGTGCCTTGGACATGAGCTAGGAAATTAAGATTCTGCATGAAAGGAGGACTAGCAGCCGAGTTGCATGGGAGAATGTGAAAAGTGTTCATATGTAGTAAAAACCTGTGAAATCCGTCCGTTTTCGTCATTTGTTATCGAATCGACTTAAAGCCAGATCGTCACATTGTCCGCTCTTCTCTCTGAAACGGTTGTACTTATCGTCTGCAAAGCTATGTCGCGTGCTGCGGTATGTGGAGACTCTAAAAGCACCATAGCAGAACACAGATGAAGCTTCTAAGTTGATGTAATAGCCAGTAAGAAGTAGTACAATTGAAATTTTAGATATCGATTATTGACTTTTTAGCTGGCTTTGGTGCCTTGGACATGAGGTAGGACCTTAAGATTCTGCATGAAAGGAGGACCAGCAGCCGAATTGCACGGGAAAATGTGAAAAGTGTTCATATGGAGTAAAAACCAGAGAAATCCGTCCGTTTTCGTCATTTGTTATCGAATCGACTTAAAGCCAGATCGTCACATTGGCCGCTCTTCTCTCTGAAACGGTTGTACTTATCGTCTGAAAGCTACGTCGCGTGCTGCGGTATGCGAAGACACTAAAAGCACCATAGTAGAACACAGATGAAGCTTCAAAGATGATGTAATAGCCAGTAAGGATTACTACAATACCAGTTTTAGGTATCGATTATTGACTTTTTAGCTGTCTTTGGTGCCTTGGACATGAGTTAGGACCTTAAGATTCTGCATGAAAGGAGGACTAGCAGCCGAGTTGCACGGGAAAATGTGAAAAGTGTTCATACGTTGTAAAAACCTGAGAAATCCGTTCGTTATCGTCATTTATTATCGAATCGTCTTCAAGCCAGATCGTCACATTGGCCGCTCTGCTCTCTGAAACGGTTGTACTTATCGTCTGCAAAGCTATGTCGCGTGCTGCGGTATGCGGAGACACTAAAATCACCATCGTACAACACAGATAAGGCTTCTAAGTTGATGTAATAGCCAGTAAGAAGTAGTACAATTCAAGTTTTAGGTATCGATTATTGACTTTTTAGCTGGCTTTGGTGCCTTGGACATGAGCTGGGACCTTAAGATTCTGCATGAAAGGAGGACTAGCAGCCGAGGTGCATGGGAGAATGTGAAAAGTGTTCATATGTAGTAGAAACCTGAGAAATCCGTCCGTTTTCGGCATTTGTTATCGAATCGACTTAAAGCCAGATCGTCACATTGGCCGCTCTTCTCTCTGAAACAGTTGTACTTATCGTCTGAAAGCTATGTCGCGTGCTGCGGTATGCGGAGACACTAAAAGCACCATAGTAGAACACAGATGAAGCTTCAAAGATGATGTAATAGCCAGTAAGGTTAGTACATGACCAGTTTTAGGTATCGATTATTGACTTTTTAGCTGGCTTTGGTGCCTTGGACATGAGCTAGGACCTTAAGATTCTGCATGAAAGGAGGACCAGCAGCCGAATTGCACGGGAAAATGTGAAAAGTGTTCATATGGAGTAAAAACCTGAGAAATCCGCCCGTTTTCGTCATTTGTTATCGAATCGACTTAAAGCCAGATCGACACATTAGCCACTCTTCTCTCTGAAACGGTTGTACTTATCGTCTGCAAAGATATGTCGCGTGCTGCGGTATGCGGAGACACTAAAATCACCATAGTAGAACACAGATGAAGCTTCTAAGTTGATGTAATAGCCAGTAAGAAGTAGTACAATTCAAGTTTTAGGTATCGATTATTACTTTTCAGCTTGCTTTTTTGCCTTGGACATGAGCTAGGACCTAATGATTCTGCATGAAAGGGGACTAGCAGCCGAGTTGCATGTGAGAATGTGAAAAGTGTTCATATATAGTAAAAACCTGAGAAATCCGTCCGTTTTTGTCATTTGTTATCGAATCGACTTAAAGCCAGATCGTCACATAGGCCGCTCTTCTCTCTGAAACGGTTGTACTTATCGTCTGAAAGCTATGTCGCGTGCTGCGGTATGCGGAGAAACTAAAAGCACCATAGTAGAACACAGATGAACCTTATAACATGATGTAATAGCCAGTAAGAATTAGTACAATACCAGTTTTTGGTATCGATTATTAACTTTTTAGCTGGCTTTGGTGCCTTGGACATGAGCTAGGACCCTAAGATTCTGCATGAACGGAGGACTAGCAGCCGAGTTGCATGGGAGAATGTGAAAAGTGTTCGTATGTAGTAAAAACCTGAGAAATCCGTCGGTTTTCGTCATTTGTTATCGAATCGACTTAAGTCAGATCGTCACATTGGCCGCTCTTCTCTCTGAAACGGTTGTACTTATCGTCTGAAAGCTATGTCGCGTGCTGCGGTATGCGGAGACACTAAAAGCACCATAGTAGAACACAGATGAAGCTTATAAGATGATGTAATAGCCAGTAAGAATTAGTACAATACCAGTTTTAGGTATCGATTATTGACTTTTTAACTGGCTTTTGTGCCTTGGACATGAGCTAGGACCTTAAGATTCTGCATGAAAGGAGGACTAGCAGCCGAGTAGCAAGGGAGAATGTGGAAAGTGTTATAATGTAGTAAAAACCTGAGAAATCCGTCCGGTTTCGTCATTTGTTATCGAATCGACTTAAAGCCAGATCGACACATTAGCCACTCTTCTCTCTGAAACGGTTGTACTTATCGTCTGCAAAGCTATGTCGCGTGCTGCGGTATGTGGAGACACTAAAAGCACCATTGTAGAACACAGATGGAACTTCTAAGCTGATGTAATAGCTAGTAAGAAGAAGTACAACTCAAGTTTTAGGTATCGATTATTGACTTTTTAGCTGGCTTTGGTGCCTTGAACATGAGCTAGGACCACAAGATTCTGCATGAAAGGAGGACTAGCAGCCGAGTTGCATGGGAGAATGTAAAAAGTGTTCATATGTAGTAAAAACCTTAGAAATCCGTCGGTTTTCGTCATTTGTTATCGAATCGACTTAAAGCCAGATCGTCACATTGGCCGCTCTTCTCTCTGAAACGGTTGTACTTATCGTCTGAAAGCTATGTCGCGTGCTGCGGTATGCGGAGACACTAAAAGCACCATAGTAGAACACAAATGAAGCTTATAAGATGATGTAATAGCCAGTAAGAATTAGTACAATACCAGTTTTAGGTATCGATTATTTACTTTTTAGCTGGCTTTGGTGCCTTGGACATGAGCTAGGACCCTAAGATTCTGCATGAACGGAGGACTAGCAGCCGAGTTGCATGGGAGAATGTGAAAAGTGTTCATATGTAGTAAAAACCTGAGAAATCCGTCCGTTTTCGTCATTTGTTATCGAATCGACTTAAGCCAGATCGTCACATTGGCCGCTCTTCTCTCTGAAACGGTTGTACTTATCGTCTGAAAGCTATGTCGCGTGCTGCGGTATGCGGAGACACTAAAAGCACCATAGTAGAACACAGATGAAGCTTATAAGATGATGTAATAGCCAGTAAGAATTAGTACAATACCAGTTTTAGGTATCGATTATTGACTTTTTAACTGGCTTTGGTGCCTTGGACATGAGCTAGGACCTTAAGATTCTGCATGAAAGGAGGACTAGCAGCTGAGTTGCACAGGAGGATGTGAAAAGTGTTCATATGTAGTAAAAACCTGAGAAATCCGTCCGTTTTCGTCATTTGTTATCGAATCGACTTAAAGCCAGATCGACACATTGACCGCTCTTCTCTCTGAAACGGTTCTACATATCGTCTGAAAGCTATGTCGCGTGCTGCGGTATGTGGAGACACTAAAAGCACCATAGTAGAACACAGATGAAGCTTCAAAGATGATGTAATAGCCAGTAAGGATTAGTACAATACCAGTTTTAGGTATCGATTATTGACTTTTTAGCTGGCTTTGCTGCCTTGGACATGAGTTAGGACCTTAAGATTCTGCATGAAAGGACGACTAGCAGCCGAGTTGCACGGGAAAATGTGAAAAGTGTTCATACGTAGTAAAAACCTGAGAAATCCGTTCGTTATCGTCATTTATTATCGAATCGTCTTCAAGCCAGATCGTCACATTAGCCGCTCTTCTCTCTGAAACGGTTGTACTTATCGTCTGCAAACCTATGTCGCGTGCTGCGGTATGTGGAGACACTAAAAGCACCATTGTAGAACACAGATGGAACTTCTAAGCTGATGTAATAGCTAGTAAGAAGAAGTACAACTCAAGTTGTAGGTATCGATTATTGTTTTTAGGTGGCTTTGGTGCCTTGGACATGAGCTAGGACCACAAGATTCTGCATGAAAGGAGGACTAGCAGCCGAGTTGCATGGGAGAATGTAAAAAGTGTTCATATGTAGTAAAAACCTGAGAAATCCGTCGGTTTTCGTCATTTGTTATCGAATCGACTTAAAGCCAGATCGTCACATTGGCCGCTCTTCTCTCTGAAACGGTTGTACTTATCGTCTGCAAAGCTATGTCGCGTGCTGCGGTATGCGGAGACACTAAAAGCACCATAGTAGAACACAGATGAAGCTTATAAGATGATGTAATAGCCAGTAAGAATTAGTACAATACCAGTTTTAGGTATCAATTATTTACTTTTTAGCTGGCTTTGGTGCCTTGGACATGAGCTAGGACCCTAAGATTCTGCATGAACGGAGGACTAGCAGCCGAGTTGCATGGGAGAATGTGAAAAGTGTTCATATGTAGTAAAAACCTGAGAAATCCGTCCGTTTTCGTCATTTGTTATCGAATCGACTTAAGCCAGATCGTCACATTGGCCGCTCTTCACTCTGAAACGGTTGTACTTATCGTCTGAAAGCTATGTCGCGTGCTGCGGTATGCGGAGACACTAAAAGCACCATAGTAGAACACAGATGAAGCTTATAAGATGATGTAATAGCCAGTAAGAATTAGTACAATACCAGTTTTAGGTATCGATTATTGACTTTTTAACTGGCTTTGGTGCCTTGGACATGAGCTAGGACCTTAAGATTCTGCATGAAAGGAGGACTAGCAGCTGAGTTGCACAGGAGGATGAGAAAAGTGTTCATATGTAGTAAAAACCTGAGAAATCCGTCCGTTTTCGTCATTTGTTATCGAATCGACTTAAAGCCAGATCGACACATTGACCGCTCTTCTCTCTGAAACGGTTCTACATATCGTCTGAAAGCTATGTCACGTGCTGCGGTATGTGGAGACACTAAAAGCACCATAGTAGAACACAGATGAAGCTTCAAAGATGATGTAATAGCCAGTAAGGATTAGTACAATACCAGTTTTAGGTATCGATTATTGACTTTTTAGCTGGCTTTGGTGCCTTGGACATGAGTTAGGACCTTAAGATTCTGCATGAAAGAACGACTAGCAGCCGAGTTGCACGGGAAAATGTGAAAAGTGTTCATACGTAGTAAAAACCTGAGAAATCTGTTCGTTTTCGTCATTTGTTATCGAATCGACTTAAAGCCAGATCGTCACATTGGCCGCTCTTCTCTCTGAAACAGTTGTACTTATCGTCTGAAAGCTATGTCGCGTGCTGCGGTATGCGGAGACACTAAAAGCACCATAGTAGAACACAGATGAAGCTTCTAAGTAGATGTAATAGCCAGTAAGAAGTAGTACAATTCAAGTTTTAGGCATCGATTATTGACTTTTAACTGGCTTTGGTGCCTTGGACATGAGCTAGGACCTTACGATTCTGCATGAAAGGAGTACTAGCAGCCGAGTTGAACGGGAGGATGTGAAAAGTGTTCATATGTAGTAAAAACCTGAGAAATCCGTCCGTTTTCGTCATTTGTTATCGAATCGACTTAAAGCCAGATCGTCACATTGGCCGCTTTTCTCACTGAAACGGTTGTACTTATTGTCTGAAAGCTATGTCGCGTGCTGCGGTATGCGGAGAAACTAATAGCACCATAGTAGAACACAGATGAAGCTTCTAAGTTGATGTAATAACCAGTAAGAAGTAGTACAATTAAAATTTTAGACATCGATTATTGACTTTTTAGCTGGCTTTGGTGCCTTGGACATGAGCTAGGACCTTAAGATTCTGCATGAAAGGAGGACTAGCAGCTGAGTTGCACAGGAGGATGTGAAAAGTGTTCATATGTAGTAAAAACCTGAGAAATCCGTCCGTTTTCGTCATTTGTTATCGAATCGACTTAAAGCCAGATCGACACATTGACCGCTCTTCTCTCTGAAACGGTTCTACATATCGTCTGAAAGCTATGTCGCGTGCTGCGGTATGTGGAGACACTAAAATCACCATAGTAGAACACTGATGAAGCTTCTAAGCTGATGTAATAGCCAGTAAAAGGTAGTACAATTCAAGTTTTAGGTATCGATTATTGACTTTTTAGCTGGCTTTGGTGCCTTGGACATGAGCTAGGACCTTAAGATTCTGCATGAAAGGAGGACTAGCAGCCGAGTAGCAAGGGAGAATGTGGAAAGTGTTATAATGTAGTAAAAACCTGAGAAATCCGTCCGTTTTCGTCATTTGTTATCGAATCGACTTAAAGCCAGATCGACACATTAGCCACTCTTCTCTCTGAAACGGTTGTACTTATCGTCTGCAAAGCTATGTCGCGTGCTGCGGTATGTGGAGACACTAAAAGCACCATTGTAGAACACAGATGGAACTTCTAAGCTGATGTAATAGCTAGTAAGAAGAAGTACAACTCAAGTTTTAGGTATCGATTATTGACTTTTTAGCTGGCTTTGGTGCCTTGAACATGAGCTAGGACCACAAGATTCTGCATGAAAGGAGGACTAGCAGCCGAGTTGCATGGGAGAATGTAAAAAGTGTTCATATGTAGTAAAAACCTTAGAAATCCGTCGGTTTTCGTCATTTGTTATCGAATCGACTTAAAGCCAGATCGTCACATTGGCCGCTCTTCTCTCTGAAACGGTTGTACTTATCGTCTGAAAGCTATGTCGCGTGCTGCGGTATGCGGAGACACTAAAAGCACCATAGTAGAACACAGATGAAGCTTATAAGATGATGTAATAGCCAGTAAGAATTAGTACAATACCAGTTTTAGGTATCGATTATTTACTTTTTAGCTGGCTTTGCTGCCTTGGACATGAGTTAGGACCTTAAGATTCTGCATGAAAGGACGACTAGCAGCCGAGTTGCACGGGAAAATGTGAAAAGTGTTCATACGTAGTAAAAACCTGAGAAATCCGTTCGTTATCGTCATTTATTATCGAATCGTCTTCAAGCCAGATCGTCACATTAGCCGCTCTTCTCTCTGAAACGGTTGTAGTTATCGTCTGCAAACCTATGTCGCGTGCTGCGGTATGTGGAGACACTAAAAGCACCATTGTAGAACACAGATGGAACTTCTAAGCTGATGTAATAGCTAGTAAGAAGAAGTACAACTCAAGTTGTAGGTATCGATTATTGTTTTTAGGTGGCTTTGGTGCCTTGGACATGAGCTAGGACCACAAGATTCTGCATGAAAGGAGGACTAGCAGCCGAGTTGCATGGGAGAATGTAAAAAGTGTTCATATGTAGTAAAAACCTGAGAAATCCGTCGGTTTTCGTCATTTGTTATCGAATCGACTTAAAGCCAGATCGTCACATTGGCCGCTCTTCTCTCTGAAACGGTTGTACTTATCGTCTGAAAGCTATGTCGCGTGCTGCGGTATGCGGAGACACTAAAAGCACCATAGTAGAACACAGATGAAGCTTATAAGATGATGTAATAGCCAGTAAGAATTAGTACAATACCAGTTTTAGGTATCAATTATTTACTTTTTAGCTGGCTTTGGTGCCTTGGACATGAGCTAGGACCCTAAGATTCTGCATGAACGGAGGACTAGCAGCCGAGTTGCATGGGAGAATGTGAAAAGTGTTCATATGTAGTAAAAACCTGAGAAATCCGTCCGTTTTCGTCATTTGTTATCGAATCGACTTAAGCCAGATCGTCACATTGGCCGCTCTTCACTCTGAAACGGTTGTACTTATCGTCTGAAAGCTATGTCGCGTGCTGCGGTATGCGGAGACACTAAAAGCACCATAGTAGAACACAGATGAAGCTTATAAGATGATGTAATAGCCAGTAAGAATTAGTACAATACCAGTTTTAGGTATCGATTATTGACTTTTTAACTGGCTTTGGTGCCTTGGACATGAGCTAGGACCTTAAGATTCTGCATGAAAGGAGGACTAGCAGCTGAGTTGCACAGGAGGATGAGAAAAGTGTTCATATGTAGTAAAAACCTGAGAAATCCGTCCGTTTTCGTCATTTGTTATCGAATCGACTTAAAGCCAGATCGACACATTGACCGCTCTTCTCTCTGAAACGGTTCTACATATCGTCTGAAAGCTATGTCACGTGCTGCGGTATGTGGAGACACTAAAAGCACCATAGTAGAACACAGATGAAGCTTCAAAGATGATGTAATAGCCAGTAAGGATTAGTACAATACCAGTTTTAGGTATCGATTATTGACTTTTTAGCTGGCTTTGGTGCCTTGGACATGAGTTAGGACCTTAAGATTCTGCATGAAAGGACGACTAGCAGCCGAGTTGCACGGGAAAATGTGAAAAGTGTTCATACGTAGTAAAAACCTGAGAAATCTGTTCGTTTTCGTCATTTGTTATCGAATCGACTTAAAGCCAGATCGTCACATTGGCCGCTCTTCTCTCTGAAACAGTTGTACTTATCGTCTGAAAGCTATGTCGCGTGCTGCGGTATGCGGAGACACTAAAAGCACCATAGTAGAACACAGATGAAGCTTCTAAGTAGATGTAATAGCCAGTAAGAAGTAGTACAATTCAAGTTTTAGGCATCGATTATTGACTTTTAACTGGCTTTGGTGCCTTGGACATGAGCTAGGACCTTACGATTCTGCATGAAAGGAGTACTAGCAGCCGAGTTGAACGGGAGGATGTGAAAAGTGTTCATATGTAGTAAAAACCTGAGAAATCCGTCCGTTTTCGTCATTTGTTATCGAATCGACTTAAAGCCAGATCGTCACATTGGCCGCTTTTCTCACTGAAACGGTTGTACTTATTGTCTGAAAGCTATGTCGCGTGCTGCGGTATGCGGAGAAACTAATAGCACCATAGTAGAACACAGATGAAGCTTCTAAGTTGATGTAATAACCAGTAAGAAGTAGTACAATTAAAATTTTAGACATCGATTATTGACTTTTTAGCTGGCTTTGGTGCCTTGGACATGAGCTAGGACCTTAAGATTCTGCATGAAAGGAGGACTAGCAGCTGAGTTGCACAGGAGGATGTGAAAAGTGTTCATATGTAGTAAAAACCTGAGAAATCCGTCCGTTTTCGTCATTTGTTATCGAATCGACTTAAAGCCAGATCGACACATTGACCGCTCTTCTCTCTGAAACGGTTCTACATATCGTCTGAAAGCTATGTCGCGTGCTGCGGTATGTGGAGACACTAAAATCACCATAGTAGAACACTGATGAAGCTTCTAAGCTGATGTAATAGCCAGTAAATGGTAGTACAATTCAAGTTTTAGGTATCGATTATTGACTTTTTAGCTGGCTTTGGTGCCTTGGACATGAGCTAGGACCTTAAGATTCTGCATTAAAAGAGGACTAGCAGCCGCGTCGCACGGGAGAATGTGAAAAGTGTTCATATGTAGTAAAAACCTGAGAAATCCGTCCGTTTTCGTCATTTGTTATTGAATCGACTTAAAGCCAGATCGTCACATTGGCCGCTCTTCTCTCTGAAACGGTTGTACTTATCGTCTGAAAGCTACGTCGCGTGCTGCGGTATGCGGAGACACTAAAAGCACCATAGTAGAACACAGATGAAGCTTCAAAAATGATGTAATAGCCAGTAAGGATTAGTACAATACCAGTTTTAGGTATCGATTATTGACTTTTTAGCTGGCTTTGGTGCCTTGGACATGAGTTAGGACCTTAAGATTCTGCATGAAAGGAGGACTAGCAGCCGAGTTGCACGGGAAAATGTGAAAAGTGTTCATACGTAGTAAAAACCAGAGAAATCCGTTCGTTATCGTCATTTATTATCGAATCGTCTTCAAGCCAGACCGTCACATTGGCCGCTCTGCTCTCTGAAACGGTTGTACTTATCGTCTGCAAAGCTATGTCGCGTGCTGCGGTATGCGGAGACACTAAAATCACCATCGTAGAACACAGATGAGGCTTCTAAGTTGATGTAATAGCCAGTAAGAAGTAGTACAATTCAAGTTTTAGGTAACGATCATTGACTTTTTAGCTGGCTTTGGTGCCTTGGACATGAGCTAGGACCTTAAGATTCTGCATGAAAGGAGGACTAGCAGCCGAGGTGCATGGGAGAATGTGAAAAGTGTTCATATGTAGTAAAAACCTGAGAAATCCGTCCGTTTTCGTCATTTGTTATCGAATCGACTTAAAGCCAGATCATCACATGGCCGCTCTTCTCTCTGAAACAGTTGTACTTATCGTCTGAAAGCTATGTCGCGTGCTGCGGTATGCGGAGACACTAAAAGCACCATAGTAGAACACAGATGAAGCTTCAAAGATGATGTAATAGCCAGTAAGGTTAGTACATGACCAGTTTTAGGTATCGATTATTGACTTTTTAGCTGGCTTTGGTGCCTTGGACATGAGCTAGGACCTTAAGATTCTGCATGAAAGGAGGACTAGCAGCCGAGTTGCATGGGAGAATGTGAAAAGTGTTCATATGTAGTAAAAACCTGAGAAATCCGTCCGTTTCCGTCATTTGTTATTGAATCGACTTAAAGCCAGATCGTCACATTGGCCGCTCTTCTCTCTGAAACGGTTGTACTTATCGTCTGAAAGCTATGTCGCGTGCTGCGGTATGCGGAGACACTAAAAGCACCATAGTAGAACACAGATGAAACTTCTAACATGATGTAATAGCCAGTAAGAATTAGTACCAGTTTTAGGTATCGATTATTGAGTTTTTAGCTGGCTTTGGTGCCTTGCACATGAGCTAGGACCTTAAGATTCTGCATGAAAGGAGGACTAGCAGCCGAATTGCACGGGAGATTGTGAAAAGTGTTCATATGTAGTAAAAACCTGAGAAATCCGTCCGTTTCCGTCATTTGTTATCGAATCGACTTAAAGCCAGATCGTCACATTGGCCGCTCATCTCTCAGAAACGGTTGTACTTATCGTCTGCAAAGCTATGTCGCGTGCTGCGGTTTGTGGACACACTAAAAGCACCATAGTACAACACAGATGAAGCTTCTAAGATGATGTAATAGCCAGTAAGGATTACTACAATACCAGTTTTAGGTATCGATTATTGACTTTTTAGCTGTCTTTGGTGCCTTGGACATGAGTTAGGACCTTAAGATTCTGCATGAAAGGAGGACTAGCAGCCGAGTTGCACGGGAAAATGTGAAAAGTGTTCATACGTTGTAAAAACCTGAGAAATCCGTTCGTTATCGTCATTTATTATCGAATCGTCTTCAAGCCAGATCGTCACATTGGCCGCTCTGCTCTCTGAAACGGTTGTACTTATCGTCTGCAAAGCTATGTCGCGTGCTGCGGTATGCGGAGACACTAAAATCACCATCGTACAACACAGATAAGGCTTCTAAGTTGATGTAATAGCCAGTAAGAAGTAGTACAATTCAAGTTTTAGGTATCGATTATTGACTGTTTAGCTGGCTTTGGTGCCTTGGACATGAGCTGGGACCTTAAGATTCTGCATGAAAGGAGGACTAGCAGCCGAGGTGCATGGGAGAATGTGAAAAGTGTTCATATGTAGTAGAAACCTGAGAAATCCGTCCGTTTTCGGCATTTGTTATCGAATCGACTTAAAGCCAGATCGTCACATTGGCCGCTCTTCTCTCTGAAACAGTTGTACTTATCGTCTGAAAGCTATGTCGCGTGCTGCGGTATGCGGAGACACTAAAAGCACCATAGTAGAACACAGATGAAGCTTCAAAGATGATGTAATAGCCAGTAAGGTTAGTACATGACCAGTTTTAGGTATCGATTATTGACTTTTTAGCTGGCTTTGGTGCCTTGGACATGAGCTAGGACCTTAAGATTCTGCATGAAAGGAGGACCAGCAGCCGAATTGCACGGGAAAATGTGAAAAGTGTTCATATGGAGTAAAAACCTGAGAAATCCGCCCGTTTTCGTCATTTGTTATCGAATCGACTTAAAGCCAGATCGACACATTAGCCACTCTTCTCTCTGAAACGGTTGTACTTATCGTCTGCAAAGATATGTCGCGTGCTGCGGTATGCGGAGACACTAAAATCACCATAGTAGAACACAGATGAAGCTTCTAAGTTGATGTAATAGCCAGTAAGAAGTAGTACAATTCAAGTTTTAGGTATCGATTATTACTTTTCAGCTTGCTTTTTTGCCTTGGACATGAGCTAGGACCTAATGATTCTGCATGAAAGGAGGACTAGCAGCCGAGTTGCATGTGAGAATGTGAAAAGTGTTCATATATAGTAAAAACCTGAGAAATCCGTCCGTTTTTGTCATTTGTTATCGAATCGACTTAAAGCCAGATCGTCACATAGGCCGCTCTTCTCTCTGAAACGGTTGTACTTATCGTCTGAAAGCTATGTCGCGTGCTGCGGTATGCGGAGAAACTAAAAGCACCATAGTAGAACACAGATGAACCTTATAACATGATGTAATAGCCAGTAAGAATTAGTACAATACCAGTTTTTGGTATCGATTATTAACTTTTTAGCTGGCTTTGGTGCCTTGGACATGAGCTAGGACCCTAAGATTCTGCATGAACGGAGGACTAGCAGCCGAGTTGCATGGGAGAATGTGAAAAGTGTTCGTATGTAGTAAAAACCTGAGAAATCCGTCGGTTTTCGTCATTTGTTATCGAATCGACTTAAGTCAGATCGTCACATTGGCCGCTCTTCTCTCTGAAACGGTTGTACTTATCGTCTGAAAGCTATGTCGCGTGCTGCGGTATGCGGAGACACTAAAAGCACCATAGTAGAACACAGATGAAGCTTATAAGATGATGTAATAGCCAGTAAGAATTAGTACAATACCAGTTTTAGGTATCGATTATTGACTTTTTAACTGGCTTTTGTGCCTTGGACATGAGCTAGGACCTTAAGATTCTGCATGAAAGGAGGACTAGCAGCCGAGTAGCAAGGGAGAATGTGGAAAGTGTTATAATGTAGTAAAAACCTGAGAAATCCGTCCGTTTTCGTCATTTGTTATCGAATCGACTTAAAGCCAGATCGACACATTAGCCACTCTTCTCTCTGAAACGGTTGTACTTATCGTCTGCAAAGCTATGTCGCGTGCTGCGGTATGTGGAGACACTAAAAGCACCATTGTAGAACACAGATGGAACTTCTAAGCTGATGTAATAGCTAGTAAGAAGAAGTACAACTCAAGTTTTAGGTATCGATTATTGACTTTTTAGCTGGCTTTGGTGCCTTGAACATGAGCTAGGACCACAAGATTCTGCATGAAAGGAGGACTAGCAGCCGAGTTGCATGGGAGAATGTAAAAAGTGTTCATATGTAGTAAAAACCTTAGAAATCCGTCGGTTTTCGTCATTTGTTATCGAATCGACTTAAAGCCAGATCGTCACATTGGCCGCTCTTCTCTCTGAAACGGTTGTACTTATCGTCTGAAAGCTATGTCGCGTGCTGCGGTATGCGGAGACACTAAAAGCACCATAGTAGAACACAGATGAAGCTTATAAGATGATGTAATAGCCAGTAAGAATTAGTACAATACCAGTTTTAGGTATCGATTATTTACTTTTTAGCTGGCTTTGGTGCCTTGGACATGAGCTAGGACCCTAAGATTCTGCATGAACGGAGGACTAGCAGCCGAGTTGCATGGGAGAATGTGAAAAGTGTTCATATGTAGTAAAAACCTGAGAAATCCGTCCGTTTTCGTCATTTGTTATCGAATCGACTTAAGCCAGATCGTCACATTGGCCGCTCTTCTCTCTGAAACGGTTGTACTTATCGTCTGAAAGCTATGTCGCGTGCTGCGGTATGCGGAGACACTAAAAGCACCATAGTAGAACACAGATGAAGCTTATAAGATGATGTAATAGCCAGTAAGAATTAGTACAATACCAGTTTTAGGTATCGATTATTGACTTTTTAACTGGCTTTGGTGCCTTGGACATGAGCTAGGACCTTAAGATTCTGCATGAAAGGAGGACTAGCAGCTGAGTTGCACAGGAGGATGTGAAAAGTGTTCATATGTAGTAAAAACCTGAGAAATCCGTCCGTTTTCGTCATTTGTTATCGAATCGACTTAAAGCCAGATCGACACATTGACCGCTCTTCTCTCTGAAACGGTTCTACATATCGTCTGAAAGCTATGTCGCGTGCTGCGGTATGTGGAGACACTAAAAGCACCATAGTAGAACACAGATGAAGCTTCAAAGATGATGTAATAGCCAGTAAGGATTAGTACAATACCAGTTTTAGGTATCGATTATTGACTTTTTAGCTGGCTTTGCTGCCTTGGACATGAGTTAGGACCTTAAGATTCTGCATGAAAGGACGACTAGCAGCCGAGTTGCACGGGAAAATGTGAAAAGTGTTCATACGTAGTAAAAACCTGAGAAATCCGTTCGTTATCGTCATTTATTATCGAATCGTCTTCAAGCCAGATCGTCACATTAGCCGCTCTTCTCTCTGAAACGGTTGTACTTATCGTCTGCAAACCTATGTCGCGTGCTGCGGTATGTGGAGACACTAAAAGCACCATTGTAGAACACAGATGGAACTTCTAAGCTGATGTAATAGCTAGTAAGAAGAAGTACAACTCAAGTTGTAGGTATCGATTATTGTTTTTAGGTGGCTTTGGTGCCTTGGACATGAGCTAGGACCACAAGATTCTGCATGAAAGGAGGACTAGCAGCCGAGTTGCATGGGAGAATGTAAAAAGTGTTCATATGTAGTAAAAACCTGAGAAATCCGTCGGTTTTCGTCATTTGTTATCGAATCGACTTAAAGCCAGATCGTCACATTGGCCGCTCTTCTCTCTGAAACGGTTGTACTTATCGTCTGAAAGCTATGTCGCGTGCTGCGGTATGCGGAGACACTAAAAGCACCATAGTAGAACACAGATGAAGCTTATAAGATGATGTAATAGCCAGTAAGAATTAGTACAATACCAGTTTTAGGTATCAATTATTTACTTTTTAGCTGGCTTTGGTGCCTTGGACATGAGCTAGGACCCTAAGATTCTGCATGAACGGAGGACTAGCAGCCGAGTTGCATGGGAGAATGTGAAAAGTGTTCATATGTAGTAAAAACCTGAGAAATCCGTCCGTTTTCGTCATTTGTTATCGAATCGACTTAAGCCAGATCGTCACATTGGCCGCTCTTCACTCTGAAACGGTTGTACTTATCGTCTGAAAGCTATGTCGCGTGCTGCGGTATGCGGAGACACTAAAAGCACCATAGTAGAACACAGATGAAGCTTATAAGATGATGTAATAGCCAGTAAGAATTAGTACAATACCAGTTTTAGGTATCGATTATTGACTTTTTAACTGGCTTTGGTGCCTTGGACATGAGCTAGGACCTTAAGATTCTGCATGAAAGGAGGACTAGCAGCTGAGTTGCACAGGAGGATGTGAAAAGTGTTCATATGTAGTAAAAACCTGAGAAATCCGTCCGTTTTCGTCATTTGTTATCGAATCGACTTAAAGCCAGATCGACACATTGACCGCTCTTCTCTCTGAAACGGTTCTACATATCGTCTGAAAGCTATGTCGCGTGCTGCGGTATGTGGAGACACTAAAATCACCATAGTAGAACACTGATGAAGCTTCTAAGCTGATGTAATAGCCAGTAAAAGGTAGTACAATTCAAGTTTTAGGTATCGATTATTGACTTTTTAGCTGGCTTTGGTGCCTTGGACATGAGCTAGGACCTTAAGATTCTGCATGAAAGGAGGACTAGCAGCCGAGTAGCAAGGGAGAATGTGGAAAGTGTTATAATGTAGTAAAAACCTGAGAAATCCGTCCGTTTTCGTCATTTGTTATCGAATCGACTTAAAGCCAGATCGACACATTAGCCACTCTTCTCTCTGAAACGGTTGTACTTATCGTCTGCAAAGCTATGTCGCGTGCTGCGGTATGTGGAGACACTAAAAGCACCATTGTAGAACACAGATGGAACTTCTAAGCTGATGTAATAGCTAGTAAGAAGAAGTACAACTCAAGTTTTAGGTATCGATTATTGACTTTTTAGCTGGCTTTGGTGCCTTGAACATGAGCTAGGACCACAAGATTCTGCATGAAAGGAGGACTAGCAGCCGAGTTGCATGGGAGAATGTAAAAAGTGTTCATATGTAGTAAAAACCTTAGAAATCCGTCGGTTTTCGTCATTTGTTATCGAATCGACTTAAAGCCAGATCGTCACATTGGCCGCTCTTCTCTCTGAAACGGTTGTACTTATCGTCTGAAAGCTATGTCGCGTGCTGCGGTATGCGGAGACACTAAAAGCACCATAGTAGAACACAGATGAAGCTTATAAGATGATGTAATAGCCAGTAAGAATTAGTACAATACCAGTTTTAGGTATCGATTATTTACTTTTTAGCTGGCTTTGGTGCCTTGGACATGAGCTAGGACCCTAAGATTCTGCATGAACGGAGGACTAGCAGCCGAGTTGCATGGGAGAATGTGAAAAGTGTTCATATGTAGTAAAAACCTGAGAAATCCGTCCGTTTTCGTCATTTGTTATCGAATCGACTTAAGCCAGATCGTCACATTGGCCGCTCTTCTCTCTGAAACGGTTGTACTTATCGTCTGAAAGCTATGTCGCGTGCTGCGGTATGCGGAGACACTAAAAGCACCATAGTAGAACACAGATGAAGCTTATAAGATGATGTAATAGCCAGTAAGAATTAGTACAATACCAGTTTTAGGTATCGATTATTGACTTTTTAACTGGCTTTGGTGCCTTGGACATGAGCTAGGACCTTAAGATTCTGCATGAAAGGAGGACTAGCAGCTGAGTTGCACAGGAGGATGTGAAAAGTGTTCATATGTAGTAAAAACCTGAGAAATCCGTCCGTTTTCGTCATTTGTTATCGAATCGACTTAAAGCCAGATCGACACATTGACCGCTCTTCTCTCTGAAACGGTTCTACATATCGTCTGAAAGCTATGTCGCGTGCTGCGGTATGTGGAGACACTAAAAGCACCATAGTAGAACACAGATGAAGCTTCAAAGATGATGTAATAGCCAGTAAGGATTAGTACAATACCAGTTTTAGGTATCGATTATTGACTTTTTAGCTGGCTTTGCTGCCTTGGACATGAGTTAGGACCTTAAGATTCTGCATGAAAGGACGACTAGCAGCCGAGTTGCACGGGAAAATGTGAAAAGTGTTCATACGTAGTAAAAACCTGAGAAATCCGTTCGTTATCGTCATTTATTATCGAATCGTCTTCAAGCCAGATCGTCACATTAGCCGCTCTTCTCTCTGAAACGGTTGTACTTATCGTCTGCAAACCTATGTCGCGTGCTGCGGTATGTGGAGACACTAAAAGCACCATTGTAGAACACAGATGGAACTTCTAAGCTGATGTAATAGCTAGTAAGAAGAAGTACAACTCAAGTTGTAGGTATCGATTATTGTTTTTAGGTGGCTTTGGTGCCTTGGACATGAGCTAGGACCACAAGATTCTGCATGAAAGGAGGACTAGCAGCCGAGTTGCATGGGAGAATGTAAAAAGTGTTCATATGTAGTAAAAACCTGAGAAATCCGTCGGTTTTCGTCATTTGTTATCGAATCGACTTAAAGCCAGATCGTCACATTGGCCGCTCTTCTCTCTGAAACGGTTGTACTTATCGTCTGAAAGCTATGTCGCGTGCTGCGGTATGCGGAGACACTAAAAGCACCATAGTAGAACACAGATGAAGCTTATAAGATGATGTAATAGCCAGTAAGAATTAGTACAATACCAGTTTTAGGTATCAATTATTTACTTTTTAGCTGGCTTTGGTGCCTTGGACATGAGCTAGGACCCTAAGATTCTGCATGAACGGAGGACTAGCAGCCGAGTTGCATGGGAGAATGTGAAAAGTGTTCATATGTAGTAAAAACCTGAGAAATCCGTCCGTTTTCGTCATTTGTTATCGAATCGACTTAAGCCAGATCGTCACATTGGCCGCTCTTCACTCTGAAACGGTTGTACTTATCGTCTGAAAGCTATGTCGCGTGCTGCGGTATGCGGAGACACTAAAAGCACCATAGTAGAACACAGATGAAGCTTATAAGATGATGTAATAGCCAGTAAGAATTAGTACAATACCAGTTTTAGGTATCGATTATTGACTTTTTAACTGGCTTTGGTGCCTTGGACATGAGCTAGGACCTTAAGATTCTGCATGAAAGGAGGACTAGCAGCTGAGTTGCACAGGAGGATGAGAAAAGTGTTCATATGTAGTAAAAACCTGAGAAATCCGTCCGTTTTCGTCATTTGTTATCGAATCGACTTAAAGCCAGATCGACACATTGACCGCTCTTCTCTCTGAAACGGTTCTACATATCGTCTGAAAGCTATGTCACGTGCTGCGGTATGTGGAAACACTAAAAGCACCATAGTAGAACACAGATGAAGCTTCAAAGATGATGTAATAGCCAGTAAGGATTAGTACAATACCAGTTTTAGGTATCGATTATTGACTTTTTAGCTGGCTTTGGTGCCTTGGACATGAGTTAGGACCTTAAGATTCTGCATGAAAGGACGACTAGCAGCCGAGTTGCACGGGAAAATGTGAAAAGTGTTCATACGTAGTAAAAACCTGAGAAATCTGTTCGTTTTCGTCATTTGTTATCGAATCGACTTAAAGCCAGATCGTCACATTGGCCGCTCTTCTCTCTGAAACAGTTGTACTTATCGTCTGAAAGCTATGTCGCGTGCTGCGGTATGCGGAGACACTAAAAGCACCATAGTAGAACACAGATGAAGCTTCTAAGTAGATGTAATAGCCAGTAAGAAGTAGTACAATTCAAGTTTTAGGCATCGATTATTGACTTTTAACTGGCTTTGGTGCCTTGGACATGAGCTAGGACCTTACGATTCTGCATGAAAGGAGTACTAGCAGCCGAGTTGAACGGGAGGATGTGAAAAGTGTTCATATGTAGTAAAAACCTGAGAAATCCGTCCGTTTTCGTCATTTGTTATCGAATCGACTTAAAGCCAGATCGTCACATTGGCCGCTTTTCTCACTGAAACGGTTGTACTTATTGTCTGAAAGCTATGTCGCGTGCTGCGGTATGCGGAGAAACTAATAGCACCATAGTAGAACACAGATGAAGCTTCTAAGTTGATGTAATAACCAGTAAGAAGTAGTACAATTAAAATTTTAGACATCGATTATTGACTTTTTAGCTGGCTTTGGTGCCTTGGACATGAGCTAGGACCTTAAGATTCTGCATGAAAGGAGGACTAGCAGCTGAGTTGCACAGGAGGATGTGAAAAGTGTTCATATGTAGTAAAAACCTGAGAAATCCGTCCGTTTTCGTCATTTGTTATCGAATCGACTTAAAGCCAGATCGACACATTGACCGCTCTTCTCTCTGAAACGGTTCTACATATCGTCTGAAAGCTATGTCGCGTGCTGCGGTATGTGGAGACACTAAAATCACCATAGTAGAACACTGATGAAGCTTCTAAGCTGATGTAATAGCCAGTAAAAGGTAGTACAATTCAAGTTTTAGGTATCGATTATTGACTTTTTAGCTGGCTTTGGTGCCTTGGACATGAGCTAGGACCTTAAGATTCTGCATTAAAAGAGGACTAGCAGCCGCGTCGCACGGGAGAATGTGAAAAGTGTTCATATGTAGTAAAAACCTGAGAAATCCGTCCGTTTTCGTCATTTGTTATTGAATCGACTTAAAGCCAGATCGTCACATTGGCCGCTCTTCTCTCTGAAACGGTTGTACTTATCGTCTGAAAGCTACGTCGCGTGCTGCGGTATGCGGAGACACTAAAAGCACCATAGTAGAACACAGATGAAGCTTCAAAAATGATGTAATAGCCAGTAAGGATTAGTACAATACCAGTTTTAGGTATCGATTATTGACTTTTTAGCTGGCTTTGGTGCCTTGGACATGAGTTAGGACCTTAAGATTCTGCATGAAAGGAGGACTAGCAGCCGAGTTGCACGGGAAAATGTGAAAAGTGTTCATACGTAGTAAAAACCAGAGAAATCCGTTCGTTATCGTCATTTATTATCGAATCGTCTTCAAGCCAGACCGTCACATTGGCCGCTCTGCTCTCTGAAACGGTTGTACTTATCGTCTGCAAAGCTATGTCGCGTGCTGCGGTATGCGGAGACACTAAAATCACCATCGTAGAACACAGATGAGGCTTCTAAGTTGATGTAATAGCCAGTAAGAAGTAGTACAATTCAAGTTTTAGGTAACGATCATTGACTTTTTAGCTGGCTTTGGTGCCTTGGACATGAGCTAGGACCTTAAGATTCTGCATGAAAGGAGGACTAGCAGCCGAGGTGCATGGGAGAATGTGAAAAGTGTTCATATGTAGTAAAAACCTGAGAAATCCGTCCGTTTTCGTCATTTGTTATCGAATCGACTTAAAGCCAGATCATCACATGGCCGCTCTTCTCTCTGAAACAGTTGTACTTATCGTCTGAAAGCTATGTCGCGTGCTGCGGTATGCGGAGACACTAAAAGCACCATAGTAGAACACAGATGAAGCTTCAAAGATGATGTAATAGCCAGTAAGGTTAGTACATGACCAGTTTTAGGTATCGATTATTGACTTTTTAGCTG
The DNA here is from genome assembly GCF_023897955.1 of Schistocerca gregaria. Classification (NCBI taxonomy): domain Eukaryota; kingdom Metazoa; phylum Arthropoda; class Insecta; order Orthoptera; family Acrididae; genus Schistocerca; species Schistocerca gregaria. The sequence continues at coordinate 15,836,942 of NW_026061824.1, read as the reverse complement.
GCTTTGGTGCCTTGGACATGAGCTAGGACCTTAAGATTCTGCATGAAAGGAGGACTAGCAGCCGAGTTGCATGGGAGAATGTGAAAAGTGTTCATATGTAGTAAAAACCTGAGAAATCCGTCCGTTTCCGTCATTTGTTATTGAATCGACTTAAAGCCAGATCGTCACATTGGCCGCTCTTCTCTCTGAAACGGTTGTACTTATCGTCTGAAAGCTATGTCGCGTGCTGCGGTATGCGGAGACACTAAAAGCACCATAGTAGAACACAGATGAAACTTCTAACATGATGTAATAGCCAGTAAGAATTAGTACCAGTTTTAGGTATCGATTATTGAGTTTTTAGCTGGCTTTGGTGCCTTGCACATGAGCTAGGACCTTAAGATTCTGCATGAAAGGAGGACTAGCAGCCGAATTGCACGGGAGATTGTGAAAAGTGTTCATATGTAGTAAAAACCTGAGAAATCCGTCCGTTTCCGTCATTTGTTATCGAATCGACTTAAAGCCAGATCGTCACATTGGCCGCTCATCTCTCAGAAACGGTTGTACTTATCGTCTGCAAAGCTATGTCGCGTGCTGCGGTTTGTGGACACACTAAAAGCACCATAGTACAACACAGATGAAGCTTCTAAGATGATGTAATAGCCAGTAAGAAGTAGTACAATTCAAGTTTTAGGTATCGATTATTGACTTTTTAGCTGGCTTTGGTGCCTTGGACATGAGCTAGGACCTTAAGATTCTGCATGAAAGGAGGACTAGCAGCCGAGTTGATCGGGAGGATGTGAAAAGTGTTCACATGTAGTAAAAACCTGAGAAATCCGTCCGTTTTCGTCATTTGTTTTCGAATCGACTTAAAGACAGATCGACACATTGGCCGCTCTTCTCTCTGAAACAATTGTACTTATCGTCTGCAAAGCTATGTCGCGTGCTGCGGTATGTGGAGACACTAAAAGAACGATAGTAGAACACAGATGAAGCTTCTAAGTTGATGTAATAACCAGTAAGAAGTAGTACAATTCAAAATTTAGGTATCGTTTATTGACTTTTTCGCTGGTTTTGGAGCCTTGGACATGAGCTAGGACCTTAAGATTCTGCATGAAAGGAGGACTAGCAGCCGAGTTGCATGGGAGAATGTGAAAAGTGTTCATATGTAGTAAAAACCTGTGAAATCCGTCCGTTTTAGTCATTTGTTATCGAATCGACTTAAAGCCAGATCGTCACATTGGCCGCTCTTCTCTCTGAAACGGTTGTACTTATCGTCTGCAAAGCTATGTCGCGTGCTGCGGTATGTGGAGACTCTAAAAGCACCATAGCAGAACACAGATGAAGCTTCTAAGTTGATGTAATAACCAGTAAGAAATAGTACAATTGAAATTTTAGACATCGATTATTGACTTTTTAGCTGGCTTTGGTGCCTTGGACATGAGCTAGGACCTTAAGATTCTGCATGAAAGGAGGACTAGCAGCTGAGTTGCACAGGAGGATGTGAAAAGTGTTCATATGTAGTAAAAACCTGAGAAATCTGTCCGTTTTCGTCATTTGTTATCGAATCGACTTAAAGCCAGATCGACACATTGACCGCTCTTCTCTCTGAAACGGTTCTACATATCGTCTGAAAGCTATGTCGCGTGCTGCGGTATGTGGAGACACTAAAATCACCATAGTAGAACACTGATGAAGCTTCTAAGCTGATGTAATAGCCAGTAAAACGTAGTACAATTCAAGTTTTAGGTATCGATTATTGACTTTTTAGCTGGCTTTGGTGCCTTGGACATGAGCTAGGACCACAAGATTCTGCATGAAAGGAGGACTAGCAGCCGAGGTGCATGGGAGAATGTGAAAAGTGTTCATATGTAGTAAAAACCTGAGAAATCCGTCCGTTTTCGTCATTTGTTATCGAATCGACTTGAAGCCAGATCGTCACATTGGCCGCTCTTCTCTCTGAAACAGTTGTACTTATCGTCTGAAAGCTATGTCGCGTGCTGCGGTATGCGGAGACACTAAAAGCACCATAGTAGAACACAGATGAAGCTTCAAAGATGATGTAATAGCCAGTAAGGTTAGTACATGACCAGTTTTAGGTATCGATTATTGACTTTTTAGCTGGCTTTGGTGCCTTGGACATGAGCTAGGACCTTAAGATTCTGCATGAAAGGAGGACTAGCAGCCGAGTTGCATGGGAGAATGTGAAAAGTGTTCATATGTAGTAAAAACCTGAGAAATCCGTCCGTTTCCGTCATTTGTTATCGAATCGACTTAAAGCCAGATCGTCACATTGGCCGCTCTTCTCTCTGAAACGGTTGTACTTATCGTCTGAAAGCTATGTCGCGTGCTGCGGTATGCGGAGACACTAAAAGCACCATAGTAGAACACAGATGAAGCTTCTAACATGATGTAATAGCCAGTAAGAATTAGTACCAGTTTTAGGTATCGATTATTGAGTTTTTAGCTGGCTTTGGTGCCTTGGACATGAGCTAGGACCTTAAGATTCTGCATGAAAGGAGGACTAGCAGCCGAATTGCACGGGAGATTGTGAAAAGTGTTCATATGTAGTAAAAACCTGAGAAATCCGTCCGTTTCCGTCATTTGTTATCGAATCGACTTAAAGCCAGATCGTCACATTGGCCGCTCATCTCTCAGAAACGGTTGTACTTATCGTCTGCAAAGCTATGTCGCGTGCTGCGGTTTGTGGACACACTAAAAGCACCATAGTACAACACAGATGAAGCTTCTAAGATGATGTAATAGCCAGTAAGAAGTAGTACAATTCAAATTTTAGGTATCGATTATTGACTTTTTAGCTGGCTTTGGTGCCTTGGACATGAGCTAGGACCTTAAGATTCTGCATGAAAGGAGGACTAGCAGCCGAGTTGATCGGGAGGATGTGAAAAGTGTTCACATGTAGTAAAAACCTGAGAAATCCGTCCGTTTTCGTCATTTGTTTTCGAATCGACTTAAAGCCACATCGACACATTGGCCGCTCTTCTCTCTGAAATAATTGTACTTATCGTCTGCAAAGCTATGTCGCGTTCTGCGGTATGTGGAGACACTAAAATAACGATAGTAGAACACAGATGAAGCTTCTAAGTTGATGTAATAATTAGTAAGAAGTAGTACAATTCAAGTTTTAGGTATCGTTTATTGACTTTTTCGCTGGTTTTGGTGCCTTGGACATGAGCTAGGACCTTAAGATTCTGCATGAAAGGAGGACTAGCAGCCGAGTTGCATGGGAGAATGTGAAAAGTGTTCATATGTAGTAAAAACCTGAGAAATCCGTCCGTTTTCGTCATTTGTTATCGAATCGACTTAAAGCCAGATCGACACATTGACCGCTCTTCTCTCTGAAACGGTTCTACATATCGTCTGAAAGCTATGTCGCGTGCTGCGGTATGTGGAGACACTAAAATCACCATAGTAGAACACTGATGAAGCTTCTAAGCTGATGTAATAGCCAGTAAAAGGTAGTACAATTCAAGTTTTAGGTATCGATTATTGACTTTTTAGCTGGCTTTGGTGCCTTGGACATGAGCTAGGACCTTAAGATTCTGCATTAAAAGAGGACTAGCAGCCGCGTCGCATGGGAGAATGTGAAAAGTGTTCATATGTAGTAAAAACCTAAGAAATCCGTCCGTTTTCGTCATTTGTTATTGAATCGACTTAAAGCCAGATCGTCACATTGGCCGCTCTTCTCTCTGAAACGGTTGTACTTGTCGTCTGAAAGCTACGTCGCGTGTTGCGGTATGCGGAGACACTAAAAGCAACATAGTAGAACACAGATGAAGCTTCAAAAATGATGTAATAGCCAGTAAGTATTAGTACAATACCAGTTTTAGGTATCGATTATTGACTTTTTAGCTGGCTTTGGTGCCTTGGACATGAGTTAGGACCTTAAGATGCTGCATGAAAGGAGGACTAGCAGCCGAGTTGCACGGGAAAATGTGAAAAGTGTTCATACGTAGTAAAAACCTGAGAAATCCGTTCGTTATCGTCATTTATTATCGAATCGTCTTCAAGCCAGATCGTCACATTGGCCGCTCTGCTCTCTGAAACGGTTGTACTTATCGTCTGCAAAGCTATGTCGCGTGCTGCGGTATGCGGAGACACTAAAATCACCATCGTAGAACACAGATGAGGCTTCTAAGTTGATGTAATAGCCAGTAAGAAGTAGTACAATTCAAGTTTTAGGTATCGATTATTGAATTTTTAGCTGGCTTTGGTGCCTTGGACATGAGCTAGGACCTTAAGATTCTGCATGAAAGGAGGACTAGCAGCCGAATTGCACGGGAGATTGTGAAAAGTGTTCATATGTAGTAAAAACCTGAGAAATCCGTCCGTTTTCGTCATTTGTTATCGAATCGACTTAAAGCCAGATCGTCATATTGGCCGCTTTTCTCTCTGAAACGGTTGTACTTATTGTCTGAAAGCTATGTCGCGTGCTGCGGTATGCGGAGAAACTAATAGCACCATAGTAGAACACAGATGAAGCTTCTAAGTTGATGTAATAACCAGTAAGAAGTAGTACAATTGAAATTTTAGACATCGATTATTGACTTTTTAGCTGGCTTTGGTGCCTTGGACATGAGCTAGGACCTTAAGATTCTGCATGAAAGGAGGACAAGCAGCTGAGTTGCACAGGAGGATGTGAAAAGTGTTCATATGTAGTAAAAACCTGAGAAATCCGTCCGTTTTCGTCATTTGTTATCGAATCGACTTAAAGCCAGATTGACACATTGACCGCTCTTCTCTCTGAAACGGTTCTACATATCGTCTGAAAGCTATGTCGCGTGCTGCGGTATGTGGAGACACTAAAATCACCATAGTAGAACACTGATGAAGCTTCTAAGCTGATGTAATAGCCAGTAAAAGGTAGTACAATTCAAGTTTTAGGTATCGATTATTGACTTTTTAGCTGGCTTTGGTGCCTTGGACATGAGCTAGGACCTTAAGATTCTGCATTAAAAGAGGACTAGCAGCCGCGTCGCACGGGAGAATGTGAAAAGTGTTCATATGTAGTAAAAACCTGAGAAATCCGTCCGTTTTCGTCATTTGTTATTGAATCGACTTAAAGCCAGATCGTCACATTGGCCGCTCTTCTCTCTGAAACGGTTGTACTTATCGTCTGAAAGCTACGTCGCGTGCTGCGGTATGCGGAGACACTAAAAGCACCATAGTAGAACACAGATGAAGCTTCAAAAATGATGTAATAGCCAGTAAGGATTAGTACAATACCAGTTTTAGGTATCGATTATTGACTTTTTAGCTGGCTTTGGTGCCTTGGACATGAGCTAGGACCTTAAGATTCTGCATGAAAGGAGGACTAGCAGCCTAGTTGCACGGGAAAATGTGAAAAGTGTTCATACGTAGTAAAAACCTGAGAAATCCGTTCGTTATCGTCATTTATTATCGAATCGTCTTCAAGCCAGATCGTCACATTGGCCGCTCTGCTCTCTGAAACGGTTGTACTTATCGTCTGCAAAGCTATGTCGCGTGCTGCGGTATGCGGAGACACTAAAATCACCATCGTACAACACAGATGAGGCTTCTAAGTTGATGTAATAGCCAGTAAGAAGTAGTACAATTCAAGTTTTAGGTATCGATTATTGACTTTTTAGCTGGCTTTGGTGCCTTGGACATGAGCTAGGACCACAAGATTCTGCATGAAAGGAGTACTAGCAGCCGAGGTGCATGGGAGAATGTGAAAAGTGTTCATATGTAGTAAAAACCTGAGAAATCCGTCCGTTTTCGTCATTTGTCATCGAATCGACTTAAAGCCAGATCGTCACATTGGCCGCTCTTCTCTCTGAAACAGTTGTACTTATCGTCTGAAAGCTATGTCGCGTGCTGCGGTATGCGGAGACACTAAAAGCACCATAGTAGAACACAGATGAAGCTTCAAAGATGATGTAATAGCCAGTAAGGTTAGTACATGACCAGTTTTAGGTATCGATTATTGACTTTTTAGCTGGCTTTGGTGCCTTGGACATGAGCTAGGACCTTAAGATTCTGCATGAAAGGAGGACTAGCAGCCGAGTTGCATGGGAGAATGTGAAAAGTGTTCATATGTAGTAAAAACCTGAGAAATCCGTCCGTTTCCGTCATTTGTTATCGAATCGACTTAAAGCCAGATCGTCACATTGGCCGCTCTTCTCTCTGAAACGGTTGTACTTATCGTCTGAAAGCTATGTCGCGTGCTGCGGTATGCGGAGACACTAAAAGCACCATAGTAGAACACAGATGAAGCTTCTAACATGATGTAATAGCCAGTAAGAATTAGTACCAGTTTTAGGTATCGATTATTGAGTTTTTAGCTGGCTTTGGTGCCTTGGACATGAGCTAGGACCTTAAGATTCTGCATGAAAGGAGGACTAGCAGCCGAATTGCACGGGAGATTGTGAAAAGTGTTCATATGTAGTAAAAACCTGAGAAATCCGTCCGTTTCCGTCATTTGTTATCGAATCGACTTAAAGCCAGATCGTCACATTGGCCGCTCATCTCTCAGAAACGGTTGTACTTATCGTCTGCAAAGCTATGTCGCGTGCTGCGGTTTGTGGACACACTAAAAGCACCATAGTACAACACAGATGAAGCTTCTAAGATGATGTAATAGCCAGTAAGAAGTAGTACAATTCAAATTTTAGGTATCGATTATTGACTTTTTAGCTGGCTTTGGTGCCTTGGACATGAGCTAGGACCTTAAGATTCTGCATGAAAGGAGGACTAGCAGCCGAGTTGATCGGGAGGATGTGAAAAGTGTTCACATGTAGTAAAAACCTGAGAAATCCGTCCGTTTTCGTCATTTGTTTTCGAATCGACTTAAAGCCACATCGACACATTGGCCGCTCTTCTCTCTGAAACAATTGTACTTATCGTCTGCAAAGCTATGTCGCGTGCTGCGGTATGTGGAGACACTAAAAGAACGATAGTAGAACACAGATGAAGCTTCTAAGTTGATGTAATAATTAGTAAGAAGTAGTACAATTCAAGTTTTAGGTATCGTTTATTGACTTTTTCGCTGGTTTTGGTGCCTTGGACATGAGCTAGGACCTTAAGATTCTGCATGAAAGGAGGACTAGCAGCCGAGTTGCATGGGAGAATGTGAAAAGTGTTCATATGTAGTAAAAACCTGAGAAATCCGTCCGTTTTCGTCATTTGTTATCGAATCGACTTAAAGCCAGATCGACACATTGACCGCTCTTCTCTCTGAAACGGTTCTACATATCGTCTGAAAGCTATGTCGCGTGCTGCGGTATGTGGAGACACTAAAATCACCATAGTAGAACACTGATGAAGCTTCTAAGCTGATGTAATAGCCAGTAAAAGGTAGTACAATTCAAGTTTTAGGTATCGATTATTGACTTTTTAGCTGGCTTTGGTGCCTTGGACAGGAGCTAGGACCTTAAGATTCTGCATTAAAAGAGGACTAGCAGCCGCGTCGCATGGGAGAATGTGAAAAGTGTTCATATGTAGTAAAAACCTGAGAAATCCGTCCGTTTTCGTCATTTGTTATTGAATCGACTTAAAGCCAGATCGACACATTGACCGCTCTTCTCTCTGAAACGGTTCTACATATCGTCTGAAAGCTATGTCGCGTGCTGCGGTATGTGGAGACACTAAAATCACCATAGTAGAACACTGATGAAGCTTCTAAGCTGATGTAATAGCCAGTAAAAGGTAGTACAATTCAAGTTTTAGGTATCGATTATTGACTTTTTAGCTGGCTTTGGTGCCTTTGATATGAGCTAGGACCTTAAGATTCTGCATTAAAAGTGGACTAGCAGCCGCGTCGCATGGGAGAATGTGAAAAGTGTTCATATGTAGTAAAAACCTGAGAAATCCGTCCGTTTTCGTCATTTGTTATTGAATCGACTTAAAGCCAGATCGTCACATTGGCCGCTCTTCTCTCTGAAACGGTTGTACTTATCGTCTGAAAGCTACGTCGCGTGTTGCGGTATGCGGAGACACTAAAAGCACCATAGTAGAACACAGATGAAGCTTCAAAAATGAAGTAATAGCCAGTAAGGATTAGTACAATACCAGTTTTAGGTATCGATTATTGACTTTTTAGCTGGCTTTGGTGCCTTGGACATGAGTTAGGACCTTAAGATTCTGCATGAAAGGAGGACTAGCAGCCGAGTTGCACGGGAAAATGTGAAAAGTGTTCATACGTAGTAAAAACCTGAGAAATCCGTTCGTTATCGTCATTTATTATCGAATCGTCTTCAAGCCAGATCGTCACATTGGCCGCTCTGCTCTCTGAAACGGTTGTACTTATCGTCTGCAAAGCTATGTCGCGTGCTGCGGTATGCGGAGACACTAAAATCACCATCGTAGAACACAGATGAGGCTTCTAAGTTGATGTAATAGCCAGTAAGAAGTAGTACAATTCAAGTTTTAGGTATCGATTATTGACTTTTTAGCTGGGTTTGGTGCCTTGGACATGAGCTAGGACCTTATGATTCTGCATGAAAGGAGGACTAGCAGCCGAGGTGCATGGGAGAATGTGAAAAGTGTTCATATGTAGTAAAAACCTGAGAAATCCGTCCGTTTTCGTCATTTGTTATCGAATCGACTTCAAGCCAGATCGTCACATTGGCCGCTCTTCTCTCTGAAACAGTTGTACTTATCGTCCGAAAGCTATGTCGCGTGCTGCGGTATGCGGAGACACTAAAAGCACCATAGTAGAACACAGATGAAGCTTCAAAGATGACGTAATAGCTAGTAAGGATTAGTACAATACCAGTTTTAGGTATCGATTATTGACTTTTTAGCTGGCTTTGGTGCCTTGGACATGAGTTAGGACCTTAAAATTCTGCATGAAAGGAGGACTAGCAGCCGAGTTGCACGGGAAAATGTGAAAAGTGTTCATACGTAGTAAAAACCTGAGAAATCCGTTCGTTATCGTCATTTATTATCGAATCGTCTTCAAGCCAGATCGTCACATTGGCCGCTCTGCTCTCTGAAACGGTTGTACTTATCGTCTGCAAAGCTATGTCGCGTGCTGCGGTATGCGGAGACACTAAAATCACCATCGTACAACACAGATGAGGCTTCTAAGTTGATGTAATAGCCAGTAAGAAGTAGTACAATTCAAGTTTTAGGTATCGATTATTGACTTTTTAGCTGGCCTTGGTGCCTTGGACATGAGCTGGGACCTTAAGATTCTGCATGAAAGGAGGACTAGCAGCCGAGGTGCATGGGAGAATGTAAAAAGTGTTCATATGTAGTAAAAACCTGAGAAATCCGTCCGTTTTCGTCATTTGTTATCGAATCGACTTAAAGCCAGATCGTCACATTGGCCGCTCTTCTCTCTGAAACAGTTGTACTTATCGTCTGAAAGCTATGTCGCGTGCTGCGGTATGCGGAGACACTAAAAGCACCATAGTAGAACACAGATGAAGCTTCAAAGATGATGTAATAGCCAGTAAGGTTAGTACATGACCAGTTTTAGGTATCGATTATTGACTTTTTAGCTGGCTTTGGTGCCTTGGACATGAGCTAGGACCTTAAGATTCTGCATGAAAGGAGGACTAGCAGCCGAGTTGCATGGGAGAATGTGAAAAGTGTTCATATGTAGTAAAAACCTGAGAAATCCGTCCGTTTCCGTCATTTGTTATCGAATCGACTTAAAGCCAGATCGTCACATTGGCCGCTCTTCTCTCTGAAACGGTTGTACTTATCGTCTGAAAGCTATGTCGCGTGCTGCGGTATGCGGAGACACCAAAAGCACCATAGTAGAACACAGATGAAGCTTCTAACATGATGTAATAGCCAGTAAGAATTAGTACCAGTTTTAGGTATCGATTATTGAGTTTTTAGCTGGCTTTGGTGCCTTGGACATGAGCTAGGACCTTAAGATTCTGCATGAAAGGAGGACTAGCAGCCGAATTGCACGGGAGATTGTGAAAAGTGTTCATATGTAGTAAAAACCTGAGAAATCCGTCCGTTTCCGTCATTTGTTATCGAATCGACTTAAAGCCAGATCGTCACATTGGCCGCTCATCTCTCAGAAACGGTTGTACTTATCGTCTGCAAAGCTATGTCGCGTGCTGCGGTTTGTGGACACACTAAAAGCACCATAGTACAACACAGATGAAGCTTCTAAGATGATGTAATAGCCAGTAAGAAGTAGTACAATTCAAGTTTTAGGTATCGATTATTGACTTTTTAGCAGGCTTTGGTGCCTTGGACATGAGCTAGGACCTTAAGATTCTGCATGAAAGGAGGACTAGCAGCCGAGTTGATCGGGAGGATGTGAAAAGTGTTCACATGTAGTAAAAACCTGAGAAATCCGTCCGTTTTCGTCATTTGTTTTCGAATCGACTTAAAGCCACATCGACACATTGGCCGCTCTTCTCTCTGAAACAATTGTACTTATCGTCTGCAAAGCTATGTCGCGTGCTGCGGTATGTGGAGACACTAAAAGAACGATAGTAGAATACAGATGAAGCTTCTAAGTTGATGTAATAACCAGTAAGAAGTAGTACAATTCAAGTTTTAGGTATCGTTTGTTGACTTTTTCGCTGGTTTTGGTGCCTTGGACATGAGCTAGGACCTTAAGATTCTGCATGAAAGGAGGACTAGCAGCCGAGTTGCATGGGAGAATGTGAAAAGTGTTCATATGTAGTAAAAACCTGTGAAATCCGTCCGTTTTCGTCATTTGTTATCGAATCGACTTAAAGCCAGATCGTCACATTGGCCGCTCTTCTCTCTGAAACGGTTGTACTTATCGTCTGCAAAGCTATGTCGCGTGCTGCGGTATGTGGAGACTCTAAAGGCACCATAGCAGAACACAGATGAAGCTTCTAAGTTGATGTATTAGCCAGTAAGAAGTAGTACAATTGAAATTTTAGATATCGATTATTGACTTTTTAGCTGGCTTTGGTGCCTTGGACATGAGCTAGGACCTTAAGATTCTGCATGAAAGGAGGACCAGCAGCCGAATTGCACGGGAAAATGTGAAAAGAGTTCATATGGAGTAACAACCTGAGAAATCCGTCCGTTTTCGTCATTTGTTATCGAATCGACTTAAAGCCAGATCGACACATTAGCCACTCTTCTCTCTGAAACGGTTGTACTTATCGTCTGCAAAGATATGTCGCGTGCTGCGGTATGCGGAGACACTAAAATCACCATAGTAGAACACAGATGATGCTTCTAAGTTGATGTAATAGCCAGTAAGGATTAGTACAATACCAGTTTTAGGTATCGATTATTGACTTTTTAGCTGGCTTTGGTGCCTTGGACATGAGCTAGGACCTTAAGATTCTGCATTAAAAGAGGACTAGCAGCCGCGTCGCACGGGAGAATGTGAAAAGTGTTCATATGTAGTAAAAACCTGAGAAATCCGTCCGTTTTCGTCATTTGTTATTGAATCGACTTAAAGCCAGATCGTCACATTGGCCGCTCTTCTCTCTGAAACGGTTGTAGTTATCGTCTGAAAGCTACGTCGCGTGCTGCGGTATGCGGAGACACTAAAAGCACCATAGTAGAACACAGATGAAGCTTCAAAGATGACGTAATAGCCAGTAAGGATTAGTACAATACCAGTTTTAGGTATCGATTATTGACTTTTTAGCTGGCTTTGGTGCCTTGGACATGAGTTAGGACCTTAAGATTCTGCATGAAAGGAGGACTAGCAGCCGAGTTGCACGGGAAAATGTGAAAAGTGTTCATACGTAGTAAAAACCTGAGAAATCCGTTCGTTATCGTCATTTATTATCGAATCGTCTTCAAGCCAGATCGTCACATTGGCCGCTCTGCTCTCTGAAACGGTTGTACTTATCGTCTGCAAAGCTATGTCGCGTGCTGCGGTATACGGAGACACTAAAATCACCATCGTACAACACAGATGAGGCTTCTAAGTTGATGTAATAGCCAGTAAGAAGTAGTACAATTCAAGTTTTAGGTATCGATTATTGACTTTTTAGCTGGCCTTGGTGACTTGGACATGAGCTGGGACCTTAAGATTCTGCATGAAAGGAGGACTAGCAGCCGAGGTGCATGGGAGAATGTGAAAAGTGTTCATATGTAGTAAAAACCTGAGAAATCTGTCCGTTTTCGTCATTTGTTATCGAATCGACTTAAAGCCAGATCGTCACATTGGCCGCTCTTCTCTCTGAAACAGTTGTACTTATCGTCTCAAAGCTATGTCGCGTGCTGCGGTATGCGGAGACACTAAAAGCACCATAGTAGAACACAGATGAAGCTTCAAAGATGATGTAATAGCCAGTAAGGTTAGTACATGACCAGTTTTAGGTATCGATTATTGACTTTTTACCTGGCTTTGGTGCCTTGGACATGAGCTAGGACCTTAAGATTCTGCATGAAAGGAGGACTAGCAGCCGAGTTGCATGGGAGAATGTGAAAAGTGTTCATATGTAGTAAAAACCTGAGAAATCCGTCCGTTTCCGTCATTTGTTATCGAATCGACTTAAAGCCAGATAGTCACATTGGCCGCTCTTCTCTCTGAAACGGTTGTACTTATCGTCTGAAAGCTATGTCGCGTGCTGCGGTATGCGGAGACACTAAAAGCACCATAGTAGAACACAGATGAAGCTTCTAACATGATGTAATAGCCAGTAAGAATTAGTACCAGTTTTAGGTATCGATTATTGAGTTTTTAGCTGGCTTTGGTGCCTTGGACATGAGCTAGGACCTTAAGATTCTGCATGAAAGGAGGACTAGCAGCCGAATTGCACGGGAGATTCTGAAAAGTGTTCATATGTAGTAAAAACCTGAGAAATCCGTCCGTTTCCGTCATTTGTTATCGAATCGACTTGAAGCCAGATCGTCACATTGGCCGCTCATCTCTCAGAAACGGTTGTACTTATCGTCTGCAAAGCTATGTCGCGTGCTGCGGTTTGTGGACACACTAAAAGGACCATAGTACAACACAGATGAAGCTTCTAAGATGATGTAATAGCCAGTAAGAAGTAGTACAATTCAAGTTTTAGGTATCGATTATTGACTTTTTAGCTGGCTTTGGTGCCTTGGACATGAGCTAGGACCTTAAGATTCTGCATGAAAGGAGGACTAGCAGCCGAGTTGATCGGGAGGATGTGAAAAGTGTTCACATGTAGTAAAAACCTGAGAAATCCGTCCGTTTTCGTCATTTGTTTTCGAATCGACTTAAAGCCACATCGACACATTGGCCGCTCTTCTCTCTGAAACAATTGTACTTATCGTCTGCAAAGCTATGTCGCGTGCTGCGGTATGTGGAGACACTAAAAGAACGATAGTAGAACACAGATGAAGCTTCTAAGTTGATGTAATAATTAGTAAGAAGTAGTACAATTCAAGTTTTAGGTATCGTTTATTGACTTTTTCGCTGGTTTTGGTGCCTTGGACATGAGCTAGGACCTTAAGATTCTGCATGAAAGGAGGACTAGCAGCCGAGTTGCATGGGAGAATGTGAAAAGTGTTCATATGTAGTAAAAACCTGTGAAATCCGTCCGTTTTCGTCATTCGTTATCGAATCGACTTAAAGCCAGATCGACACATTGGCCGCTCTTCTCTCTGAAACGGTTGTACTTATCGTCTGCAAAGCTATGTCGCGTGCTGCGGTATGTGGAGACTCTAAAAGCACCATAGCAGAACACAGATGAAGCTTCTAAGTTGCTGTATTAGCCAGTAAGAAGTAGTACAATTGAAATTTTAGATATCGATTATTGACTTTTTAGCTGGCTTTGGTGCCTTGGACATGAGCTAGGACCTTAAGATTCTGCATGAAAGGAGGACCAGCAGCCGAATTGCACGGGAAAATGTGAAAAGTGTTCATATGGAGTAACAACCTGAGAAATCCGTCCGTTTTCGTCATTTGTTATCGAATCGACTTAAAGCCAGATCGACACATTAGCCACTCTTCTCTCTGAAACGGTTGTACTTATCGTCTGCAAAGATATGTCGCGTGCTGCGGTATGCGGAGACACTAAAATCACCATAGTAGAACACAGATGATGCTTCTAAGTTGACGTAATAGCCAGTAAGGATTAGTACAATACCAGTTTTAGGTATCGATTATTGACTTTTTAGCTGGCTTTGGTGCCTTGGACATGAGCTAGGACCTTAAGATTCTGCATTAAAAGAGGACTAGCAGCCGCGTCGCACGGGAGAATGTGAAAAGTGTTCATATGTAGTAAAAACCTGAGAAATCCGTCCGTTTTCGTCATTTGTTATTGAATCGACTTAATGCCAGATCGTCACATTGGCCGCTCTTCTCTCTGAAACGGTTGTACTTATCGTCTGAAAGCTATGTCGCGTGCTGCGGTATGCGGAGACACTAAAAGCACCATAGTAGAACACAGATGAAGCTTCAAAGATGACGTAATAGCCAGTAAGGATTAGTACAATACCAGTTTTAGGTATCGATTATTGACTTTTTAGCTGGCTTTGGTGCCTTGGACATGAGTTAGGACCTTAAGATTCTGCATGAAAGGAGGACTAGCAGCCGAGTTGCACGGAAAAATGTGAAAAGTGTTCATACGTAGTAAAAACCTAAGAATTCCGTTCGTTATCGTCATTTATTATCGAGTCGTCTTCAAGCCAGATCGTCACATTGGCCGCTCTGCTCTCTGAAACGGTTGTACTTATCGTCTGCAAAGCTATGTCGCGTGCTGCGGTATGCGGAGACACTAAAATCACCATCGTACAACACAGATGAGGCTTCTAAGTTGATGTAATAGCCAGTAAGAAGTAGTACAATTCAAGTTTTAGGTATCGTTTATTGACTTTTTCGCTGGTTTTGGTGCCCTGGACATGAGCTAGGACCTTAAGATTCTGCATGAAAGGAGGACTAGCAGCCGAGTTGCACGGGAAAATGTGAAAAGTGTTCATATGGAGTAAAAACCTGAGAAATCCGTCCGTTTTCGTCATTTGTTATCGAATCGACTTAAAGCCAGATCGACACATTAGCCACTCTTCTCTCTGAAACGGTTTGTACTTATCGTCTGCAAAGATATGTCGCGTGCTGCGGTATGCGGAGACACTAAAATCACCATAGTAGAACACAGATGATGCTTCTAAGTTGATGTAATAGCCAGTAAGGATTAGTACAATACCAGTTTTAGGTATCGATTATTGACTTTTTAGCTGGCTTTGGTGCCTTGGACATGAGCTAGGACCTTAAGATTCTGCATGAAAGGAGGACTAGCAGCTGAGTTGCACAGGAGGATGTGAAAAGTGTTCATATGTAGTAAAAACCTGAGAAATCCGTCCGTTTTTGTCATTTGTTATCGAATCGACTTAAAGCCAGATCGTCACATTGGCCGCTCTTCTCTCTGAAACGGTTGTACTTATCGTCTGCAAAGCTATGACGCGTGCTGCGGTATGCGAAGACACTAAAAGCACCATAGTAGAACACAGATGAAGCTTCAAAGATGATGTAATAGCCAGTAAGAAGTAGTACAATTCATGTTTTAGTTATCGATTATTGACTTTTTAGCTGGCTTTGGTGCCTTGGACATGAGCTAGGACCTTAAGATTCTGCATGAAATGAGGACTAGCAGCCGAATTGCAAGGGAGATTGTGAAAAATGTTCATATGTAGTAAAAACCTGAGAAATCCGTCCGTTTCCGTCATTTGTTATCGAATCGACTTAAAGCCAGATCGTCACATTGGCCGTTCATCTCTCAGAAACGGTTGTACTTATCGTCTGCAAAGCTATGTCGCGTGCTGCCTTTTGTGGACACACTAAAAGCACCATTGTACAACACAGATGAAGCTTCTAAGATGATGTAATAGCCAGTAAGAAGTAGTACAATTCAAGTTTTAGGTATCGATTATTGACTTTTTAGCTGGCTTTGGTGCCTTGGACATGAGCTAGGACCTTAAGATTCTGCATGAAAGGAGGACTAGCAGCCGAGTTGCATGGGAGAATGTGAAAAGTGTTCATATGTAGTAAAAACCTGAGAAATCCGTCCGTTTCCGTCATTTGTTATCGAATCGACTTAAAGCCAGATCGTCACATTGGCCGCTCTTCTCTCTGAAACGGTTGTACTTATCGTCTGAAAGCTATGTCGCGTGCTGCGGTATGCGAAGACACTAAAAGCACCATAGTAGAACACAGATGAAGCTTCAAAGATGATGTAATAGCCAGTAAGGTTAGTACATGCCCAGTTTTAGGTATCGATTATTGACTTTTTAGCTGGCTTTGGTGCCTTGGACATGAGCTAGGACCTTAAGATTCTGCATGAAAGGAGGACTAGCAGCCGAGTTGCATGGGAGAATGTGAAAAGTGTTCATATGTAGTAAAAACCTGAGAAATCCGTCCGTTTCCGTCATTTGTTATCGAATCGACTTAAAGCCAGATCGTCACATTGGCCGCTCTTCTCTCTGAAACGGTTGTACTTATCGTCTGAAAGCTATGTCGCGTGCTGCGGTATGCGAAGACACTAAAAGCACCATAGTAGAACACAGATGAAGCTTCAAAGATGATGTAATAGCCAGTAAGGTTAGTACATGCCCAGTTTTAGGTATCGATTATTGACTTTTTAGCTGGCTTTGGTGCCTTGGACATGAGCTAGGACCTTAAGATTCTGCATGAAAGGAGGACTAGCAGCCGAGTTGCATGGGAGAATGTGAAAAGTGTTCATATGTAGTAAAAACCTGAGAAATCCGTCCGTTTCCGTCATTTGTTATCGAATCGACTTAAAGCCAGATCGTCACATTGGCCGCTCTTCTCTCTGAAACGGTTGTACTTATCGTCTGAAAGCTATGTCGCGTGCTGCGGTATGCGGAGACACTAAAAGCACCATAGTAGAACACAGATGAAGCTTCAAAGATGATGTAATAGCCTGTAAGGTTAGTACATGACCAGTTTTAGGTATCGATTATTGAGTTTTTAGCTGGCTTTGGTGCCTTGGACATGAGCTAGGATCTTAAGATTCTGCATGAAAGGAGGACTAGCAGCCGAGTTGCATGGGAGAATGTGAAAAGTGTTCATATGTAGTAAAAACCTGAGAAATCCGTCCGTTTCCGTCATTTGTTATCGAATCGACTTAAAGCAAGATCGTCACATTGGCCGCTCTTCTCTCTGAAACGGTTGTACTTATCGTCTGAAAGCTATGTCGCGTGCTGCGGTATGCGGAGACACTAAAAGCACCATAGTAGAACACAGATGAAGCTTCTAACATGATGTAATAGCCAGTAAGAATTAGTACCAGTTTTAGGTATCGATTATTGAGTTTCTAGCTGGCTTTGGTGCCTTGGACATGAGCTAGGACCTTAAGATTCTGCATGAAATGAGGACTAGCAGCCGAATTGCACGGGAGATTCTGAAAAGTGTTCATATGTAGTAAAAACCTGAGAAATCCGTCCGTTTCCGTCATTTGTTATCGAATCGACTTAAAGCCAGATCGTCACATTGGCCGTTCATCTCTCAGAAACGGTTGTACTTATCGTCTGCAAAGCTATGTCGCGTGCTGCCTTTTGTGGACACACTAAAAGCACCATTGTACAACACAGATGAAGCTTCTAAGATGATGTAATAGCCAGTAAGAAGTAGTACAATTCAAGTTTTAGGTATCGATTATTGACATTTTAGCTGGCTTTGGTGCCTTGGACATGAGCTAGGACCTTAAGATTCTGCATGAAAGGAGGACTAGCAGCCGAGTTGCATGGGAGAATGTGAAAAGTGTTCATATGTAGTAAAAACCTGAGAAATCCGTCCGTTTCCGTCATTTGTTATCGAATCGACTTAAAGCCAGATCGTCACATTGGCCGCTCTTCTCTCTGAAACGGTTGTACTTATCGTCTGAAAGCTATGTCGTGTGCTGCGGTATGCGAAGACACTAAAAGCTCCATAGTAGAACACAGATGAAGCTTCAAAGATGATGTAATAGCCAGTAAGGTTAGTACATGCCCAGTTTTAGGTATCGATTATTGACTTTTTAGCTGGCTTTGGTGCCTTGGACATGAGCTAGGACCTTAAGATTCTGCATGAAAGGAGGACTAGCAGCCGAGTTGCATGGGAGAATGTGAAAAGTGTTCATATGTAGTAAAAACCTGAGAAATCCGTCCGTTTCCGTCATTTGTTATCGAATCGACTTAAAGCCAGATCGTCACATTGGCCGCTCTTCTCTCTGAAACGGTTGTACTTATCGTCTGAAAGCTATGTCGCGTGCTGCGGTATGCGGAGACACTAAAAGCACCATAGTAGAACACAGATGAAGCTTCTAACATGATGTAATAGCCAGTAAGAATTAGTACCAGTTTTAGGTATCGATTATTGAGTTTTTAGCTGGCTTTGGTGCCTTGGACATGAGCTAGGACCTTAAGATTCTGCATTAAAGGAGGACTAGCAGCCGCGTTGCACGGGAATATGTGAAAAGTGTTCATATGTAGTAAAAACCTGAGAAATCCGTCCGTTTTCGTCATTTGTTATTGAATCGACTTAAAGCCAGATCGTCACATTGGCCGCTCCTCTCTCTGAAACGGTTGTACTTATCGTCTGAAAGCTACGTCGCGTGCTGCGGTATGCGAAGACACTAAAAGCACCATAGTAGAACACAGATGAGGCTTCAAAGATGATGTAATAGCCAGTAAGGTTAGTACATGCCCATTGGTAGGTATCGATTATTGACTTTTTAGCTGGCTTTGGTGCCTTGGACATGAGCTAGGACCTTAAGATTCTGCATGAAAGGAGGACTAGCAGCCGAGTTGCATGGGAGAATGTGAAAAGTGTTCATATGTAGTAAAAACCTGAGAAATCCGTCCGTTTCCGTCATTTGTTATCGAATCGACTTAAAGCCAGATCGTCACATTGGCCGCTCTTCTCTCTGAAACGGTTGTACTTATCGTCTGAAAGCTATGTCGCGTGCTGCGGTATGCGGAGACACTAAAAGCACCATAGTAGAACACAGATGAAGCTTCTAACATGATGTAATAGCCAGTAAGAATTAGTACTTGTTTTAGGTATCGATTATTGAGTTTTTAGGTGGCTTTGGTGCCTTGGACATGAGCTAGGACCTTAAGATTCTGCATGAAAGGAGGACTAGCACCCGAATTGCACGGAAGATTGTGAAAAGTGTTCATATGTATTAAAAACCTGAGAAATCCGTCCGTTTCCGTCATTTGTTATCGAATCGACTTAAAGCCAGATCGTCACATTGGCCGTTCATCTCTCAGAAACGGTTGTACTTATCGTCTGCAAAGCTATGTCGCGTGCTGCCTTTTGTGGACACACTAAAAGCACCATAGAACAACATAGATGAAGCTTCTAAGATGATGTAATAGCCAGTAAGAAGTAGTACAATTCAAGTTTTAGGTATCGATTATTGACTTTTTAGCTGGCTTTGGTGCCTTGGACATGAGCTAGGACCTTAAGATTCTGCATGAAAGGAGGACTAGCAGCCGAGTTGCACGGGAGGATGTGAAAAGTGTTCACATTTAGTAAAAACCTGAGAAATCCGTCCGTTTTCGTCATTTGTTATCGAATCGACTTAAAGCCAGATCGACACATTGGCCGCTCTTCTCTCTGACACAATTGTACTTATCGTCTGCAAAGCTATGTCGCGTGCTGCGGTATGTGGAGACACTAAAAGAACGATAGTAGAACACAGATGAAGCTTCTAAGTTGATGTAATAACCAGTAAGAAGTAGTACAATTCAAGTTTTAGGTATCGTTTATTGACTTTTTAGCTGGTTTTGGTGCCTTGGACATGAGCTAGGACCTTAAAATTCTGCATGAAAGGAGGACTAGCAGCCGAGTTGCATGGGAGAATGTGAAAAGTGTTCATATGTAGTAAAAACCTGTGAAATCCGTCCGTTTTCGTCATTTGTTATCGAATCGACTTAAAGCCAGATCGTCACATTGGCCGCTCTTCTCTCTGAAACGGTTGTACTTATCGTCTGAAAGCTATGTCGCGTGCTGCGGTATGTGGAGACACTAAAAGCACCTTAGCAGAACACAGATGAAGCTTCTAAGTTGATGTAATAGCCAGTAGGAAGTAGTACAATTGAAATTTTAGATATCGATTATTGAC
The DNA here is from genome assembly GCF_023897955.1 of Schistocerca gregaria. Taxonomy (NCBI): domain Eukaryota; kingdom Metazoa; phylum Arthropoda; class Insecta; order Orthoptera; family Acrididae; genus Schistocerca; species Schistocerca gregaria. The sequence goes on along the minus strand of NW_026061824.1, from coordinate 15,816,966 downwards.
TTTTTAGCTGGCTTTATTGCCTTGGACATGAGGTAGGACCTTAAGATTCTGCATGAAAGGAGGACCAGCAGCCGAATTGCACGGGAAAATGTGAAAAGTGTTCATATGGAGTAAAAACCTGAGAAATCCGTCCGTTTTCGTCATTTGTTATCGAATCGACTTAAAGCCAGATCGACACATTAGCCACTCTTCTCTCTGAAACGGTTGTACTTATCGTCTGCAAAGATATGTCGCGTGCTGCGGTATGCGGAGACACTAAAATCACCATAGTAGAACACAGATGATGCTTCTAAGTTGATGTAATAGCCAGTAAGGATTAGTACAATACCAGTTTTAGGTATCGATTATTGACTTTTTAGCTGGCTTTGGTGCCTTGGACATGAGCTAGGACCTTAAGATTCTGCATGAAAGGAGGACTAGCAGCTGATTTGCGCAGGAGGATGTGAAAAGTGTTCATATGTAGTAAAAACCTGAGAAATCCGTCCGTTTTCGTCATTTGTTATCGAATCGACTTAAAGCCAGATCGTCACATTGGCCGCTCTTCTCTCTGAAACGGTTGTACTTATCGTCTGCAAAGCTATGACGCGTGCTGCGGTATGCGAAGACACTAAAAGCACCATAGTAGAACACAGATGAAGCTTCAAAGATGATGTAATAGCCAGTAAGAAGTAGTACAATTCATGTTTTAGTTATCGATTATTGACTTTTTAGCTGGCTTTGGTGCCTTGGACATGAGCTAGGACCTTAAGATTCTGCATGAAATGAGGACTAGCAGCCGAATTGCACGGGAGATTGTGAAAAGTGTTCATATGTAGTAAAAACCTGAGAAATCCGTCCGTTTCCGTCATTTGTTATCGAATCGACTTAAAGCCAGATCGTCACATTGGCCGTTCATCTCTCAGAAACGGTTGTACTTATCGTCTACAAAGCTATGTCGCGTGCTGCCTTTTGTGGACACACTAAAAGCACCATTGTACAACACAGATGAAGCTTCTAAGATGATGTAATAGCCAGTAAGAAGTAGTACAATTCAAGTTTTAGGTATCGATTATTGACTTTTTAGCTGGCTTTGGTGCCTTGGACATGAGCTAGGACCTTAAGATTCTGCATGAAAGGAGGACTAGCAGCCGAGTTGCACGGGAGGATGTGAAAAGTGTTCACATGTAGTAAAAACCTGAGAAATCCGTCCGTTTTCGTCATTTGTTATCGAATCGACTTAAAGCCAGATCGACACATTGGCCGCTCTTCTCTCTGAAACAATTGTACTTATCGTCTGCAAAGCTATGTCGCGTGCTGCGGTAGGTGGAGACACTAAAAGCACCATAGCAGAACACAGATGAAGCTTCTAAGTTGATGTAATAGCCAGTAAGAAGTAGTACAATTGAAATTTTGATATCGATTATTGACTTTTTAGCTGGCTTTGGTGCCTTGGACATGAGCTAGGACCTTAAGATTCTGCATGAAAGGAGGACTAGCAGCCGAGTTGCATGGGAGAATGTGAAAAGTGTTCATATGTAGTAAAAACCTGAGAAATCCGTCCGTTTCCGTCATTTGTTATCGAATCGACTTAAAGCCAGATCGTCACATTGGCCGCTCTTCTCTCTGAAACGGTTGTACTTATCGTCTGAAAGCTATGTCGCGTGCTGCGGTATGCGAAGACACTAAAAGCGCCATAGTAGAACACAGATGAAGCTTCAAAGATGATGTAATAGCCAGTAAGGTTAGTACATGCCCAGTTTTAGATATCGATTATTGACTTTTTAGCTGGCTTTGGTGCCTTGGACATGAGCTAGGACCTTAAGATTCTGCATGAAAGGAGGACTAGCAGCCGAGTTGCATGGGAGAATGTGAAAAGTGTTCATATGTAGTAAAAACCTGAGAAATCCGTCCGTTTCCGTCATTTGTTATCGAATCGACTTAAAGCCAGATCGTCACATTGGCCGCTCTTCTCTCTGAAACGGTTGTACTTATCGTCTGAAAGCTATGTCGCGTGCTGCGGTATGCGGAGACACTAAAAGCACCATAGTAGAACACAGATGAAGCTTCAAAGATGATGTAATAGCCTGTAAGGTTAGTACATGACCAGTTTTAGGTATCGATTATTGAGTTTTTAGCTGGCTTTGGTGCCTTGGACATGAGCTAGGACCTTAAGATTCTGCATGGAAGGAGGACTAGCAGCCGAGTTGCATGGGAGAATGTGAAAAGTGTTCATATGTAGTAAAAACCTGAGAAATCCGTCCGTTTCCGTCATTTGTTATCGAATCGACTTAAAGCCAGATCGTCACATTGGCCGCTCTTCTCTCTGAAACGGTTGTACTTATCGTCTGAAAGCTATGTCGCGTGCTGCGGTATGCGGAGACACTAAAAGCACCATAGTAGAACACAGATGAAGCTTCTAACATGATGTAATAGCCAGTAAGAATTAGTACCAGTTTTAGGTATCGATTATTGAGTTTTTAGCTGGCTTTGGTGCCTTGGACATGAGCTAGGACCTTAAGATTCTGCATGAAATGAGGACTAGCAGCCGAATTGCACGGGAGATTCTGAAAAGTGTTCATATGTAGTAAAAACCTGAGAAATCCGTCCGTTTCCGTCATTTGTTATCGAATCGACTTAAAGCCAGATCGTCACATTGGCCGTTCATCTCTCAGAAACGGTTGTACTTATCGTCTGCAAAGCTATGTCGCGTGCTGCCTTTTGTGGACACACTAAAAGCACCATTGTACAACACAGATGAAGCTTCTAAGATGATGTAATAGCCAGTAAGAAGTAGTACAATTCAAGTTTTAGGTATCGATTATTGACATTTTAGCTGGCTTTGGTGCCTTGGACATGAGCTAGGACCTTAAGATTCTGCATGAAAGGAGGACTAGCAGCCGAGTTGCACGGGAGGATGTGAAAAGTGTTCACATGTAGTAAAAACCTGAGAAATCCGTCCGTTTTCGTCATTTGTTATCGAATCGACTTAAAGCCAGATCGACACATTGGCCGCTCTTCTCCTTGAAACAATTGTACTTATCGTCTGCAAAGCTATGTCGCGTGCTGCGGTATGTGGAGACACTAAAAGCACCATAGCAGAACACAGATGAAGCTTCTAAGTTGATGTAATAGCCAGTAGGAAGTAGTACAATTGAAATTTTGATATCGATTATTGACTTTTTAGCTGGCTTTGGTGCCTTGGACATGAGCTAGGACCTTAAGATTCTGCATGAAAGGAGGACTAGCAGCCGAGTTGCATGGGAGAATGTGAAAAGTGTTCATATGTAGTAAAAACCTGAGAAATCCGTCCGTTTCCGTCATTTGTTATCGAATCGACTTAAAGCCAGATCGTCACATTGGCCGCTCTTCTCTCTGAAACGGTTGTACTTATCGTCTGAAAGCTATGTCGTGTGCTGCGGTATGCGAAGACACTAAAAGCTCCATAGTAGAACACAGATGAAGCTTCAAAGATGATGTAATAGCCAGTAAGGTTAGTACATGCCCAGTTTTAGGTATCGATTATTGACTTTTTAGCTGGCTTTGGTGCCTTGGACATGAGCTAGGACCTTATGATTCTGCATGAAAGGAGGACTAGCAGCCGAGTTGCATGGGAGAATGTGAAAAGTGTTCATATGTAGTAAAAACCTGAGAAATCCGTCCGTTTCCGTCATTTGTTATCGAATCGACTTAAAGCCAGATCGTCACATTGGCCGCTCTTCTCTCTGAAACGGTTGTACTTATCGTCTGAAAGCTATGTCGCGTGCTGCGGTATGCGGAGACACTAAAAGCACCATAGTAGAACACAGATGAAGCTTCTAACATGATGTAATAGCCAGTAAGAATTAGTACCAGTTTTAGGTATCGATTATTGAGTTTTTAGCTGGCTTTGGTGCCTTGGACATGAGCTAGGACCTTAAGATTCTGCATTAAAGGAGGACTAGCAGCCGCGTTGCACGGGAATATGTGAAAAGTGTTCATATGTAGTAAAAACCTGAGAAATCCGTCCGTTTTCGTCATTTGTTAATGAATCGACTTAAAGCCAGATCGTCACATTGGCCGCTCCTCTCTCTGAAACGGTTGTACTTATCGTCTGAAAGCTACGTCGCGTGCTGCGGTATGCGAAGACACTAAAAGCACCATAGTAGAACACAGATGAAGCTTCAAAGATGATGTAATAGCCAGTAAGGTTAGTACATGCCCATTGGTAGGTATCGATTATTGACTTTTTAGCTGGCTTTGGTGCCTTGGACATGAGCTAGGACCTTAAGATTCTGCATGAAAGGAGGACTAGCAGCCGAGTTGCATGGGAGAATGTGAAAAGTGTTCATATGTAGTAAAAACCTGAGAAATCCGTCCGTTTCCGTCATTTGTTATCGAATCGACTTAAAGCCAGATCGTCACATTGGCCGCTCTTCTCTCTGAAACGGTTGTACTTATCGTCTGAAAGCTATGTCGCGTGCTGCGGTATGCGGAGACACTAAAAGCACCATAGTAGAACACAGATGAAGCTTCTAACATGATGTAATAGCCAGTAAGAATTAGTACTAGTTTTAGGTATCGATTATTGAGTTTTTAGGTGGCTTTGGTGCCTTGGACATGAGCTAGGACCTTAAGATTCTGCATGAAAGGAGGACTAGCACCCGAATTGCACGGAAGATTGTGAAAAGTGTTCATATGTAGTAAAAACCTGAGAAATCCGTCCGTTTCCGTCATTTGTTATCGAATCGACTTAAAGCCAGATCGTCACATTGGCCGTTCATCTCTCAGAAACGGTTGTACTTATCGTCTGCAAAGCTATGTCGCGTGCTGCCTTTTGTGGACACACTAAAAGCACCATAGAACAACATAGATGAAGCTTCTAAGATGATGTAATAGCCAGTAAGAAGTAGTACAATTCAAGTTTTAGGTATCGATTATTGACTTTTTAGCTGGCTTTGGTGCCTTGGACATGAGCTAGGACCTTAAGATTCTGCATGAAAGGAGGACTAGCAGCCGAGTTGCACGGGAGGATGTGAAAAGTGTTCACATGTAGTAAAAACCTGAGAAATCCGTCCGTTTTCGTCATTTGTTATCGTATCGACTTAAAGCCAGATCGACACATTGGCCGCTCTTCTCTCTGACACAATTGTACTTATCGTCTGCAAAGCTATGTCGCGTGCTGCGGTATGTGGAGACACTAAAAGAACGATAGTAGAACACAGATGAAGCTTCTAAGTTGATGTAATAACCAGTAAGAAGTAGTACAATTGAAATTTTATATATCGATTATTGACTTTTTAGCTGGCTTTGGTGCCTTGGACATGAGATAGGACCTTAAGATTCTACATGAAAGGAGGACCAGCAGCCGAATTGCACGGGAAAATGTGAAAAGTGTTCATATGGAGTAAAAACCTGAGAAATCCGTCCGTTTTCGTCATTTGTTATCGAATCGACTTAAAGCCAGATCGACACATTGGCCACTCTTCTCTCTGAAACGGTTGTACTTATCGTCTGCAAAGATATGTCGCGTGCTGCGGTATGCGGAGACACTAAAATCATCATAGTAGAACACAGATGATGCTTCTAAGTTGATGTAATAGCCAGTAAGGATTAGTACAATACCAGTTTTAGGTATCGATTATTGACTTTTTAGCTGGCTTTGGTGCCTTGGACATGAGCTAGGACATTAAGATTCTGCATGAAAGGAGGACTAGCAGCCGTATTTCATGGGAGATTGTGAAAAGTGTTCATATGGATTAAAAAACTGAGAAATCCGTCCGTTTTCGTCATTTGTTATGGAATCGACTTAAAGCCAGATCGTCACATTGGCCGCTCTTCTCTCTGAAGCGGTTGTGCTTATCGTCTGCAAAGCTATGTCGCGTGCTGCGGTTTGTGGACACACTAAAAGCACCATAGTACAACACAGATGAAGCTTCTAAAATGATGTAATAGCCAGTAAGAAGTAGTACAATTCAAGTTTTAGGTATCGATTATTGACTTTTTAGCTGGCTTTGGTGACTTGGACATGAGCTAGGACCTTAAGATTCTGCATGAAAGGAGGACTAGCAGCCGAGTTGCTCGGGAGGATCTGAAAAGTGTTCATATGTAGTAAAAACCTGAGAAATCCGTCCGTTTTCGTCATTTGTTATCGAATCGACTTAAAGCCAGATCGACACATTGGCCGCTCTTCTCTCTGAAACGGTTGTACTTATCGTTTGCAAAGCTATGTCGCGTGCTGCGGTATGTGGAGACACTAAAAGAAGCATAGTACAACACAGATGAAGCTTCTAAGTCGATGTAATAACCAGTAAGAAGTAGTACCATTCAAGTTTAAGGTATCGATTATTGACTTTTTAGCTGGCTTTGGTGCCTTGGACATGAGCTAGGACCTTAAGATTCTGCATGAAAGGAGGACTAGCAGCCGAGTTGCATGGGAGAATGTGAAAAGTGTTCATATGTAGTACAAACCTGAGAAATACGTCCGTTTCCGTCATTTGTTATCGAATCGACTTAAAGCCAGATCGTCACATTGGCCGCTCTTCTCTCTGAAACGGTTGTACTTATCGTCTGAAAGCTATGTCGCGTGCTGCGGTATGCGGAGACACTAAAAGCACCATAGTAGAACACAGATGAAGCTTCTAAGTTGATGTAATAGCCAGTAAGATGTAGTACAATTCAAATTTTAGGTATCGATTATTGACTTTTTAGCTGGCTTTGGTGCTTTGGACATGAGCTAGGACCTTAAGATTCTGCATGAAAGGAGGACTAGCAGCCGAGTTGATCGGGAGAATGTGAAAAGTGTTCATATGTAGTAAAAACCTGAGAAATCCGTCCGTATTCGCCATTTGTTATCGAATCGACTTAAAGCCAGATCGTCACATTGGCCGCTCTTCTCTCTGAAACGGTTGTACTTATCGTCTGAAAGCTATGTCGCGTGCTGCGGTATGCGGAGACACTAAAAGCACTATAGTACAAAACAGATGAAGCTTCTAAGATGATGTAATAGCCAGTAAGAATTAGTAGAATACCAAATTTAGGTATCGATTATTGAATTTTATCTGGCTTTGGTGCCTTGGACATGAGCTAGGACCTTAAGATTCTGCATGAAAGGAGGACTAGCAGCCGAATTGCACGGGAGATTGTGAAAAGTGTTCATATGTAGTAAAAACCTGAGAAATCCGTCCGTTTCCGTCATTTGTTTACGAATCGACTTAAAGCCAGATCGTCACATTGGCCGCTCTTCTCTCTGAAACGGTTGTACTTATCGTCTGAAAGCTATGTCGCGTGCTGCGGTATGCGGAGACACTAAAAGCACCATAGTAGAACACAGATGAAGCTTCTAACATGATGTAATAGCCAGTAAGAATTAGTATCAGTTTTAGGTATCGATTATTGAGTTTTTAACTGGCTTTGGTGCCTTGGACATGAGCTAGGACCTTAAGATTCTGCATGAAAGGAGGACTAGCAGCCGAATTGCACGGGAGATTGTGAAAAGTGTTCATATGTAGTAAAAACCTGAGAAATCCGTCCGTTTCCGTCATTTGTTATCGAATCGACTTAAAGCCAGATCGTCACATTGGCCGTTCATCTCTCAGAAACGGTTGTACTTATCGTCTGCAAAGCTATGTCGCGTGCTGCCTTTTGTGGACACACTAAAAGCACCATAGAACAACACAGGTGAAGCTTCTAAGATGATGTAATAGCCAGTAAGAAGTAGTACAATTCAAGTTTTAGGTATCGATTATTGACTTTTTAGCTGGCTTTGGTGCCTTGGACATGAGCTAGGACCTTAAGATTCTGCATGAAAGGAGGACTAGCAGCCGAGTTGCTCGTGAGGATCTGAAAAGTGTTCATATGTAGTAAAAACCTGAGAAATCCGTCCGTTTTCGTCATTTGTTATCGAATCGACTTAAAGCCAGATCGACACATTGGCCGCTCTTCTCTCTGAAACGGTTGTACTTATCGTTTGCAAAGCTATGTCGCGTGCTGCGGTATGTGGAGACACTAAAAGAAGCATAGTAGAACACAGATGAAGCTTCTAAGTCGATGTAATAACCAGTAAGAAGTAGTACCATTCAAGTTTAAGGTATCGATTATTGACTTTTTAGCTGGCTTTGGTGCCTTGGACATGAGCTAGGACCTTAAGATTCTGCATGAAAGGAGGACTAGCAGCCGAGTTGCATGGGAGAATGTGAAAAGTGTTCATATGTAGTACAAACCTGAGAAATACGTCCGTTTCCGTCATTTGTTATCGAATCGACTTAAAGCCAGATCGTCACATTGGCCGCTCTTCTCTCTGAAACGGTTGTACTTATCGTCTGAAAGCTATGTCGCGTGCTGCGGTATGCGGAGACACTAAAAGCACCATAGTAGAACACAGATGAAGCTTCTAAGTTGATGTAATAGCCAGTAAGATGTAGTACAATTCAAATTTTAGGTATCGATTATTGACTTTTTAGCTGGCTTTGGTGCTTTGGACATGAGCTAGGACCTTAAAGATTCTGCATGAAAGGAGGACTAGCAGCCGAGTTGATCGGGAGAATGTGAAAAGTGTTCATATGTAGTAAAAACCTGAAAAAATCCGTCCGTATTCGCCATTTGTTATCGAATCGACTTAAAGCCAGATCGTCACATTGGCCGCTCTTCTCTCTGAAACGGTTGTACTTATCGTCTGAAAGCTATGTCGCGTGCTGCGGTATGCGGAGACACTAAAAGCACTATAGTACAAAACAGATGAAGCTTCTAAGATGATGTAATAGCCAGTAAGAATTAGTACAATACCAAATTTAGGTATCGATTATTGAATTTTTACCTGGCTTTGGTGCCTTGGACATGAGCTAGGACCTTAAGATTCTGCATGAAAGGAGGACTAGCAGCCGAATTGCACGGGAGATTGTGAAAAGTGTTCATATGTAGTAAAAACCTGAGAAATCCGTCCGTTTCCGTCATTTGTTTACGAATCGACTTAAAGCCAGATCGTCACATTGGCCGCTCTTCTCTCTGAAACGGTTGTACTTATCGTCTGAAAGCTATGTCGCGTGCTGCGGTATGCGGAGACACTAAAAGCACCATAGTAGAACACAGATGAAGCTTCTAACATGATGTAATAGCCAGTAAGAATTAGTACCAGTTTTAGGTATCGATTATTGAGTTTTTAACTGGCTTTGGTGCCTTGGACATGAGCTAGGACCTTAAGATTCTGCATGAAAGGAGGACTAGCAGCCGAATTGCACGGGAGATTGTGAAAAGTGTTCATATGTAGTAAAAACCTGAGAAATCCGTCCGTTTCCGTCATTTGTTATCGAATCGACTTAAAGCCAGATCGTCACATTGGCCGTTCATCTCTCAGAAACGGTTGTACTTATCGTCTGCAAAGCTATGTCGCGTGCTGCCTTTTGTGGACACACTAAAAGCACCATAGAACAACACAGGTGAAGCTTCTAAGATGATGTAATAGCCAGTAAGAAGTAGTACAATTCAAGTTTTAGGTATCGATTATTGACTTTTTAGCTGGCTTTGGTGCCTTGGACATGAGCTAGGACCTTAAGATTCTGCATGAAAGGAGGACTAGCAGCCGAGTTGCACGGGAGGATGTGAAAAGTGTTCACATGTAGTAAAAACCTGAGAAATCCGTCCGTTTTCGTCATTTGTTATCGAATCGACTTAAAGCCAGATCGACACATTGGCCGCTCTTCTCTCTGAAACAATTGTACTTATCGTCTGCAAAGCTATGTCGCGTGCTGCGGTATGTGGAGAGACTAAAAGAACGATAGTAGCACACAGATGAAGCTTCTAAGTTGATGTAATAACCAGTAAGAAGTAGTACAATTCAAGTTTTAGGTATCGTTTATTGACTTTTTAGCTGGTTTTGGTGCCTTGGACATGAGCTATGACCTTAAGATTCTGCATGAAAGGAGGACTAGCAGCCGAGTTGCATGGGAGAATGTGAAAAGTGTTCATATGTAGTAAAACCTGTGAAATCCGTCCGTTTTCGTCATTTGTTATCGAATCGACTTAAAGCCAGATCGTCACATTGGCCGCTCTTCTCTCTGAAACGGTTGTACTTATCGTCTGAAAGCTATGTCGCGTGCTGCGGTATGTGGAGACTCTAAAAGCACCATAGCAGAACACAGATGAAGCTTCTAAGTTGATGTAATAGCCAGTAAGAAGTAGTACAATTGAAATTTTAGATATCGATTATTGACTTTTTAGCTGGCTTTGGTGCCTTGGACATGAGCTAGGACCTTAAGATTCTGCATGAAAGGAGGACCAGCAGCCGAATTGCACGGGAAAATGTGAAAAGTGTTCATATGGAGTAAAAACCTGAGAAATCCGTCCGTTTTCGTCATTTGTTATCGAATCGACTTAAAGCCAGATCGTCACATTGGCCGCTCTTCTCTCTGAAACGGTTGTACTTATCGTCTGCAAAGCTATGTCGCGTGCTGCGGTATGCGGAGACACTAAAAGCACCATAGTAGAACACAGATGAAGCTTCTAAGATGATGTAATAGCCAGTAAGAATTAGTACAATACCAAATTTAGGTATCGATTATTGAATTTTTACCTGGTTTGGGTGCCTTGGACATGAGCTAGGACCTTAAGATTCTGCATGAAAGGAGGACTAGCAGCCGAGTTGCTCGGGAGGATCTGAAAAGTGTTCATATGTAGTAAAAACCTGAGAAATCCGTCCGTTTTCGTCATTTGTTATCGAATCGACTTAAAGCCAGATCGACACATTGGCCGCTCTTCTCTCTGAAACAATTGTACTTATCGTCTGCAAAGCTATGTCGCGTGCTGCGGTATGTGGAGACACTAAAAGAACGATAGTAGCACACAGATGAAGCTTCTAAGTTGATGTAATAACCAGTAAGAAGTAGTACAATTCAAGTTTTAGGTATCGTTTATTGACTTTTTAGCTGGTTTTGGTGCCTTGGACATGAGCTATGACCTTAAGATTCTGCATGAAAGGAGGACTAGCAGCCGAGTTGCATGGGAGAATGTGAAAAGTGTTCATATGTAGTAAAAACCTGTGAAATCCGTCCGTTTTCGTCATTTGTTATCGAATCGACTTAAAGCCAGATCGTCACATTGGCCGCTCTTCTCTCTGAAACGGTTGTACTTATCGTCTGAAAGCTATGTCGCGTGCTGCGGTATGCGGAGACTCTAAAAGCACCATAGCAGAACACAGATGAAGCTTCTAAGTTGATGTAATAGCCAGTAAGATGTAGTACAATTGAAATTTTAGATATCGATTATTGACTTTTTAGCTGGCTTTGGTTCCTTGGACATGAGCTAGGACCTTAAGATTCTGCATGAAAGGAGGACCAGCAGCCGAATTGCACGGGAAAATGTGAAAAGTGTTCATATGGAGTAAAAACCTGAGAAATCCGTCCGTTTTCGTCATTTGTTATCGAATCGACTTAAAGCCAGATCGTCACATTGGCCGCTCTTCTCTCTGAAACGGTTGTACTTATCGTCTGCAAAGCTATGTCGCGTGCTGCGGTTTGTGGACACACTAAAAGCACCATAGTACAACACAGATGAAGCTTCTAAAATGATGTAATAGCCAGTAAGAAGTAGTACAATTCAAGTTTTAGGTATCGATTATTGACTTTTTAGCTGGCTTTGGTGCCTTGGACATGAGCTAGGACCTTAAGATTCTGCATGAAAGGAGGACTAGCAGCCGAGTTGCTCGGGAGGATCTGAAAAGTGTTCATATGTAGTAAAAACCTGAGAAATCCGTCCGTTTTCGTCATTTGTTATCGAATCGACTTAAAGCCAGATCGACACATTGGCCGCTCTGCTCTCTGAAACGGTTGTACTTATCGTTTGCAAAGCTATGTCGCGTGCTGCGGTATGTGGAGACACTAAAAGAAGCATAGTAGAACACAGATGAAGCTTCTAAGTCGATGTAATAACCAGTAAGAAGTAGTACAATTCAAGTTTAAGGTATCGATTATTGACATTTTAGCTGGCTTTGGTGCCTTGGACATGAGCTAGGACCTTAAGATTCTGCATGAAAGGAGGACTAGCAGCCGAGTTGATCGGGAGAATGTGAAAAGTGTTCATATGTAGTAAAAACCTGAGAAATCCGTCCGTATTCGTCATTTGTTATCGAATCGACTTAAAGCCAGATCGTCACATTGGCCGCTCTTCTCTCTGAAACGGTTGTACTTATCGTCTCAAAGCTATGTCGCGTGCTGCGGTATGCGGAGACACTAAAAGCACCATAGTACAACACAGATGAAGCTTCTAAGATGATGTAATAGCCAGTAAGAATTAGTACAATACCAAATTTAGGTATCGATTATTGAATTTTTACCTGGCTTTGGTGCCTTGGACATGAGCTAGGACCTTAAGATTCTGCATGAAAGGAGGACTAGCAGCCGAATTACACGGGAGATTGTGAAAAGTGTTCATATGTAGTAAAAACCTGAGAAATCCGTCCGTTTTCGTCATTTGTTATCGAATCGACTTAAAGCCAGATCGACACATTGGCCGCTCTTCTCCTTGAAACAATTGTACTTATCGTCTGCAAAGCTATGTCGCGTGCTGCGGTATGTGGAGACACTAAAAGAAGCATAGTAGAACACAGATGAAGCTTCTAAGTTGATGTAATAACCAGTAAGAAGTAGTACAATTCAAGTTTTAGGTATCGATTATTGACTTTTTAGCTGGCTTTGGTGCCTTGGACATGAGCTAGGACCTTAAGATTCTGCATGAAAGGAGGACTAGCAGCCGAGTTGCATGGGAGAATGTGAAAAGTGTTCATATGTAGTAAAAACCTGTGAAATCCGTCCGTTTTCGTCATTTGTTATCGAATCGACTTAAAGCCAGATCGTCACATTGGCCGCTCTTCTCTCTGAAACGGTTGTACTTATCGTCCGCAAAGCTATGTCGCGTGCTGCGGTATGTGGAGACTCTAATAGCACCATAGTAGAACACAGATGAAGCTTCTAAGTTGATGTAATAGCTAGTAAGAGGTAGTACAATTCAAGTTTTAAGTATCGATTAATTACTTTTTAGCTGGCTTTGGTGCCTTGGACATGAGCTAGGACCTTAAGATTCTGCATGAAAGGAGGACTAGCAGCCGAGTTGCACGGGAGAATGTGAAAAGTTTTCATATGTAGTAAAAACCTGAGAAATCGGTCCATTTTCGACATTTGTTATCGAATCGACTAAAAAACCGAATCGTGACTTTGGCCGCTCTTCTCTCTGAGACAGTTGTACTTATCGTCTGCAAAGCTATGTCGCGTGCTGCGGTATGCGGAGACACTAAAAGCACCATAGTAGAACACAGATGAAGCTTCTAAGTTGATGTAATAGCTAGTAAGAAGTAGTACAATTGGAATTTTAGATATCGATTATTGACTTTTTAGCTGGCTTTGGTGCCTTGGACATGAGCTAGGACCTTAAGATTCTGCATGAAAGGAGGACTAGCAGCCGAGTTGCACGGGAGAATGTCAAAAGTGTTCATACGTAGTAAAAACCTGAGAAGTCCGTCCGTTTTGTCATTTGTTATCGAATCGACTTAAAGCCAGATCGTCACTTTGGCCGCTCTTCTCTCCGAAACGGTTGTACTTATCGTCTGCAAAGCTATGTCGCGTGCTGCGGTATGCGGAGACACTAAAAGCACCATAGTAGAACACAGATGAAGCTTCTAAGTTGATGTAATAGCTAGTAAGAAGTAGTACAATTTGAATTTTAGATATCGATTATTGTCTTTTTAGCTGGCTTTGGTGCCTTGGACATGAGCTAGGACCTTAATGATTTTGCATGAAAGGAGGGTTAGCAGCTGAGTTGCACGAGAGAATGTGAAAAGTGTTCATATGTAGTAAAAACCTGAGAAATCCGTCCGTTTTCGTCATTTGTTATGGAATCGACTTAAAGCCAGATCGTCACATTGGCCGCTCTTCCCTCTGACGCTGTTGTATTTATCGTCTGCAATGCTATGTCGCGTGCTGCGGTATGCGGAGACACTTAACGCACCATAGTAGAAAACAGATGAAGCTTCTAAGTTGATGTAATAGCCAGTAAGAGGTAGTACAATTCAAGTTTTAGGTATCGATTATTGACTTTTTAGCTGGCTTTGGTGCCTTGGACATGAGCTATGACCTTACGAATCTGCATGAGAGGAGGACTAGCAGAAAGGTTGCACGGGAGAATGTGAAATATGTTAAAATGTAGTTTTAACATGAGAAATCCGTCCGTTTTCGTCATTTGTTATCGAATCGACTTAAAGCCAGATCGTCACACTGGCCGCTCTTCTCTCTGAAACGGTTGTACTTATCGTCTGCAAAGCTATGTCGCAGTGCTGCGGTATGTGGAGACTCTAATAGCACCATAGCAGAACACAGATGAAGCTTCTAAGTTGATGTAATAGCCAGTAAGAAGTAGTACAATTCAAGTTTTAGGTATCGATTATTGACTTTTTAGCTGGCTTTGGTGCCTTGGACATGAGCTAGGACCATAAGATTCTGCATGAAAGGAGGACTAGCAGCCGAGTTGCACGAGAGAATGTGAAAAGTGCTCATATGTAGTAAACACCTGAGAGATCCGTTCGCCATCGTCATTTGTTATCGAATCGACTTAAAGCCAGATCGTCACATTTTCCGCTCTACTCTCTGAAACGGTTGTACTTATCGTCTGCAAAGCTATGTCGCGTTGCTGCGGTATGCAGAGACACTAAAGGCACCATAGTAGAACACAGATCAAGCTTCTTATTTGATGTAATAGCCAGTAAGAAGTAGTACAATTCAAGTTTTACTTATCGATTATTGACTTTTAGCTGGCTTTGGTGCCTTGGACATGAGCTAGGACCTTAAGATTCTGCATGAAAGGAGGGTTAGCAGCTGAGTTGCACGGGAGAATGTGAAAAGTGTTCATATGTAGTAAAAACCTGAGAAATCCGTCCGTTTTCGTCATTTGTTATGGAATCGACTTAAAGCCAGATCGTCACATTGCCCGCTCTTCTCTCCGAAACGGTTGTATTTATCGTCTGAAAGCTATGTCGCGTGCTGCGGTATGCGGAGACACTAATAGCACCATAGCAGAACACAGATGAAGCTTCTAAGATGAAGTAATAGCCCGTAAGAATTAGAACAATACCAGTTTTAGGTATCGATTATTGACTTTTAGCTGGCTTTGGTGCCTTGGACATGAGCTAGGACCTTAAGATTCTGCATGAAAGGAGGGTTAGCAGCTGAGTTGCATGGGAGAATGTGAAAAGTGTTCATATGTAGTAAAAACCTGAGAAATCCATACGTTTTCGTCATTGGTTATCGATTCGTCTTATAGCCAGATCGTCACTTTGGCTGCTCTTCTCTCTGAAACGGTTGTACTTATCGTCTGCAAAGCTATGTCGCGTGCTACGGTATGTGGAGACACTAAAAGCACCATAGTAGAACACAGATGAAGCTTCTAAGTTGATGTAATAGCTAGTAAGAGGTAGTACAATTCAAGTTTTAAGTATCGATTATTGACTTTTCAGCTGGCTTTGGTGCCTTGGACATGAGCTAGGACCTTAAGATTCTGCATGAAAGGAGGACTAGCAGCCGAGTTGCACGGGAGAATGTGAAAAGTTTTCATATGTAGTAAAAACCTGAGAAATCGGTCCATTTTCGACATTTGTTATCGAATCGACTTAAAACCGAATCGTGACATTGGCCGCTCTTCTCTCTGAAACAGTTGTACTTATCGTCTGCAAAGCTATGTCGCGTGCTGCGGTATGCGGAGACACTAAAAGCACCATAGTAGAACACAGATGAAGCTTCTAAGTTGATGTAATAGCTAGTAAGAAGTAGTACAATTGGAATTTTAGATATCGATTATTGACTTTTTAGCTGGCTTTGGTGCCTTGGACATGAGCTAGGACAATAAGATTCTGCATGAAAGGTGGACTAGCAGCCGAGTTGCACGGGAGAATGTGAAAAGTGTTCATATGTAGTAAAAACCTGAGAAGTCCGTCCGTTTTGTCATTTGTTATCGAATCGACTTAAAGCCAGATCGTCACATTGGCCGCTCTTCTCTCCGAAACGGTTGTACTTATCGTCTGCAAAGCAATGTCGCGTGCTGCGGTATGCGGAGACACTAAAAGCACCATAGTAGAACACAGATGAAGCTTCTAAGTTGATGTAATAGCTAGTAAGAAGTAGTACAATTGGAATTTTAGATATCGATTATTGACTTTTTACCTGGCTTTGGTGCCTTGGACATGAGCTAGGACCTTAACATTCTGCATGAAAGGAGGACTAGCAGCCGAGTTGCACGGGAGAATGTGAAAAGTGTTCATATGTAGTAAAAACCTGAGAAGTCCGTCCGTTTTGTCATTTGTTATCGAATCGACTTAAAGCCAGATCGTCACATTGGCCGCTCTTCTCTCCGAAACGGTTGTACTTATCGTCTGAAAGCTATGTCGCGTGCTGCGGTATGCGGAGACACTAAAAGCACCATAGTAGAACACAGATGAAGCTTCTAAGATGATGTAATAGCCAGTAAGAATTAGTACAATACCAGTTTTGGGTATCGATTATTGACTTTTAGCTGGCTTTGGTGACTTGGACATGAGCTAGGACCTTAAGATTCTGCGTGAAAGGAGGGTTAGCAGCCGAGTTGCACGGGAGAATGTGAAATGTGTTCATATGTACTAAAAACCTGAGAAATCCGTCCGTTTTCGTCATTTGTTATGGAATCGACTTAAAGCCAGATCGTCACATTGGCCGCTCTTCCCTCTGACGCTGTTGTACTTATCGTCTGCAATGCTATGTCGCGTGCTGCGGTATGCGCAGACACTAACAGCACCATAGTAGAACACAGATGAAGCTTCTAAGTTGATGTAATAGCCAGTAAGAAGTAGTACAATTCAAGTTTTAGCTATCGATTATTGACTTTGTAGCTGGCTTTGGTGCCTTGGACATGAGCTAGGACCTTAAGATTCTGCATGAAAGGAGGACTAGCAGCCGAGTTGCACGGGAGATTGTAAAAAGTGTTCATATGTAGTAAAAACCTGAGAGATCCGTTCGCCATCGTCATTTGTTAACGAATCGACTTAAAGCCAGATCGTCACATTGGCCGCTCTCCTCTCTGAAACGGTTGTACTTATCGTCTGCAAAGTTATGTCGCGTGCAGCGGTATGTGGAGACACTAAAAGTACCATAGTAAAACACAGATGAAGATTCTAAGTTGATGTAATAGCCAGTAAGAAGTAGTACAAGTCAAGTTTTAGGTATCCATTATAGACATTTTAGCTGGCTTTGGTGCCTTGGACATGAGCTAGGACCTTAAGATTCTGCATGAAAGGAGGACTAACAGCCGCCTTGCACGTGAGAATGTGAAAAGTGTTCATATGTAGTAAAAACCTGGGAAATCCGTACGTTTTCGTCATAACTTATCGAATCGTCTTAAAGCCAGATCGTGACATTGGCCGCACTTCTCTCTGAAACGGTTGTACTTATCGTCTGCAAAGCTATGTCGAGTGCTGCGGTATGTAGAGACACTAAAATCACCATAGTAGAACACAGATGGAGCTTCTAAGCTGATGTAATAGCCAGTAAGAGGTAGTACAATTCAAGTTTTAGGTATCGATTATTGACGTTTTAGCTGGCTTTCGTGACTTGGACATGAGCTAGGACCTTAAGATTCTGCATGAAAGGAGGACTAGCAGCTGACTTGCCTGGGAGAATATGAAAAGTTTTCATATGCAGTAAAAACCTGAGAAATCCTTCCGTTTTCCTCATTTGTTATCGAATCGACCTAAAGCCAGATCGTGACATTGGCCGCTCTTCTCTCTGAAACGGTTGAACTTATCGTCTGCAAAGCTATGTCGCGTGCTGCAGTATGCGGGGACACTAAAAGCAGCATAGTAGAACACAGATGAAGCTTCTAAGTTGATGTAATAGCTAGTAAGAAGTAGTACAATTGAAATTTTAGATATCGATTATTGACTTTTTAGCTGGCTTTGGTGCCTTGGACATGAGCTAGGACCTTAAGATTCTCCATGAAAGGAGGACTAGCAGCCGAGCTGCACGTTAGGATGTGAAAAGTATTCATATGCAGTAAAAACGTGAGAAATCCGTCCATTTTCGTCATTTGTTATCGAATCGACTTAAAGCCGGATCGTCACATTGGCCGCTCTTCTCTCTGAAACTTTTGTACTTATCGTCTGCAAAGCTATGTCACATGCTGTGGTATGCGGAGACACTAAAATCACCATAGTAGGACACAGATGAAGCTTCTAAGTTGATGTAATAGCCAGTAAGAAGTGGTACAATTCAAGTTTTAGGTATCGATTATTGACTTTTTAGCTGGCTTTGGTGCCTTGGACATGAGCTATGTCCTTACGAATCTGCATGAGAGGAGGACTAGCAGAAATGTTGCACGGGAGAATGTGAAAAGTGTTAATATGTAGTATTAACCTGAGAAATCCGTCCGTTTTCGTCTTTTGTTATCGAATCGACTTAAAGCCAGATCGTCACATTGGCCGCTCTTCTCTCTGAAACGGTTGTACTTATCGTCTGCAAAGCTATGTCGCGTGCTGCGGTATGTGGAGACACTAAAAGCACCATAGTAGAACACAGATGAAGCTTCTAATATGATGTAATAGAGAGTAAGAAGTAGTACAATTCAAGTTTTAGGTATCGATTATTGACTTTTTAGCTGGCTTTGGTGCCTTGGACATGAGCTATGACCTTACGAATCTGCATGAGAGGAGGACTAGCAGAAAAGTTGCACGGGAGAATGTGAAATGTGTTAATATGTAGTTTTAACCTGAGAAATCCGTCCGTTTTCGTCTTTTGTTATCGAATCGACTTAAAGCCAGATCGTCACATTGTCCGCCCTTCTCTCTGAAACGGTTGTACTTATCGTCTGCAAAGCTGTGTCGTGTGCTGCGGTATGCGGAGACACTAAAAATACCATAGTAAAACACGGATGAAGCTTCTAAGTTGATGTAATAGCCAGTAAGAAGTAGTACAATTCAAGTTTTACTTATCGATTATTGACTTTCAGCTGGCTTTGGTGCCTTGGACATGAGCTAGGACCTTAAGATTCTGCATGATAGGAGGACTAGCAGCCGAGTTGCACGGGAGATTGTGAAAAGTGTTCATATGTAGTAAAAACCTGAGAGATCCGTTCGCCATCGTCATTTGTTGACGAATCGACTTAAAGCCAGATCGTCACATTGGCCGCTCTCCTCTCTGAAACGGTTGTACTTATCGTCTGCAAAGCTATGTCGCGTGCTGCGGTATGTAGAGACACTAAATGCACCATATTAGAACACAGATGATGCTTCTAAGTTGATGTAATGGCCAGTAAGAAGTAGTACAATTCAAGTTTAAGGTATCGATTATTGACTTTGTAGCTGGCTTTGGTGCCTTGGACATGAGCTAGGACCTTAAGAATCTGCATGAAAGGAGGACTAGCAGCCGTGTTGCACGGGAGGATGTGAAAAGTTTTCATATGTAGTAAAAACCTGAGAAATCCGTCCATTTTCGTAATATGTAATCGAATCGACTTAAAACCGGATCGTGACATTGGCCGCTCTTCTCTCTGAAACGGTTGTACTTATCGTCTGCAAAGCTATGTCGCGTGCTGCGGTATGCGGAGACACTAAAATCACCATAGTAGAACACAGATGAAGCTTCTAAGTTGATGTAATAGCTAGTAAGAAGTAGTACAATTGGAATTTTAGATATCGATTATTGACTTTTTAGCTGGCTTTGGTGCCTTGGACATGAGCTAGGACCTTAAGATTCTGCATGAAAGGAGGACTAGCAGCCGAATTGCACGGGAGAATGTGAAAAGTGTTCATATGTAGTAAAAACCTGAGAAGTCCGACCGTTTTTTCATTTGTTATCGAATCGACTTAAAGCCAAATCGTCACATTGGCCGCTCTTCTCTCCGAAACGGTTGAACTTATCGTCTGAAAGCTATGTCGCGTGCTGCGGTATGCGGAGACACTAAAAGCACCATAGTAGAACACAGATGAAGGTTCTAAGTTGATGTAATAGCTAGTAAGAGGTAGTACAATTCAAGTTTTAGGTATCGATTATTGACTTTTTAGCTGGCTTTGGTGCCTTGGACATGAGCTAGATCCTTAAGATTCTGCATGAAAGGAGGACTAGCAGCCGAATTGCACGGGAGATTGTGAAAAGTGGTCATATGTAGTAAAAACCTGAGAGATCCGTTCGCCATCGTCATTTGTTAACGAATCGACTTAAAGCCAGATCGTCACATTGGCCGCTCTCCTCTCTGAAACGGTTGTACTTATCGTCTGAAAGCTATGTCGCGTGCTGCGGTATGTGGAGACACTAAAAGCACCATAGTAGAACACAGATGAAGATTCTAAGTTGATGTAATAACCAGTAAGAAGTAGTACAAGTCAAGTTTTAGGTATCGATTATAGACTTTTTAGCTGGCTTTGGTGCCTTGGACATGAGCTAGGACCTTAAGATTCTGCATGAAAAGAGGTCTAACAGCCGCCTAGCACGTGAGAATGTGAAAAGTGTTCATATGTAGTAAAAACCTGAGAAATCCGACCGTTTTCGTCATTTGTTATCGAATCGACTTAAAGCCAGATCGTCACATTGGCCGCTCTTCTCTCTGAAACGGTTGTACTTATCGTCTGCAAAGCTATGTCGCGTGCTGCGGTATGTGGAGACACTAAAAGCACCATAGTAGAACACAGATGAAGATTCTAAGTTGATGTAATAGCCAGTAAGAGGTAGTACAATTCAAGTTTAAGGTATCGATTAATAAATTTTTAGCTGGCTTTGGTGCCTTGGACATGAGCTAGGACCTTAAGATTCTGCATGAAAGGAGGACTAGCAGCCGAGATGCATGGGAGAATGTGAAAAGTGTTCATATGTAGTAAAAACCTGAGAAATCCGTTCGTTATCGTCATATATTACCGAAACGACTTAAAGCCGGATCGTCACATTGGCCGGTCTTCTCTCTGAAACGGTTGTACTTATCGTCTGCAAAGCTATGTCGCGTGCTGCGGTATGTAGAGACACTAAAATCACCTTAGTAGGACACAGATGAAGCTTCTAATATGATGTAATAGCCAGTAAGAAGTAGTACAAGTCATCTTTTAGGTATCGATTATTGACTTTTTAGCTGGCTTTGGTGCCTTGGACTTCAGCTAGGACCCTAAGAATCTGCATGAGAGGGAGACTAGCAGAAAAGTTGCACGGGAGAATGTGAAATGTGCTCATATGTAGTATTAACCTGAGAAATCCGTCCGTTTTCGTCTTTTGTTATCGAGTCGACTAAAGGCCAGATCGTAACATTGTCCGCCCTTCTCTCTGAAACGGCTGTACTTATCGTCTGAAAGCTATGTCGCGTGCTGCGGTATGTGGAGACACTAAAAGCACCATAGTAGAACACAGATGAAGCTTCTAAGTTGATGTAATAGCCAGTAAGAATTAGTACCAGTTTTAGGTATCGATTATTGAGTTTTTAGCTGGCTTTGGTGCCTTGGACATGAGCTAGGACCTTAAGATTCTGCATTAAAGGAGGACTAGCAGCCGAGCTGCACGTTAGGATGTGAAAAGTTTTCATATGTAGTAAAAACCTGAGAAATCCGTCCATTTTCGTCATTTGTTATCGAATCGACTTAAAGCCGGATCGTCACATTGGCCACTCTTCTCTCTGAAACGGATGTACTTATCGTCTGCAAAGCTATGTCGCGTGCTGCGGTATGCGGAGACACCAAAATAACCATAGTAAAACACAGATGAAGCTTCTAAGTTGATGTAATAGCCAGTAAGAAGTAGTACAATTCAAGATTTGGGCATCGATTATTGACTTTTTAGCTGGCTTTGGTGCCTTGGACATGAGCTAGGACCTTAAGATTCGGCATGAAAGGAGGACTAGCAGCCGAGTTGCATGGGAGAATGTGAGAAGTGTTCATATGTAGTAAAAACCTGAGAAATCCGTCCGTTTTCGTCATTTGTTATCGAATCGACTTAAAGCCAGATCGTCACATTGGCCGCTCTTCTCTCTGAAACGGTTGTCCTTATCGTCTGCAAAGCTATGTCGCATGCTGTGGTATGCGGAGACACTAAAATCACCATAGTAGGACACAGATGAAGCTTCTAAGTTGATGTAATAGCCAGTAAGAAGTAATACAATTCAAGTTTTAGGTACCGATTATTGACTTTTTAGCTGGCTTTGGTGCCTTGGACATGAGCTATGTCCTTACGAATCTGCATGAGAGGAGGACTAGCAGAAAAGTTGCACGGGAGAATGTGAAAAGTGTTAATATGTAGTATTAACCTGAGAAATCCGTCCGTTTTCGTCTTTTGTTATCGAATCGACTTAAAGCCAGATCGTCACATTGGCCGCTCTTCTCTCTGAAACGGTTGTACTTATCGTCTGCAAAGCTATGTCGCGTGCTGCGATATGTGGAGACACTAAAAGCACCATAGTAGAACACAGATGAAGCTTCTAAGTTGATGTAATAGCTAGTAAGTAGTAGTACAATTTAAATTTTAGATATCGATTATTGACTTTTTAGCTGGCTTTGGTGCCTTGGACATGAGCTAGGACCTTAAGAATCTGCATGAAAGGAGGACTAGCGGCCGAGTTGCACGGGAGAATGTGAAAAGTGTTCATATGTAGTAAAAACCTGAGAAACCCGTCCGTTTTCGTCATTTGTTATCGAATCGACGTAAAGCCAGATCGTCACATTGGCCGCTCTTCTCTCTGAAACGGTTGTACTTATCGTCTGCAAAGCTATGTCGCGTGCTGCGGTATGCGGAGACACTAAAAGCACCATAGTAGAACACAGATGAAGCTTCTAAGATGATGTAATAGCCAGTAAGAATTAGTACAATACCAGTTTTAGGTATCGATTATTAAGTGTTTAGCTGGCTTTGGTGCCTTGGACATGAGCTAGGACCTTAAGAATCTGCATGAAAGGAGGACTAGCGGCCGAGTTGCACGGGAGAATGTGAAAAGTGTTCATATGTAGTAAAAACCTGAGAAACCCGTCCGTTTTCGTCATTTGTTATCGAATCGACGTAAAGCCAGATCGTCACATTGGCCGCTCTTCTCTCTGAAACGGTTGTACTTATCGTCTGCAAAGCTATGTCGCGTGCTGCGGTATGCGGAGACACTAAAAGCACCATAGTAGAACACAGATGAAGCTTCTAAGATGATGTAATAGCTAGTAAGAAGTAGTACAATTGAAATTTTAGATATCGATTATTGACTTTTTAGCTGGCTTTGGTGCCTTGGATATGAGAGAGGACCTTAAGATTCTGCATGAAAGGAGGACTAGCAGCCGAGTTGCACGGGAGAATGTGAAAAGTGTTCATATGTAGTAAAAACCTGTGAAATCCGTCCGTTTTCGTCATTTGTTATCGAATCGACTTAAAGCCAGATCGTCACATTTGCCGCTCTTCTCTCTGAAACGATTGTACCTATCGTCTGCAAAGCTACGTCGCAGTGTTGCGGTATGTGGAGACTCTAAAAGCACCATAGCAGAACACAGATAAAGCTTCTAAGTTGATGTAATAGCCAGTAAGAAATAGTACAACTCAAGTTTTAGGTATCGATTATTGACTTTTTAGCTGGCTTTGGTGCCTTGGACATGAGCTAGAACCATAAGACTCTGCATGAAAGGAGGACTAGCTGCCGAGTTGCACGGGAGAATGTGAAAACTGTTCATATGTAGTAAAAACCTGAGAAATCCCTCCGTTTTCGTCATTTGTTATCGAATCGACTTAAAGCCAGATCATCACATTGGCCGCTCTTCTCTCTGAAATGGTTGTACTTATCGTCTGAAAGCTATGTCGCGTGCTGCGGTATGCGGAGACACTAAAAGCACCAAAGCAGAACACAGATGAAGCTTCTAAGATGATGTAATAGCCAGTAAGAATTAGTACAACTCAAGTTTTAGGTATCGATTATTGACTTTTTTTCTGGCTTTGGTGCCTTGGACATGAGCTAGGACCTTAAGATTCTGCATGAAAGGAGGACTAGCAGCCGAATTGCACGGGAGAATGTGAAAAGTGTTCATATGTAGTAAAAACCTGAGAAATCCGTCCGTTTTCGTCATTTGTTATCGAATCGACTTAATGCCAGATCGTCACATTGGCCGCTCTTCTCTCTGAAACGGTTGTACTTATCGTCTGCAAAGCTATGTCGCGTGCTGCGGTATGCGGAGACACTAAAAGCACCATAGTAGAACACAGATGAAGCTTCTAAGATGATGTAACAGCCAGTAAGAAGTAGTACAACTCAAGTTTTAGGTATCGATTATTGACTTTTTAGCTGGCTTTGGTGCCTTGGACATGAGCTATGTCCTTACGAATCTGCATGAGAGGAGGACTAGCAGAAAAGTTGCACGGGAGAATGTGGAAAGTGTTAATATGTAGTATTAACCTGAGAAATCCGTCCGTTTTCGTCTTTTGTTATCGAATCGACTTAAAGCCAGATCGTCACATTGGCCGCTCTTCTCTCTGAAACGGTTGTACTTATCGTCTGCAAAGCTATGTCGCGTGCTGCGGTATGTGGAGACACTAAAAGCACCATAGTAGAACACAGATGAAGCTTCTAATATGATGTAATAGAGAGTAAGAAGTAGTACAATTCAAGTTTTAGGTATCGATTATTGACTTTTTAGCTGGCTTTGGTGCCTTGGACATGAGCTATGACCTTACGAATCTGCATGAGAGGAGGACTAGCAGAAAAGTTGCACGGGAGAATGTGAAATGTGTTAATATGTAGTTTTAACCTGAGAAATCCGTCCGTTTTCGTCTTTTGTTATCGAATCGACTTAAAGCCAGATCGTCACATTGGCATCTCTTCTCTCTGAAACGGTTGTTCTTATCGTCTGCAAAGCTGTGTCGTGTGCTGCGGTATGCGGAGACACTAAAAATACCATAGTAAAACACGGATGAAGCTTCTAAGTTGATGTAATAGCCAGTAAGAAGTAGTACAATTCAAGTTTTACTTTTCGATTATTGACTTTCAGCTGGCTTTGGTGCCTTGGACATGAGCTAGGACATTAAGATTCTGCATGATAGGAGGACTAGCAGCCGAGTTGCACGGGAGATTGTGAAAAGTGTTCATATGTAGTAAAAACCTGAGAGATCCGTTCGCCATCGTCATTTGTTGACGAATCGACTTAAAGCCAGATCGTCACATTGGCCGCTCTCCTCTCTGAAACGGTTGTACTTATCGTCTGCAAAGCTATGTCGCGTGCTGCGGTATGTAGAGACACTAAATGCACCATAGTAGAACACAGATGAAGCTTCTAAGTTGATGTAATGGCCAGTAAGAAGTAGTACAATTCAAGTTTAAGGTATCGATTATTGACTTTGTAGCTGGCTTTGGTGCCTTGGACATTAGCTAGGACCTTAAGATTCTGCATGAAAGAAGGACTAGCAGCCGAGTTGTACGGGAGAATGTGAAAAGTGTTCATATGTAGTAAAAACCTGAGAAATCCATACGTTTTCGTCATTGGTTATCGATTCGTCTTAAAGCCAGATCGTCACATTGTCTGCTCTTCTCTCTGAATCGGTTGTACTTATCGTCTGCAAAGCTATGTCGCGTGCTGCGGCATGTGCAGACACTAACAGCACCATAGTAGAACACAGATGAAGGTTCTAAGTTGATGTAATAGCTAGGAAGAGGTAGTACAATTCAAGTTTAAGTATCGATTATTGACTTTTTAGCTGGCTTTGGTGCCTTGGACATGAGCTAGGACCTTAAGAATCTGCATGAAAGGAGGACTAGCAGCCGAGTTGCACGGGAGGATGTGAAAAGTTTTCATATGTAGTAAAAACCTGAGAAAACCGTCCATTTTCGTAATATTTCATCGAATCGACTTAAAACCGGATCGTGACATTGGCCGCTCTTCTCTCTGAAACTGTTGTACTTATCGTCTGCAAAGCTATGTCGCGTGCTGCGGTATGCGGAGACACTAAAATCACCATAGTAGAACACAGATGAAGCTTCTAAGTTGATGTAATAGCTAGTAAGAAGTAGTACAATTGGAATTTTAGATATCGATTATTGACTTTTTAGCTGGCTTTGGTGCCTTGGACATGAGCTAGGTCCTTAAGATTCTGCATGAAAGGAGGACTAGCAGCCGAGTTGCACGGGAGAATGTGAAAAGTGTTCATATGTAGTAAAAACCTGAGAAGTCCGTCCGTTTTGTCATTTGTTATCGAATCGACTTAAAGCCAAATCGTCACATTGGCCGCTCTTCTCTCCGAAACGGTTGTACTTATCGTCTGAAAGCTATGTCGCGTGCTGCGGTATGCGGAGACACTAAAAGCACCATAGTAGAACACAGATGAAGCTTCTAAGATGATGTAATAGCCAGTAAGAATTAGTACAATACCAGTTTTGGGTATCGATTATTGACTTTTAGCTGGCTTTGGTGACTTGGGCATGAGCTAGGACCTTAAGATTCTGCATGAAAGGAGGGTTAGGAGCCGAGTTGCACGGGAGAATGTGAAAAGTGTTCATATGTAATAAAAACCTGAGAAATCCGTTCGTTTTCGTCATTTGTTATGGAATCGACTTAATGCCAGATCGTCACATTGGCCGCTCTTCCCTCTGACGCTGTTGTACTTATCGTCTGCAATGCTATGTCGCGTGCTGCGGTATGCGCAGACACTTAAAGCACCATAGTAGAACACAGATGAAGCTTCTAAGTTGATGGAATAGCCAGTAAGAAGTAGTACAATTCAAGTTTTAGGTATCGATTATTGACTTTGTAGCTGGCTTTGGTGCCTTGGACATGAGCTAGATCCTTAAGATTCTGCATGAAAGGAGGACTAGCAGCCGAATTGCACGGGAGATTGTGAAAAGTGGTCATATGTAGTAAAAACCTGAGAGATCCGTTCGCCATCGTCATTTGTTAACGAATCGACTTAAAGCCAGATCGTCACATTGGCCGCTCTTCTCTCTGAAACGGTTGTACTTATCGTCTGCAAAGCTATGTCGCGTGCTGCGGTATGTGGAGACACTAAAAGCACCATAGTAGAACACAGATGAAGATTCTAAGTTGATGTAATAACCAGTAAGAAGTAGTACAAGTCAAGTTTTAGGTATCGATTATAGACTTTTTAGCTGGCTTTGGTGCCTTGGACATGAGCTAGGACCTTAAGATTCTGCATGAAAAGAGGTCTAACAGCCGCCTAGCACGTGAGAATGTGAAAAGTGTTCATATGTAGTAAAAACCTGAGAAATCCGACCGTTTTCGTCATTTGATATCGAATCGACTTAAAGCCAGATCATCACATTGGCCGCTCTTCTCTCTGAAACGGTTGTACTTATCGTCTGCAAAGCTATGTCGCGTGCTGCGGTATGTGGAGACACTAAAAGCACCATAGTAGAACACAGATGAAGATTCTAAGTTGATGTAATAGCCAGTAAGAGGTAGTACAATTCAAGTTTAAGGTATCGATTAATAAATTTTTAGCTGGCTTTGGTGCCTTGGACATGAGCTAGGACCTTAAGATTCTGCATGAAAGGAGGACTAGCAGCCGAGATGCATGGGAGAATGTGAAATGTGTTCATATGTAGTAAAAACCTGAGAAATCCGTTCGTTATCGTCATATATTACCGAAACGACTTAAAGCCGGATCGTCACATTGGCCGGTCTTCTCTCTGAAACGGTTGTACTTATCGTCTGCAAAGCTATGTCGCGTGCTGCGGTATGTAGAGACACTAAAATCACCTTAGTAGGACACAGATGAAGCTTCTAATTTGATGTAATAGCCAGTAAGAAGTAGTACAAGTCAAGTTTTAGGTATCGATTATTGACTTTTTAGCTGGCTTTGGTGCCTTGGTCTTGAGCTAGGACCCTAAGAATCTGCATGAGAGGGAGACTAGCAGAAAAGTTGCACGGGAGAATGTGAAATGTGCTCATATGTAGTATTAACCTGAGAAATCCGTCCGTTTTCGTCTTTTGTTATCGAGTCGACTAAAGGCCAGATCGTAACATTGTCCGCCCTTCTCTCTGAAACGGCAGTACTTATCGTCTGAAAGCTATGTCGCGTGCTGCGGTATGTGGAGACACTAAAAGCACCATAGTAGAACACAGATGAAGCTTCTAAGTTGATGTAATAGTCAGTAAGAAGTAGTACAATTCCAGTTTTAGGTATTGATTATTGACTTTTTAGCTGGCTTTGGTGCCTTGGACATGAGCTAGGACCTTAAGATTCTGCATGAAAGGAGGACTAGCAGCCGAGTTGCACGGGAGAATGTGAAAAGTGTTCATATGTAGTAAAAACCTGAGAAATCCGTCCGTTTTCGTCATTTGTTATCGAATCGACTTAAAGCCAGATCATCACATTGGCCGCTCTTCTCTTTGAAATGGTTGTACTTATCGTCTGAAAGCTATGTCGTGTGCTGCGGTATGCGGAGACACTAAAAGCACCAAAGCAGAACACAGATGAAGCTTCTAAGATGATGTAATAGCCAGTAAGAATTAGTACAACTCAAGTTTTAGGTATCGATTATTGACTTTTTTTCTGGCTTTGGTGCCTTGGACATGAGCTAGGACCTTAAGATTCTGCATGAAAGGAGGACTAGCAGCCGAATTGCACGGGAGAATGTGAAAAGTGTTCATATGTAGTAAAAACCTGAGAAATCCGTCCGTTTTCGTCATTTGTTATCGAATCGACTTAATGCCAGATCGTCACATTGGCCGCTCTTCTCTCTGAAACGGTTGTACTTATCGTCTGCAAAGCTATGTCGCGTGCTGCGGTATGCGGAGACACTAAAAGCACCATAGTAGAACACAGATGAAGCTTCTAAGATGATGTAACAGCCAGTAAGAAGTAGTACAACTCAAGTTTTAGGTATCGATTATTGACTTTTTAGCTGGCTTTGGTGCCTTGGACATGAGCTATGTAATTACGAATCTGCATGAGAGGAGGACTAGCAGAAAAGTTGCACGGGAGAATGTGGAAAGTGTTAATATGTAGTATTAACCTGAGAAATCCGTCCGTTTTCGTCTTTTGTTATCGAATCGACTTAAAGCCAGATCGTCACATTGGCCGCTCTTCTCTCTGAAACGGTTGTACTTATCGTCTGCAAAGCTATGTCGCGTGCTGCGGTATGTGGAGACACTAAAAGCACCATAGTAGAACACAGATGAAGCTTCTAATATGATGTAATAGAGAGTAAGAAGTAGTACAATTCAAGTTTTAGGTATCGATTATTGACTTTTTAGCTGGCTTTGGTGCCTTGGACATGAGCTATGACCTTACGAATCTGCATGAGAGGAGGACTAGCAGAAAAGTTGCACGGGAGAATGTGAAATGTGTTAATATGTAGTTTTAACCTGAGAAATCCGTCCGTTTTCGTCTTTTGTTATCGAATCGACTTAAAGCCAGATCGTCACATTGTCCGCCCTTCTCTCTGAAACGGTTGTACTTATCGTCTGCAAAGCTGTGTCGTGTGCTGCGGTATGCGGAGACACTAAAAATACCATAGTAAAACACGGATGAATCTTCTAAGTTGATGTAATAGCCAGTAAGAAGTAGTACAATTCAAGTTTTACTTATCGATTATTGACTTTCAGCTGGCTTTGGTGCCTTGGACATGAGCTAGGACATTAAGATTCTGCATGATAGGAGGACTAGCAGCCGAGTTGCACGGGAGATTGTGAAAAGTGTTCATATGTAGTAAAAACCTGAGAGATCCGTTCGCCATCGTCATTTGTTGACGAATCGACTTAAAGCCAGATCGTCACATTGGCCGCTCTCCTCTCTGAAACGGTTGTACTTATCGTCTGCAAAGCTATGTCGCGTGCTGCGGTATGTAGAGACACTAAATGCACCATAGTAGAACACAGATGAAGCTTCTAAGTTGATGTAATGGCCAGTAAGAAGTAGTACAATTCAAGTTTAAGGTATCGATTATTGACTTTGTAGCTGGCTTTGGTGCCTTGGACATTAGCTAGTACCTTAAGATTCTGCATGAAAGAAGGACTAGCAGCCGAGTTGTACGGGAGAATGTGAAAAGTGTTTATATGTAGTAAAAACCTGAGAAATCCATACGTTTTCGTCATTGGTTATCGATTCGTCTTAAAGCCAGATCGTCACATTGTCTGCTCTTCTCTCTGAATCGGTTGTACTTATCGTCTGCAAAGCTATGTCGCGTGCTGCGGCATGTGCAGACACTAACAACACCATAGTAGAACACAGATGAAGGTTCTAAGTTGATGTAATAGCTAGGAAGAGGTAGTACAATTCAAGTTTTAGGTATCGATTATTGACTTTTTAGCTGGCTTTGGTGCCTTGGACATGAGCTAGGACCTTAAGAATCTGCATGAAAGGAGGACTAGCAGCCGAGTTGCACGGGAGGATGTGAAAAGTTTTCATATGTAGTAAAAACCTGAGAAAACCGTCCATTTTCGTAATATTTAATCGAATCGACTTAAAACCGGATCGTGACATTGGCCGCTCTTCTCTCTGAAACGGTTGTACTTATCGTCTGCAAAGCTATGTCGCGTGCTGCGGTATGCGGAGACACTAAAATCACCATAGTAGAACACAGATGAAGCTTCTAAGTTGATGTAATAGCTAGTAAGAAGTAGTACAATTGGAATTTTAGATATCGATTATTGACTTTTTAGCTGGCTTTGGTGCCTTGGACATGAGCTAGGACCTTAAGATTCTGCATGAAAGGAGGACTAGCAGCCGAGTTGCACGGGAGAATGTGAAAAGTGTTCATATGTAGTAAAAACCTGAGAAGTCCGTCCGTTTTGTCATTTGTTATCGAATCGACTTAAAGCCAGATCGTCACATTGGCCGCTCTTCTCTCTGAAACGGTTGTACTTATCGTCTGCAAAGCTATGTCGCGTGCTGCGGTATGTGGAGACACTAAAAGCTCCATAGTAGAACACAGATGAAGATTCTAAGTTGATGTAATAACCAGTAAGAAGTAGTACAAGTCAAGTTTTAGGTATCGATTATAGACTTTTTAGCTGGCTTTGGTGCCTTGGACATGAGCTAGGACCTTAAGATTCTGCATGAAAAGAGGTCTAACAGCCGCCTAGCACGTGAGAATGTGAAAAGTGTTCATATGTAGTAAAAACCTGAGAAATCCGACCGTTTTCGTCATTTGATATCGAATCGACTTAAAGCCAGATCGTCACATTGGCCGCTCTTCTCTCTGAAACGGTTGTACTTATCGTCTGCAAAGCTATGTCGCGTGCTGCGGTATGTGGAGACACTAAAAGCACCATAGTAGAACACAGATGAAGATTCTAAGTTGATGTAATAGCCAGTAAGAGGTAGTACAATTCAAGTTTAAGGTATCGATTAATAAATTTTTAGCTGGCTTTGGTGCCTTGGACATGAGCTAGGACCTTAAGATTCTGCATGAAAGGAGGACTAGCAGCCGAGATGCATGGGAGAATGTGAAAAGTGTTCATATGTAGTAAAAACCTGAGAAATCCGTTCGTTATCGTCATATATTACAGAAACGACTTAAAGCCGGATCGTCACATTGGCCGGTCTTCTCTCTGAAACGGTTGTACTTATCGTCTGCAAAGCTATGTCGCGTGCTGCGGTATGTAGAGACACTAAAATCACCTTAGTAGGACACAGATGAAGCTTCTAATTTGATGTAATAGCCAGTAAGAAGTAGTACAAGTCAAGTTTTAGGTATTGATTATTGACTTTTTAGCTGGCTTTGGTGCCTTGGACTTGAGCTAGGACCCTAAGAATCTGCATGAGAGGGAGACTAGCAGAAAAGTTGCACGGGAGAATGTGAAATGTGCTCATATGTAGTATTAACCTGAGAAATCCGTCCGTTTTCGTCTTTTGTTATCGAGTCGACTAAAGGCCAGATCGTAACATTGTCCGCCCTTCTCTCTGAAACGGCAGTACTTATCGTCTGAAAGCTATGTCGCGTGCTGCGGTATGTGGAGACACTAAAAGCACCATAGTAGAACACAGATGAAGCTTCTAAGTTGATGTAATAGTCAGTAAGAAGTAGTACAATTCCAGTTTTAGGTATTGATTATTGACTTTTTAGCTGGCTTTGGTGCCTTGGACATGAGCTAGGACCTTAAGATTCTGCATGAAAGGAGGACTAGCAGCCGAGTTGCACGGGAGAATGTGAAAAGTGTTCATATGTAGTAAAAACCTGAGAAATCCGTCCGTTTTCGTCATTTGTTATCGAATCGACTTAAAGCCAGATTATCACATTGGCCGCTCTTCTCTTTGAAATGGTTGTACTTATCGTCTGAAAGCTATGTCGTGTGCTGCGGTATGCGGAGACACTAAAAGCACCAAAGCAGAACACAGATGAAGCTTCTAAGATGATGTAATAGCCAGTAAGAATTAGTACAACTCAAGTTTTAGGTATCGATTATTGACTTTTTTTCTGGCTTTGGTGCCTTGGACATGAGCTAGGACCTTAAGATTCTGCATGAAAGGAGGACTAGCAGCCGAATTGCACGGGAGAATGTGAAAAGTGTTCATATGTAGTAAAAACCTGAGAAATCCGTCCGTTTTCGTCATTTGTTATCGAATCGACTTAATGCCAGATCGTCACATTGGCCGCTCTTCTCTCTGAAACGGTTGTACTTATCGTCTGCAAAGCTATGTCGCGTGCTGCGGTATGCGGAGACACTAAAAGCACCATAGTAGAACACAGATGAAGCTTCTAAGATGATGTAACAGCCAGTAAGAAGTAGTACAACTCAAGTTTTAGGTATCGATTATTGACTTTTTAGCTGGCTTTGGTGCCTTGGACATGAGCTATGTAATTACGAATCTGCATGAGAGGAGGACTAGCAGAAAAGTTGCACGGGAGAATGTGGAAAGTGTTAATATGTAGTATTAACCTGAGAAATCCGTCCGTTTTCGTCTTTTGTTATCGAATCGACTTAAAGCCAGATCGTCACATTGGCCGCTCTTCTCTCTGAAACGGTTGTACTTATCGTCTGCAAAGCTATGTCGCGTGCTGCGGTATGTGGAGACACTAAAAGCACCATAGTAGAACACAGATGAAGCTTCTAATATGATGTAATAGAGAGTAAGAAGTAGTACAATTCAAGTTTTAGGTATCGATTATTGACTTTTTAGCTGGCTTTGGTGCCTTGGACATGAGCTATGACCTTACGAATCTGCATGAGAGGAGGACTAGCAGAAAAGTTGCACGGGAGAATGTGAAATGTGTTAATATGTAGTTTTAACCTGAGAAATCCGTCCGTTTTCGTCTTTTGTTATCGAATCGACTTAAAGCCAGATCGTCACATTGTCCGCCCTTCTCTCTGAAACGGTTGTACTTATCGTCTGCAAAGCTGTGTCGTGTGCTGCGGTATGCGGAGACACTAAAAATACCATAGTAAAACACGGATGAATCTTCTAAGCTGATGTAATAGCCAGTAAGAAGTAGTACAATTCAAGTTTTACTTATCGATTATTGACTTTCAGCTGGCTTTGGTGCCTTGGACATGAGCTAGGACATTAAGATTCTGCATGATAGGAGGACTAGCAGCCGAGTTGCACGGGAGATTGTGAAAAGTGTTCATATGTAGTAAAAACCTGAGAGATCCGTTCGCCATCGTCATTTGTTGACGAATCGACTTAAAGCCAGATCGTCACATTGGCCGCTCTCCTCTCTGAAACGGTTGTACTTATCGTCTGCAAAGCTATGACGCGTGCTGCGGTATGTAGAGACACTAAATGCACCATAGTAGAACACAGATGAAGCTTCTAAGTTGATGTAATGGCCAGTAAGAAGTAGTACAATTCAAGTTTAAGGTATCGATTATTGACTTTGTAGCTGGCTTTGGTGCCTTGGACATTAGCTAGGACCTTAAGATTCTGCATGAAAGAAGGACTAGCAGCCGAGTTGTACGGGAGAATGTGAAAAGTGTTCATATGTAGTAAAAACCTGAGAAATCCATACGTTTTCGTCATTGGTTATCGATTCGTCTTAAAGCCAGATCGTCACATTGTCTGCTCTTCTCTCTGAATCGGTTGTACTTATCGTCTGCAAAGCTATGTCGCGTGCTGCGGCATGTGCAGACACTAACAGCACCATAGTAGAACACAGATGAAGGTTCTAAGTTGATGTAATAGCTAGGAAGAGGTAGTACAATTCAAGTTTTAGGTATCGATTATTGACTTTTTAGCTGGCTTTGGTGCCTTGGACATGAGCTAGGACCTTAAGAATCTGCATGAAAGGAGGACTAGCAGCCGAGTTGCACGGGAGGATGTGAAAAGTTTTCATATGTAGTAAAAACCTGAGAAAACCGTCCATTTTCGTAATATTTAATCGAATCGACTTAAAACCGGATTGTGACATTGGCCGCTCTTCTCTCTGAAACGGTTGTACTTATCGTCTGCAAAGCTATGTCGCGTGCTGCGGTATGCGGAGACACTAAAAGCACCATAGTAGAACACAGATGAAGCTTCTAAGTTGATGTAATAGCTAGTAAGAAGTAGTACAATTGGAATTTTAGATATCGATTATTGACTTTTTAGCTGGCTTTGGTGCCTTGGACATGAGCTAGGACCTTAAGATTCTGCATGAAAGGAGGACTAGCAGCCGAGTTGCACGGGAGAATGTGAAAAGTGTTCATATGTAGTAAAAACCTGAGAAGTCCGTCCGTTTTGTCATTTGTTATCGAATCGACTTAAAGCCAAATCGTCACATTGGTCGCTCTTCTCTCCGAAACGGTTGTACTTATCGTCTGAAAGCTATGTCGCGTGCTGCGGTATGCGGAGACACTAAAAGCACCATAGTAGAACACAGATGAAGCTTCTAAGATGATGTAATAGCCAGTAAGAATTAGTACAATACCAGTTTTGGGTATCGATTATTGACTTTTAGCTGGCTTTGGTGACTTGGGCATGAGCTAGGACCTTAAGATTCTGCATGAAAGGAGGGTTAGGAGCCGAGTTGCACGGGAGAATGTGAAAAGTGTTCATATGTAATAAAAACCTGAGAAATCCGTTCGTTTTCGTCATTTGTTATGGAATCGACTTAATGCCAGATCGTCACATTGGCCGCTCTTCCCTCTGACGCTGTTGTACTTATCGTCTGCAATGCTATGTCGCGTGCTGCGGTATGCGCAGACACTTAAAGCACCATAGTAGAACACAGATGAAGCTTCTAAGTTGATGTAATAGCCAGTAAGAAGTAGTACAATTCAAGTTTTAGGTATCGATTATTGACTTTGTAGCTGGCTTTGGTGCCTTGGACATGAGCTAGATCCTTAAGATTCTGCATGAAAGGAGGACTAGCAGCCGAATTGCACGGGAGATTGTGAAAAGTGGTCATATGTAGTAAAAACCTGAGAGATCCGTTCGCCATCGTCATTTGTTAACGAATCGACTTAAAGCCAGATCGTCACATTGGCCGCTCTTCTCTCTGAAACGGTTGTACTTATCGTCTGCAAAGCTATGTCGCGTGCTGCGGTATGTGGAGACACTAAAAGCACCATAGTAGAACACAGATGAAGATTCTAAGTTGATGTAATAACCAGTAAGAAGTAGTACAAGTCAAGTTTTAGGTATCGATTATAGACTTTTTAGCTGGCTTTGGTGCCTTGGACATGAGCTAGGACCTTAAGATTCTGCATGAAAAGAGGTCTAACAGCCGCCTAGCACGTGAGAATGTGAAAAGTGTTCATATGTAGTAAAAACCTGAGAAATCCGACCGTTTTCGTCATTTGATATCGAATCGACTTAAAGCCAGATCGTCACATTGGCCGCTCTTCTCTCTGAAACGGTTGTACTTATCGTCTGCAAAGCTATGTCGCGTGCTGCGGTATGTGGAGACACTAAAAGCACCATAGTAGAACACAGATGAAGATTCTAAGTTGATGTAATAGCCAGTAAGAGGTAGTACAATTCAAGTTTAAGGTATCGATTAATAAATTTTTAGCTGGCTTTGGTGCCTTGGACATGAGCTAGGACCTTAAGATTCTGCATGAAAGGAGGACTAGCAGCCGAGATGCATGGGAGAATGTGAAAAGTGTTCATATGTAGTAAAAACCTGAGAAATCCGTTCGTTATCGTCTTATATTACCGAAACGACTTAAAGCCGGATCGTCACATTGGCCGGTCTTCTCTCTGAAACGGTTGTACTTATCGTCTGCAAAGCTATGTCGCGTGCTGCGGTATGTAGAGACACTAAAATCACCTTATTAGGACACAAATGAAGCTTCTAATTTGATGTAATAGCCAGTAAGAAGTAGTACAAGTCAACTTTTAGGTATCGATTATTGACTTTTTAGCTGGCTTTGGTGCCTTGGACTTGAGCTAGGACCCTAAGAATCTGCATGAGAGGGAGACTAGCAGAAAAGTTGCACGGGAGAATGTGAAATGTGCTCATATGTAGTATTAACCTGAGAAATCCGTCCGTTTTCGTCTTTTGTTATCGAGTCGACTAAAGGCCAGATCGTAACATTGTCCGCCCTTCTCTCTGAAACGGCAGTACTTATCGTCTGAAAGCTATGTCGCGTGCTGCGGTATGTGGAGACACTAAAAGCACCATAGTAGAACACAGATGAAGCTACTAAGTTGATGTAATAGCCAGTAAGAAGTAGTACAATTCCAGTTTTAGGTATTGATTATTGACTTTTTAGCTGGCTTTGGTGCCTTGGACATGAGCTAGGACCTTAAGATTCTGCATGAAAGGAGGACTAGCAGCCGAGTTGCACTGGAGAATGTGAAAAGTGTTCATATGTAGTAAAAACCTGAGAAATCCGTTCGTTTTCGTCGTTTGTTATCGAATCGACTTAAAGCCTGATCGACACATTGGGCGCTCTTCTCTCTGAAACGGTTGCACTTATCGTCTGCAAAGCTATGTCGCGTGCTGCAGTATGCGGAGACACTAAAAGAAGCATAGTAGAACACAGATGAAGCTTCTAAGTTGATGTAATAGCTAGTAAGAAGTAGTACAATTGAAATTTTAGATATCGATTATTGACTTTTTAGCTGGCATTGGTGACTTGGACATGAACTAGGACCTTAAGATTCTGCATGAAAGGAGGACTAGCAGCCGAGCTGCACGTTAGGATGTGAAAAGTTTTCATATGTAGTAAAAACCTGAGAAATCCGTCCATTTTCGTCATTTGTTATCGAATCGACTTAAAGCCGGATCGTCACATTGGCCACTCTTCTCTCTGAAACGGTTGTACTTAACGTCTGCAAAGCTATGTCGCGTGCTGCGGTATGTGGAGACACTAAAAGCACCATAGTAGAACACAGATGAAGCTTCTAATATGATGTAATAGAGAGTAAGAAGTAGTACAATTCAAGTTTTAGGTATCGATTATTGACTTTTTAGCTGGCTTTGGTGCCTTGGACATGAGCTATGACCTTACGAATCTGCATGAGAGGAGGACTAGCAGAAAAGTTGCACGGGAGAATGTGAAATGTGTTAATATGTAGTTTTAACCTGAGAAATCCGTCCGTTTTCGTCTTTTGTTATCGAATCGACTTAAAGCCAGATCGTCACATTGTCCGCCCTTCTCTCTGAAACGGTTGTACTTATCGTCTGCAAAGCTGTGTCGTGTGCTGCGGTATGCGGAGACACTAAAAATACCATAGTAAAACACGGATGAATCTTCTAAGCTGATGTAATAGCCAGTAAGAAGTAGTACAATTCAAGTTTTACTTATCGATTATTGACTTTCAGCTGGCTTTGGTGCCTTGGACATGAGCTAGGACATTAAGATTCTGCATGATAGGAGGACTAGCAGCCGAGTTGCACGGGAGATTGTGAAAAGTGTTCATATGTAGTAAAAACCTGAGAGATCCGTTCGCCATCGTCATTTGTTGACGAATCGACTTAAAGCCAGATCGTCACATTGGCCGCTCTCCTCTCTGAAACGGTTGTACTTATCGTCTGCAAAGCTATGACGCGTGCTGCGGTATGTAGAGACACTAAATGCACCATAGTAGAACACAGATGAAGCTTCTAAGTTGATGTAATGGCCAGTAAGAAGTAGTACAATTCAAGTTTAAGGTATCGATTATTGACTTTGTAGCTGGCTTTGGTGCCTTGGACATTAGCTAGGACCTTAAGATTCTGCATGAAAGAAGGACTAGCAGCCGAGTTGTACGGGAGAATGTGAAAAGTGTTCATATGTAGTAAAAACCTGAGAAATCCATACGTTTTCGTCATTGGTTATCGATTCGTCTTAAAGCCAGATCGTCACATTGTCTGCTCTTCTCTCTGAATCGGTTGTACTTATCGTCTGCAAAGCTATGTCGCGTGCTGCGGCATGTGCAGACACTAACAGCACCATAGTAGAACACAGATGAAGGTTCTAAGTTGATGTAATAGCTAGGAAGAGGTAGTACAATTCAAGTTTTAGGTATCGATTATTGACTTTTTAGCTGGCTTTGGTGCCTTGGACATGAGCTAGGACCTTAAGAATCTGCATGAAAGGAGGACTAGCAGCCGAGTTGCACGGGAGGATGTGAAAAGTTTTCATATGTAGTAAAAACCTGAGAAAACCGTCCATTTTCGTAATATTTAATCGAATCGACTTAAAACCGGATCGTGACATTGGCCGCTCTTCTCTCTGAAACGGTTGTACTTATCGTCTGCAAAGCTATGTCGCGTGCTGCGGTATGCGGAGACACTAAAAGCACCATAGTAGAACACAGATGAAGCTTCTAAGTTGATGTAATAGCTAGTAAGAAGTAGTACAATTGGAATTTTAGATATCGATTATTGACTTTTTAGCTGGCTTTGGTGCCTTGGACATGAGCTAGGACCTTAAGATTCTGCATGAAAGGAGGACTAGCAGCCGAGTTGCACGGGAGAATGTGAAAAGTGTTCATATGTAGTAAAAACCTGAGAAGTCCGTCCGTTTTGTCATTTGTTATCGAATCGACTTAAAGCCAAATCGTCACATTGGCCGCTCTTCTCTCCGAAACGGTTGTACTTATCGTCTGAAAGCTATGTCGCGTGCTGCGGTATGCGGAGACACTAAAAGCACCATAGTAGAACACAGATGAAGCTTCTAAGATGATGTAATAGCCAGTAAGAATTAGTACAATACCAGTTTTGGGTATCGATTATTGACTTTTAGCTGGCTTTGGTGACTTGGGCATGAGCTAGGACCTTAAGATTCTGCATGAAAGGAGGGTTAGGAGCCGAGTTGCACGGGAGAATGTGAAAAGTGTTCATATGTAATAAAAACCTGAGAAATCCGTTCGTTTTCGTCATTTGTTATGGAATCGACTTAATGCCAGATCGTCACATTGGCCGCTCTTCCCTCTGACGCTGTTGTACTTATCGTCTGCAATGCTATGTCGCGTGCTGCGGTATGCGCAGACACTTAAAGCACCATAGTAGAACACAGATGAAGCTTCTAAGTTGATGTAATAGCCAGTAAGAAGTAGTACAATTCAAGTTTTAGGTATCGATTATTGACTTTGTAGCTGGCTTTGGTGCCTTGGACATGAGCTAGATCCTTAAGATTCTGCATGAAAGGAGGACTAGCAGCCGAATTGCACGGGAGATTGTGAAAAGTGGTCATATGTAGTAAAAACCTGAGAGATCCGTTCGCCATCGTCATTTGTTAACGAATCGACTTAAAGCCAGATCGTCACATTGGCCGCTCTTCTCTCTGAAACGGTTGTACTTATCGTCTGCAAAGCTATGTCGCGTGCTGCGGTATGTGGAGACACTAAAAGCACCATAGTAGAACACAGATGAAGATTCTAAGTTGATGTAATAACCAGTAAGAAGTAGTACAAGTCAAGTTTTAGGTATCGATTATAGACTTTTTAGCTGGCTTTGGTGCCTTGGACATGAGCTAGGACCTTAAGATTCTGCATGAAAAGAGGTCTAACAGCCGCCTAGCACGTGAGAATGTGAAAAGTGTTCATATGTAGTAAAAACCTGAGAA
This sequence comes from Schistocerca gregaria, assembly GCF_023897955.1. NCBI lineage: Eukaryota > Metazoa > Arthropoda > Insecta > Orthoptera > Acrididae > Schistocerca > Schistocerca gregaria. Next base: position 15,777,146 of record NW_026061824.1, on the reverse strand, counting down.
ATCCGACCGTTTTCGTCATTTGATATCGAATCGACTTAAAGCCAGATCGTCACATTGGCCGCTCTTCTCTCTGAAACGGTTGTACTTATCGTCTGCAAAGCTATGTCGCGTGCTGCGGTATGTGGAGACACTAAAAGCACCATAGTAGAACACAGATGAAGATTCTAAGTTGATGTAATAGCCAGTAAGAGGTAGTACAATTCAAGTTTAAGGTATCGATTAATAAATTTTTAGCTGGCTTTGGTGCCTTGGACATGAGCTAGGACCTTAAGATTCTGCATGAAAGGAGGACTAGCAGCCGAGATGCATGGGAGAATGTGAAAAGTGTTCATATGTAGTAAAAACCTGAGAAATCCGTTCGTTATCGTCATATATTACCGAAACGACTTAAAGCCGGATCGTCACATTGGCCGGTCTTCTCTCTGAAACGGTTGTACTTATCGTCTGCAAAGCTATGTCGCGTGCTGCGGTATGTAGAGACACTAAAATCACCTTATTAGGACACAGATGAAGCTTCTAATTTGATGTAATAGCCAGTAAGAAGTAGTACAAGTCAACTTTTAGGTATCGATTATTGACTTTTTAGCTGGCTTTGGTGCCTTGGACTTGAGCTAGGACCCTAAGAATCTGCATGAGAGGGAGACTAGCAGAAAAGTTGCACGGGAGAATGTGAAATGTGCTCATATGTAGTATTAACCTGAGAAATCCGTCCGTTTTCGTCTTTTGTTATCGAGTCGACTAAAGGCCAGATCGTAACATTGTCCGCCCTTCTCTCTGAAACGGCAGTACTTATCGTCTGAAAGCTATGTCGCGTGCTGCGGTATGTGGAGACACTAAAAGCACCATAGTAGAACACAGATGAAGCTACTAAGTTGATGTAATAGCCAGTAAGAAGTAGTACAATTCCAGTTTTAGGTATTGATTATTGACTTTTTAGCTGGCTTTGGTGCCTTGGACATGAGCTAGGACCTTAAGATTCTGCATGAAAGGAGGACTAGCAGCCGCGTTGGATGGGAGAATGTGAAAAGTGTTCATATGTAGTAAAAACCTGAGAAATCCGTCCGTTTTCGTCGTTTGTTATCGAATCGACTTAAAGCCTGATCGACACATTGGGCGCTCTTCTCTCTGAAACGGTTGCACTTATCGTCTGCAAAGCTATGTCGCGTGCTGCAGTATGCGGAGACACTAAAAGAAGCATAGTAGAACACAGATGAAGCTTCTAAGTTGATGTAATAGCTAGTAAGAAGTAGTACAATTGAAATTTTAGATATCGATTATTGACTTTTTAGCTGGCATTAGTGACTTGGACATGAACTAGGACCTTAAGATTCTGCATGAAAGGAGGACTAGCAGCCGAGCTGCACGTTAGGATGTGAAAAGTTTTCATATGTAGTAAAAACCTGAGAAATCCGTCCATTTTCGTCATTTGTTATCGAATCGACTTAAAGCCGGATCGTCACATTGGCCACTCTTCTCTCTGAAACGGATGTACTTATCGTCTGCAAAGCTATGTCGCGTGCTGCGGTATGCGGAAACACCAAAATAACCATAGTAGAACACAGATGAAGCTTCTAAGTTGATGTAATAGCCAGTAAGAAGTAGTACAATTCAAGATTTCGGCATCGATTATTGACTTTTTAGCTGGCTTTGGTGCCTTGGACATGAGCTAGGACCTTAAGATTCGGTATGAAAGGAGGACTAGCAGCCGAGTTGCATGGGAGAATGTGAGAAGTGTTCATATGTAGTAAAAACCTGAGAAATCCGTCCGTTTTCGTCATTTGTTATCGAATCGACTTAAAGCCAGATCGTCACATTGGCCGCTCTTCTCTCTGAAACGGTTGTCCTTATCGTCTGCAAAGCTATGTCGCATGCTGTGGTATGCGGAGACACTAAAATCACCATAGTAGGACACAGATGAAGCTTCTAAGTTGATGTAATAGCCAGTAAGAAGTGGTAGAATTCAAGTTTTAGGTACCGATTATTGACTTTTTAGCTGGCTTTGGTGCCTTGGACATGAGCTATGTCCTTACGAATCTGCATGAGAGGAGGACTAGCAGAAAAGTTGCACGGGAGAATGTGAAAAGTGTTAATATGTAGTATTAACCTGAGAAATCCGTCCGTTTTCTTCTTTTGTTATCGAATCGACTTAAAGCCAGATCGTCACATTGGCCGCTCTTCTCTCTGAAACGGTTGTACTTATCGTCTGCAAAGCTATGTCGCGTGCTGCGATATGTGGAGACACTAAAAGCACCATAGTAGAACACAGATGAAGCTTCTAAGTTGATGTAATAGCTAGTAAGAAGTAGTACAATTTAAATTTTAGATATCGATTATTGACTTTTTAGCTGGCTTTGGTGCCTTGGACATGAGCTAGGACCTTAAGAATCTGCATGAAAGGAGGACTAGCAGCCGAGTTGCACGGGAGAATGTGAAAAGTGTTCATATGTAGTAAAAACCTGAGAAACCCGTCCGTTTTCGTCATTTGTTATCGAATCGACGTAAAGCCAGATCGTCACATTGGCCGCTCTTCTCTCTGAAACGGTTGTACATATCGTCTGCAAAGCTATGTCGCGTGCTGCGGTATGTGGAGACACTAAAAGCACCATACTAGAACACAGATGAAGCTGTTGATGTCATAGCTAGTAAGAAGTAGTACAATTGAAATTTTAGATATCGATTATTGACTTTTTAGCTGGCTTTGGTGCCTTGGATATGAGCTAGGACCTTAAGATTCTGCATGAAAGGAGGACTAGCAGCCGAGTTGCACGGGAGAATGTGAAAAGTGTTCATATGTAGTAAAAACCTGTGAAATCCGTCCGTTTTCGTCATTTGTTATCGAATCGACTTAAAGCCAGATCGTCACATTTGCCGCTCTTCTCTCTGAAACGATTGTACTTATCGTCTGCAAAGCTACGTCGCAGTGCTGCGGTATGTGGAGACTCTAAAAGCACCATAGCAGAACACAGATGAAGCTTCTAAGTTGATGTAATAGCCAGTAAGAAATAGTACAACTCAAGTTTTAGGTATCGATTATTGACTTTTTAGCTGGCTTTGGTGCCTTGGACATGAGCTAGAACCATAAGACTCTGCATGAAAGGAGGACTAGCTGCCGAGTTGCACGGGAGAATGTGAAAAGTGTTCATATGTAGTAAAAACCTGAGAAATCCGTCCGTTTTCGTCATTTGTTATCGAATCGACTTAAAGCCAGATCATCACATTGGCCGCTCTTCTCTCTGAAATGGTTGTACTTATCGTCTGAAAGCTATGTCGTGTGCTGCGGTATGCGGAGACACTAAAAGCACCAAAGCAGAACACAGATGAAGCTTCTAAGATGATGTAATAGCCAGTAAGAATTAGTACAACTCTAGTTTTAGGTATCGATTATTGACTTTTTTGCTGGCTTTGGTTCCTTGGACATGAGCTAGGACCTTAAGATTCTGCATGAAAGGAGGACTAGCAGCCGAATTGCACGGGAGAATGTGAAAAGTGTTCATATGTAGTAAAAACCTGAGAAATCCGTCCGTTTTCGTCATTTGTTATCGAATCGACTTAATGCCAGATCGTCACATTGGCCGCTCTTCTCTCTGAAACGGTTGTACTTATCGTCTGCAAAGCTATGTCGCGTGCTGCGGTATGCGGAGAAACTAAAAGCACCATAGTAGAACACAGATGAAGCTTCTAAGATGATGTAACAGCCAGTAAGAAGTAGTACAACTCAAGTTTTAGGTATCGATTATTGACTTTTTAGCTGGCTTTGGTGCCTTGGACTTGGGCTAGGACCATAAGATTCTGCATGAAAGGAGGACTAGCAGCCGAGTTGCATGGGAGAATGTGAAAAGTGTTCATATGTAGTAAAAACCTGAGAAATCCGTCCGTTTTCGTCATTTGTTATCGAATCGACGTAAAGCCAGATCGTCACATTGGCCGCTCTTCTCTCTGAAACGGTTGTACTTATCGTCTGCAAAGCTATGTCGCGTGCTGCGGTATGCGGAGACACTAAAAGCACCATAGTAGAACACAGATGAAGCTTCTAAGATGATGTAATAGCCAGTAAGAATTAGTACAATACCAGTTTTAGGTATCGATTATTAAGTGTTTAGCTGGCTTTGGTGCCTTGCACATGAGCTAGGACCTTAAGATTCTGCATGAAAGGAGGACTAGCAGCCGAATTGCACGGGAGATTGTGAAAAGTGTTCATATGTAGTAAAAACCTGCGAAATCCGTCCGTTTTCGTCATTTTTTATGGAATCGACTTAAAGCCAGGTCGTCACATTGGCATCTCTTCTCTCTGAAACGGTTGTACATATCGTCTGCAAAGCTATGTCGCGTGCTGCGGTATGTGGAGACACTAAAAGCACCATACTAGAACACAGATGAAGCTGTTGATGTCATAGCTAGTAAGAAGTAGTACAATTGAAATTTTAGATATCGATTATTGACGTTTTAGCTTTCTTTGGTGCCTTGGATATGAGCTAGGTCCTTAAGATTCTGCATGAAAGGAGGACTAGCAGCCGAGTTGCACGGGAGAATGTGAAAAGTGTTCATATGTAGTAAAAACCTGTGAAATCCGTCCGTTTTCGTCATTTGTTATCGAATCGACTTAAAGCCAGATCGTCACATTTGCCGCTCTTCTCTCTGAAACGATTGTACTTATCGTCTGCAAAGCTACGTCGCAGTGCTGCGGTATGTGGAGACTGTAAAAGCACCATAGCAGAACACAGATCAAGCTTCTAAGTTGATGTAATAGCCAGTAAGAAATAGTACAACTCAAGTTTTAGGTATCGATTATTGACTTTTTAGCTGGCTTTGGTGCCTTGGACATGAGCTAGAACCATAAGACTCTGCATGAAAGGAGGACTAGCTGCCGAGTTGCACGGGAGAATGTGAAAAGTGTTCATATGTAGTAAAAACCTGAGAAATCCGTCCGTTTTCGTCATTTGTTATCGAATCGACTTAAAGCCAGATCATCACATTGGCCGCTCTTCTCTCTGAAATGGTTGTACTTATCGTCTGAAAGCTATGTCGTGTGCTGCGGTATGCGGAGACACTAAAAGCACCAAAGCAGAACACAGATGAAGCTTCTAAGATGATGTAATAGCCAGTAAGAATTAGTACAACTCAAGTTTTAAGGAACGATTATTGACTTTTTTGCTGGCTTTGGTTCCTTGGACATGAGCTAGGACCTTAAGATTCTGCATGAAAGGAGGACTAGCAGCCGAATTGCACGGGAGAATGTGAAAAGTGTTCATATGTAGTAAAAACCTGAGAAATCCGTCCGTTTTCGTCATTTGTTATCGAATCGACTTAATGCCAGATCGTCACATTGGCCGCTCTTCTCTCTGAAACGGTTGTACTTATCGTCTGCAAAGCTATGTCGCGTGCTGCGGTATGCGGAGACACTAAAAGCACCATAGTAGAACACAGATGAAGCTTCTAAGATGATGTAACAGCCAGTAAGAAGTAGTACAACTCAAGTTTTAGGTATCGATTATTGACTTTTTAGCTGGCTTTGGTGCCTTGGACTTGAGCTAGAACCATAAGATTCTGCATGAAAGGAGGACTAGCAGCCGAGTTGCACGGGAGAATGTGAAAAGTGTTCATATGTAGTAAAAACCTGAGAAATCCGTCCGTTTTCGTCATTTGTTATCGAATCGACTTAAAGCCAGATCATCACATTGGCCGCTCTTCTCTCTGAAACGGTCGTACTTATCGTCTGAAAGCTATGTCGCGTGCTGCGGTATGCGGAGACACTAAAAGCACTATAGTAGAACACAGATGAAGCTTCTAAGATGATGTAATAGCCAGTAAGAATTAGTACAACTCAAGTTTTAGGTATCGATTATTGACTTTTTAGCTGGCTTTGGTGCCTTGGACATGAGCTAGGACCTTAAGATTCTGCATGAAAGGAGGACTAGCTGCCGAATTGCACGGGAGAATGTGAAAAGTGTTCATATGTAGTAAAAACCTGAGAAATCCATCCGTTTTCGTCATTTGTTATCGAATCGACTTAAAGCCAGATCGTCACATTGGCCGCTCTTCTCTCCGAAACGGTTGTACTTATCGTCTGAAAGCTATGTCGCGTGCTGCGGTATACGGAGACACTAAAAGCACGATAGTAGAACACAGATGAAGCTTCTAAGATGATGTAATAGCCAGTAACAATTAGTACAATACCAGTTTTAGGTATCGATTATTGACTTGTAGCTGGCTTTGGTGCCTTGGACATGAGCTAGGACCTTAAGATTCTGCACGAAAGGAGGGTTAGCAGCTGAGTTGCACGGGAGAATGTGAAAAGTGTTCATATGTAGTAAAAACCTGAGAAATCCGTCATTTTTCGTCAATTGTTATGGAATCGACTTAAAGCCAGATCGTCACATTGGCCGCTCTTCCCTCTGACGCTGTTGTACTTATCGTCTGCAATGCTATGTCGCGTGCTGTGGTATGCGGAGACACTTAAAGCACCATAGTAGAACACAGATGAAGCTTCTAAGTTGATGTAATAGCCAGTAAGATGTAGTACAATTCAAGTTTTAGGTATCGATTATTGACTTTTTAGCTGGCTTTGGTGCCTTCAACATGAGCTAGGACCTTAAGATTCTGCATGAAAGGAGGACTAGCAGCCAAGTTGCACGGGAGATTGTGAAAAGTGTTCATATGTAGTAAAAACCTGAGAGATCCGTTCGCCATCGTCATTTGTTAACGAATCGACTTAAAGCCAGATCGTCACATTGGCCGCTCTACTCTCTGAAACGGTTGTACTTATCGTCTGCAAAGCTATGTCGCGTGCTGCGGTATGCGGAGACACTAAAAGCACCATAGTAGAAACAGATCAAGCTTCTAATGTGATGTAATAGCCAGTAAGAAGGAGTACAATTCAAGTTTTACTTATCGATTATTGACTTTTTAGCTGGCTGTGGTGCCTTGGAGATGAGCTGGGACCTTAAGATTCTGCATGAAAGGAGGACTAGCAGCCGAGTTGCACGGGAGGATGTGAAGAGTTTTCATATCTAGTAAAAACCTGAGAAATCCGTCCAATGTCGTCATTTGTTATCGAATCGACTTAAAACCGGATCGTGACATTGGCCGCTCTTCTCTCTGAAACGGTTGTACTTATCGTCTGCAAAGCTATGTCGCGTGCTGCGGTATGTGGAGACACTAAAATCTCCATAGTAGGACACAGATGAAGCTTCTAAGTTGATGTAATAGCCAGTAAGAAGTAGTAGAATTCAAGTTTTTGGTATCGATTATTGACTTTTTAGCTGGATTTGGTGCCTTGGACATGAGCTAGGACCCTAAGAATCTGCATGAAAGGGAGACTAGCAGAAAAGTTGCACGGGAGAAATTGAAATGTGCTCATATGTAGTATTAACCTGAGAAATCCGTCCGTTTTCGTCTTTTGTTATCGAGTCGACTAAAGGCCAGATCGTAACATTGTCCGCCGTTCTCTCTGAAACTGCTGTACTTATCGTCTGAAAGCTATGTCGCGTGCTGCGGTATGCGGAGACATTAAAATCACCATAGTAGATCACAGATGAAGATTCTAAGTTGACGTAATAGCCACTAAGAAGTAGTAAAATTCAAGTTTTAGGTATCGATTATTGACTTTTTAGCTGACTTTGGTGCCTTGGACATGAGCTAGGACCTTTAGAATCTGCATGAAAGGAGGACTAGCAGCCGAGTTGCACGGGAGAATGTGAAAAGTGTTCATATGTAGTAAAAACCTGAGAAATCCGACCCTTTTCGTCATTTGTTATCGAATCGACTTAATTCCAGATCGACACATTGGCCGCTCTTCTCTCTGAAACGGTTGTACTTATCGTCTGCAAAGCTATGTCGAGTGCTGCGGTATGTGGAGACACTTAAAGCACCATAGTAGAACACAGATGAAGCTTCTAAGTTGATGTAATAGCCAGTAAGAGGTAGTACAATTCAAGTTTTAGGTATCGATTATTGACTTTTTAGCTGGCTTTGGTGCCTTGGACATGAGCTAGGACCTTAAGATTATGCATGAAAGGAGGACTAGCAGCCGAGATGCACGGGAGAATGTGAAAAGCGTTCATATGTAGTTAAAAACTGAGAAATCCGTTCGTTATCGTCATATATTATCGAATCGACTTCAAGCCAGATCGTCACATTGGCCGCTCTTCTCTCTGAAACGGTTGTACTTAACGTCTGCAAAGCTATGTCGCGTGCTGCGGTATGTGGAGACACTAAAAGCACCATAGTAGGACACAGATGAAGCTTCTAAGTTGATGTAATAGCCAGTAAGAAGTACTACAATTCAAGTTTTAGGTATCGATTATTGACTTTTTAGCTGGCTTTGGTGCCTTGGACATGAGCTAGGACCTTAAGATTCTGCATGAAAGGAGGACTAGCAGCCGAGTTGCACGGGAGAATGTGAAAAGTGTTCATATGTAGTAAAAACCCGAGAAATATGTACGTTTTCGTCATTGGTTATCGAATCGTCTTAAAGCCAGATCGTCACATTGGCCGCTCTTCTCTCTGACACGGTTGTACTTATCGTCTGCAAAGCTATGTCGAGTGCTGCGGTATGTAGAGACACTAAAAGCACCATAGTAGAACACAGATGAAACTTCTAAGTTGATGTAATAGCCAGTAAGAGGTAGTACAATTCAAGTTTTAGGTATCGATTATTGACTTTTTTTCTGGCTTTCGTGCCTTGGACATGAGCTAGGACCATACGAATCTGCATGAGAGGAGGACTAGCAGAAAAGTTGCACGGGAGAATGTGAAATGTGTTAATATGTAGTATTAACCTGAGAAATCCGTCCGTTTTCGTCTTTTGTTATCGAATCGACTTAAAGCCAGATCGTCACATTGTCCGCCCTTCTCTCTGAAACGGTTGTACTTATCGTCTGCAAAGCTATGTCGTGTGCTGCGGTATGCGGAGACACTAAAAATACCATAGTAGAACACGGATGAAGCTTCTAAGTTGATGTAATAGCCAGTAAGAAGTAGTACAATTCAAGTTTTAGGCATCGATTATTGACTTTTTAGCTGGCTTTGGAGCCTTGCACATGAGCTAGGACCTTAAGATTCTGCATGAAAGGAGGGCTAGCAGCTGAGTTGCACGGGAGAATGTGAAAAGTGTTCATATGTAGTAAAAACCTGAGAAATCCGTCCGTTTTCGTCGTTTGTTATCGAATCGACTTAAAGCCTGATCGTCACATTAGGCGCCCTTCTCTCTGAAACGGTTGCACTTATCGTCTGCAAAGCTATGTCGCGTGCTGCAGTATGCGGAGACACTAAAAGCAGCATGGTAGAACACAGATGAAGCTTCTAAGTTGATGTAATAGCTAGTAAGAAGTAGTACAATTGAAATTTTAGATATCGATTATTTACTTTTTAGCTGGCTTTGGTGCCTTGGACATGAGCTAGGACCTTAAGATTCTGCATGAAAGGAGGACTAGCAGAAAAGTTGCACGGGAGAATGTGAAAAGTGTTCATATGTAGTAAAAACCCAAGAAATCCGTACGTTTTCGTCATTGGTTATCGAATCGTCTTAAAGCCAGGTCGTCACATTGGCCGCTCTTCTCTCTGAAACGGTTGTACTTATCGTCTGCAAAGCTATGTCGCGTGCTGCGGTATGTGGAGACACTAAAAGCACCATAGTAGGACACAGATGAAGCTTCTAAGTTGATGTAATAGCCAGTAAGAAGTAGTACAATTCAAGTATTAGGTATCGATTATTGACTTTTTAGCTGGCTTTGGTGCCTTGGACATGAGCTAGGACCCTAAGAATCTGCATGAGAGGGAGACTAGCAGAAAAGTTGCACGGGAGAATGTGGAATGTGCTCATATGTAGTAAAAACCTGAGAAACCCGTCCGTTTTCGTCTTTTGTTATCGAGTCGACTAAAGGCCAGATCGTAACATTGTCCGCCCTTCTCTCTGAAACGTCTGTACTTATCGTCTGAAATCTATGTCGCGTGCTGCGGTATGCGGAGACACTAAAAGCACCATAGTAGAACACAGATGAAGCTTCTAAGTTGATGTAATAGCCAGTAAGAAGAAGTACAATTCCAGTTTTAGGTATCGATTATTGAATTTTTAGCTGGCTTTGGTGCCTTGGACATGAGCTAGGACCTTAAGATTCTGCATGAAAGCAGGACTAGCAGCCGAGTTGCACGGGAGAATGTGAAAAGTGTTCATATGAAGTAAAAACCTGAGAAATCCGTCCGTTTTCGTCGTTTGTTATCAAATCGACTTAAAGCCTGATCGTCACATTGGGCGCTCTTCTCTCTGAAACGGTTGCACTTATCGTCTGCAAAGCTATGTCGCCTGCTGCAGTATGCGGAGACACTAAAAGCAGCATAGTAGAACACAGATGAAGCTTCTAAGTTGATGTAATAGCTAGTAAGAAGTAGTACAATTGAAATTTTAGATATCGATTATTGACTTTTTAGCTGGCTTTGGTGCCTTGGACATGAGCTAGGACCTTAAGATTCTGCATGAAACGAGGACTAGCAGCCGTGTTGCACGGGAGAATGTGAAAAGTGTTCATATGTAGTAAAAACCCAAGAAATATGTACGTTTTCGTCATTGGTTATCGAATCGTCTTAAAGCCAGATCGTCACATTGGCCGCTCTTCTCTCTGAAACGGTTGTACTTATCGTCTGCAAAGCTATGTCGAGTGCTGCGGTATGTAGAGACACTAAAAGCACCATAGTAGAACACAGATGAAGCTTCTTAGTTGATGTAATAGCCAGTAAGAGGTAGTACAATTCAAGGTTTAGGTATCGATTATTGACTTTTTATCTGGCTTTCGTGCCTTGGACATGAGCTAGGACCATAAGATTCTACACGAAAGGAGGACTAGCAGCTGACTTGCCTGGGAGAATATGAAAAGTGTTCATATGTAGTAAAAACCTGAGAAATCCTTCCGTTTTCGTCATTTGTTATCGAATCGACCTAAAGCCAGATCGTGACATTGGCCACTCTTCTCTCTGAAACGGTTGTACTTATCGTCTGCATAGCTATGTCTCGTGCTGCGGTACGTGGAGACACTAAAAGCACCATAGTGGAACACAGATGAAGCTTCTAGGTTGATGTAATAGCCAGTAAGAAGTAGTACAACTCAAGTTTTAGGTATCGATTATTGACTTTTTAGCTGGCTTTGGTGCCTTGGACATGAGCTTGGACCTTAAGATTCTGCATGAAAGGAGGACTAGCAGCCGAGCTTTCACGGGAGGATGTGAAAAGTGTTCATATGTAGTAAAAACCTGAGAAATCCGTCCGTTTTCGTCATTTGTTATCGGACCGACTTAAAGCCAGATCGTCACATTGGCCGCTCTTCTCTCTGAACCGGTTGTACTTATCGTCTGCAAAGCTATGTCGCATGCTGTGGTATGCAGAGACACTAAAATCACCATAGTAGGACACAGATGAAGCTTCTAAGTTGACGTAATAGCCAGTAAGAGGTAGTACAATTCAAGTTTTAGGTATCGATTATTGACTTTTTTTCTGGCTTTCGTGCCTTGGACATGAGCTAGGACCTTACGAATCTGCATGAGAGGAGGACTAGCAGAAAAGTTGCACGGGAGAATGTGAAATGTGTTAATATGTAGTATTAACCTGAGAAATCCGTCCGTTTTCGTCTTTTGTTATCGAATCGACTTAAAGCCAGATCGTCACATTGTCCGCCCTTCTCTCTGAAACGGTTGTACTTATCGTCTGCAAAGCTATGTCGTGTGCTGCGGTATGCGGAGACACTAAAAATACCATAGTAGAACACGGATGAAGCTTCTAAGTTGATGTAATAGCCAGTAAGAAGTAGTACAATTCAAGTTTTAGGCATCGATTATTGACTTTTTAGCTGGCTTTGGAGCCTTGCACGTGAGCTAGGACCTTAAGATTCTGCATGAAAGGAGGGCTAGCAGCTGAGTTGCACGGGAGAATGTGAAAAGTGTTCATATGTAGTAAAAACCTGAGAAATCCGTCCGTTTTCGTCGTTTGTTATCGAATCGACTTCAAGCCTGATCGTCACATTGGGCGCCCTTCTCTCTGAAACGGTTGCACTTATCGTCTGCAATGCTATGTCGCGTGCTGCAGTATGCGGAGACACTAAAAGCAGCATGGTAGAACACAGATGAAGCTTCTAAGTTGATGTAATAGCCAGTAAGAAGTAGTACAATTCAAGTATTAGGTATCGATTATTGACTTTTTAGCTGGCTTTGGTGCCTTGGACATGAGCTAGGACCCTAAGAATCTGCATGAGAGGGAGACTAGCAGAAAAGTTGCACGGGAGAATGTGGAATGTGCTCATATGTAGTAAAAACCTGAGAAACCCGTCCGTTTTCGTCTTTTGTTATCGAGTCGACTAAAGGCCAGATCGTAACATTGTCCGCCCTTCTCTCTGAAACGTCTGTACTTATCGTCTGAAAGCTATGTCGCGTGCTGCGGTATGCGGAGACACTAAAAGCACCATAGTAGAACACAGATGAAGCTTCTAAGTTGATGTAATAGCCAGTAAGAAGAAGTACAATTCCAGTTTTAGGTATCGATTATTGAATTTTTAGCTGGCTTTGGTGCCTTGGACATGAGCTAGGACCTTAAGATTCTGCATGAAAGCAGGACTAGCAGCCGAGTTGCACGGGAGAATGTGAAAAGTGTTCATATGAAGTAAAAACCTGAGAAATCCGTCCGTTTTCGTCGTTTGTTATCAAATCGACTTAAAGCCTGATCGTCACATTGGGCGCTCTTCTCTCTGAAACGGTTGCACTTATCGTCTGCAAAGCTATGTCGCCTGCTGCAGTATGCGGAGACACTAAAATCAGCATAGTAGAACACAGATGAAGCTTCTAAGTTGATGTAATAGCTAGTAAGAAGTAGTACAATTGAAATTTTAGATATCGATTATTGACTTTTTAGCTGGCTTTGGTGCCTTGGACATGAGCTAGGACCTTAAGATTCTGCATGAAACGAGGACTAGCAGCCGTGTTGCACGGGAGAATGTGAAAAGTGTTCATATGTAGTAAAAACCCAAGAAATATGTACGTTTTCGTCATTGGTTATCGAATCGTCTTAAAGCCAGATCGTCACATTGGCCGCTCTTCTCTCTGAAACGGTTGTACTTATCGTCTGCAAAGCTATGTCGAGTGCTGCGGTATGTAGAGACACTAAAAGCACCATAGCAGAACACAGATGAAGCTTCTTAGTTGATGTAATAGCCAGTAAGAAGTAGTACAACTCAAGTTTTAGGTATCGATTATTGACTTTTTAGCTGGCTTTGGTGCCTTGGACATGAGCTAGGACCTTAGGATTCTGCATGAAAGGAGGACTAGCAGCCGAGCTTTCACGGGAGGATGTGAAAAGTGTTCATATGTAGTAAAAACCTGAGAAATCCGTCCGTTTTCGTCATTTGTTATCGGACCGACTTAAAGCCAGATCGTCACATTGGCCGCTCTTCTCTCTGAACCGGTTGTACTTATCGTCTGCAAAGCTATGTCGCATGCTGTGGTATGCAGAGACACTAAAATCACCATAGTAGGACACAGATGAAGCTTCTAAGTTGATGTAATAGCAAGTAATGAGTGGTACAATTCAAGTTTTAGGTATCGATTATTGACTTTTTAGCTGGCTTTGGTGCCTTGGACATGAGCTAGGACCTTACGAATCTGCATGAGAGGAGGACTAGCAGAAAAGTTTCACGGGAGAATGTGAAATGTGTTAATATGTAGTATTAACCCGAGAAATCCGTCCGTTTTCGTCTTTTGTTATCGAATCGACTTAAAGCCAGATCGTCACATTGTCCGCCCTTCTCTCTGAAACGGTTGTACTTATCGTCTGCAAAGCTATGTCGTGTGCTGCGGTATGCGGAGACACTAAAAATACCATAGTAGAACACGGATGAAGCTTCTAAGTTGATGTAATAGCCAGTAAGAAGTAGTACAATTCAAGTTTTAGGCATCGATTATTGACTTTTAGCTGGCTTTGGTGACTTGGACATGAGCTAGGACCTTAAGATTCTGTATGAAAGGAGGACTAGCAGCCGAGTTGCACGGGAGAATGAGAAAAGTGTTCATATGTAGTAAAAACATGAGAAATCCGTCCGTTTTCGTCATTTGTTATCGAATCGACTTAAAGCCAGATCGTCACATTGGAAGCTCTTCTCTCTGAAACGGTTGTACTTATCGTCTGCAAAGCGATGTCCCGTGCTGCGGTATGTGGAGACACTAAAAGCACCTTAGTGGAACACAGATGAAACTTCTAGGTTGATGTAATAGCCAGTAAGAAGTAGTACAACTCAAGTTTTAGGTATCGATTATTGACTTTTTAGCTGGCTTTGGTGCCTTGGACATGAGCTAGGACCTTAAGATTCTGCATGAAAGGAGGACTAGCAGCCGAGCTTTCACGGGAGGATGTGAAAAGTGTTCATATGTAGTAAAAACCTGAGAAATCCGTCCATTTTCGTCATTTGTTATCGGACCGACTTAAAGCCAGATCGTCACATTGGCCGCTCTTCTCTCTGAAACGGTTGTATTTATCGTCAGCAAAGCTATGTCGCATGCTGTGGTATGCAGAGACACTAAAATCCCTATAGTAGGACACAGATGAAGCTTCTAAGTTGATGTAATAGCCAGTAAGAAGTGGTACAATTCAAGTTTTAGGTATCGATTATTGACTTTTTAGCTAGCTTTGGTGCCTTGGACATGAGCTAGGACCTTAAGATTCTGCATGAAAGGAGGACTAGCAGCCGAGTAGCACGTGAGAATGTGAAAAGTGATCATATGTAGTAAAAACCTAAGAAATTCGTCCGTTTTCGTCATTTGTTATCGAATCGACTTAAAGCCAGATCGTCACATTGGCCGCTCTTCTCTCTGAAACGCTTGTACTTATCGTCTGCAAAGCTATGTCGCATGCTGCGGTATGCTGAGACACTACAAGCAGCATAGTAAAACACAGATGAAGCTTCTAAGTTGATGTAATAGCCAGTAAGAAGTAGTACAATTCACGTTTTAGGCATCGATTATTGACTTTTAGCTGGCTTTGGTGCCTAGGACATGAGCTAGGACCTTAAGATTCTGTATGAAAGGAGGACTAGCAGCCGATTTGCACGGGAGAATGTGAAAAGTGTTCATATGTAGTAAAAACATGAGAAATCCGTCCGTTTTCGTCATTTGTTATCGAATCGACTTAAAGCCAGATCGTCACATTGGAAGCTCTTCTCTCTGAAACGGTTGTACTTATCGTCTGCAAAGCGATGTCGCGTGCTGCGGTATGTGGAGACACTAAAAGCACCATAGTAGAACACAGATGAAACTTCTAAGTCGATGTAATAGCTAGTAAGAAGTAGTACAATTTAAATTTTAGATATCGATTATTGACTTTTTAGCTGGCTTTGGTGCCTTGGACATGAGCTAGGACCTTAAGAATCTGCATGAAAGGAGAACTAGCAGCCGAGTTGCACGGGAGAATGTGAAAAGTGTTCATATGTAGTAAAAACCTGAGAAACCCGTCCGTTTTCGTCATTTGTTATCGAATCGACTTAAAGCCAGATCGTCACATTGGCCGCTCTTCTCTCTGAAACGGTTGTACAAATCGTGTGAAAGCTATGTCACGTGCTGCAGTTTGCGGAGACACTAAAAGCACCATAGTAGAACACAGATGAAGCTTCTAAGATGATGTAATAGCCAGTAAGAATTAGTACAATACCAGTTTTAGGTATCGATTATTGACTTTTTAGCTGGCTTTGGAGCCTTGCACATGAGCTAGGACCTTAAGATTCTGCATGTAAGGAGGGCTAGCTGCTGAGTTGCACGGGAGAATGTGAAAAGTGTTCATATCTAGTAAAAACCTGAGAAATCCGTCCGTTTTCGTCGTTTGTTATCGAATCGACCTAAAGCCTGATCGTCACATTGGGCGCCCTTCTCTCTGAAACGGTTGCACTTATCGTCTGCAAAGCTATGTCGCGTGCTGCAGTATGCGGAGACACTAAAAGCAGCATAGTAGAACACAGATGAAGCTTCTAAGTTGATGTAATAGCTAGTAAGAAGTAGTACAATTGTAATTTTAGATATCGATTATTTACTTTTTAGCTGGCTTTGGTGCCTTGGACATGAGCTAGGACCTTAAGATTCTGCATGAAAGGAGGACTAGCAGCCGAGTTGCACGGGAGAATGTGAAAAGTGTTCATATGTAGTAAAAACCCAAGAAATCCGTACGTTTTCGTCATTGGTTATCGAATCGTCTTAAAGCCAGGTCGTCACATTGGCCGCTCTTCTCTCTGAAACGGTTGTACTTATCGTCTGCAAAGCTGGGTCGAGTGCTGCGGTATGTGGAGACACTAAAAGCACCATAGTAGAACACAGATGAAGCTTCTAAGTTGATGTAATAGCCAGTAAGAGGTAGTACAATTCAAGTTTTAAGTATCGATTATTGACTTTTTAGCTGGCTTTCGTGCCTTGGACATGAGCTACGACCTTAAGATTCTGCACGAAAGGAGGACTAGCAGCTGACTCTCCTGGGAGAATATGAAAAGTGTTTATATGTAGTAAAAACCTGAGAAATCCTTCTGTTTTCGTCATTTGTTATCGAATCGACCTAAAGCCAGATCGTGACATTGGCCGCTCTTCTCTCTGAAACGGTTGTACTTATCGTCTGCAAAGCTATGTCTCGTGCTGCGGTATGTGGAGACACTAAAAGCACCATAGTGGAACACAGATGAAGCTTCTAGGTTGATGTAATAGCCAGTAAGAAGTAGTACAACTCAAGTTTTAGGTATCGATTATTGACTTTGTAGCTGGCTTTGGTGCCTTGGACATGAGCTAGGACCTTAAGATTCGGCATGAAAGGAGGACTAGCAGCCGAGCTGCACGGGAGAATGTGAAAAGTGTTCATATGTAGTAAAAAACTGAGAAATCCGTCCGTTTTCGTCATTTGTTATCGAATCGACTTAAAGCCAGATCGTCACATTGGCCGCTCTTCTCTCTGAAACGGTTGTACTTATCGTCTGCAAAGCTATGTCTCGTGCTGCGGTATGTGGAGACACTAAAAGCACCATAGTGGAACACAGATGAAGCTTCTAAGTTGATGTAATAGCCAGTAAGAAGTAGTACAACTCAAGTTTTAGGTATCGATTATTGACTTTGTAGCTGGCTTTGGTGCCTTGGACATGAGCTAGGACCTTAAGATTCGGCATGAAAGGAGGACTAGCAGCCGAGCTGCACGGGAGAATGTGAAAAGTGTTCATATGTAGTAAAAAACTGAGAAATCCGTCCGTTTTCGTCATTTGTTATCGAATCGACTTAAAGCCAGATCGTGACATTGGCCACTCTTCTCTCTGAAACGGTTGTACTTATCGTCTGCAAAGCTATGTCGCATGCTGTGGTATGCGGAGACACTAAAATCACCATAGTAGGACACAGATGAAGCTTCTAAGTTGATGTAATAGCCAGTAAGAAGTGGTACAATTCAAGTTTTAGGTATCGATTATTGACTTTTTATCTGGCTTTGGTGCCTTGGACATGAGCTAGGACCTTAAGATTCTGCATGAAAGGAGGACTAGCAGCTGACTTGCCTGGGAGAATATGAAAAGTGTTCATATGTAGTAAAAACCTGAGAAATCCTTCCGTTTTCGTCATATGTTATCGAATCGACCTAAAGCCAGATCGTGACATTGGCCGCTCTTCTCTCTGAAACGGTTGTACTTATCGTCTGCAAAGCTATGTCGCGTGCTGCGGTATGCGGAGACACTAAAAGACCATAGTAGAACACAGATGAAGCTTCTAAGTTGATGTAATAGCCAGTAAGAAGTACTACAATTCAAGACTTGGGCATCGATTATTGACTTTTTAGCTGGCTTTGGTGCCTTGGAAATGAGCTAGGACCTTAAGATTCTGTATGAAAGGAGGACTAGCAGCCGAGTTGCACGGGAGAATGTGAAAAGTGTTCATATGTAGTAAAAACCTGAGAAATCCGTCCGTTTTCGTCATTTGTTATCGAATCGACTTAAAGCCAGATCGTCACATTGGCCGCTCTTCTCTCTGAAACGGTTGTACTTATCGTCTGCAAAGCTATGTCGCATGCTGTGGTATGCGGAGACACTAATATCACCATAGTAGGACACAGATGAAGCTTCTAAGTTGATGTAATAGCCAGTAAGAAGTGGTACAATTCAAGTTTTAGGTATCGATTATTGACTTTTTAGCTGGCTTTGGTGCCTTGGACATGAGCTAGGACCTTACGAATCTGCATGAGAGAAGGACTAGCAGAAAAGTTGCACGGGAGAATGTGAAATGTGTTAATATGTAGTATTAACCTGAGAAATCCGTCCGTTTTCGTCTTTTGTTATCGAATCGACTTAAAGACAGATCCAAAGCTATGTCGCGTGCCGCGGTATGTGGAGACACTAAAAGCACCATAGTAGAACACAGATGAAGCTTCTAAGTTGATGTAATAGCTAGTAAGAAGTAGTACAATTTAAATTTTATATATCGATTATTGACTTTTTAGCTGGCTTTGGTGCCTTGGACATGAGGTAGGACCTTAAGAATCTGCATGAAAGGAGGACTAGCAGCCGAGTTGCACGGGAGAATGTGAAAAGTGTTCATATGTAGTAAAAACCTGAGAAACCCGTCCGTTTTCGTCATTTGTTATCGAATCGACTTAAATCCAGATCGTCACATTGGCCGCTCTCCTCTCTGAAACGGTTGTACTTATCGTCTGAAAACTATGTCGCGTGCTGCGGTTTGCGGAGACACTAAAAGCACCATAGTAGAACACAGATGAAGCTTCTAAGATGATGTAATAGCTAGTAAGAAGTAGTACAATTGAAATTGTAGATATCCATTATTGACTTTTTAGCTGGCTTTGGTGCCTTGGACATGGGCTAGGACCTTAAGATTCTGCATGAAAGGAGGATTAGCAGCCGAGTTGCATGGGAGAATGTGAAAAGTGTTCATATGTAGTAAAAACCCAAGAAATCCGTCCGTTTTCGTCATTGGTTATCGAATCATCTTAAAGCCAGGTCGTCACATTGGCCGCTCTTCTCTCTGAAACGGTTGTACTTATCGTCTGCAAAGCTGTGTCGAGTGCTGCGGTATGTGGAGACACTAAAAGCACCATAGTAGAACACAGATGAAGCTTCTAAGTTGATGTAATAGCCAGTAAGAGGTGGTACAATTCAAGTTTTAGGTATCGATTATTGACTTTTTAGCTGGCTTTGGTGCCTTGGACATGAGCTAGGACCTTAAGATTCTGCATGAAAGGAGGACTAGCAGCTGACTTGCCTGCGAGAATATGAAAAGTGTTCATATGTATTAAAAACCTGAGAAATCCTTCCGTTTTCGTCATTTGTTATCGAATCGACCTAAAGCCAGTTCGTGACATTGGCCGCTCTTCTCTCTGAAACGGTTGTACTTATCGTCTGCAAAGCTATGTCTCGTGCTGCGGTATGTGGAGACACTAAAAGCACCATGGTGGAACACAGATGAAGCTTCTAAGTTGATGTAATAGCCAGTAAGAAGTAGTACAACTCAGGTTTTAGGTATCGATTATTGACTTTTTAGCTGGCTTTGGTGCCTTGGACATGAGCTAGGACCTTAAGATTCTGCATGAAAGGAGGACTAGCAGCTGACTTGCCTGCGAGAATATGAAAAGTGTTCATATGTATTAAAAACCTGAGAAATCCTTCCGTTTTCGTCATTTGTTATCGAATCGACCTAAAGCCAGATCGTGACATTGGCCGCTCTTCTCTCTGAAACGGTTGTACTTATCGTCTGCAAAGCTATGTCTCGTGCTGCGGTATGTGGAGACACTAAAAGCACCATGGTGGAACACAGATGAAGCTTCTAAGTTGATGTAATAGAAAGTAAGAAGTAGTACAACTCAGGTTTTAGGTATCGATTATTGACTTTTTAGCTGGCTTTGGTGCCTTGGACATGAGCTAGGACCTTAAGATTCTGCATGAAAGGAGGACTAGCAGCCGAGCTGCACGGGAGGATGTGAAAAGTTTTCATATGTAGTAAAAACCTGAGAAATCCGTCCTTTTTCGTCATTTGTTATCGAATCGACTTAAAGCCGGATCGTCACATTGGCCGCTCTTCTCTCTGAAACGGTTGTACTTATCGTCTGCAAAGCTATGTCGCGTGCTGCTGTATGCGGAGACACTAAAATAACCATAGTAGAACACAGATGAAGCTTCTAAGTTGATGTAATGGCCAGTAAGAAGAAGTACAATTCAAGATTTGGGCATCGATTATTGACTTTTTAGCTGGCTTTGGTGCCTTGGACATGAGCTAGGACCTTAAGATTCGGCATGAAAGGAGGACTAGCAGCCGAGTTGCACGGGAGAATGTGAAAAGTGTTCATATGTAGTAAAAACCTGAGAAATCCGTCCGTTTTCGTCATTTGTTATCGAATCGACTTAAAGCCAGATCGTCACATTGGCCGCTCTTCTCTATGAAACGGTTGTACTTATCGTCTGCAAAGCTATGTCGCATGCTGTGGTATGCGGAGACACTAAAATCACCATAGTAGGACACAGATGAAGCTTCTAAGTTGATGTAATAGCCAGTAAGAAGTGGTACAATTCAAGTTTTAGGTATCGATTATTGACTTTTTAGCTGGCTTTGGAGCCTTGGACATGAGCTAGGACCTTACGAATCTGCATGAGAGGAGGACTAGCAGAAACGTTGCACAGGAGAATGTGAAATGTGTTAATATGTAGTATTAACCTGAGAAATCCGTCCGTTTTCTTCTTTTGTTATCGAATCGACTTAAAGCTAGATCGTCACATTGTCCGCCCTTCTCTCTGAAACGGTTGTACTTATCGTCTGCAAAGCTATGTCATGTGCTGCGGTATGCGGAGACACTAAAAATACCATAGTAGAACACGGATGAAGCTTCTAAGTTGATGTAATAGCCAGTAAGTAGTAGTACAATTCAAGTTTTAGGCATCGATTATTGACTTTTAGCTGGCTTTGGTGCCTTGGACATGAGCTAGGACCTTAAGATTCTGTATGAAAGGAGGACTAGCAGCCGAGTTGCACGGGAGAATGTGAAAGGTGTTCATATGTAGTAAAAACCTGAGAAATCCGTCCGTTTTCTTCATTTGTTATCGAATCGACTTAAAGCCAGATCGTCACATTGGCCGCTCTTCTCTCTGAAACGGTTGTACTTATCGTCTGCAAAGCTATGTCGCGTGCTGTTGTATGTGGAGACACTAAAAGCACCATAGTAGAACACAGATGAAGCTTCTAAGTTGATGTAATAGCTAGTAAGAAGTAGTACAATTTAAATTTTATATATCGATTATTGACTTTTTAGCTGGCTTTGGTGTCTTGGACATGAGCTAGGACCTTAAGAATCTGCATGAAAGGAGGACTTGCAGCCGAGTTGCACGGGAGAATGTTAAAAGTGTTCATATGTAGTAAAAACCTGAGAAACCCGTCCGTTTTCGTCATTTGTTATCGAATCGACTTAAAGCCAGATCGTCACATAGGCAGCTCTTCTCTCTGAAACGGTTGTACTTATGGTCTGAAAGCTATGTAGCGTGCTGCGGTTTGCGGAGACACTAAAAGCACCATTGTAGAACACAGATGAAGCTTCTAATTTGATGTAATAGCCAGTAAGAAGTAGTACAATTCAAGTTTTACTTATCGATTATTGACTTTTTAGCTGGCTGTGGTGCCTTGGACATGAGCTACGACCTTAAGATTCTGCATGAAAGGAGGACTAGCAGCCGAGTAACACAGGAGAATGTGAAAAGTGTTCATATGTAGTAGAAACCTGAGAAATACGTCTGTTTTCGTCAGTTGTTATCGAATCGACTTAAAGCCAGATCGTCACATTTGCCGCTCTTCTCTCTGAAACGGTTGTACTTATAGTCTGCCAAGCTATGTCGCGTGCTGCAATATGCAGAGACACTAAAAGCACCATAGTAGAACACAGATGAAGCTTCTAAGTTGATGTAATAGCCAGTAAGATGTAGTAAAATTCAAGTTTTAGGTATCGATTATTGACTTTGTAGCTGGCTTTGGTGCCTTGGACATGAGCTAGGACCTTAAGATTCTGCATGAAAGAAGGACTAGCAGCCGAGTTGTACGGGAGAATGTGAAAAGTGTTCGTATGTTGTAAAAACGTGAGAAATCCGTACGTTTTCGTCATTGGTTATCGATTCGTCTTAATGCCAGATCGTCACATTGGCTGCTCTTCTCTCTGAAACGGTTGTACTTATCGTCTGCAAAGCTATGTCGCGTGCTGCGGTATGCGGAGACACTAAAAGCACCATAGTAGAACACAGATGAAGCTTCTAATTTGATGTAATAGCCAGTAAGAAGTAGTACAATTCTAGTTTTAGGTATCGATTATTGACTTTTTAGCTGGCTGTGGTGCCTTGGACATGAGCTACGAGTTTACGATTCTGCATGAAAGAAGGACTAGCCGTCGAATTGCACCGGAGAATGTGAAAAGTGTTCATATGTAGTAAAAACCTGAGAAATACGTCTGTTTTCGTCAGTTGTTATCGAATCGACTTAAAGACAGATCGTCACATTTGCCGCTCTTCTCTCTGAAACGGTTGAACTTATAGTCTGCAAAGCTATGTCGCGTGCTGCGGTATGCAGAGCCAGTAAAAGCACCATAGTAGAACACAGATGAAGCTTCTAAGTTGATGTAATAGCCAGTAAGATGTAGTACAATTCAAGTTTTAGGTATCGATTATTGACTTTGTAGCTGGCTGTGGTGCCTTGGACATGAGCTACGACCTTAAGATTCTGCATGAAAGGAGGACTAGCAGCCGTGTTGCACAAGAGAATGTGAAAAGTGTTCATATGTAGTAAAAACCTGAGAAATACGTCTGTTTTCGTCAGTTGTTATCGAATCGACTTAAAGCCAGATCGTCACATTTGCCGCTCGTCTCTCTGAAACGGTTGTACTTATAGTCTGCAAAGATATGTCGCGTGCTGCGGTATGCAGAGACACTAAAAGCACCATAGTAGAACACAGATGAAGCTTCTAAGTTGATGTAATAGCCAGTAAGAAGTGGTACAATTCAAGTTTTAGGTATCGATTATTGACTTTTTAGCCGGCTTTGGAGCCTTGGACATGAGCTAGGACCTTACGAATCTGCATGAGAGGAGGACTAGCAGAAACGTTGCACGGGAGAATGTGAAATGTGTTAATATGTAGTATTAACCTGAGATATCCGTCCGTTTTCGTCTTTTGTTATCGAATCGACTTAAAGCCAGATCGTCACATTGTCCGCCCTTCTCTCTGAAACGGTTGTACTTATCGTCTGCAAAGCTATGTCGTGTGCTGCGGTATGCGGAGACACTAAAAATACCATAGTAGAACACGGATGAAGCTTCTAAGTTGATGTAATAGCCAGTAAGAAGTAGTACAATTCAAGTTTTAGGCATCGATTATTGACTTTTAGCTGGCTTTGGTGCCTTGGACACGGGCTAGAACCTTAAGATTCTGTATGAAAGGAGGACTAGCAGCCGAGTTGCACGGGAGAATGTGAAAGGTGTTCATATGTAGTAAAAACCTGAGAAATCCGTCCGTTTTCGTCATTTGTTATCGAATCGACTTAAAGCCAGATCGTCACATTGGCCGCTCTTCTCTCTGAAACGGTTGAACTTATCGTCTGAAAGCTATGTCGCGTGCTGCGGTTTGCGGAGACAATAAAAGCACCATTGCAGAACACAGATGAAGCTTCTAATTTGATGTAATAGCCAGTAAGAAGTAGTACAATTCAAGTTTTACTTATCGATTATTGACTTTTTAGCTGGCTGTGGCGCCTTGGACATTAGCTAGGACCTTAAGATTCTGCATGAAAGAAGGACTAGCAGCCGAGTTGTACGGGAGAATGTGAAAAGTGTTCGTATGTAGTAAAAACCTGAGAAATCCGTACGTGTTCGTCATTGGTTATCGAATCGTCTTAAAGCCAGATCGTCACATTGGCCGCTCTTCACTCTGAAACGGTTGTACTTATCGTCTGCAAAGCTATGTCGCGTGCTGCTGTATGCGGAGACACTAAAAGCACCATAGTAGAACACAGATGAAGCTTCTAATTTGATGTAATAGCCAGTAAGAAGTAGTACAATTCCAGTTTTAGGTATCGACTATTGACTTTTTAGCTGGCTTTGGTGCCTTGGACATGAGCTAGGACCATAAGATTCTGCATGTAAGGAGGAGTAGCAGCCTAGTTGCACGGGAGAATGTGAAAAGAGTTCATATGTAGTAAAACCCTGAGAAATACGTCCGTTTTCGTCATTTGTTATCGATTCGACTTAAAGCCAGATCGTCACATTTGCCGCTCTTCTCTCTGAAACGGTTGAACTTATAGTCTGCAAAGCTATGTCGCGTGCTGCGGTATGCAGAGCCAGTAAAAGCACCATAGTAGAACACAGATGAAGCTTCTAAGTTGATGTAATAGCCAGTAAGATGTAGTACAATTCAAGTTTTAGGTATCGATTATTGACTTTGTAGCTGGCTTTGGTGCCTTGGACATGAGCTAGGACCTTAAGATTCTGCATGAAAGAAAGACTAGCAGCCGAGTTGTACGGGAGAATGTGAAAAGTGTTCGATTGTAGTAAAAACGTGAGAAATCCGTACGTTTTCGTCATTGGTTATCGATTCGTCTTAAAACCAGATCGTCACATTGGCTGCTCTTCTCTCTGAAACGGTTGTACTTATCGTCTGCAAAGCTATGTCGAGTGTTGCGGTATGTGGAGACACTAAAAGCACCATAGTAGAACACAGATGAAGCTTCTAAGTTGATGTAATAGCTAGTAAGAGGTAGTACAATTCAAGTTTTAGGTATCGATTATTGACTTTTTAGCTGGCTTTGGTGCCTTGGACATGAGCTAGGACCTTAAAATTCTGCATGTAAGGAGGAGTAGCAGCCTAGTTGCACGGGAGAATGTGAAAAGAGTTCATATGTAGTAAAACCCTGAGAAATACGTCCGTTTTCGTCATTTGTTATCGATTCGACTTAAAGCCAGATCGTCACATGGGCCGCTCTTCTCTCTGAAACGGTTGTACTTATAGTCTGCAAAGCTATGTCGCGTGTTGCGGTATGCGGAGACACTAAAAGCACCACAGTAGAACACAGATGAAGCTTCTAAGTTGATGTAATAGCCAGTAAGAAGTAGTAAAATTCAAGTTTTAGGTACCGATTATTGACTTTTTAGCTGGCTTTGGTGCCTTGCACATGAGCTAGGACCTTAAGATTCTGCATGAAAAGAGGACTAGCAGCCGAGTTGCACGGGAGAATGTGAAAAGTGTTCATATGTAGTAAAAACCTGAGAAATCCGTTCGTTATCGTCATTTGTTATCGAATCGACTTAAAGCCAGATCGTGACATTGGCCACTCTTCTCTCTGAAACGGTTGTACTTATCGTCTGCTAAGCTATGTCGCGTGCTGCGGTATGTGGAGACACTAAAAGCACCATAGTAGAACACAGATGAAGCTTCTAAGTTGATGTAATAGCTAGTAAGAAGTAGTACAATTGAAATTTTAGATATATATTATTGATATTTTAGCTGGCTTTGGTGCCTTGGACATCAGCTAGGACTTTAAGATTCTGCATGAAAGGAGGACTAGCAGCCGAATTGCACGGGAGAATGTTAAAAGTGTTCATATGTAGTAAAAACCCGAGAAATCCGTACGTTTTCGTCATTGGTTATCGAATCGTCTTAAAGCCAGATCGTCACATTGGCCGCTCTTCTCTCTGAAACGGTTGTACTTATCGTCTGCAAAGCTATGTCGAGTGCTGCGGTATGTGGAGACACTAAAAGCACCATAGTAGACCACAGATGAAGCTTCTAAGTTGATGTAATAGCCAGTAAGAAGTAGTACAACTCAAGTTTTAGGTATCGATTATTGAATTTTTAGCTGGCTTCGGTGCCTTGGACATGAGCTAGGACCTTAAGATTCTGCATGAAAGGAGGACTAGCAGCCGAGCTGCACGGGAGGATGTGAAAAGTTTTCATATGTAGTAAAAACCTGAGAATTCCGTCCATTTTCGTCATTTGTTATCGAATCGACTTAAAGCCGGATCGTTACATTGGCCGCTCTTCTCTCTGAAACGGTTGTACTTATCGTCTGCAAAGCTATGTCGCGTGCTGCGGTATGCGGAGACACTAAAATAACCATAGTAGAACACAGATGAAGCTTCTAAGTTGATGTAATAGCCAGTAAGAAGTAGTACAATTCAAGATTTGGGCATCGATTATTGACTTTTAGCTGGCTTTGGTGCCTTGGACATGAGCTAGGACCTTAAGATTCTGCATGAAAGGAGGACTAGCAGCCGAGCTGCACGGGAGGATGTGAAAAGTTTTCATATGTAGTAAAAACCTGAGAAATCCGTCCTTTTTCGTCATTTGTTATGGAATTGACTTAAAGCCAGATCGTCACATTGTCCGCTCTTCTCTCTGAATCGGTTGTTCTTATCGTCTGCAAAGCTATGTCGCGTGCTGCGGTATTCGGAGACACTAAAAGCACCATAGTAGAACACAGATGAAGCTTCTAAGTTAAAGTAATAGCCAGTAAGAGGTAGTACAACTCAAGTTTTAGGTATCGATTATTGACTTTTTAGCTCGCTTTTGGTGCCTTGGACATGAGCTAGGACCTTAAGATTCTGCATGAAAGGAGGACTAGCAGCCGAGCTGCACGGGAGGATGTGGAAAGTTTTCATATGTAGTAAAAACCTGAGAATTCCGTCCATTTTCGTCATTTGTTATCGAATCGACTTAAAGCTGGAACGTCACATTGGCCGCTCTTTTCTCTGAAACGGTTGTACTTATCGTCTGCAAAACTATGTCGCGTGCTGCGGTATGCGGAGCCACTAAAATAACCATAGTAGAACACAGATGAAGCTTCTAAGTTGATGTAATAGCCAGTAAGAAGTAGTACAATTCAAGATTTGGGCATCGATTATTGACTTTTAGCTGGCTTTGGTGCCTTGGACATGAGCTAGGACCTTAAGATTCTGCATGAAAGGAGGACTACCAGCCGACTTGCAGGGGAGAATGTGGAAAGTGTTCATATGTAGTAAAAACCTGAGAAATCCGTCCGTTTTCGTCATTTGTTATGGAATTGACTTAAAGCCAGATCGTCACATTGGCCGCTCTTCTCTCTGAATCGGTTGTACTTATCGTCTGCAAAGCTATGTCGCGTGCTGCGGTGTTCGGAGACACTAAAAGCACCTTAGTAGAACACAGATGAAGCTTCTAAGATGATGTAATAGCCAGTAAGAAGTAGTACAATTCAAGTTTTAGGTATCGATTATTGACTTTTTGGCTGGCTTTGGTGCCTTGGACGTGAGCTAGGACCTTAAGATTCTGCATGTAAGGAGGACTAGCAGCCGAGATGCACGGTTGAATGTGAAAAGTATTCATATGTGGTAAAAACCTGAGAAATCCGTCCGTTTTCGTCGTTTGTTATCGAATCGTCTTAAAGCCTGATCGTCACATTGGGCGCTTTTCTCTCTGAAACGTTTGCACTTATCGTCTGCAAAGCTATGTCGCGTGCTGCAGTATGCGGAGACACTAAAAGCAGCATAGTAGAACACAGATGAAGCTTCTAAGTTGATGTAATAGCTAGTAAGAAGTAGTACAATTGAAATTTTAGATATCGATTATTGACATTTTAACTGGCTTTGGTGCCTTGGACATGAGCTAGGACTTTAAGATTCTGCATGAAAGGAGGACTAGCAGCCGAATTGCACGGGAGAATGTGAAAAGTGTTCATATGTATTAAAAACCCGAGAAATCCGCACGTTTTCGTCATTGGTTATCGAATCGTCTTAAGGCCAGATCGTCGCATTGGCCGCTCTTCTCTCTGAAACGGTTGTACTTATCGTCTGCAAAGCTATGTCGCGTGCTGCGGTATGCGGAGACACTAAAAGCACCATAGTAGAACACAGATGAAGCTTCTAATTTGATGTAATAGCCAGTAAGAAGTAGTACAATTTAAGTTTTACTTATCGATTATTGACTTTTTAGCTGGCTGTGGTGCCTTGGACATGAGCTACGACCTTAAGATTCTGCATGAAAGGAGGACTAGCAGCCGAGTTGCACAAGAGAATGTGAAAAGTGTTCATATGTAGTAAAAACCTGAGAAATACGTCTGTTTTCGTCAGTTGTTATCGAATCGACTTAAAGCCAGATCGTCATATTTGCCGCTCGTCTCTCTGAAACGGTTGTACTTATAGTCTGCAAAGATATGTCACGTGCTGCGGTATGCAGAGACACTAAAAGCACCATAGTAGAACACAGATGAAGCTTCTAAGTTGATGTAATAGCCAGTAAGAAGTGGTACAATTCAAGTTTTAGGTATCGATTATTGACTTTTTAGCCGGCTTTGGACCCTTGGACATGAGCTAGGACCTTACGAATCTGCATGAGAGGAGGACTAGCAGAAACGTTGCACGGGAGAATGTGAAATGTGTTAATATGTAGTATTAACCTGAGAAATCCGTCCGTTTTCGTCTTTTGTTATCGAATCGACTTAAAGCCAGATCGTCACATTGTCCGCCCTTCTCTCTGAAACGGTTGTACTTATCGTCTGCAAAGCTATGTCGTGTGCTGCGGTATGCGGAGACACTAAAAATACCATAGTAGAACACGGATGAAGCTTCTAAGTTGATGTAATAGCCAGTAAGAAGTAGTACAATTCAAGTTTTAGGCATCGATTATTGACTTTTAGCTGGCTTTGGTGCCTTTGACATGGGCTAGGACCTTAAGATTCTGTATGAAAGGAGGACTAGCAGCCGAGTTGCACGGGAGAATGTGAAAGGTGTTCATATGTAGTAAAAACCTGAGAAATCCGTCCGTTTTCGTCATTTGTTATCGAATCGACTTAAAGCCAGATCGTCACATTGGCCGCTCTTCTCTCTGAAACGGTTGTACTTATCGTCTGCAAAGCTATGTCGCGTGCTGCGGTATGTGGAGACACTAAAATAACCATAGTAGAACACAGATGAAGCTTCTAAGTTGATGTAATAGCTAGTAAGAAGTAGTACAATTTAAATTTTATATATCGATTATTGACTTTTTAGCTGGCTTTGGTGCCTTGGACATGAGCTAGGACCTTAAGAATCTGCATGAAAGGAGGACTTGGAGCCAAGTTGCACGGGAGAATGTGAAAAGTGTTCATATGTAGTAAAAACCTGAGAAACAAGTCGGTTTCCGTCATTTGTTATCGAATCGACTTAAAGCCAGATCGTCACATTGGCAGCTCTTCTCTCTGAAACGGTTGTACTTATCGTCTGAAAGCTATGTCGCGTGCTGCGGTTTGCGGAGACAATAAAAGCACCATTGTAGAACACAGATGAAGCTTCTAATTTGACGTAATAGCCAGTAAGAAGTAGTACAATTCAAGTTTTACTTATCGATTATTGACTTTTTAGCTGGCTGTGGTGCCTTGGACATTAGCTAGGACCTTAAGATTCTGCATGAAAGAAGGACTAGCAGCCGAGTTGTACGGGAGAATGTGAAAAGTGTTCGTATGTAGTAAAAACCTGAGAAATCCGTACGTTTTCGTCATTGGTTATCGAATCGTCTTAAAGCCAGATCGTCACATTGGCCGCTCTTCTCTCTGAAACGGTTGTACTTATCGTCTGCAAAGCTATGTCGCGTGCTGCTGTATGCGGAGACACTAAAAGCACCATAGTAGAACACAGATGAAGCTTCTAATTTGATGTAATAGCCAGTAAGAAGTAGTTCAATTCCAGTTTTAGGTATCGACTATTGACTTTTTAGCTGGCTTTGGTGCCTTGGACATGAGCTACGACCTTACGATTCTGCATGAAAGGAGGACTAGCAGCCGAGTTGCACGGGTGAATGTGAAAAGTATTCATATGTAGTAAAAACCTGAGAAATACGTCTGTTTTCGTCAGTTGTTATCGAATCGACTTAAAGACAGATCGTTACATTTGCCGCTCTTCTCTCTGAAACGATTGAACTTATAGTGTGCAAAGCTATGTCGCATGCTGCGGTATGCAGAGCCAGTAAAAGCACCATAGTAGAACACAGATGAAGCTTCTAAGTTGATGTAATAGCCAGTAAGATGTAGTACAATTCAAGTTTTAGGTATCGATTATTGACTTTGTAGCTGGCTTTGGTGCCTTGGACATGAGCTAGGACCTTAAGATTCTGCATGAAAGAAGGACTAGCAGCCGAGTTGTACGGGAGAATGTGAAAAGTGTTCGATTGTAGTAAAAACGTGAGAAATCCGTACGTTTTCGTCATTGGTTATCGATTCGTCGTAAAACCAGATCGTCACATTGGCTGCTCTTCTCTCTGTAACGGTTGTACTTATCGTCTGCAAAGCTATGTCGAGTGTTGCGGTATGTGGAGACACTAAAAGCACCATAGTAGAACACAGATGAAGCTTCTAAGTTGATGTAATAGCTAGTAAGAGGTAGTACAATTCAAGTTTTAGGTATCGATTATTGACTTTTTAGCTGGCTTTGGTGCCTTGGACATGAGCTAGGACCTTAAGATTCTGCATGTAAGGAGGAGTAGCAGCCTAGTTGCACGGGAGAATGTGAAAAGAGTTCATATGTAGTAAAACACTGAGAAATACGTCCGTTTTCGTCATTTGTTATCGATTCGACTTAAAGCCAGATCGTCACATGGGCCGCTCTTCTCTCTGAAACGGTTGTACTTATAGTCTGCAAAGCTATGTCGCGTGTTGCGGTATGCGGAGACACTAAAAGCACCACAGTAGAACACAGATGAAGCTTCTAAGTTGATGTAATAGCCAGTAAGAAGTAGTAAAATTCAAGTTTTAGGTATTGATTATTGACTTTTTAGCTGGCTTTGGTGCCTTGCACATGAGCTAGGACCTTAAGATTCTGCATGAAAAGAGGACTACCAGCCGAGTTGCACGGGAGAATGTGAAAAGTGTTCATATGTAGTAAAAACCTGAGAAATCCGTACGTTTTCGTCATTGGTTATCGAATCGTCTTAAAGCCAGATCGTCAAATTGGCCGCTCTTCTCTCTGAAACGGTTGTACTTATCGTCTGCAAAGCTATGTCGCGTGCTGCTGTATGCGGAGACACTAAAAGCACCATAGTAGAACACAGATGAAGCTTCTAATTTGATGTAATAGCCAGTAAGAAGTAGTACAATTCCAGTTTTAGGTATCGACTATTGACTTTTTAGCTGGCTTTGGTGCCTTGGACATGAGCTACGACCTTACGATTCTGCATGAAAGGAGGACTAGCAGCCGAGTTGCACGGGTCAATGTGAAAAGTATTCATATGTAGTAAAAACCTGAGAAATACGTCTGTTTTCGTCAGTTGTTATCGAATCGACTTAAAGACAGATCGTTACATTTGCCGCTCTTCTCTCTGAAACGGTTGAACTTATAGTGTGCAAAGCTATGTCGCATGCTGCGGTATGCAGAGCCAGTAAAAGCACCATAGTAGAACACAGATGAAGCTTCTAAGTTGATGTAATAGCCAGTAAGATGTAGTACAATTCAAGTTTTAGGTATCGATTATTGACTTTGTAGCTGGCTTTGGTGCCTTGGACATGAGCTAGGACCTTAAGATTCTGCATGAAAGAAGGACTAGCAGCCGAGTTGTACGGGAGAATGTGAAAAGTGTTCGATTGTAGTAAAAACGTGAGAAATCCGTACGTTTTCGTCATTGGTTATCGATTCGTCTTAAAACCAGATCGTCACATTGGCTGCTCTTCTCTCTGAAACGGTTGTACTTATCGTCTGCAAAGCTATGTCGAGTGTTGCGGTATGTGGAGACACTAAAAGCACCATAGTAGAACACAGATGAAGCTTCTAAGTTGTTGTAATAGCTAGTAAGAGGTAGTACAATTCAAGTTTTAGGTATCGATTATTGACTTTTTAGCTGGCTTTGGTGCCTTGGACATGAGCTAGGACCTTAAGATTCTGCATGTAAGGAGGAGTAGCAGCCTAGTTGCACGGGAGAATGTGAAAAGAGTTCATATGTAGTAAAACACTGAGAAATACGTCCGTTTTCGTCATTTGTTATCGAATCGACTTAAAGCCAGATCGTGACATTGGCCACTCTTCTCTCTGAAACGTTGTACTTATCGTCTGCTAAGCTATGTCGCGTGCTGCGGTATGTGGAGACACTAAAAGCAGCATAGTAGAACACAGATGAAGCTTGTAAGTTGATGTAATAGCTAGTAAGAAGTAGTACAATTGAAATTTTAGATATCGATTATTGACATTTTAGCTGGCTTTGGTATCTTGGACATGAGCTAGGACTTTAAGATTCTGCATGAAAGGAGGACTAGCAGCCGAATTGCACGGGAGAATGTGAAAAGTGTTCATATGTAGTAAAAACCCGAGAAATCCGTACGTTTTCGTGATTGGTTATCGGATCGTCTTAAAGCCAGATCGTCACATTGGCCGTTCTTCTCTCTGAAACGGTTGTACTTATCGTCTGCAAAGCTATGTCGAGTGCTGCGGTATGTGGAGACACTAAAAGCACCATAGTAGACCACAGATGAAGCTTCTAAGTTGATGTAATAGCCAGTAAGAAGTAGTACAACTCAAGTTTTAGGTATCGAATATTGACTTTTTAGCTGGCTTCGGTGCCTTGGACATGAGCTAGGACCTTAAGATTCTGCATGAAAGGAGGACTAGCAGCCGAGCTGCACGGGAGGATGTGAAAAATTTTCATATTTAGTAAAAACCTGAGAATTCCGTCCATTTTCGTCATTTGTTATCGAATCGACTTAAAGACGGATCGTTACATTGGCCGCTCTTCTCTCTGAAACGGTTGTACTTATCGTCTGCAAAGCTATGTCGCGTGCTGCGGTATGCGGAGACACTAAAATAACCATAGTAGAACACAGATGAAGCTTCTAAGTTGATGTAATAGCCAGTAAGAAGTAGTACAATTCAAGATTTGGGCATCGATTATTGACTTTTAGCTGGCTTTGGTGCCTTGGACATGAGCTAGGACCTTAAGATTCTGCATGAAAGGAGGACTAGCAGCCGAGCTGCACGGGAGGATGTGAAAAGTTTTCATATGTAGTAAAAACCTGAGAAATCCGTCCGTTTTCGTCATTTGTTATGGAACTGACTTAAAGCCAGATCGTCACATTGTCCGCTCTTCTCTCTGAATCGGTTGTACTTATCGTCTGCAAAGCTATGTCGCGTGCTGCGGTATTCGGAGACACTAAAAGCACCATAGTAGAACACAGATGAAGCTTCTAAGTTAAAGTAATAGCCAGTAAGAGGTAGTACAACTCAAGTTTTAGGTATCGATTATTGACTTTTTAGC
This sequence comes from Schistocerca gregaria, assembly GCF_023897955.1. Taxonomy (NCBI): domain Eukaryota; kingdom Metazoa; phylum Arthropoda; class Insecta; order Orthoptera; family Acrididae; genus Schistocerca; species Schistocerca gregaria. The sequence continues at coordinate 15,743,899 of NW_026061824.1, read as the reverse complement.
TCGCTTTGGTGCCTTGGACATGAGCTAGGACCTTAAGATTCTGCATGAAAGGAGGACTAGCAGCCGAGCTGCACGGGAAGATGTGAAAAGTTTTCATATGTAGTAAAAACCTGAGAATTCCGTCCATTTTCGTCATTTCTTATCGAATCGACTTAAAGCTGGAACGTCACATTGGCCGCTCTTTTCTCTGAAACGGTTGTTCTTATCGTCTGCAAAGCTATGTCGCGTGCTGCGGTATGCGGAGACACTAAAATAACCATAGTAGAACACAGATGAAGCTTCTAAGTTGATGTAATAGCCAGTAAGAAGTAGTACAATTCAAGATTTGGGCATCGATTATTGACTTTTAGCTGGCTTTGGTGCCTTGGACATGAGCTAGGACCTTAAGATTCTGCATGAAAGGAGGACTACCAGCCGACTTGCAGGGGAGAATGTGGAAAGTGTTCATATGTAGTAAAAACCTGAGAAATCCGTCCGTTTTCGTCATTTGTTATGGAATTGACTTAAAGCCAGATCGTCACATTGGCCGCTCTTCTCTCTGAATCGGTTGTACTTATCGTCTGCAAAGCTATGTCGCGTGCTGCGGTGTTCGGAGACACTAAAAGCACCTTAGTAGAACTCAGATGAAGCTTCTAAGATTATGTAATAGCCAGTAAGAAGTAGTACAATTCAAGTTTTAGGTATCGATTATTGACTTTTTGGCTGGCTTTGGTGCCTTGGACGTGAGCTAGGACCTTAAGATTCTGCATGAAAGGAGGACTAGCAGCCGAATTGCAGGGGAGAATGTGAAAAGTGTTAATGTGTAGTATTAAACTGAGAAATCCGTACGTTTTCGTCATTTGTTATGGAATTGACTTAAAGCCAGATCGTCACATTGGCCGCTCTTCTCTCTGAATCGGTTGTACTTATCGTCTGCAAAGCTATGTCGCGTGTTGCGGTATTCGGAGACACTAAAAGCACCATAGTAGAACACAGATGAAGCTTCTAAGTTAAAGTAATAGCCAGTAAGACGTAGTACAATTCAAGTTTTAGGTATCGATTATTGACTTTATAGCTGGCTTTGGTGCCTTGGACATGAGCTAGGACCTTAACATTCTGCATTAAAGGAGGAGTAGCAGCCGAGTTGCACGGGAGAATGTGAAAAGTGTTCATATGTAGTAAAACCCTGAGAAATACTTCCGTTTTCGTCATTTGTTATCGAATCGACTTAAAGCCAGATCGTGACATTGGCCACTCTTCTCTCTGAAACGGTTGTACTTATCGCCTGCTAAGCTATGTCGCGTGCTGCGGTATGTGGAGACACTAAAAGCACCATGGTAGAACACAGATGAAACTTCTAAGTTGATGTAATAGCTAGTACGAAGTAGTACAATTGAAATTTTAGATATCGATTATTGACTTTTTAGCTGGCTTTGGTGACTTGGACATGAGCTAGGACCTTAAGATTCTGCATGAAAGGAGGACTAGTAGCCGAGTTGCACGGGAGAATGTGAAAAGTGTTCATATGTAGTAAAAACCGGAGAAATCAGTACGTTTTCGTCATTGGTTATCGTATGGTCTTAAAGCCAGATCGTCACATTGGCCGCTCTTCTCCCTGAAACGGTTGTACTTATCGTCTGCAAAGCTATGTCGCGTGCTGCGGTATGTGGAGACACCAAAATCACCATAGTAGGACACAGATGAAGCTTCTTAGTTGAGGTAATAGCCAGTAAGAAGTAGTACAATTCAAGTTTTAGTTATCGATTATTGACTTTTCTGCTGGCTTTAGTGCCTTGGACATGAGCTAGGACCCTAAGAACCTGCATGAGAAGGAGACTAGCAGAAACGTTGCATGGGAGAATGTGAAAAGTGCTCATATGTAGTATTAACCTGAGAAATCCGTCCGTTTTCGTCTTTTGTTATCGAATCGACTTAAAGCCAGATCTTCACATTGTCCGCTCTTCTCTCTGAAACGGTTGTACTTATCGTCTGAAAGCTATGTCGCGTGCTGCGGTATGCGGAGACACTAAAAGCACCATAGTAGAACACAGATGAAGCTTCTAAGTTGATGTAATAGCCAGTAAGAGGTAGTACAATTCAAGTTTTAGGTATCGATTATTGACGTTTTATCTGGCTTTCGTGACTTGGACATGAGCTAGGACCTTAAGATTCTGCATGAAAGGAGGACTAGCAGCTGACTTGCCTGGGAGAATATGAAAAGTGTTCATATGTAGTAAAAACCTGAGAAATCTTTCCATTTTCGTCATTTGTTATCGAATCGACCTAAAGCCAGATCGTGACATTGGCCGCTCTTCTCTCTGAAACGGTTGCACTTATCGTCTGCAAAGCTATGTCGCGTGCTGCAGTATGCGGAGACACTAAATGCAGCATAGTAGAACACAGATGAAGCTTCTAAGATGATGTAATAGCTAGTAAGAAATAGTACAATACCAGTTTTAGGTATCGATTATTGACTTTTTGGCTGGCTTTGGTGCCTTGGACATGAGCTACGACCTTAACATTCTGCATTAAAGGAAGAGTAGCAGCCGAGTTGCACGGGAGAATGTGAAAAGTGTTCATATGTATTAAACCCCTGAGAAATACGTCCGTTTTCGTCATTTCTTATCGAATTGACTTAAAGCCAGATCGTCACATTGGCCGCTCTTCTCTCTGAAACGGTTGTACTTATAGTCTGCAAAGCTATGTCAAATGCTGCGGTATGCGGAGACACTAAAATAACCATATTAGAACACAGATGAAGCTTCTAAGTTGATGTAATAGCCAGTAAGAAGTAGTACAATTCAAGATTTGTGCATCGATTATTGACTTTTAGCTGGCTTTGGTGCCTTGGACATGAGCTAGGACCTTAAGATTCTGCATGAAAGGTGGACTAGCAGCCGAATTGCAGGGGAGAATGTGAAAAGTGTTCATATGTAGTAAAAACCTGAGAAATCCGTCCGTTTTCGTCATTTGTTATGGAATCGTCTTAAAGCCACATCGTCACATTGGCCGCTCTTCTCTCTGAATCGGTTGTACTTATCGTCTGCAAAGCTATGTCGCGTGCTGCGGTATTCGGAGACACTAAAAGCACCATAGTAGAACACAGATGAAGCTTATAAGATGATGTAATAGCCAGTAAGATGTAGTGCAATTCAAGTTTTAGGTATCGATTATTGACCTTTTGGCTGGCTTTGGTGCCTTGGACATGAGCTAGGACCTTAAGATTCTGCATGAAAGGAGGACTAGCAGCCAAGATGCACGGGAGAATGTGAAAAGTGTTCATATGTAGTAAAACCCTGAGAAATACGTCCGTTTTCGTCATTTGTTATCGAATCGACTTAAAGCCAGATCGTCACATTGGCCGCTCTTCTCTCTGAATCGGTTGTACATATCGTCTGCAAAGCTATGTCGCGTGCTGCGGTATTCGGAGACACTAAAAGCACCATAGTTGAACACAGATGAAGCTTCTAAGTTAAAGTAATAGCCAGTAAGAGGTAGTACAATTCAAGTTTTAGGTATCGATTATTGACTTTTTAGCTGGCTTTGGTGCCTTGGACATGAGCTAGGACCTTAAGATTCCGCATGAATGGAGGACTAGCAGCCGAGTTGAACGGAAGAATGTGAAAAGTGTTCATATGTAGTAAAAACCTGAGAAACCCGTCCGTTTTCGTCATTTGTTATCGAATCGACTTAAAGCCAGATCGTCACATTGGCCGCTCTTCTCTCTGAAACGGTTGTACTTATCGTCTGCAAAGCTATGTCGTGTGCTGCGGTATGCGGAGACACTAAAATCAGCATAGTTGGACACAGATGAAGCTTCTAAGTTGATGTAATAGCCAGTAAGAAGTAGTACAATTCAAGTTTTAGGTATCGATTATTGACTTTTTAGCTTGCTTTGGTGCCTTGGACATGAGCCAGGACCTTACGAATCTGCATGAGAGGAGGACTAGCAGAAACGTTGCATGGGAGAATGTGAAATGTGTTAATATGTAGTATTAACCTGAGCAATCCGTCCGTTTTCGTCATTTGTTATCGAATCGACTTAAAGCCAGATCGTCACATTGGCCGCTCTTCTCTCTGATTCGGTTGTACTTATCGTCTGCAAAGCTATGTCGCGTGCTGCGGTATTCGGAGACACTAAAAGCACCATAGTAGAACACAGATGAAGCTTCTAAGATAATGTAATAGCCAGTAAGAAGTAGTACAATTCAAGTTTTAGGTATCGATTATTGACTTTTTAGCTGGCTTTGGTACCTTGGACATGAGTTAGGACCTTAAGATTGTGCATGAATGGAGGACTAGCAGCCGAGTTGAACGGGAGAATGTCAAAAGTGTTCATATGTAGTAAAAACCTGAGAAATCCGTCCGTTTTCGTCATTTGTTATTGAATCGACTTAAAGCCAGTTCGTCAAATTGGCCGCTCTTCTTTCTGAAACGGTTGTACTTATAGTCTGCAAAGCTATGTCGCGTGCTGCGGTATGCGGTGACACTAAAAGCACCATAGTAGAACACAGATGAAGCTTCTAAGTTGATGTAATAGCCAGTAAGAAGTAGCAAATTTCAAGTTTTAGGTATCGATTATTGACTTATTAGCTGGCTTTGGTGCCTTGGAAGAGAGCTAGGACCTTAAGATTCTGCGTGAAAGGAGGACTAGCTGCCGAGTTGCACGGGAGAATGTGAAAAGTGTTCATATGTAGTAAAAACCCGAAATATCCGTCCGTTTTCGTCATTTGTTAACCAATCGACTTAAAGCCAGATCGTCACATTGTCCGCCCATCTCTCTGAAACGGTTGTACTTATCGTCTGCAAAGCTATGTCGCGTGCTGCGGTATGCCGAGACACTAAAAATACCATAGTAGAACACGGATGAAGCTTCTAAGATAATGTAATAGCCAGTAAGAAGTAGTACAATTCAAGTTTTAATCATCGATTATTGCCTTTTAGCTGGCTTTGGTGCCTTGGACATGAGCTAGGACCTTAAGATTCTGCATGAAAGGAGGACTACCAGCTGAGTTGCACGGGAGAATGTGAAAAGTGTTCATATGTAGTAAAAACCTGAGAAATCCGTCCGTTTTCGTCATTTGTTATCGAATCGAGTTAAAGCCAGATCGTCACATTGGCCGCTCTTCTCTCTGAAACGGTTGTACTTATCGTCTGCAAAGCTATGTCGCGTGCTGCGGTATGCGGAGACACTAAAAGCACCATAGTAGAACACAGATGAAGCTTCTAAGATGATGTAATAGCCAGTAAGAAGTAGTACAATTCAAGTTTTAGGTATCGATTATTGACTTTTTAGCTGGCTTTGGTGCCTTGGACATGAGCTAGGACCTTAAGATTCTGCATGAAAGGAGGACTAGCAGCCGAGTTGCACGGGAGAATGTGAAAAGTGTTCATATGTACTAAAAACCTGAGAAATCCGTCCGTTTTCGTCATTTGTTATCGAATCGACTTAAAGCCAGATCGTCACACTGTCCGCCTTTCTCTCTGAAACGGTTGTACTTATCGTCTGCAAAGCTATGTCGCGTGCTGCGGTACGCGGAGACATTAAAAATACCATAGTAGAACACGGATGAAGCTTCTAAGTTGATGTAATATCCAGTAAGAAGTAGTACAATTCAAGTTTTAGGCATCGATTATTGACTTTTAGCTGGCTTTGGAGCCTTGGACATGAGCTAGGACCTTACGAATCTGCATGAGAGGAGGACTAGCAGAAACGTTGCACGGGAGAATGTGAAATGTGTTAATATGTAGTATTAACCTGAGAAATCCGTCCGTTTTCGTCTTTTGTTATCGAATCGACTTAAAGCCAGATCGTCACATTGTCCGCCCTTCTCTCTGAAACGGTTGTACTTATCGTCTGCAAAGCTATATCGTGTGCTGAGGTATGCGGAGACACTAAAAATACCATAGTAGAACACGGATGAAGCTTCTAAGTTGATGTAATAGCCAGTAAGAAGTAGTACAATTCAAGTTTTAGGCATCGATTATTGACTTTTAGCTGGCTTTGGTGCCTTGGACATGGGCTAGGACCTTAAGATTCTGCATGAAACAAGGACTAGCAGCCGAGTTGTACGGGAGAATGTGAAAAGTGTTCTTATGTAGTAAAAACCTGAGAAATCCGTACGTTTTCGTCATTGGTTATCGAATCGTCTTAAAGCCAGATCGTCACATTGGCCGCTCTTCTCTCTGAAACGGTTGTACTTATCGTCTGCAAAGCTATGTCGCGTGCTGCGGTATTCGGAGACACTAAAAGCCCCATAGTAGAACACAGATGAAGCTTCTAAGATGATGTAATAGCCAGTAAGAAGTAGTACAATTCAAGTTTTAGGTATCGATTATTGACTTTTTAGCTGGCTTTGGTACCTTGGACATGAGCTAGGACCTTAAGATTGTGCATGAAAGGAGGACCAGCAGCCGAGTTGAACGGGAGAATGTCAAAAGTGTTCATATGTAGTAAAAACCTGAGAAATCCGTCCGTTTTCGTCATTTGTTATGGAATCGACTTAAAGCCAGTTCGTCACATTGGCCGCTCTTCTTTCTGAAACGGTTGTACTTATAGTCTGCAAAGCTATGTCGCGTGCTGCGGTATGCGGTGACACTAAAAGCACCATTGTAGAACACAGATGAAGCTTCTAAGTTGATGTAATAGCCAGTAAGAAGTAGCAAATTTCAAGTTTTAGGTATCGATTATTGACTTTTTAGCTGGCTTTGGTGCCTTGGACAAGAGCTAGGTCCTTAAGAATCTGCGTGAAAGGAGGACTAGCTGCCGAGTTGCACGGGAGAATGTGAAAAGTGTTCATATGTAGTAAAAACCCGAAATATCCGTCCGTTTTCGTCATTTGTTATCCAATCGACTTAAAGCCAGATCGTCACATTGTCCGCCCATCTCTCTGAAACGGTTGTACTTATCGTCTGCAAAGCTATGTCGCGTGCTGCGGTATGCCGAGACACTAAAAATACCATAGTAGAACACGGATGAAACTTCGAAGTTGATGTAATAGCCAGTAAGAAGTAGTAAAATTCAAGTTTTAGGTATCGATTATTGACTTTTTAGCTGGATTTGGTGCCTTGGTCATGAGCTAGGACCTTAAGATTCTGCATGAAAGGAGGACTAGCAGCCGAGTTGCACGGGAGAATGTGAAAAGTGTTCATATGTACTAAAAACCCGAGAAATCCGTCCGTTTTCGTCATTTGTTATCGAATCGACTTAAAGCCAGATCGTCACACTGTCCGCCCTTCTCTCTGAAACGGTTGTACTTATCGTCTGCAAAGCTATGTCGCGTGCTGCGGTATGCGGAGACATTAAAAATACCATAGTAGAACACGGATGAAGCTTCTAAGTTGATGTAATATCCAGTAAGAAGTAGTACAATTCAAGTTTTAGGCATCGATTATTGACTTTTAGCTGGCTTTGGTGCCTTGGACATGAGCTAGGACCTTAAGATTCTGCATGAAAGGACGACTAGCAGCCAAGATGGACGGGAGAATGTGAAAAGTGTTCATATGTAGTAAAACCCTGAGAAATACGTCCGTTTTCGTCATTTGTTATCGAATCGACTTAAAGCCAGATCGTCACACTGTCCGCCCTTCTCTCTGAAACGGTTGTACTTATCGTCTGCAAAGCTATGTCGTGTGCTGCGGTATGCGGAGACACTAAAATCAGCATAGTTGGACACAGATGAAGCTTCCAAGTTGATGTAATAGCCAGTAAGAAGTAGTACAATTCAAGTTTTAGGTATCGATTATTGAATTTTTAGCTTGCTTTTTTTGCCTTGGACATGAGCTAGGACCTTACGAATCTGCATGAGAGGAGGGCTAGCAGAAAAGTTGCATGGGAGAATGTGAAATGTGTTAATATGTAGTATTAACCTGAGAAATCCGTCCATTTTCGTCATTTGTTATTGAATCGACTTAAAGCCAGATCGTCACATTGGCCGCTCTTCTCTCTGATTCGGTTGTACTTATCGTCTGCAAAGCTATGTCGCGTGCTGCGGTATTCGGAGACACTAAAAGCACCATAGTAGAACAAAGATGAAGCTTCTAAGATGATGTAATAGCCAGTAAGAAGTAGTACAATTCAATTTTTAGGTATCGATTATTGACTTTTTAGCTGGCTTTGGTACCTTGGACATGAGCTAGGACCTTAAGATTGTGCATGAATTGAGGACTAGCAGCCGAGTTGAACGGGAGAATGTGAAAAGTGTTCATATGTAGTACAAACCTGAGAAATCCGTCCGTTTTCGTCATTTGTTATCGAATCGACTTAAAGCCAGATCGTCACATTGGCCGCTCTTCTCTCTGAAACGGTTGTACTTATCGTCTGCAAAGCTATGTCGCGTGCTGCGGTATGCGGAGACACTAAAATCACCATAGTGGGACACAGATGAAGCTTCTAAGTTGATGTAATAGCCAGTAAGAAGTAGTACAATTCTAGTTTTAATCATCGATTATTGACTTTTAGCTGGCTTTGGTGCCTTGGACATGAGCTAGGACCTTAAGATCCTGCATGAAAGGAGGACTAGCAGCCGAGTTGCACGGGAGAATGTGAAAAGTGTTCATATGCAGTAAAAACCTAAGAAATCCGTCCGTTTTTGTCATTTGTTATTGAATCGACTTAAAGCCAGATCGTCACATTGGCCGCTCTTCTCTCTGAAACGGTTGTACTTATCGTCTGAAAGCTATGTCGCGTGCTGCGGTATGCCGAGACACTAAAAATACCATAGTAGAACACGGATGAAGCTTCTAAGTTGATGTAATAGCCAGTAAGAATTAGTACAATACCAGTTTTAATTATCGATTATTGACTTTTAGCTGGCTTTGGTGCCTTGGACATGAGCTAGGACCTTAAGATTCTGCATGAAAGGAGGGTTAGCAGCTGAGTTGCACGGGAGAATGTGAAAAGTGTTCATATGTAGTAAAAACCTAAGGAATCCGTCCGTTTTCGTCATTTGTTATGGAATCGACTTAAAGCCAGATCGTCACATTGGCCGCTCTTCTTTCTGAAACGGTTGTACTTATAGTCTGCAAAGCTATGTCGCGTGCTGCGGTATGCGGTGACACTAAAAGCACCATAGTAGAACACAGATGAAGCTTCTAAGTTGATGTAATAGCCAGTAAGAAATAGCAAATTTCAAGTTAAAGGTATCGATTATTGACTTTTTAGCTGGCTTTGGTGCCTTGGACAAGAGCTAGGACCTTAAGATTCTGCGTGAAAGGAGGACTAGCTGCCGAGTTGCACGGGAGAATGTGAAAAGTGTTCATATGTAGTAAAAACCTAAGAAATCCGTTCGTTATCGTCATTTGTTATCGAATCGACTTAAAGCCAGATCGTGACATTGGTCACTCTTCTCTCTGAAACGGTTGTACTTATCGTCTGCAAAGCTATGTCGCGTGCTGCGGTATGTGGAGACACTAAAAGCACCATAGTAGAACACAGATGAAGCTTCTAAGTTGATGTAATAGCCAGTAAGAAGTAGTACAATTCAAGTTTTAGGTATCGATTATTGACTTTTTAGCTGGCTTTGGTGCCTTGGACATGAGCTAGGACCTCAAGATTCAGCATGAAAGGAGGACTAGCAGCCGAGTTGCACGGGTGAATGTGAAAAGTTTTCATATGTAGTAAAAACCCGAAATATCCGTCCGTTTTCGTCATTTGTTATCCAATCGACTTAATGCCAGATCGTCACATTGTCCGCCCATCTCTCTGAAACGGTTGTACTTATCGTCTGCAAAGCTATGTCGCGTGCTGCAGTATGCCGAGACACTAAAAATACCATAGTAGAACACGGATGAAGCTTCTAAGTTGATGTAATAGCCAGTAAGAAGTAGTACAATTCAAGTTTTAATCATCGATTATTGCCTTTTAGCTGGCTTTGGTGCCTTGGACATGAGCTAGGACCTTAAGATTCTGCATGAAAGGAGGACTAGCAGCTGAGTTGCACGGGAGAATGTGAAAAGTGTTCATATGTAGTAAAAACCTGAGAAATCCGTCCGTTTTCGTCATTTGTTATCGAATCGACTTAAAGCCAGATCGTCACATTGGCCGCTCTTCTCTCTGAAACGGTTGTACTTATCGTCTGCAAAGCTATGTCGCGTGCTGCGGTATGCGGAGACACTAAAAGCACCATAGTAGATGAAGCTTCTAAGATGATGTAATAGCCAGTAAGAAGTAGTACAATTCAAGTTTTAGGTATCGATTATTGACTTTTTAGCTGGCTTTGGTACCTTGGACATGAGCTAGGACCTTAAGATTCTGCATGAAAGGAGGACTAGCAGCCGAGTTGCACGGGAGAATGTGAAAAGTGTTTATATGTACTAAAAACCCGAGAAATCCGTCCGTTTTCGTCATTTGTTATCGAATCGACTTAAAGCCAGATCGTCACACTGTCCGCCCTTCTCTCTGAAACAGTTGTACTTATCGTCTGCAAAGCTATGTCGCGTGCTGCGGTATGCGGAGACACTAAAAATACCATAGTAGAACACGGATGAAGCTTCTAAGTTGATGTAATATCTAGTAAGAAGTAGTACAATTCAAGTTTAAGCATCGATTATTGACTTTTAGCTGGCTTTGGTGCCTTGGACATGAGCTAGGACCTTAAGATTCTGCATGAAAGGAGGACTAGCAGCCGACTTGCACGGGAGAATGTGAAAAGTGTTCATATGTAGTAAAAACCTGAGAAATCTGTCCGTTTTTGTCATTTGTTATTGAATCGACTTAAAGCCCGATCGTCACATTGGCCGCTATTCTCTCTGAAACGGTTGTACTTATCGTCTGCAAATCTATGTCACGTGCTGCGGTATGTGGAGACACTGAAAGCACCATAGTTGAACACAGATGAAGCTTCTAGGACGTTGTAATAGCCAGTAAGAAGTAGTACAATTCCAAATTTAGGTATCAATTATTGACTTTTTAGCTGGCTTTGGTGCCTTGGACATGAGCTAGGACCTTAAGATTCTGCATGAAAGGAAGACTAGCAGCCGAGTTGCACGGGAGAATGTGAAAAGTATTAATATGTAGTATTAACCTGAGAAATCCGTCCGTTTTCGTCTTTTGTCATCGAGTCGACTTGAAGACAGATCGTAACATTGTCCGCCCTTCTCTCTGAAACGGTTGTACTTATCGTCTGCAAAGCTATGTCGTGTGCTCCTGTATGCGGGGACACTAAAAATACCATAGTAGAACACGGATGAAGCTTCTAAGTTGATGTAATAGCCATTAAGGAGTAGTACAATTCAAGTTTTAATCATCGATTATTGACTTTTAGCTGGCTTTGGTGCCTTGGACATGAGGTAGGACCTTAAGATTCTGCATGAAAGGAGGACTAGCAGCCGAGTTGCACGGGGGAATGTGAAAATTTTTCATATGCAGTAAAAACCTGAGGAATCCGTCCGTTTTTGTCATTTGTTTTGAATCGACTTAAAGCCAGATCGTCACATTGGCCGCTCTTCTCTCTGAAACGGTTGTACTTATCGTCTGAAAGCTATGTCGCGTGCTGCGGTATGCCGAGACACTAAAAATACCATAGTAGAACACGGATGAAGCTTCTAAGTTGATGTAATAGCCAGTAAGAATTAGTACAATTCCACTTTTAGGTATCGATTATTGACTTTCAGCTGGCTTTCGTGCCTTGGACATGAGCTAGGACCTTAAGATTCTGCATGAAAGGAGGACTAGCAGCTGAGTTGCACGGGAGAATGTGAAAAGTGTTCATATGTAGTAAAAACCTAAGAAATCCGTTCGTTATCGTCATTTGTTATCGAATCGACTTAAAGCCAGATCGTGACATTGGCCGCTCTTCTCTCTGAAACGGTTGTACTTATCGTCTGCAAAGCTATGTCGCGTGCTGCGGTATGTGGTGACACTAAAAGCACCATAGTAGAACACAGACAAAGCTTCTAAGTTGATGTAATAGCCAGTAAGAAGTAGTACAATTCCAGTTTTAGGTATCTATTATTGACTTTTTAGCTGGCTTTGCTTCCTTGGACATGAGCTAGGACCTCAAGGTTCTGCATGAAAGGAGGACTAGCAGCCGAGTTGCACGGGAGAATGTGAAAAGTGTTCATATGTAGTAGAAAAAAGAGAAATCCGTCCGTTTTCTTCATTTGTTATCGAATCGACTTAGAGCCAGATCGTCACACTGTCCGCCCATCTCTCTGAAACGGTTGTACTTATCGTCTGCAAAGCTATGTCGCGTGCTGCCGTATGCGGAGACACTAGAAATACCATAGTGGAACACGGATGAAGCTTCTACGTTGATGTAATAGCCAGTAAAAAGTAGTACAATTCAAGTTTTAATCATCGATTATTGACTTTTAGCTGGCTTTGGTGCCTTGGACATGAGCTAGGACCTTAAGATTCTGCATGAAAGGAGGACTAGCAGCCGAGTTGCACGGGAGAATGTGAAAAGTGTTCATATGTAGTAAAAACCTGAGAAATCCGTCCGTTTTCGTCATATGTTATCGAATCGACTTAAAGCCAGATCGTCACATTGCCCGCTCTTCTCTCTGAAACGGTTGTACTTATCGTCTGAAAGCTATGTCGCGTGCTGCGGTATGCGGAGACGCTAAAAGCACCATAGTAGAACACAGATGAAGCTTCTAAGATGATGTAATAGCCAGTAAGAAGTAGTACAATTCAAGTTTTAGGTATCGATTATTGACTTTTTAGCTTGCTTTGGTGCCTTGGACATGAGCTAGGACCGTAAGATTCAGCATGAAAGGCGGACTTGCAGCCGCGTTGCACGGGAGAATGTGAAAAGAGTTCATATGTAGTAAAAACCTGAGAAATCCGATCGTTATCGTCATTTGTTATGGAATTGACTTAAAGCCAGATTGAAACTTCCTGACAGATTAAAACTGTGTGCCCGACCGAGACTCGAACTCGGGACCTTTGCCTTTCGCGGGCAAGTGCTCTATGAACTGAGCTACCGAAGCACGACTCACGTCCGGTACTCACAGCTTTACTTCTGCCAGTATCCGTCTCCTACCTTCCAAACTTTACAGAAGCTCTTCTGCGAACCTTGCAGAACTAGCACTCCTGAAAGAAAGGATATTGCGGAGACATGGCTTAGCCACAGCCTGGGGGATGTTTCCAGAATGAGATTTTCACTCTGCAGCGGAGTGTGCGCTGATATGAAACTTCCTGACAGATTAAAACTGTGTGCCCGACCGAGACTCGAACTCGGGACCTTTGCCTTTCGCGGGCAAGTGCTCTACCAACTGAGCTACCGAAGCACGACTCACGTCCGGTACTCACAGCTTTACTTCTGCCAGTATCCGTCTCCTACCTTCCAAACTTTACAGAAGCTCTTCTGCGAACCTTGCAGAACTAGCACTCCTGAAAGAAAGGATATTGCGGAGACATGGCTTAGCCACAGCCTGGGGGATGTTTCCAGAATGAGATTTTCACTCTGCAGCGGAGTGTGCGCTGATATGAAACTTCCTGACAGATTAAAACTGTGTGCCCGACCGAGACTCGAACTCGAGACCTTTGCCTTTCGCGGGCAAGTGCTCTACCAACTGAGCTACCGAAGCACGACTCACGTCCGGTACTCACAGCTTTACTTCTGCCAGTATCCGTCTCCTACCTTCCAAACTTTACAGAAGCTCTTCTGCGAACCTTGCAGAACTAGCACTCCTGAAAGAAAGGATATTGCGGAGACATGGCTTAGCCACAGCCTGGGGGATGTTTCCAGAATGAGATTTACACTCTGCAGCGGAGTGTGCGCTGATATGAAACTTCCTGACAGATTAAAACTGTGTGCCCGACCGAGACTCGAACTCGGGACCTTTGCCTTTCGCGGGCAAGTGCTCTACCAACTGAGCTACCGAAGCACGACTCACGTCCGGTACTCACAGCTTTACTTCTGCCAGTATCCGTCTCCTACCTTCCAAACTTTACAGAAGCTCTTCTGCGAACCTTGCAGAACTAGCACTCCTGAAAGAAAGGATATTGCGGAGACATGGCTTAGCCACAGCCTGGGGGATGTTTCCAGAATGAGATTTTCACTCTGCAGCGGAGTGTGCGCTGATATGAAACTTCCTGACAGATTAAAACTGTGTGCCCGACCGAGACTCGAACTCGGGACCTTTGCCTTTCGCGGGCAAGTGCTCTACCAACTGAGCTACCGAAGCACGACTCACGTCCGGTACTCACACCTTTACTTCTGCCAGTATCCGTCTCCTACCTTCCAAACTTTACAGAAGCTCTTCTGCGAACCTTGCAGAACTAGCACTCCTGAAAGAAAGGATATTGCGGAGACATGGCTTAGCCACAGCCTGGGAGATGTTTCCAGAATGAGATTTTCACTCTGCAGCGGAGTGTGCGCTGATATGAAACTTCTTGACAGATTAAAACTGTGTGCCCGACCGAGACTCGAACTCGGGACCTTTGCCTTTCGCGGGCAAGTGCTCTACCAACTGAGCTACCGAAGCACGACTCACGTCCGGTACTCACAGCTTTACTTCTGCTAGTATCCGTCTCCTACCTTCCAAACTTTACAGAAGCTCTTCTGCGAACCTTGCAGAACTAGCACTCCTGAAAGAAAGGATATTGCGGAGACATGGCTTAGCCACAGCCTGGGGGATGTTTCCAGAATGAGATTTTCACTCTGCAGCGGAGTGTGCGCTGATATGAAACTTCCTGACAGATTAAAACTGTGTGCCCGACCGAGACTCGAACTCGGGACCTTTGCCTTTCGGGGGCAAGTGCTCTACCAACTGAGCTACCGAAGCACGACTCACGTCCGGTACTCACAGCTTTACTTCTGCCAGTATCCGTCTCCTACCTTCCAAACTTTACAGAAGCTCTTCTGCGAACCTTGCAGAACTAGCACTCCTGAAAGAAAGGATATTGCGGAGTCATGGCTTAGCCACAGCCTGGGGGATGTTTCCAGAATGAGATTTTCACTCTGCAGCGGAGTGTGCGCTGATATGAAACTTCCTGACAGATTAAAACTGTGTGCCCGACCGAGACTCGAACTCGGGACCTTTGCCTTTCGCGGGCAAGTGCTCTACCAACTGAGCTACCGAAGCACGACTCACGTCCGGTACTCACAGCTTTACTTCTGCCAGTATCCGTCTCCTACCTTCCAAACTTTACAGAAGCTCTTCTGCGAACCTTGCAGAACTAGCACTCCTGAAAGAAAGGATATTGCGGAGACATGGCTTAGCCACAGCCTGGGAGATGTTTCCAGAATGAGATTTTCACTCTGCAGCGGAGTGTGCGCTGATATGAAACTTCCTGACAGATTAAAACTGTGTGCCCGACCGAGACTCGAACTCGGGACCTTTGCCTTTCGCGGGCAAGTGCTCTACCAACTGAGCTACCGAAGCACGACTCACGTCCGGTACTCACAGCTTTACTTCTGCCAGTATCCGTCTCCTACCTTCCAAACTTTACAGAAGCTCTTCTGCGAACCTTGCAGAACTAGCACTCCTGAAAGAAAGGATATTGCAGAGACATGGCTTAGCCACAGCCTGGGGGATGTTTCCAGAATGAGATTTTCACTCTGCAGCGGAGTGTGCGCTGATATGAAACTTCCTGACAGATTAAAACTGTGTGCCCGACCGAGACTCGAACTCGGGACCTTTGCCTTTCGCGGGCAAGTGCTCTACCAACTGAGCTAGCGAAGCACGACTCACGTCCGGTACTCACAGCTTTACTTCTGCCAGTATCCGTCTCCTACCTTCCAAACTTTACAGAAGCTCTTCTGCGAACCTTGCAGAACTAGCACTCCTGAAAGAAAGGATATTGCGGAGACATGGCTTAGCCACAGCCTGGGGGATGTTTCCAGAATGAGATTTTCACTCTGCAGCGGAGTGTGCGCTGATATGAAACTTCCTGACAGATTAAAACTGTGTGCCCGACCGAGACTCTGTAAAGTTTGGAAGGTAGGAGACGGATACTGGCAGAAGTAAAGCTGTGAGTACCGGACGTGAGTCGTGCTTCGGTAGCTCAGTTGGTAGAGCACTTGCCCGCGAAAGGCAAATGTCCCGAGTTCGAGTCTCGGTCGGGCACACAGTTTTAATCTGTCAGGAAGTTTCATATCAGCGCACACTCCGCTGCAGAGTGAAAATCTCATTCTGGAAACATCCCCCAGGCTGTGGCTAAGCCATGTCTCCGCAATATCCTTTCTTTCGGGAGTGCTAGTTCTGCAAGGTTCGCAGAAGAGCTTCTGTAAAGTTTGGAAGGTAGGAGACGGATACTGGCAGAAGTAAAGCTGTGAGTACCGGACGTGAGTCGTGCTTCGGTAGCTTAGTTGGTTGAGCACTTGCCCGCGAAAGGCAAAGGTCCCGAGTTCGAGTCTCGGTCGGGCACACAGTTTTAATCTGTCAGGAAGTTTCATATCAGCGCACACTCCGCTGCAGAGTGAAAATCTCATTCTGGAAACATCCCCCAGGCTGTGGCTAAGCCATGTCTCCGCAATATCCTTTCTTTCAGGAGTGCTAGTTCTGCAAGGTTCGCAGAAGAGCTTCTGTAAAGTTTGGAAGGTAGGAGACGGATACTGGCAGAAGTAAAGCTGTGAGTACCGGACGTGAGTCGTGCTTCGGTAGCTCAGTTGGTAGAGCACTTGCCCGCGAAAGGCAAAGGTCCCGAGTTCGAGTCTCGGTCGGGCACACAGTTTTAATCTGTCAGGAAGTTTCATATCAGCGCACACTCCGCTGCAGAGTGAAAATCTCATTCTGGAAACATCCCCCAGGCTGTGGCTAAGCCATGTCTCCGCAATATCCTTTCTTTCAGGAGTGCTAGTTCTGCAAGGTTCGCAGAAGAGCTTCTGTAAAGTTTGGAAGGTAGGAGACGGATACTGGCAGAAGTAAAGCTGTGAGTACCGGACGTGAGTCGTGCTTCGGTAGCTCAGTTGGTAGAGCACTTGCCCGCGAAAGGCAAAGGTCCCGAGTTCGAGTCTCGGTCGGGCACACAGTTTTAATCTGTCAGGAAGTTTCATATCAGCGCACACTCCGCTGCAGAGTGAAAATCTCATTCTGGAAACATCCCCCAGGCTGTGGCTAAGCCATGTCTCCGCAATATCCTTTCTTTCAGGAGTGCTAGTTCTGCAAGGTTCGCAGAAGAGCTTCTGTAAAGTTTGGAAGGTAGGAGACGGATACTGGCAGAAGTAAAGCTGTGAGTACCGGACGTGAGTCGTACTTCGGTAGCTCAGTTGGTAGAGCACTTGCCCGCGAAAGGCAAAGGTCCCGAGTTCGAGTCTCGGTCGGGCACACAGTTTTAATCTGTCAGGAAGTTTCATATCAGCGCACACTCCGCTGCAGAGTGAAAATCTCATTCTGGAAACATCCCCCAGGCTGTGGCTAAGCCATGTCTCCGCAATATCCTTTCTTTCAGGAGTGCTAGTTCTGCAAGGTTCACAGAAGAGCTTCTGTAAAGTTTGGAAGGTAGGAGACGGATACTGGCAGAAGTAAAGCTGTGAGTACCGGACGTGAGTCGTGCTTCGGTAGCTCAGTTGGTAGAGCACTTGCCCGCGAAAGGCAAAGGTCCCGAGTTCGAGTCTCGGTCGGGCACACAGTTTTAATCTGTCAGGAAGTTTCATATCAGCGCACACTCCGCTGCAGAGTGAAAATCTCATTCCCTAAAGCCAGATTGTCACATTGGCCGCTCTTCTCTCTGAATCGGTTGTACTTATCGTCTGCAAAGCTATGTCGCGTGCTGCGGTATGCCGAGACACTAAAAATATCATAGTAGAACACAGATGAAGCTTCTAAGTCGATGTAATAGCCAGTAAGAAGTAGTACAATTCAAGTTTTAGGCATCGATTATTGACTTTTAGCTGGCTTTGGTGCCTTGGACATGAGCTAGGACCTTAAGATTTTGCATGAAAGGAGGACTAGCAGCCGAGTTGCACGGGAGAATATGAAAAGTGTTCATATGTAGTAAAAACCTGAGAAATCCGTCCGTTTTCGCCATTTGTTATCGAATCGACTTAAAGCCAGACCGTCACATTGCCCGCTCTTCTCTCCGAAACGGTTGTACTTATCGTCTGAAAGCTATGTCGCGTGCTGCGGTATGCGGAGACGCTAAAAGCACCATAGTAGAACACAGATGAAGCTTCTAAGATGATGTAATAGCCAGTAAGAAGTAGTACAATTCAAGTTTTAGGTATCGATTATTGACTTTTTAGCTGGCTTTGGTGCCTTGGACATGAGCTAGGACCTTAAGATTCAGCATGAAAGGCGGACTTGCAGCCGAGTTGCACGGGAGAATGTGAAAAGTGTTCATATGTAGTAAAAACCTGAAAAATCCGTTCGTTATCGTCATTTGTTATGGAATTGACTTAAAGGCAGATTGTCACATTGGCCGCTCTTCTCTCTGAATCGGTTGTACTTATCGATTGCAAACCTATGTCGCGTGCTGCGGTATGCGGAGACACTAAAAATACCATAGTAGAACACGGATGAAGCTTCTAAGTTGATGTAATAGCCAGTAAGAAGTAGTACAATTCCAATTTTAGGTATCAATTATTGACTTTTTAGCTGGCTTTGGTGCCTTGGACATGAGCTAGGACCTTAAGATTCTGCATGAAAGGAGGACTAGCTGCCGAGTTGCACGGGAGAATGTGAAAAGTGTTAATATGTAGTAAAAACCCGAGAAATCGGTCCGTTTTCGTCTTTTGTTATCGAGTCGACTTGAAGACAGATCGTAACATTGTCCGCCCTTCTCTCTGAAACGGTTGTACTTATCGTCTGCAAAGCTATGTCGCGTGCTCCTGTATGCGGGGACATTAATAATACCATAGTAGAACACGGATGAAGCTTCTAAGTTGATGTAATAGCCAGTAAGAAGTAGTACAATTCAAGTTTTAATCATCGATAATTGACTTTTAGCTGGCTTTGGTGCCTTGGACAGGAGCTAGGACCTTAAGATTCTGCGTGAAAGGAGGACTAGCTGCCGAGTTGCACGGGAGAATGTGAAAAGTGTTCATATGTAGTAAAAACCTAAGAAATCCGTTCGTTATCGTCATTTGTTATCGAATCGACTTAAAGCCAGATCGTGACATTGGCCGCTCTTCTCTCTGAAACGGTTGTACTTATCGTCTGCAAAGCTATGTCGCGTGCTGCGGTATGTGGAGACACTGAAAGCACCATAGTAGAACACAGATGAAGCTTCTAAGATGTTGTAATAGCCAGAAAGAAGTAGTACAATTCCAATTTTAGGTATCAATTATTGAATTTTAGCTGGCATTGGTGCCTTGGACATGAGCTAGGACCTTATGATTCTGCATGAAAGCAGGACTAGCAGCCGAGTTGCACTGGAGAATGTGAAAAGTGTTCATATGTAGTAGAAACCCGAGAAATTCGTCCGTTTTCGTCATTTGTTAACGAATCGACTTAAAGCCAGATTGTCACATTTGCCGCTCTTCTCTCTGAATCGGTTGTACTTACCGTCTGCAAAGCTATGTCGCGTGCTGCGGTATGCGGAGACGCTAAAAGCACCATAGTAGAACACAGATGAAGCTTCTAAGATGATGTAATAGCCAGTAAGAATTAGTACAATACCAGTTTTAGGTATCGATTATTTACTTTTTAGCTGCCTTTGGTGCCTTGGACATGAGCTAGGACCTTAAGATTCTGCACGAAAGCAGGACTAGCCGCCGAGTTGCACGGGAGTATGTGAAAAGTGTTCATATGTAGTAAAAACCTGAGAAATCCGTCCGTTTTCGTCATTTGTTATGGAATTGACTTAAAGCCAGATTGTCACATTGGCCGCTCTTCTCTCTGAAACGGTTGTACTTATCGTCTGCAAATCTATGTCACGTGCTGCGGTATGTGGAGACACTGAAAGCACCATAGTAGAACACAGATGATGCTTCTAAGATGTTGTAATAGCCAGTATGAAGGAGTACAATTCCAATTTTAGGTATCAATTATTGAATTTTAGCTGGCTTTGGTGCCTTGGACATGAGCTAGGACCTTAAGATTCTTCATGAAAGCAGGACTAGCAGCCGAGTTGCACGGGAGAATGTGAAAAGTGTTCATATGTAGTAGAAACCCGAGAAATCCGTCTTTTTTCGTCATTTGTTATCGAATCGACTTAAAGCCAGATCGTCACATTGTCCGCCCTTCTCTCTGAAACGGTTGTACTTATCGTCTGCAAAGCTATGTCGCGTGCTGCGGTATGCGGAGACACTAAAATCACCATAGTAGGACACAGATGAAGCTTCAAAGTTGATGTAATAGCCAGTAAGAAGTAGTACAATTCAAGTTTTAATCATCGATTATTGACTTTACCTGGCTTTGGTGCCTTGGACATGAGCTAGGACCTTAAGATTCTGAATGAAAGGAGGACTAGCAGCCGAGTTGCACGGGAGAATGTGTAAAGTGTTCATATGCAGTAAAAACCTGAAAAATCCGTCCGTTTTTGTCATTTGTTATTGAATCGACTTAAAGCCAGATCGTCACATTGGCCGCTCTTCTCTCTGAAACGGTTGTACTTATCGTCTGCAAAGCTATGTCGCGTGCTGCGGTAGGCGGAGACACTAGAAATACCATAGTAGAACACGGATGAAGCTGCTACGTTGATGTAATAGCCAGTAAAAAGTAGTACAATTAAAGTTTTAATCATCGATTATTGACTTTTAGCTGGCTTTGGTGCCTTGGACATGAGCTGGGACCTTAAGATTCTGCATGAAAGGAGGACTAGCAGCCGAGTTGCACGGGAGAATGTGAAAAGTGTTCATATGTAGTAAAAACCAAAGAAATCCGTCTTTTTTCGTCATTTGTTATCGAATCGACTTAAAGCCAGATCGTCACATTGTCCGCCCTTCTCTCTGAAACGGTTGTACTTATCGTCTGAAAGCTATGTCGCGTGCTGCGGTATGTGGAGACACTAAAAGCAAAATAGTAGAACACAGATGAAGCTTCTAAGTTGATGTAATAGCCAGTAAGATGTAGTACAATTCAAGTTTTAGGTATCGATTATTGACTTTTTAGCTGGCTTTGGTGCCTTGGACATGAGCTAGGACCTTAAGATTCATCATGAAAGGCGGACTTGCATCCGAGTTGCACGGGAGAATGTGAAAAGTGTTCATATGTAGTAAAAACCTGAGAAATCGGTTCGTTATCGTCATTTGTTATCGAATCGACTTATAGCCAGATCGTCACATTGGCCGCTGTTCTCTCTGAAATGGTTGTACTTATCGTCTGCAAAGCTATGTCGCGTGCTGCGGTATGTGGAGACACTAAAAGCAAAATAGTAGAACACAAATGAAGCTTCTAAGTTGATGTAATAGCCAGTAAGAAGTAGTACAATTCAATTTTTAGTTATCGATTATTGACTTTTAAGCTGGCTTTGGTGCCTTGGACATGAGCTAGGACCTTAAGATTCTGCATGAAAGGAGGACTAGCAGCCGAGTTGTACGGGAGAATGTGAAAAGTGTTCATATGTAGTAAAAACCCGAGAAATCCCTCCGTTTTCGTCATTTGTTATCGAATCGACTTAAAGCCAGATCGTCACATTTTCCGCCCTTCTCTCTGAAACAGTTGTACTTATCGTCTGCAAAGCTATGTCGCGTGCTGCGGTATGCGGAGACACTAGAAATACCATAGTAGAACACGGATGAAGCTTCAAAGTTGCTGTAATAGCCAGTAAAAAGTAGTACAATTCAAGTTGTAACCATCGATTATTGACTTTTAGCTGGCTTTGGTGCCTTGGACATGAGCTAGGACCTTAAGATTCTGCATGAAAGGAGGACTAGCAGCCGAGTTGCACGGGAGAATGTGAAAAGTGTTCATATGTAGTAAAAACCTGAGAAATCCGTCCGTTTTCGTCATTTTTTATCGAATCGACTTAAAGCCAGATCGTCACATTAGCCGCTCTTATCTCCGAAACGGTTGTACTCATCGTCTGAAAGCTATGTCGCGTGCTGCGGTATGCGGAGACGCTAAAAGCACCATAGTAAACCACAGATGAAGCTTCTAAGATGATGTAATAGCCAGTAAGAAGTAGTACAATTCAAGTTTTAGGTATCGATTATTTACTTTTTAGCTGGCTTTGGTGCCTTGGGCATGAGCTAGGACCTTAAGATTCAGCATGAAAGGCGGACTTGCAGCCGAGTTGCACGGGAGAATGTGAAAAGTGTTCATATGTAGTAAAAACCTGAGAAATCCGTTCGTTATCGTTATTTGTTATCGAATCGACTAATAGCCAGATCGTCACATTGGCCGCTGTTCTCTCTGAAACGGTTGTACTTATCGTGTGCAAAGCTATGTCGCGTGCTGCGGTATGAGGAGACACTAAAAGCACCATAGTAGAACACAGATGAAGCTTCTAAGTTGATGTAATAGCCAGTAAGAAGTAGTATAATTCAATTTTTAGGTATCGATTATTGACTTTTTAGCTGGCTTTGGTGCCTTGGACATGAGCTAGGACCTTAAGATTCTGCATGAAGGAGGACTAGCAGCCGAGTTGCACGGGAGAATGTGAAAAGTGTTCATATGTAGTAAAAACCCGAGAAATCCGTCCGTTTTCGTCATTTGTTATCGAATCGACTTAAAGCCAGATCGTCACATTGTCCGCCCTTCTCTCTGAAACGGTTGTACTTATCGTCTGCAAAGCTATGTCGCGTGCTGCGGTATGCGGAGACACGAAAAATACCATAGTAGAACACGGATGAAGCTTCTAAGTTGATGTAATAGCCAGTAAGAAGTAGTACAATTCAAGTTTTAGGCATTGATTATTGACTTTTAGCTGGCTTTGGTGCCTTGGACATGAGCTAGGACCTTAAGATTCTGCATGAAAGGAGGACTAGCAGCCGACTTGCACGGGAGAATGTGAAAAGTGTTCATACGTAGTAAAAACCTGAGAAATCCGTCCGTTTTTGTCATTTGTTATTGAATCGACTTAAAGCCAGATCGTCACATTGGCCGCCCTTCTCTCTGAAACGGTTGTACTTATCGTCTGCAAATGTATGTCACGTGCTGCGGTATGTGGAGACACTGAAAGCTCCATAGTAGAACACAGATGAAGCTTCTAAGATTTTGTAATAGCCAGAAAGAAGTAGTATAATTCCAGTTTTAGGTATCAATTATTGACTTTTTAGCTGGCTTTGGTGCCTTCGACATGAGCTAGGACCTTACGATTCTGCATGAAAGCAGGACTATCAACCGAGTTGCGCGGGAGAATGTAAAAAGTGTTCATTTGTAGTAAAAACCCGAGAAATCTGTCCGTTTTCGTCATTTGTTATCGAATCGACTTAAAGCCAGATCGTCACATTGTCCGCCCTTCTCTCTGAAACGGTTGTACTTATCGTCTGCAAAGCTATGTCGTGTGCTGCGGTATGCGGAGAAACTAGAAATACCATAATAGAACACGGATGAAGCTTCTAAGTTGATGTAATAGCCAGTAAAATGTAGTACAATTCAAGTTGTAATCATCGATTATTGCCTTTTAGCTGGCTTTGGTGCCTTGGACATGAGCTAGGACCTTAAGATTGTGCATGAAAGGAGGACTAGCAGCCGAGTTGCACGGGAGAATGTGAAAAGTGTTCATATGTAGTAAAAACCTGAGAAATCCATCCGTTTTCGTCATTTGTTATCGAATCGACTTAAAGCCAGTTCGTCACATTGGCCGCTCTTCTCTCTGAAACGGTTGTACTTATCGTCTGCAAAGCTATGTCACGTGCTGCGGTATGTGGAGACACTGAAAGCACCATAGTAGAACACAGATAAAGCTTCTAAGTTGATGTAATAGCCAGTAAGAAGTAGTACAACTCAAGTTTTAGGTATCGATTATTGACTTTTTAGCTGGCTTTGGTGCCTTGAACATGAGCTAGGACCATAAGATTCCGCATGAAAGGAGGACTAGCAGCCGAGATGCACGGGAGAATGCGAAAAGTCTTCATATGTAGTAAGAACCTGAAAAATCAGTCCGTTTTCGTCATTTGTTATCGAATCGACTTACAGCCAGATCGTCACATTGGCCGCTCTTCTGTCTGATACGGTTGTACTTATCGTCTGTAAGCTATGTCGCGTGCTGCGGTATGCGGAGACACTAAAAGCACCATAGTGGTACACAGATGAAGCTTCTAAGATGATGTAATAGCCAGTAAGAAGTAGTACAATTCAAGTTTTAGGTATCGATTGTTGACTTTTTACCCTTCTTTGGTGCCTTGGGCATGAGCTAGGAACTTAAGATTTTGCATGATAGGAGGTCTAGCAGCCGCGGTGCACGTGAGAATGTGAAAAGTGTTCATATGTAGTAAAAACCTGAGAAATCCGTCCGTTTTCGTCATTTGTTATCGAATCGACTTAAAGCTAGATCGTCACATTGGCCGCTCTTCTCTCTGAAACGGTTGTACTTATCGTCTGCAAAGCTATGTCGAGTGCTGCGGCATGCGGAGACACTAAAAGCACCATAGTAGAACACAGATGAAGCTTCTAAGTTGATGTAATAGTCAGTAAGAAGTAGTACAATTCAAGTTTTAGGTATTGATTATTGACTTTTTAGCTGGCTTTGGTGCCTTGGACATGAGCTAGGACCTTAAGATTCTGCATGAAAGGAGGACTAGCAGCCGAGTTGCACGGGAGAATGTGAAAAGTGTTCATATGTAGTAAAAACCAGAGAAATCCGTCCGTGTTCGACATTTGTTATCGAATCGACTTAAAGCCAGATCGTCACATTGGCCGCTCTTCTCTCTGAAACGGTTGTACTTATCGTCTGCAAAGCTATGTCGAGTGCTGCGGCATGCGGAGACACTAAAAGCCCCGTAGTAGAACACAGATGAAGCTTCTAAGTTGATGTAATAGCCAGTAAGAAGTAGTACAATTCAAGTTTTACGTTTCGATTGTTGACTTTTTACCCTTCTTTGGTGCCTTGGGCATGAGCTAGGAACTTAAGATTTTGCATGATAGGAGGTCTAGCAGCTGCGTTGCACGTAAGAATGTGAAAAGTGTTCATATGTAGTAAAAACCTGAGAAATACGTCCGTTTTCCTCATTTGTTATCGAATCGACTTAAATCCAGATCGTCACATTGGCCGCTCTACTCTCTAAAACGGTTGTACTTATCGTCTGCAAAGCTATGTCGCGTGCTGCGGTATGCGGAGACACTAAAAGCACCATAGTAGAACACAGATGAAGCTTCTAAGTTGATGTAATAGCCAGTAAGAAGTAGTACAATTCAAGTTATAGGTATCGATTATTGACTTTTTAGCTGGCTTTGGTGCCTTGGACAAGAGCTAGGACCTTAAGATTCTGCATGAAAGGAGGACTAGCAGCCGAGTTGCACAGGAGAATGTGAAAAGTGTTCATATGTAGTAAAAACCAGAGAAATCCGTCCGTGTTCGACATTTGTTATGGAATCGACTTAAAGCCAGATCGTCACATTGGCCGCTCTTCTCTCTGAAACGGTTGTACTTATCGTCTGCAAAGCTATGTCGAGTGCTGCGGCATGCGGAGACACTAAACGCGAAATAGTAGAACACAGATGAAGCTTCTAAGTTGATGTAATAGCCAGTAAGAAGTAGTACAATTCAAGTTTCAGGTATCGATTGTTGACTTTTTACCCTTCTTTGGTGCCTTGGGCATGAGCTAGGAACTTAAGATTTTGCATGATAGGAGGTCTAGCAGCCGCGTTGCACGTGAGAATGTGAAAAGTGTTCATATGTAGTAAAAACCTGAGAAATCTGTCCGTTTTCGTCATTTGTTATCGAATCGACTTAAAGCCAGATCGTCACATTGGGCGCTCTACTCTCTAAAACGGTTGTACTTATCGTCTGCAAAGCTATGTCGCATGCTGCGGTATGCGGAGACACTAAAAGCACCATAGTAGAACACAGATGAAGCTTCTAAGTTGATGTAAAAGCCATTAAGATGTAGTACAATTCAAGTTATAGGTATCGATTATTGACTTTTTAGCTGGCTTGGGTGCCTTGGACATGAGCTAGGACCTTAAAATTCTGCATGAAAGGAGGACTAACAGCCAAGTTGCACGGAAGAATGTGAAAAGTGTTCATATATAGTAAAAACCTGAGAAATACGTCCGTTTTCGTCATTTGTTATTGAATCGACTTAAAGCCAGATCGTCACATTGGCCGCTCTTCTCTCTGAAACGGTTGTACTTATCGTCTGCAAAGCTATGTCGCTTGCTGCGGTATGTGGAGACACTAAAATCACCATAGTAGAACACAGATGAAGCTTCCAAGTTGATGTAGTAGCCAGTAAGAAGTAGTACAATTCAAGTTGTTGGTATCGATTATTGACTTTTTAGCTGGCTTTGGTGCCTTGAACATGAGCTAGGACCTTAAGATTCTTCATTAATGGAGGACTAGCAGCCGAGTTGCACGGGAGAATGTGAAAAAGTGTTCATATGTAGTAAAAGCCTAAGAAATCCGTCCGTGTTCGACATTTGTTATCGAATCGACTTAAAGCCAGATCGTCACATTGGCCGCTCTTCTCTCTGAAACGGTTGTACTTATTGTCTGCAAAGCTATGTCGAGTGCTGCGGTATGCGGAGACACTATAAGCACCATAGTAGAACACAGATGAAGCTTCTAAGTTGATGTAATAGCCAGTAAGAAGTAGTACAATTCAAGTTATAGGTATCGATTATTGACTTTTTAGCTGGCTTTGGTACCTTGGACATGAGCTAGGACCTTATGATTCTGCATGAAAGGAGGACTAGCAGCCCAGTTGCACGGGAGAATGTCAAAAGTGTTAATATGTAGTAAAAACCTGAGAAATCCGTCCGTTTCTGCCATTTGTTATGGAATCGACTTAAAGCCAGATCGACACATTGGCCGCTCTTCTCTCTGAAACGGTTATGTACTTATCGTCTGCAAAGCTATGTCGCGTGCTGCGGTATGCGGAGACACTAAAAGCACCATAGTAGAACACAGATGAAGCTTCTAAGCTGATGTAATAGCCAGTAAGAAGTAGTACAATTCATGTTATAGGTATCGATTATTGACTTCTTAGCTGGCTTTGGTGACTTGAACATGAGCTAGGACCTTAAGATTCTGCATGAAGGGAGGACTAGCAGCCGAGTTGCACTGGAGAATGTGGAAAATGTCCATATGTAGTAAAAACCTGGGAAATCCTTCCGTTTTCGTCATTTGTTATCGAATTGACTTAAAGCCAGATCGTCACATTGGCCGCTCTTCTCTCTGAAACGGTTGTACTTATCGACTGCAAAGCTACGTCGCGGGCTGCGGTATGCGGAGACACTAAAAGCACCATAGTAGAACACAGATGAAGCCTCTAATTTGATGTAATAGCCAGTAAGAAGTAGTATAATTCAAGTTTTAGTTATCGATTATTGACATTTTAGCTGGCTTTGGTGCCTTGGACATGGCTAGGACCTTAAGATTCTGCATGAAAGGAGGACTAGCAGCCGAGTTGCACGGGAGAATGTGAAAAGTTTTAATATGTAGTAAAAACCGGAGAAATCCGTCCGTGTTCGACATTTGTTATCGAATCGACTTAAAGCCAGATCGTCACATTGGCCGCTCTTCTCTCTGAAACGGTTGTACTTATCGTCTGCAAAGCTATGTCGAGTGCTGCGGCATGCGGAGACACTAAAAGCACCATAGTAGAACACAGATGAAGCTTCTAAGTTGAAGTAATAGTCAGTAAGAAGTAGTAAAATTCAAGTTTTAGGTATTGATTATTGACTTTTTGGCTGGCTTTGGAGACTTGGACATGAGCTAGGACCTTAAGATTCTGCATGAAAGGAGGACTATCAACCGAGTTGCACGGGAGAATGTGAAAAGTGTTCATATGTAGTAAAAACCTGAGAAACCCGTCCGTTTTCGTCATTTGTTATCGAATCGACTTAAAGCCAGATCGTCACATTGGCCGCTATTCTCTCTGAAACGGTTGTACTTATCGTGTGAAAGCTATGTCGCGTGCTGCGGTTTGCGGAGACACTAAAAGCACCATAGTAGAACACAGATGAAGCTTCTAAGATGATGTAATAGCCAGTAAGACTTAGTACAATACCAATTTTAGGTATTGATTATTGACTTTTTAGCTGGCTTTGGTGCCTTGGACATGAGCTAGGACCTTAAGATTCTGCATGAAAGGAGGGCTAGCAGCTGAGTTGCACGGGAGAATGTGAAAAGTGTTCACATGTAGTAAAAACCTGAGAAATCCGTCCGTTTTCGTCGTTTGTTATCGAATCGACTTAAAGCCTGATCGTCACATTGGGCGCTCTTTTCTCTGATACGCTTGCACTTATCGTCTGCAAAGCTATGTCGCGTGCTGCAGTATGCGGAGACACTAAAAGCAGCATAGTAGAACACAGATGAAGCTTCTATGTTGATGTAATAGCTAGTAAGAAGTAGTACAATTGAAATTTTAGATATCGATTATTGACTTTTTAGTTGGCTTTGGTGCCTTGGACATGAGCTAGGACCTTAAGATTCTGCATGAAAGGAGGACTAGCAGCCGAGTTGCACGAGAGAATGTGAAAAGTGTTCATATGTAGTAAAAACCAGGGAAATCCGTCCGTGTTCGACATTTGTTATCGAATCGACTTAAAGCCAGATCGTCACATTGGCCGCTCTTCTCTCTGAAACGGTTGTACTTATCGTCTGCAAAGCTATGTCGAGTGCTGCGGCATGCGGAGACACTAAAAGCACCATAGTAGAACACAGATGAAGCTTCCAAGTTGATGTTATAGCCAGTAAGAAGTAGTACAATTCAAGTTTTAGCTATCGATTGTTGACTTTTTACCATTCTTTGGTGCCTTGGGCATGAGCTAGGAACTTACGATTTTGCAAGATAGAAGGTCTAGCAGCCGCGTTGAACGTGAGAATGTGAAAAGTGTTCATATTTAGTAAAAACCTGAGAAATCCGTCCGTTTTCGTCATTTGCTATCGAATCGACTTAAAGCCAGATCGTCACATTGGGCGCTCTACTCTCTAAAACGGTTGTACTTAACGTCTGCAAAGCTATTCCGCGTGCTGCGGTATGCGGAGACACTAAAAGCATCATAGTAGAACACAGATGAAGCTTCTAAGTTGATGTAATAGTCAGTAAGGAGTAGTACAATTCAAGTTATAGGTATCGATTATTGACTTTTTAGCTGGCTTTGGTGCCTTGGACATGAGCTAGGACCTTAAAATTCTGCATGAAAGGAGGACTGACAGCCAAGTTGCACGGAAGAATTTGAAAAGTGTTCATATATAGTAAAAACCTGAGAAAAACGTCCGTTTTCGTCATTTGTTATCGAATCGACTTAAAGCCAGATCGTCACATTGGCCGCTCTTCTCTCTGATACGGTTGTACTTATCGTCTGCAAAGCTATGTCGCGTGCTGCGGTATGTGGAGACACTAAAAGCACCATAGTAGGACACAGATGAAGCTGCCAAGTTGATGTAATAGCCAGTAAGAAGTAGTACAATTCAAGTTTCAGGTATCGATTATTGACTTCTTAGCAGGCTTTGGTGCCTTGGACATGAGCTAGGACCTTAATATTCTTCATTAATGGTGGACTAGCAGCCGAGTTGCACGGGAGAATGTGAAAAGTGTTCATATGTAGTAAAAGCCTGAGAAATCCGTCCGTGTTCGACATTTGTTATCGAATCGACTTAAACCAGATCGTCACATTGGCCGCTCTTCTCCCTGAAACGGTTGTACTTATTGTCTGCAAAGCTATGTCGAGTGCTGCGGAATGCGGAGACACTATAAGCACCATAGTAGAACACAGATGAAGCTTCTAAGTTGATGTAATAGCCAGTAAGAAGTAGTACAATTCAAGTTATAGGTATCGATTATTGACTTTTTAGCTGGCTTTGGTGCCTTGGACATGGCTAGAACCATAAGATTCTGCATGAAAGGAGGACTAGCAGCCGAGTTGCACGGAAGAATTTGAAAAGTGTTCATATATAGTAAAAACCTGAGAAATACGTCCGTTTTCGTCATTTGTTATCGAATCGACTTAAAGCCAGATCGTCACATTGGCCGCTCTTCTCTCTGAAACGGTTGTACTTATCGTCTGCAAAGCTATGTCGCGTGCTGCGGTATGTGGAGACACTAAAAGCAAAATAGTAGGACACAGATGAAGCTGCCAAGTTGATGTAATAGCCAGTAAGAAGTAGTACAATTCAAGTTTCAGGTATCGATTATTGACTTTTTAGCTGGCTTTGGTGCCTTGGACATGAGCTAGGACCTTAAGATTCTTCATTAATGGAGGACTAGCAGCCGAGTTGCACGGGAGAATGTGAAAAGTGTTCATATGTAGTAAAAGCCTGAGATATCCGTCCGTGTTCGACATTTGTTATCGTATCGACTTAAACCAGTTCGTCACATTGGCCGCTCTTCTCTCTGAAACGGTTGTACTTATTGTCTGCAAAGCTATGTCGAGTGCTGCGGAATGCGGAGACACTATAAGCACCATAGTAGAACACAGATGAAGCTTCTAAGTTGATGTAATAGCCAGTAAGAAGTAGTACAATTCAAGTTATAGGTATCGATTATTGACTTTTTAGCTGGCTTTGGTGCCTTGGACATGAGCTAGGACCTTATGATTCTGCATTAAAGGAGGACTAGCAGCCCAGTTGCACGGGAGACTGTGAAAAGTGTTCATATGTAGTAAAAAACTGAGAAATCCGTCCGTTTCCGCCATTTGTTATGGAATCGACTTAAAGCCAGATCGTCACATTGGCCGCTCTTCTCTCTGAAACGGTTGTACTTATCGTCTGCAAAGCTATGTCGCGTGCTGCAGTATGCGGAGACACTAAAAGCACCATAGTAGAACACAGATGAAGCTTCTAAGCTGATGTAATAGCCAGTAAGAAGTAGTACAATTCATGTTATAGGTATCGATTATTGACTTCATAGCTGGCTTTGGTCACTTGAACATGAGCTAGGACCTTAAGATTCTGCATGAAAGGAGGACTAGCAGCCGAGTTGCACGGGAGAATGTTTAAAATGTTCATATGTAGTAAAAACCTGAAAAATCCCTCCGTTTTCGTCATTTGTTATCGAATTGACTTAAAGCCCGATCGTCACATTGGCCGCTCTTCTCTCTGAAACGGTTGTACTTATCGACTGCAGAGCTATGTCGCGTGCTGCGGTATGCGGAGACACTAAAAGCACCATAGTAGAATACAGATGAAGCCTCCAATTTGATGTAATAGCCAGTAAGAAGTAGTATAATTCAAGTTTTAGGTAACGATTATTGTCTTTTTAGCTGGCTTTGGTGCCTTGGACATGGCTAGAACCTTAAGATTCTGCATGAAAGGAGGACTAGCAGCCGAGTTGCACGGGAGAATGTGAAAAGTGTTCATATGTAGTAAAAACGTTAAAAATCCGTTCGTTATCGTCATTGTTATCGAATCGACTTAAAGGCAGATCGTCACATTAGCCGCTATTCTCTCTGAAACGGTTGTACTTATCGTCTGCTAAGCTATGTCGAGTGCTGCGGCATGCGGAGACACTAAAAGCACCATAGTAGAACACAGATGAAGCTTCTAAGTTGATGTAATAGCCAGTAAGAAGTAGTACAATTCAAGTTATAGGTATCGATTATTGACTTTTTAGCTGGCTTTGGTACCTTGGACATGAGCTAGGACCTTATGATTCTGCATGAAAGGAGGACTAGCAGCCGAGTTGCACGGGAGAATGTGAAAAGTGTTCATATGTAGTAAAAACCTGAGAAATCCGTCAGTTTCCGCCATTTGTTATGGAATCGACTTAAAGCCAGATCGTCACATTGGCCGCTCTTCTCTCTGAAACGGTTGTACTTATCGTCTGCAAAGCTATGTCGCGTGCTGCGGTATGTGGAGACACTAAAAGCCCCATAGTAGGACACAGATGAAGCTGCCAAGTTGATGTAATAGCCAGTAAGAAGTAGTACAATTCAAGTTTCAGGTATCGATTATTTACTTTTTAGCTGGCTTTGGTGCCTTGGACATGAGCTAGGACCTTAAGATTTTTCGTTAATGGAGGACTAGCAGCCGAGTTGCACGGGAGAATGTGAAAAGTGTTCATATGTAGTAAAAGCCAGAGAAATCCGTCCGTGTTCGACATTTGTTATCGAATCGACTTAAACCAGATCGTCACATTGGCCGCTCTTCTCTCTGAAACGGTTGTACTTATTGTCTGCAAAACTATGTCGAGTGCTGCGGTATGCGGAAACACTAAAAGCACCATAGTAGAACACAGATGAAGCTTCTAAGTTGATGTAATAGCCAGTAAGAAGTAGTACAATTCTAGTTATAGGTATCGATTATTGACTTCTTAGCTGGCTTTGGTACCTTGGACATGAGCTAGGACCTTATGATTCTGCATGAAAGGAGGACTAGCAGCCCAGTTGCACGGGAGAATGTGAAAAGTGTTCATATGTAGTAAAAACCTGAGAAATCCGTCCCTTTCCGCCATTTGTTATGGAATCGACTTAAAGCCAGATCGTCACATTGGCCGCTCTTCTCTCTGAAACGGTTGTACTTATCGTCTGCAAAGCTATGTCGCGTGCTGCGGTATGCGGAGACACTAAAAGCACCATAGTAGAACACAGATGAAGCTTCTAAGCTGATGTAATAGCCATTAAGAAGTAGTACAATTCATGTTATAAGTATCGATTATTGACTTCATAGCTGGCTTTGGTGACTTGAACATGAGCTAGGACCTTAAGATTCTGCATGAAAAGAAGACTAGCAGCCGAGTTGCACGGGAGAATGTGAAAAGTGTTCATATGTAGTAAAAACCTTAAAAATCCGTTCGCTATCGTCATTGTTATCGAATCGACTTAAAGCCCGATCGTCACATTGGCCGCTCTTCTCTCTGAAACGGTTGTACTTATCGACTGCAAACCTATGTCGCGTGCTTCGGTATGCGGAGACACTAAAAGCACCATAGTAGAACACAGATGAAACTTCTAAGTTGATGTAATAGTCAGTAAGAAGTAGTACAATTCAAGTGTTAGGTATTGATTATTGACTTTTTAGCTGGCTTTGGTGCCTTGGACATGAGCTAGGACCTTAAGATTCTTCATTAATGGAGGACTAGCAGCCGAGTTGCACGGGAGAATGTGAAAAGTGTTCATATGTAGTAAAAGCCTGAGAAATCCGTCCGTGTTAGACATTTGTTATCGAATCGACTTAAACCAGTTCGTCACATTGGCCGCTCTTCTCTCTGAAACGGTTGTACTTATTGTCTGCAAAGCTATGTCGAGTGCTGCGGAATGCGGAGACACTATAAGCACCATAGTAGAACACAGATGAAGCTTCTAAGTTGATGTAATAGCCAGTAAGAAGTAGTACAATTCAAGTTATAGGTATCGATTATTGACTTTTTAGCTGGCTTTGGTGCCTTGGACATGAGCTAGGACCTTATGATTCTGCATTAAAGGAGGACTAGCAGCCCAGTTGCACGGGAGACTGTGAAAAGTGTTCATATGTAGTAAAAACCTGAGAAATCCGTCCGTTTCCGCCATTTGTTATGAAATCGACTTAAAGCCAGATCGTCACATTGGCCGCTCTTCTCTCTGAAACGGTTGTACTTATCGTCTGCAAAGCTATGTCGCGTGCTGCAGTATGCGGAGACACTAAAAGCACCATAGTAGAACACAGATGAAGCTTCTAAGCTGATGTAATAGCCAGTAAGAAGTAGTACAATTCATGTTATAGGTATCGATTATTGACTTCTTAGCTGGCTTTGGTCACTTGAACATGAGCTAGGACCTTAAGATTCTGCATGAAAGGAGGACTAGCAGCCGAGTTGCACGGGAGAATGTTTAAAATGTTCATATGTAGTAAAAACCTGAAAAATCCCTCCGTTTTCGTCATTTGTTATCGAATTGACTTAAAGCCCGATCGTCACATTGGCCGCTCTTCTCTCTGAAACGGTTGTACTTATCGACTGCAAAGCTGTGTCGCGTGCTGTGGTATGCGGAGACACTAAAAGCACCATAGTAGAACACAGATGAAGCTTCTAAGTTGATGTAATAGTCAGTAAGAAGTAGTACAATTCAAGTGTTAGGTATTGATTATTGACTTTTTAGCTGGCTTTGGTGCCTTGGACATGAGCTAGGACCTTAAGATTCTTCATTAATGGAGGACTAGCAGCCGAGTTGCACGGGAGAATGTGAAAAGCGTTCATATGTAGTAAAAACCAGAGATATCCGTCCGTGGACGACATTTGTTATCGAATCGACTTAAAGCCAGATCGTCACATTGGCCGCTCTTCTCTCTGAAACGGTTGTACTTATCGTCTGCTAAGCTATGTCGAGTGCTGCGGCATGCGGAGACACTAAAAGCACCATAGTAGAACACAGATGAAGCTTCTAAGTTGATGTAATAGCCAGTAAGAAGTAGTACAATTCAAGTTATAGGTATCGATTATTGACTTTTTAGCTGGCTTTGGTACCTTGGACATGAGCTAGGACCTTATGATTCTGCATGAAAGGAGGACTAGCAGCCGAGTTGCACGGGAGAATGTGATAAGTGTTCATATGTAGTAAAAACCTGAGAAATCCGTCAGTTTCCGCCATTTGTTATGGAATCGACTTACAGCCAGATCGTCACATTGGCCGCTCTTCTCTCTGAAACGGTTGTACTTATCGTCTGCAAAGCTATGTCGCGTGCTGCGGTATGTGGAGACACTAAAAGCCCCATAGTAGGACACAGATGAAGCTGCCAAGTTGATGTAATAGCCAGTAAGAAGTAGTACAATTCAAGTTTCAGGTATCGATTATTTACTTTTTAGCTGGCTTTGGTGCCTTGGACATGAGCTAGGACCTTAAGATTTTTTGTTAATGGAGGACTAGCAGCCGAGTTGCACGGGAGAATGTGAAAAGTGTTCATATGTAGTAAAAGCCTGAGAAATCCGTCCGTGTTCGACATTTGTTATCGAATCGACTTAAACCAGATCGTCACATTGGCCGCTCTTCTCTCTGAAACGGTTGTACTTATTGTCTGCAAAACTATGTCGAGTGCTGCGGTATGCGGAAACACTAAAAGCACCATAGTAGAACACAGATGAAGCTTCTAAGTTGATGTAATAGCCAGTAAGAAGTAGTACAATTCTAGTTATAGGTATCGATTATTGACTTCTTAGCTGGCTTTGGTACCTTGGACATGAGCTAGGACCTTATGATTCTTCATGAAAGGAGGACTAGCAGCCCAGTTGCACGGGAGAATGTGAAAAGTGTTCATATGTAGTAAAAACCTGAGAAATCCGTCAGTTTCCGCCATTTGTTATGGAATCGACTTAAAGCCAGATCGTCACATTGGCCGCTCTTCTCTCTGAAACGGTTGTACTTATCGTCTGCAAAGCTATGTCGCGTGCTGCGGTATGCGGAGACACTAAAAGCACCATAGTAGAACACAGATGAAGCTTCTAAGCTGATGTAATAGCCATTAAGAAGTAGTACAATTCATGTTATAAGTATCGATTATTGACTTCATAGCTGGCTTTGGTGACTTGAACATGAGCTAGGACCTTAAGATTCTGCATGAAAGGAAGACTAGCAGCCGAGTTGCACTGGAGAATGTGGAAAATGTTCATATGTAGAAAAACCTGAGAAATCCTTCCGTTTTCGTCATTTGTTATAGAATTGACTTAAAGCCAGATCGTCACATTGGCCGCTCTTCTCTCTGAAACGGTTGTACTTATCGACTGCAAAGCTATGTCGCGTGCTGCGGTATGCGGAGACACTAAAAGCACCATAGTAGAACACAGATGAAGCCTCTAATTTGATGTAATAGCCATTAAGAAGTAGTATAATTCAAGTTTTAGGTATCGATTATTGACTTTTTAGCTGGCTTTGGTGCCTTGGACATGGCTAGGACCTTAAGATTCTGCATGAAAGGAGGACTAGCAGCCGAGTTGCACGGGAGAATGTGAAAAGTGTTCATATGTAGTAAAAACCTTAAAAATCCGTTCGTTATCGTCATTGTTATCGAATCGACTTAAAGCCAGATCGTCACATTAGCCGCTCTTCTCTCTGAAACGGTTGTACTTATTGTCTGCAAAGCTATGTCGAGTGCTGCGGAATGCGGAGACACTATAAGCACCATAGTAGAACACAGATGAAGCTTCTAAGTTGATGTAATAGCCAGTAAGAAGTAGTACAATTCAAGTTATAGGTATCGATTATTGACTTTTTAGCTGGCTTTGGTGCCTTGGACATGAGCTAGGACCTTATGACTCTGCATTAAAGGAGGACTAGCAGCCCAGTTGCACGGGAGACTGTGAAAAGTGTTCATATGTAGTAAAAAACTGAGAAATCCGTCCGTTTCCGCCATTTGTTATGGAATCGACTTAAAGCCAGATCGTCACATTGGCCGCTCTTCTCTCTGAAACGGTTGTACTTATCGTCTGCAAAGCTATGTCGCGTGCTGCAGTATGCGGAGACACTAAAAGCACCATAGTAGAACACAGATGAAGCTTCTAAGCTGATGTAATAGCCAGTAAGAAGTAGTACAATTCATGTTATAGGTATCGATTATTGACTTCTTAGCTGGCTTTGGTCACTTGAACATGAGCTAGGACCTTAAGATTCTGCATGAAAGGAGGACTAGCAGCCGAGTTGCACGGGAGAATGTTTAAAATGTTCATATGTAGTAAAAACCTGAAAATCCCTCCGTTTTCGTCATTTGTTATCGAATTGACTTAAAGCCCGATCGTCACATTGGCCGCTCTTCTCTCTGAAACGGTTGTACTTATCGAATGCAAAGCTATGTCGCGTGCTGCGGTATGCGGAGACACTAAAAGCACCATAGTAGAATACAGGTGAAGCCTCCAATTTGATGTAATAGCCAGTAAGAAGTAGTATAATTCAAGTTTTAGGTAACGATTATTGACTTTTTAGCTGGCTTTGGTGCCTTGGACATGGCTAGCACCTTAAGATTCTGCATGAAAGGAGGACTAGCAGCCGAGTTGCACGGGAGAATGTGAAAAGTGTTCATATGTAGTAAAAACGTTAAAAATCCGTTCGTTATCGTCATTGTTATCGAATCGACTTAAAGCCAGATCGTCACATTAGCCGCTATTCTCTCTGAAACGGTTGTACTTATCGACTGCAAAGCTGTGTCGCGTGCTGCGGTATGCGGAGACACTAAAAGCACCATAGTAGAACACAGATGAAGCTTCTAAGTTGATGTAATAGTCAGTAAGAAGTAGTAGAATTCGAGTTTTAGGTATTGATTATTGGATTTTTAGCAGGCTTTGGTAACTTGGACATGAGCTAGGACCTTAAGATTCTGCATGAAAGGAGGACTAGCAGCCGAGTTGCACGGGAGAATGTGAAAAGCGTTCATATGTAGTAAAAACCAGAGAAATCCGTCCGTGGACGACATTTGTTATCGAATCGACTTAAAGCCAGATCGTCACATTGGCCGCTCTTCTCTCTGAAACGGTTGTACTTATCGTCTGCTAAGCTATGTCGAGTGCTGCGGCATGCGGAGACACTAAAAGCACCATAGTAGAACACAGATGAAGCTTCTAAGTTGATGTAATAGCCAGTAAGAAGTAGTACAATTCAAGTTATAGGTATCGATTATTGACTTTTTAGCTGGCTTTGGTACCTTGGACATGAGCTAGGACCTTATGATTCTGCATGAAAGGAGGACTAGCAGCCGAGTTGCAAGGGAGAATGTGAAAAGTGTTCATATGTAGTAAAAACCTGAGAAATCCGTCAGTTTCCGCCATTTGTTATGGAATCGACTTAAAGCCAGATCGTCACATTGGCCGCTCTTCTCTCTGAAACGGTTGTACTTATCGTCTGCAAAGCTATGTCGCGTGCTGCGGTATGTGGAGACACTAAAAGCCCCATAGTAGGACACAGATGAAGCTGCCAAGTTGATGTAATAGCCAGTAAGAAGTAGTACAATTCAAGTTTCAGGTATCGATTATTGACTTTTTAGCTGGCTTTGGTGCCTTGGACATGAGCTAGGACCTTAAGATTTTTCGTTAACGGAGGACTAGCAGCCGAGTTGCACGGGAGAATGTGAAAAGTGTTCATATGTAGTAAAAACCAGAGAAATCCGTCCGTTTCCGCCATTTGTTATGGAATCGACTTAAAGCCAGATCGTCACATTGGCCGCTCTTCTCTCTGAAACGGTTGTACTTATCGTCTGCAAAGCTATGTCGCGTGCTGCGGTATGCGGAGACACTAAAAGCACCATAGTAGAACACAGATGAAGCTTCTAAGCTGATGTAATAGCCATTAAGAAGTAGTACAATTCATGTTATAAGTATCGATTATTGACTTCATAGCTGGCTTTGGTGACTTGAACATGAGCTAGGACCTTAAGATTCTGCATGAAAGGAAGACTAGCAGCCGAGTTGCACTGGAGAATGTGGAAAATGTTCATATGTAGTAAAAACCTGAGAAATCCTTCCGTTTTCGTCATTTGTTATCGAATTGACTTAAAGCCAGATCGTCACATTGGCCGCTCTTCTCTCTGAAACGGTTGTACTTATCGACTGCAAAGCTATGTCGCGTGCTGCGGTATGCGGAGACACTAAAAGCACCATAGTAGAACACAGATGAAGCCTCCAATTTGATGTAATAGCCATTAAGAAGTAGTATAATTCAAGTTTTAGGTATCGATTATTGACTTTTTAGCTGGCTTTGGTGCCTTGGACATGGCTAGGACCTTAAGATTCTGCATGAAAGGAGGACTAGCAGCCGAGTTGCACGGGAGAATGTGAAAAGTGTTCATATGTAGTAAAAACCTTAAAAATCCGCTCGTTATCGTCATTGTTATCGAATCGACTTAAAGCCAGATCGTCACATTAGCCGCTCTTCTCTCTGAAACGGTTGTACTTATCGACTGCAAACCTATGTCGCGTGCTTCGGTATGCGGAGACACTAAAAGCACCATAGTAGAACACAGATGAAGCTTCTAAGTTGATGTAATAGTCAGTAAGAAGTAGTACAATTCAAGTGTTAGGTATTGATTATTGACTTTTTAGCTGGCTTTGGTGGCTTGGACATGAGCTAGGACCTTAAGATTCTGCATGAAAGGAGGATTTGCAGCCGAGTTGCACGGCAGAATGTGAAAAGTGTTCATATGTAGTAAAAACCAGAGAAATCCGTACGTGTTCGACATTTGTTATCGAATCGACTTAAAGCCAGATCGTCACATTGGCCGCTCTTCTCTCTGAAACGGTTGTACTTATCGTCTGCAAAGCTATGTCGAAAGCTGCGGCATGCGGAGACACTAAAAGCACCATAGTAGAACACAGTTGAAGCTTCTAAGTTGATGTAATAGCCAGTAAGAAGTAGTACAATTCAAGTTTTAGGTATCGATTGTTGACTTTTTACCCTTCTTTGGTGCCTTGGGCATGAGCTAGGAACTTAAGATTTTACATGATAGGAGGTCTAGCATCCGCGTTGCACGGGAGAATGTGAAAAGTGTTCATATGTAGTAAAAACCTGAGAAATCCGTCCGTTTTCCTCATTTGTTATCGAATCGACTTAAAGCCAGGTCGTCACGTTGGGCGCTCTACTCTCTAAAACGGTTGTACTTATCGTCTGCAAAGCTATGTCGCGTGCTGAGGTATGCGGAGACACTAAAAGCACCGTAGTAGAACACACATGAAGCTTCTAAGTTGATGTAATAGCCAGTAAGAAGAAGTACAATTCAAGTTATAGGTATCGATTATTGACTTTTTAGCTGGCTTTGGTAGCTTGGACATGAGCTAGGACCTTATGATTCTGCATGAAAGGAGGACTAGCAGCCGAGTTGCACGGGAGAATGTGAAAAGTGTTCATATGTAGTAAAAACCTGAGAAATCCGTCAGTTTCCGCCATTTGTTATGGAATCGACTTAAAGCCAGATCGTCACATTGGCCGCTCTTCTCTCTGAAACGGTTGTACTTATCGTCTGCAAAGCTATGTCGCGTGCTGCGGTATGTGGAGACTCTAAAAGCCCCATAGTAGGACACAGATGAAGCTGCCAAGTTGATGTAATAGCCAGTAAGAAGTAGTACAATTCAAGTTTCAGGTATCGATTATTGACTTTTTAGCTGGCTTTGGTGCCTTGGACATGAGCTAGGACCTTAAGATTTTTCATTAATGGAGGACTAGCAGAAGAGTTGCACGGGAGAATGTGAAAAGTGTTCATATGTAGTAAAAGCCTGAGAAATCCGTCCGTGTTCGACATTTGTTATCGAATCGACTTAAACCAGATCGTCACATTGGCCGCTCTTCTCTCTGAAACGGTTGTACTTATTGTCTGCAAAACTATGTCGAGTGCTGCGGTATGCGGAAACACTAAAAGCACCATAGTAGAACACAGATGAAGTTTCTACGTTGATGTAATAGCCAGTAAGAAGTAGTACAATTCTAGTTATAGGTATGGATTATTGACTTCTTAGCTGGCTTTGGTACCTTGGGCATGAGCTAGGACCTTATGATTCTGCATGAAAGGAGGACTAGCAGCCCAGTTGCACGGGAGAATGTGAAAAGTGTTCATATGTAGTAAAAACCTGAGAAATCCGTCCGTTTCCGCCATTTGTTATCGAATCGACTTAAAGCCAGATCGTCACATTGGCCGCTCTTCTCTCTGAAACGGTTGTACTTATCGTCTGCTAAGCTATGTCGCGAGCTGCGGTATGCGGAGACACTAAAAGCACCATAGTAGAACACAGATGAAGCTTCTAAGCTGATGTAATAGCCATTAAGAAGTAGTACAATTCATGTTATAAGTATCGATTATTGACTTCATAGCTGGCTTTGGTGACTTGAAAATGAGCTAGGACCTTAAGATTCTGCATGAAAGGAGGACTAGCAGCCGAGTTGCACGGGAGAATGTGAAAAGTGTTCATATGTAGTAAAAACCTGAGAAATCCGTCCGTTTTCCTCATTTGTTATCGAATCGACTTAAAGCCAGGTCGTCACGTTGGGCGCTCTACTCTCTAAAACGGTTGTACTTACCGTCTGCAAAGCTATGTCGCGTGCTAAGGTATGCGGAGACACTAAAAGCACCGTAGTAGAACACACATGAAGCTTCTAAGTTGATGTAATAGTCAGTAAGAAGTAGTACAATTCAAGTGTTAGGTATTGATTATTGACTTTTTAGCTGGCTTTGGTGCCTTGGACATGAGCTAGGACCTTAAGATTCTGCATGAAAGGAGGATTTGCAGCCGAGTTGCACGGCAGAATGTGAAAAGTGTTCATATGTAGTAAAAACCAGAGAAATCCGTATGTGTTCGACATTTGTTATCGAATCGACTTAAAGCCAGATCGTCACATTGGCCGCTCTTCTCTCTGAAACGGTTGTACTTATCGTCTGCAAAGCTATGTCGAAAGCTGCGGCATGCGGAGACACTAAAAGCACCATAGTAGAACACAGTTGAAGCTTCTAAGTTGATGTAATAGCCAGTAAGAAGTAGTACAATTCAAGTTTTAGGTATCGATTGTTGACTTTTTACCCTTCTTTGGTGCCTTGGGCATATGCTAGGAACTTAAGATTTTACATGATAGGAGGTCTAGCAGCCGCGTTGCACGGGAGAATGTGAAAAGTGTTGATATGTAGTAAAAACCTGAGAAATCCGTCCGTTTTCCTCATTTGTTATCGAATCGACTTAAAGCCAGGTCGTCACGTTGGGCGCTCTACTCTCTAAAACGGTTGTACTTATCGTCTGCAAAGCTATGTCGCGTGCTGAGGTATGCGGAGACACTAAAAGCACCGTAGTAGAACACACATGAAGCTTCTAAGTTGATGTAATAGCCAGTAAGAAGAAGTACAATTCAAGTTATAGGTATCGATTATTGACTTTTTAGCTGGCTTTGGTACCTTGGACATGAGCTAGGACCTTATGATTCTGCATGAAAGGAGGACTAGCAGCCGAGTTGCACGGGAGAATGTGAAAAGTGTTCATATGTAGTAAAAACCTGAGAAATCCGTCAGTTTCCGCCATTTGTTATGGAATCGACTTAAAGCCAGATCGTCACATTGGCCGCTCTTCTCTCTGAAACAGTTGTACTTATCGTCTGCAAAGCTATGTCGCGTGCTGCGGTATGTGGAGACACTAGAAGCCCCATAGTAGGACACAGATGAAGCTGCCAAGTTGATGTAATAGCCAGTAAGAAGTAGTACAATTCAAGTTTCAGGTATCGATTATTGACTTTTTAGCTGGCTTTGATGCCTTGGACATGAGCTAGGACCTTAAGATTTTTCATTAATGGAGGACTAGCAGCCGAGTTGCACGGGAGAATGTGAAACGTGTTCATATGTAGTAAAAGCCTGAGAAATCCGTCCGTGTTCGACATTTGTTATCGAATCGACTTAAACCAGATCGTCACATTGGCCGCTCTTCTCTCTGAAACGGTTGTACTTATTGTCTGCAAAACTATGTCGAGTGCTGCGGTATGCGGAAACACTAAAAGCACCATAGTAGAACACAGATGAAGCTTCTAAGTTGATGTAATAGCCAGTAAGAAGTAGTACAATTCTAGTTATAGGTATCGATTATTGACTTCTTAGCTGGCTTTGGTACCTTGGACATGAGCTAGGACCTTATGATTCTGCATGAAAGGAGGACTAGCAGCCCAGTTGCACGGGAGAATGTGAAACGTGTTCATATCTAGTAAAAACCTGAGAAATCCGTCCGTTTCCGCCATTTGTTATGGAACCGACTTAAAGCCAGATCGTCACATTGGCCGCTCTTCTCTCTGAAACGGTTGTACTTATCGTCTGCAAAGCTATGTCGCGTGCTGCGGTATGCGGTGACACTAAAAGCACCATAGTAGAACACAGATGAAGCTTCTAAGCTGATGTAATAGCCATTAAGAAGTAGTACAATTCATGTTATAAGTATCGATTATTGACTTCATAGCTGGCTTTGGTGACTTGAACATGAGCTAGGACCTTAAGATTCTGCATGAAAGGAAGACTAGCAGCCGAGTTGCACTGGAGAATGTGGAAAATGTTCATATGTAGTAAAAACCTGAGAAATCCTTCTGTTTTCGTCATTTGTTATCGAATTGACTTAAAGCCAGATCGTCACATTGGCCGCTGTTCTCTCTGAAACGGTTGTACTTATCGACTGCAAAGCTATGTCGCGTGCTGCGGTATGCGGAGACACTAAAAGCACCATAGTAGAACACAGATGAAGCCTCTAATTTGATGTAATAGCCATTAAGAAGTAGTACAATTCAAGTTTTAGGTATCGATTATTGAATTTTTAGCTGGCTTTGGTGCCTTGGACATGAGCTAGGGCCTTAAGATTCTGCATGAAAGGAGGACTAGCAGCCGAGTTGCGAGGGAGAAAGTGAAAAGTGTTCATATGTAGTAAAAACCTGAGAAATCCGTCAGTTTCCGCCATTTGTTATGGAATCGACTTGAAGCCAGTTCGTCACATTGGCCGCTCTTCTCTCTGAAACGGTTGTACTTATCGTCTGCAAAGCTATGTCGCGTGCTGCGGTATGCGGAGACACTAAAAGCACCATAGTAGAACACAGATGAAGCTTCTAAGCTGATGTAATAGCCAGTAAAAAGTAGTAAAATTCATGTTATAAGTATCGATTATTGGCTTCTTAGCTGGCTTTGGTGCCTTGGAGAGGAGCTAGGACCTTACGATTCTGCATGAGAGGAGGACTAGCAGCCGAGTTGCACGGGAGAATGTGAAAAGTGTTCATATGTAGTAAAAACCAAAGAAATCCGTCTGTTTCCGCCATTTGTTATCGAATCGACTTAAAGCCAGATCGTCACATTGGCCGCTCTTCTCTCTGAAACGGTTGTACTTATCGTCTGCAAAGCTATGTCGCGTGCTGCGGTATGCGGAGACACTAAAAGCACCATAGTAGAACACAGATGAAGCTTCTAAGCTGATGTAATAGTCAGTAAGAAGTAGTACAATTCAAGTTTTAGGTATTGATTATTGACTTTTTAGCTGGCCTTGGTGCCTTGAACATGAACTAGGACCATAAGATTCCGCATGAAAGGAGGACTAGCAGCCGAGATGCACGGGAGAATGCGAAAAGTCTTCATATGTAGTAAGAACCTGAAAAATCAGTCCGTTTTCGTCATTTGTTATCGAATCGACTTACAGCCAGATCGTCACATTGGCCGCTCTTCTGTCTGATACGGTTGTACTTATCGTCTGTAACCTATGTCGCGTGCTGCGGTATGTGGAGACACTAAAAGCACCATAGTGGTACACAGATGAAGCTTCTAAGATGATGTAATAGCCAGTAAGAAGTAGTACAATTCAAGTTTTAGGTATCGATTGTTGACTTTTTACCCTTCTTTGGTGCCTTGGGCATGAGCTATGAACTTAAGATTTTGCATGATAGGAGGTCTAGCAGCTGCGTTGCACGTGAGAATGTGAAAAGTGTTCATATGTAGTAAAACCCTGAGAAATACGTCCGTTTTCGTCATTTGTTATCGAATCGACTTAAAGCCAGAACGTCACATTGGCCGCTCTACTCTCTAAAACGGTTGTATTTATCGTCTGCAAAGCTATGTCGCGTGCTGCGGCATGCGGAGACACTAAACGCACCATAGTAGAACACAGATGAAGCTTCCAAGTTGATGTAATAGCCAGTAAGAAGTAGTACAATTCAAGTTGTAGGTATCGATTATTGACTTTTTAGCTGGCTTTGGTG
The DNA here is from genome assembly GCF_023897955.1 of Schistocerca gregaria. NCBI lineage: Eukaryota > Metazoa > Arthropoda > Insecta > Orthoptera > Acrididae > Schistocerca > Schistocerca gregaria. The sequence continues at coordinate 15,699,406 of NW_026061824.1, read as the reverse complement.
CCTTGAACATGAGCTAGGACCTTAAGATTCTTCATGAAAGGAGGACTAGCAGCCGAGTTGCACGGGAGAATGTAAAAAAGTGTTCATATGTAGTAAAAGCCTAAGAAATCCGTCCGTGTTCGACATTTGTTATCGAATCGACTTAAAGCCAGATCGTCACATTGGCCGCTCTTCTCTCTGAAACGGTTGTACTTATTGTCTGCAAAGCTATGTCGAGTGCTGCGGTATGCGGAGACACTAAGAGCACCATAGTAGAACACAGATGAAGCTTCTAAGTTGATGTAATAGCCAGTAAGAAGTAGTACAATTCAAGTTATAGGTATCGATTATTGACTTTTTAGCTGGCTTTGGTACCTTGGACATGAGCTAGGACCTTATGATTCTGCATGAAAGGAGGACTAGCAGCCCAGTTGCACGGGAGAATGTGAAAAGTGTTCATATGTAGTAAAAACCTAAGAAATCCGTCCGTTTCTGCCATTTGTTATGGAATCGACTTAAAGCCAGATCGACACATTGGTAGCTCTTGTCTCTGAAACGGTTATGTACTTATCGTCTGCAAAGCTATGTCGCGTGCTGCGGTATGCGGAGACACTAAAAGCACCATAGTAGAACACAGATGAAGCTTCTAAGCTGATGTAATAGCCAGTAAGAAGTAGTACAATTCATGTTATAGGTATCGATTATTGACTTCTTAGCTGGCTTTGGTGACTTGAACATGAGCTAGGACCTTAAGATTCTGCATGAAGGGAGGACTAGCAGCCGAGTTGCACTGGAGAATGTGGAAAATGTTCATATGTAGTAAAAACCTGGGAAATCCTTCCGTTTTCGTCATTTGTTATCGAATTGACTTACAGCCAGATCGTCACATTGGCCGCTCTTCTCTCTGAAACGGTTGTACTTATCGACTGCAAAGCTATGTCGCGGGCTGCGGTATGCGGAGATACAAAAAGCACCATAGTAGAACACAGATGAAGCCTCTAATTTGATGTAATAGCCAGTAAGAAGTAGTATAATTCAAGTTTTAGGTATCGATTATTGACTTTTTAGCTGGCTTTGGTGCCTTGGACATGGCTAGGACCTTAAGATTCTGCATGAAAGGAGGACTAGCAGCCGAGTTGCACGGGAGAATGTGAAAAGTGTTCATATGTAGTAAAAACCTTAAAAATCCGTTCGTTATCGTCATTGTTATCGAATCGACTTAAAGCCAGATCGTCACATTAGCCGCTCTTCTCTCTGAAACGGTTGTACTAATCGACTGCAAAGCTATGTCGCGTGCTGCCGTATGCGGAGACACTAAAAGCACCATAGTGGAACACAGATGAAGCTTCTAATTGATGTAATAGCCAGTAAGAAGTAGTACAATTCAAGTTTTAGGTATTGATTATTGACTTTTTAGCTGGCCTTGGTGCCTTGGACATGAGCTAGGACCTTAAGTTTCTGCATGAAAGGAGGACTAGCAGCCGAGTTGCACGGGAGAATGTGAAAAGTTTTAATATGTAGTAAAAACCAGAGAAATCCGTCCGTGTTCGACATTTGTTATCGAATCGACTTAAAGCCAGATCGTCACATTGGCCGCTCTTCTCTCTGAAACGGTTGTACTTATCGTCTGCAAATCTATGTCGAATGCTGCGGCATGCGGAGACACTAAAAGCACCATAGTAGAACACAGATGAAGCTTCTAAGTTGAAGTAATAGTCAGTAAGAAGTAGTAAAATTCAAGTTTTAGGTATTGATTATTGACTTTTTAGCTGGCTTTGGAGACTTGGACATGAGCTAGGACCTTAAGATTCTGCATGATAGGAGGACTAGCAGCCGAGTTGCACGGGAGAATGTGAAAAGTGTTCATATGTAGTAAAAACCTGAGAAACCCGTCCGTTTTCGTCATTTGTTGTCGAATCGACTTAAAGCCAGATCGTCACATTGGCCGCTCTTCTCTCTGAAACGGTTGTACTTATCGTCTGCAAAGCTATGTCGCTTGCTGCGGTATGTGGAGACACTAAAATCACCATAGTAGAACACAGATGAAGCTTCCAAGTTGATGTAATAGCCAGTAAGAAGTAGTACAATTCAAGTTTTAGGTATCGATTATTGACTTTTTAGCTGGCTTTGGTGCCTTGAACATGAGCTAGGACCTTAAGATTCTTCATTAATGGAGGACTAGCAGCCGAGTTGCACGGGAGAATGTGAAAAAGTGTTCATATGTACTAAAAGCCTAAGAAATCCGTCCGTGTTCGACATTTGTTATCGAATCGACTTAAAGCCAGATCGTCACATTGGCCGCTCTTCTCTCTGAAACGGTTGTACTTATCGTCTGCAAAGCTATGTCACGTGCTGCGGTATGTGGAGACACTGAAAGCACCATAGTAGAACACAGATAAAGCTTCTAAGTGGATGTAATAGCCAGTAAGAAGTAGTACAACTCAAGTTTTAGGTATCGATTATTGACTTTTTAGCTGGCTTTGGTGCCTTGAACATGAGCTAGGACCATAAGATTCCGCATGAAAGGAGGACTAGCAGCCGAGATGCACGGGAGAATGCGAAAAGTCTTCATATGTAGTAAGAACCTGAAAAATCAGTCCGTTTTCGTCATTTGTTATCGAATCGACTTACAGCCAGATCGTCACATTGGCCGCTCTTCTGTCTGATACGGTTGTACTTATCGTCTGTAAGCTATGTCGCGTGCTGCGGTATGCGGAGACACTAAAAGCACCATAGTGGTACACAGATGAAGCTTCTAAGATGATGTAATAGCCAGTAAGAAGTAGTACAATTCAAGTTTTAGGTATCGATTGTTGACTTTTTACCCTTCTTTGGTGCCTTGGGCATGAGCTAGGAACTTAAGATTTTGCATGATAGGAGGTCTAGCAGCCGCGGTGCACGTGAGAATGTGAAAAGTGTTCATATGTAGTAAAAACCTGAGAAATCCGTCCGTTTTCGTCATTTGTTATCGAATCGACTTAAAGCTAGATCGTCACATTGGCCGCTCTTCTCTCTGAAACGGTTGTACTTATCGTCTGCAAAGCTATGTCGAGTGCTGCGGCATGCGGAGACACTAAAAGCACCATAGTAGAACACAGATGAAGCTTCTAAGTTGATGTAATAGTCAGTAAGAAGTAGTACAATTCAAGTTTTAGGTATTGATTATTGACTTTTTAGCTGGCTTTGGTGCCTTGGACATGAGCTAGGACCTTAAGATTCTGCATGAAAGGAGGACTAGCAGCCGAGTTGCACGGGAGAATGTGAAAAGTGTTCATATGCAGTAAAAACCTTAAAAATCCGTTCGTTATCGTCATTGTTATCGAATCGACTTAAAGCCAGATCGTCACATTAGCCGCTCTTCTCTCTGAAACGGTTGTACTAATCGACTGCAAAGCTATGTCGCGTGCTGCCGTATGCGGAGACACTAAAAGCACCATAGTGGAACACAGATGAAGCTTCTAATTGATGTAATAGCCAGTAAGAAGTAGTACAATTCAAGTTTTAGGTATTGATTATTGACTTTTTAGCTGGCCTTGGTGCCTTGGACATGAGCTAGGACCTTAAGATTCTGCATGAAAGGAGGACTAGCAGCCGAGTTGCACGGGAGAATGTGAAAAGTTTTAATATGTAGTAAAAACCAGAGAAATCCGTCCGTGTTCGACATTTGTTATCGAATCGACTTAAAGCCAGATCGTCACATTGGCCGCTCTTCTCTCTGAAACGGTTGTACTTATCGTCTGCAAATCTATGTCGAATGCTGCGGCATGCGGAGACACTAAAAGCACCATAGTAGAACACAGATGAAGCTTCTAAGTTGAAGTAATAGTCAGTAAGAAGTAGTAAAATTCAAGTTTTAGGTATTGATTATTGACTTTTTAGCTGGCTTTGGAGACTTGGACATGAGCTAGGACCTTAAGATTCTGCATGATAGGAGGACTAGCAGCCGAGTTGCACGGGAGAATGTGAAAAGTGTTCATATGTAGTAAAAACCTGAGAAACCCGTCCGTTTTCGTCATTTGTTATCGAATCGACTTAAAGCCAGATCGTCACATTGGCCGCTCTTCTCTCTGAAACGGTTGTACTTATCGTCTGCAAAGCTATGTCGCTTGCTGCGGTATGTGGAGACACTAAAATCACCATAGTAGAACACAGATGAAGCTTCCAAGTTGATGTAATAGCCAGTAAGAAGTAGTACAATTCAAGTTTTAGGTATCGATTATTGACTTTTTAGCTGGCTTTGGTGCCTTGAACATGAGCTGGGACCTTAAGATTCTTCATTAATGGAGGACTAGCAGCCGAGTTGCACGGGAGAATGTGAAAAAGTGTTCATATGTAGTAAAAGCCTAAGAAATCCGTCCGTGTTCGACATTTGTTATCGAATCGACTTAAAGCCAGATCGTCACATTGGCCGCTCTTCTCTCTGAAACGGTTGTACTTATCGTCTGCAAAGCTATGTCACGTGCTGCGGTATGTGGAGACACTGAAAGCACCATAGTAGAACACAGATAAAGCTTCTAAGTGGATGTAATAGCCAGTAAGAAGTAGTACAACTCAAGTTTTAGGTATTGATTATTGACTTTTTAGCTGGCCTTGGTGCCTTGGACATGAGCTAGGACCTTAAGATTCTGCATGAAAGGAGGACTAGCAGCCGAGTTGCACGGGAGAATGTGAAAAGTGTTCATATGTAGTAAAAACCAGAGAAATCCGTCCGTGTTCGACATTTGTTATCGAATCGACTTAGAGCCAGATCGTCACATTGGCCGTTCTTCTCTCTGAAACGGTTGTACTTATCGTCTGCAAAGCTATGTCGAGTGCTGCGGCATGCGGAGACACTAAAAGCCCCATAGTAGAACACAGATGAAGCTTCTAAGTTGATGTAATAGCCAGTAAGAAGTAGTACAATTCAAGGTTTAGGTATCGATTGTTGACTTTTTACCCTTCTTTGGTGCCTTGGGCATGAGCTAGGAACTTACGATTTTGCATGATAGGAGGTCTAGCAGCTGCGTTGCACGTGAGAATGTGAAAAGTGTTCATATGTAGTAAAAACCTGAGAAATACGTCCGTTTTCCTCATTTGTTATCGAATCGACTTAAAGCCAGATCGTCACATTGGCCGCTCTACTCTCTAAAACGGTTGTATTTATCGTCTGCAAAGCTATGTCGCGTGCCGCGGTATGCGGAGACACTAAAAGCACCATAGTAGAACACAGATGAAGCTTCTAAGTTGATGTAATAGTCAGTAAGAAGTAGTACAATTCAAGTTTTAGGTATTGATTATTGACTTTTTAGCTGGCCTTGGTGCCTTGAACATGAGCTAGGACCATAAGATTCCGCATGAAAGGAGGACTAGCAGCCGAGATGCACGGGAGAATGCGAAAAGTCTTCATATGTAGTAAGAACCTGAAAAATCAGTCCGTTTTCGTCATTTGTTATCGAATCGACTTACAGCCAGATCGTCACATTGGCCGCTCTTCTGTCTGATACGGTTGTACTTATCGTCTGTAAGCTATGTCGCGTGCTGCGGTATGCGGAGACACTAAAAGCACTATAGTGGTACACAGATGAAGCTTCTAAGATGATGTAATAGCCAGTAAGAAGTAGTACAATTCAAGTTTTAGGTATCGATTGTTGACTTTTTACCCTTCTTTGGTGCCTTGGGCATGAGCTATGAACTTAAGATTTTGCATGATAGGAGGTCTAGCAGCTGCGTTGCACGTGAGAATGTGAAAAGTGTTCATATGTAGTAAAACCCTGAGAAATACGTCCGTTTTCGTCATTTGTTATCGAATCGACTTAAAGCCAGAGCGTCACATTGACCGCTCTACTCTCTAAAACGGTTGTATTTATCGTCTGCAAAGCTATGTCGCGTGCTGCGGTATGCGGAGACACTAAAAGCACCATAGTAGAACACAGATGAAGCTTCTAAGTTGATGTAATAGCCAGTAAGAAGTAGTACAATTCAAGTTATAGGTATCGATTATTGACTTTTTAGCTGGCTTTGGTGCCTTGGACAAGAGCTAGGACCTTAAGATTCTGCATGAAAGGAGGACTAGCAGCCGAGTTGCACAGGAGAATGTGAAAAGTGTTCATATGTACTAAAAAACTGAGAAATCCGTCCGTGTTCGACATTTGTTATTGAATCGACTTAAAGCCAGATCGTCACATTGGCCGCTCTTCTCTCTGAAACGGTTGTACTTATCGTCTGCAAAGCTATGTCGAGTGCTGCGGCATGCGGAGACACTAAACGCACCATAGTAGAACACAGATGAAGCTTCCAAGTTGATGTAATAGCCAGTAAGAAGTAGTACATTTCAAGTTGTAGGTATCGATTATTGACTTTGTAGCTGGCTTTGGTGCCTTGAACATGAGCTAGGACCTTAAGATTCTTCATTAATGGAGGACTAGCAGCCGAGTTGCACGGGAGAATGTAAAAAAGTGTTCATATGTAGTAAAAGCCTAAGAAATCCGTCCGTGTTCGACATTTGTTATCGAATCGACTTAAAGCCAGATCGTCACATTGGCCGCTCTTCTCTCTGAAACGGTTGTACTTATTGTCTGCAAAGCTATGTCGAGTGCTGCGGTATGCGGAGACACTAAGAGCACCATAGTAGAACACAGATGAAGCTTCTAAGTTGATGTAATAGCCAGTAAGAAGTAGTACAATTCAAGTTATAGGTATCGATTATTGACTTTTTAGCTGGCTTTGGTACCTTGGACATGAGCTAGGACCTTATGATTCTGCATGAAAGGAGGACTAGCAGCCCAGTTGCACGGGAGAATGTGAAAAGTGTTAATATGTAGTAAAAACCTGAGAAATCCGTCCGTTTCTGCCATTTGTTATGGAATCGACTTAAAGCCAGATCGACACATTGGTAGCTCTTGTCTCTGAAACGGTTATGTACTTATCGTCTGCAAAGCTATGTCGCGTGCTGCGGTATGCGGAGACACTAAAAGCACCATAGCAGAACACAGATGAAGCTTCTAAGCTGGTGTAATAGCCAGTAAGAAGTAGTACAATTCATGTTATAGGTATCGATTATTGACTTCTTAGCTGGCTTTGGTGACTTGAACATGAGCTAGGACCTTAAGATTCTGCATGAAGGGAGGACTAGCAGCCGAGTTGCACTGGAGAATGTGGAAAATGTTCATATGTAGTAAAAACCTGGGAAATCCTTCCGTTTTCGTCATTTGTTATCGAATTGACTTACAGCCAGATCGTCACATTGGCCGCTCTTCTCTCTGAAACGGTTGTACTTATCGACTGCAAAGCTATGTCGCGGGCTGCGGTATGCGGAGATACAAAAAGCACCATAGTAGAACACAGATGAAGCCTCTAATTTGATGTAATAGCCAGTAAGAAGTAGTATAATTCAAGTTTTAGGTATCGATTATTGACTTTTTAGCTGGCTTTGGTGCCTTGGACATGGCTAGGACCTTAAGATTCTGCATGAAAGGAGGACTAGCAGCCGAGTTGCACGGGAGAATGTGAAAAGTGTTCATATGTAGTAAAAACCTTAAAAATCCGTTCGTTATCGTCATTGTTATCGAATCGACTTAAAGCCAGATCGTCACATTAGCCGCTCTTTTCTCTGAAACGGTTGTACTAATCGACTGCAAAGCTATGTCGCGTGCTGCCGTATGCGGAGACACTAAAAGCACCATAGTGGAACACAGATGAAGCTTCTAATTGATGTAATAGCCAGTAAGAAGTAGTACAATTCAAGTTTTAGGTATTGATTATTGACTTTTTAGCTGGCCTTGGTGCCTTGGACATGAGCTAGGACCTTAAGATTCTGCATGAAAGGAGGACTAGCAGCCGAGTTGCACGGGAGAATGTGAAAAGTTTTAATATGTAGTAAAAACCAGAGAAATCCGTCCGTGTTCGACATTTGTTATCGAATCGACTTAAAGCCAGATCGTCACATTGGCCGCTCTTCTCTCTGAAACGGTTGTACTTATCGTCTGCAAAGCTATGTCGAGTGCTGCGGCATGCGGAGACACTAAAAGCACCATAGTAGAACACAGATGAAGCTTCTAAGTTGAAGTAATAGTCAGTAAGAAGTAGTAAAATTCAAGTTTTAGGTATTGATTATTGACTTTTTAGCTGGCTTTGGAGACTTGGACATGAGCTAGGACCTTAAGATTCTGCATGAAAGGAGGACTAGCAGCCGAGTTGCACGGGAGAATGTGAAAAGTGTTCATATGTAGTAAAAGCCTGAGAAACCCGTCCGTTTTCGTCATTTGTTATCGAATCGACTTAAAGCCAGATCGTCACATTGGCCGCTCTTCTCTCTGAAACGGTTGTACTTATCGTCTGCAAAGCTATGTCGCTTGCTGCGGTATGTGGAGACACTAATATCACCATAGTAGAACACAGATGAAGCTTCCAAGTTGATGTAATAGCCAGTAAGAAGTAGTACAATTCAAGTTGTAGGTATCGATTATTGACTTTTTAGCTGGCTTTGGTGCCTTGAACATGAGCTAGGACCTTAAGATTCTTCATTAATGGAGGACTAGCAGCCGAGTTGCACGGGAGAATGTGAAAAAGTGTTCATATGTAGTAAAAGCCTAAGAAATCCGTCCGTGTTCGACATTTGTTATCGAATCGACTTAAAGCCAGATCGTCACATTGGCCGCTCTTCTCTCTGAAACGGTTGTACTTATCGTCTGCAAAGCTATGTCACGTGCTGCGGTATGTGGAGACACTGAAAGCACCATAGTAGAACACAGATAAAGCTTCTAAGTGGATGTAATAGCCAGTAAGAAGTAGTACAACTCAAGTTTTAGGTATCGATTATTGACTTTTTAGCTGGCTTTGGTGCCTTGAACATGAGCTAGGACCATAAGATTCCGCATGAAAGGAGGACTAGCAGCCGGGATGCACGGGAGAATGCGAAAAGTCTTCATATGTAGTAAGAACCTGAAAAATCAGTCCGTTTTCGTCATTTGTTATCGAATCGACTTAAAGCTAGATCGTCACATTGGCCGCTCTTCTCTCTGAAACGGTTGTACTTATCGTCTGCAAAGCTATGTCGAGTGCTGCGGCATGCGGAGACACTAAAAGCACCATAGTAGAACACAGATGAAGCTTCTAAGTTGATGTAATAGTCAGTAAGAAGTAGTACAATTCAAGTTTTAGGTATTGATTATTGACTTTTTAGCTGGCTTTGGTGCCTTGGACATGAGCTAGGACCTTAAGATTCTGCATGAAAGGAGGACTAGCAGCCGAGTTGCACGGGAGAATGTGAAAAGTGATCATATGTAGTAAAAACCAGAGAAATCCGTCCGTGTTCGACATTTGTTATCGAATCGACTTAAAGCCAGATCGTCACATTGGCCGTTCTTCTCTCTGAAACGGTTGTACTTATCGTCTGCAAAGCTATGTCGAGTGCTGCGGCATGCGGAGACACTAAAAGCCCCATAGTAGAACACAGATGAAGCTTCTAAGTTGATGTAATAGCCAGTAAGAAGTAGTACAATTCAAGGTTTAGGTATCGATTGTTGACTTTTTACCCTTCTTTGGTGCCTTGGGCATGAGCTAGGAACTTACGATTTTGCATGATAGGAGGTCTAGCAGCTGCGTTGCACGTGAGAATGTGAAAAGTGTTCATATGTAGTAAAAACCTGAGAAATACGTCCGTTTTCCTCATTTGTTATCGAATCGACTTAAAGCCAGATCGTCACATTGGCCGCTCTACTCTCTAAAACGGTTGTACTTATCGTCTGCAAAGCTATGTCGCGTGCTGCGGTATGCGGAGACACTAAAAGCACCATAGTAGAACACAGATGAAGCTTCTAAGTTGATGTAATAGCCAGTAAGTAGTAGTACAATTCAAGTTATAGGTATCGATTATTGACTTTTTAGCTGGCTTTGGTGCCTTGGACAAGAGCTAGGACCTTAAGATTCTGCATGAAAGGAGGACTAGCAGCCGAGTTGCACAGGAGAATGTGAAAAGTGTTCATATGTAGTAAAAACCAGAGAAATCCGTCCGTGTTCGACATTTGTTATGGAATCGAGTTAAAGCCAGATCGTCACATTGGCCGCTCTTCTCTCTGAAACGGTTGTACTTATCGTCTGCAAAGCTATGTCGAGTGCTGCGGCATGCGGAGACACTAAACGCACCATAGTAGAACACAGATGAAGCTTCTAAGTTGATGTAATAGCCAGTAAGAAGTAGTACAATTCAAGTTTTAGGTATCGATTGTTGACTTTTTACCCTTCTTTGGTGCCTTGGGCATGAGCTAGGAACTTAAGATTTTGCATGATAGGAGGTCTAGCAGCCGCGTTGCACGTGAGAATGTGAAAAGTGTTCATATGTAGTAAAAACCTGAGAAATCTGTCCGTTTTCGTCATTTCTTATCGAATCGACTTAAAGCCAGATCGTCACATTGGGCGCTCTACTCTCTAAAACGGTTGTACTTATCGTCTGCAAAGCTATGTCGCATGCTGCGGTATGCGGAGACACTAAAAGCACCATAGTAGAACACAGATGAAGCTTCTAAGTTGAGGTAATAGCCAGTAAGAAGTAGTACAATTCAAGTTATAGGTATCGATTATTGACTTTTTAGCTGGCTTGGGTGCCTTGGACATGAGCTAGGACCTTAAAATTCTGCATGAAAGGAGGACTAACAGCCAAGTTGCACGGAAGAATGTGAAAAGTGTTCATATATAGTAAAAACCTGAGAAATACGTCCGTTTTCGTCATTTGTTATCGAATCGACTTAAAGCCAGATCGTCACATTGGCCGCTCTTCTCTCTGAAACGGTTGTACATATCGTCTGCAAAGCTATGTCGCTTGCTGCGGTATGTGGAGACACTAAAATCACCATAGTAGAACACAGATGAAGCTTCCAAGTTGATGTAATAGCCAGTAAGAAGTAGTACAATTCAAGTTGTAGGTATCGATTATTGACTTTTTAGCTGGCTTTGGTGCCTTGAACATGAGCTAGGACCTTAAGATTCTTCATTAATGGAGGACTAGCAGCCGAGTTGCACGGGAGAATGTGAAAAAGTGTTCATATGAAGTAAAAGCCTAAGAAATCCGTCCGTGTTCGACATTTGTTATCGAATCGACTTAAAGCCAGATCGTCACATTGGCCGCTCTTCTCTCTGAAACGGTTGTACTTATTGTCTGCAAAGCTATGTCGAGTGCTGCGGTATGCGGAGACACTAAAAGCACCATAGTAGAACACAGATGAAGCTTCTAAGTTGATGTAATAGCCAGTAAGAAGTATTACAATTCAAGTTATAGGTATCGATTATTGACTTTTTAGCTGGCCTTGGTACCTTGGACATGAGCTAGGACCTTATGATTCTGCATGAAAGGAGGACTAGCAGCCCAGTTGCACGGGAGAATGTGAAAAGTGTTAATATGTAGTAAAAACCTGAGAAATCCGTCCGTTTCTGCCATTTGTTATGGAATCGACTTAGAGCCAGATCGACACATTGGCCGCTCTTCTCTCTGATACGGTTATGTACTTATCGTCTGCAAAGCTATGTCGCGTGCTGCGGTATGCGGAGACACTAAAAGCACCATAGTAGAACACAGATGAAGCTTCTAAGTTGATGTAATAGTCAGTAAGAAGTAGTACAATTCAAGTTTTAGGTATTGATTATTGACTTTTTAGCTGGCCTTGGTGCCTTGGACATGAGCTAGGACCTTAAGATTCTGCATGAAAGGAGGACTAGCAGCCGAGTTGCACGGGAGAATGTGAAAAGTTTTAATATGTAGTAAAAACCTGAGAAACCCGTCCGTTTTCGTCATTTGTTATCGAATCGACTTAAAGCCAGATCGTCACATTGGCCGCTCTTCTCTCTGAAACGGTTGTACTTATCGTGTGAAAGCTATGTCGCGTGCTGCGGTTTGCGGAGACACTAAAAGCACCATAGTAGAACACAGATGAAGCTTCTAAGATGATGTAATAGCCAGTAAGAATTAGTACAATACCAGTTTTAGGTATTGATTATTGACTTTTTAGCTGGCTTTGGTGCCTTGGACATGAGCTAGGACCTTAAGATTCTGCATGAAAGGAGGGCTAGCAGCTGAGTTGCACGGGAGAATGTGAAAAGTGTTCATATGTAGTAAAAACCTGAGAAATCCGTCCGTTTTCGTCGTTTGTTATCGAGTCGACTTAAAGCCTGATCGTCACATTGGGCGCTCTTTTCTCTGAAACGCTTGCACTTATCGTCTGCAAAGCTATGTCGCGTGCTGCAGTATGCGGAGACACTAAAATCAGCATAGTAGAACACAGATGAAGCTTCTATGTTGATGTAATAGCTAGTAAGAAGTAGTACAATTGAAATTTTAGATATCGATTATTGACTTTTTAGCTGGCTTTGGTGCCTTGGACATGAGCTAGGACCTTACGATTCTGCATGAAAGGAGGACTAGCAGCCGAGTTGCACGGGAGAATGTGAAAAGTGTTCATATGTAGTAAAAACCAGGGAAATCCGCCCGTGTTCGACATTTGTTATCGAATCGACTTAAAGCTAGATCGTCAAATTGGCCGCTCTTCTCTCTGAAACGGTTGTACTTATCGTCTGCAAAGCTATGTCGAGTGCTGCGGCATGCGGAGACACTAAAAGCACCATAGTAAAACACAGATGAAGCTTCCAAGTTGATGTTATAGCCAGTAAGAAGTAGTACAATTCAAGTTTTAGGTATCGATTGTTGACTTTTTACCATTCTCTGGTGCCTTGGGCATGAGCTAGGAACTTAAGATTTTGCAAGATAGAAGGTCTAGCTGCCACGTTGCACGTGAGAATTTGAAAAGTGTTCATATATAGTAAAAACCTGAGAAATACGTCCGTTTTCGTCATTTGTTATCGAATCGACTTAAAGCCAGATCGTCACATTGGCCGCTCTTCTCTTTGATACGGTTGTACTTATCGTCTGCAAAGCTATGTCGCGTGCTGCGGTATGTGGAGACACTAAAAGCACCATAGTAGGACACAGATGAAGCTGCCAAGTTGATGTAATAGCCAGTAAGAAGTAGTACAATTCAAGTTTCAGGTATCGATTATTGACTTCTTAGCAGGCTTTGGTGCCTTGGACATCAGCTAGGACCTTAATATTCTTCATTAATGGAGGACTAGCAGCCGAGTTGCACGGGAGAATGTGAAAAGTGTTCATATGTAGTAAAAGCCTGAGAAATCCGTCCGTGTTCGACATTTGTTATCGAATCGACTTAAACCAGATCGACACATTGGCCGCTCTTCTCCCTGATACGGTTGTACTTATTGTCTGCAAAGCTATGTCGAGTGCTGCGGAATGCGGAGACACTATAAGCACCATAGTAGAACACAGATGAAGCTTCTAAGTTGATGTAATAGCCAGTAAGAAGTAATACAATTCAAGTTATAGGTATCGATTATTGACTTTTTAGCTGGCTTTGGTGCCTTGGACATGGCTAGAACCTTAAGATTCTGCATGAAAGGAGGACTAGCAGCCGAGTTGCACGGAAGAATTTGAAAAGTGTTCATACATAGTAAAAACCTGAGAAATACGTCCGTTTTCGTCATTTGTTATCGAATCGACTTAAAGCCAGATCGTCACATTGGCCGCTCTTCTCTCTGAAACGGTTGTACTTATCGTCTGCAAAGCTATGTCGCGTGCTGCGGTATGTGGAGACACTAAAAGCAAAATAGTAGGACACAGATGAAGCTTCCAAGTTGATGTAATAGCCAGTAAGAAGTAGTACAATTCAAGTTTCAGGTATCGATTATTGACTTTTTAGCTGGCTTTGGTGCCTTGGACATGAGCTAGGACCTTAAGATTCTTCATTAATGGAGGACTAGCAGCCGAGTTGCACGGGAGAATGTGAAAAGTGTTCATATGTAGTAAAAGCCTGAGAAATCCGTCCGTGTTCGACATTTGTTATCGAATCGACTTAAACCAGATCGTCACATTGGCCGCTCTTCTCTCTGAAACGGTTGTACTTATTGTCTGCAAAGCTATGTCGAGTGCTGCGGAATGCGGAGACACTATAAGCACCATAGTAGAACACAGATGAAGCTTCTAAGTTGATGTAATAGCCAGTAAGTAGTAGTACAATTCAAGTTATAGGTATCGATTATTGACTTTTTAGCTGGCTTTGGTGCCTTGGACATGAGCTAGGACCTTATGATTCTGCATTAAAGGAGGACTAGCAGCCCAGTTGCACGGGAGACTGTGAAAAGTGTTCATATGTAGTAAAAACCTGAGAAATCCGTCCGTTTCCGCCATTTGTTATGGAATCGACTTAAAGCCAGATCGTCACATTGGCCGCTCTTCTCTCTGAAACGGTTGTACTTATCGTCTGCAAAGCTATGTCGCGTGCTGCAGTATGCGGAGACACTAAAAGCACCATAGTAGAACACAGATGAAGCTTCTAAGCTGATGTAATAGCCAGTAAGAAGTAGTACAATTCATGTTATAGGTATCGATTATTGACTTCTTAGCTGGCTTTGGTCACTTCAACATGAGCTAGGACCTTAAGATTCTGCATGAAAGGAGGACTAGCAGCCGAGTTGCACGGGAGAATGTTTAAAATGTTCATATGTAGTAAAAACCTGAAAAATCCCTCCGTTTTCGTCATTTGTTATCGAATTGACTTAAAGCCCGATCGTCACATTGGCCGCTCTTCTCTCTGAAACGGTTGTACTTATCGACTGCAAAGCTATGTCGCGTGCTGCGGTATGCGGAGACACTAAAAGCACCATAGTAGAATACAGATGAAGCCTCCAATTTGATGTAATAGCCAGTAAGAAGTAGTATAATTCAAGTTTTAGGTAACGATTATTGACTTTTTAGCTGGCTTTGGTGCCTTGGACATGGCTAGAACCTTAAGATTCTGCATGAAAGGAGGACTAGCAGCCGAGTTGCACGGGAGAATGTGAAAAGTGTTCATATGTAGTAAAAACGTTAAAAATCCGTTCGTTATCGTCATTGTTATCGAATCGACTTAAAGCCAGATCGTCACATTAGCCGCTATTCTCTCTGAAACGGTTGTACTTATCGACTGCAAAGCTGTGTCGCGTGCTGCGGTATGCGGAGACACTAAAAGCACCATAGTAGAACACAGATGAAGCTTCTAAGTTGATGTAATAGTCAGTAAGAAGTAGTAGAATTCAAGTTTTAGGTATTGATTATTGGCTTTTTAGCTGTCTTTGGTGCCTTGGACATGAGCTAGGACCTTAAGATTCTGCATGAAAGGAGGACTAGCAGCCGAGTTGCACGGGAGAATGTGAAAAGTGTTCATATGTAGTAAAAACCAGAGAAATCCGTCCGTGGACAACATTTGTTATCGAATCGACTTAAAGCCAGATCGTCACATTGGCCGCTCTTCTCTCTGAAACGGTTGTACTTATCGTCTGCTAAGCTATGTCGAGTGCTGCGGCATGCGGAGACACTAAAAGCACCATAGTAGAACACAGATGAAGCTTCTAAGTTGATGTAATAGCCAGTAAGAAGTAGTACAATTCAAGTTATAGGTATCGATTATTGACTTTTTAGCTGGCTTTGGTACCTTGGACATGAGCTAGGACCTTATGATTCTGCATGAAAGGAGGACTAGCAGCCGAGTTGCACGGGAGAATGTGAAAAGTGTTCATATGTAGTAAAAACCTGAGAAATCCGTCAGTTTCTGCCATTTGTTATGGAATCGACTTAAAGCCAGATCGTCACATTGGCCGCTCTTCTCTCTGAAACGGTTGTACTTATCGTCTGCAAAGCTATGTCGCGTGCTGCGGTATGTGGAGACACTAAAAGCCCCATAGTAGGACACAGATGAAGCTGCCAAGTTGATGTAATAGCCAGTAAGAAGTAGTACAATTCAAGTTTCAGGTATCGATTATTGACTTTTTAGCTGGCTTTGGTGCCTTGGACATGAGCTAGGACCTTAAGATTTTTCATTAATGGAGGACTAGCAGCCGAGTTGCACGGGAGAATGTGAAAAGTGTTCATATGTAGTAAAAGCCTGAGAAATCCGTCCGTGTTCGACATTTGTTATCGAATCGACTTAAACCAGATCGTCACATTGGCCGCTCTTCTCTCTGAAACGGTTGTACTTATTGTCTGCAAAACTATGTCGAGTGCTGCGGTATGCGGAAACACTAAAAGCACCATAGTAGAACACAGATGAAGCTTCTAAGTTGATGTAATAGCCAGTAAGAAGTAGTACAATTCTAGTTATAGGTATCGATTATTGACTTCTTAGCTGGCTTTGGTACCTTGGACATGAGCTAGGACCTTATGATTCTGCATGAAAGGAGGACTAGCAGCCCAGTTGCACGGGAGAATGTGAAAAGTGTTCATATGTAGTAAAAACCTGAGAAATCCGTCCGTTTCCGCCATTTGTTATGGAATCGACTTAAAGCCAGATCGTCACATTGGCCGCTCTTCTCTCTGAAACGGTTGTACTTATCGTCTGCAAAGCTATGTCGCGTGCTGCGGTATGCGGAGACACTAAAAGCACCATAGTAGAACACAGATGAAGCTTCTAAGCTGATGTAATAGCCATTAAGAAGTAGTACAATTCATGTTATAAGTATCGATTATTGACTTCATAGCTGGCTTTGGTGACTTGAACATGAGCTAGGACCTTAAGATTCTGCGTGAAAGGAAGACTAGCAGCCGAGTTGCACTGGAGAAAGTGGAAAATGTTCATATGTAGTAAAAACCTGAGAAATCCTTCCGTTTTCGTCATTTGTTATCGAATTGACTTAAAGCCAGATCGTCACATTGGCCGCTCTTCTCTCTGAAACGGTTGTACTTATCGACTGCAAAGCTATGTCGCGTGCTGCGGTATGCGGAGACACTAAAAGCACCATAGTAGAACACAGATGAAGCCTCTAATTTGATGTAATAGCCATTAAGAAGTAGTATAATTCAAGTTTTAGGTATCGATTATTGACTTTTTAGCTGGCTTTGGTGCCTTGGACATGGCTAGGACCTTAAGATTCTGCATGAAAGGAGGACTAGCAGCCGAGTTGCACGGGAGAATGTGAAAAGTGTTCATATGTAGTAAAAACCTTAAAAATCCGTTCGTTATCGTCATTGTTATCGAATCGACTTAAAGCCAGATCGTCACATTAGCCGCTCTTCTCTCTGAAACGGTTGTACTTATCGACTGCAAACCTATGTCGCGTGCTGCGGTATGCGGAGACACTAAAAGCACCATAGTAGAACACAGATGAAGCTTCTAAGTTGATGTAATAGTCAGTAAGAAGTAGTACAATTCAAGTGTTAGGTATTGATTATTGACTTTTTAGCTGGCTTTGGTGCCTTGGACATGAGCTAGGACCTTAAGATTCTGCATGAAAGGAGGATTTGCAGCCGAGTTGCACGGCAGAATGTGAAAAGTGTTCATATGTAGTAAAAACCAGAGAAATCCGGACGTGTTCGACATTTGTTATCGAATCGACTTAAAGCCAGATCGTCGCATTGGCCGCTCTTCTCTCTGAAACGGTTGTACTTATCGTCTGCAAAGCTATGTCGAAAGCTGCGGCATGCGGAGACACTAAAAGCACCATAGTAGAACACAGTTGAAGCTGCTAAGTTGATGTAATAGCCAGTAAGAAGTAGTACAATTCAAGTTTTAGGTATCGATTGTTGACTTTTTACCCTTCTTTGGCGCCTTGGGCATGAGCTAGGAACTTAAGATTTTACATGATAGGAGGTCTAGCAGCCGCGTTGCACGGGAGAATGTGAAAAGTGTTCATATGTAGTAAAAACCTGAGAAATCCGTCCGTTTTCCTCATTTGTTATCGAATCGACTTAAAGCCAGGTCGTCACGTTCGGCGCTCTACTCTCTAAAACGGTTGTACGTATCGTCTGCAAAGCTATGTCGCGTGCTGAGGTATGCGGAGACACTAAAAGCACCGTAGTAGAACACACATAAAGCTTCTAAGTTGATGTAATAGCCAGTAAGAAGAAGTACAATTCAAGTTATAGGTATCGATAATTGACTTTTTAGCTGGCTTTGGTACCTTGGACATGAGCTAGGACCTTATGATTCTGCATGAAAGGAGGACTAGCAGCCGAGTTGCACGGGAGAATGTGAAAAGTGTTCATATGTAGTAAAAACCTGAGAAATCCGTCAGTTTCCGCCATTTGTTATTTAATCGACTTGAAGCCAGATCGTCACATTGGCCGCTCTTCTCTCTGAAACGGTTGTACTTATCGTCTGCAAAGCTATGTCGCGTGCTGCGGTATGTGGAGACACTAAAAGCCCCATAGTAGGACACAGATGAAGCTGCCAAGTTGATGTAATAGCCAGTAAGAAGTAGTACAATTCAAGTTTCAGGTATCGATTATTGACTTTTTAGCTGGCTTTGGTGCCTTGGACATGAGCTAGGACCTTAAGATTTTTCATTAATGGAGGACTAGCAGCCGAGTTGCATGGGAGAATGTGAAAAGTGTTCATATGTAATAAAAGCCTGAGAAATCCGTCCGTGTTCGACATTTGTTATCGAATCGACTTAAACCAGATCGTCACATTGGCCGCTCTTCTCTCTGAAACGGTTGTACTTATTGTCTGCAAAACTATGTCGAGTGCTGCGGTATGCGGAAACACTAAAAGCACCATAGTAGGACACAGATGAAGCTTCTAAGTTGATGTAATAGCCAGTAAGAAGTAGTACAATTCTAGTTATAGGTATCGATTATTGACTTCTTAGCTGGCTTTGGTACCTTGGACATGAGCTAGGACCTTATGATTCTGCATGAAAGGAGGACTAGCAGCCCAGTTGCACGGGAGAATGTGAAAAGTGTTCATATGTAGTAAAAACCTGAGAAATCCGTCCGTTTCCGCCATTTGTTATGGAATCGACTTATAGCCAGATCGTCACATTGGCCGCTCTTCTCTCTGAAACGGTTGTACTTATCGTCTGCAAAGCTATGTCGCGTGCTGCGGTATGCGGAGACACTAAAAGCACCATAGTAGAACACACATGAAGCTTCTAAGCTGATGTAATAGCCATTAAGAAGTAGTACAATTCATGTTATAAGTATCGATTATTGACTTCATAGCTGGCTTTGGTGACTTGAACATGAGCTAGGACCTTAAGATTCTGCATGAAAGGAAGACTAGCAGCCGAGTTGCACTGGAGAATGTGGAAAATGTTCATATGTAGTAAAAACCTGAGAAATCCTTCCTTTTTCGTCATTTGTTATCGAATTGACTTAAAGCCAGTTCGTCACATTGACCGCTCTTCTCTCTGAAACGGTTGTACTTATCGACTGCAAAGTTATGTCGCGTGCTGCGGTTTGCGGAGACACTAAAAGCACCATAGTAGAAGACAGATGAAGCCTCTAATTTGATGTAATAGCCATTAAGAAGTAGTATAATTCAAGTTTTAGGTATCGATTATTGACTTTTTAGCTGGCTTTGGTGCCTTGGACATGGCTAGGACCTTAAGATTCTGCATGAAAGGAGGACTAGCAGCCGAGTTGCACGGGAGAATGTGAAAAGTGTTCATATGTAGTAAAAACCTTAAAAATCCGTTCGTTATCGTCATTGTTATCGAATCGACTTAAAGCCAGATCGTCACATTAGCCGCTCTTCTCTCTGAAACGGTTGTACATATCGACTGCAAACCTATGTCGCGTGCTGCGGTATGCGGAGACACTAAAAGCACCATAGTAGAACACAGATGAAGCTTCTAAGTTGATGTAATAGTCAGTAAGAAGTAGTACAATTCAAGTGTTAGGTATTGATTATTGACTTTTTAGCTGGCTTTGGTGCCTTGGACATGAGCTAGGACCTTAAGATTCTGCATGAAAGGAGGATTTGCAGCCGAGTTGCACGGCAGAATGTGAAAAGTGTTCATATGTAGTAAAAACCAGAGAAATCCGTACGTGTTCGACATTTGTTATCGAATCGACTTAAAGCCAGATCGTCACATTGGCCGCTCTTCTCTCTGAAACGGTTGTACTTATCGTCTGCAAAGCTATGTCGAAAGCTGCGGCATGCGGAGACACTAAAAGCACCATAGTAGAACACAGTTGAAGCTTCTAAGTTGATGTAATAGCCAGTAAGAAGTAGTACAATTCAAGTTTTAGGTATCGATTGTTGACTTTTTACCCTTCTTTGGTGCCTTGGGCATGAGCTAGGAACTTAAGATTTTACATGATAGGAGGTCTAGCAGCCGCGTTGCACGTGAGAATGTGAAAAGTGTTCATATGTAGTAAAAACCTGAGAAATCCGTCCGTTTTCCTCATTTGTTATCGAATCGACTTAAAGCCAGGTCGTCACGTTGGGCGCTCTACTCTCTAAAACGGTTGTACTTA
Source organism: Schistocerca gregaria (assembly GCF_023897955.1). Lineage (NCBI taxonomy): Eukaryota > Metazoa > Arthropoda > Insecta > Orthoptera > Acrididae > Schistocerca > Schistocerca gregaria. The sequence goes on along the minus strand of NW_026061824.1, from coordinate 15,679,158 downwards.
TCGTCTGCAAAGCTATGTCGCGTGTTGAGGTATGCGGAGACACTAAAAGCACCGTAGTAGAACACACATGAAGCTTCTAAGTTGATGTAATAGCCAGTAAGAAGAAGTACAATTCAAGTTATAGGTATCGATTATTGACTTTTTAGCTGGCTTTGGTACCTTGGACATGAGCTAGGACCTTATGATTCTGCATGAAAGGAGGACTAGCAGCCGAATTGCACGGGAGAATGTGAAAAGTGTTCATATGTACTAAAAACCTGAGAAATCCGTCAGTTTCCGCCATTTGTTATGGAATCGACTTGAAGCCAGTTCGTCAAATTGGCCGCTCTTCTCTATGAAACGGTTGTACTTATCGTCTGCAAAGCTATGTCGCGTGCTGCGGTATGCGGAGACACTAAAAGCACCATAGTAGAACACAGATGAAGCTTCTAAGCTGATGTAATAGCCAGTAAGAAGTAGTACAATTCATGTTATAAGTATCGATTATTGGCTTCTTAGCTGGCTTTGGTGCCTTGGAGAGGAGCTAGGACCTTACGATTCTGCATGAGAGGAGGACTAGCAGCCGAGTTGCACGGGAGAATGTGAAAAGTGTTCATATGTAGTAAAAACCAAAGAAATCCGTCTGTTTCCGCCATTTGTTATCGAATCGACTTAAAGCCAGATCGTCACATTGGCCGCTCTTCTCTCTGAAACGGTTGTACTTATCGTCTGCAAAGCTATGTCGCGTGCTGCGGTATGTGGAGACACTAAAAGCACCATAGTAGAACACAGATGAAGCTTCTAAGCTGATGTAATAGCCAGTAAGAAGTAGTACAATTCATGTTATAGGTATCGATTGTTGACTTTTTAGCTGTCTTTGGTGCCTTGGACATGAGCTAGGACCTTAAGATTCTTCATTAATGGAGGACTAGCAGACGAGTTGCACGGGAGAATGTGAAAAGTGTTCATATGTAGTAAAAGCCTGAGAAATCCGTCCGTGTTCGACATTTGTTATCGAATCGACTTAAAGCCAGATCGTCACATTGGCCGCTCTTCTCTCTGAAACGGTTGTACTTATCGTCTGCAAAGCTATGTCGCGTGCTGCGGTATGCGGAGACACTAAAAGCACCATAGTAGGACACAGATGAAGCTTCTAAGCTGATGTAATAGCCAGTAAGAAGTAGTACAATTCATGTTATAGGTATCGATTGTTGACTTTTTAGCTGTCTTTGGTGCCTTGGACATGAGCTAGGACCTTAAGATTCTTCATTAATGGAGGACTAGCAGACGAGTTGCACGGGAGAATGTGAAAAGTGTTCATATGTAGTAAAAGCCTGAGAAATCCGTCCGTGTTCGACATTTGTTATCGAATCGACTTAAAGCCAGATCGTCACATTGGCCGCTCTTCTCTCTGAAACGGTTGTACTTATCGTCTGCAAAGCTATGTCGCGTGCTGCGGTATGCGGAGACACTAAAAGCACCATAGTAGAACACACATGAAGCTTCTAAGCTGATGTAATAGCCATTAAGAAGTAGTACAATTCATGTTATAAGTATCGATTATTGACTTCATAGCTGGCTTTGGTGACTTGAACATGAGCTAGGACCTTAAGATTCTGCATGAAAGGAAGACTAGCAGCCGAGTTGCACTGGAGAATGTGGAAAATGTTCATATGTAGTAAAAACCTGAGAAATCCTTCCTTTTTTGTCATTTGTTATCGAATTGACTTAAAGCCAGTTCGTCACATTGACCGCTCTTCTCTCTGAAACGGTTGTACTTATCGACTGCAAAGTTATGTCGCGTGCTGCGGTTTGCGGAGACACTAAAAGCACCATAGTAGAAGACAGATGAAGCCTCTAATTTGATGTAATAGCCATTAAGAAGTAGTATAATTCAAGTTTTAGGTATCGATTATTGACTTTTTAGCTGGCTTTGGTGCCTTGGACATGGCTAGGACCTTAAGATTCTGCATGAAAGGAGGACTAGCAGCCGAGTTGCACGGGAGAATGTGAAAAGTGTTCATATGTAGTAAAAACCTTAAAAATCCGTTCGTTATCGTCATTGTTATCGAATCGACTTAAAGCCAGATCGTCACATTAGCCGCTCTTCTCTCTGAAACGGTTGTACTTATCGACTGCAAACCTATGTCGCGTGCTGCGGTATGCGGAGACACTAAAAGCACCATAGTAGAACACAGATGAAGCTTCTAAGTTGATGTAATAGTCAGTAAGAAGTAGTACAATTCAAGTGTTAGGTATTGATTATTGACTTTTTAGCTGGCTTTGGTGCCTTGGACATGAGCTAGGACCTTAAGATTCTGCATGAAAGGAGGATTTGCAGCCGAGTTGCACGGCAGAATGTGAAAAGTGTTCATATGTAGTAAAAACCAGAGAAATCCGTACGTGTTCGACATTTGTTATCGAATCGACTTAAAGCCAGATCGTCACATTGGCCGCTCTTCTCTCTGAAACGGTTGTACTTATCGTCTGCAAAGCTATGTCGAAAGCTGCGGCATGCGGAGACACTAAAAGCACCATAGTAGAACACAGTTGAAGCTTCTAAGTTGATGTAATAGCCAGTAAGAAGTAGTACAATTCAAGTTTTAGGTATCGATTGTTGACTTTTTACCCTTCTTTGGTGCCTTGGGCATGAGCTAGGAACTTAAGATTTTACATGATAGGAGGTCTAGCAGCCGCGTTGCACGGGAGAATGTGAAAAGTGTTCATATGTAGTAAAAACCTGAGAAATCCGTCCGTTTTTCTCATTTGTTATCGAATCGACTTAAAGCCAGGTCGTCACGTTGGGCGCTCTACTCTCTAAAACGGTTGTACTTATCGTCTGCAAAGCTATGTCGCGTGTTGAGGTATGCGGAGACACTAAAAGCACCGTAGTAGAACACACATGAAGCTTCTAAGTTGATGTAATAGCCAGTAAGAAGAAGTACAATTCAAGTTATAGGTATCGATTATTGACTTTTTAGCTGGCTTTGGTACCTTGGACATGAGCTAGGACCTTATGATTCTGCATGAAAGGAGGACTAGCAGCCGAATTGCACGGGAGAATGTGAAAAGTGTTCATATGTACTAAAAACCTGAGAAATCCGTCAGTTTCCGCCATTTGTTATGGAATCGACTTATAGCCAGATCGTCACATTGGCCGCTCTTCTCTCTGAAACGGTTGTACTTATCGTCTGCAAAGCTATGTCGCGTGCTGCGGTATGTGGAGACACTAAAAGCCCCATAGTAGGACACAGATGAAACTGCCAAGTTGATGTAATAGCCAGTAAGAAGTAGTACAATTCAAGTTTCAGGTATCGATTATTGACTTTTTAGCTGGCTTTGGTGCCTTGGACATGACCTAGGACCTTAAGATTTTTCATTAATGGAGGACTAGCAGCCGAGTTGCACGGGAGAATGTGAAAAGTGTTCATATGTAGTAAAAGCCTGAGAAATCCGTCCGTGTTCGACATTTGTTATCGAATCGACTTAAACCAGATCGTCACATTGGCCGCTCTTCTCTCTGAAACGGTTGTACTTATTGTCTGCAAAACTATGTCGAGTGCTGCGGTATGCGGAAACACTAAAAGCACCATTGTAGAACACAGATGAAGCTTCTAAGTTGATGTAATAGCCAGTAAGAAGTAGTACAATTCTAGTTATAGGTATCGATTATTGACTTCTTAGCTGGCTTTGGTACCTTGGACATGAGCTAGGACCTTATGATTCTGCATGAAAGGAGGACTAGCAGCCCAGTTGCACGGGAGAATGTGAAAAGTGTTCATATGTAGTAAAAACCTGAGAAATCCGTCCGTTTCCTCCATTTGTTATGGAATCGACTTAAAGCCACATCGTCACATTGGCCGCTCTTCTCTCTGAAACGGTTGTACTTATCGTCTGCAAAGCAATGTCGCGTGCTGCGGTATGCGGAGACACTAAAAGCACCATAGTAGAACACAGATGAAGCTTCTAAGCTGATGTAATAGCCATTAAGAAGTAGTACAATTCATGTTATAAGTATCGATTATTGACTTCATAGCTGGCTTTGGTGACTTGAACATGAGCTAGGACCTTAAGATTCTGCATGAAAGGAAGACTAGCAGCCGAGTTGCACTGGAGAATGTGGAAAATGTTCATATGTAGTAAAAACCTGAGAAATCCTTCCGTTTTCGTCATTTGTTATCGAATTGACTTAAAGCCAGATCGTCACATTGGCCGCTCTTCTCTCTGAAACGGTTGTACTTACCGACTGCAAAGCTATGTCGCGTGCTGCGGTATGCGGAGACACTAAAAGCTCCATAGTAGAACACAGATGAAGCCTCTAATTTGATGTAATAGCCATTAAGAAGTAGTACAATTCTAGTTATAGGTATCGATTATTGACTTCTTAGCTGGCTTTGGTGCCTTGGACATGGCTAGTACCTTAAGATTCTGCATGAAAGGAGGACTAGCAGCCGAGTTGCACGGGAGAATGTGAAAAGTGTTCATATGTAGTAAAAACCTTAAAAATCCGTTCGTTATCGTCATTGTTATCGAATAGACTTAAAGCCAGATCGTCACATTAGCCGCTCTTCTCTCTGAAACGGTTGTACTTATCGACTGCAAACCTATGTCGCGTGCTGCGGTATGCGGAGACACTAAAAGCACCGTAGTAGAACACAGATGAAGCTTCTAAGTTGATGTAATAGTCAGTAAGAAGTAGTACAATTCAAGTGTTAGGTATTGATTATTGACTTTTTAGCTGGCTTTGGTGCCTTGGACATGAGCTAGGACCTTAAGATTCTGCATGAAAGGAGGATTTGCAGCCGAGTTGCACGGCAGAATGTGAAAAGTGTTCATATGTAGTAAAAACCAGAGAAATCCGTACGTGTTCGACATTTGTTATCGAATCGACTTAAAGCTAGATCGTCACATTGACGGCTCTTCTCTCTGAAACGGTTGTACTTATCGTCTGCAAAGCTATGTCGAAAGCTGCGGCATGCGTAGACACTAAAAGCACCATAGTAGAACACAGTTGAAGCTTCTAAGTTGATGTAATAGCCAGTAAGAAGTAGTACAATTCAAGTTTTAGGTATCGATTGTTGACTTTTTACCCTTCTTTGGTGCCTTGGGCATGAGCTAGGAACTTAAGATTTTACATGATAGGAGGTCTAGCAGCCGCGTTGCACGGGAGAATGTGAAAAGGGTTCATATGTAGTAAAAACCTGAGAAATCCGTCCGTTTTCCTCATTTGTTATCGAATCGACTTAAAGCCAGGTTGTCACGTTGGGCGCTCTACTCTCTAAAACGGTTGTACTTATCGTCTGCAAAGCTATGTCGCGTGCTGAGGTATGCGGAGACACTAAAAGCACCATAGTAGAACACACATGAAGCTTCTAAGTTGATGTAATAGCCAGTAAGAAGAAGTACAATTCCAGTTATAGGTATCGATTATTGACTTCTTAGCAGGCTTTGGTGCCTTGGACGTGGGCTAGGACCTTAAAATTCTGCATGAAAGGACGACTAACAGCCAAGTTGCACGGAAGAATGTGAAAAGTGTTCATATATTGTAAAAACCTGAGAAATACGTCCGTTTTCGTCATTTGTTATCGAATCGACTTAAAGCCAGATCGTCACATTGGCCGCTCTTCTCTCTGAAACGGTTGTACTTATCGTCTGCAAAGCTATGTCGCGTGCTACGGTATGCGGAGACACTAAAAGCACCATAGTAGAACACAGATGAAGCTTCTAAGTTGATGTAATAGCCAGTAAGAAGTAGTACAATTCAAGTTTTAGGTATCGATTATTGAATTTTTAGCTGGCTTTGGTGCCTTGGACATGAGCTAGGGCCTTAAGATTCTGCATGAAAGGAGGACTAGCAGCCGAGTTGCGAGGGAGAAAGTGAAAAGTGTTCATATGTAGTAAAAACCTGAGAAATCCGTCAGTTTCCGCCATTTGTTATGGAATCGACTTGAAGCCAGTTCGTCACATTGGCCGCTCTTCTCTCTGAAACGGTTGTACTTATCGTCTGCAAAGCTATGTCGCGTGCTGCGGTATGCGGAGACACTAAAAGCACCATAGTAGAACACAGATGAAGCTTCTAAGCTGATGTAATAGCCAGTAAGAAGTAGTACAATTCATGTTATAAGTATCGATTATTGGCTTCTTAGCTGGCTTTGGTGCCTTGGAGAGGAGCTAGGACCTTACGATTCTGCATGAGAGGAGGACTAGCAGCCGAGTTGCACGGGAGAATGTGAAAAGTGTTCATATGTAGTAAAAACCAAAGAAATCCGTCTGTTTCCGCCATTTGTTATCGAATCGACTTAAAGCCAGATCGTCACATTGGCCGCTCTTCTCTCTGAAACGGTTGTACTTATCGTCTGCAAAGCTATGTCGCGTGCTGCGGTATGCGGAGACACTAAAAGCACCATAGTAGAACACAGATGAAGCTTCTAAGCTGATGTAATAGCCAGTAAGAAGTAGTACAATTCATGTTATAGGTATCGATTGTTGACTTTTTAGCTGTCTTTGGTGCCTTGGACATGATTTAGGACCTTAAGATTCTTCATTAATGGAGGACTAGCAGACGAGTTGCACGGGAGAATGTGAAAAGTGTTCATATGTAGTAAAAGCCTGAGAAATCCGTCCGTGTTCGACATTTGTTATCGAATCGACTTAAAGCCAGATCGTCACATTGGCCGCTCTTCTCTCTGAAACGGTTGTACTTATTGTCTGCAAAGCTATGTCGAGCGCTGCTGTATGCGGAGACACTAAAATCACCATAGTAGAACAGAGATGAAGCTTCTAAGTTGATGTAATAGCCAGTAAGAAGTAGTACAATTCAAGTTATAGGTATCGATTATTGACTTTTTAGCTGGCTTTGGTACCTTGTACATGAGCTAGGACCTTATGATTCTGCATGAAAGGAGGACTAGCAGCCGAGTTGCACGGGAGAATGTGAAAAGTGTTCATATGTAGTAAAAACCAAAGAAATCCGTCTGTTTCCGCCATTTGTTATCGAATCGACTTAAAGCCAGATCGTCACATTGGCCGCTCTTCTCTCTGAAACGGTTGTACTTATCGTCTGCAAAGCTATGTCGCGTGCTGCGGTATGCGGAGACACTAAAAGCACCATAGTAGAACACAGATGAAGCTTCTAAGCTGATGTAATAGCCAGTAGGAAGTAGTACAATTCATGTTATAGGTATCGATTGTTGACTTTTTAGCTGTCTTTGGTGCCTTGGACATGAGCTAGGACCTTAAGATTCTTCATTAATGGAGGACTAGCAGACGAGTTGCACGGGAGAATGTGAAAAGTGTTCATATGTAGTAAAAGCCTGAGAAATCCGTCCGTGTTCGACATTTGTTATCGAATCGACTTAAAGCCAGATCGTCACATTGGCCGCTCTTCTCTCTGAAACGGTTGTACTTATTGTCTGCAAAGCTATGTCGAGCGCTGCTGTATGCGGAGACACTAAAAGCACCATAGTAGAACAGAGATGAAGCTTCTAAGTTGATGTAATAGCCAGTAAGAAGTAGTACAATTCAAGTTATAGGTATCGATTATTGACTTTTTAGCTGGCTTTGGTACCTTGTACATGAGCTAGGACCTTATGATTCTGCATGAAAGGAGGACTAGCAACCGAGTTGCACGGGAGAATGTGAAAAGTGTTCATATGTAGTAAAAACCAAAGAAATCCGTCTGTTTCCGCCATTTGTTATCGAATCGACTTAAAGCCAGATCGTCACATTGGCCGCTCTTCTCTCTGAAACGGTTGTACTTATCGTCTGCAAAGCTATGTCGCGTGCTGCGGTATGCGGAGACACTAAAAGCACCATAGTAGAACACAGATGAAGCTTCTAAGCTGATGTAATAGCCAGTAAGAAGCAGTACAATTCATGTTATAGGTATCGATTATTGACTTCTTAGCTTGCTTTGGTGACTTGACCATGAGCTAGGACCTTAAGATTCTGCATGAAAGGAGGACTAGAAGCCGAGTTGCACGGGAGAATGTGGAAAATGTTCATAATGTAGTAAAAACCTGAGAAATCCGTTCGTTATCGTCATTTGTTATCGAATTGACTTAAAGCCAGATCGTCACATTGGCCGCTCTTCTCTCTGACACGGTTGTACTTATCGTCTGCAAAGCTATGTCGCGTGCTGCGGTATGCGGAGACACTAAACGCACCATAGTAGAACACAGATGAAACTTCTAAGTAGATGTAATAGCCAGTAAGAAGTAGTACAATTCAAGTTTTAGGTATCGATTATTGACTTTTTAGCTGGCTTTGGTGTCTTGGACATGAGCTAGGGCCTTAAGATTCTGCATGAAAGGAGGACTAGCAGCCGAGTTGCGATAGAGAAAGTGAAAAGTGTTCATATGTAGTAAAAACCTGAGAAATCCGTCAGTTTCCGCCATTTGTTATGGAATCGACTTAAAGCCAGATCGTCACATTGGCCGCTCTTCTCTCTGACACGGTTGTACTTTTCGTCTGCAAAGCTATGTCGCGTGCTGCGGTATGCGGAGACACTAAAAGCACCATAGTAGAACACAGATGAAGCTTCTAAGCTGATGTAATAGCCAGTAATAAGTAGTACAATTCATGTTACAAGTATCGATTATTGGCTTCTTAGCTGGCTTTGGTGACTTGAACATGAGCTAGGACCTTAAGATTCTGCATGAGAGGAGGACTAGCAGCCGAGTTGCACGGGAGAATGTGAAAAGTGTTCATATGTAGTAAAGACCAAAGAAATCCGTCTGTTTCCGCCATTTGATATCGAATCGACTTAAAGCCAGATCGTCACATTGGCCGCTCTTCTCTCTGAAACGGTTGTACTTATCGTCTGCAAAGCTATGTCGCGTGCTGCGGTATGCGGAGACACTAAAAGCACCATAGTAGTACACAGATGAAGCTTCTAAGCTGATGTATTAGCCAGTAAGAAGTAGTACAATTCATGTTATAGGTATCGTTTGTTGACTTTTTAGCTGTCTTTGTTGCCTTGGACATGAGCTAGGACCTTAAGATTCTGCATGAAAGGAGGACTAGCAGCCGAGTTGCACGGGAGAATATGAAAAGTGTTCATATGTAGTAAAAACCAGAGAAATCCGTCCGTGTTCGACATTTGTTATCGAATCGACTTAAAGCCAGATCGTAACATTGGCCGCTCTTCTCTCTGAAACGGTTGTACTTATCGTCTGCAAAGCTATGTCGCGTGCTGCGGCATGCGGAGACACTAAAAGCACCATAGTAGAACACACATGAAGCTTCTAAGTTGATGTAATAGCCAGTAAGAAGAAGTACAATTCAAGTTATAGGTATCGATTATTGACTTTTTAGCTGGCTTTGGTGCCTTGGACATGAGCTAGGACCTTAAAATTCTGCATGAAAGGACGGCTAACAGCCAAGTTGCACGGAAGAATGTGAAAAATGTTCATATATAGTAAAAACCTGAGAAATCCGTCCGTTTTGGTCATTTGTTATCGAATCGACTTAAAGCCAGATCGTCACATTGGCCGCTCTTCTCTCTGAAACGGTTGTACTTATCGTCTGCAAAGCTATGTCACGTGCTGCGGTATGCGGAGACACTAAAAGCACCATAGTAGAACACAGATGAAGCTTCTAAGCTGATGTAATAGCCAGTAAGAAGTAGTACAATTCGTGTTATAGGTATCGATTATTGACCTCTTAGCTTGCTTTCTGACTTGACCATGAGCTAGGACCTTAAGAATCTGCATGAAAGGAGGACTAGCTGCCGAGTTGCACGGGAGAATGTGGAAAATGTTCATATGTAGTAAAAACCTGAGAAATCCTTCCGTTTTCGTCATTTGTTATCGAATTGACTAAAAGCCAGATCGTCACATTGGCCTCTCTTCTCTCTGAAACGGTTGCACTTATCGTCTGCAAAGCTATGTCGCGTGCTGCGGTATGCGGAGACACTAAAAGCACCATAGTAGAACACAGATGAAGCTTCTAAGCTGATGTAATAGCCAGTAAGAAGTAGTACAATTCATGTTATAAGTATCGATTATTGGCTTCTTAGCTGGCTTTGGTGACTTGAACATGAGCTAGGACCTTAAGATTCTGCATGAAAGGAGGACTAGCATTCGAGTTGCACTGGAGAATGTGGAAAATCTTCATATGTAGTAAAAACCTGAGAAATCCTTCCGTTTTCGTCATATGTTATCGAATTGACTTAAAGCCAGATCGTCACATTGGCCGCTCTTCTCTCTGAAACGGTTGTACTTATCGACTGCAAAGCTATGTCGCGTGCTGCGGTATGCGGAGACACTAAAAGCATTATAGTAGAACACAGATGAAGCCTCTAATTTGATGTAATAGCCAGTAAGAAGTAGTATAATTCAAGTTTTAGGTATCGATTATTGACTTTTTAGCTGGCTTTGGTGCCTTGGACATGGCTAGGACCTTAAGATTCTGCATGAAAGGAGGACTAGCAGCCGAGTTGCACGGGAGAATGTGAAAAGTGTTCATATGTCGTAAAAACCTTAAAAATCCGTTCGTTATCGTCATTGTTATCGAATCGACTTAAAGCCAGATCGTCACATTGGCCTCTCTTCTCTCTCAAACGGTTGTACTTATCGACTGCAAAGCTATGTCGCGTGCTGCGGTATGCGGAGACACTAAAAGCACCATAGTAGAACACAGATGAAGCTTCTAAGTTGATGTAATAGCCAGTAAGAAGCAGTACAATTCAAGTTTTAGGTATCGATTCTTGACTTTTTACCCTTCTTTGATGCCTTGGACATGAGCTAGGACCTTAAGATTTTGCATTATAGGAGGTCTAGCAGCCGCGTTGCACGTGAGAACGTGAAAAGTGTTCATATATAGTAAAAACCTGAGAAATACGTCCGTTTTCGTCATTTGTTATCGAATCGACTTAAAGCCAGATCGTCACATTGGCCGCTCTTCTCTCTGAAACGGTTGTACTTATCGTCTGCAAAGCTATGTCGCGTGCTGCGGTATGTGGAGACACTAAAAGCACCATAGTAGAACACACATGAAGCTTCTAAGCTGATGTAATAGCCATTAAGAAGTAGTACAATTCATGTTATAAGTATCAATTATTGACTTCATAGCTGGCTTTGGTGACTTGAACATGAGCTAGGACCTTAAGATTCTGCATGAAAGGAAGACTAGCAGCCGAGTTGCACTGGAGAATGTGGAAAATGTTCATATGTAGTAAAAACCTGAGAAATCCTTCCTTTTTCGTCATTTGTTATCGAATTGACTTAAAGCCAGATCGTCACATTGACCGCTCTTCTCTCTGAAACGGTTGTACTTATCGACTGCAAAGTTATGTCGCGTGCTGCGGTATGCGGAGACACTAAAAGCACCATAGTAGAAGACAGATGAAGCCTCTAATTTGATGTAATAGCCATTAAGAAGTAGTATAATTCAAGTTTTAGGTATCGATTATTGACTTTTTAGCTGGCTTTGGTGCCTTGGACATGGCTAGGACCTTAAGATTCTGCATGAAAGGAGGACTAGCAGCCGAGTTGCACGGGAGAATGTGAAAAGTGTTCATATGTAGTAAAAACCTTAAAAATCCGTTCGTTATCGTCATTGATATCGAATCGACTTAAAGCCAGATCGTCACATTAGCCGCTCTTCTCTCTGAAACGGTTGTACTTATCGACTGCAAACCTATGTCGCGTGCTGCGGTATGCGGAGACACTAAAAGCACCATAGTAGAACACAGATGAAGCTTCTAAGTTGATGTAATAGTCAGTAAGAAGTAGTACAATTCAAGTGTTAGGTATTGATTATTGACTTTTTAGCTGGCTTTGGTGCCTTGGACATGAGCTAGGACCTTAAGATTCTGCATGAAAGGAGGATTTGCAGTCGAGTTGCACGGCAGAATGTGAAAAGTGTTCATATGTAGTAAAAACCAGAGAAATCCGTACGTGTTCGACATTTGTTATCGAATCGACTTAAAGCCAGATCGTCACATTGGCCGCTCTTCTCTCTGAAACGGTTGTACTTATCGTCTGCAAAGCTATGTCGAAAGCTGCGGCATGCGGAGACACTAAAAGCACCATAGTAGAACACAGTTGAAGCTTCTAAGTTGATGTAATAGCCAGTAAGAAGTAGTACAATTCAAGTTTTAGGTATCGATTGTTGACTTTTTACCCTTCTTTGGTGCCTTGGGCATGAGCTAGGAACTTAAGATTTTACATGATAGGAGGTCTAGCAGCCGCGTTGCACGGGAGAATGTGAAAAGTGTTCATATGTAGTAAAAACCTGAGAAATCCGTCCGTTTTCCTCATTTGTTATCGAATCGACTTAAAGCCAGGTCGTCACGTTGGGCGCTCTACTCTCTAAAACGGTTGTACTTATCGTCTGCAAAGCTATGTCGCGTGTTGAGGTATGCGGAGACACTAAAAGCACCGTAGTAGAACACACATGAAGCTTCTATGTTGATGTAATAGCCAGTAAGAAGAAGTACAATTCAAGTTATAGGTATCGATTATTGACTTTTTAGCTGGCTTTGGTACCTTGGACATGAGCTAGGACCTTATGATTCTGTATGAAAGGAGGATCAGCAGCCGAATTGCACGGGAGAATGTGAAAAGTGTTCATATGTACTAAAAACCTGAGAAATCCGTCAGTTTCCGCCATTTGTTATGGAATCGACTTATAGCCAGATCGTCACATTGGCCGCTCTTCTCTCTGAAACGGTTGTACTTATCGTCTGCAAAGCTATGTCGCGTGCTGCGGTATGTGGAGACACCAAAAGCCCCATAGTAGGACACAGATGAAACTGCCAAGTTGATGTAATAGCCAGTAAGAAGTAGTACAATTCAAGTTTCAGGTATCGATTATTGACTTTTTAGCTGGCTTTGGTGCCTTGGACATGACCTAGGACCTTAAGATTTTTCATTAATGGAGGACTAGCAGCCGAGTTGCACGGGAGAATGTGAAAAGTGTTCATATGTAGTAAAAGCCTGAGAAATCCGTCCGTGTTCGACATTTGTTATCGAATCGACTTAAACCAGATCGTCACATTGGCCGCTCTTCTCTCTGAAACGGTTGTACTTATTGTCTGCAAAACTATGTCGAGTGCTGCGGTATGCGGAAGCACTAAAAGCACCATTGTAGAACACAGATGAAGCTTCTAAGTTGATGTAATAGCCAGTAAGAAGTAGTACAATTCTAGTTATAGGTATCGATTATTGACTTCTTAGCTGGCTTTGGTACCTTGGACATGAGCTAGGACCTTATGATTCTGCATGAAAGGAGGACTAGCAGCCCAGTTGCACGGGAGAATGTGAAAAGTGTTCATATGTAGTAAAAACCTGAGAAATCCGTCCGTTTCCTCCACTTGTTATGGAATCGACTTAAAGCCAGATCGTCACATTGGCCGCTCTTCTCTCTGAAACGGTTGTACTTATCGTCTGCAAAGCAATGTCGCGTGCTGCGGTATGCGGAGACACTAAAAGCACCATAGTAGAACACAGATGAAGCTTCTAAGCTGATGTAATAGCCATTAAGAAGTAGTACAATTCATGTTATAAGTATCGATTATTGACTTCATAGCTGGCTTTGGTGACTTGAACATGAGCTAGGACCTTAAGATTCTGCATGAAAGGAAGACTAGCAGCCGAGTTGCACTGGAGAATGTGGAAAATGTTCATATGTAGTAAAAACCTGAGAAATCCTTCCGTTTTCGTCATTTGTTATCGAATTGACTTAAAGCCAGATCGTCACATTGGCCGCTCTTCTCTCTGAAACGGTTGTACTTACCGACTGCAAAGCTATGTCGCGTGCTGCGGTATGCGGAGACACTAAAAGCTCCATAGTAGAACACAGATGAAGCCTCTAATTTGATGTAATAGCCATTAAGAAGTAGTATAATTCAAGTTTTAGGTATCGATTATTGACTTTTTAGCTGCCTTTGGTGCCTTGGACATGGCTAGTACCTTAAGATTCTGCATGAAAGGAGGACTAGCAGCCGAGTTGCACGGGAGAATGTGAAAAGTGTTCATATGTAGTAAAAACCTTAAAAATCCGTTCGTTATCGTCATTGTTATCGAATCGACTTAAAGCCAGATCGTCACATTAGCCGCTCTTCTCTCTGAAACGGTTGTACTTATCGACTGCAAACCTATGTCGCGTGCTGCGGTATGCGGAGACACTAAAAGCACCGTAGTAGAACACAGATGAAGCTTCTAAGTTGATGTAATAGTCAGTAAGAAGTAGTACAATTCAAGTGTTAGGTATTGATTATTGACTTTTTAGCTGGCTTTGGTGCCTTGGACATGAGCTAGGACCTTAATATTCTGCATGAAAGGAGGATTTGCAGCCGAGTTGCACGGCAGAATGTGAAAAGTGTTCATATGTAGTAAAAACCAGAGAAATCCGTACGTGTTCGACATTTGTTATCGAATCGACTTAAAGCCAGATCGTCACATTGACGGCTCTTCTCTCTGAAACGGTTGTACTTATCGTCTGCAAAGCTATGTCGAAAGCTGCGGCATGCGGAGACACTAAAAGCACCATAGTAGAACACAGTTGAAGCTTCTAAGTTGATGTAATAGCCAGTAAGAAGTAGTACAATTCAAGTTTTAGGTATCGATTGTTGACTTTTTACCCTTCTTTGGTGCCTTGGGCATGAGCTAGGAACTTAAGATTTTACATGATAGGAGGTCTAGCAGCCGCGTTGCACGGGAGAATGTGAAAAGGGTTCATATGTAGTAAAAACCTGAGAAATCCGTCCGTTTTCCTCATTTGTTATCGAATCGACTTAAAGCCAGGTTGTCACGTTGGGCGCTCTACTCTCTAAAACGGTTGTACTTATCGTCTGCAAAGCTATGTCGCGTGCTAAGGTATGCGGAGACACTAAAAGCACCATAGTAGAACACACATGATGCTTCTAAGTTGATGTAATAGCCAGTAAGAAGAAGTACAATTCCAGTTATAGGTATCGATTATTGACTTTTTAGCTGGCTTTGGTGCCTTGGACGTGGGCTAGGACCTTAAAATTCTGCATGAAAGGACGACTAACAGCCAAGTTGCACGGAAGAATGTGAAAAGTGTTCATATATTGTAAAAACCTGAGAAATACGTCCGTTTTCGTCATTTGTTATCGAATCGACTTAAAGCCAGATCGTCACATTGGCCGCTCTTCTCTCTGAAACGGTTGTACTTATCGTCTGCAAAGCTATGTCGCGTGCTGCGGTATGCGGAGACACTAAAAGCACCATAGTAGAACACAGATGAAGCTTCTAAGTTGATGTAATAGCCAGTAAGAAGTAGTACAATTCAAGTTTTAGGTATCGATTATTGAATTTTTAGCTGGCTTTGGTGCCTTGGACATGAGCTAGGGCCTTAAGATTCTGCATGAAAGGAGGACTAGCAGCCGAGTTGCGAGGGAGAAAGTGAAAAGTGTTCATATGTAGTAAAAACCTGAGAAATCCGTCAGTTTCCGCCATTTGTTATGGAATCGACTTGAAGCCAGTTCGTCACATTGGCCGCTCTTCTCTCTGAAACGGTTGTACTTATCGTCTGCAAAGCTATGTCGCGTGCTGCGGTATGCGGAGACACTAAAAGCACCATAGTAGAACACAGATGAAGCTTCTAAGCTGATGTAATAGCCAGTAAGAAGTAGTACAATTCATGTTATAAGTATCGATTATTGGCTTCTTAGCTGGCTTTGGTGCCTTGGAGAGGAGCTAGGACCTTACGATTCTGCATGAGAGGAGGACTAGCAGCCGAGTTGCACGGGAGAATGTGAAAAGTGTTCATATGTAGTAAAAACCAAAGAAGTCCGTCTGTTTCCGCCATTTGTTATCGAATCGACTTAAAGCCAGATCGTCACATTGGCCGCTCTTCTCTCTGAAACGGTTGTACTTATCGTCTGCAAAGCTATGTCGCGTGCTGCGGTATGCGGAGACACTAAAAGCACCATAGTAGAACACAGATGAAGCTTCTAAGCTGATGTAATAGCCAGTAAGAAGTAGTACAATTCATGTTATAGGTATCGATAGTTGACTTTTTAGCTGTCTTTGGTGCCTTGGACATGAGCTAGGACCTTAAGATTCTTCATTAATGGAGGACTAGCAGACGAGTTGCACGGGAGAATGTGAAAAGTGTTCATATGTAGTAAAAGCCTGAGAAATCCGTCCGTGTTCGACATTTGTTATCGAATCGACTTAAAGCCAGATCGTCACATTGGCCGCTCTTCTCTCTGAAACGGTTGTACTTATTGTCTGCAAAGCTATGTCGAGCGCTGCTGTATGCGGAGACACTAAAAGCACCATAGTAGAACACAGATGAAGCTTCTAAGTTGATGTAATAGCCAGTAAGAAGTAGTACAATTCAAGTTATAGGTATCGATTATTGACTTTTTAGCTGGCTTTGGTACCTTGTACATGAGCTAGGACCTTATGATTCTGCATGAAAGGAGGACTAGCAGGCGAGTTGCACGGGAGAATGTGAAAAGTGTTCATATGTAGTAAAAACCAAAGAAATCCGTCTGTTTCCGCCATTTGTTATCGAATCGACTTAAAGCCAGATCGTCACATTGGCCGCTCTTCTCTCTGAAACGGTTGTACTTATCGTCTGCAAAGCTATGTCGCGTGCTGCGGTATGCGGAGACACTAAAAGCACCATAGTAGAACACAGATGAAGCTTCTAAGCTGATGTAATAGCCAGTAAGAAGCAGTACAATTCATGTTATAGGTATCGATTATTGACTTCTTAGCTTGCTTTGGTGACTTGAACATGAGCTAGGACCTTAAGATTCTGCATGAAAGGAGGACTAGAAGCCGAGTTGCACGGGAGAATGTGGAAAATGTTCATAATGTAGTAAAAACCTGAGAAATCCGTTCGTTATCGTCATTTGTTATCGAATTGACTTAAAGCCAGATCGTCACATTGGCCGCTCTTCTCTCTGAAACGGTTGTACTTATCGTCTGCAAAGCTATGTCGCGTGCTGCGGTATGCGGAGACACTAAACGCACCATAGTAGAACACAGATGAAACTTCTAAGTAGATGTAATAGCCAGTAAGAAGTAGTACAATTCAAGTTTTAGGTATCGATTATTGACTTTTTAGCTGGCTTTGGTGTCTTGGACATGAGCTAGGGCCTTAAGGTTCTGCATGAAAGGAGGACTAGCAGCCGAGTTGCGAGGGAGAAAGTGAAAAGTTTTCATATGTAGTAAAAACCTGAGAAATCCGTCAGTTTCCGCCATTTGTTATGGAATCGACTTAAAGCCAGATCGTCACATTGGCCGCTCTTCTCTCTGAAACGGTTGTACTTATCGTCTGCAAAGCTATGTCGCGTGCTGCGGTATGCGGAGACACTAAAAGCACCATAGTAGAACACAGATGAAGCTTCTAAGCTGATGAAATAGCCAGTAATAAGTAGTACAATTCATGTTACAAGTATCGATTATTGGCTTCTTAGCTGGCTTTGGTGACTTGAACATGAGCTAGGACCTTAAGATTCTGCATGAGAGGAGGACTAGCAGCCGAGTTGCACGGGGAATGTGAAAAGTGTTCATATGTAGTAAAGACCAAAGAAATCCGTCTGTTTCCGCCATTTGATATCGAATCGACTTAAAGCCAGATCGTCACATTGGCCGCTCTTCTCTCTGAAACGGTTGTACTTATCGTCTGCAAAGCTATGTCGCGTGCTGCGGTATGCGGAGACACTAAAAGCACCATAGTAGAACACAGATGAAGCTTCTAAGCTGATGTATTAGCCAGTAAGATGTAGTACAATTCATGTTATAGGTATCGATTGTTGACTTTTTAGCTGTCTTTGTTGCCTTGGACATGAGCTAGGACCTTAAGATTCTGCATGAAAGGAGGACTAGCAGCCGAGTTGCACGGGAGAATATGAAAAGTGTTCATATGTAGTAAAAACCAGAGAAATCCGTCCGTGTTCGACATTTGTTATCGAATCGACTTAAAGCCAGATCGTAACATTGGCCGCTCTTCTCTCTGAAACGGTTGTACTTATCGTCTGCAAAGCTATGTCGCGTGCTGCGGCATGCGGAGACACTAAAAGCACCATAGTAGAACACACATGAAGCTTCTAAGTTGATGTAATAGCCAGTAAGAAGAAGTACAATTCAAGTTATAGGTATCGATTATTGACTTTTTAGCTGGCTTTGGTGCCTTGGACATGAGCTAGGACCTTAAAATTCTGCATGAAAGGACGGCTAACAGCCAAGTTGCACGGAAGAATGTGAAAAGTGTTCATATATAGTAAAAACCTGAGAAATCCGTCCGTTTTGGTCATTTGTTATCGAATCGACTTAAAGCCAGATCGTCACATTGGCCGCTCTTCTCTCTGAAACGGTTGTACTTATCGTCTGCTAAGCTATGTCACGTGCTGCGGTATGCGGAGACACTAAAATCACCACAGTAGAACACAGATGAAGCTTCTAAGTTGATGTAATATCCTGTGAGAAGTAGTACAATTCAAGTTTTAGGTCTCGATTATTGACTTTTTAGCTGGCTTTGGTGCATTGGACATGAGCTAGGACCTTAATATTCTGCATGAAAGGTGGACTAGCAGCCGAGTTGCACGGGAGAATGTGAAAAGTGTTCATATGTAGTAAAAACCAAAGAAATCCGTCTGTTTCCGCCATTTGTTATCGAATCGACTTAAAGCCAGATCGTCACATTGGCCGCTCTTCTCTCTGAAACGGTTGTACTTACCGTCTGCAAAGCTATGTCGCGTGCTGCGGTATGCGGAGACACTAAAAGCACCATAGTAGAACACAGATGAAGTTTCTAAGCTGATGTAATAGCCAGTAAGAAGTAGTACAATTCATGTTATAGGTATCGATTATTGACTTCTTAGCTTGCTTTCTGACTTGACCATGAGCTAGGACCTTAAGAATCTGCATGAAAGGAGGACTAGCAGCCGAGTTGCACGGGAGAATGTGGAAAATTTTCATATGTAGTAAAAACCTGAGAAATCCTTCCGTTTTCGTCATTTGTTATCGAATTGACTTAAAGCCAGATCGTCACATTGGCATCTCTTCTCTCTGAAACGGTTGTACATATCGTCTGCAAAGCTATGTCGCGTGCTGCGGTATGCGGAGACACTAAAAGCACCATAGTAGAACACAGATGAAGCTTCTAAGCTGATGTAATAGCCAGTAATAAGTAGTACAATTCATGTTACAAGTATCGATTATTGGCTTCTTAGCTGGCTTTGGTGACTTGAACATGAGCTAGGACCTTAAGATTCTGCATGAGAGGAGGACTAGCAGCCGAGTTGCACGGGAGAATGTGAAAAGTGTTCATATGTAGTAAAGACCAAAGAAATCCGTCTGTTTCCGCCATTTGATATCGAATCGACTTAAAGCCAGATCGTCACATTGGCCGCTCTTCTCTCTGAAACGGTTGTACTTATCGTCTGCAAAGCTATGTCGCGTGCTGCGGTATGCGGAGACACTAAAAGCACCATAGTAGAACACAGATGAAGCTTCTAAGCTGATGTATTAGCCAGTAAGAAGTAGTACAATTCATGTTATAGGTATCGATTGTTGAATTTTTAGCTGTCTTTATTGCCTTGGACATGAGCTAGGACCTTAAGATTCTGCATGAAAGGAGGACTAGCAGCCGAGTTGCACGGGAGAATATGAAAAGTGTTCATATGTAGTAAAAACCAGAGAAATCCGTCCGTGTTCGACATTTGTTATCGAATCGACTTAAAGCCAGATCGTAACATTGGCCGCTCTTCTCTCTGAAACGGTTGTACTTATCGTCTGCAAAGCTATGTCGCGTGCTGCGGCATGCGGAGACACTAAAAGCACCATAGTAGAACACACATGAAGCTTCTAAGTTGATGTAATAGCCAGTAAGAAGAAGTACAATTCAAGTTATAGGTATCGATTATTGACTTTTTAGCTGGCTTTGGTGCCTTGGACATGAGCTAGGACCTTAAAATTCTGCATGAAAGGACGGCTAACAGCCAAGTTGCACGGAAGAATGTGAAAAGTGTTCATATATAGTAAAAACCTGAGAAATCCGTCCGTTTTGGTCATTTGTTATCGAATCGACTTAAAGCCAGATCGTCACATTGGCCGCTCTTCTCTCTGAAACGGTTGTACTTATCGTCTGCTAAGCTATGTCACGTGCTGCGGTATGCGGAGACACTAAAATCACCACAGTAGAACACAGATGAAGCTTCTAAGTTGATGTAATATCCTGTGAGAAGTAGTACAATTCAAGTTTTAGGTCTCGATTATTGACTTTTTAGCTGGCTTTGGTGCATTGGACATGAGCTAGGACCTTAATATTCTGCATGAAGGGTGGACTAGCAGCCGAGATGCACGGGAGAATGTGAAAAGTGTTCATATGTAGTAAAAACCAAAGAAATCCGTCTGTTTCCGCCATTTGTTATCGAATCGACTTAAAGCCAGATCGTCACATTGGCCGCTCTTCTCTCTGAAACGGTTGTACTTACCGTCTGCAAAGCTATGTCGCGTGCTGCGGTATGCGGAGACACTAAAAGCACCATAGTAGAACACAGATGAAGATTCTAAGCTGATGTAATAGCCAGTAAGAAGTAGTACAATTCGTGTTATAGTTATCGATTATTGACTTCTTAGCTTGCTTTCTGACTTGACCATGAGCTAGGACCTTAAGAATCTGCATGAAAGGAGGACTAGCAGCCGAGTTGCACTGGAGAATGTGGAAAATCTTCATATGTAGTAAAAACCTGAGAAATCCTTCCGTTTTCGTCATATGTTATCGAATTGACTTAAAGCCAGATCGTCACATTGGCCGCTCTTCTCTCTGAAACGGTTGTACTTATCGACTGCAAAGCTATGTCGCGTGCTGCGGTATGCGGAGACACTAAAAGCATTATAGTAGAACACAGATGAAGCCTCTAATTTGATGTAATAGCCAGTAAGAAGTAGTATAATTCAAGTTTTAGGTATCGATTATTGACTTTTTAGCTGGCTTTGGTGCCTTGGACATGGCTAGGACCTTAAGATTCTGCATGAAAGGAGGACTAGCAGCCGAGTTGCACGGGAGAATGTGAAAAGTGTTCATATGTCGTAAAAACCTTAAAAATCCGTTCGTTATCGTCATTGTTATCGAATCGACTTAAAGCCAGATCGTCACATTGGCCTCTCTTCTCTCTCAAACGGTTGTACTTATCGACTGCAAAGCTATGTCGCGTGCTGCGATATGCGGAGACACTAAAAGCACCATAGTAGAACACAGATGAAGCTTCTAAGTTGATGTAATAGCCAGTAAGAAGCAGTACAATTCAAGTTTTAGGTATCGATTCTTGACTTTTTACCCTTCTTTGATGCCTTGGACATGAGCTAGGACCTTAAGATTCTGCATGAAAGGAGGACTAGCAGCCGAGTTGCACGGGAGAATGTGAAAAGTGTTCATATGTAGTAAAAACCAGAGAAATCCGTCCGTGTTCGACATTTGTTATCGAATCGACTTAAAGCCAGATCGTCACATTGGCCGCTCTTCTCTCTGAAACGGTTGTACTTATCGTCTGCAAAGCTATGTCGAGTGCTGCGGCATGCGGAGACACTAAAAGCCCCGTAGTAGAACACAGATGAAGCTTCTAAGTTGATGTAATAGCCAGTAAGAAGTAGTACAATTCAAGTTTTAGGTTTCGATTGTTGACTTTTTACCCTTCTTTGGTGCCTTGGGCATGAGCTAGGAACTTAAGATTTTGCATGATAGGAGGTCTAGCAGCTGCGTTGCACGTGAGAATGTGAAAAGTGTTCATATGTAGTAAAAACCTGAGAAATACGTCCGTTTTCCTCATTTGTTATCGAATCGACTTAAATCCAGATCGTCACATTGGCCGCTCTTCTCTCTGATACGGTTGTACTTATCGTCTGCAAAGCTATGTCGCGTGCTGCGGTATGTGGAGACACTAAAAGCACCATAGTAGGACACAGATGAAGCTGCCAAGTTGATGTAATAGCCAGTAAGAAGTAGTACAATTCAAGTTTCAGGTATCGATTATTGACTTCTTAGCAGGCTTTGGTGCCTTGGACATGAGCTAGGACCTTAATATTCTTCATTAATGGAGGACTAGCAGCCGAGTTGCACGGGAGAATGTGAAAAGTGTTCATATGTAGTAAAAACCAGAGAAATCCGTCCGTGTTCGACATTTGTTATGGAATCGACTTAAAGCCAGATCGTCACATTGGCCGCTCTTCTCTCTGAAACGGTTGTACTTATCGTCTGCAAAGCTATGTCGAGTGCTGCGGCATGCGGAGACACTAAACGCGAAATAGTAGAACACAGATGAAGCTTCTAAGTTGATGTAATAGCCAGTAAGAAGTAGTACAATTCAAGTTTCAGGTATCGATTGTTGACTTTTTACCCTTCTTTGGTGCCTTGGGCATGAGCTAGGAACTTAAGATTTTGCATGATAGGAAGTCTAGCAGCCGCGTTGCACGTGAGAATGTGAAAAGTGTTCATATGTAGTAAAAACCTGAGAAATCTGTCCGTTTTCGTCATTTGTTATCGAATCGACTTAAAGCCAGATCGTCACATTGGGCGCTCTACTCTCTAAAACGGTTGTACTTATCGTCTGCAAAGCTATGTCGCATGCTGCGGTATGCGGAGACACTAAAAGCACCATAGTAGAACACAGATGAAGCTTCTAAGTTGATGTAAAAGCCATTAAGATGTAGTACAATTCAAGTTATAGGTATCGATTATTGACTTTTTAGCTGGCTTGGGTGCCTTGGACATGAGCTAGGACCTTAAAATTCTGCATGAAAGGAGGACTAACAGCCAAGTTGCACGGAAGAATATGAAAAGTGTTCATATATAGTAAAAACCTGAGAAATACGTCCGTTTTCGTCATTTGTTATTGAATCGACTTAAAGCCAGATCGTCACATTGGCCGCTCTTCTCTCTGAAACGGTTGTACTTATCGTCTGCAAAGCTATGTCGCTTGCTGCGGTATGTGGAGACACTAAAATCACCATAGTAGAACACAGATGAAGCTTCCAAGTTGATGTAGTAGCCAGTAAGAAGTAGTACAATTCAAGTTGTTGGTATCGATTATTGACTTTTTAGCTGGCTTTGGTGCCTTGAACATGAGCTAGGACCTTAAGATTCTTCATTAATGGAGGACTAGCAGCCGAGTTGCACGGGAGAATGTGAAAAAGTGTTCATATGTAGTAAAAGCCTAAGAAATCCGTCCGTGTTCGACATTTGTTATCGAATCGACTTAAAGCCAGATCGTCACATTGGCCGCTCTTCTCTCTGAAACGGTTGTACTTATTGTCTGCAAAGCTATGTCGAGTGCTGCGGTATGCGGAGACACTAAAAGCACCATAGTAGAACACAGATGAAGCTTCTAAGTTGATGTAATAGCCAGTAAGAAGTAGTACAATTCAAGTTATAGGTATCGATTATTGACTTTTTAGCTGGCTTTGGTACCTTGGACATGAGCTAGGACCTTATGATTCTGCACGAAAGGAGGACTAGCAGCCCAGTTGCACGGGAGAATGTGAAAAGTGTTAATATGTAGTAAAAACCTGAGAAATCCGTCCGTTTCTGCCATTTGTTATGGAATCGACTTAAAGCCAGATCGACACATTGGCCGCTCTTCTCTCAGAAACGGTTGTACTTATCGTCTGCAAAGCTATGTCGCGTGCTGCGGTATGCGGAGACACTAAAAGCACCATAGTAGAACACAGATGAAGCTTCTAAGCTGATGTAATAGCCAGTAAGAAGTAGTACAATTCATGTTATAGGTATCGATTATTGACTTCTTAGCTGGCTTTGGTGACTTGAACATGAGCTAGGACCTTAAGATTCTGCATGAAGGGAGGACTAGCAGCCGAGTTGCACTGGAGAATGTGGAAAATGTCCATATGTAGTAAAAACCTGGGAAATCCTTCCGTTTTCGTCATTTGTTATCGAATTGACTTAAAGCCAGATCGTCACATTGGCCGCTCTTCTCTCTGAAACGGTTGTACTTATCGACTGCAAAGCTACGTCGCGGGCTGCGGTATGCGGAGATACTAAAAGCACCATAGTAGAACACAGATGAAGCCTCTAATTTGATGTAATAGCCAGTAAGAAGTAGTATAATTCAAGTTTTAGGTATCGATTATTGACATTTTAGCTGGCTTTGGTGCCTTGGACATGGCTAGGACCTTAAGATTCTGCATGAAAGGAGGACTAGCAGCCGAGTTGCACGGGAGAATGTGAAAAGTGTTCATATGTAGTAAAAACCTTAAAAATCCGTTCGTTATCGTCATTGTTATCGAATCGACTTAAAGCCAGATCGTCACATTAGCCGCTCTTCTCTCTGAAACGGTTGTACTAATCGACTGCAAAGCTATGTCGCGTGCTGCCGTATGCGGAGACACTAAAAGCACCATAGTAGAACACAGATGAAGCTTCTAAGTTGATGTAATAGTCAGTAAGAAGTAGTACAATTCAAGTTTTAGGTATTGATTATTGACTTTTTAGCTGGCCTTGGTGCCTTGGACATGAGCTAGGACCTTAAGATTCTGCATGAAAGGAGGACTAGCAGCCGAGTTGCACGGGAGAATGTGAAAAGTTTTAATATGTAGTAAAAACCGGAGAAATCCGTCCGTGTTCGACATTTGTTATCGAATCGACTTAAAGCCAGATCGTCACATTGGCCGCTCTTCTCTCTGAAACGGTTGTACTTATCGTCTGCAAAGCTATGTCGAGTGCTGCGGCATGCGGAGACACTAAAAGCACCATAGTAGAACACAGATGAAGCTTCTAAGTTGAAGTAATAGTCAGTAAGAAGTAGTAAAATTCAAGTTTTAGGTATTGATTATTGACTTTTTAGCTGGCTTTGGAGACTTGGACATGAGCTAGGACCTTAAGATTCTGCATGAAAGGAGGACTATCAACCGAGTTGCACGGGAGAATGTGAAAAGTGTTCATATGTAGTAAAAACCTGAGAAACCCGTCCGTTTTCGTCATTTGTTATCGAATCGACTTAAAGTCAGATCGTCACATTGGGCGCTCTACTCTCTAAAACGGTTGTACTTAACGTCTGCAAAGCTATTCCGCGTGCTGCGGTATGCGGAGACATTAAAAGCATCATAGTAGAACGCAGATGAAGCTTCTAAGTTGATGTAATAGTCAGTAAGGAGTAGTACAATTCAAGTTATAGGTATTGATTATTGACTTTTTAGCTGGCTTTGGTGCCTTGGACATGAGCTAGGACCTTAAAATTCTGCATGAAAGGAGGACTGACAGCCAAGTTGCACGGAAGAATTTGAAAAGTGTTCATATATAGTAAAAACCTGAGAAAAACGTCCGTTTTCGTCATTTGTTATCGAATCGACTTAAAGCCAGATCGTCACATTGGCCGCTCTTCTCTCTGATACGGTTGTACTTATCGTCTGCAAAGCTATGTCGCGTGCTGCGGTATGTGGAGACACTAAAAGCACCATAGTAGGACACAGATGAAGCTGCCAAGTTGATGTAATAGCCAGTAAGAAGTAGTACAATTCAAGTTTCAGGTATCGATTATTGACTTCTTAGCAGGCTTTGGTGCCTTGGACATGAGCTAGGACCTTAATATTCTTCATTAATGGAGGACTAGCAGCCGAGTTGCACGGGAGAATGTGAAAAGTGTTCATATGTAGTAAAAGCCTGAGAAATCCGTCCGTGTTCGACATTTGTTATCGAATCGACTTAAACCAGATCGTCACATTGGCCGCTCTTCTCCCTGAAACGGTTGTACTTATTGTCTGCAAAGCTATGTCGAGTGCTGCGGAATGCGGAGACACTATAAGCACCATAGTAGAACACAGATGAAGCTTCTAAGTTGATGTAATAGCCAGTAAGAAGTAGTACAATTCAAGTTTTAGGTTTCGATTGTTGACTTTTTACCCTTCTTTGGTGCCTTGGGCATGAGCTAGGAACTTAAGATTTTGCATGATAGGAGGTCTAGCAGCTGCGTTGCACGTGAGAATGTGAAAAGTGTTCATATGTAGTAAAAACCTGAGAAATACGTCCGTTTTCCTCATTTGTTATCGAATCGACTTAAATCCAGATCGTCACATTGGCCGCTCTTCTCTCTGATACGGTTGTACTTATCGTCTGCAAAGCTATGTCGCGTGCTGCGGTATGTGGAGACACTAAAAGCACCATAGTAGGACACAGATGAAGCTGCCAAGTTGATGTAATAGCCAGTAAGAAGTAGTACAATTCAAGTTTCAGGTATCGATTATTGACTTCTTAGCAGGCTTTGGTGCCTTGGACATGAGCTAGGACCTTAATATTCTTCATTAATGGAGGACTAGCAGCCGAGTTGCACGGGAGAATGTGAAAAGTGTTCATATGTAGTAAAAACCAGAGAAATCCGTCCGTGTTCGACATTTGTTATGGAATCGACTTAAAGCCAGATCGTCACATTGGCCGCTCTTCTCTCTGAAACGGTTGTACTTATCGTCTGCAAAGCTATGTCGCTTGCTGCGG
The DNA here is from genome assembly GCF_023897955.1 of Schistocerca gregaria. Classification (NCBI taxonomy): domain Eukaryota; kingdom Metazoa; phylum Arthropoda; class Insecta; order Orthoptera; family Acrididae; genus Schistocerca; species Schistocerca gregaria. Next base: position 15,652,746 of record NW_026061824.1, on the reverse strand, counting down.
TATGTGGAGACACTAAAATCACCATAGTAGAACACAGATGAAGCTTCCAAGTTGATGTAGTAGCCAGTAAGAAGTAGTACAATTCAAGTTTCAGGTATCGATTGTTGACTTTTTACCCTTCTTTGGTGCCTTGGGCATGAGCTAGGAACTTAAGATTTTGCATGATAGGAAGTCTAGCAGCCGCGTTGCACGTGAGAATGTGAAAAGTGTTCATATGTAGTAAAAACCTGAGAAATCTGTCCGTTTTCGTCATTTGTTATCGAATCGACTTAAAGCCAGATCGTCACATTGGGCGCTCTACTCTCTAAAACGGTTGTACTTATCGTCTGCAAAGCTATGTCGCATGCTGCGGTATGCGGAGACACTAAAAGCACCATAGTAGAACACAGATGAAGCTTCTAAGTTGATGTAAAAGCCATTAAGATGTAGTACAATTCAAGTTATAGGTATCGATTATTGACTTTTTAGCTGGCTTGGGTGCCTTGGACATGAGCTAGGACCTTAAAATTCTGCATGAAAGGAGGACTAACAGCCAAGTTGCACGGAAGAATATGAAAAGTGTTCATATATAGTAAAAACCTGAGAAATACGTCCGTTTTCGTCATTTGTTATTGAATCGACTTAAAGCCAGATCGTCACATTGGCCGCTCTTCTCTCTGAAACGGTTGTACTTATCGTCTGCAAAGCTATGTCGCTTGCTGCGGTATGTGGAGACACTAAAATCACCATAGTAGAACACAGATGAAGCTTCCAAGTTGATGTAGTAGCCAGTAAGAAGTAGTACAATTCAAGTTGTTGGTATCGATTATTGACTTTTTAGCTGGCTTTGGTGCCTTGAACATGAGCTAGGACCTTAAGATTCTTCATTAATGGAGGACTAGCAGCCGAGTTGCACGGGAGAATGTGAAAAAGTGTTCATATGTAGTAAAAGCCTAAGAAATCCGTCCGTGTTCGACATTTGTATCGAATCGACTTAAAGCCAGATCGTCACATTGGCCGCTCTTCTCTCTGAAACGGTTGTACTTATTGTCTGCAAAGCTATGTCGAGTACTGCGGTATGCGGAGACACTAAAAGCACCATAGTAGAACACAGATGAAGCTTCTAAGTTGATGTAATAGCCAGTAAGAAGTAGTACAATTCAAGTTATAGGTATCGATTATTGACTTTTTAGCTGGCTTTGGTACCTTGGACATGAGCTAGGACCTTATGATTCTGCATGAAAGGAGGACTAGCAGCCCAGTTGCACGGGAGAATGTGAAAAGTGTTAATATGTAGTAAAAACCTGAGAAATCCGTCCGTTTCTGCCATTTGTTATGGAATCGACTTAAAGCCAGATCGACACATTGGCCGCTCTTCTCTCAGAAACGGTTGTACTTATCGTCTGCAAAGCTATGTCGCGTGCTGCGGTATGCGGAGACACTAAAAGCACCATAGTAGAACACAGATGAAGCTTCTAAGCTGATGTAATAGCCAGTAAGAAGTAGTACAATTCATGTTATAGGTATCGATTATTGACTTCTTAGCTGGCTTTGGTGACTTGAACATGAGCTAGGACCTTAAGATTCTGCATGAAGGGAGGACTAGCAGCCGAGTTGCACTGGAGAATGTGGAAAATGTCCATATGTAGTAAAAACCTGGGAAATCCTTCCGTTTTCGTCATTTGTTATCGAATTGACTTAAAGCCAGATCGTCACATTGGCCGCTCTTCTCTCTGAAACGGTTGTACTTATCGACTGCAAAGCTACGTCGCGGGCTGCGGTATGCGGAGATACTAAAAGCACCATAGTAGAACACAGATGAAGCCTCTAATTTGATGTAATAGCCAGTAAGAAGTAGTATAATTCAAGTTTTAGGTATCGATTATTGACATTTTAGCTGGCTTTGGTGCCTTGGACATGGCTAGGACCTTAAGATTCTGCATGAAAGGAGGACTAGCAGCCGAGTTGCACGGGAGAATGTGAAAAGTGTTCATATGTAGTAAAAACCTTAAAAATCCGTTCGTTATCGTCATTGTTATCGAATCGACTTAAAGCCAGATCGTCACATTAGCCGCTCTTCTCTCTGAAACGGTTGTACTAATCGACTGCAAAGCTATGTCGCGTGCTGCCGTATGCGGAGACACTAAGAGCACCATAGTAGAACACAGATGAAGCTTCTAAGTTGATGTAATAGTCAGTAAGAAGTAGTACAATTCAAGTTTTAGGTATTGATTATTGACTTTTTAGCTGGCCTTGGTGCCTTGGACATGAGCTAGGACCTTAAGATTCTGCATGAAAGGAGGACTAGCAGCCGAGTTGCACGGGAGAATGTGAAAAGTTTTAATATGTAGTAAAAACCGGAGAAATCCGTCCGTGTTCGACATTTGTTATCGAATCGACTTAAAGCCAGATCGTCACATTGGCCGCTCTTCTCTCTGAAACGGTTGTACTTATCGTCTGCAAAGCTATGTCGAGTGCTGCGGCATGCGGAGACACTAAAAGCACCATAGTAGAACACAGATGAAGCTTCTAAGTTGAAGTAATAGTCAGTAAGAAGTAGTAAAATTCAAGTTTTAGGTATTGATTATTGACTTTTTAGCTGGCTTTGGAGACTTGGACATGAGCTAGGACCTTAAGATTCTGCATGAAAGGAGGACTATCAACCGAGTTGCACGGGAGAATGTGAAAAGTGTTCATATGTAGTAAAAACCTAAGAAACCCGTCCGTTTTCGTCATTTGTTATCGAATCGACTTAAAGTCAGATCGTCACATTGGGCGCTCTACTCTCTAAAACGGTTGTACTTAACGTCTGCAAAGCTATTCCGCGTGCTGCGGTATGCGGAGACACCAAAAGCATCATAGTAGAACACAGATGAAGCTTCTAAGTTGATGTAATAGTCAGTAAGGAGTAGTACAATTCAAGTTATAGGTATTGATTATTGACTTTTTAGCTGGCTTTGGTGCCTTGGACATGAGCTAGGACCTTAAAATTCTGCATGAAAGGAGGACTGACAGCCAAGTTGCACGGAAGAATTTGAAAAGTGTTCATATATAGTAAAAACCTGAGAAAAACGTCCGTTTTCGTCATTTGTTATCGAATCGACTTAAAGCCAGATCGTCACATTGGCCGCTCTTCTCTCTGATACGGTTGTACTTATCGTCTGCAAAGCTATGTCGCGTGCTGCGGTATGTGGAGACACTAAAAGCACCATAGTAGGACACAGATGAAGCTGCCAAGTTGATGTAATAGCCAGTAAGAAGTAGTACAATTCAAGTTTCAGGTATCGATTATTGACTTCTTAGCAGGCTTTGGTGCCTTGGACATGAGCTAGGACCTTAATATTCTTCATTAATGGAGGACTAGCAGCCGAGTTGCACGGGAGAATGTGAAAAGTGTTCATATGTAGTAAAAGCCTGAGAAATCCGTCCGTGTTCGACATTTGTTATCGAATCGACTTAAACCAGATCGTCACATTGGCCGCTCTTCTCCCTGAAACGGTTGTACTTATTGTCTGCAAAGCTATGTCGAGTGCTGCGGAATGCGGAGACACTATAAGCACCATAGTAGAACACAGATGAAGCTTCTAAGTTGATGTAATAGCCAGTAAGAAGTAGTACAATTCAAGTTATAGGTATCGATTATTGACTTTTTAGCTGGCTTTGGTGCCTTGGACATGGCTAGAACCTTAAGATTCTGCATGAAAGGAGGACTAGCAGCCGAGTTGCACGGAAGAATTTGAAAAGTGTTCATATATAGTAAAAACCTGAGAAATACGTCCGTTATCGTCATTTGTTATCGAATCGACTTAAAGCCAGATCGTCACATTGGCCGCTCTTCTCTCTGAAACGGTTGTACTTATCGTCTGCAAAGCTATGTCGCGTGCTGCGGTATGTGGAGACACTAAAAGCAAAATAGTAGGACACAGATGAAGCTGCCAAGTTGATGTAATAGCCAGTAAGAAGTAGTACAATTCAAGTTTCAGGTATCGATTATTGACTTTTTAGCTGGCTTTGGTGCCTTGGACATGAGCTAGGACCTTAAGATTCTTCATTAATGGAGGACTAGCAGCCGAGTTGCACGGGAGAATGTGAAAAGTGTTCATATGTAGTAAAAGCCTGAGATATCCGTCCGTGTTCGACATTTGTTATCGAATCGACTTAAACCAGTTCGTCACATTGGCCGCTCTTCTCTCTGAAACGGTTGTACTTATTGTCTGCAAAGCTATGTCGAGTGCTGCGGAATGCGGAGACACTATAAGCACCATAGTAGAACACAGATGAAGCTTCTAAGTTGATGTAATAGGCAGTAAGAAGTAGTACAATTCAAGTTTTAGGTATCGATTATTGACTTTTTAGCTGGCTTTGGTGTCTTGGACATGAGCTAGGGTCTTAAGATTCTGCATGAAAGGAGGACTAGCAGCCGAGTTGCGAGGGAGAAAGTGAAAAGTGTTCATATGTAGTAAAAACCTGAGAAATCCGTCAGTTTCCGCCATTTGTTATGGAATCGACTTAAAGCCAGATCGTCACATTGGCCGCTCTTCTCTCTGAAACGGTTGTACTTATCGTCTGCAAAGCTATGTCGCGTGCTGCGGTATGCGGAGACACTAAAAGCACCATAGTAGAACACAGATGAAGCTTCTAAGCTGATGTAATAGCCAGTAATAAGTAGTACAATTCATGTTACAAGTATCGATTATTGGCTTCTTAGCTGGCTTTGGTGACTTGAACATGAGCTAGGACCTTAAGATTCTGCATGAGAGGAGGACTAGCAGCCGAGTTGCACGGGAGAATGTGAAAAGTGTTCATATGTAGTAAAGACCAAAGAAATCCGTCTGTTTCCGCCATTTGATATCGAATCGACTTAAAGCCAGATCGTCACATTGGCCGCTCTTCTCTCTGAAACGGTTGTACTTATCGTCTGCAAAGCTATGTCGCGTGCTGCGGTATGCGGAGACACTAAAAGCACCATAGTAGAACACAGATGAAGCTTCTAAGCTGATGTATTAGCCAGTAAGAAGTAGTACAATTCATGTTATAGGTATCGATTGTTGACTTTTTAGCTGTCTTTGTTGCCTTGGACATGAGCTAGGACCTTAAGATTCTGCATGAAAGGAGGACTAGCAGCCGAGTTGCACGGGAGAATATGAAAAGTGTTCATATGTAGTAAAAACCAGAGAAATCCGTCCGTGTTCGACATTTGTTATCGAATCGACTTAAAGCCAGATCGTAACATTGGCCGCTCTTCTCTCTGAAACGGTTGTACTTATCGTCTGCAAAGCTATGTCGCGTGCTGCGGCATGCGGAGACACTAAAAGCACCATAGTAGAATACACATGAAGCTTCTAAGTTGATGTAATAGCCAGTAAGAAGAAGTACAATTCAAGTTATAGGTATCGATTATTGACTTTTTAGCTGGCTTTGGTGCCTTGGACATGAGCTAGGACCTTAAAATTCTGCATGAAAGGACGGCTAACAGCCAAGTTGCACGGAAGAATGTGAAAAGTGTTCATATATAGTAAAAACCTGAGAAATCCGTCCGTTTTGGTCATTTGTTATCGAATCGACTTAAAGCCAGATCGTCACATTGGCCGCTCTTCTCTCTGAAACGGTTGTACTTATCGTCTGCTAAGCTATGTCAGGTGCTGCGGTATGCGGAGACACTAAAATCACCACAGTAGAACACAGATGAAGCTTCTAAGTTGATGTAATATCCTGTGAGAAGTAGTACAATTCAAGTTTTAGGTCTCGATTATTGACTTTTTAGCTGGCTTTGGTGCATTGGACATGAGCTAGGACCTTAATATTCTGCATGAAAGGTGGACTAGCAGCCGAGATGCACGGGAGAATGTGAAAAGTGTTCATATGTAGTAAAAACCAAAGAAATCCGTCTGTTTCCGCCATTTGTTATCGAATCGACTTAAAGCCAGATCGTCACATTGGCCGCTCTTCTCTCTGAAACGGTTGTACTTACCGTCTGCAAAGCTATGTCGCGTGCTGCGGTATGCGGAGACACTAAAAGCACCATAGTAGAACACAGATGAAGCTTCTAAGCTGATGTAATAGCCAGTAAGAAGTAGTACAATTCGTGTTATAGGTATCGATTATTGACTTCTTAGCTTGCTTTCTGACTTGACCATGAGCTAGGACCTTAAGAATCTGCATGAAAGGAGGACTAGCAGCCGAGTTGCACGGGAGAATGTGGAAAATGTTCATATGTAGTAAAAACCTGAGAAATCCTTCCGTTTTCGTCATATGTTATCGAATTGACTTAAAGCCAGATCGTCACATTGGCCGCTCTTCTCTCTGAAACGGTTGTACTTATCGACTGCAAAGCTATGTCGCGTGCTGCGGTATGCGGAGACACTAAAAGCATTATAGTAGAACACAGACGAAGCCTCTAATTTGATGTAATAGCCAGTAAGAAGTAGTATAATTCAAGTTTTAGGTATCGATTATTGACTTTTTAGCTGGCTTTGGTGCCTTGGACATGGCTAGGACCTTAAGATTCTGCATGAAAGGAGGACTAGCAGCCGAGTTGCACGGGAGAATGTGAAAAGTGTTCATATGTCGTAAAAACCTTAAAAATCCGTTCGTTATCGTCATTGTTATCGAATCGACTTAAAGCCAGATCGTCACATTGGCCTCTCTTCTCTCTCAAACGGTTGTACTTATCGACTGCAAAGCTATGTCGCGTGCTGCGATATGCGGAGACACTAAAAGCACCATAGTAGAACACAGATGAAGCTTCTAAGTTGATGTAATAGCCAGTAAGAAGCAGTACAATTCAAGTTTTAGGTATCGATTCTTGACTTTTTACCCTTCTTTGATGCCTTGGACATGAGCTAGGACCTTAAGATTTTGCATTATAGGAGGTCTAGCAGCCGCGTTGCACGTGAGAACGTGAAAAGTGTTCATATATAGTAAAAACCTGAGAAATACGTTCGTTTTCGTCATTTGTTATCGAATCGACTTAAAGCCAGATCGTCACATTGGCCGCTCTTCTCTCTGAAACGGTTGTACTTATCGTCTGCAAAGCTATGTCGCGTGCTGCGGTATGTGGAGACACTAAAAGCGCCATAGTAGAAGACAGATGAAGCTTCCAAGTTGATGTAATAGCCAGTAAGAAGTAGTACAATTCAAGTTTTAGGTATCGATTATTGACTTTTTAGCTGGCTTTGGTGTCTTGGACATGAGCTAGGGCCTTAAGATTCTGCATGAAAGGAGGACTAGCAGCCGAGTTGCGAGGGAGAATGTGAAAAGTGTTCATATGTAGTAAAAGCCTGAGAAATCCGGCTGTTTCCGCCATTTGTTATCGAATCGACTTAAAGCCAGATCGTCACATTGGCCGCTCTACTCTCTGAAACGGTTGTACTTATCGTCTGCAAAGCTATGTCGCGTGCTGCGGAATGCGGAGACACTAAAAGCATCATAGTAGAACACAGATGAAGCTTCTAAGTTGATGTAATAGCCAGTACGAAGTAGTACAATTCAAGTTTTAGGTATCGATTATTGACTTTTTAGGTGGCTTTGGTGCCTTGGACATGAGCTAGGACCTTAAGATTCTGCATGAAAGGAGGTCTAGCATCCGAGTTGCAGGGGAGAATGTAAAAAGTGTTCATATGTAGTAAAAACCTGAGAAATCCGTTCGTTATCGTCATTTGTTATCGAATGGACTTAATGCCAGATCGTCACATTAGCCGCTCTTCTCTCTGAAACGGTTGTACTTATCGACTGCAAAGCTATGTCGCGTGCTGCGGTATGCGGAGACACTAAAAGCACCATAGTAGAACACAGATGAAGCTTCTAAGATGATGTAATAGTCAGTAAGAAGTAGTACAATTCAAGTTTTAAGTATCGATTATTGACTTTTTAGCTGGCTTTGGTACCTTGGACATGAGCTAGGACCTTATGATTCTGCATGAAAGGAGGACTAGCAGCCCAGTTGCACGGGAGAATGTGAAAAGTGTTCATATGTAGTAAAAACCTAAGAAATCCGTCCGTTTCCGCCATTTTTTATCGAATCGATTGAAAGCCAGATCGTCACATTGGCCGCTCTTCTCTCTGAATCGATTGTACTTGACGTCTGCAAAGCTATGTCGCGTGCTGCGGTATGCGGAGACACTAAAAGCACCATAGTAGATCACAGATGAAGCTTCTAAGTTGATGTAATAGGCAGTAAGAAGTAGTACAATTCAAGTTTTAGGTATCGATTATTGACTTTTTAGCTGGCTTTGGTGTCTTGGACATGAGCTAGGGCCTTAAGATTCTGCATGAAAGGAGGACTAGCAGCCGAGTTGCGAGGGAGAAAGTGAAAAGTGTTCATATGTAGTAAAAACCTGAGAAATCCGTCCGTTTTCGTCATTAGTTATCGAACCGACGTAAAGCCACATCGTCACATTGACCGCTCTTCTCTCTGAAACGGTTGTACTTATCGTCTGCAAAGCTATGTCGCGTGCTGCGGTATGCGGAGACACTAAAAGCATCATAGTAGAACACAGATGAAGCTTCTAATTGATGTAATAGCCAGTACGAAGTAGTACAATTCAAGTTTTAGGTATGGATTATTGACTTTTTAGCTGCCCTTGGTTCCTTGGACATGAGCTAGGACCTTAAGATTCTGCATGAAAGGAGGACTAGCAGCCGCGTTGCACGGGAGAATGTGAAAAGTGTTCATATGTAGTAAAAACCTGAGAAATCCGTCCGTTATCGTCATTTGTTATCGAATCGACTGAAAGCCAGATCGTAACATTGGCCGCTCTTCTCTCTGAAACGGTTGTACTTATCGTCTGCAAAGCTATGTCGCGTGCTGCGGTATGCGGAGACACTAAAATCACCATAGTAGAACACAGATGAAGCTTCTAAGTTGAAGTAATATCCAGAAAGATGTAGTACAATTCAAGTCTTAGGTATCGATTATTGACTTTTTACCATTCTTTGGTGCCTTGGACATGAGCTAGGACCATAAAATTCTGCATGAACGGAGGACTAGCAGCCGAGTTGCAGGGGAGAATGAAAAAAGTGTTCATATGTATTAAAAACCTGAGAAATCCGTTCGTTATCGTCATTTGTTATCGAATCGCCTTAAAGCCAGATCGTCACATTAGCCGCTCTTCTCTCTGAAACGGTTGTACTTATCGACTGAAAAGCTATGTCGCGTGCTACGATATGCGGAGACACTAAAAGCACCATAGTAGAACACACATGAAGCTTCTAAGATGATGTAATAGTCAGTAAGATGTAGTACAATTCAAGTTTTAGGTATCGATTATTGACTTTTTAGCCGTCTTTGGTGCCTTGGACATGAGTTAGGACCTTAAGATTCTGCATGAAAGGAGGTCTAGCAGCCGAGTTGTACGGGAGAATGCGAAAAGTGTTCATATGTAGTAAAAACCTGAGAAATCCGTCCGTTTTCGTCATTTGTTATCGAATCGACTTAAAGCCAGATCGTCACATTAGCCGCTCTTCTCACTGAAACGGTTGTACTTATCTTCTGCAAAGCTATGTCGCGTGCTGCGGTATGTGGAGACACTAAATGCACCATAGTAGAACACAGATGAAGCTTCTAAGTTGATGTATTAGCCAGTAAGAAGTAGTACAATTCAAGTTTTAGGTATCGATTATTGACTTTTTAGCTGGCTTTGCTGTCTTGGACATGAGCTAGGGCCTTAAGATTCTGCATGAAAGGAGGACTAGCAGCCGAGTTGCGAGGGAGAAAGTGAAAAGTGTTCATATGTAGTAAAAACCTGAGAAATCCGTCCGTTTTCGTCATTTGTTATCGAATCAACGTAAAGCCAGATCGTCACATTGGCCGCTCTTCTCTCTGAAACAGTTGTACTTATCGTCTGCAAAGCTATGTCGCGTGCTGCGGTATGCGGAGACACTAAAAGCACCATAGCAGATCACAGATGAAGCTTCTAAGTTGATGTAATAGGCAGTAAGATGTAGTACAATTCAAGTTTTAGGTATCGATTATTGACTTTTTAGCTGGCTTTGGTGCCTTGGAGAGGAGCTAGGACCTTAAGATTCTGCATGAAAGGAGGACTAGCAGCTGACTTGCACGGGAGAATGTGAAAAGTGTTCATATGTAGTAAAAACCTGAGAAATCAGTCCGTTATCGTCATTTGTTATCGAATCGACTTAAAGCAAGATCGTCACATTAGCCGGTCTTCTCTCTGAAACGGTTGTACTTATCGACTGCAAAGCTATGTCGCGTGCTGCGGTATGCGGAGACACTAAAAGCACCATAGTAGAACACAGATGAAGCTTCTAAGATGATGTAATAGTCAGTAAGAAGTAGTACAATTCAAGTTTTAAGTATCGATTATTGACTTTTTAGCTGACTTTGGTGCCTTGGACATGAGTTAGGACCTTAAGATTCTGCATGACCGGAGGTCTAGAAGCCGAGTTGTACGGGAGAATGTGAAAAGTGTTCATATGTAGTAAAAACCAGAGAAATCCGTCCGTTTTCGTCATTTGTTATCGAATCGACTTAAAGCCAGATCGTCACATTAGCCGCAATTCTCTCTGAAACGGTTGTACTTATCTTCTGCAAAGCTATGTCGCGTGCTGCGGTATGTGGAGACACTAAATGCACCATAGTAGAACACAGATGAAATTTCTAAGTTGATGTAATAGCCAGTAAGAAGTAGTACAATTCAAGTTTTAGGTATCGATTATTGACTTTTTAGCTGGCTTTGCTGTCTTGGACATGAGCTAGGGCCTTAAGATTCTGCATGAAAGAAGGACTAGCAGCCGAGTTGCACGGGAGAATGTAAAAAGTGTTCATATGTAGTAAAAACCTAAGAAATCCGTCCGTTTCCGCCATTTGTTATCGAATCGACTTAAAGCCAGATCGTCACATTGGCCGCTCTTCTCTCTGAAACGGTTGTACTTATCGTCTGCAAAGCTATGTCGCGTGCTGCGGTATGTGGAGACACTAAAAGCACCATAGTAGATCACAGATGAAGCTTCTAAGTTGATGTAATAGGCAGTAAGAAGTAGTACAATTCAAGTTGTAGGTATCGATTATTGACTTTCTAGCTGGCTTTGGTGCCTTGGAGCGGAGCTAGGACCTTAAGATTCTGCATGAAAGGAGGTCTAGCAGCCGAGTTGTACGGGAGAATGTGAAAAGTGTTCATATGTAGTAAAAACCTGAGAAATCCGTCCGTTTTCGTCATTTGTTATCGAATCGACTTAAAGCCAGATCGTCACATTGGCCGCTCTTCTCTCTGAAACGGTTGTACTTATCTTCTGCAAAGCTATGTCGCGTGCTGCGGTATGTGGAGACACAAAAAGCACCATAGTAGAACACAGATGAAGCTTCTAAGTTGATGTAATAGCCAGTAAGAAGTAGTACAATTCAAGTTTTAGGTATCGATTATTCACTTTTTAGCTGGCTTTGGTGCCTTGGACATGTGCTAGGACTTTAAGATTGTGCATGAAAGGAGGACTAGCAGCCGAGTTGCACGGGAGAATGTGAAAAGTGTTCATATGTAGTAAAAACCTGAGAAATCCGTCCGTTTTCGTCATTTGTTATCGAATCGACTTAAAGCCAGATCGTCACATTGGCCGCTCTTCTCTCTGAAACGGTTGTACTTACCGTCTGCAGAGCTATGTCGCGTGCTGCGGTATGCGGAGACACTAAAAGCATCATAGTAGAACACAGATGAAGCTTCTAAGTTGATGTAATAGCCAGTAAGAAGTAGTACAATTCAAGTTTTAGGTATCGATTATTGACTTTTTAGGTGGCTTTGGTGCCTTGGACATGAGCTAGGACCTTAAGATTCTGCATGAAAGGAGGACTAGCAGCCGAGTTGCAGGGGAGAATGTAAAAAGTGTTCATATGTAGTAAAAACCTGAGAAATCCGTTCGTTATCGTCATTTGTTATCGAATCGACTTAAAGCCAGATCGTCACATTAGCCGCTCTTCTCTCTGAAACGGTTGTACTTATCGACTGCAAAGCTATGTCGCGTGCTGCGGTATGCGGAGACACTAAAAGCACCATAGTAGAACACAGATGAAGCTTCTAAGATGATGTAATAGTCAGTAAGAAGTAGTACAATTCAAGTTTTAAGTATCGATTATTGACTTTTTAGCTGGCTTTGGTACCTTGGACATGAGCTAGGACCTTATGATTCTGCATGAAAGGAGGACTAGCAGCCGAGTTGCACGGGAGAATGTGAAAAGTGTTCATGTGTAGTAAAAACCTAAGAAATCCGTCCGTTTCCGCCATTTGTTATCGAATCGACTTAAAGCCAGATCGTCACATTGGCCGCTCTTCCCTCTGAAACGGTTGTACTTATCGTCTGCAAACCTATGTCGCGTACTGCGGTATGTGGAGACACTAAAAGCACCATAGAAGAACACAGATGAAGCTTCTAAGCTGATGTAATAGCCAGTAAGAAGTAGTACAATTCATGTTATAGGTATCGATTATTGACTTCTTAGCTTGCTTTGGTGACTTGAACATGAGCTAGGACCTTAAGATTCTGCATGAAAGGAGGACTAGCAGCCGAGTTGCACTGGAGAATGTGGAAAATATTCATATGTAGTAAAAACCTGAGAAATCCTTACGCTTTCGTCATTTGTTATCGAATTGACTTAAAGCCAGATCGTCACATTGGCCGCTCTTCTCTCTGAAACGGTTGTACTTATCGTCTGCAAAGCTATGTCGCGTGCTGCGGTATGCGGAGACACTAAAAGCACCATAGTAGAACACAGATGAAGCTAATACGTTGATGTAATAGCCAGTAAGAAGTAGTACAATTCAAGTTTTAGGTATCGATTATTGACTTTTTAGCTGGCTTTGGTGTCTTGGACATGAGCTAGGGCCCTAAGATTCTGCATGAAAGGAGGACTAGCAGCCGAGTTGCGAGGGAGAAAGTGAAAAGTGTTCATATGTAGTAAAAAACTGAAAAATCCGTCCGTTTTCGTCATTAGTTATCGAACCGACGTAAAGCCAGATCGTCACATTGACCGCTCTTCTCTCTGAAACAGATGTACTTATCGTCTGCAAAGCTATGTCGCGTGCTGCGGTATGCGGAGACACTAAAACCTCCATAGTAGATCACAGATGAAGCTTCTAAGTTGATGTAATAGGCAGTAAGAAGTAGTACAATTCAAGTTTTAGGTATCGATTATTGACTTTTTAGCTGGCTTTGGTGCCTTGGAGAGGAGCTAGGACCTTAAGATTCTGCATGAAAGGAGGACTAGCAGCCGAGTTGCACGGGAGAATGTGAAAAGTGTTCATATGTAGTAAAAACCTGAGAAATCCGTCCGTTATCGTCATTTGTTATCGAATCGACTGAAAGCCAGATCGTCACATTGGCCGCTCTTCTCTCTGAAACGGTTGTACTTATCGTCTGCAAAGCTATGTCGCGTGCTGCGGTATGCGGAGACACTAAAACCACCATAGTAGAACACAGATGAAGCTTCTAAGTTGAAGTAATATCCAGAAAGATGTAGTACAATTCAAGTCTTAGGTATCGGTTATTGACTTTTTACCATTCTTTGGTGCCTTGGACATGAGCTAGGACCTTAAAATTCTGCATGAACGGAGGACTAGTACCGAGTTGCAGGGGAGAATGTAAAAAGTGTTCATATGTAGTAAAAACCTGAGAAATCCGTTCGTTATCGTCATTTGTTATCGAATCGCCTTAAAGCCAGATCGTCACATTAGCCGCTCTTCTCTCTGAAACGGTTGTACTTATCGACTGCAAAGCTATGTCGCGTGCTGCGATATGCGGAGACACTAAAAGCACCATAGTAGAACACAGATGAAGCTTCTAAGATGATGTAATAGTCAGTAAGATATAGTACAATTCAAGTTTTAGGTATCGATTATTGACTTTTTAGCTGTCTTTGCTGCCTTGGACATGAGTTAGTACCTTAAGATTCTGCATGAAAGGAGGCCTAGCAGCCGAGTTGTACAGGTGAAAGTGAAAAGTGTTCATATGTAGTAAAAACCTGAGAAATCCGTCCGTTTTCGTCATTTGTTATCGAATCGACTTAAAGCCAGATCGTCACATTGGCCGCTCTTCTCTCTGAAACGGTTGTACTTATCGTCTGCAAAGCTATGTCGCGTGCTGCGGTATGTGGAGACACTAAAAGCACCATAGTAGATCACAGATGAAGCTTCTAAGTTGATGTAATAGGCAGTAAGAAGTAGTACAATTAAAGTTTTAGGTATCGATTATTGACTTTTTAGCTGGCTTTGGTGCCTTGGAGCGGAGCTAGGACCTTAAGATTCTGCATGAAAGGAGGTCTAGCAGCCGAGATGTACGGCAGAATGTGAAAAGTGTTCATATGTAGTAAAAACCTGAGAAATCCGTCCGTTTTCGTCATTTGTTATCGAATCGACTTAAAGCCAGATCGTCACATTGGCCGCTCTTCTCTCTGAAACGGTTGTACTTATCTTCTGCAAAGCTATGTCGCGTGCTGCGGTATGTGGAGACACAAAAAGCACCATAGTAGAACACAGATGAAGCTTCTAAGTTGAAGTAATATCCAGAAAGATGTAGTACAATTCAAGTCTTAGGTATCGGTTATTGACTTTTTACCATTCTTTGGTGCCTTGGACATGAGCTAGGACCTTAAAATTCTGCACGAACGGAGGACTAGTACCGAGTTGCAGGGGAGAATGTAAAAAGTGTTCATATGTAGTAAAAACCTGAGAAATCCGTTCGTTATCGTCATTTGTTATCGAATCGCCTTAAAGCCAGATCGTCACATTAGCCGCTCTTCTCTCTGAAACGGTTGTACTTATCGACTGCAAAGCTATGTCGCGTGCTGCGATATGCGGAGACACTAAAAGCACCATAGTAGAACACAGATGAAGCTTCTAAGATGATGTAATAGTCAGTAAGATATAGTACAATTCAAGTTTTAGGTATCGATTATTGACTTTTTAGCTGTCTTTGCTGCCTTGGACATGAGTTAGTACCTTAAGATTCTGCATGAAAGGAGGCCTAGCAGCCGAGTTGTACAGGTGAATGTGAAAAGTGTTCATATGTAGTAAAAACCTGAGAAATCCGTCCGTTTTCGTCATTTGTTATCGAATCGACTTAAAGCCAGATCGTCACATTGGCCGCTCTTCTCTCTGAAACGGTTGTACTTATCGTCTGCAAAGCTATGTCGCGTGCTGCGGTATGTGGAGACACTAAAGCACCATAGTAGATCACAGATGAAGCTTCTAAGTTGATGTAATAGGCAGTAAGAAGTAGTACAATTCAAGTTTTAGGTATCGATTATTGACTTTTTAGCTGGCTTTGGTGCCTTGGAGCGGAGCTAGGACCTTAAGATTCTGCATGAAAGGAGGTCTAGCAGCCGAGTTGTACGGGAGAATGTGAAATGTGTTCATATGTAGTAAAAACCTGAGAAATCCGTCCGTTTTCGTCATTTGTTATCGAATCGACTTAAAGCCAGATCGTCACATTGGCCGCTCTTCTCTCTGAAACGGTTGTACTTATCTTCTGCAAAGCTATGTCGCGTGCTGCGGTATGTGGAGACACAAAAAGCACCATAGTAGAACACAGATGAAGCTTCTAAGTTGATGTAATAGCCAGTAAGAAGTAGTACAATTCAAGTTTTAGGTATCGATTATTCACTTTTTAGCTGGCTTTGGTGCCTTGGACGTGTGCTAGGACTTTAAGATTGTGCATGAAAGGAGGACTAGCAGCCGAGTTGCACGGGAGAATGTGAAAAGTGTTCATATGTAGTAAAAACCTGAGAAATCCGTCCGTTTTCGTCATTTGTTATCGAATCGACTTAAAGCCAGATCGTCACATTGGCCGCTCTTCTCTCTGAAACGGTTGTACTTACCGTCTGCAGAGCTATGTCGCGTGCTGCGGTATGCGGAGACACTAAAAGCATCATAGTAGAACACAGATGAAGCTTCTAAGTTGATGTAATAGCCAGTAAGAAGTAGTACAATTCAAGTTTTAGGTATCGATTATTGACTTTTTAGGTGGCTTTGGTGCCTTGGACATGAGCTAGGACCTTAAGATTCTGCATGAAAGGAGGACTAGCAGCCGAGTTGTAGGGGAGAATGTAAAAAGTGTTCATATGTAGTAAAAACCTGAGAAATCCGTTCGTTATCGTCATTTGTTATCGAATCGACTTAAAGCCAGATCGTCACATTAGCCGCTCTTCTCTCTGAAACGGTTGTACTTATCGACTGCAAAGCTATGTCGCGTGCTGCGGTATGCGGAGACACTAAAAGCACCATAGTAGAACACAGATGAAGCTTCTAAGATGATGTAATAGTCAGTAAGAAGTAGTACAATTCAAGTTTTAAGTATCGATTATTGACTTTTTAGCAGGCTTTGGTACCTTGGACATGAGCTAGGACCTTATGATTCTGCATGAAAGGAGGACTAGCAGCCGAGTTGCACGGGAGAATGTGAAAAGTGTTCATGTGTAGTAAAAACCTAAGAAATCCGTCCGTTTCCGCCATTTGTTATCGAATCGACTTAAAGCCAGATCGTCACATTGGCCGCTCTTCTCTCTGAAACGGTTGTACTTATCGTCTGCAAACCTATGTCGCGTACTGCGGTATGTGGAGACACTAAAAGCACCATAGAAGAACACAGATGAAGCTTCTAAGCTGATGTAATAGCCAGTAAGAAGTAGTACAATTCATGTTATAGGTATCGATTATTGACTTCTTAGCTTGCTTTGGTGACTTGAACATGAGCTAGGACCTTAAGATTCTGCATGAAAGGAGGACTAGCAGCCGAGTTGCACTGGAGAATGTGGAAAATATTCATATGTAGTAAAAACCTGAGAAATCCTTACGCTTTCGTCATTTGTTATCGAATTGACTTAAAGCCAGATCGTCACATTGGCCGCTCTTCTCTCTGAAACGGTTGTACTTATCGTCTGCAAAGCTATGTCGCGTGCTGCGGTATGCGGAGACACTAAAAGCACCATAGTAGAACACAGATGAAGCTAATACGTTGATGTAATAGCCAGTAAGAAGTAGTACAATTCAAGTTTTAGGTATCGATTATTGACTTTTTAGCTGGCTTTGGTGTCTTGGACATGAGCTAGGGCCCTAAGATTCTGCATGAAAGGAGGACTAGCACCCGAGTTGCGAGGGAGAAAGTGAAAAGTGTTCATATGTAGTAAAAAACTGAAAAATCCGTCCGTTTTCGTCATTAGTTATCGAACCGACGTAAAGCCAGATCGTCACATTGACCGCTCTTCTCTCTGAAACAGATGTACTTATCGTCTGCAAAGCTATGTCGCGTGCTGCGGTATGCGGAGACACTAAAAGCTCCATAGTAGATCACAGATGAAGCTTCTAAGTTGATGTAATAGGCAGTAAGAAGTAGTACAATTCAAGTTTTAGGTATCGATTATTGACTTTTTAGCTGGCTTTGGTGCCTTGGAGAGGAGCTAGGACCTTAAGATTCTGCATGAAAGGAGGACTAGCAGCCGAGTTGCACGGGAGAATGTGAAAAGTGTTCATATGTAGTAAAAACCTGAGAAATCCGTCCGTTATCGTCATTTGTTATCGTATCGACTGAAAGCCAGATCGTCACATTGGCCGCTCTTCTCTCTGAAACGGTTGTACTTATCGTCTGCAAAGCTATGTCGCGTGCTGCGGTATGCGGAGACACTAAAACCACCATAGTAGAACACAGATGAAGCTTCTAAGTTGAAGTAATATCCAGAAAGATGTAGTACAATTCAAGTCTTAGGTATCGGTTATTGACTTTTTACCATTCTTTGGTGCCTTGGACATGAGCTAGGACCTTAAAATTCTGCATGAACGGAGGACTAGTACCGAGTTGCAGGGGAGAATGTAAAAAGTGTTCATATGTAGTAAAAACCTGAGAAATCCGTTCGTTATCGTCATTTGTTATCGAATCGCCTTAAAGCCAGATCGTCACATTAGCCGCTCTTCTCTCTGAAACGGTTGTACTTAATTTCTGCAAAGCTATGTCGCGTGCTGCGGTATGTGGAGACACTAAAAGCACCATAGTAGAACACAGATGAAGCTTCTAAGTTGATGTAATAGCCAGTAAGAAGTAGTACAATTCAAGTTTTAGGTATCGATTATTCACTTTTTAGCTGGCTTTGGTGCCTTGGACATGAGCTAGGACTTTAAGATTGTGCATGAAAGGAGGACTACCAGCCGAGTTGCACGGGAGAATGTGAAAAGTGTTCATATGTAGTAAAAACCTGAAAAACCCGTCCGTTTTCGTCATTTGTTAACGAATCGACTTAAAGCCAGATCGTCACATTGGCCGCTCTTCTCTCTGAAACGGTTGTACTTATCGTCTGCAAAGCTATGTCGCGTGCTGCGGTATGCGGAGACACTAAAAGCATCATAGTAGAACACAGATGAAGCTTCTAATTGATGTAATAGCCAGTAAGAAGTAGTACAATTCAAGTTTTAGGTATTGATTATTGACTTTTTAGCTGCCCTTGGTTCCTTGGACATGAGCTAGGACCTTAAGATTCTGCATGAAAGAAGGACTAGCAGCCGAGTTGCACGGGAGAATGTAAAAAGTGTTCATATGTAGTAAAAACCTAAGAAATCCGTCCGTTTCCGCCATTTGTTATCGAATCGACTTAAAGCCAGATCGTCACATTGGCCGCTCTTCTCTCTGAAACGGTTGTACTTATCGTCTGCAAAGCTATGTCGCGTGCTGCGGTATGTGGAGACACTAAAAGCACCATAGTAGATCACAGATGAAGCTTCTAAGTTGATGTAATAGGCAGTAAGAAGTAGTACAATTCAAGTTTTAGGTATCGATTATTGACTTTTTAGCTGGCTTTGGTGCCTTGGAGAGGAGCTAGGACCTTAAGATTCTGCATGAAAGGAGGTCTAGCAGCCGAGTTGTACGGGAGAATGTGAAAAGTGTTCATATGTAGTAAAAACCTGAGAAATCCGTCCGTTTTCGTCATTTGTTATCGAATCGACTTAAAGCCAGATCGTCACATTGGCCGCTCTTCTCTCTGAAACGGTTGTACTTATCTTCTGCAAAGCTATGTCGCGTGCTGCGGTATGTGGAGACACAAAAAGCACCATAGTAGAACACAGATGAAGCTTCTAAGTTGATGTAATAGGCAGTAAGAAGTAGTACAATTCAAGTTTTAGGTATCGATTATTGACTTTTTAGGTGGCTTTGGTGCCTTGGACATGAGCTAGGACCTTAAGATTCTGCATGAAAGGAGGACTAGCAGCCGAGTTGCAGGGGAGAATGTAAAAAGTGTTCATATGTAGTAAAAACCTGAGAAATCCGTTCGTTATCGTCATTTGTTATCGAATCGACTTAAAGCCAGATCGTCACATTAGCCGCTCTTCTCTCTGAAACGGTTGTACTTATCGACTGCAAAGCTATGTCGCGTGCTGCGGTATGCGGAGACACTAAAAGCACCATAGTAGAACACAGATGAAGCTTCTAAGATGATGTAATAGTCAGTAAGAAGTAGTACAATTCAAGTTTTAAGTATCGATTATTGACTTTTTAGCTGGCTTTGGTACTTTGGACATGAGCTAGGACCTTATGATTCTGCATGAAAGGAGGACTAGCAGCCGAGTTGCACGGGAGTATGTGAAAAGTGTTCATGTGTAGTAAAAACCTAAGAAATCCGTCCGTTTCCGCCATTTGTTATCGAATCGACTTAAAGCCAGATCGTCACATTGGCCGCTCTTCTCTCTGAAACGGTTGTACTTATCGTCTGCAAACCTATGTCGCGTACTGCGGTATGTGGAGCCACTAAAAGCACCATAGAAGAACACAGATGAAGCTTCTAAGCTGATGTAATAGCCAGTAAGAAGTAGTACAATTCATGTTATAGGTATCGTTTATTGACTTCTTAGCTTGCTTTGGTGACTTGAACATGAGCTAGGACCTTAAGATTCTGCATGAAAGGAGGACTAGCAGCCGAGTTGCACTGGAGAATGTGGAAAATGTTCATATGTAGTAAAAACCTGAGAAATCCTTACGTTTTCGTCATTTGTTATCGATTTGACTTAAAGTCAGATCGTCACATTGGCCGCTCTTCTCTCTGAAACGGTTGTACTTATCGTCTGCAAAGCTATGTCGCGTGCTGCGGTATGCGGAGACACTAAAAGCACCATAGTAGAACACAGATGAAGCTAATACGTTGATGTAATAGCCAGTAAGAAGTAGTACAATTCAAGTTTTAGGTATCGATTATTGACTTTTTAGCTGGCTTTGGTGTCTTGGACATGAGCTAGGGCCTTAAGATTCTGCATGAAAGGAGGACTAGCAGCCGAGTTGCGAGGGAGAAAGTGAAAAGTGTTCATATGTAGTAAAAACCTGAGAAATCCGTCCGTTTTCGTCATTTGTTATCGAATCGACTGAAAGCCAGATCGTCACATTGGCCGCTCTTCTCTCTGAAACGGTTGTACTTATCGTCTGCAAAGCTATGTCGCGTGCTGCGGTATGCGGAGACACTAAAACCACCATAGTAGAACACAGATGAAGCTTCTAAGTTGAAGTAATATCCAGAAAGATGTAGTACAATTCAAGTCTTAGGTATCGGTTATTGACTTTTTACCATTCTTTGGTGCCTTGGACATGAGCTAGGACCTTAAAATTCTGCATGAACGGAGGACTAGTAGCCGAGTTGCAGGGGAGAATGTAAAAAGTGTTCATATGTAGTAAAAACCTGAGAAATCCGTTCGTTATCGTCATTTGTTATTGAATCGCCTTAAAGCCAGATCGTCACATTAGCCGCTCTTCTCTCTGAAACGGTTGTACTTATCGACTGCAAAGCTATGTCGCGTGCTGCGATATGCGGAGACACTAAAAGCACCATAGTAGAACACAGATGAAGCTTCTAAGATGATGTAATAGTCAGTAAGATATAGTACAATTCAAGTTTTAGGTATCGATTATTGACTTTTTAGCTGTCTTTGGTGCCTTGGACATGAGTTAGTGCCTTAAAATTCTGCATGAAAGGAGGTCTAGCAGCCGAGTTGTACAGGTGAATGTGAAAAGTGTTCATATGTAGTAAAAACCTGAGAAATCCGTCCGTTTTCGTCATTTATTATAGAATCGACTTAAAGCCAGATCGTCACATTAGCCGCTCTTCTCTCTGAAACGGTTGTACTTATCTTCTGCAAAGCTATGTCGCGTGCTGCGGTATGTGGAGACACTAAAAGCACCATAGTAGAACACAGATGAAGCTTCTAAGTTGATGTAATAGCCAGTAAGAAGTAGTACAATTCAAGTTTTAGGTATCGATTATTCACTTTTTAGCTGGCTATGGTGCCTTGGATATGAGCTAGGACTTTAAGATTGTGCATGAAAGGAGGACTAGCAGCCGAGTTGCACGGGAGAATGTGAAAAGTGTTCATATGTAGTAAAAACCTGAGAAATCCGTCCGTTTTCGTCATTTGTTAACGAATCGACTTAAAGCCAGATCGTCACATTGGCCGTTCTTCTCTCTGAAACGGTTGTACTTATCGTCTGCAAAGCTATGTCGCGTGCTGCGGTATGCGGAGACACTAAAAGCATCATAGTAGAACACAGATGAAGCTAATACGTTGATGTAATAGCCAGTAAGAAGTAGTACAATTCAAGTTTTAGGTATCGATTATTCACTTTTTAGATGGCTATGGTGCCTTGGATATGAGCTAGGACTTTAAGATTGTGCATGAAAGGAGGACTAGCAGCCGAGTTGCACGGGAGAATGTGAAAAGTGTTCATATGTAGTAAAAACCTGAGAAATCCGTCCGTTTTCGTCATTTGTTAACGAATCGACTTAAAGCCAGATCGTCACATTGGCCGCTCTTCTCTCTGAAACGGTTGTACTTATCGTCTGCAAAGCTATGTCGCGTGCTGCGGTATGCGGAGACACTAAAAGCATCATAGTAGAACACAGATGAAGCTTCTAATTGATGTAATAGCCAGTAAGAAGTAGTACAATTCAAGTTTTAGGTATCGTTTATTGACTTTTTAGCTGCCCTTGGTTCCTTGGACATGAGCTAGGACCTTAAAATTCTGCATGAACGGAGGACTAGCAGCCGAGTTGCAGGGGAGAATGTAAAAAGTGTTCATATGTATTAAAAACCTGAGAAATCCGTTCGTAATCGTCATTTGTTATCGAATGGACTTAATGCCAGATCGTCACATTAGCCGCTCTTCTCTCTGAAACGGTTGTACTTATCGACTGCAAAGCTATGTCGCGTGCTGCGGTATGCGGAGACACAAAAAGCACCATAGTAGAACACAGATGAAGCTTCTAAGCTGATGTAATAGCCAGTAGAAGTAATACAATTCATGTTATAGGTATCGATTTTTGACTTCTTAACTTGCTTTGGTGACTTGAACATGAGCTAGGACCTTAAGATTCTGCATGAAAGGAGGACTAGCAGCCGAGTTGCACTGGAGAATGTGGAAAATGTTCATATGTAGTAAAAACCTGAGAAATCCTTACGTTGTCGTCATTTGTTATCGAATTGACTTAAAGCCAGATCGTCACATTGGCCGCTCTTCTCTCTGAAACGGTTGTACTTATCGTCTGCAAAGCTATGTCGCGTGCTGCGGTATGCGGAGACACTAAAAGCACCATAGTAGAACACAGATGAAGCTTCTAAGTTGATGTAATAGCCAGTAAGAAGTAGTACAATTCAAGTTTTAGGTATCGATTATTGACTTTTTAGCTGGCTTTGCTGTCTT
Source organism: Schistocerca gregaria (assembly GCF_023897955.1). NCBI lineage: Eukaryota > Metazoa > Arthropoda > Insecta > Orthoptera > Acrididae > Schistocerca > Schistocerca gregaria. The sequence goes on along the minus strand of NW_026061824.1, from coordinate 15,630,102 downwards.
GGACATGAGCTAGGGCCTTAAGATTCTGCATGAAAGGAGGACTAGCAGCCGAGTTGCGAGGGAGAAAGTGAAAAGTGTTCATATGTAGTAAAAACCTGAGAAATCCGTCCGTTTTCGTCATTTGTTATCGAATCAACGTAAAGCCAGATCGTCACATTGGCTGCTCTTCTCTCTGAAACAGTTGTACTTATCGTCTGCAAAGCTATGTCGCGTGCTGCGGTATGCGGAGACACTAAAAGCACCATAGTAGAACACAGATGAAGCTTCTAAGTTGATGTAATAGCCAGTAAGAAGTAGTACAATTCAAGTTTTAGGTATCGATTATTGACTTTTTAGCTGGCTTTGCTGTCTTGGACATGAGCTAGGGCCTTAAGATTCTGCATGAAAGGAGGACTAGCAGCCGAGTTGCGAGGGAGAAAGTGAAAAGTGTTCATATGTAGTAAAAACCTGAGAAATCCGTCCGTTTTCATCATTTGTTATCGAATCGACTTCAAGCCAGATCGTCACATTAGCCGGTCTTCTCTCTGAAACGGTTGTACTTATCGACTGCAAAGCAATGTCGCGTGCTGAGGTATGCGGAGACACTAAAAGCACCATAGTAGAACACAGATGAAGCTTCTAAGTTGATGTAATAGCCAGTAAGAAGTAGTACCATTCAAGTTTTAGGTATTGATTATTGACTTTTTAGCTGCCCTTGGTTCTTTGGACATGCGCTAGGACCTTAAGATTCTGCATGAAAGAAGGACTAGCAGCCGAGTTGTACGGGAGAATGTGAAAAGTGTTCATATGTAGTAAAAACCAGAGAAATCCGTCCGTTTTCGTCATTTGTTAGCGAATCGACTTAAAGCAAGATCGTCACATTAGCCGGTCTTCTCTCTGAAACGGTTGTACTTATCGACTGCAAAGCAATGTCGCGTGCTGAGGTATGCGGAGACACTAAAAGCACCATAGTAGAACACAGATGAAGCTTCTAAGTTGATGTGATAGCCAGTAAGAAGTAGTACCATTCAAGTTTTAGGTATTGATTATTGACTTTTTAGCTGCCCTTGGTTCCTTGGACATGCGCTAGGACCTTAAGATTCTGCATGAAAGAAGGACTAGCAGCCGAGTTGCACGGGAGAATGTAAAAAGTGTTCATATGTAGTAAAAACCTAAGAAATCCGTCCGTTTCCGCAATTTGTTATCGAATCGACTTAAAGCCAGATCGTCACATTGGCCGCTCTTCTCTCTGAAACGGTTGTACTTATCGTCTGGAAAGCTATGTCGCGTGCTGCGGTATGCGGAGACACTAAAAGCATCATAGTAGAACACAGATGAAGCTTCTAATTGATGTAATAGCCAGTAAGAAGTAGTACAATTGAAGTTTTAGGTATTGATTATTGACTTTTTAGCTGCCCTTGGTTCCTTGGACATGCGCTAGGACCCTGAGATTCTGCATGAAAGGAGGACTAGCAGCCGAGTTGCACGGGAGAATGTAAAAAGTGTTCATATGTAGTAAAAACCTGAGAAATCCGTCCATTATCGTCGTTTGTTATCGAATCGACTTAAAGCAAGATCGTCACATTAGCCGCTCTTCTCTCTGAAACGGTTGTACTTATCAACTGCAAAGCTATGTCGCGTGCTGCGGTATGCGGAGACACTAAAAGCACCATAGTAGAACACAGATGAAGCTTCTAAGATGAGGTAATAGTCAGTAAGAAGTAGTACAATTCAAGTTTTAAGTATCGATTATTGACTTTTTAGCTGACTTTGGTGCCTTGGACATGAGATAGGACCTTAAGATTCTGCATGAAAGGAGGTCTAGCAGCCGAGTTGTACGGGAGAATGTGAAAAGTGTTCATATGTAGTAAAAACCAGAGAAATCCGTCCGTTTTCGTCATTTGTTATCGAATCGACTTCAAGCCAGATCGTCACATTAGCCGCAATTCTCTCTGAAACGGTTGTACTTATCGACTGCAAAGCTATGTCGCGTGCAGCGGTATGCGGAGACACTAAAAGCACCATAGTAGAACACAGATGAAGCTTCTAAGTTGATGTAATAGCCAGTAAGAAGTAGTACCATTCAAGTTTTAGGTATCGATTATTGACTTTTTAGCTGGCTTTGGTGCCTTGGACATGAGCTAGGACCTTAACATTCTGCATGAAAGGAGGACTAGCAGCCGAGTTGCACGGGAGAATGTGAAAAGTGTTCATATGTAGTAAAAACCAGAGAAATCCGTCCGTGTTCGACATTTGTTATCAAATCGACTTAAAGCCAGATCGTCACATTGGCCGCTCTTCTCTCTGAAACGGTTGTACTTATCGTCTGCAAAGCTATGTCGAGTGCTGCGGTTTGCGGAGACACTAAAAGCACCATAGTAGAACACAGATGAAGCTTCCAAGTTGATGTAATAGCCAGTAAGAAGTAGTACAATTCAAGTTTTAACTATCGATTGTTGACTTCTTACCCTTCTTTGGTGCCTTGGGCATGAGCTAGGAACTTAAGATTTTGCATAATAGGAGGTCTAGCAGCCGAGTTGCACGGGAGAATGTGAAAAGTGTTCATGTGTAGTAAAAACCTAAGAAATCCGTCCGTTTCCGCCATTTGTTATCGAATCGACTTAAAGCCAGATCGTCACATTGGCCGCTCTTCTCTCTGAAACGGTTGTACTTATCGTCTGCAAACCTATGTCGCGTACTGCGGTATGTGGAGACACTAAAAGCACCATAGAAGAACACAGATGAAGCTTCTAAGCTGATGTAATAGCCAGTAAGGAGTAGTACAATTCATGTTATAGGTATCGTTTATTGACTTCTTAGCTTGCTTTGGTGACTTGAACATGAGCTAGGACCTTAAGATTCTGCATGAAAGGAGGACTAGCAGCCGAGTTGCACTGGAGAATGTGGAAAATGTTCATATGTAGTAAAAACCTGAGAAATCCTTACGTTTTCGTCATTTGTTATCGAAGTGACTTAAAGCCAGATCGTCACATTGGCCGCTCTTCTCTCTGAAACGGTTGTACTTATCGTCTGCAAAGCTATGTCGCGTGCTGCGGTATGCGGAGACACTAAAAGCACCATAGTAGAACACAGATGAAGCTAATACGTTGATGTAATAGCCAGTAAGAAGTAGTACAATTCAAGTTTTAGGTATCGATTATTGACTTTTTAGCTGGCTTTGGTGTCTTGGACATGAGCTAGGGCCTTAAGATTCTGCATGAAAGGAGGTCTAGCAGCCGAGTTGTACAGGTCAATGTGAAAAGTGTTCATATGTAGTAAAAACCTGAGAAATCCGTCCGTTTTCGTCATTTGTTATAGAATCGACTTAAAGCCAGATCGTCACATTAGCCGCTCTTCTCTCTGAAACGGTTGTACTTATCTTCTGCAAAGCTATGTCGCGTGCTGCGGTATGTGGAGACACTAAAAGCACCATAGTAGAACACAGATGAAGCTTCTAAGTTGATGTAATAGCCAGTAAGAAGTAGTACAATTCAAGTTTTAGGTATCGATTATTCACTTTTTAGCTGGCTATGGTGCCTTGGATATGAGCTAGGACTTTAAGATTGTGCATGAAAGGAGGACTAGCAGCCGAGTTGCACGGGAGAATGTGAAAAGTGTTCATATGTAGTAAAAACCTGAGAAATCCGTCCGTTTTCGTCATTTGTTAACGAATCGACTTAAAGCCAGATCGTCACATTGGCCGCTCTTCTCTCTGAAACGGTTGTACTTATCGTCTGCAAAGCTATGTCGCGTGCTGCGGTATGCGGAGACACTAAAAGCATCATAGTAGAACACAGATGAAGCTAATACGTTGATGTAATAGCCAGTAAGAAGTAGTACAATTCAAGTTTTAGGTATCGATTATTCACTTTTTAGCTGGCTATGGTGCCTTGGATATGAGCTAGGACTTTAAGATTGTGCATGAAAGGAGGACTAGCAGCCGAGTTGTACGGGAGAATGTGAAAAGTGTTCATATGTAGTAAAAACCTGAGAAATCCGTCCGTTTTCGTCATTTGTTAACGAATCGACTTAAAGCCAGATCGTCACATTGGCCGCTCTTCTCTCTGAAACGGTTGTACTTATCGTCTGCAAAGCTATGTCGCGTGCTGCGGTATGCGGAGACACTAAAAGCATCATAGTAGAACACAGATGAAGCTTCTAATTGATGTAATAGCCAGTAAGAAGTAGTACAATTCAAGTTTTAGGTATCGTTTATTGACTTTTTAGCTGCCCTTGGTTCCTTGGACATGAGCTAGGACCTTAAAATTCTGCATGAACGGAGGACTAGCAGCCGAGTTGCAGGGGAGAATGTAAAAAGTGTTCATATGTATTAAAAACCTGAGAAATCCGTTCGTTATCGTCATTTGTTATCGAATGGACTTAATGCCAGATCGTCACATTAGCCGCTCTTCTCTCTGAAACGGTTGTACTTATCGACTGCAAAGCTATGTCGCGTGCTGCGGTATGCGGAGACACTAAAAGCACCATAGTAGAACACAGATGAAGCTTCTAAGCTGATGTAATAGCCAGTAGAAGCAATACAATTCATGTTATAGGTATCGATTTTTGACTTCTTAACTTGCTTTGGTGACTTGAACATGAGCTAGGACCTTAAGATTCTGCATGAAAGGAGGACTAGCAGCCGAGTTGCACTGGAGAATGTGGAAAATGTTCATATGTAGTAAAAACCTGAGAAATCCTTACGTTGTCGTCATTTGTTATCGAATTGACTTAAAGCCAGATCGTCACATTGGCCGCTCTTCTCTCTGAAACGGTTGTACTTATCGTCTGCAAAGCTATGTCGCGTGCTGCGGTATGCGGAGACACTAAAAGCACCATAGTAGAACACAGATGAAGCTTCTAAGTTGATGTAATAGCCAGTAAGAAGTAGTACAATTCAAGTTTTAGGTATCGATTATTGACTTTTTAGCTGGCTTTGCTGTCTTGGACATGAGCTAGGGCCTTAAGATTCTGCATGAAAGGAGGACTAGCAGCCGAGTTGCGAGGGAGAAAGTGAAAAGTGTTCATATGTAGTAAAAACCTGAGAAATCCGTCCGTTTTCGTCATTTGTTATCGAATCAACGTAAAGCCAGATCGTCACATTGGCTGCTCTTCTCTCTGAAACAGTTGTACTTATCGTCTGCAAAGCTATGTCGCGTGCTGCGGTATGCGGAGACACTAAAAGCACCATAGTAGAACACAGATGAAGCTTCTAAGTTGATGTAATAGCCAGTAAGAAGTAGTACAATTCAAGTTTTAGGTATCGATTATTGACTTTTTAGCTGGCTTTGCTGTCTTGGACATGAGCTAGGGCCTTAAGATTCTGCATGAAAGGAGGACTAGCAGCCGAGTTGCGAGGGAGAAAGTGAAAAGTGTTCATATGTAGTAAAAACCTGAGAAATCCGTCCGTTTTCATCATTTGTTATCGAATCGACTTCAAGCCAGATCGTCACATTAGCCGGTCTTCTCTCTGAAACGGTTGTACTTATCGACTGCAAAGCAATGTCGCGTGCTGAGGTATGCGGAGACACTAAAAGCACCATAGTAGAACACAGATGAAGCTTCTAAGTTGATGTAATAGCCAGTAAGAAGTAGTACCATTCAAGTTTTAGGTATTGATTATTGACTTTTTAGCTGCCCTTGGTTCCTTGGACATGCGCTAGGACCTTAAGATTCTGCATGAAAGAAGGACTAGCAGCCGAGTTGTACGGGAGAATGTGAAAAGTGTTCATATGTAGTAAAAACCAGAGAAATCCGTCCGTTTTCGTCATTTGTTAGCGAATCGACTTAAAGCAAGATCGTCACATTAGCCGGTCTTCTCTCTGAAACGGTTGTACTTATCGACTGCAAAGCAATGTCGCGTGCTGAGGTATGCGGAGACACTAAAAGCACCATAGTAGAACACAGATGAAGCTTCTAAGTTGATGTAATAGCCAGTAAGAAGTAGTACCATTCAAGTTTTAGGTATTGATTATTGACTTTTTAGCTGCCCTTGGTTCCTTGGACATGCGCTAGGACCTTAAGATTCTGCGTGAAAGAAGGACTAGCAGCCGAGTTGCACGGGAGAATGTAAAAAGTGTTCATATGTAGTAAAAACCTAAGAAATCCGTCCGTTTCCGCAATTTGTTATCGAATCGACTTAAAGCCAGATCGTCACATTGGCCGCTCTTCTCTCTGAAACGGTTGTACTTATCGTCTGGAAAGCTATGTCGCGTGCTGCGGTATGCGGAGACACTAAAAGCATCATAGTAGAACACAGATGAAGCTTCTAATTGATGTAATAGCCAGTAAGAAGTAGTACAATTGAAGTTTTAGGTATTGATTATTGACTTTTTAGCTGCCCTTGGTTCCTTGGACATGCGCTAGGACCCTAAGATTCTGCATGAAAGGAGGACTAGCAGCCGAGTTGCACGGGAGAATGTAAAAAGTGTTCATATGTAGTAAAAACCTGAGAAATCCGTCCATTATCGTCGTTTGTTATCGAATCGACTTAAAGCAAGATCGTCACATTAGCCGCTCTTCTCTCTGAAACGGTTGTACTTATCAACTGCAAAGCTATGTCGCGTGCTGCGGTATGCGGAGACACTAAAAGCACCATAGTAGAACACAGATGAAGCTTCTAAGATGAGGTAATAGTCAGTAAGAAGTAGTACAATTCAAGTTTTAAGTATCGATTATTGACTTTTTAGCTGACTTTGGTGCCTTGGACATGAGATAGGACCTTAAGATTCTGCATGAAAGGAGGTCTAGCAGCCGAGTTGTACGGGAGAATGTGAAAAGTGTTCATATGTAGTAAAAACCAGAGAAATCCGTCCGTTTTCGTCATTTGTTATCGAATCGACTTCAAGCCAGATCGTCACATTAGCCGCAATTCTCTCTGAAACGGTTGTACTTATCGACTGCAAAGCTATGTCGCGTGCAGCGGTATGCGGAGACACTAAAAGCACCATAGTAGAACACAGATGAAGCTTCTAAGTTGATGTAATAGAAAGTAAGAAGTAGTACCATTCAAGTTTTACGTATCGATTATTGACTTTTTAGCTGGCTTTGGTGCCTTGGACATGAGCTAGGACCTTAACATTCTGCATGAAAGGAGGACTAGCAGCCGAGTTGCACGGGAGAATGTGAAAAGTGTTCATATGTAGTAAAAACCAGAGAAATCCGTCCGTGTTCGACATTTGTTATCAAATCGACTTAAAGCCAGATCGTCACATTGGCCGCTCTTCTCTCTGAAACGGTTGTACTTATCGTCTGCAAAGCTATGTCGAGTGCTGCGGTTTGCGGAGACACTAAAAGCACCATAGTAGAACACAGATGAAGCTTCCAAGTTGATGTAATAGCCAGTAAGAAGTAGTACAATTCAAGTTTTAACTATCGATTGTTGACTTCTTACCCTTCTTTGGTGCCTTGGGCATGAGCTAGGAACTTAAGATTTTGCATAATAGGAGGTTTAGCAGCCGCGTTGCACGTGAAAATGTGAAAAGTGTTCATATGTAGTAAAAACCTGAGAAATCGGTCCGTTTTCGTCATTTGTTGTCGAATCGACTTAAAGCCAGATCGTCCCATTGGCCGCTCTTCTCTCTGAAACGGTTGTACTTATCGACTGCAAAGCTATGTCGCGTGCTGCGGTATGCGGAGACACTAAAAGCACCATAGTAGAACACAGATGAAGCTTCTAAGTTGATGTAATGGCCAGTAAGAAGTAGTACCATTCAAGTTTTAGGTATCGATTATTGACTTTTTAGCTGGCTTTGGTGCCTTGGACATGAGCTAGGACCTTAAAATTCTGCATGAAAGGAGGACTAGCAGCCGAGTTGCACGGGAGAATGTGAAAAGTGTTCATATGTAGTAAAAACCAGAGAAATCCGTCTGTGTTCGACATTTGTTATCGAATCGACTTAAAGCCAGATCGTCACATTGGCCGCTCTTCTCTCTGAAACGGTTGTACTTATCGTCTGCAAAGCTATGTCGAGTGCTGCGGCGTGCGGAGACACTAAAAGCAACATAGTAGAACACAGATGAAACTTCTAAGTTGATGTAATAGCCAGTAAGAAGTAGTACAATTCAAGTTTTAAGTATCGATTATTGACTTTTTAGCTGACTTTGGTGCCTTGGACATGAGATAGGACCTTAAGATTCTGCATGAAAGGAGGTCTAGCAGCCGAGTTGTACGGGAGAATGTGAAAAGTGTTCACATGTAGTAAAAACCAGAGAAATCCGTCCGTTTTCATCATTTGTTATCGAATCGACTTCAAGCCAGATCGTCACATTAGCCGCAATTCTCTCTGAAACGGTTGTACTTATCGACTGCAAAGCTATGTCGCGTGCAGCGGTATGCGGAGACACTAAAAGCACCATAGTAGAACACAGATGAAGCTTCTAAGTTGATGTAATAGCCAGTAAGAAGTAGTACAATTCAAGTTTTAGGTATCGATTATTGACTTTTTAGCTGGCTTTGGTGACTTGGACATGAGCTAGGGCCTTAAGATTCTGCATGAAAGGAGGACTAGGAGCCGAGTTGCACGGGAGAATGTAAAAAGTGTTCATATGTAGTAAAAACCTGAGAAATCCGTCCGTTTTCGTCATTTGTTATCGAATCGACTTAAAGCCAGATCGTCACATTAGCCGCTCTTCTCTCTGAAACGGTTGTACTTATCGTCTGCAAAGCTATGTCGAGTGCTGCGGCATGCGGAGACACTAAAAGCACCATAGTAGAACACAGATGAAGCTTCTATGTTGATGTAATAGCCAGTAAGAAGTAGTACAATTCAAGTTTTAAGTATCGATTGTTGACTTCTTACCCTTCTTTGGTGCCTTGGGCATGAGCTAGGAACTTAAGATTTTGCATGATAGGAGGTCTAGCAGCCGCGTTGCACGTGAGAATGTGAAAAGTGTTCATATGTAGTAAAAACCTGAGAAATCCGTTCGTTATCGTCATTTGTTATCGAATCGACTTAAAGCCAGATCGTCACATTAGCCGCTCTTCTCCCTGAAACGGTTGTACTTATCGACTGCAAAGCTATGTCGCGTGCTGCGGTATGCGGAGACACTAAAAGCACCATAGTAGAACACAGATGAAGCTTTTAAGTTGATGTAATAGCCAGTAAGAAGTAGTACCATTCAAGTTTTAGGTATCGATTATTAACTTTTTAGCTGGCTTTGGTGCCTTGGACATGAGCTAGGACCTTAAGATTCTGCATGAAAGGAGGACTAGCAGCCGAGTTGCACGGGAGAATGTGAAAAGTGTTCATATGTAGTAAAAACCAGAGAAATCCGTCCGTGTTCGACATTTGTTATCGAATCGACTTAAAGCCAGATCGTCACATTGGCCGCTCTTCTCTCTCAAACGGTTGTACTTATCGACTGCAAAGCTATGTCGCGTGCTGCGGTATACGGAGACACTAAAAGCACCATAGTAGAACACAGATGAAGCTTCTAAGTTGATGTAATAGTCAGTAAGAAGTAGTACAATTCAAGTTTTAGGTATTGATTATTGACTTTTTAGCTGGCTTTGGTGCCTTGGACATGAGCTAGGACCTTAAGATTCTGCATGAAAGGAGGACTAGCAGCCGAGTTGCACGGGAGAATATGAAAAGTGTTCATATGTAGTAAAAACCAGAGAAATCCGTCCGTGTTCGACATTTGTTATCGAATCGACTTAAAGCCAGATCGTAACATTGGCCGCTCTTCTCTCTGAAACGGTTGTACTTATCGTCTTCAAAGCAATGTCGAGTGCTGCGGCATGCGGAGACACTAAAAGCACCATAGTAGAACACAGATGAAGCTTCTAAGTTGATGTAATAGCCAGTAAGAAGTAGTACAATTCAAGTTTTAAGTATCGATTGTTGACTTTTTACCCTTCTTTGGTGCCTTGGGCATGAGCTAGGAACTTAAGATTTTGCATGATAGGAGGTCTAGCAGCCGCGTTGCACGTGAGAATGTGAAAAGTGTTCATATGTAGTAAAAACCTGAGAAATCCGTCCGTTTTCGTCATTTGTTGTCGAATCGACTTAAAGCCAGATCGTCACATTGGCCGCTCTTCTCTTTGAAACGGTGGTACTTATCGTCTGCAAAGCTACGTGTCGTGCTGCGGTATGCGGAGACACTAAAAGCACCATTGTAGAACACAGATGAAGCTTCTAAGTTGATGTAATAGCCAGTAAGAAGTAGTACAATTCAAGTTGTAGGTATCGATTATTGACTTTCTAGCTGGCTTTGGTGCCTTGGACATGAGCTAGGACCTTAAGATTCTTTATGAAAGGAGGACTAGCAGCCGAGTTGCACGGGAGAATGTGAAAAGTGTTCATATGTAGTAAAAACCCGAGAAATCCGTACGTTTTCGTCATTGGTTATCGAATCGTCTTAAAGCCAGATCGTCACATTGGCCGCTCTTCTCTCTGAAACGGTTGTACTTATCGACTGCAAAGCTATGTCGCGTGCTGCGGTATGCGGAGACACTAAAAGCACCATAGTAGAACACAGATGAAGCTTCTAAGAAGATGTAATAGTCAGTAAGAAGTAGTACAATTCAAGTTTTAAGTATCGATTATTGACTTTTTAGCTGAGTTTGGTGCCTTGGACATGAGTTAGGACCTTAAGATTCTGCATGAACGGAGGTCTAGCAGCCGAGTTGTACGGGAGAATGTGAAAAGTGTTCATATGTAGTAAAAACCTGAGAAATCCGTCCGTTTTCGTCATTTGTTATCGAATCGACTTAAAGCCAGATCGTCACATTAGCCGCTCTTCTCTCTGAAACGGTTGTACTTATCGTCTGCAAAGCTATGTCGAGTGCTGCGGCATGCGGAGACACTAAAAGCACCATAGTAGAACACAGATGAAGCTTCTATGTTGTTGTAATAGCCAGTAAGAAGTAGTACAATTCAAGTTTTAAGTATCGATTGTTGACTTCTTACCCTTCTTTGGTGCCTTGGGCATGAGCTAGGAACTTAAGATTTTGCATGATAGGAGGTCTAGCAGCCGCGTTGCACGTGAGAATGTGAAAAGTGTTCATATGTAGTAAAAACCTGAGAAATCCGTTCGTTATCGTCATTTGTTATCGAATCGACTTAAAGCCAGATCGTCACATTAGCCGCTCTTCTCTCTGAAACGGTTGTACTTATCGACTGCAAAGCTATGTCGCGTGCTGCGGTATGCGGAAACACTAAAAGCACCATAGTAGAACACAGGTGAAGCTTCTAAGTTGATGTAATAGCCAGTAAGAAGTAGTACCATTCAAGTTTTAGGTATCGATTATTAACTTTTTAGCTGGCTTTGGTGCCTTGGACATGAGCTAGGACCTTAAGATTCTGCATGAAAGGAGGACTAGCAGCCGAGTTGCACGGGAGAATGTGAAAAGTGTTCATATGTAGTAAAAACCAGAGAAATCCGTCCGTGTTCGACATTTGTTATCGAATCGACTTAAAGCCAGATCGTCACATTGGCCGCTCTTCTCTTTGAAACAGTGGTACTTATCGTCTGCAAAGCTACGTGTCGTGCTGCGGTATGCGGAGACACTAAAAGCACCATAGTAGAACACAGATGAAGCTTCTAAGTTGATGTAATAGCCAGTAAGAAGTAGTACATTTCAAGTTGTAGGTATCGATTATTGACTTTCTAGCTGGCTTTGGTGCCTTGGACATGAGCTAGGACCTTAAGATTCTGCATGAAAGGAGGACTAGCAGCCGAGTTGCACGGGAGAATGTGAAAAGTGTTCATATGTAGTAAAAACCCGAGAAATCCGTACGTTTTCGTCATTGGTTATCGAATCGTCTTAAAGCCAGATCGTCACATTGGCCGCTCTTCTCTCTGAAACGGTTGTACTTATCGTCTGCAAAGCTATGTCGAGTGCTGCGGTATGTGGAGACACTAAAAGCACCATAGTAGAACACAGATGAAGCTTCTAAGTTGATGTAATAACCAGTAAGAAGTAGTACAATTCAAGTTTTAGGTATCGATTATTGACTTTTTAGCTGGCTTTGGTACCTTGGACATGAGATAGGACCTTAAGATTCTGCATGAAAGGAGGACTAGCAGCCGAGTTGCACGGGAGAATGTAAATAGTATTCATATGTAGTAAAAACCTGAGACATCCGTCCGTTTTCGTCATTTGTTATCGAATCGACTTAAAGCCAGATCGTCACATTAGCCGCTCTTCTCTCTGAAACGGTTGTACTTATCGACTGCAAAGCTATGTCGCGTGCTGCGGTATGCGGAGACACTAAAAGCACCATAGTAGAACACAGATGAAGCTTCTAAGTTGATGTAATAGCCAGTAAGAAGTAGTACCATTCAAGTTTTTGGTATCGATTATTAACTTTTTACTGGCTTTGGTGCCTTGGACATGAGCTAGGACCTTAAGATTCTGCATGAAAGGAGGACTAGCAGCCGAGTTGCACGGGAGAATGTGAAAAGTGTTCATATGTAGTAAAAACCAGAGAAATCCGTCCGTGTTCGACATTTGTTATCGAATCGACTTAAAGCCAGATCGTCACATTGGCCGCTCTTCTCTCTCAAACGGTTGTACTTATCGACTGCAAAGCTATGTCGCGTGCTGCGGTATACGGAGACACTAAAAGCACCATAGTAGAACACAGATGAAGCTTCTAAGTTGATGTAATAGTCAGTAAGAAGTAGTACAATTCAAGTTTTAGGTATTGATTATTGACTTTTTAGCTGGCTTTGGTGCCTTGGACATGAGCTAGGACTTTAAGATTCTGCATGAAAGGAGGACTAGCAGCCGAGTTGCACGGGAGAATATGAAAAGTGTTCATATGTAGTAAAAACCAGAGAAATCCGTCCGTGTTCGACATTTGTTATCGAATCGACTTAAAGCCAGATCGTAACATTGGCCGCTCTTCTCTCTGAAACGGTTGTACTTATCGTCTGCAAAGCTATGTCGAGTGCTGCGGCATGCGGAGACACTAAAAGCACCATAGTAGAACACAGATGAAGCTTCTAAGTTGATGTAATAGCCAGTAAGAAGTAGTACAATTCAAGTTTTAAGTATCGATTGTTGACATTTTACCCTTCTTTGTTGCCTTGGGCATGAGCTAGGAACTTAAGATTTTGCATGATAGGAGGTCTAGCAGCCGCGTTGCACGTGAGAATGTGAAAAGTGTTCATATGTAGTAAAAACCTGAGAAATCCGTCCGTTTTCGTCATTTGTTGTCGAATCGACTTAAAGCCAGATCGTCACATTGGCCGCTCTTCTCTCTGAAACATTTGTACTTATCTTCTGCAAAGCTATGTCGCGTGCTGCGGTATGTGGAGACACTAAAAGCACCATAGTAGAACACAGATGAAGCTTCTAAGTTGATGTAATAGCCAGTAAGAAGTAGTACAATTCAAGTTGTAGGTATCGATTATTGACTTTCTAGCTGGCTTTGGTGCCTTGGACATGAGCTAGGACCTTAAGATTCTGCATGAAAGGAGGACTAGCAGCCGAGTTGCACGGGAGAATGTGAAAAGTGTTCATATGTAGTAAAAACCCGAGAAATCCGTACGTTTTCGTCATTGGTTATCGAATCGTCTTAAAGCCAGATCGTCACATTGGCCGCTCTTCTCTCTGTAACGGTTGTACTTATCGACTGCAAAGCTATGTCGCGTGCTGCGGTATGCGGAGACACTAAAAGCACCATAGTAGAACACAGATGAAGCTTCTAAGATGATGTAATAGTCAGTAAGAAGTAGTACAATTCAAGTTTTAAGTATCGATTATTGACTTTTTAGCTGACTTTGGTGCCTTGGACATGAGTTAGGACCTTAAGATTCTGCATGAACGGAGGTCTAGCAGCCGAGTTGTACGGGAGAATGTGAAAAGTGTTCATATGTAGTAAAAACCTGAGAAATCCGTCCGTTTTCGTCATTTGTTATCGAATCGACTTAAAGCCAGATCGTCACATTAGCCGCTCTTCTCTCTGAAACGGTTGTACTTATCGTCTGCAAAGCTATGTCGAGTGCTGCGGCATGCGGAGACACTAAAAGCACCATAGTAGAACACAGATGAAGCTTCTATGTTGATGTAATAGCCAGTAAGAAGTAGTACAATTCAAGTTTTAAGTATCGATTGTTGACTTCTTACCCTTCTTTGGTGCCTTGGGCATGAGCTAGGAACTTAAGATTTTGCATGATAGGAGGTCTAGCAGCCGCGTTGCACGGGAGAATGTGAAAAGTGTTCATATGTAGTAAAAACCACAGAAATCCGTCCGTGTTCGACATTTGTTATCGATACGACTTAAAGCCAGATCGTCACATTGGCTGCTCTTCTCTCTCAAACGGTTGTACTTATCGACTGCAAAGCTATGTCGCGTGCTGCGGTATACGGAGACACTAAAAGCACCATAGTAGAACACAGATGAAGCTTCTAAGTTGATGTAATAGTCAGTAAGAAGTAGTACAATTCAAGTTTTAGGTATTGATTATTGACTTTTTAGCTGGCTTTGGTGCCTTGGACATGAGCTAAGACCTTAAGATTCTGCATGAAAGGAGGACTAGCAGCCGAGTTGCACGGGAGAATATGAAAAGTGTTCATATGTAGTAAAAACCAGAGAAATCCGTCCGTGTTCGACATTTGTTATCGAATCGACTTAAAGCCAGATCGTAACATTGGCCGCTCTTCTCTCTGAAACGGTTGTACTTATCGTCTGCAAAGCTATGTCGAGTGCTGCGGCATGCGGAGACACTAAAAGCACCATAGTAGAACACAGATGAAGCTTCTAAGTTGATGTAATAGCCAGTAAGAAGTAGTACAATTCAAGTTTTAAGTATCGATTGTTGACTTTTTACCCTTCTTTGTTGCCTTGGGCATGAGCTAGGAACTTAAGATTTTGCATGATAGGAGGTCTAGCAGCCGCGTTGCACGTGAGAATGTGAAAAGTGTTCATATGTAGTAAAAACCTGAGAAATCCGTCCGTTTTCGTCATTTGTTGTCGAATCGACTTAAAGCCAGATCGTCACATTGGCCGCTCTTCTCTTTGAAACGGTGGTACTTATCTTCTGCAAAGCTACGTGTCGTGCTGCGGTATGCGGAGACACTAAAAGCACCATAGTAGAACACAGATGAAGCTTCTAAGTTGATGTAATAGCCAGTAAGAAGTAGTACAATTCAAGTTGTAGGTATCGATTATTGACTTTCTGGCTGGCTTTGGTGCCTTGGACATGAGCTAGGACCTTAAGATTCTGCATGAAAGGAGGACTAGCAGCCGAGTTGCACGGGAGAATGTGAAAAGTGTTCATATGTAGTAAAAACCCGAGAAATCCGTACGTTTTCGTCATTGGTTATCGAATCGTCTTAAAGCCAGATCGTCACATTGGCCGCTCTTCTCTCTGAAACGGTTGTACTTATCGTCTGCAAAGCTATGTCGAGTGCTGCGGTATGTGGAGACACTAAAAGCACCATAGTAGAACACAGATGAAGCTTCTAAGTTGATGTAATAGCCAGTAAGAAGTAGTACAATTCAAGTTTTAGGTATCGATTATTGACTTTTTAGCTGGCTTTGGTACCTTGGACATGAGATAGGACCTTAAGATTCTGCATGAAAGGAGGACTAGCAGCCGAGTTGCACGGGAGAATGTAAATAGTATTCATATGTAGTAAAAACCTGAGACATCCGTCCGTTTTCGTCATTTGTTATCGAATCGACGTAAAGCCAGATAGTCACATTAGCCGCTCTTCTCTCTGAAACGGTTGTACTTATCGACTGCAAAGCTATGTCGCGTGCTGCGGTATGCGGAGACACTAAAAGCACCATAGTAGAACACAGATGAAGCTTCTAAGTTGATGTAATAGCCAGTAAGAAGTAGTACCATTCAAGTTTTTGGTATCGATTATTAACTTTTTAGCTGGATTTGGTGCCTTGGACATGAGCTAGGACCTTAAGATTCTGCATGAAAGGAGGACTAGCAGCCGAGTTGTACGGGAGAATGTGAAAAGTGTTCATATGTAGTAAAAACCACAGAAATCCGTCCGTGTTCGACATTTGTTATCGAATCGACTTAAAGCCAGATCGTCACATTGGCCGCTCTTCTCTCTCAAACGGTTGTACTTATCGACTGCAAAGCTATGTCGCGTGCTGCGGTATACGGAGACACTAAAAGCACCATAGTAGAACACAGATGAAGCTTCTAAGTTGATGTAATAGTCAGTAAGAAGTAGTACAATTCAAGTTTTAGGTATTGATTATTGACTTTTTAGCTGGCTTTGGTGCCTTGGACATGAGCTAGGACCTTAAGATTCTGCATGAAAGGAGGACTAGCAGCCGAGTTGCACGGGAGAATATGAAAAGTGTTAATATGTAGTAAAAACCAGAGAAATCCGTCCGTGTTCGACATTTGTTATCGAATCGACTTAAAGCCAGATCGTAACATTGGCCGCTCTTCTCTCTGAAATGGTTGTACTTATCGTCTGCAAAGCTATGTCGAGTGCTGCGGCATGCGGAGACACTAAAAGCACCATAGTAGAACACAGATGAAGCTTCTAAGTTGATGTAATAGCCAGTAAGAAGTAGTACAATTCAAGTTTTAAGTATCGATTGTTGACTTTTTACCCTTCTTTGGTGCCTTGGGCATGAGCTAGGAACTTAAGATTTTGCATGATAGGAGGTCTAGCAGCCGCGTTGCACGTGAGAATGTGAAAAGTGTTCATATGTAGTAAAAACCTGAGAAATCCGTCCGTTTTCGTCATTTGTTGTCGAATCGACTTAAAGCCAGATCGTCACATTGGCCGCTCTTCTCTTTGAAACGGTGGTACTTATCGTCTGCAAAGCTACGTGTCGTGCTGCGGTATGCGGAGACACTAAAAGCACCATAGTAGAACACAGATGAAGCTTCTAAGTTGATGTAATAGCCAGTAAGAAGTAGTACAATTCAAGTTGTAGGTATCGATTATTGACTTTCTAGCTGGCTTTGGTGCCTTGGACATGAGCTAGGACCTTAAGATTCTGCATGAAAGGAGGACTAGCAGCCGAGTTGCACGGGAGAATGTGAAAAGTGTTCATATGTAGTAAAAACCCGAGAAATCCGTACGTTTTCGTCATTGGTTATCGAATCGTCTTAAAGCCAGATCGTCACATTGGCCGCTCTTCTCTCTGAAACGGTTGTACTTATCGACTGCAAAGCTATGTCGCGTGCTGCGGTATGCGGAGACACTAAAAGCACCATAGTAGAATATAGATGAAGCTTCTAAGATGATGTAATAGTCAGTAAGAAGTAGTACAATTCAAGTTTTAAGTATCGATTATTGACTTTTTAGCTGACTTTGGTGCCTTGGACATGAGTTAGGACCTTAAGATTCTGCATGAACGGAGGTCTAGCAGCCGAGTTGTACGGGAGAATGTGAAAAGTGTTCATATGTAGTAAAAACCTGAGAAATCCGTCCGTTTTCGTCATTTGTTATCGAATCGACTTAAAGCCAGATCGTCACATTAGCCGCTCTTCTCTCTGAAACGGTTGTACTTATCGTCTGCAAAGCTATGTCGAGTGCTGCGGCATGCGGAGACACTAAAAGCACCATAGTAGAACACAGATGAAGCTTCTATGTTGATGTAATAGCCAGTAAGAAGTAGTACAATTCAAGTTTTAAGTATCGATTGTTGACTCCTTACCCTCTTTGGTGCCTTGGGCATGAGCTAGGAACTTAAGATTTTGCATGATAGGAGGTCTAGCAGCCGCGTTGCACGTGAGAATGTGAAAAGTGTTCATACGTAGTAAAAACCTGAGAAATCCGTTCGTTATCGTCATTTGTTATCGAATCGACTTAAAGCCAGATCGTCACATTAGCCGCTCTTCTCTCTGAAACGGTTGTACTTATCGACTGCAAAGCTATGTCGCGTGCTGCGGTATGCGTAGACACTAAAAGCACCATAGTAGAACACAGGTGAAGCTTCTAAGTTGATGTAATAGCCAGTAAGAAGTAGTACCATTCAAGTTTTAGGTATCGATTATTAACTTTTTAGCTGGCTTTGGTGCCTTGGACATGAGCTAGGACCTTAAGATTCTGCATGAAAGGAGGACTAGCAGCCGAGTTGCACGGGAGAATGTGAAAAGTGTTCATATGTAGTAAAAACCAGAGAAATCCGTCCATGTTCGACATTTGTTATCGAATCGACTTAAAGCCAGATCGTCAGATTGGCTGCTCTTCTCTCTCAAACGGTTGTACTTATCGACTGCAAAGCTATGTCGCGTGCTGCGGTATACGGAGACACTAAAAGCACCATAGTAGAACACAGATGAAGCTTCTAAGTTGATGTAATAGTCAGTAAGAAGTAGTACAATTCAAGTTTTAGGTATTGATTATTGACTTTTTAGCTGGCTTTGGTGCCTTGGACATGAGCTAGGACCTTAAGATTCTGCATGAAAGGAGGACTAGCAGCCGAGTTGTACGGGAGAATGTGAAAAGTGTTCATATGTAGTAAAAACCAGAGAAATCCGTCCGTGTTCGACATTTGTTATCGAATCGACTTAAAGCCAGATCGTCACATTGGCCGCTCTTCTCTCTCAAACGGTTGTACTTACCGACTGCAAAGCTATGTCGCGTGCTGCGGTATACGGAGACACTAAAAGCACCATAGTAGAACACAGATGAAGCTTCTAAGTTGATGTAATAGTCAGTAAGAAGTAGTACAATTCAAGTTTTAGGTATTGATTATTGACTTTTTAGCTGGCTTTGGTGCCTTGGACATGAGCTAGGACCTTAAGATTCCGCATGAAAGGAGGACTAGCAGCCGAGTTGCACGGTAGAATATGAAAAGTGTTAATATGTAGTAGAAACCAGAGAAATCCGTCCGTGTTCGACATTTGTTATCGAATCGACTTAAAGCCAGATCGTAACATTGGCCGCTCTTCTCTCTGAAACGGTTGTACTTATCGTCTGCAAAGCTATGTCGAGTGCTGCGGCATGCGGAGACACTAAAAGCACCATAGTAGAACACAGATGAAGCTTCTAAGTTGATGTAATAGCCAGTAAGAAGTAGTACAATTCAAGTTTTAAGTATCGATTGTTGACTTTTTACCCTTCTTTGGTGCCTTGGGCATGAGCTAGGAACTTAAGATTTTGCATGATAGGAGGTCTAGCAGCCGCGTTGCACGTGAGAATGTGAAAAGTGTTCATATGTAGTAAAAACCTGAGAAATCCGTCCGTTTTCGTCATTTGTTGTCGAATCGACTTAAAGCCAGATCGTCACATTGGCCGCTCTTCTCTTTGAAACGGTGGTACTTATCGTCTGCAAAGCTACGTGTCGTGCTGCGGTATGCGGAGACACTAAAAGCACCATAGTAGAACACAGATGAAGCTTCTAAGTTGATGTAATAGCCAGTAAGAAGTAGTACAATTCAAGTTGTAGGTATCGATTATTGACTTTCTAGCTGGCTTTGGTGCTTTGGACATGAGCTAGGACCTTAAGATTCTGCATGAAAGGAGGACTAGCAGCCGAGTTGCACGGGAGAATGTGAAAAGTGTTCATATGTAGTAAAAACCCGAGAAATCCGTACGTTTTCGTCATTGGTTATCGAATCGTCTTAAAGCCAGATCGTCACATTGGCCGCTCTTCTCTCTGAAACGGTTGTACTTATCGACTGCAAAGCTATGTCGCGTGCTGCGGTATGCGGAGACACTAAAAGCACCATAGTAGAACACAGATGAAGCTTCTAAGATGATGTAATAGTCAGTAAGAAGTAGTACCATTCAAGTTTTAAGTATCGATTATTGACTTTTTAGCTGACTTTGGTGCCTTGGACATGAGTTAGGACCTTAAGATTCTGCATGAACGGAGGTCTAGCAGCCGAGTTGTACGGGAGAATGTGAAAAGTGTTCATATGTAGTAAAAACCTGAGAAATCCGTCCGTTTTCGTCATTTGTTATCGAATCGACTTAAAGCCAGATCGTCACATTAGCCGCTCTTCTCTCTGAAACGGTTGTACTTATCGTCTGCAAAGCTATGTCGAGTGCTGCGGCATGCGGAGACACTAAAAGCACCATAGTAGAACACAGATGAAGCTTCTATGTTGATGTAATAGCCAGTAAGAAGTAGTACAATTCAAGTTTTAAGTATCGATTGTTGACTTCTTACCCTTCTTTGGTGCCTTGGGCATGAGCTAGGAACTTAAGATTTTGCATGATAGGAGGTCTAGCAGCCGCGTTGCACGTGAGAATGTGAAAAGTGTTCATACGTAGTAAAAACCTGAGAAATCCGTTCGTTATCGTCATTTGTTATCGAATCGACTTAAAGCCAGATCGTCACATTAGCCGCTCTTCTCTCTGAAACGGTTGTACTTATCGACTGCAAAGCTATGTCGCGTGCTGCGGTATGCGTAGACACTAAAAGCACCATAGTAGAATACAGGTGAAGCTTCTAAGTTGATGTAATAGCCAGTAAGAAGTAGTACCATTCAAGTTTTAGGTATCGATTATTAACTTTTTAGCTGGCTTTGGTGCCTTGGACATGAGCTAGGACCTTAAGATTCTGCATGAAAGGAGGACTAGCAGCCGAGTTGCACGGGAGAATGTGAAAAGTGTTCATATGTAGTAAAAACCTGAGAAATCCGTTCGTTATCGTCATTTGTTATCGAATCGACTTAAAGCCAGATCGTCACATTAGCCGCTCTTCTCTCTGAAACGGTTGTACTTATCGTCTGCAAAGCTATGTCGAGTGCTGCGGCATGCGGAGACACTAAAAGCACCATAGTACAACACAGATGAAGCTTCTAAGTTGATGTAATAGCCAGTAAGAAGTAGTACAATTCAAGTTTTAAGTATCGATTGTTGACTTTTTACCCTTCTTTGGTGCCTTGGGCATGAGCTAGGAACTTAAGATTTTGCATGATAGGAGGTCTAGCAGCCGCGTTGCACGTGAGAATGTGAAAAGTGTTCATATGTAGTAAAAACCTGAGAAATCCGTCCGTTTTCGTCATTTGTTGTCGAATCGACTTAAAGCCAGATCGTCACATTGGCCGCTCTTCTCTTTGAAACGGTGGTACTTATCGTCTGCAAAGCTACGTGTCGTGCTGCGGTATGCGGAGACACTAAAAGCACCATAGTAGAACACAGATGAAGCTTCTAAGTTGATGTAATAGCCAGTAAGAAGTAGTACAATTCAAGTTGTAGGTATCGATTATTGACTTTCTAGCTGGCTTTGGTGCCTTGGACATGAGCTAGGACCTTAAGATTCTGCATGAAAGGAGGACTAGCAGCCGAGTTGCACGGGAGAATGTGAAAAGTGTTCATATGTAGTAAAAACCCGAGAAATCCGTACGTTTTCGTCATTGGTTATCGAATCGTCTTAAAGCCAGATCGTCACATTGGCCGCTCTTCTCTCTGAAACGGTTGTACTTATCGACTGCAAAGCTATGTCGCGTGCTGCGGTATGCGGAGACACTAAAAGCACCATAGTAGAACACAGATGAAGCTTCTAAGATGATGTAATAGTCAGTAAGAAGTAGTACAATTCAAGTTTTAAGTATCGATTATTGACTTTTTAGCTGACTTTGGTGCCTTGGACATGAGTTAGGACCTTAAGATTCTGCATGAACGGAGGTCTAGCAGCCGAGTTGTACGGGAGAATGTGAAAAGTGTTCATATGTAGTAAAAACCTGAGAAATCCGTCCGTTTTCGTCATTTGTTATCGAATCGACTTAAAGCCAGATCGTCACATTAGCCGCTCTTCTCTCTGAAACGGTTGTACTTATCGTCTGCAAAGCTATGTCGAGTGCTGCGGCATGCGGAGACACTAAAAGCACCATAGTAGAACACAGATGAAGCTTCTATGTTGATGTAATAGCCAGTAAGAAGTAGTACAATTCAAGTTTTAAGTATCGATTGTTGACTTCTTACCCTTCTTTGGTGCCTTGGGCATGAGCTAGGAACTTAAGATTTTGCATGATAGGAGGTCTAGCAGCCGCGTTGCACGTGAGAATGTGAAAAGTGTTCATACGTAGTAAAAACCTGAGAAATCCGTTCGTTATCGTCATTTGTTATCGAATCGACTTAAAGCCAGATCGTCACATTAGCCGCTCTTCTCTCTGAAACGGTTGTACTTATCGACTGCAAAGCTATGTCGCGTGCTGCGGTATGCGTAGACACTAAAAGCACCATAGTAGAACACAGGTGAAGCTTCTAAGTTGATGTAATAGCCAGTAAGAAGTAGTACCATTCAAGTTTTAGGTATCGATTATTAACTTTTTAGCTGGCTTTGGTGCCTTGGACATGAGCTAGGACCTTAAGATTCTGCATGAAAGGAGGACTAGCAGCCGAATTGCACGGGAGAATGTGAAAAGTGTTCATATGTAGTAAAAACCAGAGAAATCCGTCCGTGTTCGACATTTGTTATCGAATCGACTTAAAGCCAGATCGTCACATTGGCTGCTCTTCTCTCTCAAACGGTTGTACTTATCGTCTGCAAAGCTATGTCGCGTGCTGCGGTATGCGGAGGCTCTAAAAGCACCATAGTAGAACACAGATGAAGCTTCTAAGTTGATGTAATAGTCAGTAAGAAGTAGTACAATTCAAGTTTTAGGTATTGATTATTGACTTTTTAGCTGGCTTTGGTGCCTTGGACATGAGCTAGGACCTTAAGATTCTGCATGAAAGGAGGACTAGCAGCCGAGTTGCACGGGAGAATATGAAAAGTGTTCATATGTAGTAAAAACCAGAGAAATCCGTCCGTGTTCGACATTTGTTATCGAATCGACTTAAAGCCAGATCGTAACATTGGCCGCTCTTCTCTCTGAAACGGTTGTACTTATCGTCTGCAAAGCTATGTCGAGTGCTGCGGCATGCGGAGACACTAAAAGCACCATAGTAGAACACAGATGAAGCTTCTAAGTTGATGTAATAGCCAGTAAGAAGTAGTACAATTCAAGTTTTAAGTATCGATTGTTGACTTTTTACCCTTCTTTGTTGCCTTGGGCATGAGCTAGGAACTTAAGATTTTGCATGAAAGGAGGACTAGCAGCCGAGTTGCACGGGAGAATGTGAAAAGTGTTCATATGTAGTAAAAACCCGAGAAAACCGTACGTTTTCGTCATTGGTTATCGAATCGTCTTAAAGCCAGATCGTCACATTGGCCGCTCTTCTCTCTGAAACGGTTGTACTTATCGTCTGCAAAGCTATGTCGAGTGCTGCGGTATGTGGAGACACTAAAAGCACCATAGTAGAACACAGATGAAGCTTCTAAGTTGATGTAATAGCCAGTAAGAAGTAGTACAATTCAAGTTTTAGGTATCGATTATTGACTTTTTAGCTGGCTTTGGTACCTTGGACATGAGATAGGACCTTAAGATTCTGCATGAAAGGAGGACTAGCAGCCGAGTTGCACGGGAGAATGTAAATAGTATTCATATGTAGTAAAAACCTGAGACATCCGTCCGTTTTCGTCATTTGTTATCGAATCGACTTAAAGCCAGATAGTCACATTAGCCGCTCTTCTCTCTGAAACGGTTGTACTTATCGACTGCAAAGCTATGTCGCGTGCTGCGGTATGCGGAGACACTAAAAGCACCATAGTAGAACACAGATGAAGCTTCTAAGTTGATGTAATAGCCAGTAAGAAGTAGTACCATTCAAGTTTTAGGTATCGATTATTAACTTTTTAGCTGGCTTTGGTGCCTTGGACATGAGCTAGGACCTTAAGATTCTGCATGAAAGGAGGACTAGCAGCCGAGTTGCACGGGAGAATGTGAAAAGCGTTCATATGTAGTAAAAACCGGAGAAATCCGTCCGTGTTCGACATTTGTTATCGAATCGACTTAAAGCCAGATCGTCACATTGGCCGCTCTTCTCTCGCAAACGGTTGTACTTATCGACTGCAAAGCTATGTCGCGTGCTGCGGTATACGGAGACACTAAAAGCACCATAGTAGAACACAGATGAAGCTTCTAAGTTGATGTAATAGTCAGTAAGAAGTAGTACAATTCAAGTTTTAGGTATTGATTATTGACTTTTTCGCTGGCTTTGGTGCCTTGGACATGAGCTAGGACCTTAAGATTCTGCATGAAAGGAGGACTAGCAGCCGAGTTGCACGGGAGAATATGAAAAGTGTTAATATGTAGTAAAAACCAGAGAAATCCGTCCGAGTTCGACATTTGTTATCGAATCGACTTAAAGCCAGATCGTAACATTGGCCGCTCTTCTCTCTGAAACGGTTGTACTTATCGTCTGCAAAGCTATGTCGAGTGCTGCGGCATGCGGAGACACTAAAAGCACCATAGTAGAACACAGATGAAGCTTCTAAGTTGATGTAATAGCCAGTAAGAAGTAGTACAATTCAAGTTTTAAGTATCGATTGTTGACTTTTTACCCTTCTTTGGTGCCTTGGGCATGAGCTAGGAACTAAAGATTTTGCATGATAGGAGGTCTAGCAGCCGCGTTGCACGTGAGAATGTGAAAAGTGTTCATATGTAGTAAAAACCTGAGAAATCCGTCCGTTTTTGTCATTTGTTGTCGAATCGACTTCAAGCCAGATCGTCACATTGGCCGCTCTTCTCTTTGAAACGGTGGTACTTATCGTCTGCAAAGCTACGTGTCGTGCTGCGGTATGCGGAGACACTAAAAGCACCATAGTAGAACACAGATGAAGCTTCTAAGTTGATGTAATAGCCAGTAAGAAGTAGTACAATTCAAGTTGTAGGTATCGATTATTGACTTTCTAGCTGGCTTTGGTGCCTTGGACATGAGCTAGGACCTTAAGATTCTGCATGAAAGGAGGACTAGCAGCCGAGTTGCACGGGAGAATGTGAAAAGTGTTCATATGTAGTAAAAACCCGAGAAATCCGTACGTTTTCGTCATTGGTTATCGAATCGTCTTAAAGCCAGATCGTCACATTGGCCGCTCTTCTCTCTGAAACGGTTGTACTTATCGACTGCAAAGCTATGTCGCGTGCTGCGGTATGCGGAGACACTAAAAGCACCATAGTAGAACACAGATGAAGCTTCTAAGATGATGTAATAGTCAGTAAGAAGTAGTACAATTCAAGTTTTAAGTATCGATTATTGACTTTTTAGCTGACTTTGGTGCCTTGGACATGAGTTAGGACCTTAAGATTCTGCATGAACGGAGGTCTAGCAGCCGAGTTGTACGGGAGAATGTGAAAAGTGTTCATATGTAGTAAAAACCTGAGAAATCCGTCCGTTTTCGTCATTTGTTATCGAATCGACTTAAAGCCAGATCGTCACATTAGCCGCTCTTCTCTCTGAAACGGTTGTACTTATCGTCTGCAAGGCTATGTCGAGTGCTGCGGCATGCGGAGACACTAAAAGCACCATAGTAGAACACAGATGAAGCTTCTATGTTGATGTAATAGCCAGTAAGAAGTAGTACAATTCAAGTTTTAAGTATCGATTGTGGACTTCTTACCCTTCTTTGGTGCCTTGGGCATGAGCTAGGAACTTAAGATTTTGCATGATAGGAGGTCTAGCAGCCGCGTTGCACGTGAGAATGTGAAAAGTGTTCATACGTAGTAAAAACCTGAGAAATCCGTTCGTTATCGTCATTTGTTATCGAATCGACTTAAAGCCAGATCGTCACATTAGCCGCTCTTCTCTCTGAAACGGTTGTACTTATCGACTGCAAAGCTATGTCGCGTGCTGCGGTATGCGTAGACACTAAAAGCACCATAGTAGAACACAGGTGAAGCTTCTAAGTTGATGTAATAGCCAGTAAGAAGTAGTACCATTCAAGTTTTAGGTATCGATTATTAACTTTTTAGCTGGCTTTGGTGCCTTGGACATGAGCTAGGACCTTAAGATTCTGCATGAAAGGAGGACTAGCAGCCGAGTTGCACGGGAGAATGTGAAAAGTCTTCATATGTAGTAAAAACCAGAGAAATCCGTCCGTGTTCGACATTTGTTATCGAATCGACTTAAAGCCAGATCGTCACATTGGCTGCTCTTCTCTCTCAAACGGTTGTACTTATTGACTGCAAAGCTATGTCGCGTGCTGCGGTATACGGAGACACTAAAAGCACCATAGTAGAACACAGATGAAGCTTCTAAGTTGATGTAATAGCCAGTAAGAAGTAGTACCATTCAAGTTTTTGGTATCGATTATTAACTTTTTAGCTGGCTTTGGTGCCTTGGACATGAGCTAGGACCTTAAGATTCTGCATGAAAGGAGGACTAGCAGCCGAGTTGCACGGGAGAATATGAAAAGTGTTAATATGTAGTAAAAACCAGAGAAATCCGTCCGTGTTCGACATTTGTTATCGAATCGACTTAAAGCCAGATCGTAACATTGGCCGCTCTTCTCTCTGAAACGGTTGTCCTTATCGTCTGCAAAGCTATGTCGAGTGCTGCGGCATGCGGAGACACTAAAAGCACCATAGTAGAACACAGATGAAGCTTCTAAGTTGATGTAATAGCCAGTAAGAAGTAGTACAATTCAAGTTTTAAGTATCGATTGTTGACTTTTTACCCTTCTTTGTTGCCTTGGGCATGAGCTAGGAACTTAAGATTTTGCATGATAGGAGGTCTAGCAGCCGCGTTGCACGTGAGAATGTGAAAAGTGTTCATATGTAGTAAAAACCTGAGAAATCCGTCCGTTTCCGTCATTTGTTGTCGAATCGACTTAAAGCCAGATCGTCACATTGGCCGCTCTTCTCTTTGAAACGGTGGTACTTATCGTCTGCAAAGCTACGTGTCGTGCTGCGGTATGCGGAGACACTAAAAGCACCATAGTAGAACACAGATGAAGCTTCTAAGTTGATGTAATAGCCAGTAAGAAGTAGTACAATTAAAGTTGTAGGTATCGATTATTGACTTTCTAGCAGGCTTTGGTGCCTTGGACATGAGCTAGGACCTTAAGATTCTGCATGAAAGGAGGACTAGCAGCTGAGTTGAACGGGAGAATGTGAAAAGTGTTCCTATGTAGTAAAAACCTGAGAAATCCGTTCGTTATCGTCATTTGTTATCGAATCGACTTAAAGCCAGATCGTCACATTAGCCGCTCTTCTCCCTGACACGGTTGTACGTATCGACTGCAAAGCTATGTCGCGTGCTGCGGTATGCGGAGACACTAAAAGCACCATATTTGGACGCAGATGAAGCTTCTAAGATGATGTAATAGTCATTAAGAAGTAGTACAATTCCAGTTTTAGGTATCGATTATTGACTTTTTAGCTGGCTTTGGTGCCTTGGACACGAGTTAGGACCTTAAGATTCTGCATGAAAGGAGGTCTAGAAGCCGAGTTGTACGGGAGAATGTGAAAAGGTTCATATGTGGTAAAAACCTGAGAAATCCGTCCGTTTTCATCATTTGTTATCGAATCGACTTAAAGCCAGATCGTCACATTGAGCGCTCTACTCTCTAAAACTGGTGTACTTATCGTCTGCAAAGCTATGTCGCGCGCTGCGGTATGCGGAGACACTAAAAGCACCATAGTAGAATACAGATGAAGCTTCTAAGTTGATGTAATAGCCAGTAAGAAGTAGTACAATTCAAGTTGTAGGTATCGATTATTGACTTTCTAGCTGGCTTTGGTGCCTTGGCCATGAGCTAGGACCTTAAGATTCTGCATGAAAGGAGGACTAGCAACCGAGTTGAACGGGAGAATGTGAAAAGTGTTCCTATGTAGTAAAAACCTGAGAAATCCGTTCGTTATCGTCATTTGTTATCGAATCGACTTAAAGCCAGATCGTCACATTAGCCGCTCTTCTCCCTGAAACGGTTGTACGTATCGACTGCAAAGCTATGTCGCGTGCTGCGGTATGCGGAGACACTAAAAGCACCATAGTAGAACACAGATGAGGCTTCTAAGTTGATGTAATAGCCAGTAAGAGGTAATACAATTCAAGTTTTAGGTATCGATTATTGACATTTTAGATGGCTTTGGTACATTGGACATGAGCTAGGACCTTAAGATTCTCCATGAAAGGAGGACTAGCAGCCGAGTTGCACGGGAGAATGTAAAAAGTGTTCATATGTAGTAAAAACCTGAGAAATCCGTCCGTTATCGTCGTTTGTTATCGAATCGACTTAAAGCAAGTTCGTCACATTAGCCGCACTTCTCTCTGAAACGGTTGTACTTATCGACTGCAAAGCTATGTCGCGTGCTGCGGTATGCGGAGACACTAAAAGCACCATAGTAGAACACAGATGAAGCTTCTAAGATGAGGTAATAGTCAGTAAGAAGTAGTACAATTCAAGTTTTAAGTATCGATTATTGACTTTTTAGCTGACTTTGGTGCCTTGGACATGAGATAGGACCTTAAGATTCTGCATGAAAGGAGGTCTAGCAGCCGAGTTGTACGGGAGAATGTGAAAAGTGTTCATATGTAGTAAAAACCAGAGAAATCCGTCCGTTTTCGTCATTTGTTATCGAATCGACTTCAAGCCAGATCGTCACATTAGCCGCAATTCTCTCTGAAACGGTTGTACTTATCGACTGCAAAGCTATGTCGCGTGCAGCGGTATGCGGAGACACTAAAAGCACCATAGTAGAACACAGATGAAGCTTCTAAGTTGATGTAATAGCCAGTAAGAAGTAGTACCATTCAAGTTTTAGGTATCGATTATTGACTTTTTAGCTGGCTTTGGTGCCTTGGACATGAGCTAGGACCTTAACATTCTGCATGAAAGGAGGACTAGCAGCCGAGTTGCACGGGAGAATGTGAAAAGTGTTCATATGTAGTAAAAACCAGAGAAATCCGTCCGTGTTCGATATTTGTTATCAAATCGACTTAAAGCCAGATCGTCACATTGGCCGCTCTTCTCTCTGAAACGGTTGTACTTATCGTCTGCAAAGCTATGTCGAGTGCTGCGGTTTGCGGAGACACTAAGAGCACCATAGTAAAACACAGATGAAGCTTCCAAGTTGATGTAATAGCCAGTAAGAAGTAGTACAATTCAAGTTTTAAGTATCGATTGTTGACTTCTTACCCTTCTTTGGTGCCTTGGGCATGAGCTAGGAACTTAAGATTTTGCATCATAGGAGGTCTAGCAGCCGCGTTGCACGTGAGAATGTGAAAAGTGTTCATATGTAGTGAAAACCTGAGAAATCGGTCCGTTTTCGTCATTTGTTGTCGAATCGACTTAAAGCCAGATCGTCACATTGGCCGCTCTTCTCTCTGAAACGGTTGTACTTATCGAATGCAAAGCTATGTCGCGTGCTGCGGTATGCGGAGACACTAAAAGCACCATAGTAGAACACAGATGAAGCTTCTAAGTTGATGTAATAGCCAGTAAGAAGTAGTACCATTCAAGTTTTAGGTATCGATTATTGACTTTTTAGCTGGCTTTGGTGCCTTGGACATGAGCTAGGACCTTAACATTCTGCATGAAAGGAGGACTAGCAGCCGAGTTGCATGGGAGAATGTGAAAAGTGTTCATATGTAGTAAAAACCAGAGAAATCCGTCCGTGTTCGACATTTGTTATCAAATCGACTTAAAGCCAGATCGTCACATTGGCCGCTCTTCTCTCTGAAACGGTTGTACTTATCGTCTGCAAAGCTATGTCGAGTGCTGCGGTTTGCGGAGACACTAAAAGCACCATAGTAAAACACAGATGAAGCTTCCAAGTTGATGTAATAGCCAGTAAGAAGTAGTACAATTCAAGTTTTAAGTGTCGATTGTTGACTTCTTACCCTTCTTTGGTGCCTTGGGGATGAGCTAGGAACTTAAGATTTTGCATAATAGGAGGTCTAGCAGCCGCGTTGCACGTGAGAATGTGAAAAGTGTTCATATGTAGTAAAAACCTGAGAAATCGGTCCGTTTTCGTCATTTGTTGTCGAATCGACTTAAAGCCAGATCGTCACATTGGCCGCCCTTCTCTCTGTAACGGTTGTACTTATCGACTGCAAAGCTATGTGGCGTGCTGCGGTATGCGGAGACACTAAAAGCACCATAGTAGAACACAGATGAAGCTTCTAAGTTGATGTAATAGCCAGTAAGAAGTAGTACCATTCAAGTTTTAGGTATCGATTATTGACTTTTTAGCTGGCTTTGGTGCCTTGGACATGAGTTAGGACCTTAAAATTCTGCATGAAAGGAGGACTAGCAGCCGAGTTGCACGGGAGAATGTGAAAAGTGTTCATATGTAGTAAAAACCAGAGAAATCCGTCCGTGTTCGACATTTGTTATCGAATCGACTTAAAGCCAGATCGTCACATTGGCCGCTCTTCTCTCTGAAACGGTTGTACTTATCGTCTGCAAAGCTATGTCGAGTGCTGCGGCGTGCGGAGACACTAAAAGCACCATAGTAGAACACAGATGAAGCTTCTAAGTTGATGTAATAGCCAGTAAGATGTAGTACAATTCAAGTTTTAAGTATCGATTGTTGACTTTTTACCCTTCTTTGGTGCCTTGGGCATGAGCTAGGATCTTAAGATTTTGCATGATAGGAGGTCTAGCAGCCGCGTTGCACGTGAGAATGTGAAAAGTGGTCATATGGAGTAAAAACCTGAGAAATCCGTCCGTTTTCGTCATTTGTTGTCGAATCGACTTAAAGCCAGATCGTCACATTGGCCGCTCTTCCCTCTGAAACATTTGTACTTATCTTCTGCAATGCTATGTCGCGTGCTGCGGTATGTGGAGACACTAAAAGCACCATAGTAGAACACAGATGAAGCTTCTAAGTTGATGTAATAGCCAGTAAGAAGTAGTACCATTCAAATTTTAGGTATCGATTATTCACTTTTTAGCTGGCTTTGGTGCCTTGGACATGAGCTAGGACCTTAAGATTCTGCATGAAAGGAGGACTAGCAGCCGAGTTGCATGGGAGAATGTGAAAAGTGTTCATATGTAGTAAAAACCTGAGATATCCGTCCGTTTTCGTCATTTGTTATCGAATCGACTTAAAGCCAGATCGTCACATTGGCCGCTCTTCTCTCTGAAACGGTTGTACTTATCGTCTGCAAAGCTATGTCGCGTGCTGCGGTATGCGGTGACACTAAAAGCATCATAGTAGAACACAGATGAAGCTTCTAAGTTGATGTAATAGCCAGTAAGAAGTAGTACAATTCAAGTTTTAGGTATCGATTATTGACATTTTAGCTGCCCTTGGTTCCTTGGACATGAGCTAGGACCTTAAGATTCTGCATGAAAGGAGGACTAGCAGCCGAGTTGCACGGGAGAATGTGAAAAGTGTTCATATGTAGTAAAAACCAGAGAAATCCGTCCGTGTTCGACATCTGTTATCGAATCGACTTAAAGCCAGATCGTCACATTGGCCGCTCTTCTCTCTCAAACGGTTGTACTTATCGACTGCAAAGCTATGTCGCGTGCTGCGGTATACGGAGACACTAAAAGCACCATAGTAGAACACAGATGAAGCTTCTAAGTTGATGTAATAGTCAGTAAGAAGTAGTACAATTCAAGTTTTAGGTATTGATTATTGACTTTTTAGCTGGCTTTGGTGCCTTGGACATGAGCTAGGACCTTAAGATTCTGCATGAAAGGAGGACTAGCAGCCGAGTTGCACGGGAGAATATGAAAAGTGTTCATATGTAGTAAAAACCAGAGAAATCCGTCCGTGTTCGACATTTGTTATCGAATCGACTTAAAGCCAGATCGTAACATTGGCCGCTCTTCTCTCTGAAACGGTTGTACTTATCGTCTGCAAAGCTATGTCGAGTGCTGCGGCATGCGGAGACACTAAAAGCACCATAGTAGAACACAGATGAAGCTTCTAAGTTGATGTAATAGCCAGTAAGAAGTAGTACAATTCAAGTTTTAAGTATCGATTGTTGACTTTTTACCCTTCTTTGGTGCCTTGGGCATGAGCTAGGAACTTAAGATTTTGCATGATAGGAGGTCTAGCAGCCGAGTTGAACGGGAGAATGTGAAAAGTGTTCCTATGTAGTAAAAACCTGAGAAATACGTCCGTTTTCGTCATTTGTTATCGAATCGACTTAAAGCCAGATCGTCACATTGGCCGCTCTTCTCTCTGAAACGGTTGTACTTCTCGTCTGCAAAGCTATGTCGCGTGCTGCGGTATGCGGAGACAGTAAAAGCACCATAGTAGAACACAGATGAAGCTTCTATGTTGATGTAATAGCCAGGAAGAAGTAGTACAATTCAAGTTTTAGGTATCGATTATTGACTTTTTAGCTGGCTTTGGTGCCTTGGACATGAGCTAGGACCTTAAGATTCTGCATGAAAGGAGGATTAGCAGCGGAGTTACACGGGAGAATATGAAAAGTGTTCATATGTAGTAAAAACCTGAGACATCCGTCCGTTTTCGTCAATTGTTATCGAACCGACTTAAAGCCAGATCGTCACATTGGCCGCTCTCCTCTCTAAACCGGTTGTACTTATCGTCTGCAAAGCTATGTCGCGTGCTGCGGTATGCGGAGACACTAAAATCACCATAGTAGAAAACAGATGAGGTTCTAAGTTGATGTAATAGCCAGTAAGAAGTAATCCAATTCAAGTTTTAGGTATCGATTATTGACTTTTTAACTGGCTTTGGTACCTTGGACATGAGCTAGGACCTTAAGATTCTGCATGAAAGGAGGACTAGCAGCCGAGTTGCACGGGAGAATGTGAATAGTGTACATATGTAGTAAAAACCTGAGACATCCTTCCCTTTTCGTCATTTGTTATCGAATCGACGTCAAGCCAGATCGTCACATTGGCCGCTCTTCTCTCTGAAACGGTTGTACTTATCGTCTGCAAAGCTATGTCGCGTGCTGCGGTATGCGGAGACAGTAAAAGCACCATAGTAGAACACAGATGAAGCTTCTAAGTTGATGTAATAGCCAGGAAGAAGTAGTACAATTCAAGTTTTAGGTATCGATTATTGACTTTTTAGCTGGCTTTGGTGCCTTGGACATGAGCTAGGACCTTAACATTCTGCATGAAAGGAGGACTAGCAGCCGAGTTGCACGGGAGAATGTGAAAAGTGTTCATATGTAGTAAAAACCAGAGAAATCCGTCCGTGTTCGATATTTGTTATCAAATCGACTTAAAGCCAGATCGTCACATTGGCCGCTCTTCTCTCTGCAACGGTTGTACTTATCGTCTGCAAAGCTATGTCGAGTGCTGCGGTTTGCGGAGACACTAAGAGCACCATAGTAAAACACAGATGAAGCTTCCAAGTTGATGTAATAGCCAGTAAGAAGTAGTACAATTCAAGTTTTAAGTATCGATTGTTGACTTCTTACCCTTCTTTGGTGCCTTGGGCATGAGCTAGGAACTTAAGATTTTGCATAATAGGAGGTCTAGCAGCCGCGTTGCACGTGAGAATGTGAAAAGTGTTCATATGTAGTGAAAACCTGAGAAATCGGTCCGTTTTCGTCATTTGTTGTCGAATCGACTTAAAGCCAGATCGTCACATTGGCCGCTCTTCTCTCTGAAACGGTTGTACTTATCGAATGCAAAACTATGTCGCGTGCTGCGGTATGCGGAGACACTAAAAGCACCATAGTAGAACACAGATGAAGCTTCTAAGTTGATGTAATAGCCAGTAAGAAGTAGTACCATTCAAGTTTTAGGTATCGATTATTGACTTTTTAGCTGGCTTTGGTGCCTTGGACATGAGCTAGGACCTTAACATTCTGCATGAAAGGAGGACTAGCAGCCGAGTTGCATGGGAGAATGTGAAAAGTGTTCATATGTAGTAAAAACCAGAGAAATCCGTCCGTGTTCGACATTTGTTATCAAATCGACTTAAAACCAGATCGTCACATTGGCCGCTCTTCTCTCTGAAACGGTTGTACTTATCGTCTGCAAAGCTATGTCGAGTGCTGCGGTTTGCGGAGACACTAAAAGCACCATAGTAAAACACAGATGAAGCTTCCAAGTTGATGTAATAGCCAGTAAGAAGTAGTACAATTCAAGTTTTAAGTGTCGATTGTTGACTTCTTACCCTTCTTTGGTGCCTTGGGGATGAGCTAGGAACTTAAGATTTTGCATAATAGGAGGTCTAGCAGCCGCGTTGCACGTGAGAATGTGAGAAGTGTTCATATGTAGTAAAAACCTGAGAAATCGGTCCGTTTTCGTCATTTGTTGTCGAATCGACTTAAAGCCAGATCGTCACATTGGCCGCCCTTCTCTCTGAAACGGTTGTACTTATCGACTGCAAAGCTATGTGGCGTGCTGCGGTATGCGGAGACACTAAAAGCACCATAGTAGAACACAGATGAAGCTTCTAAGTTGATGTAATAGCCAGTAAGAAGTAGTACCATTCAAGTTTTAGGTATCGATTATTGACTTTTTAGCTGGCTTTGGTGCCTTGGACATGAGTTAGGACCTTAAAATTCTGCATGAAAGGAGGACTAGCAGCCGAGTTGCACGGGAGAATGTGAAAAGTGTTCATATGTAGTAAAAACCAGAGAAATCCGTCCGTGTTCGACATTTGTTATCGAATCGACTTAAAGCCAGATCGTCACATTGGCCGCTCTTCTCTCTGAAACGGTTGTACTTATCGTCTGCAAAGCTATGTCGAGTGCTGCGGCGTGCGGAGACACTAAAAGCACCATAGTAGAACACAGATGAAGCTTCTAAGTTGATGTAATAGCCAGTAAGATGTAGTACAATTCAAGTTTTAAGTATCGATTGTTGACTTTTTACCCTTCTTTGGTGCCTTGGGCATGAGCTAGGATCTTAAGATTTTGCATGATAGGAGGTCTAGCAGCCGCGTTGCACGTGAGAATGTGAAAAGTGGTCATATGGAGTAAAAACCTGAGAAATCCGTCCGTTTTCGTCATTTGTTGTCGAATCGACTTAAAGCCAGATCGTCACATTGGCCGCTCTTCTCTCTGAAACATTTGTACTTATCTTCTGCAAAGCTATGTCGCGTGCTGCGGTATGTGGAGACACTAAAAGCACCATAGTAGAACACAGATGAAGCTTCTAAGTTGATGTAATAGCCAGTAAGAAGTAGTACCATTCAAATTTTAGGTATCGATTATTCACTTTTTAGCTGGCTTTGGTGCCTTGGACATGAGCTAGGACCTTAAGATTCTGCATGAAAGGAGGACTAGCAGCCGAGTTGCATGGGAGAATGTGAAAAGAGTTCATATGTAGTAAAAACCTGAGATATCCGTCCGTTTTCGTCATTTGTTATCGAATCGACTTAAAGCCAGATCGTCACATTGGCCGCTCTTCTCTCTGAAACGGTTGTACTTATCGTCTGCAAAGCTATGTCGCGTGCTGCGGTATGCGGAGACACTAAAAGCTTCATAGTAGAACACAGATGAAGCTTCTAAGTTGATGTAATAGCCAGTAAGAAGTAGTACAATTCAAGTTTTAGGTATCGATTATTGACTTTTTAGCTGCCCTTGGTTCCTTGGACATGAGCTAGGACCTTAAGATTCTGCATGAAAGGAGGACTAGCAGCCGAGTTGCACGGGAGAATGTGAAAAGTGTTCATATGTAGTAAAAACCAGAGAAATCCGTCCGTGTTCGACATCTGTTATCGAATCGACTTAAAGCCAGATCGTCACATTGGCCGCTCTTCTCTCTCAAACGGTTGTACTTATCGACTGCAAAGCTATGTCGCGTGCTGCGGTATACGGAGACACTAAAAGCACCATAGTAGAACACAGATGAAGCTTCTAAGTTGATGTAATAGTCAGTAAGAAGTAGTACAATTCAAGTTTTAGGTATTGATTATTGACTTTTTAGCTGGCTTTGGTGCCTTGGACATGAGCTAGGACCTTAAGATTCTGCATGAAAGGAGGACTAGCAGCCGAGTTGCACGGGAGAATATGAAAAGTGTTCATATGTAGTAAAAACCAGAGAAATCCGTCCGTGTTCGACATTTGTTATCGAATCGACTTAAAGCCAGATCGTAACATTGGCCGCTGTTCTCTCTGAAACGGTTGTACTTATCGTCTGCAAAGCTATGTCGAGTGCTGCGGCATGCGGAGACACTAAAAGCACCATAGTAGAACACAGATGAAGCTTCTAAGTTGATGTAATAGCCAGGAAGAAGTAGTACAATTCAAGATTTAGGTATCGATTATTGACTTTTTAGCTGGCTTTGGTGCCTTGGACATAAGCTAGGACCTTAAGATTCTGCATGAAAGGAGGACTAGCAGCCGAGTTGGACGGGAGAAACGCTTGTACTTATCGTCTGCAAAGCTATGTCGCGTGCTGCGGTATGCGGAGACACTAAAATCACCATAGTAGAACACAGATGAGGCTTCTAAGTTGATGTAATAGCCAGTAAGAAGTAATACAATTCAAATTTAGGTATCGATTATTGACTTTTTAGCTGGCTTTGGTGCCTTGGACATAAGCTAGGACCTTAAGATTCTGCATGAAAGGAGGACTAGCAGCCGAGTTGCACGGGAGAATGTGAAAAGTGTTCATATGTAGTAAAAACCTGAGAAATAGGTCCGTTTTCGTCATTTTTATCGAACCGACTTAAAGCCAGATCGTCACATTGGCCGCTCTTCTCTCTGAAACGGTTGTACTTATCTTCTGCAAAGCTATGTCGCGTGCTGCGGTATGCGGAGACACTAAAATCACCATAGTAGAACACAGATGAAGCTTCTAAGTTGATGTAATAGCCAGTAAGAAGTAGTACAATTCAAGTTTTAGGTTTCGATTATTGACTTTTTAGCTGGCTTTGGTGACTTGGACATGAGCTAGGACGTTAGGATTCTGCATGAATGGAGGATTAGCAGCGTAGTTGCACGGGAGAATGTGAAAAGTGTTCATATGTAGTAAAAACCTGAGACATCCGTCCGTTTTCGTCATTTGTTATCGAATAGACTTAAAGCCAGATCGTCACATTGGGCGCTCTTCTCTCTGAAACGGTTGTACTTATCGTCTGCAAAGCTATGTCGCGTGCTGCGGTATTCTGAAACACTAAAAGCACCATAGTAGAACACAGATGAAGCTACCAAGTTGATGTAATAGCCAGGAAGAAGTAGTATAATTCAAGTTTTAGGTATGGTTTAAGACTTTATAGCTGGCTTTGGTGCCCTCGACATGAGCTAGGATCTTAACATTCTGCATGAAAGGAGGACTGGCAGCTTATTTGCACGGGAGAATGTGAAAAGTGTTCATATGTAGTAAAAACCTGAGAAACACGTCAGTTTTCGTCATTTGTTATCGAATCGACTTAAAGACAGATCGTCACATTGGCCGCTCTTCTCTCTGAAACGGTTGTACTAATCGATTTCGTAGCTATGTCGCGTGCTGCGGTATGCGGAGACACTAAAAGCAGCATAATAGAACACAGATGAAGCTTCTAAGTTAATGTAATAGCCAGTAAGAAGTAGTACAATTCAAGTTTTAGGTATCGATTATTGACTTTTTAGCTGGCTTTGGTGCCTTGGAAATGAGCTCGGACCTTAACATTCTGCATGAAAGGAGGACTAGCAGCCGAGTTGCACGGGAGAATGTGAAATGTGTTCATATCTAGTAAAAACATGAGAAATCCGTCCGTTTTCGTCATTTGTTATCGAATCGACTTAAAGCCAGATCGTCACATTGGCCGCCCTTCTCTCTGAAAAAGTTGTACTTATCGTCTGCAAAGCTATGTCGCGTGCTGCGGTATGCGGACACACTAAAAGCACCATAGTAGAACACAGATGAAGCTTCTAAGTTGATGTAATAGCCAGTAAGAAGTAGTACAATTAAAGTTTTAGGTTTCGGTTATTGACTTTTTACCCTTCTTTGGTGCCTTGGACATGAGCTAGGAACTTAACATTTTTCATGAAAGGAGGACTAGCAGCCGAGTTGCACGGGAGAATGTGAAAAGTGTTCATATGTAGTAAAAACCTGAAAATCCGTCCGTTTTCGTCATTAGTTATCGAATCGACTTAAAGCCAGATCGTCACATTGGCCGCTCTTCTCTCTGAAACGGTTGTACTTATCGTCTGCAAAGCTATGTCGCGTGCTGCGGTATGCGGAGACACTAAAATCACCATAGTAGAACACAGATGAAGCTTCTAAGTTGATGTAATAGCCAGTAAGAAGAAGTACAATTCAAGTTTTTTAGGTATTGATTATTGACTTTTTAGCTGGCTTTGGTACCTTGGACATGAGCTAGGACCTTAAGATTCTGCATGAATGGAGGATTAGCAGCGCAGTTGCACGGGAGAATGTGAAAAGTGTTCATATGTAGTAAAAACCTGAGACATCCGTCCGTTTTCGTCATTTGTTATCGAATAGACTTAAAACCAGATCGTCACATTGGGCGCTCTTCTCTCTGAAACGGTTGTACTTATCGTCTGCAAAGCTATGTCGCGTGCTGCGGAATTCTGAAACACGAAAAGCACCATAGTAGAACACAGATGAAGCTTCCAAGTTGATGTAATAGCCAGGAAGAAGTAGTATAATTCAAGTTTTAGGTATGGTTTAAGACTTTATAGCTGGCTTTGGAGCCCTCGACATGAGCTAGGACCTTAACATTCTGCATGAAAGGAGGACTAGCAGCTTATTTGCACGGGAGAATGTGAAAAGTGTTCATATGTAGTAAAAACCTGAGAAACACGTCAGTTTTCGTCATTTGTTATCGAATCGACTTAAAGCCAGATCGTCACATTGGCCGCTCTTCTCTCTGAAACGGTTGTACTAATCGATTTCGTAGCTATGTCGCGTGCTGCGGTATGCGGAGACACTAAAAGCAGCATAATAGAACACAGATGAAGCTTCTAAGTTAATGTAATAGCCAGTAAGAAGTAGTACAATTCAAGTTTTAGGTATTGATTATTGACTTTTTAGCTGGCTTTGGTGCCTTGGAAATGAGCTCGGACCTTAACATTCTGCATGAAAGGAGGACTAGCAGCCGAGTTGCACCGGAGAATGTGAAATGTGTTCATATGTAGTAAAAACATGAGAAATCCGTCCGTTTTCGTCATTTGTTATCGAATCGACTTAAAGCCAGATCGTCACATTGGCCGCCCTTCTCTCTGAAAAAGTTGTACTTATCGTCTGCAAAGCTATGTCGCGTGCTGCGGTATGCGGACACACTAAAAGCACCATAGTAGAACACAGATGAAGCTTCTAAGTTGATGTAATAGCCAGTAAGAAGTAGTGCAATTAAAGTTTTAAGTATCGGTTATTGACTTTTTACCCTTCTTTGGTGCCTTGGACATGAGCTAGGAACTTAACATTTTTCATGAAAGGAGGACTAGCAGCCGAGTTGCACGGGAGAATGTGAAAAGTGTTCATATGTAGTAAAAACCTGAAAATCCGTCCGTTTTCGTCATTAGTTATCGAATCGAGTTAAAGCCAGATCGTCACATTGGCCGATCTTCTCTCTGAAACGGTTGTACTTATCGTCTGCAAAGCTATGTCGCGTGCTGCGGTATGTGGAGACAGTTAAAGCACCATAGTAGAACACAGATGAAGCTTCTAAGTTAATGTAATAGCCAGTAAGATATAGTAGAATTCAAGTTTTAGGTATCGATTATTGACTTTTTAGCTGGCTTTGGTGCCTTGGACATGAGCTAGGACCTTAAGATTCTGCATGAAAGGAGGATTAGCAGCGGAGTTGCACGGGAGAATATGAAAAGTGTTCATATGTAGCAAAAACCTAGAAATCCGTCCGTTTTCGTCATTTGTTATCGAATCGACTTAAAGCCAGATCGTCACATTGGCCGCTATTCTCTCTGAAACGGTTGTACTTATCGTCTGCAAAGCTGTGTCGCGTGCTGCGGCATGCGGAGACACTAAAATCACCATAGTAGAACACAGATGAAGCTTCTATGTTGATGTAATAGCCAGTAAGAAGTAGTACAATTCAAGTTTTAGGTATCGATTATTGACGTTTTAGCTGGCTTTGGTGCCTTGGACATGAGCTAGGACCTTAAGACTCTGCATGAAAGGAGGACTAGCAGCCGATTTGCATGGGAGAATGTGAAAAGTGTTCATATGTAGTAAAAACCTGAGAAATCCGTCCGTTTTCTTCATTTGTTATCGAATCGACTTAAAGCCAGATCGTCACATTGGCCGCTCTTCTCTCTGAAACGGTTGTACTTGTCGATTGCAAAGCTATGTCGCGTGCTGCGGTATGCGGAGACACTAAAAGCACCATAGTAGAACACAGACGAAGCTTCTAAGTTGATGTAATAGCCAGTAAGAAGTAGTACAATTCAAGTTTTAGGTATTGATTATTGACTTTTTATCTGGCTTTAGTGCTTTGGACATGAGCTAGGACCTTATGATTCTGCATGAAAGGAGGACTAGCAGCCGAGTTGCACGGGAGAATTTGAAAAGTTTTCATCTGTAGTATAAACCTGAGAAATCCGTCGTCTTCGTCATTTGTTATCGAATCTACTTAAAGCCAGATCGACACAATGGCCGCTCTTCTCTCTGAAACGCTTGTACTTATCGTCTGCAAAGCTATGTCGCGTGCTGCGGTATGCGGAGACACTAAAAGCACCATAGTAGAACACAGATATAGCTTCTAAGTTGATGTAATAGGCAGTAAGAAGTAGTACAATTCAAATTTTAGGTATCGATTAATGACGTTGTAGCCGGCTTTGGTGCCTTGGACGTGAGCTACGACCATATGATTCTGCATGAAAGGAGGACTAGCAGCCGAGTTGCACGGGAAAATGTGAAAAGTGTTCAAATGTAGTAAAAACCTGAGAAATCGGTGCGTTTTCGTCATTTGTTATCGAATCGACTTAAAGCCAGATCGTCACATTGGCCGCTCTTCTCTCTGAAACGGTTGTACTTCTCGTCTGCAAAGCTATGTCGCGCTCTGCGATATGCGGAGACCGTAAAAGCACCATAGTAGAACACAGATGAAGCTTCTAAGTTG
Source organism: Schistocerca gregaria (assembly GCF_023897955.1). NCBI lineage: Eukaryota > Metazoa > Arthropoda > Insecta > Orthoptera > Acrididae > Schistocerca > Schistocerca gregaria. The sequence continues at coordinate 15,589,473 of NW_026061824.1, read as the reverse complement.
ATGTAATAGCCAGTAAGATATAGTACAATTCAAGTTTTAGGTATCGATTATTGACTTTTTAGATGGCTTTGGTGCGTTGGACATGAGCTAGGACCTTAAGATTGTGCATGAAAGATGGATTAGCAGCGGAGTTGCACGGGAGAATATGAAAAGTGTTCATATGTAGTAAAAACGTAGAAATCCGTCCGTTTTCGTCATTTGTTATCGAATCGACTTAAAGCCAGATCGTCACATTGGCCGCTATTCTCTCTGAAACGCTTGTACTTATCGTCTGCAAAGCTATGTCGCGTGCTGCGGTATTCTGAAACACTAAAAGCACCATAGTAGAACACAGATGAAGCTTCTAAGTTGATGTAATAGCCAGGAAGAAGTAGTATAATTCAAGTTTTAGGTATGGATTAAGACTTTATAGCTGGCTTTGGTGCCCTCGACATGAGCTAGGACCTTAACATTCTGCATGATAGGAGGACTAGCAGCTTATTTGCACGGGAGAATGTGAAAAGTGTTCATATCTAGTAAAAACCTGAGAAACACGTCAGTTTTCGTCATTTGTTATCGAATCGACTTAAAGCCAGATCGTCACATTAGCCGCTCTTCTCTCTGAAACGGTTGTACTAATCGATTTCGTAGCTATGTCGCGTGCTGCGGTATGCGGAGACACTAAAACAGCATAATAGAACACAGATGAAGCTTCTAAGTTGATGTAATAGCCAGTAAGTAGTAGTACCATTCAAGTTTTAGTAATCGATTATTGACTTTTTAGCTGGCTTTGGTGCCTTGGACATGAGCTAGGACCTTAAGATGTTGCATGAAAGGAGGACTAGAAGCCGATTTGCACGGGAGAATGTGAAAAGTGTTCATATGTAGTAAAAACCTGAGAAATCCGTCCGTTTTCGTCATTTGTTATCGAATCTACTTAAAGCCAGATCGCCACAGTGGCCGCTCTTTTCTCTGAAACGCTTGTACTTATCGTCTGCAAAGCTATGTCGAATGCTGCGGTATGCGGAGACACTAAAAGCACCATAGTAGAACCCATATGAAGCTTCTAAGTTGATGTAATAGCCAGTAAGAAGTAGTACAATTCAAGTCTTAGGTATTGAATATTGACTTTTTAGCTGGCTTTGGTGCCTTGGACATGAGCTATCACCTTAAGATTCTGCATAAAAGGAGGACTAGCAGCCGAGTTGCACGGGAGAATGTGAAAAGTGTTCATATGTAGTAAAAACCTGAGAAATCGGTCCGTTTTCGTCATTTGTTATCGAACCGACTTAAAGCAAGGTCGTCACATTGGCCGCTCTTCTCTCTGAAACGGTTGTACTTATCCTCTGCAAAGCTATGTCGCGTGCTGCGGTATGCGGAGACACTAAAATCACCATAGTAGAACACGGATGAGGCTTCTAAGTTGATGTAATAGCCAGTAAGAAGTAATACAATTCAAGTATCAGGTATCGATTATTGACTTTTTAGCTGGCTTTGGTACCTTGGACATGAGCTAGGACCTTAAGATTCTACATGAATGGAGGACTAGCAGCCGAGTTTCACGGGAGAATGTGAATTGTGTTCATATGTAGTAAAAACCTGAGAAATACGTCCGTTTTCGTCATTTGTTATCGAATCGACTTAAAGCCAGATCGTCACATTGGCCGCTCTTCTCTCTGAGACGGTTGTACTTATCGATTGCAAAACTATGTCGCGTGCTGCGGTATGCGGAGACACTAAAAGCACCATAGTAGAACACAGATGAAGCTTCTAAGTTGATGTAATAGCCAGTAAGAAGTAGTACAATTCAAGTTTTAGGTATCGATTATTGACTTTTTAGCTGGCTTTGGTGCCTTGGACATAAGCTAGGACCTTAAGATTCTGCATGAAAGGAGGACTAGCAGCCGAGTTGCACGGGAGAATGTGAAAAGTGTTCATATGTAGTAAAAACCTGAGAAATCCGTCCGTTTTCGTCATTTGTTATCGAATCGACTTCAAGCCAGATCGTCTCATTGGCCACTCTTCTCTCTGCAAAAGTTGTACTTATCGTCTGCAAAGCTATGTCGCGTGCTGCGGTATGCTGAGACACTAAAAGCACCATAGTAGAACACAGATGAAGCTTCTAAGTTGATGTAATAGCCAGTAAGAAGTAGTACAATTCAAGTTTTAGGTATTGAATATTGACTTTTTAGCTGGCTTTGGTGCCTTGGACTTGAGCTAGGACCTTAAGATTCTGCATGAAAGGAGGACTAGCAGCCGAGTTGCACGGGAGAATGTCAAAAGTGTTCATATGTAGTAAAAACCTGAGAAATCGGTCCGTTTTCGTTATTTGGTATCGAACCGACTTAAAGCCAGATCGTCACATTGGCCGCTCTTCTCTCTGAAACGGTTGTACTTATCGTCTGCAAAGCTATGTCGCGTGCTGCGGTATGCGGTGACACTAAAATCACCATAGTAGAACACAGATGAGGCTTCTAAGTTGGTGTAATAGCCAGTAAGAAGTAATACAATTCAAGTATTATGTATCGATTATTGACATTTTAGCTGGCTTTGGTACATTGGACATGAGCTAGGACCTTAAGATTCTCCATAAAAGGAGGACTAGCAGCCGAGTTGCACGGGAGAATGTGAATAGTGTTCATATGTAGTAAAAACCTGAGACATCCGTCCGTTTTCGTCATTTGTTATCGAATCGACTTAAAGCCAGATCGTCACATTGGCCGCTCTTCTCTCTGAAACGGTTGTACTTATCGTCTGCAAAGCTATGTGGCGTGTTGCGGTATGCGGAGACAGTAAAAGCACTATAGTAGAACACAGATGAAGCTTCTAAGTTGATGTGATAGCCAGGAAGATATAGTACAATTCATGTTTTAGGTATCGATTATTTACTTTTTAGCTGGCTTTGGTGCCTTGGACATGAGCTAGGACCTTAAGATTCTGCATGAAAGGACGATTAGCAGCGGAGTTACACGGGAGAATATGAAAAGTGTTCATATGTAGTAAAAACCTGGACATCCGTCCGTTTTCGTCATTTGTTATCGAATCGACGTAAAACCAAATCGTCACATTGGCCGCTCTTCTCTCTGAAACGGTTGTACTTATCGTCTGCAAAGCTATGTCGCGTGCTGCGGTATGCGGAGACAGTAAAAGCACCACAGTAGAACACAGATGAAGCTTCTAAGTTGATCTAATAGCCAGTAAGAAGTAGTACAATTCAAGTTTTAGGTATTGATTATTGACTTTTTATCTGGCTTTGGTACGTTGGACATGAGCTAGGACTTTAAGATTGTGCATGAAAGATGGATTAGCAGCGGAGTTGCACGGGAGAATATGAAAAGTGTTCATATGTAGTAAAAACCTAGAAATCCGTCCGTTTTCGTCATTTGTTATCGAACCGACTTAAAGCCAGATCGTCACATTGGCCGCTCTCCTCTCTGAAACGGTTGTACTTATCGTCTGCAAAGCTATGTCGCGTGCTGCGGTATGCGGAGACACTAAAATCACCATAGTAGAAAACAGATGAGGCTTCTAAGTTGATGTAATAGCCAGTAAGAAGTAATCCAATTCAAGTTTTAGGTATCGATTATTGACTTTTTAACTGGCTTTGGTACCTTGGACATGAGCTAGGACCTTAAGATTCTGCATGAAAGGAGGACTAGGAGCGGAGTTGCACAGGAGAATGTGAAAAGTGTTCATATGTAGTAAAAACCTGAGAAATAGGTCTGTTTTCGTCATTTGTTATCGAACCGACTTAAAGCCAGATAGTCACATTGGCCGCTCTCCTCTCTGAAACGCTTGTACTTATCGTCTGCAAAGCTATGTCGCGTGCTGCGGTATGCGGAGACACTAAAATCACCATAGTAGAACACAGATGAGGCTTCTAAGTTGATGTAATAGCCAGTAAGAAGTAATACAATTCAAGTTTTAGTTTTCGATTATTGTTATTTAGCTGGCTTTGGTACCTTGGACATGAGATAGCAACTTAAGATTCTGCATGAAAGGAGGACTAGCAGCCGAGTTGCACGGGAGAATGTGAATAGTGTTCATATGTAGTAAAAACCTGAGACATCCGTCCGTTTTCGTCATTTGTTATCGAATCGACTTAAAGCCAGATCGTCAGATTGGCCGCTCTTCTCTCTGAAACGGTTGTACTTCTCGTCTGCAAAGCTATGTCGCGTGCTGCGGTATGCTGAGACACTAAAAGCACCATAGTAGAACACAGATGAAGCTTCTAAGTTGATGTAATAGCCAGTAAGAAATAGTGCAATTCAAGTTTTAGGTACGATTATTGACTTTTTAGCTGGCTTTGGTGCCTTGGACATGAGCTAGGACCTTATGATTCTGCATGAAAGGAGGACTAGCAGCCGATTTGCACGGGAGAATGTGAAAAGTGTTCATATGTAGTAAAAACCTGAGAAATCCGTTCGTTTTCGTCATTTGTTATCGAATCGACGTAATGCCAGATCGTCACATTGGCCGCTCTTCTCTCTGAAACGGTTGTACTTATCGTCTGCAAAGCTATGTCGCGTGCTGCGGTATGCGGAGACAGTAAAAGCACCATAGTAGAACACAGTTGAAGCTTCTAAGTTGATCTAATAGCCAGTAAGAAGTAGTACAATTCAAGTTTTAGGTATCGATTATTGACTTTTAGCTGGCTTTGGTGCCTTGGACATGAGCTAGGACCTTAAGATTCTGCATGAAAGGAGGATTAGCAGTGGAGTTGCACGGGAGAATATGAAAAGTGTTCATATGTAGTAAAAACCTAGAAATCCGTCCGTTTTCGTCATTTGTTATCGAATCGACTTAAAGCCAGATCGTCACATTGTCCGCTCTTCTCTCTGAAACGGTTGTACTTATCGATTGCAAAGCTATGTCGCGTGCTGCGGTATGCGGAGACACTAAAAGCAACATAGTAGAACACAGGTGAAGCTTCTAAGTTGATGTAATAGCCAGTAAGAAATAGTACAATTCAAGTTTTAGGTATCGATTATTGACTTTTTAGCTGGCTTTGGTGCCTTGGACATGAGCTAGGACCTTATGATTCTGCATGAAAGGAGGGCTAGCAGCCGATTTGCACGAGAGAATGTGAAAAGTGTTCATATGTAGTAAAAAACTGAGAAATCGGTCCGTTTTCGGCATTTGTTATCGAATCGACTTAAAGCCAGATCGTCACATTGGCCGCTCTTCTCTCTGAAACGGTTGTACTTATTGTCTGCAAAGCTATGTCGCGTGCTGCGGTATGCGGGGACACTAAAAGCACCATAGTAGAACACAGATGAAGCTTCTAACTTGATGTAATAGCCAGTAAGAAGTAGTACAATTCAAGTTTTAGGTATCGATTATTGACTTTTCAGCTGGCTTTTGTACCTTGGACATGAGCTAGGACCTTAAGATTCTGCATGAAAGGAGGACTAGCAGCCGAGTTTCACGGGAGAATGTGAAAAATGTTCATATGTAGTAAAAGCCTGAGACATCCGTCCGTTTACGTCATTTGTTATCGAATCTACTTAAACCAGATCGTCACATTGGCCGCTCTTCTCTCTGAAACGGTTGTACTTATCGTCTGCAAAGCTATGTCGCGTGCTGCGGTATGCGGAGACAGTAAAAGCACCATAGTAGAACACAGATAAAGCTTCTAAGTTGATGTAATAGCCAGTAAGAAGTAGTACAATTCAAGTTTTAGGTATCGATTATTGACTTTTTAGCTGGCTTTGGTGCCTTGGACATGAGCTAGGACCTTAAGCTTCTGCATGAAAGGAGGATTAGCAGCGGAGTTGCACGGGAGAATATGAAAAGTGTTCATATGTAGTAAAAACCTAGAAATCCGTCGGTTTTCGTCATTTGTTATCGAATCTTCTTCAAGCCAGATCGTCAGATTGGCCGCTCTTCTCTCTGAAACGGTTGTACTTATCGTCTGCAAAGCTATGTCGCGTGCTGCGGTATGCGGAGACACTAAAAGCACCATAGTAGAACACAGATAAAGCTTTTAAGTTGATGTAATAGCCAGTAAGAATTAGTACAATTCAAGTTTTAGGTATCGATTATTGACTTTTTAGCTGGCTTTGGTGCCTTGGACATGAGCTAGGACTTTAAGATTGTGCATGAAAGATGGATTAGCAGCGGAGTTGCACGGGAGAATATGAAAAGTGTTCATATGTAGTAAAAACCTAGAAATCCGTCCGTTTTCGTCATTTGTTATCGAACCGACTTAAAGCCAGATCGTCACATTGGCCGCTCTCCTCTCTGAAACGGTTGTACTTATCGTCTGCAAAGCTATGTCGCGTGCTGCGGTATGCGGAGACACTAAAATCACCATAGTAGAAAACAGATGAGGCTTCTAAGTTGATGTAATAGCCAGTAAGAAGTAATCCAATTCAAGTTTTAGGTATCGATTATTGACTTTTTAACTGGCTTTGGTACCTTGGACATGAGCTAGGACCTTAAGATTCTGCATGAAAGGAGGACTAGGAGCGGAGTTGCACAGGAGAATGTGAAAAGTGTTCATATGTAGTAAAAACCTGAGAAATAGGTCTGTTTTCGTCATTTGTTATCGAACCGACTTAAAGCCAGATAGTCACATTGGCCGCTCTCCTCTCTGAAACGCTTGTACTTATCGTCTGCAAAGCTATGTCGCGTGCTGCGGTATGCGGAGACACTAAAATCACCATAGTAGAACACAGATGAGGCTTCTAAGTTGATGTAATAGCCAGTAAGAAGTAATACAATTCAAGTTTTAGTTTTCGATTATTGTTATTTAGCTGGCTTTGGTACCTTGGACATGAGATAGCAACTTAAGATTCTGCATGAAAGGAGGACTAGCAGCCGAGTTGCACGGGAGAATGTGAATAGTGTTCATATGTAGTAAAAACCTGAGACATCCGTCCGTTTTCGTCATTTGTTATCGAATCGACTTAAAGCCAGATCGTCAGATTGGCCGCTCTTCTCTCTGAAACGGTTGTACTTCTCGTCTGCAAAGCTATGTCGCGTGCTGCGGTATGCTGAGACACTAAAAGCACCATAGTAGAACACAGATGAAGCTTCTAAGTTGATGTAATAGCCAGTAAGAAATAGTGCAATTCAAGTTTTAGGTACGATTATTGACTTTTTAGCTGGCTTTGGTGCCTTGGACATGAGCTAGGACCTTATGATTCTGCATGAAAGGAGGACTAGCAGCCGATTTGCACGGGAGAATGTGAAAAGTGTTCATATGTAGTAAAAACCTGAGAAATCCGTTCGTTTTCGTCATTTGTTATCGAATCGACGTAATGCCAGATCGTCACATTGGCCGCTCTTCTCTCTGAAACGGTTGTACTTATCGTCTGCAAAGCTATGTCGCGTGCTGCGGTATGCGGAGACAGTAAAAGCACCATAGTAGAACACAGATGAAGCTTCTAAGTTGATCTAATAGCCAGTAAGAAGTAGTACAATTCAAGTTTTAGGTATCGATTATTGACTTTTAGCTGGCTTTGGTGCCTTGGACATGAGCTAGGACCTTAAGATTCAGCATGAAAGGAGGATTAGCAGTGGAGTTGCACGGGAGAATATGAAAAGTGTTCATATGTAGTAAAAACCTAGAAATCCGTCCGTTTTCGTCATTTGTTATCGAATCGACTTAAAGCCAGATCGTCACATTGTCCGCTCTTCTCTCTGAAACGGTTGTACTTATCGATTGCAAAGCTATGTCGCGTGCTGCGGTATGCGGAGACACTAAAAGCAACATAGTAGAACACAGGTGAAGCTTCTAAGTTGATGTAATAGCCAGTAAGAAATAGTACAATTCAAGTTTTAGGTATCGATTATTGACTTTTTAGCTGGCTTTGGTGCCTTGGACATGAGCTAGGACCTTATGATTCTGCATGAAAGGAGGGCTAGCAGCCGATTTGCACGAGAGAATGTGAAAAGTGTTCATATGTAGTAAAAAACTGAGAAATCGGTCCGTTTTCGGCATTTGTTATCGAATCGACTTAAAGCCAGATCGTCACATTGGCCGCTCTTCTCTCTGAAACGGTTGTACTTATTGTCTGCAAAGCTATGTCGCGTGCTGCGGTATGCGGAGACACTAAAAGCACCATAGTAGAACACAGATGAAGCTTCTAAGTTGATGTAATAGCCAGTAAGAAGTAGTACAATTCAAGTTTTAGGTATCGATTATTGACTTTTCAGCTGGCTTTTGTACCTTGGACATGAGCTAGGACCTTAAGATTCTGCATGAAAGGAGGACTAGCAGCCGAGTTTCACGGGAGAATGTGAAAAATGTTCATATGTAGTAAAAGCCTGAGACATCCGTCCGTTTACGCCATTTGTTATCGAATCTACTTAAACCAGATCGTCACATTGGCCGCTCTTCTCTCTGAAACGGTTGTACTTATCGTCTGCAAAGCTATGTCGCGTGCTGCGGTATGCGGAGACAGTAAAAGCACCATAGTAGAACACAGATAAAGCTTCTAAGTTGATGTAACAGCCAGTAAGAAGTAGTACAATTCAAGTTTTAGGTATCGATTATTGACTTTTTAGCTGGCTTTGGTGCCTTGGACATGAGCTAGGACCTTAAGCTTCTGCATGAAAGGAGGATTAGCAGCGGAGTTGCACGGGAGAATATGAAAAGTGTTCATATGTAGTAAAAACCTAGAAATCCGTCGGTTTTCGTCATTTGTTATCGAATCTTCTTCAAGCCAGATCGTCAGATTGGCCGCTCTTCTCTCTGAAACGGTTGTACTTATCGTCTGCAAAGCTATGTCGCGTGCTGCGGTATGCGGAGACACTAAAAGCACCATAGTAGAACACAGATAAAGCTTTTAAGTTGATGTAATAGCCAGTAAGAATTAGTACAATTCAAGTTTTAGGTATCGATTATTGACTTTTTAGCTGGCTTTGGTGCCTTGGACATGAGCTAGGACCTTATGATTCTGCATGAAAGGAGGACTAGCAGCCGATTTGCACGGGAGAATGTGAAAAGTGTTCATATGTAGTAAAAACCTGAGAAATCAGTCCGTTTTCGTCATTTGTTATCGAATCTACTTAAAGCCAGATCGTCACATTGGGGGCTCTTCTCTCTGAAACGGTTGTACTTATCGTCTGCAAAGCTATGTCGCGTGCTGCAGTATGCTGAGACACTAAAAGCACTATAGTAGATCACAGATGAAGCTTCTAAGTTGATGTAATAGCCAGTAAGAAGTAGTACAATTCAAGTTTAGGTATCGATTATTGACTTTTTGCATGCTTTGGTGCCTTGGACATGAGCTAGGACCTTACGATTCTGCATGAAAGGAGGACTAGCAGCCAAGTTGCACGGGAGAATGTGAATAGTGTTCATATGTAGTAAAAACCTGAGAAATCGGTCCGTTTTCGTCATTTGTTATCGAACCAACTTAAAGCCAGATCGTCACATTGGCCGCTCTTCTCTCTGAAACGGTTGTACTTATCGTCTGCAAAGCTACGTGTCGTGCTGCGGTATGCGGAGACACTAAAAGCACCATAGTAGAACACAGATGAAGCTTCTAAGTTGATGTAATAGCCAGTAAGAAGTAGTACAATTCAAGTTTTAGGTATCGATTATTGACTTTTTAGCTGGCTTTGGTGCCTTGGACATGAGCTAGGACCTTAAGATTCTGCATGAAAGGAGGACTGGCAGCCGAGTTGCACGGGAGAATGTGAAAAGTGTTCATATGTAGTAAAAACCTGAGAAATCCGTCCGTTTTCGTCATTTGTTGTCGAATCGACTTAAAGCCAGATCGTCACATTTGCCGCTCTTCTCTCTGAAACACTTGTACTTATCGTCTGCAAAGCTATGTCGCGTGCTGCGGTATGCTGAGACACTAAAAGCACCATAGTAGAACACAGATGAAGCTTCTAAGTTGATGTAATAGCCAGGAAGAAGTAGTACAATTCAAGTTTTAGGTATCGATTATTGACTTTTTAGCTGGCTTTGGTGCCTTAGACATAAGCTAGGACCTTATGATTCTACATGAAAGGAGGATTAGCAGCGGAGTTGCATGGGAGAATATGAAAAGTGTTCATATGTAGTAAAATCCTAGAAATCCGTCCGTTTTCGTCATTTGTTATCGAATCGACTTAAAGCCAGGTCGTCACATTGTCCGCTCTTCTCTCTGAAACGGTTGTACTTATCGATTGCAAAGCTATGTCGCGTGCTGCGGTATGAGAAGACACTAAAAGCACCATAGTAGAACACAGATGAAGCTTCTAAGTTGATGTAATAGCCAGTAAGAAGTAGTACAATTCAAGTTTTAGGTATCGATTATTGACTTTTCAGCTGGCTTTGGTACCTTGGACATGAGCTAGGACCTTAAGATTCTGCATGAAAGGAGGACTAGCAGCCGAGTTTCACGGGAGAATGTGAAAAATGTTCATATGTAGTAAAAGCCTGAGACATCCGTCCGTTTACGTCATTTGTTATCGAATCTACTTAAACCAGATCGTCACATTGGCCGCTCTTTTCTCTGAAACGGTTGTACTTATCGTCTGCAAAGCTATGTCGCGTGCTGCGGTATGCGGAGACAGTAAAAGCACCATATTAGAACACAGATAAAGCTTCTAAGTTGATGTAATAGCCAGTAAGAAGTAGTACAATTCAAGTTTTAGGTATCGATTATTGACTTTTTAGCTGGCTTTGGTGCCTTGGACATGAGCTAGGACCTTAAGCTTCTGCATGAAAGGAGGATTAGCAGCGGAGTTGCTCGGGAGAATATGAAAAAGTGTTCATATGTAGTAAAAACCTAGAAATCCGTCCGTTTTCGTCATTTGTTATCGAATCTTCTTCAAGCCAGATCGTCACATTGGCCGCTCTTCTCTCTGAAACGGTTGTACTTATCGTCTGCAAAGCTATGTCGCGTGCTGCAGTATGCTGAGACACTAAAAGCACTATAGTAGATCACAGATGAAGCTTCTAAGTTGATGTAATAGCCAGTAAGAAGTAGTACAATTCAAGTTGTAGGTATTGAATATTGACTTTTTAGCTGGCTTTGGTGCCTTGGACATGAGCTAGGACCTTACGATTCTGCATGAAAGGAGGACTAGCAGCCGATTTGCACGGGAAAATGTGAAAAGTGTTCATATGTAGTAAAAACCTGAGAAATCTGTCCGTTTTCGTCATTTGTTATCGAATCGACGTAAAGCCAGATCGTCACATTGGCCGCTCTTCTCTCTGAAACGCTTGTACTTATCGTCTGCAAAGCTATGTCGCGTGCTGCGGTATGCGGAGACACTAAAAGCACCATAGTAGAACACAGATGAAGCTTCTAAGTTGATGTAATAGCCAGTAAGAAATAGTACAACTCAAGTTTTAGGTAATGATTATTGACTTTTTACCCTTCTATGGTGCCTTGGACATGAGCTAGGAAATTAAAATTTTGCATGAAGGAGGACTAGCAGCCGAGTTGCACGGGAGAATGTGAAAAGTGTTCATATGTAGTAAAAACCTGAGAAATCAGTCCGTTTTCGTCATTTGTTATCGAATCTACTTAAAGCCAGATCATCACTTTGGGGGCTCTTCTCTCTGAAACGGTTGTACTTATCGTCTGCAAAGCTATGTCGCGTGCTGCAGTATGCTGAGACACTAAAAGCACTATAGTAGATCACAGATGAAGCTTCTAAGTTGATGTAATAGCCAGTTAGAAGTAGTACAATTCAAGTTTTAGGTATCGATTATTGACTTTTTAGCTGGCTTTGGTGCCTTGGACATGAGCTAGGACCTTAAGATTCTGCATGAAAGGAGGACTGGCAGCCGAGTTGCACGGGAGAATGTGAAAAGTGTTCATATGTAGTAAAAACCTGAGAAATCCGTCCGTTTTCGTCATTTGTTATCGAATCGACTTAAAGCCAGATCGTCACATTTGCCGCTCTTCTCTCTGAAACACTTGTACTTATCGTCTGCAAAGCTATGTCGCGTGCTGCGGTACGCTGAGACACTAAAAGCACCATAGTAGAACACAGATGAAGCTTCTAAGTTGATGTAATAGCCAGGAAGAAGTAGTACAATTCAAGTTTTAGGTATCGATTATTGACTTTTTAGCTGGCTTTGGTGCCTTGGACATAAGCTAGGACCTTATGATTCTACATGAAAGGAGGATTAGCAGCGGAGTTGCACGGGAGAATATGAAAAGTGTTCATATGTAGTAAAATCCTAGAAATCCGTCCGTTTTCGTCATTTGTTATCGAATCGACTTAAAGCCAGGTCGTCACATTGTCCGCTCTTCTCTCTGAAACGGTTGTACTTATCGATTGCAAAGCTATGTCGCGTGCTGCGGTATGCGAAGACACTAAAAGCACCATAGTAGAACACAGATGAAGCTTCTAAGTTGATGTAATAGCCAGTAAGAAGTAGTACAATTCAAGTTTTAGGTATCGATTATTGACTTTTCAGCTGGCTTTGGTACCTTGGACATGAGCTAGGACCTTAAGATTCTGCATGAAAGGAGGACTAGCAGCCGAGTTTCACGGGAGAATGTGAAAAATGTTCATATGTAGTAAAAGCCTGAGACATCCGTCCGTTTACGTCATTTGTTATCGAATCTACTTAAACCAGATCGTCACATTGGCCGCTCTTTTCTCTGAAACGGTTGTACTTATCGTCTGCAAAGCTATGTCGCGTGCTGCGGTATGCGGAGACAGTAAAAGCACCATATTAGAACACAGATAAAGCTTCTAAGTTGATGTAATAGCCAGTAAGAAGTAGTAAAATTCAAGTTTTAGGTATCGATTATTGACTTTTTAGCTGGCTTTGGTGCCTTGGACATGAGCTAGGACCTTAAGCTTCTGCATGAAAGGAGGATTAGCAGCGGAGTTGCTCGGGAGAATATGAAAAAGTGTTCATATGTAGTAAAAACCTAGAAATCCGTCCGTTTTCGTCATTTGTTATCGAATCTTCTTCAAGCCAGATCGTCACATTGGCCGCTCTTCTCTCTGAAACGGTTGTACTTATCGTCTGCAAAGCTATGTCGCGTGCTGCAGTATGCTGAGACACTAAAAGCACTATAGTAGATCACAGATGAAGCTTCTAAGTTGATGTAATAGCCAGTAAGAAGTAGTACATTTCAAGTTTTAGGTATTGAATATTGACTTTTTAGCTGGCTTTGGTGCCTTGGACATGAGCTAGGACCTTACGATTCTGCATGAAAGGAGGACTAGCAGCCGATTTGCACGGGAAAATGTGAAAAGTGTTCATATGTAGTAAAAACCTGAGAAATCCGTCCGTTTTCGTCATTTGTTATCGAATCGACGTAAAGCCAGATCGTCACATTGGCCGCTCTTCTCTCTGAAACGCTTGTACTTATCGTCTGCAAAGCTATGTCGCGTGCTGCGGTATGCGGAGACACTAAAAGCACCATAGTAGAACACAGATGAAGCTTCTAAGTTGATGTAATAGCCAGTAAGAAATAGTACAACTCAAGTTTTAGGTAATGATTATTGACTTTTTACCCTTCTTTGGTGCCTTGGACATGAGCTAGGAAATTAAAATTTTGCATGAAGGAGGACTAGCAGCCGAGTTGCACGGGAGAATGTGAAAAGTGTTCATATGTAGTAAAAACCTGAGAAATCAGTCCGTTTTCGTCATTTGTTATCGAATCTACTTAAAGCCAGATCATCACTTTGGGGGCTCTTCTCTCTGAAACGGTTGTACTTATCGTCTGCAAAGCTATGTCGCGTGCTGCAGTATGCTGAGACACTAAAAGCACTATAGTAGATCACAGATGAAGCTTCTAAGTTGATGTAATAGCCAGTAAGAAGTAGTACAATTCAAGTTTTAGGTATCGATTATTGACTTTTTAGCTGGCTTTGGTACCTTGGACATGAGCTAGGACCTTAAGATTCTGCATGAAAGGAGGACTAGCAGCCGATTTGCACGGGAGAATGCGAAAAGTGTTCATATGTAGTAAAATCCTGAGAAATCCGTCCGTTTTCGTCATTTGTTATCGAATCTACTTAAAGCCAGATCGTCACATTGGCCGCTCTTCTCTCTGAAACGGTTGTACTTATTGTCTGCAAAGCTATGTCGCGTGCTGCGGTATGCGGAGACAGTAAAAGCACCATAGTAGAACACAGATGAAGCTTCTAAGTTGATGTAATAGCCAGTAAGAAGTAGTACAATTCAAGTTTTAGGTATCGATTATTGACTTTTCAGCTGGCTTTTGTACCTTGGACAAGAGCTAGGACCTTAAGATTCTGCATGAAAGGAGGACTAGCAGCCGAGTTTCACGGGAGAATGTGAAAAATGTTCATATGTAGTAAAAGCCTGAGACATTCGTCCGTTTACGTCATTTGTTATCGAATCTACTTAAACCAGATCGTCACATTGGCCGCTCTTCTCTCTGAAACGGTTGTACTTATCGTCTGCAAAGCTATGTCGCGTGCTGCGGTATGCGGAGACAGTAAAAGCACCATAGTAGAACACAGATGAAGCTTCTAAGTTGATCTAATAGCCAGTAAGAAGTAGTACAATTCAAGTTTTAGGTATCGATTATTGACTTTTTAGCTGGCTTTGGTGCCTTGGACATGAGCTAGGACCTTAAGCTTCTGCATGAAAGGAGGATTAGCAGCGGAGTTGCACGGGAGAATATGAAAAGTGTTCATATGTAGTAAAAACCTAGAAATCCGTCGGTTTTCGTCATTTGTTATCGAATCTTCTTCAAGCCAGATCGTCACATTGGCCGCTCTTCTCTCTGAAACGGTTGTACTTATCGTCTGCAAAGCTATGTCGCGTGCTGCGGTATGCGGAGACACTAAAAGCACCATAGTAGAACACAGATAAAGCTTTTAAGTTGATGTAATAGCCAGTAAGAATTAGTACAATTCAAGTTTTAGGTATCGATTATTGACTTTTTAGCTGGCTTTGGTGCCTTGGACATGAGCTAGGACCTTATGATTCTGCATGAAAGGAGGACTAGCTGCCGATTTGCACGGGAGAATGTGAAAAGTGTTCATATGTAGTAAAAACCTGAGAAATCAGTCCGTTTTCGTCATTTGTTATCGAATCTACTTAAAGCCAGATCGTCACATTGGGGGCTCCTCTCTCTGAAACGGTTGTACTTATCGTCTGCAAAACTATGTCGCGCACTGCAGTATGCTGAGACACTAAAAGCACTATAGTAGATCACAGATGAAGCTTCTAAGTTGATGTAATAGCCAGTAAGAAGTAGTACAATTCAAGTTTTAGGTATCGATTATTGACTTTTTAGCTGGCTTTGGTGCCTTGGACATGAGCTAGGACCTTAAGATTCTGCATGAAAGGAGGACTGGCAGCCGAGTTGCACGGGAGAATGTGAAAAGTGTTCATATGTAGTAAAAACCTGAGAAATCCGTCCGTTTTCGTCATTTGTTATCGAATCGACTTAAAGCCAGATCGTCACATTTGCCGCTCTTCTCTCTGAAACACTTGTACTTATCGTCTGCAAAGCTATGTCGCGTGCTGCGGTATGCTGAGACACTAAAAGCACCATAGTAGAACACAGATGAAGCTTCTAAGTTGATGTAATAGCCAGGAAGAAGTAGTACAATTCAAGTTTTAGGTATCGATTATTGACTTTTTAGCTGGCTTTGGTGCCTTGGACATAAGCTAGGACCTTATGATTCTACATGAAAGGAGGATTAGCAGCGGAGTTGCACGGGAGAATATGAAAAGTGTTCATATGTAATAAAATCCTGAGAAATCCGTCCGTTTTCGTCATTTGTTATCGAATCGACTTAAAGCCAGGTCGTCACATTGTCCGCTCTTCTCTCTGAAACGGTTGTACTTATCGATTGCAAAGCTATGTCGCGTGCTGCGGTATGCGGAGACACTAAAAGCACCATAGTAGAACACAGATGAAGCTTCTAAGTTGATGTAATAGCCAGTAAGAAGTAGTACAATTCAAGTTTTAGGTATCGATTATTGACTTTTCAGCTGGCTTTGGTACCTTGGACATGAGCTAGGACCTTAAGATTCTGCATGAAAGGAGGACTAGCAGCCGAGTTTCACGGGAGAATGTGAAAAATGTTCATATGTAGTAAAAGCCTGAGACATCCGTCCGTTTACGTCATTTGTTATCGAATCTACTTAAACCAGATCGTCACATTGGCCGCTCTTTTCTCTGAAACGGTTGTACTTATCGTCTGCAAAGCTATGTCGCGTGCTGCGGTATGCGGAGACAGTAAAAGCACCATATTAGAACACAGATAAAGCTTCTAAGTTGATATAATAGCCAGTAAGAAGTAGTACAATTCAAGTTTTAGGTATCGATTATTGACTTTTTAGCTGGCTTTGGTGCCTTGGACATGAGCTAGGACCTTAAGCTTCTGCATGAAAGGAGGATTAGCAGCGGAGTTGCTCGGGAGAATATGAAAAGTGTTCATATGTAGTAAAAACCTAGAAATCCGTCCGTTTTCGTCATTTGTTATCGAATCTACTTAAACCCGATCGTCACATTGGCCGCTCTTTTCTCTGAAACGGTTGTACTTATTGTCTGCAAAGCTATGTCGCGTGCTGCGGTATGCGGAGACAGTAAAAGCACCATATTAGAACACAGATAAAGCTTCTAAGTTGATGTAATAGCCAGTAAGAAATAGTACAACTAAAGTTTTAGGTAATGATTATTGACTTTTTACACTTCTTTGGTGCCTTGGACATGAGCTAGGAAATTAAAATTTTGCATGAAGGAGGACTAGCAGCCGAGTTGCACGGGAGAATGTGAAAAGTGTTCATATGTAGTAAAAACCTGAGAAATCAGTCCGTTTTCGTCATTTGTTATCGAATCTACTTAAAGCCAGATCATCACATTGGGGGCTCTTCCCTCTGAAACGGTTGTACTTATCGTCTGCAAAGCTATGTCGCGTGCTGCAGTATGCTGAGACACTAAAAGCACTATAGTAGATCACAGATGAAGCTTCTAAGTTGATGTAATAGCCAGTAAGAAGTAGTACAATTCAAGTTTTAGGTATTGAATATTGACTTTTTAGCTGGCTTTGGTGCCTTGGACATGAGCTAGGACCTTACGATTCTGCATGAAAGGAGGACTAGCAGCCAAGTTGCACGGGAGAATGTGAATAGTGTTCATATGTAGTAAAAACCTGAGAAATCGGTCCGTTTTCGTCATTTGTTATCGAACCGACTTAAAGCCAGATCGTCACATTGGCCGCTCTTCTCTCTGAAACGGTTGTACTTATCGTCTGCAAAGCTATGTCGCGTGCTGCGGTATGCTGAGACACTAAAAGCACCATAGTAGAACACAGATGAAGCTTCTAAGTTGATGTAATAGCCAGGAAGAAGTAGTACAATTCAAGTTTTAGGTATCGATTATTGACTTTTTAGCTGGCTTTGGTACCTTGGACATGAGCTAGGACCTTAAGATTCTGCATGAAAGGAGGACTAGCAGCCGATTTGCACGGGAGAATGCGAAAAGTGTTCATATGTAGTAAAATCCTGAGAAATCCGTCCGTTTTCGTCATTTGTTATCGAATCTACTTAAAGCCAGATCGTCACATTGGCCGCTCTTCTCTCTGAAACGGTTGTACTTATTGTCTGCAAAGCTATGTCGCGTGCTGCGGTATGCGGAGACAGTAAAAGCACCATAGTAGAACACAGATGAAGCTTCTAAGTTGATGTAATAGCCAGTAAGAAGTAGTACAATTCAAGTTTTAGGTATCGATTATTGACTTTTCAGCTGGCTTTTGTACCTTGGACTAGAGCTAGGACCTTAAGATTCTGCATGAAAGGAGGACTAGCAGCCGAGTTTCACGGGAGAATGTGAAAAATGTTCATATGTAGTAAAAGCCTGAGACATCCGTCCGTTTACGTCATTTGTTATCGAATCTACTTAAACCAGATCGTCACATTGGCCGCTCTTCTCTCTGAAACGGTTGTACTTATCGTCTGCAAAGCTATGTCGCGTGCTGCGGTATGCGGAGACAGTAAAAGCACCATAGTAGAACACAGATAAAGCTTCTAAGTTGATGTAATAGCCAGTAAGAAGTAGTACAATTCAAGTTTTAGGTATCGATTATTGACTTTTTAGCTGGCTTTGGTGCCTTGGACATGAGCTATTACCTTAAGCTTCTGCATGAAAGGAGGATTAGCAGCGGAGTTGCACGGGAGAATATGAAAAGTGTTCATATGTAGTAAAAACCTAGAAATCCGTCGGTTTTCGTCATTTGTTATCGAATCTTCTTCAAGCCAGATCGTCACATTGGCCGCTCTTCTCTCTGAAACGGTTGTACTTATCGTCTGCAAAGCTATGTCGCGTGCTGCGGTATGCGGAGACACTAAGAGCACCATAGTAGAACACAGATAAAGCTTTTAAGTTGATGTAATAGCCAGTAAGAATTAGTACAATTCAAGTTTTAGGTATCGATTATTGACTTTTTAGCTGGCTTTGGTGCCTTGGACATGAGCTAGGACCTTATGATTCTGCATGAAAGGAGGACTAGCAGCCGATTTGCACGGGAGAATGTGAAAAGTGTTCATATGTAGTAAAAACCTGAGAAATCAGTCCGTTTTCGTCATTTGTTATCGAATCTACTTAAAGCCAGATCATCACATTGGGGGCTCTTCTCTCTGAAACGGTTGTACTTATCGTCTGCAAAGCTATGCCGCGCACTGCAGTATGCTGAGACACTAAAAGCACTATAGTAGATCACAGATGAAGCTTCTAAGTTGATGTAATAGCCAGTAAGAAGTAGTACAATTCAAGTTTTAGGTATTGAATATTGACTTTTTAGCTGGCTTTGGTGCCTTGGACATGAGCTAGGACCTTACGATTCTGCATGAAAGGAGGACTAGCAGCCAAGTTGCACGGGAGAATGTGAATAGTGTTCATATGTAGTAACAACCTGAGAAATCGGTCCGTTTTCGTCATTTGTTATCGAACCGACTTAAAGCCAGATCGTCACATTGGCCGCTCTTCTCTCTGAAACGGTTGTACTTATCGTCTGCAAAGCTATGTCGCGTGCTGCGGTATGCTGAGACACTAAAAGCACCATAGTAGAACACAGATGAAGCTTCTAAGTTGATGTAATAGCCAGGAAGAAGTAGTACAATTCAAGTTTTAGGTATCGATTATTGACTTTTTAGCTGGCATTGGTGCCTTGGACATGAGCTAGGACCTTATGATTCTACATGAAAGGAGGATTAGCAGCGGAGTGCACGGGAGAATATGAAAAGTGTTCATATGTAGTAAAATCCTAGAAATCCGTCCGTTTTCGTCATTTGTTATCGAATCGACTTAAAGCCAGATCGTCACATTGTCCGCTCTTCTCTCTGAAACGGTTGTACTTATCGATTGGAAAGCTATGTCGCGTGCTGCGGTATGCGGAGACACTAAAAGCAACATAGTAGAACACAGATGAAGCTTCTAAGTTGATGTAATAGCCAGTAAGAAATAGTACAATTCAAGTTTTAGGTATCGATTATTGACTTTTTAGCTGGCTTTGGTGCCTGGACATGAGCTAGGACCTTACGATTCTGCATGAAAGGAGGGCTAGCAGCCGATTTGCACGGGAAAATGTGAAAAGTGTTCATATGTAGTAAAAAACTGAGAAATCGGTCCGTTTTCGTCATTTGTTATCGAATCGACTTCAAGCCAGATCGTCACATTGGCCGCTCTTCTCTCTGAAACGGTAGTACTTATCGTCTGCAAAGCTATGTCGCGTGCTGCGGTATGCGGAGACACTAAAAGCACCATAGTAGAACACAGATGAAGCTTCCAAGTTGATGTAATAGCCAGTAAGAAGTAGTACAATTCAAGTTTTAGGTATCGATAATTGACTTTTTAGCTGGCTTTGGTGCCTTGGTCATGATCTATGTCCTTAAGATTCTGCATGAAAGGAGGACTAGCAGCCGAATTGCATGGGAGAATGTGAAAAGTGTTCATATGTAGTAAAAACCTGAGAAATCCGTCCGATTTCGTCTATTGTTATCGAATCAACTTGATGCCAGATCGCCACATTGGCCGCTCTTCTTTCTGAATCGGTTGTACTTATCGTCTGCAAAGCTATGTCGCGTGATGCGGTATGCGGAGACACTAAAAGCACCATAGTAGAACACAGATGAAGCTTCTAAGTTGATGGAATAGCCAGTAAGGAGTAGTACAATTCAAGTTTTAGGTATCGATTATTGACTTTTTAGCTGGCTTTGGTGCCTTCGACATGAGCTAGGACCTTAAGATTCTGCATGAAAGGAAGATTAGCAGCGGAGTTGCACGGGAGAATATGAAAAGTGTTCATATGTAGTAAAAACCTAGAAATCCGTCCGTTTTCGTCATTTATTATCGAATCGACTTAAAGCCAGATCGTCACATTGGCCGCTCTTCTCTCTGAAACGGTTGTACTTACCGTCTGCAAAGCTATGTCGCGTGCTGCGGTATGCTGAGACACTAAAAGCACCATAGTAGAACACAGATGAAGCTTCTAAGTTGATGTAATAGCCAGTAAGAAGTAGTACAATTAAAGTTTTAGGTATCGATTATTGACTTTTAGCTGGCTTTGGTACCTTGGACATGAGCTAGGACCTTAAGATTCTGCATGAAAGGAGGACTAGCAGCCGAGTTGCACGGGAGAATGTGAAAAATGTTAGTATGTAGTAAAAACCTGAGACATCCGTCCGTTTACGTCATTTGTTATCGAATCTACTTAAAGCCAGATCGTCACATTGGCCGCTCTTCTCTCTGAAACGGTTGTACTTATCGTCTGCAAAGCTATGTCGCGTGCTGCGGTATGCGGCGACAGTAAAAGCACCATAGTAGAACACAGATGAAGCTTCTAAGTTGATCTAATAGCCAGTAAGAAGTAGTACAATTCAAGTTTTAGGTATCGATTATTGACTTTTAGCTGGCTTTGGTACCTTGGACATGAGCTAGGACCTTAAGATTCTGCATGAAAGGAGGATTAGCAGCGGAGTTGCACGGGAGAATATGAAAAGTGTTCATATGTAGTAAAAACCTAGAAATCCGTCCGTTTTGGTCATTTGTTATCGAATCTACTTAAAGCCAGATCGTAACATTGGCCGCTCTTCTCACTGAAACACTTGTACTTATCGTCTGCAAAGCTATGTCGCGTGCTGGGGTATGCGGAGACACTAAAATCACCATAGTAGAACACAGATGAAGCTTCTAAGTTGATGTAATAGCCAGTAAGAAGTAGTACAATACAAGTTTTAGGTATCGATAATTGACTTTTTATCTGGCTTTGGTGCCTTGGTCATGATCTATGTCCTTAAGATTCTGCATGAAAGGAGGACTAGCAGCCGAATTGCATGGGAGAATGTGAAAAGTGTTCATATGTAGTAAAAACCTGAGAAATCCGTCCGATTTCGTCATTTGTTATCGAATCAACTTGATGCCAGATCGTCACATTGGCCGCTCTTCTCTCTGAATCGGTTGTACTTATCGTCTGCAAAGCTATGTCGCGTGATGCGGTATGCGGAGACACTAAAAGCACCATAGTAGAACACAGATGAAGCTTCTAAGTTGATGGAATAGCCAGTAAGGAGTAGTACAATTCAAGTTTTAGGTATCGATTATTGACTTTTTAGCTGGCTTTGGTGCCTTCGACATGAGCTAGGACCTTAAGATTCTGCATGAAAGGAGGATTAGCAGCGGAGTTGCACGGGAGAATATGAAAAGTGTTCATATGTAGTAAAAACCTAGAAATCCGTCCGTTTTCGTCATTTGTTATCGAATCGACTTAAAGCCAGATCGTCACATTGGCCGCTCTTCTCTCTGAAACGGTTGTACTTACCGTCTGCAAAGCTATGTCGCGTGCTGCGGTATGCTGAGACACTAAAAGCACCATAGTAGAACACAGATGAAGCTTCTAAGTTGATGTAGTAGCCAGGAAGAAGTAGTACAATTCAAGTTTTAGGTATCGATTATTGACTTTTTAGCTGGCTTTGGTACCTTGGACATAAGCTAGGACCTTACGATTCTGCATGAAAGGAGCACTAGCAGCCAAGTTGCACGGGAGAATGTGAATAGTGTTCATATGTAGTAAAAACATGAGAAATCGGTCCGTTTTCGTCATTTGTTATCGAACCGACTTAAAGCCAGATCGTCACATTGGCCGCTCTTCTCTCTGAAACGGTTGTACTTATCGTCTGCAAAGCTATGTCGCGTGCTGCGGTATGCTGAGACACTAAAAGCACCATAGTAGAACACAGATGAAGCTTCTAAGTTGATGTAATAGCCAGGAAGAAGAAGTACAATTCAAGTTTTAGGTATCGATTATTGACTTTTTAGCTGGCTTTGGTGCCTTGGACATGAGCTAGGACCTTATGATTCTACATGAAAGGAGGATTAGCAGCGGAGTGCACGGGAGAATGTGAAAAGTGTTCAAAAGTAGTAAAAACCTGAGAAATACGTCCGTTTTCGTCATTTGTTATCGAATCGACTTAAAGCCAGATCGTCACATTGGCCGCTCTTCTCTCTGAAACGGTAGTACTTATCGTCTGCAAAGCTATGTCGCGTGCTGCGGTATGCGGAGACACTAAAAGCACCATAGTAGAACACAGATGAAGCTTCTAAGTTGATGTAATAGCCAGTAAGAAGTAGTACAATTCAAGTTTTAGGTATCGATAATTGACTTTTTAGCTGGCTTTGGTGCCTTGGTCATGATCTATGTCCTTAAGATTCTGCATGAAAGGAGGACTAGCAGCCGAATTGCATGGGAGAATGTGAAAAGTGTTCATATGTAGTAAAAACCTGAGAAATCCGTCCGATTTCGTCATTTGTTATCGAATCAACTTGATGCCAGATCGTCACATTGGCCGCTCTTCTCTCTGAATCGGTTGTACTTATCGTCTGCAAAGCTATGTCGCGTGATGCGGTATGCGGAGACACTAAAAGCACCATAGTAGAACACAGATGAAGCTTCTAAGTTGATGGAATAGCCATTAAGGAGTAGTACAATTCAAGTTTTAGGTATCGATTATTGACTTTTTAGCTGGCTTTGGTGCCTTCGACATGAGCTAGGACCTTAAGATTCTGCATGAAAGGAGGATTAGCAGCGGAGTTGCACGGGAGAATATGAAAAGTGTTCATATGTAGTAAAAACCTAGAAATCCGTCCGTTTTCGTCATTTATTATCGAATCGACTTAAAGCCAGATCGTCACATTGGCCGCTCTTCTCTCTGAAACGGTTGTACTTACCGTCTGCAAAGCTATGTCGCGTGCTGCGGTATGCTGAGACACTAAAAGCACCATAGTAGAACACAGGTGAAGCTTCTAAGTTGATGCAGTAGCCAGGAAGAAGTAGTACAATTCAAGTTTTAGGTATCGATTATTGACTTTTTAGTTGGTTTTGGTGCCTTGGACATGAGCTAGAACCTTATGATTCTGCATGAACGGAGGACTAGTAGCCGATTTGCACGGGAGAATGTGAAAAGTGTTCATATGTAGTAAAAACCTGAGAAATCCGTCCGTTTTCGTCATTTGTTATCGAATCGACTTAAAGCTAGATCGTCATATTGGCCGCTCTTCTCTCTGAAACGGTTGTACTTATCGATTGCAAAGCTATGTCGCGTGCTGCGGTGCGGAGACACTAAAAGCACCATAGTAGAACACAGATGAAGCTTCTAAGTTGATGTAATAGCCAGTAAGAAGTAGTACAATTAAAGTTTTAGGTATCGATTATTGACTTTTTAGCTGGCTTTGGTACCTTGGACATGAGCTAGGACCTTAAGATTCTGCATGAAAGGAGGACTAGCAGCCGAGTTGCACGGGAGAATGTGAAAAATGTTAGTATGTAGTAAAAACCTGAGACATCCGTCCGTTTACGTCATTTGTTATCGAATCTACTTAAAGCCAGATCGTCACATTGGCCGCTCTTCTCTCTGAAACGGTTGTACTTATCGTCTGCAAAGCTATGTCGCGTGCTGCGGTATGCGGCGACAGTAAAAGCACCATAGTAGAACACAGATGAAGTTTCTAAGTTGATCTAATAGCCAGTAAGAAGTAGTACAATTCAAGTTTTAGGTATCGATTATTGACTTTTAGCTGGCTTTGGTGCCTTGGACATGAGCTAGGACCTTAAGATTCTGCATGAAAGGAGGATTAGCAGCGGAGTTGCACGGGAGAATATGAAAAGTGTTCATATGTAGTAAAAACCTAGAAATCCGTCCGTTTTGGTCATTTGTTATCGAATCGACTTAAAGCCAGATCGTAACATTGGCCGCTCTTCTCTCTGAATCGGTTGTACTTATCGTCTGCAAAGCTATGTCGCGTGATGCGGTATGCGGAGACACTAAAAGCACCATAGTAGAACACAGATGAAGCTTCTAAGTTGATGGAATAGCCAGTAAGGAGTAGTACAATTCAAGTTTTAGGTATCGATTATTGACTTTTTAGTTGGCTTTGGTGCCTTCGACATGAGCTAGGACCTTAAGATTCTGCATGAAAGGAGGATTAGCAGCGGAGTTGCACGGGAGAATATGAAAAGTGTTCATATGTAGTAAAAACCTAGAAATCCGTCCGTTTTCGTCATTTGTTATCGAATCGACTTAAAGCCAGATCGTCACATTGGCCGCTCTTCTCTCTGAAACGGTTGTACTTACCGTCTGCAAAGCTATGTCGCGTGCTGCAGTATGCTGAGACACTAAGAGCACTATAGTAGATCACAGATGAAGCTTCTAAGTTGATGTAATAGCCAGTAAGAAGAAGTACAATTCAAGTTTTAGGTAATGATTATTGACTTTTTACACTTCTTTGGTGCCTTGGACATGAGCTAGGAAATTAAAACTTTGCATGAAGGAGGACTAGCAGCCGAGTTGCACGGGAGAATGTGAAAAGTGTTCATATGTAGTAAAAACCTGAGAAATCAGTCCGTTTTCGTCATTTGTTATCGAATCTACTTAAAGCCAGATCGTCACATTGGGGGCTCTTCTCTCTGAAACGGTTGTACTTATCGTCTGCAAAGCTATGTCGCGTGCTGCAGTATGCTGAGACACTAAAAGCACTATAGTAGATCACAGATGAAGCTTCTAAGTTGATGTAATAGCCAGTAAGAAGTAGTACAATTCAAGTTTTAGGTATTGAATATTGACTTTTTAGCTGGCTTTGGTGCCTTGGACATGAGCTAGGACCTTACGATTCTGCATGAAAGGAGGACTAGCAGCCAAGTTGCACGGGAGAATGTGAATAGTGTTCATATGTAGTAAAAACCTGAGAAATCGGTCCGTTTTCGTCATTTGTTATCGAACCGACTTAAAGCCAGATCGTCACATTGGCCGCTCTTCTCTCTGAAACGGTTGTACTTATCGCCTGCAAAGCTATGTCGCGTGCTGCGGTATGCTGAGACACTAAAAGCACCATAGTAGAACACAGATGAAGCTTCTAAGTTGATGTAATAGCCAGGAAGAAGTAGTACAATTCAAGTTTTAGGTATCGATTATTGACTTTTTAGCTGGCTTTGGTGCCTTGGACATGAGCTAGTACCTTATGATTCTACATGAAAGGAGGATTAGGAGCGGAGTTGCACGGGAGAATATGAAAAGTGTTCATATGTAGTAAAATCCTAGAAATCCGTCTGTTTTCGTCATTTGTTATCGAATCGACTTAAAGCCAGATCGTCACATTGTCTGCTCTTCTCTCTGAAACGGTTGTACTTATCGATTGCAAAGCTATGTCGCGTGCTGCGGTATGCGGAGACACTAAAAGCAACATAGTAGAACACAGATGAAGCTTCTAAGTTGATGTAATAGCCAGTAAGAAATAGTACAATTCAAGTTTTAGGTATCGATTATTGACTTTTTAGCTGGCTTTGGTGCCTTGGACATGAGCAAGGACCTTATGATTCTGCATGAAAGGAGGGCTAGCAGCCGATTTGCACGAGAGAATGTGAAAAGTGTTCATATGTAGTAAAAAACTGAGAAATCGGTCCGTTTTCGTCATTTGTTATCGAATCGACTTCAAGCCAGATCGTCACATTGGCCGCTCTTCTCTCTGAAACGGTAGTACTTATCGTCTGCAAAGCTATGTCGCGTGCTGCGGTATGCGGAGACACTAAAAGCACCATAGTAGAACACAGATGAAGCTTCTAAGTTGATGTAATAGCCAGTAAGAAGTAGTACAATTCAAGTTTTAGGTATTGAATATTGATTTTTTATCTGGCTTTGGTGGCTTGGACATGATCTAGGACCTTAAGATTCTGCATGAAAGGAGGACGAGGAGCCAAGTTGCACGGGAGAATGTGAAAAGTGTTCATATGTAGTAAAAACCTGAGAAATCGGTCCGTTTTCGTCACTTGTTATCGAATCTACTTAAAGCCAGATCGTCACATTGGCCGCTCTTCTCTCTGAAACGGTTGTACTTATCGTCTGCAAAGCTATGTCGCGTGCTGCGGTATGCGGAGACAGTAAAAGCACCGTAGTAGAACACAGATGAAGCTTCTAAGTTGATGTAATAGCCAGTAAGAAGTAGTACAATTCAAGTTATAGGTATCGATTATTGACTTTTTAGCTGGCTTTGGTGCCTTGGACATGAGCTAGGACCTTAAGCTTCTGCATGAAAGGAGGATTAGCAGCGCAGTTGCACGGGGGAATATGAAAAGTGTTCATATGTAGTAAAAACCTAGAAATCCGTCCGTTTTCGTCATTTGTTATCGAATGTTCTTAAAGCCAGATCGTCACATTGGCCGCTCTTCTCTCTGAAACGGTTGTACTTATCGTCTGCAAAGCTATGTCGCGTGCTGCGGTATTCTGAGACACTAAAAGCACCATAGTAGAACACCGATAAAGCTTCTAAGTTGATGTAATAGCCAGTAAGAAGTAGTACAATTAAAGTTTTAGGTATTGGTTATTGACTTTTTACACTTCTTTGGTGCCTTGAACATGAGCTAGGAAATTAAGATTTTGCATGAAAGGAGGACTAGCATCCGAGTTGCACGGGAGAATGTGAAAAGTGTTCATATGTAGTAAAAACCAGAGAAATCCGTCCGTTTTCGTCATTTGTTATCGAATCTACTTAAAGCCAGATCGTCACATTGGCCGCTTTTCTCTCTGAAACACTTGTACTTATCGTCTGCAAAGTTATGTCGCGTGCTGCGGTATGCTGAGACACTAAATACACCATAGTAGAACACAGATGAAGCTTCTAAGTTGATGTAATAGCCAGTAAGAAGTAGTACAATTCAAGTTTTAGGTATTCAATATTGACTTTTTAGCTGGCTTTGGTGCCTTGGACATGATCTAGGACCTTAAGATTTTGCATGAAAGGAGGACGAGGAGCCAAGTTTCACGGGAGAATGTGAAAAGTGTTCATATGTAGTAAAACCCTGAGAAATCGGTCCGTTTTCGTCACTTGTTATCGAATCGACTTAAAGCAGATCGTCTCATTGGCCGCTCTTCTCTCTGAAACGGTTGTACTTATCGTCTGCAAAGCTATGTCGCGTGCTGCGGTATGCGGAGACAGTAAAAGCACCATAGTAGAACACAGATGAAGCTTCTAAGTTGATGTAATAGCCAGTAAGAAGTAGTACAATTCAAGTTTTAGGTATCGATTATTGACTTTTTAGCTGGCTTTGGTGCCTTGGACATGAGCTAGGACCTTAAGCTTCTGCATGAAAGGAGGATTAGCAGCGGAGTTGCACGGGAGAATATGAAAAGTGTTCATATGTAGTAAAAACCTAGAAATCCGTCCGTTATCGTCATTTGTTATCGAATCTTCTTAAAGCCAGATCGTCACATTGGCCGCTCTTCTCTCTGAAACGGTTGTACTTATCGTCTGCAAAGCTATGTCGCGTGCTGCGGTATTCTGAGACACTAAAAGCACCATAGTAGAACACAGATAAAGCTTCTAAGTTGATGTAATAGCCAGTAAGAAGTAGTACAATTCAAGTTTTAGGTATCGATTATTGACTTTTTAGCTGGCTTTGGTGCCTTGGACATGAGCTAGGACCGTATGATTCTGCATGAAAGGAGGACTAGCAGCCGATTTGAACGGGAGAATGTGAAAAGTGTTCATATGTAGTAAAAACCTGAGCAATCCGTCCGTTTTCGTCATTTGTTATCGAATCGACGTAAAGGAAGATCGTCACATTGACCGCTCTTCTCTCTGAAACGCTTGTACTTATCGTCTGCAAAGCTATGTCGCGTGCTGAGGTATGCGGAGACACTAAAAGCACCATAGTAGAACACAGATGAAGCTTCTAAGTTGATGTAATAGCCAGTAAGAAGTAGTACAACTCAAGTTTTAGGTATCGATTATTGACTTTTTAGCTGGCTTTGGTGACTTGGACATGAGCTAGGACCTTAAGATTCTGCATGTAAGGAGGACTAGCAGCCGAGTTGCACGGGAGAATGTGAAAAGTGTTCATATGTAGTAAAAACCTGAGAAATCCGTCCGTTTTCGTCATTTGTTATCGAATCGACTTAAAGCCAGATCGTCACATTGGGGGCTCTTCTCTCTGAAACGGTAGTACTTATCGTCTGCAAAGCTATGTCGCGTGCTGCGGTATGCGGAGACACTAAAAGCACCATAGTAGAACACAGATGAAGCTTCTAAGTTGATGTAATAGCCAGTAAGAAGTAGTACAATTCAAGTTTTAGGTATTGAATATTGACTTTTTAGCTGGCTTTGGTGCCTTGGACATGAGCTAGGACCTTACGATTCTGCATGAAAGGAGGACTAGCAGCCGGGTTGCACGGGAGAATGTGAATAGTGTTCATATGTAGTAAAAACCTGAGAAATCGGTCCGTTTACGTCATTTGTTATCGAACCGACTTAAAGCCAGATCGTCACATTGGCTGCTCTTCTCTCTGAAACGGTTGTACTTATCGTCTGCAAAGCAATGTCGCGTGCTGCGGTATGCTGAGACACTAAAAGCACCATAGTAGAACACAGATGAAGCTTCTAAGTTGATGTAATAGCCAGGAAGAAGTAGTACAATTCAAGTTTTAGGTATCGATTATTGACTTTTTAGCTGGCTTTGGTGCCTTGGACATGAGCTAGGACCTTATGATTCTACATGAAAGGAGGACTAGCAGCCGATTTCCACGGGAGAATATGAAAAATGTTCATATGTAGTAAAAACCTGAGAAATCCGTCGGTTTCGTCATTTGTTATTGAATCGACTTAAAGCTAGATCGTCACATTGGCCGCTCTTCTCTCTGAAACGGTTGTACTTATCGATTGCAAAGCTATGTCGCGTGCTGCGGTATGCGGAGACACTAAAAGCACCATAGTAGAACACAGATGAAGCTTCTAAGTTGATGTAATAGCCAGTAAGAAGTAGTACAATTCAAGTTTTAGGTATCGATTATTGACTTTTTAGCTGGCTTTGGTGCCTTGGACATGAGCTAGGACCTTATGATTCTGCATGAAAGGAGGGCTAGCAGCCGATTTGCACGAGAGAATGTGAAAAGTG
Source organism: Schistocerca gregaria (assembly GCF_023897955.1). Classification (NCBI taxonomy): domain Eukaryota; kingdom Metazoa; phylum Arthropoda; class Insecta; order Orthoptera; family Acrididae; genus Schistocerca; species Schistocerca gregaria. The sequence goes on along the minus strand of NW_026061824.1, from coordinate 15,560,157 downwards.
TTCATATGTAGTAAAAATCTGAGAAGTCGGTCCGTTTTCGTCATTTGTTATCGAATCGACTTCAAGCCAGATCGTCACATTGGCCGCTCTTCTCTCTAAAACGGTAGTACTTATCGTCTGCAAAGCTATGTCGCGTGCTGCGGTATGCGGAGACACTAAAAGCACCATAGTAGAACACAGATGAAGCTTCTAAGTTGATGTAATAGCCAGTAAGAAGTAGTACAATTCAAGTTTTAGGTATCGATTATTGACTTTTTAGCTGGCTTTGGTGCCTTGGACATGAGCTAGGACCTTAATATTCTGCATGAAAGGAGGACTAGCAGCCGAGTTGCACGGTAAAATGTGAAAAGTGTTCAAATGTAGTAAAAACCTGAGAAATACGTCCGTTTTCGTCATTTGTTATCGAATCTACTTAAAGCCAGATCGTCACATGGGGGGCTCTTCTCTCTGAAACGGTTGTACTTATCGTCTGCAAAGCTATGTCGCGTGCTGCAGTATGCTGAGACACTAAAAGCACTATAGTAGAACACAGATGAAGCTTCTAAGTTGATGTAATAACCAGTAAGAAGTAGTACAATTCAAGTTTTAGGTATTGAATATTGACTTTTTAGCTGGCTTTGGTGCCTTGGACATGAGCTAGGACCTTACGATTCTGCATGAAAGGAGGACTTGCAGCCGAGTTGCACGGGAGAATGTGAATAGTGTTCATATGTAGTAAAAACCTGAGAAATCGGTCCGTTTTCGTCATTTGTTATCGAACCGACTTAAAGCCAGATCGTCACATTGGCCGCTCATCTCTCTGAAACGGTTGTACTTATCGTCTGCAAAGCTATGTCGCGTGCTGCGGTATGCTGAGACACTAAAAGCACCATAGTAGAACACAGATGAAGCTTCTAAGTTGATGTAATAGCCAGTAAGAAGAAGTACAATTCAAGTTTTAGGTATCGATTATTGACTTTTTAGCTGGCTTTGGTACCTTGGACATGAGCTAGGACCTTAACATTCTGCATGAAAGGAGGACTAGCAGCCGAGTTGCACGGGAGAATGTGAAAAGTGTTCATATGTAGTAAAAACCTGAGAAATCCGTCCATTTTCCTCATTTGTTATCGAATCGACTTAAAGCCAGATCGTCACATTGGTCGCTCTTCTCTCTGAAACATTTGTACTTATCCTCTGCAAAGCTATGTCGCGTGCTGCGGTATGCTGAGACACTAAAAGCACCATAGTAGAACACAGATGAAGCTTCGAAGTTGATGTAATAGCCAGTAAGAAGTAGTACAATTAAACTTTTAGGTATCGGTTATTGACTTTTTACCCTTCTTTGGTGCATTGGACATGAGCTAGGAACTTAACATTTTTCATGAAAGGAGGACTAGCAGCCGAGTTGCATGGCAGAATGTGAAAAGTGTTCATATGTAGTAAAAACCTGAAAATCCGTCCGTTTTAGTCATTTGTTATCGAATCGACTAAAGCCAGATCGTCACATTGGCCGCTCTTCTCTCTGAAACGGTTGTACTTATCGTCTGCAAAGCTATGTCGCGTGCTGCGGTATGCGGAGACACTAAAAGCACCATAGTAGAACACAGATGAAGCTTCTAAGTTGATGTAATAGCCAGTAAGAAGTAGTACAATTCAAGTTTTAGGTATCGATTATTGACTTTTCAGCTGGCTTTGGTACCTTGGACATGAGCTAGGACCTTAAGATTCCACATGAAAGGAGGACTAGCGGCCGCGTTGCACGGGAGAATGTGAAAAATGTTCATATGAAGTAAAAACCTTAGACATCCGTTCGTTTACGTCATTTGTTATCGAATCTACTTAAAGCCACATCGTCACATTGGCCGCTCTTCTTCTCTGAAACGGTTGTACTTATCGTGTGCAAACCTATGTCGCGTAATGCGGTATGCGGAGACACTAAAAGCACCATAGTAGAACACAGATGAAGCTTCTAAGTTGATGTAATAGCCAGGAAGAAGTAGTACAATTCAAGTTTTAGATATCGTTTATTAACTTTTTAGCTGGCTTTGGTGCCTTGGACATGAGCTAGGACCTTAACATTCTGCATGAAAGGAGGACTAGCAGCCGAGTTGCACGGGAGAATGTGAAAAGTGTTCATATGTAGTAAAAACCTGAGATATCCGTACGTTTTCGTCATTTGTTATCGAATCGTCTTAAAGCCAGATCGTCACATTGGCCGCTCTTCTCTCTGAAACACTTGTACTTATCGTCTGCAAAGCTATGTCGCGTGCTGCGGTATGCTGAGACACTAAAAGCACCATAGTAGAACACAGATGAAGCTTCTACGTTGATGTAATAGCCAGTAAGAAGTAGTACAATTCAAGTTTTAGGTATTGAATATTGACATTTTAGCTGGCTTTGGTGCCTTGGAAATGAGCTAGGACCTTAAGATTCTGCATGAAAGGAGGACGAGGAGCCAAGTTGCACGGGAGAATGTGAAAAGTGTTCATACGTAGTAAAAACCGGAGAAATCAGTCCGTTTTCGTCACTTGTTATCGAATCGACTTAAAGCCAGATCGTCTCATTGGCCGCTCTTCTCTCTGAAACGGTTGTACTTATCGTCTGCAAAGCTATGTCGCGTGCTGCGGTATGCGGAGACACTAAAATCACCATAGTAGAACACAGATGAAGCTTACAAGTTGATGTAATAGCCAGTAAGAAGTAGTACAATTCAAGTTTTAGGTATCGATTATTGACTTTTCAGCTGGCTTTGGTACCTTGGACATGAGCTAGGACCTTAAGATTCTGCATGAAAGGAGGACTAGCAGCCGCGTTGCACGGGAGAATGTGAAAAATGTTCATATGTAGAAAAAACCTGTGACATCCGTCCGTTTACGTCATTTGTTATCGAATCTACTTAAAGCAGATCGTCACATTGGCCACTCTTCTCTCTGAAACGGTTGTACTTATCGTCTGCAAAGCTATGTCGCGTGCTGCGGTATGCGGAGACAGTAAAAGCTCCATAGTAGAACACAGATGAAGCTTCTAAGTTGATGTAATAGCCAGTAAGAAGCAGTACAATTCAAGTTTTAGGTATCGATTATTGACTTTTTAGCTGGCTTTGGTGCCTTGGACATGAGCTAGGACATTAAGCTTCTGCATGAAAGGAGGATTAGCAGCGGAGTTGCACGGGAGAATATGAAAAGTGTTCATATGTAGTAAAAACCTAGAATTCCGTCCGTTTTCGTCATTTGTTATCGAATCTTCTTCAAGCCAGGTCGTCACATTGGCCGCTCTCCTCTCTGAAACGGTTGTACTTATCGTCTGCAAAGCTATGTCGCGTGCTGCGGTATGCGGACACACTAAAAGCACCATAGTAGAACACAGATGAAGCTTCTAAGTTGATGTAATAGCCAGTAAGAAGTAGTACAATTAAAGTTTTAGGTATCGGTTATTGAGTTTTTACCCTTCTTTGGTGCCTTGAACATGAGCTGGGAAATTAAGATTTTGCATGAAAGGAGGACTAGCAGCCGAGTTGCATGGGAGAATGTGAAAAGTGTTCATATGTAGTAAAAAACTGAGAAATCAGTCCGTTTTCGTCATTTGTTATCGAATCTACTTAAAGCCAGATCGTCACATTGGCCGCTCTTCTCTCTGAAACGGTTGTACTTATCGTCTGCAAAGCTATGTCGCGTGCTGCGGTATGCGGAGACACTAAAAGCACCATAGTAGAACACAAATGAAGCTTCTAAGTTGATGTAATAGCCAGGAAGAAGTAGTACAATTCAAGTTTTAGGTATCGATTATTGACTTTTTAGCTGGCTTTGGTGCCTTGGACATGAGCTAGGACCTTAACATTCTGCATGAAAGGAGGACTAGCAGCCGAGTTGCACGGGAGAATGTGAAAAGTGTTCATATGTAGTAAAAACCTGAGAAATCCGTCCATTTTCCTCATTTGTTATCGAATCGACTTAAAGTAAGATCGTCACATTGGTCGCTCTTCTCTCTGAAACACTTGTACTTATCCTCTGCAAAGCTATGTCGCGTGCTGCGGTATGCTGAGACACTAAAAGCACCATAGTAGAACACAGATGAAGCTTCTAAGTTGATGTAATAGCCAGTAAGAAGTAGTACAATTCAAGTTTTAGGTATTGAATGTGGACTTTTTAGCTGGCTTTGGTGCCTTGGACATGAGCTAGGACCTTAAGATTTAGCATGAAAGGAGGACGAGGAGCCAAGTTGCACGGGAGAATGTGAAAAGTGTTCATATGTAGTAAAAACCCGAGAAATCGGTCCGTTTTCGTCATTTGTTATCGAATCGACTTAAACCCAGATCGTCTCATTGGTCGCTCTTCTTTCTGAAACGGTTGTACTTATCGTCTGCAAAGCTATGTCGCGTGCTGCGGTATGCTGAGACACTAAAATCACCATAGTAGAACACAGATGAAGCTTATAAGTTGATGTAATAGCCAGTAAGAAGTAGTACAATTCAAGTTTTAGGTATTGATTATTGACTTTTTGCTGGCTTTGGTACCTTGGACATGAGCTAGGACCTTAAGATTCTGCATGAAAGGAGGACTAGCAGCCGAGTTGCACGGGAGAATGTCAAAAATGTTCATATGTAGTAAAAATCTGAGACATCCGTCCGTTTACGTCATTTGTTATCGAATCTACTTAAAGCCAGATCGTCACATTGGCCGCTCTTCTCTCTGAAACGGTTGTACTTATCGTCTGCAAAGCTATGTCGCGTGCTGCGGTATGCGGACACACTAAAAGCACCATAGTAGAACACAGATGAAGCTTCTAAGTTGATGTAATAGCCAGTAAGAAGTAGTACAATTCAAGTTTTAGGTATCGGTTATTGACTTTTTACCCTTCTTTGGTGCCTTGGACATCAGCTAGGAAATTAAGATTTTGCATGAAGTAAGACTAGCAGCCGAGTTGCACGGGAGAATGTGAATAGTGTTCATATGTAGTAAAAACCTGAGAAATCCGTCCGTTTTCGTCATTTGTTATCGAATCGACTTAAAGCCAGATCGTCACATTGGCCGCTCTTCTCTCTGAAACGGTTGTACTTATCGTCTGGAAAGCTATGTGGCGTTCTGCGGTATGCGGAGACAGTAAAAGCACCATAGTAGAACACAGATGATGCTTCTAAGTTGATGTAATAGCCAGTAAGAAGTAGTACAATTCAAGTTTTAGGTATCGATTATTGACTTTTTAGCTGGCTTTGGTGCCTTGGACATGAGCTAGGAGCTTACGATTCTGCATGTAAGGAGGACTAGCAGCCGAGTTGCACGGGAGAATGTGAAAAGTGTTCATATGTAGTAAAAACCTGAGAAATCCGTCCGTTTTCGTCATTTGTTATCGAATCTACTTAAAGCCAGATCGTCACATGGGGGGCTCTTCTCTCTGAAACGGTTGTACTTATCGTCTGCAAAGCTATGTCGCGTGCTGCAGTATGCTGAGACACTAAAAGCACTATAGTAGAACACAGATGAAGCTTCTAAGTTGATGTAATAACCAGTAAGAAGTAGTACAATTCAAGTTTTAGGTATTGAATATTGACTTTTTAGCTGGCTTTGGTGCCTTGGACATGAGCTAGGACTTTACGATTCTGCATGAAAGGAGGACTAGCAGCCGAGTTGCACGGGAGAATGTGAATAGTGTTCATATGTAGTAAAAACCTGAGAAATCGGTCCGTTTTCGTCATTTGTTATCGAACCGACTTAAAGCCAGATCGTCACATTGGCCGCTCTTCTCTCTGAAACGGTTGTACTTATCGTCTGCAAACCTATGTCACGTAATGCGGTATGCGGAGACACTAAAAGCACCATAGTAGAACACAGATGAAGCTTCTAAGTTGATGTAATAGCCAGGAAGAAGTAGTACAATTCAAGTTTTAGATATCGTTTATTAACTTTTTAGCTGGCTTTGGTGCCTTGGACATGAGCTAGGACCTTAACATTCTGCATGAAAGGAGGACGAGGAGCCAAGTTGCACGGGAGAATGTGAAAAGTGTTCATACGTAGTAAAAACCGGAGAAATCAGTCCGTTTTCGTCACTTGTTATCGAATCGACTTAAAGCCAGATCGTCTCATTGGCCGCTCTTCTCTCTGAAACGGTTGTACTTATCGTCTGCAAAGCTATGTCGCGTGCTGCGGTATGCGGAGACACTAAAATCACCATAGTAGAACACAGATGAAGCTTACAAGTTGATGTAATAGCCAGTAAGAAGTAGTACAATTCAAGTTTTAGGTATCGATTATTGACTTTTCAGCTGGCTTTGGTACCTTGGACATGAGCTAGGACCTTAAGATTCTGCATGAAAGGAGGACTAGCAGCCGCGTTGCACGGGAGAATGTGAAAAATGTTCATATGTAGAAAAAACCTGTGACATCCGTCCGTTTACGTCATTTGTTATCGAATCTACTTAAAGCAGATCGTCACATTGGCCACTTTTCTCTCTGAAACGGTTGTACTTATCGTCTGCAAAGCTATGTCGCGTGCTGCGGTATGCGGAGACAGTAAAAGCTCCATAGTAGAACACAGATGAAGCTTCTAAGTTGATGTAATAGCCAGTAAGAAGCAGTACAATTCAAGTTTTAGGTATCGATTATTGACTTTTTAGCTGGCTTTGGTGCCTTGGACATGAGCTAGGACATTAAGCTTCTGCATGAAAGGAGGATTAGCAGCGGAGTTGCACGGGAGAATATGAAAAGTGTTCATATGTAGTAAAAACCTAGAATTCCGTCCGTTTTCGTCATTTGTTATCGAATCTTCTTCAAGCCAGGTCGTCACATTGGCCGCTCTCCTCTCTGAAACGGTTGTACTTATCGTCTGCAAAGCTATGTCGCGTGCTGCGGTATGCGGACACACTAAAAGCACCATAGTAGAACACAGATGAAGCTTCTAAGTTGATGTAATAGCCAGTAAGAAGTAGTACAATTAAAGTTTTAGGTATCGGTTATTGAGTTTTTACCCTTCTTTGGTGCCTTGAACATGAGCTGGGAAATTAAGATTTTGCATGAAAGGAGGACTAGCAGCCGAGTTGCATGGGAGAATGTGAAAAGTGTTCATATGTAGTAAAAAACTGAGAAATCAGTCCGTTTTCGTCATTTGTTATCGAATCTACTTAAAGCCAGATCGTCACATTGGCCGCTCTTCTCTCTGAAACGGTTGTACTTATCGTCTGCAAAGCTATGTCGCGTGCTGCGGTATGCGGAGACACTAAAAGCACCATAGTAGAACACAAATGAAGCTTCTAAGTTGATGTAATAGCCAGGAAGAAGTAGTACAATTCAAGTTTTAGGTATCGATTATTGACTTTTTAGCTGGCTTTGGTGCCTTGGACATGAGCTAGGACCTTAACATTCTGCATGAAAGGAGGACTAGCAGCCGAGTTGCACGGGAGAATGTGAAAAGTGTTCATATGTAGTAAAAACCTGAGAAATCCGTCCATTTTCCTCATTTGTTATCGAATCGACTTAAAGTAAGATCGTCACATTGGTCGCTCTTCTCTCTGAAACACTTGTACTTATCCTCTGCAAAGCTATGTCGCGTGCTGCGGTATGCTGAGACACTAAAAGCACCATAGTAGAACACAGATGAAGCTTCTAAGTTGATGTAATAGCCAGTAAGAAGTAGTACAATTCAAGTTTTAGGTATTGAATATTGACTTTTTAGCTGGCTTTGGTGCCTTGGACATGAGCTAGGACCTTAAGATTTAGCATGAAAGGAGGACGACGAGCCAAGTTGCACGGGAGAATGTGAAAAGTGTTCATATGTAGTAAAAACCCGAGAAATCGGTCCGTTTTCGTCATTTGTTATCGAATCGACTTAAACCCAGATCGTCTCATTGGTCGCTCTTCTTTCTGAAACGGTTGTACTTATCGTCTGCAAAGCTATGTCGCGTGCTGCGGTATGCTGAGACACTAAAATCACCATAGTAGAACACAGATGAAGCTTATAAGTTGATGTAATAGCCAGTAAGAAGTAGTACAATTCAAGTTTTAGGTATTGATTATTGACTTTTTGCTGGCTTTGGTACCTTGGACATGAGCTAGGACCTTAAGATTCTGCATGAAAGGAGGACTAGCAGCCGAGTTGCACGGGAGAATGTCAAAAATGTTCATATGTAGTAAAAATCTGAGACATCCGTCCGTTTACGTCATTTGTTATCGAATCTACTTAAAGCCAGATCATCACATTGGCCGCTCTTCTCTCTGAAACGGTTGTACTTATCGTCTGCAAAGCTATGTCGCGTGCTGCGGTATGCGGACACACTAAAAGCACCATAGTAGAACACAGATGAAGCTTCTAAGTTGATGTAATAGCCAGTAAGAAGTAGTACAATTCAAGTTTTAGGTATCGGTTATTGACTTTTTACCCTTCTTTGGTGCCTTGGACATCAGCTAGGAAATTAAGATTTTGCATGAAGTAAGACTAGCAGCCGAGTTGCACGGGAGAATGTGAATAGTGTTCATATGTAGTAAAAACCTGAGAAATCCGTCCGTTTTCGTCATTTGTTATCGAATCGACTTAAAGCCAGATCGTCACATTGGCCGCTCTTCTCTCTGAAACGGTTGTACTTATCGTCTGGAAAGCTATGTGGCGTTCTGCGGTATGCGGAGACAGTAAAAGCACCATAGTAGAACACAGATGATGCTTCTAAGTTGATGTAATAGCCAGTAAGAAGTAGTACAATTCAAGTTTTAGGTATCGATTATTGACTTTTTAGCTGGCTTTGGTGCCTTGGACATGAGCTAGGAGCTTACGATTCTGCATGTAAGGAGGACTAGCAGCCGAGTTGCACGGGAGAATGTGAAAAGTGTTCATATGTAGTAAAAACCTGAGAAATCCGTCCGTTTTCGTCATTTGTTATCGAATCTACTTAAAGCCAGATCGTCACATGGGGGGCTCTTCTCTCTGAAACGGTTGTACTTATCGTCTGCAAAGCTATGTCGCGTGCTGCAGTATGCTGAGACACTAAAAGCACTATAGTAGAACACAGATGAAGCTTCTAAGTTGATGTAATAACCAGTAAGAAGTAGTACAATTCAAGTTTTAGGTATTGAATATTGACTTTTTAGCTGGCTTTGGTGCCTTGGACATGAGCTAGGACTTTACGATTCTGCATGAAAGGAGGACTAGCAGCCGAGTTGCACGGGAGAATGTGAATAGTGTTCATATGTAGTAAAAACCTGAGAAATCGGTCCGTTTTCGTCATTTGTTATCGAACCGACTTAAAGCCAGATCGTCACATTGGCCGCTCTTCTCTCTGAAACGGTTGTACTTATCGTCTGCAAAGCTATGTCGCGTGCTGCGGTATGCTGAGACACTAAAAGCACCATAGTAGAACACAGATGAAGCTTCTAAGTTGATGTAATAGCCAGTAAGAAGAAGTACAATTCAAGTTTTAGGTATCGATTATTGACTTTTTAGCTGGCTTTGGTACCTTGGACATGAGCTAGGACCTTAACATTCTGCATGAAAGGAGGACTAGCAGCCGAGTTGCACGGGAGAATGTGAAAAGTGTTCATATGTAGTAAAAACCTGAGAAATCCGTCCATTTTCCTCATTTGTTATCGAATCGACTTAAAGCCAGATCGTCACATTGGTCGCTCTTCTCTCTGAAACATTTGTACTTATCCTCTGCAAAGCTATGTCGCGTGCTGCGGTATGCTGAGACACTAAAAGCACCATAGTAGAACACAGATGAAGCTTCGAAGTTGATGTAATAGCCAGTAAGAAGTAGTACAATTCAAGTTTAGGTATTGAATATTGACTTTTTAGCTGGCTTTGGAGCCTTGGACATGAGCTAGGACCTTAAGATTCTGCATGAATTGAGGACGAGGAGCCAAGTTGCACGGGAGAATGTGAAAAATGTTCATATGTAGTAAAAATCTGAGACATCCGTCCGTTTACGTCATTTGTTATCGAATCTACTTAAAGCCAGATCGTCACATTGGCCGCTCTTCTCTCTGAAACGGTTGTACTTATCGTCTGCAAAGCTATGTCGCGTGCTGCGGTATGCGGAGACACTAAAAGTACCATAGTAGAACACAGATGAAGCTTCTAAGTTGATGTAATAGCCAGTAAGATGTAGTACAATTCAAGTTTTAGGTATCGATTATTGACTTTTCAGCTGGCTTTGGTACCTTGGACATTAGCTAGGACCTTAAGATTCCACATGAAAGCAGGACTAGCGGCCGCGTTGCACGGGAGAATGTGAAAAATGTTCATATGAAGTAAAAACCTTAGACATCCGTTCGTTTACGTCATTTGTTATCGAATCTACTTAAAGCCAGATCGTCACATTGGCCGCTCTTCTTCTCTGAAACGGTTGTACTTATCGTGTGCAAACCTATGTCGCGTATTGCGGTATGCGGAGACACTAAAAGCACCATAGTAGAACACAGATGAAGCTTCTAAGTTGATGTAATAGCCAGTAAGAAGTAGTACAATTCAAGTTTTAGATTTCGTTTATTAACTTTTTAGCTGGCTTTGGTGCCTTGGACATGAGCTAGGACCTTAACATTCTGCATGAAAGGAGGACTAGCAGCCGATTTGCATGGGAGAATGTGAAAGCTGTTCATATGTAGTAAAAAAACCGAGAAATCCGTCCGTTTTCGTTATTTGTTATCGAATCGACTTAAAGCCAGATCGTCAAATTAGCTGCTCTTCTCTCTGAAACGGTTGTACTTATCGATTGCAAAGCTATGTCGCGTGCTGCGGTATGCGGAAACACTAAAAGCACCATAGTAGAACACAGATGAAGCTTCTACGTTGATGTAATAGCCAGTAAGAAGTAGTACAGTTCAAGTTTTAGATATCGATTATTGACTTTTTAGCTGGCTTTGGTGCCTTGGACATGAGCTAGGACCTTAACATTCTGCATGAAAGGAGGACTAGCAGCCGAGTTGCACGGGAGAATGTGAAAAGTGTTCATATGTAGTAAAAACCTGAGAAATCCGTACGTTTTCGTCATTTGTTATCGAATCGTCTTAAAGCCAGATCGTCACATTGGCCGCTCTTCTCTCTGAAACACTTGTACTTATCGTCTGCAAAGCTATGTCGCGTGCTGCGGTATGCTGAGACACTAAAAGCACCATAGTAGAACACAGATGAAGCTTCTACGTTGATGTAATAGCCAGTAAGAAGTAGTACAATTCAAGTTTTAGGTATTGAATATTGACATTTTAGCTGGCTTTGGTGCCTTGGAAATGAGCTAGGACCTTAAGATTCTGCATGAAAGGAGGACGGGGAGCCAAGTTGCACGGTAGAATGTGAAAAGTGTTCATATGTAGTAAAAACCTGAGAAATCAGTCCGTTTTCGTCACTTGTTATCGAATCGACTTAAAGCCAGATCGTCTCATTGGCCGCTCTTCTCTCTGAAACGGTTGTACTTATCGTCTGCAAAGCTATGTCGCGTGCTGCGGTATGCGGAGACACTAAAATCACCATAGAAGAACACAGATTAAGCTTACAAGTTGATGTAATAGCCAGTAAGAAGTAGTACAATTCAAGTTTTAGGTATCGATTATTGACTTTTCAGCTGGCTTTGGTACCTTGGACATGAGCTAGGACCTTAAGATTCTGCATGAAAGGAGGACTAGCAGCCGCGTTGCACGGGAGAATGTGAAAAATGTTCATATGTAGAAAAAACCTGTGACATCCGTCCGTTTACGTCATTTGTTATCGAATCTACTTAAAGCAGATCGTCACATTGGCCACTCTTCTCTCTGAAACGGTTGTACTTATCGTCTGCAAAGCTATGTCGCGTGCTGCGGTATGCGGAGACAGTAAAAGCTCCATAGTAGAACACAGATGAAGCTTCTAAGTTGATGTAATAGCCAGTAAGAAGCAGTACAATTCAAGTTTTAGGTATCGATTATTGACTTTTTAGCTGGCTTTAGTGCCTTGGACATGGGCTAGGACATTAAGCTTCTGCATGAAAGGAGGATTAGCAGCGGAGTTGCACGGGAGAATATGAAAAGTGTTCATATGTAGTAAAAACCTAGAATTCCGTCCGTTTTCGTCATTTGTTATCGAATCTTCTTCAAGCCAGGTCGTCACATTGGCCGCTCTCCTCTCTGAAACGGTTGTACTTATCGTCTGCAAAGCTATGTCGCGTGCTGCGGTATGCGGACACACTAAAAGCACCATAGTAGAACACAGATGAAGCTTCTAAGTTGATGTAATAGCCAGTAAGAAGTAGTACAATTAAAGTTTTAGGTATCGGTTATTGAGTTTTTACCCTTCTTTGGTGCCTTGAACATGAGCTGGGAAATTAAGATTTTGCATGAAAGGAGGACTAGCAGCCGAGTGGCATGGGAGAATGTGAAAAGTGTTCATATGTAGTAAAAACCTGAGAAATCAGTCCGTTTTCGTCATTTGTTATCGAACCGACTTAAAGCCAGATCGTCACATTGGGGGCTCTTCTCTCTGAAACGGTTGTACTTATCGTCTGCAAAGCTATGTCGCGTGCTGCAGTATGCTGAGACACTAAAAGCACTATAGTAGAACACAGATGAAGCTTCTAAGTTAATGTAATAGCCAGTAAGAAGGAGTACAATTCAAGTTTTAGGTATTGAATATTGACTTTTTAGCTGGCTTTGGTGCCTTGGACATGAGCTAGGACCTTACGATTCTGCATGAAAGGAGGACTAGCAGCCGAGTTGCACTGGAGAATGTGAATAGTGTTCATATGTAGTAAAAAAATGAGAAATCGGTCCGTTTTCGTCATTTGTTATCGAACCGACTTAAAGCCAGATCGTCACATTGGCCGCTCTTCTCCCTGAAACGGTTGTACTTATCGTCTGCAAAGCTATGTCGCGTGCTGCGGTATGCGGAGACACTAAAAGCACCATAGTAGAACACAAATGAAGCTTCTAAGTTGATGTAATAGCCAGGAAGAAGTAGTACAATTCAAGTTTTAGGTATCGATTATTGACTTTTTAGCTGGCTTTGGTGCCTTGGACATGAGCTAGGACCTTAACATTCTGCATGAAAGGAGGACGAGGAGCCAAGTTGCACGGGAGAATGTGAAAAGTGTTCATATGTAGTAAAAACCCGAGAAATCGGTCCGTTTTCGTCAATTGTTATCGAATCGACTTAAACCCAGATCGTCTCATTGGTCGCTCTTCTTTCTGAAACGGTTGTACTTATCGTCTGCAAAGCTATGTCGCGTGCTGCGGTATGCTGAGACACTAAAATCACCATAGTAGAACACAGATGAAGCTTATAAGTTGATGTAATAGCCAGTAAGAAGTAGTACAATTCAAGTTTTAGGTATTGATTATTGACTTTTTGCTGGCTTTGGTACCTTGGACATGAGCTAGGACCTTAAGATTCTGCATGAAAGGAGGACTAGCAGCCGAGTTGCACGGGAGAATGTCAAAAATGTTCATATGTAGTAAAAATCTGAGACATCCGTCCGTTTACGTCATTTGTTATCGAATCTACTTAAAGCCAGATCGTCACATTGGCCGCTCTTCTCTCTGAAACAGTTGTACTTATCGTCTGCAAAGCTATGTCGCGTGCTGCGGTATGCGGACACACTAAAAGCACCATAGTAGAACACAGATGAAGCTTCTAAGTTGATGTAATAGCCAGTAAGAAGTAGTACAATTCAAGTTTTAGGTATCGGTTATTGACTTTTTACCCTTCTTTGGTGCCTTGGACATCAGCTAGGAAATTAAGATTTTGCATGAAGTAAGACTAGCAGCCGAGTTGCACGGGAGAATGTGAATAGTGTTCATATGTAGTAAAAACCTGAGAAATCCGTCCGTTTTCGTCATTTGTTATTGAATCGACTTAAAGCCAGATCGTCACATTGGCCGCTCTTCTCTCTGAAACGGTTGTACTTATCGTCTGGAAAGCTATGTGGCGTTCTGCGGTATGCGGAGACAGTAAAAGCACCATAGTAGAACACAGATAATGCTTCTAAGTTGATGTAATAGCCAGTAAGAAGTAGTACAATTCAAGTTTTAGGTATCGATTATTGACTTTTTAACTGGCTTTGGTGCCTTGGACATGAGCTAGGAGCTTAAGATTCTGCATGTAAGGAGGACTAGCAGCCGAGTTGCACGGGAGAATGTGAAAAGTGTTCATATGTAGTAAAAACCTGAGAAATCCGTCCGTTTTCGTCATTTGTTATCGAATCGACTTAAAGCCAGATCGTCTCATTGGCCGCTCTTCTCTCTGAAACGGTTGCACTTATCGTCTGCGAAGCTATGTCGCGTGCTGCGGTATGCGGACACACTAAAATCACCATAGTAGAACACAGATGAAGCTTCTAAGTTGATGTAATAACCAGTAAGATGTAGTACAATTCAAGTTTTAGGTATCGATTATTGACTTTTCAGCTGGCTTTGGTACCTTGGACATGAGCTAGGAGCTTAAGATTCTGCATGTAAGGAGGACTAGCAGCCGAGTTGCACGGGAGAATGTGAAAAGTGTTCATATGTAGTAAAAACCTGAGAAATCCTTCTGTTTTCGTCATTTGTTATCGAATCGACTTAAAGCCAGATCGTCTCATTGGCCGCTCTTCTTCTCTGAAACGGTTGTACTTATCGTGTGCAAACCTATGTCGCGTATTGCGGTATGCGGAGACAGTAAAAGCACCATAGTAGAACACAGATGAAGCTTCTAAGTTGATGTAATAGCCAGTAGGAAGTAGTACAATTCAAGTTTTAGGTATCGATTATTGACTTTTTAGCTGGCTTTGGTACCTTGGACATGAGCTAGGAGCTTAAGATTCTGCATGTAAGGAGGACTAGCAGCCGAGTTGCACGGGAGAATGTGAAAGGTGTTCATATGTAGTAAAAACCTGAGAAATCCTTCCGTTTTCGTCATTTGTTATCGAATCGACTTAAAGCCAGATCGTCTCATTGGCCGCTCTTCTCTCTGAAACGGTTGCACTTATCGTCTGCGAAGCTATGTCGCGTGCTGCGGTATGCGGACACACTAAAATCACCATAGTAGAACACAGATGAAGCTTCTAAATTGATGTAATAACCAGTAAGATGTAGTACAATTCAAGTTTTAGGTATCGATTATTGACTTTTTAGCTGGCTTTGGTGCCTTGGACATGAGCTAGGACCTTATGATTCTGCATGAAAGGAGGACTAGCAGCCGATTTGCACGGGAGAATGTGAAAAGTGTTCATACGTAGTAAAAACCTGAGAAATCCTTCCGTTTTCGTCATTTGTTATCGAATCGACTTAAAGCCAGATCGTCACATTGGCCGCTCTTCTCTCTGAAACGGTAGTACTTATCGTCTGCAAAGCTATGTCGCGTGCTGCGGTATACGGAGACACTAAAAGCACCATAGTAGAACACAGATGAAGCTTCTAAGTTGATGTAATAGCCAGTAAGAAGTAGTACAATTCAAGTTTTAGGTATCGATTATTGACTTTTTAACTGGCTTTGGTGCCTTAGACATGAGCTAGGACCTTAAGATTCTGCATGAAAGGAGGACTGGCAGCCGAGTTGCACGGGAGAATGTGAAAAGTGTTCATATGTAGTAAAAACCTGAGAAATCCGTCCGTTTTCGTCATTTGTTATCGAATCGACTTAAAGCCAGATCGTCACATTTGCCGCTCTTCTCTCTGAAACACTTGTACTTATAGTCTGCAAAGCTATGTCGCGTGCTGCGGTATGCGGAGACACTAAAATCACCAAAGTAGAACACAGATGAAGCTTCTAAGTTGATGTAATAGCCAGGAAGAAGTAGTACAATTCAAGTTTTAGATATCGTTTATTGACTTTTTAGCTGGCTTTGGTGCCTTGGACATGAGCTAGGACCTTAACATTCTGCATGAAAGGAGGAGTAGCAGCCGATTTGCATGGGAGAATGTGAAAAGTGTTTATATGTAGTAAAAACTCGATAAATCCGTCCGTTTTCGTCATTTGTTATCGAATCGACTTAAAGCCAGATCGTCACATTGGCCGCTCTTCTCTCTGAAACGGTGTTACTTATCGTCTGCAAAGCTATGTCGCGTGCTGCGTTATGCGGAGACACTAAAAGCACCACAGTAGAACACAGATGAAGCTTCTACAATGATGTAATAGCCAGTAAGAAGTAGTACAGTTCAAGTTTTAGGTATCGATTATTGACTTTTTAGCTGGCTTTGGTGCCTTGGACATGAGCTAGAACCTTAACATTCTGCATGAAAGGAGGACTAGCAGCCGAGTTGCACGGGAGAATGTGAAAAGTGGTCATATGTAGTAAAAACCTGAGAAATCCGTACGTTTTCGTCATTTGTTATCGAATCGACTTAAAGCCAGATCGTCACATTGGCCGCTCTTCTCTCTGAAACACTTGTACTTATCGTCTACAAAGCTATGTCGCGTGCTGCGGTATGCTGAGACACTAAAAGCAACATAGTAGAACACAGATGAAGCTTCTAAGTTGATGTAATAGCCAGTAAGAAGTAGTACAATTCAAGTTTTAGGTATTGAATATTGACTTTTTAGCTGGCTTTGGTGCCTTGGACATGTGCTAGGACCTTAAGATTCTGCATGAAAGGAGGACGAGGAGCCAAGTTGCACGGGAGAATGTGAAAAGTGTTCATATGTAGTAAAAACCTGAGAAATCGGTCCGTTTTCGTCACTTGTTATCGCATCGACTTAAAGCCAGATCGTCTCATTGGCCGCTCTTCTCTCTGAAACGGTTGTACTTATCGTCTGCAAAGCTATGTCGCGTGCTGCGGTATGCGGTGACACTAAAATGACCATAGTAGAACACAGATGAAGCTTACAAGTTGATGTAATAGCCAGTAAGAAGTAGTACAATTCAAGTTTTAGGTATCGATTATTGACTTTTCAGCTGGCTTTGGTACCTTGGACATGAGCTAGAACCTTAAGATTCTGCATGAAAGGAGGACTAGCAGCCGAGTTTCACGGGAGAATGTGAAAAATGTTCATATGTAGAAAAAACCTGAGACATCCGTCCGTTTACGTCATTTGTTATCGAATATACTTAAAGCCAGATCGTCACATTGGCCGCTCTTCTCTCTGAAACGGTTGTACTTATCGTCTGCAAAGCTATGTGGCGTTCTGCGGTATGCGGAGACAGTAAAAGCACCATAGTAGAACACAGATGATGCTTCTAAGTTGATGTAATAGCCAGTAAGAAGTAGTACAATTCAAGTTTTAGGTATCGATTATTGACTTTTTAGCTGGCTTTGGTGCCTTGGACATGAGCTAGGACCTTAAGATTCTGCATGTAAGGAGGACTAGCAGCCGCGGTGCACGGGAGAATGTGAAAAATGTTCGTATGTAGTAAAAACCTGAGAAATCCGTCCGTTTTCGTCATTTGTTATCGAATCGACTTAAAGCCAGATCGTCACATTGGCCGCTCTTCTCTCTGAAACACTTGTACTTATCGTCTGCAAAGCTATGTCCCGTGCTGCGGTAAGCGGAGACACTAAAAGCACCATAGTAGAACACAGATGAAGCTTCTAAGTTGATGTAATACAAAGGAAGAAGTAGTACAATTCAAGTTTTAGGTATCGATTATTGACTTTTTAGCTGGCTTTGGTGCCTTGGACATGAGCTAGGACCTTAACATTCTGCATGAAAGGAGGACTAGCAGCCGATTTGCACGGGATAACGTGAAAAGTCTTCACATGTAGTAAAAACCCGAGAAATCCGTCCGTATTCGTCATTTGTTATCGAATCGACTTAAAGCCAGATCGTCACATTGGCCGCTCTTCTCTCTGAAACGGTTGTACTTATCGATTGCAAAACTATGTCGCGTGCTGCGGTATGCGGAGACAGTAAAAGCACCATAGTAGAACACAGATGAAGCTTCTAAGTTGATGTAATAACCAGTAAGAAGTAGTACAATTCAAGTTTTAGGTATCGGTTATTGACTTTTTACCCTTCTTTGGTGCCTTGGACATCAGCTATAAAATTAAGATTTTCCATGAAGGAGGACTAGCAGCCGAGTTGCACGGGAGAATGTGAATAGTGTTCATATGTAGTAAAAACCTGAGACATCCGTCCGTTTTCGTCATTTTTTATCGAAGCGACTTAAAGCCAGATCGTCACATTGGCCGCTCTTCTCTCTGAAACGGTTGTACTTATCGCCTGCAAAGCTATGTGGCGTTCTGCGGTATGCGGAGACAGTAAATGCACCATAGTAGAACACAGATGATGCTTCTAAGTTGATGTAATAGCCAGTAAGATATAGTACAATTCAAGTTTTAGGTATCGATTATTGACGTTTTAGCTGGCTTTGGTGCCTTGGACATGAGCTAGGGCCTTAAGATTCTGCATGAAAGGAGGACTGGCAGCCGATTTGCACGGGAGAATGTGAAAAGTGTTCATATGTAGTAAAAACCTGAGAAATCCGTCCGTTTTCGTCATTTGTTATCGAAGCGACTTAAAGCCAGATCGTCACATTGGCCGCTCTTCTCTCTGAAACGGTTGTACTTATCGATTGCAAAGCTATGTCGCGTGCTGCGGTATGCGGAGACACTAAAAGCACCATAGTAGAACACAGATGAAGCTTCTAAGTTGATGTAATAGCCAGTAAGAAGTAGTACAATTCAAGTTTTAGGTATCGATTATTGACTTTTTAGCTGGCTTTGGTGCCTTGGACATGAGCTAGGACCTTAAGATTCTGCATGAAAGGAGGACTAGCAGCCGAGTTTCACGGGAGAATGTGAAAAGTGTTCATACGTAGTAAAAACCTGAGAAATCCGTCCGTTTTCGTCATTTGTTATCGAATCGACTTCAAGCCAGATCATCACATTGGCCGCTCTTCTCTCTGAAAAAGTTGTACTTATCGTCTGCAAAGCTATGTCGCGTGCTGCGGTATGCGGACACACTAAAAGCACCATAGTAGAACACAGATGAAGCTTCTAAGTTGATGTAATAGCCAGTAAGAAGTAGTACAATTCAAGTTTTAGGTATCGGTTATTGACTTTTTACCCTTCTTTGGTGCCTTGGACATGAGCTAGGAAATTAAGATTTTGCATGAAGGAGGACTAGCAAGAGAGTTGCACGGGAGAATGTGAATAGTGTTCATATGTAGTAAAAACCTGAGAAATCCGTCCGTTTTCGTCATTTGTTATCGAATCGACTTAAAGCCAGATCGTCACATTGGCCGCTCTTCTCTCTGAAACGGTTGTACTTATCGTCTGCAAAGCTATGTGGCGTTCTGCGGTATGCGGAGACAGTAAAAGCACCATAGTAGAACACAGATGATGCTTCTAAGTTGATGTAATAGCCAGTAAGATATAGTACAATTCAAGTTTTAGGTATCGATTATTGACTTTTTAGCTGGCTTTGGTGCTTGGACATGAGCTAGGACCTTAAGATTCTGCATGAAAGGAGGACTGGCAGCCGATTTGCACGGGAGAATGTGAAAAGTGTTCATATGTAGTAAAAACCTGAGAAATCCGTCCGTTTTCGTCATTTGTTATCGAATCGACTTAAAGCCAGATCGTCACATTGGCCGCTCTTCTCTCTGAAACGGTTGTACTTATCGATTGCAAAGCTATGTCGCGTGCTGCGGTATGTGGACACACTAAAAGCACCATAGTAGAACACAGATGAAGCTTCTAAGTTGATGTAATAGCCAGTAAGAAGTAGTACAATTCAAGTTTTAGGTATCGATTATTGACTTTTTAGCTGGCTTTGGTGCCTTGGACATGAGCTAGGACCTTAAGATTCTGCATGAAAGGAGGACTAGCAGCCGAGTTGCATGGGAGAATGTGAAAAGTGTTCATACGTAGTAAAAACCTGAGAAATCCGTCCGTTTTCGTCATTAGTTATCGAATCGACTTAAAGCCAGATCGTCACATTGGCCGCTCTTCTCTCTGAAAAAGTTGTACTTATCGTCTGCAAAGCTATGTCGCGTGCTGCGGTATGCGGACACACTAAAAGCACCATAGTAGAACACAGATGAAGCTTCTAAGTTGATGTAATAGCCAGTAAGAAGTAGTACAATTAAAGTTTTAGGTATTGGTTATTGACTTTTTACCCTTCTTTGGTGCTTTGGTCATGAGCTAGGAAATTAAGATTTTGCATGAAGGAGGACTAGCAGCCGAGTTGCACGGGAGAATGTGAAAAGTGTTCATATGTAGTAAAAACCTGAGAAATCCGTCCGTTTTCGTCATTTGTTATCGAATCGACTTAAAGCCAGATCGTCACATTGGCCGCTCTTCTCTCTGAAACGGTGTTACTTATCGTCTGCAAAGCTATGTCGCGTGCTGCGGCATGCTGAGACACTAAAAGCACCATAGCAGAACACAGATGAAGCTTCTAAGTTGATGTAATAGCCAGTAAGAAGTAGTACAATTCAAGTTTTAGGTATAGAATATTGACTTTTTAGCTGGCTTTGGTGCCTTGGACTTGAGCTAGGACCTTAAGATTCTGCATGAAAGGAAGACTAGCAGCCGAGTTGCTCAGGAGAATGTGAAAAGTGTTCATATGTAGTAAAAACCTGAGAAATCCGTCCGTTTTCGTCATTTGTTATCGAATCGACTTAAAGCCAGATCGTCACATTGGCCGCTCTTCTCTCTGAAACGCTCGTAGTTATCGTCTGCAAAGCTATGTCGCGTGCTGCGGTACGCGGAGACACTAAAAGCACCATAGTAGAACACAGATGAAGCTTCTAAGTTGATGTAATACAAAGGAAGAAGTAGTACAATTTAAGTTTTAGGTATCGATTATTGACTTTTTAGCTAGCTTTGGTGCCTTGGACATGAGCTAGGACCTTAAGATTCTGCATGAAAGGAGGACTAGCAGCCGATTTGCACGGGAGAATGTGAAAAGTCTTCACATGTAGTAAAAACCCGAGAAATCCGTCCGTATTCGTCATTTGTTATCGAATCGACTTAAAGCCAGATCGTCACATTGGCCGCTCTTCTCTCTGAAACGGTTGTACTTCTCGTCTGCAAAGCTATGTCGCGTGCTGCGGTATGCGGAGACACTAAAATCACCATAGTAGAACACAGATGAAGCTTCTAAGTTGATGTAATAGCCAGTAAGAAGTAGTACAATTCAAGTTTTAGGTATCGATTATTGACTTTTTAGCTGGCTTTGGTGCCTTGGACATGAGCTAGGTCCTTAACGTTCTGCATGAAAGGAGGACTAGCAGCCGATTTGCACGGGAGAATGTGAAAAGTCTTCACATGTAGTAAAAACCCGAGAAATCCGTCCGTTTTCGTCATTTGTTATCGAATCGACTTAAAGCCAGATCGTCACATTGGCCGCTTTTCTCTCTGAAACGGTTGTACTAATCGATTGCAAAACTATGTCGCGTGCTGCGGAATGCGGAGACACTAAAAGCACCATAGTAGAAGACAGATCAAGCTTCTAAGTTGTTGTAATAGCCAGTAAGAAGTAGTACAATTCAAGTTTTAGGTATTGAATATTGAATTTTTAGCTGGCTTTGGTGCCTTGGACATGAGCTAGGACCTTAATATTCTGCATGAAAGGAGGACTAGCATCCGAGTTGCACGGGAGAATGTGAAAAGTGTTCAAATGTAGTAAAAAACTGAGAAATCCGTCCGTTTTCGTCATTTGTTATCGAATCGACTTAAAGCCAGATCGTCACATTGGCCGCTATTCTCTCTGACACGGTTGTACTTATCGATTGCAAAGCTATGTCGCGTGCTGCGGTATGCGGAGACACTAAAAGCACCATAGTAGAACACAGATGAAGCTTCTAAGTTGATGTAATAGCCAGTAAGAAGTAGTACAATTCAGATTTTAGGTATTCAATACTGAATTTTTAGCTGGCTTTGGTGCCTTGGACACGAGCTAGGACCTTAAGATTTTGCATGAAAGGAGGACTAGCAGCCTTGTTGCACGGGAGAATGTGAAAAGTGTTCATGTGTAGTAAAAACCTGAGATATCGGTCCGTTTTCGTCATTTGTTATCGAATCGACTTAAAGCCAGATCGTCACATTGGCCGCTCTTCTCTCTGAAACGGTTGTACTTCTCGTCTGCAAAGCTATGTCGCGTGCTGCGGTATGCGGAGACACTAAAATCACCATAGTAGAACACAGATGAAGCTTCTAAGTTGATGTAATAGCCAGTAAGAAGTAGTACAATTCAAGTTTTAGGTATCGATTATTGACTTTTTAGCTGGCTTTGGTGCCTTGGACATGAGCTAGGACCTTAACGTTCTGCATGAAAGGAGGACTAGCAGCCGATTTGCACGGGAGAATGTGAAAAGGCTTCACATGTAGTAAAAACACGAGAAATCCTTCCGTTTTCGTCATTTGTTATCGAATCGACTTAAAGCCAGATCGTCACATTGGCCGCTTTTCTCACTGAAACGGTTGTACTAATCGATTGCAAAACTATGTCGCGTGCTGCGGAATGCGGAGACACTAAAAGCACCATAGTAGAAGACAGATCAAGCTTCTAAGTTGTTGTAATAGCCAGTAAGAAGTAGTACAATTCAAGTTTTAGGTATTGAATATTGAATTTTTAGCTGGCTTTGGTGCCTTGGACATGAGCTAGGACCTTAATATTCTGCATGAAAGGAGGACTAGCATCCGAGTTGCACGGGAGAATGTGAAAAGTGTTCAAATGTAGTAAAAACCTGAGAAATCCGTCCGTTTTCGTCATTTGTTATCGAATCGACTTAAAGCCAGATCGTCACATTGGCCGCTCTTCTCTCTGAAACGCTTGTACTTATAGTCTGCAAAGCTATGTCGCGTGTTGCGGTATGCTGAGACACTAAAATCACCATAGTAGAACACAGATGAAGCTTCTAAGTTGATGTAATAGAAAGGAAGAAGTAATACAATTCAAGTTTTGGGTATCAATTACTGACCTTTTAGCTGACTTTGGTGCCTTGGACATGAGCTACGACCTTAACATTCTGCATGAAAGGAGGACTAGCAGCCGATTTGCACGGGAGAATGTGAAAAGTCTTCACATGTAGTAAAAACCCGAGAAATCCGTCCGTTTTCGTCATTTGTTATCGAATCGACTTAAAGCCAGATCGTCACATTGGCCGCTCTTCTCTCTGAAACGGTTGTACTTATCGTCTGCAAAGGTATGTCGCGTGTTGCGGTATGCGGAGACACTAAAATCACCATAGTAGAACACAGATGAAGCTTCTAATTTGATGTAATAGCCAGTAAGAAGTAGCACAATTCAAGTTTTAGGTATCGATTATTGACTTTTTAGCTATCTTTGGTGCCTTGGACATGAGCTAGGCCCTTAAGATTCTGCATGTAAGGAGGATTAGCAGCGGAGTTGCACGGGAGAATATGAAAAGTGTTCATATGTAGTAAAAACCTGAGAAATCCGTCCATTTTCGTAATTTGTTATCGAATCAACTTAAAGCTAGATCGTCACATTGGCCGCTCTTCTCTCTGAAACGGTTGTACTTATCGATTGCAAAGCTATGTCGCGTGCTGCGGTATGCGGAGACACTAAAATCACCATAGTAGAACACAGATGAAGCTTCTAAGTTGATGTAATAGCCAGTAAGAAGTAGTACAATTCAAGTTTTAGGTATCGATTATTGACTTTTTAGCTATCTTTGGTGCCTTGGACATGAGCTAGGCCCTTAAGATTCTGCATGAAAGGAGGACTAGCAGCCGATTTGCACGGGAGAATGTGAAAAGTCTTCACATGTAGTAAAAACCCGAGAAATCCGTCCGTCTTCGTCATTTGTTATCAAATCGACTTAAAGCCAGATCGTCACATTGGCCGCTCTTCTCTCTGAAACGGTTGTACTTATCGTCTGCAAAGGTATGTCGCGTGCTGCGGCATGCGGAGACACTAAAATCACCATAGTAGAACACAGATGAAGCTTCTAAGTTGATGTAATAGCCAGTAAGAAGTAGTACAATTCAATTTTTAGGTATCGATTATTGACTTTTTAGCTATCTTTGGTGCCTTGGACAAGAGCTAGGCCCTTAAGATTCTGCATGAAAGGAGGATTAGCAGCGGAGTTGCACGGGAGAATGTGAAAAGTGGTCATATGTAGTAAAAACCTGAGAAATCCATACGTTTTCGTCATTTGTTATCGAATCGACTTAAAGCCAGATCGTCACATTGGCCGCTCTTCTCTCTGAAACACTTGTACTTATCGTCTACAAAGCTATGTCGCGTGCTGCGGTATGCGGAGACAGTAAATGCACCATAGTAGAACACAGATGAAGCTTCTAAGTTGATGTAATAGCCAGTAAGATATAGTACAATTCAAGTTTTAGGTATCGATTATTGACTTTATATCTGGCTTTGGTGCTTGGACATGAGCTAGGAACTTAAGATTCTGCATGAAAGGAGGACTGGCAGCCGATTTGCACGGGAGAATGTGAAAAGTGTTCATATGTAGTAAAAACCTGAGAAATCCGTCCATTTTCGTAATTTGTTATCGAATCATCTTAAAGCCAGATCGTCACATTGGCCGCTCTTCTCTCTGTAACGGTTGTACTTATCGATTGCAAAACTATGTCGCGTGCTGCGGTATGCGGAGACAGTAAAAGCACCATAGTAGAACACAGATGAAGCTTCTAAGTTGATGTAATAGCCAGTAAGAAGTAGTACAATTCAAGTTTTAGGTATCGGTTATTGACTTTTTACCCTTCTTTGGTGCCTTGGACATCAGCTAGGAAATTAAGATTTTGCATGAAGGAGGACTAGCAGCCGAGTTGCACGGGAGAATGTGAATAGTGTTCATATGTAGTAAAAACCTGAGACATCCGTCCGTTTTCGTCATTTTTTATCGAATCGACTTAAAGCCAGATCGTCACATTGGCCGCTCTTCTCTCTGAAACGGTTGTACTTATCGCCTGCAAAGCTATGTGGCGTTCTGCGGTATGCGGAGACAGTAAATGCACCATAGTAGAACACAGATGAAGCTTCTAAGTTGATGTAATAGCCAGTAAGATATAGTACAATTCAAGTTTTAGGTATCGATTATTGACTTTATAGCTGGCTTTGGTGCTTGGACATGAGCTAGGAACTTAAGATTCTGCATGAAAGGAGGACTGGCAGCCGATTTGCACGGGAGAATGTGAAAAGTGTTCATATGTAGTAAAAACCTGAGAAATCCGTCCGTTTTCGTCATTTGTTATCGAATCGACTTAAAGCCAGATCGTCACATTGGCCGCTCTTCTCTCTGAAACGGTTGTAATTATCGATTGCAAAGCTATGTCGCGTGCTGCGGTATGTGGACACACTAAAAGCACCATAGTAGAACACAGATGAAGCTTCTAAGTTGATGTAATAGCCAGTAAGAAGTAGTACAATTAAAGTTTTTGGTATTGGTTATTGACTTTTTACCCTTCTTTGGTGCTTTGGACATGAGCTAGGAAATTAAGATTTTGCATGAAGGAGGACTAGCAGCCGAGTTGCACGGGAGAATGTGAAAAGTGTTCATATGTAGTTAAAACCTGAGAAATCCGTCCGTTTTCGTCATTTGTTATCGAATCGACTTAAAGCCAGATCGTCACATTGGCCGCTCTTCTCTCTGAAACGGTTGTACTTATCGTCTGCAAAGCTATGTCGCGTGCTGCGGCATGCTGAGACACTAAAAGCACCATAGCAGAACACAGATGAAGCTATTAAGTTGATGTAATAGCCAGTAAGAAGTAGTACAATTCAAGTTTTAGGTATAGAATATTGACTTTTTAGCTGGCTTTGGTGCCTTGGACTTGAGCTAGGACCTTAAGATTCTGCATGAAAGGAGGACTAGCAGCCGAGTTGCTCAGGAGAATGTGAAAAGTGTTCATATAGAGTAAAAACCTGAGAAATCCGTCCGTTTTCGTCATTTGTTATCGAATCGACTTAAAGCCAGATCGTCACATTGGCCGCTCTTCTCTCTGAATCGGTTGTACTTATCGATTGCAAAGCTATGTCGCGTGCTGCGGTATGCGGAGACACTAAAAGCACCATAGTAGAACACAGATGAAGCTTCTAAGTTCATGTAATAGCCAGTAAGAAGTAGTACAATTCAAATTTTAGGTATTCAATACTGAATTTTTAGCTGGCTTTGGTGCCTTGGACATGAGCTAGGACCTTAAGATACTGCATGAAAGGAGGACTAGCAGCCGATTTGCACGGGAGAATGTGAAAAGTGTTCATATGTAGTAAAAACCTGAGATATCGGTCCGTTTTCGTCATTTGTTATCGAATCGACTTAAAGCCAAATCGTCACATTGGCCGCTCTTCTCTCTGAATCGGTTGTACATATCGATTGCAAAGCTATGTCGCGTGCTACGGTATGCTGATACACTAAAAGCACCATAGTAGAACACAGATGAAGCTAATATGTTGATGTAATAGCCAGGAAGAAGTAGTACAATTCAAGATTTAGGTATCGATTATTGAACTTTTAGCTGGCTTTGGTGCCTTGGACATGAGCTAGGACCTTAACATTCTGCATGAAAATAGGAATAGCAGCCGATTTGCACGGGAGAATGTGAAAAGTGTTCATATGTAGTAAAAACCTGAGAAATCCGTCCGTTTTCGTCATTTGTTATCGAATCGACTTAAAGCCAGATCGTCACATTGGCCGCTCTTCTCTCTGAAACGCTCGTAGTTATCGTCTGCAAAGCTATGTCGCGTGCTGCGGTACGCGGAGACACTAAAAGCACCATAGTAGAACACAGATCATGCTTCTAAGTTGATGTAATAGCCAGTAAGAAGTAGTACAATTCAAGTTTTAGGTATTGAATATTGAATTTTTAGCTGGCTTTGGTGCTTGGACATGAGCTAGGACCTTAATATTCTGCATGAAAGGGGGACTAGCAGCCGAGTTGCACGGGAGAATGTGAAAAGTCTTCAAATGTAGTAAAAACCTGAGAAATACGTCCGTTTTCGTCATTTGTTATCGAATCGACTTAAAGCCAGATCGTCACATTGGCCGCTATTCTCTCTGACACGGTTGTACTTATCGATTGCAAAGCTATGTCGCGTGCTGCGGTATGCGGAGTCACCAAAAGCACCATAGTAGAACACAGATGAAGCTTCTAAGTTGATGTAATAGCCAGTAAGAAGTAGTACAATTCAAGTTTTAGGTATTCAATATTGAATTATTAGCTGGCTTTGGTGCCTTGGACATGAGCTAGGACCTTAAGATTCTGCATGAAAGGAGGACTAGCAGCCGAGTTGCACGGGAGAATGTGAAAAGTGTTCATATGTAGTAAAAACCTGAGAAATCCGTCCGTTTTCGTCATTTGTTATCGAATCGACTTAAAGCCAGATCGTCACATTGGCCGCCCTTCTCTCTGAAACGGTTGTACTTATCGTCTGTAAGGCTATGTCACGTGCTGCGGTATGCGGAGACAGTAAAAGCACCATAGTAGAACACAGATGAAGCTTCTAAGTTGATGTAATAGCCAGGAAGAAGTAGTACAATTCAAGTTTTAGGTATCGATTATTGACTTTTTAGCTGGCTTTGGTGCCTTGGACATGAGCTAGGACCTTAAGATTCTGCATGAAAGGAGGACTAGCA
This sequence comes from Schistocerca gregaria, assembly GCF_023897955.1. Classification (NCBI taxonomy): domain Eukaryota; kingdom Metazoa; phylum Arthropoda; class Insecta; order Orthoptera; family Acrididae; genus Schistocerca; species Schistocerca gregaria. The sequence goes on along the minus strand of NW_026061824.1, from coordinate 15,532,751 downwards.
GCCGAGTTGCACGGGAGAATGTGAAAAGTGTTCATATGTAGTAAAAACCTGAGACATCCGTCCGTTTTCGTCATTTGTTATCGAATCGACTTCAAGCCAGATCGTCACATTGGCCGCTCTTATCTCTGAAACGCTTGTACTTATCGTCTGCAAAGCTATGTCGCGTGCTGCGGTATGCGGAGACACTAAAACCACCATAGTAGAACACAGATGAAACTTCTAAGTTGATGTAATAGCCAGTAAGATATAGTACAATTCAAGTTTTAGGTATCGATTATTTACTTTTTAGCTGGCTTTGGTGCCTTGGACTTGAGCTAGGACCTTAACATTCTGCATGAAAGGAGGACTAGCAGCCGAGTTGCACGGGAGAATGTGAAAAGTGTTCATATGTAGTAAAAACCTGAGAAATCGGTCCGTTTTCGTCTTTAGTTATCGAACCGACTTAAAGCCAGATCGTCACATTGCCCGCTCATCTCTCTGAAACGGTTGTACTTATCGTCTACAAAGCAATGTCGCGTTCTGCGGTGTGCGGAGACAGTAAAATCACCGTAGTAGAACACATATGAGGCTTCTAAGTTGATGTAATAGCCAGTAAGAAGTAGTACAATTCAAGTTTTAGGTATCGATTATTGACTTTTTAGCTGGCTTTGGTGCCTTGGACATGAGCTAGGACCTTAACATTCTGCATGAAAGGAGGACTAGCAGCCGAGTTGCACGGGAGAATGTGAAAAGTGTTCATATGTAGTTATAAACTGAGAAATCCGTCCGTTTTCCTCATTTGTTATCGAATCTACTTAAAGCCAGATCGTCACCTTAGCCGCACTTCTGTCTGAAACGGTTACATTTATCGTCTGCAAAGCTATATCTCGTGCTGCGGTATGCGGAGACACTAAAAGCACCATCGTAGAACACAGATGAAGCTTCTAAGTTGATGTAATAGCCAGTAAGAAGTAGTCCAATTCAAGTTTTAGGTATCGATTATTGACTTTTTAGCTGGCTTTGGTGCCTTGGACATGAGCTAGGTCCTTAAGATTCTGCATGAAAGGAGGATTAGCAGCGGAGTTGGACAGGAGAATATGAAAAGTGTTCATATGTGGTAAAAACCTAGACATCCGTCCGTTTTCGTTATTTGATATCGAATCGACTTAAAGCCAGATCGTCACATTGGCCGCTCTTCTCTCTGAAACGGTTGTACTTATCGTCTGCAAAGCTATGTCTCGTGCTGCGGTATGCTGAGACACTAAAAGCACCATAGTAGAACACAGATCAAGCTTCTAAGTTGATGTAATACCCAGTAAGAAGTAGTACAATTTAAGTTTTAGGTATCGGTTATTGACTTTTTACCCTTCTTTGGTGGCTTGGACACGAGCTAGGAATTTAAGATTTTGCATGAAGGAGGACTAGCAGCCGAGTTGCACGGGAGAATGTGAAAAGTGTTCAAATGTAGTAAAAACCTGAGAAATCCGTCCGTTTTCGTCATTTGTTATCGAATCGACTTAAAGCCAGATCGTCACATTGGCCGCTCTTCTCTCTGAAACACTTGTACTTATCGTCTGCAAAGCTATGTCGCGTGCTGCGGTATGCTGAGACACTAAAAGCACCATAGTAGAACATAGATCAAGCTTCTAAGTTGATGTAATAGCCAGTAAGAAGTAGTAAAATTCGAGTTTTAGGTATTGAATATTGAATTTTTTGCCGGATTTTGTGCCTTGGACATGAGCTAGGACCTTAATATTCAGCATGAAAGGAGGACTAGCAGCCGAGTTGCACGGGAGAATGTGAAAAGTGTTCAAATGTAGTAAAAACCTGAGAAATCCGTCCGTTTTCGTCATTTGTTATCGAATCGACTTAAAGCCAGATCGTCACATTGGCCGCTCTTCTCTCTGAAACACTTGTACTTATCGTCTGCAAAGCTATGTCGCGTGCTGCGGTATGCTGAGACACTAAAAGCACCATAGTAGAACACAGATCAAGCTTCTAAGATGATGTAATAGCCAGTAAGAAGTAGTAAAATTCGAGTTTTAGGTATTGAATATTGAATTTTTTGCTGGATTTTGTGCCTTGGACATGAGCTAGGACCTTAATATTCAGCATGAAAGGAGGACTAGCAGCCGAGTTGCACGGGAGAATGTGAAAAGTGTTCAAATGTAGTAAAAACCTGAGAAATCCGTCCGTTTTCGTCATTTGTTATCGAATCGACTTAAAGCCAGATCGTCACATTGGCCGCTCTTCTCTCTGAAACACTTGTACTTATCGTCTGCAAAGCTATGTCGCGTGCTGCGGTATGCTGAGACACTAAAAGCACCATAGTAGAACACAGATCAAGCTTCTAAGTTGATGTAATAGCCAGTAAGAAGTAATACAATTCAAGTTTTAGGTATTGAATATTGAATTTTTAGCTGGATTTTGTGCCTTGGACATTAGCCGGGAACTTAAGATTTTGCATGAAGGAGGACTAGCAGCCGAGTTGCACGGAAGAATGTCAAAAGTGTTCATATGTAGTAAAAACCCGAGAAATCCTTCCATTTTCGTCATTTGTTATCGAATCGACTTAAAGCCAGATCGTCACATTGGCCGCTCTTCTCTCTGAAACGGTTGTACTTATCGATTGCAATCATATGTCGCGTGCTGCGGTATGCGGAGACACTAAATGCACCATAGTAGAACACAGATGAAGCTTCTAAGTTGATGTAATAGCCAGTAAAAAGTAGTACAATTCAAGTTTTAGCTATCGGTTATTGACATTTTACCCTTCTTTGGTGCCTTGGACACGAGTTAGGAACTTAAGATTTTGCATGAAGGAGGACTAGCAGCCGAGGTGCACGGGAGAATGTAAAAAGTGTTCAAAAGTAGTAAAAACCTGAGAAATACGTCCGTTTTCGTCATTTGTTATCGAATCGACTTAAAGCCAGATCGTCACATTTTCCGATCTTCTCTCTGAAATGCTTGTACTTTTCGTCTGCAAAGCTATGTCGCGTGCTGCGGTATGCGGAGACACTAAAAGCACCGTAGTGAGCACAGATGAAGCTTCTAAGTTGATGTAATACCCAGTAAGACGTAGTACAATTCAAGTTTTAGGTATCGATTATTGACTTTTTAGCTGGCTTTGGTGCCTTGGACATGAGCTAGGACCTTAACATTCTGCATGATAGGGGGACTAGCAGCCGAGTTGCACGGGAGAATGTGTAAAGTGTTCATATGTAGTAAAAACCTGAGAAATCCGTCCGTTTTCGTCATTTGTTATCGAATCGACTTAAAGCCAGATCGTCACATTGGCCGCTATTCTCTCTGAATCGGTTGTTCTTATCGCCTGCAAAGCTATGTCACGTGCTGCGGTATGCGGAGACACTAAAATCGCCACAGTAGAACAAAGATGAAGCTTCTAAGTTGATGTAATATCCAGTAAGAAGTAGTACAATTCAAGTTTTAGGTATTGAATATTGATCTTTAACAGGCTTTGGTGCTTTGGACATGAGCTAGGACCTTAAGATTCAGCATGAAAGGAGGACTAGCAGCCGAGTTGCACGGGAGAATGTGTAAACTGTTCATATGTAGTAAAAACCTGAGAAATCCGTCCGTTTTCGTCATTTGTTATCGAATCGACTTAAAGCCAGATCGTCACATTGGCCGCTCTTCTCTCTGAAACGGTTGTACTAATCGTCTGCAAAACTATGTTGCGTGCTGCGGTATGCGGAGGAACTAAAAGCACCGTAGTAGAACACAGATGAAGCTTCTAAGTTGATGTAATAGCCAGTAAGAAGTAGTTCAATTCAAGTTTTAGGTATTGATTATGGAATTTTTAGCTGGCTTTGGTGCCTTGGACATGAGCTAGGACCTTAAGATTCTGCATGAAAGGAGGACTAGCAGCCGAGTTGCACGGGAGAATGTGAAAAGTGTTCATATGTAGTAAAAACCTGAGAAATAGGTCCGTTTTCGTCATTTGTTATCGAATCGCCTTAAAGCCAGATCGCCACATTGGCCGCTCTTCTCTCTGAAACGGTTGTACTTATCGATTGCAAAGCTATGTCGCGTGCTGTGGTATGCGGAGACACTAAAAGCACCATCGTAGAACACAGATGAAGCTTCTAAGTTGATGTTATAGCCAGTAAGAAGTAGTACAATTCATGTTTTAGGTATCGATTTTTGACGTTTTAGCTGGCTTTGGTGCCTTGGACATGAGCTAGGACCTTATGATTCTGCATGAAAGGAGGACTAGCAGCCGAGTTGCACGGGAGAATGAGAAAAGTGTTCATATGTAGTAAAAACCTGAGAAATCCATCCGCTTTCGTCATTTGTTATCGAATCTACTTAAAGCCAGATCGTCACATTGGCCGCTGTTCTCTCTGAAACGGCTGTACTTATCGTCTACAAAGCTATGTCGCGTGCTGCGATATGCGGAGACACTAAAAGCACCATAGTAGAACACAGATGAAGCTTCTAAGTTGATGTAATAGCCAGTAAGAAGTAATCCAATTCAAGTTTTAGGTATCGATTATTGACTTTTTAGCTGGCTTTGGTGCCTTGGATATGAGCTAGGACCTTAAGATTCTGCATGAAAGGAGGACTAGCAGCCGAGTTGCACGGGAGAATGAGAAAAGTGTTCATATGTAGTAAAAACCTGAGAAATCCGTCTGCTTTCGTCATTTGTTATCGAATCTACTTAAAGCAAGATCGTCACATTGGCCGCTCTTCTCTCTGAAACGGTTGTACTTATCGTCTACAAAGATATGTCGCGTGCTGCGATATGCGGAGACACTAAAAGCACCATAGTAGAACACAGATGAAGCTTCTAAGTTGATGTAATAGCCAGTAAGAAGTAGTACAATTCAAGTTTTAGGTATCGATTATTGACTTTTTAGCTGGCTTTGGTGCCTTGGACATGAGCTAGGACCTTAAGATTCTGCATGAAAGGAGGACTAGCAGCCGAGTTGCACGGGAAATGTGAAAAGTGTTCAAATGTAGTAAAAACCTGAGAAATCGGTCCGTTTTCGTCATTTGTTATCGAATCGACTAAAAAGCCAGATCGTCACATTGGCCGCTCTTCTCTCTGAAACGGTTGTACTTATCGTCTGCAAAGCTATGTCGCGCGCTGCGGTATGCGGAGACACTAAAAGCAGCATAGTAGAACACAGATGAAGCTTCTAAGTTGATGTAATACCCAGTAAGACGTAGTACAATTCAAGTTTTAGGTATCGATTATTGACTTTTTAGCTGGCTTTGGTGCCTTGGACATGAGCTAGGTCCTTAACATTCTGCATGAAAGGAGGACTAGAAGCCGAGTTGCACGGGAGAATGTGAAAAGTGTTCATATGTAGTAAAAACCTGAGAAATAAGTCCGTTTTCGTCATTTGTTATCGAATCGACTTAAAGCCAGATCGTCACATTGGCCGCTCTCCTCTCTGAATCAGTTGTACTTATCGTCTGCAAAGCTATGTCATGTGCAGCGGTATGCGGAGACACTAAAATCACCACAGTAGAACACAGATGAAGCTTCTAAGTTGATGTAATATCCAGTAAGAAGTAGTACAATTCAAATTTTAGGTATCGATTATTGACATTTTATCTGGCTTTGGTGCCTTGGTCATGAGCTAGGACCTTAAGATTCTGCATGAAAGGAGGACTAGCAGCCGAGTTGCACGCGAAAATGTGAAAAGTGTTCATATGTAGTAAAAACCTGAGAAATCCGTCCGTTTTCGTCATTTGTTATCGAATCGACTTAAAGCCAGATCGTCACATTGGCCGCTCTTCTCTCTGAAACGGTTGTACTTATCGTCTGCAAAGCTATGTCGCGTGCTGCGGTATGCTGAGACACTAAAAGCACCATAGTAGAACACAGATCAAGCTTCTAAGTTGATGTAATAGCCAGCAAGAAGTGGTACAATTCAAGTTTTAGGTATTGAATATTGATCTTTAGCTGGCTTTGGTGCCTTGGACATGAGCTAGGACCTTAAGATTCAGCATGAAAGGAGGACTAGCATCCGAGTTGCACCCGAAAATGTGAAAAGTGTTCATATGTAGTAAAAACCTGAGAAATCCGTCCGTTTTCGTCATTTGTTATCGAATCGACTTAAAGCCAGATCGTCACATTGGCCGCTCTTCTCTCTGAAACGGTTGTACTTATCGTATGCAAAACTATGTCGCCTGCTGCGGTATGCGGAGAAACTAAAAGCAGAGTAGTAGAACACAGATGAAGCTTCTAAGTTGATGTAATAGCCAGTAAGAAGTAGTACAATTCAAGTTTTAGGTATTGATTATGGATTTTTAGCTGGCTTTGGTGCCTTGGACATGAGCTAGGACCTTAAGATTCTGCACGACAGGAGGACTAGCAGCCGAGTTGCACGGGAAAATAAGAAAAGTGTTCATATGTAGTAAAAACCTGAGAAATCCGTCCGCTTTCGTCATTTGTTGTCGAATCGACTTAAAGCCAGATCGTCATATTGGCCGCTCTTCTCTCTGAAACACTTGTACTTATCGTCTGCAAAGCTATGTCGCGTGCTGCGGTATGCGGAGACACTAAAAGCACAGTAGTAGAACACAGATGAAGCTTCTAAGTTGATGTAGTACCCAGTAAGACGTAGTGCAATTCAAGTTTTAGGTATCGATTATTGACTTTTTAGCTGGCTTTGGTGCCTTGGACACGAGCTAGGACCTTAACATTCTGCATGATAGTGGGACTAGCAGCCGAGTTGCACGGGAGAATGTGTAAAGTGTTCATATGTAGTAAAAACCTGAGAAATCCGTCCGTTTTCGTCATTTGTTATCGAATCGACTTAAAGCCAGATCGTCACATTGGCCGCTATTCTCTCTGAATCGGGTGTTCTTATCGCCTGCAAAGCTATGTCACGTGCTGCGGTATGCGGAGACACTAAAATCACCACAGTAGAACAAAGATGAAGCTTCTAAGTTGATGTAATATCCAGTAAGAAGTAGTACAATTCAAGTTTTAGGAGCTAGGACCTTAAGATTCAGCATGAAAGGAGGACTAGCAGCCGAGTTTCACGGGAGAATGTGAAAAGTGTTCATATGTAGTAAAAACCTGAGAAATCCGTCCGTTTTCGTCATTTGTTATCGAATCGACTTAATGCCAGATCGTCACATTGGCCGCTCTTCTCTCTGAAACGGTTGTTCTTATCGATTGCAAAGCTATGTCGCGTGCTGCGGTATGCGGAGACACGAAAAGCACCATAGTAGAACACAGATGAAGCTTCTAAGTTGATGTAATAGCCAGTAAGAAGTGTTACAATTCAAGTTTTAGGTATCGATTATTGACTTTTTAGCTGGCTTTGGTGCCTTGCACATGAGCTAGGACTTTATGATTCTGCATGAAAGGAGGACTAGCAGCCGAGTTGCACGGGAGAATGAGAAAAGTGTTCATATGTAGTAAAAACCTGAGAAACCCGTCCACTTTCGTCATTTGTTATCGAATCGGCTTAAAGCCTGATAGTCACATTGGCCGCTCTTCTCTCTGAAACGGTTGTACTTATCGTCTGCAAAGCTATGTCGCGTGCTGCGGTATGCGGAGACACTAAAAGCACCATAGTAGAACACAGATGAAGCTTCTAAGTTGATGTAATACCCAGTAAGACGTAGTACAATTCAAGTTTTAGGTATCGATTATTGACTTTATAGCTGGCTTTGGTGCCTTGGACATGACCTAGGACCTTAACATTCTGCATGAAAAGAGGACTAGCAGCCGAGTTGCACGGGAAAATGAGAAAAGTGTTCATATGTAGTAAAAACCTGAGAAATCCGTCCCTTTTCGTCATTTGTTATCGAATCGACTTAAAGCCAGATCGTCACATTTTCCGCTCTTCTCTCTGAAACGGTTGTACTTATCGTCTGCAAAGCTATGTCGCGTGCTGCGGTATGCGGAGACACTAAAAGCACCATAGTAGAACACAGATGAAGCTTCTAAGTTGATGTAATAGCCAGTAAGAAGTAGTACAATTCAAGTTTTAGGTATCGATTATTGAATTTTACCTGGCTTTGGTGCATTGGACATGAGCTAGGACCTTATGATTCTGCATGAAAGGAGGACTAGCAGCCGAGTTGCACGGGAAAATGAGAAAAGTGTTCATATGTAGTAAAAACCTGAGAAATCCGTCCGCTTTCGTCATTTGTTGTCGAATCGACTTAAAGGCAGATCGTCACATTGGCCGCTCTTCTCTCTGAAACACTTGTACTTATCGTCTGCAAAGCTATGTCGCGTGCTGCGGTATGCGGAGACACTAAAAGGACCGTAGTAGAACACAGATGAAGCTTCTAAGTTGATGTAATACCCAGTAAGACGTAGTACAATTCAAGTTTTAGGTATCGATTATTGACTTTTTAGCTGGCTTTGGTGCCTTGGACACGAGCTAGGACCTTAACATTCTGCATGACAGGGGGACTAGCAGCCGAGTTGCACGGGAGAATGTGTAAAGTGTTCATATGTAGTAAAAACCTGAGAAATCCGTCCGTTTTCGTCATTTGTTATCGAATCGACTTAAAGCCAGATCGTCATATTGGCCGCTATTTTCTCTGAATCGGGTGTTCTTATCGCCTGCAAAGCTATGTCACGTGCTGCGGTATGCAGAGACACTAAAATCACCACAGTAGAACAAAGATGAAGCTTCTAAGTTGATGTAATATCCAGTAAGAAGTAGTACAATTCAAGTTTTAGGAGCTAGGACCTTAAGATTCAGCATGAAAGGAGGACTAGCAGCCGAGTTGCACGGGAGAATGAGAAAAGTGTTCATATGTAGTAAAAACCTGAGAAATCCGTCCACTTTCGTCATTTGTTATCGAATCGACTTAAAGCCAGATCGTCACATTGGCCGCTCTTCTCTCTGAAACGGTTGTACTTATCGATTGCAAAGCTATGTCGCGTGCTGCGGTATGCGGAGGAACTAAAAGCACCGTAGTAGAACACAGATGAAGCTTCTAAGTTGATGTAATAGCCATTAAGAAGTAGTACAATTCAAGTTTTAGGTATTGATTATGGACTTTTTAGCTGGCTTTGGTGCCTTGGACATGAGCTAGGACCTTAAGATTCTGCATGAAAGGAGGGCTAGCAGCCGACTTGCACGGGAGAATGTGAAAAGTGTTCATATGTAGTAAAAACCTGAGAAATAGGTCCGTTTTCGTCATTTGTTATCGAATCGCCTTAAAGCCAGATCGCCACATTGGCCGCTCTTCTCTCTGAAACGGTTGTACTTATCGATTGCAAAGCTATGTCGCGTGCTGTGGTATGCGGAGACACTAAAAGCACCATAGTAGAACACAGATGAAGCTTCTAAGTTGATGTTATAGCCAGTAAGAAGTAGTACAATTCAAGTTTTTTGTATCGATTATTGACGTTTTAGCTGGCTTTAGTGCCTTGGACATGAGCTAGGACCTTAAGATTCTGCATGAAAGGAGGACTAGCAGCCGAGTTGCACGGGAGAATGAGAAAAGTGTTCATATGTAGTAAAAACCTGAGAAATCCGTCCGCTTTCGTCATTTGTTATCGAATCTACTTAAAGCCAGATCGTCACATTGGCCGCTCTTCTCTCTGAAACGGTTGTACTTATCGTCTACAAAGCTATGTCGCGTGCTGCGATATGCGGAGACACTAAAAGCACCATAGTAGAACACAGATGAAGCTTCTAAGTTGATGTAATAGCCAGTAAGAAGTAATCCAATTCAAGTTTTAGGTATCGATTATTGACTTTTTAGCTGGCTTTGGTGCCTTGGACATGAGCTAGGACCTTAAGATTCTGCATGAAAGGAGGACTAGCAGCCGAGTTGCACGGGAGAATGAGAAAAGTGTTCATATGTAGTAAAAACCTGAGAAATCCGTCCGCTTTCGTCATTTGTTATCGAATCTACTTAAAGCAAGATCGTCACAGTGGCCGCTCTCCTCTCTGAATCGCTTGTACTTATCGTCTGCAAAGCTATGTCACGTGCAGCGGTATGCGGAGACACTAAAATCACCACAGTAGAACACAGATGAAGCTTCTAAGTTGATGTAATATCCAGTAAGAAGTAGTAGAAATCAAGTTTTAGGTATCGATTATTGACTTTTTAGCTGCCTTTGGTGCCTTGGACATGAGCTAGGACCTTATGATTCTGCATGAAAGGAGGACTAGCAGCCGAGTTGCACGGGAGAATGAGAAAAGTGTTCATATGTAGTAAAAACCTGAGAAATCCGTCCACTTTCGTCATTTGTTATCGAATCGACTTAAAGCCAGATCGTCACATTGGCCGCTCTTCTCTCTGAAACGGTTGTACTTATCGTCTGCAAAGCTATGTCGCGTGCTGCGGTATGCGGAGACACTAAAAGCAACATAGTAGAACACAGATGAAGCTTCTAAGTTGATGTAATACCCAGTAAGACGTAGTACAATTCAAGTTTTAGGTATCGATTATTGACTTTATAGCTGGCTTTGGTGCCTTGGACATGAGCTAGGACCTTAACATTCTGCATGAAAGGAGGACTAGCAGCCGAGTTGCACGGGAGAATGTGAAAAGTGTTCATATGTAGTAAAAACCTGAGAAATACGTCCGTTTTCGTCATTTGTTATCGAATCGACTTAAAGCCAGATCGTCACATTGGCCGCTCTCCTCTCTGAATCGGTTGTACTTATCGTCTGCAAAGCTATGTCACGTGCTGCGGGATCTGGAGACACTAAAATCACCACAGTAGAACACAGATGAAGCTTCTAAGTTGATGTAATAACCAGTAAGAAGTAGTCCAATTCAAGTTTTAGGTATCAATTATTGACTTTTTAGCTGGCTTTGGTGCCTTGGACATGAGCTAGGACCTTAACAATCTGCATGAAAGGAGGACTAGCAGCCGAGTTGCACGGGAGAATGTGAAAAGTGTTCATATGTAGTAAAAACCTGAGAAATAAGTCTGTTTTCGTCATTTGTTATCGAATCGACTTAAAGCCAGATCGTCACATTTTCCGCTCTTCTCTCTGAAACGGTTGTACTTATGGTCTGCAAAGCTATGTCGCGTGCTGCGGTATGCGGAGACACTAAAAGCATCATAGTAGAACACAGATGAAGCTTCTAAGTTGATGTAATAGCCAGTAAGAAGTAGTACAATTCAAGTTTTAGGTATCGATTATTGAATTTTACCTGGCTTTGGTGCATTGGACATGAGCTAGGACCTTATGATTCTGCATGAAAGGAGGACTAGCAGCCGAGTTGCACGGGAGAATGATAAAAGTGTTCATATGTAGTAAAAACCTGACAAATCCGTTCGCTTTCGTCATTTGTTATCGAATCTACTTAAAGAAAGATCGTCACATTGGCCGCTCTTCTCTCTGAAACGGTTGTACTTATCGTCTGCAAAGCTATGTCGCGTGCTGCGATTTGCGGAGACACTAAAAGCACCATAGTAGAACACAGATGAAGCTTCTAAGTTGATGGAATAGCCAGTAAGAAGTAGTACAATTCAAGTTTTAGGTATCGATTATTGACTTTTTAGCTGGCTTTGGTGCCTTGGACATGAGCTAGAACCTTAAGATTCTGCATGAAAGGAGGACTAGCAGCCGCGTTGCACGGGAGAATATGAAAAGTGTTCATATGTAGTAAAAACCTGAGAAATCGGTCCGTTTTCGTCATTTGTTATCGAATCGACTTAAAGCCAGATCGCCACATTGGCCGCTCTTCTCTCTGAAACGGTTGTACTTATCGATTGCAAAGCTATGTCGCGTGCTGTGGTATGCGGAGACACTAAAAGCACCATAGTAGAACACAGATGAAGCTTCTAAGTTGATGTTATAGCCAGTAAGAAGTAGTACAATTCAAGTTTTTTCTATCGATTATTGACGTTTTAGCTGGCTTTAGTGCCTTGGACATGAGCTAGGACCTTAAGATTCTGCATGAAAGGAGGACTAGCAGCCGAGTTGCACGGGAGAATGAGAAAAGTGTTCATATGTAGTAAAAACCTGAGAAATCCGTCCGCTTTCGTCATTTGTTATCGAATCTACTTAAAGCCAGATCGTCACATTGGCCGCTCTTCTCTCTGAAACGGTTGTACTTATCGTCTACAAAGCTATGTCGCGTGCTGCGATATGCGGAGACACTAAAAGCACCATAGTAGAACACAGATGAAGCTTCTAAGTTGATGTAATAGCCAGTAAGAAGTAATCCAATTCAAGTTTTAGGTATCGATTATTGACTTTTTAGCTGGCTTTGGTGCCTTGGACATGAGCTAGGACCTTAAGATTCTGCATGAAAGGAGGACTAGCAGCCGAGTTGCACGGGAGAATGAGAAAAGTGTAATATGTAGTAAAAACCTGAGAAATCCGTCCGCTTTCGTCATTTGTTATCGAATCTACTTAAAGCAAGATCGTCACATTGGCCGCTCTCCTCTCTGAATCGGTTGTACTTATCGTCTGCAAAGCTATGTCACGTGCAGCGGTATGCGGAGACACTAAAATCGCCACAGTAGAACACAGATGAAGCTTCTAAGTTGATGTAATATCCAGTAAGAAGTAGTACAATTCAAATTTTAGGAATCGATTATTGACATTTTATCTGGCTTTGGTGCCTTGGACATGAGCTAGGACCTTAAGATTCTGCATGAAAGGAGGACTAGCAGCCGAGTTGCACGCGAGAATGTGAAAAGTGTTCATATGTAGTAAAAACCTGAGAAATCCGTCCGTTTTCGTCATTTGTTATCGAATCGACTTAAAGCCAGATCGTCACATTGGCCGCTCTTCTCTCTGAAACGGTTGTACTTATCGTCTGCAAAGGTATGTCGCGTGCTGCGGTATGCTGAGACACTAAAAGCACCATAGTAAAACACAGATCAAGCTTCTAAGTTGATGTAATAGCCAGTAAGAAGTGGTACAATTCAAGTTTTAGGTATTGAATATTGATCTTTAGCTGGCTTTGGTGCCTTGGACATGAGCTAGGACCTTAAGATTCAGCATGAAAGGAGGACTAGCATCCGAGTTGCACGGGAGAATGTGAAAAGTGTTCATATGTAGTAAAAACCTGAGAAATACGTCCGTTTTCGTCATTTGTTATCGAATCCACTTAAAGAGAGATCGTCACATTGGCCGCTCTTCTCTCTGAAACGGTTGTACTTATCGTCTGCAAAGCTATGTCGCGAGCTGCGATTTGCGGAGACACTAAAAGCACCATAGTAGAACACAGACGAAGCTTCTAAGTTCATGGAATAGCCAGTAAGAAGTAGTACAATTCAAGTTTTAGGTATCGATTATTGACTTTTTAGCTGGCTTTGGTGCCTTGGACATGAGCTAGGACCTTATGATTCTGCATGAAAGGAGGACTAGCAGCCGAGTTGCACGGGAGAATGAGAAAAGTGTTCATATGTAGTAAAAACCTGAGAAATCCGTCCACTTTCGTCATTTGTTATCGAATCGACTTAAAGCCAGATCGTCACATTGGCCGCTCTTCTCTCTGAAACGGTTGTACTTATCGTCTGCAAAGCTATGTCGCGTGCTGCGGTATGCGGAGACACTAAAAGCACCATAGTAGAACACAGATGAAGCTTCTAAGTTGATGTAATACCCAGTAAGACGTAGTACAATTCAAGTTTTAGGTATCGAATGTTGACTTTATAGCTGGCTTTGGTGCCTTGGACATGACCTAGGACCTTAACATTCTGCATGAAAGGAGGACTAGCAGCCGAGTTGCACGGGAGAATGTGAAAAGTGTTCATATGTAGTAAAAACCTGAGAAATCGGTCCGTTTTCGTCATTTGTTATCGAATCGACTTAAAGCCTGATCGTCACATTGGCCGCTCTCCTCTCTGAATCGGTTGTACTTATCGTCTGTAAAGCTATGTCACGTGCTGCGGGATCTGGAGACACTAAAATCACCACAGTAGAACACAGATGAAGCTTCTAAGTTGATGTAATAACCAGTAAGAAGTAGTCCAATTCAAGTTTTAGGTATCGATTATTGACTTTTTAGCTGGCTTTGGTGCCTTGGACATGAGCTAGGACCTTAACAATCTGCATGAAAGGAGGACTAGCAGCCGAGTTGCACGGGAGAATGTGAAAAGTGTTCATATGTAATAAAAACCTTAAAAATCCGTCCGTTTTCGTCATTTGTTATCGACTCGACTTAAAGCCAGATCGTCACATTGGCCGCTCTTCTCTCTGAAACGGTTGTACTTATCGTCTGCAAAGCTATGTCGCGTGCTGCGGTATGCGGAGACACTAAAAGCACCATAGTAGAACACAGATGAAGCTTCTAAGTTGATGTAATAGCCAGTAAGAAGTAGTACAATTCAAGTTTTAGGTATCGATTATTGACTTTTTAGCTGGCTTTGGTGCCTTGGACATGAGCTAGTTCCTTACGATTCTGCATGAAAGGAGGACTAGCAGCCGAGTTGCACGGGAGAATGTGAAAATGTTCATATGTAATAAAAACCTTAAAAATCCGTCCGTTTTCGTCATTTGTTATCGAATCGACTTAAAGCCAGATCGTCACATTGGCCGCTCTTATCTCTGAAACGGTTGTACTAATCGTCTGCAAAGCTATGTCGCGTGCTGCGGTATGCGGAGACACTAAAAGCACCATAGTAGAACACAGATGAAGCTTCTAAGTTGATGTAATAGCCAGTAAGAAGTAGTACAATTCAAGTTTTAGGTATCGATTATTGACTTTTTAGCTGGCTTTGGTGCCTTGGACATGAGCTAGTTCCTTACGATTCTGCATGAAAGGAGGACTAGCAGCCGAGTTGCACGGGAGAATGTGAAAAGTGTTCATATGTAATAAAAACCTTAAAAATCCGTCCGTTTTCGTCATTTGTTATCGAATCGACTTAAAGCCAGATCGTCACATTGGCCGCTCTTCTCTCTGAAACGCATGTACTTATCGTCTGCTAAGCTATGTCGCGTGCTGCTGTATGCGGAGACACTAAAAGCACAATAGTAGAACACAGATGAATCTTCTATGTTGATGTAATACCCAGTAAGAAGTAGTACTATTCAAGTTTTAGGTATCGATTATTTACATTTTAGCTGTCTTTGGTGCCTTGGACATGAGCTAGGACCTCAAGATTCTGCATGAAAGGAGGACTAGCAGCCGAGTTGCACGGGAGAATGTAAAAATTGTTCATATGTAGTAAAATCCTGAGAAATCCGTCCGTTTTCGTCATTTGTTATCGAATCGACTTAAAGCCAGATCGTCACATTGGCCGCTCTTCTCTCCGAAACGGTTGTACTTATCGTCTGAAAGCTATGTCGCGTGCTGCGGTATACGGAGACACTAAAAGCACGATAGTAGAACACAGATGAAGCTTCTAAGATGATGTAATAGCCAGTAACAATTAGTACAATACCAGTTTTAGGTATCGATTATTGACTTGTAGCTGGCTTTGGTGCCTTGGACATGAGCTAGGACATTAAGATTCTGCATGAAAGGAGGACTAGCAGCCGAGTTGCACGGGAGAATGAGAAAAGTGTTCATATGTAGTAAAAACCTGAGAAATCCGTCCGCTTTCGTCATTTGTTATCGAACCTACTTAAAGCCAGATCGTCACATTGGCCGCTCTTCTCTCTGAAACGGTTCTACTTATCGTCTACAAAGCTATGTCGCGTGCTGCGATTGGTGGTGACACTAAAAGCACCATAGTAGAACAGAGATAAAGCTTCTAAGTTGATGTAATAGCCAGTAAGAAGTAGTACAATTCAAGTTTTAGGTATCGGTTATTGACTTTTTACCCCTCTTTGGGCCTTGGACACGAGCTAGGAACTTAAGATTTTGCATGATGGAGGACTAGCAGCCCAGTTGCACGGGAGAATGTGAAAAGTGTTCATATGTAGTAAAAACCTGAGAAATCCGTCCGTTTTCGTCATTTGTTATCGAATCGACATAAAGCCAGATCGTCACATTGGCCACTCTTCTCTCTGAAACGGTTGTACTTATCGTCTGCAAAGCTATGTCGAATGCTGCGGTATGCGGAGACACTAAAAGCACCATAGTAGAACACAGATCAAGCTTCTAAGTTGATGTAATAGCCAGTAAGAAGTAGAACAATTCAAGTTTTAGGTATTGAATATTAATCTTTAGCTGGCTTTGGTGCCTTGGACATGAGCTAGGACCTTAAGATTCAGCATGAAAGGAGGACTAGCAGCCGAGTTGCACGGGTGAATGTGAAAAGTGTTCATATGTAGTAAAAACCTGAGAAATCCGTCCGTTTTCGTCATTTGTTATCGAATCGACTTAAAGCCAGATCGTCACATTGGCCGCTCTTCTCTCTGAAACGGTTGTACTTATCGTCTGCAAAGCTATGTCGCGTGCTGCGGTATGCGGAGACACTAAAAGCACCATAGTAGAACACAGATGAAGCTTCTAAGTTGATGTAATAGCCAGTAAGAAGTAGTACAATTCAAGTTTTAGGTATCGATTATTGACTTTTTAGCTGGCTTTGGTGCCTTGGACATGAGCTAGTTCCTTACGATTCTGCATGAAAGGAGGACTAGCAGCCGAGTTGCACGGGAGAATGTGAAAAGTGTTCGTATGTAATAAAAACCTTAAAAATCCGTCCGTTTTCGTCATTTGTTATCGAATCGACTTAAAGCCAGATCGTCACATTGGCCGCTCTTCTCTCTGAAACGGTTGTACTTATCGTCTGCAAAGCTATGTCGCATGCTGCGGTATGTGGAGACACTAAAAGCACCATAGTAGAACACAGATGAAGCTTCTAAGTTGATGTAATAGCCAGTAAGAAGTAGTACAATTCAAGTTTTAGGTATCGATTATTGACTTTTTAGCTGGCTTTGGTGCCTTGGACATGAGCTAGGACCTTACGATTCTGTATGAAACGAGGGCTAGCAGCCGAGTTGCACGGGAGAATGTGAAAAGTGTTCATATGTAGTAAAAACCTTAGAAATCCGTCCGTTTTCGTCATTTGTTATCGAATCGACTTAAAGCCAGATCGTCACATTGGCCGCTCTTCTCTCTGAAACGGTTGTACTTTTCGTCTGCAAAACTATGTCGCGTGCTGCGGCATGCGGAGAATCTAAAAGCACCGTAGTAGAACAAAGATGAACCTTCTAAGCTGATGTAATAGCCAGTAAGAAGTAGAACAATTCAAGTTTTAGGTATTGATTATTGACTTTTTAGCTGGCTTTGGTGCCATGGACATGGGCTAGGACCTTAAGATTCTGCATGAAAGGAGGACTAGCAGCCGAGTTGCAAGGGAGAATGTGAAAAGTGTTCATATGTAGTAAAAACCTGAGAAATCGGTCCGTTTTCGTCATTTGTTATCGAATCGATTAAAGCCAGATCGTCACATTGGCCGCTCTACTCTCTGAAACGGTTGTACGTATCGTCTGCAAAGCTATGTCGCGTGCTGCGGTATGTGGAGACACTAAAAGCACCATAGTAGAACACAGATGAAGCTTCTAAGTTGATGTAATAGCCAGTAAGAAGTAGTACAATTCAAGTTTTAGGTATCGATTATTGCCTTTTTAGCTGGCTTTGGTGCCTTGGACATAAGCTAGGACCTTAAGATTCTGCATGAAAGGAGGACTAGCAGCCGAGTTGCCCAGGAGAATGTGAAAAGTGTTCATATGTAAAAAAATACCGTAAAAATCCGTCCGTTTTCGTCATTTGTTATCGAATCGACTTAAAGCCAGATCGTCACATTGGCCGCTCTTCTCTCTGAAACGGTTGTACTAATCGTCTGCAAAGCTATGTCGCGTGCTGCGGTATGTGGAGACACTAAAAGCACCATAGTAGAACACAGATGAAGCTTCTAAGTTGATGTAATAGCCAGTAAGAAGTAGTACAATTCAAGTTTTAGGTATCGATTATTGACTTTTTAGCTGGCTTTTGTGCCTTGGACATGAGCTAGGACCTTACGATTCTGCATGAAAGGAGGGCTAGCAGCCGAGTTGCACGGGAGAATGTGAAAAGTGTTCATATCTAAAAAAAAAAGAAACCTGAGAAATCCGTCCGTTTTCGTCATTTGTTATCGAATCGACTTAAAGCCAGATCGTCACATTGGTCGCTCTTCTCTCTGAAACGGTTGTACTTATCGTCTACAAAGCAATGTCGCATGCTGCGGTATGCGGAGACACTAAAATCACCATAGTAGAACACAGATGAAGCTTCTAAGTTGATGTAATAGAATGTAAGAAGTAGTACAATTCAAGTTGTAGGTATCGATTATTGACTTTTTAGCTGGCTTTGGTGCCTTGGACATGAGCTAGGACCTTACGATTCTGCATGAAAGGAGGACTAGCAGCCGAGTTGCACGGGAGAATGTGAAAAGTGTTCATACGTAGTAAAAACCTTAGAAATCCGTCCGTTTTCGTCATTTGTTATCGAATCGACTTAAAGCCAGATCGTAACATTGGCCGCTCTTCTCTCTGAAACACTTGTGCTTATCGTCTGCAAAGCTATCTCGCGTGCTGCGGTATGCAGAGACACTAAAAGCACCATAGTAGACCACAGATGAAGCTTCTAAGTTGATGTAATAGCCAGTAAGAAGTAGTACAATTCATGTTTTAGGTATCGATTATTGACTTCTTAGCTGGCTTTGGTGCCTTGGACATGAGCTAGGACCTTAAGACTCTGCATGAAAGGAGGACTAGCAGCCGAGTTGCACGGGAGAATGTGAAAAGTGTTCATATGTAGTAAAAACCTGAGAAATCCGTCCGTTTTCGTCATTTGTTATCGAATCGACTTAAAGCCAGATCGTCAAATTTGCCGCTCTTTTCTCTGAAACGGTTGTACTTATCGTCTGCAAAGCTATGTCACGTGCTGCGGTATGCGGAGACACTAAAATCACCACAGTAGAACACAGATGAAGCTTCTAAGTTGATGTAATATCCAGTAAGAAGTAGTACAATTCGAGTTTTAGTTATCGATTATTGACTTTTTAGCTGGCTTTGGTGCCTTGGACATGAGCTAGGACCTTAAGATTCTGCATGAAAGGAGGACTAGCAGCCGAGTTGCACGGGAGAATGTGAAAAGTGTTCATATGTAGTAAAAACCTGAGAAATCCCTCCGTTTTCGTCATTTGTTATCGAATCGACTTAAAGCCAGATCGACACATTGGCCGCTCTTCTCTCTGAAACGGTTGTGCTTATCGTCTGCAAAACTATGTCGCGTGCTGCGGTATGCTGAGACACTAAAAGCACCATAATAGAACACAGATGGAGCTTCTAAGTTGATGTAATAGCCAGTAAGAAGTAGTACAATTCAAGTTTTAGGTATTGAATATGGAACTTTTAGCTGGCTTTGGTGCCTTGGACATGAGCTAGGACCTTAAGATTCTGCATGAAAGGAGGACTAGCAGCCGAGTTGCACGGGAGATTGTGAAAAGTGTTCAAATGTAGTAAAAACCTGAGAAATACGTCCGTTTTCGTCATTTGTTATCGAATCGACTTAAAGCCAGATCGTCACATTGGCCGCTCTTCTCTCTGAAACGCTTGTAGCTATCGTCTGCAAAGCTATGTCGCGTGCTGCGGTATGCGGAGACACTAAAATCACCATAGTAGAACACAGATGAAGCATCTAAGTTGATGTAATAGCCAGTAAGAAGTAATCCAATTCAAGTTGTAGGTATCGATTATTGACTTTTTAGCTGGCTTTGGTGCCTTGGACATGAGCTAGGACCTTAAGATTCTGCATGAAAGGAGGACTAGCAGCGGAGTTGCACGGGAGAATGTGAAAAGTGTTCATATGCAGTAAAAACCTGAGACATCCGTCCGTTTTCGTCATTTGTTATCGAATCGACTTAAAGCCATATCGTCACATTGGCCGCTCTTCTCTCTGAAACGGTTGTACTTATCGTCTGCAAAGCTATGTCGCGTGCTGCGGTATGCGGACACACTAAAAGCACCATAGTAGAACACAGATGAAGCATCTAAGTTGATGTAATAGCCAGTACGAAGTAGTACAATTCAAGTTTTAGGTATCGATTATTGACTTTTTAGCTGGCTTTGGTGCCTTGGACATGAGCTAGGACCTTACGATCTACATCTACATCTACATCTACATTCTGCATGAAAGGAGGACTAGCAGCCGAGTTGCACGGGAGAATGTGAAAAGTGTTCATATGTAATAAAAACCGTAAAAATCCGTCCGTTTTCCTCATTTGTTATCGAATCGGCTTAAAGCCAGATCGTCACATTGGCCGCTCTTCTCTCTGAAACGCTTGTACTTATCGTCTGCAAAGCTATGTCGCGTGCTGCGGTATGGGGACACACTAATATCACCATAGTAGAACACAGATGAAGCTTCTAAGTTGATGTAATAGCCAGTAAGAATTAGTACAATTCAAGTTTTAGGTATCGATTATTGACTTTTTAGCTGGCTTTGGTGCCTTGGACATGAGCTAGGACCTTAAGATTCTGAATGAAAGGAGGACTAGCAGCCGAGTTGCATGGGAGAATGTGAAAAGTGTTCATATGTAGTTAAAACCTAAGAAATCCGTCCATTTTCGTCATTTGTTATCGAATCGACTTAAAGCCAGATCGTCACATTGGCCGCTCTTCTCTCTGAAACGCTTGTACTTATCGTCTGCAAAGCTATGTCGCGTACTGCGGTATGCGGAGACACTAAAATCACCATAGTAGAACACAGATGAAGCTTCTAAGTTGATGTAATAGCCAGTAAGAAGTGTACAATTCAAGTTTTAGGTATCGATTATTGAATTTTTAGCTGGCTTTGGTGCCTTGAACATGAGCTAGGACCTTAACATTCTGCATGAAAGGAGGACCAGCAGCCGAGTTACACGGGAGAATGTGAAAACTGTTCATATGTAATAAAAACCTTAGAAATCCGTCCGATTTCGTAATTTATTATCGAATCGACTTAAAGCCAGATCGTCACATTGGCCGCTCTTCTCTCTGAAACGCTTGTACTTATCATCAGCAAAGCTATGTCGCGTGCTGCGGTATGCGGAGACACTAAAATCACCATAGTAGAACACAGATGAAGCATCTAAGTTGATGTAATAGCCAGTAAGAAGTAATCCAATTCAAGTTTTAGGTATCGATTATTGACTTTTTAGCTGGCTTTGGTGCCTTGGACATGAGCTAGGACCTTAAGATTCTGCATGAAAGGAATACTAGCAGCCGAGTTGCACGGGAGAATGTGAAAAGTGTTCATATGTAGTAAAAACCTGAGACATCCGTCCGTTTTCGTCATTTGTTATCGACTCGACTTAAAGCCAGATCGACACATTGGCCGCTCTTCTCTCTGAAACGGTTGTACTTATCGTCTGCAAAGCTATGTCGCGTGCTGCGGTATGCTGAGACACTAAAAGCACCATAGTAGAACACAGATCAAGCTTCTAAGTTGATGTAATAGCCAGTAAGAAGTAGTACAATTCAAGTTTTAGGTATTGAATATGGACCTTTTAGCTGGCTTTGGTGACTTGGACATGAGCTAGGACCTTAAGACGCTGCATGAAAGGAGGACTAGCAGCCGAGTTGCACGGGAGAACGTGAAAAGTGTTCATATGTAGTAAAAACCTAAGAAATTCGTCCGTTTTCGTCATTTGTTATCGAGTCGACTTAAAGCCAGATCGTCACATTGGCCGCTCTTCTCTCTGAAACGGTTGTACTTCTCGTCTGCAAAGCTATGTCACGTGCTGCGGTATGCGGAGACACTAAAATCACCATAGTAGAACACAGATGAAACATCTAAGTTGATGTAATAGGCAGTAAGAAGTAGTCCCATTCAAGTTTTAGGTATCGATTATTGACTTTTTAGCTGGCTTTGGTGACTTGGACATGAGCTAGGACCTTAACATTCTGCATGAAAGGAGGACTAGCAGCCGAGTTGCACGGGAGAATGTGAAAAGTGTTCATATGTAGTAAAAACCTTAGAAATCCGTCCGTATTCGTCATTTGTTATCGAATCGACTTAAAGTTAGATCGTCACATTGGCCGCTCTTCTCACTGAAACGCTTGTACTTATCGTCTGCAAAGCTATGTCGCGTGCTGCGGTATTCGGAGACACTAAAATCACCATAGTAGAAGACAGATGAAGCTTCTAAGTTGATGTAATAGCCAGTAAGAAGTAATCCAATTCAAGTTTTAGGTATCGATTATTGACTTTTTAGCTGGCTTTGGTGCCTTGGACATGAGCTAGGACCTTAACATTCTGCATTAAAGGACGACTATCAGCCGAGTTGCAGGGGAGAATGTGAAAAGTGTTCATATGTAGTAAAAACCTGAGAAATCCGTCCGTTTCCGTCATTTGTTATTGAATCGACTTAAAGCAAGATCGTCACATTGGCCGCTCTTCTCTCTGAAACGGTTGTACTTATCGTCTGCAAAGCTATGTCGCGTGCTGCGGTATGCGGAGACACTAAAATCACCATAGTAGAACACAGATCAAGCTTCTAAGTTGATGTA
The DNA here is from genome assembly GCF_023897955.1 of Schistocerca gregaria. Classification (NCBI taxonomy): domain Eukaryota; kingdom Metazoa; phylum Arthropoda; class Insecta; order Orthoptera; family Acrididae; genus Schistocerca; species Schistocerca gregaria. The sequence goes on along the minus strand of NW_026061824.1, from coordinate 15,510,420 downwards.
ATAGCCAGTAAGAAGTAGTACAATTCAAGTTTTAGGTATCGATTATTGACTTTTTAGCTGGCTTTTTTGCCTTGGACATGAGCTAGGACCTTAAGATTCTACATGAAAGGAGGACTAGCAGCCGAGTTGCACGGGAGAATGTGAAAAGTTTTCATATGTAGTAAAAACCTGAGAAATCCGTCCGTTTCCGTCATTTGTTATCGAATCGACTTAAAGCCAGATCGTCACATTGGCCGCTCTTCTCTCTGAAACGGTTGTACTTATCGTCTGCAAAGCTATGTCGCGTGCTGCGGTATGCGGAGACACTAAAATCACCATAGTAGAACACAGACGAAGCATCTACGTTGATGTAATAGCCAGTAAGAAGTAATCCAATTCAAGTTTTAGCTACCGATTATTGACATTTTAGCTGGCTTTGGTGACTTGGACATGAGCTAGGACCTTACGATTCTGCATGAAAGGAGGACTAGCAGCCGAGTTGCATGGGAGAATGTGAAAAGTGTTCATATGCAGTAAAAACCTGAGACATCCGTCCGTTTTCGTCATTTGTTATCGAATCGACTTAAAGCCAGATCGTCACATTGGCCGCTCTTCTCACTGAAACGGTTGTACTTATCGTCTGCAAAGCTATGTCGCGTGCTGCGGTATGCGGATACACTAAAAGCACAATAGTAGAACACAGATGAAGCATCTAAGTTGATGTAATAGCCAGTAAGAAGTAGTAAAATTCAAGTTTTAGGTATCTGTTATTGACTTTTTAACCTTCTTTGGTGCCTTGGACACGAGCTAGGAACTTAAGACTTTGCATGAAGGAGGACTAGCAGCCGAGTTGCACGGGAGAATGTGAAAAGTAATCATATTTAAAAAAAAAAAAACCTGAGAAATCCGTCCGTTTTCGTCATTTGTTATCGAATCGACTTAAAGCCAGATCGTCACATTGGTCGCTCTTCTCTCTGAAACGGTTGTACTTATCGTCTACAAAGCAGTGTCGCGTGCTGCGGTATGCGGAGACACTAAAATCACCATAGTGGAACACAGATGAAGCTTCTAAGTTGATGTAATAGAAGGTAAGAAGTAGTACAATTCAAGTTGTAGGTATCGATTATTGATTTTTTAGCTGGCTTTGGTGCCTTGGACATGAGCTAGGACCTTAAGATTCTGCATGAAAGGAGGACTAGCAGCGGAGTTCCACGGGAGAATGTGAAAAGTGTTCATATGTAGTAAAAACCTGAGAAATCCGTCCGTTTTCGTCATTTGTTATCGAATCGACTTAAAGCCAGATCGACAGATTGGCCGCTCTTCTCTCTGAAACGGTTGTACTTATCGTCTGCAAAGCTATGTCGCGTACTGCGGTATTTGGAGACGCTAAAAGCACCATAGTAGAACACAGATGAAGCTTCTAAGATGATGTAATAGCCAGTAAGAAGTAGTACAATTCAAGTTTTAGGTATCGGTTGTTGACTTTTTAGCTGGCTTTGGTGCCTTGGACATGGGCTAGGACCTTAAGATTCTGCAATAAAGGAGGACTAGCAGCCGAGTTGCACCGGAGAATGTGAAAAGTGTTCATATGTAGTAAAAACCTGAGAAATCGGTCCGTTTTCGTCATTTGTTATCGAATCGACTTAAAGCCAGATCGTCACATTGGCCGCTCTTCTCTCTGAAACGGTTGTACTTATCGGCTGCAAAGCTATGTCGCGTGCTGCGGTATGCGGAAACACTAAAAGCACCATAGTAGAACACAGATGAAGCTTCTAAGTTGACGTAATAGCCAGGAAGAAGTAGTACAATTGAAGTTTTAGGTGTCGGTTATTGACTTTTTAGCTGGCTTTGGTGCCTTGGACAAAAGCTAGGACGTTAACATTCTGTATGAAAGGAGGACTAGCAGCCGATTTGCATGGGAGAATGTGAAAAGTGTTCATATGTAGTAAAAACCTTAGAAATCCGTCCGTTTTCGTCATTTGTTATCGAATCGACTTAAAGCCAGATCGTCAAATTAGCCGCTCTTCTCTCTGAAACGGTTGTACTTATCGATTGCACAGCTATGTCGCGTGCTGCGGTATGCGGAGACACTAAGAGCACCATAGTAGAACACAGATGAAGCTGCTAAGTTGATGTAATAGCCAGTAAGAAGTAGTACAATTCAAGTTTTAGGTATCGATTATTGACTTTTTAGCTATCTTTGGTGCCTTGGACATGAGCTAGGACCTTATGATTCTGCATGAAAGGAGGACTAGCAGCCGAGTTGCACGGGAGAATGTGAAAAGTGTTCATATGTAGTAAAAACCTGAGAAATCCGTCCATTTTCGTGATTTGTTATCGAATCGACTTAAAGCCAGATCGTCACATTGGCCGCTCTTCTCTCTGAAACGGTTGTACTTATCGTCTGCAAAGCTATGTCGCGTGCTGCGGTATGCTGAGACACTAAAAGCACCATAGTAGAACACAGATGAAGCTTCTAAGTTGATGTAATAGCCAGTAAGAAGTAGTACAATTCAAGTTTTAGGTATCAGTTAATGACTCTTTACCTTTCTTTGGTGCCTTGGACACGTTATAGGAAATTAAGATTTTGCATGAAGGAGGACTATCAGCCGAGTTGCACGGGAGAATGTGAAAAGTGTTCATATGTAGTAAAAACCTGAGAAATCCGTCCGTTTGTCATTTGTTATCGAATCGACTTAAAGCCAGATCGTCACATTGGCCGCTCTTGTCTCTGAAACGGTTGTACTTATCGTCTGCAAAGCTATGTCGCATGCTGCGGTATGCGGAGACAATAAAAGCACCATAGTAGAACACAGATGAAGCTTCTAATTTGACGTAATAGCCAGGAAGAAGTAGTACAATTCAAGTTTTAGGTATCGACTATTGACTTTTTAGCTGGCTTTGGTGCCTTGGACATGAGCTAGGACCTTAACATTCTGCATGAAAGGAGGACTAGCAGCCGATTTGCATGGGAGAATGTGAAAAGTGTTCATATGTAGTAAAAACACGAGAAATCCGTCCGTTTTCGTCATTTGTTATCGAATCGTCTTAAAGCCAGATCGTCACATTAGCCGCTCTTCACTCGGAAACGGTTGTAGTTATCGATTGCAAAGCTATGTCGCGTGCTGCGGTATGCGGAGACACTAAAAGCACCATAGTAGAACACAGATGAAGCTTCTAAGTAGATGTAATAGCCAGTAAGAAGTAGTACAATTCAAGTTTTAGGTATCGAATATTGACATTTAGCTAGCTTTGGTGCCTTGGACACGAGCTAGGACCTTATGATTCTGCATGAAAGGAGGACTAGCAGCCGAGTTGCACGGGTGAATGTGAAAAGTGTTCATATGTAGTAAAAACGTGAGAAATCCGTCCGTTTTCGTCATTTGTTATCGAATCGACTTAAAGCCAGATCGTCACAATGGCCGCTCTTCTCTCTGAAACGGTTGTACTTATCGTCTGCAAAATTATGTCGCGTGCTGCGGTATGCGGAGAAACTAAAAGCACCGTAGTAGAACACAGATGTAGCTTCTACGTTGACGTAATAGCCAGGAAGAAGTAGTACAATTCAAGATTTAGGTATTGATTATTGACTTTTTAGCTGGCTTTGGTGCCTTGGACATGAGCTAGGACCTTAAGATTCTGCATGAATGGAGGACTAGCAGCCTAGTTGCAAGGGAGAATGTGAAAAGTGTTCATATGTAGTAAAAACCGGAGAAATCGGTCCGTTTTCGTCATTTGTTATCGAATCGACTTCAAGCCAGATCGTCACATTGGCCGCTCTTTTCTCTGAAACGGTTGTACTTATCGTCTTTGAAACTATGTCGCGTGCTGCGGTATGCGGAGAAACTAAAAGCACCGTAGTAGAACACAGATGAAGCTTCTAAGTTGATGTAATAGCCAGGAAGAAGTAGTACAATTCAAGTTCTAGGTATCGATTATTGACTTTTTAGCTTGCTTTGGTGCCTTGGACATGAGCTAGGACCTTAAGATTCTGCATGAAAGGAGGACTAGCAGCCGAGTTGCACGAGAGAATGTGAAAAGTGTTCATATGGAGTAAAAACCTTAGAAATCCGTCCGTTTTCGTCATTTGTTATCGAATCGACTTAAAGCCAGATCGTCACATTGGCCGCTCTTCTCTCTGAAACGGTTGTACTTATCGTCTGCAATGCTATGTCGCGTGCTGCGGTATGTGGAGACACTAAAAGCACCATAGTAGAACACAGATGAAGCTTCTAAGTTGATGTAATAGCCAGTAAGAAGTAGTAGAATTCAAGTTTTAGGTATCGATTATTGACTTTTTAGCTGGCTTTGGTGCTTTGGACATGAGCTAGGACCTTAAGATTCTGCATGAAAGGAGGACTAGCAGCCGAGTTGCACGGGAGAATGTGAAAAGTGTTCATATGTAGTAAAAACCTGAGAAATCCGTCCGTTTTCGTCATTTGTTATCGAATCGACTTAAAGCCAGATCGTCAAATTAGCCGCTCTTCTCTCTGAAACGGTTGTACTTATCGTCTACAAAGCTATGTCGCGTGCTGCGGTATGCGGAGACACTAAAATCACCATAGTAGAACACAGATGGAGCTTCTAAGTTGATGAAATAGCCAGTAAGAAGTAGTAAAATTCAAGTTTTAGGTATCGATTATTGACTTTTTAGCTAGCATTGGTGCCTTGGACATGAGCTAGGACCTTAAGATTCTGCATGAAAGGAGGACTAGCAGCCGAGTAGCACGGGAGAATGTGAAAAGTGTTCATATGTAGTAAAAACCTGAGAAATCCGTCCGTTTCCGTCATTTGTTATCGAATCGACTTAAAGCCAGATCGTCACATTGGCCGCTCTTCTCTCTGAAACGCTTGTAGTTATCGTCTGCAAAGCAATGTCGCATACTGCGGTATGCTGAGACACTACAAGCAGCATAGTAGAACACAGATGAAGTTTCTAAGTTGATGTAATAGCCAGTAAGAAGTAGTACAATTCAAGTTTTAGGTATCGATTATTGACTTTTTAGCTAGCTTTGGTGACTTGGACATGAGCTAGGACCTTAAGATTCTGCATGAAAGGAGGACTAGCAGCCGAGTAGCACGGGAGAATGTAAAAAGTGTTCATATGTAGTAAAAACCTGAGAAATTCGTCCGTTTTCGTCATTTGTTATCGAATCGACTTAAAGCCAGATCGTCACATTGGCCGCTCTTCTCTCTGAAACGCTTGTACTTATCGTCTGCAAAGCTATGTCGCATGCTGCGGTATGCTGAGACACTAAAAGAAGCATAGTAGAACACAGATGAAGCTTCTATGTTGTGTAATAGCCAGTAAGAAGTAGTACAATTCAAGTTTTAGGTATCGATTATTGACTTTTTAGCTGGCTTTGGTGCCTTGGACATGAGCTAGGACCTTAAGATTCTGCATGAGAGGAGGACTAGCAGCCGAGTTGCAGGGGAGAATGTAAAAAGTTTTCATATGAAGTAAAGACCTGAGTAATCCGTCCGTTTTCCTCATTTGTTATCGAATCGACTTAAAGCCAGATCGTCACATTGGCCGCTCTGCTCTCAGAAACGGTTGTACTTATCGTCTGCAAAGCTATGTCGCGTGCTGCGGTATGTGGAGACACTAAAAGCACCATAGTAGAACACAGATGAAGCTTCTAAGTTGATGTAATAGCCAGTAAGAAGTAGTACAATTCAAGTTTTAGGTATCGATTATTGACTTTTTAGCTAGCTTTGGTGCCTTGGACATGAGCTAGGACCTTAAGATTCTGCATGAAAGAAGGACTAGCAGCCGAGTTGCACGGGAGAGTGTGAAAAGTGTTCATAAGTAGTAAAAACCTGAGAAATTCGTCCGTTTTCGTCATTTGTTTTCGAATCGACTTAAAGCCAGATCGTCACATTGGCCGCTCTTCTCTCTGAAACGCTTGTACTTATCGTCTGCAAAGCTATGTCGCATGCTGCGGTATGCTGAGACACTACAAGCAGCATAGTAGAACACAGATGAAGCTTCTAAGTTGATGTAATAGCCTGTAAGAAGTAGTACATTTCAAGTTTTAGGTATTGATTATTGACTTTTTAGCTGGCTTTGGTGCCTTCGACATGAGCTAGGACCTTAAGATTCTGCATGAAAGGAGGACTAGCAGCCGAGTTGCACGGGGGAATGTGAAAAGTGTTCATATGTAGTAAAAACCTAATAAATTCGTCCGTCTTCGTCATTTGTTATCGAATCGACTTAAAGCCAGATCGTCACATTGGCCGCTCTTCTCTCTGAAACGGTTGTACTTATCGTCTGCAAAGCTATGTCGCATGCTGCGGTATGCGGAGACAATAAAAGCACCATAGTAGAACACAGATGAAGCTTCTAATTTGACGTAATGGCCAGGAAGAAGTAGTACAATTCAAGTTTTGGGTATCGACTATTGACTTTTTAGCTGGCTTTGGTGCCTTGGACATGAGCTAGGACCTTAACATTCTGCATGAAAGGAGGACTAGCAGCCGATTTGCATGGGAGAATGTGAAAAGTGTTCATATGTAGTAAAAACCCGAGAAATCCGTCCGTTTTCGTCATTTGTTATCGAATCGTCTTAAAGCCAGATCGTCACATTAGCCGCTCTTCACTCTGAAACGGTTGTACTTATCGATTGCAAAGCTATGTCGCGTGCTGCGGTATGCGGAGACACTAAAAGCACCATAGTAGAACACAGATGAAGCTTCTAAGTAGATGTAATAGCCAGTAAGAAGTAGTACAATTCAAGTTTTAGGTATCGAATATTGACATTTAGCTAGCTTTGGTTCCTTGGACATGAGCTAGGACCTTATGATTCTGCATGAAAGGAGGACTAGCAGCCGAGTTGCACGGGTGAATGTGAAAAGTGTTCATATGTAGTAAAAACCTGAGAAATCCGTCCGTTTTCGTCATTTGTTATCGAATCGACTTAAAGCCAGATCGTCACAATGGCCGCTCTTCTCTCTGAAACGGTTGTACTTATCGTCTGCAAAACTATGTCGCGTGCTGCGGTATGCGGAGAAACTAAAAGCACCGTAGTAGAACACAGATGTAGCTTCTACGTTGACGTAATAGCCAGGAAGAAGTAGTACAATTCAAGTTTTAGGTATTGATTATTGACTTTTTAGCTGACTTTGGTGCCTCGGACATGAGCTAGGACCTTAAGATTCTGCATGAATGGAGGACTAGCAGCCTAGTTGCAAGGGAGAATGTGAAAAGTGTTCATATGTAGTAAAAACCTGAGAAATCGGTCCGTTTTCGTCATTTGTTATCGAGTCGACTTAAAGCCAGATCGTCACATTGGCCGCTCTTTTCTCTGAAACGGTTGTACTTATCGTCTTTAAAACTATGTCGCGTGCTGCGGTATGCGGAGAAACAAAAAGCACCGTAGTAGAACACAGATGAAGCTTCTAAGTTGATGTAATAGCCAGGAAGAAGTAGTACAATTCAAGTTTTAGGTATCGATTATTGACTTTTTAGCTGGCTTTGGTGCCTTTGACATGAGCTAGGACCTTAAGATTCTGCATGAAAGGAGGATTAGCAGCCGAGTTGCACGGGAGAATGTGAAAAGAGTTCATATGTAGTAAAAACCTTAGAAATCCGTCCGTTTTCGTCATTTGTTATCGAATCGACTTAAAGCCAGATCGTCACATTGGCCGCTCTTCTCTCTGAAACGGTTGTACTTATCGTCTGCAATGCTATGTCGCGTGCTGCGGTATGTGGAGACACTAAAAGCACCATAGTAGAACACAGATGGAGCTACTAAGTTGATGTAATAGCCAGTAAGAAGTAGTACAATTCAAGTTTTAGGTATCGATTATTGACATTTTAGCTAGCTTTGGTGCCTTGGACATGAGCTAGGACCATAAGATTCTGCATTAAAGGAGGACTAGCAGCCGAGTAGCACGGGAGAATGTGAAAAGTGATCATATGTTGTAAAAACCTGGGAAATTCGTCCGTTTTCGTCATTTGTTATCGAATCGACTTAAAGCCACATCGTCTTATTGTTCGCTCTTCTCTCTGAAACGCTTGTACTTATCGTCTGCAAAGCTATGTCGCATGCTGCGGTATGCTGAGACATTACAGGCAGCATAGTAGAACACAGATGAAGCTTCTAAGTTGATGTAATAGCCAGTAAGAATTAGTACAATTCAAGTTTTAGGTATCGATTATTGACTTTTTAGCTAGCTTTGGTGCCTTGGACATGAGCTAGGAGATTAAGATTCTGCATGAAAGGAGGACTAGCAGCCGAGTAGCACGGGAGAATGTGAAAAGTGATCATATGTAGTAAAAACCTAAGAAATTCGTCCGTTTTCGTCATTTGTTATCGAATCGACTTAAAGCCAGATCGTCACATTGGCCGCTCTTCTCTCTGAAACGGTTGTACTTATCGTCTGCAAAGCTATGTCGCGTGTTGCCGTAGGCGGAAACAGGAAAAGCACCATAGTAGAACACAGATGAAGCTTCTAAGTTGATGTAATAGCCAGTAAGAAGTAGTCCAATTCAAGTTTTAGGTATCGATTATTGACTTTTTAGCTGGCTTTGGTGCCTTGGACATGAGCTAGGACCTTAAGATTCTGCATGAAAGGAGGACTAGCAGCCGAGTTGCAGGGGAAAATGTGAAAAGTGTTCATATGTAGTTAAAACCTAAGAAATCCGTCCGTTTTCGTCATTTGTCATCGAATCGATTTAATGCCAGTAAGTCACATTGGAAGCTCTGTTCTCGGAAACGGTTGTACTTATCGTCTGCAAAGCTATGTCGCGTGTTGCCGTAGGCGGAAACAGGAAAAGCACCATAGTAGAACACAGATGAAGCTTCTAAGTTGATGTAATAGCCAGTAAGATGTAGTACAATTAAAGTTTTCGGTATCGGTTAATGACATTTACCCTTCTTTGGTGCCTTGGACACGAGCTAGGGAATTAAGATTTTGCATGAAGGAGGACTATCAGCCGAGTTGCACGGGAGAATGTGAAAAGTGTTCATATGTAGTAAAAACCTGAGAAATCCGTCCGTTTTCGTCGTTTGTTATCGAATCGACTTAAAGCCAGATCGTCACATTGGCCGCTCTTCTCTCTGAAACGGTTGTACTTATCGTCTGTAAAACTATGTCGCGTGCTGCGGTATGCAGGGAAACTAAAAGCACCGTAGTAGAACACAGATGAAGCTTCTAAGTTGATGTAATAGCCAGGACGAAGTAGTACAAGTTTTAGGTATCGATTATTGAGTTTTAGCTGGCTTTGGTGCCTTGGACATGAGCTAGGACCTTAACATTCTGCATGAAAGGATTACTACCAGCCGAGTTGCACGGGAGAATGTGAAAAGTGTTCATATGTAGTAAAAACCTTAGAAATCCGTCCGTTTTCGTCATTTGTTATCGAATCGACTTAAAGCCAGATCGTCACATTGGCCGCTCTTCTCTCTGAAACGGTTGTACTTATCGTCTGCAAAGCTATGTCGCGTGCTGCGGTATGCGGACACAATAAAAGCACCATAGTAGAACACAGATGAAGCTTCTAAGTTGATGTAATAGCCAGTAAGAATTAGTAGAATTCAAGTTTTAGGTATCCATTATTGACTTTATAGCTGGCTTTGGTACCTTGGACATGAGCTAAGACCTTAAGATTCTGCATGAAAGGAGGACTAGCAGCCGAGTTGCACGGGAGAATGTGTAAAGTGTTCATATGTAGTAAAAACCTGAGAAATCCGTACGTTTTCGTCATTTGTTATCGAATCGAGTTAAAGCCAGATCGTCACATTGGCCGCTCTTCTCTCTGAAAAAGTTGTACTTATCGTCTGCAAAGCTATGTCGCGTGCTGCGATATGCGGACACACTAAAAGCACCATAGTAGAAAACAGATGAAGCTTCTAAGTTGATGTAATAGCCAGTAAGAAGTAGTCCAATTCAAGTTTTAGGTATCGATTATTGACTTTTTAGCTAGCTTTGATGCCTTGGACATGAGCTAGGACCTTAAGATTCTGCATGAAAGGAGGACTAGCAGCCGAGTAGCACGGGAGAATGTGAAAAGTGTTCATATGTAGTAAAAACCTGAGAAATTCGTCCGTTTTCGTCATTTGTTGTCGAATCGATTTAAAGCCAGATCGTCACATTGGCCGCTCTTCTCTCTGAAACGCTTGTACTTATCGTCTGCAAAGCTATGTCGCATGCTGCGGTATGCTGAGACACTACAAGCAGCATAGTAGAACACAGATGAGGCTTCTAAGTTGATGTAATAGCCAGTAAGAAGTAGTACAATTCAAGTTTTAGGTATTGATTATTGACTTTTTAGCTAGCTTTTGTGCCTTTGACATGAGCTAGGACCTTAAGATTCTCCAATAAAGGAGGACTAGCAGCCGAGTTGCACGGGAGAATGTGAAAAGTTTTCATATGTAGTAAAAACCTAAGAAATTCGTCCGTTTTCGTCATTTGTTATCGAATCGACTTAAAGCCAGATCGTCACATTGGCCGCTCTTCTCTCTGAAACGGTTGTACTTATCGTCTGCAAAGCTATGTCGCGTGCTGCGGTATGCGGAGACACTAAAAGCACCATAGTAGAACACAGATGAAGCTTCTAAGTTGACGTAATAGCCAGGAAGAAGTAGTACAATTCAAGTTTTAGGTATCGATTATTGACTTTTTAGCTGGCTTTGGTGCCTTGGACAAAAGCTAGGACTTTAACATTCTGTATGAAAGGAATACTAGCAGCCGATTTGCATGGGATAATGTGAAAAGTGATCATATGTAGTAAAAACCTAAGAAATTCGTCCGTTTTCGTCATTTGTTATCGAATCGACTTAAAGCCAGATCGTCACATTGGCCGCTCTTCTCTCTGAAACGGTTGTACTTATCGTCTGCAAAGCTATGTCGCGTGTTGCCGTAGGCGGAAACAGGAAAAGCACCATAGTAGAACACAGATGAAGCTTCTAAGTTGATGTAATAGCCAGTAAGAAGTAGTCCAATTCAAGTTTTAGGTATCGATTATTGACTTTTTAGCTGGCTTTGGTGCCTTGGACATGAGCTAGGACCTTAAGATTCTGCATGAAAGGAGGACTAGCAGCCGAGTTGCAGGGGAAAATGTGAAAAGTGTTCATATGTAGTTAAAACCTAAGAAATCCGTCCGTTTTCGTCATTTGTCATCGAATCGATTTAATGCCAGTAAGTCACATTGGAAGCTCTGTTCTCGGAAACGGTTGTACTTATCGTCTGCAAAGCTATGTCGCGTGTTGCCGTAGGCGGAAACAGGAAAAGCACCATAGTAGAACACAGATGAAGCTTCTAAGTTGATGTAATAGCCAGTAAGATGTAGTACAATTAAAGTTTTCGGTATCGGTTAATGACATTTACCCTTCTTTGGTGCCTTGGACACGAGCTAGGGAATTAAGATTTTGCATGAAGGAGGACTATCAGCCGAGTTGCACGGGAGAATGTGAAAAGTGTTCATATGTAGTAAAAACCTGAGAAATCCGTCCGTTTTCGTCGTTTGTTATCGAATCGACTTAAAGCCAGATCGTCACATTGGCCGCTCTTCTCTCTGAAACGGTTGTACTTATCGTCTGTAAAACTATGTCGCGTGCTGCGGTATGCAGGGAAACTAAAAGCACCGTAGTAGAACACAGATGAAGCTTCTAAGTTGATGTAATAGCCAGGACGAAGTAGTACAAGTTTTAGGTATCGATTATTGAGTTTTAGCTGGCTTTGGTGCCTTGGACATGAGCTAGGACCTTAACATTCTGCATGAAAGGATTACTACCAGCCGAGTTGCACGGGAGAATGTGAAAAGTGTTCATATGTAGTAAAAACCTTAGAAATCCGTCCGTTTTCGTCATTTGTTATCGAATCGACTTAAAGCCAGATCGTCACATTGGCCGCTCTTCTCTCTGAAACGGTTGTACTTATCGTCTGCAAAGCTATGTCGCGTGCTGCGGTATGCGGACACAATAAAAGCACCATAGTAGAACACAGATGAAGCTTCTAAGTTGATGTAATAGCCAGTAAGAATTAGTAGAATTCAAGTTTTAGGTATCCATTATTGACTTTATAGCTGGCTTTGGTACCTTGGACATGAGCTAAGACCTTAAGATTCTGCATGAAAGGAGGACTAGCAGCCGAGTTGCACGGGAGAATGTGTAAAGTGTTCATATGTAGTAAAAACCTGAGAAATCCGTACGTTTTCGTCATTTGTTATCGAATCGAGTTAAAGCCAGATCGTCACATTGGCCGCTCTTCTCTCTGAAAAAGTTGTACTTATCGTCTGCAAAGCTATGTCGCGTGCTGCGATATGCGGACACACTAAAAGCACCATAGTAGAAAACAGATGAAGCTTCTAAGTTGATGTAATAGCCAGTAAGAAGTAGTACAATTCAAGTTTTAGGTATCGATTATTGACTTTTTAGCTAGCTTTGATGCCTTGGACATGAGCTAGGACCTTAAGATTCTGCATGAAAGGAGGACTAGCAGCCGAGTAGCACGGGAGAATGTGAAAAGTGTTCGTATGTAGTAAAAACCTGAGAAATTCGTCCGTTTTCGTCATTTGTTGTCGAATCGATTTAAAGCCAGATCGTCACATTGGCCGCTCTTCTCTCTGAAACGCTTGTACTTACCGTCTGCAAAGCTATGTCGCATGCTGCGGTATGCTGAGACACTACAAGCAGCATAGTAGAACACAGATGAGGCTTCTAAGTTGATGTAATAGCCAGTAAGAAGTAGTACAATTCAAGTTTTAGGTATTGATTATTGACTTTTTAGCTAGCTTTTGTGCCTTTGACATGAGCTAGGACCTTAAGATTCTCCAATAAAGGAGGACTAGCAGCCGAGTTGCACGGGAGAATGTGAAAAGTTTTCATATGTAGTAAAAACCTAAGAAATTCGTCCGTTTTCGTCATTTGTTATCGAATCGACTTAAAGCCAGATCGTCACATTGGCCGCTCTTCTCTCTGAAACGGTTGTACTTATCGTCTGCAAAGCTATGTCGCGTGCTGCGGTATGCGGAGACACTAAAAGCACCATAGTAGAACACAGATGAAGCTTCTAAGTTGACGTAATAGCCAGGAAGAAGTAGTACAATTCAAGTTTTAGGTATCGATTATTGACTTTTTAGCTGGCTTTGGTGCCTTGGACAAAAGCTAGGACTTTAACATTCTGTATGAAAGGAATACTAGCAGCCGATTTGCATGGGATAATGTGAAAAGTGTTAATATGTAGTAAAAACCCGAGAAATCCGTCCGTTTTCGTCATTTGTTATCGAATCGACTTAAAGCCAGATCGTCAAATTAGCCGCTCTTCTCTCTGAAACGGTTGTACTTATCGATTGCAAAGCTATGTCGCGTGCTGCGGTATGCGGAGACACTAAAAGCACCATATTAGAACACCGATGAAGCTTCTAAGTTGATGTAATAGCCAGTAAGAAGTAGTACAATTCAAGTTTTAGGTATCGATTATTGACTTTTTAGCTAGCTTTGGTGCCTTGGACATGAGCTAGGACCTTATGATTCTGCATGAAAGGAGGACTAGCAGCCGAGTTGCACGGGAGAATGTGAAAAGTGTTCATATGTAGTAAAAACCTGAGAAATCCGTCCGTTTTCGTCATTTGTTATCGAATCTACTTAAAGCTAGATCGTCACATTGGCCGCTCTTCTCTCTGAAACGGTCGTACTTATCGTCTACAAAGCTATGTCGCGTGCTGCGATATGCGGAGACATTAAAAGCACCATAGTAGAACACAGATGAAGCTTCTAAGTTGATGTAATAGCCAGTAAGAAGTAGTACAATTAAAGTTTTAGGTATCGGTTATTGACTTTTTACCCTTCTTTGGTGCCTTGGACACGAACTAGGAACTTAAGATTTTGCATGAAGGAGGACTAGCAGCCGAGTTGCACGGGAGAATGTGAAAAGTGTTCATATGTAGTAAAAACCTGGGAACTCCGTCCGTTTTCGTCATTTGTTATCGAATCGACTTAAAGCCAGATCGTCACATTGGCCGCTCTTCTCTCTGAAACAGTTGTACTTATCGTCTGCAAAGCTATGTCGCGTGCTGCGGTATGCGGAGACACTAAAATCACCATAGTAGAACACAGATGAAGCATCTAAGTTGATGTAATAGCCAGTAAGAAGTAGTCCAATTCAAGTTTTAGGTATCGATTATTTACTTTTTAGCTGGCTTTGGTGCCTTGGACATGAGCTAGGACGTTAAGATTCTGCATGAAAGGAGGACTAGCAGCCGAGTTGCCCAGGAGAATGTGAAAAGTGTTCATATGTAAAAAAATACCGGAGAAATCCGTCCGTTTTCGTCATTTGTTATCGAATCGACTTAAAGGCAGATCGTCACATTGGTCGCTCTTCTCTCTGACACGGTTGTACTTATCGTCAACAAAGATATGTCGCGTGCTTCGGTATGCGGAGACACTAAAATCACCATAGTAGAACACAGATGAAGCTTCTAAGTTGTTGTAATAGCCAGTAAGAAGTAGTACAATTCAAGTTTTAGGTATCGATTATTGACTTTTTAGCTAGCTTTGGTGCCTTGGACATGAGCTAGGACCTTAAGATTCTGCATGAAAGTAGGACTAGCAGCCGAGTTGCACGGGAGAATGTGAAAAGTGTTCATATGCAGTAAAAACCTGAGACATCCGTCCGTTTTCGTCATTTGTTATCGAATCGACTTAAAGCCAGATCGCCACATTGGCCGCTCTTCTCTCTGAAACGATTGTACTTATCGTCTGCAAAGCTATGTCGCGTGCTGCGATATGCGGAGACACTAAAAGCACCATAGTAGAACACAGATGAAGCTTCTAAGTTGATGTAATAGCCAGTAAGAAGAAGTAAAATTCAAGTTTTAGGTATCGGTTATTGACTTTTTACACTTCTTTGGTTCCTTGGACACGAACTAGGAACTTAAGGTTTTGCATGAAGGAGGACTAGCAGCCGAGTTGCACGGGAGAATGTGAAAAGTGTTCATATGTAGTAAAAACCTGAGAACGCCGCCCGTTTTCGTCATTTGTTATCGAATCGACTTAAAGCCAGATCTTTGGTGCCTTGGATATGAGCTAGGACGTTAAGATTCTGCATGAAAGGAGGACTAGCAGCCGAGTTGCCCAGGAGAATGTGAAAAGTGTTCATATGTAAAAAAATACCGGAGAAATCCGTCCGTTTTCGTCATTTGTTATCGAATCGACTTAAAGCCAGATCGTCAAATTTGCCGCTCTTCTCTCTGAAACGGTTGTACTTATCGTCTGCAAAGCTATGTCGCGTGCTGCGGTATGCGGAGACACTAAAATCACCATAGTAGAAGACAGATGAAGCATCTAAGTTGATGTAATAGCCAGTAAGAAGTAGTCCAAATCAAGTTTTAGGTATCGATTATTGACTTTTTAGCTGGCTTTGGTGCCTTGGATATGAGCTAGGACGTTAAGATTCTGCATGAAAGGAGGACTAGCAGCCGAGTTGCCCAGGAGAATGTGAAAAGTGTTCATATGTAAAAAAATACCGGAGAAATCCGTCCGTTTTCGTCATTTGTTATCGAATCGACTTAAAGCCAGATCGTCAAATTTGCCGCTCTTCTCTCTGAAACGGTTGTACTTATCGATTGCAAAGCTATGTCGCGTGCTGCGGTATGCGAAGACACTAAAAGCACCATAGTAGAACACAGATGAAGCTTCTAAGTTGATGTAATAGCCAGTAAGAAGTAGTACAATTCAAGTTTTAGGTATCGATTATTGACTTTTTAGCTAGCTTTGGTGCCTTGGACATGAGCTAGGACCTTATGATTCTGCATGAAAGGAGGACTAGCAGCCGAGTTGCACGGGAGAATGTGAAAAGTGTTCATATGTAGTAAAAACCTGAGAAATCCGTACGTTTTCGTCATTTGTTATCGAATCTACTTAAAGCTAGATCGCCACATTGGCCGCTCTTTTCTCTGAAACGGTTGTACTTATCGTCTACAAAGCTATGTCGCGTGCTGCGATATGCGGAGACATTAAAAGCACCATAGTAGAACACAGATGAAGCTTCTAAGTTGATGTAATAGCCAGTAAGAAATAGTACAATTAAAGTTTTAGGTATCGGTTATTGACTTTTTACCCTTCTTTGGTGCCTTGGACACGAACTAGGAACTTAAGATTTTGCATGAAGGAGGACTAGCAGCCGAGTTGTACGGGAGAATGTGAAAAGTGTTCATATGTAGTAAAAACCTGAGAACTCCGTCCGTTTTCGTCATTTGTTATCGAATCGACTTAAAGCCAGATCGTCACATTGGCCGCTCTTCTCTCTGATACGGTTGTACTTATCGTCTGCAAAGCTATGTCGCGTGCTGCGGTATGCGGAGACACTAAAATCACCATAGTAGAACACAGATGAAGCTTCTAAGTTGTTGTAATAGCCAGTAAGAAGTAGTACAATTCAAGTTTTAGGTATCGATTATTGACTTTTTAGCTAGCTTTGGTGCCTTGCACATGAGCTAGGACCTTAAGATTCTGCATGAAAGGAGGACTAGCAGCCGAGTTGCACGGGAGAATGTGAAAAGTGTTCATATGCAGTAAAAACCTGAGAAATCAGTCCGTTTTCGTCATTTGTTATCGAATCGACTTAAAGCCAGATCGTCACATTGGCCGCTCTTCTCTCTGAAACGGTTGTACTTATCGTCTGCAAAGCTATGTCGCGTGCTGCGATATGCGGAGACACTAAAAGCACCATAGTAGAACACAGATGAAGCTTCTAAGTTGATGTAATAGCCAGTAAGAAGAAGTAAAATTCAAGTTTTAGGTATCGGTTATTGACTTTTTACACTTATTTGGTGCCTTGGACACGAGCTAGGAACTTAAGATTTCGCATGAAGGAGGACCAGCAGCCGAGTTGCACGGGAGAATGTGAAAAGTGTTCATATGTAGTAAAAACCTGAGAAATCAGTCCGTTTTCGTCATTTGTTATCGAATCGACTTAAAGCCAGATCGTCACATTGGCCGCTCTTCTCTCTGAAACGGTTGTACTTATCGTCTGCAAAGCTATGTCACGTGCTGCGGTATGCGGAGACACTAAAATCACCACAGTAGAACACAGATGAAGCTTCTAAGTTGATGCAATATCCAGTAAGAAGTAGTACAATTCGCGTTTTAGGTATCGATTATTGACATTTTAGCTGGCTTTGGTGCCTTGGACTTGAGCTAGGACCTTATGATTCTGCATGAAAGGAGGACTAGCAGCTCAGTTGCATGGGAGTATGTGAAAAGTGTTCATATGTAGTAAAAACCTGAGAAATACGTCCGTTTTCGTCATTTGTTATCGAATCGACTTAAAGCCAGATCGTCACATTGGCCTCTCTTCTCTCTGAAACGGTTGTACTTATCGTCTGCAAAGCTATGTCGCGTGCTGCGGTATGCTGAGACACTAAAAGCACCATAGTAGAACACAGATCAAGCTTCTAAGTTGATGTAATAGCCAGTAAGACGTAGTACAATTCAAGTTTTAGGTATTGAATATTGAATTTTTAGCTGGCTTTGGTGCCTTGGACATGAGCTAGGACCTTAATATTCTGCATGAAAGGAGGGCTAGCAGCCGAGTTGCACGGGCGAATGTGAAAAGTGTTCATATGTAGTAAAAACCTGAGATATCCGTCCATTTTCGTCATTTGTTATCGAATCGACTTAAAGCCAGCTCGTCACATTGGCCGCTCTTCTCTCTGAAAAAGTTGTACTTATCGTCTGCAAAGCTATGTCGCGTGCTGCGGTATGCGGACACACTAAAAGCACCATAGTAGAACCCAGATGAAGCGTCTAAGTTGATGTAATAGCCAGTAAGAAGTAGTACAATTAAAGTTTTAGGTATCAGTTAATGACTTTTTACCCTTCTTTGGTGCATTGGACACGTTCTAGGAAATTAAGATTTTGCATGAAGGAGGACTATCAGCCGAGTTGCACGGGAGAATGTGAAAAGTGTTCATATGTAGTAAAAACCTGAGACATCCGTCCGTTTTCGTCATTTGTTATCGAATCGACTTAAAGCCAGATCGTCACATTGGCCGCTCTTCTCTCTGAAACGCTTGTACTTATCGTCTGCAAAGCTATGTCGCGTGCTGCGGTATGCGGAGGCACTAAAAGCACCATAGTAGAACACAGATGAAGCTTCTAAGTTGCTGTAATAGCCAGTAAGAAGTAGTACAATTCAAGTTTTAGGTATCGAATATTGACTTTTTAGCTAGCTTTGGTGCCTTGGACATGAGCTAGGACCTTAACATTCTGCATGAAAGGAGGACTAGCAGCCGAGTTGCACGGGAGAATGTGAAAAGTGTTCATATGCAGTAAAAACCTCAGACATCCGTCCGTTTTCGTCATTTGTTATCGAATCGACTTAAAGCCAGATCGTCACATTGGCCGCTCTTCTCTATCAAACGGTTGTACTTATCGTCTGCAAAAGCTATGTCGCGTGCTGCGGTATGCGGAGACACTAAAAGCACCATAGTAGAACACAGATGAAGCTTCTAAGTTGATGTAATAGCCAGTAAGAAGAAGTAAAATTCAAGTTTTAGGTATCGGTTATTGACTTTTAACACTTCTTTGGTGCCTTGGACACGAGATAGGAACTTAAGATTTTGCATGAAGGAGGACTAGCAGCCGAGTTGCACGGGAGAATGTGAAAAGTGTTCATATGTAGTAAAAACTTGAGAAATCCGTCTGTTTTCGTCATTTGTTATCAAATCGACTTAAAGCCAGATCGACACATTGGCCGCTTTTCTCTCTGAAACGGTTGTACTTATCGTCTGCAAAGCTATTTTGCGTGCTGCGGTATGCTGAGACACTAAAAGCACTATAGTAGAACACAGATCAAGCTTCTAAGTTGATGTAATAGCCAGTAAGAAGTAGTACAATACAAGTATTAGGTATTGAATATTGACCTTTTAGCTGGCTTTTGTGCCTTGGACATGAGCTGGGACCTTAAGATTCTGCATGAAAGGAGGACTAGCAGCCGAGTTGCACGGGAGAATGTGAAAAGTGTTCATATGTAGTAAAAACCTGGGAAATCCGTCCGTTTTCGTCATTTGTTATCGAATCGACTTAAAGCCAGATCGACACATTGGCCGCTTTTCTCTCTGAAACGGTTGTACTTATCGTCTGCAAAGCTATGTCGCGTACTGCGGTATTCGGAGACACTAAAAGCACCATAGTAGAACACAGATGAAGCTTCTAAGATGATGCAATAGCCAGTAAGAAGTAGTACAATTCAAGTTTTAGGTATCGGTTGTTGACTTTTTAGCTGGCTTTGGTGCCTTGGACATGAGCTAGGACCTTAAGATTCTGCAATAAAGGGGGACTAGCAACCGAGTTGCACGGGAGAATGTGAAAAGTGTTCATATGTAGTAAAAACCCGAGAAATCCGTCCGTTTTCGTCATTTGTTATCGAATCGACTTAAAGGCAGATCGTCAAATTAGCCGCTCTTCTCTCTGAAACGGTTGTACTTATCGATTGCAAAGCTATGTCGCGTGCTTCGGTATGCGGAGACACTAAAATCACCATAGTAGAACACAGATGAAGCTTCTAAGTTGTTGTAATAGCCAGTAAGAAGTAGTACAATTCAAGTTTTAGGTATCGATTATTGACTTTTTAGCTAGCTTTGGTGCCTTGGACATGAGCTAGGACCTTAAGATTCTGCATGAAAGTAGGACTAGCAGCCGAGTTGCACGGGAGAATGTGAAAAGTGTTCATATGCAGTAAAAACCTGAGACATCCGTCCGTTTTCGTCATTTGTTATCGAATCTACTTAAAGCTAGATCGCCACATTGGCCGCTCTTCTCTCTGAAACGGTTGTACTTATCGTCTACAAAGCTATGTCGCGTGCTGCGATATGCGGAGACATTAAAAGCACCATAGTAGAACACAGATGAAGCTTCTAAGTTGATGTAATAGCCAGTAAGAAATAGTACAATTAAAGTTTTAGGTATCGGTTATTGACTTTTTACCCTTCTTTGGTGCCTTGGACACGAACTAGGAACTTAAGATTTTGCATGAAGGAGGACTAGCAGCCGAGTTGTACGGGAGAATGTGAAAAGTGTTCATATGTAGTAAAAACCTGAGAACTCCGTCCGTTTTCGTCATTTGTTATCGAATCGACTTAAAGCCAGATCGTCACATTGGCCGCTCTTCTCTCTGATACGGTTGTACTTATCGTCTGCAAAGCTATGTCGCGTGCTGCGGTATGCGGAGACACTAAAATCACCATAGTAGAACACAGATGAAGCTTCTAAGTTGATGTAATAGCCAGTAAGAAGTAGTACAATTCAAGTTTTAGGTATCGATTATTGACTTTTTAGCTGGCTTTGGTGCCTTGGACATGGGCTAGGACGTTAAGATTCTGCATGAAAGGAGGACTAGCAGCCGAGTTGCCCAGGAGAATGTGAAAAGTGTTAATATGTAAAAAAATACCGGAGAAATCCGTCCGTTTTCGTCATTTGTTATCGAATCGACTTAAAGCCAGATCGTCTCATTGGTCGCTCTTCTCTCTGACACGGTTGTACTTATCGTCAACAAAGATATGTCGCGTGCTTCGGTATGCGGAGACACTAAAATCACCATAGTAGAACACAGATGAAGCTTCTAAGTTGTTGTAATAGCCAGTAAGAAGTAGTACAATTCAAGTTTTAGGTATCGATTATTGACATTTTAGCTAGCTTTGGTGCCTTGGACATGAGCTAGGACCTTAAGATTCTGCATGAAAGGAGGACTAGCAGCCGAGTTGCACGGGAGAATGTGAAAAGTGTTCATATGCAGTAAAAACCTGAGACATCCGTCCGTTTTCGTCATTTGTTATCGAATCGACTTAAAGCCAGATCGTCACATTGGCCGCTCTTCTCTCTGAAACGGTTGTACTTATCGTCTGCAAAGCTATGTCGCGTGCTGCGATATGCGGAGACACTAAAAGCACCATAGTAGAACACAGATGAAGCTTCTAAGTTGATGTAATAGCCAGTAAGAAGAAGTAAAATTCAAGTTTTAGGTATCGGTTATTGACTTTTTACACTTATTTGGTGCCTTGGACACGAGCTAGGAACTTAAGATTTCGCATGAAGGAGGACCAGCAGCCGAGTTGCACGGGAGAATGTGAAAAGTGTTCATATGTAGTAAAAACCTGAGAAATCAGTCCGTTTTCGTCATTTGTTATCGAATCGACTTAAAGCCAGATCGTCACATTGGCCGCTCTTCTCTCTGAAACGGTTGTACTTATCGTCTGCAAAGCTATGTCACGTGCTGCGGTATGCGGAGACACTAAAATCACCACAGTAGAACACAGACGAAGCTTCTAAGTTGATGCAATATCCAGTAAGAAGTAGTACAATTCGCGTTTTAGGTATCGATTATTGACTTTTTAGCTGGCTTTGGTGCCTTGGACTTGAGCTAGGACCTTATGATTCTGCTTGAAAGGAGGACTAGCAGCTCAGTTGCATGGGAGTATGTGAAAAGTGTTCATATGTAGTAAAAACCTGAGAAATACGTCCGTTTTCGTCATTTGTTATCGAATCGACTTAAAGCCAGATCGTCACATTGGCCTCTCTTCTCTCTGAAACGGTTGTACTTATCGTCTGCAAAGCTATGTCGCGTGCTGCGGTATGCTGAGACACTAAAAGCACCATAGTAGAACACAGATCAAGCTTCTAAGTTGATGTAATAGCCAGTAAGACGTAGTACAATTCAAGTTTTAGGTATTGAATATTGAATTTTTAGCTGGCTTTGGTGCCTTGGACATGAGCTAGGACCTTAATATTCTGCATGAAAGGAGGGCTAGCAGCCGAGTTGCACGGGCGAATGTGAAAAGTGTTCATATGTAGTAAAAACCTGAGATATCCATCCATTTTCGTCATTTGTTATCGAATCGACTTAAAGCCAGATCGTCACATTGGCCGCTCTTCTCTCTGAAAAAGTTGTACTTATCGTCTGCAAAGCTATGTCGCGTGCTGCGGTATGCGGACACACTAAAAGCACCATAGTAGAACCCAGATGAAGCGTCTAAGTTGATGTAATAGCCAGTAGGAGTAGTACAATTCAAGTTTTAGGTATCGAATATTGACTTTTTAGCTAGCTTTGGTGCCTTGGACATGAGCTAGGACCTTAAGATTCTGCATGGAAGGAGGACTAGCAGCCGAGTTGCACGGGAGAATGTGAAAAGTGTTCATATGCAGTAAAAACCTCAGACATCCGTCCGTTTTCGTCATTTGTTATCGAATCGACTTAAAGCCAGATCGTCACATTGGCCGCTCTTCTCTATCAAACGGTTGTACTTATCGTCTGCAAAAGCTATGTCGCGTGCTGCGGTATGCGGAGACACTAAAAGCACCATAGTAGAACACAGATGAAGCTTCTAAGTTGATGTAATAGCCAGTAAGAAGAAGTAAAATTCAAGTTTTAGGTATCGGTTATTGACTTTTAACACTTCTTTGGTGCCTTGGACACGAGATAGGAACTTAAGATTTTGCATGAAGGAGGACTAGCAGCCGAGTTGCACGGGAGAATGTGAAAAGTGTTCATATGTAGTAAAAACTTGAGAAATCCGTCCGTTTTCGTCATTTGTTATCAAATCGACTTAAAGCCAGATCGACACATTGGCCGCTTTTCTCTCTGAAACGGTTGTACTTATCGTCTGCAAAGCTATTTCGCGTGCTGCGGTATGCTGAGACACTAAAAGCACTATAGTAGAACACAGATCAAGCTTCTAAGTTGATGTAATAGCCAGTAAGAAGTAGTACAATACAAGTATTAGGTATTGAATATTGACCTTTTAGCTGGCTTTTGTGCCTTGGACATGAGCTGGGACCTTAAGATTCTGCATGAAAGGAGGACTAGCAGCCGAGTTGCACGGGAGAATGTGAAAAGTGTTCATATGTAGTAAAAACCTGAGAAATCCGTCCGTTTTCGTCATTTGTTATCGAATCGACTTAAAGCCAGATCGACACATTGGCCGCTTTTCTCTCTGAAACGGTTGTACTTATCGTCTGCAAAGCTATGTCGCGTACTGCGGTATTCGGAGACACTAAAAGCACCATAGTAGAACACAGATGAAGCTTCTAAGATGATGCAATAGCCAGTAAGAAGTAGTACAATTCAAGTTTTAGGTATCGGTTGTTGACTTTTTAGCTGGCTTTGGTGCCTTGGACATGAGCTAGGACCTTAAGATTCTGCAATAAAGGGAAACTAGCAACCGAGTTGACGGGAGAATATGAAAAGTGTTCATATGTAGTAAAAACCCGAGAAATCCGTCCGTTTTCGTCATTTGTTATCGAATCGACTTAAAGGCAGATCGTCAAATTAGCCGCTCTTCTCTCTGAAACGGTTGTACTTATCGATTGCAAAGCTATGTCGCGTGCTGCGGTATGCGGAGACATTAAAAGCACCATAGTAGAACACAGATGAAGCTTCTAAGTTGATGTAATAGCCAGTAAGAAGTAGTACAATTCAAGTTTTAGGTATCGATTATTGACTTTTTAGCTATCATTGGTGCCTTGGACATGAGCTAGGACCTTATGATTCTGCATGAAAGGAGGACTAGCAGCCGAGTTGCACGGGAGAATGTGAAAAGTGTTCATATGTAGTAAAAACCTGAGAAATCCGTCCGTTTTCGTCATTTGTTATCGAGTCGACTTAAAGCCAGATCGTCACATTGGCCGCTCTTCTCTCTGAAACGGTTGTACTTATCGTCTGCAAAGCTATGTCGCGTGCTGCGGTATGCTGAGACACTAAAAGCACCATAGTAGAACACAGATCAAGCTTCTAAGTTGATGTAATAGCCAGTAAGAAGTAGTACAATTCAAGTTTTAGGTATTGAATATTGAATTTTTAGCTGGCTTTGGTGCCTTGGACATGAGCTAGGACCTTAATATTCTGCATGAAAGGAGAGCTAGCAGCCGAGTTGCACGGGAGAATGTGAAAAGTGTTCATATGTAGTAAAAACCTGAGATATCCGTCCATTTTCGTCATTTGTTATCGAATCGACTTAAAGCCAGATCGTCACATTGGCCGCTCTTCTCTCTGAAAAAGTTGTACTTATCGTCTGCAAAGCTATGTCGCGTGCTGTGGTATGCGGACACACTAAAAGCACCATAGTAGAACTCAGATGAAGCTTCTAAGTTGATGTAATAGCCAGTAAGAAGTAGTACAATTAAAGTTTTAGGTATTAGTTAATGACTTTTTACCCTTCTTTGGTTCATTGGACACGTTCTAGGAAATTAAGATTTTGCATGAAGGAGGACTATCAGCCGAGTTGCACGGATTAATGTGAAAAGTGTTCATATGTAGTAAAAACCTGAGACATCCGTCCGTTTTCGTCATTTGTTATCGAATCGACTTAAAGCCAGATCGTCACATTGGCCGCTCTTCTCTCTGAAACGCTTGTACTTATCGTCTGCAAAGCTATGTCGCGTGCTGCGGTATGCGGAGGCACTAAAAGCACCATAGTAGAACACAGATGAAGCTTCTAAGTTGATGTAATAGCCAGTGAGAAGTAGTACAATTCAAGTTTTAGGTATCGAATATTGCCTTTTTAGCTAGCTTTGGTGCCTTGGACATGAGCTAGGACCTTAAGATTCTGCATGAAAAGGGGACTAGCAGCCGAGTTGCACGGGAGAATGTGAAAAGTGTTCATATGTATTAAAAACCTGAGACATCCGTCCGTTTATGTCATTTGTTATCGAATCGACTTAAAGCCAGATCGTCACATTGGTCGCTCTTCTCTCTGACACGGTTGTACTTATCGTCTACAAAGATATGTCGAGTGCTGCGGTATGCGGAGACACTAAAATCACCATAGTAGAACACAGATGAAGCTTCTAAGTTGTTGTAATAGCCAGTAAGAAGTAGTACAATTCAAGTTTTAGGTATCGATTATTGACTTTTTAGCTAGCTTTGGTGCCTTGGACATGAGCTAGGACCTTAAGATTCTGCATGAAAGGAGGACTAGCAGCCGAGTTGCACGGGAGAATGTGAAAAGTGTTCATATGCAGTAAAAACCTGAGACATCCGTCCGTTTTCGTCATTTGTTATCGAATCGACTTAAAGCCAGATCGTCACATTGGCCGCTCTTCTCTCTGAAACGGTTGTACTTATCGTCTGGAAAGCTATGTCGCGTGCTGCGTTATGCGGAGACACTAAAATCACCATAGTAGAACACAGATGAAGCATCTAAGTTGATGTAATAGCCAGTAAGAAGTAGTCCAATTCAAGTTTTAGGTATCGATTATTGACTTTTTAGCTGGCTTTGGTGCCTTGGACATGAGCTAGGACGTTAAGATTCTGCATGAAAGGAGGACTAGCAGCCGAGTTGCCCAGGAGAATGTGAAAAGTGTTCATATGTAAAAAAATACCTGAGAAATCCGTCCGTTTTCGTCATTTGTTATCGAATCGACTTAAAGCCAGATCGTCACATTGGTCGCTCTTCTCTCTGACACGTTTGTACTTATCGTCTACAAAGATATGTCGCGTGCTGCGGTATGCGGAGACACTAAAATCACCATAGTAGAACACAGATGAAGCTTCTAAGTTGTTGTAATAGACAGTAAGAAGTAGTACAATTCAAGTTTTAGGTATCGATTATTGACTTTTTAGTTGGCTTTGGTGCCTTGGACATGAGCTAGGACCTTAAGATTCTGCATGAAAGGAGGACTAGCAGCTCAGTTGCATGGGAGTATGTGAAAAGTGTTCATATGTAGTAAGAACCTGAGAAATCCGTCCGTTTTCGTCATTTGTTATCGAATCGACTTAACGCCAGGTCGACACATTGGCCGCTTTTCTCTCTGAAACGGTTGTACTTATCGTCTGCAAAGCTATTTCGCGTGCTGCGGTATGCTGAGACACTAAAAGCACTATAGTAGAACACAGATCAAGCTTCTAAGTTGATGTAATAGCCAGTAAGAAGTAGTACAATACAAGTATTAGGTATTGAATATTGAACTTTTAGCTGGCTTTTGTGCCTTGGACATGAGATGGGACCTTAAGATTCTGCATGAAAGGAGGACTAGCAGCCGAGTTGCACGGGAGAATGTGAAAAGTGTTCATATGTAGTAAAAACCTAAGAAATCCGTCCGTTTTCGTCATTTATTATCGAATCTACTTAAAGCCAGATCGTCACATTGGCCGCTCTTCTCTCTGAAACTGTTGTACTTATCGTCTGCAAAGCTATGTCGCGTACTGCGGTATTCGGAGACACTAAAAGCACCGTAGTAGAACACAGATGAAGCTTCTAAGATGATGTAATAGCCAGTAAGAAGTAGTACAATTCAAGTTTTAGGTATCGGTTGTTGACTTTTTAGCTGGCTTTGGTGCCTTGGACATGAGCTAGGACCTTAAGATTCTGCAATAAAGGAGGACTAGCAGCCGAGTTGCACGGGAGAATGTGAAAAGTGTTCATATGTAGTAAAAACCTAAGAAATTCGTCCGTTTTCGTCATTTGTTATCGAATCGACTTAAAGCCAGATCGTCACATTGGCCGCTCTTCTCTCTGAAACGGTTGTACTTATCGTCTGCAAAGCTATGTCGCGTGCTGCGGTATGCGGAGACACTAAAAGCACCATAGTAGGACACAGATGAAGCTTCTATGTTGACGTAATAGCCAGGAAGAAGTAGTACAATTCAAGTTTTAGGTGTCGGTTATTGACTTTTTAGCTGGCTTTGGTGCCTTGGACAAAAGCTAGGACCTTAACATTCTGTATGAAAGGAGGACTAGCAGCCGATTTGCACGGGAGAATGTGAAAAGTGTTCATATGTAGTAAAAACCCGAGAAATCCGTCCGTTTTCGTCATTTGTTATCGAATCGACTTAAAGCCAGATCGTCACATTGGCCGCTCTTCTCTCTGAAACGCTTGTACTTATCGTCTGCAAAGCTATGTCGCGTGCTGCGGTATGCGGAGGCTCTAAAAGCACCATAGTAGAACACAGATGAAACTTCTAAGTTGCTGTAATAGCCAGTAAGAAATAATACCATTCAAGTTTTAGGTATCGATTATTGACTTTTTAGCTGGCTTTGGTGCCTTGGACATGAGCTAGGACTTTAAGATTCTGCATAAAAGGAGGACTAGCAGCCCAGTTGCACGGGAGAATGTGAAAAGTGTTCATATGTATTAAAAACCTGAGACATCCGTCCGTTTTCGTCATTTGTTATCGAATCGACTTAAAGCCAGATCGTCACATTGGCCGCTCTTCTCTCTGAAACGGTTGTACTTATCGTCTGCAAAGCTATGTCGCGTGCTGCGGTATGCGGAGACACTAAAAGCACCATAGTAGAACACAGATGAAGCTTCTAAGTTGATGTAATAGCCAGTAAGAAGTAGTACAATTCAAGTTTTAGGTATCGATTATTGACTTTTTAGCTGGCTCTGGTGCCTTGGACATGAGCTAGGACCTTAAGATTCTGCATTAAAGGAGGACTAGCAGCCGAGTTGCACGGGAGAATGTGAAAAGTGTTCATATGTAGTAAAAACCTGAGAACTCCGTCCGTTTTCGTCATTTGTTATCGAATCTACTTAAAGCTAGATCGTCACATTGGCCGCTCTTCTCTCTGAAACGGTCGTACTTATCGTCTACAAAGCTATGTCGCGTGCTGCGATATGCGGAGACATTAAAAGCACCATAGTAGAACACAGATGAAGCTTCTAAGTTGATGTAATAGCCAGTAAGAAGTAGTACAATTAAAGTTTTAGGTATCGGTTATTGACTTTTTACCCTTCTTTGGTGCCTTGGACACGAACTAGGAACTTAAGATTTTGCATGAAGGAGGACTAGCAGCCGAGTTGCACGGGAGAATGTGAAAAGTGTTCATATGTAGTAAAAACCTGGGAACTCCGTCCGTTTTCGTCATTTGTTATCGAATCGACTTAAAGCCAGATCGTCACATTGGCCGCTCTTCTCTCTGAAACGGTTGTACTTATCGTCTGGAAAGCTATGTCGCGTGCTGCGTTATGCGGAGACACTAAAATCACCATAGTAGAACACAGATGAAGCATCTAAGTTGATGTAATAGCCAGTAAGAAGTAGTCCAATTCAAGTTTTAGGTATCGATTATTGACTTTTTAGCTGTCTTTGGTGCCTTGGACATGGGCTAGGACGTTAAGATTCTTCATGAAAGGAGGACTAGCAGCCGAGTTGCACGGGAGAATGTGAAAAGTGTTCATATGTAAAAAAATACCTGAGAAATCCGTCCGTTTTCGTCATTTGTTATCGAATCGACTTAAAGCCAGATCGTCACATTGGTCGCTCTTCTCTCTGACACGGTTGTACTTATCGTCTACAAAGATATGTCGCGTGCTGCGGTATGCGGAGACACTAAAATCACCATAGTAGAACACAGATGAAGCTTCTAAGTTGTTGTAATAGCCAGTAAGAAGTAGTACAATTCAAGTTTTAGGTATCGATTATTGACTTTTTAGCTAGCTTTGGTGCCTTGGACATGAGCTAGGACATTAAGATTCTGCATGAAAGGAGGACTAGCAGCCGAGTTGCACGGGAGAATGTGAAAAGTGTTCATATGCAGTAAAAACCTGAGACATCCGTCCGTTTTCGTCATTTGTTATTGAATCGACTTAAAGCCAGATCGTCACATTGGCCGCTCTTCTCTCTGAAACGGTTGTACTTATCGTCTGGAAAGCTATGTCGCGTGCTGCGTTATGCGGAGACACTAAAATCACCATAGTAGAACACAGATGAAGCATCTAAGTTGATGTAATAGCCAGGAAGAAGTAGTCCAATTCAAGTTTTAGGTATCGATTATTGACTTTTTAGCTGGTTTTGGTGCCTTGGACATGGGCTAGGACGTTAAGATTCTGCATGAAAGGAAGACTAGCAGCCGAGTTGCCCAGGAGAATGTGAAAAGTGTTCATATGTAAAAAAATACCTGAGAAATCCGTCCGTTTTCGTCATTTGTTATCGAAGCGACTTAAAGCCAGATCGTCACATTTGTCGCTCTTCTCTCTGACACGGTTGTACTTATCGTCTACAAAGATATGTCGCGTGCTGCGGTATGCGGAGACACTAAAATCACCATAGATGAACACAGATGAAGCTTCTGAGTTGTTGTAATAGCCAGTAAGAAGTAGTACAATTCAAGTTTTAGGTATCGATTATTGACATTTTAGCTAGCTTTGGTACCTTGGACATGAGCTAGGACCTTAAGATTCTGCATGAAAGGAGGACTAGCAGCTCAGTTGCATGGGAGTATGTGAAAAGTGTTCATATGTAGTAAGAACCTGAGAAATCCGTCCGTTTTAGTCATTTGTTATCGAATCTACGTAAAGCCAGATCGTCACATTGGCCGCTCTTCTCTCTGAAACGGTTGTACTTATCGTCTGCAAAGCTATGTCGCGTACTGCGGTATTCGGAGACACTAAAAGCACCATAGTAGAACACAGATGAAGCTTCTAAGATGATGTAATAGCCAGTAAGAAGTAGTACAATTCAAGTTTTAGGTATCGGTTGTTGACTTTTTAGCTGGCTTTGGTGCCTTGGACATGAGCTAGGACCTTAAGATTCTGCATGAAAGGAGGACTAGCAGCCGAGTTGCACGGGCGAATGTGAAAAGTGTTCATATGTAGTAAAAACCTGAGAAATCGGTCCGTTTTCGTCATTTGTTATCGAATCGACTTAAAGCCAGATCGTCACATTGGCCGCTCTTCTCTCTGAAACGGTTGTACTTATCGTCTGCAAAGCTATGTCGCGTGTTGCCGTAGGCGGAAACAGGAAAAGCACCATAGTAGAACACAGATGAAACTTCTAAGTTGATGTAATAGCCAGTAAGAAGTAGTACAATTCAAGATTTAGGTATCGATTATTGACTTTTTAGCTGGCTTTGGTGCCTTGGACATGAGCTAGGACCTTAATATTCTGCATGAAAGGAGGACTAGCAGCCGAGTTGCACGGGAGAATGTGAAAAGTGTTCATATGTAGTAAAAACCTAAGAAATTCGTCCGTTTTCGTCATTTGTTATCCAATCGACTTAAAGCCAGATCGTCACATTGGCCGCTCTTCTCTCTGAAACGGTTGTACTTATCGTCTGCAAAGCTATGTCGCGTGCTGCGGTATGCGGAGACACTAAAAGCACCATAGTAGGACACAGATGAAGCTTCTAAGTTGACGTAATAGCCAGGAAGAAGTAGTACAATTCAAGTTTTAGGTGTCGGTTATTGACTTTTTAGCTGGCTTTGGTGCCTTGGACAAAAGCTAGGACCTTAACATTCTGTATGAAAGGAGGACTAGCAGCCGATTTGCATGGGAGAATGTGAAAAGTGTTCATATGTAGTAAAAACCCGAGAAATCCGTCCGTTTTCGTCATTTGTTATCGAATCGACTTAAAGCCAGATCGTCAAATTAGCCGCTCTTCTCTCTGAAACGGTTGTTCTTATCGATTGCAAAGCTATGTCGCGTGCTGCGGTATGCGGAGACACTAAAAGCACCATAGTAGAACACAGATGAAGCTTCTAAGTTGATGTAATAGCCAGTAAGAAGTAGTACAATTCAAGTTTTAGGTATCGATTATTGACTTTTTAGCTAGCTTTGGTGCCTTGGACATGAGCTAGGACCTTATGATTCTGCATGAAAGGAGGACTAGCAGCCGAGTTGCACGGGAGAATGTGAAAAGTGTTCATATGTAGTAAAAACCTGACAAATCCGTCCGTTTTCGTCATTTGTTATCGAATCGACTTAAAGCCAGATCGTCACATTGGCCGCTCTTCTCTCTGAAACGGTTGTACTTATCGTCTGCAAAGCTATGTCGCGTGCTGCGGTATGCTGAGACACTAAAATCACCATAGTAGAACACAGATCAAGCTTCTAAGTTGATGTAATAGCCAGTAAGAAGTAGTACAATTCAAGTTTTAGGTATTGAATATTGAATTTTTAGCTGGCTTTGGTGCCTTGGACATGAGTTAGGACCTTAATATTCTGCATGAAAGGAGGGCTAGCAGCCGAGTTGCATGGGAGAATGTGAAAAGTGTTCATATGTAGTAAAAACCTGAGATATCCGTCTATTTTCGTCATTTGTTATCGAATCGACTTAAAGCCAGATCGTCACATTGGCCGCTCTTCTCTCTGAAAAAGTTGTACTTATCGTCTGCAAAGCTATGTCGCGTGCTGCGGTATGCGGACACACTAAAAGCACCATAGTAGAACCCAGATGAAGCTTCTAAGTTGATGTAATAGCCAGTAAGAAGTAGTACAATTAAAGTTTTAGGTATCAGTTAATGACTTTTTACCCTTCTTTGGTGCCAATGACACGTTCTAGGAAATTAAGATTTTGCATGAAGGAGGACTATCAGCCGAGTTGCACGGGAGAATGTGAAAAGTGCTCATATGTAGTAAAAACCTGAGACATCCGTCCGTTTTCGTCATTTGTTATCGAAGCGACTTAAAGCCAGATCGTCACATTGGCCGCTCTTCTCTCCGAAGCGCTTGTACTTATCGTCTGCAATGCTATGTCGCGTGCTGCGGTATGCTGAGACACTACAAGCAGCATAGTAGAACACAGATGAAGCTTCTAAGTTGATGTAATAGCCAGTAAGAAGTAGTACAATTCAAGTTTTAGGTATTGATTATTGACTTTTTAGCTGGCTTTGGTGCCTTGGACATGAGCTAGGACCTTAAGATTCTGCATGAAAGGAGGACTAGCAGCCGAGTTGCACGGGAGAATGTGAAAAGTGTTCATATGTAGTAAAAACCTAAGAAATTCGTCCGTTTTCGTCATTTGTTATCGAATCGACTTAAAGCCAGATCGTCACATTGGCCGCTCTTCTCTCTGAAACGGTTGTACTTATCGTCTGCAAAGCTATGTCGCATGCTGCGGTACGCGGAGACAATAAAAGCACCATAGTAGAACACAGATGAAGCTTCTAAGTTGATGTAATAGCCAGTAAGAAGTAGTACAATTCAAGTTTTATGTATCGACTATTGCCTTTTTAGCTGGCTTTGGTGCCTTGGACATGAGCTAGGACCTAAACATTCTGCATGAAAGGAGGACTAGCAGCCGATTTGCATGGGAGAATGTGAAAAGTGTTCATATGTAGTAAAAACCCGAGAAATCCGTCCGTTTTCGTCATTTGTTATCGAATCGTCTTAAAGCCAGATCGTCACATTAGCCGCTCTTCACTCTGAAACGGTTGTACTTATCGAGTGCAAAGCTATGTCGCGTGCTGCGGTATGCGGAGACACTAAAAGCACCATAGTAGAACACAGATGAAGCTTCTAAGTTGATGTAATAGCCAGTAAGAAGTAGTACAATTCAAGTTTTAGGTATCTATTATTGACATTTAGCTAGCTTTGGTGCCTTGGACATGAGCTAGGACCTTATGATTCTGCATGAAAGGAGGACTAGCAGCCGAGTTGCACGGGAGAATGTGAAAAGTGTTCATATGTAGCAAAAACCTGAGAAATCTGTCCGTTTTCGTCATTTGTTATCGAATCTACTTAAAGCAAGATCGTCACATTGGCCGCTCTTCTCTCTGAAACGGTTGTACTTATCCTCTACAAAGCTATGTCGCGAGCTGCGATATGCGGAGACACTAAAAGCACCATAGTAGAACACAGATGAAGCTTCTAAGTTGATGTAATAGCCAGTAAGAAGTAGTACAATTCAAGTTTTAGGTATCGGTTATTGACTTTTTACCCTTCTTTGGTGCCTTGGACACGAGCAAGGAACTTAAGATTTTGCATGAGGGAGGACTAGCAGCCGAGTTGCACGGGAGAATGTGAAAAGTGTTCATATGTAGTAAAAACCTGAGAAATCCGTCCGTTTTCGTCATTTGTTATCGAATCGACTTAAAGCCAGATCGTCACAATGGCCGCTCTTCTCTCTGAAACGGTTGTGCTTATCGTCAGCAAAACTATGTCGCGTGCTGCGGTATGCGGAGAAGCTAAAAGCACCGTAGTAGAACACAGATGTAGCTTCTACGTTGACGTAATAGCCAGGAAGAAGTAGTACAATTCAAGTTTCAGGTATTGATTATTGACTTTTTAGCTGGCTTTGGTGCCTTGGACATGAGCTAGGACCTTAAGATTCTGCATGAAAGGAGGACTAGCAGCCTAGTTGCAAGGGAGAATGTGAAAAGTGTTCATATGTAGTAAAAACCTGAGAAATCCGTCCGTTTTCGTCATTTGTTATCGAATCGACTTAAAGCCAGATCGTCACATTGGCCGCTCTTCTCTCTGAAACGGTTGTACTTATCGTCTACAAAGCTATGTCGCGTGCTGCGATATGCGGAGACACTAAAAGCACCATAGTAGAACACAAATGATGCTTCTAAGTTGATGTAATAGCCAGTAAGAAGTAGTCCAATTCAAGATTTAGGTATCGATTATTGACTTTTTAGCTGGCTTTGGTGCCTTGGACATGAGCTAGGACCTTATGATTCTGCATGAAACGAAGACTAGCGGCCACGTTGCACGGGAGTATGTGAAAAGTGTTCATATGTAGTAAAAACTTGAGAAATCCGTCCATTTTCGTTATTTGTTATCGAATCGACTTAAAGCCAGATCGTCACATTGGCCGCTCTTCTCTCTGAAACGGTTGTACTTATCGTCTGCAAAACTATGTCGCGTGCTGCGGTATGCGGAGAAACTAAAAGCACCGTAGTAGAACACAGATGAAGCTTCTAAGTTGATGTAATAGCCAGGAAGAAGTAGTACAATTCAAGTTTTAGGTATCGATTATTGACTTTTTAGCTGGCTTTGGTGCCTTGGACATGAGCTAGGACCTTAAGATTCTGCATGAAAGGAGGACTAGCAGGCGAGTTGCAAGGGAGAATGTGAAAAGTGTTCATATGTAGTAAAAACCTGAGAAATCGGTCCGTTTTCGTCATTTGTTATCGAATCGACTTAAAGCCTGATCGTCACATTGGCCGCTCTTCTCTCTGAAACACTTGTACTTATCGTCTGCAATGCTATGTCGCGTGCTGCGGTATGCGGAAACACTAAAATCACCATAG
This sequence comes from Schistocerca gregaria, assembly GCF_023897955.1. Lineage (NCBI taxonomy): Eukaryota > Metazoa > Arthropoda > Insecta > Orthoptera > Acrididae > Schistocerca > Schistocerca gregaria. The sequence goes on along the minus strand of NW_026061824.1, from coordinate 15,476,524 downwards.
TAGAACACAGATGAACCTTCTAAGTTGCTGTAATAGCCAGTAAGAAGTAATACCATTCAAGTTTTAGGTATCGATTATTAACTTTTTAGCTGGCTTTGGTGCCTTGGACATGAGCTAGGACTTTAAGATTCTCCATAAAAGGAGGACTAGCAGCCCAGTTGCACGGGAGAATGTGAAAAGTGTTCATATGTATTAAAAACCTGAGACATCCGTCCGTTTTCGTCATTTGTTATCGAATCGACTTAAAGCCAGATCGTCACATTGGCCGCTCTTCTCTCTGAAACGGTTGTACTTATAGTCTGCAAAGCTATGTCACGTGCTGCGGTATGCGGAGACACTAAAAGCACCATAGTAGAACACAGATGAAGCTTCTAAGTTGATGTAATAGCCAGTAAGAAGTAGTACAATTAAAGTTTTAGGTATCGGTTATTGACTTTTTACCCTTCTTTGGTGCCTTGGACACGAGCTAGAAACTTAAGATTTTGCATGAGGGAGGACTAGCAGCCGAGTTGCACGGGAGAATGTGAAAAGTGTTCATATGTAGTAAAAACCTGAGAAATCCGTCCGTTTTCGTCATTTGTTATCGAATCGACTTAAAGCCAGATCGTCACATTGGCCGCTCTTCTCTCTGAAACGGTTGTACTTATCGTCTGCAAAACTATGTCGCGTGCTGCGGTATGCCGACACACTAAAAGCACCATAGTAGAACCCAGATGAAGCTTCTAAGTTGATGTAATAGCCAGTAAGAAGTAGTACAATTAAAGTTGTAGGTATCAGTTAATGACTTTTTACCCTTCTTTGGTGCCTTGGACACGTTATAGGAAAAATAAGATTTTGCATGAAGGAGGACTATCAGCCGAGTTGCACGGGAGAATGTGAAAAGTGTTCATATGTAGTAAAAACCTGAGACATCCGTCCGTTTTCGTCATTTGTTATCGAATCGACTTAAAGCCAGATCGTCAAATTGGCCGCTCTTCTCTCTGAAACGCTTGTACTTATCGTCTGCAATGCTATGTCGCGTGCTGCGGTATGCGGAGGCACTAAAAGCACCATAGTAGAACACAGATGAAGCTTCTAAGTTGATGTAATAGCCAGTAAGAAGTAGTACAATTAAAATTTTAGGTATCAGTTAATGACTTTTTACCCTTCTTTGGTGCCTTGGACACGTTCTAGGAAATTAAGATTTAGAATGAAGGAGGACTATCAGCCGAGTTGCACGGGAGAATGTGAAAAGTGTTCATATGTAGTAAAAACCCGAGAAATCCGTCCGTTTTCGTCATTTGTTATCGAATTGTCTTATAGCCAGATCGTCACATTAGCCGCTCTTCACTCTGAAACGGTTGTACTTATCGATTGCAAAGCTATGTCGCGTGCTGCGGTATGCGGAGACACTAAAAGCACCATAGTAGAACAAAGATGAAGCTTCTAAGTTGATGTAATAGCCAGTAAGAAGTAGTACAATTCAAGTTTTAGGTATCGATTATTGACATTTAGCTAGCTTTGGTGCCTTGGACATGAGCTAGGACCTTATGATTCTGCATGAAAGGAGGACTAGCAGCCGAGTTGCACGGGAGAATGTGAAAAGTGTTCATATGTAGTAAAAACCTGAGAAATCCGTCCGTTTTCGTCATTTGTTATCGAATCTACTTAAAGCAAGATCGTCACATTGGCCGCTCTTCTCTCTGAAACGGTTGTACTTATCCTCTACAAAGCTATGTCGCGAGCTGCGATATGCGGAGACACTAAAAGCACCATAGTAGAACACAGATGAAGCTTCTAAGTTGATGTAATAGCCAGTAAGAAGTAGTAGAATTAAAGTTTTAGGTATCGGTTATTGACTTTTTACCCTTTTTTGGTGCCTTGGACACGAGCTAGGAACTTAAGATTTTGCATGAGGGAGGACTAGCAGCCGAGTTGCACGGGAGAATGTGAAAAGTGTTCATATGTAGTAAAAACCTGAGAAATCCGTCCGTTTTCGTCATTTGTTATCGAATCGACTTAAAGCCAGATCGTCACAATGGCCGCTCTTCTCTCTGAAACGGTTGTACTTATCGTCTGCAAAACTATGTCGCGTGCTGCGGTATGCGGAGAAACTAAAAGCACCGTAGTAGAACACAGATGAAGCTTCTAAGTTGACGTAATAGCCAGGAAGAAGTAGTACAATTCAAGTTTTAGGCATTGATTATTGACTTTTTAGCTGGCTTTGGTGCCTTGGACATGAGCTAGGACCTTAAGATTCTGCATGAAAGGAGGACTAGCAGCCTAGTTGCAAGGGAGAATGTGAAAAGTGTTCATATGTAGTAAAAACCTGAGAAATCGGTCCATTTTCGTCATTTGTTACCGAATCGACTTAAAGCCAGATCGTCACATTGGCCGCTCTTCTCTCTGAAACGGTTGTACTTATCGTCTACAAAGCTATGTCGCGTGCTGCGATACGCGGAGACACTAAAAGCACCATAGTAGAACACAAATGATGCTTCTAACTTGATGTAATAGCCAGTAAGAATTAGTCCAATTCAAGATTTAGGTATCGATTATTGACTTTTTAGCTGGCTTTGGTGCCTTGGACATGAGCTAGGACCTTATGATTCTGCATGAAACGAGGACTAGCGGCCGCGTTGCACGGGAGTATGTGAAAAGTGTTCATATGTAGTAAAAACCTGAGAAATCCGTCCATTTTCGTCATTTGTTATCGAATCGACTTAAAGCCAGATCGTCACATTGGCCGCTCTTCTCTCTGAAACGGTTGTACTTATCGTCTGCAAAACTATGTCGCGTGCTGCGGTATGCGGAGAAACTAAAGGCACCGTAGTAGAACACAGATGAAGCTTCTAAGTTGATGTAATAGCCAGGAAGAAGTAGTACAATTCAAGTTTTAGGTATTGATTATTGACTTTTTAGCTGGCTTTGGTGCCTTGGACATGAGCTAGGACCTTAAGATTCTGCATGAAAGGAGGACTATCAGGCGAGTTGCAAGGGAGAATGTGAAAAGTGTTCATATGTAGTAAAAACCTGAGAAATCGGTCCGTTTTCGTCATTTGTTATCGAATCGTCTTAAAGCCAGATCGTCACATTGGCCGCTCTTCTCTCTGAAACACTTGTACTTATCGTCTGCAAAGCTATGTCGCGTGCTGCGGTATGCGGAAACACTAAAATCACCATAGTAGAACACAGATGAACCTTCTAAGTTGATGTAATAGCCAGTAAGAAGTAGTACAATTGAAGTTTTAGGTATCGATTATTGACTTTTTAGCTGGCTTTGGGGCCTTGGACATGAGCTAGGACCTTAAGATTCTGCATGAAAGGAGGACTAGCAGCCGAGTTGCAGGGGAGAATGTAAAATGTGTTCATATGAAGTAAAAACCTGAGAAATCCGTCCGTTTTCGTCATTTGTTATCGAATCGACTTAAAGCCAGATCGTCACATTGGCCGCTCTGCTCTCGGAAACGGTTGTACTTATCGTCTGCAAAGCTATGTCGCGTGCTGCGATATGCGGAGAAACTAAAAGCACCATAGTAGAACACAGATGAAGCTTCTAAGTTGATGTAATAGCCAGTAAGAAGTAGTACAATTGAAGTTTTAGGCATCGATTATTGACTTTTTAGCTGGCTTTGGTGCCTTGGACATGAGCTAGGACCTTAAGATTCTGCATGAAAGGTGGACTAGCAGCCGAGTTGCAGGGGAGAATGTAAAAAGTGTTCATATGAAGTAAAAACCTGAGAAATCCGTCCGTTTTCGTCATTTGTTATCGAATCGACTTAAAGCCAGATCGTCACATTGGCCGCTCTACTCTCGGAAACGGTTGTACTTATCGTCTGCAAAGCTATGTCGCTTGTTGCCGTAGGCGGAAACAGAAAAGCACCATAGTAGAACACAGATGAAGCTTGTAAGTTGACGTAATAGCCAGGAAGAAGTAGTACAATTCAAGTTTCAGGTATTGATTATTGACTTTTTAGCAGGCTTTGGTGCCTTGGACATGAGCTAGGACCTTAAGATTCTGCATGAAAGGTGGACTAGCAGCCTAGTTGCAAGGGAGAATGTGAAAAGTGTTCATATGTAGTAAAAACCTGAGAAATCGGTCCGTTTTCGTCATTTGTTATCGAATCGACTTAAAGCCAGATCGTCACATTGGCCGCTCTTCTCTCTGAAACGGTTGTACTTATCGTCTACAAAGCTATGTCGCGTGCTCAGATATGCGGAGACACTAAAAGCACCATAGTAGAACACAAATGATGCTTCTAAGTTGATGTAATAGCCAGTAAGAAGTAGTCCAATTCAAGATTTAGGTATCGATTATTGACTTTTTAGCTGGCTTTGGTGCCAGCCCCCCGGAGTAGACAACATTCCATTAGAACTACTGACGGCCTTGGGACAACCAGTCCTGACAAAACACTACCAGCTGGTGAGCAAGATGTATGAGACAGGCGAAATTCCCTCAGACTTCAAGAAGAATATAATAATTCCAATCCCAAAGAAAGCAGGTGCTGACAGATGTGAAAATTACCGAACTATCAGTTTAATAAGCCACGGCTGCAAAATACTAACGCGAATTCTTTACAGACGAATGGAAAAACTGGTAGATGCAGACCTCGGGGCGGATCAGTTTGGATTCCGTAGAAATGTTGGAACACGTGAGGCAATACTGACCTTTCGACTTATCTTAGAAGAAAGATTAAGAAAAGGCAAACCTACGTTTCTAGCATTTGTAGACTTAGAGAAAGCTTTTGACAATGTTGACTGGAATACTCTTTTTCAAATTCTAAAGGTGGCAGGGGTAAAATACAGGGAGCGAAAGGCTATTTATAATCTGTACAGAAACCAGATGGCAGTCATAAGAGTCGAGGGGCATGAAAGGGAAGCAGTGGTTGGGAAAGGAGTGAGACAGGGTTGTAGCCTCTCCCCGATGTTATTCAATCTGTATATTGAGCAAGCAGTAAAGGAAACAAATGAAAAATTTGGAGTAGGTATTAAAATTCATGGAGACGAAGTAAAAACTTTGAGGTTCGCCGATGACATTGTAATTCTGTCAGAGACGGCAAAGGACTTGGAAGAGCAGTTGAACGGAATGGACAGTGTCTTGAAAGGAGGATATAAGATGAACATTAACAAAAGCAAAACGAGGATAATGGAATGTAGTCAAATTAAATCAGGTGATGCTGAGGGAATTAGATTAGGAAATGAGACACTTAAAGTAGTAAAGGAGTTTTGCTATTTAGGAAGTAAAATAACTGATGATGGTCGAAGTAGAGAGGATATAAAATGTAGACTGGCAATGGCCAGGAAAGCGTTTCCGAAGAAGAGAAATTTGTTAACATCGAATATAGATTTATGCATCAGGAAGTCGTTTCTGAAAGTATTTGTTTGGAGTGTAGCCATGTATGGAAGTGAAACATGGACGATAACTAGTTTGGACAAGAAGAGAATAGAAGCTTTCGAAATGTGGTGCTACAGAAGAATACTGAAGATAAGGTGGATAGATCACGTAACTAATGAGGAGGTATTGAATAGGATTGGGGAGAAGAGAAGTTTGTGGCACAACTTGACTAGAAGAAGGGATCGGTTGGTAGGACATGTTTTGAGGCATCAAGGGATCACAAATTTAGCATTGGAGGGCAGCGTGGAGGGTAAAAATCGTAGAGGGAGACCGAGAGATGAGTACACTAAGCAGATTCAGAAGGATGTAGGTTGCAGTAGGTACTGGGAGATGAAGCAGCTTGCACAGGATAGAGTAGCATGGAGAGCTGCATCAAACCAGTCTCAGGACTGAAGACAACAACAACAACATTGGTGCCTTGGACATGAGCTAGGACCTTATGATTCTGCATGAAACGAGGACTAGCGGCCGCGTTGCACGGGAGTATGTGAAAAGTGTTCATATGTAGTAAAAACCTGAGAAATCCGTCCATTTTCGTCATTTGTTATCGAATCGACTTAAAGCCAGATCGTCACATTGGCCGCTCTTCTCTCTGAAACGGTTGTACTTATCGTCTGCAAAACTATGTCGCGTGCTGCGGTATGCGGAGAAACTAAAAGCACCGTAGTAGAACACACATGAAGCTTCTAAGTTGATGTAATAGCCTGGAAGAAGTAGTACAATTCAAGTTTTAGGTATTGATTATTGACTTTTTAGCTGGCTTTGGTGCCTTGGACATGAGCTAGGACCTTAAGATTCTGCATGAAAGGAGGACTAGCAGCCGAGTTGCAAGGGAGAATGGGAAAAGTGTTCATATGTAGTAAAAACCTGAGAAATCGGTCCGTTTTCGTCATTTGTTATCGAATCGACTTAAAGCGAGATCGTCACATTGGCCGCTCTTCTCTCTAAAACACTTGTACTTATCGTCTGCAAAGCTATGTCGCGTGCAGCGGTATGCGGAAACACTAAAATCACCATAGTAGAACACAGATGAAACTTCTAAGTTGCTGTAATAGCCAGTAAGAAGTAATACCATTCAAGTTTTAGGTATCGATTATTAACTTTTTAGCTGGCTTTGGTGCCTTGGACATGAGCTAGGACTTTAAGATTCTGCATAAAAGGAGGACTAGCAGCCCAGTTGCACGGGAGAATGTGAAAAGTGTTGATATGTAGTAAAAACCTGAGAAATCCGTCCGTTTTCGTCATTTGTTATCGAATCGACTTAAAGCCAGATCGTCACAATGGCAGCTCTTCTCTCTGAAACGGTTGTACTTATCGTCTGCAAAACTATGTCGCGTGCTGCGGTATGCGGAGAAACTAAAAGCACTGTAGTAGAACACAGATGTAGCTTCTACGTTGACGTAATAGCCAGGAAGAAGTAGTACAATTCAAGTTTTAGGTATTGATTATTGTCTTTTTAGCTGGCTTTGGTGCCTTGGACATGAGCTAGGACCTTAAGATTCAGCATGAAAGGAGGACTAGCAGCCTAGTTGCAAGGGATCAAGTGAAAAGTGTTCATATGTAGTAAAAACCTGAGAAATCCGTCCGTTTTCGTCATTTGTTATCGAATCGACTTAAAGCCAGATCGTCACAATGGCAGCTCTTCTCTCTGAAACGGTTGTACTTATCGTCTGCAAAACTATGTCGCGTGCTGCGGTATGCGGAGAAACTAAAAGCACTGTAGTAGAACACAGATGTAGCTTCTACGTTGACGTAATAGCCAGGAAGAAGTAGTACAATTCAAGTTTTAGGTATTGATTATTGTCTTTTTAGCTGGCTTTGGTGCCTTGGACATGAGCTAGGACCTTAAGATTCAGCATGAAAGGAGGACTAGCAGCCTAGTTGCAAGGGATCATGTGAAAAGTGTTCATATGTAGTAAAAACCTGAGAAATCCGTCCGTTTTCGGCATTTGTTATCGAATCGACTTAAAGCCAGATCGTCACATTGGCCGCTCTTCTCTCTGAAACGGTTGTACTTATCGTCTACAAAGCTATGTACGTGCTGCGACATGCGGAGACATTAAAAGCACCATAGTAGAACAAAAATGATGCTTCTAAGTTGATGTAATAGCCAGTAAGAAGTAGTCCAATTCAAGATTTAGGTATCGATTATTGACTTTTTAGCTGGCTTTGGTGCCTTGGACATGAGCTAGGACCCTATGATTCTGCATGAAACGAGGACTAGCGGCCGCGTTGCACGGGAGTATGTGAAAAGTGTTCATATGTAGTAAAAACCTGAGAAATCCGTCCATTTTCGTCATTTGTTATCGAATCGACTTAAAGCCAGATCGTCACATTGGCCGCTCTTCTCTCTGAAACGGTTGTACTTATCGTCTGCAAAACTATGTCGCGTGCTGCGGTATGCGGAGAAACTAAAAGCACCGTAGTAGAACACAGATGAAGCTTCTAAGTTGATGTAATAGCCAGGAAGAAGTAGTACAATTTAAGTTTTAGGTATTGATTATTGACTTTTTAGCTGGCTTTGGTGCCTTGGACATGAACTAGGACCTTAAGATTCTGCATGAAAGGAGGACTAGCAGCCGAGTTGCAAGGGAGAATGTGAAAAGTGTTCATATGTAGTAAAAACCTGAGAAATCGGTCCGTTTTCGTCATTTGTTATCGAATCGACTTAAAGCCAGATCGTCACATTGGCCGCTCTTCTCTCTGAAACGCTTGTACTTAGCGTCTGCAAAGCTATGTCGCGTCCTGCGGTATGCGGAGACACTAAAATCACCTTAGTAGAACACAGATGAAGCTTCTACGTTGATGTAATAGCCAGTAAGAAGTAGTACAATTGAAGTTTTAGGAATCGATTATTGACTAAAGCTGGCTTTGGTGCCTTGGACACGAGCTAGGACCTTAAGATTCTGCATGAAAGGTGGACTAGCAGCCGAGTTGCAGGGGAGAATGTAAAAAGTGTTCATATGATGTAAAAACCTGAGAAATCCGTCCGTTTTCATCATTTGTTATCGAATCGACTTAAAGCCAGATCGTCACATTGGCCGCTCTACTCTCGGAAACGGTTGTACTTATCGTCTGCAAAGCTATGTCGCTTGTTGCCGTAGGCGGAAACAGAAAATCACCATAGTAGAACACAGATGAAGCTTCTAAGTTGATGTAATAGCCAGTAAGAAGTAGTACAATTCTAGTTTTAGGTATCGATTATTGACTTTTTAGCTGGCTTTGGTGCCTTGGACATGAGCTAGTACCTTAAGATTCTGCATGAAAGGAGGACTAGCAGACGAGTTGCACGGGAGAATGTGAAAAGTGTTCATATGTAGTAAAAACCTTAGAAATCCATCCGTTTTCGTCAATTGTTATCGAATCGACTTAAAGCCAGATCGTCACATTGGCCGCTCTTCTCTCTGAAACGGTTGTACTTATCGTCTGCAAAGCTATGTCGCGTGCTGCGGTATGCGGAGGCTCTAAAAGCACCATAGTAGAACACAGATGAAGCATCTAAGTTGATGTAATAGGAAGTAAGAAGTAATCCAATTCAAGTTTTAGGTATCGATTATTGACTTTTTAGCTGGCTTTGGTGCCTTGGACATGAGCTAGGACCTTAAGATTCTGCATGAAAGGAGGACTAGCAGCCGAGTTGCACGGGAGAATGTGAAAAGTGTTCATATGTAAGAAAAACCTGAGAAATCCGTTCGTTTTCGTCATTTGTTATCGAATCGACTTAAAGTCAGATCGTCACATTGGCCGCTCTTCTCTCTGAAACGGTTGTACTTATCGTCTACAAAGCTATGTCACGTGCTGCGGTATGTGGAGACACTAAAAGCACCATATGAGATCACAGATGAAGCTTCTAAGTTGATGTAATAGCCAGTAAGAAGTAGTACAATTCATGTTTTAGGTATCGATTATTGACTTTTTAGCTGGCTTTGGTGCCTTGGACATGCGCTAGGACCTTAAGATTCTGCATGAAAGGAGGACTAGCAGCCGAGTTGCACGGGAGAATGTGAAAAGTGTTCATATGTAGTAAAAACCTGAGAAATCCGTCCGTTTTCGTCATTTGTTATCGAATCGACATAGAGCCAGATCGTCACATTGGCCGCTCTTCTCTCTGAAACGGTTGTACTTATCGTCTGCAAAGCTATGTCGCGTGCTGCGGTATGCGGACACACTAAAAGCACCATAGTAAAACACAGATGAAGCTTCTAGGCTGATGTCATAGCCAGCAAGAAGTAGTAGAATTCAAGTTTTTGGTATCGATTATTGACTTTTTTGCTGGCTTTGGTACCTTGGACATGAGCTAGGACCTTAAGATTCTGCATGAAAGGTGGACTAGCAGCCGCGTTGCACGGGAGAATGTGAAAAGTCTTCATATGTAGTAAAAACCTGAGAAATCTGTCCGTTTTCGTCATTTGTTATCGAATCGACTTAAAGCCAGATCGTCACATTGGCCGCTCTTTTCTCTGAAACGGTTGTACTTATCGTCTGTAAAACTATGTCGCGTGCTGCGGTATGCGGAGAAACTAAAAGCACCGTAGTAGAACACAGATAAAGCTTCTAAGTTGATGTAATAGCCAGGAAGAAGTAGTACAATTCAAGTTTTAGGTATCGATTATTGACTTTTTAGCTGGCTTTGGTGCCTTGGACATGAGCTAGGACTTTAAGATTCTGCATGAAAGGAGGACTAGCAGCCGAGTTGCAGGGGAGAATGTGAAAAGTGTTCATATGTAGTAAAAACCTGAGAAATCCGTCCGTTTTCGTCATTTGTTATCGAATCGACTTTAAGTCAGATCGTCACATTGGCCGTTCTTCTCTCTGAAACGGTTGTACTTATCGTCTACAAAGCTATGTCACGTGCTGCGCTATGTGGAGACACTAAAAGCAAAATAGTAGAACACAGATGAAGCTTCTAAGTTGAAGTAATAGCCAGTAAGAAGTAGTACAATTCAAGTTTTAGGTATCGGTTATTGACTTTTTAGCTGGCTTTGGTGCCTTCGAATGAGCTAGGACCTTAAGATTCTGCATGTAAGGAGGACTAGCAGCCGAGTTGCACGGAATAATGTGAAAAGTGTTCATATGCAGTAAAAACCTGAGACATCCGTCCGTTATCGTCATTTGTTATCGAATCGACTTAAAGCCAGATCGTCACATTGGCCGCTCTTCTCTCTGATACGCTTGTACTTATCGTCTGCAAAGCTATGTCGCGTGCTGCGGTATGCGGAGGCACTAAAAGCACCATAGTAGAACACAGATGAAGCTTCTAAGTTGATGTAATAGCCAGTGAGAAGTAGTACAATTCAAGTTTTAGGTATCGATTATTGACTTTTTAGCTGGCTTTGGTGCCTTGGACGTGAGCTAGGACCTTAAGATTCTGCATGTAAGGAGGACTAGCAGCCGAGTTGCAGGGGAGAATGTAAAAAGTGTTCATATGAAGTAAAAACCTGAGTAATCCGTCCGTTTTCGTCATTTGTTATCGAATCGACTTGAAGCCAGACGGTCACATTGGCCGCTCTGCTCTCGGAAACGGTTGTACTTATCGTCTGCAAAGCAATGTCGCGTTTTGCCGTAGGCGGAAACAGAAAAGCACCATAGTAGAACACAGATGAAGCTTCTAAGTTGATGTAATAGCCAGTAAGAAGTAGTACAACTAAAGTTTTAGGTATCGATTATTGACTTTTTAGCTGGCTTTGATGCCTTGGACATGAGCTAGGACCTTAAGATTCTGCATGAAAGGAGGACAAGCAGCCGAGTTGCACAGGAGAATGTGAAAAGTGTTCATATGTAGTAAAAACCTGAGAAATCCGTCCGTTTTCGTCATTTGTTATCGAATCGACTTAAAGCCAGATCGTCACATTGGCCGCTCTTCTCTCTGAAACGGTTGTACTTATCGTCTGTAAAACTATGTCGCGTGCTGCGGTATGCGGAGAAACTAAAAGCACCGTAGTAGAACACAGATGAAGCTTCTAAGTTGATGTAATAGCCAGGAAGAAGTAGTACAATTCAAGTTTAAGGTATCGATTATTGACTTTTTAGCTGGCTTTGGTGCCTTGGACATGAGCTAGGACCTTAACATTCTGCATGAAAGGATTACTACCAGCCGAGTTGCACGGGAGAATGTGAAAAGTGTTCATATGTAGTAAAAACCTTAAAAATCCGTCCGTTTTCGTCATTTGTTATCGAAACGACTTAAAGCCAGATCGTCTCATTGGCCGCTCTTCTCTCTGAAAAGGTTGTACTTATCGTCTGCAAAGCTATGTCGCGTGCTGCGGTATGTGGAGACACTAAAAGCACCATAGTAGAACACAGATGAAGCTTCTAAGTTGATGTAATAGCCAGTAAGAAGTAGTACAATTCAAGTTTTAGGTATCGATTATTGACTTTTTAGCTGGCTTTGGTGCCTTTGACATGAGCTAGGACCTTAAGATTCTGCATGAAAGGAGGACTAGCAGCCGAGTTGCACGGGAGAATGTGAAAAGTGTTCATATGTAGTAAAAACCTGAGAAATCCGTCCGTTTTCGTCATTTGTTATCGAATCGACTTAAAGCCAGATCGTCACATTGGCCGCTCTTCTCTCTGAAACGGTTTTACTTATCGTCTACAAAGCAATGTCGCGTGCTGCGGTATGCGGAGACACTAAAAGCACCATAGTAGAACACAGATGAAGCTTCTAAGTTGATGTAATAGCCAGTAAGAAGTAGTACAATTCAAGTTTTAGGAATCGATTATTGACTTTTTAAATAGCTTTGGTACCTTGGACATGAGCTAGGAGGACTAGCAGCCAAGTAGCACGGGAGAATGTGAAAAGTGTTCATATGTTGTAAAAACCTGAGAAATTCGTCCGTTTTCGTCATTTGTTATCGAATCGACTTAAAGCCAGATCGTCACATTGGCCGCTCTTCTCTCTGAAACGGTTGTACTTATCGTCTGTAAAACTATGTCGTCGGCAAAGCTATGTTGCATGCTGCGGTATGCTGAGATACTACAAGCAGCATAGTAGAACACAGATGAGGCTTCTCAGTTGATGTAATAGCCAGTAAGAAGTAGTACAATTCAAGTTTTAGGTATCGATTATTGACTTTTTAGCTAGCTTTGGTGCCTTGGACATGAGCTAGGACCTTAAGATTCTGCATGAAAGGAGGACTAGCAGCCGAGTAGCACGGGAGAATGTGAAAAGTGTTCATATGTAGTACAAACCTGAGAAATTCGTCCGTTTTCGTCATTTGTTATGGAATCGACTTAAAGCCAGATCGTCACATTGGATGCTCTTCTCTCTGAAACGCTTGTATTTATCGTCTGCAAAGCTATGTCGCGAGCTGCGGTATGCGGGGACACTAAAATCACCATAGTAGGAAACAGATGAAGCATCTAAGTTGATGTAATAGCCAGTAAGAAGTAATCCAATTCAAGTTTTAGGTATCGATTATTGACTTTTTAGCTGGCTTTGGTGCCTTGGACATGAGCTAGGACCTTAAGATTCAGCATGAAAGGAGGACTAGCAGCCGAGTTGCACGGGAGAATGTGAAAAGTCTTCATATGTAGTAAAAACCTGAGAAATCTGTCCGTTTTCGTCATTTGTTATCGAATCGACTTAAAGCCAGATCGTCACATTGGCCGCTCTTTTCTCTGAAACGGTTGTACTTATCGTCTGTAAAACTATGTCGCGTGCTGCGGTATGCGGAGAAACTAAAAGCACCGTAGTAGAACACAGATAAAGCTTCTAAGTTGATGTAATAGCCAGGAAGAAGTAGTACAATTCAAGTTTTAGGTATCGATTATTGACTTTTTAGCTGGCTTTGGTGCCTTGGACATGAGCTAGGACTTTAAGATTCTGCATGAAAGGAGGACTAGCAGCCGAGTTGCACGGGAGAATGTGAAAAGTGTTCATATGTAGTAAAAACCTTAGAAATCGGTCCGTTTTCGTCATTTGTTATCGAATCGATTTAAAGCCAGATCGTCACATTGGCCGCTCTTCTCTCTGAAACGGTTGTACTTATCGTCTGCAAAGCTATGTCGCGTGCTGCGGTATGTGGAGACACTAAAAGCAAAATAGTAGAACACAGATGAAGCTTCTAAGTTGAAGTAATAGCCAGTAAGAAGTAGTACAATTCAAGTTTTAGGTATCGGTTATTGACTTTTTAGCTGGCTTTGGTGCCTTCGAATGAGCTAGGACCTTAAGATTCTGCATGTAAGGAGGACTAGCAGCCGAGTTGCACGGAATAATGTGAAAAGTGTTCATATGCAGTAAAAACCTGAGACATCCGTCCGTTATCGTCATTTGTTATCGAATCGACTTAAAGCCAGATCGTCACATTGGCCGCTCTTCTCTCTGATACGCTTGTACTTATCGTCTGCAAAGCTATGTCGCGTGCTGCGGTATGCGGAGGCACTAAAAGCACCATAGTAGAACACAGATGAAGCTTCTAAGTTGATGTAATAGCCAGTGAGAAGTAGTACAATTCAAGTTTTAGGTATCGATTATTGACTTTTTAGCTGGCTTTGGTGCCTTGGACATGAGCTAGGACCTTAAGATTCTGCATGTAAGGAGGACTAGCAGCCGAGTTGCAGGGGAGAATGTAAAAAGTGTTCATATGAAGTAAAAACCTGAGTAATCCGTCCGTTTTCGTCATTTGTTATCGAATCGAATTGAAGCCAGACGGTCACATTGGCCGCTCTGCTCTCGGAAACGGTTGTACTTATCGTCTGCAAAGCAATGTCGCGTTTTGCCGTAGGCGGAAACAGAAAAGCACCATAGTAGAACACAGATAAAGCTTCTAAGTTGATGTAATAGCCAGTAAGAAGTAGTACAACTAAAGTTTTAGGTATCGATTATTGACTTTTTAGCTGGCTTTGATGCCTTGGACATGAGCTAGGACCTTAAGATTCTGCATGAAAGGAGGACAAGCAGCCGAGTTGCACAGGAGAATGTGAAAAGTGTTCATATGTAGTAAAAACCTGAGAAATCCGTCCGTTTTCGTCATTTGTTATCGAATCGACTTAAAGCCAGATCGTCACATTGGCCGCTCTTCTCTCTGAAACGGTTGTACTTATCGTCTGTAAAACTATGTCGCGTGCTGCGGTATGCGGAGAAACTAAAAGCACCGTAGTAGAACACAGATGAAGCTTCTAAGTTGATGTAATAGCCAGGAAGAAGTAGTACAATTCAAGTTTAAGGTATCGATTATTGACTTTTTAGCTGGCTTTGGTGCCTTGGACATGAGCTAGGACCTTAACATTCTGCATGAAAGGATTACTACCAGCCGAGTTGCACGGGAGAATGTGAAAAGTGTTCATATGTAGTAAAAACCTTAAAAATCCGTCCGTTTTCGTCATTTGTTATCGAAACGTCTTAAAGCCAGATCGTCTCATTGGCCGCTCTTCTCTCTGAAAAGGTTGTACTTATCGTCTGCGAAGCTATGTCGAGTGCTGCGGTATGTGGAGACACTAAAAGCACCATAGTAGAACACAGATGAAGCTTCTAAGTTGATGTAATAGCCAGTAAGAAGTAGTACAATTCAAGTTTTAGGTATCGATTATTGACTTTTTAGCTGGCTTTGGTGCCTTTGACATGAGCTAGGACCTTAAGATTCTGCATGAAAGGAGGACTAGCAGCCGAGTTGCACGGGAGAATGTGAAAAGTGTTCATATGTAGTAAAAACCTGAGAAATCCGTCCGTTTTCGTCATTTGTTATCGAATCGACTTAAAGCCAGATCGTCACATTGGCCGCTCTTCTCTCTGAAACGGTTTTACTTATCGTCTACAAAGCAATGTCGCGTGCCGCGGTATGCGGAAACACTAAAAGCACCATAGTAGAACACAGATGAAGCTTCTAAGTTGATGTAATAGCCAGTAAGAAGTAGTACAATTCAAGTTTTAGGTATCGATTATTGACTTTTTAAATAGCTTTGGTACCTTGGACATGAGCTAGGAGGACTAGCAGCCGAGTAGCACGGGAGAATGTGAAAAGTGTTCATATGTTGTAAAAACCTGAGAAATTCGTCCGTTTTCGTCATTTGTTATCGAATCGACTTAAAGCCAGATCGTCACATTGGCCGCTCTTCTCTCTGAAACGGTTGTACTTATCGTCTGTAAAACTATGTCGTCGGCAAAGCTATGTTGCATGCTGCGGTATGCTGAGATACTACAAGCAGCATAGTAGAACACAGATGAGGCTTCTCAGTTGATGTAATAGCCAGTAAGAAGTAGTACAATTCAAGTTTTAGGTATCGATTATTGACTTTTTAGCTAGCTTTGGTGCCTTGGACATGAGCTAGGACCTTAAGATTCTGCATGAAAGGAGGACTAGCAGCCGAGTAGCACGGGAGAATGTGAAAAGTGTTCATATGTAGTACAAACCTGAGAAATTCGTCCGTTTTCGTCATTTGTTATGGAATCGACTTAAAGCCAGATCGTCACATTGGATGCTCTTCTCTCTGAAACGCTTGTATTTATCGTCTGCAAAGCTATGTCGCGAGCTGCGGTATGCGGGGACACTAAAATCACCATAGTAGGAAACAGATGAAGCATCTAAGTTGATGTAATAGCCAGTAAGAAGTAATCCAATTCAAGTTTTAGGTATCGATTATTGACTTTTTAGCTGGCTTTGGTGCCTTGGACATGAGCTAGGACCTTAAGATTCAGCATGAAAGGAGGACTAGCAGCCGAGTTGCACCGGAGAATGTGAAAAGTGTTCATATGTAATAAAAACCTGAGAAATCCGTCCGTTTTCGTCATTTGTTATCGAATCGACTTAAAGCCAGATCGTCACATTGGCCGCTCTGCTCTCGGAAACGGTTGTACTTATCGTGCTGCGGTATGCGGAGACACTAAAAGCACCATAGTAGAACACAGATGATGCTTCTAAGTTAATGTAATAGCCAGTAAGAAGTAGTACAATTCAAGTTTTAGGTATCGATTATTGACTTTTTAGCTGGCTTTGGTGCCTTGGACATGAGCTAGGACCTTATGATTCTGCATGAAAGGAGGACTAGCAGCCGAGTTGCACGGGAGAATGTGAAAAGTCTTCATATGTAGTAAAAACCTGAGAAATCCGTCCGTTTTCGTCATTTGTTATCGAATCCACTTAAAGCCAGATCATCACATTGGCCGCTCTTCTCTCCGAAACGCTTGTACTTATCGTCTGCAAAGCTATGTCGCGTACTGCGGTATGTGGAGACACTAAAAGCACCATAGTAGAACACAGATGAACCTTCTAAGTTGATGTAATAGCCAGTAAGAAGTAGTACAATTGAAGTTTTAGGTATCGATTATTGACTTTTTAGCTGGCTTTGGGGCCTTGGACATGAGCTAGGACCTTAAGATTCTGCATGAAAGGAGGACTAGCAGCCGAGTTGCAGGGCAGAATGTAAAAAGTGTTCATATGAAGTAAAAACCTGAGAAATCCGTCCGTTTTCGTCATTTGTTATCGAATCGACTTAAAGCCAGATCGTCACATTGGCCGCTCTGCTTTCGGAAACGGTTGTACTTATCGTCTGCAAAGCTATGTCGCGTGCTGCGATATGCGGAGACACTAAAAGCACCATAGTAGAACACAGATGAAGCTTCTAAGTTGATGTAATAGCCAGTAAGAAGTAGTACAATTGAAGTTTTAGGCATCGATTATTGACTTTTTAGCTGGCTTTGGTGCCTTGGACATGAGCTAGGACCTTAAGATTCTGCATGAAAGGTGGACTAGCAGCCGAGTTGCAGGGGAGAATGTAAAAAGTGTTCATATGAAGTAAAAACCTGAGAAATCCGTCCGTTTTCGTCATTTGTTATCGAATCGACTTAAAGCCAGATCGTCACATTGGCCGCTCAACTCTCGGAAACGGTTGTACTTATCGTCTGCAAGGCTATGTCGCTTGTTGCCGTAGGCGGAAACAGAAAAGCACCATAGTAGAACACAGATGAAGCTTCTAAGTTGACGTAATAGCCAGGAAGAAGTAGTACAATTCAAGTTTCAGGTATTGATTATTGACTTTTTAGCTGGCTTTGGTGCCTTGGACATGAGCTAGGGCCTTAAGATTCTGCATGAAAGGTGGACTAGCAGCCTAGTTGCAAGGGAGAATGTGAAAAGTGTTCATATGTAGTAAAAACCTGAGAAATCGGTCCGTTTTCGTCATTTGTTATCGAATCGACTTAAAGCCAGATCGTCACATTGGCCGCTCTTCTCTCTGAAACACTTGTACTTATCGTCTGCAAAGCTATGTCGCGTGCTGAGATATGCGGAGACACTAAAAGCACCATAGTAGAACACAAATGATGCTTCTAAGTTGATGTAATAGCCAGTAAGAAGTAGTACAATTGAAGTTTTAGGTATCGATTATTGACTTTTTAGCTGGCTTTGGGGCCTTGGACATGAGCTAGGACCTTAAGATTCTGCATGAAAGGAGGACTAGCAGCCGAGTTGCAGGGGAGAATGTAAAAAGTGTTCATATGAAGTAAAAACCTGAGAAATCCGTCCGTTTTCGTCATTTGTTATCGAATCGACTTAAAGCCAGATCGTCACATTGGCCGCTCTGCTCTCGGAAACGGTTGTACTTATCGTCTGCAAAGCTGTGTCGCGTGCTGCGATATGCGGAGACACTAAAAGCACCATAGTAGAACACAGATGAAGCTTCTAAGTTGATGTAATAGCCAGTAAGAAGTAGTACAATTGAAGTTTTAGGCATCGATTATTGACTTTTTAGCTGGCTTTGGTGCCTTGGACATGAGCTAGGACCTTAAGATTCTGCATGAAAGGTGGACTAGCAGCCGAGTTGCAGGGGAGAATGTAAAAAGTGTTCATATGAAGTAAAAACCTGAGAAATCCGTCCGTTTTCGTCATTTGTTATCGAATCGACTTAAAGCCAGATCGTCACATTGGCCGCTCTACTCTCGGAAACGGTTGTACTTATCGTCTGCAAAGCTATGTCGCTTGTTGCCGTAGGCGGAAACAGAAAAGCACCATAGTAGAACACAGATGAAGCTTGTAAGTTGACGTAATAGCCAGGAAGAAGTAGTACAATTCAAGTTTCAGGTATTGATTATTGACTTTTTAGCTGGCTTTGGTGCCTTGGACATGAGCTAGGACCTTAAGATTCTGCATGAAAGGTGGACTAGCAGCCTAGTTGCAAGGGAGAATGTGAAAAGTGTTCATATGTAGTAAAAACCTGAGAAATCGGTCCGTTTTCGTCATTTGTTATCGAATCGACTTAAAGCCAGATCGTCACATTGGCCGCTCTTCTCTCTGAAACGGTTGTACTTATCGTCTACAAAGCTATGTCGCGTGCTGAGATATGCGGAGACACTAAAAGCACCATAGTAGAACACAAATGATGCTTCTAAGTTGATGTAATAGCCAGTAAGAAGTAGTCCAATTCAAGATTTAGGTATCGATTATTGACTTTTTAGCTGGCTTTGGTGCCAGCCCCCCGGAGTAGACAACATTCCATTAGAACTACTGACTGCCTTGGGACAACCAGTCCTGACAAAACTCTACCAGCTGGTGAGCAAGATGTATGAGACAGGCGAAATTCCCTCAGACTTCAAGAAGAATATAATAATTCCAATCCCAAAGAAAGCAGGTGCTGACAGATGTGAAAATTACCGAACTATCAGTTTAATAAGCCACTGCTGCAAAATACTAACGCGAATTCTTTACAGACGAATGGAAAAACTGGTAGATGCAGACCTCGGGGCGGATCAGTTTGGATTCCGTAGAAATGTTGGAACACGTGAGGCAATACTGACCTTACGACTTATCTTAGAAGAAAGATTAAGAAAAGGCAAACCTACGTTTCTAGCATTTGTAGACTTAGAGAAAGCTTTTGACAATGTTGACTGGAATACTCTTTTTCAAATTCTAAAGGTGGCAGGGGTAAAATACAGGGAGCGAAAGGCTATTTATAATCTGTACAGAAACCAGATGGCAGTCATAAGAGTCGAGGGGCATGAAAGGGAAGCAGTGGTTGGGAAAGGAGTGAGACAGGGTTGTAGCCTCTCCCCGATGTTATTCAATCTGTATATTGAGCAAGCAGTAAAGGAAACAAATGAAAAATTTGGAGTAGGTATTAAAATACATGGAGACGAAGTAAAAACTTTGAGGTTCGCCGATGACATTGTAATTCTGTCAGAGACGGCAAAGGACTTGGAAGAGCAGTTGAACGGAATGGACAGTGTCTTGAAAGGAGGATATAAGATGAACATTAACAAAAGCAAAACGAGGATAATGGAATGTAGTCAAATTAAATCAGGTGATGCTGAGGGAATTAGATTAGGAAATGAGACACTTAAAGTAGTAAAGGAGTTTTGCTATTTAGGAAGTAAAATAACTGATGATGGTCGAAGTAGAGAGGATATAAAATGTAGACTGGCAATGGCCAGGAAAGCGTTTCCGAAGAAGAGAAATTTGTTAACATCGAATATAGATTTATGCATCAGGAAGTCGTTTCTGAAAGTATTTGTTTGGAGTGTAGCCATGTATGGAAGTGAAACATGGACGATAACTAGTTTGGACAAGAAGAGAATAGAAGCTTTCGAAATGTGGTGCTACAGAAGAATACTGAAGATAAGGTGGATAGATCACGTAACTAATGAGGAGGTATTGAATAGGATTGGGGAGAAGAGAAGTTTGTGGCACAACTTGACTAGAAGAAGGGATCGGTTGGTAGGACATGTTTTGAGGCATCAAGGGATCACAAATTTAGCATTGGAGGGCAGCGTGGAGGGTAAAAATCGTAGAGGGAGACCGAGAGATGAGTACACTAAGCAGATTCAGAAGGATGTAGGTTGCAGTAGGTACTGGGAGATGAAGCAGCTTGCACAGGATAGAGTAGCATGGAGAGCTGCATCAAACCAGTCTCAGGACTGAAGACAACAACAACAACATTGGTGCCTTGGACATGAGCTAGGACCTTATGATTCTGCATGAAACGAGGACTAGCGGCCGCGTTGCACGGGAGTATGTGAAAAGTGTTCATATGTAGTAAAAACCTGAGAAATCCGTCCATTTTCGTCATTTGTTATCGAATCGACTTAAAGCCAGATCGTCACATTGGCCGCTCTTCTCTCTGAAACGGTTGTACTTATCGTCTGCAAAACTATGTCGCGTGCTGCGGTATGCGGAGAAACTAAAAGCACCGTAGTAGAACACACATGAAGCTTCTAAGTTGATGTAATAGCCTGGAAGAAGTAGTACAATTCAAGTTTTAGGTATTGATTATTGACTTTTTAGCTGGCTTTGGTGCCTTGGACATGAGCTAGGACCTTAAGATTCTGCATGAAAGGAGGACTAGCAGCCGAGTTGCAAGGGAGAATGGGAAAAGTGTTCATATGTAGTAAAAACCTGAGAAATCGGTCCGTTTTCGTCATTTGTTATCGAATCGACTTAAAGCGAGATCGTCACATTGGCCGCTCTTCTCTCTGAAACACTTGTACTTATCGTCTGCAAAGCTATGTCGCGTGCAGCGGTATGCGGAAACACTAAAATCACCATAGTAGAACACAGATGAACCTTCTAAGTTGCTGTAATAGCCAGTAAGAAGTAATACCATTCAAGTTTTAGGTATCGATTATTAACTTTTTAGCTGGCTTTGGTGCCTTGGACATGAGCTAGGACTTTAAGATTCTGCATAAAAGGAGGACTAGCAGCCCAGTTGCACGGGAGAATGTGAAAAGTGTTCATATGTATTAAAAACCTGAGACATCCGTCCGTTTTCGTCATTTGTTATCGAATCGACTTAAAGCCAGATCGTCACATTGGCCGCTTTTCTCTCTGAAACGGTTGTACTTATCGTCTGCAAAGCTATGTCACGTGCTGCGGTATGCGGAGACACTAAAAGCACCATAGTAGAACACAGATGAAGCTTCTAAGTTGATGTAATAGCCAGTAAGAAGTAGTACATTTAAAGTTTTAGGTATCGGTTATGGACTTTTTACCCTTCTTTGGTGCCTTGGACACGTTCTAGGAAATTAAGATTCTGCATGAGAGGAGGACTAGCAGCCGAGTTGCACGGGAGAATGTGAAAAGTGTTCATATGTAGTAAAAACCTGAGAAATCCGTCCGTTTTCGTCATTTGTTATCGAATCTACTTAAAGCAAGATCGTCACATTGGCCGCTCTTCTCTCTGAAACGGTTGTACTTATCCTCTACAAAGCTATGTCGCGAGCTGCGATATGCGGAGACACTAAAAGCACCATAGTAGAACACAGATGAAGCTTCTAAGTTGATGTAATAGCCAGTAAGAAGTAGTACAATTAAAGTTTTAGGTATCGGTTATTGACTTTTTACCCTTCTTTGGTGCCTTGGACACGAGCTAGGAACTTAAGATTTTGCATGAGGGAGGACTAGCAGCCGAGGTGCACGGGAGAATGTGAAAAGTGTTGATATGTAGTAAAAACCTGAGAAATCCGTCCGTTTTCGTCATTTGTTATCGAATCGACTTAAAGCCAGATCGTCACAATGGCAGCTCTTCTCTCTGAAACGGTTGTACTTATCGTCTGCAAAACTATGTCGCGTGCTGCGGTATGCGGAGAAACTAAAAGCACTGTAGTAGAACACAGATGTAGCTTCTACGTTGACGTAATAGCCAGGAAGAAGTAGTACAATTCAAGTTTTAGGTATTGATTATTGTCTTTTTAGCTGGCTTTGGTGCCTTGGACATGAGCTAGGACCTTAAGATTCAGCATGAAAGGAGGACTAGCAGCCTAGTTGCAAGGGATCATGTGAAAAGTGTTCATATGTAGTAAAAACCTGAGAAATCGGTCCGTTTTCGTCATTTGTTATCGAATCGACTTAAAGCCAGATCGTCACATTGGCCGCTCTTCTCTCTGAAACGGTTGTACTTATCGTCTACAAAGCTATGTCGCGTGCTGCGACATGCGGAGACATTAAAAGCACCATAGTAGAACACAAATGATGCTTCTAAGTTGATGTAATAGCCAGTAAGAAGTAGTCCAATTCAAGATTTAGGTATCGATTATTGACTTTTTAGCTGGCTTTGGTGCCTTGGACATGAGCTAGGACCTTAAGATTCTGCATGAAAGGAGGACTAGCAGCCGAGTTGCACGGGAGAATGTGAAAAGTGTTCATATGTAGTAACAACCTGAGAAATCCGTCCGTATTCGTCATTTGTTATCGAATCGACATAGAGCCAGATCGTCACAGTGGCCGCTCTTCTCTCTGAAACGGTTGTACTTATCGTCTGCAAAGCTATGTCGCGTGCTGCGGTATGCGGACACACTAAAAGCACCATAGTAAAACACAGATGAAGCTTCTAGGCTGATGTCATAGCCAGCAAGAAGTAGTAGAATTCATGTTTTTGGTATCGATTATTGACTTTTTTGCTGGCTTTGGTACCTTGGACATGAGCTCTGACCTTAAGATTCTGCATGAAAGGAGGACTAGCAGCCGCGTTGCACGGGAGAATGTGAAAAGTCTTCATATGTAGTAAAAACCTGAGAAATCTGTCCGTTTTCGTCATTTGTTATCGAATCGACTTAAAGCCAGATCGTCACATTGGCCGCTCTTTTCTCTGAAACGGTTGTACTTATCGTCTGTAAAACTATGTCGCGTGCTGCGGTATGCGGAGAAACTAAAAGCACCGTAGTAGAACACAGATAAAGCTTCTAAGTTGATGTAATAGCCAGGAAGAAGTAGTACAATTCAAGTTTTAGGTATCGATTATTGACTTTTTAGCTGGCTTTGGTGCCTTGGACATGAGCTAGGACTTTAAGATTCTGCATGAAAGGAGGACTAGCAGCCGAGTTGCACGGGAGAATGTGAAAAGTGTTCATATGTAGTAAAAACCTTAGAAATCGGTCCGTTTTCGTCATTTGTTATCGAATCGATTTAAAGCCAGATCGTCACATTGGCCGCTCTTCTCTCTGAAACGGTTGTACTTATCGTCTGCAAAGCTATGTCGCGTGCTGCGGTATGTGGAGACACTAAAAGCACTATAGTAGAACACAGATGAAGCTTCTAAGTTGATGTAATAGCCAGTAAGAAGTAGTAGAATTCAAGTTTTAGGTATCGATTATTGACTTTTTAGCTGGCTTTGGTGCCTTGGACATGAGCTAGGACCTTAAGATTCTGCATGAAAGGAGGACTAGCAGCCGAGTTGCATGGGAGAATGTGAAAAGTGTTCATATGTAGTAGAAACCTGAGAAATCCGTCCGTTTTCGTCATTTGTTATCGAATCGACTTTAAGTCAGATCGTCACATTGGCCGTTCTTCTCTCTGAAACGGTTGTACTTATCGTCTACAAAGCTATGTCACGTGCTGCGGTATGTGGAGACACTAAAAGCAAAATAGTAGAACACAGATGAAGCTTCTAAGTTGTAGTAATAGCCAGTAAGAAGTAGTACAATTCAAGTTTTAGGTATCGGTTATTGACTTTTTAGCTGGCTTTGGTGCCTTCGAATGAGCTAGGACCTTAAGATTCTGCATGTAAGGAGGACTAGCAGCCGAGTTGCACGGAATAATGTGAAAAGTGTTCATATGCAGTAAAAACCTGAGACATCCGTCCGTTATCGTCATTTGTTATCGAATCGACTTAAAGCCAGATCGTCACATTGGCCGCTCTTCTCTCTGATACGCTTGTACTTATCGTCTGAAAAGCTAAGTCGCATGCTGCGGTATGCTGAGACACTACAAGCAGCATAGTAAAACACAGATGAAGCTTCTAAGTTGATGTAATAGCCAGGAAGAAGTAGTACAATTCAAGTTTTAGGTATCGATTATTGACTTTTTAGCTGGCTTTGGTGCCTTGGACATGAGCTAGGACCTTAAGATTCTGCATGTAAGGAGGACTAGCAGCCGAGTTGCAGGGAGAATGTAAAAAGTGTTCATATGAAGTAAAAACAGGAGTAATCCGTCCGTTTTCGTCATTTGTTATCGAATCGACTTGAAGCCAGACGGTCACATTGGCCGCTCTGCTCTCGGAAACGGTTGTACTTATCGTCTGCATAGCAATGTCGCGTTTTGCCGTAGGCGGAAACAGAAAAGCACCATAGTAGAACACAGATGAAGCTTCTAAGTTGATGTAATAGCCAGTAAGAAGTAGTACAACTAAAGTTTTAGGTATCGATTATTGACTTTTTAGCTGGCTTTGATGCCTTGGACATGAGCTAGGACCTTAAGATTCTGCATGAAAGGAGGACAAGCAGCCGAGTTGCACAGGAGAATGTGAAAAGTGTTCATACGTAGTAAAAACCTGAGAAATCCGTCCGTTTTCGTCATTTGTTATCGAATCGACTTAAAGCCAGATCGTCACATTGGCCGCTCTTCTCTCTGAAACGGTTGTACTTATCGTCTGTAAAACTATGTCGCGTGCTGCGGTATGCGGAGAAACTAAAAGCACCGTAGTAGAACACAGATGAAGCTTCTAAGTTGATGTAATAGCCAGGAAGAAGTAGTACAATTCAAGTTTAAGGTATCGATTATTGACTTTTTAGCTGGCTTTGGTGCCTTGGACATGAGCTAGGACCTTAACATTCTGCATGAAAGGATTACTACCAGCCGAGTTGCACGGGAGAATGTGAAAAGTGTTCATATGTAGTAAAAACCTTAGAAATCCGTCCGTTTTCGTCATTTGTTATCGAAACGACTTAAAGCCAGATCGTCTCATTGGCCGCTCTTCTCTCTGAAAAGGTTGTACTTATCGTCTGCAAAGCTATGTCGCGTGCTGCGGTATGTGGAGACACTAAAAGCACCATAGTAGAACACAGATGAAGCTTCTAAGTTGATGTAATAGCCAGTAAGAAGTAGTACAATTCAAGTTTTAGGTATCGATTATTGACTTTTTAGCTGGCTTTGGTGCCTTTGACATGAGCTAGGACCTTAAGATTCTGCATGAAAGGAGGACTAGCAGCCGAGTTGCACGGGAGAATGTGAAAAGTGTTCATATGTAGTAAAAACCTGAGAAATCCATCCGTTTTCGTCATTTGTTATCGAATCGACTTAAAGCCAGATCGTCACATTGGCCGCTCTTCTCTCTGAAACGGTTGTACTTATCGTCTACAAAGCAATGTCGCGTGCTGCGGTATGCGGAGACACTAAAAGCACCATAGTAGAACACAGATGAAGCTTCTAAGTTGATGTAATAGCCAGTAAGAAGTAGTACAATTCAAGTTTTAGGTATCGATTATTGACTTTTTAAATAGCTTTGGTACCTTGGACATGAGCTAGGAGGACTAGCAGCCGAGTAGCACGGGAGAATGTGAAAAGTGTTCATATGTTGTAAAAACCTGAGAAATTCGTCCGTTTTCGTCATTTGTTATCGAATCGACTTAAAGCCAAATCGTCACATTGGCCGCTCTTCTCTCTGAAACGGTTGTACTTATCGTCTGTAAAACTATGTCGTCGGCAAAGCTATGTTGCATGCTGCGGTATGCTGAGATACTACAAGCAGCATAGTAGAACACAGATGAGGCTTCTCAGTTGATGTAATAGCCAGTAAGAAGTAGTACAATTCAAGTTTTAGGTATCGATTATTGACTTTTTAGCTAGCTTTGGTGCCTTGGACATGAGCTAGGACCTTAAGATTCTGCATGAAAGGAGGACTAGCAGCCGAGTAGCACGGGAGAATGTGAAAAGTGTTCATATGTAGTACAAACCTGAGAAATTCGTCCGTTTTCGTCATTTGTTATGGAATCGACTTAAAGCCAGATCGTCACATTGGATGCTCTTCTCTCTGAAACGCTTGTATTTATCGTCTGCAAAGCTATGTCGCGAGCTGCGGTATGCGGGGACACTAAAATCACCATAGTAGGAAACAGATGAAGCATCTAAGTTGATGTAATAGCCAGTAAGAAGTAATCCAATTCAAGTTTTAGGTATCGATTATTGACTTTTTAGGTGGCTTTGGTGCCTTGGACATGAGCTAGGACCTTAAGGTTCAGCATGAAAGGAGGACTAGCAGCCGAGTTGCACGGGAGAATGTGAAAAGTGTTCATATGTAATAAAAACCTGAGAAATCCGTCCGTTTTCGTCATTTGTTATCGAATCGACTTAAAGCCAGATCGTCACATTGGCCGCTCTGCTCTCGGAAACGGTTGTACTTATCGTCTACTAAGCTATGTCGCGTGCTGCGGTATGCGGAGACACTAAAAGCACCATAGTAGAACACAGATGAAGCTTCTAAGTTAATGTAATAGCCAGTAAGAAGTAGTACAATTCAAGTTTTAGGTATCGATTATTGACTTTTTAGCTGGCTTTGGTGCCTTGGACATGAGCTAGGACCTTATGATTCTGCATGAAAGGAGGACTAGCAGCCGAGTTGCACGGGAGAATGTGAAAAGTCTTCATATGTAGTAAAAACCTGAGAAATCCGTCCGTTTTCGTCATTTGTTATCGAATCCACTTAAAGCCAGATCATCACATTGGCCGCTCTTCTTTCTGAAACGGTTGTACTTATCGTCTGCAAAGCTATGTCGCGTACTGCGGTATGTGGAGACACTAAAAGCACCATAGTAGAACACAGATGAACCTTCTAAGTTGATGTAATAGCCAGTAAGAAGTAGTACAATTGAAGTTTTAGGTATCGATTATTGACTTTTTAGCTGGCTTTGGGGCCTTGGACATGAGCTAGGACCTTAAGATTCTGCATGAAAGGAGGACTAGCAGCCGAGTTGCAGGGCAGAATGTAAAAAGTGTTCATATGAAGTAAAAACCTGAGAAATCCGTCCGTTTTCGTCATTTGTTATCGAATCGACTTAAAGCCAGATCGTCACATTGGCCGCTCTGCTTTCGGAAACGGTTGTACTTATCGTCTGCAAAGCTATGTCGCGTGCTGCGATATGCGGAGACACTAAAAGCACCATAGTAGAACACAGATGAAGCTTCTAAGTTGATGTAATAGCCAGTAAGAAGTAGTACAATTGAAGTTTTATGCATCGATTATTGACTTTTTAGCTGGCTTTGGTGCCTTGGACATGAGCTAGGACCTTAAGATTCTGCATGAAAGGTGGACTAGCAGCCGAGTTGCAGGGGAGAATGTAAAAAGTGTTCATATGAAGTAAAAACCTGAGAAATCCGTCCGTTTTCGTCATTTGTTATCGAATCGACTTAAAGCCAGATCGTCACATTGGCCGCTCTACTCTCGGAAACGGTTGTACTTATCGTCTGCAAGGCTATGTCGCTTGTTGCCGTAGGCGGAAACAGAAAAGCACCATAGTAGAACACAGATGAAGCTTCTAAGTTGACGTAATAGCCAGGAAGAAGTAGTACAATTCAAGTTTCAGGTATTGATTATTGACTTTTTAGCTGGCTTTGGTGCCTTGGACATGAGCTAGGACCTTAAGATTCTGCATGAAAGGTGGACTAGCAGCCTAGTTGCAAGGGAGAATGTGAAAAGTGTTCATATGTAGTAAAAACCTGAGAAATCGGTCCGTTTTCGTCATTTGTTATCGAATCGACTTAAAGCCAGATCGTCACATTGGCCGCTCTTCTCTCTGAAACGGTTGTACTTATCGTCTACAGAGCTATGTCGCGTGCTGAGATATGCGGAGACACTAAAAGCACCATAGTAGAACACAAATGATGCTTCTAAGTTGATGTAATAGCCAGTAAGAAGTAGTCCAATTCAAGATTTAGGTATCGATTATTGACTTTTTAGCTGGCTTTGGTGCCAGCCCCCCGGAGTAGACAACATTCCATTAGAACTACTGACGGCCTTGGGACAACCAGTCCTGACAAAACACTACCAGCTGGTGAGCAAGATGTATGAGACAGGCGAAATTCCCTCAGACTTCAAGAAGAATATAATAATTCCAATCCCAAAGAAAGCAGGTGCTGACAGATGTGAAAATTACCGAACTATCAGTTTAATAAGCCACGGCTGCAAAATACTAACGCGAATTCTTTACAGACGAATGGAAAAACTGGTAGATGCAGACCTCGGGGCGGATCAGTTTGGATTCCGTAGAAATGTTGGAACACGTGAGGCAATACTGACCTTTCGACTTATCTTAGAAGAAAGATTAAGAAAAGGCAAACCTACGTTTCTAGCATTTGTAGACTTAGAGAAAGCTTTTGACAATGTTGACTGGAATACTCTTTTTCAAATTCTAAAGGTGGCAGGGGTAAAATACAGGGAGCGAAAGGCTATTTATAATCTGTACAGAAACCAGATGGCAGTCATAAGAGTCGAGGGGCATGAAAGGGAAGCAGTGGTTGGGAAAGGAGTGAGACAGGGTTGTAGCCTCTCCCCGATGTTATTCAATCTGTATATTGAGCAAGCAGTAAAGGAAACAAATGAAAAATTTGGAGTAGGTATTAAAATACATGGAGACGAAGTAAAAACTTTGAGGTTCGCCGATGACATTGTAATTCTGTCAGAGACGGCAAAGGACTTGGAAGAGCAGTTGAACGGAATGGACAGTGTCTTGAAAGGAGGATATAAGATGAACATTAACAAAAGCAAAACGAGGATAATGGAATGTAGTCAAATTAAATCAGGTGATGCTGAGGGAATTAGATTAGGAAATGAGACACTTAAAGTAGTAAAGGAGTTTTGCTATTTAGGAAGTAAAATAACTGATGATGGTCGAAGTAGAGAGGATATAAAATGTAGACTGGCAATGGCCAGGAAAGCGTTTCCGAAGAAGAGAAATTTGTTAACATCGAATATAGATTTATGCATCAGGAAGTCGTTTCTGAAAGTATTTGTTTGGAGTGTAGCCATGTATGGAAGTGAAACATGGACGATAACTAGTTTGGACAAGAAGAGAATAGAAGCTTTCGAAATGTGGTGCTACAGAAGAATACTGAAGATAAGGTGGATAGATCACGTAACTAATGAGGAGGTATTGAATAGGATTGGGGAGAAGAGAAGTTTGTGGCACAACTTGACTAGAAGAAGGGATCGGTTGGTAGGACATGTTTTGAGGCATCAAGGGATCACAAATTTAGCATTGGAGGGCAGCGTGGAGGGTAAAAATCGTAGAGGGAGACCGAGAGATGAGTACACTAAGCAGATTCAGAAGGATGTAGGTTGCAGTAGGTACTGGGAGATGAAGCAGCTTGCACAGGATAGAGTAGCATGGAGAGCTGCATCAAACCAGTCTCAGGACTGAAGACAACAACAACAACATTGGTGCCTTGGACATGAGCTAGGACCTTATGATTCTGCATGAAACGAGGACTAGCGGCCGCGTTGCACGGGAGTATGTGAAAAGTGTTCATATGTAGTAAAAACCTGAGAAATCCGTCCATTTTCGTCATTTGTTATCGAATCTACTTAAAGCAAGATCGTCACATTGGCCGCTCTTCTCTCTGAAACGGTTGTACTTATTCTCTACAAAGCTATGTCGCGAGCTGCGATATGCGGAGACACTAAAAGCACCATAGTAGAACACAGATGAAGCTTCTAAGTTGATGTAATAGCCAGTAAGAAGTAGTACAATTAAAGTTTTAGGTATCGGTTATTGACTTTTTACCCTTCTTTGGTGCCTTGGACACGAGCTAGGAACTTAAGATTTTGCATGAGGGAGGACTAGCAGCCGAGGTGCACGGGAGAATGTGAAAAGTGTTGATATGTAGTAAAAACCTGAGAAATCCGTCCGTTTTCGTCATTTGTTATCGAATCGACTTAAAGCCAGATCGTCACAATGGCAGCTCTTCTCTCTGAAACGGTTGTACTTATCGTCTGCAAAACTATGTCGCGTGCTGCGGTATGCGGAGAAACTAAAAGCACTGTAGTAGAACACAGATGTAGCTTCTACGTTGACGTAATAGCCAGGAAGAAGTAGTACAATTCAAGTTTTAGGTATTGATTATTGTCTTTTTAGCTGGCTTTGGTGCCTTGGACATGAGCTAGGACCTTAAGATTCAGCATGAAAGGAGGACTAGCAGCCTAGTTGCAAGGGAGCATGCGAAAAGTGTTCATATGTAGTAAAAACCTGAGAAATCTTTCCGTTTTCGTCATTTGTAATCGAATCGACTTAAAGCCAGATCGTCACATTGGCCGCTCTTCTCTCTGAAACGGTTGTACTTATCGTCTACAAAGCTATGTCGCGTGCTGCGATATGCGGAGACACTAAAAGCACCATAGTAGAACACAAATGATGCTTCTAAGTTGATGTAATAGCCAGTAAGAAGTAGTCCAATTCAAGATTTAGGTATCGATTATTGACTTTTTAGCTGGCTTTGGTGCCTTTGACATGAGCTAGGACCTTATGATTCTGCATGAAACAAGGACTAGCGGCCGCGTTGCACGGGAGTATGTGAAAAGTGTTCATATGTAGTAAAAACCTGAGAAATCCGTCCGTTTTCGTCATTTGTTATCGAATCGACTTAAAGCCAGATCGTCACATTGGCCGCTCTTCTCTCTGAAACGGTTGTACTTATCGTCTACAAAGCTATGTCGCGTGCTGCGATATGCGGAGACATTAAAAGCACCATAGTAGAACACAAATGATGCTTCTAAGTTGATGTAATAGCCAGTAAGAAGTAGTCCAATTCAAGATTTAGGTATCGATTATTGACTTTTTAGCTGGCTTTGGTGCCTTGGACATGAGCTAGGACCCTATGATTCTGCATGAAACGAGGACTAGCGGCCGCGTTGCACGGGAGTATGTGAAAAGTGTTCATATGTAGTAAAAACCTGAGAAATCCGTCCATTTTCGTCATTTGTTATCGAATCGACTTAAAGCCAGATCGTCACATTGGCCGCTCTTCTCTCTGAAACGGTTATACTTATCGTCTGCAAAACTGTGTCGCGTGCTGCGGTATGCGGAGAAACTAAAAGCACCGTAGTAGAACACAGATGAAGCTTCTAAGTTGATGTAATAGCCAGGAAGAAGTAGTACAATTCAAGTTTTAGGTATTGATTATTGACTTTTTAGCTGGCTTTGGTGCCTTGGACATGAACTAGGACCTTAAGATTCTGCATGAAAGGAGGACTAGCAGCCGAGTTGCAAGGGAGAATGTGAAAAGTGTTCATATGTAGTAAAAACCTGAGAAATCGGTCCGTTTTCGTCATTTGTTATCGAATCGACTTAAAGCCAGATCGTCACATTGGCCGCTCTTCTCCCTGAAACGCTTGTACTTAGCGTCTGCAAAGCTATGTCGCGTCCTGCGGTATGCGGAGACACTAAAATCACCATAGTAGAACACAGATGAAGCTTCTACGTTGATGTAATAGCCAGTAAGAAGTAGTACAATTGAAGTTTTAGGAATCGATTATTGACTTTTTAGCTGGCTTTGGTGCCTTGGACACGAGCTAGGACCTTAAGATTCTGCATGAAAGGTGGACTAGCAGCCGAGTTGCAGGGGAGAATGTAAAAAGTGTTCATATGATGTAAAAACCTGAGAAATCCGTCCGTTTTCGTCATTTGTTATCGAATCGACTTAAAGCCAGATCGTCACATTGGCCGCTCTACTCTCGGAAACGGTTGTACTTATCGTCTGCAAAGCTATGTCGCTTGTTGCCGTAGGCGGAAACAGAAAAGCACCATAGTAGAACACAAATGAAGCTTCTAAGTTGATGTAATAGCCAGTAAGAAGTAGTACAATTCTAGTTTTAGGTATCGATTATTGACTTTTTAGCTGGCTTTGGTGCCTTCGACATGAGCTAGTACCTTAAGATTCTGCATGAAAGGAGGACTAGCAGCCGAGTTGCACGGGAGAATGTGAAAAGTGTTCATATGTAGTAAAAACCTTAGAAATCCATCCGTTTTCGTCAATTGTTATCGAATCGACTTAAAGGCAGATCGTCACATTGGCCGCTCTTCTCTCTGAAACGGTTGTACTTATCGTCTGCAAAGCTATGTCGCGTGCTGCGGTATGCGGAGGCTCTAAAAGCACCATATTAGAACACAGATGAAGCATCTAAGTTGATGTAATAGGAAGTAAGAAGTAATCCAATTCAAGTTTTAGGTATCGATTATTGACTTTTTAGCTGGCTTTGGTGCCTTGGACATGAGCTAGGACCTTAAGATTCTGCATGAAAGGAGGACTAGCAGCCGAGTTGCACGGGAGAATGTGAAAAGTGTTCATATGTAATAAAAACCTGAGAAATCCGTTCGTTTTCGTCATTTGTTATCGAATCGACTTAAAGTCAGATCGTCACATTGGCCGCTCTTCTCTCTGAAACGGTTGTACTTATCGTCTACAAAGCTATGTCACGTGCTGCGGTATGTGGAGACACTAAAAGCACCATATGAGATCACAGATGAAGCTTCTAAGTTGATGTAATAGCCAGTAAGAAGTAGTACAATTCATGTTTTAGGTATCGATTATTGACTTTTTAGCTGGCTTTGGTGCCTTGGACATGAGCTAGGACCTTAAGATTCTGCATGAAAGGAGGACTAGCAGCCGAGTTGCACGGGAGAATGTGAAAAGTGTTCATATGTAGTAAAAACCTGAGAAATCCGTCCGTTTTCGTCATTTGTTATCGAATCGACATAGAGCCAGATCGTCACATTGGCCGCTCTTCTCTCTGAAACGGTTGTACTTATCGTCTGCAAAGCTATGTCGCGTGCTGCGGTATGCGGACGCACTAAAAGCACCATAGTAGAACACAGATGAAGCTTCTAGGCTGATGTCATAGCCAGCAAGAAGTAGTAGAATTCAAGTTTTTGGTATCGATTATTGACTTTTTTGCTGGCTTTGGTACCTTGGACGTGAGCTAGGACCTTAAGATTCTGCATGAAAGGAGGACTAGCAGCCGCGTTGCACGGGAGAATGTGAAAAGTCTTCATATGTAGTAAAAACCTGAGAAATCTGTCCGTTTTCGTCATTTGTTATCGAATCGACTTAAAGCCAGATCGTCACATTGGCCGCTCTTTTCTCTGAAACGGTTGTACTTATCGTCTGTAAAACTATGTCGCGTGCTGCGGTATGCGGAGAAACTAAAGGCACCGTAGTAGAACACAGATGAAGCTTCTAAGTTGATGTAATAGCCAGGAAGAAGTAGTACAATTCAAGTTTTAGGTATCGATTATTGACTTTTTAGCTGGCTTTGGTGCCTTGGACATGAGCTAGGACTTTAAGATTCTGCATGAAAGGAAGACTAGCAGCCGAGTTGCACTGGAGAATGTGAAAAGTGTTCATATGTAGTAAAAACCTTAGAAATCGGTCCGTTTTCGTCATTTGTTATCGAATCGACTTAAAGCCAGATCGTCACATTGGCCGCTCTTCTCTCTTAAACGGTTGTACTTATCGTCTGCAAAGCTATGTCGCGTGCTGCGGTATGTGGAGACACTAAAAGCACTATAGTAGAACACAGATGAAGCTTCTAAGTTGATGTAATAGCCAGTAAGAAGTAGTAGAATTCAAGTTTTAGGTATCGATTATTGACTTTTTAGCTGGCTTTGGTGCCTTGGACATGAGCTAGGACCTTAAGATTCTGCATGAAAGGAGGACTAGCAGCCGAGTTGCAGGGGAGAATGTGAAAAGTGTTCATATGTAGTAAAAACCTGAGAAATCCGTCCGTTTTCGTCATTTGTTATCGAATCGACTTTAAGTCAGATCGTCACATTGGGCGTTCTTCTCTCTGAAACGGTTGTACTTATCGTCTACAAAGCTATGTCACGTGCTGCGGTATGTGGAGACACTAAAAGCAAAATAGTAGAACACAGATGAAGCTTCTAAGTTGATGTAATAGCCAGTAAGAAGTAGTACAATTCAAGTTTTAGGTATCGATTATTGACTTTTTAGCTGGCTTTGATGCCTTGGACATGAGCTAGGACCTTAAGATTCTGCATGAAAGGAGGACAAGCAGCCGAGTTGCACGGGAGAATGTGAAAAGTGTTCATATGTAGTAAAAACCTGAGAAATCCGTCCGTTTTCGTCATTAGTTATCGAATCGACTTAAAGCCAGATCGTCACATTGGCCGCTCTTCTCTCTGAAACGGTTGTACTTATCGTCTGCAAAGCTATGTCGCGTGCTGCGGTATGCGGAGACACTAAAAGCACCATAGTAGAACAAAGATGAAGCTTCTCAGTTGATGTAATAGCCAGTAAGAAGTAGTAGAATTCAAGTTTTAGGTATCTATTATTGACATTTTAGCTGGCTTTTGTACCTTGGACATGAGCTAGGACCTTAAGATTCTGCATGAAAGGAGGACTAGCAGCCGAGTTGCACGGGAGAATGTGAAAAGTGTTCATATGTAGTAAAAACCTGAGAAATCCGTCCGTTTTCGTCATTTGTTATCGAATCGACTTAAAGCCAGATCGTCACATTGGCCGCTCTTCTCTCTGAAACGGTTGTACTTATCGTCTGTAAAACTATGTCGCGTGCTGCGGTAAGCGGAGACACTAAAAGCACCGTAGTAGAACACAGATGAAGCTTCTAAGTTGATGTAATAGCCAGGAAGAAGTAGTACAATTCAAGTTTAAGGTATCGATTATTGACTTTTTAGCTGGCTTTGGTGCCTTGGACATGAGCTAGGACCTTAACATTCTGCATGAAAGGATTACTACCAGCCGAGTTGCACGGGAGAATGTGAAAAGTGTTCATATGTAGTAAAAACCTTAGAAATCCGTCCGTTTTCGTCATTTGTTATCGAATCGACTTAAAGCCAGATCGTCTCATTGGCCGCTCTGCTCTCGGATACGGTTGTACTTATCGTCTACTAAACTATGTCGCGTGCTGCGGTATGCGGAGACACTAAAAGCACCATAGTAGAACACAGATGAAGCTTCTAAGTTAATGTAATAGCCAGTAAGAAGTAGTACAATTCAAGTTTTAGGTATCGATTATTGACTTTTTAGCTGGCTTTGGTGCCTTGGACATAAGCTAGGACCTTATGATTCTGCATGAAAGGAGGACTAGCAGCCGAGTAGCACGGGAGAATGTGAAAAGTGTTCATATGTAGTAAAAACCTAAGAAATTCGTCCGTTTTCGTCATTTGTTATCGAATCGACTTAAAGCCAGATCGTCACATTGGCCGCTCTTCTCTCTGAAACGGTTGTACTTATCGTCTGCAAAGCTATGTCTCGTGCTGCGGTATGTGGCGACACTAAAAGCACCATAGTAGAACACAGATGAAGCTTCTAAGTTGATGTAATAGCCAGTAAGAAGTAGTACAATTCAAGTTTTAGGTATCAATTATTGACTTTTTAGCTGGCTTTGGTGCCTTGGACATGAGCTAGGACCTTAAGATTCTGCATGAAAGGAGGACTAGCAGCCGAGTTGCACGGGAGAATGTGAAAAGTGTTCATATGTAGTAAAAACCTGAGAAATCCGTCCGTTTTCGTCATTTGTTATCGAATCGACTTAAAGCCAGATCGTCACATTGGCCGCTCTTCTCTCTGAAACGGTTGTACTTATCGTCTACAAAGCAATGTCGCGTGCTGCGGTATGCGGAGACACTAAAAGCACCATAGTAGAACACAGATGAAGCTTCTAAGTTGATGTAATAGCCAGTAAGAAGTAGTACAATTCAAGTTTTAGGTATCGATTATTGACTTTTTAAATAGCTTTGATGCCTTGGACATGAGCTAGGACCTTAAGATTCTGCATGAAAGGAGGATTAGCAGCCGAGTAGCACGGGAGAATGTGAAAAGTGTTCATATGTAGTAAAAACCTGAGAAATTCGTCCGTTTTCGTCATTTGTTATCAAATCGACTTAAAGCCAGATCGTCACATTGGCCGCTCTTCTCTCTGAAACGCTTGTACTTAACGTCTGCAAAGCTATGTTGCATGCTGCGGTATGCTGAGATACTACAAGCAGCATAGTAGAACACAGATGAGGCTTCTAAGTTGATGTAATAGCAAGTAAGAAGTAGTACAATTCAAGTTTTAGGTATCGATTATTGACTTTTTAGCTAGCTTTGGTGCCTTGGACATGAGCTAGGACCTTAAGATTCTGCATGAAAGGAGGACTAGCTGCCGAGTAGCACGGGAGAATGTGAAAAGTGTTCATATGTAGTAAAAACCTGAGAAATTCGTCCGTTTTCGTCATTTGTTATCGAATCGACTTAAAGCCAGATCGTCACATTGGATGCTCTTCTCTCTGAAACGCTTGTATTTATCGTCTGCAAAGCTATGTCGCGAGCTGCGGTATGCGGAGACACTAAAATCACCATAGTAGGAAACAGATGAAGCATCTAAGTTGATGTAATAGCCAGTAAGAAGTAATCCAATTCAAGTTTTAGGTATCGATTATTGACTTTTTAGCTGGATTTGGTGCCTTGGACATGAGCTAGGACCTTAAGATTCAGCATGAAAGGAGGACTAGCAGCCGAGTCGCACGGGAGAATGTGAAAAGTGTTCATATGTAATAAAAACCTGAGAAATCCGTCCGTTTTCGTCATTTGTTATCGAATCGACTTAAAGCCAGATCGTCACATTGGCCGCTCTGCTCTCGGAAACGGTTGTACTTATCGTCTACTAAGCTATGTCGCGTGCTGCGGTATGCGGAGACACTAAAATCACCATAGTAGAACACAGATGAAGCTTCTAAGTTAATGTAATAGCCAGTAAGAAGTAGTACAATTCAAGTTTTAGGTATCGATTATTGACTTTTTAGCTGGCTTTGGTGCCTTGGACATGAGCTAGGACCTTAAGATTCAGCATGAAAGGAGGACTAGCAGCCGAGCTGCACGGGAGAATGTGAAAAGTCTTCATATGTGGTAAAAACCTGAGAAATCCGTCCGTTTTCGTCATTTGTTATCGAATCCACTTAAAGCCAGATCATCACATTGGCCGCTCTTCTCTCTGAAACGGTTGTACTTATCGTCTGCAAAGCTATGTCGCGTACTGCGGTATGTGGAGGCACTAAAAGCACCATAGTAGAACACAGATGAACCTTCTAAGTTGATGTAATAGCCAGTAAGAAGTAGTACAATTCAAGTTTTAGGTATCGATTATTGACTTTTTAACTGGCTTTGGTGCCTTGGACATGAGCTAGGACCTTAAGATTCAGCATGAAAGGAGGACTAGCAGCCGAGTTGCAGGGGAGAATGTGAAAAGTGTTCATATGTAATAAAAACCTGAAAAATCCGTCCGTTTTCGTCATTTGTTATCGAATCGACTTAAAGCCAGATCGTCACATTGGCCGCTCTTCTCTCTGAAACGGTTGTACTTATCGTCTGCAAAGCTATGTCGCGTGCTGCGGTATGTGGACACACTAAAAGCACCATAGTAGAACACAGATGAAGCTTCTAAGTTGATGTAATAGCCAGTAAGAAGTATTAGAATTCAAGTTTTAGGTATCGATTATTGACTTTTTAGCTGGCTTTGGTGCCTTGGACATGAGCTAGGACCTTAAGATTCTGCATGAAAGGAGGACTAGCAGCCGAGTTGCACGGGAGAATGTGAAAAGTGTTCATATGTAGTAAAAACCTGAGAAATCCGTCCGTTTTCGTCATTTGTTATCGAATCGACTTAAAGCCATATCGTCACATTGGCCGCTCTTCTCTCTGAAACGGTTGTACTTATCGTCTGCAAAGCTATGTCGCGTGCTGCGGTATGTGGCGACACTAAAAGCACCATAGTAGAACACAGATGAAGCTTCTAAGTTGATGTAATAGCCAGTAAGAAGTAGTACAATTGAAGTTTTAGGTATCTATTATTGACTTTTTAGCTGGCTTTGGGGCCTTGGACATGAGCTAGGACCTTAAGATTCTGCATGAAAGGAGGACTAGCAGCCGAGTTGCAGGGGAGAATGTAAAAAGTGTTCATATAAAGTAAAAACCTGAGAAATCCGTCCGTTTTCGTCATTTGTTATCGAATCGACTTAAAGCCAGATCGTCACATTGGCCGCTCTTCTCTCTGAAACGCTTGTACTTAACGTCTGCAAAGCTATGTTGCATGCTGCGGTATGCGGAGACACTAAAAGCACCATAGTAGAACACAGATGAAGCTTCTAAGTTGATGTAATAGCCAGTAAGAAGTAGTACAATTCAAGTTTTAGGTATCGATTATTGACTTTTTAAATAGCTTTGATGCCTTGGACATGAGCTAGGACCTTAAGATTCTGCATGAAAGGAGGATTAGCAGCCGAGTAGCACGGGAGAATATGAAAAGTGTTCATATGTAGTAAAAACCTGAGAAATTCGTCCGTTTTCGTCATTTGTTATCGAATCGACTTAAAGCCAGATCGTCACATTGGATGCTCTTCTCTCTGAAACGCTTGTATTTATCGTCTGCAAAGCTATGTCGCGAGCTGCGGTATGCGGAGACACTAAAATCACCATAGTAGGAAACAGATGAAGCATCTAAGTTGATGTAATAGCCAGTAAGAAGTAATCCAATTCAAGTTTTAGGTATCGATTATTGACTTTTTAGCTGGCTTTGGTGCCTTGGACATGAGCTAGGACCTTAAGATTCAGCATGAAAGGAGGACTAGCAGCCGAGTCGCACGGGAGAATGTGAAAAGTGTTCATATGTAATAAAAACCTGAGAAATCCGTCCGTTTTCGTCATTTGTTATCGAATCGACTTAAAGCCAGATCGTCACATTGGCCGCTCTGCTCTCGGAAACGGTTGTACTTATCGTCTACTAAGCTATGTCGCGTGCTGCGGTATGCGGAGACACTAAAATCACCATAGTAGAACACAGATGAAGCTTCTAAGTTAATGTAATAGCCAGTAAGAAGTAGTACAATTCAAGTTTTAGGTATCGATTATTGACTTTTTAGCTGGCTTTGGTGCCTTGGACATGAGCTAGGACCTTAAGATTCAGCATGAAAGGAGGACTAGCAGCCGAGCTGCACGGGAGAATGTGAAAAGTCTTCATATGTAGTAAAAACCTGAGAATTCCGTCCGTTTTCGTCATTTGTTATCGAATCCACTTAAAGCCAGATCATCACATTGGCCGCTCTTCTCTCAGAAACGGTTGTACTTATCGTCTGCAAAGCTATGTCGCGTACTGCGGTATGTGGAGGCACTAAAAGCACCATAGTAGAACACAGATGAACCTTCTAAGTTGATGTAATAGCCAGTAAGAAATAGTACAATTCACGTTTTAGGTATCGATTATTGACTTTTTAACTGGCTTTGGTGCCTTGGACATGAGCTAGGACCTTAAGATTCAGCATGAAAGGAGGACTAGCAGCCGAGTTGCACGGGAGAATGTGAAAAGTGTTCATATGTAATAAAAACCTGAAAAATCCGTCCGTTTTCGTCATTTGTTATCGAATCGACTTAAAGCCAGATCGTCACATTGGCCGCTCTTCTCTCTGAAACGGTTGTACTTATCGTCTGCAAAGCTATGTCGCGTGCTGCGGTATGTGGACACACTAAAAGCACCATAGTAGAACACAGATGAAGCTTCTAAGTTGATGTAATAGCCAGTAAGAAGTATTAGAATTCAAGTTTTAGGTATCGATTATTGACTTTTTAGCTGGCTTTGGTGCCTTGGACATGAGCTAGGACCTTAAGATTCTGCATGAAAGGAGGACTAG
Source organism: Schistocerca gregaria (assembly GCF_023897955.1). Taxonomy (NCBI): domain Eukaryota; kingdom Metazoa; phylum Arthropoda; class Insecta; order Orthoptera; family Acrididae; genus Schistocerca; species Schistocerca gregaria. Next base: position 15,436,823 of record NW_026061824.1, on the reverse strand, counting down.
CAGCCGAGTTGCACGGGAGAATGTGAAAAGTGTTCATATGTAGTAAAAACCTGAGAAATCCGTCCGTTTTCGTCATTTGTTATCGAATCGACTTAAAGCCAGATCGTCACATTGGCCGCTCTTCTCTCTGAAACGGTTGTACTTATCGTCTGCAAAGCTATGTCGCGTGCTGCGGTATGTGGCGACACTAAAAGCACCATAGTAGAACACAGATGAAGCTTCTAAGTTGATGTAATAGCCAGTAAGAAGTAGTACAATTGAAGTTTTAGGTATCGATTATTGACTTTTTAGCTGGCTTTGGGGCCTTGGACTTGAGCTAGGACCTTAAGATTCTGCATGAAAGGAGGACTAGCAGCCGAGTTGCAGGGGAGAATGTAAAAAGTGTTCATATAAAGTAAAAACCTGAGAAATCCGTCCGTTTTCGTCATTTGTTATCGAATCGACTTAAAGCCAGATCGTCACATTGGCCGCTCTGCTCTCTGAAACGGTTGTACTTATCGTCTACAAAGCAATGTCACGTGCTGCGGTATGCGGAGACACTAAAAGCACCATAGTAGAACACAGATGAAGCTTCTAAGTTGATGTAATAGCCAGTAAGAAGTAGTACAATTCAAGTTTTAGGTATCGATTATTGACTTTTTAAATAGCTTTGATGCCTTGGACATGAGCTAGGACCTTAAGATTCTGCATGAAAGGAGGATTAGCAGCCGAGTAGCACGGGAGAATATGAAAAGTGTTCATATGTAGTAAAAACCTGAGAAATTGGTCCGTTTTCGTCATTTGTTATCGAATCGACTTAAAGCCAGATCGTCACATTGGCCGCTCTTCTCTCTGAAACGCTTGTACTTAACGTCTGCAAAGCTATGTTGCATGCTGCGGTATGCTGAGATACTACAAGCAGCATAGTAGAACACAGATGAGGCTTCTAAGTTGATGTAATAGCAAGTAAGAAGTAGTACAATTCAAGTTTTAGGTATCGATTATTGACTTTTTAGCTAGCTTTGGTGCCTTGGACATGAGCTAGGACCTTACGATTCTGCATGAAAGGAGGACTAGCAGCCGAGTAGCACGGGAGAATGTGAAAAGTGTTCATATGTAGTAAAAACCTGAGAAATTCGTCCGTTTTCGTCATTTGTTATCGAATCGACTTAAAGCCAGATCGTCACATTGGATGCTCTTCTCTCTGAAACGCTTGTATTTATCGTCTGCAAAGCTATGTCGCGAGCTGCGGTATGCGGAGACACTAAAATCACCATAGTAGGAAACATATGAAGCATCTAAGTTGATGTAATAGCCAGTAAGAAGTAATCCAATTCAAGTTTTAGGTATCGATTATTGACTTTTTAGCTGGCTTTGGTGCCTTGGACATGAGCTAGGACCTTAAGATTCAGCATGAAAGGAGGACTAGCAGCCGAGTTGCACGGGAGAATGTGAAAAGTGTTCATATGTAATAAAAACCTGAGAAATCCGTCCGTTTTCGTCATTTGTTATCGAATCGACTTAAAGCCAGATCGTCACATTGGCCGCTCTGCTCTCGGAAACGGTTGTACTTATCGTCTACTAAGCTATGTCGCGTGCTGCGGTATGCGGAGACACTAAAAGCACCATAGTAGAACACAGATGAAGCTTCTAAGTTAATGTAATAGCCAGTAAGAAGTAGTACAATTCAAGTTTTAGGTATCGATTATTGACTTTTTAGCTGGCTTTGGTGCCTTGGACATGAGCTAGGACCTTAAGATTCAGCATGAAAGGAGGACTATCAGCCGAGTTGCAGGGGAGAATGTGAAAAGTGTTCATATGTAATAAAAACCTGAGAAATCCGTCCGTTTTCGTCATTTGTTATCGAATCGACTTAAAGCCAGATCGTCACATTGGCCGCTCTACTCTCGAAAACGGTTGTACTTATCGTCTGCAAAGCTATGTCGCGTGTTGCCGTAGGCGGAAACAGGAAAAGCACCATAGTAGAACACAGATGAAGCTTCTAAGTTGATGTAATAGCCAGTAAGAAGTAGTCCAATTCATGTTTTAGGTATCGATTATTGACTTTTTAGCTGGCTTTGGTGCCTTGGACATGGGCTAGGACCTTAAGATTCTGCATGAAAGGAGGACTAGCAGCCGAGTTGCAGGGGAGAATGTGAAAAGTGTTCATATGTAGTAAAAACCTGAGAAATCCGTCCGTTTTCGTCATTTGTTATCGAATCGACTTAAAGCCAGATCGTCTCATTGGCCGCTCTTCTCTCTGAAACGATTGTACTTATCGTCCGCAAAACTATGTCGCGTACTGCGGTATCCGGAGACACTAAAATCACCACAGTAGAACATAGATGAAGCTTCTAAGTTGATGTAATATCCAGTACAAAGTAGTACAATTCAAGTTTTAGGTATCGATTATTGACTTTTTAGCTGGCTTTGGTGCCTTGGACATGAGCTAGGACCTTAAGATTCTGCATGAAAGGAGGACTAGCAACCGAGTTGCACGGGAGAATGTGAAAAGTGTTCATATGTAATAAAAACCTTAGAAATCCGTCCGTTTTCGTCATTTGTTATCGAATCGACTTAAAGCTAGATCGTCACATTGGCCGCCGTTCTCTCTGAAACGGTTGTACTTATCGTCTGCAAAGCTATGGCGCGTGCTGCGGTATGCGGAGACACTAAAATCACCATAGTAGAACACAGATGAAGCATCTAAGTTGATGTAATAGCCAGTAAGAAGTAGTACAATTCAAGTTTTAGGTATCGATTATTGACTTTTTAGCTAGCTTTGATGCCTTGGACATGAGCTAGAACCTTAAGATTCTGCATGAAAGGAGGACTAGCAGCCGAGTTGCACGGGAGAATGTGAAAAGTGTTCATATGTAGTAAAAACCTGAGAAATCCGTCCGTTTTCGTCATTTGTTATCGAATCGACTTAAAGCCAGATCGTCACATTGGCCGCTCTTCTCTTTGAAACGGGTGTACTTATCGTCTGCAAAGCTATGTCGCGTGCTGCGGTATGTGGAGACACTAAAATTACCATAGTAGAACACAGGTGAAGCTTCTAAGTTAATGTAATAGCTAGTAAGAAGTAGTACAATTCAAGTTTTAGGTATTGATTATTGACTTTTAGCTGGCTTTGGTGCCTTGGACATGAGCTAGGACCTTACGATTCTGCATGAAAGGAGGACTAGCAGCCGAGTTGCACGGGAGAATGTGAAAAGTCTTCATATGTAGTAAAAACCTGAGAAAACCGTCCGTTTTCGTCATTTGTTATCGAATCGACTTAAAGCCAGATCATCACATTGGCCGCTCTTCTCTCTGAAACGGTTGTACTTATCGTCTGCAAAGCTATGTCGCGTACTGCGGTATGTGGAGACACTAAAAGCACCATAGTAGAACACAGATGAACCTTCTAAGTTGATGTAATAGCCAGTAAGAAATAGTACAATTCAAGTTTTAGATATCGATTATTGACTTTTAGCTGGCTTTAGTGCCTTGGACATGAGCTAGGACCTTAAGATTCTGCATGAAAGGAGGACTAGCAGCCGAGTTGCACGTGAGAATGTGAAAAGTGTTCATATGTAGTAAAAACCTTAGAAATCCGTCCGTTTTCGTCATTTGTTATCGAATCGACTTAAAGCCAGATCGTCACATTGGCCGCTCTTCTCTCTGAAACCGGTGTACTTATCGACTGCAAAGCTATGTCGGGTGCTGCGGTATGTGGAGACACTAAAATTACCATAGTAGAACACAGATGAAGCATCTAAGTTGAAGTAATAGCCAGTAAGAAGTAATCCAATTCAAGTTTTAGGTATCGATTATTGACATTTTAGCTGGCTTTGGTGCCTTGGACATGAGCTAGGACTTTAAGATTCTGCATGAAAGGAGGACTAGCGGCCGAGTTGCACTGGAGAATGTGAAAAGTGTTCATATGTAATAGAAACCTGAGAAATCCGTCCGTTTTCGTCATTTGTTATCGAATCGACTTAAAGCCAGATAGTCACATTGGCCGCTCTTCTCTCCGAAACGCTTGTACTTATCGTCTGCAAAGCTATGTCGCGTGCTGCGGTATGCGGAGACACTAAAATCACCATAGTAGAACACAGACCTAGCTTCTAAGTTGATGTAATAGCCAGTAAGAAGTAGTACAATTCAAGTTTTAGGTATCTATTATTGACTTTTTAGCTGGCTTTGGTGCCTTGGACATGAGCTAGGACCTTACGATTCTGCATGAAAGGAGGACTAGCAGCCGAGTTGCACGGGAGAATGTGAAAAGTGTTCATATGTAGTAAAAACCTGAGAAATCCGTCCGTTTTCGTCATTTGTAATCGAATCGACTTAAAGCTAGATCGTCACATTGGCCGCCGTTCTCTCTGAAACGGTTGTACTTATCGTCTGCAAAGCTATGGCGCGTGCTGCGGTATGCGGAGACACTAAAATCACCATAGTAGAACACAGATGAAGCATCTAAGTTGATGTAATAGCCAGTAAGTAGTAGTACAATTCAAGTTTTAGGTATCGATTATTGACTTTTTAGCTAGCTTTGATGCCTTGGACATGAGCTAGAACCTTAAGATTCTGCATGAATGGAGGACTAGCAGCCGAGTTGCACGGGAGAATGTGAAAAGTGTTCATATGTAGTAAAAACCTGAGAAATCCGTCCGTTTTCGTCATTTGTTATCGAATCGACTTAAAGCCAGATCGTCACATTGGCCGCTCTTCTCTTTGAAACGGGTGTACTTATCGTCTGCAAAGCTATGTCGCGTGCTGCGGTATGTGGAGACACTAAAATTACCATAGTAGAACACAGGTGAAGCATCTAAGTTGATGTAATAGCCAGTAAGAAGTAATCCAATTCAAGTTTTGGTTATCGATTATTGACTTTTTAGCTGGCTTTGGTGCCTTGGACATGAGCTAGGACCTTAAGATTCTGCATGAAAGGAGGACTAGCAGCCGAGTTGCTCAGGAGAATGTGAAAAGTGTTCATATGTAATAAAAACCTGAGAAATCCGTCCGTTTTCGTCATTTGTTATCGAATCGACTTAAAGCCAGATCGTCACTTTGGCCGCTCTTCTCTCTGAAACGGTTGTACTTATCGTCTACTAAGCTATGTCGCGTGCTGCGGCTTGCGGAGACACTAAAAGCACCATAGTAGAACACAGATGAAGCTTCTAAGTTAATGTAATAGCTAGTAAGAAGTAGTACAATTCAAGTTTTAGGTATTGATTATTGACTTTTAGCTGGCTTTGGTGCCTTGGACATGAGCTAGGACCTTACGATTCTGCATGAAAGGAGGACTAGCAGCCGAGTTGCACGGGAGAATGTGAAAAGTCTTCATATGTAGTAAAAACCTGAGACAACCGTCCGTTTTCGTCATTTGTTATCGAATCGACTTAAAGCCAGATCATCACATTGGCCGCTCTTCTCTCTGAAACGGTTCTACTTATCGTCTGCAAAGCTATGTCGCGTACTGCGGTATGTGGAGACACTAAAAGCACCATAGTAGAACACAGATGAACCTTCTAAGTTGATGTAATAGCCAGTAAGAAATAGTACAATTCAAGTTTTAGATATCGATTATTGACTTTTAGCTGGCTTTAGTGCCTTGGACATGAGCTAGGACTTTAAGATTCTGCATGAAAGGAGGACTAGCAGCCGAGTTGCACTGGAGAATGTGAAAAGTGTTCATATGTAATAGAAACCTGAGAAATCCGTCCGTTTTCGTCATTTGTTATCGAATCGACTTAAAGCCAGATAGTCACATTGGCCGCTCTTCTCTCCGAAACGCTTGTACTTATCGTCTGCAAAGCTATGTCGCGTGCTGCGGTATGCGGAGACACTAAAATCACCATAGTAGAACACAGACCTAGCTTCTAAGTTGATGTAATAGCCAGTAAGAAGTAGTACAATTCAAGTTTTAGGTATCTATTATTGACTTTTTAGCTGGCTTTGGTGCCTTGGACATGAGCTAGGACCTTACGATTCTGCATGAAAGGAGGACTAGCAGCCGAGTTGCACGGGAGAATGTGAAAAGTGTTCATATGTAGTAAAAACCTGAGAAATCCGTCCGTTTTCGTCATTTGTAATCGAATCGACTTAAAGCCAGATCGTCACATTGGCCGCTCTTCTCTTTGAAACGGGTGTACTTATCGTCTGCAAAGCTATGTCGCGTGCTGCGGTATGTGGAGACACTAAAATTACCATAGTAGAACACAGGTGAAGCATCTAAGTTGATGTAATAGCCAGTAAGAAGTAATCCAATTCAAGTTTTGGTTATCGATTATTGACTTTTTAGCTGGCTTTGGTGCCTTGGACATGAGCTAGGACCTTAAGATTCTGCATGAAAGGAGGACTAGCAGCCGAGTTGCACGGGAGAATGTGAAAAGTGTTCATATGTAATAAAAACCTGAGAAATCCGTCCGTTTTCGTCATTTGTTATCGAATCGACTTAAAGCCAGATCGTCACTTTGGCCGCTCTTCTCTCTGAAACGGTTGTACTTATCGTCTACTAAGCTATGTCGCGTGCTGCGGCTTGCGGAGACACTAAAAGCACCATAGTAGAACACAGATGAAGCTTCTAAGTTAATGTAATAGCCAGTAAGAAGTAGTACAATTCAAGTTTTAGGTATTGATTATTGACTTTTTAGCTGGCTTTGGTGCCTTGGACATGAGCTAGGACCTTACGATTCTGCATGAAAGGAGGACTAGCAGCCGAGTTGCACGGGAGAATGTGAAAAGTCTTCATATGTAGTAAAAACCTGAGAAAACCGTCCGTTTTCGTCATTTGTTATCGAATCGACTTAAAGCCAGATCATCACATTGGCCGCTCTTCTCTCTGAAACGGTTGTACTTATCGTCTGCAAAGCTATGTCGCGTACTGCGGTATGTGGAGACACTAAAAGCACCATAGTAGAACACAGATGAACCTTATAAGTTGATGTAAGAGCCAGTAAGAAATAGTACAATTCAAGTTTTAGATATCGATTATTGACTTTTTAGCTGGCTTTAGTGCCTTGGACATGAGCTAGGACCTTAAGATTCTGCATGAAAGGAGGACTAGCAGCCGAGTTGCACGTGAGAATGTGAAAAGTGTTCATATGTAGTAAAAACCTTAGAAATCCGTCCGTTTTCGTCATTTGTTATCGAATCGACTTAAAGCCAGATCGTCACATTGGCCGCTCTTCTCTCTGAAACCGGTGTACTTATCGACTGCAAAGCTATGTCGCGTGCTGCGGTATGTGGAGTCACTAAAATTACCATAGTAGAACACAGATGAAGCATCTAACTTGATGTAATAGCCAGTAAGAAGTAATCCAATTCAAGTTTTAGGTATCGATTATTGACTTTTTAGCTAGCTTTGGTGCCCTGGACATGAGCTAGGACCTTAAGATTCTGCATGAAAGGAGGACTAGCAGCCGAGTTGCACGGGAGAATGTGAAAAGTGTTCATATGTAATAAAAACCTGAGAAATCCGTCCGTTTTCGTCATTTGTTATCGAATCGACTTAAAGCCAGATAGTCACATTGGCCGCTCTTCTCTCCGAAACGCTTGTACTTATCGTCTGCAAAGCTATAACGCGTGCTGCGGTATGCGGAGACACTAAAATAACCATAGTGGAACACAGACCAAGCTTCTAAGTTGATGTAATAGCCAGTAAGAAGTAGTACAATTCAGGTTTTAGGTATCTATTATTGACTTTTTAGCTGGCTTTGGTGCCTTGGACATGAGCTAGGACCTTAAGATTCTGCATGAAAGGAGGCCTAGCAGCCGAGTTGCAGGGGAGAATGTGAAAAGTGTTCATATGTAGTAAAAACCTGAGAAATCCGTCCGTTTTCGTCATTTGTTATCGAATCGACTTAACGCCAGATCGTCACATTGGGCGCTCTGCTCTCGGAAACGGTTGTACTTATCGTCCGCAAAGCTATGTCGCGTGTTGCCGTAGGCGGAAACAGGAAAAGCACCATAGTAGAACACAGATGAAGCTTCTAAGTTGATGTAATAGCCACTAAGAAGTAGTCCAATTCAAGTTTTAGGTAATGATTATTGACTTTTTAGCTGGCTTTGGTACCTTGGACATGAGCTAGGACCTTAAGATTCTGCATGAAAGGAGGACTAGCGGCCGAGTGCACGCGAGAATGTGAAAAGTGTTCATATGTAGTAAAAACCTGAGAAATCCGTCCGTTTCCGTCATTTGTTATCGAATCGACTTAAAGCCAGATCGTCACATTGGCCGCTCTTCTCTCTGAAAAAGGTGTACTTATCGTCTGCAAAGCTATGTCGCATGCTGCGGTATGCGGACTCACTAAAAGCACCATAGTAGAACACAGATGAAGCTTCTAAGTTGATGTAATAGCCAGTAAGAAGTAGTACAATTAAAGATTTAGGTATCGGTTAATGACTTTTACCCTTCTTTGGTGCCTTGGACACGAGCTAGGAAATTAAGATTTTGCATGAAGGAGGACTATCAGACGAGTTGCACGGGAGAATGCGAAAAGTGTTCATATGTAGTAAAAACCTGAGAAAACCATCCGTTTTCGTCATTTGTTATCGAATCGACTTAATGCCAGATCGTCACATTGGTCGCTCTTCTCTCTGAAACGGTTGTACTTATCGTCTGCAAAGCTATGTCGCATGCTGCGGTATGCTGAGACACTACAAGCAGCATAGTAGGACACAGATGAAGCTTCTAAGTTGATGTAATAGCCAGTAAGAAGTAGTACAATTCAAGTTTTAGGTATCGATTATTGACTTTTTAGCTAGCTTTGGTGCCTTGGACATGAGCTAGGACCTTAAGATTCAGCATGAAAGGAGGACTAGCAGCCGAGTAGCACGGGAGAATGTGAAAAGTGTTCATATGTAGTAAAACCTGAGAAATTCGTCCGTTTTCGTCATTTGTTATCGAATCGACTTAAAGCCAGATCGTCACATTGGCCGCTCTTCTCTCTGAAACGCTTGTACTTATCGTCTGCAAAGCTATGTCGCGTGCTGCGGTATGCGGAGACACTAAAATCACCATAGTAGAACACAGATTAAGCTTCTAAGTTGACGTAATAGCCAGGAAGAAGTAGTACAATTCAAGTTTTAGGTATCGATTATTGACTTTTTAGCTGGCTTTGGTGCCTTGGACATGAGCTAGGACCTGAACATTCTGCATGAAAGGAGGACTAGCAGCCGAGTTGCATGGGAGAATGTGAAAAGTGTTCATATGTAGTAAAAACCTGAGAAATCCGTCCACTTTCGTCATTTGTTATCAAATCGACTTAAACCCAGATCGTCACATTGGCCGCTCTTCTGTCTGAAAAAGTTGTACTTATCGTCTGCAAAGCTATGTCGCGTGCTGCGGTATGCGGAGACACTAAAAGCACCATAGTAGAACACAGATGATGCTTCTAAGTTGATGTAATAGCCAGTAAGAAGTAGTCCAATTCAAGATTTAGGTATCGATTATTGACCTTTTAGCTGGCTTTGATGCCTTGGACATGAGCTAGGACCTTAAGATTCTGCATAAAAGGAGGACTAGCAGCCCAGTTGCACGGGAGAATGTGAAAAGTGTTCATATGTATTAAAAACCTGAGAAATCCGTCCACTTTCGTCATTTGTTATCGAATCGACTTAAACCCAGATCGTCACATTGGCCGCTCTTCTCTCTGAAAAAGTTGTACTTATCGTCTGCAAAGCTATGTCGCGTGCTGCAATATGCGGAGACACTAAAAGCACCATAGTAGAACACAGATGATGCTTCTAAGTTGATGTAATAGAGAGTAAGAAGTAGTCCAATTCAAGATTTAGGTATCGATTATTGACTTTTTAGCTGGCTTTGGTGCCTTGGACATGAGCTAGGACTTTAAGATTCTGCATAAAAGGAGGACTAGCAGCCCAGTTGCACGGGAGAATGTGAAAAGTGTTCATATGTATTAAAAACCTGAGAAATCCGTCCGTTTTCGTCATTTGTTATCGAATCGACTTAAAGCCAGATCGTCACATTGGCCGCTCCTCTCTCTGAAACTGTTATACTTATCGTCTGCAAAACTATGTCGCGTGCTGCGGTATGCGGAGACACTAAAATCACCATAGTAGAACACAGATGAAGCTTCTAAGTTGATGTAATAGCCAGTAAGAAGTAGTAGAATTCAAGTTTTAGGTATCGATTATTGACTTTTTAGCTGGCATTGGTGCCTTGGACATGAGCTAGGACCTTAAGATTCTGCATGAAAGGAGGACTAGCAGCCGAGTTGCAGGGGAGAATGTGAAAAGTGTTCATATGTAGTAAAAACCTGAGAAATCCGTCCGTTTTCGTAATTTGCTATCGAATCGACTTAAAGCCAGATCGTCACATTGGCCGCTCTTCTCTCTGAAACGGGTGTACTTATCGTCTGCAAAGCTATGTCGCGTGCTGCGGTATGTGGAGACACTAAAATTACCATAGTAGAACACAGATGAAGCATCTAAGTTGATGTAATAGCCAGTAAGAAGTAGTCCAATTCAAGTTTTAGTTATCGGTTATTGACTTTTTAGCTGGCTTTGGTGCCTTGGACATGAACTAGTACCTTAAGACTCAGCATGAAAGGAGGACTAGCAGCCGAATTGCACGGGAGAATGTGAAAAGTGTTCATATGTAGTAAAAACCTGAGAAATCCGTCCGTTTTCGTCATTTGTTATCGAATCGACTTAAAAGCCAGATCGTCACATTGGCCACTCTTCTCTCTGATACGCATGTACTTATCGTCTGCAAAGCTATGTCGCGTGCTGCGGTATGTGGAGACACTAAGAGCAGCATAGTAGAACACAGATGAAGCTTCTAAGATGATGTAATAGCCAGTAAGAAGTAGTACAATTCAAGTTTTAGGTATCGATTATTGACTTTTTAGCTGGCTTTGTTGCCTTGGACATGAGCTAGGACCTTAACATTCTGCATGAAAGGAGGACTAGCAGCCGAGTTGCACGGGAGAATGTGAAAAGTGTTCATATGTAGTAAAAACCTTAGAAATGCGTCCATTTTCATCATTTGTTATCGAATCGACTTAAAGCCAGCTTGTCACATTGGCCGCCCTTCTCTCCGAAACGCTTGTACTTATCGTCTGCAAAGCTATGTTGCGTGCTGCGGTATCCGGAGACACTGCACTCACCATAGTAGAACACAGTTCAAGCTTCTAAGTTGATGTAATAGCCAGTAAGAAGTAGTACAATTCAAGTTTTAGATATCGATTATTGACTTTTTAGCTGGCTTTGGTGCCTTGGACATGAGCTTGGACCTTAAGATTCTGCATGAATGGAGGACTAGCAGCCGAGTTGCAGGGGAGAATGTGAAAAGTGTTCATATGTAGTAAAAACCTGAGAAATCCGTCCATTTTCGTCATTTGTTATCGAATCGACTTAAAGCCAGATCGTCACATTGGCCGCTCTTCTCTCTGCAACGGTTGTACTTATCGTCTGCAAAGCTATGTCGCGTGTTGCCGTAGGCGGTAACAGGAAAAGCACCATAGTAGAACACAGATGAAGCTTCTAAGTTGATGTAATAGCCAGTAAGAAGTAGTCCAATTCAAGTTTTAGGTATTGATTATTGACTTTTTAGCTGGCTTTGGTGCCTTGGACATGAGCTAGGACCTTAAGATTCTGCATGAAAGGAGGACTAGCAGCCGAGTTGCAGGGGAGAATGTGAAAAGTGTTCATATGTAGTAAAAACCTGAGAAATCCGTCCGTTTTGGTCATTTGTTATCGAATCGACTTAAAGCCAGATCGTCACATTGGCCGCTCTTCTCTCTGAAACGCTTGTACTTATCGTCTGCAAAGCTATGTCGCGTGCTGCGGTATGCGGAGACACTAAAAGCACCATAGTAGAACACAGATGAAGCTTCTAAGTTGATGTAGTAGCCAGTAAGAAGTAGTACAATTCAAGTTTTAGGTATCGATTATTGACTTTTTAGCTGGCTTTGTTGCCTTGGACATGAGCTAGGACCTTAACATTCTGCATGAAAGGAGGACTAGCAGCCGAGTTGCACGGGAGAATGTGGAAAGTGTTCATATGTAGTAAAAACCTTAGAAATCCGTCCATTTTCGTCATTTGTTATCGAATCGACTTAAAGCCAGATCGTCACATTGGCCGCTCTTTTCTCCGAAACGCTTGTACTTATCGTCTGCAAAGCTATGTCGCGTGCTGCGGTATCCGGAGACACTGCACTCACCATAGTAGAACACAGTTCAAGCTTCTAAGTTGATGTAATAGTCAGTAAGAAGTAGTACAATTCAAGTTTTAGGTATCGGTTAATGACTTTTTACCCTTCTTTGGTGCCTTGGACACGAGCTAGGAAATTAAGATTTTGCATGAATGAGGACTAGCAGCCGAGTTGCAAGGGAGAATGTGAAAAGTGTTCATATGTAGTAAAAACCCGAGAACTCCGTCCGTTTTAGTCATTTGTTATCGAATCGACTTAAAGCCAGATCGTCACATTGGCCGCTCTTCTCTCTGAAACGGTTGTACTTATCGTCTACAGAGCTATGTCGCGTGCTGCAATATGCGGAGACACTAAAAGCACCATAGTAGAACACAGATGATGCTTCTAAGTTGATGTAATAGAGAGTAAGAAGTAGTCCAATTCAAGATTTAGGTATCGATTATTGACTTTTTAGCTGGCTTTGGTGCCTTGGACATGAGCTAGGACTTTAAGATTCTGCATAAAAGGAGGACTAGCAGCCCAGTTGCACGGGAGAATGTGAAAAGTGTTCATATGTATTAAAAACCTGAGAAATCCGTCCGTTTTCGTCATTTGTTATCGAATCGACTTAAAGCCAGATCGTCACATTGGCCGCTCTTCTCTCTGAAACTGTTATACTTATCGTCTGCAAAACTATGTCGCGTGCTGCGGTATGCGGAGACACTAAAATCACCATAGTAGAACACAGATGAAGCTTCTAAGTTGATGTAATAGCCAGTAAGAAGTAGTAGAATTCAAGTTTTAGGTATCGATTATTGACTTTTTAGCTGGCATTGGTGCCTTGGACATGAGCTAGGACCTTAAGATTCTGCATGAAAGGAGGACTAGCAGCCGAGTTGCAGGGGAGAATGTGAAAAGTGTTCATATGTAGTAAAAACCTGAGAAATCCGTCCGTTTTCGTAATTTGCTATCGAATCGACTTAAAGCCAGATCGTCACATTGGCCGCTCTTCTCTCTGAAACGGGTGTACTTATCGTCTGCAAAGCTATGTCGCGTGCTGCGGTATGTGGAGACACTAAAATTACCATAGTAGAACACAGATGAAGCATCTAAGTTGATGTAATAGCCAGTAAGAAGTAGTCCAATTCAAGTTTTAGTTATCGGTTATTGACTTTTTAGCTGGCTTTGGTGCCTTGGACATGAACTAGTACCTTAAGACTCAGCATGAAAGGAGGACTAGCAGCCGAATTGCACGGGAGAATGTGAAAAGTGTTCATATGTAGTAAAAACCTGAGAAATCCGTCCGTTTTCGTCATTTGTTATCGAATCGACTTAAAAGCCAGATCGTCACATTGGCCACTCTTCTCTCTGATACGCATGTACTTATCGTCTGCAAAGCTATGTCGCGTGCTGCGGTATGTGGAGACACTAAGAGCAGCATAGTAGAACACAGATGAAGCTTCTAAGATGATGTAATAGCCAGTAAGAAGTAGTACAATTCAAGTTTTAGGTATCGATTATTGACTTTTTAGCTGGCTTTGTTGCCTTGGACATGAGCTAGGACCTTAACATTCTGCATGAAAGGAGGACTAGCAGCCGAGTTGCACGGGAGAATGTGAAAAGTGTTCATATGTAGTAAAAACCTTAGAAATGCGTCCATTTTCATCATTTGTTATCGAATCGACTTAAAGCCAGCTTGTCACATTGGCCGCCCTTCTCTCCGAAACGCTTGTACTTATCGTCTGCAAAGCTATGTTGCGTGCTGCGGTATCCGGAGACACTGCACTCACCATAGTAGAACACAGTTCAAGCTTCTAAGTTGATGTAATAGCCAGTAAGAAGTAGTACAATTCAAGTTTTAGATATCGATTATTGACTTTTTAGCTGGCTTTGGTGCCTTGGACATGAGCTTGGACCTTAAGATTCTGCATGAATGGAGGACTAGCAGCCGAGTTGCAGGGGAGAATGTGAAAAGTGTTCATATGTAGTAAAAACCTGAGAAATCCGTCCATTTTCGTCATTTGTTATCGAATCGACTTAAAGCCAGATCGTCACATTGGCCGCTCTTCTCTCTGCAACGGTTGTACTTATCGTCTGCAAAGCTATGTCGCGTGTTGCCGTAGGCGGTAACAGGAAAAGCACCATAGTAGAACACAGATGAAGCTTCTAAGTTGATGTAATAGCCAGTAAGAAGTAGTCCAATTCAAGTTTTAGGTATTGATTATTGACTTTTTAGCTGGCTTTGGTGCCTTGGACATGAGCTAGGACCTTAAGATTCTGCATGAAAGGAGGACTAGCAGCCGAGTTGCAGGGGAGAATGTGAAAAGTGTTCATATGTAGTAAAAACCTGAGAAATCCGTCCGTTTTGGTCATTTGTTATCGAATCGACTTAAAGCCAGATCGTCACATTGGCCGCTCTTCTCTCTGAAACGCTTGTACTTATCGTCTGCAAAGCTATGTCGCGTGCTGCGGTATGTGGAGACACTAAAAGCACCATAGTAGAACACAGATGAAGCTTCTAAGTTGATGTAATAGCCAGTAAGAAGTAGTGGAATTCTAGTTTTAGGTATCGATTATTGACTTTTTAGCTGGCTTTGTTGCCTTGGACATGAGCTACGACCTTAAATTTCTGCATGAAAGGAGGACTAGCAGCCGCGTTGCACGGGAGAATGTGATAAGTGTTCATATGTATTAAAAACCTTAGAAATCCTTCCGTTTTCGTCGTTTGTTATCGAATCGACTTAAAGCCAGATCGTCAGATTGGCCGCTCTTCTCTCTGAAACGGTTGTACTTATCGTCTGCAAAGCTATGTCGCGTGCTGCGGTATGCGGAGACACTAAAAGCACCATAGTAGAACACAGATGAAGCTTCTAAGTTGATGTAGTAGCCAGTAAGAAGTAGTACAATTCAAGTTTTAGGTATCGATTATTGACTTTTTAGCTGGCTTTGTTGCCTTGGACATGAGCTAGGACCTTAACATTCTGCATGAAAGGAGGACTAGCAGCCGAGTTGCACGGGAGAATGTGGAAAGTGTTCATATGTAGTAAAAACCTTAGAAATCCGTCCATTTTCGTCATTTGTTATCGAATCGACTTAAAGCCAGATCGTCACATTGGCCGCTCTTTTCTCCGAAACGCTTGTACTTATCGTCTGCAAAGCTATGTCGCGTGCTGCGGTATCCGGAGACACTGCACTCACCATAGTAGAACACAGTTCAAGCTTCTAAGTTGATGTAATAGCCAGTAAGAAGTAGTACAATTCAAGTTTTAGGTATCGATTATTGTCTTTTTAGCTGGCTTTGGTGCCTTGGACATTAGCTAGGACCTTAAGATTCTGCATGAAAGGGGGACTAGCAGCCGTGTTGCAGGGGAGAATGTGAAAAGTGTTCATATGTAGTAAAAACCTGAGAAATCCGTCCGTTTTCGTCATTTGTTATCGAATCGACTTAAAGCCAGATCGTCACATTGGCCGCTCTTCTCTCTGAAACGGTTGTACTTATCGTCTGCAAAGCTATGGCGCGTGCTGCGGTAAGCGGAGACACTAAAAGCACCATAGTAGAACACAGATGAAGCTTCTAAGTTGATGTAATTGCCAGTAAGAAGTAGTACAATTCAAGTTTTAGGTATCGATTATTGACTTTTTAGCTGGCTTTGGTACCTTGGACATGAGCTAGGACCTTAAGATTCTGCATGAAAGGAGGACTAGCAGCCGAGTTGCATGGGAGAATGTGAAAAGTGTTCATATGTAGTAAAAACCTGAGAAATCCGTCCGTTTTCGTCATTTGTTATCGAATCGACTTAAAGCCAGATCGTCACATTGGCCGCTCTTCTCTCTGAAACGCTTGTACTTATCGTCTGCAAAGCTATGTCGCGTGCTGCGGTATGCGGAGACACTAAAAGCACCATAGTGGAACACAGATGAAGCTTCTAAGTTGATGTAATAGCCAGTAAGAAGTAGTACAATTCAAGTTTTAGGTATGGATTATTGACTTTTTAGCTGGCTTTGGTGCCTTGGACATGAGCTACGACCTTAACATTCTGCATGAAAGGAGGACTAGCAGCCGAGTTGCACGGGAGAATGTGAAAAGTGTTCATATGTAGTAAAAACCTGAGACATCCGTCCGTTTTCGTCATTTGTTATCGAATCGACTTAAAGCCAGATCGTCACATTGGCCGCTCTTCTCTCTGAAACGGGTGTACTTATCGTCTGCAAAGCTACGTCGCGTGCTGCGGAATGCGGAGACACTAAAATCACCATAGTAGAACATAGATCAAGCTTCTAAGTTGATGTAATAGCCAGTAAGAAGTAGTACAACTCTAGTTTTAGGTATCGATTACTGACTTTTTAGCTGGCTTTGGTGCCTTGGACATAAGCTAGGACCTTAAGATTCTGCATGAAAGGAGGACTAGCAGCCGAGTTGCAGGGGAGAATGTGAAAAATGTTCATATGTAGTAAAAACCAGAGAGATACGTCCGTTTTCGTCATTTGTTATCGAATCGACTTAAAGCCAGATCGTCACATTGGCCGTCCTGCTCTCGGAAACGCTTGTACTTATCGTCTGCAAAGCTATGTCGCGTGTTGCCGTAGGCGGAAACAGGAAAAGCATCATAGTAGAACACAGATGAAGCTTCTAAGTTGATGTAATAGCCAGTAAGAAGTAGTCCATTTCAAGTTTTAGGTATCGATTATTGACTTTTTAGCTGGCTTTGGTGCCTTGGACATGAGCTAGGACCTTACGATTCTGCATGAAAGGAGGACTGGCAGCCGAGTTGCAGGGGAGAATGTGAAAAGCGTTCATATGTAGTAAAAACCTGAGAAATCCGTCCGTTTTCGTCATTTGTTATCGAATCGACTTAAAGCCAGATCGTCACATTGCCCGCTCCGCTCTCGGAAACGGTTGTACTTATCGTCTGCAAAGCTATGTCGCGTGTTGCCGTAGGCGGAAACAGGAAAAGCACCGTAGTAGAACACAGATGAAGCTTCTAAGTTGATGTAATAGCCAGTAAGAAGTAGTCCAATTCAAGTTTTAGGTATCGATTATTGACTTTTTAGCTGGCTTGGTTGCCTTGGACATGAGCTAGGACCTTAAGATTCTGCATGAAAGGAGGACTAGCGGCCGAGTTGCACGGGAGAATGTGAAAAGTGTTCATATGCAGTAAAAACCTGAGACATCCGTCCGTTTTCGTCATTTGTTGTCGAATCGACTTAAAGCCAGATAGTCACATTTTCCGCTCTTCTCTCTGAAACGCTTGTACTTATCGTCTGCAAAGCTGTGTCGCGTGCTGCGGTATTCGGAGACACTAAAACCACCATAGTAGAACACAGATCAAGCTTCTAAGTTGATGTAATAGCAAGTAAGAAGTAGTACAATTAAAGTTTTAGGTATCGATTATTGACTTTTTAGCTGGCTTTGGTGCCTTGGACATGAGCTAGGACCTTACGATTCTGCATGAAAGGAGGACTAGCAGCCGAGTTGCAGGGGAGAATGTGAAAAGTGTTCATATGTAGTAAAAACCTGAGAAATCCGTTCGTTTTTGTCATTTGTTATCGAATTGACTTAAAGCCAGATCGTCACTTTGGCCGCTCTGCTCTCGGAAACGGTTGTACTTATCGTCTGCAAAGCTATGTCGAGTGTTGCCATAGGCGGAAACAGAAAAGCACCATAGTAGAACACAGATGAAGCTTCTAAGTTGATGTAATAGCCAGTAAGAAGTAGTCCAATTCAAGTTTTAGGTATCGATTATTTACTTTTTAGCTGGCTTTGGTGCTTTGGACATGAGCTAGGACCTTAATATTCTGCATGAAAGGAGGAATAGCAATCGAGTTGCACGGGAGAATGTGAAAAGTGTTCATATGTAGTAAAAACCTGAGACATCCGTCCGTTTTCGTCATTTGTTATCGAATCGACTTAAAGCCAGATCGTCACATTGGCCGCTCTTCTCTCTGAAACGGTTGTACTTATCGTCTGCAAAGCTATGTCGCGTGCTGCGGTATGCGGAGACACTAAAAGCACCATAGTAGAACACAGATGAAGCTTCTAAGTTGACGTAATAGCCAGGAAGAAGTAGTACAATTCAAGTTTTAGGTATTGAACATTGACCTTTTAGCTGGCTTTGGTGCCTTGGACATGAGCTAGGACCTTAACATTCTTCATGAAAGGAGGCCTAGCAGCCGATTTGCATGGGAGAATGTGAAAAGTGTTCATATGTAGTAAAAACCCGAGAAATCCGTCCGTTTTCGTCATTTGTTATCGAATCGACTTAAAGCCAGATCGTCACATTGGCCGCTCTTCTCTCTGAAACGGTTGTACTTGTCGTTTGCAAAGCTATGTCGCGTGCTGCGGTATGCGGAGACACTAAAAGCACCATAGTAGAACACAGATGAAGCTTCTAAGTTGACGTAATAGCCAGTAAGAAGTAGTACAATTCAAGTTTTAGGTATGGATTATTGACTTTTTAGCTGGCTTTGGTGCCTTGGACATGAGCTACGTTCTTAACATTCTTCATGAAAGGAGGACTAGCAGCCGAGTTGCACGGGAGAATGTGAAAAGTGTTCATATGTAGTAAAAACCTTAGAAATCTTTCCGTTTTCGTCATTTGTTATCGAATCGACTTAAAGCCAGATCGTCACATTGGCCGCTCTTCTCTCTGAAACGGTTGTACTTATCGTCTGCAAAGCTATGTCGCGTGCTGCGGTATGTGGAGACACTAAAAGCACCATAGTAGAACACAGATGAAGCTTCTAAGTTGATGTAATAGCCAGTAAGAAGTAGTAGCATTCAAGTTTTAGGTATCGATTATTGACTTTTTAGCTGGCTTTGGTGCCTTGGACATGAGCTAGGACCTTAATATTCTGCATGAAAGGAGGACTAGCAATCGGGTGGCACGGGAGAATGTGAAAAGTGTTCATATGTAGTAAAAACCTGAGAAATCCGTCCGTTTTCGTCATTTGTTATCGAATCGACTTAAAGCCAGATCGTCACATTGGCCGCTCTTCTCTCTGAAACGGTTGTACTTATCGTCTGCAAAGCTATGTCGCGTGCTGCGGTAAGCGGAGACACTAAAATCACCATAGTAGAACACAGATGAAGCTTCTAAGTTCATGTAATAGCAGGTAAGAAGTAGTACAATTCAAGTTTTAGGTATCGATTATTGACTTTTTAGCTGGCTTTGGTGCCTTGGACATGAGCTAGGACCTTAAGATTCTGCATGAAAGGAGGACTAGCAGCCGAGTTGCAGGGGAGAATGTGAAAAGTGTTCATATGTAGTAAAAACCTGAGAAATCCGTCCGTTTTCGTCATTTGTTATCGAATCGACTTATAGCCAGATCGTCACATTGGCCGCTCTTCTCTCTGAAACGGTTGTACTTATCGTCTGCAAAGCTATGTTGCGTGCTGCGGTATGTGGAGACACTAAAAGCACCATAGTAGGAAACAGATGAAGCATCTAAGTTGATGTAATAGCCAGTAAGAAGTAATCCAATTCAAGTTTTGGGTATCGATTATTGACTTTTTAGCTGGCTTTGGTGCCTTGGACATGAGCTAGGACCTTAAGATTCTGCATGAAAGGAGGACTAGCAGCCGAGTTGCACGGGAGAATGTGAAAAGTGTTCATATGCAGTAAAAACCTGAGACATCCGTCCGTTTTCGTCATTTGTTATCGAATCGACTTAAAGCCAGATAGTCACATTGGCCGCTCTTCTCTCTGAAACGCTTGTACTTATCGTCTGCAAAGCTGTGTCGCGTGCTGCGGTATTCGGAGACACTAAAATCACCATAGTAGAACACAGATCAAGCTTCTAAGTTGATGTAATAGCAAGTAAGAAGTAGTACAATTAAAGTTTTAGGTATCGATTATTGACTTTTTAGCTGGCTTTGGTGCCTTGGACATGAGCTAGGACCTTACGATTCTGCATGAAAGGAGGACTAGCAGCCGAGTTGCAGGGGAGAATGTGAAAGGTGTTCATATGTAGTAAAAACCTGAGAAATCCGTTCGTTTTTGTCATTTGTTATCGAATTGACTTAAAGCCAGATCGTCACTTTGGCCGCTCTGTTCTCGGAAACGGTTGTACTTATCGTCTGCAAAGCTATGTCGAGTGTTGCCATAGGCGGAAACAGGAAAAGCACCATAGTAGAACACAGATGAAGCTTCTAAGTTGATGTAATAGCCAGTAAGAAGTAGTCCAATTCAAGTTTTAGGTATCGATTATTGACTTTTTAGCTGGCTTTGGTGCTTTGGACATGAGCTAGGACCTTAATATTCTGCATGAAAGGAGGACTAGCAATTGAGTTGCACGGGAGAATGTGAAAAGTGTTCATATGTAGTAAAAACCTGAGACATTGGTCCGTTTTCGTCATTTGTTATCGAATCGACTTAAAGCCAGATCGTCACATTGGCCGCTCTTCTCTCTGAAACGGTTGTACTTATCGTCTGCAAAGCTATGTCGCGTGCTGCGGTATGCGGAGACACTAAAAGCACCATAGTAGAACACAGATGAAGCTTCTAAGTTGACGTAATAGCCAGGAAGAAGTAGTACAATTCAAGTTTTAGGTATTGAACATTGACCTTTTAGCTGGCTTTGGTGCCTTGGACATGAGCTAGGACCTTAACATTCTTCATGAAAGGAGGACTAGCAGCCGATTTGCATGGGAGAATGTGAAAAGTGTTCATATGTAGTAAAAACCCGAGAAATCCGTCCGTTTTCGTCATTTGTTATCGAATCGACTTAAAGCCAGATCGTCACATTGGCCGCTCTTCTCTCTGAAACGGTTGTACTTGTCGTTTGCAAAGCTATGTCGCGTGCTGCGGTATGCTGAGACACTAAAAGCACCATAGTAGAACACAGATGAAGCTTCTAAGTTGATGTAATAGCCAGTCAGAAGTAGTACAATTCAAGTTTTAGGTATCGATTATTGACTTTTTAGCTGGCTTTGGTACCTTGGACATGAGCTAGGACCTTAAGATTCTGCATGAAAGGAGGACTAGCAGCCGAGTTGCATGGGAGAATGTGAAAAGTGTTCATATGTAGTAAAAACCTGAGAAATCCGTCCGTTTTCGTCATTTGTTATCGAATCGACTTAAAGCCAGATCGTCACATTGGCCGCTCTTCTCTCTGAAACTGTTGTACTTATCGTCTGCAAAGCTATGTCGCGTGCTGCGGTATGCGGAGACACTAAAAGCACCATAGTAGAACACAGATGAAGCTTCTAAGTTGATGTAATAGCCAGTAAGAAGTAGTACAATTCAAGTTTTAGGTATGGATTATTGACTTTTTAGCTGGCTTTGGTGCCTTGGACATGAGCTACGACCTTAACATTCTGCATGAAAGGAGGACTAGCAGCCGAGTTGCACGGGAGAATGTGAAAAGTGTTCATATGTAGTAAAAACCTGAGAAATCCGTCCGTTTTCGTCATTTGTTATCGAATCGACTTATAGCCAGATCGTCACATTGGCCGCTCTTCTCTCTGAAACGGTTGTACTTATCGTCTGCAAAGCTATGTTGCGTGCTGCGGTATGTGGAGACACTAAAAGCACCATAGTAGGAAACAGATGAAGCATCTAAGTTGATGTAATAGCCAGTAAGAAGTAATCCAATTCAAGTTTTGGGTATCGATTATTGACTTTTTAGCTGGCTTTGGTGCCTTGGACATGAGCTAGGACCTTAAGATTCTGCATGAAAGGAGGACTAGCAGCCGAGTTGCACGGGAGAATGTGAAAAGTTTTCATATCTAGTAAAAACCTGAGATATCCGTCCGTTTTCGTCATTTGTTATCGAATCGACTTAAAGCCAGATCGACACATTGGCCGCTCTTCTCTCTGAAACGGTTGTACTTATCGTCTGCAAAGCTATGTCGCGTGCTGCGGTATGCTGAGACACTACAAGCACCATAATAGAACACAGATGAAGCTTCTAAGTTGATGTACTAGCCAGTAAGAGGTAGTACAATTCAAGTTAGAGGTACTGAATATTGACCTTTTAGCTGGCTTTGGTGCCTTGGACATGAGCTAGGACCTTAAGATTCTGCATGAAAGGAGGACTAGCAGCCGAGTTGCACGGGAGAATGTGAAAAGTGTTCATATGCAGTAAAAACCTGAGACATCCGTCCGTTTTCGTCATTTGTTATCGAATCGACTTAAAGCCAGATAGTCACATTGGCCGCTCTTCTCTCTGAAACGCTTGTACTTATCGTCTGCAAAGCTGTGTCGCGTGCTGCGGTATTCGGAGACACTAAAATCACCATAGTAGAACACAGATCAAGCTTCTAAGTTGATGTAATAGCAAGTAAGAAGTAGTACAATTAAAGTTTTAGGTATCGATTATTGACTTTTTAGCTGGCTTTGGTGCCTTGGACATGAGCTAGGACCTTACGATTCTGCATGAAAGGAGGACTAGCAGCCGAGTTGCAGGGGAGAATGTGAAAGGTGTTCATATGTAGTAAAAACCTGAGAAATCCGTTCGTTTTTGTCATTTGTTATCGAATTGACTTAAAGCCAGATCGTCACTTTGGCCGCTCTGTTCTCGGAAACGGTTGTACTTATCGTCTGCAAAGCTACGTCGAGTGTTGCCATAGGCGGAAACAGGAAAAGCACCATAGTAGAACACAGATGAAGCTTCTAAGTTGATGTAATAGCCAGTAAGAAGTAGTCCAATTCAAGTTTTAGGTATCGATTATTGACTTTTTAGCTGGCTTTGGTGCTTTGGACATGAGCTAGGACCTTAATATTCTGCATGAAAGGAGGACTAGCAATTGAGTTGCACGGGAGAATGTGAAAAGTGTTCATATGTAGTAAAAACCTGAGACATTGGTCCGTTTTCGTCATTTGTTATCGAATCGACTTAAAGCCAGATCGTCACATTGCCCGCTCTTCTCTCTGAAACGGTTGTACTTATCGTCTGCAAAGCTATGTCGCGTGCTGCGGTATGCGGAGACACTAAAAGCACCATAGTAGAACACAGATGAAGCTTCTAAGTTGACGTAATAGCCAGGAAGAAGTAGTACAATTCAAGTTTTAGGTATTGAACATTGACCTTTTAGCTGGCTTTGGTGCCTTGGACATGAGCTAGGACCTTAACATTCTTCATGAAAGGAGGACTAGCAGCCGATTTGCATGGGAGAATGTGAAAAGTGTTCATATGTAGTAAAAACCCGAGAAATCCGTCCGTTTTCGTCATTTGTTATCGAATCGACTTAAAGCCAGATCGTCACATTGGCCGCTCTTCTCTCTGAAACGGTTGTACTTGTCGTTTGCAAAGCTATGTCGCGTGCTGCGGTATGCTGAGACACTAAAAGCACCATAGTAGAACACAGATGAAGCTTCTAAGTTGATGTAATAGCCAGTCAGAAGTAGTACAATTCAAGTTTTAGGTATCGATTATTGACTTTTTAGCTGGCTTTGGTACCTTGGACATGAGCTAGGACCTTAAGATTCTGCATGAAAGGAGGACTAGCAGCCGAGTTGCATGGGAGAATGTGAAAAGTGTTCATATGTAGTAAAAACCTGAGAAATCCGTCCGTTTTCGTCATTTGTTATCGAATCGACTTAAAGCCAGATCGTCACATTGGCCGCTCTTCTCTCTGAAACGGTTGTACTTATCGTCTGCAAAGCTATGTCGCGTGCTGCGGTATGCGGAGACACTAAAAGCACCATAGTAGAACACAGATGAAGCTTCTAAGTTGATGTAATAGCCAGTAAGAAGTAGTACAATTCAAGTTTTAGGTATGGATTATTGACTTTTTAGCTGGCTTTGGTGCCTTGGACATGAGCTACGACCTTAACATTCTGCATGAAAGGAGGACTAGCAGCCGAGTTGCACGGGAGAATGTGAAAAGTGTTCATATGTAGTAAAAACCTGAAAATCCGTCAGTTTTCGTCATTTGTTATCGAATCGACTTAAAGCCAGATCGTCACATTGGCCGCTCTTCTCTCTGAAACGGTTGTACTTATCGTCTGCAAAGCTATGTCGCGTGCTGCGGTATGCGGAGACACTAAAATCACCATAGTAGAACATAGATCAAGCTTCTAAGTTGATGTAATAGCCAGTAAGAAGTAGTACAACTCTAGTTTTAGGTATCGATTATTGACTTTTTAGCTGGCTTTGGTGCCTTGGACATAAGCTAGGACCTTAAGATTCTGCATGAAAGGAGGACTAGCAGCCGAGTTGCAGGGGAGAATGTGAAAAATGTTCATATGTAGTAAAAACCAGAGAGATACGTCCGTTTTCGTCATTTGTTATCGAATCGACTTAAAGCCAGATCGTCACATTGGCCGTTCTGCTCTCGGAAACGCTTGTACTTATCGTCTGCAAAGCTATGTCGCGTGTTGCCGTAGGCGGAAACAGGAAAAGCATCATAGTAGAACACAGATGAAGCTTCTAAGTTGATGTAATAGCCAGTAAGAAGTAGTCCATTTCAAGTTTTAGGTATCGATTATTGACTTTTTAGCTGGCTTTGGTGCCTTGGACATGAGCTAGGACCTTACGATTCTGCATGAAAGGAGGACTGGCAGCCGAGTTGCAGGGGAGAATGTGAAAAGCGTTCATATGTAGTAAAAACCTGAGAAATCCGTCCGTTTTCGTCATTTGTTATCGAATCGACTTAAAGCCAGATCGTCACATTGCCCGCTCTGCTCTCGGAAACGGTTGTACTTATCGTCTGCAAAGCTATGTCGCGTGTTGCCGTAGGCGGAAACAGGAAAAGCACCGTAGTAGAACACAGATGAAGCTTCTAAGTTGATGTAATAGCCAGTAAGAAGTAGTCCAATTCAAGTTTTAGGTATCGATTATTGACTTTTTAGCTGGCTTTGGTGCCTTGGAGATGAGCTAGGACCTTATCATTCTGCATGAAAGGAGGACTAGCTGCCGAGTTGCACGGGAGAATGTGAAAAGTGTTCATATGTAGTAAAAACCTTAGAAATCCTTCCATTTTCCTCATTTGTTATCGAATCGACTTAAAGCCATATCGTCACATTGGCCGCTCTTCTCTCTGAAACGGTTGTACTTATCGTCTGCAAAGCTATGTTGCGTGCTGCGGTATGTGGAGACACTAAAAGCACCATAGTAGGAAACAGATGAAGCATCTAAGTTGATGTAATAGCCAGTAAGAAGTAATCCAATTCAAGTTTTGGGTATCGATTATTGACTTTTTAGCTGGCTTTGTTGCCTTGGACATGAGCTAGGACCTTAAGATTCTGCATGAAAGGAGGACTAGCGGCCGAGTTGCACGGGAGAATGTGAAAAGTGTTCATATGCAGTAAAAACCTGAGACATCCGTCCATTTTCGTCATTTGTTGTCGAATCGACTTAAAGCCAGATAGTCACATTTTCCGCTCTTCTCTCTGAAACGCTTGTACTTATCGTCTGCAAAGCTGTGTCGCGTGCTGCGGTATTCGGAGACACTAAAATCACCATAGTAGAACACAGATCAAGCTTCTAAGTTGATGTAATAGCAAGTAAGAAGTAGTACAACTAAAGTTTTAGGTATCGATTATTGACCTTTTAGCTGGCTTTGGTGCCTTGGACATGAGCTAGGACCTTACGATTCTGCATGAAAGGAGGACTAGCAGCCGAGTTGCATGGGAGAATGTGAAAAGTGTTCATATGTAGTAAAAACCCGAGAAATCCGTCCGTTTTCGTCATTTGTTATCGAATCGACTTAAAGCCAGATCGTCACATTGGCCGCTCTTCTCTCTGAAACGGTTGTACTTGTCGTTTGCAAAGCTATGTCGCGTGCTGCGGTATGCTGAGACACTAAAAGCACCATAGTAGAACACAGATGAAGCTTCTAAGTTGATGTAATAGCCAGTCAGAAGTAGTACAATTCAAGTTTTAGGTATCGATTATTGACTTTTTAGCTGGCTTTTGTGCCTTGGACATGAGCTAGGACCTTAAGATTCTGCATGAAAGGAGGACTAGCAGCCGAGTTGCACGGGAGAATGTGAAAAGTGTTCATATGTAGTAAAAAAATGAGAAATCCGTCCGTTTTCGTCATTTGTTATCGAATCGACTTAAAGCCAGATCGTCACATTGGCCGCTCTTCTCTCTGAAACGGTTGTACTTATCGTCTGCAAAGCTATGTCGCGTGCTGCGGTATGCGGAGACACTAAAAGCACCATAGTAGAACACAGATGAAGCTTCTAAGTTGATGTAATAGCCAGTAAGAAGTAGTACAATTCAAGTTTTAGGTATGGATTATTGACTTTTTAGCTGGCTTTGGTGCCTTGGACATGAGCTACGACCTTAACATTCTGCATGAAAGGAGGACTAGCAGCCGAGTTGCACGGGAGAATGTGAAAAGTGTTCATATGTAGTAAAAACCTGAGACATTCATCCGTTTTCGTCATTTGTTATCGAATCGACTTAAAGCCAGATCGTCACATTGGCCGCTCTTCTCTCTGAAACGGTTGTACTTATCGTCTGCAAAGCTATGTCGCGTGCTGCGGAATGCGGAGACACTAAAATCACCATAGTAGAACATAGATCAAGCTTCTAAGTTGATGTAATAGCCAGTAAGAAGTAGTACAACTCTAGTTTTAGGTATCGATTATTGACTTTTTAGCTGGCTTTGGTGCCTTGGACATAAGCTAGGACCTTAAGATTCTGCATGAAAGGAGGACTAGCAGCCGAGTTGCAGGGGAGAATGTGAAAAATGTTCATATGTAGTAAAAACCAGAGAGATACGTCCGTTTTCGTCATTTGTTATCGAATCGACTTAAAGCCAGATCGTCACATTGCCCGCTCTGTTCTCGGAAACGGTTGTACTTATCGTCTGCAAAGCTATGTCGCGTGCTGCGGTATGCGGAGACACTAAAAGCACCATAGTAGAACACAGATGAAGCTTCTAAGTTGATGTAATAGCCAGTAAGAAGTAGTACAATTCAAGTTTTAGGTATCGATTATTGACTTTTTAGCTGGCTTTGGTACCTTGGACATGAGCTAGGACCTTAAGATTCTGCATGAAAGGAGGACTAGCAGCCGAGTTGCACGGGAGAATGTGAAAAGTGTTCATATGTAGTAAAAAAATGAGAAATCCGTCCGTTTTCGTCATTTGTTATCGAATCGACTTAAAGCCAGATCGTCACATTGGCCGCTCTTCTCTCTGAAACGGTTGTACTTATCGTCTGCAAAGCTATGTCGCGTGTTGCCGTAGGCGGAAACAGGAAAAGCACCGTAGTAGAACACAGATGAAGCTTCTAAGTTGATGTAATAGCCAGTAAGAAGTAGTAGCATTCAAGTTTTAGGTATCGATTATTGACTTTTTAGCTGGCTTTGGTGCCTTGGACATGAGCTAGGACCTTATCATTCTGCATGAAAGGAGGACTAGCTGCCGAGTTGCACGGGAGAATGTGAAAAGTGTTCATATGCAGTAAAAACCTGAGACATCCGTCCGTTTTCGTCATTTGTTGTCGAATCGACTTAAAGCCAGATAGTCACATTTTCCTTTCTTCTCTCTGAAACGCTTGTACTTATCGTCTGCAAAGCTGTGTCGCGTGCTGCGGTATTCGGAGACACTAAAATCACCATAGTAGAACACAGATCAAGCTTCTAAGTTGATGTAATAGCAAGTAAGAAGTAGTACAATTAAAGTTTTAGGTATCGATTATTGACTTTTTAGCTGGCTTTGGTGCCTTGGACATGAGCTAGGACCTTACGATTCTGCATGAAAGGAGGACTAGCAGCCGAGTTGCAGGGGAGAATGTGAAAAGTGTTCATATGTAGTAAAAACCTGAGAAATCCGTTCGTTTTTGTCATTTGTTATCGAATTGACTTAAAGCCAGATCGTCACTTTGGCCGCTCTGTTCTCGGAAACGGTTGTACTTATCGTCTGCAAAGCTATGTCGAGTGTTGCCATAGGCGGAAACAGGAAAAGCACCATAGTAGAACACAGATGAAGCTTCTAAGTTGATGTAATAGCCAGTAAGAAGTAGTCCAATTCAAGTTTTAGGTATCGATTATTGACTTTTTAGCTGGCTTTGGTGCTTTGGACATGAGCTAGGACCTTAATATTCTGCATGAAAGGAGGACTAGCAATTGAGTTGCACGGGAGAATGTGAAAAGTGTTCATATGTAGTAAAAACCTGAGACATCGGTCCGTTTTCGTCATTTGTTATCGAATCGACTTAAAGCCAGATCGTCACATTGGCCGCTCTTCTCTCTGAAACGGTTGTACTTATCGTCTGCAAAGCTATGTCGCGTGCTGCAGTATGCGGAGACACTAAAAGCACCATAGTAGAACACAGATGAAGCTTCTAAGTTGACGTAATAGCCAGGAAGAAGTAGTACAATTCAAGTTTTAGGTATTGAACATTGACCTTTTAGCTGGCTTTGGTGCCTTGGACATGAGCTAGGACCTTAACATTCTTCATGAAAGGAGGACTTGCAGCCGATTTGCATGGGAGAATGTGAAAAGTGTTCATATGTTGTAAAAACCCGAGAAATCCGTCCGTTTTCGTCATTTGTTATCGAATCGACTTAAAGCCAGATCGTCACATTGGCCGCTCTTCTCTCTGAAACGGTTGTACTTGTCGTTTGCAAAGCTATGTCGCGTGCTGCGGTATGCTGAGACACTAAAAGCACCATAGTAGAACACAGGTGAAGCTTCTAAGTTGATGTAATAGCCAGTCAGAAGTAGTACAATTCAAGTTTTAGGTATCGATTATTGACTTTTTAGCTGGCTTTGGTACCTTGGACATGAGCTAGGACCTTAAGATTCTGCATGAAAGGAGGACTAGCAGCCGAGTTGCATGGGAGAATGTGAAAAGTGTTCATATGTAGTAAAAACCTGAGAAATCCGTCCGTTTTCGTCATTTGTTATCGAATCGACTTAAAGCCAGATCGTCACATTGGCCGCTCTTCTCTCTGAAACTGTTGTACTTATCGTCTGCAAAGCTATGTCGCGTGCTGCGGTATGCGGAGACACTAAAAGCACCATAGTAGAACACAGATGAAGCTTCTAAGTTGATGTAATAGCCAGTAAGAAGTAGTACAATTCAAGTTTTAGGTATGGATTATTGACTTTTTAGCTGGCTTTGGTGCCTTGGACATGAGCTACGACCTTAACATTCTGCATGAAAGGAGGACTAGCAGCCGAGTTGCATGGGAGAATGTGAAAAGTGTTCATATGTAGAAAAAACCTGAGACATCCGTCCGTTTTCGTCATTTGTTATCGAATCGACTTAAAGCCAGATCGTCACATTGGCCGCTCTTCTCTCTGAAACGGTTGTACTTATCGTCTGCAAAGCTATGTCGCGTGCTGCGGTATGCGGAGACACTAAAATCACCATAGTAGAACATAGATCAAGCTGCTAAGTTGATGTAATAGCCAGTAAGAAGTAGTACAACTCTAGTTTTAGGTATCGATTATTGACTTTTTAGCTGGCTTTTGTGCCTTGGACATAAGCTAAGACCTTAAGATTCTGCATGAAAGGAGGACTAGCAGCCGAGTTGCAGGGGAGAATGTGAAAAATGTTCATATGTAGTAAAAACCAGAGAGATACGTCCGTTTTCGTCATTTGTTATCGAATCGACTTAAAGCCAGATCGTCACATTGGCCGTTCTGCTCTCGGAAACGCTTGTACTTATCGTCTGCAAAGCTATGTCGCGTGTTGCCGTAGGCGGAAACAGGAAAAGCATCATAGTAGAACACAGATGAAGCTTCTAAGTTGATGTAATAGCCAGTAAGAAGTAGTCCATTTCAAGTTTTAGGTATCGATTATTGACTTTTTAGCTGGCTTTGGTGCCTTGGACATAAGCTAGGACCTTAAGATTCTGCATGAAAGGAGGACTAGCAGCCGAGTTGCAGGGGAGAATGTGAAAAATGTTCATATGTAGTAAAAACCAGAGAGATACGTCCGTTTTCGTCATTTGTTATCGAATCGACTTAAAGCCAGATCGTCACATTGGCAGTTCTGCTCTCGGAAACGCTTGTACTTATCGTCTGCAAAGCTATGTCGCGTGTTGCCGTAGGCGGAAACAGGAAAAGCATCATAGTAGAACACAGATGAAGCTTCTAAGTTGATGTAATAGCCAGTAAGAAGTAGTCCATTTCAAGTTTTAGGTATCGATTATTGACTTTTTAGCTGGCTTTGGTGCCTTGGACATGAGCTAGGACCTTACGATTCTGCATGAAAGGAGGACTGGCAGCCGAGTTGCAGGGGAGAATGTGAAAAGCGTTCATATGTAGTAAAAACCTGAGAAATCCGTCCGTTTTCGTCATTTGTTATCGAATCGACTTAAAGCCAGATCGTCACATTGCCCGCTCTGCTCTCGGAAACGGTTGTACTTATCGTCTGCAAAGCTATGTCGCGTGTTGCCGTAGGCGGAAACAGGAAAAGCACCGTAGTAGAACACAGATGAAGCTTCTAAGTTGATGTAATAGCCAGTAAGAAGTAGTCCAATTCAAGTTTTAGGTATCGATTATTGACTTTTTAGCTGGCTTTGGTGCCTTGGACATGAGCTAGGACCTTATCATTCTGCATGAAAGGAGGACTAGCTGCCGAGTTGCACGGGAGAATGTGAAAAGTGTTCATATGCAGTAAAAACCTGAGACATCCGTCCGTTTTCGTCATTTGTTGTCGAACTGACTTAAAGCCAGATAGTCACATTTTCCGCTCTTCTCTCTGAAACGCTTGTACTTATCGTCTGCAAAGCTGTGTCGCGTGCTGCGGTATTCGGAGACACTAAAATCACCATAGTAGAACACAGATCAAGCTTCTAAGTTGATGTAATAGCAAGTAAGAAGTAGTACAATTAAAGTTTTAGGTATCGATTATTGACTTTTTAGCTGGCTTTGGTGCCTTGGACATGAGCTAGGACCTTACGATTCTGCATGAAAGGAGGACTAGCAGCCGAGTTGCAGGGGAGAATGTGAAAAGTGTTCATATGTAGTAAAAACCTGAGAAATCCGTTCGTTTTTGTCATTTGTTATCGAATTGACTTAAAGCCAGATCATCACTTTGGCCGCTCTGCTCTCGGAAACGGTTGTACTTATCGTCTGCAAAGCTATGTCGAGTGTTGCCATAGGCGGAAACAGAAAAGCACCATAGTAGAACACAGATGAAGCTTCTAAGTTGATGTAATAGCCAGTAAGAAGTAGTCCAATTCAAGTTTTAGGTATCGATTATTTACTTTTTAGCTGGCTTTGGTGCTTTGGACATGAGCTAGGACCTTAATATTCTGCATGAAAGGAGGAATAGCAATCGAGTTGCACGGGAGAATGTGAAAAGTGTTCATATGTAGTAAAAACCTGAGACATCCGTCCGTTTTCGTCATTTGTTATCGAATCGACTTAAAGCCAGATCGTCACATTGGCCGCTCTTCTCTCTGAAACGGTTGTACTTATCGTCTGCAAAGCTATGTCGCGTGCTGCGGTATGCGGAGACACTAAAAGCACCATAGTAGAACACAGATGAAGCTTCTAAGTTGATGTAATAGCCAGTAAGAAGTACTACAATTCAAGTTTTAGGTATGGATTATTGACTTTTTAGCTGGCTTTGGTGCCTTGGACATGAGCTACGACCTTAACATTCTTCATGAAAGGAGGACTAGCAGCCGAGTTGCACGGGAGAATGTGAAAAGTGTTCATATGTAGTAAAAACCTTAGAAATCTTTCCGTTTTCGTAATTTGTTATCGAATCGACTTAAAGCCAGATCGTCACATTGGCCGCTCTTCTCTCTGAAACGGTTGTACTTATCGTCTGCAAAGCTATGTCGCGTTCTGCGGTATGTGGAGACACTAAAAGCACCATAGTAGAACACAGATGAAGCTTCTAAGTTGATGTAATAGCCAGTAAGATGTAGTACAATTCAAGTTTTAGGTATCGATTATTGACTTTTTAGCTGGCTTTGGTGCTTTGGACATGAGCTAGGACCTTAATATTCTGCATGAAAGGAGGACTAGCAATCGGGTGGCACGGGAGAATGTGAAAAGTGTTCATATGTAGTAAAAACCTGAGAAATCCGTCCGTTTTCATCATTTGTTATCGAATCGACTTAAAGCCAGATCGTCACATTGGCCGCTCTTCTCTCTGAAACGGTTGTACTTATCGTCTGCAAAGCTATGTCGCGTGCTGCGGTATGCGGAGACACTAAAATCACCATAGTAGAACACAGATGAAGCTTCTAAGTTCATGTAATAGCAGGTAAGAAGTAGTACAATTCAAGTTTTAGGTATCGATTATTGACTTTTTAGCTGGCTTTGGTGCCTTGGACATGAGCTAGGACCTTAACATTCTGCATGAAAGGAGGACTAGCAGCCGAGTTGCAGGGGAGAATGTGAAAAGTTTTCATATGTAGTAAAAACCTGAGAAATCCGTCCGTTTTCGTCATTTGTTATCGAATCGACTTAAAGCCAGATCGACACATTGGCCGCTCTTCTCTCTGAAACGGTTGTACTTATCGTCTGCAAAACTATGTCGCGTGCTGCGGTATGCGGAGAAACTAAAACCACCGTAGTATAACACACATGAAGCTTCTAAGTTGATGTAATAGCCAGTAAGAAGTAGTACAATTCTAGTTTTAGTTATCGATTATTGACTTTTTAGCTGGCTTTGGTGCCTTGGACATGAGCTAGGACCTTAAGATTCTGCATGAAAGGAGGACTAGCAGCCGAGTTGCAGGGGAGAATGTGAAAAGTGTTCATATGTAGTAAAAACCAGAGAAATCCGTCCGTTTTCGTCATTTGTTATCGAATCGACTTAAAGCCAGATAGTCACATTGGCCGCTCTGCTCTCGAAAACGCTTGTACTTATCGTCTGCAAAGCTATGTCGCGTGTTGCCGTAGGCTGAAACAGGAAAAGCATCATAGTAGAACACAGATGAAGCTTCTAAGTTGATGTAATGGCCAGTAAGAAGTAGTCCATTTCAAGTTTTGGGTATCGATTATTGACTTTTTAGCTGGCTTTGGTGCCTTGGACATGAGCTAGGACCTTACGATTCTGCATGAAAGGAGGACTAGCAGCCGAGTTGCACGGGAGAATGTGAAAAGTGTTCATATGTAATAAAAACCTGAGAAATCAGTCCGTTTTCGTCATTTGTTATCGAATTGACTTAAAGCCAGATCGTCACATTGGCCGCTCTTCTCTCTGAAACGGTTGTACTTATCGTCTACAAAGCTATGTCGCGTGCTGCGGTATGCGGAGACACTAAAAGCACCATAGTAGAACACAGATGAAGCTTCTAAGTTAATGTAATAGCCAGTAAGAAGTAGTACAATTCAAGTTTTAGGTATCGATTATTGACTTTTTAGCTGGCTTTGGTGCCTTGGACATGAGCTAGGACCTTACGATTCTGCATGAAAGGAGGACTGGCAGTCGAGTTTCAGGGGAGAATGTGAAAAGTGTTCATATGTAGTAAAAACCTGAGAAATCCGTCCGTTTTCGTCATTTGTTATCGAATCGACTTAAAACCAGATCGTCACATTGGCCGCTCTGCTCTCGGAAACGGTTGTACTTATCGTCTTCAAAGCTATGTCGCGTGCTGCGGTATGCGGAGACACTAAAAGCACCACAGTAGAACACAGATGAAGCTTCTAAGTTGATGTAATAGCCAGTAAGAAGTAGTACAATTCAGGTTTTAGGTATCGATTATTGACTTTTTAGCTGGCTTTGGTGCCCTTGACATGAGCTAGGACCTTAATATTCTGCATGAAAGGAAGACTAGCAATCGAGTTGCACGGGAGAATGTGAAAAGTGGTCATATGTAGTAAAAACCTGAGAAATCCGTCCGTTTTCGTCATTTGTTATCGAATCGACATAAAGCCAGATCGTCATATTGGCCGCTCTTCTCTCTGAAACGGTTGTACTTATCGTCTGCAAAGCTATGACGCGTGCTGCTCTATGCGGAGACACTAAAATCACCATAGTAGAACATAGGTGAAGCTTCTAAGTTCATGTAATAGCGGGTAAGAAGTAGTACAATTCAAGTTTTAGGTATCGATTATTGACTTTTTAGCTGGCTTTGGTGCCTTGGACATGAGCTAGGACCTAAACATTCTGCATGAAAGGAGGAGTAGCAGCCGAGTTGCACGGGAGAATGTGAAAAGTGTTCATATGTAGTAAAAACCTTAGAAATCCGTCCGTTTTCGTCATTTGTTATCGAATCGACTTAAAGCCAGATCGTCACATTGGCCGCTCTTCTCTCTGAAACGGTTGTACTTATCGTCTGCAAAGCTATGTCGCGTGCTGCGGTATGCTGAGACACTAAAAGCACCATAGTAGAACACAGATGAAGCTTCTAAGTTGACGTGATAGCCAGGAAGAAGTAGTACAATTCAAGTTTTAGGTATTGAACATTGACCTTTTAGCTGTCTTTGGTGCGTTGGACATGAGCTAGGACCTTAACATTCTTCATGAAAGGAGGACTAGCAGCCGATTTGCATGGGAGAATGTGAAAAGTGTTCATATGTAGTAAAAACCCGAGAAATCCGTCCGTTTTCGTCATTTGTTATCGAATCGACTTAAAGCCAGATCGTCACATTGGCCGCTCTTCTCTCTGAAACGGTTGTACTTGTCGTTTTCAAAGCTATGTCGCGTGCTGCGGTATGCTGAGACACTAAAAGCAACATAGTAGAACACAGATGAAGCTTCTAAGTTGATGTAATAGCCAGTCAGAAGTAGTACAATTCAAGTTTTAGGTATCGATTATTGACTTTTTAGCTGGCTTTGGTACCTTGGACATGAGCTAGGACCTTAAGATTGTGCATGAAAGGAGGACTAGCAGCCGATTTGCATGGGAGAATGTGAAAAGTGTTCATATTTAGTAAAAACCTGAAAATCCGTCAGTTTTCGTCATTTGTTATCGAATCGACTTAAAGCCAGATCGTCACATTGGCCGCTCTTCTCTCTGAAACGGTTGTACTTATCGTCTGCAAAGCTATGTCGCGTGCTGCGGTATGCGGAGACACTAAAAGCACCATAGTAGAACACAGATGAAGCTTCTAAGTTGATGTAATAGCCAGTAAGAAGTAATCCAATTCAAGTTTTGGGTATCGATTATTGACTTTTTAGGTGGCTTTGGTGCCTTGGACATGAGCTAGGACCTTAACATTCTGCATGAAAGGAGGACTAGCAGCCGAGTTGCAGGGGAGAATGTGAAAAGCGTTCATATGTAGTAAAAACCTGAGAAATCCGTCCGTTTTCGTCATTTGTTATCGAATCGACTTATAGCCAGATCGTCACATTGGCCGCTCTTCTCTCTGAAACGGTTGTACTTATCGTCTGCAAAGCTATGTTGCGTGCTGCGGTATGTGGAGACACTAAAAGCACCATAGTAGGAAACAGATGAAGCATCTAAGTTGATGTAATAGCCAGTAAGAAGTAATCCAATTCAAGTTTTGGGTATCGATTATTGACTTTTTAGGTGGCTTTGGTGCCTTGGACATGAGCTAGGACCTTAAGATTCTGCATGAAAGGAGGACTAGCAGCCGAGTAGCACGGGAGGATGTGAAAAGTGTTCATATGTAGTAAAAACCTGAGTCATCCGTCCGTTTTCGTCATTTGTTATCGAATCGACTTAAAGCCAGATCGTCACATTGGCCGCTCTTCTCTCTGAAACGGTTGTACTTATCGTCTGCAAAGCTATGTCGCGTGCTGCGGTATGCGGAGACACTAAAATCACCATAGTAGAACACAGGTGAAGCTTCTAAGTTCATGTAATAGCGGGTAAGAAGTAGTACAATTCAAGTTTTAGGTATCGATTATTGACTTTTTAGCTGGCTTTGGTGCCTTGGACATGAGCTAGGAATTTAAGATTCTGCATGAAAGGAGGAGTAGCAGCCGAGTTGCACGGGAGAATGTGAAAAGTGTTCATATGTAATAAAAACCTGAGAAATCCGTCCGTTTTCGTCATTTGTTATCGAATTGACTTAAAGCCAGATCGTCACATTGGCCGCTCTTCTCTCTGAAACGGTTGTACTTATCGTCTACAAAGCTATGTCGCGTGCTGCGGTATGCGGAGACACTAAAATCACCATAGTAGAACACAAATGAAGCATCTAAGTTCATGTAATAGCAGGTAAGAAGTAGTACAATTCAAGTTTTAGGTATCGATTATTGACTTTTTAGCTGGCTTTGGTGCCTTGGACATGAGCTAGGGCCTTAACATTCTGCATGAAAGGAGGACTAGCAGCCGAGTTGCAGGGGAGAATGTGAAAAGCGTTCATATGTAGTAAAAACCTGAGAAATCCGTCCGTTTTCGTCATTTGTTATCGAATCAACTTATAGCCAGATCGTCACATTGGCCGCTCTTCTCTCTGAAACGGTTGTACTTATCGTCTGCAAAGCTATGTTGCGTGCTGCGGTATGTGGAGACACTAAAAGCACCATAGTAGGAAACAGATGAAGCATCTAAGTTGATGTAATAGCCAGTAAGAAGTAATCCAATTCAAGTTTTGGGTATCGATTATTGACTTTTTAGCTGGCTTTGGTGCCTTGGACATGAGCTAGGACCTTAAGATTCTCCATGAAAGGAGGACTAGCAGCCGAGTAGCACGGGAGGATGTGAAAAGTGTTCAAATGTAGTAAAAACCTGAGTCATCCGTCCGTTTTCGTCATTTGTTATCGAATCGACTTAAAGCCAGATCGTCACATTGGCCGCTCTTCTCTCTGCAACGGTTGTACTTATCGTCTGCAAAGCTATGTCGCGTGTTGCCGTAGGCGGAAACAGGAAAAGCACCATAGTAGAACACAGATGAAGCTTCTAAGTTGATGTAATAGCCAGTAAGAAGTAGTCCAATTCAAGTTTTAGGTATCGATTATTGACTTTTTAGCTGGCTTTGGTGCCTTGGACATGAGCTAGGACCTTAAGATTCTGCATGAAAGGAGGACTAGCAGCCGAGTTGCAGGGGAGAATGTGAAAAGTGTTCATATGTAGTAAAAACCTGAGAAATCCGTCCGTTTTGGTCATTTGTTATCGAATCGACTTAAAGCCAGATAGTCACATTGGCCGCTCTGCTCTCGGAAACGCTTGTACTTATCGTCTGCAAAGCTATGTCGCGTGTTGCCGTAGGCGGAAACAGGAAAAGCATCATAGTAGAACACAGATGAAGCTTCTAAGTTGATGTAATAGCCAGTAAGAAGTAGTCCATTTCAAGTTTTAGGTATCGATTATTGACTTTTTAGCTGGCTTTGGTGCCTTGGACATGAGCTAGGACCTTAAGATTCTGCATGAAAGGAGGACTAGCAGCCGAGTTGCACGGGAGAATGTGAAAAGTGTTCATATGTAATAAAAACCTGAGAAATCCGTCCGTTTTCGTCATTTGTTATCGAATTGACTTAAAGCCAGATCGTCACATTGGCCGCTCTTCTCTCTGAAACGGTTGTACTTATCGTCTGCAAAGCTATGTTGCGTGCTGCGGTATGTGGAGACACTAAAAGCACCATAGTAGGAAACAGATGAAGCATCTAAGTTGATGTAATAGCCAGTAAGAAGTAATCCAATTCAAGTTTTGGGTATCGATTATTGACTTTTTAGCTGGCTTTGGTGCCTTGGACATGAGCTAGGACCTTAAGATTCTCCATGAAAGGAGGACTAGCAGCCGAGTAGCACGGGAGGATGTGAAAAGTGTTCATATGTAGTAAAAACCTGAGTCATCCGTCCGTTTTCGTCATTTGTTATCGAATCGACTTAAAGCCAGATCGTCACATTGGCCGCTCTTCTCTCTGCAACGGTTGTACTTATCGTCTGCAAAGCTATGTCGCGTGTTGCCGTAGGCGGAAACAGGAAAAGCACCATAGTAGAACACAGATGAAGCTTCTAAGTTGATGTAATAGCCAGTAAGAAGTAGTCCAATTCAAGTTTTAGGTATCGATTATTGACTTTTTAGCTGGCTTTGGTGCCTTGGACATGAGCTAGGACCTTAAGATTCTGCATGAAAGGAGGACTAGCAGCCGAGTTGCAGGGGAGAATGTGAAAAGTGTTCATATGTAGTAAAAACCTGAGAAATCCGTCCGTTTTGGTCATTTGTTATCGAATCGACTTAAAGCCAGATAGTCACATTGGCCGCTCTGCTCTCGGAAACGCTTGTACTTATCGTCTGCAAAGCTATGTCGCGTGTTGCCGTAGGCGGAAACAGGAAAAGCATCATAGTAGAACACAGATGAAGCTTCTAAGTTGATGTAATAGCCAGTAAGAAGTAGTCCATTTCAAGTTTTAGGTATCGATTATTGACTTTTTAGCTGGCTTTGGTGCCTTGGACATGAGCTAGGACCTTAAGATTCTGCATGAAAGGAGGACTAGCAGCCGAGTTGCACGGGAGAATGTGAAAAGTGTTCATATGTAATAAAAACCTGAGAAATCCGTCCGTTTTCGTCATTTGTTATCGAATTGACTTAAAGCCAGATCGTCACATTGGCCGCTCTTCTCTCTGAAACGGTTGTACTTATCGTCTACAAAGCTATGTCGCGTGCTGCGGTATGCGGAGACACTAAAAGCACCATAGTAGAACACAGATGAAGCTTCTAAGTTAATGTAATAGCCAGTAAGAAGTAGTACAATTCAAGTTTTAGGTATCGATTATTGACTTTTTAGCTGGCTTTGGTGCCTTGGACATGAGCTAGGACCTTACTATTCTGCATGAAAGGAGGACTGGCAGCCGAGTTGCAGGGGAGAATGTGAAAAGTGGTCATATGTAGTAAAAACCTGAGAAATCCGTCCGTTTTCGTCATTTGTTATCGAATCGACTTAAAACCAGATCGTCACATTGCCCGCTCTGCTCTCGGAAACGGTTGTACTTATCGTCTGCAAAGCTATGTCGCGTGCTGCGGTATGCGGAGACACTAAAAGCACCACAGTAGAACACAGATGAAGCTTCTAAGTTGATGTAATAGCCAGTAAGAAGTAGTACAATTCAAGTTTTAGGTATCGATTATTGACTTTTTAGCTGGCTTTGGTGCCTTGGACATGAGCTAGGACCTTAAGATTCTGCATGAAAGGAGGACTAGCAATCGAGTTGCACGGGAGAATGTGAAAAGTGTTCATATGTAGTAAAAACCTGAGAAATCCGTCCGTTTTCGTCATTTGTTATCGAATCGACATAAAGCCAGATCGTCATATTGGCCGCTCTTCTCTCTGAAACGGTTGTACTTATCGTCTGCAAAGCTATGACGCGTGCTGTTGTATGCGGAGACACTAAAATCACCATAGTAGAACACAGGTGAAGCTTCTAAGTTCATGTAATAGCAGGTAAGAAGTGGTACAATTCAAGTTTTAGGTATCGATTATTGACTTTTTAGCTGGCTTTGGTGCCTTGGACATGAGCTAGGACCTAAACATTCTGCATGAAAGGAGGAGTAGCAGCCGAGTTGCACGGGAGAATGTGAAAAGTGTTCATATGTAGTAAAAACCTTAGAAATCCGTCCGTTTTCGTCATTTGTTATCGAATCGACTTAAAGCCAGATCGTCACATTGGCCGCTCTTCTCTCTGAAACGGTTGTACTTATCGTCTGCAAAGCTATGTTGCGTGCTGCGGTATATGGAGACACTAAAAGCACCATAGCAGGAAACAGATGAAGCATCTAAGTTGATGTAATAGCCAGTAAGAAGTAATCCAATTCAAGTTTTGGGTATCGATTATTGACTTTTTAGCTGGCTTTGGTGCCTTGGACATGAGCTAGGACCTTAAGATTCTGCATGAAAGGAGGACTAGCAGCCGAGTTGCATGGGAGAATGTGAAAAGTTTTCATATGTAGTAAAAACCTGAGAAATCCGTCCGTTTTCGTCATTTGTTATCGAATCGACTTAAAGCCAGATCGACACATTGGCTGCTCTTCTCTCTGAAACGGTTGTACTTATCGTCTGCAAAGCTATGTCGCGTGCTGCGGTATGCTGAGACACTAAAAGCACCATAGTAGAACACAGATGAAGCTTCTAAGTTGACGTAATAGCCAGGAAGAAGTAGTACAATTCAAGTTTTAGGTATTGAACATTGACCTTTTAGCTGGCTTTGGTGCCTTGGACATGAGCTAGGACCTTAACATTCTTCATGAAAGGAGGACTAGCAGCCGATTTGCATGGGAGAATGTGAAAAGTGTTCATATGTAGTAAAAACCCAAGAAATCCGTCCGTTTTCGTCATTTGTTATCGAATCGACTTAAAGCCAGATCGTCACATTGGCCGCTCTTCTCTCTGAAACGGTTGTACTTATCGTCTGCAAAGCTATGTCGCGTGCTGCGGTATGCGAAGACACTAAAAGCACCATAGTAGAACACAGATGAAGCTTCTAAGTTGATGTAATAGCCAGTAAGAAGTAGTACAATTCAAGTTTTAGGTATGGATTATTGACTTTTTAGCTGGCTTTGGTGCCTTGGACATGAGCTACGACCTTAACATTCTGCATGAAAGGAGGACTAGCAGCCGAGTTGCACGGGAGAATGTGAAAAGTGTTCATATGTAGTAAAAACCTTAGAAATCGGTCCGTTTTCGTCATTTGTTATCGAATCGACTTAAAGCCAGATCGTCACATTGGCCGCTCTTCTCTCTGAAACGGTTGTACTTATCGTCTGCAAAGCTATGTCGCGTGCTGTGGTATGCGGAGACACTAAAATCACCATAGTAGAACACAGATGAAGCTTCTAAGTTCATGTAATAGCAGGTAAGAAGTAGTACAATTCAAGTTTTAGGTATCGATTATTGACTTTTTAGCTGGCTTTGGTGCCTTGGACATGAGCTAGGACCTTAACATTCTGCATGAATGGAGGACTAGCAGCCGAGTTGCAGGGGAGAATGTGAAAAGCGTTCATATGTAGTAAAAACCTGAGAAATCCGTCCGTTTTCGTCATTTGTTATCGAATCGACTTAAAGCCAGATCGTCACATTGGCCGCTCTTCTCTCTGAAACGGTTGTACTTATCGTCTGCAAAGCTATGTTGCGTGCTGCGGTATGTGGAGACACTAAAAGCACCGTAGTAGGAAACAGATGAAGCATCTAAGTTGATGTAATAGCCAGTAAGAAGTAATCCAATTCAAGTTTTGGGTATCGATTATTGACTTTTTAGCTGGGTTTGGTGCCTTGGACATGAGCTAGGACCTTAAGATTTTGCATGAAAGGAGGACTAGCAGCCGAGTTGCACGGGAGAATGTGAAAAGTTTTCATATGTAGTAAAAACCTGAGAAATCCGTCCGTTTTCGTCATTTGTTATCGAATCGACTTAAAGCCAGATCGACACATTGGCCGCTCTTCTCTCTGAAACGGTTGTACTTATCGTCTGCAAAGCTATGTCGCGTGCTGCGGTATGCTGAGACACTACAAGCACCATATTAGAACACAGATGAAGCTTCTATGTTGATGTACTAGCCAGTAAGAGGTAGTACAATTCAAGTTAGAGGTACTGAATATTGACCTTTTAGCTGGCTTTGGTGCCTTGGACATGAGCTAGGACCTTAAGATTCTGCATGAAAGGAGGACTAGCAGCCGAGTAGCACGGGAGGATGTGAAAAGTGTTCATATGTAGTAAAAACCTGAGTCATCCGTCCGTTTACGTCATTTGTTATCGAATCGACTTAAAGCCAGATCGTCACATTGGCCGCTCTTCTCTCTGAAACGGTTGTACTTATCGTCTGCAAAACTATGTCGCGTGTTGCGGTATGCGGAGAAACTAAAACCACCGTAGTAGAACACACATGAAGCTTCTAAGTTGATGTAATAGCCAGTAAGAAGTAGTACAATTCTAGTTTTAGGTATCGATTATTGACTTTTTAGCTGGCTTTGGTGCCTTGGACGTGAGCTAGGACCTTAAGGTTCTGCATGAAAGGAGGACTAGCAGCCGAGTTGCAGGGGAGAATGTGAAAAGTGTTCATATGTAGTAAAAACCAGAGAAATCCGTCCGTTTTCGTCATTTGTTATCGAATCGACTTAAAGCCAGATAGTCACATTGGCCGCTCTGCTCTCGGAAACGCTTGTACTTATCGTCTGCAAAGCTATGTCGCGTGTTGCCGTAGGCGGAAACAGGAAAAGCATCATAGTAGAACACAGATGAAGCTTCTAAGTTGATGTAATAGCCAGTAAGAAGTAGTCCATTTCAAGTTTTAGGTATCGATTATTGACTTTTTAGCTGGCTTTGGTTCCTTGGACATGAGCTAGGACCTTAAGATTCTGCATGAAAGGAGGACTAGCAGCCGAGTTGCACGGGAGAATGTGAAAAGTGTTCATATGTAATAAAAACCTGAGAAATCCGTCCGTTTTCGTCATTTGTTATCGAATTGACTTAAAGCCAGATCGTCACATTGGCCGCTCTTCTCTCTGAAACGGTTGTACTTATCGTCTACAAAGCTATGTCGCGTGCTGCGGTATGCGGAGACACTAAAAGCACCATAGTAGAACACAGATGAAGCTTCTAAGTTAATGTAATAGCCAGTAAGAAGTA
Source organism: Schistocerca gregaria (assembly GCF_023897955.1). Classification (NCBI taxonomy): domain Eukaryota; kingdom Metazoa; phylum Arthropoda; class Insecta; order Orthoptera; family Acrididae; genus Schistocerca; species Schistocerca gregaria. The sequence continues at coordinate 15,394,343 of NW_026061824.1, read as the reverse complement.
GTACAATTCAAGTTTTAGGTATCGATTATTGACTTTTTAGCTGGCTATGGTACCTTGGACATGAGCTAGGACCTTACGATTCTGCATGAAAGGAGGACTGGCAGCCGAGTTGCAGTTGAGAATGTGAAAAGTGTTCATATGTAGTAAAAACCTGAGAAATCCGTCCGTTTTCGTCATTTGTTATCGAATCGACATAAAGCCAGATCGTCATATTGGCCGCTCTTCTCTCTGAAACGGTTGTACTTATCGTCTGCAAAGCTATGACGCCTGCTGCTGTATGCGGAGACACTAAAATCACCATAGTGGAACACAGGTGAAGCTTCTAAGTTCATGTAATAGCAGGTAAGAAGTAGTACAATTCAATTTTTAGGTATCGATTATTGACTTTTTAGCTGGCTTTGGTGCCTTGGACATGAGCTAGGACCTTAAGATTCTGCATGAAAGGAGGAGTAGCAGCCGAGTTGCACGGGAGAATGTGAAAAGTGTTTATATGTAGTAAAAACCTTAGAAATCCATCCGTTTTCGTCATTTGTTATCGAATCGACTTAAAGCCAGATCGACACATTGCCCGCTCTGCTCTCGGAAACGGTTGTACTTATCGTCTGCAAAGCTATGTTGCGTGCTGCGGTATATGGAGACACTAAAAGCACCATAGTAGGAAACAGATGATGCATCTAAGTTGATGTAATAGCCAGTAAGAAGTAATCCAATTCAAGTTTTGGGTATCGATTATTGACTTTTTAGCTGGCTTTGGTGCCTTGGACATGAGCTAGGACCTTAAGATTCTGCATGAAAGGAGGACTAGCAGCCGAGTTGCACGGGAGAATGTGAAAAGTTTTCATATGTAGTAAAAACCTGAGAAATCCGTCCGTTTTCGTCATTGGTTATCGAATCGACTTAAAGCCAGATCGACACATTGGCCGCTCTTCTCTCTGAAACGGTTGTACTTATCGTCTGCAAAGCTATGTCGCGTGCTGCGGTATGCTGAGACACTACAAGCACCATAGTAGAACACAGATGAAGCTTCTAAGTTGATGTACTAGCCAGTAAGAGGTAGTAAAATTCAAGTTTTAGGTACTGAATATTGACCTTTTAGCTGGCTTTGGTGCCTTGGACATGAGCTAGGACCTTAAGATTTTGCATGAAAGGAGGACTAGCAGCCGAGTTGCACGGGAGAATGTGAAAAGTGTTCATATGTAGTAAAAACCTGAGACATCCATCCGTTTTCGTCATTTGTTATCGAATCGACTTAAAGCCAGATCGTCACATTGGCCGCTCTTCTCTCTGAAACGGTTGTACTTATCGTCTGCAAAGCTATGTCGCATGCTGCGGTATGCGGGGAAACTAAAACCACCGTAGTAGATCACACATGAAGCTTCTAAGTTGATGTAATTGCCAGTAAGAAGTAGTACAATTCAAGTTTTAGGTATTGATTATTGACCTTTTAGCTGACTTTGGTGCCTTGGACATGAGCTAGGACCTTAAGATTCTGCATGAAAGGAGGACTAGCAGCCGAGTTGCACGGGAGAATGTGAAAAGTGTTCATACGTAGTAAAAACCTGAGAAATCCGTCCGTTTTCGTCATTTGTTATCGAATCGACTTAAAGCCACATCGTCACATTGGCCGCCCTTCTCTCTGAAACGGTTGTACTTATCGTCTGCAAAACCATGTCGCGTGCTGCGGTATGCGGAGAAACTAAAAGCACCGTAGTAGAACCCAGATGAAGCTTCTAAGTTGATGTAATAGCCAGTAAGAAGTAGTTCAATTCAAGTTTTAGGTATCGATTATTGACTTTTTAGCTGGCTTTGGTGCCGTGGACATGAGCTAGGACTTTAAGATTCTGCATGAAAGGAGAACTAGCAGCCGAGTTGCACGGGAGAATGTGAAAAGTGTTCATATGTAGTAAAAACCTGAGAAATCCGTCCGTTTTCCTCATTTGTTATCGAATCGACTTAAAGCCAGATCGTCACATTAGCCGCTCTTCTCTCTGAAACGGTTGTACTTATCGTCTGCAAAGCTATGTCGCGAGCTGTGGTATGCGGAGACACTAAAATCACCATAGTAGGAACAGATGAAGCATCTAAGTTGATGTAATAGCCAGTAAGAAGTAATCCAATTCAAGTTTTGGGTATCGATTATTGACGTTTTAGCTGGCTTTGGTGCCTTGGAGATGCGCTAAGAGCTTAAGATACTGCATGAAAGGAGGACTAGCAGCCGAGTTGCACGGGAGAATGTGAAAAGTGTTCATATGTAATAAAAACCTGAGAAATCCGTCCGTTTTCGTCATTTGTTATCGAATCGACTTAAAACCAGATCGTCACATTGGCCGCTCTTCTCTCTGAAACGGTTGTACTTATCGTCTACAAAGCTATGTCGCGTGCTGCGATATGCGGAGACACTAAAAGCACCATAGTAGAACACAGATGAAGCTTCTAAGTTAATGTAATAGCCAGTAAGAAGTTAAACAATTCAAGTTTTAGGTATCGATTATTGACTTTTTAGCTGGCTTTGGTGCCTTGGACATGAGCTAGGACCTTAAGATTCTGCATGAAAGGAGGACTAGCAGCCGAGTTGCACGGGAGAATGTGAAAAGTGTTCATATGTAGTAAAAAAATGAGACATCCGTCCGTTTTCGTCATTTGTTATCGAATCGACTTAATGCCACATCGTCACATTGGCCGCTCTTCTCTCTGAAACGGTTGTACTTATCGTCTGCAAAACTATGTCGCGTGCTGCGGTATGCGGAGAAACTAAAAGCACCGTAGTAGAACACAGATTAAGCTTCTAAGTTGATGTACTAGCCAGTAAGAGGTAGTAAAATTCAAGTTTTAGGTACTGAATATTGACCTTTTAGCTGGCTTTCGAGCCGTGGACATGAGCTAGGACCTTAAGATTTTGCATGAAAGGAGGACTAGCAATCGAGTTGCACGGGAGAATGTGAAAAGTGTTCATATGTAGTAAAAACCTGAGACATCCATCCGTTTTCGTCATTTGTTATCGAATCGACTTAAAGCCAGATCGTCACATTGGCCGCTCTTCTCTCTGAAACGGTTGTACTTATCGTCTGCAAAGCTATGTCGCGTGCTGCGGTATGCGGAGAAACTAAAACCACCGTAGTAGAACACACATGAAGCTTCTAAGTTGATGTAATAGCCAGTAAGAAGTAGTACAATTCAAGTTTTAGGTATTGATTATTGACTTTTTAGCTGGCTTTGGTGCCTTGGACATGAGCTAGGACCTTAAGATTCTGCATGAAAGGAGGACTAGCAGCCGAGTTGCACGGGAGAATGTAAAAAGTGTTCATATGTAGTAAAAACCTGAGAAATCCGTTCGTTTTCGTCATTTGTTATCGAATCGACTTAAAGCCAGATCGTCACATTGGCCGCTCTGCTCTCTGAAACGGTTGTACTTATCGTCTGCAAAGCTATGTCGCGTACTGCGGTATTCGGAGACACTAAAAGCACCACGGTAGAACACAGATGAAGCTTCTAAGTTGATGTAATATCCAGTAAGAAGTAGTACAATTCAAGTTTTAGGAATCGATTATTGACTTTTTAGCTGGCTTTGGTGCCTTGGACATGAGCTAGGACCTTAAGTTTCTGCATGAAAGGAGGACTAGCAGCCGAGTTGCACGGGAGAATGTGAAAAGTGTTCATGTGTAGTAAAAACCTGAGAAATCCGACCGTTTTCGTCATTTGTTATCGAATCGACTTAAAGCCAGATCGTCAAATTGGCCGCTCTTCTCTCTGAAGCGGTTGTACTTATCGTCTGCAAAGCTATGTCGCGTGCTGCGGTATGCGGAGACACTAAAGGCACCATAGTAGAACACAGATCAAGCTTCTAAGTTGATGTAATAGCCAGTAAGAAGTAGTACAATTCAAGTTTTAGGTATTGAATATTGACCTTTTAGCTGGCTTTGGTGCCTTGGACATGAGCTAGGACCTTAAGATTCTGCATGAAAGGAGGACTAGCAGCCGAGTTGCACGGGAGAATGTGAAAAGTTTTCATATGTAGTAAAAACCTGAGACATCCGTCCGTTTTCGTCATTTGTTATCGAATCGACTTAAAGCCACATCGTCACATTGGCCGCCCTTCTCTCTGAAACGGTTGTACTTATCGTCTGCAAAACCATGTCGCGTGCTGCGGTATGCGGAGAAACTAAAAGCACCGTAGTAGAACACAGATGAAGCTTCTAAGTTGATGTAATAGCCAGTAAGAAGTAGTTCAATTCAAGTTTTAGGTATCGATTATTGACTTTTTAGCTGGCTTTGGTGCCGTGGACATGAGCTAGGACCTTAAGATTCTGCATGAAAGGAGGACTAGCAGCCGAGTTGCACGGGAGGATGTGAAAAGTGTTCATATGTAGTAAAAACCTGAGAAATCCGTCCGTTTTCCTCATTTGTTATCGAATCGACTTAAAGCCAGATCGTCACATTAGCCGCTCTTCTCTCTGAAACGGTTGTACTTATCGTCTACAAAGCTATGTCGCGTGCTGCGATATGCGGAGACACTAAAAGCACCATAGTAGAACACAGATGAAGCTTCTAAGTTAATGTAATAGCCAGTAAGAAGTAGTACAATTCAAGTTTTAGGTATCGATTATTGACTTTTTAGCTGGCTTTGGTGCCTTGGACATGAGCTAGGACCTTAAGATTCTGCATGAAAGGAGGACTAGCAGCCGAGTTGCACGGGAGAATGTGAAAAGTGTTCATATGTAGTAAAAAAATGAGACATCCGTCCGTTTTCGTCATTTGTTATCGAATCGACTTAAAGCCACATCGTCACATTGGCCGCTCTTCTCTCTGAAACGGTTGTACTTATCGTCTGCAAAGCTATGTCGCCTGCTGCGGTATGCGGAGACACTAAAAGCACCATAGTAGAACACAGATGAAGCTTCTAAGTTGATGTAATACCCAGTAAGAATTAGTACAATTCAAGTTATAGGTATTGATTATTGACCTTTTAGCTGGCTTTCGTGCCTTGGCCACGGGCTAGGAAATTAAGATTTTGCATGAAAGGAGGACTAGCAGCCGAGTTGCACGGGAGAATGTGAAAAGTGTTCATATGTAGTAAAAACCTGAGTCATCAATCCGTTTTCGTCATTTGTTATCGAATCGACTTCAAGCCAGATCGTCACATTGGCCGCTCTTCTCTCTGAAACGGTTGTACTTATCGTCTGCAAAACTATGTCGCGTGCTGCGGTATGCGGAGAAACTAAAACCACCGTAGTAGAACACACATGAAGCTTCTAAGTTGATGTAATAGCCAGTAAGAAGTAGTACAATTCAAGTTTTAGGTATTGATTATTGACTTTTTAGCTGGCTTTGGTGCCTTGGACATGAGCTAGGACCTTAAGATTCTGCATGAAAGGAGGACTAGCAGCCGAGTTGCACGGGAGAATGTGAAAAGTGTTCATATGTAGTAAAAACCTGAGACATCCGTCCGTTTTCGTCATTTGTTATTGAATCGATGTAAAGCCAGATCGTCACATTGGCCGATCTTCTCTCTGAAACGGTTGTACTTATCGTCTGCAAAGCAATGTCGCGTGTTGCCGTAGGCGGAAACAGGAAAAGCACCATAATAGAACACAGATGAAGCTTCTAAGTTGATGTAATAGCCAGTAAGAAGTAGTCCAATTCAAGTTTTATGTATCGGTTATTGACTTTTTAGCTGGCTTTGGTGCCTTGGACATGAGCTAGGACCTTAAGATTCTGCATGAAAGGAGGACTAGAAGCCGAGTTGCACGGGAGAATGTGAAAAGTGTTCATATGTAGTAAAAACCAGAGAAATCCGTCCGTTTTCGTCATTTGTTAACGAATCGACTTAAAGCCAGATCGTCACATTGGCCGATCTTCTCTCTGAAATGGTTGTACTTATCGTCTGCAAAGCTATGTCGCGTGTTGCCGTAGGCGGAAACAGGAAAAGCACCATAATAGAACACAGATGAAGCTTCTAAGTTGATGTAATAACCAGTAAGAAGTAGTCCAATTCAAGTTTTAGGTATCGATTTTTGACATTTTAGCTATCTTTGGTGCCTTGGACATGAGCTAGGACCTTAAGATTCTGCATGAAAGGAGGACTAGCAGCCGAGTTGCACGGGAGAATGTGAAAAATGTTCATATGTAGTAAAAACCTGAGAAATCCGTCCGTTTTCGTCATTTGTTATCGAATTGACTTAAAGCCAGATCGTCACATTGCCCGCTCTTCTCTCTGAAACGGTTGTACTTATCGTCTGCAAAGCTCTGTCGCGTGCTGCGGTATGCTGAGACACTACAAGCACCATAGTAGAACACAGATGAAGCTTCTAAGTTGATGTAATAGCCAGTAAGAGGTAGTACAATTCAAGTTATAGGTATTGAATATTGACCTTTTAGCTGGCTTTGGTGCCTTGGACATGAGCTAGGACCTTAAGATTCTGCATGAAAGGAGGACTAGCAGCCGAGTTGCACGGGAGAATGTGAAAAGTGTTCATATGTAGTAAAAACCTGAGACATCCGTCCGTTTTCGTCATTTGTTATTGAATCGATGTAAAGCCAGATCGTCACATTGGCCGCTCTTCTCTCTGAAACGGTTGTACTTATCGTCTGCAAAACTATGTCGCGTGCTGCGGTATGCGGAGAGACTAAAAGCACCGTAGTAGAACACAGATGAAGCTTCTAAGTTGATGTAATAGCCAGTAAGAAGTAGTACAATTCAAGTTTTAGGTATTGATTATTGACTTTTTAGCTGGCTTCGGTGCCTTGGACATGAGCTAGGACCTTAAGATTCTGCATGAAAGGAGGACTAGCAGCCGAGTTGCACAGGAGAATGTGAAAAGTGTTCATATGTAGTAATAACCTGAGAAATCCGTCCTTTTTCGTCATTTGTTATCGAATCGACTTAAAGCCAGATCGTCACATTGGCCGCTCTTCTCTCTGAAACGGTTGTACTTATCGTCTGAAAAGCTATGTCACGTGCTGCGGTATGTGGTGACACTAAAATCACCGCAGTAGAACACAGATGAAGCTTCTAAGTTGATGTAATAGCCAGTAAGAAGAAGTACAATTCAAGTTTTAGGTATCGGTTATTGACTTTTTAGCTGGCTATGGTGCCTTGTACTTGAGCTAGAACCTTAAGATTCTGCATGAAAGGAGGACTAGCAGCCGAGTTGCACGGGAGAATGTGAAAAGTGTTCATATGTAGTACAAACCTGAGAAATCCGTCCGTTTTCGTCATTTGTTATCGAATCGACTTAAAGCCAGATCGTCACATTGGCCGCTCTTCTCTCTGAAACGGTTGTACTTATCGTCTGCAAAGCTATGTCGCGTGTTGCCGTAGGCGGAAACAGGAAGAGCACCATAATAGAACACAGATGAAGCTTCTCAGTTGATGTAATAGCCAGTAAGAAGTAGACCAATTCAAGTTTTAGGTATCGATTATTGACTTTTTAGATGGCTTTGGTGCCTTGGACATGAGCTAGGACTTTAAGATTCTGCATAAAAGGAGGACTAGCATCCCATATGCACGGGAGAATGTGAAAAGTGTTCATATGTAGTAAAAACCTGAGACATCCGTCCGTTTTCGTCATTTGTTATCGAATTGACTTAAAGCCAGATCGTCACATTTTCCGCTCTTCTCTCTGAAACGGTTGTACTTATCGTCTGCAAAGCTATGTCGCGTGCTGCGGTATGCGGAGACACTAAAAGCACCATAGTAGAACACAGATGATGCTTCTAAGTTGATGTAATAGCCAGTAAGAAGTAGTACAATTCAAGTTTTAGGTATCGGTTATTGACTTTTTACCCTTCTACTTAAGTTCCTAGCTCGTGTCCAAGGCACCAAGCCTTGGACACGAGCTAGGAACTTAAGATTTTGCATGAAAGGAGGACTGGCAGCCGCGTTGCACAGGAGAATGTGAAAAGTGTTCATATATAGTAAAAACCAGAGAAATCAGTCCGTTATCGTCATTTGTTGTCGATCCGATTTAAAGCCAGATCGTCACTTTGGCCGATCTTCTCTCTGAAACGGTTACATTTATAGCCTGCAAAGCTATGTCGCGTGCTGCGGTATGCCGAGACGCTAAATGCACCATAGTAGAACACAGAAGAAGCTTCTAGGTTGATGTAATAGCCAGTAAGAAGCAGGACAATTCAAGTTTTAATTATCGATTATTGCCTTTTTACCCTTCTTTGGTGCATTGGACATGAGCTAGGACCTTAAGATTTTGCATGAAAAGAGGACTAGCAACCGCGTTGCACGGGAGAATGTGAAAAATGTTCATATGTATTAATAACCTGAGAAATCCGTCCTTTTTCGTCATTTGTTATCGAATCGACTTAAAGCCAGATCGTCACATTGGCCGCTCTTCTCTCTGAAACGGTTGTACTTATCGTCTGAAAAGCTATGTCACGTGCTGCGGTATGTGGTGACACTAAAATCACCGCAGTAGAACACAGATGAAGCTTCTAATATGATGTAATATCCAGTAAGAAGTAGTAAAATTCAAGTTTTAGGTATCGATTATTGACTTTTCAGCTGGCTTTGGTGCATTGGACATGAGCTAGGACCTTAAGATTCTGCATGAAAGGTGGACTAGCAGCCGAGTTCCACGGGAGAATGTGAAAAGTGTTCATATGTAGTAAAAACCTGAGAAATCCGTCCGTTTTCGTCATTTGTTATCGAATCGACTTAAAGCCAGATCGTCACATTGGCCGCTCTTCTCTCTGAAACGGTTGTACTTATCGTCTGCAAAACTATGTCGCGTGCTGCGGTATGCGGAGAAACTAAAAGCAACGTAGTAGAACACAGATGAAGCTTCTAAGTTGATGTAATAGCCATTAAGAAGTAGTACAATTCAAGTTTTAGGTATTGATTATTGACTTTTTAGCTGGCTTTGGTGCCTTGGACATGAGCTAGGACCTTAACATTCTGCATGAAAGGAGGACTAGCAGCCGAGTTGCACGGGAGAATGTGAAAAGTGTTCATATGTAGTAAAAACCTGAGAAATCCGTCCGTTTTCGTCATTTGTTATCGAATCGACTTAAAGCCAGATGGTCACATTGGCCGCTCTTCTCTCTGAAACGTTTGTACATATCGTCTGCAAAGCTATGTCGCGTGCAGCGGTATGTAGAGACACTAAAATCACCATAGTAGAACACAGATGAAGCATCTAAGTTGATGTAATAGCCAGTAAGAAGTAGTACAATTCAAGTTTTAGGAATCGATTATTGACTTTTTAGCTGGCTTTGGTGCCTTGGACATGAGCTAGGACTTTAAGATTCTGCATGAAAGGGGGACTAGCAGCCGAGTTGCACGGGAGAATGTGAAAAGTGTTCATATGTAGTAAAAAAATGAGACATCCGTCCGTTTTCGTCATTTGTTATCGAATCGACTTAATGCCACATCGTCACATTGGCCGCTCTTCTCTCTGAAACGGTTGTACTTATCGTCTGCAAAACTATGTCGCGTGCTGCGGTATGCGGAGAAACTAAAAGCACCGTAGTAGAACACAGATTAAGCTTCTAAGTTGATGTACTAGCCAGTAAGAGGTAGTAAAATTCAAGTTTTAGGTACTGAATATTGACCTTTTAGCTGGCTTTCGAGCCGTGGACATGAGCTAGGACCTTAAGATTTTGCATGAAAGGAGGACTAGCAATCGAGTTGCACGGGAGAATGTGAAAAGTGTTCATATGTAGTAAAAACCTGAGACATCCATCCGTTTTCGTCATTTGTTATCGAATCGACTTAAAGCCAGATCGTCACATTGGCCGCTCTTCTCTCTGAAACGGTTGTACTTATCGTCTGCAAAGCTATGTCGCGTGCTGCGGTATGCGGAGAAACTAAAACCACCGTAGTAGAACACACATGAAGCTTCTAAGTTGATGTAATAGCCAGTAAGAAGTAGTACAATTCAAGTTTTAGGTATTGATTATTGACTTTTTAGCTGGCTTTGGTGCCTTGGACATGAGCTAGGACCTTAAGATTCTGCATGAAAGGAGGACTAGCAGCCGAGTTGCACGGGAGAATGTAAAAAGTGTTCATATGTAGTAAAAACCTGAGAAATCCGTTCGTTTTCGTCATTTGTTATCGAATCGACTTAAAGCCAGATCGTCACATTGGCCGCTCTGCTCTCTGAAACGGTTGTACTTATCGTCTGCAAAGCTATGTCGCGTACTGCGGTATTCGGAGACACTAAAAGCACCACGGTAGAACACAGATGAAGCTTCTAAGTTGATGTAATATCCAGTAAGAAGTAGTACAATTCAAGTTTTAGGAATCGATTATTGACTTTTTAGCTGGCTTTGGTGCCTTGGACATGAGCTAGGACCTTAAGTTTCTGCATGAAAGGAGGACTAGCAGCCGAGTTGCACGGGAGAATGTGAAAAGTGTTCATGTGTAGTAAAAACCTGAGAAATCCGACCGTTTTCGTCATTTGTTATCGAATCGACTTAAAGCCAGATCGTCAAATTGGCCGCTCTTCTCTCTGAAGCGGTTGTACTTATCGTCTGCAAAGCTATGTCGCGTGCTGCGGTATGCGGAGACACTAAAGGCACCATAGTAGAACACAGATCAAGCTTCTAAGTTGATGTAATAGCCAGTAAGAAGTAGTACAATTCAAGTTTTAGGTATTGAATATTGACCTTTTAGCTGGCTTTGGTGCCTTGGACATGAGCTAGGACCTTAAGATTCTGCATGAAAGGAGGACTAGCAGCCGAGTTGCACGGGAGAATGTGAAAAGTTTTCATATGTAGTAAAAACCTGAGACATCCGTCCGTTTTCGTCATTTGTTATCGAATCGACTTAAAGCCACATCGTCACATTGGCCGCCCTTCTCTCTGAAACGGTTGTACTTATCGTCTGCAAAACCATGTCGCGTGCTGCGGTATGCGGAGAAACTAAAAGCACCGTAGTAGAACACAGATGAAGCTTCTAAGTTGATGTAATAGCCAGTAAGAAGTAGTTCAATTCAAGTTTTAGGTATCGATTATTGACTTTTTAGCTGGCTTTGGTGCCGTGGACATGAGCTAGGACCTTAAGATTCTGCATGAAAGGAGGACTAGCAGCCGAGTTGCACGGGAGGATGTGAAAAGTGTTCATATGTAGTAAAAACCTGAGAAATCCGTCCGTTTTCCTCATTTGTTATCGAATCGACTTAAAGCCAGATCGTCACATTAGCCGCTCTTCTCTCTGAAACGGTTGTACTTATCGTCTACAAAGCTATGTCGCGTGCTGCGATATGCGGAGACACTAAAAGCACCATAGTAGAACACAGATGAAGCTTCTAAGTTAATGTAATAGCCAGTAAGAAGTAGTACAATTCAAGTTTTAGGTATCGATTATTGACTTTTTAGCTGGCTTTGGTGCCTTGGACATGAGCTAGGACCTTAAGATTCTGCATGAAAGGAGGACTAGCAGCCGAGTTGCACGGGAGAATGTGAAAAGTGTTCATATGTAGTAAAAAAATGAGACATCCGTCCGTTTTCGTCATTTGTTATCGAATCGACTTAAAGCCACATCGTCACATTGGCCGCTCTTCTCTCTGAAACGGTTGTACTTATCGTCTGCAAAGCTATGTCGCCTGCTGCGGTATGCGGAGACACTAAAAGCACCATAGTAGAACACAGATGAAGCTTCTAAGTTGATGTAATACCCAGTAAGAATTAGTACAATTCAAGTTATAGGTATTGATTATTGACCTTTTAGCTGGCTTTCGTGCCTTGGCCACGGGCTAGGAAATTAAGATTTTGCATGAAAGGAGGACTAGCAGCCGAGTTGCACGGGAGAATGTGAAAAGTGTTCATATGTAGTAAAAACCTGAGTCATCAATCCGTTTTCGTCATTTGTTATCGAATCGACTTCAAGCCAGATCGTCACATTGGCCGCTCTTCTCTCTGAAACGGTTGTACTTATCGTCTGCAAAACTATGTCGCGTGCTGCGGTATGCGGAGAAACTAAAACCACCGTAGTAGAACACACATGAAGCTTCTAAGTTGATGTAATAGCCAGTAAGAAGTAGTACAATTCAAGTTTTAGGTATTGATTATTGACTTTTTAGCTGGCTTTGGTGCCTTGGACATGAGCTAGGACCTTAAGATTCTGCATGAAAGGAGGACTAGCAGCCGAGTTGCACGGGAGAATGTGAAAAGTGTTCATATGTAGTAAAAACCTGAGACATCCGTCCGTTTTCGTCATTTGTTATTGAATCGATGTAAAGCCAGATCGTCACATTGGCCGATCTTCTCTCTGAAACGGTTGTACTTATCGTCTGCAAAGCAATGTCGCGTGTTGCCGTAGGCGGAAACAGGAAAAGCACCATAATAGAACACAGATGAAGCTTCTAAGTTGATGTAATAGCCAGTAAGAAGTAGTCCAATTCAAGTTTTATGTATCGGTTATTGACTTTTTAGCTGGCTTTGGTGCCTTGGACATGAGCTAGGACCTTAAGATTCTGCATGAAAGGAGGACTAGAAGCCGAGTTGCACGGGAGAATGTGAAAAGTGTTCATATGTAGTAAAAACCAGAGAAATCCGTCCGTTTTAACACGCGATCTAGTGTTCGACTTAAAGCCAGATCGTCACATTGGCCGATCTTCTCTCTGAAATGGTTGTACTTATCGTCTGCAAAGCTATGTCGCGTGTTGCCGTAGGCGGAAACAGGAAAAGCACCATAATAGAACACAGATGAAGCTTCTAAGTTGATGTAATAACCAGTAAGAAGTAGTCCAATTCAAGTTTTAGGTATCGATTTTTGACATTTTAGCTATCTTTGGTGCCTTGGACATGAGCTAGGACCTTAAGATTCTGCATGAAAGGAGGACTAGCAGCCGAGTTGCACGGGAGAATGTGAAAAATGTTCATATGTAGTAAAAACCTGAGAAATCCGTCCGTTTTCGTCATTTGTTATCGAATTGACTTAAAGCCAGATCGTCACATTGCCCCGCTCTTCTCTCTGAAACGGTTGTACTTATCGTCTGCAAAGCTCTGTCGCGTGCTGCGGTATGCTGAGACACTACAAGCACCATAGTAGAACACAGATGAAGCTTCTAAGTTGATGTAATAGCCAGTAAGAGGTAGTACAATTCAAGTTATAGGTATTGAATATTGACCTTTTAGCTGGCTTTGGTGCCTTGGACATGAGCTAGGACCTTAAGATTCAACACGCGATCTAGTGTGCAGCCGAGTTGCACGGGAGAATGTGAAAAGTGTTCATATGTAGTAAAAACCTGAGACATCCGTCCGTTTTCGTCATTTGTTATTGAATCGATGTAAAGCCAGATCGTCACATTGGCCGCTCTTCTCTCTGAAACGGTTGTACTTATCGTCTGCAAAACTATGTCGCGTGCTGCGGTATGCGGAGAGACTAAAAGCACCGTAGTAGAACACAGATGAAGCTTCTAAGTTGATGTAATAGCCAGTAAGAAGTAGTACAATTCAAGTTTTAGGTATTGATTATTGACTTTTTAGCTGGCTTCGGTGCCTTGGACATGAGCTAGGACCTTAAGATTCTGCATGAAAGGAGGACTAGCAGCCGAGTTGCACAGGAGAATGTGAAAAGTGTCCATATGTAGTAATAACCTGAGAAATCCGTCCTTTTTCGTCATTTGTTATCGAATCGACTTAAAGCCAGATCGTCACATTGGCCGCTCTTCTCTCTGAAACGGTTGTACTTATCGTCTGAAAAGCTATGTCACGTGCTGCGGTATGTGGTGACACTAAAATCACCGCAGTAGAACACAGATGAAGCTTCTAAGTTGATGTAATAGCCAGTAAGAAGAAGTACAATTCAAGTTTTAGGTATCGGTTATTGACTTTTTAGCTGGCTATGGTGCCTTGTACTTGAGCTAGAACCTTAAGATTCTGCATGAAAGGAGGACTAGCAGCCGAGTTGCACGGGAGAATGTGAAAAGTGTTCATATGTAGTACAAACCTGAGAAATCCGTCCGTTTTCGTCATTTGTTATCGAATCGACTTAAAGCCAGATCGTCACATTGGCCGCTCTTCTCTCTGAAACGGTTGTACTTATCGTCTGCAAAGCTATGTCGCGTGTTGCCGTAGGCGGAAACAGGAAGAGCACCATAATAGAACACAGATGAAGCTTCTCAGTTGATGTAATAGCCAGTAAGAAGTAGACCAATTCAAGTTTTAGGTATCGATTATTGACTTTTTAGATGGCTTTGGTGCCTTGGACATGAGCTAGGACTTTAAGATTCTGCATAAAAGGAGGACTAGCATCCCATATGCACGGGAGAATGTGAAAAGTGTTCATATGTAGTAAAAACCTGAGACATCCGTCCGTTTTCGTCATTTGTTATCGAATTGACTTAAAGCCAGATCGTCACATTTTCCGCTCTTCTCTCTGAAACGGTTGTACTTATCGTCTGCAAAGCTATGTCGCGTGCTGCGGTATGCGGAGACACTAAAAGCACCATAGTAGAACACAGATGATGCTTCTAAGTTGATGTAATAGCCAGTAAGAAGTAGTACAATTCAAGTTTTAGGTATCGGTTATTGACTTTTTACCCTTCTACTTAAGTTCCTAGCTCGTGTCCAAGGCACCAAGCCTTGGACACGAGCTAGGAACTTAAGATTTTGCATGAAAGGAGGACTGGCAGCCGCGTTGCACAGGAGAATGTGAAAAGTGTTCATATATAGTAAAAACCAGAGAAATCAGTCCGTTATCGTCATTTGTTGTCGATCCGATTTAAAGCCAGATCGTCACTTTGGCCGATCTTCTCTCTGAAACGGTTACATTTATAGCCTGCAAAGCTATGTCGCGTGCTGCGGTATGCCGAGACGCTAAATGCACCATAGTAGAACACAGAAGAAGCTTCTAGGTTGATGTAATAGCCAGTAAGAAGCAGGACAATTCAAGTTTTAATTATCGATTATTGCCTTTTTACCCTTCTTTGGTGCATTGGACATGAGCTAGGACCTTAAGATTTTGCATGAAAAGAGGACTAGCAACCGCGTTGCACGGGAGAATGTGAAAAATGTTCATATGTATTAATAACCTGAGAAATCCGTCCTTTTTCGTCATTTGTTATCGAATCGACTTAAAGCCAGATCGTCACATTGGCCGCTCTTCTCTCTGAAACGGTTGTACTTATCGTCTGAAAAGCTATGTCACGTGCTGCGGTATGTGGTGACACTAAAATCACCGCAGTAGAACACAGATGAAGCTTCTAATATGATGTAATATCCAGTAAGAAGTAGTAAAATTCAAGTTTTAGGTATCGATTATTGACTTTTCAGCTGGCTTTGGTGCATTGGACATGAGCTAGGACCTTAAGATTCTGCATGAAAGGTGGACTAGCAGCCGAGTTCCACGGGAGAATGTGAAAAGTGTTCATATGTAGTAAAAACCTGAGAAATCCGTCCGTTTTCGTCATTTGTTATCGAATCGACTTAAAGCCAGATCGTCACATTGGCCGCTCTTCTCTCTGAAACGGTTGTACTTATCGTCTGCAAAACTATGTCGCGTGCTGCGGTATGCGGAGAAACTAAAAGCAACGTAGTAGAACACAGATGAAGCTTCTAAGTTGATGTAATAGCCATTAAGAAGTAGTACAATTCAAGTTTTAGGTATTGATTATTGACTTTTTAGCTGGCTTTGGTGCCTTGGACATGAGCTAGGACCTTAACATTCTGCATGAAAGGAGGACTAGCAGCCGAGTTGCACGGGAGAATGTGAAAAGTGTTCATATGTAGTAAAAACCTGAGAAATCCGTCCGTTTTCGTCATTTGTTATCGAATCGACTTAAAGCCAGATGGTCACATTGGCCGCTCTTCTCTCTGAAACGTTTGTACATATCGTCTGCAAAGCTATGTCGCGTGCAGCGGTATGTAGAGACACTAAAATCACCATAGTAGAACACAGATGAAGCATCTAAGTTGATGTAATAGCCAGTAAGAAGTAGTACAATTCAAGTTTTAGGAATCGATTATTGACTTTTTAGCTGGCTTTGGTGCCTTGGACATGAGCTAGGACTTTAAGATTCTGCATGAAAGGGGGACTAGCAGCCGAGTTGCACGGGAGAATGTGAAAAGTGTTCATATGTAGTAAAAACCTGAGAAATCCGTCCGTTTTCATCATTTGTTATCGAATCGACTTATGCCAGATCGTCACATTGGCCGCTCTTCTCTCTGAAACGGTTGTACTTATCGTCTGCAAAGCTATGTCGCATGCTGCGGTATGCTGAGACACTAAAAACACCATAGTAGACCACAGATCAAGCTTCTAAGTTGATGTAATAGCCAGTAAGAAGTAGTACATTTCAAGTTTTAGGTATTGAATATGGACCTTTTAGCTGGCTTTGGTGCCAGGGACATGAGCTAGGACCTTAAGATTCTGCATGAAAGGAGGACTAGCAGCCGAGTTGCACGGGAGAATGTGAATAGTGTTCATATGTAGTAATAACCTGAGAAATCCGTCCTTTTTCGTCATTTGTTAGCGAATCGACTTAAAGCCAGATCGTCACATTGGCCGCTCTTCTCTCTGAAACGGTTGTGCTTATAGTCTGCAAAGCTATGTCGCGTGTTGCCGTAGGCGGAAACAGGAAAAGCACCATAGTAGAACACAGATGAAGCTTCTAAGTTAATGTAATAGCCAGTAAGAAGTAGTCCAATTCAAGATTTAGGTATCGATTATTGACTTTTTAGCTGGCTTTCGTGCCTTGGACATGAGCTAGGACTTTAAGATTCTGCACAAAAGGAGGACTAGCAGCCCAGTTGCACGGGAGAATGTGAAAAGTGTTCATATGTAGTAAAAACCTGAGAAATCCGTCCGTTTTCCTCATTTGTTATCGAATCGACTTAAAGCCAGATCGTCACATTGGCCGCTCTTCTCTCTGAAACGGTTGTACTTACCGTCTGCAAAGCTATGTCGCGTGCTGCGGTATGCGGAGACACTAAAATCACCATAGTAGAACACAGATGAAGCTTCTAAGTTAATGCAATAGCCAGTAAGAAGTAGAACAATTCAAGTTTTAGGTATCGATTATTGACTTTTTAGCTGGCTTCGGTACCTTGGACATGAGCTAGGAACCTTAAGATTCTGCATGAAAGGAGGACTAGCAGCCGAGTTGCACGTCAGAATGTGAAAAGTGTTCATATGTAGTAAAAACCTGAGAAATCCGTCCGTTTTCGTCATTTGTTATCGAATCGACTTAAAGCCAGATGGTCACATTGGCCGCTCTTCTCTCTGAAACGTTTGTACATATCGTCTGCAAAGCTATGTCGCGTGCAGCGGTATGTGGAGACACTAAAATCACCATAGTAGAACACAGATGAAGCATCTAAGTTGATGTAATAGCCAGTAAGAAGTAGTACAATTCAAGTTTTAGGAATCGATTATTGACTTTTAGCTGGCTTTGGTGCCTTGGACATGAGCTAGGACTTTAAGATTCTGCATGTAAGGAGGACTAGCAGCCGAGTTGCACGGGAGAATGTGAAAAGTTTTCATATGTAGTAAAAACCTGAGAAATCCGTCCGTTTTCGTCATTTGTTATCGAATCGACTTATGCCAGATCGTCACATTGGCCGCTCTTCTCTCTGAAACGGTTGTACTTATCGTCTGCAAAGCTATGTCGCGTGCTGCGGCATGCTGAGACACTAAAAACACCATAGTAGACCACAGATCAAGCTTCTAAGTTGATGTAATAGCCAGTAAGAAGTAGTACATTTAAAGTTTTAGGTATTGAATATGGACCTTTTAGCTGGCTTTGGTGCCTTGGACATGAGCTAGGACCTTAAGATTCTGCATGAAAGGAGGACTAGCAGCCGAGTTGCACGGGAGAATGTGAATAGTGTTCATATGTAGTAATAACCTGAGAAATCCGTCCTTTTTCGTCATTTGTTAGCGAATCGACTTAAAGCCAGATCGTCACATTGGCCGCTCTTCTCTCTGAAACGGTTGTGCTTATAGTCTGCAAAACTATGTCGCGTGTTGCCGTAGGCGGAAACAGGAAAAGCACCATAGTAGAACACAGATGAAGCTTCTAAGTTGATGTAATATCCAGTAAGAAGTAGTACAATTCAAGTTTTAGGTATTGAATATGGACATTTTAGCTGGCTTTGGTGCCTTGGACATGAGCTAGGACCTTAAGATTCTGCATGAAAGGAGGACTAGCAGCCGAGTTGCACGGGAGAATGTGAAAAGTGTTCATATGTAGTAAAAACCTTAGAAATCCGTCCGTTTTCGTCATTTGTTATCGAATCGACTTAAAGCCAGATCGTCACATTGGCCGCTCTTCTCTCTGAAACGGTTGTACTTATCGTCTGCAAAGCTATGTCGCGTGCTGCGGTATGTGGAGACACTAAAAGCACCTTAATAGAACACAGATGAAGCTTCTAAGTTGATGTAATACCCAATAAGAGGTAGTACAATTCAAGTTTTAGGTATCGAATAATGACTTTTTAGCTGGCTTTGGTGCCTTGGACATGGGCTAGGACCTTAAGATTCTGCATGAAAGGAGGACTAGCAGCCGAGTTGCACGGGAGAATGTGAAAAGTGTTCATATGTAGTAATAACCTGAGAAATCCGTCCTTTTTCGTCATTTGTTATCGAATCGACTTAAAGCCAGATCGTCACATTGGCCGCTCTTCTCTCTGAAATGGTTGTACTTATCGTCTGCAAAGCTATGTCACGTGCTGCGGTATGTGGTGACACTAAAATCACCGCAGTAGAACACAGATGAAGCTTCTAAGATGATGTAATATCCAGTAAGAAGTAGTACAATTCAAGTTTTAGGTAACGATTATTGACTTTTCAGCTGGCTTTGGTGCATTGGACATGAGCTAGGACCTTAAGATTCTGCATGAAAGGTGGACTAGCAGCCTAGTTCCACGGGAGAATGTAAAAAGTGTTCATATGTAGTAAAAACCTGAGAAATCCGTCCGTTTTCGTCATTTGTTATCGAATCGACTTAAAGCCAGATCGTCACATTGGCCGCTCTTCTCTCTGAAACGGTTGTGTTTACCGTCTGCAAAGCTATGTCGCGTGCTGCGGTATGCGGAGACACTAAAATCATAATAGTAGAACACAGATGAAGCTTCTAAGTTATTGCAATAGCCAGTAAGAAGTAGAACAATTCAAGTTTTAGGTATCGATTATTGACTTTTTAGCTGGCTTCGGTACCTTGGACATGAGCTAGGACCTTAAGATTCTGCATGAAAGGAGGACTAGCAGCCGAGTTGCTCGTCAGAATGTGAAAAGTGTTCATATGTAGTAAAAACCTGAGAAATCCGTCCGTTTTCGTCATTTGTTATCGAATCGACTTAAAGCCAGATGGTCACATTGGCCGCTCTTCTCTCTGAAACGTTTGTACATATCGTCTGCAAAGCTATGTCGCGTGCAGCGGTATGTGGAGACACTAAAATCACCGTAGTAGAACACAGATGAAGCATCTAAGTTGATGTAATAGCCAGTAAGAAGTAGTACAATTCAAGTTTTAGGAATCGATTATTGACTTTTTAGCTGGCTTTGGTGCCTTGGACATGAGCTAGGACTTTAAGATTCTGCATGTAAGGAGGACTAGCAGCCGAGTTGCACGGGAGAATGTGAAAAGTGTTCATATGTAGTAAAAACCTGAGAAATCCGTCCGTTTTCGTCATTTGTTATCGAATCGACTTATGCCAGATCGTCACATTGGCCGCTCTTCTCTCTGAAACGGTTGTACTTATCGTCTGCAAAGCTATGTCGCGTGCTGCGGCATGCTGAGACACTAAAAACACCATAGTAGACCACAGATCAAGCTTCTAAGTTGATGTAATAGCCAGTAAGAAGTAGTACATTTTAAGTTTTAGGTATTGAATATGGACCTTTTAGCTGGCTTTGGTGCCTTGGACATGAGCTAGGACCTTAAGATTCTGCTTGAAAGGAGGACTAGCAGCCGAGTGGCACGGGAGAATGTGAATAGTGTTCATATGTAGTAATAACCTGAGAAATCCGTCCTTTTTCGTCATTTGTTAGCGAATCGACTTAAAGCCAGATCGTCACATTGGCCGATCTTCTCTCTGAAACGGTTGTGCTTATAGTCTGCAAAGCTATGTCGCGTGTTGCTGTAGGCGGAAACAGGAAAAGCACCATAGTAGAACACAGATGAAGCTTCTAAGTTGATGTAATAGGCAGTAAGAAGTAGTCCAATTCAAGATTTAAGTATCGATTATTGACTTTTTAGCTGGCTTTCGTGCCTTGGACATGAGCTAGGACTTTAAGATTCTGCACAAAAGGAGGACTAGCAGCCCAGTTGCACGGGAGAATGTGAAAAGTGTTCATATGTAGTAAAAACCTGAGAAATCCGTCCGTTTTCGTCATTTGTTATCGAATCGACTTAAAGATAGATCGTCACATTGGCCGCTCGTCTCTCTGAAACGGTTGTACTTATCGTCTGCAAAGCTATGTCGCGTGTTTCGGTATGCGGAGACACTAAAAGCACCATAGTAGAACACAGATGAAGCTTCTAAGTTGATGTAATACCCAGTAAGAAGCAGTACATTTCAAGTTTAGGTATCGATTATTGACTTTTTAGCTGGCTTTGGTGCCTTGGACATGAGGTATTACCTTAACATTCTTCATGAAAGGAGGACTAGCAGCCGAGTTGCACGGGAGAATGTGAAAAGTGTTCATATGTAGTAAAAACCTTAGAAATCCGTCCGTTTTCGTCATTTGTTATCGAATCGACTTAAAGCCAGATCGTCACATTGGCCGCTCTTCTCATTGAAACGGTTGTACTTATCGTCTGCAAAGCTATGTCACGTGCTGCGGTATGCGGAGACACTAAAATCACCACAGCAGAACACAGATGAAGCTTCTAAGTTGATGTAATATCCTGTAAGAAGTAGTACAATTCAAGTTTTAGGTATCGATTATTGACTTTTTAGCTGGCTTTGGTGCATTGGACATGAGCTAGGACCTTAATATTCTGCATGAAAGGTGGACTAGCAGCCGAGTTGCACGGGAGAATGTGAAAAGTGTTCATATGTAGTAAAAACCTGAGAAATCCGTCCGTTTTCGTCATTTGTTATCGAATCGACTTAAAGCCAGATCGTCACATTGGCCGCTCTTCTCTCTGAAACGGTCGTACTTATCGTCTGCAAAGCTATGTCGCGTGCTGCGGTATGCGGAGACACTAAAATCACCATAGTAGAACACAGATGAAGCTTCTAAGTTGATGCAATAGCCAGTAAGAAATAGAACAATTCAAGTTTTAGGTATCGATTATTGTCTTTTTAGCTGGCTTCGGTACCTTGGACATGAGCTAGGACCTTAAGATTCTGCATGAATGGAGGACTAGCAGCCGAGTTGCACGTCAGAATGTGAAAAGTGTTCATATGTAGTAAAAACCTGAGAAATCCGTCCGTTTTCGTCATTTGTTATCGAATCGACTTAAAGCCAGATGGTCACATTGGCCGCTCTTCTCTCTGAAACATTTGTACATATCGTCTGCAAAGCTATGTCGCGTGCAGCGGTATGTGGAGACACTAAAATCACCATAGTAGAACACAGATGAAGCATCTAAGTTGATGTAATAGCCTTTAAGAAGTAGTACAAATCAAGTTTTAGGAATCGATTATTGACTTTTTAGCTAGCTTTGGTGCCTTGGACATGAGCTAGGACTTTAAGATTCTGCATAAAAGGAGGACCTGCAGCCCAGTTGCACGGGAGAATGTGAAAAGTGTTCATATGTAGTAAAAACCTGAGAAATCCGTCCTTTTTCGTCATTTGTTAGCGAATCGACTTAAAGCCAGATCGTCACATTGGCCATTTTTCTCTCTGATACGGTTGTGCTTATCGTCTGCAAAGCTATGTCGCGTGTTGCCGTAGGCGAAAACAGGAAAAGCACCATAGTAGAACACAGATGAAGCTTCTAAGTTGATGTAATAGGCAGTAAGAAGTAGTCCAATTCAAGATTTAGGTATCGATTATTGACTTTTTAGCTGGCTTTCGTGCCTTGGACATGAGCTAGGACTTTAAGATTCTGCATAAAAGGAGGACCAGCAGCCCAGTTGCACGGGAGAATGGGAACAGTGTTCATATGTAGTAAAAACCTGAGAAATCCGTCCGTTTTCGTCATTTGTTATCGAATCGACTTAAAGCCAGACCGTCACATTGGCCGCTCTTCTCTCTGAAACGGTTGTACTTATCGTCTGCAAAGCTATGTCGCGTGCTGCGGTATGGGGAGACACTAAAAGCACCATAGTAGAACACAGATGAAGCTTCTAAGTTGATGTAATACCCAGTAAGAAATAGTACAATTCAAGTTTAAGGTATCGATTATTGACTTTTTAGCTGGCTTTGGTCCCTTGGACATGAGCTAGGACCTTAACATTCTTCATGAAAGGAGGACTAGCAGCCGAGTTGCACGGGAGAATGTGAAAAGTGTTCATATGTAGTATAAACCTTAGAAATCCGTCCGTTTTCGTCATTTGTTATCGAATCGACTTAAAGCCAGATCGTCACATTGGCCGCTCTTCTCTCTGAAACAGTTGTACTTATCGTCTGCAAAGCTATGTCACGTGCTGCGGTATGCGGAGACACTAAAATCACCACAGTAGAACACAGATGAAGCCTCTAAGTTGATGTAATATCCAGTTAGAAGTAGTACAATTCAAGTTTTAGGTATCGATTATTGACTTTTTAGCTGGCTTTGGTGCATTGGACATGAGCTAGGACCTTGATATTCTGCATGAAAGGTGGACTAGCAGCCGAGTTGCACGGGAGAATGTGAAAACTGTTCAAATGTAGTAAAAACCTGAGAAATCCGTCCGTTTTCGTCATTTGTTATCGAATCGACTTAAAGCCAGATGGTCACATTGGCTGGTCTTCTCTCTGAAACGGTTGTACTTATAGTCTGCAAAGCTATGTCACGTGCTGCGGTATGCGGAGACACTAAAATCACCACAGTAGAACACAGATGAAGCTTCTAAGTTGATTTAATATCCAGTAAGAAGTAGTACAATTCAAGTTTTAGGTATCGATTATTGACTTTTTAGCTGGCTTTGGTGCCTTGGACATGAGCTAGGACCTTAAGATTCTGCATGAAAGGAGGACATGCAACCGAGTTGCACGGGAGAATGTGAAAAGTGTTCATATGTAGTAAAAACCTTTGAAATCCGTCCGTTCTCGTCATTTGTTATCGAATCGACTTAAAGCCAGATCGTCACATTGGCCGCTCTTCTCTCTGAAACGGTTGTACTTATCGTCTGCAAAGCTATGTCGCGTGCTGCGGTATGCTGAGACACTAAAAACACCATAGTAGAACACAGATCAAGCTTCTAAGTTGATGTAATAGCCAGTAAGAAGTAGTAAATTTCAAGTATAAGGTACTGAATATTGAATATTTAGCTGGCTTTGGTGCCTTGGACATGAGCTAGGACCTTAATATTCTGCATGAAAGGCGGACTAGCAGCCGAGTTGCACGGGAGAATGTGAAAACTGTTCAAATGTAGTAAAAACCTGAGAAATCCGTCCGTTTTCGTCATTTGTTATCGAATCGACTTAAAGCCAGATCGTCACATTGGCCGCTCTTCTCTGTGAAACGGATGTACTTATCGTCTGCAAAGCTATGTCGCGTGCTGCGGTATGCGGAGACACTAAAAGCACCATAGTAGAACACAGATGAAGCTTCTAAGTTGATGTAATACCCAGTAAGAAGTAGTACAAATGAAGTTTAAGGTATCGATTATTGACTTTTTAGCTGGCCTTGGTCCCTTGGACACGAGCTAGGACCTTAACATTCTTCATGAAAGGAGGACTAGCAGCCGAGTTGCACGGGAGAATGTGAAAAGTGTTCATATGTAGTAAAAACCTTAGAAATCCATCCGTTTTCGTCACTTGATATCGAATCGACTTAAAGCCAGATCGTCACATTGGCCGCTCCTCTGTCTGAAACGGTTGTACTTATCGTCTGCAAAGCTATGTCGCGTACTGCGGTATGCTGAGACACTAAAAGCACCATAGTAGAACACAGATCAAGCTTCTAAGTTGATGTAATAGCCAGGAAGAAGTAGTACAATTCAAGTTTTGGGTATTGAATATTGACCTTTTAGCTGGCTTTGGTGCCTTGGACATGGGCTAGGACATTAAGATTCTGCATGAAAGGAGGACTAGCAGCCGAGTTGCACGGGAGAATGTGAAAAGTGTTCATATGTAGTAAAAACCTGAGAAATCCGTCCGTTTTCGTCATTTGTTATCGAATCGACTTAAAGCCAGATCGTCACATTGGCCGCTCTTCTCTCTGAAACGGTTGTACTTATCGTCTGCAAAACTATGTCGCGTACTGCGGTATTCGGAGCCACTAAAAGCACCATAGTAGAACACAGATGAAGCTTCTAAGATGATGTAATAGCCAGTAAGAAGAAGTACAATTCAAGTTTTAGGTATCGATTATTGACTTTTCAGCTGGCTTTGGTGCCTTGGACATGAGCTAGGACCTTAAGATTCTGCATGAAAGGAGGACTAGCAGCCGAGTTGCACGGGAGAATGTGAAAAGTGTTCATATGTAGTAAAAACCTGAGAAATCCGTCCGTTTTCCTCATTTGTTATCGAATCGACTTAAAGCCAGATCATCACATTGGCCGCTCTTCTCATTGAAACGGTTGTACTTATCGTCTGCAAAGCTATGTCGCGAGTTGCCGTAGGCGGAAACAGGAAAAGCACCATAATAGAACACAGATGAAGCTTCTAAGTTGATGTAATAGCCAGTAAGAAGTAGTACAATTAAAGTTTTAGGTATTGATTATTGACTTTTTAGCTGGCTTTGGTGCCTTGGAAATGAGCTAGGACCTTAAGATTCTGCATGAGAGGAGGACTAGCAGCCGAGTTGCACGGGAGAATGTGAAAAGTGGTCATATGTAGTAAAAACCTGAGAAATCCGTTCGTTTTCGTCATTTGTTATCGAATCGACTTAAAGCCAGATCGTCACATTGGCCGCTCTTCTCTCTGAAACGGTTGTACTTATCGTCTGCAAAGCTATGTCGCGTGCTGCGGTATGCGGAGACACTAAAATCACCATAGTAGAACACAGATGAAGCTTCTAAGTTGGTGCAATAGCCAGTAAGAAGTAGAACAATTCAAGTTTTAGGTATCGATTATTGTCTTTTTAGCTGGCTTCGGTACCTTGGACATGAGCTAGGACCTTAAGATTCTGCATGAAAGGTGGACTAGCAACCGAGTTGCATGGGAGAATGTGAAAAGTGTTCATATGTAGTAAAAACCTGAGAAATCCGTCCGTTTTCGTCATTTGTTATCGAATCTACTTAAAGCCAGATGGTCACATTGGCCGCTCTTCTCTCTGAAACGTTTGTACATACCGTCTGCAAAGCTATGTCACGTGCAGCGGTATGTGGAGACACTAAAATCACCATAGTAGAACACAGATGAAGCATCTAAGTTGATGTAATAGCCAGTAAGAAGTAGTACAATTCAAGTTTTACGTATCGATTATTGACTTTTTAGCTGTCTTTGGTGCCTTGGACATGAGCTAGGACCTTAAGATTCTGCATGAAAGGAGGACTAGCAGCCGAGTTGCACGGGAGAATGTGAAAAGTGTTCATATGTAGTAAAAACCTGAGAAATCCGTCCTTTTTCGTCATTTGTTAGCGAATCGACTTAAAGCCAGATCGTCACATTGGCCGCTCTTCTCTCTGAAACGGTTGTGCTTATCGTCTGCAAAGCTATGTCGCGTGTTGCCGTAGGCGGAAACAGGAAAAGCACCATAGTAGAACACAGATGAAGCTCCTAAGATGATGAAATAGCCAGTAAGAAGTAGTACAATTCAAGTTTTAGTTATCGGTTATTGACTTTTTAGCTGGCTTTGGTGCCTTGGACATGAGCTAGGACCTTAAGATTCTGCATGAAAGGAGGACTAGCAGCCGAGTTGCACGGGAGAATGTCAAAAGTGTTCATATGTAGAAAAAACCAGAGAAATCCGTCCGTTTTCGTCATTTGTTATTGAATCGACGTAAAGCCAGATCGTCACATTGGCCGCTCTTCTCTCTGAAACGGTTGTACTTATCGTCTGCAAAGCTATGTCGCGTGCTGCGCTATGTGGAGACACTAAAAGCACCATAGTAGAACACAGACGAAGTTTCTAAGTTGATGTAATAGCCAGTAAGAAGTAGTACAATTCAAGTTTTAGGTATCGATTATTGAATTTTTAGCTGGCTTTGGTGCATTGGACATGAGCTAGGACCTTAAGATTCTGCATGAAAGGTGGACTAGCAGCCGAGTTCCACGGGAGAATGTGAAAAGTGTTCATATGTAGTAAAAACCTGAGAAATCCGTCCGTTTTCGTCATTTGTTATCGAATCGACTTAAAGCCAGATCGTCACATTGGCCGCTCTTCTCTCTGAAACGATTGTACTTATCGTCCGCAAAACTATGTCGCGTGCTGCGGTATGTGGTGAAACTAAAAGCACCGTAGTAGAACACAGATGAAGCTCCTAAGTTGATGTAATAGCCAGTAAGAAGTAGTACAATTCAAGTTTTACGTATCGATTATTGACTTTTTAGCTGGCTTCGGTGCCTTGGACATGAGCTAGGACCTTAAGATTCTACATGAAAGGAGGACTAGCAGCCGAGTTGCACGGGAGAATGTGAAAAGTGTTCATATGTAGTAAAAACCTGAGAAATCCGTCCGTTTTCGTCATTTGTTATCGAATTGACTTAAAGCCAGATCGTCACATTGCCCGCTCTTCTCTCTGAAACGGTTGTACTTATCGTCTGCAAAGCTATGTCACGTGTTGCCGTAGGCGGAAACAATAAAAGCACCATAGTAGAACACAGACGAAGCTTCAAAGTTGATGTAATAGCCAATAAGAAGTAGTACAATTCAAGTTTTAGATATCGATTATTGACTTTTTAACTGGCTTTGGTGCCTTGGCCATGAGCTAGGACCTTGACATTCTGCATGAAAGGAGGACTAGCAGCCGAGTTGCACGGGAGAATGTGAAAAGTGTTCATATGTAGTAAAAACCTGAGAAATCCGTCCGTTTTCGTCATTTGTTATCGAATCGACTTAAAGCCAGATCGTCACATTGGCCGCTCTTCTCTCTGAAACGGTTGTACTTATCGTCTGAAAAGCTATGTCCCGTGCTGCGGCATGCTGAGACACTAAAAGCACCATAGTAGAACACAGATCAAGCTTCTAAGTTGATGTAATAGCCAGTAAGAAGTAGTACAATTCAAGTTTTAGGTATTGAATATGGACCTTTTATCTGGCTTTGGTGCCTTGGACATGAGCTAGGACCTTAAGATTCTGCATGAAAGGAGGACTAGCAGCCGAGTTGCACGGGAGAATGTGAAAAGTGTTCATATGTAGTAATAACCTTAGAAATCCGTCCTTTTTCGTCATTTGTCAGCGAATCGACTTAAAGCCAGATCGTCACATTGGCCGCTCTTCTCTCTGAAACGGTTGTGCTTATCGTCTGCAAAGCTATGTCGCGTGTTGCCGTAGGCGAAAACAGGAAAAGCACCATAGTAGAACACAGATGAAGCTTCTAAGTTGATGTAATAGCCAGTAAGAAGTAGTCCAATTCAAGATTTAGGTGTCGATTATTGACTTTTTAGCTGGCTTTCGTGCCTTGGACATGAGCTAGGACTTTAAGATTCTGCATAAAAGGAGGACTAGCAGCCCAGTTGCACGGGAGAATGTGAAAAGTGTTCATATGTAGTAAAAACCTGAGAAATCCGTCCGTTTTCGTCATTTGTTATCGAATCGACTTAAAGCCAGATCGTCACATTGGCCGCTCTTCTCTCTGAAACGGTTGTACTTATCGACTGCAAAGCTATGTCGCGTACTGCGGTATCCGGAGACACTAAAATCACCACAGTAGAACATAGATGAAGCTTCTAAGTTGATGTAATATCCAGTACAAAGTAGTACAATTCAAGTTTTAGGTATCGATTATTGACTTTTTAGCTGGCTTTGGTGCCTTGGACATGAGCTAGGACCATAAGATTCTGCATGAAAGGAGGACTAGCAACCGAGTTGCACGGGAGAATGTGAAAAGTGTTCATATGTAGTAAAAACCTTAGAAATCCGTCCGTTTTCGTCATTTGTTATCGAATCGACTAAAGCCAGATCGTCACATTGGCCGCTCTTCTCTCTGAAACGGTTGTACTTATCGTCTGCCAAGCTATGTCGCGTGCTGCGGTATGCTGAGACACTAAAAGCACCATAGTAGAACACAGATCAAGCTTCTAAGTTGATGTAATAGCCAGTAAGAAGTAGTAAAATTCAAGTATAAGGTACTGAATATTGAATTTTTAGCTGGCTTTGGTGCCTTGGACATGAGCTAGGACCTTAAGATTATGCATGAAAGGAGGACTAGCAGCCGAGTTGCACGGGAGAATGTGAAAACTGTTCAAATGTAGTAAAAACCTGAGAAATCCGTCCGTTTTCGTCATTTGTTATCGAATCGACTTAAAGCCAGATCGTCACATTGGCCGCTCTTCTCTGTGAAACGGTTGTACTTATCGTCTGCAAAGCTATGTCGCGTGCTGCGGTATGCGGAGACACTAAAAGCACCATAGTAGAACACAGATGAAGCTTCTAAGTTGATGTAATACCCAGTAAGAAGTAGTACAATTCAAGTTTAAGATACCGATTATTGACTTTTTAGCTGGCTTTGGTCCCTTGGACATGAGCTAGGACCTTAACATACTTCATGAAGGGAGGACTAGCAGCAGAGTTGCACGGGAGAATGTGAAAAGTGTTCATATGTAGTAAAAACCTTAGAAATCCATCCGTTTTCATCATTTGTTATCGAATCGACTTAAAGCCAGATCGTCACATTGGCCGCTCTTCTCTCTGAAACGGTTGTACTTATCGTCTGCAAAGCTATGTCACGTGCTGCGGTATGCGGAGACACTAAAATCACCACAGTAGAACACAGATGAAGATTCTAAGTTGATGTAATATCCAGTAAGAAGTAGTACAATTCAAGTTTTAGGTATCGATTATTGACTTTTTAGCTGGCTTTGGTGCATTGGACATGAGCTAGGACCTTAAGATTCTGCATAATAGGAGGACTAGCAGCCGAGTTGCACGAGAGAATGTGAAAAGTGTTCATATGTAGTAAAAACCTGAGAAATCCGTCCGTTTTCCTCATTTGTTATCGAATCGACTTAAAGCCAGATCGTCACATTGGCCGCTCTTCTCATTGAAATGGTTGTACTTATCGTCTGCAAACCTATGTCGCGAGTTGCCGTAGGCGGAAACAGGAAAAGCACCATAATAGAACACAGATGAAGCTTCTAAGTTGATGTAATACCCAGTAAGAAGTAGTCCAATTCAAGTTTTAGGTATCGATTATTGACTTTTTAGCTGGCTTTGGTGCCTTGGACATGAGCTAGGACTTTAAGATTCTGCATTATAGGAGGACTAGCAGCCGAGTTGCACGGGAGAATGTGAAAAGTGTTCATATGTAGTAATAACCTGAGAAATCCGTCCTTTTTCGTCATTTGTTATCGAATCGACTTAAAGCCAGATCGTCACATTGGCAGCTCTTCTCTCTGAAATGGTTGTACTTATCGTCTGCAAAACTATGTCGCGTGCTGCGGTATGCGGAGAAACTAAAAGCACCGTAGTAGAACACAGATGAAGCTTCTAAGTTGATGTAATAGCCAGTAAGAAGTAGTACAATTAAAGTTTTAGGTATTGATTATTGACTTTTTAGCTGGCTTTGGTGCCTTGGAAATGAGCTAGGACCTTAAGATTCTGCATGAGAGGAGGACTAGCAGCCGAGTTGCACGGGAGAATGTAAAAAGTGGTCATATGTAGTAAAAACCTGAGAAATCCGTTCGTTTTCGTCATTTGTTATCGAATCGACTTAAAGCCAGATCGTCACATTGGCCGCTCTTCTCTCTGAAACGGTTGTACTTATCGTCTGCAAAGCTATGTCGCATACTGCGGTATTCGGAGACACTACAAGCACCATAGTAGAACACAGATGAAGCTTCTAAGTTGATGTAATAGCCAGTAAGAAGTAGTACAATTCAAGTTTTAGGTATCGATTATTGACTTTTTAGCTGGCTTTGGTGCCTTGGACATGAGCTAGGACCTTAAGATTCTGCATGAAAGGAGGACTAGCAGTCGAGTTACACGGGAGAATGTGAAAAGTGTTCATATGTAGTAAAAACCTGAGAAATCCGTCCGTTTTCGTCATTTGTTATCGAATCGACTTAAAGCCAGATCGTCACATTGGCCGCTCTTCTCTCTGAAACGGTTGTACTTATCGTCTGCAAAGCTATGTCGCGTGCTGCGGTATGTGGAGACACTAAAATCACCATAGTAGAACACAGATGAAGCTTCTAAGTTGGTGCAATAGCCAGTAAGAAGTAGAACAATTCAAGTTTTAGGTATCGATTATTGTCTTTTTAGCTGGCTTCGGTACCTTGGACATGAGCTAGGACCTTAAGATTCTGCATGAAAGGTGGACTAGCAACCGAGTTCCACGGGAGAATGTGAAAAGTCTTCATATGTAGTAAAAACCTGAGAAATCCGTCCGTTTTCGTCATTTGATATCGAATCGACTTAAAGCCAGATCGTCACATTGGCCGCTCTTCTCTCTGAAACGGTTGTACTTATCGTCTGCAAAACTATGTCGCGTGCTGCGGTATGCGGAGACACTAAAAGCACCACAGTAGAACACAGATGAAGCTTCTATGTTGATGTAATAGCCAGTAAGTAGTAGTACAATTCAAGTTTTACGTATCGATTATTGACTTTTTAGCTGGCTTTGGTGCCTTGGACATGAGCTAGGACCTTAAGATTCTGCATGAAAGGAGGACTAGCAGTCGAGTTACACGGGAGAATGTGAAAAGTGTTCATATGTAGTAAAAACCTGAGAAATCCGTCCGTTTTCGTCATTTGTTATCGAATCGACTTAAAGCCAGATCGTCACATTGGCCGCTCTTCTCTCTGAAACGGTTGTACTTATCGTCTGCAAAGCTATGTCGCGTGCTGCGGTATGCGGAGACACTAAAATCACCATAGTAGAACACAGATCAAGCTTCTAAGTTGATGTAATAGCCAGTAAGAAGTAGTACAATTCAAGTTTTAGGTATTGAATATGATCCTTTTAGCTGGCTTTGGTGCCTTGGACATGAGCCATTACCTTAAGATTCTGCATGAAAGGAGGACTAGCAGCCGAGTTGCACGGGAGAATGTGAAAAGTGTTCATATGTGGTAATAACCTTAGAACTCCGTCCTTTTTCGTCATTTGTTAGCGAATCGACTTAAAGCCAGATCGTCACATTGGCCGCTCTTGTCTATGAAACGGTTGTGCTTATCGTCTGCAAAGCTATGTCGCGTGCTGCGGTATGTGGAGACACTAAAAGCACCTTAATAGAACACAGATGAAGCTTCTAAGTTGATGTAATACCCAATAAGAGGTAGTACAATTCAAGTTTTAGGTATCGAATATTGACTTTTTAGCTGGCTTTGGTGCCTTGGACATGAGCTAGGACCTTAAGATTCTGCATTAAAGGAGGACTAGCAGCCGAGTTGCACGGGAGAATGTCAAAAGTGTTGATATGTAGAAAAAACCAGAGAAATCCGTCCGTTTTCGTCATTTGTTATTGAATCGACGTAAAGCCAGATCGTCACATTGGCCGCTCTTCTCTCTGAAACGGTTGTACTTATCGTCTGCAAAGCAATGTCGCGTGCTGCGCTATGTGGAGACACTAAAAGCACCATAGTAGAACACAGACGAAGTTTCTAAGTTGATGTAATAGCCAGTAAGAAGTAGTACAATTCAAGTTTTAGGTATCGATTATTGAATTTTTAGCTGGCTTTGGTGCATTGGACATGAGCTAGGACCTTAAGATTCTGCATGAAAGGAGGACTAGCAGCCGAGTTGCACGGGAGAATGTGAAAAGTGTTCATATGTAGTAAAAACCTGAGAAATCCGTCCTTTTTCGTCATTTGTTAGCGAATCGACTTAAAGCCAGATCGTCACATTGGCCGCACTTCTCTCTGAAACGGTTGTGCTTATCGTCTGCAAAGCTATGTCGCGTGTTGCCGTAGGCGGAAACAGGAAAAGCACCATAGTAGAACACAGATGAAGCTCCTAAGATGATGAAATAGCCAGTAAGAAGTAGTACAATTCAAGTTTTAGGTATCGGTTATTGACTTTTTAACTGGCTTTGGTGCCTTGGCCATGAGCTAGGACCTTGACATTCTGCATGAAAGGAGGACTAGCAGCCGAGTTGCACGGGAGAATGTGAAAAGTGTTCATATGTAGTAAAAACCTGAGAAATCCGTCCGTTTTCGTCATTTGTTATCGAATCAACTTAAAGCCAGATCGTCACATTGGCCGCTCTTCTCTCTGAAACGGTTGTACTTATCGTCTGAAAAGCTATGTCGCGTGCTGCGGCATGCTGAGACACTAAAAGCACCATAGTAGAACACAGATCAAGCTTCTAAGTTGATGTAATAGCCAGTAAGAAGTAGTACAATTCAAGTTTTAGGTATTGAATATGGACCTTTTAGCTGGCTTTGGTGCCTTGGACATGAGCTAGGACCTTAAGATTCTGCATGAAAGGAGGACTAGCAGCCGAGTTGCACGGGAGAATGTGAAAAGTGTTCATATGTAGTAAAAACCTGAGAAATCCGTCCTTTTTCGTCATTTGTTAGCGAATCGACTTAAAGCCAGATCGTCACATTGGCCGCTCTTCTCTCTGAAACGGTTGTGCTTATCGTCTGCAAAGCTATGTCGCGTGTTGCCGTAGGCGGAAACAGGAAAAGCACCATAGTAGAACACAGATGAAGCTCCTAAGATGATGAAATAGCCAGTAAGAAGTAGTACAATTCAAGTTTTAGGTATCGGTTATGGACTTTTTAGCTGGCTTTGGTGCCTTGGACATGAGCTAGGACCCTAAGATTCTGCATGAAAGGAGGACTAGCAGCCGAGTTGCACGGGAGAATGTGAAAAGTGTTCATATGTAGAAAAAACCAGAGAAATCCGTCCGTTTTCGTCATTTGTTATTGAATCGACGTAAAGCCAGATCGTCACATTGGCCGCTCTTCTCTCTGAAACGGTTGTACTTATCGTCTGCAAAGCTATGTCGCGAGCTGCGCTATGTGGAGACACTAAAAGCACCATAGTAGAACATAGATGAAGCTTCTAAGTTGATGTAATATCCAGTACAAAGTAGTACAATTCAAGTTTTAGGTATCGATTATTGACTTTTTAGCTGGCTTTGGTGCATTGGACATGAACTAGGACCTAAATATTCTGCATGAAAGGTGGACTAGCAGCCGAGTTGCACGGAAGAATGTGAAAAGTGTTCATATGTAGTAAAAACCTGAGAAATCCGTCCGTTTTCGTCATTTGTTATCGAATCGACTTAAAGCCAGATCGTCTCATTGGCCGCTCTTCTCTCTGAAACGATTGTACTTATCGTCCGCAAAACTATGTCGCGTACTGCGGTATCCGGAGACACTAAAATCACCACAGTAGAACATAGATGAAGCTTCTAAGTTGATGTAATATCCAGTACAAAGTAGTACAATTCAAGTTTTAGGTATCGATTATTGACTTTTTAGCTGGCTTTGGTGCCTTGGACATGAGCTAGGACCTTAAGATTCTGCATGAAAGGAGGACTAGCAACCGAGTTGCACGGGAGAATGTGAAAAGTGTTCATATGTAATAAAAACCTTAGAAATCCGTCCGTTTTCGTCATTTGTTATCTAATCGACTAAAGCCAGATCGTCACATTGGCCGCTCTTCTCTCTGAAACGGTTGTACTTATCGTCTGCAAAGCTATGTCGCGTGCTGCGGTATGCGGAGACACTAAAAGCACCATAGTAGAACACAGATGAAGCTTCTAAGTTGATGTAATACCCAGTAAGAAGTAGTACAAGTCAAGTTTAAGATACCGATTATTGACTTTTTAGCTGGCTTTGGTCCCTTGGACATGAGCTAGGACCTTAACATTCTTCATGAAAGGAGGACTAGCAGCAGAGTTGCACGGGAGAATGTGAAAAGTGTTCATATGTAGTAAAAACCTTAGAAATCCATCCGTTTTCATCATTTGTTATCGAATCGACTTAAAGCCAGATCGTCACATTGGCCGCTCTTCTCTCTGAAACGGTTGTACTTATCGTCTGCAAAGCTATGTCACGTGCTGCGGTATGCGGAGACACTAAAATCACCACAGTAGAACACAGATGAAGATTCTAAGTTGATGTAATATCCAGTAAGAAGTAGTACAATTCAAGTTTTAGGTATCGATTATTGACTTTTTAGCTGGCTTTGGTGCATTGGACATGAGCTAGGACCTTAATATTCTGCATGAAAGGTGGACTAGCAGCCGAGTTGCACGGAAGAATGTGAAAAGTGTTCATATGTAGCAAAAACCTGAGAAATCCGTCAGTTTTCGTCATTTGTTATCGAATCGACTTAAAGCCAGATCGTCTCATTGGCCGCTCTTCTCTCTGAAACGATTGTACTTATCGTCCGCAAAACTATGTCGCGTACTGCGGTATCCGGAGACACTAAAATCACCACAGTAGAACATAGATGAAGCTTCTAAGTTGATGTAATATCCAGTACAAAGTAGTACAATTCAAGTTTTAGGTATCGATTATTGACTTTTTAGCTGGCTTTGGTGCCTTGGACATGAGCTAGGACCTTAAGATTTTGCATGAAAGGAGGACCAGCAACCGAGTTGCACGGGAGAATGTGAAAAGTGTTCATATGTAATAAAAACCTTAGAAATCCGTCCGTTTACGTCATTTGTTATCGAATCGACTAAAGCCAGATCGTCACATTGGCCGCTCTTCTCTCTGAAACGGTTGTACTTATCGTCTGCAAAGCTATGTCGCGTGCTGCGGTATGCGGAGACACTAAAAGCACCATAGTAGAACACAGATGAAGCTTCTAAGTTGATGTAATACCCAGTAAGAAGTAGTACAAGTCAAGTTTAAGATACCGATTATTGACTTTTTAGCTGGCTTTGGACCCTTGGACATGAGCTAGGACCTTAACATTCTTCATGAAAGGAGGACTAGCAGCAGAGTTGCACGGGAGAATGTGAAAAGTGTTCATATGTAGTAAAAACCTTAGAAATCCATCCGTTTTCATCATTTGTTATCGAATCGACTTAAAGCCAGATCGTCACATTGGCCGCTCTTCTCTCTGAAACGGTTGTACTTATCGTCTGCAAAGCTATGTCACGTGCTGCGGTATGCGGAGACACTAAAATCACCACAGTAGAACACAGATGAAGATTCTAAGTTGATGTAATATCCAGTAAGAAGTAGTACAATTCAAGTTTTAGGTATCGATTATTGACTTTTTAGCTGGCTTTGGTGCATTGGACATGAGCTAGGACCTTAATATTCTGCATGAAAGGTGGACTAGCAGCCGAGTTGCACGGAAGAATGTGAAAAGTGTTCATATGTAGCAAAAACCTGAGAAATCCGTCAGTTTTCGTCATTTGTTATCGAATCGACTTAAAGCCAGATCGCCTCATTGGCCGCTCTTCTCTCTGAAACGATTGTACTTATCGTCCGCAAAACTATGTCGCGTACTGCGGTATCCGGAGACACTAAAATCACCACAGTAGAACATAGATGAAGCTTCTAAGTTGATGTAATATCCAGTACAAAGTAGTACAATTCAAGTTTTAGGTATCGATTAGTGACTTTTTAGCTGGCTTTGGTGCCTTGGACATGAGCTAGGACCTTAAGATTCTGCATGAAAGGAGGACTAGCAATCGAGTTGCACGGGAGAATGTGAAAAGTGTTCATATGTAATAAAAACCTTAGAAATCCGTCCGTTTTCGTCATTTGTTATCGAATCGACTAAAGCCAGATCGTCACATTGGCCGCTCTTCTCTCTGAAACGGTTGTACTTATCGTCTGCAAAGCTATGTCGCGTGCTGCGGTATGCGGAGACACTAAAAGCACCATAGTAGAACACAGATGAAGCTTCTAAGTTGATGTAATACCCAGTAAGAAGTAGTACAACTCAAGTTTAAGATACCGATTATTGACTTTTTAGCTGGCTTTGGTCCCTTGGACATGAGCTAGGACCTTAACATTCTTCATGAAAGGAGGACTAGCAGCAGAGTTGCACGGGAGAATGTGAAAAGTGTTCATATGTAGTAAAAACCTTAGAAATCCATCCGTTTTCATCATTTGTTATCGAATCGACTTAAAGCCAGATCGTCACATTGGCCGCTCTTCTCTCTGAAACGGTTGTACTTATCGTCTGCAAAGCTATGTCACGTGCTGCGGTATGCGGAGACACTAAAATCACCACAGTAGAACACAGATGAAGATTCTAAGTTGATGTAATATCCAGTAAGAAGTAGTACAATTCAAGTTTTAGGTATCGATTATTGACTTTTTAGCTGGCTTTGGTGCATTGGACATGAGCTAGGACCTTAATATTCTGCATGAAAGGAGGACTAGCAGCCGAGTTGCACGGGAGAATGTGAAAAGTGTTCATATGTAGTAAAAACCTGAGACATCCGTCCGTTTTCGTCATTTGTTATCGAATCGACTTAAAGCCAGATCGTCACATTGGCCGCTCTTCTCTCTTAAACGGTTGTACTTATCGTCTGCAAAACTATGTCGCGTGCTGCGGTATGCGGAGAAACTAAAACCACCGTAGTAGAACACACATGAAGCTTCTAAGTTGATGTAATAGCCAGTAAGAAGTAGTACAATTCTAGTTTTAGGTATCGATTATTGACTTTTTAGCTGGCTTTGGTGCCTTGGACATGAGCTAGGACCTTAAGATTCTGCATGAAAGGAGGACTAGCAGCCGTGTTGCACGGGAGAATGTGAAAAGTGTTCATATGTAGTAAAAACCTGAGAAATCCGTCCGTTTTCGTCATTTGTTATCGAATTGACTTAAAGCCAGATCGTCACATTGCCCGCTCTTCTCTCTGAAACGGTTGTACTTATCGTCTGCAAAGCTATGTCACGTGTTGCCGTAGGCGGAAACAGGAAAAGCACCATAGTAGAACACAGACGAAGCTTCAAAGTTGATGTAATAGCCAATAAGAAGTAGTACAATTCAAGTTTTAGATATCGATTATTGACTTTTTAACTGGCTTTGGTGCCTTGGCCATGAGCTAGGACCTTGACATTCTGCATGAAAGGAGGACTAGCAGCCGAGTTGCACGGGAGAATGTGAAAAGTGTTCATATGTAGTAATAACCTTAGATATCCGTCCTTTTTCGTCATTTGTCAGCGAATCGACTTAAAGCCAGATCGTCACATTGGCCGCTCTTCTCTGTGAAACGGTTGTGCTTATCGTCTGCCAAGCTATGTCGCGTGCTGCGGTATGCTGAGACACTAAAAGCACCATAGTAGAACACAGATCATGCTTCTAAGTTGATGTAATAGCCAGTAAGGAGTAGTAAAATTCAAGTATAAGGTACTGAATATTGAATTTTTAGCTGGCTTTGGTACCTTGGACATGAGCTAGGACCTTAAGATTCTGCATGAAAGGAGGACTAGCAGCCGAGTTGCACGGGAGAATGTGAAAACTGTTCAAATGTAGTAAAAACCTGAGAAATCCGTCCGTTTTCGTCATTTGTTATCGAATCGACTTAAAGCCAGATCGTCACATTGGCCGCTCTTCTCTGTGAAACGGTTGTACTTATCGTCTGCAAAGCTATGTCGCGTGCTGCGGTATGCGGAGACACTAAAAGCACCATAGTAGAACACAGATGAAGCTTCTAAGTTGATGTAATACCCAGTAAGAAGTAGTACAATTCAAGTTTAAGATACCGATTATTGACTTTTTAGCTGGCTTTGGTCCCTTGGACATGAGCTAGGACCTTAACATTCTTCATGAAAGGAGGACTAGCAGCAGAGTTGCACGGGAGAATGTGAAAAGTGTTCATATGTAGTAAAAACCTTAGAAATCCATCCGTTTTCATCATTTGTTATCGAATCGACTTAAAGCCAGATCGTCACATTGGCCGCTCTTCTCTCTGAAACGGTTGTACTTATCGTCTGCAAAGCTATGTCACGTGCTGCGGTATGCGGAGACACTAAAATCACCACAGTAGAACACAGATGAAGATTCTAAGTTGATGTAATATCCAGTAAGAAGTAGTACAATTCAAGTTTTAGGTATCGATTATTGACTTTTTAGCTGGCTTTGGTGCATTGGACATGAGCTAGGACCTTAATATTCTGCATGAAAGGTGGACTAGTAGCCGAGTTGCACGGAAGAATGTGAAAAGTGTTCATATGTAGCAAAAACCTGAGAAATCCGTCCGTTTTCGTCATTTGTTATCGAATCGACTTAAAACCAGA
The DNA here is from genome assembly GCF_023897955.1 of Schistocerca gregaria. NCBI lineage: Eukaryota > Metazoa > Arthropoda > Insecta > Orthoptera > Acrididae > Schistocerca > Schistocerca gregaria. The sequence goes on along the minus strand of NW_026061824.1, from coordinate 15,356,076 downwards.
TCGTCACATTGGCCGCTCTTCTCTCTGACACGGATGTACTTATCGTCTGCAAAGCTATGTCGCGTGTTGCCGTAGGCGGAAACACGAAAAGCACCATAATAGAACACAGATGAAGCTTCTAAGTTGATGTAATACCCAGTAAGAAGTAGTCCAATTCAAGTTTTCGGTATCGATTATTGACTTTTTTAGCTGGCTTTGGTGCCTTGGACATTAGCTAGGACTTTAAGATTCTGCATAATAGGAGGACTAGCAGCCGAGTTGCATGGGAGAATGTGAAAAGTGTTCATATGTAGTAATAACCTGAGAAATCCGTCCTTTTTCGTCATTTGTTATCGAATCGACTTAAAGCCAGATCGTCACATTGGCAGCTCTTCTCTCTGAAATGGTTGTACTTATCGTCTGCAAAACTATGTCGCGTGCTGCGGTATGCGGAGAAACTAAAAGCACCATAGTAGAACACAGATGAAGCTCCTAAGATGATGTAATAGCCAGTAAGAAGTAGTACAATTCAAGTTTTAGGTATCGGTTATTGACTTTTTAGCTGGCTTTGGTGCCTTGGACATGAGCTAGGACCTTAAGATTCTGCATGAAAGGAGGACTAGCAGCCGAGTTGCACGGGAGAATGTCATAAGTGTTCATATGTAGTAAAAACCTAAGAAATCCGTCCGTTTTCGTCATTTGTTATCGAATCGACGTAAAGCCAGATCGTCACATTGGCCGCTCTTCTCTCTGAAACGGTTGTACTTATCGTCTGCAAAGCTATGTTGCGTGCTGCGGTATGCGGAGACACTAAAATCACCACAGTAGAACACAGATGAAGATTCTAAGTTGATGTAATATCCAGTAAGAAGTAGTACAATTCAAGTTTTAGGTATCGATTATTGACTTTTTAGCTGGCTTTGGTGCATTGGACATGAGCTAGGACCTTAATATTCTGCATGAAAGGAGGACTAGCAGCCGAGTTGCACGGGAGAATGTGAAAAGTGTTCATATGTAGTAAAAACCTGAGACATCCGTCCGTTTTCGTCATTTGTTATCGAATCGACTTAAAGCCAGATCGTCACATTGGCCGCTCTTCTCTCTTAAACGGTTGTACTTATCGTCTGCAAAACTATGTCGCGTGCTGCGGTATGCGGAGAAACTAAAACCACCGTAGTAGAACACACATGAAGCTTCTAAGTTGATGTAATAGCCAGTAAGAAGTAGTACAATTCTAGTTTTAGGTATCGATTATTGACTTTTTAGCTGGCTTTGGTGCCTTGGACATGAGCTAGGACCTTAAGATTCTGCATGAAAGGAGGACTAGCAGCCGTGTTGCACGGGAGAATGTGAAAAGTGTTCATATGTAGTAAAAACCTGAGAAATCCGTCCGTTTTCGTCATTTGTTATCGAATTGACTTAAAGCCAGATCGTCACATTGCCCGCTCTTCTCTCTGAAACGGTTGTACTTATCGTCTGCAAAGCTATGTCACGTGTTGCCGTAGGCGGAAACAGGAAAAGCACCATAGTAGAACACAGACGAAGCTTCAAAGTTGATGTAATAGCCAATAAGAAGTAGTACAATTCAAGTTTTAGATATCGATTATTGACTTTTTAACTGGCTTTGGTGCCTTGGCCATGAGCTAGGACCTTGACATTCTGCATGAAAGGAGGACTAGCAGCCGAGTTGCACGGGAGAATGTGAAAAGTGTTCATATGTAGTAATAACCTTAGATATCCGTCCTTTTTCGTCATTTGTCAGCGAATCGACTTAAAGCCAGATCGTCACATTGGCCGCTCTTCTCTGTGAAACGGTTGTGCTTATCGTCTGCCAAGCTATGTCGCGTGCTGCGGAATGCTGAGACACTAAAAGCACCATAGTAGAACACAGATCATGCTTCTAAGTTGATGTAATAGCCAGTAAGGAGTAGTAAAATTCAAGTATAAGGTACTGAATATTGAATTTTTAGCTGGCTTTGGTACCTTGGACATGAGCTAGGACCTTAAGATTCTGCATGAAAGGAGGACTAGCAGCCGAGTTGCACGGGAGAATGTGAAAACTGTTCAAATGTAGTAAAAACCTGAGAAATCCGTCCGTTTTCGTCATTTGTTATCGAATCGACTTAAAGCCAGATCGTCACATTGGCCGCTCTTCTCTGTGAAACGGTTGTACTTATCGTCTGCAAAGCTATGTCGCGTGCTGCGGTATGCGGAGACACTAAAAGCACCATAGTAGAACACAGATGAAGCTTCTAAGTTGATGTAATACCCAGTAAGAAGTAGTACAATTCAAGTTTAAGATACCGATTATTGACTTTTTAGCTGGCTTTGGTCCCTTGGACATGAGCTAGGACCTTAACATTCTTCATGAAAGGAGGACTAGCAGCAGAGTTGCACGGGAGAATGTGAAAAGTGTTCATATGTAGTAAAAACCTTAGAAATCCATCCGTTTTCATCATTTGTTATCGAATCGACTTAAAGCCAGATCGTCACATTGGCCGCTCTTCTCTCTGAAACGGTTGTACTTATCGTCTGCAAAGCTATGTCACGTGCTGCGGTATGCGGAGACACTAAAATCACCACAGTAGAACACAGATGAAGATTCTAAGTTGATGTAATATCCAGTAAGAAGTAGTACAATTCAAGTTTTAGGTATCGATTATTGACTTTTTAGCTGGCTTTGGTGCATTGGACATGAGCTAGGACCTTAATATTCTGCATGAAAGGTGGACTAGTAGCCGAGTTGCACGGAAGAATGTGAAAAGTGTTCATATGTAGCAAAAACCTGAGAAATCCGTCCGTTTTCGTCATTTGTTATCGAATCGACTTAAAACCAGATCGTCACATTGGCCGCTCTTCTCTCTGACACGGATGTACTTATCGTCTGCAAAGCTATGTCGCGTGTTGCCGTAGGCGGAAACACGAAAAGCACCATAATAGAACACAGATGAAGCTTCTAAGTTGATGTAATACCCAGTAAGAAGTAGTCCAATTCAAGTTTTCGGTATCGATTATTGACTTTTTTAGCTGGCTTTGGTGCCTTGGACATTAGCTAGGACTTTAAGATTCTGCATAATAGGAGGACTAGCAGCCGAGTTGCATGGGAGAATGTGAAAAGTGTTCATATGTAGTAATAACCTGAGAAATCCGTCCTTTTTCGTCATTTGTTATCGAATCGACTTAAAGCCAGATCGTCACATTGGCAGCTCTTCTCTCTGAAATGGTTGTACTTATCGTCTGCAAAACTATGTCGCGTGCTGCGGTATGCGGAGAAACTAAAAGCACCATAGTAGAACACAGATGAAGCTCCTAAGATGATGTAATAGCCAGTAAGAAGTAGTACAATTCAAGTTTTAGGTATCGGTTATTGACTTTTTAGCTGGCTTTGGTGCCTTGGACATGAGCTAGGACCTTAAGATTCTGCATGAAAGGAGGACTAGCAGCCGAGTTGCACGGGAGAATGTCATAAGTGTTCATATGTAGTAAAAACCTAAGAAATCCGTCCGTTTTCGTCATTTGTTATCGAATCGACGTAAAGCCAGATCGTCACATTGGCCGCTCTTCTCTCTGAAACGGTTGTACTTATCGTCTGCAAAGCTATGTTGCGTGCTGCGGTATGTGGAGACACTAAAAGCACCATAGTAGGAAACAGATGAAGCATCTAAGTTGATGTAATACCCAGTAAGAAGTAATCCAATTCAAGTTTTGGGTATCGATTATTGACTTTTTAGCTGGCTTTGGTGACTTGGACATGAGCTAGGACCTTAAGATTCTGCATGAAAGGAGGACTAGCAGCCGAGTGGCACGGGAGAATGTGAAAAGTTTTCATATGTAGTAAAAACCTGAGAAATCCGTCCGTTTTCGTCATTTGTTATCGAATCGACTTAAAGCCAGATCGACACATTGGCCGCTCTTCTCTCTGAAACGGTTGTACTTATCGTCTGCAAAGCTATGTCGCGTGCTGCGGTATGCTGAGACACTACAAGCACCATAGTAGAACACAGATGTAGCTTCTAAGTTGATGTGCTAGCCAGTAAGAGGTAGTACAATTCGAGTTTTAGGTACTGAATATTGACCTTCTAGCTGGCTTTGGTGCCTTGGACATGAGCTAGAACCTTAAGATTCTGCATGAAAGGAGGACTAGCAGCCGAGTTGCACGGGAGAATGTGAAAAGTGTTCATATGTAGTAATAACCTTAGAAATCCGTCCTTTTTCGTCATTTGTCAGCGAATCGACTTAAAGCCAGATCGTCACATTGGCCGCTCTTCTCTCTGAAACGGTTGTACTTGTCGTTTGCAAAGCTATGTCGCGTGTTGCCGTAGGCGAAAACAGGAAAAGCACCATAGTAGAACACAGATGAAGCTTCTAAGTTGATGTAATAGCCAGTAAGAAGTAGTCCAATTCAAGATTTAGGTATCGATTATTGACTTTTTAGATGGCTTTCGTGCCTTGGACATGAGCTAGGACTTTAAGATTCTGCATGAAAGGAGGACTAGCAACCGAGTTGCACGGGAGAATGTGAAAAGTGTTCATATGTAGTAAAAACCTTAGAAATCCGTCCGTTTTCGTCATTTGTTATCGAATCGACTAAAGCCAGATCGTCACATTGGCCGCTCTTCTCTCTGAAACGGTTGTACTTATCGTCTGCCAAGCTATGTCGCGTGCTGCGGTATGCTGAGACACTAAAAGCACCATAGTAGAACACAGATCAAGCTTCTAAGTTGATGTAATAGCCAGAAAAAGTAGTAAAATTCAAGTATAAGGTACTGAATATTGAATTTTTAGCTGGCTTTGGTGCCTTGGACATGAGCTAGGACCTTAAGATTCTGCATGAAAGGAGGACTAGCAGCCGAGTTGCACGGGAGAATGTGAAAACTGTTCAAATGTAGTAAAAACCTGAGAAATCCGTCCGTTTTCGTCATTTGTTATCGAATCGACTTAAAGCCAGATCGTCACATTGCCCGCTCTTCTCTGTCAAACGGTTGTACTTATCGTCTGCAAAGCTATGTCGCGTGCTGCGGTATGCGGAGACACTAAAAGCACCATGGTAGAACACAGATGAAGCTTCTAAGTTGATGTAGTACCCAGTAAGAAGTAGTACAATTCAAGTTTAAGATACCGATTATTGACTTTTTAGCTGGCTTTGGTCCCTTGGACATGAGCTAGGACCTTAACATTCTTCATGAAAGGAGGACTAGCAGCAGAGTTGCACGGGAGAATGTGAAAAGTGTTCATTTGTAGTAAAAACCTTAGAAATCCATCCGTTTTCATCATTTGTTATCGAATCGACTTAAAGCCAGATCGTCACATTGGCCGCTCTTCTCTCTGAAACGGTTGTACTTATCGTCTGCAAAGCTATGTCACGTGCTGCGGTATGCGGAGACACTAAAATCACCACAGTGGAACACAGATGAAGATTCTAAGTTGATGTAATATCCAGTAAGAAGTAGTACAATTCAAGTTTTAGGTATCGGTTATTGACTTTTTAGCTGGCTTTGGTGCTTTGGACATGAGCTAGGACCTTAAGATTCTGCATGAAAGGAGGACTAGCAGCCGAGTTGCATGGGAGAATGTGAAAAGTGTTCATATGTAGTAAAAACCTGAGAAATCCGTCCGTTTTCGTCATTTGTTATCGAATCGACTTGAAGCCAGATCGTCACATTGGCCGCTCTTCTCTCTGAAACGGTTGTACGTATCGTCTGCAAAGCTATGTCGCGTGTTGGCGTAGGCGGAAACACGAAAAGCACCATAATAGAACACAGATGAAGCTTCTAAGTTGATGTAATACCCAGTAAGAAGTAGTCCAATTCAAGTTTTCGGTATCGATTATTGACTTTTTTAGCTGGCTTTGGTGCCTTGGGCATTAGCTAGGACTTTAAGATTCTGCATAATAGGAGGACTAGCAGCCGAGTTGCATGGGAGAATGTGAAAAGTGTTCATATGTAGTAATAACCTGAGAAATCCGTCCTTTTTCGTCATTTGTTATCGAATCAACTTAAAGCCAGATCGTCACATTGGCAGCCCTTCTCTCTGAAATGGTTGTACTTATCGTCTGCAAAACTATGTCGCGTGCTGCGGTATGCGGAGAAACTAAAAGCACCATAGTAGAACACAGATGAAGCTCCTAAGATGATGTAATAGCCAGTAAGAAGTAGTACAAATCAAGTTTTAGGTAACGGTTATTGACTTTTTAGCTGGCTTTGGTGCCTTGGACATGAGCTAGGACCTTAAGATTCTGCATGAAAGGAGGACTAGCAGCCGAGTTGCACGGGAGAATGTCATAAGTGTTCATATGTAGTAAAAACCTAAGATATCCGTCCGTTTTCGTCATTTGTTATCGAATCGACGTAAAGCCAGATCGTCACATTGGCCGGTCTTCTCTCTGAAACGGTTGTACTTATCGCCTGCAAAGGTATGTTGCGTGCTGCGGTATGTGGAGACACTAAAAGCACCATAGTAGGAAACAGATGAAGCATCTAAGTTGATGTAATAGCCAGTAAGAAGTAATCTAATTCAAGTTTTGGGTATCGATTATTGACTTTTTAGCTGGCTTTTTTGACTTGGACATGAGCTAGGACATTAAGATTCTGCATGAAAGGAGGACTAGCAGCCGAGTTGCACGGGAGAATGTGAAAAGTGTTCATATGTAGTAATAACCTTAGAAATCCGTCCTTTTTCGTCATTTGTCAGCGAATCGACTTAAAGCCAGATCGTCACATTGGCCGCTCTTCTCTCTGAAACGGTTGTGCTTATCGTCTGCCAAGCTATGTCGCGTGCTGCGGTATGCTGAGACACTAAAAGCACCATAGTAGAACACAGATGAAGCTTCTAAGTTGATGTAATAGCCAGTAAGAAGTTGTAAAATTCAAGTATAAGGTACTGAATATTGAATTTTTAGCTGGCTTTGGTACCTTGGACATGAGCTAGGACCTTAAGATTCTGCATGAAAGGAGGACTAGCAGCCGAGTTGCACGGGAGAATGTGAAAACTGTTCAAATGTAGTAAAAACCTGAGAAATCCGTCCGTTTTCGTCATTTGTTATCGAATCGACTTAAAGCCAGATCGTCACATTGGCCGCTCTTCTCTGTGAAACGGTTGCACTTATCGTCTGCAAAGCTATGTCGCGTGCTGCGGTATGCGGAGACACTAAAAGCACCATAGTAGAACACAGATGAAGCTTCTAAGTTGATGTAATACCCAGTAAGAAGTAGTACAATTCAAGTTTAAGATACCGATTATTGACTTTTTAGCTGGCTTTGGTCCCTTGGACATGAGCTAGGACCTTAACATTCTTCATGAAAGGAGGACTAGCAGCAGAGTTGCACGGGAGAATGTGAAAAGTGTTCATATGTAGTAAAAACCTTAGAAATCCATCCGTTTTCATCATTTGTTATCGAATCGACTTAAAGCCAGATCGTCACATTGGCCGCTCTTCTCTCTGAAACGGTTGTACTTATCGTCTGCAAAGCTATGTCACGTGCTGCGGTATGCGGAGACACTAAAATCACCACAGTAGAACACAGATGAAGATTCTAAGTTGATGTAATATCCAGTAAGAAGTAGTACAATTCAAGTTTTAGGTATCGATTATTGACTTTTTAGCTGGCTTTGGTGCATTGGACATGAGCTAGGACCTTAATATTCTGCATGAAAGGTGGACTAGCAGCCGAGTTGCACGGAAGAATGTGAAAAGTGTTCATATGTAGCAAAAACCTGAGAAATCCGTCCGTTTTCGTCATTTGTTATCGAATCGACTTAAAACCAAATCGTCACATTGGCCGCTCTTCTCTCTGAAACGGATGTACTTATCGTCTGCAAAGCTATGTCGCGTGTTGCCGTAGGCGGAAACACGAAAAGCACCATAATAGAACACAGATGAAGCTTCTAAGTTGATGTAATACCCAGTAAGAAGTAGTCCAATTCAAGTTTTCGGTATCGATTATTGACTTTTTTAGCTGGCTTTGGTGCCTTGGACATTAGCTAGGACTTTAAGATTCTGCATAATAGGAGGACTAGCAGCCGAGTTGCATGGGAGAATGTGAAAAGTGTTCATATGTAGTAATAACCTGAGAAATCCGTCCTTTTTCGTCATTTGTTATCGAATCGACTTAAAGCCAGATCGTCACATTGGCAGCTCTTCTCCCTGAAATGGTTGTACTTATCGTCTGCAAAACTATGTCGCGTGCTGCGGTATGCGGAGAAACTAAAAGCACCATAGTAGAACATAGATGAAGCTCCTAAGATGATGTAATAGCCAGTAAGAAGTAGTACAATTCAAGTTTTAGGTATCGGTTATTGACTTTTTAGCTGGCTTTGGTGCCTTGGACATGAGCTAGGACCTTAAGATTCTGCATGAAAGGAGGACTAGCAGCCGAGTTGCACGGGAGAATGTCATAAGTGTTCATATGTAGTAAAAACCTAAGAAATCCGTCCGTTTTCGTCATTTGTTATCGAATCGACGTAAAGCCAGATCGTCACATTGGCCGCTCTTCTCTCTGAAACGGTTGTACTTATCGTCTGCAAAGCTATGTCACGTGTTGCCGTAGGCGGAAACAGGAAAAGCACCATAGTAGAACACAGACGAAGCTTCAAAGTTGATGTAATAGCCAATAACAAGTAGTACAATTCAAGTTTTAGATATCGATTATTGACTTTTTAACTGGCTTTGGTGCCTTGGCCATGAGCTAGGACCTTGACATTCTGCATGAAAGGAGGACTAGCAGCCGAGTTGCACGGGAGAATGTGAAAAGTGTTCATATGTAGTAAAAACCTGAGAAATCCGTCCGTTTTCGTCATTTGTTATCGAATCGACTTAAAGCCAGATCGTCACATTGGCCGCTCTTCTCTCTGAAACGGTTGTACTTATCGTCTGAAAAGCTATGTCGCGTGCTGCGGCATGCTGAGACACTAAAAGCACCATAGTAGAACACAGATCAAGCTTCTAAGTTGATGTAATAGCCAGTAAGAAGTAGTACAATTCAAGTTTTAGGTATTGAATATGGACCTTTTATCTGGCTTTGGTGCCTTGGACATGAGCTAGGACCTTAAGATTCTGCATGAAAGGAGGACTAGCAGCCGAGTTGCACGGGAGAATGTGAAAAGTGTTCATATGTAGTAATAACCTTAGAAATCCGTCCTTTTTCGTCATTTGTCAGCGAATCGACTTAAAGCCAGATCGTCACATTGGCCGCTCTTCTCTCTGAAACGGTTGTGCTTATCGTCTGCAAAGCTATGTCGCGTGTTGCCGTAGGCGAAAACAGGAGAAGCACCATAGTAGAACACAGATGAAGCTTCTAAGTTGATGTAATAGCCAGTAAGAAGTAGTCCAATTCAAGATTTAGGTATCGATTATTGACTTTTTAGCTGGCTTTCGTGCCTTGGACATGAGCTAGGACTTTAAGATTCTGCATGAAAGGAGGACTAGCAACCGAGTTGCACGGGAGAATGTGAAAAGTGTTCATATGTAGTAAAAACCTTAGAAATCCGTCCGTTTTCGTCATTTGTTATCGAATCGACTAAAGCCAGATCGTCACATTGGCCGCTCTTCTCTCTGAAACGGTTGTACTTATCGTCTGCCAAGCTATGTCGTGTGCTGCGGTATGCTGAGACACTAAAAGCACCATAGTAGAACACAGATCAAGCTTCTAAGTTGATGTAATAGCCAGTAAGAAGTAGTAAAATTCAAGTATAAGGTACTGAATATTGAATTTTTAGCTGGCTTTGGTGCCTTGGACATGAGCTAGGACCTTAAGATTCTGCATGAAAGGAGGACTAGCAGCCGAGTTGCACGGGAGAATGTGAAAACTGTTCAAATGTAGTAAAAACCTGAGAAATCCGTCCGTTTTCGTCATTTGTTATCGAATCGACTTAAAGCCAGATCGTCACATTGCCCGCTCTTCTCTGTCAAACGGTTGTACTTATCGTCTGCAAAGCTATGTCGCGTGCTGCGGTATGCGGAGACACTAAAAGCACCATGGTAGAACACAGATGAAGCTTCTAAGTTGATGTAGTACCCAGTAAGAAGTAGTACAATTCAAGTTTAAGATACCGATTATTGACCTTTTAGCTGGCTTTGGTCCCTTGGACATGAGCTAGGACCTTAACATTCTTCATGAAAGGAGGACTAGCAGCAGAGTTGCACGGGAGAATGTGAAAAGTGTTCATTTGTAGTAAAAACCTTAGAAATCCATCCGTTTTCATCATTTGTTATCGAATCGACTTAAAGCCAGATCGTCACATTGGCCGCTCTTCTCTCTGAAACGGTTGTACTTATCGTCTGCAAAGCTATGTCACGTGCTGCGGTATGCGGAGACACTAAAATCACCACAGTGGAACACAGATGAAGATTCTAAGTTGATGTAATATCCAGTAAGAAGTAGTACAATTCAAGTTTTAGGTATCGATTATTGACTTTTTAGCTGGCTTTGGTGCATTGGACATGAGCTAGGACCTTAATATTCTGCATGAAAGGTGGACTAGCAGCCGAGTTGCACGGAAGAATGTGAAAAGTGTTCATATGTAGCAAAAACCTGAGAAATCCGTCCGTTTTCGTCATTTGTTATCGAATCGACTTAAAACCAGATCGTCACATTGGCCGCTCTTCTCTCTGAAACGGATGTACTTATCGTCTGCAAAGCTATGTCACGTGCTGCGGTATGCGGAGACACTAAAATCACCACAGTAGAACATAGATGAAGCTTGTAAGTTGATGTAATAGCCAGTAAGAAGAAGTACAATTCAAGTTTTAGGTATCGGTTATTGACTTCTTAGCTGGCTTTGGTGCTTTGGACATGAGCTAGGACCTTAAGATTCTGCATGAAAGGAGGACTAGCAGCCGAGTTGCATGGGAGAATGTGAAAAGTGTTCATATGTAGTAAAAACATGAGAAATCCGTCCGTTTTCGTCATTTGTTATCGAATCGACTTAAAGCCAGATCGTCACATTGGCCGCTCTTCTCTCTGAAACGGTTGTACGTATCGTCTGCAAAGCTATGTCGCGTGTTGCCGTAGGCGGAAACACGAAAAGCACCATAATAGAACACAGATGAAGCTTCTAAGTTGATGTAATACCCAGTAAGAAGTAGTCCAATTCAAGTTTTCGGTATCGATTATTGACTTTTTTAGCTGGCTTTGGTGCCTTGGGCATTAGCTAGGACTTTAAGATTCTGCATGAAAGGAAGACTAGCAGCCGAGTTGCACGGGAGAATGTCATAAGTGTTCATATGTAGTAAAAACCTAAGAAATCCGTCCGTTTTCGTCATTTGTTATCGAATCGACGTAAAGCCAGATCGTCACATTGGCCGCTCTTCCCTCTGAAACGGTTGTACTTATCGTCTGCAAAGGTATGTTGCGTGCTGCGGTATGTGGAGACACTAAAAGCACCATAGTAGGAAACAGATGAAGCATCTAAGTTGATGTAATAGCCAGTAAGAAGTAATCTAATTCAAGTTTTGGGTATCGATTATTGACTTTTTAGCTGGCTTTTTTGACTTGGACATGAGCTAGGACCTTAAGATTCTGCATGAAAGGAGGACTAGCAGCCGAGTTGCACGGGAGAATGTGAAAAGTTTTCATATGTAGTAAAAACCTGAGAAATCCGTCCGTTTTCGTCATTTGTTATCGAATCGACGTCAAGCCAGATCGTCACATTGGCCGCTCTTCTCTCTGAAACGGTTGTACTTATCGTCTGCAAAGGTATGTTGCGTGCTGCGGTATGTGGAGACACTAAAAGCACCATAGTAGGAAACAGATGAAGCATCTAAGTTGATGTAATAGCCAGTAAGAAGTAATCTAATTCAAGTTTTGGGTATCGATTATTGACTTTTTAGCTGGCTTTTTTGACTTGGACATGAGCTAGGACCTTAAGATTCTGCATGAAAGGAGGACTAGCAGCCGAGTTGCACGGGAGAATGTGAAAAGTGTTTATATGTAGTAAAAACCTGAGACATCCGTCCGTTTTCGTCATTTGTTATCGAATCGACTTAAAGCCAGATCGTCACATTGGCCGCTCTTCTCTCTTAAACGGTTGTACTTATCGTCTGCAAAACTATGTCGTGTGCTGCGGTATGCGGAGAAACTAAAACCACCGTAGTAGAACACACATGAAGCTTCTAAGTTGATGTAATAGCCAGTAAGAAGTAGTACAATTCTAGTTTTAGGTATCGATTATTGACTTTTTAGCTGGCTTTGGTGCCTTTGACATGAGCTAGGACCTTAAGATTCTGCATGAAAGGAGGACTAGCAGCCGAGTTGCAGGGGAGAATGTGAGAAGTGTTCATATGTAGTAAAAACCAGAGAAATCCGTCCGTTTTCGTCATTTGTTATCAAATCGACTTAAAGCCAGATCGTCACATTGGCCGTTCTGCTCTCGGAAACGCTTGTACTTATCGTCTGCAAAGCTATGTCGCGTGTTGCCGTAGCCGGAAACAGGAAAAGCATCATAGTAGAACACAGATGAAGCTTCTAAGTTGATGTAATAGCCAGTAAGAAGTAGTACAATTCTAGTTTTAGGTATCGATTATTGACTTTTTAGCTGGCTTTGCTGCCTTGGACATGATCTAGGACCTTATGATTCTGCATGAAAGGAGGACTGGCAGCTGAGTTGCAGGGGAGAATGTGAAAAGTGTTCATATGTAGTAAAAACCTGAGAAATCCGTCCGTTTTCGTTATTTGTTATCGAATCGACTTAAAGCCAGATCGTCACATTGCCCGCTCTGCTCTCGGAAACGGTTGTACTTATCGTCTTCAAAGCTATGTCGCGTGCTGCGGTATGCGGAGACACTAAAAGCACCACAGTAGACCACAGATGAAGCTTCTAAGTTGATGTAATAGCCAGTAAGAAGTAGTACAATTCAAGTTTTTAGGTATCGATTATTGACTTTTTAGCTGGCTTTGGTGCCTTGGACATGAGCTAGGACCTTAACATTTTGCATGAAAGGAGGACTAGCAGCCGAGTTGCACGGGAGAATGTGAAAAGTGTTCATATGTAGTAAAAACCTTAGAAATCCGTCCGTTTTCGTCATTTGTTATCGAATCGACTTAAAGCCAGATCGACACATTGGCCGCTCTTCTCTCTGAAACGGTTGTACTTATCGTCTGCAAAGCTATGTCGCGTGCTGCGGTATGTGGAGACACTAAAAGCACCATAGTAGAACACAGATGAAGCCTCTAAGTTCATGTAATAGCAGGTAAGAAGTAGTACAATTCAAGTTATAGGTATCGATTATTGACTTTTTAGCTGGCTTTGGTGCCTTGGACATGAGCTAGGACCTTAAGATTCTGCATGAAAGGAGGACTAGCAGCCGAGTTGCACGGGAGAATGTCAAAGTGTTCATATGTAGTAAAAACCTGAGAAATCCGTCCGTTTTCGTCATTTGTTATCGAATCGACGTAAAGCCAGATCGTCACATTGGCCGCTCTTCTCTCTGAAACGGTTGTAGTTATCGTCTGCAAAGCTATGTTGCGTGCTGCGGTATGCGGAGACACTAAAATCACCACAGTAGAACACAGATGAAGCTTGTAAGTTGATGTAATAGCCAGTAAGAAGAAGTACAATTCAAGTTTTAGGTATCGATTATTGAATTTTTAGCTGGCTTTGGTGCATTGGACATGAGCTAGGACCTTAAGATTCTGCATGAAAGGTGGACTAGCAGCCGAGTTCCACGGGAGAATGTGAAAAGTGTTCATATGTAGAAAAAACCTGAGAAATCCGTCCGTTTTCGTCATTTGTTATCGAATCGACTTAAAGCCAGATCGTCACATTGGCCGCTCTTCTCTCTGAAACGATTGTACTTATCGTCCGCAAAACTATGTCGCGTGCTGCGGTATGTGGAGAAACTAAAAGCACCGTAGTAGAACACAGATGAAGCTCCTAAGTTTATGTAATAGCCAGTAAGAAGTAGTACAATTCAAGTTTTACGTATCGATTATTGACTTTTTAGCTGGCTTTGGTGCCTTGGACATGAGCTAGGACCTTAAGATTCTGCATTAAAGGAGGACTAGCAGCCGAGTTGCACGGGAGAATGTGAAAAGTGTTCATATGCTGTAAAAACCTGAGACATCCGTCCGTTTTCGTCATTTGTTATAGAATCGACTTAAAGCCAGATCGTCACATTGGCCGCTCTTCTCTCTGAAACGGTTGTACTTATCGTCTGCAAAGCTATGTCGCCTGCTGCGGTATGCTGAGACACTACAAGCACCATAGTAGAACACAGATGAAGCTTCTAAGTTGAAGTAATAGCCAGTAAGAAGTAGTACAATTCAAGTTTTAGGTATTGAATATTGAATTTTTAGCTGGCTTTGGTGCCTTGGACATGAGCTAGGACCTTAATATTCTGCATGAAAGGAGGACTAGCAGCCGAGTTCCATGAGAGAATGTGAAAAGTGTTCAAATGTAGTAAAAACCTGAGACATCCGTCCGTTTTCGTCATTTGTTATCGAATCGACTTAAAGCCAGATCGTCACATTGGCCGCTCTTCTCTCTGAAACGGTTGTACTTATCGTCTGCAAATCTATGTCACGTGCTGCGGTATGCGGAGACACCAAAATCACCACAGTAGAACACAGATGAAGATTCTAAGTTGATGTAATATCCAGTAAGAAGTAGTACAATTCAAGTTTTAGGTATCGATTATTGACTTTTTAGCTGGCTTTGGTGCATTGGACATGAGCTAGGACCTTAATATTCTGCATGAAAGGTGGACTAGTAGCCGAGTTGCACGGAAGAATGTGAAAAGTGTTCATATGTAGCAAAAACCTGAGAAATCCGTCCGTTTTCGTCATTTGTTATCGAATCGACTTAAAGCCATATCGTCACATTGGCCGCTCTTCTCTCTGAAACGGATGTACTTATCGTCTGCAAAGCTATGTCACGTGCTGCGGTATGCGGAGACACTAAAATCACCACAGTAGAACACAGATGAAGCTTGTAAGTTGATGTAATAGCCAGTAAGAAGAAGTACAATTCAAGTTTTAGGTATCGATTATTGAATTTTTAGCTGGCTTTGGTGCATTGGACATGAGCTAGGACCTTAAGATTCTGCATGAAAGGTGGACTAGCAGCCGAGTTCCACGGGAGAATGTGAAAAGTGTTCATATGTAGAAAAAACCTGAGAAATCCGTCCGTTTTCGTCATTTGTTATCGAATCGACTTAAAGCCAGATCGTCACATTGGCCGCTCTTCTCTCTGAAACGATTGTACTTATCGTCCGCAAAACTATGTCGCGTGCTGCGGTATGTGGAGAAACTAAAAGCACCGTAGTAGAACACAGATGAAGCTCCTAAGTTGATGTAATAGCCAGTAAGAAGTAGTACAATTCAAGTTTTACGTATCGATTATTGACTTTTTAGCTGGCTTTGGTGCCTTGGACATGAGCTAGGACCTTAAGATTCTGCATGAAAGGAGGACTAGCAGCCGAGTTGCACGGGAGAATGTGAAAAGTGTTCATATGTAGTAAAAACCTGAGAAATCCGTCCGTTTTCGTCATTTGTTATCGAATTGACTTAAAGCCAGATCGTCACATTGCCCGCTCTTCTCTCTGAAACGGTTGTACTTATCGTCTGCAAAGCTATGTCACGTGTTGCCGTAGGCGGAAACAGGAAAAGCACCATAGTAGAACACAGACGAAGCTTCAAAGTTGATGTAATAGCCAATAAGAAGTAGTACAATTCAAGTTTTAGATATCGATTATTGACTTTTTAACTGGCTTTGGTGCCTTGGCCATGAGCTAGGACCTTGACATTCTGCATGAAAGGAGGACTAGCAGCCGAGTTGCACGGGAGAATGTGAAAAGTGTTCATATGTAGTAAAAACCTGAGAAATCCATCCGTTTTCGTCATTTGTTATCGAATCGACTTAAAGCCAGATCGTCACATTGGCCGCTCTTCTCTCTGAAACGGTTGTACTTATCGTCTGAAAAGCTATGTCGCGTGCTGCGGCATGCTGAGACACTAAAAGCACCATAGTAGAACACAGATCAAGCTTCTAAGTTGATGTAATAGCCAGTAAGAAGTAGTACAATTCAAGTTTTAGGTATTGAATATGGACCTTATATCTGGCTTTGGTGCCTTGGACATGACTAGGACCTTAAGATTCTGCATGAAAGGAGGACTAGCAGCCGAGTTGCACGGGAGAATGTGAAAAGTGTTCATATGTAGTAATAACCTTAGAAATCCGTCCTTTTTCGTCATTTGTCAGCGAATCGACTTAAAGCCAGATCGTCACATTGGCCGCTCTTCTCTCTGAAACGGTTGTGCTTATCGTCTGCAAAGCTATGTCGCGTGTTGCCGTAGGCGAAAACAGGAAAAGCACCATAGTAGAACACAGATGAAGCTTCTAAGTTGATGTAATAGCCAGTAAGAAGTAGTCCAATTCAAGATTTTGGTATCGATTATTGACTTTTTAGCTGGCTTTCGTGCCTTGGACATGAGCTAGGACTTTAAGATTCTGCATAAAAGGAGGACTAGCAGCCCAGTTGCACGGGAGAATGTGAAAATTGTTCATATGTAGTAAAAACCTGAGAAATCCGTCCGTTTTCGTCATTTGTTATCGAATCGACTTAAAGCCAGATCGTCACATTGGCCGCTCTTCTCTGTGAAACGGTTGTACTTATCGTCTGCAAAGCTATGTCGCCTGCTGCGGTATGCGGAGACACTAAAAGCACCATAGTAGAACACAGATGAAGCTTCTAAGTTGATGTAATACCCAGTAAGAAGTAGTACAATTCAAGTTTAAGATACCGATTATTGACTTTATAGCTGGCTTTGGTCCCTTGGACATGAGCTAGGACCTTAACATTCTTCATGATAGGAGGACTAGCAGCAGAGTTGCACGGGAGAATGTGAAAAGTGTTCATATGTAGTAAAAACCTTAGAAATCCATCCGTTTTCATCATTTGTTATCGAATCGACTTAAAGCCAGATCGTCACATTGGCCGCTCTTCTCTCTGAAACGGTTGTACTTATCGTCTGCAAAGCTATGTCACGTGCTGCGGTATGCGGAGACACTAAAATCACCACAGTAGAACACAGATGAAGATTCTAAGTTGATGTAATATCCAGTAAGAAGTAGTACAATTCAAGTTTTAGGTATCGATTATTGACTTTTTAGCTGGCTTTGGTGCATTGGACATGAGCTAGGACCTTAATATTCTGCATGAAAGGTGGACTAGCAGCCGAGTTGCACGGAAGAATGTGAAAAGTGTTCATATGTAGCAAAAACCTGAGAAATCCGTCCGTTTTCGTCATTTGTTATCGAACCGACTTAAAACCAGAT
Source organism: Schistocerca gregaria (assembly GCF_023897955.1). Classification (NCBI taxonomy): domain Eukaryota; kingdom Metazoa; phylum Arthropoda; class Insecta; order Orthoptera; family Acrididae; genus Schistocerca; species Schistocerca gregaria. The sequence goes on along the minus strand of NW_026061824.1, from coordinate 15,338,826 downwards.
CGTCACATTGGCCGCTCTTCTCTCTGAAACGGATGTACTTATCGTCTGCAAAGCTATGTCACGTGCTGCGGTATGCGGAGACACTAAAATCACCACAGTAGAACACAGATGAAGCTTGTAAGTTGATGTAATAGCCAGTAAGAAGAAGTACAATTCAAGTTTTAGGTATCGGTTATTGACTTTTTAGCTGGCTTTGGTGCCTTGGACATGAGCTAGGACCTTAAGATTCTGCATGAAAGGAGGACTAGCAGCCGAGTTGCATGGGAGAATGTGAAAAGTGTTCATATGTCGTAAAAACCTAAGAAATCCATCCGTTTTCGTCATTTGTTATCGAATCGACTTAAAGCCAGATCGTCACATTGGCCGCTCTTCTCTCTGAAACGGTTGTACTTATCGTCTGCAAAGCTATGTCGCGTGTTGCCGTAGGCGGAAACACGAAAAGCACCATAATAGAACACAGATGAAGCTTCTAAGTTGATGTAATACCCAGTAAGAAGTAGTCCAATTCAAGTTTTCGGTATCGATTATTGACTTTTTTAGCTGGCTTTGGTGCCTTGGACATTAGCTAGGACTTTAAGATTCTGCATAATAGGAGGACTAGCAGCCGAGTTGCATGGGAGAATGTGAAAAGTGTTCATATGTAGTAACAACCTGAGAAATCCGTCCTTTTTCGTCATTTGTTATCGAATCGACTTAAAGCCAGATCGTCACATTGGCAGCTCTTCTCTCTGAAATGGTTGTACTTATCGTCTGCAAAGCTATGTCGCGTGCTGCGGTATGCTGAGACACTACAAGCACCATAGTAGAACACAGATGAAGCTTCTAAGTTGATGTACTAGCCAGTAAGAGGTAGTACAATTCGAGTTTTAGGTACTGAATATTGACCTTCTAGCTGGCTTTGGTGCCTTGGACATGAGCTAGGACCTTAAGATTCTGCATGAAAGGAGGACTAGCAGCCGAGTTGCACGGGAGAATGTGAAAAGTGTTCATATGTAGTAAAAACCTGAGACATCCGTCCGTTTTCGTCATTTGTTATCGAATCGACTTAAAGCCAGATCGTCACATTGGCCGCTCTTCTCTCTTAAACGGTTGTACTTATCGTCTGCAAAACTATGTCGCGTGCTGCGGTATGCGGAGAAACTAAAACCACCGTAGTAGAACACACATGAAGCTTCTAAGTTGATGTAATAGCCAGTAAGAAGTAGTACAATTCTAGTTTTAGGTATCGATTATTGACTTTTTAGCTGGCTTTGGTGCCTTAGACATGAGCTAGGACCTTAAGATTCTGCATGAAAGGAGGACTAGCAGCCGAGTTGCAGGGGAGAATGTGAAAAGTGTTCATATGTAGTAAAAACCAGAGAAATCCGTCCGTTTTCGTCATTTGTTATCAAATCGACTTAAAGCCAGATCGTCACATTGGCCGTTCTGCTCTCGGAAACGCTTGTACTTATCGTCTGCAAAGCTATGTCGCGTGTTGCCGTAGGCGGAAACAGGAAAAGCATCATAGTAGAACACAGATGAAGCTTCTAAGTTGATGTAATAGCCAGTAAGAAGTAGTACAATTCTAGTTTTAGGTATCGATTATTGACTTTTTAGCTGGCTTTGGTGCCTTGGACATGAGCTAGGACCTTATGATTCTGCATGAAAGGAGGACTGGCAGCTGAGTTGCAGGGGAGAATGTGAAAAGTGTTCATATGTAGTAAAAACCTGAGAAATCCGTCCGTTTTCGTCATTTGTTATCGAATCGACTTAAAGCCAGATCGTCACATTGCCCGCTCTGCTCTCGGAAACGGTTGTACTTATCGTCTTCAAAGCTATGTCGCGTGCTGCGGTATGCGGAGACACTAAAAGCACATCAGTAGACCACAGATGAAGCTTCTAAGTTGATGTAATAGCCAGTAAGAAGTAGTACAATTCAAGTTTTTAGGTATCGATTATTGACTTTTTAGCTGGCTTTGGTGCCTTGGACATGAGCTAGGACCTTAACATTTTGCATGAAAGGAGGACTAGCAGCCGAGTTGCACGGGGAAATGTGAAAAGTGTTCATATGTAGTAAAAACCTAAGAAATCCGTCCGTTTTCGTCACTTGTTATCGAATCGACTTAAAGCCAGATCGACACATTGGCCGCTCTTCTCTCTGAAACGGTTGTACTTATCGTCTGCAAAGCTATGTCGCGTGCTGCGGTATGTGGAGACACTAAAAGCACCATAGTAGAACACAGATGAAGCTTCTAAGTTGATGTAATAGCCAGTAAGAAGTAGTAGCATTCAAGTTTTAGGTATCGATTATTGACTTTTTAGCTGGCTTTGGTGCCTTGGACATGAGCTAGGACCTTAATATTCTGCATGAAAGGAGGACTAGCAATCGAGTTGCACGGGAGAATGTGAAAAGTGTTCATATGTAGTAAAAACCTGAGAAATCCGTCCGTTTTCGTCATTTGTTATCGAATCGACATAAAGCCAGATCGTCATATTGGCCGCTCTTCTCTCTGAAACGGTTGTACTTATCGTCTGCAAAGCTATGTCGCGTGCTGCTGTATGCGGAGACACTAAAATCACCATAGTAGAACACAGATGAAGCCTCTAAGTTCATGTAATAGCAGGTAAGAAGTAGTACAATTCAAGTTATAGGTATCGATTATTGACTTTTTAGCTGGCTTTGGTGCCTTGGACATGAGCTAGGACCTTAAGATTCTGCATGAAAGGAGGACTAGCAGCCGAGTTGCACGGGAGAATGTCAAAGTGTTCATATGTAGGAAAAACCTGAGAAATCCGTCCATTTTCGTCATTTGTTATCGAATCGACTTAAAGCCAGATCGTCACATTGGCAGCTCTTCTCTCTGAAATGGTTGTACTTATCGTCTGCAAAACTATGTCGCGTGCTGCGGTATGCGGAGAAACTAAAAGCACCATAGTAGAACACAGCTGAAGCTCCTAAGATTATGTAATAGCCAGTAAGAAGTAGTACAATTCAAGTTTTAGGTATCGGTTATTGACTTTTTAGCTGGCTTTGGTGCCTTGGACATGAGCTAGGACCTTAAGATTCTGCATGAAAGGAGGACTAGCAGCCGAGTTGCACGGGAGAATGTCATAAGTGTTCATATGTAGTAAAAACCTAAGAAATCCGTCCGTTTTCGTCATTTGTTATCGAATCGACGTAAAGCCAGATCGTCACATTGGCCGCTCTTCTCTCTGAAACGGTTGTACTTATCGTCTGCAAAGCTATGTTGCGTGCTGCGGTATGTGGAGACACTAAAAGCACAATAGTAGGAAACAGATGAAGCATCTAAGTTGATGTAATAGCCAGTAAGAAGTAATCCAATTCAAGTTTTTAGGTATCGATTATTGACTTTTTAGCTGGCTTTGGTGACTTGGACATGAGCTAGGACCTTAAGATTCTGCATGAAAGGAGGACTAGCAGCCGAGTTGCACGGGAGAATGTGAAAAGTTTTCATATGTAGTAAAAACCTGAGAAATCCGTCCGTTTTCGTCATTTGTTATCGAATCGACTTAAAGTCAGATCGACGCATTGGCCGCTCTTCTCTCTGAAACGGTTGTACTTATCGTCTGCAAAGCTATGTCGCGTGCTGCGGTATGCTGAGACACTACAAGCACCATAGTAGAACACAGATAAACTTCTAAGTTGATGTACTAGCCAGTAAGAGGTAGTACAATTCGAGTTTTAGGTACTGAATATTGACCTTCTAGCTGGCTTTGGTGCCTTGGACATGAGCTAGGACCTTAAGATTCTGCATTAAAGGAGGACTAGCAATCGAGTGGCAGGGGAGAATGTGAAAAGTGTTCATATGTAGTAAAAACCAGAGAAATCCGTCCGTTTTCGTCATTTGTTATCAAATCGACTTAAAGCCAGATCGTCACATTGGCCGTTCTGCTCTCGGAAACGCTTGTACTTATCGTCTGCAAAGCTATGTCGCGTGTTGCCGTAGGCGGAAACAGGAAAAGCATCATAGTAGAACACAGATGAAGCTTCTAAGTTGATGTAATAGCCAGTAAGAAGTAGTACAATTCTAGTTTTAGGTATCGATTATTGACTTTTTAGCTGGCTTTGGTGCCTTGGACATGAGCTAGGACCTTATGATTCTGCATGAAAGGAGGACTGGCAGCTGAGTTGCAGGGGAGAATGTGAAAAGTGTTCATATGTAGTAAAAACCTGAGAAATCCGTCCGTTTTCGTCATTTGTTATCGAATCGACTTAAAGCCAGATCGTCACATTGCCCGCTCTGCTCTCGGAAACGGTTGTACTTATCGTCTTCAAAGCTATGTCGCGTGCTGCGGTATGCGGAGACACTAAAAGCACATCAGTAGACCACAGATGAAGCTTCTAAGTTGATGTAATAGCCAGTAAGAAGTAGTACAATTCAAGTTTTTAGGTATCGATTATTGACTTTTTAGCTGGCTTTGGTGCCTTGGACATGAGCTAGGACCTTAACATTTTGCATGAAAGGAGGACTAGCAGCCGAGTTGCACGGGGAAATGTGAAAAGTGTTCATATGTAGTAAAAACCTAAGAAATCCGTCCGTTTTCGTCACTTGTTATCGAATCGACTTGAAGCCAGATCGACACATTGGCCGCTCTTCTCTCTGAAACGGTTGTACTTATCGTCTGCAAAGCTATGTCGCGTGCTGCGGTATGTGGAGACACTAAAAGCACCATAGTAGAACACAGATGAAGCTTCTAAGTTGATGTAATAGCCAGTAAGAAGTAGTAGCATTCAAGTTTTAGGTATCGATTATTGACTTTTTAGCTGGCTTTGGTGCCTTGGACATGAGCTAGGACCTTAATATTCTGCATGAAAGGAGGACTAGCAATCGAGTTGCACGGGAGAATGTGAAAAGTGTTCATATGTAGTAAAAACCTGAGAAATCCGTCCGTTTTCGTCATTTGTTATCGAATCGACATAAAGCCAGATCGTCATATTGGCCGCTCTTCTCTCTGAAACGGTTGTACTTATCGTCTGCAAAGCTATGTCGCGTGCTGCTGTATGCGGAGACACTAAAATCACCATAGTAGAACACAGATGAAGCCTCTAAGTTCATGTAATAGCAGGTAAGAAGTAGTACAATTCAAGTTATAGGTATCGATTATTGACTTTTTAGCTGGCTTTGGTGCCTTGGACATGAGCTAGGACCTTAAGATTCTGCATGAAAGGAGGACTAGCAGCCGAGTTGCACGGGAGAATGTCAAAGTGTTCATATGTAGGAAAAACCTGAGAAATCCGTCCGTTTTCGTCATTTGTTATCGAATCGACGTAAAGCCAGATCGTCACATTGGCCGCCCTTCTCTCTGAAACGGTTGTACTTATCGTCTGCAAACCTATGTTGCGTGCTGCGGTATGTGGAGACACTAAAAGCACCATAGTAGGAAACAGATGAAGCATCTAAGTTGATGTAATAGCCAGTAAGATGTAATCCAATTCAAGTTTCGGTATCGATTATTGACTTTTTAGCTGGCTTTGGTGCCTTGGACATGAGCTAGGACCTTAAGATTCTGCATGAAAGGAGGACTAGCAGCCGAGTTGCACGGGAGAATGTGAAAAGTGTTCATATGCTGTAAAAACCTGAGACATCCGTCCGTTTTCGTCATTTGTTATAGAATCGACTTAAAGCCAGATCGTCACATTGGCCGCTCTTCTCTCTGAAACGGTTGTACTTATCGTCTGCAAAGCTATGTCGCCTGCTGCGGTATGCTGAGACACTACAAGCACCATAGTAGAACACAGATGAAGCTTCTAAGTTGAAGTAATAGCCAGTAAGAAGTAGTACAATTCATGTTTTAGGTATTGAATATTGAATTTTTAGCTGGCTTTGGTGCCTTGGACATGAGCTAGGACCTTAATATTCTGCATGAAAGGAGGACTAGCAGCCGAGTTCCATTAGAGAATGTAAAAAGTGTTCAAATGTAGTAAAAACCTGAGAAATACGTCTGTTTTCGTCATTTGTTATCGAATCGACTTAAAGCCAGATTGTCACATTGGCCGCTCTTCTCTCTGAAACGGTTGTACTTATCGTCTGCAAAGCTATGTCACGTGCTGCGGTATGCGGAGACACTAAAATCACCACAGTAGAACACAGATGAAGATTCTAAGTTGATGTAATATCCAGTAAGAAGTAGTACAATTCAAGTTTTAGGTATCGATTATTGACTTTTTAGCTGGCTTTGGTGCATTGGACATGAGCTAGGACCTTAATATTCTGCAAGAAAGGTGGACTAGGAGCCGAGTTGCACGGAAGAATGTGAAAAGTGTTCATATGTAGCAAAAACCTGAGAAATCCGTCCGTTTTCGTCATTTGTTATCGAATCGACTTAAAGCCAGATCGTCACATTGGCCGCACTTCTCTCTGAAACGGATGTACTTATCGTCTGCAAAGCTATGTCACGTGCTGCGGTATGCGGAGACACTAAAATCACCACAGTAGAACACAGATGAAGCTTGTAAGTTGATGTAATAGCCAGTAAGAAGAAGTACAATTCAAGTTTTAGGTATCGGTTATTGACTTTTTAGCTGGCTTTGGTGCTTTGGACATGAGCTAGGACCTTAAGATTCTGCATTAAAGGAGGACTAGCAGCCGAGTTGCACGGGAGAATGTGAAAAGTGTTCATATGTAGTAAAAACCTGAGAAATCCGTCCGTTTTCGTCATTTGTTATCGAATCGACTTAAAGCCAGATCGTCACATTGGCCGCTCTTCTCTCTGAAACGGTTGTACTTATTGTCTGCAAAGCTATGTCGCGTGTTGCCGTAGGCGGAAACAGGAAAAGCACCATAATAGAACACAGATGAAGCTTCTAAGTTGATGTAATACCCAGTAAGAAGTAGTCCAATTCAAGTTTTCGGTATCGATTATTGACTTTTTTAGCTGGCTTTGGTGCCTTGGACATTAGCTAGGACTTTAAGATTCTGCATAATAGGAGGACTAGCAGCCGAGTTGCATGGGGAATGTGAAAAGTGTTCATATGTAGTAATAACCTGAGAAATCCGTCCTTTTTCGTCATTTGTTATCGAATCGACTTAAAGCCAGATCGTCACATTGGCAGCTCTTCTCTCTGAAATGGTTGTACTTATCGTCTGCAAAACTATGTCGTGTGCTGCGGTATGCGGAGAAACTAAAAGCACCATAGTAGAACACAGATGAAGCTTCTAAGTTGACGTAATAGCCAGTAAGAAGTAGTACAATTCAAGTTTTAGGTATTGATTATTGACTTTTTAGCTGGCTTTGGTGCCTTGGACATGAGCTAGGACCTTAAGATTCTGCATGAAAGGAGGACTAGCAGCCGAGTTGCACGGGAGAATGTGAAAAGTGGTCATATGTAGTAAAAACCTGCGAAATCCGTCCGTTTTCGTCATTTGTTATCGAATCGACATAGAGCCAGATCGTCACATTGGCCGCTCTTCTCTCTGAAACGGTTGTACTTATCGTCTGCAAAGCTATGTCGCGTACTGCGGTATTCGGAGACACTAAAAGCACCATAGTAGAATACAGATGAAGCTCCTAAGATGATGTAATAGCCAGTAAGAAGTAGTACAATTCAAGTTTTAGGTATCGGTTATTGACTTTTTAGCTGGCTTTGGTGCCTTGGACATGAGCTAGGACCTTAAGATTCTGCATGAAAGGAGGACTAGCAGCCGAGTTGCACGGGAGAATGTCAAAAGTGTTCATATGTATTAGAAACCTAAGAAATCCGTCCGTTTTCGTCATTTGTTATCGAATCGACGTAAAGCCAGATCGTCACATTGGCCGCTCTTCTCTCTGAAACGGTTGTACTTATCGTCTGCAAAGCTATGTTGCGTGCTGCGGTATGTGGAGACACTAAAAGCACCATAGTAGGAAACAGATGAAGCATCTAAGTTGATGTAATACCCAGTAAGAAGTAATCCAATTCAAGTTTTGGGTATCGATTATTGACTTTTTAGCTGGCTTTGGTGACTTGGACATGAGCTAGGACCTTAAGATTCTGCATGAAAGGAGGACTAGCAGCCGAGTTGCACGGGAGAATGTGAAAAGTTTTCATATGTAGTAAAAACCTGAGAAATCCGTCCGTTTTCGTCAGTAATTATCGAATCGACTTAAAGCCAGATCGACACATTGGCCGCTCTTCTCTCTGAAACGGTTGTACTTATCGTCTGCAAAGCTATGTAGCGTGCTGCGGTATGCTGAGACACTACAAGCACCATAGTAGAACACAGATGAAGCTTCTAAGTTGATGTACTAGCCAGTAAGAGGTAGTACAATTCGAGTTTTAGGTACTGAATATTGACCTTTTAGCTGGCTTTGGTGCCTTGGACATGAGCTAGGACCTTAAGATTCTGCATGAAAGGAGGACTAGCAGCCGAGTTGCCCGCGAGAATGTGAAAAGTGTTCATATTTAGTAAAAACCTGAGACATCCGTCCGTTTTCGTCATTTGTTATCGAATCGACTTAAAGCCAGATCGTCACATTGGCCGCTCTTCTCTCTTAAACTGTTGTACTTATCGTCTGCAAAACTATGTCGCGTGCTGCGGTATGCGGAGAAACTAAAACCACCGTAGTAGAACACACATGAAGCTTCTAAGTTGATGTAATAGCCAGTAAGAAGTAGTACAATTCTAGTTTTAGGTATCGATTATTGACTTTTTAGCAGGCTTTGGTGCCTTGGACATGAGCTAGGACCTTAAGATTCTGCATGAAAGGAGGACTAGCAGCCGAGTTGCAGGGGAGAATGTGAAAAGTGTTCATATGTAGTAAAAACCAGAGAAATCCGTCCGTTTTCGTCATTTGTTATCGAATCGACTTAAAGCCAGATCGTCACATTGGCCGTTCTGCTCTCGGAAACGCTTGTACTTATCGTCTGCAAAACTATGTCGCGTGCTGCGGTATGCGGAGAAACTAAAACCACCGTAGTAGAACACACATGAAGCTTCTAAGTTGATGTAATAGCCAGTAAGAAGTAGTACAATTCTAGTTTTAGGTATCGGTTATTGACTTTTTAGCTGGCTTTGGTGCCTTGGACATGAGCTAGGACCTTAAGATTCTGCATGAAAGAGGACTAGCAGCAGAGTTGCAGGGGAGAATGTGAAAAGTGTTCATATGTAGTAAAAACCTGAGAAATCCGTCCGTTTTCGTCATTTGTTATCGAATCGACTTAAAGCCAGATCGTCACATTGGATCGTTCTGCTCTCGGATACGCTTGTACTTATCGTCTGCAAAGCTATGTCGCGTGTTGCCGTAGGCGGAAACAGGAAAAGCATCATAGTAGAACACAGATGAAGCTTCTAAGTTGATGTAATAGCCAGTAAGAAGTAGTCCATTTCAAGTTATAGGTATCGATTATTGACTTTTTAGCTGGCTTTGGTGCCTTGGACATGAGCTAGGACCTTATGATTCTGCATGAAAGGAGGACTGGCAGCCGAGTTGCAGGGGAGAATGTGAAAAGTGTTCATATGTAGTAAAAACCAGAGAAATCCGTCCGTTTTCGTCATTTGTTATCGAATCGACTTAAAGCCAGATCGTCACATTGCCCGCTCTGCTCTCGGAAACGGTTGTACTTATCGTCTGCAAAGCTATGTTGCGTGCTGCTGTATGTGTAGACACTAAAAGCACCATAGTAGGGAACAGATGAAGCATCTAAGTTGATGTAATAGCCAGTAAGAAGTAATCCAATTCAAGTTTCGGTATCGATTATTGACTTTTTAGCTGGCTTTGGTGCCTTGGACATGAGCTAAGAGCTTAAGATTCTGCATGAAAGGAGGACTAGCAGCCGAGTTGCACGGGAGAATGTGAAAAGTGTTCATATGTAATAAAAACATGAGAAATCCGTCCGTTTTCGTCATTTGTTATAGGATCGACTTAAAGTCAGATCGTCACATTGGCCGCTCTTCTCTCTAAAACGGTTGTACTTATCGTCTGCAAAGCTATGTCGCCTGCTGCGGTATGCTGAGACACTACAAGCACCATAGTAGAACACAGATGAAGCTTCTAAGTTGAAGTAATAGCCAGTAAGAAGTAGTACAATTCAAGTTTTAGGTATTGAAAATTGAATTTTTAGCTGGCTTTGGTGCCTTGGACATGAGCTAGGACCTTAATATTCTGCATGAAAGGAGGACTAGCAGCCGAGTTCCATGAGAGAATGTGAAAAGTGTTCAAATGTAGTAAAAACTTGAGAAATACGTCTGTTTTCGACATTTGTTATCGAATCGACTTAAAGCCAGATCGTCACATTGGCCGCTCTTCTCTCTGAAACGGTTGTACTTATCGTCTGCAAAGCTATGTCACGTGCTGCGGTATGCGGAGACACTAAAATCACCACAGTAGAACACAGATGAAGATTCTAAGATGATGTAATATCCATTAAGAAGTAGTTCAATTCAAGTTTTAGGTATCGATTATTGACATTTTAGCTGGCTTTGGTGCCTTGGACATGAGCTAGGACTTTAAGATTCTGCATAGTAGGAGGACTAGCAGCCGAGTTGCACGGGAGAATGTGAAAAGTGTTCATATGTAGTAATAACCTGAGAAATCCGTCCGTTTTCGTCATTTGTTATCGAATAGACTTAAAGCCAGATCGTCACATTGGCAGCTCTTCTCCCTGAAATGGTTGTACTTATCGTCTGCAAAACTATGTCGCGTGCTGCGGTATGCGGAGAAACTAAAAGCACCATAGTAGAACACAGATGAAGCTTCTAAGTTGACGTAGTAGCCAGTAAGAAGTAGTACAATTCAAGTTTTAGGTATTGATTATTGACTTTTTAGCTGGCTTTGGTGCCTTGGACATGAGCTAGGACCTTAAGATTCTGCATGAAAGGAGGACTAGCAGCCGAGTTGCACGGGAGATTGTGAAAAGTGGTCATATGTAGTAAAAACCTGAGAAATCCGTCCGTTTTCTTCATTTGTTATCGAATCGACTTAGAGCCAGATCGTCACATTGGCCGCTCTTCTCTCTGAAACGGTTGTACTTATTGTCTGCAAAACTATGTCGCGTGCTGCGGTATGCGGAGAAACTAAAACCACCGTAGTAGAACACACATGAAGCTTCTAAGTTGATGTAATAGCCAGTAAGAAGTAGTACAATTCTAGTTTTAGGTATCGGTTATTGACTTTTTAGCTGGCTTTGGTGCCTTGGACATGAGCTAGGACCTTAAGATTCTGCATGAAAGAGGACTAGCAGCAGAGTTGCAGGGGAGAATGTGAAAAGTGTTCATATGTAGTAAAAACCTGAGAAATCCGTCCGTTTTCGTCATTTGTTATCGAATCGACTTAAAGCCAGATCGTCACATTGGATCGTTCTGCTCTCGGATACGCTTGTACTTATCGTCTGCAAAGCTATGTCGCATGTTGCCGTAGGCGGAAACAGGAAAAGCATCATAGTAGAACACAGATGAAGCTTCTAAGTTGATGTAATAGCCAGTAAGAAGTAGTCCATTTCAAGTTATAGGTATCGATTATTGACTTTTTAGCTGGCTTTGGTGCCTTGGACATGAGCTAGGACCTTATGATTCTGCATGAAAGGAGGACTGGCAGCCGAGTTGCAGGGGAGAATGTGAAAAGTGTTCATATGTAGTAAAAACCAGAGAAATCCGTCCGTTTTCGTCATTTGTTATCGAATCGACTTAAAGCCAGATCGTCACATTGCCCGCTCTGCTCTCGGAAACGGTTGTACTTATCGTCTGCAAAGCTATGTTGCGTGCTGCTGTATGTGTAGACACTAAAAGCACCATAGTAGGGAACAGATGAAGCATCTAAGTTGATGTAATAGCCAGTAAGAAGTAATCCAATTCAAGTTTCGGTATCGATTATTGACTTTTTAGCTGGCTTTGGTGCCTTGGACATGAGCTAAGAGCTTAAGATTCTGCATGAAAGGAGGACTAGCAGCCGAGTTGCACGGGAGAATGTGAAAAGTGTTCATATGTAGTAATAACCTGAGAAATCCGTCCGTTTTCGTCATTTGTTATCGAATAGACTTAAAGCCAGATCGTCACATTGGCAGCTCTTCTCTCTGAAATGGTTGTACTTATCGTCTGCAAAACTATGTCGCGTGCTGCGGTATGCGGAGAAACTAAAAGCACCATAGTAGAACACAGATGAAGCTTCTAAGTTGACGTAATAGCCAGTAAGAAGTAGTACAATTCAAGTTTTAGGTATTGATTATTGACTTTTTAGCTGGCTTTGGTGCCTTGGACATGAGCTAGGACCTTAAGATTCTGCATGAAAGGAGGACTAGCAGCCGAGTTGCACGGGAGATTGTGAAAAGTGGTCATATGTAGTAAAAACCTGAGAAATCCGTCCGTTTTCTTCATTTGTTATCGAATCGACTTAGAGCCAGATCGTCACATTGGCCGCTCTTCTCTCTGAAACGGTTGTACTTATCGTCTGCAAAGCTATGTCGCGTACTGCGGTATTCGGAAACACTAAAAGCACCATAGTAGAACACAGATGAAGCTCCTAAGATGATGTAATAGCCAGTAAGAAGTAGTACAATTCAAGTTTTAGGTATCGGTTATTGACTTTATGGCTGGCTTTGGTGCCTTGGTCGTGAGCTAGGACCTTAAGATTCTGCATGAAAGGAGGACTATCAGCCGAGTTGCACGGGAGAATGTCAAAAGTGTTCATATGTAGTAAAAACCTGAGAAATCCGTCCGTTTTCGTCATTTGTTATCGAATCGACGTAAAGCCAGATCGTCACATTGGCAGCTCTTCTCTCTGAAATGGTTGTACTTATCGTCTGCAAAGCTATGTAGCGTGCTGCGGTATGCGGAGACACTAAAAGCACCATAGTAGAACACAGAAGAAGCTTCTAAGTGGAAGTAATAGCTAGTAAGAAGTAGTACAATTGAAGTTTTAGTTGTCGATTCTTAACTTTTTAGCCGGCTTTGGTGGCTTGGACATGACCAAGGACCTTAAGATTTTGCATGAAAGGAGGACTAGCAGCCGCGTTGCATGGGAGAATGTGAAAAGTGTTCATATGTAGTAAAAACCTGAGAAATCCGTCCGTCTTCGTCTTTTGTTATCGAATCGACTTAAAGCCAGATCGTCACATTGGCCGCTCTTCTCTCTGAAACGGTTACACTTATCGTCTGCAAAGCTATGTCGCCTGCTGCGGTATGCGGAAACACTAAAAGCACCATAGTACAACAAGAAGAAGCTTCTAAGTTGAAGTAATAGCCAGTAAGATGTAGTACAATTCAAGTTTTAACTATCGATTATTCACTTTTTAGCCGGCTTTGATGGCTTGGACATGACCTAGGACCTTAAGATCTTGCATGAGAGGAGGACTAGCAGCCGCGTTGCACGGGAGAATGTGAAAAGTGTTCATATGTAGTACAAACCTGAGAAATCCGTCCGTTTTCGTCATTTGTTAACGAATCGACATAAAGCCACATCGTCACATTGGCCGCTCTTCTCTCTGAAACGGTTACATGTATCGTCTGCAAAGCTATGTGCGTGCTGCGGTATGCGGAAACACTAAAAGCACCATAGTAGAACACAGAAGAAGCTTCTAAGTTGAAGAAAAAGCCAGTAAGAAGTAGTACAATTCAAGTTTTAGTTGTCGATTATTCACTTTTTAGCCGGCTTTGGTGGCTTGGATATGACCTAGGACCTTAAGATTTTACATGAAAGGAGGACTAGCAGCCGCGTTGCACTGGAGAATGTGAAAAGAGTTCATATGTATTAAGAACCTGAGAAATCCGTCAGTTTTCGTCATTTGTTATCGAATCGACCTAAAGCCAGATCATCACATTGGCCGCTCTTCTCTCTGAAACGGTTACATTTATCGTCTACAAAGCTATGTTGCGTGCTGCGGTATGCGGAAACACTAAAAGCACCATAGTATAACACAGTAGAAGTTTCTAAGATGAAGTAATAGCCCGTAAGAAGTAGTACAATTCAAGTTTTAGTTGTCGATTATTCACTTTTTAGCCGGCTTTGGTGGCTTGGACATGACCTAGGACCTTAAGATTTTGCATGAAAGGAGGACTAGCAGCCGCGTTGCACGGGAGAATGTGATAAGTGTTCACATGCAGTAAAAACCTGAGAAATCCGTCCCTTTTCGTCATTTGTTAACTAATCGACTTAAAGCCAGATCGTCACATTGGCCGCTCTTCTCTCTGAAACGGTTACATTTATCGTCTGCAAAGCTATGTCGCGTGCTGCGGTATGCGGAAACACTAAAAGCACCATAGTAGAACACGTAAGAAGCTACTAATTTGAAGCAATAGCCAGTAAGAAGTAGAACAATTCAAGTTTTAATTGTCGATTATTCAGTTTTTGGCCGGCTTTGGTTTCTTGGACATGACCTAGGACGTTAAGATTTTGCATGAAAGGAGGACTAGCAGCCGCGTTGCACGGGAGAATGTGAAATGTGTTCATATCTAGTAAAATCCTGAGAAATCCGTACGTTTTCGTCATTTGTTATCGAATCGACTTAAAGCCAGATCGTCACATTGGCCGCTCTTCTCTCTGAAACGGTTACACTTATCGTCTGCAAAGCTATGTCGCGTGCTGCGGTATGCGGAAACACTAAAAGCACTATAGTACAACAAGAAGAAGCTTCTAATTTGAAGTAATAGCCAGTAAGAAGTAGAACAATTCAAGTTTTAACTATCGATTATTCACTTTTTAGCCGGCTTTGGTGGCTTGGACATGACCTAGGACCTTAAGATTTTGCATGAAAGGAGGACTAGCAGCCGCGTTGCACGGGAGAATGTGAAAAGTGTTCACATGCAGTAAAAACTGAGAAATCCGTCCGTTTTCGTCATTTGTTAACTAATCGACTTAAAGCCAGATCGTCACATTGGCCGCTCGTCTCTCTGAAACGGTTACATTTATCGTCTGCAAAGCTATGTGGCGTGCTGCGGTATGCGGAAACACTAAAAGCACCATAGTAGAACACGTAAGAAGCTTCTAAGTTGAAGCAATGGCCAGTAAGAAGTAGAACAATTCAAGTTTTAGTTGTCGATTATTCAGTTTTTGGCCGGCTTTGGTTTCTTAAACATGACCTAGGACGTTAAGATTTTGCATGAAAGGAGGACTAGCAGCCGCGTTGCACGGGAGAATGTGAAATGTGTTCATATCTAGTAAAATCCTGAGAAATCCGTACGTTTTCGTCATTTGTTATCGAATCGACTTAAAGCCAGATCGTCACATTGGCCGCTCTTCTCTCAGAAACGGTTACATTTATCGTCTGCAAAGCTATGTCGCGTGCTGCGGTATGCGGAAACACTAAAAGCACTATAGTACAACAAGAAGAAGCTTCTAAGTTGAAGTAATAGCCAGTAAGAAGTAGAACAATTCAAGTTTTAACTATCGATTATTCACTTTTTAGCCGGCTTTGACGGCTTGGACATGACCTGGGACCTTAAGATTTTGCATGAAAGGAGGACTAGCAGCCGCGTTGCACGGAGAGTGTGAAAAGTGTTCATATGTAGTACAAACTTGAGAAATCCGTCCGTTTTCGTCATTTGTTATCGAATCGACTTAAAGCCAGATCGTCACATTGGCTGCTTTTCTCTCTGAGAGGGTTACATTTATTGTCTGCAAAGCTATGTTGCGTGCTGCGGTATGCGGAAACACTAAAAGAACCATAGTAGAACACAGAAGAAGCTTCTAAGTGGAAGCAATAGCCAGTAAGAAGTAGTACAATTCAAGTTTTAGTTGTCGATTATTCACTTTTTAGCCGGCTTTGGTGGCTTGGACATGACCTAGGACCTTAAGATTTTGCATGAAATTACGACTAGCAGCCGCGTTGCACGGGAGAATGTGAAAAGTGTTCATATGTAGTAAAACCTGAGAAATCCGTCCGTTTTCGTCATTTGTTATCGAATCGACTTAAAGCCAGATCGTCACATTGGCCGCTTTTCTCTCTGAGACGGTTACATTTATCGTCTGCAAAGCTATGTCGCGTGCTGCGGTATGCGGAGACACTAAAAGCACCATAGTAGAACACAGAAGAAGCTTCTAAGTTGAAGCAATAACCAGTAAGAAGTAGAACAATTCAAATTTTAGTTGTCGATTATTCAGTTTTTGGCCGTTTTTGGTGGCTTGGATATGAACCTAGGACCATAAGATTTTGCATGAAAGGAGGACTAGCAGCCGCGTTGCACGGGAGAATGTGAAATGTGTTCATATCTAGTAAAATCCTGAGAAATCCGTACGTCTTCGTCATTTGTTATCGAATCGACTTAAAGCAAGATCGTCACATTGGCCGCTCTTCTCTCTGAAACGGTTACACTTATCGTCTGCAAAGCTATGTCGCGTGCTGCGGTATGCGGAAACACTAAAAACACCATAGTACAACAAGAAGAAGCTTCTAAGTTGAAGTAATAGCCAGTAAGCAGTAGTACAATTGAACTTTTAGTTGTCGATTATTTACTTTTTAGCAGGCTTTGATGGCTTGGACATGACCTAGGACCTTAAGGTTTTGCATGAAAGGAGGACTAGCAGCCGCTTTGCACGGGAGAATGTGAAAAGTGTTCATATGTAGTACAAACCTGAGAAATCCGTCCGTTTTCGTCATTTGTTATCGAATCGACTTAAAGCCAGATCGTCACATTGGCTGCTTTTCTCTCTGAGAGGGTTACATTTATCGTCTGCAAAGCTATGTCGCGTGCTGCGGTATGCGGAGACACTAAAAGCACAATAGTACAACACAGAAGAAGCTTCTAAGTTGAAGTAATAACCAGTAAGAAGTAGTACAATTTAAGTTTTAGTTGTCGATTATTAACTTTTTAGCCGGCTTTGGTGGCTTGGACATGACCTAGGACCTTAAGATTTTGCATGAAAGGAGGACTAGCAGCCGCGTTGCATGGGAGAATGTGAAAAGTGTTCATATGTAGTAAAAACCTGAGAATCCGTCCGTTTTCGTCTTTTGTTATCGAATCGACTTAAAGCCAGATCGTCACATTGGCCGCTCTTCTCTCTGAAACGGTTACACTTATCGTCTGCAAAGCTATGTCGCGTGCTGCGGTATGCGGAGACACTAAAAGCACCATAGTAGAACACAGAAGAAGCTTCTAAGTGGAAGTAATAGCTAGTAAGAAGTAGTACAATTGAAGTTTTAGTTGTCGATTATTAACTTTTTAGCCGGCTTTGGTGGCTTGGACATGACCAAGGACCTTAAGATTTTGCATGAAAGGAGGACTAGCAGCCGCGTTGCATGGGAGAATGTGAAAAGTGTTCATATGTAGTAAAAACCTGAGAAATCCGTCCGTTTTCGTCTTTTGTTATCGAATCGACTTAAAGCCAGATCGTCACATTGGCCGCTCTTCTCTCTGAAACGGTTACACTTATCGTCTGCAAAGCTATGTCGCCTGCTGCGGTATGCGGAAACACTAAAAGCACCATAGTACAACAAGAAGAAGCTTCTAAGTTGAAGTAATAGCCAGTAAGATGTAGTACAATTCAAGTTTTAACTATCGATTATTCACTTTTTAGCCGGCTTTGATGGCTTGGACATGACCTAGGACCTTAAGATCTTGCATGAAAGGAGGACTAGCAGCCGCGTTGCACGGGAGAATGTGAAAAGTGTTCATATGTAGTACAAACCTGAGAAATCCGTCCGTTTTCGTCATTTGTTAACGAATAGACTTAAAGCCACATCGTCACATTGGCCGCTCTTCTCCCTGAAACGGTTACATGTATCGTCTGCAAAGCTATGTGCATGCTGCGGTATGCGGAAACACTGAAAGCACCATAGTAGAACACAGAAGAAGCTTCTAAGTTGAAGAAACAGCCAGTAAGAAGTAGTACAATTCAAGTTTTAGTTGTCGATTATTCACTTTTTAGCCGGCTTTGGTGGCTTGGATATGACCTAGGACCTTAAGATTTTGCATGAAAGGAGGACTAGCAGCCGCGTTGCACTGGAGAATGTGAAAAGAGTTCATATGTATTAAAAACCTGAGAAATCCGTCCGTTTTCGTCATTTGTTATCGAATCGACTTAAAGCCAGATCATCACATTGGCCGCTCTTCTCTCTGAAACGGTTACATTTATCGTCTACAAAGCTATGTTGCGTGCTGCGGTATGCGGAAACACTAAAAGCACCATAGTAGAACACAGAAGAAGCTTCTATGTTGAAGTAATAGCTAGTAAGAAGTAGTACAATTGAAGTTTTAGTTGTCGATTATTAACTTTTTAGCCGGCTTTGGTGGCTTGGACATGACCTAGGACCTTAAGATTTTGCATGAAAGGAGGACTAGCAGCCGCGTTGCATGGGAGAATGTGAAAAGTGTTCATATGTAGTAAAAACCTGACAAATCCGTCCGTTTTCGTCTTTTGTTATCGAATCGACTTAAAGACAGATCATCACATTGGCTGCTTTTCTCTCTGAGAGGGTTACATTTATTGTCTGCAAAGCTATGTCGCGTGCTGCGGTATGCGGAAACACTAAAAGCACCATAGTAGAACACAGAAGAAGCTTCTAAGTTGAAGTAATAGCCAGTAAGAAGTAGTACAATTCAAGTTTTAGTTGTCGATTATTCACTTTTTAGCCGGCTTTGGTGGCTTGGACATGACCTAGGACCTTAAGATTTAGCATGAAAGGAGGACTAGCAGCCGCGTTGCACGGGAGAATGTGAAAAGTGTTCACATGCAGTAAAAACCTGAGAAATCCGTCGGTTTTCGTCATTTGTTAACTAATCGACTTAAAGCCAGATCGTCACATTGGCCGCTCTTATCTCTGAAACGGTTACATTTATCGTCTGCAAAGCTATGTCGCGTGCTGCGGTATGCGGAAACACTAAAAGCACCATAGTAGAACACGTAAGAAGCTTCTAAGTTGAAGCAATAGCCAGTAAGAAGTAGAACAATTCAAGTTTTAATTGTCGATTATTCAGTTTTTGGCCGGCTTTGGTTTCTTGGACATGACCTAGGACGTTAAGATTTTGCATGAAAGGAGGACTAGCAGCCGCGTTGCACGGGAGAATGTGAAATGTGTTCATATCTAGTAAAATCCTGAGAAATCCGTACGTTTTCGTCATTTGTTATCGAATCGACTTAAAGCCAGATCGTCACATTGGCCGCTCTTCTCTCTGAAACGGTTACACTTATCGTCTGCAAAGCTATGTCGCGTGCTGCGGTATGCGGAAACACTAAAAGCACTATAGTACAACAAGAAGAAGCTTCTAAGTTGAAGTAATAGCCAGTAAGAAGTAGAACAATTCAAGTTTTAACTATCGATTATTCACTTTTTAGCCGGCTTTGGTGGCTTGGACATGACCTAGGACCTTAAGATTTTGCATGAAAGGAGGACTAGCAGCCGCGTTGCACGGGAGAATGTGAAAAGTGTTCATATGTAGTAAAACCTGAGAAATCCGTCCGTTTTCGTCATTTGTTATCGAATCGACTTAAAGCCAGATCGTCACATTGGCCGCTTTTCTCTCTGAAACGGTTACATTTATCGTCTGCAAAGCTATGTCGCGTGCTGCGGTATGCGGAGACACTAAAAGCACCATAGTAGAACACAGAAGAAGCTTCTAAGTTGAAGCAATAACCAGTAAGAAGTAGAACAATTCAAATTTTAGTTGTCGATTATTCAGTTTTTGGCCGTTTTTGGTGGCTTGGACATGACCTAGGACCATAAGATTTTGCATGAAAGGAGGACTAGCAGCCGCGTTGCACGGGAGAATGTGAAATGTGTTCATATCTAGTAAAATCATGAGAAATCCGTACGTCTTCGTCATTTGTTATCGAATCGACTTAAAGCAAGATCGTCACATTGGCCGCTCTTCTCTCTGAAACGGTTACACTTATCGTCTGCAAAGCTATGTCGCGTGCTGCGGTATGCGGAAACACTAAAAACACCATAGTAGAACACATAAGAAGCTTCTAAGTTGAAGTAATAGCCAGTAAGATGTAGTACAATTGAAGTTTTAGTTGTCGATTATTTACTTTTTAGCCGGCTTTGATGGCTTGGACATGACCTAGGACCTTAAGGTTTTGCATGAAAGGAGGACTAGCAGCCGCGTTGCACGGGAGAATGTTAAAAGTGTTCATATGTAGTACAAACCTGAGAAATCCGTCCGTTTTCGTCATTTGTTATCGAATCGACTTAAAGCCAGATCGTCACATTGGCTGCTTTTCTCTCTGAGAGGGTTACATTTATCGTCTGCAAAGCTATGTCGCGTGCTGCGGTATGCGGAGACACTAAAAGCACAATAGTACAACACAGAAGAAGCTTCTAAGTTGAAGTAATAGCCAGTAAGTAGTAGTACAATTAAAGTTTTAGTTGTCGATTATTAACTTTTTAGCCGGCTTTGGTGGCTTGGACATGACCAAGGACCTTAAGATTTTGCATGAAAGGAGGACTAGCAGCCGCGTTGCATGGGAGAATGTGAAAAGTGTTCATATGTAGTAAAAACCTGAGAAATCCGTCCGTTTTCGTCTTTTGTTATCGAATCGACTTAAAGCCAGATCGTCACATTGGCCGCTCTTCTCTCTGAAACGGTTACACTTATCGTCTGCAAAGCTATGTCGCCTGCTGCGGTATGCGGAAACACTAAAAGCACCATAGTACAACAAGAAGAAGCTTCTAAGTTGAAGTAATAGCCAGTAAGATGTAGTACAATTCAAGTTTTAACTATCGATTATTCACTTTTTAGCCGGCTTTGATGGCTTGGCATGACCTAGGACCTTACGAACTTGCATGAAAGGAGGACTAGCAGCCGCGTTGCACGGGAGAATGTGAAAAGTGTTCATATGTAGTACAAACCTGAGAAATCCGTCCGTTTTCGTCATTTGTTAACGAATCGACTTAAAGCCACATCGTCACATTGGCCGCTCTTCTCCCTGAAACGGTTACATGTATCGTCTGCAAAGCTATGTGCATGCTGCGGTATGCGGAAACACTGAAAGCACCATAGTAGAACACAGAAGAAGCTTCTAAGTTGAAGAAACAGCCAGTAAGAAGTAGTACAATTCAAGTTTTAGTTGTCGATTATTCACTTTTTAGCCGGCTTTGGTGGCTTGGATATGACCTAGGACCTTAAGGTTTTGCATGAAAGGAGGACTAGCAGCCGCGTTGCACTGGAGAATGTGAAAAGAGTTCATATGTATTAAAAACCTGAGAAATCCGTCCGTTTTCGTCATTTGTTATCGAATCGACTTAAAGCCAGATCATCACATTGGCCGCTCTTCTCTCTGAAACGGTTACATTTATCGTCTACAAAGCAATGTTGCGTGCTGCGGTATGCGGAAACACTAAAAGCACCATAGTAGAACACAGAAGAAGCATCTATGTTGAAGTAATAGCTAGTAAGAAGTAGTACAATTGAAGTTTTAGTTGTCGATTATTAACTTTTTAGCCGGCTTTGGTGGCTTGGACATGACCTAGGACCTTAAGATTTTGCATGAAAGGAGGACTAGCAGCCGCGTTGCATGGGAGAATGTGAAAAGTGTTCATATGTAGTAAAAACCTGAGAAATCCCAACGTTTTCGTCTTTTGTTATCGAATCGACTT
Organism: Schistocerca gregaria; assembly: GCF_023897955.1. Lineage (NCBI taxonomy): Eukaryota > Metazoa > Arthropoda > Insecta > Orthoptera > Acrididae > Schistocerca > Schistocerca gregaria. The sequence goes on along the minus strand of NW_026061824.1, from coordinate 15,317,381 downwards.
AAAGACAGATCATCACATTGGCTGCTTTTCTCTCTGAGAGGGTTACATTTATCGTCTGCAAAGCTATGTCGCGTGCTGCGGTATGCGGAAACACTAAAAGCACCATAGTAGAACACGTAAGAAGCTTCTAAGTTGAAGCAATAGCCAGTAAGAAGTAGAACAATTCAAGTTTTAATTGTCGATTATTCAGTTTTTGGCCGGCTTTGGTTTCTTGGACATGACCTAGGACGTTAAGATTTTGCATGAAAGGAGGACTAGCAGCCGCGTTGCACGGGAGAATGTGAAATGTGTTCATATCTAGTAAAATCCTGAGAAATCCGTACGTTTTCGTCATTTGTTATCGAATCGACTTAAAGCCAGATCGTCACATTGGCCGCTCTTCTTTCTGAAACGGTTACACTTATCGTCTGCAAAGCTATGTCGCGTGCTGCGGTATGCGGAAACACTAAAAGCACTATAGTACAACAAGAAGAAGCTTCTAAGTTGAAGTAATAGCCAGTAAGAAGTAGAACAATTCAAGTTTTAACTATCGATTATTCACTTTTTAGCCGGCTTTGGTGGCTTGGACATGACCTAGGACCTTAAGATTTTGCATGAAAGGAGGACTAGCAGCCGCGTTGCACGGGAGAATGTGAAAAGTGTTCATATGTAGTAAAACCTGAGAAATCCGTCCGTTTTCGTCATTTGTTATCGAATCGACTTAAAGCCAGATCATCACATTGGCCGCTCTTCTCTCTGAAACGGTTACATTTATCGTCTACAAAGCTATGTTGCGTGCTGCGGTATGCGGAAACACTAAAAGCACCATAGTAGAACACAGAAGAAGCTTCTATGTTGAAGTAATAGCTAGTAAGAAGTAGTACAATTGAAGTTTTAGTTGTCGATTATTAACTTTTTAGCCGGCTTTGGTGGCTTGGACATGACCTAGGACCTTAAGATTTTGCATGAAAGGAGGACTAGCAGCCGCGTTGCATGGGAGAATGTGAAAAGTGTTCATATGTAGTAAAAACCTGAGAAATCCGTCCGTTTTCGTCTTTTGTTATCGAATCGACTTAAAGACAGATCATCACATTGGCTGCTTTTCTCTCTGAGAGGGTTACATTTATTGTCTGCAAAGCTATGTCGCGTGCTGCGGTATGCGGAGACACTAAAAGCACCATAGTAGAACACAGAAGAAGCTTCTAAGTTGAAGTAATAGCCAGTAAGAAGTAGTACAATTCAAGTTTTAGTTGTCGATTATTCACTTTTTAGCCGGCTTTGGTGGCTTGGACATGACCTAGGACCTTAAGATTTAGCATGAAAGGAGGACTAGCAGCCGCGTTGCACGGGAGAATGTGAAAAGTGTTCACATGCAGTAAAAACCTGAGAAATCCGTCCGTTTTCGTCATTTGTTAACTAATCGACTTAAAGCCAGATCGTCACATTGGCCGCTCTTCTCTCTGAAACGGTTACATTTATCGTCTGCAAAGCTATGTCGCGTGCTGCGGTATGCGGAAACACTAAAAGCACCATAGTAGAACACGTAAGAAGCTTCTAATTTGAAGCAATAGCCAGTAAGAAGTAGAACAATTCAAGTTTTAATTGTCGATTATTCAGTTTTTGGCCGGCTTTTGTTTCTTGGACATGACCTAGGACGTTAAGATTTTGCATGAAAGGAGGACTAGCAGCCGCGTTGCACGGGAGAATGTGAAATGTGTTCATATCTAGTAAAATCCTGAGAAATCCGTACGTTTTCGTCATTTGTTATCGAATCGACTTAAAGCCAGATCGTCACATTGGCCGCTCTTCTCTCTGAAACGGTTACACTTATCGTCTGCAAAGCTATGTCGCGTGCTGCGGTATGCGGAAACACTAAAAGCACTATAGTACAACAAGAAGAAGCTTCTAAGTTGAAGTAATAGCCAGTAAGAAGTAGAACAATTCAAGTTTTAGTTGTCGATTATTAAGTTTTTGGCCGGCTTTGGTGGCTTGGACATGACCTAGGACCTTAAGATTTTGCATGAAAGGAGGACTAGCAGCAGCGTTGCACGGGAGAATGTGAAAAGAGTTCATATGTAGTAAAACCAGAGAAATCCGTCCGTTTTCGTCATTTGTTATCGAATCGACTTAAAGCCAGATCGTCACATTGGCCGCTTTTCTCTCTGAGACGGTTACATTTATCGTCTGCAAAGCTCTGTCGCGTGCTGCGGTATGCGGAGACACTAAAAGCACCATAGTAGAACACAGAAGAAGCTTCTACGTTGAAGAAATAGCCAGTAAGAAGTAGTACAATTCAAGTTTTAGTTGTCGATTATTCACTTTTTAGCCGGCTTTGGTGGCTTGGACATGACCTAGGACCTTAAGATTTTGCATGAAATTACGACTAGCAGCCGCGTTGCACGGGAGAATGTGAAAAGTGTACATATGTAGTAAAACCTGAGAAATCCGTCCGTTTTCGTCATTTGTTATCGAATCGACTTAAAGCCAGATCGTCACATTGGCCGCTTTTCTCTCTGAGACGGTTACATTTATCGTCTGCAAAGCTATGTCGCGTGCTGCGGTATGCGGAGACACTAAAAGCACCATAGTAGAACACAGAAGAAGCTTCTAAGTTGAAGTAATAGCCAGTAAGAAGTAGTACAATTCAAGTTTTAGTTGTCGATTATTCACTTTTTAGCCGGCTTTGGTGGCTTGGACATGACCTAGGACCTTAAGATTTTGCATGAAAGGAGGACTAGCAGCAGCGTTGCACGGGAGAATGTGAAAAGAGTTCATATGTATTAAAAACCTGAGAAATCCGTCCGTTTTCGTCTTTTGTTATCGAATCGACTTAAAGCCAGATCATCACATTGGCTGCTTTTCTCTCTGAAACGGTTACATTAATCGTCTACAAAGCTATGTTGCGTGCTGCGGTATGCGGAAACACTAAAAGCACCATAGTAGAACACAGAAGACGCTTCTATGTTGAAGTAATAGCCAGTAAGAAGTAGTACAATTGAAGTTTTAGTTGTCGATTATTAACTTTTTAGCCGGCTTTGGTGGCTTGGACATGACCTAGGACCTTAAGATTTTGCATGAAAGGAGGACTAGCAGCCGCGTTGCATGGGAGAATGTGAAAAGTGTTCATATGTAGTAAAAACCTGAGAAATCCGTCCGTTTTCGTCATTTGTTATCGAATCGACTTAAAGCCAGATCGTCACATTGGCTGCTTTTCTCTCTGAGAGGGTTACATTTATTGTCTGCAAAGCTATGTCGCGTGCTGCGGTATGCGGAGACACTAAAAGCACCATAGTAGAACACAGAAGAAGCTTCTAAGTTGAAGTAATAGCCAGTAAGAAGTAGTACAATTCAAGTTTTAGTTGTCGATTATTCACTTTTTAGCCGGCTTTGGTGGCTTGTACATGACCTAGGACCTTACGATTTTGCATGAAAGGAGGACTTGCAGCCGCGTCGCACGGGAGAATGTGAATAGTGTTCATATGTAGTAAAAACCTGAGAAATCCGTCAGTTTTCGTCTTTTGTTATCGAAGCGACTTAAAGCCAGATCGTCACATTGGCCGTTCTTCTTACTGAAAAAGTTACATTTATCGTCTGCAAAGCTATGTCGCGTGCTGCGGTATGCCGAAACACTAAATGCACCATAGTAGAACACAGAAGAAGCTTCTAAGTTGAAGCAATAGCCAGTAAGAAGTAGAACAATTCAAGTTTTAGTTGTCGATTATTCAGTTTTTGGCCGGCTTTGATGGCTTGGACATGACCTAGGACCTTAAGATTTTGCATGAAAGGAGGACTAGCAGCCGCGTTGCACGGGAGAATGTGAAAAGTGTTCATATGTAGTACAAACCTGAGAAATCCGTCCGTTTTCGTCATTTGTTATCGAATCGACTTAAAGCCAGATCGTCACATTGGCTGCTTTTCTCTCTGAGAGGGTTACATTTATCGTCTGAAAAGCTATGTCGCGTGCTGCGGTATGCGGAGACACTAAAAGAACCATAGTAGAACACAGAAGAAGCTTCTAAGTTGAAGTAATAGCCAGTAAGAAGTAGTACAATTCAAGTTTTAGTTGTCGATTATTCACTTTTTAGCCGTCTTTGGTGGCTTGGACATGACCTAGGACCTTAAGATTTTGCATGAAAGGAGGACTAGCAGCCGCGTATCATGGGAGAGTATTAAAAGTGTTCATATGCAGTAAAAACCGGAGAAATCCGTCCGTTTTCGTCATTTGTTAACGAATCGACTTAAAGCCACATCGTCACATTGGCCGCTCTTCTCTCTGAAACGGTTACATTTATCGTCTGCAAAGCTATGTGCGAGCTGCGGTATGCGGAAGCACTAAAAGCACCATAGTAGAACACAGAAGAAGCTTCTAAGTTGAAGAAACAGCCAGTAAGAAGTAGTACAATTCAAGTTTTAGCTGTCGATTATTCACTTTATAGCCGGCTTTGGTGGCTTGGATATGACCTAGGACCTTAAGATTTTGCATGAAAGGAGGACTAGCAGCCGCGTTGCACGGGAGAATGTGAAAAGTGTTCATATGTAGTAAAAACCTGAGAAATCCGTCCGTTTTCGTCATTTGTTATCGAATCGACTTAAAGACAGAACGTCACATTGGCCGCTTTTCTCTCTGAGACGGTTACATTTATTGTCTGAAAAGCTATGTCGCGTGCTGCGGGTTGCGGAGACACTAAAAGCACCATAGTAGAACACAGAAGAAGCTTCTAAAATGAAGCAATAGCCAGTAAGAAGTAGTAAAATTCAAGTTTTAATTATCGATTATTCACTTTTTAGCCGGCTTTGGTGGCTTGGATATGACCTAGGACCTTAAGGTTTTTGCATGAAAGGAGGACTAGCAGCCACGTTGCACTGGAGAATGTGAAAAGAGTTCATATGTATTAAAAACCTGAGAAATCCGTCCGTTTTCGTCATTTGTTATCGAATCGACTTAAAGCCAGATCATCACATTGGCTGCTTTTCTCTCTGAAACGGTTACATTAATCGTCTACAAAGCTATGTTGCGTGCTGCGGTATGCGGAAACACTAAAAGCACCATAGTAGAACACAGAAGAAGCTTCTATGTTGAAGTAATAGCCAGTAAGAAGTAGTACAATTGAAGTTTTAGTTGTCGATTATTAACTTTTAGCCGGCTTTGGTGGCTTGGACATGACCTAGGACCTTAAGATTTTGCATGAAAGGAGGACTAGCAGCCGCGTTGCACGGGAGAATGTGAAAAGTGTTCATATGTAGTACAAACCTGAGAAATCCGTCCGTTTTCGTCATTTGTTATCGAATCGACTTAAAGCCAGATCGTCACATTGGCTGCTTTTCTCTCTGAGAGGGTTACATTTATCGTCTGCAAAGCTATGTCGCGTGCTGCGGTATGCGGAGACACTAGAAGCACCATAGTAGAACACAGAAGAAGCTTCTAAGTTGAAGCAATAACCAGTTAGAAGTAGAACAATTCAAGTTTTAGTTGTCGATTATTCAGTTTTTGGCCGGCTTTGGTGGCTTGGACATCACCTAGGACCTTAAGATTTTGCATGAAAGGAGGACTTGCAGCCGCGTCGCACGGGAGAATGTGAATAGTGTTCATATGTAGTAAAAACCTGAGAAATCCGCCAGTTTTCGTCTTTTGTTATCGAAGCGACTAAAAGCCAGATCGTCACATTGGCCGTTCTTCTTACTGAAAAGGTTACATTTATCGTCTGCAAAGCTATGTCGCGTGCTGCGGTATGCCGAAACACTAAATGCACCATAGTAGAACACAGAAGAAGCTTCTAAGTTGAAGCAATAGCCAGTAAGAAGTAGTACAATTCAAGTTTTAGTTGTCGATTATTCAGTTTCTTAAGATTTTGCATGAAAGGAGGACTAGCAGCCGCGTTGCACTGGAGAATGTGAAATGTGTTCATATGTAGTAAAACCTGAGAAATCCGTCCGTTTTCGTCATTTGTTATCGAATCGACTTAAAGCCAGATCGTCACATTGGCCGCTCTTCTCTCTGAAACGGTTACACTTATCGTCTGCGAAGCTATGTCGCCTGCTGCGCTATGCGGAAACACTAAAAGCACCATAGTACAACAAGAAGAAGCTTCTAAGTTGAAGTAATAGCCAGTAAGATGTAGTACAATTCAAGTTTTAACTATCGATTATTCACTTTTTAGCCGGCTTTGGTGGCTTGGACATCACCTAGGACCTTAAGATTTTGCATGAAAGGAGGACTAGCAGCCGCGTTGCACTGGAGAATGTGATATGTGTTCATATCTAGTAAAATCCTGAGAAATCCGTACGTTTTCGTCATTTGTTATCGAATCGACTTAAAGCCACATCGTCACATTGGCCGCTCTTCTCTCTGAAACGGTTACACTTATCGTCTGCAAAGCTATGTCGCCTGCTGCGGTATGCGGAAACACTAAAAGCACCATAGTACAACAAGAAGAAGCTTCTAAGTTGAAGTAATGGCCAGTAAGATGTAGTACAATTCAAGTTTTAACTATCGATTATTCACTTCTTAGCCGGCTTTGATGGCTTGGACATGACCTAGGACCTTAAGATTTTGCATGAAAGGAGGACTAGCAGCCGCGTTGCACGGGACAATGTGAAAAGTGTTCATATGTAGTAAAAACCTGAGAAATCCGTCCGTTTTCGTCATTTGTTAACGAATCGACTTAAAGCCACATCGTCACATTGGCCGCTCTTCTCTCTGAAACGGTTACATTTATCGTCTGCAAAGCTATGTGTGTGCTGCGGTATGCGGAAACACTAAAAGCACCATAGTAGAACACAGAAGAAGCTTCTAAGTTGAAGAAACAGCCAGTAAGAAGTAGTACAATTCAAGTTTTAGCTGTCGATTATTCACTTTATAGCTGGCTTTGGTGGCTTGGATATGATCTAGGACCTTAAGATTTTGCATGAAAGGAGGACTAGCAGCCGCGTTGCACGGGAGAATGTGAAAAGTGTTCATATGTAGTAAAAACCTGAGAAATCCGTCCGTTTTCGTCATTTGTTATCGAATCGACTTAAAGACAGAACGTCACATTGGCCGCTTTTCTCTCTGAGACGGTTACATTTATCGTCTGAAAAGCTATGTCGCGTGCTGCGGGTTGCGGAGACACTAAAAGCACCATAGTAGAACACAGAAGAAGCTTCTAAAATGAAGCAATAGCCAGTAAGAAGTTGTACAATTCAAGTTTTAATTATAGATTATTCACTTTTTAGCCGGCTTTGGTGGCTTGGACATGACCTAGGACCTTAAGATTTTGCATGAAAGGAGGACTACCAGCCGCGTTGCACGGGAGAATGTGAAAAGTGTTCATATGCAGTAAAAACCTGAGAAATCCGACCGTTTTCGTCATTTGTTAACGAATCGACTTAAAGCCACATCGTCACATTGGACGCTCTTCTCTCTGAAACGGTTACATTTATCGTCTGCAAAGCTATGTGCGTTCTGCGGTATGCGGAAACACTAAAAGCACCATAGTAGAACACAGAAGAAGCTTCTAAGTTGAAGAAACAGCCAGTAAAAAGTAGTACAATTCAAGTTTTAGTTGTCGATTATTCACTTTATAGCCGGCTTTGGTGGCTTGGACATGACCTAGGACCTTAAGATTTTGCATGAAAGGTGGACTTGCAGCCGCGTTGCACGGGAGAATGTGAAAAGTGTTCATATGTAGTAAAAACCTGAGAAAACCGTCCGTTTTCGTCATTTGTTATCGAATCGACTTAAGGACAGATCGTCACATTGGCCGCTTTTCTCTCTGAGACGGTTACATTTATCGTCTGCAAAGCTATGTCGCGTGCTGCGGTATGCGGAGACACTAAAAGCACCATAGTAGAACACAGAAGAAGCCTCTAAAATGAAGCAATAGCCAGTAAGGAGTAGTACAATTCAAATTTTAATTATCGATTATTCACTTTTTAGCCGGCTTTGGTGGCTTGGATATGACCTAGGACCTTAAGATTTTGCATGAAAGGAGGACTAGCAGCCGCGTTGCACGGGAGAATGCGAAAAGAGATCATATGCAGTAAAAAGCTGAGAAATCCGTCCGTTTACGTCATTTGTTATCGAATTGACTTACAGACAGATGGTCACATTGGCCGCTCTTCTCTCTGAAACGGTTACATTTATCGTCTGCAAAGCTATGTCGCGTGCTGCGGTATGAGGAGACACTAAAAGCACCATAGGAGAATACAGAAGAAGCTTCTAAGTTGAAGTAATAGCCAGTAAGAAGTAGTACAATTCAAGTTTTAATTATCGATTATTCACATTTTAGCCGGCTTTGGTGGCTTGGATATGACCTAGGACCTTAAGATTTTGCACGAGAGGAAAACTTGCAGCCGCGTTGCACGGGAGAATGTGAAAAGTGTTCATATGTAGTAAAAACCTGAGAAATCCGTCCGTTTTCGTCATTTGTTATCGAATCGACTGAAAGACAGATCGTCACATTGTCCGCTTTTCTCTCTGAGACGGTTACATTTATCGTCTGCAAAGCTATGTCGCGTGCTGCGGTATGCGGAGACACTAAAAGCACCATAGTTGAACACAGAAAAAGCTAAGTATAAGTAATAGACAGTAAGTAGTAATACAATTCAAGTTTTAGTTGGCGATTTTTCACATTTCAGCCGGCTTTGGTGGCTTGGAAATGACCTAGGACCTTAGGATTTTGCATGAAGGGAGGCCTAGCAGCCGCGTTGCATGGGAGAATGTGAAAAGTGTTCATACGTAGTAAAAACCTGAGAAATCCGTCCGTTTTCATTATTTGTTATCGAATTGACTTCAAGCCAGATCGTCACATTGGCCACTCTTCTCTCTCAAACGGTTACATTTATCTTCTGCAAAGCTATGTTGCGTGCTGCGTTATGCCGAAACACTAAAAGCAACATAGTAGAACACAGAAGAAGCTTCTAAGTTGAAGAAACAGCCAGTAAGAAGTAGTACAATTCAAGTTTTAGTTGTCGATTATTCACTTTATAGCCGGCTTTGGTTTGCTTGGACATGACCTAGGACCGTAAGATTTTGCATGAAAGGAGTACTTGCAGCCACGTTTCACGGGAGAATGTGAAATGTGTTCATATGTAGTAAAAACCTGAGAAATCCGTCCGTTTTCGTCATTTGTTATCGAATCGACTTAAAGCCAGATCGTCACATTGGCCGCTTTTCTCTCTGAGACGGTTACATTTATCGTCTGCAAAGCTATGTCGCGTGCTGCGGTATGCGGAGACACTAAAAGCACGATATTAGAACACAGAAGATGCTTCTAAGTTGAAGTAATAGCCAGTAAGAAGTAGTACAATTCAAGTTTTAGTTATCTATTATTCACTTTTTAGCCGGCTTTGGTGGCTTAGACATGACCTAGGACCTTAAGATTTTGCATGAAAGGAGGTCTAGCAGCCGCGTTGCATGGGAGAATGTGAAAAGTGTTCATATGTAGTAAAAACGTGAGAAATCCGTCCGTTTTCATCATTTGTTATCGAATCGATTTAAAGCCAGATCGTCATATTGGCCGCTCTTCTCTCTGAAACGGTTACACTTATCGTCTGCAAAGCTATGTCGCGTGCTGCGGTATGCGGAAACACTAAAAGCACCATGGTAAAACACAGAAGAAGCTTCTAAGTTGAAGTAATAGCCAGTAAGAAGTAGTACAATTCAAGTTTTAATTATCGATTATTCACTTTTTAGCCGCCTTTGGTAGCTTGGACATGACCTTGGACCTTAAGATTTTGCATGAAAGGAGGACTAGCAGCCGCGTTGCGCGGGAGAATGTGAAAAGTGTTCATATGTAGTAAAAACCGGAGAAATCCGTCCGTTTTCGTCATTTGCTATCGAATCAACTTAAAGCCAGATCGTCACATTGGCCGTTCTTCTCTCTTAAACGGTTACATTTATCGTATACAAGGCTATGTCGCGTGCTGCGGTGTGCGGGAACACTAATAGCACCATAGTAGAACACAGAAGAAGCTTCTATGTTGAAGTAATAGCCAGTAAGAAGTAGTACAATTCAAGTTTTAGCTGTCGATTATTCACTTTATAGCCGGCTTTGGTGGCTTGGATATGACCTAGGACCTTAAGATTTTGCATGAAAGGAGGACTAGCAGCCGCGTTGCACGGGAGAATGTGAAAAGTGTTCATATGTAGTAAAAACCTGAGAAATCCGTCCGTTTTCGTCATTTGTTATCGAATCGACTTAAAGACAGAACGTCACATTGGCCGCTTTTCTCTCTGAGACGGTTACATTTATTGTCTGAAAAGCTATGTCGCGTGCTGCGGGTTGCGGAGACACTAAAAGCACCATAGTAGAACACAGAAGAAGCTTCTAAAATGAAGCAATAGCCAGTAAGAAGTAGTACAATTCAAGTTTTAATTATCGATTATTCACTTTTTAGCCGGCTTTGGTGGCTTGGATATGACCTAGGACCTTAAGGTTTTTGCATGAAAGGAGGACTAGCAGCCACGTTGCACTGGAGAATGTGAAAAGAGTTCATATGTATTAAAAACCTGAGAAATCCGTCCGTTTTCGTCATTTGTTATCGAATCGACTTAAAGCCAGATCATCACATTGGCTGCTTTTCTCTCTGAAACGGTTACATTAATCGTCTACAAAGCTATGTTGCGTGCTGCGGTATGCGGAAACACTAAAAGCACCATAGTAGAACACAGAAGAAGCTTCTATGTTGAAGTAATAGCCAGTAAGAAGTAGTACAATTGAAGTTTTAGTTGTCGATTATTAACTTTTAGCCGGCTTTGGTGGCTTGGACATGACCTAGGACCTTAAGATTTTGCATGAAAGGAGGACTAGCAGCCGCGTTGCAAGGGAGAATGTGAAAAGTGTTCATATGTAGTAAAAACCTGAGAAATCCGTCCGTTTTCGTCTTTTGTTATCGAATCGACTTACAGCCAGATCATCACATTGGCTGCTTTTCTCTCTGAGAGGGTTACATTTATCGTCTGCAAAGCTATGTCGCGTGCTGCGGTATGCGGAGACACTAAAAGCACCATAGTAGAACACAGATGAAGCTTCTAAGTTGAAGTAACAGCCAGTAAGAAGTAGTACAATTCAAGTTTTAGTTGTCGATTATTCACTTTTTAGCCGGCTTTGGTGGCTTGGACATGACCTAGGACCTTAAGATTTTGCATGAAAGGAGGACTAGCAGCCGCGTTGCACGGGAGAATGTGAAAAGTGTTCATATGTAGTACAAACCTGAGAAATCGGTCCGTTTTCGTCATTTGTTATCGAATCGACTTAAAGCCAGATCGTCACATTGGCTGCTTTTCTCTCTGAGAGGGTTACATTTATCGTCTGCAAAGCTATGTCGCGTGCTGCGGTATGCGGAGACACTAAAAGCACCATAGTAGAACACAGAAGATGCTTCTAAGTTGAAGTAATAGCCAGTAAGAAGTAGTACAATTCAAGTTTTAGTTGTCGATTATTCACTTTTTAGCCGGCTTTGGTGGCTTGGTCGTGACCTAGGACCTTAAGATTTTGCATGAAATTACGACTAGCAGCCGCGTTGCACGGGAGAATGTGAAAAGTGTTCATATGTAGTAAAACCTGAGAAATCCGTCCGTTTTCGTCATTTGTTATCGAATCGACTTAAAGCCAGATCGTCACATTGGCCGCTTTTCGCTCTGAGACGGTTACATTTATCGTCTGCAAAGCTATGTCGCGTGCTGCGGTATGCGGAGACACTAAAAGCACCATAGTAGAACACAGAAGAAGCTTCTAAGTTTGAAGCAATAACCAGTAAGAAGTAGAACAATTCAAATTTTAGTTGTCGATTATTCAGTTTTTGGCCGTTTTTGGTGGCTTGGACATGACCTAGGACCATAAGATTTTGCATGAAAGGAGGACTAGCAGCCGCGTTGCACGGGAGAATGTGAAAAGTGTTCATATGCAGTAAAAACCTGAGAAATCCGTCCGTTTTCGTCATTTGTTAACGAATCGACTTAATGCCAGATCGTCACATTGGCCGCTCTTCCCTCTGAAACGGTTACATTTATCGTCTGCAAAGCTATGTCGCCTGCTGCGGTATGCGGAAACACTAAAAGCACCATAGTACAACAAGAAGAAGCTTCTAAGTTGAAGTAATAGCCAGTAAGAAGTAGTACAATTCAAGTTTTAACTATCGATTATTCACTTTTTAGCCGGCTTTGATGGCTTGGACATGACCTAGGACCTTAAGATTTTGCATGAAAGGAGGATTAGCAGCCGCGTTGCACGGGAGAATGTGAAAAGTGTTCATATGTAGTAAAACCTGAGAAATCCGTCCGTTTTCGTCATTTGTTATCGAATCGACTTAAAGCCAGATCGTCACTTTGGCCGCTTTTCTCTCTGAGACGGTTACATTTATCGTCTGCAAAGCTATGTCGCGTGCTGCGGTATGCGGAGACACTAAAAGCACCATAGTAGAACACAGAAGAAGCTTCTAAGTTTGAAGCAATAACCAGTAAGAAGTAGAACAATTCAAATTTTAGTTGTCGATTATTCAGTTTTTGGCCGTTTTTGGTGGCTTGGACATGACCTAGGACCATAAGATTTTGCATGAAAGGAGGACTAGCTGCCGCGTTGCACGGGAGAATGTGAAAAGTGTTCATATGCAGTAAAAACCTGAGAAATCCGTCCGTTTTCGTCATTTGTTAACGAATCGACTTAATGCCAGATCGTCACATTGGCCGCTCTTCCCTCTGAAACGGTTACATTTATCGTCTGCAAAGCTATGTCGCCTGCTGCGGTATGCGGAAACACTAAAAGCACCATAGTACAACAAGAAGAAGCTTCTAAGTTGAAGTAATAGCCAGTAAGAAGTAGTACAATTCAAGTTTTAACTATCGATTATTCACTTTTTAGCCGGCTTTGATGGCTTGGACATGACCTAGGACCTTAAGATTTTGCATGAAAGGAGGATTAGCAGCCGCGTTGCACGGGAGAATGTGAAAAGTGTTCATATGTAGTACAAACCTGAGAAATCCGTCCGTTTTCGTCATTTGTTATCGAATCGACTTAAAGCCAGATCGTCACATTGGCTGCTTTTCTCTCTGAGAGGGTTACATTTATCGTCTGCAAAGCTATGTCGCGTGCTGCGGTATGCGGAGACACTAGAAGCACCATAGTAGAACACAGAAGAAGCTTCTAAGTTGAAGCAATAACCAGTTAGAAGTAGAACAATTCAAGTTTTAGTTGTCGATTATTCAGTTTTTGGCCGGCTTTGGTGGCTTGGACATCACCTAGGACCTTAAGATTTTGCATGAAAGGAGGACTTGCAGCCGCGTCGCACGGGAGAATGTGAATAGTGTTCATATGTAGTAAAAACCTGAGAAATCCGCCAGTTTTCGTCTTTTGTTATCGAAGCGACTAAAAGCCAGATCGTCACATTGGCCGTTCTTCTTACTGAAAAGGTTACATTTATCGTCTGCAAAGCTATGTCGCGTGCTGCGGTATGCCGAAACACTAAATGCACCATAGTAGAACACAGAAGAAGCTTCTAAGTTGAAGCAATAGCCAGTAAGAAGTAGTACAATTCAAGTTTTAGTGGGTCGATTATTCAGTTTCTTAAGATTTTGCATGAAAGGAGGACTAGCAGCCGCGTTGCACTGGAGAATGTGAAATGTGTTCATATGTAGTAAAACCTGAGAAATCCGTCCGTTTTCGTCATTTGTTATCGAATCGACTTAAAGCCAGATCGTCACATTGGCCGCTCTTCTCTCTGAAACGGTTACACTTATCGTCTGCGAAGCTATGTCGCCTGCTGCGCTATGCGGAAACACTAAAAGCACCATAGTACAACAAGAAGAAGCTTCTAAGTTGAAGTAATAGCCAGTAAGATGTAGTACAATTCAAGTTTTAACTATCGATTATTCACTTTTTAGCAGGCTTTGGTGGCTTGGACATCACCTAGGACCTTAAGATTTTGCATGAAAGGAGGACTAGCAGCCGCGTTGCACTGGAGAATGTGATATGTGTTCATATCTAGTAAAATCCTGAGAAATCCGTACGTTTTCGTCATTTGTTATCGAATCGACTTAAAGCCACATCGTCACATTGGCCGCTCTTCTCTCTGAAACGGTTACACTTATCGTCTGCAAAGCTATGTCGCCTGCTGCGGTATGCGGAAACACTAAAAGCACCATAGTACAACAAGAAGAAGCTTCTAAGTTGAAGTAATGGCCAGTAAGATGTAGTACAATTCAAGTTTTAACTATCGATTATTCACTTCTTAGCCGGCTTTGATGGCTTGGACATGACCTAGGACCTTAAGATTTTGCATGAAAGGAGGACTAGCAGCCGCGTTGCACGGGAGAATGTGAAAAGTGTTCATATGTAGTAAAAACCTGAGAAATCCGTCCGTTTTCGTCATTTGTTAACGAATCGACTTAAAGCCACATCGTCACATTGGCCGCTCTTCTCTCTGAAACGGTTACATTTATCGTCTGCAAAGCTATGTGCGTGCTGCGGTATGCGGAAACACTAAAAGCACCATAGTAGAACACAGAAGAAGCTTCTAAGTTGAAGAAACAGCCAGTAAGAAGTAGTACAATTCAAGTTTTAGCTGTCGATTATTCACTTTATAGCTGGCTTTGGTGGCTTGGATATGATCTAGGACCTTAAGATTTTGCATGAAAGGAGGACTAGCAGCCGCGTTGCACGGGAGAATGTGAAAAGTGTTCATATGTAGTAAAAACCTGAGAAATCCGTCCGTTTTCGTCATTTGTTATCGAATCGACTTAAAGACAGAACGTCACATTGGCCGCTTTTCTCTCTGAGACGGTTACATTTATCGTCTGAAAAGCTATGTCGCGTGCTGCGGGTTGCGGAGACACTAAAAGCACCATAGTAGAACACAGAAGAAGCTTCTAAAATGAAGCAATAGCCAGTAAGAAGTTGTACAATTCAAGTTTTAATTATAGATTATTCACTTTTTAGCCGTCTTTGGTGGCTTGGATATGACCTAGGACGTTAAGATTTTGCATGACAGGAGGACTAGCAGCCGCGTTGCACGGGAGAATGTGAAATGTGTTCATATCTAGTAAAAACCTGAGAAATCCGTCCGTTTTCGTCATTTGTTAACTAATCGACTTAAAGCCAGATCGTCATATTGGCCGCTCTTCTCTCTGAAACGGTTACACTTATCGTCTGCAAAGCTATGTCGCGTGCTGCGGTATGCGGAAACACTAAACGCACTATAGTACAACAAGAAGAAGCTTCTAAATTGAAGTAATAGCCAGTAAGAAGTAGTACAATTCAAGTTTTAATTATCGATTATTCACTTTTTAGCCGGCTTTGATGGCTTGGACATGACCTAGGACCTTAAGATTTTGCATGAAAGGAGGACTAGCAGCCGCGTTGCACGGGAGAATGTGAAAAGTGTTCATATGTAGTACAAACCTGAGAAATCGGTCCGTTTTCGTCATTTGTTATCGAATCGACTTAAAGGCACATCGTCACATTGGCCGCTCTTCTCTCTGAAACGGTTACATTTATCGTCTGCAAAGCTATGTCGCGTGCTGCGGTATGCGGAGACACTAAAAGCACCATAGTAGAACACAGAAGACGCTTCTAAGTTGAAGTAATAGCCAGTAAGAAGTAGTACAATTCAAGTTTTAGTTGTCGATTATTCACTTTTTAGCCGGCTTTGGTGGCTTGGACATGACCTAGGACCTTAAGATTTTGCATGAAAGGAGGACTAGCAGCCGCGTTGCACGGGAGAATGTGAAAAGTGTTCATATGCAGTAAAAACCTGAGAAATCCGTCCGTTTTCGTCATTTGTTAACGAATGGACTTAAAGCCACATCGTCACATTGGCCGCTCTTCTCTCTGAAACGGTTACATTTATCGTCTGCAAAGCTATGTCGCGTGCTGCGGTATGCGGAAACATTAAAGCACCATAGTAGAACACATAAGAAGCTTCTAAGTTTAAGCAATAGCCAGTAAGAAGTAGAACAATTCAAGTTTTAGTTGTCGATTATTCAGTTTTTGGCCGGCTTTGGTGGCTTGGACATGACCTAGGACCTTAAGCTTTTGCATGAAAGGAGGACTAGCAGCCGCGTTGCACGGGAGAATGTGAAATGTGTTCATATCTAGTAAAAACCTGAGAAATCCGTACGTTTTCGTCATTTGTTATCGAATCGACTTAAAGCCAGATCGCCACATTGGCCGCTCTTCTCTCTGAAACGGTTACACTTATCGTCTGTAAAGCTATGTCGCGTGCTGCGGTATGCGGAAACACTAAAAGCACCATAGTACAACAAGAAGAAGCTTCTAAGTTGAAGTAATAGCCAGTAAGAAGTAGTACAATTCAAGTTTTAACTATCGATTATTCACTTTTTAGCCGGCTTTGATGGCTTGGACATGACCTAGGACCTTAAGATTTTGCATGAAAGGAGGACTAGCAGCCGCGTTGCACGGGAGAATGTGAAAAGTGTTCATATGTAGTACAAACCTGAGAAATCGGTCCGTTTTCGTCATTTGTTATCGAATCGACTTAGAGCCAGATCGTCACATTGGCTGCTTTTCTCTCTGAGAGGGTTACATTTATCGTCTGCAAAGCTATGTCGCGTGCTGCGGTATGCGGAGACACTAAAAGCACCATAGTAGAACACAGAAGAAGCTTCTAAGTTGAAGTAATAGCCAGTAAGAAGTAGTACAATTCAAGTTTTAGTTGTCGATTATTCACTTTTTAGCCGGCTTTGGTGGCTTGGACATGACCTAGGACCTTAAGATTTTGCATGAAAGGAGGACTAGCAGCAGCGTTGCACGGGAGAATGTGAAAAGTGTTCATATGCAGTAAAAACTGAGAAATCCGACCGTTTTCGTCATTTGTTAACGAATCGACTTAAAGCCACATCGTCACATTGGCCGCTCTTCTCTCTGAAACGGTTACATTTATCGTCTGCAAAGCTATGTGCGTTCTGCGGTATGCGGAAACACTAAAAACACCATAGTAGAACACAGAAGAAGCTTCTAAGTTGAAGAAACAGCCAGTAAAAAGTAGTACAATTCAAGTTTTAGTTGTCGATTATTCACTTTATAGCCGGCTTTGGTAGCTTGGACATGACCTAGGACCTTAAGATTTTGCATGAAAGGAGGACTTGCAGCCGCGTTGCACGGGAGAATGTGAAAAGTGTTCATATGTAGTAAAAACCTGAGAAAACCGTCCGTTTTCGTCATTTGTTATCGAATCGACTTAAGGACAGATCGTCACATTGGCCGCTTTTCTCTCTGAGACGGTTACATTTATCGTCTGCAAAGCTATGTCGCGTGCTGCGGTATGCGGAGACACTAAAAGCACCATAGTAGAACACAGAAGAAGCTTCTAAAATGAAGCAATAGCCAGTAAGGTGTAGTACAATTCAAATTTTAATTATCGATTATTCACTTTTTAGCCGGCTTTGGTGGCTTGGATATGACCTAGGACCTTAAGATTTTGCATGAAAGGAGGACTAGCAGCCGCGTCGCACGGGAGAATGCGAAAAGAGATCATATGCAGTAAAAAGCTGAGAAATCCGTCCGTTTACGTCATTTGTTATCGAATTGACTTACAGACAGATGGTCACATTGGCCGCTCTTCTCTCTGAAACGGTTACATTTATCGTCTGCAAAGCTATGTCGCGTGCTGCGGTATGAGGAGACACTAAAAGCACCATAGGAGAATACAGAAGAAGCTTCTAAGTTGAAGTAATAGCCAGTAAGAAGTAGTACAATTCAAGTTTAATTATCGATTATTCACTTTTTAGCCGGCTTTGGTGGCTTGGATATGACCTAGGACCTTAAGATTTTGCACGAGAGGAAAACTTGCAGCCGCGTTGCACGGGAGAATGTGAAAAGTGTTCATATGTAGTAAAAACCTGAGAAATCCGTCCGTTTTCGTCATTTGTTATCGAATCGACTGAAAGACAGATCGTCAC
The DNA here is from genome assembly GCF_023897955.1 of Schistocerca gregaria. Classification (NCBI taxonomy): domain Eukaryota; kingdom Metazoa; phylum Arthropoda; class Insecta; order Orthoptera; family Acrididae; genus Schistocerca; species Schistocerca gregaria. Next base: position 15,299,509 of record NW_026061824.1, on the reverse strand, counting down.
ATTGTCCACTTTTCTCTCTGAGACGGTTACATTTATCGTCTGCAAAGCTATGTCGCGTGCTGCGGTATGCGGAGACACTAAAAGCACCATAGTTGAACACAGAAAAAGCTAAGTATAAGTAATAGCCAGTAAGTAGTAATACAATTCAAGTTTTAGTTGGCGATTTTTCACATTTCAGCCGGCTTTGGTGGCTTGGAAATGACCTAGGACCTTAGGATTTTGCATGAAGGGAGGCCTAGCAGCCGCGTTGCATGGGAGAATGTGAAAAGTGTTCATACGTAGTAAAAACCTGAGAAATCCGTCCGTTTTCATTATTTGTTATCGAATTGACTTCAAGCCAGATCGTCACATTGGCCACTCTTCTCTCTCAAACGGTTACATTTATCTTCTGCAAAGCTATGTTGCGTGCTGCGTTATGCCGAAACACTAATAGCACCATAGTAGAACACAGAAGAAGCTTCTAAGTTGAAGAAACAGCCAGTAAGAAGTAGTACAATTCAAGTTTTAGTTGTCGATTATTCACTTTATAGCCGGCTTTGGTTTGCTTGGACATGACCTAGGACCGTAAGATTTTGCATGAAAGGAGTACTTGCAGCCACGTTGCACGGGAGAATGTGAAATGTGTTCATATGTAGTAAAAACCTGAGAAATCCGTCCGTTTTCGTCATTTGTTATCGAATCGACTTAAAGCCAGATCGTCACATTGGCCGCTTTTCTCTCTGAGACGGTTACATTTATCGTCTGCAAAGCTATGTCGCGTGCTGCGGTATGCGGAGACACTAAAAGCACGATATTAGAACACAGAAGATGCTTCTAAGTTGAAGTAATAGCCAGTAAGAAGTAGTACAATTCAAGTTTTAGTTATCTATTATTCACTTTTTAGCCGGCTTTGGTGGCTTAGACATGACCTAGGACCTTAAGATTTTGCATGAAAGGAGGTCTAGCAGCCGCGTTGCATGGGAGAATGTGAAAAGTGTTCATATGTAGTAAAAACGTGAGAAATCCGTCCGTTTTCATCATTTGTTATCGAATCGATTTAAAGCCAGATCGTCATATTGGCCGCTCTTCTCTCTGAAACGGTTACATTTATCGTCTGCAAAGCTATGTCGCGTGCTGCGGTATGCGGAAACACTAAAAGCACCATGGTAAAACTCAGAAGAAGCTTCTAAGTTGAAGTAATAGCCAGTAAGAAGTAGTACAATTCAAGTTTTAATTATCGATTATTCACTTTTTAGCCGGTTTTGGTAGCTTGGACATGACCTTGGACCTTAAGATTTTGCATGAAAGGAGGACTAGCAGCCGCGTTGCGCGGGAGAATGTGAAAAGTGTTCATATGTAGTAAAAACCGGGGAAATCCGTCCGTTTTCGTCATTTGCTATCGAATCAACTTAAAGCCAGATCGTCACATTGGCCGTTCTTCTCTCTTAAACGGTTACATTTATCGTATACAAGGCTATGTCGCGTGCTGCGGTATGCGGGAACACTAATAGCACCATAGTAGAACACAGAAGAAGCTTCTATGTTGAAGTAATAGCCAGTAAGAAGTAGTTCAATTCAAGTTTTAGTTGTCGATTATTCACTTTTTAGCCGGCTTTGGTGGCTTGGACATGACCTAGGACCTTAAGATTTTGCATGAAAGGAGGACTAGCAGCCGCGTTGCACGGGAGAATGTGAAAAGTGTTCATATGTAGTAAAAACCTGAGAAATCCGTCCGTTTTCGTCATTTGTTATCGAATTGACATCAAGCCAGATCGTCACATTGGCCATTCTTTTTTCTCAAACAGTTACATTTATCGTCTGCAAAGCTATGTCGCGTGCTGCAGTATGCGGAAACATTAAAAGCACTATAGTAGAACACAGAATAAGCTTCTAAGTTGAAGTAACAGCCAGTAAGAAGTAGTACAATTCAAGTTTTAATTATCGATTATTCACTTTTTAGCCGGCTTTGGTAGCTTGGACATGACCTTGGACCTTAAGATTTTGCATGAAAGGAGGACTAGCAGCCGCGTTGCGCGGGAGAATGTGAAAAGTGTTCATATGTAGTAAAAACCTGAGAAATCCGTCCGTTTTCCTCTTTTGTTATCGAATCGACTTAAAGCCAGATCGTCACATTGGCCGTTCTTCTTTCTGAAACGGTTACATTTATCGTCTGCAAAGCTATGTCGCATGCTGCGATATGCGGAAACAGTAAAAGCACCATAGTAGAACACAGAAGAAGCTTCTATGTTGAAGTAATAGCCAGTAAGAAGTAGTACAATTCAAGTTTTAGTTGTCGATTATTCACTTTTTAGCCGGCTTTGGTGGCTTGGACATGACCTAGGACCTTACGATTTAGCATGAAAGGAGGACCAGCAGCCGCGTTGCATGGGAGAATGTAAAAGTGTTCATATGTAGTAAAATCCTGAGAAATCAGTCCGTTTTCGTCATTTGTTATCGAATCGACTTAAAGCCAGATCGTCACATTGGCTGCTTTTCTCTCAGAGAGGGTTACATTTATCGTCTGCAAAGCTATGTCGCATGCTGCGGTATGCGGAGACACTAAAAGCACCATAGTAGAACACAGAAGAAGCTTCTAAGTTGAAGTAATAGCCAGTAAGAAGTAGTACAATTCAAGTTTTAGTTGTCGATTATTCACTTTTTAGCCGGCTTTGGTGGCTTGGACATGACCTAGGACCTTAAGATTTTGCATGAAAGGAGGACTAGCAGCCGCGTTGCACGGGAGAATGTGAAAAGTGTTCATATGTAGTAAAAACCTGAGAAATCCGTCCGTTTTCGTCGTTTGTTATCGAATTGACTTCAAGCCAGATCGTCACATTGGCCATTCCTCTTTCTCAAACAGTTACATTTATCGTCTGCAAAGCTATGTCGCGTGCTGCAGTATGCGGAAACATTAAAAGCACTATAGTAGAACACAGAATAAGCTTCTAAGTTGAAGTAACAGCCAGTAAGAAGTAGTACAATTCAAGTTTTAGTTGTCGATTATTCACTTTTTAGCCGGCTTTGGTGGCTTGGACATCACCTAGGACGTTAACATTTTGCAAGAAAGGAGGAGTGGCAGCCGCGTTGGAAGGGAGAATGTGAAAAGTGTTCATATGTAGTAAAAACCTGAGAAATCCGTCCGTTTTCGTCTTTTGTTATCGAATCGACTTAAAGCCAGATCGTCACATTGGCCGTTCTTCTTTCTGAAACGGTTACATTTATCGTCTGCAAAGCTATGTCGCATGCTGCGGTATGCGGAAACAGTAAAAGCACCATAGTAGAACACAGAAGAAACTTCTATGTTGAAGTAATAGCCAGTAAGAAGTAGTACAATTCAAGTTTTAGTTGTCGATTATTCACTTTTTAGCCGGCTTTGGTGGCTTGGACATGACCTAGGACCTTACGATTTAGCATGAAAGGATGACCAGCAGCCGCGTTGCATGGGAGAATGTAAAAGTGTTCATATGTAGTAAAAACCTGAGAAATCCGTCCGTTTTCGTAATTTGTTATCGAATCGACTTAAAGCCAGATCGTCACATTGGCCGCTTTTCTCTCTGAGACGGTTACATTTATCGTCTGCAAAGTTATTTCGCGTGCTGCGGTGTGCGGAGACACTAAAAGCACCACAGTAGAACACAGAAGAAGCTTCTATGTTGAAGTAATAGCCAGTAAGAAGTAGTACAATTCAAGTTTTAGTTATCGATTATTCACTTTTTAGCCGTCTTTGGTGGCTTCGACATGACCTCGGACCTTAAGATTTTGCATGAAAGGAGTACTTGCAGCCGCGTTGCACGGGAGAATGTGAATGTGTTCATACGTAGTAAAAAACTGAGAAATCAGTCCGTTTTCGTCATTTGTTATCGAATCGACTTAAAGCCAGATCGTCACATTGGCTGCTTTTCTCTCAGAGAGGGTTACATTTATCGTCTGCAAAGCTATGTCGCGTATGCGGTATGCGGAGACACTAAAAGTACCATAGCAGAACACAGAAGAAGCTTCTAAGTTGAAGTAATAGCCAGTAAGAAGTAGTACAATTCAAGTTTTAGTTGTCGATTATTCACTTTTTAGCCGGCTTTGGTGGCTTGGACATGACCTAGGACCTTACGATTTTGCATGAAAGGAGGACTAGCAGCCGCGTTGCACGGGAGAATGTGAAAAGTGTTCATATGTAGTACAAACCTGAGAAATCCGCCCGTTTTCGTCATTTGTTATCGAATCGACTTAAAGCCAGATCGTCACATAGGCTGCTTTTCTCTCTGAGAGGGTTACATTTATCGTCTGCAAAGCTATGTCGCGTGCTGCGGTATGCGGAGACACTAAAAGCACCATAGTAGAACACAGAAGAAGCTTCTAAGTTGAAGTAATAGCCAGTACGAAGTAGTACAATTCTAGTTTTAGTTGTCGATTATTCACTTTTTAGCCGGCTTTGGAGGCTTGGACATGACCTAGGACCCTAAGATTTTGCATGAAAGAAGGACTAGCAGCCGCGTTGCACGGGAGAATGTGAAAAGTGTTCATATGTAGTAAAAACCTGAGAAATCCGTCTGTTTTCGTCATTTGTTATCGAATCGACTTAAAGCCAGATCGTCACATTGGCTGCTTTTCTCTCTGAGAGGGTTACATTTATCGTCTGCAAAGCTATGTCGCGTGCTGCGGTATGCGGAGACACTAAAAGCACCATAGTAGAACACAGAAGAAGCTTCTAAGTTGAAGTAATAGCCAGTAAGAAGTAGTACAATTCAAGTTTTAGTTGTCGATTATTCACTTTTTAGCCGGCTTTGGTGGCTTGGACATGACCTAGGACGTTAATATTTTGCATGAAAGGAGGACTAGCAGCCGCGTTGCACGGGAGAATGTGAAAAGTGTTCATATGCACTAAAAACCTGAGAAATCCGTCCGTTTTCGTCATTTGTTAACGAATCGACTTAAAGCCACATCGTCACATTGGCCGCTCTTCTCTCTGAAACGGTTACATTTATCGTCTGCAAAGCTATGAGCGTGCTGCGGTATGCGGAAACACTAAAAGCACCATAGTAGAACACAGAAGAAACTTCTATGTTGAAGTAATAGCCAGTAAGAAGTAGTACAATTCAAGTTTTAGTTGTCGATTATTCACTTTTTAGCCGGCTTTGGTGGCTTGGACATGACCTAGGACCTTACGATTTAGCATGAAAGGAGGACCAGCAGCCGCGTTGCATGGGAGAATGTAAAAGTGTTCATATGTAGTAAAAACCTGAGAAATCCGTCCGTTTTCGTAATTTGTTATCGAATCGACTTAAAGACAGATCGTCACATTGGCCGCTTTTCTCTCTGAGACGGTTACATTTATCGTCTGAAAAGTTATTTCGCGTGCTGCGGTATGCGGAGACACTAAAAGCACCACAGTAGAACACAGAAGAAGCTTCTATGTTGAAGTAATAGCCAGTAAGAAGTAGTACAATTCAAGTTTTAGTTATCGATTATTCACTTTTTAGCCGGCTTTGGTGGCTTGGACGTGACCTAGGACTTTAAGATTTTGCATGAAAGGAGGACTTGCAGCCGCGTTGCCCGGGAGAATGTGAAAAGTGTTCATATGTAGTAAAAACCTGAGAAATCCGTCGGTTTTCGTCATTTGTTATCAAATCGACTTAAAGCCAGATCGTCACATTGGCCACTCTTCTCTCTGAAACGGTTACATTTATCGTCTGCAAAGCTATGTCGCGTGCTGCAGTATGCGGAAACACTAAAAGCACCATAGTAGAACACAGAAGAAGCTTCTAAGTTGAAGTAATAGCCAGTAACAAGTAGTACAATTCAAGTTTTAGTTATCGATTATTCACTTTTTAGCCGTCTTTGGTGGCTTGGACATGACCTAGGACCTTAAGATTTTGCATGAAAGGAGTACTTGCAGCCGCGTTGCACGGGAGAATGTGAATGTGTTCATACGTAGTAAAAAACTGAGAAATCAGTCCGTTTTCGTCATTTGTTATCGAATCGACTTAAAGCCAGATCGTCACATTGGCTGCTTTTCTCTCAGAGAGGGTTACATTTATCGTCTGCAAAGCTATGTCGCGTATGCGGTATGCGGAGACACTAAAAGCACTATAGTAGAACACAGAAGAAGCTTCTAAGTTGAAGTAATAGCCAGTAACATGTAGTACAATTCAAGTTTTAGTTATCGATTATTCACTTTTTAGCCGTCTTTGGTGGCTTGGACATGACCTAGGACCTTAAGATTTTGCATGAAAGGAGTACTTGCAGCCGCGTTGCACGGGAGAATGTGAATGTGTTCATACGTAGTAAAAAACTGAGAAATCAGTCCGTTTTCGTCATTTGTTATCGAATCGACTTAAAGCCAGATCGTCACATTGGCTGCTTTTCTCTCAGAGAGGGTTACATTTATCGTCTGCAAAGCTATGTCGCGTATGCGGTATGCGGAGACACTAAAAGCACCATAGTAGAACACAGAAGAAGCTTCTAAGTTGAAGTAATAGCCAGTAAGAAGTAGTACAATTCAAGTTTTAGTTGTCGATTATTCACTTTTTAGCCGGCTTTGGTGGCTTGGACATGACCTAGGACCTTACGATTTTGCATGAAAGGAGGACTAGCAGCCGCGTTGCACGGGAGAATGTGAAAAGTGTTCATATGTAGTACAAACCTGAGAAATCCGCCCGTTTTCGTCATTTGTTATCGAATCGACTTAAAGCCAGATCGTCACATTGGCTGCTTTTCTCTCAGAGAGGGTTACATTTATCGTCTGCAAAGCTATGTCGCGTGCTGCGGTATGCGGAGACACTAAAAGCACCATAGTAGAACACAGAAGAAGCTTCTAAGTTGAAGTAATAGCCAGTACGAAGTAGTACAATTCTAGTTTCAGTTGTCGATTATTCACTTTTTAGCCGGCTTTGGAGGCTTGGACATGACCTAGGACCCTAAGATTTTGCATGAAAGAAGGACTAGCAGCCGCGTTGCACGGGAGAATGTGAAAAGTGTTCATATGCAGTAAAAACCTGAGAAATCCGTCCGTTTTCGTCATTTTTTAACGAATCGACTTAAAGCCACATCGTCACATTGGCCGCTCTTCTCTCTGAAACGGTTACATTTATCGTCTGCAAAGCTATGTGCGTGCTGCGGTACGCGGAATCACTGAAAGCACCATAGTAGAACACAGAAGAAGCTTCTAAGTTGAAGAAACAGCAAGTAAGAAGTAGTACAATTCAAGTTTTAGTTGTCGATTATTCACTTTAAGGCCGGCATTGGTGGCTTGGACATGACCTAGGACCTTAAGATTTTGCATGAAAGGAGGACTAGCAGCCGCGTTGCACGGGAGAATGTGAAAAGTGTTCATATGTAGTAAAAACCTGAGAAATCCGTCTGTTTTCGTCATTTGTTATCGAATCGACTTAAAGCCAGATCGTCACATTGGCTGTTTTACTCTCTGAGAGGGTTACATTTATCGTCTGCAAAGCTATGTCGCGTGCTGCGGTATGCGGAGACACTAAAAGCACCATAGTAGAACACAGAAGAAGCTTCTAAGTTGAAGTAATAGCCAGTAAGAAGTAGTACAATTCAAGTTTTAGTTGTCGATTATTCACTTTTTAGCCGGCTTTGGTGGCTTGGACATGACCTAGGACCTTAAGATTTTGCATGAAAGGAGGACTAGCAGCCGTGTTGCACGGGAGAATGTGAAAAGTGTTCATATGCACTAAAAAGCTGAGAAATCCGTCCGTTTTCGTCATTTGTTAACGAATCGACTTAAAGCCACATCGTCACATTGGCCGCTCTTCTCTCTGAAACGGTTACATTTATCGTCTGCAAAGCTATGTGCGTGCTGCGGTATGCGGAAACACTAAAAGCACCATAGTAGAACACAGAAGAAGCTTCTAAGTTGAAGAAACAGCCAGTAAGAAGTAGTACAATTCAAGTTTTAGTTGTCGATTATTCATTTTATAGCCGGCTTTGGTGGCTTGGACATGACCTAGGACCTTAAGATTTTGCATGAAAGGAGGACTTGCAGCCGCGTTGCACTGGAGAATGTGAAAAGAGTTCATATGTATTAAAAACCTGAGAAATCCGTCTTTTTTCGTCATTTGTTATCGAATCGACTTAAAGCCAGATCGTCACATTGGCCGCTCTTCTCTCTGAAACGGTTACATTTATCGTCTACAAATCTATGTTGCGTGCTGCGGTATGCGGAAACACTAAAAGCACCATAGTAGAACACAGAAGAAGCTTCTATGTTGAAGTAATAGCCAGTAAGACGTAGTACAATTGAAGTTTTAGTTGTCGATTATTAACTTTTTAGCCGGCTTTGGTGGCTTGGACATGACCTAGGACGTTAATATTTTGCATGAAAGGAGGACTAGCCGCCGCGTTGCACGGGAGAATGTGAAAAGTGTTCATATGTAGTACAAACCTGAGAAATCCGTCCGTTTTCGTCATTTGTTATCGAATCGACTTAAAGCCAGATCGTCACATTGGCCGCTCTTCTCTCTGAAACGGTTACACTTATCGTCTGCAAAGCTATGTCGCGTGCTGCGGTATGCGGAAACACTAAAAGCACTATAGTACAACAAGAAGAAGCTTCTAAGTTGAAGTAATAGCCAGTAAGAAGTAGTACAATTCAAGTTTTAACTATCGATTATTCACTTTTTAGCCGGCTTTGATGGCTTGGACATGACCTGGGACCTTAAGATTTTGCATGAAAGGTGGACTAGCAGCCGCGTTGCACGGGAGAATGTGAAAAGTGTTCATATGTAGTACAAACCTGAGAAATCCGTCCGTTTTCGTCATTTGTTATCGAATCGACTTAAAGCCAGATCGTCACATTGCCTGCTTTTCTCTCTGAGAGGTTTACTTTTATCGTCTGCAAAGCTATGTCGCGTGCTGCGGTATGCGGAGACACTAAAAGCACCATAGTAGAACACAGAAGAAGCTTCTAAGTTGAAGAAACAGCCAGTAAGAAGTAGTACAATTCAAGTTTTAGTTGTCGATTATTCACTTTATAGCCGGCTTTGGTGGCTTGGACATGACCTAGGACCTTAAGATTTTGCATGAAAGGAGGACTAGCAGCCGCGTTGCACGGGAGAACGTGAAAAGTGTTCATATGTAGAAAAAACCTGAGAAATCCGTCCGTTTTCGTCATGTGTTATCTAATCGACTTAAAGACAGATCGTCACATTGGCCGCTTTTCTCTCTGAGACGGTTACATTTATCGTCTGCAAAGCTATGTCGCGTGCTGCGGTATGCGGAGACACTAAAAGCACCATAGTAGAACACAGAAGAAGCTTCTAAAATGAAGCAATAGCCAGTAAGAAGTAGTACAATTCAAGTTTTAATGATCGATTATTCACTTTTTAGCCGGCTTTGGTGGCTTGGATATGACCTAGGACCTTAAGATTTTGCATGAAAGGAGGACTAGCAGCCGCGTTGCACTGGAGAATGTGAAAAGAGTTCATATGTATTAAAAACCTGAGAAATCCGTCCGTTTTCGTCATTTGTTATCGAATCGACTGAAAGCCAGAACGTCACATTGGCCGCTCTTCTCTCTGAAACGGTTACATTTATCGTCTACAAAGCTATGTTGCGTGCTGCGGTATGCGGAAACACTAAAAGCACCATAGTAGAACACAGAAGAAGCTTCTATGTTGAAGTAATAGCCAGTAAGAAGTAGTACAATTGAAGTTTTAGTTGTCGATTATTAACTTTTTAGCCGGCTTTGGTGGCTTGGACATGACCTAGGACCTTAAGATTTTGCATGAAAGGAGGACTAGCAGCCGCGTTGCATGGGAGAATGTAAAAAGTGTTCATATGTAGTAAAAACCTGAGAAATCCGTCCGTTTTCGTCATTTGTTATCGAATTGACTTCAAGCCAGATCGTCACATTGGCCATTCTTCTTTCTCAAACAGTTACATTTATCGTCTGCAAAGCTATGTCGCGTGCTGCGGTATGCGGAGACACTAAAAGCACCACAGTAGAACACAGAAGAAGCTTCTAAGTTGAATTAATAGCCAGTAAGAAGTAGTACAATTCACGTTTTAGTTGTCGATATTTACTTTTTAGCCGGCTTTGGTTGCTTGGACATGACCTAGGACCTTAAGATTTTGAATGAAAGGCGTACTTGCAGCCGCGTTGCACGGGAGAATGTGAATGTGTTCATATGTAGTAAAAAACTGAGAAATCAGTCCGTTTTCGTCATTTGTTATCCAATCGACTTAAAGCCAGATCGTCACATTGGCTGCTTTTCTCTCAGAGAGGGTTACATTTATCGTCTGCAAAGCTATGTCGCGTGCTGCGGTATGCGGAGACACTAAAAGCACCATAGTAGAACACAGAAGAAGCTTCTAAGTTGAAGTAATAGCCAGTAAGAAGTAGTACAATTCAAGTTTTAGTTGTCGATTATTCACTTTTTAGCCGGCTTTGGTGGCTTGGACATGAACTTGGACCTTAAGATTTTGCATGAAAGGAGGACTAGCAGCCGCGTTGCACGGGAGAATGTGAAAAGTGTTCATATGTAGTAAAAACCTGAGAAATCCGTCCGTTTTCGTCATTTGTTATCGAATTGACATCAAGCCAGATCGTCACATTGGCCATTCTTCTTTCTCAAACAGTTACATTTATCGTCTGCAAAGCTATGTCGCGTGCTGCAGTATGCGGAAACATTAAAAGCACTATAGTAGAACACAGAATAAGCTTCTAAGTTGAAGTAACAGCCAGTAAGAAGTAGTACAATTCAAGTTTTAGTTGTCGATTATTCACTTTTTAGCCGGCTTTGGTGGCTTGGACATCACCTAGGACGTTAAGATTTTGCAAGAAAGGAGGACTGGCAGCCGCGTTGCATGGGAGAATGTGAAAAGTGTTCATATGTAGTAAAAACCTGAGAAATCCGTCCGTTTTCGTCTTTTGTTATCGAATCGACTTAAAGCCAGATCGTCACATTGGCCGTTCTTCTTTCTGAAACGGTTACATTTATCGTCTGCAAAGCTATGTCGCATGCTGCGGTATGCGGAAACAGTAAAAGCACCATAGTAGAACACAGAAGAAGCTTCTATGTTGAAGTAATAGCCAGTAAGAAGTAGTACAATTCAAGTTTAAGTTGTCGATTATTCACTTTTTTAGCCGGCTTTGGTGGCTTGGACATGACCTAGGACCTTACGATTTAGCATGAAAGGAGGACCAGCAGCCGCGTTGCATGGGAGAATGTAAAAGTGTTCATATGTAGTAAAAACCTGAGAAATCAGTCCGTTTTCGTCATTTGTTATCGAATCGACTTAAAGCCAGATCGTCACATTGGCTGCTTTTCTCTCAGAGAGGGTTACATTTATCGTCTGCAAAGCTATGTCGCGTGCTGCGGTATGCGGAGACACTAAAAGCACCATAGTAGAACACAGAAGAAGCTTCTAAGTTGAAGTAATAGCCAGTAAGAAGTAGTACAATTCATGTTTTAGTTGTCGATTATTCACTTTTTAGCCGGCTTTGGTGGCTTGGACATGACCTGGGACCTTAACATTTTGCATGAAAGGAGGACTAGCAGCCGCGTTGCACGGGAGAATGTGAAAAGTGTTCATATGTAGTAAAAACCTGAGAAATCCGTCCGTTTTCGTCGTTTGTTATCGAATTGACTTCAAGCCAGATCGTCACATTGGCCATTCTTCTTTCTCAAACAGTTACATTTATCGTCTGCAAAGCTATGTCGCGTGCTGCAGTATGCGGAAACATTAAAAGCACTATAGTAGAACACAGAATAAGCTTCTAAGTTGAAGTAACAGCCAGTAAGAAGTAGTACAATTCAAGTTTTAGTTGTCGATTATTCACTTTTTAGCCGGCTTTGGTGGCTTGGACATCACCTAGGACGTTAAGATTTTGCAAGAAAGGAGGACTGGCAGCCGCGTTGCAAGGGAGAATGTGAAAAGTGTTCATATGTAGTAAAAAACTGAGAAATCCGACCGTTTTCGTCTTTTGTTATCGAATCGACTTAAAGCCAGATCGTCACATTGGCCGTTCTTCTTTCTGAAACGGTTACATTTATCGTCTGCAAAGCTATGTCGCATGCTGCGGTATGCGGAAACAGTAAAAGCACCATAGTAGAACACAGAAGAAACTTCTATGTTGAAGTAATAGCCAGTAAGAAGTAGTACAATTCAAGTTTTAGTTGTCGATTATTCACTTTTTAGCCGGCTTTGGTGGCTTGGACATGACCTAGGACCTTACGATTTAGCATGAAAGGAGGACCAGCAGCCGCGTTGCCCGGGAGAATGTAAAAGTGTTCATATGTAGTAAAAACCTGAGAAATCCGTCGGTTTTCGTCATTTGTTATCAAATCGACTTAAAGCCAGATCGTCACATTGGCCACTCTTCTCTCTGAAACGGTTACATTTATCGTCTGCAAAGCTATGTCGCGTGCTGCAGTATGCGGAAACACTAAAAGCACCATAGTAGAACACAGAAGAAGCATCTAAGTTGAAGTAATAGCCAGTAACAAGTAGTACAATTCAAGTTTTAGTTATCGATGATTCACTTTTTAGCCGTCTTTGGTGGCTTGGACATGACCTAGGACCTTAAGATTTTGCATGAAAGGAGGACTAGCTGCCGCGTTGCATGGGAGAATGTGAAATGTGTTCATATGTAGTAAAAACCTGAGAAATCCGTCCTTTTTCGTCATTTGTTATCGAATCGACTTTAAGCCATATCGTCACATTGGCCGCTTTTCTCTCTGAGACGGTTACATTTATCGTCTGCAAAGCTATGTCGCGTGCTGCGGTATGCGGAGACACTAAAAGCACCACTGTAGAACACAGAAGAAGCTTCTAAGTTGAAGTAATAGCCAGTAAGAAGTAGTACAATTCAAGTTTTAGTTGTCGATTATTTACTTTTTAGCCGGCTTTGGTTGCTTGGACATGACCTCGGACCTTAAGATTTTGCATGAAAGGAGTACTTGCAGCCGCGTTGCACGGGAGAATGTGAATGTGTTCATACGTAGTAAAAAACTGAGAAATCAGTCCGTTTTCGTCATTTGTTATCGAATCGACTTAAAGCCAGATCGTAACATTGGCTGCTTTTCTCTCAGAGAGGGTTACATTTATCGTCTGCAAAGCTATGTCGCGTATGCGGTATGCGGAGACACTAAAAGCACCATAGTAGAACACAGAAGAAGCTTCTAAGTTGAAGTAATAGCCAGTAAGAAGTAGTACAATTCTAGTTTTAGTTGTCGATTATTCACTTTTTAGCCGGCTTTGGTGGCTTGGACATGACCTAGGACCTTAAGATTTTGCATGAAAGGAGGACTAGCAGCCGCGTTGCACGGGAGAATGTGAAAAGTGTTCATATGTAGTAAAAACCTGAGAAATCCGTCCGTTTTCGTCATTTGTTATCGAATTGACTTCAAGCCAGATCGTCACATTGGCCATTCTTCTTTCTCAAACAGTTACATTTATCGTCTGCAAAGCTATGTCGCGTGCTGCGGTATGCGGAAACATTAAAAGCACTATAGTAGAACACAGAATAAGCTTCTAAGTTGAAGTAACAGCCAGTAAGAAGTAGTACAATTCAAGTTTTAGTTGTCGATTATTCACTTTTTAGCCGGCTTTGGTGGCTTGGACATGACCTAGGACCTTAAGATTTTGAATGAAAGGCGTACTTGCAGCCGCGTTGCACGGGAGAATGTGAATGTGTTCATATGTAGTAAAAAACTGAGAAATCAGTCCGTTTTCGTCATTTGTTATCCAATCGACTTAAAGCCAGATCGTCACATTGGCTGCTTTTCTCTCAGAGAGGGTTACATTTATCGTCTGCAAAGCTATGTCGCGTGCTGCGGTATGCGGAGACACTAAAAGCACCATAGTAGAACACAGAAGAAGCTTCTAAGTTGAAGTAATAGCCAGTAAGAAGTAGTACAATTCAAGTTTTAGTTGTCGATTATTCACTTTTTAGCCGGCTTTGGTGGCTTGGACATGAACTAGGACCTTAAGATTTTGCATGAAAGGAGGACTAGCAGCCGCGTTGCACGGGAGAATGTGAAAAGTGTTCATATGTAGTAAAAACCTGAGAAATCCGTCCGTTTTCGTCATTTGTTATCGAATTGACATCAAGCCAGATCGTCACATTGGCCATTCTTCTTTCTCAAACAGTTACATTTATCGTCTGCAAAGCTATGTCGCGTGCTGCAGTATGCGGAAACATTAAAAGCACTATAGTAGAACACAGAATAAGCTTCTAAGTTGAAGTAACAGCCAGTAAGAAGTAGTACAATTCAAGTTTTAGTTGTCGATTATTCACTTTTTAGCCGGCTTTGGTGGCTTGGACATCACCTAGGACGTTAAGATTTTGCAAGAAAGGAGGACTGGCAGCCGCGTTGCATGGGAGAATGTGAAAAGTGTTCATATGTAGTAAAAACCTGAGAAATCCGTCCGTTTTCGTCTTTTGTTATCGAATCGACTTAAAGCCAGATCGTCACATTGGCCGTTCTTCTTTCTGAAACGGTTACATTTATCGTCTGCAAAGCTATGTCGCATGCTGCGGTATGCGGAAACAGTAAAAGCACCATAGTAGAACACAGAAGAAGCTTCTATGTTGAAGTAATAGCCAGTAAGAAGTAGTACAATTCAAGTTTAAGTTGTCGATTATTCACTTTTTTAGCCGGCTTTGGTGGCTTGGACATGACCTAGGACCTTACGATTTAGCATGAAAGGAGGACCAGCAGCCGCGTTGCATGGGAGAATGTAAAAGTGTTCATATGTAGTAAAAACCTGAGAAATCAGTCCGTTTTCGTCATTTGTTATCGAATCGACTTAAAGCCAGATCGTCACATTGGCTGCTTTTCTCTCAGAGAGGGTTACATTTATCGTCTGCAAAGCTATGTCGCGTGCTGCGGTATGCGGAGACACTAAAAGCACCATAGTAGAACACAGAAGAAGCTTCTAAGTTGAAGTAATAGCCAGTAAGAAGTAGTACAATTCATGTTTTAGTTGTCGATTATTCACTTTTTAGCCGGCTTTGGTGGCTTGGACATGACCTGGGACCTTAACATTTTGCATGAAAGGAGGACTAGCAGCCGCGTTGCACGGGAGAATGTGAAAAGTGTTCATATGTAGTAAAAACCTGAGAAATCCGTCCGTTTTCGTCGTTTGTTATCGAATTGACTTCAAGCCAGATCGTCACATTGGCCATTCTTCTTTCTCAAACAGTTACATTTATCGTCTGCAAAGCTATGTCGCGTGCTGCAGTATGCGGAAACATTAAAAGCACTATAGTAGAACACAGAATAAGCTTCTAAGTTGAAGTAACAGCCAGTAAGAAGTAGTACAATTCAAGTTTTAGTTGTCGATTATTCACTTTTTAGCCGGCTTTGGTGGCTTGGACATCACCTAGGACGTTAAGATTTTGCAAGAAAGGAGGACTGGCAGCCGCGTTGCAAGGGAGAATGTGAAAAGTGTTCATATGTAGTAAAAAACTGAGAAATCCGACCGTTTTCGTCTTTTGTTATCGAATCGACTTAAAGCCAGATCGTCACATTGGCCGTTCTTCTTTCTGAAACGGTTACATTTATCGTCTGCAAAGCTATGTCGCATGCTGCGGTATGCGGAAACAGTAAAAGCACCATAGTAGAACACAGAAGAAACTTCTATGTTGAAGTAATAGCCAGTAAGAAGTAGTACAATTCAAGTTTTAGTTGTCGATTATTCACTTTTTAGCCGGCTTTGGTGGCTTGGACATGACCTAGGACCTTACGATTTAGCATGAAAGGAGGACCAGCAGCCGCGTTGCCCGGGAGAATGTAAAAGTGTTCATATGTAGTAAAAACCTGAGAAATCCGTCGGTTTTCGTCATTTGTTATCAAATCGACTTAAAGCCAGATCGTCACATTGGCCACTCTTCTCTCTGAAACGGTTACATTTATCGTCTGCAAAGCTATGTCGCGTGCTGCAGTATGCGGAAACACTAAAAGCACCATAGTAGAACACAGAAGAAGCTTCTAAGTTGAAGTAATAGCCAGTAACAAGTAGTACAATTCAAGTTTTAGTTATCGATGATTCACTTTTTAGCCGTCTTTGGTGGCTTGGACATGACCTAGGACCTTAAGATTTTGCATGAAAGGAGGACTAGCTGCCGCGTTGCATGGGAGAATGTGAAATGTGTTCATATGTAGTAAAAACCTGAGAAATCCGTCCTTTTTCGTCATTTGTTATCGAATCGACTTTAAGCCATATCGTCACATTGGCCGCTTTTCTCTCTGAGACGGTTACATTTATCGTCTGCAAAGCTATGTCGCGTGCTGCGGTATGCGGAGACACTAAAAGCACCACTGTAGAACACAGAAGAAGCTTCTAAGTTGAAGTAATAGCCAGTAAGAAGTAGTACAATTCAAGTTTTAGTTGTCGATTATTTACTTTTTAGCCGGCTTTGGTTGCTTGGACATGACCTCGGACCTTAAGATTTTGCATGAAAGGAGTACTTGCAGCCGCGTTGCACGGGAGAATGTGAATGTGTTCATACGTAGTAAAAAACTGAGAAATCAGTCCGTTTTCGTCATTTGTTATCGAATCGACTTAAAGCCAGATCGTAACATTGGCTGCTTTTCTCTCAGAGAGGGTTACATTTATCGTCTGCAAAGCTATGTCGCGTATGCGGTATGCGGAGACACTAAAAGCACCATAGTAGAACACAGAAGAAGCTTCTAAGTTGAAGTAATAGCCAGTAAGAAGTAGTACAATTCTAGTTTTAGTTGTCGATTATTCACTTTTTAGCCGGCTTTGGTGGCTTGGACATGACCTAGGACCTTAAGATTTTGCATGAAAGGAGGACTAGCAGCCGCGTTGCACGGGAGAATGTGAAAAGTGTTCATATGTAGTAAAAACCTGAGAAATCCGTCCGTTTTCGTCATTTGTTATCGAATTGACTTCAAGCCAGATCGTCACATTGGCCATTCTTCTTTCTCAAACAGTTACATTTATCGTCTGCAAAGCTATGTCGCGTGCTGCGGTATGCGGAAACATTAAAAGCACTATAGTAGAACACAGAATAAGCTTCTAAGTTGAAGTAACAGCCAGTAAGAAGTAGTACAATTCAAGTTTTAGTTGTCGATTATTCACTTTTTAGCCGGCTTTGGTGGCTTGGACATCACCTAGGACGTTAAGATTTTGCAAGAAAGGAGGACTGGCAGCCGCGTTGCATGGGAGAATGTGAAGAGTGTTCATATGTAGTAAAAACCTGAGAAATCCGTCCGGTTTCGTCTTTTGTTATCGAATCGACTTAAAGCCAGATCGTCACATTGGCCGTTCTTCTTTCTGAAACGGTTACATTTATCGTCTGCAAAGCTATGTCGCATGCTGCGGTATGCGGAAACAGTAAAAGCACCATAGTAGAACACAGAAGAAGCTTCTATGTTGAAGTAATAGCCAGTAAGAAGTAGTACAATTCAAGTTTAAGTTGTCGATTATTCACTTTTTTAGCCGGCTTTGGTGGCTTGGACATGACCTAGGACCTTAAGATTTTGCATGAAAGGAGGACCAGCAGCCGCGTTGCATGGGAGAATGTAAAAGTGTTCATATGTAGTAAAAACCTGAGAAATCAGTCCGTTTTCGTCATTTGTTATCGAATCGACTTAAAGCCAGATCGTCACATTGGCTGCTTTTCTCTCAGAGAGGGTTACATTTATCGTCTGCAAAGCTATGTCGCGTGCTGCGGTATGCGGAGACACTAAAAGCACCATAGTAGAACACAGAAGAAGCTTCTAAGTTGAAGTAATAGCCAGTAAGAAGTAGTACAATTCAAGTTTTAGTTGTCGATTATTCACTTTTTAGCCGGCTTTGGTGGCTTGGACATGACCTGGGACCTTAAGATTTTGCATGAAAGGAGGACTAGCAGCCGCGTTGCACGGGAGAATGTGAAAAGTGTTCATATGTAGTAAAAACCTGAGAAATCCGTCCGTTTTCGTCGTTTGTTATCGAATTGACTTCAAGCCAGATCGTCACATTGGCCATTCTTCTTTCTCAAACAGTTACATTTATCGTCTGCAAAGATATGTCGCGTGCTGCAGTATGCGGAAACATTAAAAGCACTATAGTAGAACACAGAATAAGCTTCTAAGTTGAAGTAACAGCCAGTAAGAAGTAGTACAATTCAAGTTTTAGTTGTCGATTATTCACTTTTTAGCCGGCTTTGGTGGCTTGGACATCACCTAGGACGTTAAGATTTTGCAAGAAAGGAGGACTGGCAGCCGCGTTGCAAGGGAGAATGTGAAAAGTGTTCATATGTAGTAAAAACCTGAGAAATCCGACCGTTTTCGTCTTTTGTTATCGAATCGACTTAAAGCCAGATCGTCACATTGGCCGTTCTTCTTTCTGAAACGGTTACATTTATCGTCTGCAAAGCTATGTCGCATGCTGCGGTATGCGGAAACAGTAAAAGCACCATAGTAGAACACAGAAGAAACCTCTATGTTGAAGTAATAGCCAGTAAGAAGTAGTACAATTCAAGTTTTAGTTGTCGATTATTCACTTTTTAGCCGGCTTTGGTGGCTTGGACATGACCTAGGACCTTACGATTTAGCATGAAAGGAGGACCAGCAGCCGCGTTGCCCGGGAGAATGTGAAAAGTGTTCATATGTAGTAAAAACCTGAGAAATCCGTCGGTTTTCATCATTTGTTATCAAATCGACTTAAAGCCAGATCGTCACATTGGCCACTCTTCTCTCTGAAACGGTTACATTTATCGTCTGCAAAGCTATGTCGCGTGCTGCAGTATGCGGAAACACTAAAAGCACCATAGTAGAACACAGAAGAAGCTTCTAAGTTGAAGTAATAGCCAGTAACATGTAGTACAATTCAAGTTTTAGTTATCGATGATTCACTTTTTAGCCGTCTTTGGTGGCTTGGACATGACCTAGGACCTTAAGATTTTGCATGAAAGGAGGACTAGCTGCCGCGTTGCATGGGAGAATGTGAAATGTGTTCATATGTAGTAAAAACCTGAGAAATCCGTCCTTTTTCGTCATTTGTTATCGAATCGACTTTAAGCCATATCGTCACATTGGCCGCTTTTCTCTCTGAGACGGTTACATTTATCGTCTGCAAAGCTATGTCGCGTGCTGCGGTATGCGGAGACACTAAAAGCACCACAGTAGAACACAGAAGAAGCTTCTAAGTTGAAGTAATAGCTAGTAAGAAGTAGTACAATTCAAGTTTTAGTTGTCGATTACTTACTTTTTAGCCGGCTTTGGTTGCTTGGACATGACCTCGGACCTTAAGATTTTGCATGAAAGGAGTACTTGCAGCCGCGTTGCACGGGAGAATGTGAATGTGTTCATACGTAGTAAAAAACTGAGAAATCAGTCCGTTTTCGTCATTTGTTATCGAATCGACTTAAAGCCAGATCGTAACATTGGCTACTTTTCTCTCAGAGAGGGTTACATTTATCGTCTGCAAAGCTATGTCGCGTATGCGGTATGCGGAGACACTAAAAGCACCATAGTAGAACACAGAAGAAGCTTCTAAGTTGAAGTAATAGCCAGTAAGAAGTAGTACAATTCTAGTTTTAGTTGTCGATTATTCACTTTTTAGCCGGCTTTGGTGGCTTGGACATGACCTAGGACCTTAAGATTTTGCATGAAAGGAGGACTAGCAGCCGCGTTGCACGGGAGAATGTGAAAAGTGTTCATATGTAGTAAAAACCTGAGAAATCCGTCCGTTTTCGTCATTTGTTATCGAATTGACTTCAAGCCAGATCGTCACATTGGCCATTCTTCTTTCTCAAACAGTTACATTTATCGTCTGCAAAGCTATGTCGCGTGCTACGGTATGCGGAAACATTAAAAGCACTATAGTAGAACACAGAATAAGCTTCTAAGTTGAAGTAACAGCCAGTAAGAAGTAGTACAATTCAAGTTTTAGTTGTCGATTATTCACTTTTTAGCCGGCTTTGGTGGCTTGGACATCACCTAGGACGTTAAGATTTTGCAAGAAAGGAGGACTGGCAGCCGCGTTGCATGGGAGAATGTGAAAAGTGTTCATATGTAGTAAAAACCTGAGAAATCCGACCGTTTTCGTCTTTTGTTATCGAATCGACTTAAAGCCAGATCGTCACATTGGCCGTTCTTCTTTCTGAAACGGTTACATTTATCGTCTGCAAAGCTATGTCGCATGCTGCGGTATGCGGAAACAGTAAAAGCACCATAGTAGAACACAGAAGAAGCTTCTATGTTGAAGTAATAGCCTGTAAGAAGTAGTACAATTCAAGTTTAAGTTGTCGATTATTCACTTTTTTAGCCGGCTTTGGTGGCTTGGACATGACCTAGGACCTTACGATTTAGCATGAAAGGAGGACCAGCAGCCGC
Organism: Schistocerca gregaria; assembly: GCF_023897955.1. NCBI lineage: Eukaryota > Metazoa > Arthropoda > Insecta > Orthoptera > Acrididae > Schistocerca > Schistocerca gregaria. Next base: position 15,279,221 of record NW_026061824.1, on the reverse strand, counting down.
GTTGCATGGGAGAATGTAAAAGTGTTCATATGTAGTAAAAACCTGAGAAATCAGTCCGTTTTCGTCATTTGTTATCGAATCGACTTAAAGCCAGATCGTCACATTGGCTGCTTTTCTCTCAGAGAGGGTTACATTTATCTCTGCAAAGCTATGTCGCGTGCTGCGGTATGCGGAGACACTAAAAGCACCATAGTAGAACACAGAAGAAGCTTCTAAGTTGAAGTAATAGCCAGTAAGAAGTAGTACAATTCAAGTTTTAGTTGTCGATTATTCACTTTTTAGCCGGCTTTGGTGGCTTGGACATGACCTGGGACCTTAACATTTTGCATGAAAGGAGGACTAGCAGCCGCGTTGCACGGGAGAATGTGAAAAGTGTTCATATGTAGTAAAAACCTGAGAAATCCGTCCGTTTTCGTCGTTTGTTATCGAATTGACTTCAAGCCAGATCGTCACATTGGCCATTCTTCTTTCTCAAACAGTTACATTTATCGTCTGCAAAGCTATGTCGCGTGCTGCAGTATGCGGAAACATTAAAAGCACTATAGTAGAACACAGAATAAGCTTCTAAGTTGAAGTAACAGCCAGTAAGAAGTAGTACAATTCAAGTTTTAGTTGTCGATTATTCACTTTTTAGCCGGCTTTGGTGGCTTGGACATCACCTAGGACGTTAAGATTTTGCAAGAAAGGAGGACTGGCAGCCGCGTTGCAAGGGAGAATGTGAAAAGTGTTCATATGTAGTAAAAAATTGAGAAATCCGACCGTTTTCGTCTTTTGTTATCGAATCGACTTAAAGCCAGATCGTCACATTGGCCGTTCTTCTTTCTGAAACGGTTACATTTATCGTCTGCAAAGTTATGTCGCATGCTGCGGTATGCGGAAACAGTAAAAGCACCATAGTAGAACACAGAAGAAACTTCTATGTTGAAGTAATAGCCAGTAAGAAGTAGTACAATTCAAGTTTTAGTTGTCGATTATTCACTTTTTAGCCGGCTTTGGTGGCTTGCACATGACCTAGGACCTTACGATTTAGCATGAAAGGAGGACCAGCAGCCGCGTTGCCCGGGAGAATGTGAAAAGTGTTCATATGTAGTAAAAACCTGAGAAATCCGTCGGTTTTCGTCATTTGTTATCAAATCGACTTAAAGCCAGATCGTCACATTGGCCACTCTTCTCTCTGAAACGGTTACATTTATCGTCTGCAAAGCTATGTCGCGTGCTGCAGTATGCGGAAACACTAAAAGCACCATAGTAGAACACAGAAGAAGCTTCTAAGTTGAAGTAATAGCCAGTAACAAGTAGTACAATTCAAGTTTTAGTTATCGATGATTCACTTTTTAGCCGTCTTTGGTGGCTTGGACATGACCTAGGACCTTAAGATTTTGCATGAAAGGAGGACTAGCTGCCGCGTTGCATGGGAGAATGTGAAATGTGTTCATATGTAGTAAAAACCTGAGAAATCCGTCCTTTTTCGTCATTTGTTATCGAATCGACTTTAAGCCATATCGTCACATTGGCCGCTTTTCTCTCTGAGACGGTTACATTTATCGTCTGCAAAGCTATGTCGCGTGCTGCGGTATGCGGAGACACTAAAAGCACCACAGTAGAACACAGAAGAAGCTTCTAAGTTGAAGTAATAGCCAGTAAGAAGTAGTACAATTCAAGTTTTAGGTATTGAACATTGACCTTTTAGCTGGCTTTGGTGCCTTGGACATGAGCTAGGACCTTAACATTCTTCATGAAAGGAGGACTAGCAGCCGATTTGCATGGGAGAATGTGAAAAGTGTTCATATGTAGTAAAAACCCGAGAAATCCGTCCGTTTTCGTCATTTGTTATCGAATCGACTTAAAGCCAGATCGTCACATTGGCCGCTCTTCTCTCTGAAACGGTTGTACTTGTCGTTTGCAAAGCTATGTCGCGTGCTGCGGTATGCGGAGACACTAAAAGCACCATAGTAGAACACAGATGAAGCTTCTAAGTTGACGTAATAGCCAGTAAGAAGTAGTACAATTCAAGTTTTAGGTATGGATTATTGACTTTTTAGCTGGCTTTGGTGGCTTGGACATGACCTAGGACCTTAAGATTTTGCATGAAAGGAGGACTAGCAGCCGCGTTGCACGGGAGAACGTGAAAAGTGTTCATATGTAGTAAAAACCTGAGAAATCCGTCCGTTTTCGTCATTTGTTATCGAATTGACTTCAAGCCAGATCGTCACATTGGCCATTCTTCTTTCTCAAACAGTTACATTTATCGTCTGCAAAGCTATGTCGCGTGCTGCGGTATGCGGAAACATTAAAAGCACTATAGTAGAACACAGAATAAGCTTCTAAGTTGAAGTAACAGCCAGTAAGAAGTAGTACAATTCAAGTTTTAGTTGTCGATTATTCACTTTTTAGCCGGCTTTGGTGGCTTGGACATCACCTAGGACGTTAAGATTTTGCAAGAAAGGAGGACTGGCAGCCGCGTTGCATGGGAGAATGTGAAAAGTGTTCATATGTAGTAAAAACCTGAGAAATCCGTCCGTTTTCGTCTTTTGTTATCGAATCGACTTAAAGCCAGATCGTCACATTGGCCGTTCTTCTTTCTGAAACGGTTACATTTATCGTCTGCAAAGCTATGTCGCATGCTGCGGTATGCGGAAACACTAAAAGCACCATAGTACAACAAGAAGAAGCTTCTAAGTTGAAGTAATAGCCAGTAAGAAGTAGTACACTTCAAGTTTTAACTATCGATTATTCACTTTTTAGCCGGCTTTGATGGCTTGGACATGACCTAGGACCTTAAGATTTTGCATGAAAGGAGGACTAGCAGCCGCGTTGCACGGGAGAATGTGAAAAGTGTTCATATGTAGTACAAACCTGAGAAATCCGCCCGTTTTCGTCATTTGTTATAGAATCGACTTAAAGCCAGATCGTCACATTGGCTGCTTTTCTCTCTGAGAGGGTTACATTTATCGTCTGCAAAGCTATGTCGCGTGCTGCGGTATGCGGAGACACTAAAAGCACCATAGTAGAACACAGAAGAAGCTTCTATGTTGAAGTAATAGCCAGTAAGAAGTAGTACAATTCTAGTTTTAGTTGTCGATTATTCACTTTTTAGCCGGCTTTGGAGGCTTGGACATGACCTAGGACCCTAAGATTTTGCATGAAAGAAGGACTAGCAGCCGCGTTGCACGGGAGAATGTGAAAAGTGTTCATATGCAGTAAAAACCTGAGAAATCCGTCCGTTTTCGTCATTTTTTAACGAATCGACTTAAAGCCACATCGTCACATTGGCCGCTCTTCTCTCTGAAACGGTTACATTTATCGTCTGCAAAGCTATGTGCGTGCTGCGGTATGCGGAAACACTAAAAGCACCATAGTAGAACACAGAAGAAGCTTCTAAGTTGAAGAAACAGCAAGTAAGAAGTAGTACAATTCAAGTTTTAGTTGTCGATTATTCACTTTATAGCCGGCATTGGTGGCTTGGACATGACCTAGGACCTTAAGATTTTGCATGAAAGGAGGACTAGCAGCCGCGTTGCACGGGAGAATGTGAAAAGTGTTCATATGTAGTAAAAACCTGAGAAATCCGTCCGTTTTCGTCATTTGTTATCGAATCGACTTAAAGCCAGATCGTCACATTGTCTGCTTTTCTCTCTGAGAGGGTTACATTTATCGTCTGCAAAGCTATGTCGCGTGCTGCGGTATGCGGAGACACTAAAAGCACCATAGTAGAACACAGAAGAAGCTTCTAAGTTGAAGTAATAGCCAGTAAGAAGTAGTACAATTCAAGTTTTAGTTGTCGATTATTCACTTTTTAGCCGGCTTTGGTGGCTTGGACATGACCTAGGACCTTAAGATTTTGCATGAAAGGAGGACTAGCAGCCGCGTTGCACGGGAGAATGTGAAAAGTGTTTATATGCACTAAAAACCTGAGAAATCCGTCCGTTTTCGTCATTTGTTAACGAATCGACTTAAAGCCACATCGTCACATTGGCCGCTCTTCTCTCTGAAACGGTTACATTTATCGTCTGCAAAGCTATGTGCGTGCTGCGGTATGCGGAAACACTAAAAGCACCATAGTAGAACACAGAAGAAGCTTCTAAGTTGAAGAAACAGCCAGTAAGAAGTAGTACAATTCAAGTTTTAGTTGTCGATTATTCACTTTATAGCCGGCTTTGGTGGCTTGGACATGACCTAGGACCTTAAGATTTTGCATGAAAGGAGGACTTGCAGCCGCGTTGCACTGGAGAATGTGAAAAGAGTTCATATGTATTAAAAACCTGAGAAATCCGTCCGTTTTCGTCATTTGTTATCGAATCGACTTAAAGCCAGATCGTCACATTGGCGGCTCTTCTCTCTGAAACGGTTACATTTATCGTCTACAAATCTATGTTGCGTGCTGCGGTATGCGGAAACACTAAAAGCACCATAGTAGAACACAGAAGAAGCTTCTATGTTGAAGTAATAGCCAGTAAGACGTAGTACAATTGAAGTTTTAGTTGTCGATTATTAACTTTTTAGCCGGCTTTGGTGGCTTGGACATGACCTAGGACGTTAATATTTTGCATGAAAGGAGGACTAGCAGCCGCGTTGCACGGGAGAATGTGAAAAGTGTTCATATGTAGTACAAACCTGAGAAATCCGTCCGTTTTCGTCATTTGTTATCGAATCGACTTAAAGCCAGATCGTCACATTGGCCGCTCTTCTCTCTGAAACGGTTACACTTATCGTCTGCAAAGCTATGTCGCGTGCTGCGGTATGCGGAAACACTAAAAGCACTATAGTACAACAAGAAGAAGCTTCTAAGTTGAAGTAATAGCCAGTAAGAAGTAGTACAATTCAAGTTTTAACTATCGATTATTCACTTTTTAGCCGGCTTTGATGGCTTGGACATGACCTGGGACCTTAAGATTTTGCATGAAAGGAGGACTGGCAGCCGCGTTGCAAGGGAGAATGTGAAAAGTGTTCATATGTAGTAAAAAATTGAGAAATCCGTCCGTTTTCGTCTTTTGTTATCGAATCGACTTAAAGCCAGATCGTTACATTGGCCGTTCTTCTTTCTGAAACGGTTACACTTATCGTCTGCAAAGCTATGTCGCATGCTGCGGTATGCGGAAACAGTAAAAGCACCATAGTAGAACACAGAAGAAACTTCTATGTTGAAGTAATAGCCAGTAAGAAGTAGTACAATTCAAGTTTTAGTTGTCGATTATTCACTTTTTAGCCGGCTTTGGTGGCTTGGACATCACCTAGGACGTTAAGATTTTGCAAGAAAGGAGGACTGGCAGCCGCGTTGCATGGGTGAATGTGAAAAGTGTTCATATGTAGTAAAAACCTGAGAAATCCGTCCGTTTTCGTCTTTTGTTATCGAATCGACTTAAAGCCAGATCCTCACATTGGCCGTTCTTCTTTCTGAAACGGTTACCTTTATCGTCTGCAAAGCTATGTCGCATGCTGCGGTATGAGGAAACAGTAAAAGCACCATAGTAGAACACAGAAGAAGCTTCTATGTTGAAGTAATAGCCAGTAAGAAGTAGTACAATTCAAGTTTAAGTTGTCGATTATTCACTTTTTAGCCGGCTTTGGTGGCTTGGACATGACCTAGGACCTTACGATTTAGCATGAAAGGAGGACCAGCAGCCGCGTTGCATGGGAGAATGTAAAAGTGTTCATATGTAGTAAAAACCTGAGAAATCAGTCCGTTTTCGTCATTTGTTATCGAATCGACTTAAAGCCAGATCGTCACATTGGCTGCTTTTCTCTCAGAGAGGGTTACATTTATCGTCTGCAAAGCTATGTCGCGTGCTGCGGTATGCGGAGACACTAAAAGCACCATAGTAGAACACAGAAGAAGCTTCTAAGTTGAAGTAATAGCCAGTAAGAAGTAGTACAATTCAAGTTTTAGTTGTCGATTATTCACTTTTTAGCCGGCTTTGGTGGCTTGGACATGACCTAGGACCTTAAGATTTTGCATGAAAAGAGGACTAGCAGCCGCGTTGCACGGGAGAAAGTGAAAAGTGTTCATATGTAGTAAAAACCTGAGAAATCCGTCCGTTTTCGTCGTTTGTTATCGAATTGACTTCAAGCCAGATCGTCACATTGGCCATTCTTCTTTCTCAAACAGTTACATTTATCGTCTGCAAAGCTATGTCGCGTGCTGCAGTATGCGGAAACATTAAAAGCACTATAGTAGAACACAGAATAAGCTTCTAAGTTGAAGTAACAGCCAGTAAGAAGTAGTACAATTCAAGTTTTAGTTGTCGATTATTCACTTTTTAGCCGGCTTTGGTGGCTTGGACATCACCTAGGACGTTAAGATTTTGCAAGAAAGGAGGACTAGCAGCCGCGTTGCAAGGGAGAATGTGAAAAGTGTTCATATGTAGTAAAAACCTGAGAAATCCGTCCGTTTTCGTCTTTTGTTATCGAATCGACTTAAAGCCAGATCGTCACATTGGCCGTTCTTCTTTCTGAAACGGTTACATTTATCGTCTGCAAAGCTATGTCGCATGCTGCAGTATGCGGAAACACTAAAAGCACCATAGTAGAACACAGAAGAAGCTTCTAAGTTGAAGTAATAGCCAGTAACAAGTAGTACAATTCAAGTTTTAGTTATCGATGATTCACTTTTTAGCCGTCTTTGGTGGCTTGGACATGACCTAGGACCTTAAGATTTTGCATGAAAGGAGGACCAGCTGCCGCGTTGCATGGGAGAATGTGAAATGTGTTCATATGTAGTAAAAACCTGAGAAATCCGTCCTTTTTCGTCATTTGTTATCGAATCGACTTTAAGCCATATCGTCACATTGGCCGCTTTTCTCTCTGAGACGGTTACATTTATCGTCTGCAAAGCTATGTCGCGTGCTGCGGTATGCGGAGACACTAAAAGCACCACAGTAGAACACAGAAGAAGCTTCTAAGTTGAAGTAATAGCCAGTAAGAAGTAGTACAATTCAAGTTTTAGTTGTCGATTATTTACTTTTTAGCCGGCTTTGGTTGCTTGGACATGACCTCGGACCTTAAGATTTTGCATGAAAGGAGTACTTGCAGCCGCGTTGCACGGGAGAATGTGAATGTGTTCATACGTAGTAAAAAACTGAGAAATCAGTCCGTTTTCGTCATTTGTTATCGAATCGACTTAAAGCCAGATCGTAACATTGGCTACTTTTCTCTCAGAGAGGGTTACATTTATCGTCTGCAAAGCTATGTCGCGTATGCGGTATGCGGAGACACTAAAAGCACCATAGTAGAACACAGAAGAAGCTTCTAAGTTGAAGTAATAGCCAGTAAGAAGTAGTACAATTCTAGTTTTAGTTGTCGATTATTCACTTTTTAGCCGGCTTTGGTGGCTTGGACATGACCTAGGACCTTAAGATTTTGCATGAAAGGAGGACTAGCAGCCGCGTTGCACGGGAGAATGTGAAAAGTGTTCATATGTAGTAAAAACCTGAGAAATCCGTCCGTTTTCGTCATTTGTTATCGAATTGACTTCAAGCCAGATCGTCACATTGGCCATTCTTCTTTCTCAAACAGTTACATTTATCGTCTGCAAAGCTATGTCGCGTGCTGCGGTATGCGGAAACATTAAAAGCACTATAGTAGAACACAGAATAAGCTTCTAAGTTGAAGTAACAGCCAGTAAGAAGTAGTACAATTCAAGTTTTAGTTGTCGATTATTCACTTTTTAGCCGGCTTTGGTGGCTTGGACATCACCTAGGACGTTAAGATTTTGCAAGAAAGGAGGACTGGCAGCCGCGTTGCATGGGAGAATGTGAAAAGTGTTCATATGTAGTAAAAACCTGAGAAATCCGTCCGTTTTCGTCTTTTGTTATCGAATCGACTTAAAGCCAGATCGTCACATTGGCCGTTCTTCTTTCTGAAACGGTTACATTTATCGTCTGCAAAGCTATGTCGCATGCTGCGGTATGCGGAAACAGTAAAAGCACCATAGTAGAACACAGAAGAAGCTTCTATGTTGAAGTAATAGCCAGTAAGAAGTAGTACAATTCAAGTTTAAGTTGTCGATTATTCACTTTTTTAGCCGGCTTTGGTGGCTTGGACATGACCTAGGACCTTACGATTTAGCATGAAAGGAGGACCAGCAGCCGCGTTGCATGGGAGAATGTAAAAGTGTTCATATGTAGTAAAAACCTGAGAAATCAGTCCGTTTTCGTCATTTGTTATCGAATCGACTTAAAGCCAGATCGTCACATTGGCTGCTTTTCTCTCAGAGAGGGTTACATTTATCTCTGCAAAGCTATGTCGCGTGCTGCGGTATGCGGAGACACTAAAAGCACCATAGTAGAACACAGAAGAAGCTTCTAAGTTGAAGTAATAGCCAGTAAGAAGTAGTACAATTCAAGTTTTAGTTGTCGATTATTCACTTTTTAGCCGGCTTTGGTGGCTTGGACATGACCTGGGACCTTAACATTTTGCATGAAAGGAGGACTAGCAGCCGCGTTGCACGGGAGAATGTGAAAAGTGTTCATATGTAGTAAAAACCTGAGAAATCCGTCCGTTTTCGTCGTTTGTTATCGAATTGACTTCAAGCCAGATCGTCACATTGGCCATTCTTCTTTCTCAAACAGTTACATTTATCGTCTGCAGAGCTATGTCGCGTGCTGCAGTATGCGGAAACATTAAAAGCACTATAGTAGAACACAGAATAAGCTTCTAAGTTGAAGTAACAGCCAGTAAGAAGTAGTACAATTCAAGTTTTAGTTGTCGATTATTCACTTTTTAGCCGGCTTTGGTGGCTTGCACATGACCTAGGACCTTACGATTTAGCATGAAAGGAGGACCAGCAGCCGCGTTGCCCGGGAGAATGTGAAAAGTGTTCATATGTAGTAAAAACCTGAGAAATCCGTCGGTTTTCGTCATTTGTTATCAAATCGACTTAAAGCCAGATCGTCACATTGGCCACTCTTCTCTCTGAAACGGTTACATTTATCGTCTGCAAAGCTATGTCGCGTGCTGCAGTATGCGGAAACACTAAAAGCACCATAGTAGAACACAGAAGAAGCTTCTAAGTTGAAGTAATAGCCAGTAACAAGTAGTACAATTCAAGTTTTAGTTTTCGATGATTCACTTTTTAGCCGTCTTTGGTGGCTTGGACATGACCTAGGACCTTAAGATTTTGCATGAAAGGAGGACTAGCTGCCGCGTTGCATGGGAGAATGTGAAATGTGTTCATATGTAGTAAAAACCTGAGAAATCCGTCCTTTTTCGTCATTTGTTATCGAATCGACTTAAAGCCAGATCGTCACATTGGCTGCTTTTCTCTCTGAGAGGGTTACATTTATCGTCTGCAAAGCTATGTCGCGTGCTGCGGTATGCGGAGACACTAAAAGCACCATAGTAGAACACAGAAGAAGCTTCTATGTTGAAGTAATAGCCAGTAAGAAGTAGTACAATTCTAGTTTTAGTTGTCGATTATTCACTTTTTAGCCGGCTTTGGAGGCTTGGACATGACCTAGGACCCTAAGATTTTGCATGAAAGAAGGACTAGCAGCCGCGTTGCACGGGAGAATGTGAAAAGTGTTCATATGCAGTAAAAACCTGAGAAATCCGTCCGTTTTCGTCATTTTTTAACGAATCGACTTAAAGCCACATCGTCACATTGGCCGCTCTTCTCTCTGAAACGGTTACATTTATCGTCTGCAAAGCTATGTGCGTGCTGCGGTATGCGGAAACACTAAAAGCACCATAGTAGAACACAGAAGAAGCTTCTAAGTTGAAGAAACAGCAAGTAAGAAGTAGTACAATTCAAGTTTTAGTTGTCGATTATTCACTTTATAGCCGGCATTGGTGGCTTGGACATGACCTAGGACCTTAAGATTTTGCATGAAAGGAGGACTAGCAGCCGCGTTGCACGGGAGAATGTGAAAAGTGTTCATATGTAGTAAAAACCTGAGAAATCCGTCCGTTTTCGTCATTTGTTATCGAATCGACTTAAAGCCAGATCGTCACATTGTCTGCTTTTCTCTCTGAGAGGGTTACATTTATCGTCTGCAAAGCTATGTCGCGTGCTGCGGTATGCGGAGACACTAAAAGCACCATAGTAGAACACAGAAGAAGCTTCTAAGTTGAAGTAATAGCCAGTAAGAAGTAGTACAATTCAAGTTTTAGTTGTCGATTATTCACTTTTTAGCCGGCTTTGGTGGCTTGGACATGACCTAGGACCTTAAGATTTTGCATGAAAGGAGGACTAGCAGCCGCGTTGCACGGGAGAATGTGAAAAGTGTTCATATGCACTAAAAACCTGAGAAATCCGTCCGTTTTCGTCATTTGTTAACGAATCGACTTAAAGCCACATCGTCACATTGGCCGCTCTTCTCTCTGAAACGGTTACATTTATCGTCTGCAAAGCTATGTGCGTGCTGCGGTATGCGGAAACACTGAAAGCACCATAGTAAAACACAGAAGAAGCTTCTAAGTTGAAGAAACAGCCAGTAAGAAGTAGTACAATTCAAGTTTTAGTTGTCGATTATTCACTTTATAGCCGGCTTTGGTGGCTTGGACATGACCTAGGACCTTAAGATTTTGCATGAAAGGAGGACTTGCAGCCGCGTTGCACTGGAGAATGTGAAAAGAGTTCATATGTATTAAAAACCTGAGAAATCCGTCCGTTTTCGTCATTTGTTATCGAATCGACTTAAAGCCAGATCGTCACATTGGCGGCTCTTCTCTCTGAAACGGTTACATTTATCGTCTACAAATCTATGTTGCGTGCTGCGGTATGCGGAAACACTAAAAGCACCATAGTAGAACACAGAAGAAGCTTCTATGTTGAAGTAATAGCCAGTAAGACGTAGTACAATTGAAGTTTTAGTTGTCGATTATCTACTTTTTAGCCGGCTTTGGTGGCTTGGACATGACCTAGGACGTTAATATTTTGCATGAAAGGAGGACTAGCAGCCGCGTTGCACGGGAGAATGTGAAAAGTGTTCATATGTAGTACAAACCTGAGAAATCCGTCCGTTTTCGTCATTTGTTATCGAATCGACTTAAAGCCAGATCGTCACATTGGCCGCTCTTCTCTCTGAAACGGTTACACTTATCGTCTGCAAAGCTATGTCGCGTGCTGCGGTATGCAGAAACACTAAAAGCACTATAGTACAACAAGAAGAAGCTTCTAAGTTGAAGTAATAGCCAGTAAGAAGTAGTACAATTCAAGTTTTAACTATCGATTATTCACTTTTTAGCCGGCTTTGATGGCTTGGACATGACCTGGGACCTTAAGATTTTGCATGAAAGGAGGACTGGCAGCCGCGTTGCAAGGGAGAATGTGAAAAGTGTTCATATGTAGTAAAAACCTGAGAAATCCGTCCGTTTTCGTCTTTTGTTATCGAATCGACTTAAAGCCAGATCGTTACATTGGCCGTTCTTCTTTCTGAAACGGTTACACTTATCGTCTGCAAAGCTATGTCGCATGCTGCGGTATGCGGAAACAGTAAAAGCACCATAGTAGAACACAGAAGAAACTTCTATGTTGAAGTAACAGCCAGTAAGAAGTAGTACAATTCAAGTTTTAGTTGTCGATTATTCACTTTTTAGCCGGCTTTGGTGGCTTGGACATCACCTAGGACGTTAAGATTTTGCAAGAAAGGAGGACTGGCAGCCGCGTTGCATGGGAGAATGTGAAAAGTGTTCATATGTAGTAAAAACCTGAGAAATCCGTCCGTTTTCGTCTTTTGTTATCGAATCGACTTAAAGCCAGATCGTCACATTGGCCGTTCTTCTTTCTGAAACGGTTACCTTTATCGTCTGCAAAGCTATGTCGCATGCTGCGGTATGAGGAAACAGTAAAAGCACCATAGTAGAACACAGAAGAAGCTTCTATGTTGAAGTAATAGCCAGTAAGAAGTAGTACAATTCAAGTTTAAGTTGTCGATTATTCACTTTTTAGCCGGCTTTGGTGGCTTGGACATGACCTAGGACCTTACGATTTAGCATGAAAGGAGGACCAGCAGCCGCGTTGCATGGGAGAATGTAAAAGTGTTCATATGTAGTAAAAACCTGAGAAATCCGTCCGTTTTCGTCATTTGTTATCGAATCGACTTAAAGCCAGATCGTCACATTGGCTGCTTTTCTCTCAGAGAGGGTTACATTTATCGTCTGCAAAGCTATGTCGCGTGCTGCGGTATGCGGAGACACTAAAAGCACCATAGTAGAACACAGAAGAAGCTTCTAAGTTGAAGTAATAGCCAGTAAGAAGTAGTACAATTCAAGTTTTAGTTGTCGATTATTCACTTTTTAGCCGGCTTTGGTGGCTTGGACATGACCTAGGACCTTAAGATTTTGCATGAAAAGAAGACTAGCAGCCGCGTTGCACGGGAGAAAGTGAAAAGTGTTCATATGTAGTAAAAACCTGAGAAATCCGTCCGTTTTCGTCGTTTGTTATCGAATTGACTTCAAGCCAGATCGTCACATTGGCCATTCTTCTTTCTCAAACAGTTACATTTATCGTCTGCAAAGCTATGTGCGTGCTGCGGTATGCGGAAACACTAAAAGCACCATAGTAGAACACAGAAGAAGCTTCTAAGTTGAAGAAACAGCAAGTAAGAAGTAGTACAATTCAAGTTTTAGTTGTCGATTATTCACTTTATAGCCGGCATTGGTGGCTTGGACATGACCTAGGACCTTAAGATTTTGCATGAAAGGAGGACTAGCAGCCGCGTTGCACGGGAGAATGTGAAAAGTGTTCATATGTAGTAAAAACCTGAGAAATCCGTCCGTTTTCGTCATTTGTTATCGAATCGACTTAAAGCCAGATCGTCACATTGGCTGCTTTTCTCTCTGAGAGGGTTACATTTATCGTCTGCAAAGCTATGTCGCGTGCTGCGGTATGCGGAGACACTAAAAGCACCATAGTAGAACACAGAAGAAGCTTCTGAGTTGAAGTAATAGCCAGTAAGAAGTAGTACAATTCAAGTTTTAGTTGTCGATTATTCACTTTTTAGCCGGCTTTGGTGGGTTGGACATGACCTAGGACCTTAAGATTTTGCATGAAAGGAGGACTAGCAGCCGCGTTGCACGGGAGAATGTGAAAAGTGTTCATATGCACTAAAAACCTGAGAAATCCGTCCGTTTTCGTCATTTGTTAACGAATCGACTTAAAGCCACATCGTCACATTGGCCGCTCTTCTCTCTGAAACGGTTACATTTATCGTCTGCAAAGCTATGTGCGTGCTGCGGTATGCGGAAACACTAAAAGCACCATAGTAGAACACAGAAGAAGCTTCTAAGTTGAAGTAATAGCCAGTAAGAAGTAGTACAATTCTAGTTTTAGTTGTCGATTATTCACTTTTTAGCCGGCTTTGGAGGCTTGGACATGACCTAGGACCCTAAGATTTTGCATGAAAGAAGGACTAGCAGCCGCGTTGCACGGGAGAATGTGAAAAGTGTTCATATGCAGTAAAAACCTGAGAAATCCGTCCGTTTTCGTCATTTTTTAACGAATCGACTTAAAGCCACATCGTCACATTGGCCGCTCTTCTCTCTGAAACGGTTACATTTATCGTCTGCAAAGCTATGTGCGTGCTGCAGTATGCGGAAACACTAAAAGCACCATAGTAGAACACAGAAGAAGCTTCTAAGTTGAAGAAACAGCAAGTAAGAAGTAGTACAATTCAAGTTTTAGTTGTCGATTATTCACTTTATAGCCGGCATTGGTGGCTTGGACATGACCTAGGACCTTAAGATTTTGCATGAAAGGAGGACTAGCAGCCGCGTTGCACGGGAGAATGTGAAAAGTGTTCATATGTAGTAAAAACCTGAGAAATCCGTCCGTTTTCGTCATTTGTTATCGAATCGACTTAAAGCCAGATCGTCACATTGGCTGCTTTTCTCTCTGAGAGGGTTACATTTATCGTCTGCAAAGCTATGTCGCGTGCTGCGGTATGCGGAGACACTAAAAGCACCATAGTAGAACACAGAAGAAGCTTCTAAGTTGAAGTAATAGCCAGTAAGAAGTAGTACAATTCAAGTTTTAGTTGTCGATTAATCACTTTTTAGCCGGCTTTGGTGGCTTGGACATGACCTACGACGTTAATATTTTGCATGAAAGGAGGACTAGCAGCCGCGTTGCACGGGAGAATGTGAAAAGTGTTCATATGTAGTACAAACCTGAGAAATCCGTCCGTTTTCGTCATTTGTTATCGAATCGACTTAAAGCCAGATCGTCTTCTCTCTGAAACGGTTACACTTATCGTCTGCAAAGCTATGTCGCGTGCTGCGGTATGCGGAAACACTAAAAGCACTATAGTACAACAAGAAGAAGCTTCTAAAATGTAGCAATAGCCAGTAAGAAGTAGTACAATTCAAGTTTTAATGATCGATTATTCACTTTTTAGCCGGCTTTGGTGGCTTGGATATGACCTAGGACCTTAAGATTTTGCATGAAAGGAGGACTGGCAGCCGCGTTGCACTGGAGAATGTGAAAAGAGTTCATATGTATTAAAAACCTGAGAAATCCGTCCGTTTTCGTCTTTTGTTATCGAATCGAATTAAAGCCAGATCGTCACATTGGCCGTTCTTCTTTGTGAAACGGTTACATTTATCGTCTGCAAAGCTATGTCGCATGCTGCGGTATGCGGAAACACTAAAAGCACCATAGTATAACACAGAAGAAGCTTCTAAGTTGAAGTAATAGCCAGTAAGAAGTAGTACAATTCAAGTTTTAGTTGTCGATTATTCACTTTTTAGCCGGCTTTGGTGGCTTGGACATGACCTAGGACCTTAAGATTTTGCATGAAAGGAGGACTAGCAGCCGCGTTGCACGGGAGAATGTGAAAAGTGTTCATATGTAGTACAAACCTGAGAAATCCGTCCGTTTTCGTCATTTGTTATCGAATCGACTTAAAGCCAGATCGTCACATTGGCTGCTTTTCTCTCTGAGAGGGTAACATTTATCGTCTGCAAAGGTATGTCGCGTGCTGCGGTATGCGGAGACACTAAAAGCACCATAGTAGAACACAGAAGAAGCTTCTAAGTTGAAGTAATAGCCAGTAAGAAGTAGTACAATTCAAGTTTTAGTTGTAGATTATTCACTTTTTAGCCGGCTTTGGTGGCTTGGACATGACCTAGGACCTTAAGATTTTGCATGAAAGAAGGACTAGCAGCCGCGTTGCACGGGAGAATGTGAAAAGTGTTCATATGAAGTAAAAACCTGAGAAATCCGTCCGTTTTCGTCATTTTTTAACGAATCGACTTAAAGCCACATCGTCACATTGGCCGCTCTTCTCTCTGAAACGGTTACATTTATCGTCTGCAAAGCTATGTGCGTGCTGCGGTATGCGGAAACACTAAAAGCACCATAGTAGAACACAGAAGAAGCTTCTAAGTTGAAGAAACAGCAAGTAAGAAGTAGTACAATTCAAGTTTTAGTTGTCGATTATTCACTTTATAGCCGGCATTGGTGGCTTGGACATGACCTAGGACCTTAAGATTTTGCATGAAAGGAGGACTAGCAGCCGCGTTGCACGGGAGAATGTGAAAAGTGTTCATATGTAGTAAAAACCTGAGAAATCCGTCCGTTTTCGTCATTTGTTATCGAATCGACTTAAAGCCAGATCGTCACATTGGCTGCTTTTCTCCCTGAGAGGGTTACATTTATCGTCTGCAAAGCTATGTCGCGTGCTGCGGTATGCGGAGACACTAAAAGCACCATAGTAGAACACAGAAGAAGCTTCTAAGTTGAAGTAATAGCCAGTAAGAAGTAGTACAATTCAAGTTTTAGTGGTCGATTATTCACTTTTTAGCCGGCTTTGGTGGCTTGGACATGACCTAGGACCTTAAGATTTTGCATGAAAGGAGGACTAGCAGCCGCGTTGCACGGGAGAATGTGAAAAGTGTTCATATGCAGTAAAAACCTGAGAAATCCGTCCGTTTTCGTCATTTGTTAACGAATCGACTTAAAGCCACATCGTCACATTGGCCGCTCTTCTCTCTGAAACGGTTACATTTATAATCTGCAAAGCTATGTGCGTGCTGCGGTATGCGGAAACACTAAAAGCACCATAGTAGAACACAGAAGAACCTTCTAAGTTGAAGAAACAGCCAGTAAGAAGTAGTACAATTCAAGTTTTAGTTGTCGATTATTCACTTTATAGCCGGCTTTGGTGGCTTGGACATGACCTAGGACCTTAAGATTTTGCATGAAAGGAGGACTTGCAGCCGCGTTGCACGGGAGAATGTGAAAAGTGTTCATATGCAGTAAAAACCTGAGAAATCCGTCCGTTTTCGTCATTTGTTAACGAATCGACTTAAAGCCACATCGTCACATTGGCCGCTCTTCTCTCTGAAACGGTTACATTTACCGTCTGCAAAGCTATGTGCGTGCTGCGGTATGCGGAAACACTAAAAGCACCATAGTAGAACACAGAAGAAGCTTCTAAAATGAAGCAATAGCCAGTAAGAAGTAGTACAATTCAATTTTTAATTATCGATTATTCACTTTTTAGCCGGCTTTGGTGGCTTGGATATGACCTACGACCTTAAGATTTTGCATGAAAGGAGGACTAGCAGCCGCGTTGCACTGGAGAATGTGAAAAGAGTTCATATGTCTTAAAAACCTGAGAAATCCGTCCGTTTTCGTCATTTGTTATCGAATCGACTTAAAGTCAGATCGTCACATTGACGCTCTTCTCTCTGAAACGGTTACACTTATCGTCTGCAAAGCTATGTCGCGTGCTGCGGTATGCGGAAACACTAAAAGCACTATAGTACAACAAGAAGAAGCTTCTAAGTTGAAGTAATAGCCAGTAAGAAGTAGTACAATTCAAGTTTTAGTTGTCGATTATTCACTTTATAGCCGGCTTTGGTGGCTTGGACATGACCTAGGTCCTTAAGATTTTGCGTGAAAGGAGGACTTGCAGCCGCGTTGCACGGGAGAATGTGAAAAGTGTTCATATGTAGTAAAAACCTGAGAAATCCGTCCGTTTTCGTCATTTGTTAACGAATCGACTTAAAGCCACATCGTCACATTGGCCGCTCTTCTCTCTGAAACGGTTACATTTACCGTCTGCAAAGCTATGTTGCGTGCTGCGGTATGCGGAAACACTAAAAGCACAATAGTAGAACACAGAAGAAGCTTCTATGTTGAATTAATAGCCAGTAAGAAGTAGTACAATTGAAGTTTTAGTTGTCGATAATTAACTTTTTAGCCGGGTTTGGTGGCTTGGACATGACCTAGGACGTTAATATTTTGCATGAAAGGAGGACTAGCAGCCGCGTTGCACGGGAGAATGTGAAAAGTGTTCATATGTAGTAAAAACCAGAGAAATCCGTCCGTTTTCGTCATTTGTTATCGAATCGACTTAAAGCCAGATCGTCACATTGGCCGCTCTTCTCTCTGAAACGGTTACACTTATCGTCTGCAAAGCTATGTCGCGTCCTGCGGTATGCGGAAACACTAAAAGCACTATAGTACAACAAGAAGAAGCTTCTAAGTTGAAGTAATAGCCAGTAAGAAGTAGTACAATTCAAGTTTTAACTATCGATTATTCACTTTTTAGCCGGCTTTGATGGCTTGGACATGACCTGGGACCTTAAGATTTTGCATGAAAGGTGGACTAGCAGCCGCGTTGCACGGGAGAATGTGAAAAGTGTTCATATGCAGTAAAAACCTGAGAAATCCGTCCGTTTTCGTCATTTGTTAACGAATCGACTTAAAGCCACATTGTCACATTGGCCGCTCTTCTCTCTGAAACGGTAACATTTACCGTCTGCAAAGCTATGTGCGTGCTGCGGTATGCGGAAACACTAAAAGCACCATAGCAGAACACAGAAGAAGCTTCTAAGTTGAAGAAACAGCCAGTAAGAAGTAGTACAATTCAAGTTTTAGTTGTCGATTATTCACTTTATAGCCGGGTTTGGTGGCTTGGACATGACCTAGGACCTTAAGATTTTGCATGAAAGGAGGACTTGCAGCCGCGTTGCACGGGAGAATGTGAAAAGTGTTCATATGTAGTAAAAACCTGAGAAATCCGTACGTTTTCGTCATTTGTTAACGAATCGACTTAAAGCCACATCGTCACATTGGCCGCTCTTCTCTCTGAAACGGTTACATTTATCGTCTGCAAAGCTATGTGCGTGCTGCGGTATGCGGAAACACTAAAAGCACCATAGTAGAACACAGAAGTAGCTTCTAAGTTGAAGAAACAGCAAGTAAGAAGTAGTACAATTCAAGTTTTAGTTGTCGATTATTCACTTTATAGCCGGCATTGGTGGCTTGGACATGACCTAGGACCTTAAGATTTTGCATGAAAGGAGGACTTGCAGCCGCGTTGCACGGGAGAATGTGAAAAGTGTTCATATGTAGTAAAAACCTGAGAAATCCGTCCGTTTTCGTCATTTGTTATCGAATCGACTTAAAGCCAGATCGTCACATTGGCTGCTTTTCTCTCTGAGAGGGTTACATTTATCGTCTGCAAAGCTATGTCGCGTGCTGCGGTATGCGGAGACACTAAAAGCACCATAGTAGAACACAGAAGAAGCTTCTAAGTTGAAGTAATAGCCAGTAAGATGTAGTACAATTCAAGTTTTAGTTGTCGATTATTCACTTTTTAGGCGGCTTTGGTGGCTTGGACATGACCTAGGACCTTAAGATTTTGCATGAAAGGAGGACTAGCAGCCGCGTTGCACGGGAGAATGTGAAAAGTGTTCATATGCAGTAAAAACCTGAGAAATCCGTCCGTTTTCGTCATTTTTTAACGAATCGAATTAAAGCCACATCGTCACATTGGCCGCTCTTCTCTCTGAAACGGTTACATTTATCGTCTGCAAAGCTATGTGCGTGCTGCGGTATGCGGAAACACTAAAAGCACCATAGTAGAACACAGAAGAAGCTTCTAAGTTGAAGAAACAGCCAGTAAGAAGTAGTACAATTCAAGTTTTTGTTGTCGATTATTCACTTTATAGCCGGCTTTGGCGGCTTGGACATGACCTAGGTCCTTAAGATTTTGCATGAAAGGAGGACTTGCAGCCGCGTTGCACTGGAGAATGTGAAAAGAGTTCATATGTATTAACAACCTGAGAAATCCGTCCGTTTTCGACATTTGTTATCGAATCGACTTAAAGCCAGATCGTCACATTGGCCGCTCTTCTCTCTTAAACGGTTACATTTATCGTCTACAAAGCTATGTTGCGTGCTGCGGTATGCGGAAACACTAAAAGCACCATAGTAGAACACAGAAGAAGCTTCTATGTTGAAGTAATAGCCAGTAAGAAGTAGTACAATTCAAGTTTTAGTTGTCGATTATTCACTTTTTAGCTGGCTTTGGTGGCTTGGACATGAACTAGGACGTTAAGATTTTGCATGAAAGGAGGACTAGCAGCCGCGTTGCACGGGAGAATGTGAAATGTGTTCATATCTAGTAAAATCCTGAGAAATCCGTATGATTTCGTCATTTGTTATCGAATCGACTTAAAGCCAGTTCGTCACATTGGCCGCTCTTCTCTCTGAGACGGTTACACTTATCGTCTGCAAAGCTATGTCGCGTGCTGCGGTATGCGGAGACACTAAAAGCACCATAGTAGAACACAGAAGAAGCTTCTAAAATGAAGCAATAGCCAGTAAGAAGTAGTACAATTCAAGTTTTAATTATCGATTATTCACTTTTAGCCGGCTTTGGTGGCTTGGACATGACCTAGGACCTTAAGATTTTGCATGAAAGGAGGACTAGCAGCCGCGTTGCACGGTAGAATGTGAAAAGTGTTCATATGTAGTAAAACCTGAGAAATACGTCCGTTTTCGTCATTTGTTATCGAATCGACTTAAAGCCAGATCGTCACATTGGCCGCTTTTCTCTCTGAGACGGTTACATTTATCGTCTGCAAAGCTATGTCGCGTGCTGCGGTATGCGGAGACACTAAAAGCACCATAGTAGAACACAGAAAAAGCTTCTAAGTTGAAGCAATAGCCAGTAAGAAGTAGAACAATTCAAGTTTTAGTTGTCGATTATTCAGTTTTTGGCCGGCTTTGGTGGCTTGGACATGAACTAGGACCTTAAAATTTTGCATGAAAGGAGGACTAGCAGACGCGTTGCACGGGAGAATGTGAAATGTGTTCATATGTAGTAAAATTATGAGAAATCCGTACGTTTTCGTCATTTGTTATCGAATCGACTTAAAGCCAGGTCGTCACATTGGCCGCCCTTCTCTCTGAAACGGTTACACTTATCGTCTGCAAAGCTATGTCGCGTGCTGCGGTATGCGGAAACACTAAAAGCACCATAGTACAACAAGAAGAAGCTTCTAAGTTGAAGTAATAGCAAGTAAGAAGTAGTACAATTGAAGTTTTAGTTGTCGATTATTCACTTTTTTGCCGGCTTTGGTGGCTTGGACATGACCTAGGACCTTAAGATTTTGCATGAAAGGAGGACTAGCAGCCGCGTTGCACGGGAGAAAGTGAATAGTGTTCATATGTAGTAAAAACCTGAGAAATCCGTCCGTTTTCGTCTTTTGTTATCGAAGCGACTTAATGCCAGATCGTAACATTGGCCGTTCTTCTT
The DNA here is from genome assembly GCF_023897955.1 of Schistocerca gregaria. Lineage (NCBI taxonomy): Eukaryota > Metazoa > Arthropoda > Insecta > Orthoptera > Acrididae > Schistocerca > Schistocerca gregaria. The sequence continues at coordinate 15,258,729 of NW_026061824.1, read as the reverse complement.
ACTGAAACGGTTACATTTATCGTCTGCAAAGCTATGTCGCGTGCTGCGGTATGACGAAACACTAAATGCACCATAGTAGAACACAGAAGAAGCTTCTAAGTTGAAGTAATAACCAGTAGGAAATAGTACAATTCAAGTTTTAGTTGTCCATAATTCACTTTTTAGCCGGCTTTGGTGGCTTGGACATGACCTAGGACCATAAGATTTTGCATGAAAGGAGGACTAGCAGCCGCGTTGCACGGGAGAATGTGAAATGTGTTCATATGTAGTAAAAACCTGAGAAATCCGTACGTCTTCGTCATTTGTTATCGAATCGACTTAAAACCAGATCGTCACATTGGCCGCTCTTCTCTCTGAAACAGTTACATTTATCGTCTGCAAAGCTATGTCGCGTGCTGCGGTATGCGGAAACACTAAAAACACCATAGTACAACAAGAAGAAGCTTCTAAGTTGAAGTAATAGCCAGTAAGAAGTAGTACAATTCAAGTTTTAATTATCGATTATTCACTTTTTAGCCGGCTTTGGTGGCTTGGATATGACCTAGGACCTTAAGATTTTGCATGAAAGGAGGACTAGCAGCCGCGTTGCACTGGAGAATGTGAAAAGAGTTCATATGTATTAAAAACCTGAGAAATCCGTCCGTTTTCGTCATTTGTTATCGAATCGACTTAAAGTCAGATCGTCACATTGACGCTCTTCTCTCTGAAACGGTTACACTTATCGTCTGTAAAGCTATGTCGCGTGCTGCGGTATGCGGAAACACTAAAAGCACTATAGTACAACAAGAAGAAGCTTCTAAGTTGAAGTAATAGCCAGTAAGAAGTAGTACAATTCAAGTTTTAGTTGTCGATTATTCACTTTATAGCCGGCTTTGGTGGCTTGGACATGACCTAGGACCTTAAGATTTTGCATGAAAGGAGGACTTGCAGCCGCGTTGCACTGGAGAATGTGAAAAGTGTTCATATGCAGTAAAAACCTGAGAAATCCGTCCGTTTTCGTCATTTGTTAACGAATCGACTTAAAGCCACATCGTCACATTGGCCGCTCTTCTCTCTGAAACGGTTACATTTACCGTCGGCAAATCTATGTGCGTGCTGCGGTATGCGGAAACACTAAAAGCACCATAGTAGAACACAGAAGAAGCTTCTAAGTTGGAGAAACAGCCAGTAAGAAGTAGTACAATTCAAGTTTTAGTTGTCGATTATTCACTTTATAGCCGGCTTTGGTGGCTTGGACATGACCTAGGACCTTAAGATTTTGCATGAAAGGAGGACTTGCAGCCGCGTTGCACTGGAGAATGTGAAAAGTGTTCATATGTAGTAAAAACCTGAGAAATCCGTCCGTTTTCGTCATTTGTTAACGAATCGACTTAAAGCCACATCGTCACATTGGCCGCTCTTCTCTCCGAAACGGTTACATTTATCGTCTGCAAAGCTATGTGCGTGCTGCGGTATGCGGAAACACTAAAAGCACCATAGTAGAACACAGAAGTAGCTTCTAAGTTGAAGAAACAGCATGTAAGAAGTAGTACAATTCAAGTTTTAGTTGTCGATTATTCACTTTATAGCCGGCTTTGGTGGCTTGGACATGACCTAGGTCCTTAAGATTTTGCGTGAAAGGAGGACTTGCAGCCGCGTTGCACGGGAGAATGTGAAAAGTGTTCATATGTAGTAAAAACCTGAGAAATCCGTCCGTTTTCGTCATTTGTTAACGAATCGACTTAAAGCCACATCGTCACATTGGCCGCTCTTCTCTCTGAAACGGTTACATTTACCGTCTGCAAAGCTATGTTCCCTGCTGCGATATGCGGAAACACTAAAAGCACAATAGTAGAACACAGAAGAAGCTTCTATGTTGAATTAATAGCCAGTAAGAAGTAGTACAATTGAAGTTTTAGTTGTCGATTATTAACTTTTTAGCCGGCTTTGGTGGCTTGGACATGACCTAGGACGTTAATATTTTGCATGAAAGGAGGACTAGCAGCCGCGTTGCAAGGGAGAAAGAGAAAAGTGTTCATATGTAGTACAAACCTGAGAAATCCGTCCGTTTTCGTCTTTTGTTATCGAATCGACTTAAAGCCAGATCGTCACATTGGCCGCTCTTCTCTCTGAAACGGTTACACTTATCGTCTGCAAAGCTATGTCGCGTGCTGCGGTATGCGGAAACACTAAAAGCACAATAGTACAACAAGAAGAAGCTTCTAAGTTGAAGTAATAGCCAGTAAGAAGTAGTACAATTCAAGTTTTAACTATCGATTATTCACTTTTAAGCCGGCTTTGATGGCTTGGACATCACCTGGGACCTTAAGATTTTGCATGAAAGGTGGACTAGCAGCCGCGTTGCACGGGAGAATGTGAAAAGTGTTCATATGTAGTACAAACCTGAGAAATCCGTCCGATTATGTCATTTGTTATCGAATCGACTTAAAGCCAGATCGTCACAATGGCTGCATTTTTCTCTGAGAGCGATACATTTATCGTCTGCAAAGCTATGTCGCGTGCTGCGGTATGCGGAGACACTAAAAGCACCATAGTAGAACACAGAAGAAGCTTCTAAGTTGAAGTAATAGCCAGTAAGAAGTAGTACAATTCAAGTTTTAGTTGTAGATTATTCACTTTTTAGCCGGTTTTGGTGGCTTGGACATGACCTAGGACCTTAAGATTTTGCATGAAAGGAGGAATAGCAGCCGCGTTGCACGGGAGAATGTGAAAAGTGTTCATATGCAGTAAAAACCTGAGAAATCCGTCCGTTTTCGTCATTTGTTAACGAATCGACTTAAAGCCACATCGTCACATTGGCCGCTCTTCTCTCTGAAACGGTTACATTTACCGTCGGCAAAGCTATGTGCGTGCTGCGGTATGCGGAAACACTAAAAGCACCATAGTAGAACACAGAAGAAGCTTCTAAGTTGGAGAAACAGCCAGTAAGAAGTAGTACAATTCAAGTTTTAGTTGTCGATTATTCACTTTATACCCGGCTTTGGTGGCTTGGACATGACCTAGGACCTTAAGATTTTGCATGAAAGGAGGACTTGCAGCCGCGTTGCACTGGAGAATGTGAAAAGTGTTCATATGTAGTAAAAACCTGAGAAATCCGTCCGTTTTCGTCATTTGTTAACGAATCGACTTAAAGCCACATCGTCACATTGGCCGCTCTTCTCTCCGAAACGGTTACATTTATCGTCTGCAAAGCTATGTGCGTGCTGCGGTATGCGGAAACACTAAAAGCACCATAGTAGAACACAGAAGTAGCTTCTAAGTTGAAGAAACAGCAAGTAAGAAGTAGTACAATTCAAGTTTTAGTTGTCGATTATTCACTTTATAGCCGGCTTTGGTGGCTTGGACATGACCTAGGACCTTAAGATTTTGCATGAAAGGAGGACTTGCAGCCGCGTTGCACGGGAGAATGTGAAAAGTGTTCATATGTAGTAAAAACCTGAGAAATCCGTCCGTTTTCGTCATTTGTTATCGAATCGACTTAAAGCCAGATCGTCACATTGGCTGCTTTTCTCTCTGAGAGGGTTACATTTATCGTCTGCAAAGCTATGTCGCGTGCTGCGGTATGCGGAGACACTAAAAGCACCATAGTAGAACACAGAAGAAGCTTCTAAGTTGAAGTAATAGCCAGTAAGAAGTAGTACAATTCAAGTTTTAGTTGTCGATTATTCACTTTTTAGCCGGCTTTGGTGGCTTGGACATGACCTAGGACCTTAAGATTTTGCATGAAAGGAGGACTAGCAGCCGCGTTGCACGGGAGAATGTGAAAAGTGTTCATATGCAGTAAAAACCTGAGAAATCCGTCCGTTTTCGTCATTTGTTAACGAATCGACTTAAAGCCACATCGTCACATTGGCCGCTCTTCTCTCTGAAACGGTTACATTTATCGTCTGCAAAGCTATGTCGCGTGCTGCGGTATGCGGAAACACTAAAAGCACCATAGTAGAACACAGAAGAAGCTTCTAAAATGAAGCAATAGCCAGTAAGAAGTAGTACAATTCAAGTTTTAATTATCGATTATTCACTTTTTAGCCGGCTTTGGTGGCTTGGATATGACCTAGGACCTTAAGATTTTGCATGAAAGGAGGACTAGCAGCCGCGTTGCACGGGAGAATGTGAAAAGCGTTCATATGTAGTAAAACCTGAGAAATCCGTCCGTTTTCGTCATTTGTTATCGAATCGACTTAAAACCAGATCGCCACATTGGCCGCTTTTCTCTTTGAGACGGTTACATTTATCGTCTGCAAAGCTATGTCGCGTGCTGCGGTATGCGGAGACACTAAAAGCACCATAGTAGAACACAGAAGAAGCTTCTAAGTTGAAGCAATAGCCAGTAAGAAGTAGAACAATTCAAGTTTTAGTTGTCGATTATTCAGTTTTTGGCCGGCTTTGGTGGCTTGGACATGAACTAGGACCTTAAAATTTTGCATGAAAGGAGGACTAGCAGCCGCGTTGCACGGGAGAATGTGAAATGTGTTCATATGTAGTAAAATTATGAGAAACCCGTACGTTTTCGTCATTTGTTATCGAATCGACTTAAAGCCGGATCGTCACATTGGCCGCTCTTCTCTCTGAAACGGTTACACTTATCGTCTGCAAAGCTATGTCGCGTGCTGCGGTATGCGGAAACACTAAAAGCACCATAGTACAACAAGAAGAAGCTTCTAAGTTGAAGTAATATCCAGTAAGAAGTAGTACAATTGAAGTTTTAGTTGTCGATTATTCACTTTTTTGCCGGCTTTGGTGGCTTGGACATCACCTAGGACCTTAAGATTTTGCATGAAAGGAGGACTTGCAGCCGCGTTAAACGGGAGAAAGTGAATAGTGTTCATATGTAGTAAAAACCTGAGAAATCCGTCCGTTTTCGTCTTTTGTTATCGAAGCGACTTAATGCCAGATCGTCACATTGGCCGTTCTTCTTACTGAAACGGTTACATTTATCGTCTGCAAAGCTATGTCGCGTGCTGCGGTATGACGAAACACTAAATGCACCATAGTAGAACACAGAAGAAGCTTCTAAGTTGAAGTAATAACCAGTAGGAAATAGTACAATTCAAGTTTTAGTTGTCCATAATTCACTTTTTAGCCGGCTTTGGTGGCTTGGACATGACCTAGGAAAATAAGATTTTGCATGAAAGGAGGACTAGCAGCCGCGTTGCACGGGAGAATGTTAAATGTGTTCATATGTAGTAAAAACCTGAGAAATCCGTACGTCTTCGTCATTTGTTATCGAATCGACTTAAAACCAGATCGTCACATTGGCCGCTCTTCTCTCTGAAACGGTTACATTTATCGTCTGCAAAGCTATGTCGCGTGCTGCGGTATGCGGAAACACTAAAAACACCATAGTACAACAAGAAGAAGCTTCTAAGTTGAAGTAATAGCCAGTAAGAAGAAGTACAATTGAAGTTTTAGTTGTCGATTATTTACTTTTTAGCCGGCTTTGATGGCTTGTACATGACCTGGGACCATAAGATTTTGCATGAAAGGAGGACTAGCAGCCGCGTTGCACGGGAGGATGTGAAAAATGTTCTTAAGTAGTAAAAACCTGAGATATCCGTCCGGTTTCGTCATTTGTTATCGAATCGACTTAAAGCCAGATGGTCACATTGGCCGCTTTTCTCTCTGAGACGGTTACATTTATCGTCTGCAAAGCTATGTCGCGTGCTGCGGTATGCGGAGACACTAAAAGCAACAGCAGTTGAGTCCCATAGTGCTCAGAGCCATTTGAACCATTTGAACCACTAAAAGCACCATAGTAGAACACAGAAGAAGCTTCTAAGTTGAAGTAATAGCCAGTAAGATGTAGTACAATTCAAGTTTTAGGCGTCGATTATTCACTTTTTAGCCGGCTTTGGTGGCTTGGACATGACCTAGGACCTTAAGATTTTGCATGAAAGGAGGACTAGCAGCCGCGTTGCACGGGAGAATGCGAAAAGAGTTCATATGCAGTAAAAAGCTGAGAAATCCATCCGTTTTCGTCATTTGTTATCGAATTGACTTATAGACAGATGGTCACATTGGCCGCTCTTCTCTCTGAAACGCTTACATTTATCGTCTGCAAAGCTATGTCGCGTGCTGCGGTATGCGGAGCGACTAAAAGCACCATATTAGAACACAGAAGATGCTTCTAAGTTGAAGTAATAGCCAGTAAGAAGTAGTACAATTCAAGTATTAGTTGTCGATTATTCACTTTCTAGCCGGCTTTGGTGGCTTGGACATGACCTAGGACCTTACGATTTTGCATGAAAGGAGGACCAGCAGCCGCGTTGCATGGGAGAATGTAAAAGTGTTCATATGTAGTAAAAACCTAAGAAATCCGTCCGTTTTCGTAATTTGTTATCGAATCGACTTAAAGCCAGATCGTCACATTGGCTGCTTTTCTCTCTGAGAGGGTTACATTTTTCGTCTGCAAAGCTATGTCGCGTGCTGCGGTATGCGGAGACACTAAAAGCACCATAGTAGAACACAGAAGAAGCTTCTAAGTTGAAGTAATAGCCAGTAAGAAGTAGTACAATTCAAGTTTTAGTTGTCGATTATTCACTTTTTAGCCGGCTTTGGTGGCTTGGAAATGACCTAGGACATTAAGTTTTTGCATGAAAGGAGGACTAGCAGCCGCGTTGCACGGGAGAATGTGAAAAGTGTTCTTATGTAGTAAAAACCTGAGAAATCCGTCCGGTTTCGTCATTTGTTAACGAATGGACTTAAAGCCACATCGTCACATTGGCCGCTCTTCTCTCTGAAACGGTTACATTTATCGTCTGCAAAGCTATGTCGCGTGCTGCGGTATGCCTAAACACTAAAAGCACCATAGTAGAACACATAATAAGCTTCTAAGTTTAAGCAATAGCCAGTAAGAAGTAGAACAATTCAAGTTTTAGTTGTCGATTATTCAGTTTTTGGCCGGCTTTGGTGGCTTGGACATGACCTAGGACCTTAAGCTTTTGCATGAAAGGAGGACTAGCAGCCGCGTTGCACGGGAGAATGTGAAATGTGTTCATATCTAGTAAAAACCTGAGAAATCCGTACGTTTTCGTCATTTGTTATCGAATCGACTTAAAGCCAGATCGTCACATTGGCTGCTTTTCTCTCTGAGAGGGTTACATTTATCGTCTGCAAAGCTATGTCGCGTGCTGCGGTATGCGGAGACACTAAAAGCACCATAGTAGAACACAGAAGAAGCTTCTAAGTTGAAGTAATAGCCAGTAAGAAGTAGTACAATTCAAGTTTTAGTTGTCGATTATTCACTTTTTAGCCGGCTTTGGTGGCTTGGACACGACCTAGGAAATTAAGTTTTTGCATGAAAGGAGGACTAGCAGCCGCGTTGCACGGGAGAATGTGAAAAGTGTTCTTATGTAGTAAAAACCTGAGAAATCCGTCCGGTTTCGTCATTTGTTATCGAATCGACTTAAAGCCAGATGGTCACATTGGCCGCTTTTCTCTCTGAGACGGTTACATTTATCGTCTGCAAAGCTATGTCGCGTGCTGCGGTATGCGGAGACACTAAAAGCAACAGCAGTTGAGTCCCATAGTCCTCAGAGCCATTTGAACCATTTGAACCACTAAAAGCACCATAGTAGAACACAGAAGAAGCTTCGATGTTGAAGTAATAGCCAGTAAGATGTAGTACAATTCAAGTTTTAGGCGTCGATTATTCACTTTTTAGCCGGCTTTGGTGGCTTGGACATGACCTAGGACCTTAAGATTTTGCATGAAAGGAGGACTTGCAGCCGCGTTGCACGGGAGAATGCGAAAAGAGTTCATATGCAGTAAAAAGCTGAGAAATCCGTCCGTTTTCGTCATTTGTTATCGAATTGACTTATAGACAGATGGTCACATTGGCCGCTCTTCTCTCTGAAACGCTTACATTTATCGTCTGCAAAGCTATGTCGCGTGCTGCGGTATGCGGAAACACTAAAAGCAACATAGTAGAACACAGAAGAAGCTTCTAAGTTGAAGTAATAGCCAGTAAGAAGAAGTACAATTCAAGTTTTAATTATCGATTATTCACTTTTTAGCCGGCTTTGGTGGCTTGGATATGACCTAGGACCTTAAGATTTTGCATGAAAGGAGGACTAGCAGCAGCGTTGCACGGGAGAATGTGAAAAGTGTTCATATGTAGTAAAAACCTGAGAAATCCGTCCGTTTTCGTCATTTGTTATCGAATCGACTGAAAGACAGATCGTCACATTGTCCGCTTTTCTCTCTGAGACGGTTACATTTATCGTCTGCAAAGCTATGTCGCGTGCTGCGGTATGAGGAGACACTAAAAGCACCATAGGAGAATACAGAAGAAGCTTCTAAGTTGAAGTAATAGCCAGTAAGAAGTAGTACAATTCAAGTTTTAATTATCGATTATTCACTTTTTAGCCGGCTTTGGTGGCTTGGATATGACCTAGGACCTTAAGATTTTGCATGAGAGGAGGACTTACAGCCGCGTTGCACGGGAGAATGTGAAAGGTGTTCATATGTAGTAAAAACCTGAGAAATCCGTCCGTTTTCGTCATTTGTTATCGAATCGACTGAAAGACAGATCGTCACATTGTCCGCTTTTCTCTCTGAGACGGTTACATTTATCATCTGCAAAGCTATGTCGCGTGCTGCGGTATGCGGAGACACTAAAAGCACCATAGTTGAACACAGAAAAAGCTTCTAAGTTTAAGTAATAGCCAGTATATAGTAATACAATTCAAGTTTTAGTTGGCGATTATTCACATTTCAGCCGGCTTTGGTGGCTTGGAAATGACCTAGGACCTTAGGATTTTGCATGAAGGGAGGTTTAGCAGCCGCGTTGCATGGGAGAATGTGAAAAGTGTTCATATGTAGTAAAAACCTGAGAAATCCGTCCGTTTTCATTATTTGTTATCGAATTGACTTCAAGCTAGATCGTCACATTGGCCACTCTTCTCACTCAAACTGTTACAATTATGTTCTGCAAAGCTATGTCGCGTGCTTCGGTATGCCGAAACACTAATAGCACAATAGTAGAACACAGAAGAAGCTTCTAAGTTGAAGAAACAGCCAGTAAGAAGTAGTACAATTCAAGTTTTAGTTGTCGATTATTCACTTTATAGCCGGCTTTGGTGGCTTGGACATGACCTAGGACCTTAGGATTTTGCATGAAAGGAGTACTTGCAGCCGCGTTGCACGGGAGAATGTGAAATGTGTTCATATGTAGTAAAAACCTGAGAAATCCGTCCGTTTTCGTCATTTGTTATCGAATCGACTTAAAGCCAGATCGTCACATTGGCCGCTTTTCTCTCTGAGACGGTTACATTTATCGCCTGCAAAGCTATGTCGCGTGCTGCGGTATGCGGAGAGACTAAAAGCACCATATTAGAACACAGAAGATGCTTCTAAGTTGAAGTAATAGGCAGTAAGAAGTAGTACAATTCAAGTTTTAGTTGTCGAATATTCACTTTTTAGCCGGCTTTGGTGGCTTGGACATGACCTAGGACGTCAAGATTTTGCATGAAACGAGTACTTGCAACCGCGATCCACGGGAGAATGTGAAAAGTGTTCATATGTAGTAAAAACCTGAGAAATCCGTCCGTTTTCGTCATTTGTTATCGAATCGACTTAAAGCCAGATCGTCACATTGGCCGCTTTTCTCTCTGAGAATGTTACATTTATTGTCTGCAAAGCTATGTCGCGTGCTGCAGTATGCAGAAACACTAAAAGCACCATAGTAGAACACAGAAGAAGCTTCTAAGTTGAAGTAATAGCCAGTAAGAAGTAGTATAATTCAAGTTTTAGTTGTCGATTATTAACTTTTTAGCCGGCTTTGGTGGCTTGGACATGACCTAAGACCTTTAGATTTTGCATGAAAGGAGGACTAGCAGCCGCGTTGCACGGGAGAATGTGAAAAGTGTTCATATGTAGTAAAAACCTGAGAAATCCGTCCGTTTTCGTCTTTTGTTATCGAATCGACTTAAAGCCAGATCGTCACATTGGCCGCTCTTCTCTCTGAAACGGTTACACTTTTCGTCTGCAAAGCTATGTCGCGTGCTGCGGTATGCTGAGACACTAAAAGCACCACAGTAGAACACAGAAGAAGCTTGTAAGTTGAAGTAATAGCCAGTAAGAAGTAGTACAATTCAAGTTTTATTTGTCGATTATTTACTTTTTAGCCGGCTTTGGTTGCTTGGACATGACCTAGGACCATAAGATTTTGCATGAAAGGAGTACTTGCAGCCTCGTTGCACGGGAGAATGTGAATGTGTTCATATGTAGTAAAAAACTGAGAAATCAGTCCGTTTTCGTCATTTGTTATCGAATTGACTTAAAGCCAGATCTTCACATTGGCCGCTTTTCTCTCTCAGACGGTTACATTTATCGTCTGCAAAGCTATGTCGCGTGCTGCGGTATGCGGAGACACTAAAAGCACCATAGTAGAACACAGAAGAAGCTTCTAAGTTGAAGTAATAGCCAGTAAGAAGTAATACAATTCAAGTTTTAGTTGTCGATTATTCACTTTTTAGCCGGCTTTGGTGGCTTGGACATGACCTAGGACCTTACGATTTTGCATATAAGGAAGACTAGCAGCCGCGTTGCACGGGAGAATGTGAAAAGTGTTCATATGTAGTAAAAACCTGAGAAATCTGTCCGTTTTCGTCATTTGTTATCGAATCGACTTAAAGCCAGATTGTCACATTGGCCGCTCTTCTCTCTGAAACGTTTACATTTATCGTCTGCAAAGCTATGTCGCGTGCTGCGGTATGCGGAGACACTAAAAGCACCATAGTAGAACACAGAAGAAGCTTCTAAGTTGAAGTAATAGCCAGTAAGAAGTAATACAATTCAAGTTTTAGTTGTCGATTATTCACTTTTTAGCCGGCTTTGGTGGCTTGGACATGACCTAGGACCTTACGATTTTGCATATAAGGAAGACTAGCAGCCGCGTTGCACGGGAGAATGTGAAAAGTGTTCATATGTAGTAAAAACCTGAGAAATCCGTCCGTTTTCGTCTTTTGTTATCGAATCGACTTAAAGCCAGATCGTCACATTGGCCGCTCTTCTCTCTGAAACGGTTACACTTTTCGTCTGCAAAGCTATGTCGCGTGCTGCGGTATGCTGAGACACTAAAAGCACCACAGTAGAACACAGAAGAAGCTTGTAAGTTGAAGTAATAGCCAGTAAGAAGTAGTACAATTCAAGTTTTATTTGTCGATTATTTACTTTTTAGCCGGCTTTGGTTGCTTGGACATGACCTAGGACCATAAGATTTTGCATGAAAGGAGTACTTGCAGCCTCGTTGCACGGGAGAATGTGAATGTGTTCATATGTAGTAAAAAACTGAGAAATCAGTCCGTTTTCGTCATTTGTTATCGAATTGACTTAAAGCCAGATCTTCACATTGGCCGCTTTTCTCTCTCAGACGGTTACATTTATCGTCTGCAAAGCTATGTCGCGTGCTGCGGTATGCGGAGACACTAAAAGCACCATAGTAGAACACAGAAGAAGCTTCTAAGTTGAAGTAATAGCCAGTAAGAAGTAATACAATTCAAGTTTTAGTTGTCGATTATTCACTTTTTAGCCGGCTTTGGTGGCTTGGACATGACCTAGGACCTTACGATTTTGCATATAAGGAGGACTAGCAGCCGCGTTGCATGGGAGAATGTGAAAAGTGTTCATATGTAGTAAAAACCTGAGAAATCCGTCTGTTTTCGTCATTTGTTATCGAATCGACTGAAGGTTAGATCGTCACATTGGCCGCTTTTCTCTCTGAGACGGTTACATTTATCGTCTGCAAAGCTATGTCGCGTGCTGCGGTGTGCGGAGACACTAAAAGCACCATAGTAGAACACAGAAGAAGCTTCTAAGTTGAAGTAATAGCCAGTAAGAAGTAGTACAATTCAAGTTTTAGTTGTCGATTATTCACTTTTTAGCCGGCTTTGGTGGCTTGGACATGACCTAGGACCTTAAGATTTTGCATGAAAGGAGTACTTGCAGCCGCGTTGCACGGGAGAATGTGAAAAGTGTTCATATGTAGTAAAAACCTGAGAAATCCGTCCGTTTTCGTCATTTGTTATCGAATCGACTTAAAGCCAGATTGTCACATTGGCCGCTCTTCTCTCTGAAACGTTTACATTTATCGTCTACAAAAATATGTCGCGTGCTGCGGTATGCGGAAACACTAAAAGCACCATAGTAGAACACAGAAGAAGCTTCTAAGTTGAAGTAATAGCCAGTAAGAAGTAGTACAATTCAAGTTTTACTTGTCGATTATTCACTTTTAAGCCGGCTTTGGTGGCTTGGACATGACCTAAGACCTTTAGATTTTGCATGAAAGGAGGACTAGCAGCCGCGTTGCACGGGAGAATGTGAAAAGCGTTCATATGTAGTAAAAACCTGAGAAATCCGTCCGTTTTCGTCATTTGTTATCGAATCGACTTAAAGCCAGATTGTCACATTGGCCGCTCTTCTCTCTGAAACGTTTACATTTATCGTCTACAAAAATATGTCGCGTGTTGCGGTATGCGGAAACACTAAAAGCACCATAGTACAACACAGAAGAAGCTTCTAAGTTGAAGCAATAGCCAGTAAGAAGTAGTACAATTCAAGTTTTAGTTGTCGATTATTCACTTTTTAGCCGGCTTTGGTGGCTTGGAGATCCCCTAGGACGTTAAAATTTTGCATGAAAAGTGGACTGGCAGCCGCGTTGTACGGGAGAATGTGAAAAGTGCTCATATGTAGTAAAAACCTGAGAAATCCGTCCATTTTCGTCATTTGTTATCGAATCGACTTAAATCCTGATCGTCACATTGGCCGCTCCTCTCTCTGAAACGTTAACACTTATCGTTTGCAAAGCTATGTCGCATGGTGCGGTATGCCGACACACTTAACGCACCATAGTAGAACACAGAAGAAGCTTCTAAGTTGAAGTAATAGCCAGTAAGAAGTAGTATAATTCAAGTTTTAGTTGTCGATTATTTACTTTTAAGCCGGCTTTGGTGGCATGGACATGACCTAAGACATTTAGATTTTGCATGAAAGGAGGACTAGCAGCCGCGTTGCACGGGAGAATGTGAAAAGTGTTCATATGTAGTAAAAACCTGAGAAATCCGTCCGTTTTCGTCTTTTTTTATCGAATCGACTTAAAGCCATATCGTCACAATTGCCGCTCTTCTCTCTGAAACGGTTACACATATCGTCTGCAAAGCTATGTCGCGTGCTGCGGTATGCGGAGACACTAAAAGCGCCATAGTAGAACACAGAAGAAGCTTCTAAGTTGAAGTAATAGCCAGTAAGAAGTAGTACAATTGAAGTTTTAGTTGTCGATTATTCACTTTTTAGCCGGCTTTGGTGGCTTCGACATGACCTAGGACCTTAAGATTTTGCATGAAAGGAGGACTAGCAGCCGCGTTGCATGGGAGAATGTGAAAAGTGTTCATATGTAGTAAAAACCTGAGAAATCCGTCCGTTTTCGTCATTTGTTATCGAATCGACTTAAAGCCAGATCGTCACTTTGGCCGCTTTTCTCTCAGACGGTCACATTTATCGTCGGCAAATCTATGTCGCGTGCTGCGGTATGCGGAGACACTAAAAGCACCATATTAGAACACAGAAGAAGCTTATAAGTTGAAGTAATAGCCAGTAAGAAGTAATACAATTCAAGTTTTAGTTGTCGATTATTAACTTTTTAGCCGGCTTTGGTAGCTTGGACATGAACTAGGTCCTTAAGATTTTGCATGAAAGGAAGACTAGCCGCCGCGTTGCACGGGAGAATGTGAAAAGTGTTCATATGTAGTAAAAACCTGAGAAATCCGTCCGGCTTCGTGTTTGTTATCGAATCGACTTAAAGCCAGATCGCCACATTGGCAGCTTTTCTCTCTGAAACGGTTACATTTATCGTCTGCAAAGCTATGTCGCGTGCTGCGTTATGCGGAGACACTAAAAGCATCATAGTAGAACACAGAAGAAGCTTCTAAGTTGAAGTAAAAACCAGTAAGAAGTAGTACAATTCTAGTTTTAGTGTTCGATTGTTCACTTTTAAGCCGGCTTTGGTGGTTATGACATGACCTAGGACCATAAGGTTTTGAATGAAAGGAGGACTAGCAGATGCGTTGCACGGGAGAATGTGAAAAGTGTTCATATGTAGTAAAAACCTGAGAAATCCGTCCGTTTTCGACATTTGTTATCGAATCGACTTAAAGCCAGATCGTCACATTGGCCGCTTTGCTCTCTGAAACAGTTACATTTATCGTCTGCAAAGCTATGTCACGTGCTGCGGTATGCGGAGACACTAAAAGCACCATAGTAGAACACAGAAGCAGCTTCTAAGTTGAAGTAATAGGAAGTAAGAAGTAGTACAATTCAAGTTTTAGTTATTGATTATTCACTTTTTAGCCGGCTTTGGTGGCTTGGACATGAGGTGGAACCTTAAGATTTTGCAGGAAAATAGGACTAGCAGCCGCGTTGCACGGGAGAATGTGAATGTGTTCATATGTAGTAAAAACCTGAGAAATCCGTCCGTTTTCGTCATTTGTTATCGAATCGACTTAAAGCCAGATCGTCACATTGGCCGCTTTTCTCTCTGAAACAGTTACATCTATCGTCTGCAAAGCTATGTCACGTGCTGCCGTATGCGGAGACACTAAAAGCACCATAGTAGAACACAGAAGAAGCTTCTAAGTTGAAGTAAAAGCCAGTGAGAAATAGTACAATTCAAGTTTTAGTTGTCGATTGTTCACTTTTTAGCCGGCTTTGGTGGCTATGACATGACCTAGGACCATAAGATTTTGCATGAAAGCAGGACTAGCAGTCGCGTTGCACGGGAGAATGTGAAAAGTGTTCATATGTAGTAAAAACCTGAGAAATCCGTTCGTTTTCGTCATTTGTTATCGAATCGACTTAAAGCCAGATCGTCAAATTGGAAGCTTTTCTCTCTGAGACGGTTACATTTATCGTCTGCAAGCCTATGTCGCGTGCAGCGGTATGCTGAAACACTAGAAGCACCATAGTAGAACACAGAAGAAGCTTCTAAGTTGAAGCAATAGCCAGTAAGAAGTAGTAGAATTCAAGTTTTAGTTATCGATTATTCACCATTTAGCCGGCTTTGGTGGCTTGGAGATGAGCTAGGACCTTAAGATATTGCATGAAAGGAGGACTAGCAGCCGCGTTGCACGGGAGAATGTGAAAAGTGTTCATATGTAGTAAAAACCTGAGAAATCCGTCTGTTTTCGTCATTTGTTATCGACTCGACTGAAAGCCAGATCGTCACATTGGCCGCTTTTCTCTCTGAGACGGGTACATTTATCGTCTGCAAAGCTATGTCGCGTGCTGCGGTGTGCGGAGACACTAAAAGCACCATAGTAGAACACAGAAGAAGCTTCTAAGTTGAAGTAATAGCCAGTAAGAAGTAGTACAATTCAAGTTTTAGTTGTCGATTATTCACTTTTTAGCCGGCTTTGGTGGCTTGGACATGACCTAGGACCTTAAGATTTTGCATGAAAGGAGTACTTGCAGCCGCGTTGTACGGGAGAATGTGAAATGTGTTCATATGTAGTAAAAACCTGAGAAATCCGTCCGTTTTCGTCATTTGTTAACGAATCGACTTAAAGCCAGATCGTCACATTGGCCGCTTTTCTGTCTGAAACAGTTACATTATCGTCTGCAAAGCTATGTCACGTGCTGCGGTATGCGGAGACACTAAAAGCACCATAGTAGAACACAGAAGAAGCTTCTAAGTTGCAGTAATAGCCAGTAAGAAGTAGTACAATTCAAGTTTTAGTAGGCGATTATTCACTTTTTAGCCGGCTTTGGTGGTTATGACATGACCTAGGACCATAAGATTTTGCATGAAAGGAGGACTAGCAGCCGCGTTGCACGGGAGAATGTGAAAAATGTTCATATGTAGTAAAAACCTGAGAAATCCGTCCGTTTTCGTCATTTGTTATCGAATCGACATAAAGCCAGATCGTCACATTGGCCGCTTTTCTCTCTGAGACGGTTACATTTATCGTCTGCAAAGCTATGTCGCGTGCTGCGGTATGCGGAGACACAAAAAGCACCATAGTAGAACACAGAAGAAGCTTCTAAGTTGAAGCAATAGCCAGTAAGATGTAGTACAATTCAAGTTTTAGTTGTCGATTATTCACTTTTTAGCCGGCTTTGGTGGGTTGGAGATCCCCTAGGACGTTAAAATTTTGCATGAAAGGTGGACTGGCAGCCGCGTTGCACGGGAGAATGTGAAAAGTGTTCATATGTAGTAAAAACCTGAGAAATCCGTCCGTTTTCGTCATTTGTTATCGAATCGACTTAAAGCCAGATCGTCTCATTGGCCGCTTTTCTCTCTGAAACAGTTACATTTATCGTCTGCAAAGCTATGTCACGTGCTGCGGTATGTGGAGACACTAAAAGCACCATAGTAGAACACAGAAGATGCTTCTAAGTTGAAGTAATAGGAAGTAAGTAGTAGTACATGTCAAGTTTTAGTTATTGATTATTCACTTTATAGCCGGCTTTGGTGGCTTCGACATGAGGTGGAACCTTAAGATTTTGCATGAAGGTAGGACTAGCAGCCGTGTTGCACGGGAGAATGTGAAAAGTGTTCATATGTAGTAAAAACCTGAGAAATCCGTCCGTTTTCGTCATTTGTTATCGAATCGACTTAAAGCTAGATCGTCACTTTGGCCGCTTTTATCTCTTAGACGGTTACATTTATTGTCTGCAAATCTATGTCGCGTGCTGCGGTATGCGGAGACACTAAAAGCACCATATTAGAACACAGAAGAAGCTTCTAAGTTGAAGTAATAGCCAGTAAGAAGTAGTACAATTCAAGTTTTAGTTGTCGATTAATCACTTTTTAGCCGGCTTTGGTGGCTTGGACATGACCTAGGTCCTTATGATTTTGCATGATAGGATGACTAGCCGCCGCGTTGCACGGGAGAATGTGAAAAGTGTTCATATGTAGTAAAAACCTGAGAAATCCGTCCGTTTTCGTCATTTGCTATCGAATCGACTTAAAGCCAGATCGTCACTTTGGCCGCTTTTATCTCTTAGATGGTCACATTTTTCGTCTGCAAAGCTATGTCGCGTTCTGCGGTATGCGGAAACACTAAAAGCACCATAGTAGAACACAGAAGAAGCTTCTAAGTTGAAGTAAAAGCCAGTGAGAAGTAGTACAATTCAAGTTTTAGTTGTCGATTGTTCACTTTTAGCCGGCTTTGGTGGCTATGACATGACCTAGGACCATAAGATTTTGCATGAAAGGAGGACTAGCAGACGTGTTGCACGGGAGAATGTGAAAAGTATTCATATGTAGTAAAAACCTGAGAAATCCGTCTGTTTTCGTCATTTGTTATCGAATCGACTTAAAGCCAGATCGTCGCATTGGCCGCTTTTGTCTCTGAGACGGTTACATTTATCGTCTGCAAAGCTATGTCGCGTGCTGCGGTGTGCGGAGACACTAAAAGCACCATAGTAGAACACAGAAGAAGCTTCTAAGTTGAAGTAATAGCCAGTAAGAAATAATACAATTCAAGTTTTAGTTGTCGATTATTCACTTTTTAGGCGGCTTTGGTGGCTTGGACATGACCTAGAACCTTAGATTTTGCATGAAAGGAGTACTTGCAGCCGCATTGCACGGGAGAATGTGAAATGTGTTCATATGTAGTAAAAACCTGAGAAATCCGTCCGTTTTCGTCATTTGTTATCGAATCGACTTAAAGCCAGATCGTCACATTGGCCGCTCTTCTCTCTGAAACGGTTACATTTATCGTCTACAAAGCTTTGTCATGTGCCGCGGTATGCGGAAACACTAAAAGCAACATTGTAGAACACAGAAGAAGCTTCTATGTTGAAGTAATAGCCAGTAAGAAGTAGTACAATTCAAGTTTTAGATGTCGATTATTCACTTTTACCCGGCTTTGGTGGCTTGGACATGACCTAGGACCTTAAAATTTTGCATGAAAGGAGGTCTAGCAGCCGCGTTGCACGGGAGAATGTGAAAAGTGTTCATATGTAGTAAAAACTTGAGAAATCCGTCTGTTTTCGTCATTTGTTATCGAATCGACTGAAGGCCAGATCGTCACATTGGCCGCTTTTCTCTCTGAGACGGTTACATTTGTCGTCTGCAAAGCTATGTCGCGTGCTGCGGTGTGCGGAGACACTAAAAGCACCATAGTAGAACACAGAAGAAGCTTCTAAGTTGAAGTAATAGCCAGTAAGAAGTAGTACAATTCAAGTTTTAGTTGTCGATTATTCACTTTTTAGCCGGCTTTGGTGGCTTGGACATGACCTAGGACCTTAAGATTTTGCATGAAAAGAGTACTTGCAGCCGCGTTGCACGGGAGAATGTGAAATGTGTTCATATGTAGTAAAAACCTGTGAAATCCGTCCGTTTTCGTCATTTGTTATCGAATCGACTTAAAGCCAGATCGTCACATTGGCCGCTTTTCTCTCTGAAACAGTTACATTATCGTCTGCAAAGCTATGTCACGTGCTGCGGTATGCGGAGACACTAAAAGCACCATAGTAGAACACAGAAGAAGCTTCTAAGTTGCAGTAATAGCCAGTAAGAAGTAGTACAATTCAAGTTTTAGTAGTCGATTATTCACTTTTTAGCCGGCTTTGGTGGTTATGACATGACCTAGGACCATAAGATTTTGCATGAAAGGAGGACTAGCAGCCGCGTTGCACGGGAGTATGTGAAAAGTGTTCATATGTAGTAAAAACCTGAGAAATCCGTCCGTTTTCGTCATTTGTTATCGAATCGACTTAAATCCAGATCGTCACATTGGCCGCTCTTCTCTCTGAAACGGTTACACTTATCGTCTGCAAAGCCATGTCGCATGCTGCGGTATGCCGACACACTTAAAGCACCATAGTAGAACACAGAAGAAGCTTCTAAGTTGAAGTAATAGCCAGTAAGAAGTAGTATAATTCAAGTTTTAGTTGTCGATTATTCACTTTTTAGCCGGCTTTGGTGGCTTGGACATGACCAAAGACCTTTAGATTTTGCATGAAAGGAGGACTAGCAGCCGCGTTGCACGGGAGAATGTGAAAAGTGTTCATATGTAGTAATAACCTGAGAAATCCGTCAGTTTTCGTCTTTTGTTATCGAATCGACTTAAAGCCAGATCGTCACATTGGCCGCTTTTCTCTCTGAAACAGTTACATTTATCGTCTGCAAAGCAATGTCGCGTGCTGCGGTATGCGGAGACACTAAAAGCACCATAGTAGAACACAGAAGAAGCTTCTAAGTTGAAGTAATAGCCAGTTAGAAGTAGTACTATTAAAGATTTAGTTGTCGATTATTCACTTTTTAGCCGGCTTTGGTGGCTTGGACATGACCTAGGACCTTAAGATTTTGCATGCAAGGAGTACTTGCTGCCGCGTTGCACGGGAGAATGTGAATGTGTTCATATGTAGTAAAAAACTGAGATATCAGTCCGTTTTCGTCATTTGTTATCGAATCGACCTAAAGCCAGATCGTCACATTGGCCGCATTTCTCTCTCAGACGGTTACATTTATCGTCTGCAAAGCTATGTCGCGTGCTGCGGTATGCGGAGACACTAAAAGCACCATAGTAGAACACAGAAGAAGCTTCTAACTTGAAGTAATAGCCAGTAAGAAGTAGTACAATTCAAGTTTTAGTTGTCGATTATTCACTTTTTAGCCGGCTTTGGTGGCTTGGACATGACCTAGGACCTTAAGATTTTGCATGATAGGATGACTAGCCGCTGCGTTGCACGGGAGAATGTGAAAAGTGTTCATATGTAGTAAAAACCTGAGAAATCCGTCCGGCTTCGTCTTTGTTATCGAATCGACTTAAAGCCAGATCGTCACATTGGCAGCTTTTCTCTCTGGGACGGTTACATTTGTCGTCTGCAAAGCTATGTCGCGTGCTGCGGTGTGCGGAGACACTAAAAGCACCATAGTAGAACACAGAAGAAGCTTCTAACTTGAAGTAATAGCCAGTAAGAAGTAGTACAATTCAAGTTTTAGTTGTCGATTATTCACTTTTTAGCCGGCTTTGGTGGCTTGGACATGACCTAGGACCTTAAGATTTTGCATGAAAAGAGTACTTGCAGCCGCGTTGCACGGGAGAATGTGAAAAGTGTTCATATGTAGTAAAAACCTGAGAAATCCGTCCGTTTTCGTCATTTGTTATCGAATCGACTTAAATCCAGATTGTCACATTGGCCGCTCTTCTCTCTGAAACGGTTACACTTATCGTCTGCAAAGCTATGTCGCATGCTGCGGTATGCCGACACACTTAAAGCACCATAGTAGAACACAGAAGAAGCTTCTAAGTTGAAATAATAGCCAGTAAGAAGTAGTATAATTCAAGTTTTAGTTGTCGATTATTCACTTTTTAGTTGGCTTTGGTGGCTTGGACATGACCAAAGACCTTTAGATTTTGCATGAAAGGAGGACTAGCAGCCGCGTTGCACGGGAGAATGTGAAATGTGTTCATATATAGTAAAAACCTGAGAAATCCGTCAGTTTTCGTCTTTTGTTATCGAATCGACTTAAAGCCAGATCGTCACATTGGCCGCTCTTCTCTCTGAAACGGTTACACTTATCGTCTGCAAAGCTATTTCGCATGCTGCGGTATGCGGAGACACTAAAAGCGCCATAGTAGAACACAGAAGAAGCTTCTAAGTTGAAGTAATAGCCAGTAAGAAGTAGTACAAAATCAAGTTTTAGTTGTCGATTATTAACTTTTTAGCCGGCTTTGGTGGCTTGGACATGACCTAGGACCTTAAGATTTTGCATGAAAGGAGTACTTGCTGCCGCGTTGCACGGGAGAATGTGAAATGTGTTCATATGTAGTAAAAACCTGAGAAATCGGTCCGTTTTCGTCATTTGTTATCGAATCGACTTAAAGCCAGATCGTCACATTGGCCGCTTTTCTCTCTGAAACAGTTACATTTGTCGTCTGCAAAGCAATGTCGCGTGCTGCGGTATGCGGAGACACTAAAAGCACCATAGTAGAACACAGAAGAAACTTGTAAGTTGAAGTAATAGCCAGTAAGAAGTAGTACTATTAAAGATTTAGTTGTCGATTATTCACTTTTTAGCCGGCTTTGGTGGCTTGGACATGACCTAGGACCTTAAGATTTTGCATGCAAGGAGTACTTGCTGCCGCGTTGCACGGGAGAATGTGAATGTGTTCATATGTAGTAAAAAACTGAGGTATCAGTCCGTTTTCGTCATTTGTTATCGAATCGACTTAAAGCCAGATCGTCACATTGGCCGCATTTCTCTCTCAGACGGTTACATTTATCGTCTGCAAACCTATGTCGCGTGCTGCGTTATGCGGAGACACTAAACGCACCATAGTAGAACACAGAAGAAACTTCTAATTTGAAGTAATAGCCAGTAAGAAGTAATACAATTCAAGTTTTAGTTGTCGATTATTCACATTTTAGCCGGCTTTGGTGGCTTGGACATGACCTAGGACCTTATGATTTTGCATGATAGGATGACTAGCCGCTGCGTTGCACGGGAGAGTGTGAAAAGTGTTCATATGTAGTAAAAACCTGAGAAATCCGTCCGTTTTCGTCATTTGTTATCGAATCGACTTAAAGCCAGATCGTCACTTTGGCCGCTTTTATCTCTTAGACGGTCACATTGATCGTCTGCAAAGCTATGTCGCGTTCTGCGGTATGCGGAAACACTAAAAGCACCATAGTAGAACACAGAAGGAACTTCTAAGTTGAAGTAAAAGCCAGTGAGAAGTAGTACAATTCAAGTTTTAGTTGTCGATTGTTCACTTTTAGCCGGCTTTGGTGGCTATGACATGACCTAGGACCATAAGATTTTGCATGAAAGAAGGACTAGCAGACGCGTTGCACGGGAGAATGTGAAAAGTATTCATATGTAGTAAAAACCTGAGAAATCCGTCTGTTTTCGTCATTTGTTATCGAATCGACTGAAAGCCAGATCGTCACATTGGCCGCTATTCTCTCTGAGACGGTTACATTTATCGTCTGCAAAGCTATGTCGCGTGCTGCGGTGTGCGGAGACACTAAAAGCACCATAGTAGAACACAGAAGAAGCTTCTAAGTTGAAGTAATAGCCAGTAAGAAGTAGTACAACTCAAGTTTTAGTTGTCGATTATTCACTTTTTAGCCGGCTTTGGTGGCTTGGACATGACCTGGGACCTTAGATTTTGCATGAAAGGAGTACTTGCAGCCGCATTGCACGGGAGAATGTGAAATGTGTTCATATGTAGTAAAAACCTGAGAAATCCGTCCGTTTTCGTCATTTGTTATCGTATCGACTTAAAGCCAGATCGTCACATTGGCAGTTCTTCTCTCTGAAACGGTTACATTTATCGTCTACAAAGCTTTGTCATGTGCTGCGGTATGCGGAAACACTAAAAGCAACATTGTAGAACACAGAAGAAGGTTCTATGTTAAAGTAATAGCCAGTAAGAAGTAGTACAATTCAAGTTTTAGATGTCGATTATTCACTTTTACCCGGCTTTGGTGGCTTGGACATGACCTAGGACCTTAAGATTTTGCATGAAAGGAGGTCTAGCAGCCGCGTTGCACGGGAGAATGTGAAAAGTGTTCATATGTAGTAAAAACTTGAGAAATCCGTCTGTTTTCGTCATTTGTTATCGAATCGACTGAAGGCCAGATCGTCACATTGGCCGCTTTTCTCTCTGAGACGGTTACATTTGTCGTCTGCAAAGCTATGTCGCGTGCTGCGGTGTGCGGAGACACTAAAAGCACCATAGCAGAACACAGAAGAAGCTTCTAAGTTGAAGTAATAGCCAGTAAGAAGTAGTACAATTCAAGTTTTAGTTGTCGATTATTCACTTTTTAGCCGGCTTTGGTGGCTTGGACATGACCTAGGACCTTAAGATTTTGCATGAAAAGAGTACTTGCAGCCGCGTTGCACGGGAGAATGTGAAATGTGTTCATATGTAGTAAAAACCTGAGAAATCCGTCCGTTTTCGTCATTTGTTATCGAATCGACTTAAAGCCAGATCGTCACATTGGCCGCTTTTCTCTCTGAAACAGTTACATTATCGTCTGCAAAGCTATGTCACGTGCTGCGGTATGCGGAGACACTAATAGCACCATAGTAGAACACAGAAGAAGCTTCTAAGTTGCAGTAATAGCCAGTAAGAAGTAGTACAATTCAAGTTTTAGTAGTCGATTATTCACTTTTTAGCCGGCTTTGGTGGTTATGACATGACCTAGGACCATAAGATTTTGCATGAAAGGACGACTAGCAGCCGCGTTGCACGGGAGAATGTGAAAAGTGTTCATATGTAGTAAAAACCTGAGAAATCCGTCAGTTTTCGTCATTTGTTATCGAATCGACTTAAATCCAGATCGTCACATTGGCCGCTCTTCTCTCTGAAACGGTTACACTTATCGTCTGCAAAGCTATGTCGCATGCTGCGGTATGCCGACACACTTAAAGCACCATAGTAGAACACAGAAGAAGCTTCTAAGTTGAAGTAATAGCCAGTAAGAAGTAGTATAATTCAAGTTTTAGTTGTCGATTATTCACTTTTTAGCCGGCTTTGGTGGCTTGGACATGACCAAAGACCTTTAGATTTTGCATGAAAGGAGGACTAGCAGCCGCGTTGCACGGGAGAATGTGAAAAGTTTTCATATGTAGTAAAAACCTGAGAAATCCCTCAGTTTTCGTCTTTTGTTATCGAATCGACTTAAAGCCAGATCGTCACATTGGCCGCTCTTCTCTCTGAAACGGTTACACTTATCGTCTGCAAAGCTATGTCGCATGCTGCGGTATGCGGAAACACTAAAAGCGCCATAGTAGAACACAGAAGAAGCTTCTAAGTTTAAGTAATAGCCAGTAAGAAGTAGTACAATTCAAGTTTTAGTTGTCGATTATTAACTTTTTAGCCGGCTTTGGTGGCTTGGACATGACCTAGGACCTTAAGATTTTGCATGAAAGGAGTACATGCTGCCGCGTTGCACGGGAGAATGTGAATGTGTTCATATGTATTAAAAAACTGAGATATCAGTCCGTTTTCGTCATTTGTTATCGAATCGCCTTTAAGCCAGATCGTCACATTGTCCGCATTTCTCTCTCAGACGGTTACATTTATCGTCTGCAAAGCTATGTCGCGTGCTGCGGTATGCGGAGACACTAAAAGCACCATAGTAGAACACAGAAGAAACTTCTAATTTGAAGTAATAGCCAGTAAGAAGTAATACAATTCAAGTTTTAGTTGTCGATTATTCACATTTTAGCCGGCTTTGGTGGCTTGGACATGACCTAGGACCTTATGATTTTGCATGATAGGATGACTAGCCGCCGCGTTGCACGGGAGAATGTGAAAAGTGTTCATATGTAGTAAAAACCTGAGAAATCCGTCCGGCTTCGTCTTTGTTATCGAATCGACTTAAAGCCAGATCGTCACATTGGCAGCTTTTCTCTCTGGGACGGTTACATTTATCGTCTGCAAAGCTATGTCGCGTGCTGCGGTATGCGGAGACACTAAAAGCACCATAGTAGAACACAGAAGAAGCTTCTAAGTTGAAGTAATAGCCAGTAAGAAGTAGTACTATTAAAGATTTAGTTGTCGATTATTCACTTTTTAGCCGGCTTTGGTGGCTTGGACATGACCTAGGACCTTAAGATTTTGCATGCAAGGAGTACTTGCAGCCGCGTTGCACGGGAGAATGTGAAATGTGTTCATATGTAGTAAAAACCTGAGAAATCGGTCCGTTTTCGTCATTTGTTATCGAATCGACTTAAAGCCAGATCGTCACATTGGCCGCTTTTCTCTCTGAAACAGTTACATTTATCGTCTGCAAAGCAATGTCGCGTGCTGCGGTATGCGGAGACACTAAAAGCACCATAGTAGAACACAGAAGATGCTTCTAAGTTGAAGTAATAGGAAGTAAGAAGTAGTACAATTCAAGTTTTAGTTATTGATTATTCACTTTTTAGCCGGCTTTGGTGGCTTGGACATGAGGTGGAACCTTAAGATTTTGCATGAAAGTAGGACTAGCAGCCGCGTTGCACGGGAGAATGTGAAAAGTGTTCATATGTAGTAAAAACCTGAGAAATCCGTCCGTTTTCGTCATTTGTTATCGAATCGACTTAAAGCCAGATCGTCAATTTGGCCGCTTTTATCTCTTAGACGGTCACATTTATCGTCTGCAAAGCTATGTCGCGTTCTTCGGTATGCGGAAACACGAAGAGCACCATAGTAGATCACAGAAGAAACTTCTAAGTTGAAGTAAAAGCCAGTGAGAAGTAGTACATTTCAAGTTTTAGTTGTCGATTGTTCACTTTTAGCCGGCTTTGGTGGCTATGACATGACCTAGGACCATAAGATTTTGCATGAAAGGAGGACTAGCAGACGCGTTGCACGGGAGAATGTGAAAAGTATTCATATGTAGTAAAAACCTGAGAAATCCGTCTGTTTTCGTCATTTGTTATCGAATCGACTTAAAGCCAGATCGTCACATTGGCAGTTCTTCTCTCTGAAACGGTTACATTTATCGTCTACAAAGCTTTGTCATGTGCTGCGGTATGCGGAAACACTAAAAGCAACATTGTAGAACACAGAAGAAGCTTCTAAGTTTCAGTAATAGCCAGTAAGAAGTAGTACAATTCAAGTTTTAGTAGTCGATATTTCACTTTTTAGCCGGCTTTGGTGGTTATGACATGACCTAGGACCATAAGATTTTGCATGAAAGGAGGACTAGCAGCCGCGTTGCACGGGAGAATGTGAAATGTGTTCATATGTAGTAAAAACCTGAGAAATCGGTCCGTTTTCGTCATTTGTTATCGAATCGACTTAAAGCCAGATCGTCACATTGGCCGCTTTTCTCTCTGAAACAGTTACATTTATCGTCTGCAAAGCAATGTCGCGTGCTGCGGTATGCGGAGACACTAAAAGCACCATAGTAGAACACAGAAGATGCTTCTAAGTTGAAGTAATAGGAAGTAAGAAGTAGTACAATTCAAGTTTTAGTTATTGATTATTCACTTTTTAGCCGGCTTTGGTGGCTTGGACATGAGGTGGAACCTTAAGATTTTGCATGAAAGTAGGACTAGCAGCCGCGTTGCACGGGAGAATGTGAAAAGTGTTCATATGTAGTAAAAACCTGAGAAATCCGTCCGTTTTCGTCATTTGTTATCGAATCGACTTAAAGCCAGATCGTCAATTTGGCCGCTTTTATCTCTTAGACGGTCACATTTATCGTCTGCAAAGCTATGTCGCGTTCTTCGGTATGCGGAAACACGAAGAGCACCATAGTAGATCACAGAAGAAACTTCTAAGTTGAAGTAAAAGCCAGTGAGAAGTAGTACATTTCAAGTTTTAGTTGTCGATTGTTCACTTTTAGCCGGCTTTGGTGGCTATGACATGACCTAGGACCATAAGATTTTGCATGAAAGGAGGACTAGCAGACGCGTTGCACGGGAGAATGTGAAAAGTATTCATATGTAGTAAAAACCTGAGAAATCCGTCTGTTTTCGTCATTTGTTATCGAATCGACTTAAAGCCAGATCGTCACATTGGCAGTTCTTCTCTCTGAAACGGTTACATTTATCGTCTACAAAGCTTTGTCATGTGCTGCGGTATGCGGAAACACTAAAAGCAACATTGTAGAACACAGAAGAAGCTTCTAAGTTTCAGTAATAGCCAGTAAGAAGTAGTACAATTCAAGTTTTAGTAGTCGATATTTCACTTTTTAGCCGGCTTTGGTGGTTATGACATGACCTAGGACCATAAGATTTTGCATGAAAGGAGGACTAGCAGCCGCGTTGCACGGGAGAATGTGAAAAGTGTTCATATGTAGTAAAAACCTGGGAAATCCGTCCGTTTCCGTCATTTGTTATCGAATTGACTTAAAGCCAGATCGTCACATTGGCCGCTTTTCTCTCTGAGACGGTTACATTTATCGTCTGCAAAGCTATGTCGCGTGCTGCGGTATGCGGAGACACAAAAAGCACCATAGTAGAACAGAGAAGAAGCTTCTAAGTTGTAGCAATAGCCAGTAAGAAGTAGTACAATTCAAGTTTTTGTTGTCGATTATTCACTTTTTAGCCGGCTTTGGTGGCTTGGACATGAGGTGGAACCTTAAGATTTTGCATGAAAGTAGGACTAGCAGCCGCGTTGCACGGGAGAATGTGAAAAGTGTTCATATGTAGTAAAAACCTGAGAAATCCGTCCGGCTTCGTGTTTGTTATCGAATCGACTTAAAGCCAGATCGTCACATTGGCAGCTTTTCTCTGTGAGACGGTTACATTTATAGTCTGCAAAGCTATGTCGCGTGCTGCGGTATGCGGACACACTAAAAGCGCCATAGTAGAACACAGAAGAAGCTTCTAAGTTGAAGTAATAGCCAGTAAGAAGTAATACAATTCAAGTTTTAGTTGTCGATTATTCACATTTTAGCCGTCTTTGGTGGCTTGGACATGACCTAGGACCTTAAGAGTTTGCATGAAAGGAAGACAAGCAGCCGCGTTGCACGGGAGAATGTGAAAAGTGTTCATATGTAGTAAAAACCTGAGAAATCCGTCCGTTTTCGTCATTTGTTATCGAATCGACTTAAAGCCAGATTGTCACATTGGCCGCTCTTCTCTCTGAAACGTTTACATTTATCGTCTACAAAAATATGTCGCGTGCTGCGGTATGCGGAGACACTTAAAGCACCATAGTAGAACACAGGAGAAGCTTCTAAGTTGAAGCAATAGCCAGTAAGAAGTAGTACAATTCAAGTTTTTGTTGTCGATTATTCAATTTTAGCCGGATTTGGTGGCTTGGTCATGAGGTGGAACCTTAAGATTTTGCATGAAAGTAGGACTAGCAGCCGCGTTGCACGGGAGAATGTGAAAAGTGTTCATATGTAGTAAAAACCTGAGAAATCCGTCCGGCTTCGTGTTTGTTATCGAATCGACTTAAAGCCAGATCGTCACATTGGCAGCTTTTCTCTCTGAGACGGTTACATTTATAGTCTACAAAGCTATGTCGCGTGCTGCGGTATGCGGAGACACTAAAAGCACCATAGTAGAACACAGAAGAAGCTTCTAAGTTGAAGTAATAGCCAGTAAGAAGTAGTACAATTCAAGTTTTAGTTGTCGGTTATTCACTTTTTAGCCGGCTTTGATGGCTTGGACATGACCTAGGACCTTAAGATTTTGCATGAAAGGAGTACTTGCAGCCGCGTTGCACGAGAGAATGTGAAATGTGTTTATATGTAGTAAAAACCTGAGAAATCCGTCTGTTTTCGTCATTTGTTATCGAATCGACTGACTGCCAGATCGTCATATTGGCCACTTTTCTCTCTGAGACGGTCACATTTATCGTCTGCAAATCTATGTCGCGTGCTGCGGTATGCGGAGACTCTAAAAGCACCATATTAGAACACAGAAGAAGCTTCTAAGTTGAAGTAATAGCCAGTAAGAAGTAGTACAATTTAAATTTTAGTTGTCGATTAATCACTTTTTAGCTGGCTTTGGTGGCCTGGACATGACCTAGGTCCTAACGATTTTGCATGAAAGGAAGACTAGCCGCCGCGTTGCACGGGAGAATGTGAAACGTGTTCATATGTAGTAAAAACCTGAGAAATCCGTCCGTTTTCGTCATTTGTTATCGAATCGACTTAAAGCCAGATCGTCACATTGGCCGCTTTTCTCTCTGAGACGGTTACATTTATCGTCTGCAAAGCTATGTCGCGTGCTGCGGTATGCGGAGACACAAAAAGCACCATAGTAGAACAGAGAAGAAGCTTCTAAGTTGAAGCAATAGCCAGTAAGAAGTAGTACAATTCAAGTTTTAGTTGTCGATTATTCACTTTTAGCCGGCTTTGGTGGCTATGACATGACCTAGGACCTTAAGACTTTGCATGAAAGGAGGTCTAGGAGCCGCGTTGCACGGGAGAATGTGAAAAGTGTTCATATGTAGTAAAAACCTGAGAAATCCGTCCGTTTTCGTCATTTGTTATCGAATCGACTTAAAGCCGGATCGTCACATTGGCCGCTTTTCTCTCTGAGACGGTTACATTTATCGTCTGCAAAGCTATGTCGCGTGCTGCGGTATGCGGAGACACAAAAAGCACCATAGTAGAACAGAGAAGAAGCTTCTAAGTTGAAGCAATAGCCAGTAAGAAGTAGTACAATTCAAGTTTTAGTTGTCGATTATTCACTTTTAGCTGGCTTTGGTGGCTATGACATGACCTAGGACCTTAAGATTTTGCATGAAAGGAGGTCTAGGAGCCGCGTTGCACGGGAGAATGTGAAAAGTGTTCATATGTAGTAAAAACCTGAGAAATCCGTCCGTTTTCGTCATTTGTTATCGAATCGACTTAAAGCCGGATCGTCACATTGGCCGCTTTTCTCTCTGAGACGGTTACATTTATCGTCTGCAAAGCTATGTCGCGTGCTGCGGTATGCGGAGACACTAAAAGCACCATAGTAGAACAGAGAAGAAGCTTCTAAGTTGAAGCAATAGCCAGTAAGAAGTAGTACAATTCAAGTTTTTGTTGTCGATTATTCACTTTTTAGCCGGCTTTGGTGGCTTGGACATGAGGTGGAACCTTAAGATTTTGCATGAAAGTAGGACTAGCAGCCGCGTTGCACGGGAGAATGTGAAAAGTGTTCATATGTAGTAAAAACCTGAGAAATCCGTCCGTTTTCGTCATTTGTTATCGAATCGACTTAAAGCCAGATTGTCACATTGGCCGCTTTTCTCTCTGAGACGGTTACATTTATCGTCTGCAAAGCTATGTCGCGTGCTGCGGTATGCGGAGACACAAAAAGCACCATAGTAGAACAGAGAAGAAGCTTCTAAGTTAAAGCAATAGCCAGTATGAAGTAGTACAATTCAAGTTTTAGTTGTCGATTATTCACTTTTAGCCGGCTTTGGTGGCTATGACATGACCTAGGACCTTAAGATTTTGCATGAAAGGAGGTCTAGGAGCCGCGTTGCACGGGAGAATGTGAAAAGTGTTCATATGTAGTAAAAACCTGAGAAATCCGTCCGTTTTCGTCATTTGTTATCGAATCGACTTAAAGCCAGATCGTCACATTGGCCGCTTTTCTCTCTGAGACGGTTACATTTTTCGTCTGCAAAGCTATGTCGCGTGCTGCGGTATGCGGAGACACTAAAAGCAACATAGTAGAACAGAGAAGAAGCTTCTAAGTTGAAGCAATAGCCAGTAAGAAGTAATACAATTCAAGTTTTAGTTGTCGATTATTCACTTTTTAGCCGGCTTTGGTGGCTTGGAGATCCCCTAGGACGTTAAAATTTTGCATGAAAGGTGGACTGGCAGCAGCGTTGCACGGGAGAATGTGAAAAGTGTTCATATGTAGTAAAAACCTGAGAAATCCGTCCGTTTTCGTCATTAATTATCGAATCGACTTAAATCCAGATCGTCACATTGGCCGCTCTTCTCTCTGAAACGGTTACACTTATCGTCTGCAAAGCTATGTCGCATGCTGCGGTATGCCGACACACTTAAAGCACCATAGTAGAACACAGAAGAAGCTTCTAAGTTGAAGTAATAGCCAGTAAGATGTAGTATAATTCAAGTTTTAGTTGTCGATTATTCACTTTTTAGCCGGCTTTGGTGGCTTGGACATGACCTAAGACCTTTAGATTTTGCATGAAAGGAGGACTAGCAGCCGCGTTGCACGGGAGAATGTGAAAAGTGTTCATATGTAGTAAAAACCTGAGAAATCCGTCCGTTTTCGTCATTTGTTATCGAATCGACTTAAAGCCAGATCGTCACATTGGCAGCTTTTCTCTCTGAGACGGTTACATTTATAGTCTGCAAAGATATGTCGCGTGCTGCGGTATGCGGACACACTAAAAGCGCCATAGTAGAACACAGAAGAAGCTTCTAAGTTGAAGTAATAGCCAGTAAGAAGTAATACAATTCAAGATTTAGTTGTCGATTATTCACATTTTAGCCGTCTTTGGTGGCTTGGACATGACCTAGGACCTTAAGATTTTGCATGAAAGGAATACAAGCAGCCGCGTTGCACGGGAGAATGTTAAAAGTGTTCATATGTAGTAAAAACCTGAGAAATCCGTCCGTCTTCGTCATTTGTTATCGAATGGACTTAAAGCCAGATTGTCACATTATCCGCTCTTCTCTCTGAAACGTTTACATTTATCGTCTACAAAAATATGTCGCGTGCTGCGGTATGCGGAGACACTAAAAGCACCATAGTAGAACACAGGAGAAGCTTCTAAGTTGAAGCAATAGCCAGTAAGAAGTAGTACAATTCAGGTTTTTGTTGTCGATTATTCACTTTTTAGCCGGATTTGATGGCTTGGACATGAGGTGGAACCTTAAGATTTTGCATGAAAGTAGGACTAGCAGCCGCGTTGCACGGGAGAATGTGAAAAGTGTTCATATGTAGTAAAAACCTGAGAAATCCGTCCGGCTTCGTGTTTGTTATCGAATCGACTTAAAGCCAGATCGTCACATTGGCAGCTTTTCTCTCTGAGACGGTTACATTTATAGTCTGCAAAGCTATGTCGCGTGCTGCGGTATGCGGAGACACTAAAAGCACCATAGTAGAACACAGAAGAACCTTCTAAGTTGAAGTAATAGCCAGTAAGAAGTAGTACAATTCAAGTTTTAGTTGTCGATTATTCACTTTTTAGCCGGCTTTGGTGGCTTGGACATGACCTAGGACCTTACGATTTTGCATGAAAGGAGTACTTGCAGCCGCGTTGCACGGGAGAATGTGAAATGTGTTCATATGTAGTAAAAACCTGAGAAATCCGTCTGTTTTCGTCATTTGTTATCGTATCGACTGACTGCCAGATCGTCACATTGTCCACTTTTCTCTCTGAGACGGTCACATTTATCGTCTGCAAATCTATGTCGCGTGCTGCGGTATGCGGAGACTCTAAAAGCACCATATTAGAACACAGAAGAAGCTTCTAAGTTGAAGTAATAGCCAGTTAGAAGTAGTACAATTCAAATTTTAGTTGTCGATTAATCACTTTTTAGCTGGCTTTGGTGGCCTGGACATGACCTAGGTCCTTACGATTTTGCATGAAAGGAAGTCTAGCCGCCGCGTTGCACGGGAGAATGTGAAACGTGTTCATATGTAGTAAAAACCTGAGAAATCCGTCCGTTTTCGGCATTTGTTATCGAATCGATTTAAAGCCAGATCGTCACATTGGCCGCTCTTCTCTCTGAAACGGTTACATTTATCGTCTGCAAAGCTATGTCGCGTGCTGCGGTATGCGGAAACACTAAAAGCACCATAGTAGAACACAGAAGAAGCTTCTAAGTTGAAGTAATAGCCAGTAAGAAGTAGTACAATTCAAGTTTTAGTTGTCGATTATTCACTTTTAGCCGGCTTTGGTGGCTATGACATGACCTAGGACCTTAAGATTTTGCATGAAAGGAGGTCTAGGAGCCGCGTTGCACGGGAGAATGTGAAAAGTGTTCATATGTAGTAAAAACCTGAGAAATCCGTCCGTTTTCGTCATTTCTTATCGAATCGACTTAAAGCCAGATTGTCACATTGGCCGCTTTTCTCTCTGAGACGGTTACATTTATCGTCTGCAAAGCTATGTCGCGTGCTGCGGTATGCGGAGACACAAAAAGCACCATAGTAGAACAGAGAAGAAGCTTCTAAGTTAAAGCAATAGCCAGTAAGAAGTAGTACAATTCAAGTTTTAGTTGTCGATTATTCACTTTTAGCCGGCTTTGGTGGCTATGACATGACCTAGGACCTTAAGATTTTGCATGAAAGGAGGTCTAGGAGCCGCGTTGCACGGGAGAATGTGAAAAGTGTTCATATGTAGTAAAAACCTGAGAAATCCGTCCGTTTTCGTCATTTGTTATCGAATCGACTTAAAGCCAGATCGTCACATTGGCCGCTTTTCTCTCTGAGACGGTTACATTTTTCGTCTGCAAAGCTATGTCGCGTGCTGCGGTATGCGGAGACACTAAAAGCAACATAGTAGAACAGAGAAGAAGCTTCTAAGTTGAAGCAATAGCCAGTAAGAAGTAATACAATTCAAGTTTTAGTTGTCGATTATTCACTTTTTAGCCGGCTTTGGTGGCTTGGAGATCCCCTAGGACGTTAAAATTTTGCATGAAAGGTGGACTGGCAGCCGCGTTGCACGGGAGAATGTGAAAAGTGTTCATATGTAGTAAAAACCTGAGAAATCCGTCCGTTTTCGTCATTAATTATCGAATCGACTTAAATCCAGATCGTCACATTGGCCGCTCTTCTCTCTGAAACGGTTACACTTATCGTCTGCAAAGCTATGTCGCATGCTGCGGTATGCCGACACACTTAAAGCACCATAGTAGAACACAGAAGAAGCTTCTAAGTTGAAGTAATAGCCAGTAAGAAGTAGTATAATTCAAGTTTTAGTTGTCGATTATTCACTTTTTAGCCGGCTTTGGTGGCTTGGACATGACCTAAGACCTTTAGATTTTGCATGAAAGGAGGACTAGCAGCCGCGTTGCACGGGAGAATGTGAAAAGTGTTCATATGTAGTAAAAACCTGAGAAATCCGTCCGTTTTCGTCATTTGTTATCGAATCGACTTAAAGCCAGATCGTCACATTGGCAGCTTTTCTCTCTGAGACGGTTACATTTATAGTCTGCAAAGATATGTCGCGTGCTGCGGTATGCGGACACACTAAAAGCGCCATAGTAGAACACAGAAGAAGCTTCTAAGTTGAAGTAATAGCCAGTAAGAAGTAATACAATTCAAGTTTTAGTTGTCGATTATTCACATTTTAGCCGTCTTTGGTGGCTTGGACATGACCTAGGACCTTAAGATTTTGCATGAAAGGAATACAAGCAGCCGCGTTGCACGGGAGAATGTTAAAAGTGTTCATATGTAGTAAAAACCTGAGAAATCCGTCCGTTTTCGTCATTTGTTATCGAATGGACTTAAAGCCAGATTGTCACATTGGCCGCTCTTCTCTCTGAAACGTTTACATTTATCGTCTACAAAAATATGTCGCGTGCTGCGGTATGCGGAGACACTAAAAGCACCATAGTAGAACACAGGAGAAGCTTCTAAGTTGAAGCAATAGCCAGTAAGAAGTAGTACAATTCAGGTTTTTGTTGTCGATTATTCACTTTTTAGCCGGATTTGATGGCTTGGACATGAGGTGGAACCTTAAGATTTTGCATGAAAGTAGGACTAGCAGCCGCGTTGCACGGGAGAATGTGAAAAGTGTTCATATGTAGTAAAAACCTGAGAAATCCGTCCGGCTTCGTGTTTGTTATCGAATCGACTTAAAGCCAGATCGTCACATTGGCAGCTTTTCTCTCTGAGACGGTTACATTTATAGTCTGCAAAGCTATGTCGCGTGCTGCGGTATGCGGAGACACTAAAAGCACCATAGTAGAACACAGAAGAAGCTTCTAAGTTGAAGTAATAGCCAGTAAGAAGTAGTACAATTCAAGTTTTAGTTGTCGATTATTCACTTTTTAGCCGGCTTTGGTGGCTTGGACATGACCTAGGACCTTACGATTTTGCATGAAAGGAGTACTTGCAGCCGCGTTGCACGGGAGAATGTGAAATGTGTTCATATGTAGTAAAAACCTGAGAAATCCGTCTGTTTTCGTCATTTGTTATCGTATCGACTGACTGCCAGATCGTCACATTGTCCACTTTTCTCTCTGAGACGGTCACATTTATCGTCTGCAAATCTATGTCGCGTGCTGCGGTATGCGGAGACTCTAAAAGCACCATATTAGAACACAGAAGAAGCTTCTAAGTTGAAGTAATAGCCAGTTAGAAGTAGTACAATTCAAATTTTAGTTGTCGATTAATCACTTTTTAGCTGGCTTTGGTGGCCTGGACATGACCTAGGTCCTTACGATTTTGCATGAAAGGAAGTCTAGCCGCCGCGTTGCACGGGAGAATGTGAAACGTGTTCATATGTAGTAAAAACCTGAGAAATCCGTCCGTTTTCGGCATTTGTTATCGAATCGATTTAAAGCCAGATCGTCACATTGGCCGCTCTTCTCTCTGAAACGGTTACATTTATCGTCTGCAAAGCTATGTCGCGTGCTGCGGTATGCGGAAACACTAAAAGCACCATAGTAGAACACAGAAGAAGCTTCTAAGTTGAAGTAATAGCCAGTAAGAAGTAGTACAATTCAAGTTTTAGTTGTCGATTATTCACTTTTAGCCGGCTTTGGTGGCTATGACATGACCTAGGACCTTAAGATTTTGCATGAAAGGAGGTCTAGGAGCCGCGTTGCACGGGAGAATGTGAAAAGTGTTCATATGTAGTAAAAACCTGAGAAATCCGTCCGTTTTCGTCATTTGTTATCGAATCGACTTAAAGCCAGATCGTCACATTGGCCGCTTTTCTCTCTGAGACGGTTACATTTATCGTCTGCAAAGCTATGTCGCGTGCTGCGGTATGCGGAGACACAAAAAGCACCATAGTAGAACAGAGAAGAAGCTTCTAAGTTGAAGCAATAGCCAGTAAGAAGTAGTACAATTCAAGTTTTAGTTGTCGATTATTCACTTTTTAGCCGGCTTTGGTGGCTTGGAGATCCCCTAGGACGTTAAAATTTTGCATGAAAGGTGGACTGGCAGCCGCGTTGCACGGGAGAATGTGAAAAGTGTTCATATGTAGTAAAAACCTGAGAAATCCGTCCGTTTTCGTCATTAATTATCGAATTGACTTAAATCCAGATCGTCACATTGGCCGCTCTTCTCTCTGAAACGGTTACACTTATCGTCTGCAAAGCTATGTCGCATGCTGCGGTATGGCGACACACTTAAAGCACCATAGTAGAACACAGAAGAAGCTTCTAAGTTGAAGTAATAGCCAGTACGAAGTAGTATAATTTAAGTTTTAGAGTTCGATTATTCACTTTTTAGCCGGCTTTGGTGGCTTGGACATGACCTAAGACCTTTAGATTTTGCATGAAACGAGGACTAGCAGCCGCGTTGCACGGGAGAATGTGAAAAGTGTTCACATGTAGTAAAAACCTGAGAAATCCGTCCGTTTTCGTCATTTGTTATCGAACCGACTTAAAGCCAGATCGTCACATTGGAAGCTCTTCTCTCTGAAACGGTTACACTTATCGTCTGCAAAGCTATGTCGCGTGCTGCGGTATGCGGACACACTAAAAGCGCCATAATAGAACACAGAAGAAGCTTCTAAGTTGAAGTAATAGCCAGTAAGAAGTAATACAATTCAAGTTTTAGTTGTCGATTATTCACATTTTAGCCGGCTTTGGTGGCTTGGACATGACCTAGGACCTTAAGATTTTGCATGAAAGGAAGACTAGCAGCCGCGTTGCACGGGAGAATGTGAAAAGTGTTCATATGTAGTAAAAACCTGAGAAATCCGTCGTTTTCGTCATTTGTTATCGAATCGACTTAAAGACAGATCGTCACATTGGCCGCTTTTCTCTTTGAGACGGTTACATTTATCGTCTGCAAAGCTGTGTCGCGTGCTGCGGTATGCGGAGACACAAAAAGCACCATAGTAGAACAGAGAAGAAGCTTCTAAGTTGAAGCAATAGCCAGTAAAAAGTAGTACAATTCAAGTTTTAGTTGTCGATTATTCACTTTTTAGCCGGCTTTGGTGGCTTGGAGATCCCCTAGGACGTTAAAATTTTGCATGAAAGGTGGACTGGCAGCCGCGTTGCACGGGAGAATGTGAAAAGTGTTCATATGTAGTAAAAACCTGAGAAATCCGTCCGTTTTCGACATTTGTTATCGAATCGACTTAAAGCCAGATTGTCACATTGGCCGCTCTTCTCTCTGAAACGTTCACATTTATTGTCTACAAAAATATGTCGCGTGCTGCGGTATGCGGAGACACTAAAAGCACCATATTAGAACACAGAAGAAGCTTCAAAGTTGAAGTAATAGCCAGTAAGAAGTAGTACAATTCAAGTTTTAGTTGTCGATTAATCACTTTTTGGCCGGCTTTGGTGGCTTGGACATGAACTAGGTCCTTAAGATTTTGCATGAAAGGAAGACTAACCGCCGCGTTGCACGGGAGAATGTGAAAAGTGTTCATATGTAGTAAAAACCTGAGAAATCCGTCCGGCTTCATGTTTGTTATCGAATCGACTTAAAGCCAGATCGTCACATTGGCAGCTTTTCTCTCTGAGACGGTTACATTTATCGTCTGCTAGGCTATGTCGCGTGCTGCGGTATGCGGAGACACTAAAAGCACCATAGTAGAACACAGAAGAAGCTTCTAAGTTGAAGTAATAGGAAGTAAGAAGTAGTACAATTCAAGTATTAGTTATTGATTATTCACTTTTTAGCCGGCTTCGGTGGCTTGGACATGAGGTGGAACCTTAAGATTTTGCATGAAAGTAGGACTAGCAGCCGCGTTGCACGGGAGAATGTGAAAAGTGTTCATATGTAGTAAAAACCTGAGAAACCCGTCCGTTTTCGTCATTTGTTATCGAATCGACTTAAAGCCAGATCGTCACTTTGGCCGCTTTTATCTCTTAGACGGTCACATTTATCGTCTGCAAAGTTACGTCGCGTGCTGCGGTATGCGGAGACACTAAAGGCACCATATTAGAACACAGAAGAAGCTTCTAAGTTGAAGTAATAGCCAGTAAGAAGTAGTACAAGTCAAGTTTTAGTCGTCGATTAATCACTTTTTAGCCGGCTTTGGTGGCTTGGACATGACCTAGGTCCTTAAGATTTTGCATGATAGGAAGACTAGCCGCCGCGTTGCACGGGAGAATGTGAAAAGTGTTCATATGTAGTAAAAACCTGAGAAATCCGTCCGGCGTCGTGTTTGTTATCGAATCGACTTAAAGCCAGATCGTCACATTGGCAGCGTTTCTCTCTGAGACGGTTACATTTATAGTCTGCAAAGCTATGTCGCGTGCTGCGGTATGCGGAGACACTAAAAGCACCATAGTAGAACACAGAAGAAGCTTCTAAGTTGAAGTAATAGCCAGTAAGAAGTAGTACAAGTCAAGTTTTAGTTGTCGATTAATCACTTTTTAGCCGGCTTTGGTGGCTTGGACATGACCTAGGTCCTTAAGATTTTGCATGAAAGGAAGACTAGCCAC
Organism: Schistocerca gregaria; assembly: GCF_023897955.1. Taxonomy (NCBI): domain Eukaryota; kingdom Metazoa; phylum Arthropoda; class Insecta; order Orthoptera; family Acrididae; genus Schistocerca; species Schistocerca gregaria. The sequence goes on along the minus strand of NW_026061824.1, from coordinate 15,220,764 downwards.
CGCGTTGCACGGGAGAATGTGAAATGTGTTCATATGTAGTAAAAATTTGAGAAATCCGTCCGTTTTCGTCATTTGTTATCGAATCGACTTAAAGCCAGATCGTCACATTGGCCGCTTTTCTCTCTGAAACAGTTACATTTATCGTCTGCAAAGCTATGTCACGTGCTGCGGTATGCGGAGACACTAAAAGCACCATAGTAGAACACAGAAGAAGGTTCTAAGTTGAAGTAAAAGCCAGTGAGAAGTAGTACAATTCAAGTTTTAGTTGTCGATTGTTCACTTTTTAGCGGGCTTTGGTGGCTATGACATGACCTAGGACCATAAGATTTTGCATGAAAGGAGGACTAGCAGACGCGTTGCACGGGAGAATGTGAAAAGTGTTCATATGTAGTAAAAACCTGAGAAAGCCGTCCGTTTTCGTCATTTGTTATCGAATCGACTTAAAGCCAGATCGTCACATTGGCGGCTCTTCTCTCTGAAACGGTTACATTTATCGTCTACAAAGCTTTTTCATGTGCTGCGGTATGCGGAAACACTAAAAGCAACATAGTAGAACACAGAAGAAGCTTCTATGTTGAAGTAATAGCCAGTAAGAAGTAGTACAATTCAAATTTTAGTTGTCGATTAATCACTTTTTAGCTGGCTTTGTGGGCCTGGACATGACCTAGGTCCTTACGATTTTGCATGAAAGGAAGACTAGCCGCCGCGTTGCACGGGAGAATGTGAAACGTGTTCATATGTAGTAAAAACCTGAGAAATCCGTCCGTTTTCGGCATTTGTTATCGAATCGACTTAAAGCCAGATCGTCACATTGGCCGCTTTTCTCTCTGAAACAGTTACATTTATCGTCTGCAAAGCTATGTCACGTACTGCGGTATGCGGAGACTCTAAAAGCTCCATAGTAGAACACAGAAGAAGCTTCTAAGTTGAAGTAATAGGAAGTAAGAAGTAGTACAATTCAAGTTTTAGTTATTGATTATTCACTTTTTAGACGGCTTTGGTGGCTTGGACATGAGGTGGAACCTTAAGATTTTGCATGAAAGTAGGACTAGCAGCCGCGTTGCACGGGAGAATGTGAAAAGTGTTCATATGTAGTAAAAACCTGAGAAATCCGTCCGTTTTCGTCATTTGTTATCGAATCGACTTAAAGCAAGATCGTCACATTGGAAGCTATTCTCTCTGAAACGGTTACATTTATCGTCTGCAAAGCTATGTCGCGTGCTGCGGTATGCGGAGACACTAAATGCGCCATAGTAGAACACAGAAGAAGCTTCTAAGTTGAAGTAATAGGAAGTAAGAAGTAGTACATTTCAAGTTTTAGTTATTGATTATTCACTTTTTAACCGGCTTTGGTGGCTTGGACATGAGGTGGAACCTTAAGATTTTGCATGAAAGTAGGACTAGCAGGCGCGTTGCACGGGAGAATGTGAAAAGTGTTCATATGTAGTAAAAACCTGAGAAATCCGTCCGTTTTCGTCATTTGTTATCGAATCGACTTAAAGCCAGATCGTCACTTTGGCCGCTTTTCTCTCTAAGACGGTCACATTTATCGTCTGCAAAGCTATGTCACGTGCTGCGGTATGCGGAGACTCTAAAAGCACCATAGTAGAACACAGAAGAAGCTTCTAAGTTGAAGTAATAGGAAGTAAGAAGTAATATAATTCAAGTTTTAGTTGTCGATTATTCACATTTTAGCCGGCTTTGGTGGCTTGGACATGACCTAGGACCTTAAGATTTTGCATGAAAGGAAGACTAGCAGCCGCGTTGCACGGGAGAATGTGAAAAGTGTTCATATGTAGTAAAAACCTGAGAAATCCGTCCGTTTTCGTCATTTGTTATCGAATCGACTTAAAGCCAGATTGTCACATTGGCCGCTCTTCTCTCTGAAACGTTTACATTTATCGTCTACAAAAATATGTCGCGTGCTGTGGTATGCGGAAACACTAACAGCACCATAGTAGAACACAGAAGGAGTTTCTAAGTTGAAGTAATAGCCAGTAAGAAGTAGTACAATTGAAGTTTTAGTTGTCGATTATTCACTTTTTAGCCGGCTTTGGTGGCTTCGACACGACCTAGGACCTTAAGATTTTGCTTGAAAGGAGGACTACCAGCCGCGTTGCATGGGAGAATGTGAAAAGTGTCCATATGTAGTAAAAACCTGGGAAATCCGTCCGTTTTCGTCATTTGTTATCGAATCGACTTAAAGCCAGATCTTCACATTGGCCGCTTTTCTCTCTGAAACAGTTACATTTATCGTCTGCAAAGCTATGTCACGTGCTGCGGTATGCGGAGACACTAAAAGCACCATAGTAGAACACAGAAGATGCTTCTAAGTTGAAGTAATAGGAAGTAAGAATTAGTACATTTCAAGTTTTAGTTATTGATTATTCACTTTTTAGCCGGCTTTGGTGGCTTGGACATGAGATGGAACCTTAAGATTTTGCATGAAAGTAGGACTAGCAGCCGCGTTGCACGGGAGAATGTGAAAAGTGTTCATATGTAGTAATTACCTGAGAAATCCGTCCGTTTTCGTCATTTGTTAACGAATCGACTTAAAGCCAGATCGTCACTTTGGCCGCTTTTATCTCTTAGACGGTCACATTTATCGTCTGCAAAGTTATGTCGCGTGCTGCGGTATGCGGAGACACTAAAGGCACCATATTAGAACACAGAAGAAGCTTCTAAGTTGAAGTAATAGCCAGTAAAAAGTAGTACAAGTCAAGTTTTAGTTGTCGATTAATCACTTTTTAGGCGGCTTTGGTGGCTTGGACATGACCTAGGTCCTTAAGATTTTGCATGAAAGGAAGACTAGCCGCCGCGTTGCACGGGAGAATGTGAAAAGTGTTCATATGTAGTAAAAACCTGAGAAATCCGTCCGGCTTCGTGTTTGTTATCGAATCGACTTAAAGCCAGATCGTCACATTGGCAGCTTTTCTCTCTGAGACGGTTACATTTATAGTCTGCAAAGCTATGTCGCGTGCTGCGGTATGCGGAGACACTAAAAGCACCATAGTAGAACACAGAAGAAGGTTCTAAGTTGAAGTAACAGCCAGTGAGAAGTAGTACAATTCAAGTTTTAGTTGTCGATTGTTCACTTTTTAGCGGGCTTTGGTGGCTATGACATGACCTAGGACCATAAGATTTTGCATGAAAGGAGGACTAGCAGACGCGTTGCACGGGAGAATGTGAAAAGTGTTCATATGTAGTAAAAACCTGAGAAATCCGTCCGTTGTCGTCATTTGTTATCGATTCGACTTAAAGCCAGATCGTCACATTGGCGGCTCTTCTCTCTGAAACGGTTACATTTATCGTCTACAAAGGTTTTTCATGTGCTGCGGTATGCGGAAACACTAAAAGCAACATAGTAGAACACAGAAGAAGCTTCTATGTTGAAGTAATAGCCAGTAAGAAGTAGTACAATTCAAGTTTTACCTGTCGAATATTCACTTTTACCCGGCTTTGGTGGCTTGGACATGACCTAGGACCTTAAGATTTTGCATGAAAGGAGGTCTACCAGCCGCGTTGCACGGGCGAATGTGAAAAGTGTTCATATGTAGTAAAAACCTGAGAAATCCGTCCGTTTTCGTCATTTGTTATCGAATCGACTTAAAGCCAGATCGTCACATTGGCCGCTCTTCTCTCTGAAACGGTTGTACTTATCGTCTGCAAAGCTGTGTCGCGTGCTGCGGTATGCGGAGACACTAAAAGCACCATAGTAGAACACAGATGAAGCTCCTATGATGATGTAACAGCCAGTAAGAAGTAGTACAATTCAAGTTTTAGTTATCGATTATTGACTTTTTAGCTGGCTTTGGTGCCTGGGGCATGAGCTAGGACCTTAAGATTCTGCATGAAAGGAGGACTAGCAGCCGCGTTGGATAGGAGAATGTGAAAAGTGTTCATATGTAGTAAAAACCCGAGAAATCCGTCCGTTTTCGTCATTTGTTATCGAATCGACTTAAAGCCAGATCGTCACATTGGCCGCTCCTCTCTCTGAAACGGTTGTACTTATCGTCTTCAAAGCTATGTCGCGTGCTGCGGTATGCGGAAACACTAAAAGCACCATAGTAGAACACAGAAGAAGCTTCTATGTTGAAGTAATAGCCAGTAAGAAGTAGTACAATTCAAGTTTTAGTTGTCGATTATTCACTTTTACGCGGCTTTGGTGGCTAGGACATGATGTATGACCTTAAGATTTTGCATGAATGGAAGTCTAGGAGCCGCGTTGCACGGGAGAATGTGAAAAGTGTTCATATGTAGTAAAAACCTGAGAAATCCGTACGTTTTCGTCATTTGTTATCGAATCGACTGAAAGCCAGATCGTCACATTGGCCGCTTTTCTCTCTGAGACGGTTACATTTATCTTCTGCAAAGCTATGTCGCGTGCTGCGGTGTGCGGAGACACTAAAAGCACCATAGTAGAACGCAGAAGAAGCTTCTATGTTGAAGTAATAGCCAGTAAGAAGTAGTACTATTCAAGTTTTAGTTGTCGATTATTCACTTTTTAGCCGGCTTTGGTGGCTTGGACATGACCTAGGACCTTAAGATTTTGCATGAAAGGAGTACTTGCAGCCGCGTTGCACGGGAGAATGTGAAATTTGTTCATATGTAGTAAAAACCTGAGAAATCCGTCCGTTTTCGTCATTTGTTATCGAATCGACTTAAATCCAGATTGTCACATTGGCCGCTTTTCTCTCTGAGAAGGTTACATTTATTGTCTGCAAGGCTATGTCGCGTGCTGCGGTATGCGGAGACACTATAAGCACCATAGTAGAACACAGAAGAAGCTTGTAAGTGGAAGTAATAGCCAGTAAGAAGTAGTACTACTCAAGTTTTAGTTGTCGATTATTCACTTTTTAGCCGGCTTTGGTGGCTTGGACATGTCCTACGACCTTAAGATTTTGCATGAAAGGAGAACTAGCAGACACGTTGCACGGGAGAATGTGAAAAGTGTTCATATGTAGTAAAAACCTGAGAAATCCGTCCGTTTTCGTCATTTGTTATCGAATCGACTTAAAGCCAGATCGTCACTTTGGCCGCTTTTCTCTCTGAAACAGTTACATTTATCGTCTGCAAAGCTATGTCACGTGCTGCGGTATGCGGAGACTCTAAAAGCACCATAGTAGAACACAGAAGAAGCTTCTAAGTTGACGTAATAGGAAGTAAGAAGTAGTACAATTCAAGTTTTAGTTATTGATTATTCACTTCTTAGCCGGCTTTGGTGGCTTGGACATGAGGTGGAACCTTAAGATTTTGCATGAAAGTAGGACTAGCAGCCGCGTTGCACGGGAGAATGTGAAAAGTGTTCATATGTGGTAAAAACCTGAGAAATCCGTCCGTTTTCGTCATTTGTTACCGAATCGACTTAAAGCCAGATCGTCACTTTGGACGCTTTTATCTCTTAGACGGTCACATTTATCGTCTGCAAATCTATGTCGCGTGCTGCGGTATGCGGAGACACTAGAAACACCATATTAGAACACAGAAGACGCTTCTAAGTTGAAGTAATAGCCAGTAAGAAGTAGTACAACTCAAGTTTTAGTTGTCGGTTATTCACTTTTTAGCCGGCTTTGGTGGCTTGGACATGACATAGGTCCTTAAGATTTTGCATGAAAAGTGGACTAGCAGACGCGTTGCACGGGAGAATGTGAAAAGTGTTCATATGTAGTAAAAACCTGAGAAATCCGTCCGTTTTCGTCATTTGTTATCGAATCGACTTAAAGCCAGGTCGTCACATTGGCCGCTTTTCTCTCTGAGACGGTTACATTTATCGTCTGCAAGGGTATGTCGCGTGTTGCGGTATGCTGAAACACTAAAAGCACCAAAGTAGAACACAGAAGAAGCTTCTAAGTTGAAGTAATAGCCAGTAAGAAGTAGTACAATTCAAGTTTTAGTTATCGATTATTCACCATTTAGCCGGCTTTGGTGGCTTGGACATGAGCTAGGACCTTAAGATATTGCATGAAAGGAGGACTAGCAGCCGCGTTGCACGGGAGAATGTGAAAAGTGTTCATATGTAGTAAAAACCTGAGAAATCCGTCCGTTTTCGTCATTTGTTATCGAATCGACTGAAAGCCAGATCGTCACATTGGCGGCTCTTCTCTCTGAAACGGTTACATTTATCGTCTACAAAGCATTTTCATGTGCTGCGGTATGCGGAAACACTAAAAGCACCATAGTATAACACAGAAGAAGCTTCTATGTTGAAGTAATAGCCAGTAAGAAGTAGTACAATTCAAGTTTTAGTTGTCGATTATTCACTTTTACCCGGCTTTGGTGGCTTGGACATGACCTAGGACCTTAAGATTTTGCGTGAAAGGAGGTCTAGCAGCCGCGTTGCACGGGAGAATGTGAAAAGTGTTCATATGTAGTAAAAACCTGAGAAATCCGTCTGTTTTCGTCATTTGTTATCGAATCGACTGAAAGCCAGATCGTCACATTGGCCGCTTTTCTCTCTGAGACGGTTACATTTATCGTCTGCAAAGCTATGTCGCGTGCTGCGGTGTGCGGAGACACTAAAAGCACCATAGTAGAACACAGAAGAAGCTTCTAAGTTGAAGTAATAGCCAGTAAGAAATAGTACAATTCAAGTTTTAGTTGTCGATTATTCACTTTTTAGCCGGCTTTGGTGGCTTGGACATGACCTAGGACCTTAAGATTTTGCATGAAAGGAGTGCTTGCAGCCGCGTTGCACAGGAGAATGTGAAATGTGTTCATATGTACTAAAAACAAGAGAAATCCGTCTGTTTTCGTCATTTGTTATCGAATTGACTGAATGCCAATCTATGTCGCGTGCTGCGGTATGCAGAAACACTAAAAGCACCATAGTAGAACACAGAAGAAGCTTCTAAGTTGAAGTAAAAGCCAGTGAGAAGTAGTACAATTCAAGTTTTAGTTGTCGATTATTCACTTTCTAGCCGGCTTTGGTGGCTTGGACATGACCTAGGACCTTAAGATTTTGCATGCATGGAGTACTTGCAGCCGCGTTGCACGGGGAGAATGTGAAATGTGTTCATCTGTAGTAAAAACCAGAGAAATCCGTCCGTTTTCGTCATTTGTTATCGAATCGACTTAAATGCAGATCGTCACATTGGCCGCTTTTCTCTCTGAGAAGGTTACATTTATTGTCTGCAAAGCTATGTCGCGTGCTGCGGTATGCGGAGACACTAAAAGCACCATAGTAGAACAGAGAAGAAGCTTCTAAGTTGAAGCAATAGCCAGTAAGAAGTAGTACAATTCAAGTTTTAGTTGTCGATTATTCACTTTTCAGCCGGCTTTGGTGGCTTGGAGATCCCCTAGGACGTTAAAATTTTGCATGAAAGGTGGACTGGCAGCCGCGTTGCGCGGGAGAATGTGAAAAGTGTTCATATGTAGTAAAAACCTGAGAAATCCGTCCGTTTTCGTCATTAATTATCGAATCGACTTAAATCCAGATCGTCACATTGGCCGCTCTTCTCTCTGAGACGGTTACATTTATCGTCTGCAAAGCAATGTCGCGTGCTGCGGTATGCGGAGACACTAAAAGCACCATATTAGAACACAGAAGAAACTTCTAAGTTGTAGTAATAGCCAGTAAGAAGTAGTACAATTGAAGTTTTAGTTGTCGATTAATCACTTTTTAGCCGGCTTTGGTGGCTTGGACATGACCTACTACCTTAAGATTTTGCATGAAAGGAAGTCTAGCAGCCGCGTTGCACGGGGGAATGTGAAAAGTGTTCATATGTAGTAAAAACCTGAGAAAACCGTCCGTTTTCGTCATTTGTTATCGAATCGATTTGAAGCCAGATCGTCACAATGGCCGCTCTTCTCTCTGAAACGGTTACATTTATCGTCTGCAAAGCTATGTCGCGTGCTGCGGTATGCGGAAACACTAAAAGCACCATAGTAGAACACAGAAGAAGCTTCTAAGTTGAAGTAAAAGCCAGTGAGAAGTAGTACAATTCAAGTTTTATTTGTCGATTATTCACTTTCTAGCCGGCTTTGGTGGCTTGGACATGACCTAGGACCTTAAGATTTTGCATGAAAGGAGGACTAGCAGCCGCGTTGCACGGGAGAATGTGAAAAGTGTTCATATGTAGTAAAAACCTGAGAAATCCGTCCGTTTTCGTCATTTGTTATCGAATTGACTTAAAGCCAGATCGTCACATTGGCCGCTTTTCTCTCTGAGACGGTTACATTTGTTGTCTGCAAAGCTATGTCGCGTGCTGCGTTATGCGGAGACACTAATATCACCATAGTAGAACACAGAAGAAGCTTCTAAGTTGAAGTAATAGCCAGTAAGAAGTAGTACTATTCAAGTTTTAGTTGTCGATTATTCACTTTTTAGCCGGCTTTGGTGGCTTGGACATGACCTAGGACCTTAAGATTTTGAATGCATGGAGTACTTGCAGCCGCGTTGCACGGGAGAATGTGAAATGTGTTCATATGTAGTAAAAACCAGAGAAATCCGTCCGTTTTCGTCATTTGTTATCGAATCGACTTAAAGCCAGATCGTCACATTGGCCGCTTTTCTATCTGAGACGGTTACATTTATGGTCTGCAAAGCTATGTCGCGTGCTGCGGTATGCGGAAACACTGAAAGCACCATAGTACAACACAGAAGAAGATTCTAAGTTGAAGTAATAGCCAGTAAGAAGTAGTACAATTCAAGTTTTAGTTGTCGATTGTTCACTTTTTAGCCGGCTTTGGTGGCTATGACATGACCTAGGACTATAAGATTTTGCATGAAAGGAGGACTAGCAGCCGCGTTGCACGGGATAATGTGAAAAGTGTTCATATGTAGTAAAAACCAGAGAAATCCGTCCGTTTTCGTCATTTGTTATCGAATCGACTTAAAGCCAGATCGTCACATTGGCCGCTTTTCTCTGTGAGACGGTTACATTTATCGTCTGCAAAGCTATGTCGCGTGCTGCGGTATGCCGAAACACTAAAAGCACCATAGTAGAACACAGAAGAAGCTTCTAAGTTGAAGTAATAGCCAGTAAGAAGTAATACAATTCAAGTTTTAGTTGTCGATTATTCACATTTTAGCCGTCTTTGGTGGCTTCTACATGACCTAGGACCTTAAGATTTTGCATGAAAGGAGGACTAGCAGCCGCGTTGCACGGGAGAATGTGAAAAGTGTTCATATGTAGTAAAAACCTGAGAAATCCGTCCGTTTTCGTCATTTGTTATCGAATCGACTTAAAGCCAGATCGTCACATTGGCCGCTCTTCTCTCTGAAACGGTTACATTTATCGTCTGCAAAGCTATGTCGCGTACTGCGGTATGCGGAAACACTAAAAGCACCATAGTAGAACACAGAAGAAGCTTCTAAGTTTAAGTAATAGCCAGTAAGAAGTAGTACAATTCAAGTTTTAGTTATCGATTATTCACTTTTTAGCCGTCTTTGGTGGCGTGGAAATGACATAGAACCTTAAGATTTTGCATGAAAGGAGGACTAGCAGCCGCGTTGCATGGGAGAATGTGAAAAGTGTTCATATGTAGTAAAAACATGAGAAATCCGTCCGTTTTCGTCATTTGTTATCGAATCGACTTAAAGCCAGATCGTCACATTGGCCGCTTTTCTCTGAGAATGTTACATTTATCGACTGCAAAGCTATGTCGCGTGCTGCGGTTTGCGGAGACACTAAAAGCACCATAGTATAACACAGAAGAAGCTTCTAATTTGAAGTAATAGCCAGTAAGAAGTAGTACAACTCAAGTTTTAGTTGTCGGTTATTCACTTTTTAGCCGGCTTTGGTGGCTTTGACAATAGGTGGAACCTTAAGATTTTGCATGAAAGGAGGACTAGCAGCCGCGTTGCACGCGAGAATGTGAAAAGTGTTCATATGTAGTAAAAACCTGAGAAATCCGTCCGTTTTCGTCATTTGTTATCGAATCGACTTAAAGCCAGATCGTCACATTGGCCGCTCTTCTCTCTGGAACGGTTACATTTATCGTCTGCAAAGCTATGTCGCGTGCTGCGGTTTGCGGAGACACTAAAAGCACCATAGTAGAACACAGAAGAAACTTCTAAGTCGAAGTAATAGCCAGTAAGAAGTAGTACAATTCAAGTTTTAGTTGTCGATTATTCACTTTTTAGCCGGCTTTGGTGGCTTGGACATGACCTAGGACCTTAAGATTTTGCATGAAAGGATGACTAGCAGCCGCGTTGCACGGGAGAATGTGAAAAGTGTTTATATGTAGTAAAAACCTGAGAAATCCGTCCATTTTCGTCATTTGTTATCGAATCGACTTAAAGCCAGATCGTCACATTGGCCGCTTTTCTCTCAGAGACGTTTACATATATCGTCTGCAAAGCTATGTCGCGTGCTGCGGTATGCGGAAACACTAAAAGCAACATAGTAGAACACAGAAGAAGCTTCTAAGTTGAAGTAATAGCCAGTAAGAAGTAGTACAATTCAAGTTTCAGTTGTGGATTAAGCACTTTTTAGCCGGCATTGGTGGCTTGGACATGACCTAGGACCTTAAGATTTTGCATGAAAGGAGGACTAGCAGCCGCGTTGCATGGGAGAATGTGAAAAGTGTTCATATGTAGTAAAAACCTGAGAAATCCGTCCGTTTTCGTCATTTTTTATCGAATCGACTTAAAGCCACATCGTCACATTGGCCGCTCTTCTCTCTGAAACGGTTACATTTATCGTCTACAAAGCTATGACGCGTGCTGCGGTATGCCGAAACACTAAAAGCACCATAGTAGAACACAGAAGAAGCTTCTAATTTGAAGTAATAGCCAGTAAGAAGTAGTACAACTCAAGTTTTAGTTGTCGGTTATTCACTTTTTAGCCGGCTTTGGTGGCTTTGACATTAGGTGGAACCTTAAGATTTTGCATGAAAGGAGGACTAGCAGCCGCGTTGCACGCCAGAATGTGAAAAGTGTTCATATGTAGTAAAAACCTGAGAAATCCGCCCGTTTTCGTCATTTGTTATCGAATCGACTTAAAGCCAGATCGTCACATTGGCCGCTTTTCTCTCTGAAACGGTTACATTTATCGTCTGCAAAGCTATGTCGCGTACTGCGGTATGCGGAAACACTAAAAGCACCATAGTAGAACACAGAAGAAGCTTCTAAGTTGAAGTAATAGCCAGTAACAAGTAGTACAATTCAAGTTTTAGTTGTCTATTATTCAATTTTTAGCCGGCTTTGGTGGCTATGACATGACCTAGGACCATAAGATTTTGCATGAAAGGAGGACTAGCAGCCGCGTTGCACGGGATAATGTGAAAAGTGTTCATATGTAGTAAAAACCTGAGAAATCCGTCCGTTTTCGTCATTTGTTATCGAATCGACTTAAAGCCAGTTCGTCACATTGGCCGCTTTTTTCAGTGAGATGGTTACATTTATCGTCTGCAAAGCTACGTCGCGTGCTGCGGTATGCGGAGACACTAAAAGCACCATAGTAGAACACAGAAGAAGCTTCTAAGTTGAAGTAATAGCCAGTAAGAAGTAGTACAACTCAAGTTTTAGTTGTCGGTTATTCACTTTTTAGCCGGCTTTGGTGGCTTGGACATGACCTAGGACCATAAGATTTTCCATGAAAGGAGGACTTGCAGCCGCGTTCCACGGGAGAATGTGAAAAGTGTTCATATGTAGTAAAAACCTGAGAAATCCGTCCGTTTTCGTCAGTGCTTATCGAATCGACTTAAAGCCAGATCGTCACATTGGCCGTTCTTCTCTCTGAAACGGTTTTATTTATGGTCTGCAAAGCTATGTCGCGTGATGCGGTATGCCGAAACACTAAAAGCACCATTGTAGAACACAGAAGAAGCTTCTAAGTTGAAGTAATAGCCAGTAAGAAGTAGTACAATTCAAGTTTTAGTTGTCGATTATTCAATTTTTAACCGGCTTTGGTGGCTATGACATGCCCTAGGACCATAGGATTTTGCATGAAAGGAGGACTAGCAGCCGCGTTGCACGGGAGAATGTGAAAAGTGTTCATATGTCGTAAAAAATTGAGAAATCCGACCGTTTCCGTCATTTGTTATCGAATCCACTTAAAGCAAGATCGTCACATTGGCCGCTTTTCTCTCTGAGACGGTTACATTTATCGTCTGCAAACCTATGTCGCGTGCAGCAGTATGCGGAGACACTAAAAGCACCATACTAGAACACAAAAGAAGCTTCTAAGTTGAAGTAATAGCCAGTAAGAAGTAGTACAATTCAAGTTTTAGTTATCGATTATTTACCATTTAGCCGGCTTTGGTGGCTTGGACATGAGCTAGGACCTTAAGATATTGCATGAAAGGAGGACTAGCAGCCGCGTTGCACGGGAGAATGTGAAAAGTGTTCATATGTAGTAAAAACCTGAGAAATCCGTCCGTTTTCGTCATTTGTTATCGAATCGACTTAAAGCCAGATCGTCACATTGGCCGCTTTTCTCTGTGAGACGGTTACATTTATCGTCTGCAAAGCTATGTCGCGTGCTGCGGTATGCGGAGACACTAAAAGCACCATAGTAGAACACAGAAGAAGCTTCTAAGTTGAAGTAATAGAAAGTAAGAGGTAATACAATTCAAGTTTTAATTGTCGATTATTCACATTTTAGCCGTCTTTGGTGGCTTGGACATGACCTAGGACCTTAAGATTTTGCATGAAAGGAGGACTAGCAGCCGCGTTGCACGGGAGAATGTGAAAAGTGTTCATATGTAGTAAAAACCTGAGAAATCCGTCCGTTTTCGTCATTTTTTATCGAATCGACTTAAAGCCAGATCGTCACATTGGCCGCTCTTCTCTCTGAAACGGTTACATTTATCGTCTGCAAAGCTATGACGCGTGCTGCGGTATGCCGAAACACTAAAAGCACCATAGTAGAACACAGAAGAAGCTTCTAATTTGAAGAAATAGCCAGTACGAGCCGCTCTTCTCTCTGAAACGGTTACATTTATCGTCTGCAAAGCTATGTCGCGTACTGCGGTATGCGGAAACACTAAAAGCACCATAGTAGAACACAGAAGAAGTTTCTAAGTTGAAGTAATAGCCAGTAAGAAGTAGTACAATTCAAGTTTTAGTTATCGATTATTCACTTTTTAGCCGTCTTTGGTGGCGTTGACATTAGGTGGAACCTTAAGATTTTGCATGAAAGGAGGACTAGCAGCCGCGTTGCACGCGAGAATGTGAAAAGTGTTCATATGTAGTAAAAACCTGAGAAATCCGTCCGTTTTCGTCATTTGTTATCGAATCGACTTAAAGCCAGATCGTCACATTGGCCGCTCTTCTCTCTGGAACGGTTACATTTATCGTCTGCAAAGCTATGTCGCGTACTGCGGTATGCGGAAACACTAAAAGCACCATAGTAGAACACAGAAGAAGCTTCTAAGTTGAAGTAATAGCCAGTAAGAAGTAGTACAATTCAAGTTTTAGTTATCGATTATTCACTTTTTAGCCGTCTTTGGTGGCTTGGACATGACATAGAACCTTAAGATTTTGCATGAAAGGAGGACTAGCAGCCGCGTTGCATGGGAGAATGTGAAAAGTGTTCATATGTAGTAAAAACCTGAGAAATCCGTCCGTTTTCGTCATTTGTTATCGAATCGACTTAAAGCCAGATCGTCACATTGGCCGCTTTTCTCTCTGAGAATGTTACATTTATCGTCTGCAAAGCTATGTCGCGTGCTGCGGTTTGCGGAGACACTAAAAGCACCATAGTAGAACACAGAAGAAACTTCTAAGTCGAAGTAATAGCCAGTAAGAAGTAGTACAATTCAAGTTTTAGTTGTCGATTATTCACTTTTTAGCCGGCTTTGGTGGCTTGGACATGACCTAGGACCTTAAGATTTTGCATGAAAGGATGACTAGCAGCCGCGTTGCACGGGAGAATGTGAAAAGTGTTTATATGTAGTAAAAACCTGAGAAATCCGTCCATTTTCGTCATATGTTATCGAATCGACTTAAAGCCAGATCGTCACATTGGCCGCTTTTCTCTCAGAGACGTTTACATATATCGTCTGCAAAGCTATGTCGCGTGCTGCGGTATGCGGAAACACTAAAAGCAACATAGTAGAACACAGAAGAAGCTTCTAAGTTGAAGTAATAGCCAGTAAGAAGTAGTACAACTCAAGTTTTAGTTGTCGGTTATTCACTTTTTAGCCGGCTTTGTTGGCTTTGACATTAGGTGGAACCTTAAGATTTTGCATGAAAGGAGGACTAGCAGCCGCGTTGCACGCGAGAATGTGAAAAGTGTTCATATGTAGTAAAAACCTGAGAAATCCGTCCGTTTTCGTCATTTGTTATCGAATCGACTTAAAGCCAGATCGTCACATTGGCCGCTTTTCTCTCTGAAACGGTTACATTTATCGTCTGCAAAGCTATGTCGCGTACTGCGGTATGCGGAAACACAAAAAGCACCATAGTAGAACACAGAAGAAGCTTCTAAGTTGAAGTAATAGCCAGTAAGAAGTAGTACAATTCAAGTTTTAGTTGTCTATTATTCAATTTTTAGCCGGCTTTGGTGGCTATGACATGACCTAGGACCATAAGATTTTGCATGAAAGGAGGACTAGCAGCCGCGTTGCACGGGATAATGTGAAAAGTGTTCATATGTAGTAAAAACCTGAGAAATCCGTCCGTTTTCGTCATTTGTTATCGAATCGACTTAAAGCCAGTTCGTCACATTGGCCGCTTTTTTCAGTGAGATGGTTACATTTATCGTCTGCAAAGCTACGTCGCGTGCTGCGGTATGCGGAGACACTAAAAGCACCATAGTAGAACACAGAAGTAGCTTCTAAGTTGAAGTAATAGCCAGTAAGAAGTAGTACAACTCAAGTTTTAGTTGGCGGTTATTCACTTTTTAGACGGCTTTGGTGGCTTGGACATGACCTAGGACCATAAGATTTTCCATGAAAGGAGGACTTGCAGCCGCGTTCCACGGGAGAATGTGAAAAGTGTTCATATGTAGTAAAAACCTGAGAAATCCGTCCGTTTTCGTCATTGCTTATCGAATCGACTTAAAGCCAGATCGTCACATTGGCCGTTCTTCTCTCTGAAACGGTTTTATTTATGGTCTGCAAAGCTATGTCGCGTGATGCGGTATGCCGAAACACTAAAAGCACCATTGTAGAACACAGAAGAAGCTTCTAAGTTGAAGTAATAGCCAGTAAGAAGTAGTACAATTCAAGTTTTAGTTGTCGATTATTCAATTTTTAACCGGCTTTGGTGGCTATGACATGACCTAGGACCATAAGATTTTGCATGAAAGGAGGACTAGCAGCCGCGTTGCACGGGAGAATGTGAAAAGTGTTCATATGTCGTAAAAAATTGAGAAATCCGACCGTTTCCGTCATTTGTTATCGAATCCACTTAAAGCAAGATCGTCACATTGGCCGCTTTTCTCTGAGAATGTTACATTTATCGACTGCAAAGCTATGTCGCGTGCTGCGGTTTGCGGAGACACTAAAAGCACCATAGTATAACACAGAAGAAGCTTCTAATTTGAAGTAATAGCCAGTAAGAAGTAGTACAACTCAAGTTTTAGTTGTCGGTTATTCACTTTTTAGCCGGCTTTGGTGGCTTTGACATTAGGTGGAACCTTAAGATTTTGCATGAAAGGAGGACTAGCAGCCGCGTTGCACGCGAGAATGTGAAAAGTGTTCATATGTAGTAAAAACCTGAGAAATCCGTCCGTTTTCGTCATTTGTTATCGAATCGACTTAAAGCCAGATCGTCACATTGGCCGCTCTTCTCTCTGGAACGGTTACATTTATCGTCTGCAAAGCTATGTCGCGTACTGCGGTATGCGGAAACACTAAAAGCACCATAGTAGAACACAGAAGAAGCTTCTAAGTTGAAGTAATAGCCAGTAAGAAGTAGTACAATTCAAGTTTTAGTTATCGATTATTCACTTTTTAGCCGTCTTTGGTGGCTTGGACATGACATAGAACCTTAAGATTTTGCATGAAAGGAGGACTAGCAGCCGCGTTGCATGGGAGAATGTGAAAAGTGTTCATATGTAGTAAAAACCTGAGAAATCCGTCCGTTTTCGTCATTTGTTATCGAATCGACTTAAAGCCAGATCGTCACATTGGCCGCTTTTCTCTCTGAGAATGTTACATTTATCGTCTGCAAAGCTATGTCGCGTGCTGCGGTTTGCGGAGACACTAAAAGCACCATAGTAGAACACAGAAGAAACTTCTAAGTCGAAGTAATAGCCAGTAAGAAGTAGTACAATTCAAGTTTTAGTTGTCGATTATTCACTTTTTAGCCGGCTTTGGTGGCTTGGACATGACCTAGGACCTTAAGATTTTGCATGAAAGGATGACTAGCAGCCGCGTTGCACGGGAGAATGTGAAAAGTGTTTATATGTAGTAAAAACCTGAGAAATCCGTCCATTTTCGTCATATGTTATCGAATCGACTTAAAGCCAGATCGTCACATTGGCCGCTTTTCTCTCAGAGACGTTTACATATATCGTCTGCAAAGCTATGTCGCGTGCTGCGGTATGCGGAAACACTAAAAGCAACATAGTAGAACACAGAAGAAGCTTCTAAGTTGAAGTAATAGCCAGTAAGAAGTAGTACAACTCAAGTTTTAGTTGTCGGTTATTCACTTTTTAGCCGGCTTTGTTGGCTTTGACATTAGGTGGAACCTTAAGATTTTGCATGAAAGGAGGACTAGCAGCCGCGTTGCACGCGAGAATGTGAAAAGTGTTCATATGTAGTAAAAACCTGAGAAATCCGTCCGTTTTCGTCATTTGTTATCGAATCGACTTAAAGCCAGATCGTCACATTGGCCGCTTTTCTCTCTGAAACGGTTACATTTATCGTCTGCAAAGCTATGTCGCGTACTGCGGTATGCGGAAACACAAAAAGCACCATAGTAGAACACAGAAGAAGCTTCTAAGTTGAAGTAATAGCCAGTAAGAAGTAGTACAATTCAAGTTTTAGTTGTCTATTATTCAATTTTTAGCCGGCTTTGGTGGGTATGACATGACCTAGGACCATAAGATTTTGCATGAAAGGAGGACTAGCAGCCGCGTTGCACGGGATAATGTGAAAAGTGTTCATATGTAGTAAAAACCTGAGAAATCCGTCCGTTTTCGTCATTTGTTATCGAATCGACTTAAAGCCAGTTCGTCACATTGGCCGCTTTTTTCAGTGAGATGGTTACATTTATCGTCTGCAAAGCTACGTCGCGTGCTGCGGTATGCGGAGACACTAAAAGCACCATAGTAGAACACAGAAGAAGCTTCTAAGTTGAAGTAATAGCCAGTAAGAAGTAGTACAACTCAAGTTTTAGTTGGCGGTTATTCACTTTTTAGACGGCTTTGGTGGCTTGGACATGACCTAGGACCATAAGATTTTCCATGAAAGGAGGACTTGCAGCCGCGTTCCACGGGAGAATGTGAAAAGTGTTCATATGTAGTAAAAACCTGAGAAATCCGTCCGTTTTCGTCATTGCTTATCGAATCGACTTAAAGCCAGATCGTCACATTGGCCGTTCTTCTCTCTGAAACGGTTTTATTTATGGTCTGCAAAGCTATGTCGCGTGATGCGGTATGCCGAAACACTAAAAGCACCATTGTAGAACACAGAAGAAGCTTCTAAGTTGAAGTAATAGCCAGTAAGAAGTAGTACAATTCAAGTTTTAGTTGTCGATTATTCAATTTTTAACCGGCTTTGGTGGCTATGACATGACCTAGGACCATAAGATTTTGCATGAAAGGAGGACTAGCAGCCGCGTTGCACGGGAGAATGTGAAAAGTGTTCATATGTCGTAAAAAATTGAGAAATCCGACCGTTTCCGTCATTTGTTATCGAATCCACTTAAAGCAAGATCGTCACATTGGCCGCTTTTCTCTCTGAGACGGTTACATTTATCGTCTGCAAACCTATGTCGCGTGCAGCAGTATGCGGAGACACTAAAAGCACCATACTAGAACACAAAAGAAGCTTCTAAGTTGAAGTAATAGCCAGTAAGAAGTAGTACAATTCAAGTTTTAGTTATCGATTATTTACCATTTAGCCGGCTTTGGTGGCTTGGACATGAGCTAGGACCTTAAGATATTGCATGAAAGGAGGACTAGCAGCCGCGTTGCACGGGAGAATGTGAAAAGTGTTCATATGTAGTAAAAACCTGAGAAATCCGTCCGCTTTCGTCATTTGTTATCGAATCGACTTAAAGCCAGATCGTCACATTGGCCGCTTTTCTCTGTGAGACGGTTACATTTATCGTCTGCAAAGCTATGTCGCGTGCTGCGGTATGCGGAGACACTAAAAGCACCATACTAGAACACAGAAGAAGCTCTAAGTTGAAGTAATAGAAAGTAAGAAGTAATACAATTCAAGTTTTACTTGTCGATTATTCACATTTTAGCCGTCTTTGGTGGCTTGGACATGACCTAGGACCTTAAGATTTTGCTATGAAAGGAGGACTAGCAGCCGCGTTGCACGGGAGAATGTGAAAAGTGTTCATATGTAGTAAAAACCTGAGAAATCCGTCCGTTTTCGTCATTCTTTATCGAATCGACTTAAAGCCAGATCGTCACATTGGCCGCTCTTCTCTCTGAAATTTTTACATTTATCGTCTGCAAAGCTATGACGCGTGCTGCGGTATGCCGAAACACTAAAAGCACCATAGTAGAACACAGAAGAAGCTTCTAAGTCGAAGTAATAGCCAGTGAGAAGTAGTACAATTCAAGTTTTAGTTGTCGATTATTCACTTTTTAGCCGGCTTTGGTGGCTTGGACATGACCTAGGACCTTAATATTTTGCATGACAGGATGACCAGCAGCCGAGTTGCACGGGAGAATGTGAAAAGTGTTTATATGTATTAAAAACCTGAGAAATCCGTCCGATTTCGTCATTTGTTATCGAATCGACTTAATGCCAGATCGTCACATTGGCCGCTTTTCTCTCAGAGACGTTTACATTTATCGTCTGCAAAGCTATGTCGCGTGCTGCGGTATGCGGAAACACTAAAAGCAACATAGTAGAACACAGAAGAAGCTTCTAAGTTGAAGTAATAGCCAGTAAGAAGTAGTACAACTCAAGTTTTAGTTGTCGGTTATTCACTTTTTAGCCGGCTTTGGTGGCTTTGACATTAGGTGGAACCTTAAGATTTTGCATGAAAAGAGGACTAGCAGCCGCGTTGCACGCGAGAATGTGAAAAGTGTTCATATGTAGTAAAAACCTGAGAAATCCGTCCGTTTTCGTCATTTTTTATCGAATCGACTTAAAGCCAGATCGTCACATTGGCCGCTCTTCTCTCTGAAACGGTTACATTTATCGTCTACAAAGCTATGACGCGTGCTGCGGTATGCCGAAACACTAAAAGCACCATAGTAGAACACAGAAGAAGCTTCTAATTTGAAGTAATAGCCAGTAAGAAGTAGTACAACTCAAGTTTTAGTTGTCGGTTATTCACTTTTTAGCCGGCTTTGGTGGCTTTGACATTAGGTGGAACCTTAAGATTTTGCATGAAAGGAGGACTAGCAGCCGCGTTGCACGCGAGAATGTGAAAAGTGTTCATATGTAGTAAAAACCTGAGAAATCCGTCCGTTTTCGTCATTTGTTATCGAATCGACTTAAAGCCAGATCGTCACATTGGCCGCTTTTCTCTCTGAAACGGTTACATTTATCGTCTGCAAAGCTATGTCGCGTACTGCGGTATGCGGAAACACAAAAAGCACCATAGTAGAACACAGAAGAAGCTTCTAAGTTGAAGTAATAGCCAGTAAGAAGTAGTACAATTCAAGTTTTAGTTGTCTATTATTCAATTTTTAGCCGGCTTTGGTGGCTATGACATGACCTAGGACCATAAGATTTTGCATGAAAGGAGGACTAGCAGCCGCGTTGCACGGGATAATGTGAAAAGTGTTCATATGTAGTAAAAACCTGAGAAATCCGTCCGTTTTCGTCATTTGTTATCAAATCGACTTAAAGCCAGTTCGTCACATTGGCCGCTTTTTTCAGTGAGATGGTTACATTTATCGTCTGCAAAGCTACGTCGCGTGCTGCGGTATGCGGAGACACTAAAAGCACCATAGTAGAACACAGAAGAAGCTTCTAAGTTGAAGTAATAGCCAGTAAGAAGTAGTACAACTCAAGTTTTAGTTGTCGGTTATTCACTTTTTAGCCGGCTTTGGTGGCTTGGACATGACCTAGGACCATAAGATTTTCCATGAAAGGAGGACTTGCAGCCGCGTTCCACGGGAGAATGTGAAAAGTGTTCATATGTAGTAAAAACCTGAGAAATCCGTCCATTTTCGTCATTTGTTATCGAATCGCCTTTAAGCCAGATCGTCACTTTGGCCGCTTTCCTCTCTGAGACGGTTACATTTATCGTCTGCAAAGCTATGTCTCGTGCTGCGGTATGCGGAGACACTAAAAGTTCCATAGTAGAACACAGAAGAAGCTTCTAAGTTGAAGTAATAGACAGTAAGATGTAGTACAATTCGTGTTTTAGTTATTGATTATTCACTTTTTAGCCGGATTTGGTTTCTTGGACATGAGGTGGAACCTTAAGATTTTGCATGAAAGGAGGACTAGCAGCCGCGTTGCACGGGAGAATGTGAAAAGTGTTCATATGTAGTAAAAACCTGAGAAATCCGTCCGTTTTCGTCATTTGTTATCGAATCGACTTAAAACCAGATCGCCACATTGGCCGCTTTTCTCTCTGAGACGGTTACATTTATCGTCTGGAAAGCTATGTCGCGTGCTGCGGTATGCGGAGACACTAAAAGCACCATAGTAGAACACAGAAGAAGCTTCTAGGTTGAAATAATAGCCAGTAAGAAGTAGTACAATTCAAATTTTAGTTGTCGATTATTCACTTTTTAGCCTGCTTCGGTGGCTTGGACGTGACCTAGGAACTTAAGATTTTGCATGAAAGGAGGACTAGCAGCCGCATTGCACGGGAGAATGTAAAAAGAGTTCATATGTCGTAAAACCCTGAGAAATCCGTCGTTAATCGTCATTTGTTATCGAATCGACTTAAAGCCAGATCGTCACTTTGGCCGCTTTTCTCTCTGAGACGGTTACATTTATCGTCTGCAAAGCTATGTCGCGTGCTGCGGTATGCGAAGACACTAAAAGCACCATAGTAGAACTCAGAAGACGCTTCTAAGTTGAAGCAATAGCCAGTAAGAAGTAGTACAATTCAAGTTTTAATTATCGATTATTCACTTTTTAGCCGGCTTTGGTGGCTTGGATATGACCTAGGACATTAAGATTTTGCACGAAAGGAGGACTAGCAGCCGCGTTGCACGGGACAATGTGAAAAGTGTTCATATGTAGTAAAAACCTGAGAAATTCGCCCGTTTTCGTCATTTGTTATCGAATCGACTTATAGCCAGATCGTCACATTGGCCTCTTTTCTCTCTGAGACGGTTACATTTATCGTCTGCAAAGCTATGTCGCGTGCTGCGGTATGCGGGGACACTAAAAGAACCATAGTAGAACACAGAAGAAACTTCTAAGTTGAAGTAATAGCCAGTAAGATGTAGTACAATTCAAGTTTTAGTTGTCGATTATTCACTTTTTAGCCGGCTTTGGTGGCTTGGACATGACCTAGGACCTTAAGATTTTGCATAAAAGGAGGACTAGCAGCCACGTTGCACGGGAGAATGTAAAAAGAGTTCATTTGTAGTAAAAAGGTGAGAAATCCGTCCGTTTTCGTCCTTTGTTATCGAATCGACTTAAAGCCAGATCGTCACTTTGGCCGCTTTTCTCTCTGAGACGATTACATTTATCGTCTGCAAAGCTATGTCGCGTGCTGCGGTATGCGAAGACACTAAAAGCATCATAGTAGAACTCAGAAGAAGCTTCTAAGTTGAAGTAATAGCCAGTAAGAAGTAGTACAATTCAAGTTTTAATTATCGATTATTTACTTTTTAGCCGGCTTTGGTGGCTTGGATATGACCTAGGACATTAAGAATTTGCACGAAAGGAGGACTAGCAGCCGCGTTGCACGGGAGAATGTGAAAAGTGTTCATATGTTGTAAAAACCTGAGAAACCCGCCCGTTTTCGTCATTTGTTATCGAATCGACTTATAGCCAGATCGTCACTTTGGCCTCTTTTCTCTCTGAGACGGTTACATTTATCGTCTGCAAAGCTATGTCGCGTGCTGCGATATGCGGAGACACTAAAAGCACCATAGTAGAACACAGAAGAAACTTCTGAGTTGAAGTGATAGCCAGTAAGAAGTAGTACAATTCAAGTTTTAGTTGTCGATTATTCACTTTTTAGCCGGCTTTGGTGGCTTGGACATGACCTAGGACCTTAAGATTTTGCATGAAAGGAGGACTAGCAGCCGCGTTGCACGGGAGAATGTGAAAAGTGTTCATATGTAGTAAAAACCTGACAAATCCGTCCGTTTTCATCATTTGTTATCGAATCGACTTAAAGCCAGATCGTCATATTGGCCGCTTTTCTCTCTTAGACGGTTACATTTATCGTCTGCAAAGCTATGTCGCGTGCTGCGGTATGCGGAGACACTAAAAGCACCATAGTAGAACACAGAAGAAGCTTCTAAGTTGAAGTAATAAACAGTAAGATGTAGTACAATTCAAGTTTTAGTTATTGATTATTCACTTTTTAGCCGGATTTGGTGGCTTGGACATGAGGTGGGACCTTAAGATTTTGCATGAAAGGAGGACTAGCAGCCGCGTTGCACGGGAGAATGTGAAAAGTGTTCATATGTAGTAAAAACCTGAGAAATCCGTCGTTTATCGTCATTTGTTATCGAATCGACTTAAAGCCAGATCGTCACATTGGCCGCATTTCTCTCTGAGACGGTTACATTTATCGTCTGCAAAACTATGTCGCGTGCTGCGGTATGCGGAGACACTAAAAGCACCATAGAATACAGAAGAAGCTTCTAAGTTGAAGTAATAGCCAGTAAGATGTAGTACAATTCAAATTTTAGTTGTCGATTATTCACTTTTTAGCCGGCTTTGGTGGCTAGGACATGACCTAGGACCTTAAGATTTTGCATAAAAGGAGGACTAGCAGCCGCGTTGCATGGGAGAATGTGAAAAGTGTTCATATGTAGTAAAAACCTGAGAAATCCGTCCGTTTTCGTCATTTGTTATCGAATCGACTTAAAGCCAGATCGTCACTTTGGCCGCTTTTCTCTCTGAGACGGTTACATTTATCGTCTGCAAAGCTACGTCCCGTGCTGCGGTGTGCGAAGACACTAAAAGCACCATAGTAGAACTCAGAAGAAGTTTCTAAGTTGAAGTAATAGCCAGTAAGAAGTAATACAATTCAAGTTTTAGTTGTCGATTATTCACTTTTTAGCCAGCTTTGGTGGCTTGGACATGACCTAGGACCTTAAGATTTTGCATGAAAGGAGGACTAGCAGCTGCGTTGCACGGGAGAATGTGAAAAGTGTTCATATGTAGTAAAAACCTGACAAATCCGTCCGTTACATCATTTGTTATCGAATCGACTTAAAGCCAGATCGTCATATTTGTCGCTTTTATCTCTTAGACGGTTACATTTGTCGTCTGCAAAGCTATGTCGCGTGCTGCGGTATGTGGAGACACTAAAAGCACCATAGTAGAACACAGCAGAAGCTTCTAAGTTGAAGTAATAGACAGAAAGATGTAGTACAATTCAAGTTTTAGTTATTGATTATTCACTTTTTAGCCGGATTTGGTGGCTTGGACATGAGGTGGAACATTAAGATTTTGCATGAAAGGAGGACTAGCAGCCGCGTTGCACGGGAGAATGTGAAAAGTGTTCATATGTAGTAAAAACCTGAGAAATCCGTCCGTTTTCGTCATTTGCTATCGAATCGACTTAAAGCCAGATCGACACTTTGGCCGCTTTTCTCTCTGAGACGGTTACATTTATCGTCTGCAAAGCTATGTCGCGTGCTGCGGTATGCGAAGACTCTAAAAGCACCACAGTAGAACACAGAAGAAGCTTCTAAGTTGAAGTAATAACCAGTAAGAAGTAGTACAATTCAAGTTTTAGTTCTCGATTATTCATTTCATAGCCGGCTTTGGTGTCTTGGAAATGACCTAGGACCTTAAGATTTTGCATGAAAGGAGGACTAGCAGCCGCGTTGCACGGGAGAATGTGAAAAGTGTCCATATGTAGTAAAAACCTGAGAAATCCGTCCGTTTTCGTCATTTGTTATCGATTCGACTTAAAGCCAGATCGTCACATTGGCCGCTTTTCTCTCTGAGACGGTTACATTTATCGTCTGCAAAGCTATGTCGCGTGCTGCGGTATGCGGAGACACTAAAAGCACCATAGTAGAACACAGAAGAAGCTTCTAAGTCGAAGTAATAGCCAGTAAGAAGTAGTACAATTCAAGTTTTAGTTGTCGATTATTCACTTTTTAGCCGGCTTTGGTGGCTTGGACATGACCTAGGAACTTAAGATTTTGCATAAAAGGAGGACTAGCAGCCGCGTTGCACGGGAGAATGTGAAAAGTGTTCATATGTAGTAAAAACCTGAGAAATCCGTCCGTTTTCGTCATTTGTTATAGTATCGACTTAAAGCCAGATCGTCACATTGGCCGCTTTTCTCTCTGAGACGGTTACATTTATCGTCTGCAAAGCTATGTCGCGTGCTGCGGTATGCGGTTAAACTCCGTTAACATTTCTAAAATTTATATAGTTTAAATAAATCATTACATTTTCACTTTAAAAACAATATATCTATATTTATAAATACCTAAAAGTAAAAAATACTTCCTTAACATCTTTGTGTCACGCTCTAATTATTAGCTATTTAAGTAAACGAAAAATAATATTACCAAAATAAATATTCAAAAAATAAAAGTTAAAAGATAAATCTTGAAATTAGAATCATATCAACCTTGAATATAACCAATTAAATAAATAAATAATCTATATAAACCTTGACCACCAAGTAATTCACCTCAACCATAATCAAATGACTTAGATGAATAATAACCTATTTTTAAAGGAATATATCTAATAAACTTAGTTGAAAGAAAAGGTATAAATCATATAGAACCGGCAAATCTAACAAAAGAAAGTATACTTAAAGAAAATAAATTATGAGAAAAATCAAAATTAGAAATAAGATAACCTAAATAAGCACCTAAAATAACAACTGTAATAGTTTAAAACCTTAAATAATAAGGTAAAACAATGACATGAGGAATAGGAAAAATTAATCAAGATAAAAGACTACCACCAAAAACAGCAACAAACAATAGACTAATTATTCCAAACGAAATATAATAACCCTTATCATCAAAAGAAAATCTAGAATAAAAATTATTATCACCAGATATTGAATAATAAAACAAACGAAAAGAATAAGAAGCAGTTAAACCAGTAGAAAAAAATAAAGAAAAAAAATTAAACAATTAATTCATCTTAAACAAACCATCTCAAGAATTAAATCCTTTGAATAAAATCCCGCTAAAAAAGGTATACCACACAAAGATAAACTAGAAACATTAAAACAAACTGAAGTTAAAGGTATGAAATTAACAATTGATCCTATAAAACGAATATCCTGAGAATCCTTCAAATTATGAATTATTGAACCTGCACATATAAATAATAATGCCTTAAATAAAGCATGAGCCAATAAATGAAAAAATGCAAGCTTTGGATAACCCATAGCCAAAATTCTTATAATTAAACCAAGTTGTCTTAAAGTAGAAAGAGCAATAATCTTCTTCAAAACAAATTCAAAATTAGCACCCAATCCAGCCATAAATATAGTTATACAACCAATTAAAAGTAAAAATCAACCACAATTATAAGTATCTAATATTGGTCTAAAACGAATTAATAAATAAACACCAGCAGTAACAAGAGTAGAAGAATGAACTAAAGCAGAAACAGGAGTTGGAGCTGCTATAGCAGCAGGAAGTCATGAAGAAAAAGGAATCTGAGCTCTCTTAGTTATAGCTGCTAAAACAATTAATATAGTAATGAGCTTTATTTCAAAAGAATTAGAAATAAAATCATAATAATAAATATAATTTCAACCACCAAAATTTAACATTCATGCAATAGAAATCAAAATAGCAACATCACCAATACGATTAGAAAGTGCAGTTAATATACCCGCACTATAAGATTTTACATTTTGATAATAAATAACTAAACAATAAGAAACTAAACCTAAACCATCTCAATCTAATAAAATTCTAATTCAATTAGGGCTAATAATTAAAAAACCTATAGAAAGAATAAATATTAAAACAATAATAATAAAACGATTTATATTCTTTTCACCAGATATATAATCCTCTCTATAATAAATAACCAAAGAAGAAATATATATAACAAAAGATATAAAAATAAGAGATATTGAATCCAAAATTAAAGTTATAACAACTATAGAACCATTTAAATTGAAAAGCTCTCACTCAACAAAAACTCTATAATCAATTATTAAATAATAAATACCTAAAATAAAAATTATAGTTCTTTTAAAAAACAAAGAAAAAAAACTCAAAGAACAAATAGAAAATAAATTCACGGCCTAAGATGAAAAACTTCATATCATTGATTCCACAAAACAAGAAAATTAAACAAAGAAATATTCACCCTTTAAACAGAGAATATTTAAAGGTAATCAATGTAAAAGTAAAAGATGATATTCACGAAAATAACCAAGAGAACAAGTATAAACACCAGAATAATAACTTCCATGCTGAGAATAACAATATATATACAAAGTATAAACAGCTCTAAAAAAAAGATAAAAAAATCAAAGCAAAGAATCTAAAAGAAGATCAAGATATAATTCTATTTAATAATCTAATTTCACCTACCAAATTTAAAGAAGGAGGAGCAGCCATATTTGATGATCTTAAAAGAAATCATCATAAAGCCATTCTTGGCATCAAATTAATTATACACTTGTTAATTAATAATCTTCGTCTACCTAAACGTTCATAAATAATATTAGATAAACAAAATAAACCAGAAGAACATAAACCATGACCGACCATTAGAGAAAGAGAACCTACACAACCTCATCAATTCATAGTCATCAATCCACCAATAACCATTCTTATATGAGCAACAGAAGAATATGCAATTAAAGACTTTAAATCAACCTGACGAAAACAAATAAATCTTACAATAACACCCCCAGATAAACCTAAAGATAATCAAAAATAATTAAACTTTAAACCCAAATAAGAAATAACCTTTATAACACGAAAAATACCATAACCACCTAACTTCAATAAAACACCAGCAAGAATCATTCTACCTGAAATAGGGGCCTCTACATGAGCCTTAGGAAGTCATAAATGAACCAAAAATATAGGTATCTTAACTAAAAAAGCCAAAATTATAAATACATAAAACATAAAATAATAAGAACCAAAAGCAACTAATAAAGGAAAATATAAAGTATTAGAAAAATCATAAACCTTAAATAAGACCAATAATAAAGGCAATCTAGCAACCAAAGTATAAAAAATTAAATAAACACCAGCCTGCAAACGCTCAGGCTGATAACCCCAACCCAAAATTAAAAGTAAAGTAGGAACTAATCTAGCCTCAAAAAAAATATAAAAAGAAAGAAGACTTAATCTAGCAAATGAACAGTAAAGCATAATTATTAAAATTAAAACCATAAAAACAAAAAAATTAGAATGATATGAACTTAAATAAACTGAACCTCTAGCAGTGATTATTAAAGAACAAATCCAAAAACTAAGCAAAATTAAACTAAAAGAAAAATAATCAATACCAAAATAATATCTAATTATATTCAAATCAGCATATGAATAAACACAAATTATAAACACAAAACTCGACAGAAACATTAAAGAATGAACCAACCATCTACAATTATTTAATAAACAAAGAGGGATCAAAAAAATAGTTATAAATAAATACTTTAACATAAAGATAAACCAAAAGAATTAAAAAAAATCATTACCATGAGAACGAATTATTGAAACTAAAAATAGAAAGACCTAAAGCACCCTCACAAACAGAAAAAACTAAAAAAATAACAGGAAAAAAATAATCATATTCAAACTCAATAAGAAAAACAATAACTAATATAAATAAAGAAAGAACAATATATTCTAATCTCAAAAGAACCATTATAAATGTTTACGTTTAGAAGAAAAAACATAAACACCAGCAAAATAAATCAATAAAGAAGTAAAAATAGAAAATATAAACATTAGTTTTAATAGTTTAAAAAAAACGCCGGTCTTGTAAACCGGAAATAAGTCCAGCCCCCACTTTCAAAATTTCAGAGGTGGAAAAGCTTCCATCATCGGTCCCAAAAACCGATATTTTAAATAAACTAACCCCTGAAATGATCAAAATAATAATTATATCATTATCAAATGTAATAAATATTAATTTTATTAAATTAAGACACCCAATATCAATAATGCTTTTTATTATCCTTCAAACCTTCCTAGTTGGATTAATAACAGGAACAATAATAGAAAGATATTGATTATCATATATTTTATTTTTAACATTTCTTGGTGGTATATTAGTATTATTTATTTATATTACTAGAATTGCATCAAACGAAATATTTCAGCCTAAATCAATTACTATAATTATTACATTAATAATGTGAGTATTTATCATATCAATAATAATTATTCTAGATATATCAATATTTATAGACTTTTTCAAAAACACCGAAACTATAAATATTGATAATTCAAACAATTATCAAGAAATAACAATATCTTTAGAAAAAATATATAACAGACCTACATTTATTATTACAATAATAATAATTATTTATTTATTTTTAGCACTACTAGCAGTTGTTAAAATCACTAATATTAATCAGGGACCTATTCGTAAAATAAGATAATTACTAATGAATAAACCCTTACGATTAAGACATCCTTTAATTAAAATTATTAATAACTTTTTAATTGACTTACCTGCCCCAACAAATATTTCATTTTGATGAAATTTTGGATCCCTATTAGGGTTATGTTTGGTAATTCAATTCGTAACTGGACTATTTTTAGCTATACATTATACACCAAATATTGAAATAGCATTCAGTAGTGTAGTACACATCTGCCGAGACGTAAATAATGGTTGAATTATCCGAACCTTACATGCAAATGAAGCATCTATATTTTTTACTTGTATTTACTTACATGTAGGACGGGGAATTTACTACGGATCTTATATATATATATATATACATACCTGAATAATTGGTACAGTGATTTTATTTTTAGTTATAGCAACTGCATTTATAGGATATGTCTTACCCTGAGGCCAAATATCTTTTTGAGGTGAAACAGTAATTACTAATTTATTATCAGCAATCCCATACTTAGGAACAGATTTAGTCCAATGAGTATGAGGAGGATTCGCTGTTGATAATGCAACATTAAATCGATTCTTCACATTCCAATTTGTATTACCATTTATTATTGCTGCTATAGCAGCAATTCATTTATTTTTTCTTCACCAAACAGGATCAAATAATCCTCTTGGACTAAATGGAGATATTGAAAAAATTCCATTCCATCCATACTTTACCTTTAAATATTCTATTACATTTGTAATAATAACATCATTATTAATTATACTATGTTTAATCAATCCTTACCTATTAGGAGATCCAGATAACTTTGTACCTGCCAACCCATTAGTAACACCAGTTCACATTCAACCAGAGTGATATTTCTTATTTGCATATGCAATTCTACGATCTATCCCTAATAAGTTAGGAGGTGTTATTGCATTATTTTTATCAATTAGAATCTTAATAATTTTACCATTTTATAATAAAACACCATTCTGAGGTATTCAATTTTACCCTATTAATCAAATTTTATTCTGAATTATAGTAGTTGTTGTATGCTTACTAACGTGAATTGGTAAACGACCTGTTGAAGAACCTTATATTATAACAGGTCAAATCTTAACAATTATTTACTTTACATATTTCTTAATTAATGTCCATGTAGCAAACGCATGAGATAAATTAATTAAGGAGTAAAAGTTAATTAGCTTAGGAAAAGCATATGTTTTGAAAACTTAAAATTAGAAGTATAACTCTTCTATTAACTTTTCTCAAAAAATTTCACTAAACAAATGAGATAAATAAAATCTTTAAACCAACAAAGAAAATAAAAAAATTTAAAGATAAAGGTAAAAAACTTTTTCAAGCTAAGTACATTAATTTATCATAACGAAACCGTGGTAATGTTCCACGAACCCAAATAAAACCAAAAGATATAATAGCAAGCTTAATAAAAAATATAAAACAATAAAAATCACCGCCTAAAATAATTAAAGCCAATAATATTCTTATGAAAACAATTCTAGTATATTCAGCTAAAAAAATTAAAGTAAAACCACCCGCACCATACTCAATATTAAATCCTGAAACTAACTCAGATTCCCCTTCAGCAAAATCGAAAGGAGTACGATTAGTTTCAGCTAAACAAGAAGCAAAACAAGCTAAAGCTAAAGGAAAAGAAATAATAATAAACCAAAAATAAAGCTGATAGTTTATAAAATCAAACATATTAAAACTACCAATTAAAATAATTAAAGACAATAAAATTAAAGCTAAACTAACTTCATAAGAAATTGTTTGAGCAACAGAACGAAGAGAACCTAACAATGAATAATTTGAATTAGAAGATCAACCAGCAATCATAACAGTATAAACACCTAATCTAGTACAACATAAAAAAAACAAAAATCCATAAGAAAAAGAACACATATAAGTTAAATAAGGAAAAATTACTCAAACGGCTAAAGAAATCATTAAATTAAATACAGGGGAAAAATAATAAAGTAGGTAATTAGATATAATAGGAATTGGCTGCTTCTTACAAATTAACGTAATAGTATCTCTAAATAGCTGAGGAATTCCAACAAAACCTACCTTATTTGGACCCTTTCGAATCTGGATATAACCTAAAACCTTACACTCTAATAAAGTTAAAAAGGCAACACTAATTAAAACACAAATAACCAATAAAAGAAAATTCAAAATAAATATAAATAAATCATACAGTATCAATACTATTTGTAGAAAAAATCTACATAAACGAATTCTAAATTCAACACATTAATCTGTCAAAATAGTAAATAAATTAATATTAATCAATATAACAAAAATATTTTAACCATATGGTCCTTTCGTACTAATATGGATTAATAATCTTAGGATAGAAACCGACCTGGCTCACGCCGGTCTGAACTCAGATCATGTAAGAATTTAAAGGTCGAACAGACCTAATCATTGGGCTCCTGCACCCAACATTTTTCTTAATCTAACATCGAGGTCGCAATCTCCTTTGTCGATATGAGCTCTCAAAAACAATTACGCTGTTATCCCTAAGGTAACAATCTTATGATCATAAATTATTGATCAAAATAACAAACATAAATAAATGATATAATAATGAAGAGTTTATCTATTCTTCATGTCACCCCAACAAAACATCATCATTAAATATAGAAAGACAAACAAAAAACTATATAAAAGTAAAATGTCAAGCTCTATAGGGTCTCCTCGCCCTAAAGAAGAATTTAAGCCTTTTGACTCAAAAGTTAAATTCAAAAATTTATTAAGAGACAGTTGATTTCTCGTCAAGCCATTCATTCCAGCCACTAATTAAGAGACTAATGATTATGCTACCTTTGCACGGTTAAAATACCGCGGCTCTTTAAAAATACGCTCAGTGAGCAGGCCAGACCTCAAAGTATTAACAAGAGGACATGTTTTTTATAAACAGGCGGAAATCAATTTTGCCTAGTTCCTTATAATAAGTTCACAAGGTAAAAATTTTATACAAATAAATATACTAATTCTATCATTATTACAAAAGTTTTAAAATTAAATTAATAATCTTAATAAAAAACCTAAAATATTTATAAAATCAAAATAAAAAATAATGAACTAAAACGTAATCTTAAAGATAGCTGGTTTAAAGCTTACTATTATATTTATATAAAGAAAATTATAGGTTATTACCACAAAGCTTATCCCTTGAAGAATAAATAAGTTAATATTTTTACTTAAAAAATTAAATAAAAACAAATAACTTTAAAAAATTAAATTTTTTCTTAAGAAACTAGATATTTTGGGAAACGATTAACATCTCATTTCTATAAATAATTTAATAATAATTATGATACATTAACTATAAATTATTTATAAATCAACCCAAATCGAGACAAGTAAAATAAATACTAAAATTTTGATAAACCCTGATACAAAAGGTACAATAAATAAAATCTACTTAAAAAAATTTAAAATTATATTTCATATAACACTTACATTACCAATACACTATAATTTAAAAAATCAATTCTATAAAATATACTAAGACAAAATACAATAAAATTATTTATATTAAATAATTAAATAAACAAAAAATAAATATAATAAAATAAATATTCAAGATATCCTGATTTGCACAGAAAAATTTTCAGTGTAAATGCAACACTTTACTAATAAGTTATATCTTG
Organism: Schistocerca gregaria; assembly: GCF_023897955.1. Classification (NCBI taxonomy): domain Eukaryota; kingdom Metazoa; phylum Arthropoda; class Insecta; order Orthoptera; family Acrididae; genus Schistocerca; species Schistocerca gregaria. The sequence goes on along the minus strand of NW_026061824.1, from coordinate 15,188,373 downwards.
AAACTCTTCCTAGATACACTTTCCAGTACATCTACTATGTTACGACTTATCTCATCTAAATTGAAGCTACTTTAAAATAAAATAGAATAATCAATAATGAGAGCGACGGGCGATGTGTACACATCTCAGAGCCAATATCAGTTAAATTAAATAAATTAAATTACTATCAAATCCACCTTCATTAACAGTATTTCACTATCAAATCCGTTATAAACAAAAATCTATTTAACCCACCTCCTCTTAACTATAAGCTGCATCTTGACCTGAAATATTTTATAATTATAAATCTTGAGAATTATAACTCTAAAAAGATTCTCTGATAACGGAGATATACAAACAAATAAATTAAGTAGAGTAAATCGTGTATTATCAATCATGGGGTAGGTTCCTCTGAATGGAATGAGATACCGCCAAATTCTTTGGGTTTAAAGACCTTAACTAATAGTACCCAGGTAAATATAATTAACATTTAAAATAATAGGGTATCTAATCCTAGTTTATTATTTAAATTTCACAGATTCATAAAAAGGGCCACAAATAAATTTTAACATTTCACCTTACAAATTTATATTTCAACCCTAGTAGTATAAACAACTGTTTTAACCAATAATATTCATTTGTATCAATCGTATAACCGCGGCTGCTGGCACGAATTATGCCGATACTAAATCAATTGCTAAATCCAAAATCACTTGATAATTAAATCAAATTACTGCAAAAAGAACATTTAGTCTAACAAAACTTACATATAATACAAAGAAAAAGTGAATAAACAAGCAAGAATAAAACTTTTAAAAATAAAAAATAAGAAATTTTTAAATTTATTAAATCAGGAAAAAATAAAAGATTCAAATATTTAAAGAAAAAAAAGAAAAAAACCACAAACATTAACAAAAAAAAAAGAAACGCCCCCTGTATGACCACAACAACTTCTCTATTATATATAATTAAAGATTAATATGGAACATGTATAGCAATAAATGTATTATATTCTTTCTTATTTAATCTTTCTTTGCACTAATAAATAAAGAAAGATTAAATAATATAATAAATATATTTTATACAATTATGTAACTTAATATAATATGTTATTAATATGATTCTTTTTTTATATTAAGTTAACTTATATATATGTTAGGTAAATAGTCTAATTACAGATAATTTATATTAATTATATTATTATAATAAATATAATTATTTATATTAATTATAATATTATATATTTAAAATTAATAATCATAATTATTATATCCAATTATAATAATATTAAATATTAAATTACATATTATTATATATATTATATTATAATAACCTATTTTAAGCTAAAAACATAAGTAGCTATAATCCTAGGTAAATAAGTGTATTAAAATAATCAATTGATAATGATAAAATAAACTTATAATCTTTTAATTTTAGTTAAATGTAATATATAAATATAAATCATTTATTATATATATATATATATATATATATATATATATATATATATATATATATATATATATATATATATATATATATAAATAAAAGGAGCAGGATAAATTAATCCTAATTAAACAAAATAATACATAAAATAATTTCAAAAAAAACTCTCGATTTATATATTAAATAAATGAAGTGCCTGTTAAAGGGTTACCTTGATAGGGTAAATAAATTAAATAAAATTACCTTCATTAAAATTACATGAGATAGAATTAAACTATCTCCTTTAGTATCAAAAACTAACGTGCATCATACACCTTAATGTAAAAAGGTAAGCTAAACAAGCTAATGGGTTCATACCCCATTTATAGAGGTATCAATCCTCTCCTTTTTAATGACCAACAACTCTACAAAACTTCTCTTCCTATTAACATTAATGATAGGAACGATCCTGTCCATTTCATCAAATTCCTGATTTGGGGTTTGAATAGGACTTGAGATCAACTTGCCTTCATTTATTCCACTCCTAACAAGAAATAAAAATATAATAATAAACGAATCATCAATTAAATATTTTATTGTCCAAGCAATAGCATCGACAATACTATTATTTTCAATTTTGCTGATTCAAATAAAATATCCCGTGGGATGGGAAACAGAATTTATCCCATCAATAATAATTAGATCTAGATTATTATTAAATATTAGAGCTGCACCTTTCCATTTCTGATTTCCAGTAGTTATAGGAGCATCAAGATGAAATAATAGTTTAACATTAATAACATGACAAAAAATCGCCCCAATAATGGTCTTATCTTATTGTATTCAATTAAGAACTTTCATTTGAACAATTATTATCTTAAGAATTATTATTGGGGCAATAGGAGGTTTGAATCAAACATCCTTACGACAACTTTTAGCATATTCATCAATCAGACACCTAGGTTGAATAATTAGATCATTAACAGTCAGAGAAAACATCTGAGAACTATACTTCATTATTTACTCACTATTAAGATTAATTATAGTTTTATTATTTAAGCAAATAAATTTATTTTTCATAAATCAAATTTATTCAGCCAGAAATATAAAAACCGAAATTAAATTCATAATATTCTTATCTTTACTATCTTTAGGTGGCCTACCACCATTCCTTGGATTCTTACCAAAATGAATTGTAATACAATCGTTAATAGAAAACAATATAACAACTATTATAACTATTATAGTTGTATTAACTACAATTACACTCTACTACTATATACGTATTAGATTCTCAGCTCTAATTATATCATACACAGAAAATTCGTGATCTATAAAGATAAAGTCCCAAAAATTAAGAATCATTCTTCCTGTAACAGTAATAATTTCAACGATAGGATTGATTTCAACATCAACCTTAATTTTATTATAATAAGGACTTAAGTTAATCAAACTAAAAACCTTCAAAGTTATAATTAAAAGAATAATCTTTTAGGCCTTAGTAAAATTTTACACCTCTAGAATTGCAGTCTAGAATCATAATTGAATATAAGACCTAAATATGGTAAGAGAGAAAACATCTCATAAGTAGATTTACAGTCTACCACCTAAAATTCAGCCATCTTACCGCAAAAATGATTATTCTCAACAAACCATAACGACATTGGTACTTTATACTTCCTATTTGGAGCATGAGCAGGAATAGTAGGAACATCAATAAGAATACTTATTCGTGCTGAACTTGGTCAACCCGGATCTCTAATTGGGGATGACCAGATTTATAATGTTATTATTACAGCTCACGCATTCGTAATAATTTTCTTTATAGTAATACCTATTATAATTGGTGGATTTGGTACTTTACTTGTTCCACTAATAATTGGTGCACCAGATATAGCATTTCCACGAATAAATAATATAAGTTTTTGATTACTACCACCTTCACTAACCCTTCTTCTTACATCTTCTATAGTAGATAATGGTGCTGGTACAGGATGAACAGTTTACACTCCTTTAGCAGGAGCTATTGCACACGGGGGTGCATCTGTAGATCTAGCTATTTTTTCACTGCACTTAGCAGGTGTATCATCTATTCTTGGTGCAGTGAATTTCATTACAACAGCAATTAATATACGATCAGAAAGTATAACTTTAGATCAAACACCTTTATTTGTATGATCTGTAGCTATTACAGCATTACTTCTCCTTCTTTCACTTCCAGTTTTAGCAGGAGCTATTACTATATTATTAACAGACCGAAATTTAAATACATCATTCTTTGACCCTGCAGGAGGGGGTGACCCAATTCTATATCAACATTTATTTTGATTCTTTGGACACTCAGAAGTTTATATTTTAATTCTACCGGGGTTCGGAATTATTTCACATATTGTATGTCAAGAAAGAGGAAAAATTGAATCATTTGGAACATTAGGTATGATTTATGCTATACTATCAATTGGACTAATAGGATTTATTGTATGAGCACATCATATATTTACAGTAGGAATGGATGTTGACACACGAGCATATTTTACATCAGCAACAGTAATTATTGCTGTACCTACAGGAATTAAGGTATTTAGATGATTAGCTACATTATATGGAACTAAATTCAAGTTCAATCCACCATTATTATGAGCTCTAGGATTTATTTTCCTATTTAAAATTGGTGGATTAACAGGATTAGTATTAGCAAATTCATCACTTGGTATTGTATTACATGATACATATTATGTAGTAGCCCACTTTCATTATGTATTATCTATAGGAGCAGTATTTGCAATTATAGGAGGTGTTATTCAATGATATCCACTATTTACAGGATTAACTATAAATAATACATGATTAAAAATCCAATTTACAATTATATTCATTGGAGTAAACTTAACATTCTTTCCCCAACACTTCCTAGGATTAGCAGGAATACCTCGACGATACTCAGACTACCCAGACCCATTTACATCATGAAATGTAGTATCAAGAATTGGGTCTACAATTTCTATTGTAGGAATCATTATATTCATTGTAATTATATGAGAAAGAATGGTTACAAACCAAGCAATTATATTTAGAGCTAACATAAGAAGATCAACAGAATGACTACAAAATAAACTTCCTGCTGAACATAGTTACTCAGAATTACCATTAATCTCTAGATTCTAATGTGGCAGATTAGTGCTGTAGATTTAAGCTCTACAAATAAAGGTTTGACCTTTTATTAGAAAATATTTATTATTGGCAACATGATCAAATTTAGCTCTTCAAGATGGAGCTTCACCATTAATGGAGCAATTATCATTCTTTCATGATCATACTATGGTCGTATTATTATTAATTACAGTAATTGTAGGTTATGCCTTAAGTTATATATTATTTATTGCCTATACTAACCGTAATATACTCCATGGACATTTAATTGAAACAATCTGAACAGCTTTACCAGCAATTACATTAATTTTTATTGCCCTTCCATCATTACGACTATTATATTTACTTGATGATTCAGTAGATGCAATAATTACACTTAAAACCATTGGACGACAATGATATTGAAGATATGAATATTCAGACTTCATAGATGTAGAATTTGACACTTACATAACACCAGAACAAGACCTAGAAAATGATGGATTTCGACTGCTAGATGTAGATAACCGAACAATCCTACCAATAAATACAGAAGTACGAGTATTAATAAAAGCATCAGATGTTTTACACTCATGAGCAGTTCCTGCATTAGGGGTTAAAATTGATGCAACGCCAGGTCGGTTAAATCAAGGAACATTCACAATAAATCGACTTCGATTATTCTTTGGACAATGCTCAGAAATCTGTGGAGCAAACCACAGATTTATACCAATTGTAATTGAAAGAACTTCAGTAAATTTATTTATTAAGTGATTATCTAAGATAATTTAAGGAGTTAGTTAAAATAAATAACATTAGAGTGTCAATCTAAAGTAACTAAAAAAATTAGTACACCTTGAAATTCATCAGATGACTGAAAGTAAGTAATGGTCTCTTAAACCAAATAATAGTAAATTAACTACTACTTCTGATGGGGAAATTATATCCAAATCAATATCCCCTCTTATATGATTGTCACTATTCATTATATTTTCAGCTACATTAATCTTGTTTAATCAAATAAACTTCTTCTCATTTAAACCTAACCTTATTAAAAGAGTTGAAAAAGGAACAATTGAAATAAAAAACTTAAATTGAAGATGATAACAAATTTATTCTCAACATTTGACCCATCAACTAACATCTTTAATTTATCATTAAATTGAACTATAACATTTCTAGGACTATTATTAATCCCATCACTATTTTGACTTACACCATCACGAATTAACATTATCTGAAATAAACTAAATTTAACCTTACATAATGAATTTAAAACACTACTTGGACCAAAATCATTTAATGGAACAACATTCATTTTCATCTCAATTTTTATTATAATATTATTTAACAATTTCATAGGATTATTCCCTTATATTTTTACTAGAACAAGACATTTAGCATTAACATTTGCAATTGCCCTACCTATATGACTAAGATTTATATTATTTGGATGAATTAACCATACTAATCATATATTTACACACCTTGTACCACAAGGTACACCGCCTGCATTAATATCATTTATAGTACTAATTGAAACAATTAGTAATGTTATTCGACCAGGTACATTAGCAGTACAGTTAGCAGCAAATATAATTGCAGAACACTTATTATTAACCTTATTAGGAAACACAGGACCATCTATAGCAATAAACTTAATCTCATTACTAATTATTGGACAAATACTTCTATTAATTCTAGAATCAGCAGTAGCAATAATTCAAGCCTATGTTTTCTCAATTCTAAGAAATCTATACTCTAGAGAAGTATATTAAACCTATGTTAACAACTCACTCAAACCACCCATTCCACTTAGTAGACTATAGACCTTGACCATTAACAGGAGCAATTGGAGCAATAGTCCTAGTATCAGGACTAGCAAAATGATTCCACCTATTTAATATTAACTTATTCATAATTGGATTTGGAATTACCCTACTAACCATAATTCAATGATGACGAGATGTAGTACGAGAAGGAACATATCAAGGATTACATACAGGATTTGTATCAATTGGATTACGATGAGGAATAATTTTATTTATTGCATCAGAGGTATTATTTTTCGTTTCTTTTTTTGAGCATTCTTTAGAAGAAGATTAGCACCAACAATTGAACTAGGAATACTATGGCCTCCAATAGGAATTCAACCCTTTAACCCTATACAAATTCCATTACTTAATACAGCTATTCTTTTAGCATCAGGAGTAACAGTAACATGAGCACATCAAAGTTTAATAGAATCTAATCATACTCAAGCACTACAAGGATTATTCTTCACAGTGTTATTAGGACTATACTTTACAATACTTCAAGCATATGAATATTGAGAAGCACCTTTTACCATTGCAGATGCAGTTTATGGATCAACATTCTTTGTTGCAACAGGATTCCATGGTTTACACGTAATTATTGGAACAATCTTTTTATCAACATGTCTACTTCGACACTCAATAAATCAAATCTCACCAAGAAACCACTTTGGATTTGAAGCAGCAGCATGATACTGACACTTCGTAGACGTAGTATGATTATTCTTATATATCTCTATTTATTGATGAGGTAGATAATTGTTTTTCTAGTATAAATAGTACATTTGACTTCCAATCAGAAAGCTTGATATAAATCAAGAAAAACAATTATAATTCTATCAACAAGAGTTTTCATTACATTTATTATTCCAATAATTGTTATAATACTGGCAACAACACTATCAAAAAAATTAATTAATGATCGAGAAAAAAGATCACCGTTTGAATGTGGGTTTGATCCAAAAAGATCAGCACGAATACCATTCTCACTACGATTCTTCCTAATCGCAGTAATCTTTTTAATTTTTGATGTAGAAATTGCACTAATTCTACCAATTGTAATTATTTTTAAAACATCAGACATTATAATCTGAACAGTATCAACAATATTTTTTATTCTAGTACTACTAGGTGGACTATACCATGAATGAAATCAAGGAGCATTACAGTGAGCAGAATAAAGGGTTGTAGTTAAACATAACATTTGGGTTGCATTCAAAAAGTATTGATATTATCAATCAACCTTAAATAGAATAAGAAGCGAAATATTGCAGTCAGTTTCGACCTGGAAGATTGGTATGTACTACCCTTATTCTTATTAATTGAAGCCAAAAAGAGGCGTATTACTGTTAATAATATAATGGAACTATAATAACTCCAATTAAGGAAATGTAAAGCCAATATGAAAGCTGCTAACTTTTTATATTAGCAGTTAAACTCCGTTAACATTTCTAAAATTTATATAGTTTAAATAAAACATTACATTTTCACTGTAAAAACAATATATCTATATTTATAAATACCTAAAAAAAATACTTCCTTAACATCTTCAGTGTCACGCTCTAATTATAAGCTATTTAAGTAAACGAAAAATATTATTACCAAAATAAATATTCAAAAAATAAAAGTTAAAAGATAAATCTTGAAATTAGAATCATATCAACCTTGAATATAACCAATTAAATAAATAAATAATCTATATAAACCTTGACCACCAAGTAATTCACCTCAACCATAATCAAATGACTTAGATGAATAATAACCTATTTTTAAAAGGAAAATATCTAATAAACTTAGTTGAAAGAAAAGGTATAAATCATATAGAACCGGCAAATCTAACAAAAGAAAGTATACTTAAAGAAAATAAATTCTGATAAAAATCAAATTTAGAAATAAGATAACCTAAATAATCACCTAAAATAACAACTGTAATAGTTAAAAACATTAAATAATCAGGTAAAGCAATCACATGAGGAATAGGAAAAATTAATCAAGATAAAAGACTATCACCAAAAACAGCAACAAACAATAGACCAATTATTCCAAACGAAATATAATAACCCTTATCATCAAAAGAAAATCTAGAATAAAAATTATTATCACCAGATATTGAATAATAAAACAAACGAAAAGAATAAGAAGCAGTTAAACCAGTAGAAAAAAATAAAGAAAAAAAATTAAACAATTAATTCATCTTAAACAAACCATCTCAAGAATTAAATCCTTTGAATAAAATCCCGCTAAAAAAGGTATACCACACAAAGATAAACTAGAAACATTAAAACAAACTGAAGTTAAAGGTACGAAATTAACAATTGATCCTATAAAACGAATATCCTGAGAATCCTTCAAATTATGAATTATTGAACCTGCACATATAAATAATAATGCCTTAAATAAAGCATGAGCCAATAAATGAAAAAATGCAAGCTTTGGATAACCCATAGCCAAAATTCTTATAATTAAACCAAGTTGTCTTAAAGTAGAAAGAGCAATAATCTTCTTCAAATCAAATTCAAAATTAGCACCCAATCCAGCCATAAAAATAGTTATACAACCAATTCAAAGTAAAAATCAACCACACTTATAAGTATCTAATATTGGTCTAAAACGAATTAATAAATAAACACCAGCAATAACAAGAGTAGAAGAATGAACTAAAGCAGAAACAGGAGTAGGAGCTGCTATAGCAGCAGGAAGTCATGAAGAAAAAGGAATCTGAGCTCTCTTAGTTATAGCTGCTAAAACAATTAATATAGTAATGAGCTTTATTTCAAAAGAATTAGAAATAAAATCATAATAATAAATATAATTTCAACCACCAAAATTTAACATTCATGCAATAGAAATCAAAATAGCAACATCACCAATACGATTAGAAAGTGCAGTTAATATACCCGCACTATAAGATTTTACATTTTGATAATAAATAACTAAACAATAAGAAACTAAACCTAAACCATCTCAATCTAATAAAATTCTAATTCAATTAGGGCTAATAATTAAAAAACCTATAGAAAGAATAAATATTAAAACAATAATAATAAAACGATTTATATTCTTTTCACCAGATATATAATCGTCTCTATAATAAATAACCAAAGAAGAAATATATATAACAAAAGATATAAAAATAAGAGATATTGAATCCAAAATTAAAGTTATAACAACTATAGAACCATTTAAATTGAAAAGCTCTCACTCAACAAAAACTCTATAATCAATTATTAAATAATAAATACCTAAAATAAAAATTATAGTTCTCGAAAAAAACAAAGAAAAAAAAACTCAAAGAACAAATAGAAAATAAATTCACGGCCTAAGATGAAAAACTTCATATCATTGATTCCACAAAACAATATTTTTAATTAAAATACTTAAGCAAATTAAACAAAGAAATATTCACCCTTTAAACAGAGAATATTTAAAGGTAATCAATGTAAAAGTAAAAGATGATATTCACGAAAATAACCAAGAGAACAAGTATAAACACCAGAATAATAACTTCCATGCTGAGAATAACAATATATATACAAAGTATAAACAGCTCTAAAAAAAGATAAAAAAATCAAAGCAAAGAATCTAAAAGAAGATCAAGATATAATTCTATTTAATAATCTAATTTCACCTACCAAATTTAAAGAAGGAGGAGCAGCCATATTTGATGATCTTAAAAGAAATCATCATAAAGCCATTCTTGGCATCAAATTAATTATACACTTGTTAATTAATAATCTTCGTCTACCTAAACGTTCATAAATAATATTAGATAAACAAAATAAACCAGAAGAACATAAACCATGACCGACCATTAGAGAAAGAGAACCTACACAACCTCATCAATTCATAGTCATCAATCCACCAATAACCATTCTTATATGAGCAACAGAAGAATATGCAATTAAAGACTTTAAATCAACCTGACGAAAACAAATAAATCTTACAATAACACCCCCAGATAAACCTAAAGATAATCAAAAATAATTAAACTTTAAACCCAAATAAGAAATAACTATTATAACACGAAAAATACCATAACCACCTAACTTCAATAAAACACCAGCAAGAATCATTCTACCTGAAATAGGGGCCTCTACATGAGCCTTAGGAAGTCATAAATGAACCAAAAATATAGGTATCTTAACTAAAAAAGCCAAAATTATAAATACATAAAACATAAAATAATAAGAACCAAAATCAACTATTAAAGGAAAATATAAAGTATTAGAAAAATCATAAACCTTAAATAAGACCAATAATAAAGGCAATCTAGCAACCAAAGTATAAAAAATTAAATAAACACCAGCCTGCAAACGCTCAGGCTGATAACCCCAACCCAAAATTAAAAGTAAAGTAGGAACTAATCTAGCCTCAAAAAAAATATAAGAAGAAAGAATACTTAATCTAGCAAATGAACAGTAGAGCATAATTATTAAAATTAAAACCATAAAAACAAAAAAAAATTAGAATGATATGAACTTAAATAAACTGAACCTCTAGCAGTGATTATTAAAGAACAAATGCAAAAACTAAGCAAAATTAAACTAAAAGAAAAATAATCAATACCAAAATAATATCTAATTATATTCAAATCAGCAGATGAATAAACACAAATTATAAACACAAAACTCGACAGAAACATTAAAGAATGTACCAACCATCAACAATTATTTAATAAACAAAGAGGGATCAAAAAAATAGTGATAAATAAATACTTTAACATAAAGATTTATTGAAACTAAAATAGAAAGACCTAAAGCACCCTCACAAACCGAAAAAACTAAAATAATAACAGGAAAAAAATAATCATAATCAAACTCAATATGAAAAACAATAACTAATATAAATAAAGAAAGAACAATATATTCTAATCTCAAAAGAACCATTAATAAATGTTTACATTTAGAAGAAAAAACATAAACACCAGCAAAACAAATCAATAAAGAAGTAAAAATAGAAAATATAAACATTAGTTTTCATAGTTTAAAAAAAACGCCGGTCTTGTAAACCGGAAATAAGTCCAGCCCCCACTTTCAAAATTTCAGAGGTGGAAAAGCTTCCATCATCGGTCCCCAAAACCGATATTTTAAATAAACTAACCCCTGAAATGATCAAAATAATAATTATATCATTATCAAATGTAATAAATATTAATTTTATTAAATTAAGACACCCAATATCAATATTGCTTTTTATTATCCTTCAAACCTTCCTAGTTGGATTAATAACAGGAACAATAATAGAAAGATATTGATTATCATATATTTTATTTTTAACATTTCTTGGTGGTATATTAGTATTATTTATTTATATTACAAGAATTGCATCAAACGAAATATTTCAGCCTAAATCAATTACTATAATTATTACATTAATAATGTGAGTATTTATCATATAAATATTAATTAATCTAGATATATCAATATTTATAGACTTTTTCAAATCACCGAAACTATAAATTTGATAATTCAATCAATTACCAAAAAATAACAATATCTTTAGAAAAATTATATAACAGACCAACATTTATTATTACAATAATAATAATTATTTATTTATTTTTAGCACTACTAGCAGTTGTTAAAATCACTAATATTAATCAGGGACCTATTCGTAAAATAAGATAATTAATAATGAATAAACCCTTACGATTAAGACATCCTTTAATTAAAATTATTAATAACTCTTTAATTGACTTACCTGCCCCAACAAATATTTCATTTTGATGAAATTTTGGATCCCTATTAGGGTTATGTTTGGTAATTCAATTCGTAACTGGACTATTTTTAGCTATACATTATACATCAAATATTAAAATAGCATTCAGTAGTGTAGTACACATCATCCGAGACGTAAATAATGGTTGAATTATCCGAACCTTACATGCAAATGGAGCATCTATATTTTTTATTTGTATTTACTTACATGTAGGACTGGGAATTTACTACGGATCTTATATATATATATATACATACCTGAATAATTGGTACAGTGATTTTATTTTTTGTTATAGCAACTGCATTTATAGGATATGTCTTACCCTGAGGCCAAATATCTTTTTGAGGTGCAACAGTAATTACTAATTTATTATCAGCAATCCCATACTTAGGAACAGATTTAGTCCAATGAGTATGAGGAGGATTCGCTGTTGATAATGCAACATTAAATCGATTCTTCACATTCCATTTTGTATTACCATTTATTATTGCTGCTATAGCAGCAATTCATTTATTTTTTCTTCACCAAACAGGATCAAATAATCCTCTTGGACTAAATGGAGATATTGAAAAAATTCCATTCCATCCATACTTTACCTTTAAGGATTCTATTACATTTGTAATAATAACATCATTATTAATTATACTATGTTTAATCAATCCTTACCTATTAGGAGATCCAGATAACTTTGTACCTGCCAACCCATTAGTAACACCAGTTCACATTCAACCAGAGTGATATTTCTTATTTGCATATGCAATTCTACGATCTATCCCTAATAAGTTAGGAGGTGTTATTGCATTATTTTTATCAATTAGAATCTTAATAATTTTACCATTTTATAATAAAACACCATTCCGAGGTATTCAATTTTACCCTATTAATCAAATTTTATTCTGAATTATAGTAGTTGTTGTATGCTTACTAACGTAAATTGGTAAACGACCTGTTGAAGAACCTTATATTATAACAGGTCAAAGCTTAACTATTTACTTTACATATTTCTTAATTAATGTCCATGTCGCAAACGCATGAGATAAAATAATTAAGGAATAAAAGTTAATTAGCTTAGGAAAAGCATATGTTTTGAAAACATAAAATTAGAAGTTTAACTCTTCTATTAACTTTTCTCAAAAAATTTCACTAAACAAATGAGATAAATAAAATCTTTAAACCAACAAAGAAATTAAAAAAAATTTAAAGATAAAGGTAAAAAACTTTTTCAAGCTAAGTACATTAATTTATCATAACGAAACCGTGGTAATGTTCCACGAACCCAAATAAAACAAAAAGATATAATAGCAAGCTTAATAAAAAATATAAAAGAATAAAAATCACCGCCTAAAAAAATTAAAGCCAATAATATTCTTATGAAAACAATTCTAGTATATTCAGCTAAAAAAATTAAAGTAAAACCACCCGCACCATACTCAATATTAAATCCTGAGACTAACTCAGATTCCCCTTCAGCAAAATCGAAAGGAGTACGATTAGTTTCAGCTAAACAAGAAGCAAAACAAGCTAAAGCTAAAGGAAAAGAAATAATAATAAACCAACAATAAAGCTGATAGTTTATAAAATCAAACATATTAAAACTACCAATTAAAATAATTAAAGACAATAAAATTAAAGCTAAACTAACTTCATAAGAAATTGTTTGAGCAACAGAACGAAGAGAACCTAACAATGAATAATTTGAATTAGAAGATCAACCAGCAATCATAACAGTATAAACACCTAATCTAGTACAACATAAAAAAACAAAAATCCATAAGAAAAAGAACACATATAAGTTAAATAAGGAAAAATTACTCAAACAGCTAAAGAAATCATTAAATTAAATACAGGGGAAAAATAATAAAGTAGTTAATTAGATATAATAGGAATTGGCTGCCCCTTACAAATTAACTTAATAGCATCTCTAAATAGCTGAGGAATTCCAACAAAACCTACCTTATTTGGACCCTTTCGAATCTGGATATAACCTAAAACCTTACGCTCTAATAAAGTTAAAAAGGCAACACTAATTAAAACACAAATAACCAATAAAAGAAAATTCAAAATAAATATAAATAAATCATACAGTATCAATACTATTTGTAGAAAAAATCTACATAAATGAATTCTAAATTCAACACATTAATCTGTCAAAATAGTATATAAATTAATATTAATCAATATACAAAAAATATTTTAACCATATGGTCCTTTCGTACTAATATGGATTAATAATCTTAGGATAGAAACCGACCTGGCTCACGCCGGTCTGAACTCAGATCATGTAAGATTTTAAAGGTCGAACAGACCTAATCATTGGGCTCCTGCACCCAAAATTTTTCTTAATCCAACATCGAGGTCGCAATCTGCTTTGTCGATATGAGCTCTCAAAAACAATTACGCTGTTATCCCTAAGGTAACTTAATCTTATGATCATAAATTATGGATCAAAATAACAAACATAAATAAATGATATAATAATGAAGAGTTTATCTATTCTTCATGTCACCCCAACAAAACATCATCATTAAATATAGAAAGACAAACAAAAAACTATATAAAAGTAAAATGTCAAGCTCTATAGGGTCTTCTCGTCCTAAAGAAGAATTTAAGCCTTTTGACTCAAAAGTTAAATTCAAAAGTTTATTAAGAGACAGTTGATTTCTCGTCAAGCCATTCATTCCAGCCACTAATGATTATGCTACCTTTGCACGGTCAAAATACCGCGGCTCTTTAAAAATACGCTCATTGAGCAGGCAAGACCTCAAAGTATTAACAAGAGGACATGTCTTTGATAAACAGGCGGAAATCAATTTTGCCTAGTTCCTTATAATAAGTTCACAAGGTAAAAATTTTATACAAATAAATATACTAATTCTATCATTATTACAAAAATTTTAAAATTAAATTAATAATCTTAATAAAAAACCTAAAATATTTATAAAATCAAAATAAAAAATAATGAACTAAAACGTAATCTTAAAGGTAGCTGGTTTAAAGCTTACTACTATATTTATAAAAAATAAATAATAGGTTATTAACTTCAAAGCTTATCCCTTAAAGAATAAGTAAGTTAATATTTTTACTTAAGAAATTAAATAAAAACAAATAACCTTAAAAAATTAAATTTTTTCTTAAGAAACTAGATATCTTGGGAAACGATTAACATCTCATTTCTATAAATAATTTAATAATAATTATGATGCATTAACTATAAATTATTTATAAATCAACCCATATCGAGACAAGTAAAATAAATACTAAAATTTTGATAAACCCTGATACAAAAGGTACAATAAATAAAATCTACTTAAAATATTTAAAATAATATTTCATAAAACACTTACATTACCAATACACTATAATTTAAAAAATCAATTCTATAAAATATACTAAGACAAAATACAATAAAATTATTTATATTATATAATTAAATAAAAAAAATATAATAAAATAAATAATCAAGATATCCTGATTTGCACAGAAAAATTTTCAGTGTAAATGAAACACTTTACTAATAAGTTATATCTTGAAACTCTTCCTAGATACACTTTCCAGTACATCTACTATGTTACGACTTATCTCATCTAAATTGAGCTACTTTAAAATAAAATAGAATAATCAATAATGAGAGCGACGGGCGATGTGTACACATCTCAGAGCCAAATTCAGTTAAATTAAATAAATTAAATTACTATCAAATCCACCTTCATTAACAGTATTTCACTATCAAATCTGTTATAAACAAAAATCTATTGTAACCCACCTCCTCTTAACTATAAGCTGCAGCTTGACCTGAAATATTTTATATTTATAAATCTTGAGAATTATAACTCTAAAAAGATTCTCTGGTAACGGAGATATACAAACAAAAAAATTAAGTAGAGTAAATCGTGTATTATCAATCATGGGTAGGTTCCTCTGAATGGAATGAGATACCGCCAAATTCTTTGGGTTTAAAGACCTTAACTAATAGTACCCTGGTAAATATAATTAACATTTAAAATAATAGGGTATCTAATCCTAGTTTATTATTTATATTTCACAGATTCATAAAAAGGGCCACAAATAAATTTTAACATTTCACATTACAAATTTATATAACAACCCTGGTAGTATAAACAACTGTTTTAACCAATAATATTCACTTGTATCAATCGTATAACCGCGGCTGCTGGCACGAATTATGCCGATACTAAATCAATTGCTAAATCCAAAATCACTTGATAATTAAATCAAATTACTGCAAAAAGAACATTTAGTCTAACAAAACTTACATATAATACAAAGAAAAAGTGAATAAACAAGCAAGAATAAAACTTTTAAAAATAAAAAATAAGAAATTTTTAAATTTATTAAATCAGGAAAAAATAAAAGATTCAAATATTTTGAAGAAAAAAAAGAAAAAAACCACAAACATTAACAAAAAAAAAGACACGCTCCCCTGTATGACCACAAAATCTTCTCTATTATATATAATTAAAGATTAATATGGAACATGTATAGCAATAAATGTATTATATTCTTTCTTATTTAATTTTTCTTTTCACTAATAAATAAAGAAAGATTAAATAATATAATAAATATATTTTATACAATTATGTAATTTAATATAATATGTTATTAATATGAATTCTTTTTTTATATTAATTTAACTTATATATATGATAGTTAAATAATCTAATTATAGATTATTTATATTAATTATATTAATATAATTAATATTATTATTTATATTAATTTTAATATTTTATATTTAAAATTAATAATCATATGTTTTATATCCAATTATAATAATATTAAATATTAAATTACATATTATTACATATATTATATTATAATAACCTATTTTAAGCTAAAAACATAAGTAGCTATAATCCTAGGTAAATTAGTGTATTAAAATAATCAATTGATAATGATAAAATAAACTTATAATCCTTTAATTTTAGTTAAATGTAATATATAAATATAAATTATTTAATATATATATATATATATATATATATATATATATATATATATATATATATATAAAATAAAAGTAGCAGGATAAATTAATCCTAATTAAACAAAATAATACATAAAAGAATTTAAAAAAAACTTTCGATTTATATATTAAATAAATGAAGTGCCTGATTAAAGGGTTACCTTGATAGGGTAAATATAGTAAATAAAATTACCTTCATTAAAATTACATAAGATAGAATTAAACTACCTCCTTTAGTATCAAAAACTAATGTGCATCATACACCTTAATGTAAAAAGGTAAGCTAAACAAGCTAATGGGTTCATACCCCATTTATAGAGGTATCTATCCTCTCCTTTATAATGACCAACAACTCTACAAAACTTCTCTTTCTATCAACATTAATGATAGGAACGATCATGTCCATTTCATCAAATTCCTGATTTGGGGTTTGAATAGGACTTGAGATCAACTTACTTTCATTTATTCTGCTCCTAACAAGAAATAAAAATATAATAATAAACGAATCAACAATTAAATATTTTATTGTCCAAGCAATAGCATCGACAATACTATTATTTTCAATTTTGCTGAATCAAATAAAATATCCCATGGGATGGGAAACAGAATTTATCCCATCAATAATAATTAGATCTAGATTATTATTAAAGATTGGAGCTGCACCTTTCCATTTCTGATTTCCAGAAGTTATAGGAGCATCAAGATGAAATAATAGTTTAACATTAATAACATGACAAAAAATCGCCACAATAATGGTCTTATCTTATTGTATTCAATTAAGAACTTTCATTTGAACAATTATTATCTTAAGAATTATTATTGGGGCAATAGGAGGTTTAAATCAAACATCCTTACGACAACTTTTAGCATATTCATCAATCAGACACCTAGGTTGAATATTTAGATCATTAACAGTCAGAGAAAACATCTGAGAACTATACTTCATTATTTACTCACTATTAAGATTAATTATAGTTTTATTATTTAAGCTAATAAATTTATTTTTCATAAATCAAATTTATTCAGCTAGAAATATAAAAACTAACTACAATTACACTCTACTACTATATACGTATTAGATTCTCAGCTCTAATTATATCATACACAGAAAATTCGTGATCTATAAAGATAAAGTCCCAAAAATCAAGAATCATTATTCCTATAACAGTAATAATTTCAACAAAAGCACCATAGTAGAACACAGAAGAAGCTTCTAAGTAGAAGTAATAGCCAGTAAGAAGTAGTACAATTCAAGTTTTAGTTATCGATTATTCACTTTTTAGCCGTCTTTGGTGGCTTGGACATGACCTAGGACCTCAAGATTTTGCATGAAAGCAGGACTAGCAGCCGCGTTGCATGGGAGAATGTGAAAAGTGTTCATATGTAGTAAAAACCTGAGAAATCCGTCAGTTTTCGTCATTTGTTATCGCATCGACTTAAAGCCAGATCGTCACATTGGCCTCTCTTCTCTCTGAAACGGTTACATTTATCGTCTGCAAAGCTATGTCGCGTGCTGCGGTATGCGGAAACACTAAAAGCACCATAGTAGAACACAGAAGAAGCTTCTATGTTGAAGTAATAGCCAGTAAGAAGTAGTACAATTCAAGTTTTAGTTGTCGATTATTCACTTTTTAGCCGGCTTTGGTGGCTTGGACTTGAGGTAGGACCTTAAGATTTTGCATGAAAGGAGGACTAGCAGCCGCGTTGCATGGGAGAATGTGAAAAGTGTTCATATGTAGTAAAAACCTGAGAAATCTGTTATCGAATCGACTTCAAGCCAGATCATCACATTGGCCGCTTTTCTCTCTGAGACGGTTACATTTATCGTCTGCAAAGCTATGTCGCGTGCTGCGGTTTGCGGAGACACTAAAAGCACCATAGTAGAACACAGAAGAAGCTTCTAAGTTGAAGTAATAGCCAGTAAGAAGTAGTACGATTCAAGTTTTAGTTATCGATTATTCAGTTTTTAGCCGTCTTTGGTGGCTTGGTCATGACCTAGGACCTTACGATTTTGCATGAAAGGAGGACTAGCAGCCGCGTTGCATGGGAGAATGTGAAAAGTGTTCATATGTAGTACAAACCAGAGAAATCCGTCCGTTTTCGTCATTTGTTATCGAATCGACTTAAAGTCAGATCGTCACATTGGCTGCTTTTCTCTCTGAGAGGGTTACATTTATCGTTTGCAAAGCTATGTCGCGTGCTGCAGAATGGGGAGACACTAAAAGCACCATAGTAGAACACAGAAGAAGCTTCTAAGTTGAAGTAATAGCCAGGAAGAAGTAGTACAATTCAAGTTTTAGTTGTCGATTATTAACTTTTTAGCCGGCTTTGGTGGCTTGGACATGACCTAGGACCTTATGATTTTGCATGAAAGGAGGACTAGCAGCCGCGTTGCACGGGAGAATGTGAAAAGTGTTCATATACAGTAAAAACTTGAGAAATCCGTCTGTTTTCGTCATTTGTTAACGAATCGACTTAAAGCCACATCGTCACATTGGCCGCTCTTCTCTCTGAAACGGATACATTCATCGTCTGCAAAGCTATGTGCGTGCTGCCCAATGCGGAAACACTAAAAGCACCATAGTAGAACACAGAAGAAGCTTGTAAGTTGAAGAAACAGCCAGTAAGAAGTAGTACAATTCAAGTTTTAATTATCGATTATTCACTTTATAGCAGGCTTTGGTGGCTTGGACATGACCTAGGACCTTAAGATTTTGCATGAAAAGGAGGACTTGCAGCCGCGTTGCACGGGAGAATGTGAAAAGTGTTCATATGTAGTAAAAACCTGAGAAATCCGTCGTTTTGGTCATTTGTTATCGAATCGACTTAAAGACAGATCGTCACATTGGCCGCTTTTCTCTTTGAGACGGTTACAGTTATCGTCTGCAAAGCTATGTCGCGTGCTGCGGTATTCGGAGACACTAAAAGCACCATAGTAGAACACAGAAGAAGCTTCTAAAATGAAGGAATAGCCAGTAAGAAGTAGTACAATTCAAGTTTTAATTATCGATTATTCACTTTTTAGCCGGCTTTGGTTGCTTGGATATGACCTAGGACCTTAAGATTTTGCATGAAAGGTGGACTAGCAGCCGCGTTGCACTGGAGAATGTGAAAAGAGTTCATATGTATTAAAAACCTGAGAAATCCGTCTGTTTTCGTCATTTGTTAACGAATCGACTTAAAGCCACATCGTCACATTGGCCGCTCTTCTCTCTGAAACGGTTACATTCTTCGTCTGCAAAACTATGTGCTTGCTGCCCAATGCGGAAACACTAAAAGCACCATAGTAGAACACAGAAGAAGCTTCTAAGTTGAAGTAATAGCCAGTAAGAAGTAGATCAATTCAAGTTTTAGTTGTCGATTATTCACTTTTTAGCCGACTATGGAGGCTTGGACATCACTTAGGATGTTAAGAGATTTTGCATGAAAGGAGGACTGGCAGCCGCGTTGCAAGGGAGAATGTGAAAAGTGTTCATATGTAGTAAAAACCTGAGAAATCCGTCCGTTTTCGTCATTTGTTATCGAATCGACTTAAAGCCAGATCGTCACATTGGCCGCTTTTCTCTCTGAGACGGTTACATTTATCGTCTGCAAAGCTATGTCGCGTGCTGCGGTTTGCGGAGACACTAAAAGCACCATAGTAGAACACAGAAGAAGCTTCTAAGTAGAAGTAATAGCCAGTAAGAAGCAGTACAATTCAAGTTTTAGTTATCGATTATTCACTTTTTAGCCGTCTTTGGTGGCTTGGTCATGACCTAGGACCTTAAGATTTTGCATGAAAGGAGGACTAGCAGCCGCGTTGCATGGGAGAATGTGAAAAGTGTTCATATGTAGTAAAAACATGAGAAATTCGTCCGTTTTCGTCATTTGTTATCGAATCGACTTAAAGTCAGATGGTCACATTGGCTGCTTTTCTCTCTGAGACGGTTACATTTATCGTCCGCAAAGCTATGTCGCGTGCTGCGGTATGCGGAAACACTAAAAGAACCATTGTAGAACACAGAAGAAGCTTCTAAGTTGAAGTAATAGCCAGTAAGAAGTAGTGCAATTCAAGTTTTAGTTGTCGATTATTCACTTTTTAGCCGGCTTTGGTGGCTTGGACATGACCTAGGACCTTAAGATTTTGCATGAAAGGAGGACTTGCAGCCGCTTTGCACGGGAGAATGTGAAAAGTGTTCATATGTAGTAAAAACCTAAGAAATCCGTCCGTTTTCGTCATTTGTTATCGAATCGACTTAAAGCCAGATTGTCACATTGGCCGTTCTTCTCTCTGAAACGGTTACATTTATCGTCTGCAAAGCTATGTCGCGTGCTGCGGTATGCGGAGACACTAAAAGCACCATAGTAGAACACAGATGAAGTTTCTAAGTTGAAGTAACAGCCAGTACGAAGTAGTACAATTCAAGTTTTAATTATCGATTATTCACTTTTTAGCCGGCTTTGGTGGCTTGGATATGACCTAGGACCTTAAGATTTTGCATGAAAGGAAGACTAGCAGCCGCGTTGCACGGGAGAATGTGAAAAGTGTTCATATGTAGTAAAAACCTGGGAAATCCGTCCGTTTTCGTCATTTGTTATCGAATCGACTTAAAGCCAGATCGTCACATTGGCAGTTCTTCTCTCTGAAACAGTTACATTTATCGTCTGCAAAGCTATGTCGCGTGCTGCGATATGCGGAGACACTAAAAGCACCATAGTAGAACACAGAAGAAGCTTCTAAGTTGAAGAAACAGCCAGTAAGAAGTAGTACAATTCATATTTTGGATGTCGATTATTTGCTTTATTGCCGGCTTTGGTGGCTTGGACATGACCTAGGACCTTAAGATTTTGCATGAAAGGAGGACTAGATGCGGCGTTGCACGGGAGAATGTGAAAAGTGTTCATATGTAGTAAAAACTTGAGAAATCCGTCCGCTTTCGTCATTTGTTATCGAATCGACTTAAAGCCAGATCGTCACATTGGCCGTTCTTCTTACTGAAACGGTTACATTTATCGTCTGCAAAGCTATGTCGCGTGCTGCGGTATGCCGAAGCACTAAAAGCACCATAGTAGAACACAGAAGAAGCTTCTAAGTTGAAGTAATAACCAGTAGGAAGTAGTACAATTCAAGTTTTAGTTGTCGATTACTCACTTTTTAGCCGGCTTTGGTGGCTTGGACATGACCTAGGACCATAAGATTTTTCATGAAAGGAGGACTAGCAGCCGAGTTGCACATGAGAATGTGAAATGTGTTCATATGTAGTAAAAACCTAAGAAATCCGTCCGTTTTCGTCATTTGTTATCGATTCGACTTAAAGCCAGATCGTCACATTGGCCGTTCTTCTTACTGAAACGGTTACATTTATCGTCTGCAAAGCTATGTCGCGTGCTGCGGTATGCCGAAGCACTAAAAGCACCATAGTAGAACACAGAAGAAGCTTCTAAGTTGAAGTAATAACCAGTAGGAAGTAGTACAATTCAAGTTTTAGTTGTCGATTATTCACTTTTTAGCCGGCTTTGGTGGCTTGGACATGACCTAGGACCATAAGATTTTGCATGAAAGGAGGACTAGCAGCCGAGTTGCACATGAGAATGTGAAATGTGTTCATATCTAGTAAAAACCTGAGAAATCCGTACGTTTTCGTCATTTGTTATCGAATCGACTTAAAGCCAGATCGTCACATTGGCCGCTCTTCTCTCTGAAACGGTTACACTTTTCGTCTGCAAATCTATGTCGCGTGCTGCGGTATGCAGAAACACTAAAAGCACCATAGTACAACAAGAAGAAGCTTCTAAGTTGAAGTAATAGCCAGTAAGAAGTAGTACAATTCAAGTATTAACTATCGATTATTCACTTTTTAGCCGGCTTTGATGGCTTGGACATGACCTACGACCTTAAGATTTTGCATGAAAGGAGGACTAGCAGCCGCGTTGCACGGGAGAATGTGAAAAGTGTTCATATGTAGTACAAACCTGAGAAATCCGTCCGTTTTCGTCATTTGTTATCGAATCGACTTAAAGCCAGATCGTCACATTGGCTGCTTTTCTCTCTGAGAGGGTTACATTTATCGTTTGCAAAGCTATGTCGCGTGCTGCGGTATGCGGAGACACTAAAAGCACCATAGTAGAACACAGATGAAGCTTCTAAGTTGATGTAATAGCCAGTAAAAAGTAGTACAATTCATGTTGTAAGTATTGATTATTGACCTTTTAGCTGCCTTGGTGCCTTGGACATGAGCTAGGACCTTGAGATTCTGCATGAAAGGAGGACTAGCAGAGGAGTTGCACGGGTGAATGTGAGAAGTGTTCATACGTAGTAAAAACCTCAGAAATCCGTCCGTTTTCTTCATTTGTTATCGAATCGACTTAAAGCCAGATCGTCACATTGGCCGCTCTTCTCTCTGAAACCGTTGTACTTATCGTCTGCAAAGCTATGTCGCGTGCTGCGGTATTCGGAGACACTAAAAGCACCATAGTAGAACACAGATGAAGCTTCTAAGTTGATGCAATAGCCTGTAAGAAGTAGTAGAATTCAAGTTTTATGTATCGATTATTGACTTTTTAGCTGGCTTCGGTGCCTTGGACATGAGCTAGGACTTTAAGATTCAGCTTGAAAGGAGGACTAGCAGCCGCGTTGCACGGGAGAATGTGGAATGTGTTCATATGTAGTAAAAACCTGAGAAATCCGTCCGTTTTCGTCATTTGTTATCGAATCGACTTAAAGCCAGATGGTCACATTGGCCGCTCTTCTCTCTGAAACGGTTGTACTTATCGTCTGCAAAGCTATGTCACGTACTGCGGTATTCGGAGACACTAAAAACACCATAGTAGAACACAGATGAAGCTTCTAAGTTGATGTAATAGCCAGTAAGAAGTTGTACAATTCAATTTTTAGGTATCGGTTATTGACTTTTTGGCTCGCTTTGGTCCCTTGGACATGAGCTAGGACCTTAAGATTCTGCATGAAAGGAGGACTAGGAGCAGAGTTGCACGGGAGAATGTGAAAAGTGTTCATATGTAGTAAAAACCTGAGAAATCCGTCCGTTTTCGTCATTTGTTATCGAATCGACTTAAAGCCAAATCGTCATATTGGCCGCTCTGCTCTCTGAAACGGTTGTACTTATCGTCTGCAAAGCTATGTCGCGTACTGCGGTATTCGGAGACACTAAACGCACCATAGTAGAACACAGATGAAGCTTCTAAGATGATGTAATAGCCAGTAAGAAATAGTACAATTCAAGTTTTAGATATCGTTATTGACTTTTTAGCTGGCTTTGGTGCCTTGGACATGGGCTATGACCTTAAGATTCTGCATGAAAGGAGGACTACCAGCCGAGTTGCACGGGAGAATGTGAAAAGTGTTCATATCTACTTAAAACCTGAGAAATCCGTCCGTTTGCGTCATTTGTTATCGAATCGACTTAAAGCCAGATCGTCACATTGGCCGCTCTTCTCTCTGAAACCGTTGTACTTATCGTCTGCAAAGCTATGTCGCGTGCTGCGATATGCAGAGACACTAAAAGCACCATAGTAGAACACAGATGAAGCTTCTAAGTTGAAGTAATAGCCAGTAAGAAGTAGTACAATTCAAGTTTTAGATATTGACTATTGACTTTTTAGCTGGCTTTGGTGCCTTGGACATGATCTAGGACCTTAAGATTCTGCATGAAAGAAGGACTAGCAGCCGAGTTGCCCGGGAGAATGTGAAAAGTGTTCATATGTAGTAAAAATCTGAGAAATCCGTCCGTTTTCGTCATTTTTTTATCCAGTCGAGTTAAAGCCAGATCGTCACATTGGCCGCTCTTCTCTCTGAAACGGTTGTACTTATCGTCTGCAAAACTATGTCGCGTGCTGCGGTATGCGGAGAAACTAAAAGCACCGTAGTAGAACATAGATGAAGGTTCTAAGTTGATGTAATAGCCAGTAAGAGGTAGTCCAATTCAAGTTTTAGGTATCGATTATTGACTTTTTAGCTGGCTTTGGTGCCTTGGACATGAGCTAGGACCTCAAGATTCTGCATAAAAGGAGGACTAGCAGCCGAGTTGCACGGGAGAATGTGAAAAGTGTTCATATGTAGTAAAAACCTGAGACATCCGTCCGTTTTCGTCATTTGTTATCGAATCGACTTAAAGCCAGACCGTAACATTAGTCGCTCTTCTCTCTAAAACGGTTGTACTTATCGTCTGCAAAGCTGTGTCGCGTGCTGCGGTATGCGGAAAAACTAAAAGCACCGTAGTAGAACATAGATGAAGCATCTAAGTTGATGTAATAGCCAGTAAGAAGTAGTCCAATTCAAGTTTTAGGTATCGATTATTGACTTTTTAGATGGCTTTGGTGAGTTGGACATGAGCTAGGACCTTAAGATTCTGCATGAAAGGAGGACTAGCAGCTGAGTTGCACGGGAGAATGTGAAAAGTGTTCATATGTAGTAAAAACCTGAGAAATACGTCCGTTTTCGTCATTTGTTATCGAATCGACTTAAAGCCAGATGGTCACATTGGCCGCTCTTCTCTCTGAAACGGTTGTACTTATCGTCTGCAAAGCTATGTCACGTACTGCGGTATTCGGAGACACTAAAAACACCATAGTAGAACACAGATAAAGCTTCTAAGTTGATGTAATAGCCAGTAAGAACTAGTTCAATTCAAGTTTTAGGTATCGATTATTGACTTTTTAGCAGGCTTTGGTGCCTTGGACATGAGCTAGGACCTTACGATTCTGCATGAAAGGAGGACTAGCAGCCGAGTTGCACGGGAGAATGTGAAAAGTGTTTATATGTAGTAAAAACCTGAGAAATCCGTCCGCTTTCGTCATTTGTTATCGAATCGACTTAAAGCCAAATCGTCACATTGGCCGCTCTGCTCTCTGAAACGGTTGTACTTATCGTCTGCAAAGCTATGTCGCGTACTGCGGAATTCGGAGACACTAAACGCACCATAGTAGAACACAGATGAAGCTTCTAAGTTGATGTAATAGCCAGTAAGAAGTAGTACAATTCAAGTTGTAAGTATTGATTATTGACCTTTTAGCTGCCTTGGTGCCTTGGACATGAGCTAGGACCTTGAGATTCTGCATGAAAGGAGGACTAGCAGAGGAGTTGCCCGGGAGAATGTGAAAAGTGTTCATATGTAGTAAAAACCTTAGAAATCCGTCCGTTTTCGTCATTTTTTTATCCAATCGACTTAAAGCCAGATCGTCACATTGGCCGATCTTCTCTCTGAAACGGTTGTACTTATCGTCTGCAAAACTATGTCACGTGCTGCGGAATGCGGAGAAACTAAAAGCACCGTAGTAGAACACAGATGAAGCTTCTAAGTTGATGTAATAGCCAGTAAGAAGTAGTACAATTCAAGTTTTAGATATCGATTATTGACTTTTTAGCTGGCTTTGGTGCCTTGGACATGAGCTAGGACCTTAAGATTCTGCATAAAAGGAGGACTAGCAGCCGAGTTGCACGGGAGAATGTGAAAAGTGTTCATATGTAGTAAAAACCTGAAACATCCGTCCGTTTTCGTCATTTGTTATCGAATCGACTTAAAGCCAGATCGTAACATTGGCCGCTCTTCTCTCTAAAACGGTTGTACTTATCGTCTGCAAAGCTGTGTCGCGTGCTGCGGTATGCGGAGAAACTAAAAGCACCGTAGTAGAACATTGATGATGGTTCTAAGTTGATGTAATAGCCTGTAAGAAGTAGTCCAATTCAAGTTTAGGTATCGATTATTGACTTTTTAGCTGGCTTTGGTGCCTTGGACATGAGCTAGGACCTTAAGATTCTGCATAAAAGGAGGACTAGCAGCCGAGTTGCACGGGAGAATGTGAAAAGTGTTCATATGTAGTAAAAACATGAGAAATCCGTCCGTTTTCGTCATTTGTTATCGAATCGACTTAAAGCCAGATCGTAACATTGGCCGCTCTTCTCTCTACAACGGTTGTACTTATCGTCTGCTAAGCTATGTCGCGTGCTGCGGTATGCGGAGACACTAAAATCACCATAGTAGAACACAGATGAAGTTTCTAAGTTGAAGTAACAGCCAGTACGAAGTAGTACAATTCAAGTTTTAATTATCGATTATTCACTTTTTAGCCGGCTTTGGTGGCTTGGATATGACCTAGGACCTTAAGATTTTGCATGAAAGGAAGACTAGCAGCCGCGTTGCACGGGAGAATGTGAAAAGTGTTCATATGTAGTAAAAACCTGGGAAATCCGTCCGTTTTCGTCATTTGTTATCGAATCGACTTAAAGCCAGATCGTCACATTGGCCGTTCTTCTCTCTGAAACAGTTACATTTATCGTCTGCAAAGCTATGTCGCGTGCTGCGATATGCGGAGACACTAAAAGCACCATAGTAGAACACAGAAGAAGCTTCTAAGTTGAAGAAACAGCCAGTAAGAAGTAGTACAATTCATATTTTGGATGTCGATTATTTGCTTTATTGCCGGCTTTGGTGGCTTGGACATGACCTAGTACCTTAAGATTTTGCATAAAGGAGGACTAGATGCGGCGTTGCACGGGAGAATGTGAAAAGTGTTCATATGTAGTAAAAACTTGAGAAATCCGTCCGCTTTCGTCATTTGTTATCGAATCGACTTAAAGCCAGATCGTCACATTGACCGCTCCACTCTCAGAAACGGTTACATTTATCGTCTGCAAAGCTATGTCGCGTGCTGCAGTATGCGGAAACACTAAGAGCACCATAGTAGATCACAGAAGAAGCTTCTAAGTTGAAGCAATAGCCAGTAAGAAGTAGTACAATTCAAGTTTTAGTTGTCGATTATTCCCTTTTTAGCCGACTTTGGGGGCTTGGACATCACCTAGGACGTTAAGATTTTGCATGAAAGGAGGACTGGCAGCGGCGTTGCACGGGAGAATGTGAAAAGTGTTCATATGTAGTAAAAACCTAAGAAATCCGTCCGTTTTCGTCATGTGTTATCGATTCGACTTAAAGCCAGATCGTCACATTGGCCATTCTTCTTACTGAAACGGTTACATTTATCGTCTGCAAAGCTATGTCGCGTGCTGCGGTATGCCGAAACACTAAATGCACCATAGTAGAACACAGAAGAAGCTTCTAAGTTGAAGTAATAACCAGTAGGAAGTAGTACAATTCAAGTTTTAGTTGTCGATTATTCACTTTTTAGCCGGCTTTGGTGGCTTGGACATGACCTAGGACCATAAGATTTTGCATGAAAGGAGGACTAGCAGCCGAGTTGCACATGAGAATGTGAAATGTGTTCATATCTAGTAAAAACCTGAGAAATCCGTACGTTTTCGTCATTTGTTATCGAATCGACTTAAAGCCAGATCGTCACATTGGCCGCTCTTCTCTCTGAAACGGTTACACTTATCGTCTGCAAATCTATGTCGCGTGCTGCGGTATGCAGAAACACTAAAAGCACCATAGTACAACAAGAAGAAGCTTCTAAGTTGAAGTAATAGCCAGTAAGACGTAGTACAATTCAAGTTTTAACTATCGATTATTCACTTTTTAGCCGGCTTTGATGGCTTGGACATGACCTACGACCTTAAGATTTTGCATGAAAGGAGGACTAGCAGCCGCGTTGCACGGGAGAATGTGAAAAGTGTTCATATGTAGTACAAACCTGAGAAATCCGTCCGTTTTCGTCATTTGTTATCGAATCGACTTAAAGCCAGATCGTCACATTGGCTGCTTTTCTCTCTGAGAGGGTTACATTTATCGTTTGCAAAGCTATGTCGCGTGCTGCGGTATGCGGAGACACTAAAAGCACCATAGTAGAACACAGAAGAAGCTTCTAAGTTGAAGTAATAGCCATTAAGAAGTAGTACAATTCAAGTTTTAGTTGTCGATTATTCTCTTTTTAGCCGGCTTTGGTGGCTTGGACATGACCTAGGACCTTAAGATTTTGCATTAAAGGAGGACTAGCAGCCGCGTTGCACGGGAGAATGTGAAAAGTGTTCATATGCAGTAAAAACCTGAGAAATCCGTCTGTTTTCGTCATTTGTTAACGAATCGACTTAAAGCCACATCATCACATTGGCCGCTCTTCTCTCTGAAACGGTTAGATTTATCGTCTGCAAAGCTATGTGCGTGCTGCGGTATGCGGAAACACTAAAAGCACCATAGTAGAACACAGAAGAAGCTTCTAAGTTGATGTAATAGCCAGTAAGAAGTAGTACAATTCAAGTTTTAGGTATCGGTTATTGACTTTTTAGCTGGCTTTGGTGACTTGGACATGAGCTAGGACCTTAAGATTCTGCATGAAAGGAAGACTAGCTGCCGAGTTGCACGGGAGAATGTGAGAAGTGTTCATACGTAGTAAAAACCTCAGAAATCCGTCTGTTTTCGTCATTTGTTATCGAATCGTCTTAAAGCCAGATCGTCACATTGACCGCTCTTCTCTCTGAAACGGTTGTACTTATCGTCTGCAAAGCTATGTCGCCTGCTGCGGTATGCGGAGACACTAAAAGCACCATAGTAGAACACAGATGAAGCTTCTAAGTTGATGTAATAGCCAGTAAGAAGTAGTACAATTCAAGTTGTAAGTATTGATTATTGACCTTTTAGCTGCCTTGGTGCCTTGGACATGAGCTAGGACCTTGAGATTCTGCATGAAAGGAGGACTAGCAGAGGAGTTGCACTGGTGAATGTGAGAAGTGTTCATACGTAGTAAAAACCTCAGAAATCCGTCCGTTTTCGTCATTTGTTATCGAATCGACTTAAAGCCAGATCGTCACATTGGCCGCTCTTCTCTCTGAAACCGTTGTACTTATCGTCTGCAAAGCTATGTCGCGTGCTGCGGTATGCGGAGACACTAAAAGCACCATAGTAGAACACAGATGAAGCTTCTAAGTTGATGCAATAGCCAGTAAGAAGTAGTAGAATTCAAGTTTTATGTATCGATTATTGAGTTTTTAGCTGGCTTCGGTGCCTTGGACATGAGCTAGGACCTTAAGATTCTGAATGAAAGGAGGACTAGCAGCCGAGTTGCACGGGAGAATGTGGAATGTGTTCATATGTAGTAAAAACCTGAGAAATGCGTCCGTTTTCGTCATTTGTTATCGAATCGACTTAAAGCCAGATGGTCACATTGGCCGCTCTTCTCTCTGAAACGGTTGTACTTATCATCTGCAAAGCTATGTCACGTACTGCGGTATTCGGAGACACTAAAAACACCATAGTAGAACACAGATGAAGCTTCTAAGATGATGTAATAGCCAGTAAGAAGTTGTAGAATTCAATTTTTAGGTATCGGTTATTGACTTTTTGGCTCGCTTTGGTCCCTTGGACATGAGCTAGGACCTTAAGATTCTGCATGAAAGGAGGACTAGGAGCAGAGTTGCACGGGAGAATGTGAAAAGTGTTCATATGTAGTAAAAACCTGAGAAATCCGTCCGTTTTCGTCATTTGTTATCGAATCGACTTAAAGCCAGATCGTCACATTGGTCACTCTTCTCTCTGAAACGGTTGTACTTGTTGTCTGCAAAGCAATGTCGCGTGCTGCGGTATGCGGAGACACGAAAGTCATCATAGTAGAACACAGATAAAGCTTCTAAGTTGATGTAATAGCCAGTAAGAGGTAGTCCAATTCAAGTTTTAGGTATCGATTATTGACTTTTTAGCTGGCTTTGGTGCCTTGGACATGAGCTAGGACCTCAAGATTCTGCATAAAAGGAGGACTAGCAGCCGAGTTGCACGGGAGAATGTGAAAAGTGTTCATATGTAGTAAAAACCTGAGACATCCGTCCGTTTTCGTCATTTGTTATCGAATCGACTTAAAGCCAGACCGTAACATTAGTCGCTCTTCTCTCTAAAACGGTTGTACTTATCGTCTGCAAAGCTGTGTCGCGTGCTGCGGTATGCGGAAAAACTAAAAGCACCGTAGTAGAACATAGATGAAGCATCTAAGTTGATGTAATAGCCAGTAAGAAGTAGTCCAATTCAAGTTTTAGGTATCGATTATTGACTTTTTAGATGGCTTTGGTGAGTTGGACATGAGCTAGGACCTTAAGATTCTGCATGAAAAGAGGACTAGCAGCTGAGTTGCACGGGAGAATGTGAAAAGTGTTCATATGTAGTAAAAACCTGAGAAATACGTCCGTTTTCGTCATTTGTTATCGAATCGACTTAAAGCCAGATGGTCACATTGGCCGCTCTTCTCTCTGAAACGGTTGTACTTATCGTCTGCAAAGCTATGTCACGTACTGCGGTATTCGGAGACACTAAAAACACCATAGTAGAACACAGATAAAGCTTCTAAGTTGATGTAATAGCCAGTAAGAACTAGTACAATTCAAGTTTTAGGTATCGATTATTGACTTTTTAGCTGGCTTTGATGCCTTGGACATGAGCTAGGACCTTACGATTCTGCATGAAAGGAGGACTAGCAGCTGAGTTGCACGGGAGAATGTGAAAAGTGTTTATATGTAGTAAAAACCTGAGAAATCCGTCCGTTTTCTTCATTTGTTATCGAATCGACTTAAAGCCAAATCGTCACATTGGCCGCTCTGCTCTCTGAAACGGTTGTACTTATCGTCTGCAAAGCTATGTCGCGTACTGCGGTATTCGGAGACACTAAACGCACCATAGTAGAACACAGATGAAGCTTCTAAGTTGATGTAATAGCCAGTAAGAAGTAGTACAATTCAAGTTTTAGATATTGATTATTGACTTTTTAGCTGGCTTTGGTGCCTTGGACATGATCTAGGACCTTAAGATTCTGCATGAAAGAAGGACTAGCAGCCGAGTTGCCCGGGAGAATGTGAAAAGTGTTCATATGTAGTAAAAACCTTAGAAATCCGTCCGTTTTCGTCATTTTTTTTATCCAATCGACTTAAAGCCAGATCGTCACATTGGCCCTCTTCTCTCTGAAACGGTTGTACTTATCGTCTGCAAAACTATGTCGCGTGCTGCGGTATGCGGAGAAACTAAAAGCACCGTAGTAGAACATTGATGATGGTTCTAAGTTGATGTAATAGCCAGTAAGAAGTAGTCCAATTCAAGTTTTAGGTATCGATTATTGACTTTTTAGCTGGCTTTGGTGTCTTGGACATGAGCTAGGACCTTAAGATTCTGCATAAAAAGAGGACTAGCAGCCGAGTTGCACGGGAGAATGTGAAAAGTGTTCATATGTAGTAAAAACCTGAGAAATCCGTCCGTTTTCGTCATTTGTTATCGAATCGACTTAAAGCCAGATCGTAACATTGGCCGCTCTTCTCTCTAAAACGGTTGTACTTATCGTCTGCAAAGCTATGTCGCGTGCTGCGGTATGCGGAGACACTAAAATCACCATAGTAGAACACAGATGAAGCATCTAAGTTGATGTAATAGCCAGTAAGAAGTAGTCCAATTCAAGTTTTAGGTATCGATTATTGACTTTTTAGCTGGCTTTGGTGACTTGGACATGAGCTAGGACCTTAAGATTCTGCATGAAAGGAGGACTAGAAGCCGAGTTGCACGGGAGAATGTGAAAAGTGTTCATATGTAGTAACAACCTGAGAAATCGGTCCGTTTTCGTCATTTGTTATCGAATCGATTTAAAGCCAGATCGTCACATTGGCCGCTCTTCTCTCTGAACGGTTGTACTTATCGACTGCAAAGCTATGTCGCGTACTGCGGTATTCGGAGACACTAAACGCACCATAGTAGAACACAGATGAAGCTTCTAAGATGATGTAATAGCCAGTAAGAAATAGTACAATTCAAGTTTTAGATATCGTTATTGACTTTTTAGCTGGCTTTGGTGCCTTGGACATGAGCTATGACCCTAAGATTATGCATGAAAGGAGGACTAGCAGCCGAGTTGCACGGGAGAATGTGAAAAGTGTTCATATCTAGTAAAAACCTGAGAAATCCGTCCGTTTGCGTCATTTGTTATCGAATCGACTTAAAGCCAGATCGTCACATTTGCCGCTCTTCTCTCTGAAACCGTTGTACTTATCGTCTGCAAAGCTATGTCGCGTGCTGCGATATGCGGAGACACTAAAAGCACCATAGTAGAACACAGATGAAGCTTCTAAGTTGATGTAATAGCCAGTAAGAAGTAGTACAATTCAAGTTTTAGATATTGATTATTGACTCTTTAGCTGGCTTTGGGGCCTTGGACATGATCTAGGACCTTAAGATTCTGCATGAAAGAAGGACTAGCAGCCGAGTTGCACGGGAGAATGTGAAAAGTGTTCATATGTAGTAAAAACCTGAGAAATCCGTCCGTTTTCGTCATTTGTTATCCAATCGACTTATCGCCAGATCGTCACATTGGCCGCTCTTGTCTCTGAAACGGTTGTACTTATCGTCTGCAAAACTATGTCGCGTCCTGCGGTATGCGGAGAAACTAAAAGCACCGTAGTAGAACACAGATGAAGGTTCTAAGTTGATGTAATAGCCAGTAAGAAGTAGTCCAATTCAAGTTTTAGGAATCGATTATTGACTTTTTAGCTGGCTTTGGTGCCTTGGACATGAGCAAGGACCTTAAGATTCTGCATAAAAGGAGGACTAGCAGCCGAGTTGCACGGGAGAATGTGAAAAGTGTTCATATGTAGTAAAAACCTGAGACATTCGTCCGTTTTCGTCATTTGTTATCGAATCGACTTAAAGCCAGATCGTAACATTGGCCGCTCTTCTCTCTAAAACGGTTGTACTTATCGTCTGCAAAGCTATGTCGCGTGCTGCGTTATGCGGAGACACTAAAATCACCATAGTAGAACACAGATGAAGCTTTTAAGTTGATGTAATAGCCAGTAAGTAGTAGTAGAATTCAAGTTTTAGGTATCGATTATTGATTTTTAGCTGGCTTCGGTGCCTTGGACATGAGCTAGGACCTTAAGATTCTGCATGAAATTAGGACTAGCAGCCGAGTTGCACGGGAGAATGTGAAAACTGTTCATATGTAGTAAAAACCAACCTGAGAAATCCGTCCGTTTTCGTCATTTGTTATCGAATCGACTTAAATCCAGATCGTCACATTGGCCGCTCTTCTCTCTGAAACGGTTGTACTTATCGTCTGCAAAGCTATGTCGCGTGCTGCGGTATGCAGGGACGCTAAAATCACCATAGTAGAACACAGATGAAGCATCTAAGTTGATGCAATAGCCAGTAAGAAGTAGTACAATTCATGTTTTAGGTATCGATTATTGACTTTCTTGCTGGCTTCGGTGCCTCGGACATGAGCTAGGACCTTAAGATTCTGCATGAGAGGAGGACTAGCAGAGGAGTTGCACGGGAGAATGTGAAAAGTGTTCATATGTAGTAAAAACCTGAGAAATCCGTCCGTTTTCGTCATTTGTTGTCGAATCGACTTAAAGCGAGATGGACACATTGGCCGCTCTTCACTCTTAAACGGTTGTACTTATCGTCTGCAAAGCTATGAGCGTACTGCGATATTCAGAGACACTAAAAACACCATAGTAGAACACAGATGAAGCTTCTAAGTTGATGTAATAGCCAGTAAGAAGTAGTACAATTCAAGTTTTAGATATTAATTATTGACTTTTTAGCTGGCTTTGGTGCCTTGGACATGATCTAGGACCTTAAGATTCTGCATGAAAGAAGGACTAGCAGCCGAGTTGCCCGGGAGAATGTGAAAAGTGTTCATATGTAGTAAAAACCTTAGAAATCCGTCCGTTTTCGTCATTTTTTTTATCCAATCGACTTAAAGCCAGATCGTCACATTGGCCGCTCTTCTCTCTGAAACGGTTGTACTTATCGTCTGCAAAACTATGTCGCGTGCTGCGGTATGCGGAGAAACTAAAAGCACCGTAGTAGAACACAGATGAAGTTTCTAAGTTGATGTAATAGCCAGTAAGAAGTAGTACAATTCAAGTTTTAGATATTGATTATTGACTTTTTAGCTGGCTTTGGTGCCTTGGACATGAGCTAGGACCTTAAGATTCTGCATAAAAGGAGGACTAGCAGCCGAGTTGCACGGGATAATGTGAAAAGTGTTCATATGTAGTAAAACCCTGAGAAATCCGTCCGTTTTCGTCATTTGGTATCGAATCGATTTAAAGCCAGATCGTCACATTGGCCGCTCTTCTCTGTGAACGGTTGTACTTATCGTCTGCAAAGCTATGTCGCGTACTGCGGTATTCGGAGACACTAAACGCACCATAGTAGAACACAGAAGAAGCTTCTAAGATGATGTAATAGCCAGTAAGAAATAGTACAATTCAAGTTTTAGATATCGTTATTGACTTTTTAGCTGGCTTTGTTGCCTTGGACATGAGCTATGACCTGAAGATTATGCATGAAAAGAGGACTAGCTGCCGAGTTGCACGGGAGAATGTGAAAAGTGTTCATATGTAGTAACAACCTGAGAAATCCTTCCGTTTGCGTCATTTGTTATCGAATCGACTTACAGCCAGATCGTCACATTGGCCGCTCTTCTCTCTGAAACCGTTGTACTTATCGTCTGCAAAGCTATGTCGCGTGCTGCGATATGCGGAGACACTAAAAGCACCATAGTAGAACACAGATGAAGCTTCTAAGTTGATGTAATAGCCAGTAAGAAGTAGTACAATTCAAGTTTTAGATATTGATTATTGACTCTTTAGCTGGCTTTGGGGCCTTGGACATGATCTAGGACCTTAAGATTCTGCATGAAAGAAGGACTAGCAGCCGAGTTGCACGGGAGAATGTGAAAAGTGTTCATATGTAGTAAAAACCTGAGAAATCCGTCCGTTTTCGTCATTTGTTATCCAATCGACTTAAAGCCAGATCGTCACATTGGCCGCTCTTGTCTCTGAAACGGTTGTACTTATCGTCTGCAAAACTATGTCGCGTGCTGCGGTATGCGGAGAAACTAAAAGCACCGTAGTAGAACACAGATGAAGGTTCTAAGTTGATGTAATAGCCAGTAAGAAGTAGTCGAATTCAAGTTTTAGGAATCGATTATTGACTTTTTAGCTGGCTTTGGTGCCTTGGACATGAGCTAGGACCTTAAGATTCTGCATAAAAGGAGGACTAGCAGCCGAGTTGCACGGGAAAATGTGAAAAGTGTTCATATGTAGTAAAAACCTGAGAAATCCGTCCGTTTGCGTCATTTGTTATCGAATCGACTTAAAGCCAGATCGTAACATTGGCTGCTCTTCTCTCTAAAACGGTTGTACTTATCGTCTGCAAAGCTATGTCGCGTGCTGCGGTATGCAAAGACACTAAAATCACCATAGTAGAACACAGATGAAGCTTTTAAGTTGACGTAATAGCCAGTAAGAAGTAGTAGAATTCAAGTTTTAGGTATCGATTATTGATTTTTAGCTGGCTTCGGTGACTTGGACATGAGCTAGGACCTTAAGATTCTGCATGAAATTAGGACTAGCAGCCGAGTTGCACGGGAGAATGTGAAAACTGTTCATATGTAGTAAAAACCAACCTGAGAAATCCGTCCGTTTTCGTCATTTGTTATCGAATCGACTTAAATCCAGATCGTCACATTGGCCGCTCTTCTCTCTGAAACGGTTGTACTTATCGTATGCAAAGCTATGTCGCGTGCTGCGGTATGCAGGGACGCTAAAATCACCACAGTAGAACACAGATGAAGCTTCTAAGTTGATGCAATAGCCAGTAAGAAGTAGTACAATTCATGTTTTAGGTATCGATTATTGACTTTTTTGCTGGCTTCGGTGCCTTGGACATGAGCTAGGACCTTAAGATTCTGCATGAGAGGAGGACTAGCAGAGGAGTTGCACGGGAGAATGTGAAAAGTGTTCATATGTAGTAAAAACCTGAGAAATCCGTCCGTTTTCGTCATTTGTTGTCGAATCGACTTAAAGCCAGATGGACACATTGGCCGCTCTTCACTCTTAAACGGTTGTACTTATCGTCTGCAGAGCTATGTCGCGTGCTGCGGTATGTAGAGACACTAAAATCACCATAGTAGAACACAGATGAAGCTTCTAAGTAGATGTAATAGCCAGTAAGAAATAGTACAATTCAAGTTTTAGGTATCGATTATTGACTTTTTAGCTGGCTTTGGTGCCTTGGACATGAGCTAGGACCTTGAGATTCGGCATGAAAGGAGGACTAGCTGCCGAGTTGCACGGGAGAATGTGAAAAGTGTTCATATGTAGTAAAAACCTGAGAAATCCGTCCGTTTTCGTCATTTGTTATCGAATCTACTTAAAGCCAGATCGTCACATTGGCCGCTCTTCTCTCTGAAACGGTTGTACTTATCGTCTGCAAAGCTATGACGCGTACTGCGATATTCGGAGACACTAAAAACACCATAGTAGAACACAGATGAAGCTTTTAAGATGATGTAATAGCCAGTAAGAAGTAGTACAATTCAATTTTTAGGTATCGGTTATTGACATTTTAGCTGGCTTTGGTGCCTTGGACATGAGCCAGGACCTTAAGATTCTGCATGAAAGGAGGACTAGCAGCCGAGTTGCACGGGAGAATGTGAAAAGTGTTCATATGTAGTAAAAACCTGAGAAATCGGACCGTTTTCGTCATTTGTTATCGAATCGACTTAAAGCCAAATCATCACATTGGCAGCTCTGCTCTCTGAAACGGTTGTTCTTATCGTCTGCAAAGCTATGTCGCGTACTGCGGTATTCGGAGACACTAAAAGCACCAGAGTAGAACACAGATGAAGCTTCTAAGTTGATGTAATAGGCAGAAAGAAGTAGTAGAATTCAAGTTTTAGGTATCGATTATTGACTTTTTAGGTGGCTTTATAGCCTTGGACATGAGCTAGGACCTTAAGATCCTGCATGAAAGGATGACTAGCAGCCGGGTTGCACGGGAGAATGTGAAAAGTGTTCATATGTAGTAAAAACCTGAGATATCCGTCCGTTTTCGTCATTTGTTAACGAATCGACTTAAAGCCAGATCGTCACATTGGCCGCTCTTCTCTCTGAAACGGTTGTACTTATCGTCTGCAAAGCTATGTCGCGTGCTGCGTTATGCGGAGACACTAAAATCACCATAGTAGAACACAGATGAAGCTTTTAAGTTGATGTAATAGCCAGTAAGAAGTAGTAGAATTCAAGTTTTAGGTATCGATTATTGATTTTTAGCTGGCTTCGGTGCCTTGGACATGAGCTAGGACCTTAAGATTCTGCATGAAATTAGGACTAGCAGCCGAGTTGCACGCGCGAATGTGAAAACTGTTCATATGTAGTAAAAACCAACCTGAGAAATCCGTCCGTTTTCGTCATTTGTTATCGAATCGACTTAAATCCAGATCGTCACATTGGCCGCTCTTCTCTCTGAAACGGTTGTACTTATCGTCTGCAAAGCTATGTCGCGTGCTGCGGTATGCAGGGACGCTAAAATCACCATAGTAGAACACAGATGAAGCTTCTAAGTTGATGTAATAGCCAGTAAGAAGTAGTAGAATTCAAGTTTTAGGTATCGATTATTGATTTTTAGCTGGCTTCGGTGCCTTGGACATGAGCTAGGACCTTAAGATTCTGCATGAAATTAGGACTAGCAGAGGAGTTGCACGGGAGAATGTGAAAAGTGTTCATATGTAGTAAAAACCTGAGAAATCCGTCCGTTTTCGTCATTTGTTGTCGAATCGACTTAAAGCGAGATGGACACATTGGCCGCTCTTCACTCTTAAACGGTTGTACTTATCGTCTGCAAAGCTATGAGCGTACTGCGATATTCGGAGACACTAAAAACACCATAGTAGAACACAGATGAAGCTTCTAAGTTGATGTAATAGCCAGTAAGAAGTAGTACAATTCAAGTTTTAGATATTGATTATTGACTTTTTAGCTGGCTTTGGTGCCTTGGACATGATCTAGGACCTTAAGATTCTGCATGAAAGAAGGACTAGCAGCC
This sequence comes from Schistocerca gregaria, assembly GCF_023897955.1. NCBI lineage: Eukaryota > Metazoa > Arthropoda > Insecta > Orthoptera > Acrididae > Schistocerca > Schistocerca gregaria. Next base: position 15,149,578 of record NW_026061824.1, on the reverse strand, counting down.
GAGTTGCCCGGGAGAATGTGAAAAGTGTTCATATGTAGTAAAAACCTTAGAAATCCGTCCGTTTTCGTCATTTTTTTTATCCAATCGACTTAAAGCCAGATCGTCAAAATTGGCCGCTCTTCTCTCTGAAACGGTTGTACTTATCGTCTGCAAAACTATGTCGCGTGCTGCGGTATGCGGAGAAACTAAAAGCACCGTAGTAGAACACAGATGAAGTTTCTAAGTTGATGTAATAGCCAGTAAGAAGTAGTACAATTCAAGTTTTAGATATTGATTATTGACTTTTTAGCTGGCTTTGGTGCCTTGGACATGAGCTAGGACCTTAAGATTCTGCATAAAAGGAGGACTAGCAGCCGAGTTGCACGGGATAATGTGAAAAGTGTTCATATGTAGTAAAACCCTGAGAAATCCGTCCGTTTTCGTCATTTGGTATCGAATCGATTTAAAGCCAGATCGTCACATTGGCCGCTCTTCTCTGTGAACGGTTGTACTTATCGTCTGCAAAGCTATGTGGCGTACTGCGGTATTCGGAGACACTAAACGCACCATAGTAGAACACAGAAGAAGCTTCTAAGATGATGTAATAGCCAGTAAGAAATAGTACAATTCAAGTTTTAGATATCGTTATTGACTTTTTAGCTGGCTTTGTTGCCGTGGACATGAGCTATGACCTGAAGATTATGCATGAAAAGAGGACTAGCTGCCGAGTTGCACGGGAGAATGTGAAAAGTGTTCATATGTAGTAACAACCTGAGAAATCCTTCCGTTTGCGTCATTTGTTATCGAATCGACTTACAGCCAGATCGTCACATTGGCCGCTCTTCTCTCTGAAACCGTTGTACTTATCGTCTGCAAAGCTATGTCGCGTGCTGCGATATGCGGAGACACTAAAAGCACCATAGTAGAACGCAGATGAAGCTTCTAAGTTGATGTAATAGCCAGTAAGAAGTAGTACAATTCAAGTTTTAGATATTGATTATTGACTCTTTAGCTGGCTTTGGGGCCTTGGACATGATCTAGGACCTTAAGATTCTGCATGAAAGAAGGACTAGCAGCCGAGTTGCACGGGAGAATGTGAAAAGTGTTCATATGTAGTAAAAACCTGAGAAATCCGTCCGTTTTCGTCATTTGTTATCCAATCGACTTAAAGCCAGATCGTCACATTGGCCGCTCTTGTCTCTGAAACGGTTGTACTTATCGTCTGCAAAACTATGTCGCGTGCTGCGGTATGCGGAGAAACTAAAAGCACCGTAGTAGAACACAGATGAAGGTTCTAAGTTGATGTAATAGCCAGTAAGAAGTAGTCCAATTCAAGTTTTAGGAATCGATTATTGACTTTTTAGCTGGCTTTGGTGCCTTGGACATGAGCTATTACCTTAAGATTCTGCATAAAAGGAGGACTAGCAGCCGAGTTGCACGGGAGAATGTGAAAAGTGTTCATATGTAGTAAAAACCTGAGAAATCCGTCCGTTTGCGTCATTTGTTATCGAATCGACTTAAAGCCAGATCGTAACATTGGCTGCTCTTCTCTCTAAAACGGTTGTACTTATCGTCTGCAAAGCTATGTCGCGTGCTGCGGTATGCGGAGACACTAAAATCACCATAGTAGAACACAGATGAAGCTTTTAAGTTGATGTAATAGCCAGTAAGAAGTAGTAGAATTCAAGTTTTAGGTATCGATTATTGATTTTTAGCTGGCTTCGGTGACTTGGACATGAGCTAGGACCTTAAGATTCTGCATGAAATTAGGACTAGCAGCCGAGTTGCACGGGAGAATGTGAAAACTGTTCATATGTAGTAAAAACCAACCTGAGAAATCCGTCCGTTTTCGTCATTTGTTATCGAATCGACTTAAATCCAGATCGTCACATTGGCCGCTCTTCTCTCTGAAACGGTTGTACTTATCGTATGCAAAGCTATGTCGCGTGCTGCGGTATGCAGGGACGCTAAAATCACCACAGTAGAACACAGATGAAGCTTCTAAGTTGATGCAATAGCCAGTAAGAAGTAGTACAATTCATGTTTTAGGTATCGATTATTGACTTTTTTGCTGGCTTCGGTGCCTTGGACATGAGCTAGGACCTTAAGATTCTGCATGAGAGGAGGACTAGCAGAGGAGTTGCACGGGAGAATGTGAAAAGTGTTCATATGTAGTAAAAACCTGAGAAAACCGTCCGTTTTCGTCATTTGTTGTCAAATCGACTTAAAGCCAGATGGACACATTGGCCGCTCTTCACTCTTAAACGGTTGTACTTATCGTCTGCAGAGCTATGTCGCGTGCTGCGGTATGTAGAGACACTAAAATCACCATAGTAGAACACAGATGAAGCTTCTAAGTAGATGTAATAGCCAGTAAGAAATAGTACAATTCAAGATTTAGGTATCGATTATTGACTTTTTAGCTGGCTTTGGTGCCTTGGACATGAGCTAGGACCTTGAGATTCGGCATGAAAGGAAGACTAGCTGCCGAGTTGCACGGGAGAATGTGAAAAGTGTTCATATGTAGTAAAAACCTGAGAAATCCGTCCGTTTTCGTCATTTGTTATCGAATCTACTTAAAGCCAGATCGTCACATTGGCCGCTCTTCTCTCTGAAACGGTTGTACTTATCGTCTGCAAAGCTATGACGCGTACTGCGATATTCGGAGACACTAAAAACACCATAGTAGAACACAGATGAAGCTTTTAAGATGATGTAATAGCCAGTAAGAAGTAGTACAATTCAATTTTTAGGTATCGGTTATTGACATTTTAGCTGGCTTTGGTGCCTTGGACATGAGCCAGGACCTTAAGATTCTGCATGAAAGGAGGACTACCAGCCGAGTTGCACGGGAGAATGTGAAAAGTGTTCATATGTAGTAAAAACCTGAGAAATCGGACCGTTTTCGTCATTTGTTATCGAATCGACTTAAAGCCAAATCATCACATTGGCAGCTCTGCTCTCTGAAACGGTTGTTCTTATCGTCTGCAAAGCTATGTCGCGTACTGCGGTATTCGGAGACACTAAAAGCACCATAGTAGAACACAGATGAAGCTTCTAAGTTGATGTAATAGCCAGTAAGAGGTAGTACAATTCAAGTTCTAGGTATCGATTATTGACTTTTTAGCTGGCTTTGGTGCCTTGGACATGAGCTAGGACCTTGAGATTCTGAATGAAAGGAGGACTAGCAGCCGAGTTGCACGGGACAATGTGAAAAGAGTTCATATGTAGTAAAAACCTGAGAAATCCGTCCGTTTTCGTCATTTGTTATTGAATCGACGTAAAGCCAGATGGTCACATTGGCCGCTCTTCTCTCTGAAACGGTTGTACTTATCGTCTGCAAAGCTATGTCGCGTGCTGCGGTATGTGGAGACACTAAAATCACCATAGTAGAACACAGATGAAGCTTCTAAGTTGATGTAATAGCCAGTAAGAAGTAGTACAATTCAAGTTTTAGATATTGATTATTGACTTTTTAGCTGGCTTTGGTGCCTTGGACATGATCTAGGACCTTAAGATTCTGCATGAAAGAAGGACTAGCAGCCGAGTTGCCCGGGAGAATGTGCAAAGTGTTCATATGTAGTAAAAACCTTAGAAATCCGTCCGTTTTCGTCATTTTTTTTATCCAATCGACTTAAAGCCAGATCGTCACATTGGCCGCTCTTCTCTCTGAAACGGTTGTACTTATCGTCTGCAAAACTATGTCGCGTGCTGCATTATGCGGAGAAACTAAAAGCACCGTAGTAGAACACAGATGAAGCTTCTAAGTTGATGTAATAGCCAGTAAGAAGTAGTACAATTCAAGTTTTAGATATCGATTATTGACTTTTTAGCTGGCTTTGGTGCCTTGGACATGAGCTAGGACCTTAAGATTCTGCATAAAAGGAGGACTAGCAGCCGAGTTGCACGGGATAATGTGAAAAGTGTTCATATGTAGTAAAACCCTGAGAAATCCGTCCGTTTTCGTCATTTGTTATCGAATCGATTTAAAGCCAGATCGTCACATTGGCCGCTCTTCTCTCTGAACGGTTGTACTTATCGTCTGCAAAGCTATGTCGCGTACTGCGGTATTCGGAGACACTAAACGCACCATAGTAGAACACAGATGAAGCTTCTAAGATGATGTAATAGCCAGTAAGAAATAGTACAATTCAAGTTTTAGATATCGTTATTGACTTTTTAGCTGGCTTTGGTGCCTTGGACATGAGCTATGACCTGAAGATTATGCATGAAAGGAGGACTAGCAGCCGAGTTGCACGGGAGAATGTGAAAAGTGTTCATATCTAGTAAAAACCTGAGAAATCCGTCCGTTTGCGTCATTTGTTATTGAATCGACTTAAAGCCAGATCGTCACATTTGCCGCTCTTCTCTCTGAAACCGTTGTACTTATCGTCTGCAAAGCTATGTCGCGTGCTGCGATATGCGGAGACACTAAAAGCACCATAGTAGAACACAGATGAAGCTTCTAAGTTGATGTAATAGCCAGTAAGAAGTAGTAGAATTCAAGTTTTAGATATTGACTATTGACTCTTTAGCTGGCTTTGGGGCCTTGGACATGATCTAGGACCTTAAGATTCTGCATGAAAGAAGGACTAGCAGCCGAGTTGCACGGGAGAATGTGAAAAGTGTTCATATGTAGTAAAAACCTGAGAAATCCGTCCGTTTTCGTCATTTGTTATCCAATCGACTTAAAGCCAGATCGTCACATTGGCCGCTCTTGTCTCTGAAACGATTGTACTTATCGTCTGCAAAACTATGTCGCGTGCTGCGGTATGCGGAGAAACTAAAAGCACCGTAGTAGAACACAGATGAAGGTTCTAAGTTGATGTAATAGCCAGTAAGAAGTAGTCCAATTCAAGTTTTAGGAATCGATTATTGACTTTTTAGCTGGCTTTGGTGCCTTGGACATGAGCTAGGACCTTAAGATTCTGCATAAAAGGAGGACTAGCAGCCGAGTTGCACGGGAGAATGTGAAAAGTGTTCATATGTAGTAAAAACCTGAGACATTCGTCCGTTTTCGTCATTTGTTATCGAATCGACTTAAAGCCAGATCGTAACATTGGCTGCTCTTCTCTCTAAAACGGTTGTACTTATCGTCTGCAAAGCTATGTCGCGTGCTGCGGTATGCGGAGACACTAAAATCACCATAGTAGAACACAGATGAAGCTTTTAAGTTGATGTAATAGCCAGTAAGAAGTAGTAGAATTCAAGTTTTAGGTATCGATTATTGATTTTTAGCTGGCTTCGGTGCCTTGGACATGAGCTAGGACCTTAAGATTCTGCATGAAATTAGGACTAGCAGCCGAGTTGCACGGGAGAATGTGAAAACTGTTCATATGTAGTAAAAACCAACCTGAGAAATCCGTCCGTTTTCGTCATTTGTTATCGAATCGACTTAAATCCAGATCGTCACATTGGCCGCTCTTCTCTCTGAAACGGTTGTACTTATCGTCTGCAAAGCTATGTCGCGTGCTGCGGTATGCAGGGACGCTAAAATCACCACAGTAGAACACAGATGAAGCTTCTAAGTTGATGCAATAGCCAGTAACAAGTAGTACAATTCAATTTTTAGGTATCGGTTATTGACATTTTAGCTGGCTTTGGTGCCTTGGACATGAGCCAGGACCTTAAGATTCTGCATGAGAGGAGGACTAGCAGAGGAGTTGCACGGGAGAATGTTAAAAGTGTTCATATGTAGTAAAAACCTGAGAAATCCGTCCGTTTTCGTCATTTGTTGTCGAATCGACTTAAAGCCAGATGGACACATTGGCCGCTCTTCACTCTTAAACGGTTGTACTTATCGTCTGCAGAGCTATGTCGCGTGCTGCGGTATGCGGAGGCACTAAAAGCACCATAGTAGAACACATATGAAGCTTCTAAGATGATGTAATAGCCAGTAAGAAGTAGTAGAATTCAAGTTTTAGGTATCGATTATTGACTTTTTAGGTGGCTTTGGAGCCTTGGACATGAGCTAGGTCCTTAAGATTCTGCATGAAAGGAGGACTAGCAGCCGAGTTGCACGGAAGAATGTGAAAAGTGTTCATATGTAGTAAAAACCTGAGATATCCGTCCGTTTCGTCATTTGTTATCGAATCGACGTAAAGCCAGATGGTCACATTGGCCGCTCTTCTCTCTGAAACGGTTGTACTTATCGTCTGCAAAGCTATGTCGCGTGCTGCGGTATGCGGAGACACTAAAATCACCATAGTAGAAAACAGATGAAGCTTTTAAGTTGATGTAATAGCCAGTAAGAAGTAGTAGAATTCAAGTTTTAGGTATCGATTATTGATTTTTAGCTGGCTTCGGTGCCTTGGACATGAGCTAGGACCTTAAGATTCTGCATGAAATTAGGACTAGCAGCCGAGTTGCACGGGAGAATGTGAAAACTGTTCATATGTAGTAAAAACCAACCTGAGAAATCCGTCCGTTTTCGTCATTTGTTATCGAATCGACTTAAATCCAGATCGTCACATTGGCCGCTCTTCTCTCTGAAACGGTTGTACTTATCGTCTGCAAAGCTATGTCGCGTGCTGCGGTATGCAGGGACGCTAAAATCACCACAGTAGAACACAGATGAAGCTTCTAAGTTGATGCAATAGCCAGTAAGAAGTAGTACAATTCAATTTTTAGGTATCGGTTATTGACATTTTAGCTGGCTTTGGTGCCTTGGACATGAGCCAGGACCTTAAGATTCTGCATGAGAGGAGGACTAGCAGAGGAGTTGCACGGGAGAATGTGAAAAGTGTTCATATGTAGTAAAAACCTGAGAAATCCGTCCGTTTTCGTCATTTGTTGTCGAATCGACTTAAAGCCAGATGGACACATTGGCCGCTCTTCACTCTTAAACGGTTGTACTTATCGTCTGCAGAGCTATGTCGCGTGCTGCGGTATGTAGAGACACTAAAATCACCATAGTAGAACACAGATGAAGCTTCTAAGTAGATGTAATAGCCAGTAAGAATTAGTAGAATTCAAGTTTTAGGTATCGATTATTGACTTTTTAGGTGGCTTTGGAGCCTTGGACATGAGCTAGGACCTTAAGATTCTGCATGAAAGGATGACTAGCAGCCGAGTTTCACGGGAGAATGTGAAAAGTGTTCATATGTAGTAAAAACCTGAGATATCCGTCCGTTTTCGTCATTTGTTAACGAATCGACTTAAAGCCAGATCGTCACATTGGCCGCTCTTCTCTCTGAAACGGTTGTACTTATCGTCTGCAAAGCTATGTCGCGTGCTGCGGTATGTGGAGACACTAAAATCACCATAGTACAACACAGATGAAGCTTCTAAGTTGATGTAATAGCCAGTAAGAGGTAGTACAATTCAAGTTCTAGGTATCGGTTATTGACTTTTTAGCTGGCTTTGGTGCCTTGGACATGAGCAAGGACCTTGAGATTCTGAATGAAAAGAGGACTAGCAGCCGAGTTGCACGGGACAATGTGAAAAGAGTTCATATGTAGTAAAAACCTGAGAAATCCGTCCGTTTTCGTCATTTGTTATCGAATCGACTTAAAGCCAGATCATCACATTGGCCGCTCTTATCACTGAAACGGTTGTACTTATCGTCTGCAAAGCTATGTCGCGTACTGCGGTATTCGGAGACACTAAAAACACCATAGTAGAACACAGATGAAGCTTCTAAGATGATATAATAGCCAGTAAGAAGTAGTACAATTCAAGTTATAGTTATTGGTTATTGAATTTTTAGCTGGCTTTGGAGCCTTGAACATGAGCTAGGACCTTAAGATTCTGTATGAAAGGAGGACTAGCAGCCCAGTTGCACGGGAGAATGTGAAAAGTGTTCATATGTAGTAAAAACCTGAGAAATCCGTCCGTTTTCGTCATTTGTTATCGAATCGACTTAAAGCCAGATCGTCACATTGGCCGCTCTTCTCTCTGAAACGGTTGTACTTATCGTGTGCAAAGCTATGTCGCGTGCTGCGGTATGCGGAGGCACTAAAAGCACCATAGTAGAACACATATGAAGCTTCTAAGATGATGTAATAGCCAGTAAGAAGTAGTAGAATTCAAGTTGTAGGTATCGATTATTGACTTTTTAGGTGGCTTTGGAGCCTTGGACATGAGCTAGGACCTTAAGATTCTGCATGAAAGGAGGACTAGCAGCCGAGTTGCACGGGAGAATGTGAAAAGTGTTCATATGTAGTAAAAACCTGAGATATCCGTCCGTTTTCGTTATTTGTTATCGAATCGACGTAAAGCCAGATGGTCACATTGGCCGCTCTTCTCTCTGAAACGGTTGTACTTATCGTCTGCAAAGCCATGTCGCGTGCTGCGGTATGTGGAGACACTAAAATCACCATAGTAGAACACAGATGAAGCTTCTAAGTTGATGTAATAGCCAGTAAGAGGTAGTACAATTCAAGTTCTAGGTATCGATTATTGACTTTTTAGCTGGCTTTGGTGCCTTGGACAAGAGAAAGGACCTTGAGATTCTGCATGAAAGGAGGACTAGCAGCCGAGTTGCACGGGACAATGTGAAAAGAGTTCATATGTAGTAAAAACCTGAGAAATCCGTCCGTTTTCGTTATTTGTTATCGAATCAAAGCCAGATCATCACATTGGCGGCTCTTATCTCTGAAACGGTTGTACTTATCGTCTGCAAAGCTATGTCGCGTACTGCGGTATTCGGAGACACTAAAAACACCATAGTAGAAGACAGATGAAGCTTCTAAGATGATATAATAGCCAGTAAGAAGTAGTACAATTAAAAGTTTTAGTTATCGGTTATTGAATTTTTAGCTGGCTTTGGTGCCTTGAACATGAGCTAGGACCTTAAGATTCTGTATGAAAGGAGGACTAGCAGCCCAGTTGCACGGGAGAATGTGAAAACTGTTCATATGTAGTAAAAACCAACCTGAGAAATCCGTCCGTTTTCGTCATTTGTTATCGAATCGACTTAAATCCAGATCGTCACATTGGCCGCTCTTCTCTCTGAAACGGTTGTACTTATCGTCTGCAAAGCTATGTCGCGTGCTGCGGTATGCGGAAACACTAAAAGCACCATAGTAGAACACATATGAAGCTTCTAAGATGATGTAATAGCCAGTAAGAAGTTGTACAATTCAAGTTTTAGGTATTGATTGTTGACTTTTTAGCTGGCTTTGGTGCCTTGGACATGAGCTAGGACCTTAAGATTCTTCATGAAAGGAGGAGTAGCAGCCGAGTTGCACGGGAGAATGTGAAAAGTGTTCATATGTAGTAAAAACCTGAGAATGCCGTCAGTTTTCGTCATTTGTTATCGAACCGACTTAAAGCCAGATCGTCACATTGGCCGCTCTTCTCTCTCTGGAACGGTTGTACTTATCGTGTGCAAAGCTAGGTCGCGTGCTGCGGTATGCGGAGACACTAAAAGCACCATAGTAGAACACAGGTGAAGCTTTTAAGTTGACGTAATAGCCAGTAAGAAGTAGTAGAATTCAAGTTTTAGGTATCGATTATTGACTTTTTAGCTGGCTTCGGTGCCTTGGACATGAGCTAGGACCTTAAGATTCTGCATGAAATTAGGACTAGCAGCCGAGTTGCAAGGGAGAATGTGAAAGGTGTTCATATGTAGTAAAAACCTGAGAAATCGGTCCGTTTTCGTCATTCGTTATCGAATCGACTTATAGCCAGATCGTCACATTGGCCGCTCTTCTCTCTGAAACGGTTGTACTTATCGTCTCCAAAGCTATGTCGCGTACTGCTGTATTCGGAGACACTAAACGCACCATAGTAGAACACAGATGAAGCTTCTAAGATGATATAATAGCCAGTAAGAAACAGTAGAATTCAAGTTTTAGGTATACTTATTGACTTTTTAGCTGGCTTTGGTGCCTTGGACATGAGCTATGACCTTAAGATTCTGCATGAAAGGAGGACTAGCACCCGAGTTGCACGGGAGAATGTGAAAAGTGTTCATATGTAGTAAAAACCTGAGAAATCCGTCCGTTTTCGTCATTTGTTATCTAATCGACTTAAAGCCAGATCGTCACATTTGCCGTTCTTATCTCTGAAACCGTTGTACTTATCGTCTGCAAAGCTATGTCGCGTGCTGCGGTATGCGGAGACACTAAAAGCACCATAGTAGAACACAGATGAAGCTTCTAAGTTGATGTAATAGCCAGTAAGAAGTAGTCCAATTCAAGTTTTAGGTATCGATTATTAACTTTTTAGCTGGCTTTGGTGCCTTGGACATGAGCTAGGACCTTAAGATTCTGCATAAAAGGAGGACTAGCTGCAGAGTTGCACGGGAGAATGTGAAAAGTGTTCATATGTAATAAAAAATTGAGACATCCGTCAGTCTTCGTCATTTGTTATCGAATTGACTTAAAGCCAGATGGTCACATTGACCGCTCTTCTCTCTGAAACGGTTGTACTTATCGTCTGCAAAGCTATGTCGCATGCTGCGGTATGTGGAGACACTAAAATCACCATAGTAGAACACAGATGAAGCTTCTAAGTTGATGTAATAGCCAGTAAGAAGTAGTACAATTCAAGTTTTAGGTATCGATTATTGACTTTTTAGCTGGCTTTGGTGCCTTGGACATGAGCTAGGACCTTGAGATTCTTCATGAAAGGAGGAGTAGCAGCCGAGTTGCACGGGAGAATGTGAAAAGTGTTCATATGTAGTAAAAACCTGAGAAATCCGTCCGTTTTCGTGATTTGTTATCGAATCGACTTAAAGCCAGATCGTCACATTGGCCGCTCTTCTACCTGAAACGGTTGTACTTATCGTCTGCAAAGCTATGTCGCGTGCTGCGGTATGCAGAGACACTAAAAGCACCATAGTAGAACACAGATGAAGCTTCTAAGTTGATGTAATAGCCAGTAAGAAGTAGTCCAATTCAAGTTTTAGGTATCGATTATTGACTTTTTAGCTGGCTTTGGTGCCTTGGACATGAGCTAGGACCTTAAGATTGTGCATAAAAGGAGGACTAGCAGCCCAGTTGCACGGGAGAATATGAAAAGTGTTCATATGTAGTAAAAACCTGAGACATCCGTCCTTTTTCGTTATTTGTTATCGAATCGACTTAAAGCCAGATCGTCACATTGGCCGCTCTTCTCTCTGAAACCGTTGTACTTATCGTCTGCAAAGCTATGTCGCGTGCTGCGGTATGCGGAGACACTAAAAGCACCATAGTAGAACACAGATGAAGCTTCTAAGTTGATGTAATAGCCAGTAAGAAGTACTCCAATTCAAGTTTTACGTATCGATTATTGACTTTTTAGCTGGCTTTGGTGCCTTGGACATGAGCTAGGACCTTAAGATTCTGCATAAAAGGAGGACTAGCAGCCGAGTTGCACGGGAGAATGTGAAAAGTGTTCATATGTAATAAAAACCTGAGACATCCGTCAGTTTTCGTCATTTGTTATCGAATTGACTTAAAGCCAGATGGTCACATTGACCGCTCTTCTCTCTGAAACGGTTGTACTTATCGTCTGCAAAGCTATGTCGCATGCTGCGGTATGTGGAGACACTAAAATCACCATAGTAGAACACAGATGAAGCTTCTAAGTTGATGTAATAGCCAGTAAGAAGTAGTCCAATTCAAGTTTTAGGTATCGATTATTGACTTTTTAGCTGGCTTTGGTGCCTTGGACATGAGCAAGGCCCTTGAGATTCTACATGAAAGGAGGACTAGCAGCCGAGTTGCACGGGACAATGTGAAAAGTGTTCATATGTAGTAAAAACCTGAGAAATCCGTCCGTTTTCGTCATTTGTTATCGAATCGACTTAAAGCCAGATCGTCACATTGGCCGCTTTTCTCTCTGAAACGGTTGTACTTATCGTCTGCAAAGCTGTGTCGCGTGCTGCGGTATGTGGAGACACTAAAAGCACCATAGTAGAACACAGATGAAGCTTCTAAGTTGATGTAATAGCCAGTAAGAAGTAGTCCAATTCAAGTTTTAGGTATCGATTATTGACTTTTTAGCTGGCTTTGGTGCCTTGGACATGAGCTAGGACCTTAAGATTCTGCATAAAAGGAGGACTAGCAGCCGAGTTGCACGGGAGAATGTGAAAAGTGTTCATATGTAATAAAAACCTGAGACATCCGTCAGTTTTCGTCATTTGTTATCGAATTGACTTAAAGCCAGATGGTCACATTGACCGCTCTTCTCTCTGAAACGGTTGTACTTATCGTCTGCAAAGCTATATCGCATGCTGCGGTATGTGGAGACACTAAAATCACCATAGTAGAACACAGATGAAGGTTCTAAGTTGATGTAATAGCCAGTAAGAAGTAGTACAATTCAAGTTTTAGGTATCGATTATTGACTTTTTAGCTGGCTTTGGTGCCTTGGACATGAGCAAGGACCTTGAGATTCTACATGAAAGGAGGACTAGCAGCCGAGTTGCACGGGACAATGTGAAAAGTGTTCATATGTAGTAAAAACCTGAGACATCCGTCCGTTTTCGTCATTTGTTATCGAATCGACTTAAAGCCAGATCGTCACATTGGCCGCTCTTCTCTCTGAAACGGTTGTACTTATCGTCTGCAAAGCTATGTCGCGTGCTGCGGTGTGCGGAGGCACTAAAAGCACCATAGTAGAACACAGATGAAGCTTCTAAGATGATGTAATAGAAAGTAATAAGTTGTACAATTCAAGTTTTAGGTATTGATTATTGACTTTTTAGCTGGCTTCGGTGCCTTGGACATGAGCTAGGACCTTAAGATTCTGCATGAAATTAGGACTAGCAGCCGAGTTGCACGGGAGAATGTGAAAGGTGTTCATATGTAGTAAAAACCTGAGAAATCGGTCCGTTTTCGTCATTTGTTATCGAATCGACTTATAGCCAGATCGTCACATTGGCCGCTCTTCTCTCTGAAACGGTTGTACTTATCGTCTCCAAAGCTATGTCGCGTACTGTTGTATTCGGAGACACTAAACGCACCATAGTAGAACACAGATGAAGCTTCTAAGATGATATAATAGCCAGTAAGAAACAGTAGAATTCAAGTTTTAGGTATACTTATTGACTTTTTAGCTGGCTTTGGTGCCTTGGACATGAGCTATGACCTTAAGATTCTGCATGAAAGGAGGACTAGCTCCCGAGTTGCACGGGAGAATGTGAAAAGTGTTCATATGTAGTAAAAACCTGAGAAATCCGCCCGTTTTCGTCATTTGTTATCGAATCGACTTAAAGCCAGATCGTCACATTGGCCGCTCTTCTCTCTGAAACGGTTGTACTTATCGTCTGCAAAACAATGTCGCGTGCTGCGGTATGCGGAGACACGAAAATCATCATAGTAGAACACAGATGAAGCTTCTAAGTTGATGTAATAGCCAGTAAGAACTAGTACAATTCAAGTTTTAGGTATCGATTATTGACTTTTTAGCTGGCTTTGGAGCCTTGGACATGAGCTAGGACCTTAAGATTCTGCATGAAAGGAGGACTAGCTGCCTAATTGCACGGGAGAATGTGAAAAGTGTTAATATAGAGTAAAAACCTGAGAAATCCGTTCGTTTTCGTCATTTGTTATCGAATCGACTTAAAGCCAAATCGTCACATTGGCCGCTCTTCTCTCTGAAACGGTTGTACTTATCGTCTGCAAAGCTATTTCGCGTACTGCGGTATTCGGAGACACTAAAGGCACCATAGTAGAACACAGATGAAGCTTCTAAGATGATGTAATAGGCAGTAGGAAATAGTACAATTCAAGTTTTAGGAATCGGTTATTGACTTTTTACCCTTGTTTGGTGACTTGGACATGAGCTAGCACCTTAAGATTCTGCATGAAAGGAGGACTAGCAGCCGAGTTGCACGGGAGAATGTGTAAAGTGTTCATATGTAGTAAAAACCTGAGAAATCCGTTCGTTTTCGTCATTTGTTATCGAATCGACTTAAAGCCAGATGGTCACATTGGCCGCTCTTCTCTCTGAAACGGTTGTACTTACCGTCTGCAGAGCTATGTCGCGTGCTGCGGTATGCAGAGACACTAAAAGTACCATAGTAGAACACAGATGATACTTCCAAGTTGGTGTAATAGCCAGTAAGAAGTAGTAAAATTCAAGTTTTAGGTACTGATTATTGACTTTTTAGCTGGCTTTGGTGCCTTGGACATGAGCTAGGACCTTAAGATTCTGCATAAAAGGAGGACTAGCAGCCCAGTTGCACGGGAGAATATGAAAAGTGTTCATATGTAGTAAAAACCTGAGACATCCGTCCTTTTTCGTTATTTGTTATCGAATCGACTTAAAGCCAGATCGTCACATTGGCCGCTCTTCTCTCTGAAACCGTTGTACTTATCGTCTGCAAAGCTATGTCGCGTGCTGCGGTATGCGGAGACACTAAAAGCACCATAGTAGAACACAGATGAAGCTTCTAAGTTGATGTAATAGCCAGTAAGAAGTACTCCAATTCAAGTTTTACGTATCGATTATTGACTTTTTAGCTGGCTTTGGTGCCTTGGACATGAGCTAGGACCTTAAGATTCTGCATAAAAGGAGGACTAGCAGCCGAGTTGCACGGGAGAATGTGAAAAGTGTTCATATGTAATAAAAACCTGAGACATCCGTCAGTTTTCGTCATTTGTTATCGAATTGACTTAAAGCCAGATGGTCACATTGACCGCTCTTCTCTCTGAAACGGTTGTACTTATCGTCTGCAAAGCTATGTCGCATGCTGCGGTATGTGGAGACACTAAAATCACCATAGTAGAACACAGATGAAGCTTCTAAGTTGATGTAATAGCCAGTAAGAAGTAGTCCAATTCAAGTTTTAGGTATCGATTATTGACTTTTTAGCTGGCTTTGGTGCCTTGGACATGAGCAAGGCCCTTGAGATTCTACATGAAAGGAGGACTAGCAGCCGAGTTGCACGGGACAATGTGAAAAGTGTTCATATGTAGTAAAAACCTGAGAAATCCGTCCGTTTTCGTCATTTGTTATCGAATCGACTTAAAGCCAGATCGTCACATTGGCCGCTCTTCTCTCTGAAACGGTTGTACTTATCGTCTGCAAAGCTGTGTCGCGTGCTGCGGTATGTGGAGACACTAAAAGCACCATAGTAGAACACAGATGAAGCTTCTAAGTTGATGTAATAGCCAGTAAGAAGTAGTCCAATTCAAGTTTTAGGTATCGATTATTGACTTTTTAGCTGGCTTTGGTGCCTTGGACATGAGCTAGGACCTTAAGATTCTGCATAAAAGGAGGACTAGCAGCCGAGTTGCACGGGAGAATGTGAAAAGTGTTCATATGTAATAAAAACCTGAGACATCCGTCAGTTTTCGTCATTTGTTATCGAATTGACTTAAAGCCAGATGGTCACATTGACCGCTCTTCTCTCTGAAACGGTTGTACTTATCGTCTGCAAAGCTATATCGCATGCTGCGGTATGTGGAGACACTAAAATCACCATAGTAGAACACAGATGAAGGTTCTAAGTTGATGTAATAGCCAGTAAGAAGTAGTACAATTCAAGTTTTAGGTATCGATTATTGACTTTTTAGCTGGCTTTGGTGCCTTGGACATGAGCAAGGACCTTGAGATTCTACATGAAAGGAGGACTAGCAGCCGAGTTGCACGGGACAATGTGAAAAGTGTTCATATGTAGTAAAAACCTGAGAAATCCGTCCGTTTTCGTCATTTGTTATCGAATCGACTTAAAGCCAGATCGTCACATTGGCCGCTCTTCTCTCTGAAACGGTTGTACTTATCGTCTGCAAAGCTATGTCGCGTGCTGCGGTGTGCGGAGGCACTAAAAGCACCATAGTAGAACACAGATGAAGCTTCTAAGATGATGTAATAGAAAGTAATAAGTTGTACAATTCAAGTTTTAGGTATTGATTATTGACTTTTTAGCTGGCTTCGGTGCCTTGGACATGAGCTAGGACCTTAAGATTCTGCATGAAATTAGGACTAGCAGCCGAGTTGCACGGGAGAATGTGAAAGGTGTTCATATGTAGTAAAAACCTGAGAAATCGGTCCGTTTTCGTCATTTGTTATCGAATCGACTTATAGCCAGATCGTCACATTGGCCGCTCTTCTCTCTGAAACGGTTGTACTTATCGTCTCCAAAGCTATGTCGCGTACTGTTGTATTCGGAGACACTAAACGCACCATAGTAGAACACAGATGAAGCTTCTAAGATGATATAATAGCCAGTAAGAAACAGTAGAATTCAAGTTTTAGGTATACTTATTGACTTTTTAGCTGGCTTTGGTGCCTTGGACATGAGCTATGACCTTAAGATTCTGCATGAAAGGAGGACTAGCACCCGAGTTGCACGGGAGAATGTGAAAAGTGTTCATATGTAGTAAAAACCTGAGAAATCCGCCCGTTTTCGTCATTTGTTATCGAATCGACTTAAAGCCAGATCGTCACATTGGCCGCTCTTCTCTCTGAAACGGTTGTACTTATCGTCTGCAAAACAATGTCGCGTGCTGCGGTATGCGGAGACACGAAAATCATCATAGTAGAACACAGATGAAGCTTCTAAGTTGATGTAATAGCCAGTAAGAACTAGTACAATTCAAGTTTTAGGTATCGATTATTGACTTTTTAGCTGGCTTTGGAGCCTTGGACATGAGCTAGGACCTTAAGATTCTGCATGAAAGGAGGACTAGCTGCCTAATTGCACGGGAGAATGTGAAAAGTGTTAATATAGAGTAAAAACCTGAGAAATCCGTTCGTTTTCGTCATTTGTTATCGAATCGACTTAAAGCCAAATCGTCACATTGGCCGCTCTTCTCTCTGAAACGGTTGTACTTATCGTCTGCAAAGCTATTTCGCGTACTGCGGTATTCGGAGACACTAAAAGCACCATAGTAGAACACAGATGAAGCTTCTAAGATGATGTAATAGGCAGTAGGAAATAGTACAATTCAAGTTTTAGGAATCGGTTATTGACTTTTTACCCTTGTTTGGTGACTTGGACATGAGCTAGCACCTTAAGATTCTGCATGAAAGGAGGACTAGCAGCCGAGTTGCACGGGAGAATGTGTAAAGTGTTCATATGTAGTAAAAACCTGAGAAATCCGTTCGTTTTCGTCATTTGTTATCGAATCGACTTAAAGCCAGATGGTCACATTGGCCGCTCTTCTCTCTGAAACGGTTGTACTTACCGTCTGCAGAGCTATGTCGCGTGCTGCGGTATGCAGAGACACTAAAAGCACCATAGTAGAACACAGATGATACTTCCAAGTTGGTGTAATAGCCAGTAAGAAGTAGTAAAATTCAAGTTTTAGGTACTGATTATTGACTTTTTAGCTGGCTTTGGTGCCTTGTACATGAGCTTGGACCTTAAGATTCTGCATGAAAGGAGGACTAGCAGCCTAATTGCACGGGAGAATGTGAAAAGTGTTCATATAGAGTAAAAACCTGAGAAATCCGTCCGTTTTCGTCATTTGTTATCGAATCGACTTAAAGCCAAATCGTCACATTGGCCGCTCTTCTCTCTGAAACGGTTGTACTTATCGTCTGCAAAGCTATGTCGCGTACTGCGGTATTCGGAGACACTAAAAGCACCATAGTAGAACACAGATGAAGCTTCTAAGATGATGTAATAGGCAGTAGGAAATAGTACAATTCAAGTTTTAGGAATCGGTTATTGACTTTTTACCCTTGTTTGGTGACTTGGACATGAGCTAGCAACTTAAGATTCTGCATGAAAGGAGGACCAGCAGCCGAGTTGCAGGGGAGAATGTGTAAAGTGTTCATATGTAGTAAAAACCTGAGAAATCCGTTCGTTTTCGTCATTTGTTATCGAATCGACTTAAAGCCAGATGGTCACATTGGCCGCTCTTCTCTCTGAAACGGTTGTACTTACCGTCTGCAGAGCTATGTCGCGTGCTGCGGTATGCAGAGACACTAAAAGCACCATTGTAGAACACAGATGAAGCTTCTAAGTTGATGTAATAGCCAGTAAGAAGTAGTAAAATTCAATTTTTATGTACTGATTATTGACTTTTTAGCTGGCTTTGGCGCCTTGGACATGAGCTAGGACCTTAAGATTCTGCATGAAAGGAGGACTAGCAGCCGAGTTGCACGGGAGAATGTGAAAAGTGTTCATATGTAGTAAAAACGTGAGAAATCCGTCCGTTTTTGTCATTTGTTTTCGAATCGACTTAAAGGCAGTTCGTCACACTGGCCACTCTTCTCTCTGAAACGGTTGTACTTATCGTCTGCAAAGCTATGTCGCGTGCTGCGGTATGCGGGGACACTAAAATCAGCATACTAGAACACCGATGAAGCTTCTAAGTTGATGTAATAGCCACTAAAAAGTAGTAGAATTCAAGTTTTAGGTATCGATTATTGACTTCTTAGTTGGCTTTGGTGCCGTGGACATGAGCTATTACCTTAAGATTCTGCATGAAAGGAGGACTAGCAGCCGAGTTGCACGGGAGAATGTGAAAAGTGTTCATATGTAGTAAAAACCTGAGAAATCCGTCCTTTTTCGTCATTTGTTATCGAATCGACTTAAAGCCCGATCGTCACATTGGCCGCTCTTCTCTCTGAAACGGTTGTACTTATCGTCTGCAATGCTATATCGCGTGCTGCGGTATGCGGAGACACTAAAATCTCCATAGTAGAACACAGATGAAGCTTCTAAGTTGATGTAATAGCCAGTAAGAAGTAGTACAATTCAAGTTTTAGTTACCGATTATTGACTTTTTAGCTGGCGTTGGTGCCTTGGACATGAGCTAGGACCTTAAGATTCTGCATGAAAGGAAGACTAGCAGCCGAGTTGCCCAGGAGAAAGTGAAAAGTGTTCATATGTAGTAAAAACCTGAGAAATCCGTCCGTTTTCGTCATTTGTTATAGAATCGACTTAAAGCCAGATCGTCACATTGGCCGCTCTTCTCTCCGAAACGGTTGTACTTATCGTCTGCAAAGCTATGTCGCATGCTGCGGTATGCGGAGACACTAAAAGCACCATAGTAGAACACCGATGAAGCTTCTAAGTTGATGTAATAGCCAGTAAGAAGTAGTAGAATTCAAGTTTTTGGTATCGATTATTGACTTTTTTGTTGGCTTTGGTACCTTGGGCATGAGCTAGGACCTTAAGATTCTGCATGAAAGGAGGACTAGCAGCCGAGTTGCACGGGAGAATGTGAAAAGTGTTCATATGTAGTAAAAACGTGAGAAATCCGTCCGTTTTTGTCATTTGTTATCGAATCGACTTAAAGCCAAATCGTCACATTGGCCGCTCTTCTCTCTGAAACGGTTGTACTTATCGTCTGCAAAGCTATGTCGCGTACTGCGGTATGCGGGGACACTAAAATCACCATAGTAGAACACAGATGAAGCTTCTAAGTTGATGTAATAGCCAGTAAGAAGTAGTACACTTCAAGTTTTAGGTATCGATTATTGACTTCTTAGTTGGCTTTGGTGCCTTGGACATGAGCTATTACCTTAAGATTCTGCATGAAAGGTGGACAAGCAGCCGAGTTGCATGGGAGAATGTGAAAA
Source organism: Schistocerca gregaria (assembly GCF_023897955.1). Classification (NCBI taxonomy): domain Eukaryota; kingdom Metazoa; phylum Arthropoda; class Insecta; order Orthoptera; family Acrididae; genus Schistocerca; species Schistocerca gregaria. The sequence continues at coordinate 15,130,186 of NW_026061824.1, read as the reverse complement.
GTGTTCATATGTAGTAAAAACCTGAGAAATCCGTCCGTTTTCGTCATTTGTTATCGAATCGACTTAAAGCCCGATCGTCACATTGGCCGCTCTTCTCTCTGAAACGGTTGTACTTATCGTCTGCAATGCTATGTTGCGTGCTGCGGTATGCGGAGACACTAATATCTCCATAGTAGAACACAGATGAAGCTTCTAAGTTGATGTAATAGCCAGTAAGAAGTAGTACAATTCAAGTTTTAGGTATCGATTATTGAATTTTTATGTGGCTTTGGTGCCTTGGATAATGAGCTAGGACTTTAAGATTCTGCATGAAAGGAGGACTAGCCGCCGAGTTGCACGGGAGAATGTGAAAAGTGTTCAAATAGAGTAAAAACCTGAGAAATCCGTCCGTTTTCATCATTTTTATCGAATCGACTTAAAGCCAAATCGTCACATTGGCCGCTCTTCTCTCTGAAACGGTTGTACTTATCGTCTGCAGAGCTACGTCGCGTGCTGCGGTATGCAGAGACACTAAAAGCACCATAGTAGAACACAGATGACACTTCCAAGTTGATGTAATAGCCCGTAAGAAGTAGTACAATTCAAGTTTTAGTTACTGATTATGGACTTTTTAGCTGGCTTTGGTGCCTTGGACATGAGGTAGGACCTTAAGATTCTGCATGAAAGGAGGAGTAGCAGCCGAGTTGCCCAGGAGAATGTGAAAAGTGGTCATATGTAGTAAAAACCTGAGAAATCCGTCCGTTTTCGTCATTTGTTATCGAATGGACTTAAAGCCAGATCGTCACATTGGCCGCTCTTCTCTCCGAAACGGTTGTACTTATCGTCTGCAAAGCTATGTCGCGTGCTGCGGCACGCGGGGACACTAAAATCACCATAGTGGAACACAGATGAAGGTTCTAAGTTGACGTAATAGCCAGTAAGAAGTAGTACAATTCCAGTTTTAGGTATCGATTATTGACTTTTTAGCTGGCTTTGATGCCTTGGACATGAGCTAGGACCTTAAGATTCTGCATGAAAGGAGGACTAGCAGCCGAGTTGCAGGGGAGAATGTGAAAAGTGTTCATATGTAGTAAAAACCTGAGAAATCCGTCCGTTTTCGTCATTTGTTATCGAATCGACTTAAAGCCAGATTGTCACATTGGCCGCTCTTCTCTCTGAAACGGTTGTACTTATCGTCTGCAATGCTATGTCGCGTGCTGCGCTATGCGGAGACACTAAAAGCACCATAGTAGAACACAGATGAAGCTTCTAAGTTGATGTAATAGCCAGTAAGAAGTAGTACATTTCAAGTTTTAGGTATCGATTATTGACTTTTTAGCTGGCTTTGGTGCCTTGGACATGAGCTAGGACCTTAAGATTCTGCATGAAAGGAGGACTAGCAGCCGAGTTGCACGGGAGAATTTGAAAAGTGTTCATATGTAGTAAAAACCTGAGAAATCCGTCCGTTTTCGTCATTTGTTATCGAATCGACTTAAAGCCTGATTGTCACATTGGCCGCTCTTCTCTCTGAAACGGTTGTACTTATCGTCTGCAAAGCTGTGTCGCGTGCTGCGGTATGCGGAGAAACTAAAAGCACCATAGTAGAACACAGATGAAGCTTCTAAGTTGATGTAATAGCCAGTAAGAAGTAGTACAATTCAAGTTTTAGGTATTGATTATTGACTTTTTAGCTGGCTTTGGTGCCTTGGAGATGAGCTAGGACCTTAAGATTCTGCATTAAAGGAGGACTAGCAGCCGAGTTGCACGGGAGAATGTGAAAAGTATTCATATGTAGTAAAAACCTGAGAAATCCGTCCGTTTTCGTCATTTGTTATCGAATCGACTTAAAGCCAGATCGTCACATTGGCCGCTCTTCTCTCTGAAACGGTTGTACTTATCGTCTGCAGAGCTATGTCGCGTGCTGCGGTATGCAGAGACACTAAAAGCACCATAGTAGAACACAGATGACACTTCCAAGTTGATGTAATAGCCAGTAAGAAGTAGTACAATTCAAGTTTTAGTTACTGATTATTTACTTTTTAGCTGGCTTCGGTGCCTTTGAGATGAGCTAGGACCTTAAGATTCTGCATGAAAGGAGGACTAGCAGCCGAGTTGCCCAGGAGAATGTGAAAAGTGTTCATATGTAGTAAAAACCTGAGAAATCCGTCCGTTTTCGTCATTTGTTATCGAATCGACTTAAAGCCAGATCGTCACATTGGCCGCTCTTCTCTCCGAAACGGTTGTACTTATCGTCTGCAAAGCTATGTCGTATGCTGCGGTAGGCGGAGACACTAAAACCACCACAGTAGAACACAGATGAAGCTTCTAATTTGATGTAATAGCCAGTATGAAGTAGTACAATTCAAGTTTTAGGTATTGATTATTGACTTTTTAGCTGGCTTTGATGTCTTGGACATGAGCTAGGACCTTAAGATTCTGCATAGAAGGAGGACTACCAGCCGAGTTGCACGGGAGAATGTGAAAAGTGTTCAAATAGAGTAAAAACCTGAGAAATCCGTCCGTTTTCATAATTTTTATCGAATCGACTTAAAGCCAAATCGTCACATTAGCCGCTCTTCTCTCTGAAACGGTTGTACTTATCGTCTGCAGAGCTACGTCGCGTGCTGCGGTATGCAGAGACACTAAAAGCACCATAGTAGAACACAGATGACACTTCCAAGTTGATGTAATAGCCAGTAAGAAGTAGTACAATTCAAGTTTTAGTTACTGATTATTGACTTTTTAGCTGGCTTTGGTGCCTTGGACATGAGGTAGGACCTTAAGATTCTGCATGAAAGGAGGAGTAGCAGCCGAATTGCCCAGGAGAATGTGAAAAGTGGTCATATGTAGTAAAAACGTGAGAAATCCGTCCGTTTTCGTCATTTGTTATCGAATGGACTTAAAGCCAGATCGTCACATTGGCCGCTCTTCTCTCCGAAACGGTTGTACTTATCGTCTGCAAAGCTATGTCGCGTGCTGCGGCACGCGGGGACACTAAAATCACCATAGTGGAACACAGATGAAGCTTCTAAGTTGACGTAATAGCCAGTAAGAAGTAGTACAATTCCAGTTTTAGGTATCGATTATTGACTTTTTAGCTGGCTTCGGTGCCTTGGACATGAGCTAGGACCTTAAGATTCTGCATGAAAGGAGGACTAGCAGCCGAGTTGCACGGGAGAATTTGAAAAGTGTTCATATGTAGTAAAAACCTGAGAAATCCGTCCGTTTTCGTCATTTGTTATCGAATCGACTTAAAGCCAGATTGTCACATTGGCCGCTCTTCTCTCTGAAACGGTTGTACTTATCGTCTGCAATGCTATGTCGCGTGCTGCGCTATGCGGAGACACTAAAAGCACCATAGTAGAACACAGATGAAGCTTCTAAGTTGATGTAATAGCCAGTAAGAAGTAGTACAATTCAAGTTTTAGGTATCGATTATTGAATTTTTAGCTGGCTTTGGTGCCTTGGACATGAGCTATTACCTTAAGATTCTGCATGAAAGGAGGACTAGCAGCCGAGTTGCACGGGAGAATGTGAAAAGTGTTCATATGTAGTAAAAACCTGAGAAATCCGTTCGTTTTCGTCATTTGTTATCGAATCGACTTAAAGCGAGATCGTCACATTGGCCGCTCTCCTCTCTGAAACGGTTGTACTTATCGCCTGCAAAGCTATGTCGCGTGCTGCGGTATGCGGAGACACTAAAAGCACCATAGTGGAACACAGATGAAGCTTCTAAGTTGATGTAATAGCCAGTAAGAAGTAGTACAATTCAAGTTTTAGGTATCGATTATTGACTTTTTAGCTGGCTTTGATGCCTTGGACATGAGCTAGGACCTTAAGATTCTGCATGAAAGGAGGACTAGCAGCCGAGTTGCACGGTACAATTTGAAAAGTGTTCATATGTAGTAAAAACCTGAGAAATCCGTCCGTTTTCGTCATTTGTTATCGAATCGACTTAAAGCCTGATTGTCACATTGGCCGCTCTTCTCTCTGAAACGGTTGTACTTATCGTCTGCAAAGCTGTGTCGCGTGCTGCGGTATGCGGAGAAACTAAAAGCACCATAGTAGAACACAGATGAAGCTTCTAAGTTGATGTAATAGCCAGTAAGAAGTAGTACAATTCAAGTTTTAGGTATTGATTATTGACTTTTTAGCTGGCTTTGGTGCCTTTGAGATGAGCTAGGACCTTAAGATTCTGCATGAAAGGAGGACTAGCAGCCGAGTTGCCCAGGAGAATGTGAAAAGTGTTCATATGTAGTAAAAACCTGAGAAATCCGTCCGTTTTCGTCATTTGTTATCGAATCGACTTAAAGCCAGATCGTCACATTGGCCGCTCTTCTCTCCGAAACGGTTGTACTTATCGTCTGCAAAGCTATGTCGCATGCTGCGGTATGCGGAGACACTAAAAGCACCATAGTAGAACACCGATGAAGCTTCTAAGTTGATGTAATAGCCAGTAAGAAGTAGTAGAATTCAAGTTTTTGGTATCGATTATTGACTTTTTTGTTGGCTTTGGTACCTTGGACATGAGCTAGGACCTTAAGATTCTGCATGAAAGGAGGAATAGCAGCCGAGTTGCACGGGAGAATGTGAAAAGTGTTCATATGTAGTAAAAACCTGAGAAATCCGTCCGTTTTCGTCATTTGTTATCGAATCGACTTAAAGCCAGATCGTCACATTTGCCGCTCTTCCCTCTGAAACGGTTGTACTTATCGTCTGCAAAGCTATGTCGCGTGATGCGGTATGCGGAGACACTAAAAGCACCATAGTCGAACATAGATGAAGCTTCTAAGTTGATGTAATAGCCAGTAAGAAGTAGTCCAATTCAAGTTTTAGGTATCGATTATTGACTTTTTAGCTGGCTTTGGTGCCTTGGACATGAGCTAGGACCTTAAGATTCTGCATGAAAGGAGGACTAGCAGCCGAGTTGCACGGGAGAATGTGAAAAGTGTTCATATGTAGTAAAAACCTGAGAAATCCGTCCGTTTTCGTCATTTGTTATCGAACCGACTTAAAGCCAGATCGTCACATTGGCCGCTCTTCTCTCTGAAACGGTTGTACTTATCGTCTGCAAAGCTATGTCGTATGCTGCGGTAGGCGGAGACACTAAAACCACCACAGTAGAACACAGATGAAGCTTCTAATTTGATGTAATAGCCAGTAAGAAGTAGTACAATTCAAGATTTAGGTATTGATTATTGACTTTTTAGCTGGCTTTGATGCCTTGGACATGAGCTAGGACCTTAAGATTCTGCATAGAAGGAGGACTAGCAGCCGAGTTGCACGGGAGAATGTGAAAAGTGTTCATATGTAGTAAAAACCTGAGAAATCCGTTCGTTTTCGTCATTTGTTATCGAATCGACTTAAAGCCAGATCGTCACATTGGCCGCTCTCCTCTCTGAAACGGTTGTACTTATCGCCTGCAAAGCTATGTCGCGTGCTGCGGTATGCGGAGACACTAAAAGCACCATAGTGGAACACAGATGAAGCTTCTAAGTTGATGTAATAGCCAGTAAGAAGTAGTACAATTCAAGTTTTAGGTATCGATTATTGACTTTTTAGCTGGCTTTGATGCCTTGGACATGAGCTAGGACCTTAAGATTCTGCATGAAAGGAGGACTAGCAGCCGAGTTGCACGGTACAATTTGAAAAGTGTTCATATGTAGTAAAAACCTGAGAAATCCGTCCGTTTTCGTCATTTGTTATCGAATCGACTTAAAGCCTGATTGTCACATTGGCCGCTCTTCTCTCTGAAACGGTTGTACTTATCGTCTGCAAAGCTGTGTCGCGTGCTGCGGTATGCGGAGAAACTAAAAGCACCATAGTAGAACACAGATGAAGCTTCTAAGTTGATGTAATAGCCAGTAAGAAGTAGTACAATTCAAGTTTTAGCTACTGATTATTGACTTTTTAGCTGGCTTTGGTGCCTTTGAGATGAGCTAGGACCTTAAGATTCTGCATGAAAGGAGGACTAGCAGCCGAGTTGCCCAGGAGAATGTGAAAAGTGTTCATATGTAGTAAAAACCTGAGAAATCCGTCCGTTTTCGTCATTTGTTATCGAATCGACTTAAAGCCTGATTGCCACATTGGCCGCTCTTCTCTCTGAAACGGTTGTACTTATCGTCTGCAAAGCTGTGTCGCGTGCTGCGGTATGCGGAGAAACTAAAAGCACCATAGCAGAACACAGATGAAGCTTCTAAGTTGATGTAATAGCCAGTAAGAAGTAGTACAATTAAAGTTTTAGGTATCGATTATTGACTTTTTAGCTGGCTTTGATGCCTTGGACATGAGCTAGGACCTTAAGATTCTGCATGAAAGGAGGACTAGCAGCCGAGTTGCACGGTACAATTTGAAAAGTGTTCATATGTAGTAAAAACCTGAGAAATCCGTCCGTTTTCGTCATTTGTTATCGAATCGACTTAAAGTATGATTGTCACATTGGCCGCTCTTCTCTCTGAAACGGTTGTACTTATCGTCTGCAAAGCTGTGTCGCGTGCTGCGGTATGCGGAGAAACTAAAAGCACCATAGTAGAACACAGATGAAGCTTCTAAGTTGATGTAATAGCCAGTAAGAAGTAGTACAATTCAAGTTTGAGGTACTGATTATTGACTTTTTAGCTGGCTTTGGTGCCTTTGAGATGAGCTAGGACCTTAAGATTCTGCATGAAAGGAGGACTAGCAGCCGAGTTGCCCAGGAGAATGTGAAAAGTGTTCATATGTAGTAAAAACCTGAGAAATCCGTCCGTTTTCGTCATTTGTTATCGAATCGACTTAAAGCCAGATCGTCACATTGGCCGCTCTTCTCTCCGAAACGGTTGTACTTATCGTCTGCAAAGCTATGTCGCATGCTGCGGTATGCGGAGACACTAAAAGCACCATAGTAGAACACCGATGAAGCTTCTAAGTTGATGTAATAGCCAGTAAGAAGTAGTAGAATTCAAGTTTTTGGTATCGATTATTGACTTTTTTGTTGGCTTTGGTACCTTGGACATGAGCTAGGACCTTAAGATTCTGCATGAAAGGAGGACTAGCAGCCGAGTTGCACGGGAGAATGTGAAAAGTGTTCATATGTAGTAAAAACCTGAGAAATCCGTCCGTTTTCGTCATTTGTTATCGAATCGACTTAAAGCCAGATCGTCACATTTGCCGCTCTTCCCTCTGAAACGGTTGTACTTATCGTCTGCAAAGCTATGTCGCGTGATGCGGTATGCGGAGACACTAAAAGCACCATAGTCGAACATAGATGAAGCTTCTAAGTTGATGTAATAGCCAGTAAGAAGTAGTCCAATTCAAGTTTTAGGTATCGATTATTGACTTTTTAGCTGGCTTTGGTGCCTTGGACATGAGCTAGGACCTTAAGATTCTGCATGAAAGGAAGACTAGCAGCCGAGTTGCACGGGAGAATGTGAAAAGTGTTCATATGTAGTAAAAACCTGAGAAATCCGTCCGTTTTCGTCATTTGTTATCGAATCGACTTAAAGCCAGATCGTCACATTGGCCGCTCTTCTCTCTGAAACGGTTGTACTTATCGTCTGCAAAGCTATGTCGTATGCTGCGGTAGCGGAGACACTAAAACCACCACAGTAGAACACAGATGAAGCTTCTAATTTGATGTAATAGCCAGTAAGAAGTAGTACAATTCAAGTTTTAGGTATTGATTATTGACTTTTTAGCTGGCTTTGATGCCTTGGACATGAGCTAGGACCTTAAGATTCTGCATAGAAGGAGGACTAGCAGCCGAGTTGCACGGGAGAATGTGAAAAGTGTTCATATGTAGTAAAAACCTGAGAAATCCGTCCGTCTTCGTCATTTGTTATCGAATCGACTTAAAGCCAGATCGTCACATTGGCCGCTCTTCTCTCTGAAACGGTTGTACTTATCGTCTGCAATGCTATGTCGCGTGCTGCGCTATGCGGAGACACTAAAAGCACCATAGTAGAACACAGATGAAGCTTCTAAGTTGATGTAATAGCCAGTAAGAAGTAGTACAATTCAAGTTTTAGGTATCGATTATTGACTTTTTAGCTGGCTTTGGTGCCTTGGACATGAGCTAGGACCTTAAGATTCTGCATGAAAGGAGGACTAGCAGCCGAGTTGCAAGGGAGAATGTGAAAAGTGTTCAAATAGAGAAAAACCTGAGAAATCCGTCCGTTTTCGTCATTTGTTATCGAATCGACTTAAAGCCAAATCGTCACATTGGCCGCTCTGCTCTCTGAAACGGTTGTACTTATCGTCTGAAAAGCTATGTCGCGTGCTGCGGCATGCGGGGACACTAAAATCACCATAGTGGAACACAGATGAAGCTTCTAAGTTGATGTAATAGCCAGTAAGAAGTAGTACCATTCAAGTTTTAGGAATCGGTTATTGACTTTTTACCCTTGTTTGGTGCCTTGGACATGAGCTAGGAACTTAAGATTTTACATGCAGGAGGACTAGCAGACCAGTTGCACGGGAGAATGTGTAAAGTTTTCATATGTAGTAAAAACCTGAGAAATCCTTTCGTTTTCGTCATTTGTTATCGAATCGACTTAAAGCCAGATCGTCACATTGGCCGCTCTTCTCTCTGAAACGGTTGTACTTATCGTCTGCAAAGCTATGTCGCGTGCTGCGGCATGCGGGGACACTAAAATCACCATAGTGGAACACAGATGAAGCTTCTAAGTTGATGTAATAGCCAGTAAGAAGTAGTACAATTCAAGTTTTAGTTATCGATTATTGACTTTTTAGCTGGCTTTGATACCTTGGACATGAGCTAGGACCTTAAGATTCTGCATGAAAGGAGGACTAGCAGCCGAGTTGCACGGGATAATTTGAAAAGTGTTCATATGTAGTAAAAACCTGAGAAATCCGTCCGTTTTCGTCATTTGTTATCGAATCGACTTAAAGCCAGATTGTCACATTGGCCGCTCTTCTCTCAGAAACGGTTGTACTTATCGTCTGCAATGCTATGTCGCGTGCTGCGCTATGCGGAGACACTAAAAGCACCATAGTAGAACACAGATGAAGCTTCTAAGTTGATGTAATAGCCAGTAAGAAGTAGTACAATTCACGTTTTAGGTATCGATTATTGACCTTTTAGCTGGCTTTGGTGCCTTGGACATGAGCTAGGACCTTAAGATTCTGCATGAAAGGAGGACTAACAGCCGAGTTGCACGGGAGAATGTGAAAAGTGTTCATATGTAGTAAAAACCTGAGAAATCCGTCCGTTTTTGTCATTTGTTATCGTAACGACTTAAAGCCAGATCGTCACACTGGCCACTCTTCTCTCTGAAACGGTTGTACTTATCGTCTGCAAAGCTATGTCGCATGCTGCGGTATGCGGAGACAAAAAAAGCACCATAGTAAGACACCGATGAAGCTTCTAAGTTGATGTAATAGCCAGTAAGATGTAGTACAATTCAAGTTTTAGCTACTGATTATTGACTTTTTAGCTGGCTTTTAAGCCTTGGACATGGGCTAGGACCTTAAGATTCTGCATGAAAGGAGGACTAGCAGCCGAGTTGCACAGGAGAATGTGAAAAGTGTTCATATGTAGTAAAAACCTGAGAAATCCGTCCGTTTTGGTCATTTGTTATCGAATCGACTAAAAGCCAAATCGTCACATTGGCCGCTCTTCTCTCTGAAACGGTTGTACTTATCGTCTGTAAAGCTATGTCGCGTGCTGCGGTATGCGGGGACATTAAAATCACCATACTAGAACACAGATGAAGCTTCTAAGTTGATGTAATAGCCAGTAAGAAGTAGTACAATTCAAGTTTTAGGTATCGATTTTTGACTTCTTAGTTGGCTTTGGTGCCTTGGAAATGTTCTATTACCTTAAGATTCTGCATGAAAGGAGGTCTAGCAGCCGAGTTGCACAGGAGAATGTGAAAAGTGTTTATATGTAGTAAAAACCTGAGAAATCCGTCCGTTTTCGTCATTTGTTATCGAATCGACTTAAAGCCTGATTGTCACATTGGCCGCTCATCTCTCTGAAACGGATGTACTTATCGTCTGCAAAGCTGTGTCGCGTGCTGCGGTATGCGGAGAAACTAAAAGCACCATAGTAGAACACAGATGAAGCTTCTAATTTGATGTAATAGCCAGTAAGAAGTAGTACAATTCAAGTTTTAGTTATCGATTATTGACTTTTTAGCTGGCTTTGATACCTTGGACATGAGCTAGGACCTTAATATTCTGCATGAAAGGAGGACTAGCAGCCACGTTGCACGGGATAATTTGAAAAGTGTTCATATGTAGTAAAAACCTGAGAAATCCGTCCGTTTTCGTCATTTGTTATCGAATCGACTTAAAGCCAGATTGTCACATTGGCCGCTCTTCTCTCAGAAACGGTTGTACTTATCGTCTGCAATGCTATGTCGCGTGCTGCGCTATGCGGAGACACTAAAAGCACCATAGTAGAACACAGATGAAGCTTCTAAGTTGATGTAATAGCCAGTAAGAAGTAGTAAAATTCAAGTTTTAGGTATCGATTATTGACTTTTTAGCTGGCTTTGGTGCCTTGGACATGAGCTATTAACTTATGATTCTGCATGAAAGGAGGACTAGCAGCCGAGTTGCACGGGAGAATGTGAAAAGTGTTCATATGTAGTAAAAACCTGAGAAATCCGTCCGTTTTCGTCAATTGATATCGAATCGACTTAAAGCCAGATCGTCACATTGGCCGCTCTCCTCTCTGAAACGGTTGTACTTATCGTCTGCAAAGCTATGTCGCGTGCTGCGGTATGCGGAGACACTAAAAGCACCATAGTGGAACACAGATGAAGCTTCTAAGTTGATGTAATAGCCAGTAAGAAGTAGTACAATTCAAGTTTTAGGTATCGATTATTGACTTTTTAGCTGGCTTTGACGCCTTGGACATCAGCTAGGACCTTAAGATTCTGCATGAAAGGAGGACTAGCATCCGAGTTGCACGGGAGAATTTGAAAAGTGTTCATATGTAGTAAAAACCTGAGAAATCCGTCCGTATACGTCATTTGTTATCGAATCGACTTAAAGCCTGATTGTCACATTGGCCGCTCTTCTCTCTGAAACGGATGTACTTATCGTCTGCAAAGCTGTGTCGCGAACGGCGGTATTCGGAGACACTAAAAGCACCATAGTGGAACACAGATGAAGCTTCTAAGATGATGTAATAGCCAGTAAGAAATAGTACCATTCAAGTTTTAGGAATCGGTTATTGACTTTTTACCCTTGTTTGGTGCCTTGGACATGAGCTAGGAACTTAAGATTTTACATGCAGGAGGACTAGAAGACGAGTTGCACGGGAGCATTTGAAAAGTGTTCATATGTAGTAAAAACCTGAGAAATCCGTCCGTTTTCGTCATTTGTTATCGAATCGACTTAAAGCCAGATTGTCACATTGGCCGCACTTCTCTCAGAAACTGTTGTACTTATCGTCTGCAATGCTATGTCGCGTGCTGCGCTATGCGGAGACACTAAAAGCACCATAGTAGAACACAGATGAAGCTTCTAAGTTGATGTAATACCCAGTAAGAAGTAGTACAATTCACGTTTTAGGTATCGATTATTGACTTTTTAGCTGGCTTTGGTGCCTTGGACATGAGCTAGGACCTTAAGATTCTGCATGAAAGGAGGACTAACAGCCGAGTTGCACGGGAGAATGTGAAAAGTGTTCATATGTATTAAAAACGTGAGAAATCCGTCCGTTTTTGTCATTTGTTATCGTATCGACTTAAAGCCAGATCGTCACACTGGCCACTCTTCTCTCTGAAACGGTTGTACTTATCGTCTGTAAAGCTATGTCGCATGCTGCGGTATGCGGAGACAGTAAAACCACCATAGTAAAACACCGATGAAGCTTCTAAGTTGATGTAATAGCCAGTAAGGTGTAGTACAGTTCAAGTTTTAGCTACTGATTATTGACTTTTTAGCTGGCTTTGGAGCCTTGGACTTGGGCTAGGACCTTAAGATTCTGCATGAAAGGAGGACTAGCAGCCGAGTTGCACAGGAGAATGTGAAAAGTGTTCATATGTAGTAAAAACCTGAGAAATCCGTCCGTTTTGGTCATTTGTTATCGAATCGACTTAAAGCCAAATCGTCACATTGGCCGCTCTTCTCTCTGAAACGGTTGTACTTATCGTCTGCAAAGCTATGTCGCGTGCTGCGGTATGCGGGGACACTAAAATCACCATACTAGAACACAGATGAAGCTTCTAAGTTGATGTAATAGCCAGTAAGAAGTAGTACAATTCAAGTTTTAGGTATCGATTATTGACTTCTTAGTTGGCTTTGGTGCCTTGGACATGAGCTATTACCTTAAGATTCTGCATGAAAGGAGGACTAGCAGCCGAGTTGCACGGGAGAATGTGAAAAGTGTTCATATGTAGTAAAAACCTGAGAAATCCGTCTGTTTTCGTCATTTGTTATCGAATCGACTTAAAGCCTGATTGTCACATTGGCCGCTCTTCTCTCTGAAACGGTTGTACTAATCGTCTGCAAAGCTGTAATGCGTGCTGCGGTATGCGGAGAAACTAAAAGCACCATAGTAGAACACAGATGAAGCTTCTAAGTCGATGTAATAGCCAGTAAGTAGTAGTACAATTCAAGTTTTAGGTATCGATTATTGACTTCTTAGATGGATTTGGTGCCTTGGACATGAGCTAGGAAGTTAAGATTCTGCATGAAAGGAGGACTAGCAGCCGAGATGCACGGGACAATATGAAAAGTGTTCATATGTAGTAAAAAAATCAGAAATCCGTCCGTTTTCGTCATTTGTTATCGAATCGCCTTAAAGCCAAATCGTCACATTGGCCGCTCTGCTCTCTGAAACGGTTGTACTTATCGTCTGCAAAGCTATGTCGCGTACTGCGGTATTCGGACACACTAAAAGCACCGTAGTAGAACACAGATGTAGCTTCTAAGATGATGTAATAGCCAGTAAGAAATAGTACCATTCAAGTTTTAGGAAACGGTTATTGACTTTTTGCCCTTGTTTGGTGCCTTGGACATGAGCTAGGAACTTAAGATTTTACATGCAGGAGGACTAGCAGACGAGTTGCACGGGAGAATGTGTAAAGTGTTCATATGTAGTAAAAACCTAAGAAATCCGTTCGTTTTCGTCATTTGTTATCGAATCGACTTAAAGCCAGATCGTCACATTGGCCGCTCTTCTCTCTGAAACGGTTGTACTTATCGTCTGCAAAGCTAAGTCGCGTGCTGCGGCATGCGGGGACACTAAAATCACCATAGTGGAACACAGATGAAGCTTCTAAGTTGATGTAATAGCCAGTAAGAAGTAGTACAATTCAAGTTTTAGTTATCGATTATTGACTTTTTAGCTGGCTTTGATGCTTTGGACATGAGCTAGGACCTTAATATTCTGCATGAAAGGAGGACTAGCAGCCAAGTTGCACGGGAGAATTTGAAAAGTGTTCATATGTAGTAAAAACCTGAGAAATCCGTCCGTTTTCGTCATTTGTTATCGAATCGACTTAAGCGTGATTGTCACATTGGCCGCCCTTCTCTCTGAAACGGTTTTACTTATCGTCTGCAAAGCTGTGTCGCGTGCTGCGGTATGCGGAGAAACTAAAAGCACCATAGTAAAACACAGATGAAGCTTCTAAGTTGATGTAATACCCAGTAAGAAGTAGTACAATTCACGTTTTAGGTATCGATTATTGACTTTTTAGCTGGCTTTGGTGCCTTGGACATGAGCTAGGACCTTAAGATTCTGCATGAAAGGAGGACTAACAGCCGAGTTGCACGGGAGAATGTGAAAAGTGTTCATATGTAGTAAAAACGTGAGAAATCCGTCCGTTTTTGTCATTTGTTATCGTATCGACTTAAAGCCAGATCGTCACATTGGCCGCTCTTCCCTCCGAAACGGTTGTACTTATCGTCTGCAAAGCTATGTCGCATGCTGCGGTATGCGGAGACACTAAAAGCACCATAGTAGAACACCGATGAAGCTTCTAAGTTGATGTAATAGCCAGTAAGATGTAGTACAATTCAAGTTTTAGCTTCTGATTATTGACTTTTTAGCTGGCTTTGGAGCCATGGACATGAGCTATTACCTTAAGATTCTGCATGAAAGGAGGACTAGCAGCCCAGTTGCACGGGAGAATGTGAAAACTGTTCATATGTAGTAAAAAACTGAGAAATCCGTCCATTTTCGTCATTTGTTATCGAATCGACTTAAAGCCAGATCGTCACATTGGCCGCTCTTCTCTCTTAAACGGTTGTACTTATCGTCTGCAAAGCTATGTCGCGTGCTGCGGTATGCGGAGACACTAAAAGCACCATATTGGAACACAGATGAAGCTTCTAAGTTGATGTAATAGCCAGTAAGAAGTAGTACACTTCAAGTTTAAGGTATCGATTATTGACTTCTTAGATGGATTTGGTGCCTTGTACATGAGCTAGGACCTTAAGATTCTGCATGAAAGGAGGACTAGCAGCCGAGTTGCCCAGGAGAATGTGAAAAGTGTTCATACGTAGTAAAAACCTGAGAAATCCGTCCGTTTTCGTCATTTGTTATCGAATCGACTTAAAGCCAGATCGTCACATGGCTGCTCTTCTCTCTGAAACGGTTGTACTCATCGTCTGCAAAGCTATGTTGCGTGCTGCGGTATGCGGAGACACTAAAAGCACCATAGTAGAACACATATGAAGCTTCTAAGAAGATGTAATAGCCAGTAAGAAGTAGTACAATTCAAGTTTTAGGTATCGATTATTGACTTTTTAGCTAGCTTTGGTGCCTTGGAGATGAGCTTGGACCATAAGATTCTGCATGAAAGGAGGAGTAGCAGCCGAGTTGCACGGGAGAATGTGAAAAGTGTTCATATGTAGTACAAACTTGATAAATCCGTCCGTTTTCGTCATTTGTTATCGAATCGACTTAAAGCCAGATCGTCACATTGGCCGCTCTTCTCTCGGAAACGGTTGTACTTATCGTCTTCAAAGCAATGTCGCGTGCTGCGGTATGCGGAGACACTAAAAGCACCATAGTAGAACACAGATGAAGCTTCTAAGTTGATGTAATAGCCAGTAAGAAGTAGTACAATTCAAGTTTAAGGTATCGATTATTGACTTCTTAGATGGTTTTTGTGCTTTGGACATGAGCTAGGACCTTAAGATTCTGCATGAAAGGAGGACTAGCAGCCGAGTTGCACGGGAGAATGTGAAAAGTGTTCATATGTAGTAAAAACCTGAGAAATCCGTCCGTTTTCGTCATTTGTTATCGACTCGCCAGATCGTCACATTGGCCGCTCTTCTCTCTGAAACGGTTGTACTTATTGTCTGCAAAGCTATGTCGCGTGCTGCGGTATGCGGAGACACTAAAAGCACCATAGTAGAACACAGATAAAGCTTCTATGATGATGTAATAGCCAGTAAGAAGTAGTACAATTCAAGTTTTAGGTATCGATTATTGACTTTTTAGCTGGCTTTGGTGCTTTGGCCATGAGCTGTTACCTTAAGATTCTGCATGAAAGGAGGACTAGCAGCCGAGTTGCACGGGAGAATGTGAAAAGTGTTCATATGTAGTAAAAACCTGAGAAATCCGTCCGTTTTCCTCATTTGTTATCGAATCGACTTAAAGCCAGATCGTCACATTGGCTGCTCTTCTCTTTGAAACGGTTGTACTTATCGTCTGCAAAGCTATGTCGCGTGATGCGCTATGCAGAGACACTAAAAGCACCATAGTAGAACACAGATGACACTTCGAAGTTGATGTAATAGCCAGTAAGAAGTAGTACAATTCAAGTTTTAGTTACTGATTATTGACTTTTTAGCTGGCTTTGGTGCCTTGGACATGAGCTAGGACCTTAAGATTCTGCATGAAAAGAGGACTAGCAGCCGAGTTACACAGGAGAATGTGAAAAGTGTTTATATGTAGTAAAAACCTGAGAAATCCGTCCGTTTTCGTCATTTGTTATCGAATCGACTTAAAGCCAGATCGTCACATTGGCCGCTCTTCTCTCTGAAACGGTTGTACTTATCGTCTGCAAAGCTTTGTCGCGTGCTGCGGCATGCGGGGACACTAAAATCACCCTAGTGGAACACAGATGAAGCTTCTAAGTTGATGTAATAGCCAGTAAGGAGTAGTACAATTCAAGTATTAGGTATCGATTATTGACTTTTTAGCTGGCTTTGATGCCTTGGACATGAGCTAGGACCTTAAGATTCTGCATAAAAGGAGGACTAGCAGCAGAGTTGTACGGGAGAATGTGAAAAGTGTTCAAATAGAGTAAAAACCTGAGAAATCCGTCCGTTTTCGTTGTTTTTATCGAATCGACTTAAAGCTAAATCGTCACATTGGCCGCTCTGCTCTCTGAAACGGTTGTATTTATCGTCTGCAAAACTATGTCGCGTACTGCGGTATTCGGAGACACTAAAAGCACCATAGTAGAACACAGATGTAGCTTCTAAGATGATGTAATAGCCAGTAAGAAATAGTACAATTCAAGTTTTAGGAATCGGTTATTGACTTTTTACCCTTGTTTGGTGCCTTGGACATGAGCTAGGAACTTAAGATTTTACATGCAGGAGGACTAGCAGCCGAGTTGCACGGGACAATGTGTAAAGTGTTCATAT
Organism: Schistocerca gregaria; assembly: GCF_023897955.1. NCBI lineage: Eukaryota > Metazoa > Arthropoda > Insecta > Orthoptera > Acrididae > Schistocerca > Schistocerca gregaria. Next base: position 15,113,650 of record NW_026061824.1, on the reverse strand, counting down.
GTAGTAAAAACCTGAGAAATCCGTTCGTTTTCGTCATTTGTTATCGAATCGACTTAAAGCCAGATCGTCACATTGGCCGCTCTTCTCTCTGAAACGGTTGTACTTATCGTCTGCAAAGCTATGTCGCGTGCTGCGGTATGCGGAAACACTAAAAGCACCATAGTAGAACACATATGAAGCTTCTAAGATGATGTAATAGCCAGTAAGAAATAGTACAATTCAAGTTTTAGGTATCGATTATTGACTTTTTAGCTGGCTTTGGTGCCTTGGACATGAGCTAGGACCTTAAGATTCTGCATGAAAGGAGGACTAGCAGCCGCGTTGCACGGGAGAATGTGAAAAGTGTTCATATGTAGTACAAACTTGATAAATCCGTCCGTTTTCGTCATTTGTTATCGAATCGACTTAAAGCCAGATCGTCACATTGGCCGCTCTTCTCTCTGAAACGGTTGTACTTACCGTCTGCAAAGCTATGTCTCGTGCTGCGGTATGCGGAGACACTAAAAGCACCATAGTAGAACACATATGAAGCTTCTATGATGATGTAATAGCCAGTAAGAAGTAGTACAATTCAAGTTTAAGGTATCGTATCGACTTCTTAGATGGATTTGGTGCCTTGGACATGAGCTAGGACTTTAAGATTCGGCATGAAAAGAGGACTAGCTGCCGAGTTGCACGGGACAATATGAAAAGTGTTCATATGTAGTAACAACCTGAGAAATCCGTCCGTTTTCGTCATTTGTTATCGAATCGCCTTAAAGCCAGATCGTCACTTGGCCGCTCTTCTCTCTGATACGGTTGTATTTATCGTCTGCAAAACTATGTCGCGTGCTGCGGTATGCGGAGACACTGAAAGCACCATAGTAGAACACAGATTAAGCTTCTAAGTTGATGTAATAGCCAGTAAGAAGTAGTACAAATCAAGTTTTAGGTACTGATTATTGAGTTTTTAGCTGGCTTTGGTGCCTTGGACATGAGCTAGGACCTTAAGATTCTGCATGAAGGGAGGACAAGCAGCCGAGTTGCACGGGAGAATGTGAAAAGTGATCATATGTAGTAAAAACCTGGGAAATCCGTCCGTTTTCGTCATTTGTTATCGAATCGACTTAAAGCCAGATCATCACATTGGCCGCTCTTCTCTCTGAAACGTTTGTACTTATCGTCTGCAAAGCTATGTCGCGTGTTGCGGTATGCGGAGACACTAAACGCACCATAGTAGAACACAGATGAAGCTTCTATGATGATGTAATAGCCAGTAAGAAGTAGTACAATTCAAGTTTTAGGTATCGATTATTGACTTTTTAGCTGGCTTTGGTGCCTTGGACATGAGCTATTACCTTAAGATTCTGCATGAAAGGAGGAATAGCAGCCGAGTTGCACGAAAGAATGTGAAAAGTGTTCATATGTAGTAAAAACCTGAGAAATCCGTCCGTTTTCGTCATTTGTTATCGAATCGACTTAAAGCCGGATCGTCACATTGGCCGCTCTTCTCTCTGAAACGGTTGTACTTATCGTCTGCAAAGCTATGTCGCGTGATGCGGTATGCGGAGACACTAAAAGCACCATTGTAGAACATAGATGAAGCTTCTAAGTTGATGTAATAGCCAGTAAGAAATAGTACAATTCAAGTTTTAGGTATCGATTATTGACTTTTTAGCTGGCTTTGGTGCCTTGGACATGAGCTAGGACCTTAAGATTCTGCATGAAAGGAGGACTAGCAGCCGAGATGCACGGGAGAATGTGAAAAGTGTTCATATGTAGTAAAAACCTGAGAAATCCGTCCGTTTTCGTCATTTGTTGTCGATTCGACTTAAAGCCAAATCGTCACATTGGCCGCTCTTCTCTCTGAAACGGTTGTACTTATCGTCTGCAAAGCTATGTCGTATGCTGCGGTAGGCGGAGACACTAAAACCACCACAGTAGAACACAGATGAAGCTTCTAATTTGATGTAATAGCCAGTAAGAAGTAGTACAATTCAAGTTTTAGTTGTCGATTTTCATTTTTTAGCCGGCTTTGGTGACTTGGACATGACCTAGGACCTTAAGATTTTGCATGAAAGGAGGACTAGCAGCCGCGTTGCACGGGAGAATGTGAAAAGTGTTCATATGTAGTAAAAACCTGAGAAATCCGTCCGTTTTCGTCATTTGTTATCGAATCGACTTAAAGCCAGATCGTCACATTGGCCGCTCTTCTCTCTGAAACGGTTGTACTTATCGTCTTCAAAGCTATGTCGCGTGCTGCGGTATGCGGAGACACTAAAAGCACCATAGTAGGACACAGTGAAGCTTCTAAGTTGATGTGATAGCCAGTAAGAAGTAGTACAATTCAAGTTTTAGGTATTGATTATTGACTTTTAAGCTGGCTTTGATGCCTTGGACATGAGCTAGGACCTTAAGAATCTGCATGAAAGGAGGATTAGCAGCCGAGTTGCACGGGAGAATGTGAGAAGTGTTTATATGTAGTAACAACCTGAGAAATCCGTCCGTTTTCGTCATTTGTTATCGAATCGACTTAAAGCCAGATCGTCACATTGCCCGCTCTTCTCTCTGAAACGGTTGTACTTATCGTCTTCAAAGCTATGTCGCGTGCTGCGGTATGCGGAGACACTAAAAGCACCATAGTGGAACACAGATGAAGCTTCTAAGTTGATGTAATAGCCAGTAAGAAGTAGTACAATTCAAGTTTTAGGTATCGATTATTGATTTTTTAGCTGGCTTTGGTGCCTTGGACATGAGCTAGGATCTTAAGATTCTGCATCAAAAGGAGGACAAGCAGCCGAGTTGCACGGGACAATGTGAAAAGTGTTCATACGTAGTAAAAACCTAAGAAATCCGTCCCTTTTCGTCATTTGTTATCGAATCGACTTAAAGCCAGATCGTCACATTGGCCGCTCTTCTCTCTGAAACGGTTGTACTTATCGTCTTCAAAGCTATGTCGCGTGCTGCAGTATGCGGAGACACTAAAAGCACCATAGTAGAACACAGATGAAGCTTCTATGTTGATGTAATAGCCAGTAAGAGGTAGTACAATTCAAGTTTTAAGTATCGATTATTGACTTTTTAGCTGGCTTTGGTGCCTTGGACATGAGCTAGGACCTTAAGATTCTGCATGAAAGGAGGACTAGCAGCCGCGTTGTACGGGAGAATGTGAAATGTGTTCATATGTAGTAAAAACCTGAGAAATCCGTCCGTTTTCGTCATTTGTTATCAAATCGACTTAAAGCCAGATCGTCACATTGGCTGCTCTTCTCTCTGAAACGGTTGTACTTATCGTCTGGAAAGCTTTGTCGCGTGCTGCGGTATGCGGAGACACTAAAAGCACCATACTAGAACACAGATGAAGCTTCTAAGATGATGTAATAGCCAGTAAGAAGTAGTACAATTCAAGTTTTACGTATCGATTATTGACTTTTTAGCTGGCTTTGGTGCCTTGTACATGAGCTAGGACCTTAAGATTCTGCATGAAAGGAGGACTAGCAGCCGAGTTGCAGGGGAGAATGTGAAAAGTGTTCATATGTAGTAAAAACCTGAGAAATCCGTCCGTTTTCGTCATTTGTTATCGAATCGACTTAAAGCCAGATCGTCACATTGGCCGCTCTTCTCTCTGAAACGGTTGTGCTTATCGTCTTCAAAGCTATGTCGCGTGCTGCGGTATGCGGAGACACTAAAAGCACCATAGTAGGACACAGTGAAGCTTCTAAGTTGATGTGATAGCCAGTAAGAAGTAGTACAATTCAAGTTTTAGGTATTGATTATTGACCTTTAAGCTGGCTTTGATGCCTTGGACATGAGCTAGGACCTTAAGAATCTGCATGAAAGGAGGATTAGCAGCCGAGTTGCACGGGAGAATGTGAAAAGTGTTCATATGTAGTAACAACCTGAGAAATCCGTCCGTTTTCGTCATTTGTTATCGAATCGACTTAAAGCCAGATCGTCACATTGGCCGCTCTTCTCTCTGAAACGGTTGTACTTATCGTCTTCAAAGCTATGTCGCGTGCTGCGGTATGCAGAGACACTAAAAGCACCATAGTGCAACACACATGAAGCTTCTAAGTTGATGTAATAGCCAGTAAGAAGTAGTACAATTCAAGTTTTAGGTATCGATTATTGATTTTTTAGCTGGCTTTGGTGCCTTGGATATGAACTAGGATCTTAAGATTCTGCATCAAAAGGAGGACTAGCAGCCGAGTTGCACGGGACAATGTGAAAAGTGTTCATACGTAGTAAAAACCTAAGAAATCCGTCCCTTTTCGTCATTTGTTATCGAATCGACTTAAAGCCAGATCGTCACATTGGCCGCTCTTCTCTCTGAAACGGTTGTACTTATCGTCTGGAAAGCTTTGTCGCGTGTTGCGGTATGCGGAGACACTAAAAGCACCATAGTAGAACACAGATGAAGCTTCTATGATGATGTAATAGCCAGTAAGAAGTAGTACAATTCAAGTTTTAGGTATCGATTATTGACTTTTTAGCTGGCTTTGGTGCCTTGGACATGAGCTATTACCTTAAGATTCTGCATGAAAGGAGGAATAGCAGCCGAGTTGCACGAAAGAATGTGAAAAGTGTTCATATGTAGTAAAAACCTGAGAAATCCGTCCGTTTTCGTCATTTGTTATCGAATCGACTTAAAGCCGGATCGTCACATTGGCCGCTCTTCTCTCTGAAACGGTTGTACTTATCGTCTGCAAAGCTATGTCGCGTGATGCGGTATGCGGAGACACTAAAAGCACCATTGTAGAACATAGATGAAGCTTCTAAGTTGATGTAATAGCCAGTAAGAAGTAGTACAATTCAAGTTTTAGGTATCGATTATTGACTTTTTAGCTGGCTTTGGTGCCTTGGACATGAGCTAGGACCTTAAGATTCTGCATGAAAGGAGGACTAGCAGCCGAGATGCACGGGAGAATGTGAAAAGTGTTCATATGTAGTAAAAACCTGAGAAATCCGTCCGTTTTCGTCATTTGTTGTCGATTCGACTTAAAGCCAGATCGTCACATTGGCCGCTCTTCTCTCTGAAACGGTTGTACTTATCGTCTGCAAAGCTATGTCGTATGCTGCGGTAGGCGGAGACACTAAAACCACCACAGTAGAACACAGATGAAGCTTCTAATTTGATGTAATAGCCAGTAAGAAGTAGTACAATTCAAGTTTTAGTTGTCGATTTTCATTTTTTAGCCGGCTTTGGTGACTTGGACATGACCTAGGACCTTAAGATTTTGCATGAAAGGAGGACTAGCAGCCGCGTTGCACGGGAGAATGTGAAAAGTGTTCATACACTCCTGGAAATTGAAATAAGAACACCGTGAATTCATTGTCCCAGGAAGGGGAAACTTTATTGACACATTCCTGGGGTCAGATACATCACACGATCACACTGACAGAACCACAGGCACATAGGCACAGGCGACAGAGCATGCACAATGTCGGCACTAGTACAGTGTATATCCACCTTTCGCAGCAATGCAGGCTGCTATTCTCCCATGGAGACGATCATAGAGATGCTGGATGTAGTCCTGTGGAACGGCTTGCCATGCCATTTCCACCTGGCGCCTCAGTTGGACCAGCGTTCGTGCTGGACGTGCAGACCGCGTGAGATGACGCTTCATCCAGTCCCAAACATGCTCAATGGGGGACAGATCCGGAGATCTTGCTGGCCAGGGTAGTTGACTTACACCTTCTAGAGCACGTTGGGTGGCACGGGATACATGCGGACGTACATTGTCCTGTTGGAACAGCAAGTTCCCTTGCCGGTCTAGGAATGGTAGAACGATGGGTTCGATGACGGTTTGGATGTACCGTGCACTATTCAGTGTCCCCTCGACGATCACCAGAGGTGTACGGCCAGTGTAGGAGATCGCTCCCCACACCATGATGCCGGGTGTTGGCCCTGTGTGCTTCGGTCGTATGCAGTCCTGATTGTGGCGCTCATCTGCACGGCGCCAAACACGCATACGACCATCATTGGCACCAAGGCAGAAGCGACTCTCATCGCTGAAGACGACACGTCTCCATTCGTCCCTCCATTCACGCCTTTCGCGACACCACTGGAGGCGGGCTGCACGATGTTGGGGCGTGAGCGGAAGACGGCCTAACGGTGTGCGGGACCGTAGCCCAGCTTCATGGAGACGGTTGCGAATGGTCCTCGCCGATACCCCAGGAGCAACAGTGTCCCTAATTTGGTGGGAAGTGGCGGTGCGGTCCCCTACGGCACTGCGTAGGATCCTACGGTCTTGGCGTGCATCCGTGCGTCGCTGCGGTCCGGTCCCAGGTCGACGGGCACGTGCACCTTCCGCCGACCACTGGCGACAACATCGATGTACTGTGGAGACCTCACGCCCCACGTGTTGAGCAATTCGGCGGTACGTCCACCCGGCCTCCCGCATGCCCACTATACGCCCTCGCTCAAAGTCCGTCAACTGCACATACGGTTCACGTCCACGCTGTCATGGCATGCTACCAGTGTTAAAGACTGCGACGGAGCTCCGTATGCCACGGCAAACTGGCTGACACTGACGGCGGCGGTGCACAAATGCTGCGCAGCTAGCGCCATTCGACGGCCAACACCGCGGTTCCTGGTGTGTCCGCTGTGCCGTGCGTGTGATCATTGCTTGTACAGCCCTCTCGCAGTGTCCGGAGCAAGTATGGTGGGTCTGACACACCGGTGTCAATGTGTTCTTTTTTCCATTTCCAGGAGTGTATGTAGTAAAAACCTGAGAAATCCGTCCGTTTTCGTCATTTGTTATCGAATCGACTTAAAGCCAGATCGTCACATTGGCCGCTCTTCTCTCTGAAACGGTTGTACTTATCGTCTTCAAAGCTATGTCGCGTGCTGCGGTATGCGGAGACACTAAAAGCACCATAGTAGGACACAGTGAAGCTTCTAAGTTGATGTGATAGCCAGTAAGAAGTAGTACAATTCAAGTTTTAGGTATTGATTATTGACTTTTAAGCTGGCTTTGATGCCTTGGACATGAGCTAGGACCTTAAGAATCTGCATGAAAGGAGGATTAGCAGCCGAGTTGCACGGGAGAATGTGAGAAGTGTTTATATGTAGTAACAACCTGAGAAATCCGTCCGTTTTCGTCATTTGTTATCGAATCGACTTAAAGCCAGATCGTCACATTGGCCGCTCTTCTCTCTGAAACGGTTGTACTTATCGTCTTCAAAGCTATGTCGCGTGCTGCGGTATGCGGAGACACTAAAAGCACCATAGTGGAACACAGATGAAGCTTCTAAGTTGATGTAATAGCCAGTAAGAAGTAGTACAATTCAAGTTTTAGGTATCGATTATTGATTTTTTAGCTGGCTTTGGTGCCTTGGACATGAGCTAGGATCTTAAGATTCTGCATCAAAAGGAGGACTAGCAGCCGAGTTGCACGGGACAATGTGAAAAGTGTTCATACGTAGTAAAAACCTAAGAAATCCGTCCCTTTTCGTCATTTGTTATCGAATCGACTTGAAGCCAGATCGTCACATTGGCCGCTCTGCTCTCTGAAACGGTTGTACTTATCGTCTTCAAAGCTATGTCGCGTGCTGCAGTATGCGGAGACACTAAAAGCACCATAGTAGAACACAGATGAAGCTTCTAAGTTGATGTAATAGCCAGTAAGAGGTAGTACAATTCAAGTTTTAAGTATCGATTATTGCCTTTTTAGCTGGCTTTGGTGCCTAGGACATGAGCTAGGACCTTAAGATTCTGCATGAAAGGAGGACTAGCAGCCGCGTTGTACGGGAGAATGTGAAATGTGTTCATATGTAGTAAAAACCTGAGAAATCCGTCCGTTTTCGTCATTTGTTATCAAATCGACTTAAAGCCAGATCGTCACATTGGCTGCTCTTCTCTCTGAAACGGTTGTACTTATCGTCTGGAAAGCTTTGTCGCGTGCTGCGGTATGCGGAGACACTAAAAGCACCATACTAGAACACAGATGAAGCTTCTAAGATGATGTAATAGCCAGTAAGAAGTAGTACAATTCAAGTTTTACGTATCGATTATTGACTTTTTAGCTGGCTTTGGTGCCTTGTACATGAGCTAGGACCTTAAGATTCTGCATGAAAGGAGGACTAGCAGCCGAGTTGCAGGGGAGAATGTGAAAAGTGTTCATATGTAGTAAAAACCTGAGAAATCCGTCCGTTTTCGTCATTTGTTATCGAATCGACTTAAAGCCAGATCGTCACATTGGCCGCTCTTCTCTCTGAAACGGTTGTACTTATCGTCTTCAAAGCTATGTCGCGTGCTGCGGTATGCGGAGACACTAAAAGCACCATAGTAGAACACAGATGAAGCTTCTAAGTTGATGTAATAGCCAGTAAGAAGTAGAACAATTCAACTTTTAAGTATCGATTATTGACTTTTTAGCTGGCTTTGGTGCCTTGGACATGAGCTAGGAGCTTAAGATTCTGCTTGAAAGGAGGACTAGCAGCCGAGTTGCACGGGAGAATGTGAAAAGTGTTCATATGTAGTAAAAACCTGAGAAATCCGTCCGTTATCGTCATTTGTTATCGAATCGACTTAAAGCCAGATCGTCACATTGGCCACTCTTCTCTCTGAAACGGTTGTACTTATCATCTGCAAAGCTATGTCGTATGCTGCGGTAGGCGGAGACACTAAAACCACCACAGTAGAACACAGATGAAGCTTCTAATTTGATGTAATAGCCAGTAAGAAGTAGTACAATTCAAGTTTTAGTTGTCGATTTTCATTTTTTAGCCGGCTTTGGTGACTTGGACATGACCTAGGACCTTAAGATTTTGCATGAAAGGAGGACTAGCAGCCGAGTTGCACGGGAGAATGTGAAAAGTGTTCATATGTAGTAAAAACCTGAGAAATCCGTCCGTTTTCGTCATTTGTTATCGAATCGACTTAAAGCCAGATCGTCACATTGGCCGCTCTTCTCTCTGAAACGGTTGTACTTATCGTCTTCAAAGCTATGTCGCGTGCTGCGGTATGCGGAGACACTAAAAGCACCATAGTAGGACACAGTGAAGCTTCTAAGTTGATGTGATAGCCAGTAAGAAGTAGTACAATTCAAGTTTTAGGTATTGATTATTGACTTTTAAGCTGGCGTTGATACCTTGGACATGAGCTAGGACCTTAAGAATCTGCATGAAAGGAGGATTAGCAGCCGAGTTGCACGGGAGAATGTGAAAAGTGTTCATATGTAGTAACAACCTGAGAAATCCGTCCGTTTTCGTCATTTGTTATCGAATCGACTTAAAGCCAGATCGTCACATTGGCCGCTCTTCTCTCTGAAACGGTTGTACTTATCGTCTGCAAAGCTGTGTCGCGTGCTGCGGTATGCAGAGACACTAAAAGCACCATAGTGGAACACAGATGAAGCTTCTAAGTTGATGTAATAGCCAGTAAGAAGTAGTACAATTCAAGTTTTAGGTATCGATTATTGATTTTTTAGCTGGCTTTGGTGCCTTGGATATGAACTAGGATCTTAAGATTCTGCATCAAAAGGAGGACTAGCAGCCGAGTTGCACGGGACAATGTGAAAAGTGTTCATACGTAGTAAAAACCTAAGAAATCCGTCCCTTTTCGTCATTTGTTATCGAATCGACTTAAAGCCAGATCGTCACATTGGCCGCTCTTCTCTCTGAAACGGTTGTACTTATCGTCTGGAAAGCTTTGTCGCGTGCTGCGGTATGCGGAGACACTAAAAGCACCATAGTAGACCACAGATGAAGCTTCTAAGATGATGTAATAGCCAGTAAGAAGTAGTACAATTCAAGTTTTAGGTATCGATTATTGACTTTTTAGCTGGCTTTGGTGCCTTGGACATGAGCTAGGACCTTAAGATTCTGCATGAAAGGAGGACTGGCAGCCGAGTTGCAGGGGAGAATGTGAAAAGTGTTCATATGTAGTAAAAACCTGAGAAATCCGTCCGTTTTCGTCATTTGTTATCGAATCGACTTAAAGCCAGATCCTCACATTGGCCGCTCTTCTCTCTGAAACGGTTGTACTTATCGTCTTCAAAGCTATGTCGCGTGCTGCGGTATGCGGAGACACTAAAAGCACCATAGTAGAACACAGATGAAGCTTCTAAGTTGATGTAATAGCCAGTAAGAGGTAGTACAATTCAAGTTTTAAGTATCGATTATTGACTTTTTAGCTGGCTTTGGTGCCTTGGACATGAGCTAGGACCTTAAGATTCTGCATGAAAGGAGGACTAGCAGCCGCGTTGTACGGGAGAATGTGAAATGTGTTCATATGTAGTAAAAACCTGAGAAATCCGTCCGTTTTCGTCATTTGTTATCAAATCGACTTAAAGCCTGATCGTCACATTGGTTGCTCTTCTCTCTGAAACGGTTGTACTTATCGTCTGGAAAGCTTTGTCGCGTGCTCCGGTATGCGGAGACACTAAAAGCACCATACTAGAGCACAGATGAAGCTTCTAAGATGATGTAATAGCCAGTAAGAAGTAGTACAATTCAAGTTTTAGGTATCGATTATTGACTTTTTAGCTGGCTTTGGTGCCTTGGACATGAGCTAGGACCTTAAGATTCTACATGAAAGGAGGACTAGCAGCCGAGTTGCAGGGGAGAATGTGAAAAGTGTTCATATGTAGTAAAAACCTGAGAAATCCGTCCGTTTTCGTCATTTGTTGTCGATTCGACTTAAAGCCAGGTCGTCACATTGGCCGCTCTTCTCTCTGAAACGGTTGTACTTATCGTCTGCAAAGCTATGTCGTATGCTGCGGTAGGCGGAGACACTAAAACCACCACAGTAGAACACAGATGAAGCTTCTAATTTGATGTAATAGCCAGTAAGAAGTAGTACAATTCAAGTTTTAGTTGTCGATTTTCATTTTTAAGCCGGCTTTGGTGACTTGGACATGACCTAGGACCTTAAGATTTTGCATGAAAGGAGGACTAGCAGCCGCGTTGCACGGGAGAATGTGAAAAGTGTTCATATGTAGTAAAAACCTGAGAAATCCGTCCGTTTTCGTCATTTGTTATCGAATCGACTTAAAGCCAGATCGTCACATTGGTTGCTCTTCTCTCTGAAACGGTTGTACTTATCGTCTGGAAAGCTTTGTCGCGTGCTCCGGTATGCGGAGACACTAAAAGCACCATACTAGAGCACAGATGAAGCTTCTAAGATGATGTAATAGCCAGTAAGAAGTAGTACAATTCAAGTTTTAGGTATCGATTATTGATTTTTTAGCTGGCTTTGGTGCCTTGGACATGAGCTAGGACCTTAAGATTCTGCATGAAAGGAGGACTAGCAGCCGAGTTGCAGGGGAGAATGTGAAAAGTGTTCATATGTAGTAAAAACCTGAGAAATCCGTCCGTTTTCGTCATTTGTTGTCGATTCGACTTAAAGCCAGGTCGTCACATTGGCCGCTCTTCTCTCTGAAACGGTTGTACTTATCGTCTGCAAAGCTATGTCGTATGCTGCGGTAGGCGGAGACACTAAAAGCACCATAGTAGAACACAGATGAAGCTTCTAAGTTGATGTAATAGCCAGTAAGAGGTAGTACAATTCAAGTTTTAAGTATCGATTATTGACTTTTTAGCTGGCTTTGGTGCCTTGGACATGAGCTAGGACCTTAAGATTCTGCATGAAAGGAGGACTAGCAGCCGCGTTGTACGGGAGAATGTGAAATGTGTTCATATGTAGTAAAAACCTGAGAAATCCGTCCGTTTTCGTCATTTGTTATCAAATCGACTTAAAGCCAGATCGTCACATTGGCTGCTCTTCTCTCTGAAACGGTTGTACTTATCGTCTGGAAAGCTTTGTCGCGTGCTGCGGTATGCGGAGACACTAAAAGCACCATACTAGAACACAGATGAAGCTTCTAAGATGATGTAATAGCCAGTAAGAAGTAGTACAATTCAAGTTTTACGTATCGATTATTGACTTTTTAGCTGGCTTTGGTGCCTTGTACATGAGCTAGGACCTTAAGATTCTGCATGAAAGGAGGACTAGCAGCCGAGTTGCAGGGGAGAATGTGAAAAGTGTTCATATGTAGTAAAAACCTGAGAAATCCGTCCGTTTTCGTCATTTGTTATCGAATCGACTTAAAGCCAGATCGTCACATTGGCCGCTCTTCTCTCTGAAACGGTTGTACTTATCGTCTTCAAAGCTATGTCGCGTGCTGCGGTATGCGGAGACACTAAAAGCACCATAGTAGAACACAGATGAAGCTTCTAAGTTGATGTAATAGCCAGTAAGAAGTAGTACAATTCAAGATTTAAGTATCGATTATTGACTTTTTAGCTGGCTTTGGTGCCTTGGACATGAGCTAGGACCTTAAGATTCTGCTTGAAAGGAGGACTAGCAGCCGAGTTGCACGGGAGAATGTGAAAAGTGTTCATATGTAGTAAAAACCTGAGAAATCCGTCCGTTATCGTCATTTGTTATCGAATCGACTTAAAGCCAGATCGTCACATTGGCCACTCTTCTCTCTGAAACGGTTGTACTTATCGTCTGCAAAGCTATGTCGTATGCTGCGGTAGGCGGAGACACTAAAACCACCACAGTAGAACACAGATGAAGCTTCTAATTTGATGTAATAGCCAGTAAGAAGTAGTACAATTCAAGTTTTAGTTGTCGATTTTCATTTTTTAGCCGGCTTTGGTGACTTGGACATGACCTAGGACCTTAAGATTTTGCATGAAAGGAGGACTAGCAGCCGAGTTGCACGGGAGAATGTGAAAAGTGTTCATATGTAGTAAAAACCTGAGAAATCCGTCCGTTTTCGTCATTTGTTATCGAATCGACTTAAAGCCAGATCGTCACATTGGCCGCTCTTCTCTCTGAAACGGTTGTACTTATCGTCTTCAAAGCTATGTCGCGTGCTGCGGTATGCGGAGACACTAAAAGCACCATAGTAGGACACAGTGAAGCTTCTAAGTTGATGTGATAGCCAGTAAGAAGTAGTACAATTCAAGTTTTAGGTATTGATTATTGACTTTTAAGCTGGCTTTGATGCCTTGGACATGAGCTAGGACCTTAAGAATCTGCATGAAAGGAGGATTAGCAGCCAAGTTGCACGGGAGAATGTGAAAAGTGTTCATATGTAGTAACAACCTGAGAAATCCGTCCGTTTTCGTCATTTGTTATCGAATCGACTTAAAGCCAGATCGTCACATTGGCCGCTCTTCTCTCTGAAACGGTTGTACTTATCGTCTTCAAAGCTATGTCGCGTGCTGCGGTATGCAGAGACACTAAAAGCACCATAGTGGAACACAGATGAAGCTTCTAAGTTGATGTAATAGCCAGTAAGAAGTAGTACAATTCAAGTTTTAGGTATCGATTATTGATTTTTTAGCTGGCTTTGGTGCCTTGGATATGAACTAGGATCTTAAGATTCTGCATCAAAAGGAGGACTAGCAGCCGAGTTGCACGGGACAATGTGAAAAGTGTTCATACGTAGTAAAAACCTAAGAAATCAATCCCTTTTCGTCATTTGTTATCGAATCGACTTAAAGCCAGATCGTCAAATTGGCCGCTCTTCTCTCTGAAACGGTTGTACTTATCGTCTTCAAAGCTATGTCGCGTGCTGCGGTATGCGGAGACACTAAAAGCACCATAGTAGACCACAGATGAAGCTTCTAAGATGATGTAATAGCCAGTAAGAAGTAGTACAATTCAAGTTTTAGGTATCGATTATTGACTTTTTAGCTGGCTTTGGTGCCTTGGACATGAGCTAGGACCTTAAGATTCTGCATGAAAGGAGGACTGGCAGCCGAGTTGCAGGGGAGAATGTGAAAAGTGTTCATATGTAGTAAAAACCTGAGAAATCCGTCCGTTTTCGTCATTTGTTATCGAATCGACTTAAAGCCAGATCCTCACATTGGCCGCTCTTCTCTCTGAAACGGTTGTACTTATCGTCTTCAAAGCTATGTCGCGTGCTGCGGTATGCGGAGACACTAAAAGCACCATAGTAGAACACAGATGAAGCTTCTAAGTTGATGTAATAGCCAGTAAGAGGTAGTACAATTCAAGTTTTAAGTATCGATTATTGAATTTTTAGCTGGCTTTGGTGCCTTGGACATGAGCTAGGACCTTAAGATTCTGCATTAAAGGAGGACTAGCAGCCGCGTTGTACGGGAGAATGTGAAATGTGTTCATATGTAGTAAAAACCTGAGAAATCCGTCCGTTTTCGTCATTTGTTATCAAATCGACTTAAAGCCTGATCGTCAGATTGGTTGCTCTTCTCTCTGAAACGGTTGTACTTATCGTCTGGAAAGCTTTGTCGCGTGCTGCGGTATGCGGAGACACTAAAAGCACCATACTAGAGCACAGATGAAGCTTCTAAGATGATGTAATAGCCAGTAAGAAGTAGTACAATTCAAGTTTTAGGTATCGATTATTGACTTTTTAGCTGGCTTTGGTGCCTTGGACATGAGCTAGGACCTTAAGATTCTGCATGAAAGGAGGACTAGCAGCCGAGTTGCAGGGGAGAATGTGAAAAGTGTTCATATGTAGTAAAAACCTGAGAAATTCGTCCGTTTTCGTCATTTGTTATCGAATCGACTTAAAACCAGATCGTCACATTGGCCGCTCTTCTCTCTGAAACGGTTGTACTTATCGTCTTCAAAGCTATGTCGCGTGCTGCGGTATGCGGAGACACTAAAAGCACTATAGTAGAACACAGATGAAGCTTCTAAGTTGATGTAATAGCCAGTAAGAAGTAGTACAATTCAAGTTTTAGGTATCGATTATTGACTTTTTAGCTGGCTTTGGTGCCTTGGACATGAGCTAGGACCTTAAGATTCTGCTTGAAAGGAGGACTAGCAGCCGAGTTGCACGGGAGAATGTGAAAAGTGTTCATATGTAGTAAAAACCTGAGAAATCCGTCCGTTATCGTCATTTGTTATCGAATCGACTTAAAGCCAGATCGTCACATTGGCCACTCTTCTCTCTGAAACGGTTGTACTTATCGTCTGCAAAGCTATGTCGTATGCTGCGGTAGGCGGAGACACTAAAACCACCACAGTAGAACACAGATGAAGCTTCTAATTTGATGTAATAGCCAGTAAGAAGTAGTACAATTGAAGTTTTAGGTATTGATTATTGACTTTT
Organism: Schistocerca gregaria; assembly: GCF_023897955.1. Lineage (NCBI taxonomy): Eukaryota > Metazoa > Arthropoda > Insecta > Orthoptera > Acrididae > Schistocerca > Schistocerca gregaria. The sequence goes on along the minus strand of NW_026061824.1, from coordinate 15,098,609 downwards.
AAGCTGGCTTTGATGCCTTGGACCTGAGCTAGGACCTTAAGATTCTGCATAGAAGGAGGACTAGCAGCCGAGTTGCACGGGAGAATGTGAAAAGTGTTCATATGTAGTAAAAACCTGAGAAATCCGTCCGTTTTCGTCATATGTTATCGAATCGACTTAAAGCCAGATCGTCACATTGGCCGCTCTTCTCTCTGAAACGGTTGTACTTATCGTCTTCAAAGCTATGTCGCGTGCTGCGGTATGCAGAGACACTAAAAGCAACATAGTAGAACACAGATGACACTTCCAAGTTGATGTAATAGCCAGTAAGAAGTAGTACAATTCAAGTTTTAGTTACTGATTATTGACTTTTTAGCCGGCTTTGGTGCCTTGGACATGAGCTAGGACCTTAAGATTCTGCATGAAAGGAGGACTAGCAGCCGAGTTACACAGGAGAATGTGAAAAGTGTTTATATGTAGTAAAAACCTGAGAAATCCGTCCGTTTTCGTCATTTGTTATCAAATCGACTTAAAGCCAGATCGTCACATTAGCTGCTCTTCTCTCTGAAACGGTTGTACTTATCGTCTGGAAAGCTTTGTCGCGTGCTGCGGTATGCGGAGACACTAAAAGCACCATAGTAGAACACAGATGAAGCTTCTAAGATGATGTAATATCCAGTAGGAAGTAGTACAATTCAAGTTTTAGGTATCGATTATTGACTTTTTAGCTGGCTTTGGTGCCTTGGACATGAGCTAGGACCTTAAGATTCTGCATGAAAGGAGGACTAGCAGCCGAGTTGCAGGGGAGAATGTGAAAAGTGTTCATATGTAGTAAAAACCTGAGAAATCCGTCCGTTTTCGTCATTTGTTATCGAATCGACTTAAAGCCAGATCGTCACATTGGCCGCTCTTCTCTCTGAAACGGTTGTAGTTATCGTCTTCAAAGCTATGTCGCGTGCTGCGGTATGCGGAGACACTAAAAGCACCACAGTAGAACACAGATAAAGGTTCTAATTTGATGTAATAGCCAGTAAGAAGTAGTACAATTGAAGTTTTAGGTATCGATTATTGACTTTTTAGCCGGCTTTGATGCCTTGGACATGAGCTAGGACCTTAAGATTCTGCATAGAAGGAGGACTAGCAGCCGAGTTGAACGGGAGAATGTGAAAAGTGTTCATATGTAGTAAAAACCTGAGAAATTCGTCCGTTTTCGTCATTTGTTATCAAATCGACTTAAAGCCAGATCGTCACATTGGCCGCTCTTCTCTCTGAAACGGTTGTACTTATCGTCTGCAAAGCTATGTCGCGTGCTGCGGTATGCGGAGACTCTAAAAGCACCATAGTAGAACACAGATGAAGCTTCTAAGTTGATGTAATAGCCAGTAAGTAGTAGTACAATTCAAGTTTTAGGTATCGATTATTGACTTTTTAGCTGGCTTTGGTGCTTTGGACATGAGCTAGGACCTTAAGAATCTGCATTAAAGGAGGACTAGCAGCCGAGTTGCACGGGCGAATGTGAAAAGTGTTCAAATAGAGTAAAAACCTGAGAAATCCGTCCATTTTCGTCATTTTTATCGAATCGACTTAAAGCCAAATCGTCACATTGGCCGCTGTGCTCTCTGAAACGGTTGTACTTATCGTCTAAAAGCTATGTCGCGAACGGCGGTATTCGGAGACACTAAAAGCACCATAGTAGAACACAGATGTAGCTTCTAAGATGATGTAATAGCCAGTAAGATATAGTACAATTCAAGTTTTAGGAATCGGTTATTGACTTTTTACCCTTGTTTGGTGCCTTGGACATGAGCTAGGAACTTAAGATTTTACATGCAGGAGGACTATCAGCCGAGTTGCACGGGAGAATGTGTAAAGTGTTCATATGTAGTAAAAACCTGAGAAATCCGTCCGTTTTCGTCTTTTGTTATCGAATCGACTTAAAGCCAGATCGTCACATTGGCCGCTCTTCTCTCTGAAACGGTTGTACTTATCGTCTGCAAAGCTATGTCGAGTGCTGCGGTATGCGCAGACACTAAAAGCACCATAGTAGAACACATATGAAGCTTCTATGATGATGTAATAGCAAGTAAGAAGTAGTACAATTCAAGTTTAAGGTATCGATTATCGACTTCTTAGATGGATTTCGTGCCTTGGACATGAGCTAGGACTTTAAGATTCTGCATGAAAAGAGGACTAGCTGCCGAGTTGCATGGGACAATATGAAAAGTGTTCATATGTAGTAAAAACCTGAGAAATCCGTCCGTTTTCGTCATTTGTTATCGAATCGCCTTAAGGCCAGATCGTCACTTGGCCGCTCTTCTCTCTGAAACGGTTGTACTTATCGTCTGCAAAGCTATGTCGCGTGCTGCGGTATGCGGAGACACTGAAAGCACCATAGTAGAACACAGATTAAGCTTCTAAGTTGATGTAATAGCCAGTAAGAAGTAGTACAATTCAAGTTTTAGGTATCGATTATTGACTTTTTAGCTGGCTTTGGTGCCTTGGACATGAGCTAGGTCCTTAAGATTCTGCATGAAAGGAGGATTAGCAGCCGCGTTGCACGGGAGAATGTGAAAAGTGTTCATATGTAGTAAAAACCTGAGAAATCCGTCCGTTTTCGTCATTTGTTATCGAATCGACTTAAAGCCAGATCGTCATATTGGCCGCGCTTCTCTCTGAAACGGTTGTACTTATCGTCTGCAAAGCTATGTCGTATGCTGCGGTAGGCGGAGACACTAAAACCACCACAGTAGAACACAGATGAAGCTTCTAATTTGATGTAATAGTCAGTAAGAAGTAGTACAATTCAAGTTTTAGGTAATGATTATTGACTTTTAAGCTGGCTTTGATGCCTTGGACATGAGCTAGGACCTTAAGAATCTGCATGAAAGGAGGATTAGCAGCCGAGTTGCACGGGAGAATGTGAAAAGTGTTTATATGTAGTAAAAACCTGAGAAATCCGTCCGTTTTCGTCATTTGTTATCGAATCGACTTAAAGATAGATCCTCACATTGGCCGCTCTTCTCTCTGAAACGGTTGTACTTATCGTCTTCAAAGCTATGTCGCGTGCTGCGGTACGCGGAGACACTAAAAGCACCATAGTAGAACACAGATGAAGCTTCTAAGTTGATGTAATAGCCAGTAAGAAGTAGTACAATTCAAGTTTTAGGTATCGATTATTGATTTTTTAGCTGGCTTTGGTGCCTTGGACATGAGCTAGGATCTTAAGATTCTGCATCAAAAGGAGGACTAGCAGCCGAGTTGCACGGGACAATGTGAAAAGTGTTCATACGTAGTAAAAACCTGAGAAATCCGTCCCTTTTCGTCATTTGTTATCGAATCGACTTAAAGCCAGATCGTCACATTGGCCGCTCTTCTCTCTGAAACGGTTGTACTTATCGTCTTCAAAGCTATGTCGCGTGCTGCGGTATGCGGAGACACTAAAAGCACCATAGTACAACACAGATGAAGCTTCTAAGTTGATGTGATAGCCAGTAAGAAGTAGTACAATTCAAGTTTTAGGTATCGATTATTGACTTTTTAGCTGGCTTTGGTGCCTTGGACATGAGCTAGGACCTTAAGATTCTGCATGAAAGGAGGACTAGCAGCCGCGTTGTACGGGAGAATGTGAAATGTGTTCATATGTAGTAAAAACCTCAGAAATCCGTCCGTTTTCGTCATTTGTTATCAAATCGACTTAAAGCCAGATCGTCACATTGGCCGCTCTTCTCTCTGAAACGGTTGTACTTATCGTCTGGAAAGCTTTGTAGCGTGCTGCGGTATGCGGAGACACTAAAAGCACCATAGTAGAACACAGATGAAGCTTCTAAGATGATGTAATAGCCAGTAAGAAGTAGTACAATTCAAGTTTTAGGTATCGATTATTGACTTTTTAGCTGGCTTTGGTGCCTTGGACATGAGCTAGGACCTTAAGATTCTGCATGAAAAGAGGACTAGCAGCCGAGTTGCAGGGGAGAATGTGAAAAGTGTTCATATGTAGTAAAAACCTGAGAAATCCGTCCGTTTTCGTCATTTGTTATCGAATCGACTTAAAGCCAGATCGTCACATTGGCCGCTCTTCTCTCTGAAACGGTTGTACTTATCGTCTTCAAAGCTATGTCGCGTGCTGCGGTATGCGGGGACACTAAAAGCACCATAGTAGAACACAGATGAAGCTTCTAAGTTGATGTAATAGCCAGTAAGAAGTAGTACAATTCAAGTTTTAGGTATCGATTATTGACTTCTTAGCTGACTTTGGTGCCTTGGACATGAGCTAGGACCTTAAGATTCTGCATGAAAGGAGGACTAGCAGCCGAGTTGCACGGGAGAATGTGAAAAGTGTTCATATGTAGTAGAAACCTGTGAAATCCGTCCGTTTTCGTCATTTGTTATCGAATCGACTTAAAGCCAGATCGTCACATTGGCGGCTCTTCTCTTTGAAACGGTTGTACTTATCGTCTGCAAAACTATGTCGCGTGCTGCGGTATGCGGAGACAATAAAATCACCATACTAGAACACAGATGAAGCTTCTAAGTCGATGTAATAGCCCGTAAGAAGTAGTACAATTCAAGTTTTAGGTATCGATTATTGACTTCTTAGCTGGCTTTGGTGCCTTGGACATGAGCTAGGACCTTAAGATTCTGCATGAAAGGAGGACTAGCAGCCGAGTTGCACGGGACAATATGATAAGTGTTCATATGTAGTAAAAACCTGAGAAATCCGTCCGTTTTCGTCATTTGTTATCGAATCGCCTTAAAGCCAGATCGTCACTTGGCCGCTCTTCTCTCTGAAACGGTTGTACTTATCGTCTGCAAAGCTATGTTGCGTGCTGCGGTATGCGGAGACACTAAAAGCAAAATAGTAGAACACAGATGAAGCTTCTATGATGATGTAATAGCCAGTAAGAAGTAGTACAATTCAAGTTTGAGGTATCGATTATTGACTTTTTAGCTGGCTTTGGTCCCTTGGACATGAGCTAGGACCTTAAGATTCCGCATGGAAGGAGGACTAGCAGCCGAGTTGCACGGGAGAATGTGAAAAGTGTTCATATGTAGTAAAAACCTGAGAAATCCGTCCGTTTTCGTCATTTGTTATCGAATCGACTTAAAGCCAGATCGTCACATTGGCCGCTCTTCTCTCTGAAACGGTTGTACTTATCGTCTGCAAAGCTATGTCGCGTGCTGCGGTATGCGGAGACACTAAAAGCACCATAGTAGAACACAGATGAAGCTTCTAAGTTGATGTAATAGCCAGTAAGAAGTAGTACAATACAAGTTTTAGGTATCGATTATTGACTTTTTAGCTGGCTTTGGTGCCTTGGACGTGAGCTAGGACCTTAAGATTCTGCATGAAAGGAGGATTAGCAGCCGAGTTGCACGGGAGCATGTGAAAAGTGTTCATATGTAGTAAAAACCTGAGAAATCCGTCCGTTTTCGTCATTTGTTATCGAATCGACTTAAAGCCAGATCGTCACATTGGCCGCTCTTCTCTCTGAAACGGTTGTACTTATCGTCTGCAAAGCTATGTCGTATGCTGCGGTAGGCGGAGACACTAAAACCACCACAATTGAACACAGATGATGCTTCTAATTTGATGTAATAGCTAGTAAAAAGTAGTACAATTCAAGTTTTAGGTATCGATTATTGATTTTTTAGCTGGCTTTGGTGCCTTGGACATGAGCTAGGACCTTAAGATTCTGCATGAAAGGAGGACTAGCAGCCGAGTTGCACGGGAGAATGTGAAAAGTATTCATATGTAGTGAAAACCTAAGAAATCCGTCCGTTTTCGTCATTTGTTATCGAAACGACTTAAAGCCGGATCGTCACATTGGCCGCTCTTCTCTCTGGAACGGTTGTACTTATCGTCTGCAAAGCTATGTCGCGTGATGCGGTATGGGGAGACACTAAAAGCACCATAGTAGAACATAGATGAAGCTTCTAAGTTGATGTAATAGCCAGTAAGAAGTAGTCCAATTCAAGTTTTAGGTATCGATTATTGACGTTTTAGCTGGCTTTGGTGTCTTGGACATGAGCTAGGACCTTAAGATTCTGCATGAAAGGAGGACTAGCAGCCGCGTTGCACGGGAGAATGTGAAAAGTGTTCATATGTAGTAAAAACCAACCTGAGAAATCCGTCCGTTTTCGTCATTTGTTATCGAATCGACTTAAAGCCAGATCGTCACATTGGCCGCTCTTCTCTCTGAAACGGTTGTACTTATTGTCTGCAAAGCTATGTCGCGTGCTGCGGTATGCGGAGACACTAAAAGCACCATAGTAGAACACATATGAAGCTTCTAAGATGATGTAATAGCCAGTAAGAAGTAGGACAGTTCAAGTTTTAGGTATCGATTATTGACTTTGTAGCTGGCTTTGGTGCCTTGGAGATGAGCTTGGACCTTAAGATTCTGGATGAAAGGAGGAGTAGCAGCCGAGTTGCACGGGAGAATGTGAAAAGTGTTCATATGTAGTAAAAACCTGAGAAATCCGTCCGTTTTCGTCATTTGTTATCGAATCGACTTAAAGCCAGATCGTCACATTGGCCGCTCTTCTCTCTGAAACGGTTGTACTTATCGTCTGCAAAGCAATGTCGCGTGCTGCGGTATGCGGAGACACTAAAAGCACCATAGTAGAACACAGATGAAACTTCTAAGTTGATGTAATAGCCAGTAAGAAGTAGTACAATTCAAGTTAAATGTATCGATTATTGACTTTTAAGCTGGCTTTGATGCCTTGGACATGAGCTAGGACCTTAAGATTCTGCATGAAGGGAGGACAAGCAGCCGAGTTGCACGGGAGAATGTGAAAAGTGATCATATGTAGTAAAAACCTGAGAAATCCGTCCGTTTTCGTCATTTGTTATCGAATCGACTTAAAGCCAGATCATCACATTGGCCGCTCTTCTCTCTGAAACGTTTGTACTTATCGTCTGCAAAACTATGTCGCGTGATGCGGTATGAGGAGACACTAAAAGCACCATTGTAGAACATAGATGAAGCTTCTAAGTTGATGTAATAGCCAGTAAGAAGTAGTACAATTCAAGTTTTAGGTATCGATTATTGACTTTTTAGCTGGCTTTGGTGCCTTGGACATGAGCTAGGACCTTAAGATTCTGCATGAAAGGAGGACTAGCAGCCGAGATTCACGGGAGAATGTGAAAGGTGTTCATATGTAGTAAAAACCTGAGAAATCCATCCGTTTTCGTCATTTGTTATCGAATCGACTTAAAGCCAGATCGTCACATTGGCCGCTCTTCTCTCTGAAACGGTTGTACTTATCGTCTTCAAAGCTATGTCGCGTGCTGCGGTATGCGGAGACACTAAAAGCACCATAGTGGAACACAGATGAAGCTTCTAAGTTGATGTAATAGCCAGTAAGAAGTAGTACAATTCAAGTTTTAGGTATCGATTATTGATTTTTTAGCTGGCTTTGGTGCCTTGGACATGAGCTAGGATCTTAAGATTCTGCATCAAAAGGAGGACTAGCAGCCGAGTTGCACGGGACAATGTGAAAAGTGTTCATACGTAGTAAAAACCTAAGAAATCCGTCCCTTTTCGTCATTTGTTATCGAATCGACTTAAAGCCAGATCGTCACATTGGCCGCTCTTCTCTCTGAAACGGTCGTACTTATCGTCTTCAAAGCTATGTCGCGTGCTGCGGTATGCGGAGACACTAAAAGCACCATAGTAGAACACAGATGAAGCTTCTAAGTTGATGTAATAGCCAGTAAGAAGTAGTACAATTCAAGTTTTAGGTATGGATTAATGACCTTTTAGCTGGCTTTGGTGCCTTGGACATGAGCTAGGACCATAAGATTCTGCATGAAAGGAGGTCTAGCAGCCGCGTTGTACGGGAGAATGTGAAATGTGTTCATATGTAGTAAAAACCTGAGAAATCCGTCCGTTTTCGTCATTTGTTATCAAATCGACTTAAAGCCAGATCGTCACATTGGCTGCTCTTCTCTCTGAAACGGTTGCACTTATCGTCTGGAAAGCTTTGTCGCGTGCTGCGGTATGCGGAGACACTAAAAGCACCATAGTAGAACACAGATGAAGCTTCTAAGATGATGTAATAGCCAGTAAGAAGTAGTACAATTCAAGTTTTAGGTATCGATTATTGACTTTTTAGCTGGCTTTGGTGCCTTGGACATGAGCTAGGACCTTAAGATTCTGCATGAAAGGAGGACTGGCAGTCGAGTTGCAGGGGAGAATGTGAAAAGTGTTCATATGTAGTAAAAACCTGAGAAATCCGTCCGTTTTCGTCATTTGTTATCGAATCGACTTAAAGCCAGATCCTCACATTGGCCGCTCTTCTCTCTGAAACGGTTGTACTTATCGTCTTCAAAGCTATGTCGCGTGCTGCGGTATGCGGAGACACTAAAAGCACCATAGTAGGACACAGATGAAGCTTCTAAGTTGATGTAATAGCCAGTAAGAGGTAGTACAATTCAAGTTTTAAGTATCGATTATTGACTTTTTAGCTGGCTTTGGTGCCTTGGACATGAGCTAGGACCTTAAGATTCTGCATGAAAGGAGGACTAGCAGCCGAGTTGCACGGGAGAATGTGAAAAGTGTTCATATGTAGTAAAAACCTGAGAAATCAGTCCGTTATCGTCATTTGTTATCGAATCGACTTAAAGCCAGATCGTCACATTGGCCACTCTTCTCTCTGAAACGGTTGTACTTATCGTCTGCAAAGCTATGTCGTATGCTGCGGTAGGCGGAGACACTAAAACCACCACAGTAGAACACAGATGAAGCTTCTAATTTGATGTAATAGCCAGTAAGAATTAGTACAATTGAAGTTTTAGGTATCGATTATTGACTTTTTAGCTGGCTTTGGTGCCTTGGACATGAGCTAGGACCTTAAGATTCTGCATGAAAGGAGGACTAGCAGCCGAGATTCATGGGAGAATGTGAAAAGTGTTCATATGTAGTAAAAACCTGAGAAATCCGTCCGTTTTCGTCATTTGTTATCGAATCGACTTAAAGCCACATCGTCACATTGGCCGCTCTTCTCTCTGAAACGGTTGTACTTATCGTCTTCAAAGCTATGTCGCGTGCTGCGGTATGCGGAGACACTAAAAGCACCATAGTGGAACACAGATGAAGCTTCTAAGTTGATGTAATAGCCAGTAAGAAGTAGTACAATTCAAGTTTTAGGTATCGATTATTGATTTTTTAGCTGGCTTTGGTGCCTTGGACATGAGGTAGGATCTTAAGATTCTGCATCAAAAGGAGGACTAGCAGCCGAGTTGCACGGGACAATGTGAAAAGTGTTCATACGTAGTAAAAACCTAAGAAATCCGTCCCTTTTCGTCATTTGTTATCGAATCGACTTAAAGCCAGATCGTCACATTGGCCGCACTTCTCTCTGAAACGGTTGTACTTATCGTCTGCAAAGCAATGTCGCATGCTGCGGTATGCGGAGACACTAAAAGCACCATAGTAGAACACAGATGAAGCTTCTAAGTTGATGTGATAGCCAGTAAGAAGTAGTACAATTCAAGTTTTAGGTATGGATTATTGACCTTCTAGCTGGCTTTGGTGCCTTGGACATGAGCTAGAACCATAAGATTCTGCATGAAAGGAGGTCTAGCAGCCGCGTTGTACGGGAGAATGTGAAATGTGTTCATATGTAGTAAAAACCTGAGAAATCCGTCCGTTTTCGTCATTTGTTATCAAATCGACTTAAAGCCAGATCGTCACATTGGCTGCTCTTCTCTCTGAAACGGTTGCACTTATCGTCTGGAAAGCTTTGTCGCGTGCTGCGGTATGCGGAGACACTAAAAGCACCATAGTAGAACACAGATGAAGCTTCTAAGATGATGTAATAGCCAGTAAGAAGTAGTACAATTCAAGTTTTAGGTATCGATTATTGACTTTTTAGCTGGCTTTGGTGCCTTGGACATGAGCTAGGACCTTAAGATTCTGCATGAAAGGAGGACTGGCAGTCGAGTTGCAGGGGAGAATGTGAAAAGTGTTCATATGTAGTAAAAACCTGAGAAATCCGTCCGTTTTCGTCATTTGTTATCGAATCGACTTAAAGCCAGATCCTCACATTGGCCGCTCTTCTCTCTGAAACGGTTGTACTTATCGTCTTCAAAGCTACGTCGCGTGCTGCGGTATGCGGAGACACTAAAAGCACCATAGTAGGACACAGATGAAGCTTCTAAGTTGATGTAATAGCCAGTAAGGAGTAGTACAATTCAAGTTTTAAGTATCGATTATTGACTTTTTAGCTGGCTTTGGTGCCTTGGACATGAGCTAGGACCATAAGATTCTGCATGAAAGGAGGTCTAGCAGCCGCATTGTACGGGAGAATGTGAAATGTGTTCATATGTAGTAAAAACCTGAGAAATCCGTCCGTTTTCGTCATTTGTTATCAAATCGACTTAAAGCCAGATCGTCACATTGGCCACTCTTCTCTCTGAAACGGTTGTACTTATCGTCTGCAAAGCTAGGTCGTATGCTGCGGTAGGCGGAGACACTAAAACCACCACAGTAGAACACAGATGAAGCTTCTAATTTGATGTAATAGCCAGTAAGAAGTAGTACAATTCAAGTTTTAAGTATCGATTATTGACTTTTTAGCTGGCTTTGGTGCCTTGCACATGAGCTAGGACCTTAAGATTCTGCATGAAAGGAGGACTGGCAGCCGAGTTGCAGGGGAGAATGTGAAAAGTGTTCATATGTAGTAAAAACCTGAGAAATCCGTCCGTTTTCGACATTTGTTATCGAATCGACGTAAAGCCAGATCCTCACATTGGCCACTCTTCTCTCTGAAACGGTTGTACTTATCGTCTTCAAAGCTATGTCGCGTGCTGCGGTATGCGGAGACACTAAAAGCACCATAGTAGAACACAGATGAAGCTTCTAAGTTGATGTAATAGCCAGTAAGAGGTAGTACAATTCAAGTTTTAAGTATCGATTATTGACTTTTTAGCTGGCTTTGGTGCCTTGGACACGAGCTAGGACCTTAAGATTCTGCATGAAAGGAGGACTAGCAGCCGAGCTGCACGGGAGAATGTGAAAAGTGTTCATATGTAGCAAAAACCTGAGAAATCCGTCCGCTATCGTCATTTGTTATCGAATCGACTTAAAGCCAGATCGTCACATTGGCCACTCTTCTCTCTGAAACGGTTGTACTTATCGTCTGCAAAGCTATGTCGTATGCTGCGGTAGGCGGAGACACTAAAACCACCACAGTAGAACACAGATGAAGCTTCTAATTTGATGTAATAGCCAGTAAGAAGTAGTACAATTGAAGTTTTAGGTATTGATTATTGACTTTTTAGCTGGCTTTGATGCCTTGGACATGAGCTAGGACCTTAATATTCTGCATAGAAGGAGGACTAGCAGCCGAGTTGCACGGGAGAATGTGAAAAGTGATCATATGTAGTAAAAACCTGAGAAATCCATCCGTTTTCGTCATATGTTATCGAATCGACTTAAAGCCAGATCGTCACATTGGCCTCTCTTCTCTCTTAAACGGTTGTACTTATCGTCTGCAAAGCTATGTCGCGAACGGCGGTATTCGGAGACACTAAAAGCACCATTGTAGAACACAGATGTAGCTTCTAAGATGATGTAATAGGCAGTAAGAAATAGTACAATTCAAGTTTTAGGAATCGGTTATTTACTTTTTACCCTTGTTTGGTGCCTTGGACGTGAGCTAGGAACTTAAGATTTTACATGCAGGAGGACTAGCAGCTGAGTTGCACGGGAGAATGTGTAAAGTGTTCATATGTAGTAAAAACCTGAGAAATCCGTCCGTTTTCGTCTTTTGTTTTTTTAAAATCGACTTAAAGCCAGATCGTCACATTGGCTGCTCTTCTCTCTGAAACGGTTGTACTTATCGTCTGGAAAGCTTTGTCGCGTGCTGCGGTATGCGGAGACACTAAATGCACCATAGTAGAACACAGATGAAGCTTCTAAGATGATGTAATAGCCAGTAAGAAGTAGTACAATTCAAGTTTAAGGTATCGTATCGACTTCTTAGATGGATTTGGTGCCTTGGACATGAGCTACGACTTTAAGATTCTGCATGAAAAGAGGACTAGCTGCCGAGTTGCACGGGACAATATGAAAAGTGTTCATATGTAGTAACAACCTGAGAAATCCGTCCGTTTTCGTCATTTGTTATCGAATCGCCTTAAAGCCAGATCGTCACTTGGCCGCTCTTCTCTCTGAAACGGTTGTACTTATCGTCTGCAAAGCTATGTCGCGTGCTGCGGTATGCGGAGACACTGAAAGCACCATAGTAGAACAGAGATTAAGCTTCTAAGTTGATGTAATAGCCAGTAAGAAGTAGTACAATTCAAGTTTTAGGTATCGATTATTGACTTTTTAGCTGGCTTTGGTGCCTTGGACATGAGCTAGGACCTTAAGATTCTGCATGAAAGGAGGACCAGCAGCCGAGATGCACGGGAGAATGTGAAAAGTGTTCATATGTAGTAAAAACCTGAGAAATCCGTCCGTTTTCGTCATTTGTTATCGAATCGACTTAAAGCCAGATCGTCACATTGGCCGCTCTTCTCTCTGAAACGGTTGTACTTATCGTCTGCAAAGCTATGTCGTATGCTGCGGTATGCGGAGACACTAAAACCACCACAGTAGAACACAGATGAAGCTTCTAATTTGATGTAATAGATAGGAAGGAGTAGTACAATTCAAGTTTTAGTTGTCGATTTTCATTTTTTATCCGGCTTTGGTGACTTGGACATGACCTAGGACCTTAAGATTTTGCATGAAAGGAGGACTAGCAGCCGAGTTGCACGGGAGAATGTGAAAAGTGTTCATATGTAGTAAAAACCTGAGAAATCCGTCCGTTTTCGTCATTTGTTATCGAATCGACTTAAAGCCAGATCGTCACATTGGCCGCTCTTCTCTCTGAAACGGTTGTACTTATCGTCTGCAAAGCTATGTCACGTGCTGCGGTATGCGGAGACACTGAAAGCACCATAGTAGAACACAGATTAAGCTTCTAAGTTGATGTAATAGCCAGTAAGAAGTAGTACAATTCAAGTTTTAGGTATTGATTATTGACTTTTAAGCTGGCTTTGATGCCTTGGACATGAGCTAGGACCTTAAGAATCTGCATGAAAGGAGGATTAGCAGCCGAGTTGCACGGGAGAATGTGAAAAGTGTTCATATGTAGTAACAACCTGAGAAATCCGTCCGTTTTCGTCATTTGTTATCGAATCGACTTAAAGCCAGATCGTCACATTGGCCGCTCTTCTCTCTGAAACGGTTGTACTTATCGTCTTCAAAGCTATGTCGCGTGCTGCGGTATGCGGAGACACTAAAAGCACCATAGTGGAACACAGATGAAGCTTCTAAGTTGATGTAATAGCCAGTAAGAAGTAGTACAATTCAAGTTTTAGTTATCGATTATTGATTTTGTAGCTGGATTTGGTGCCTTGGACATGAGGTAGGATCTTAAGATTCTGCATCAAAAGGAGGACTAGCAGCCGAGTTGCACGGGACAATGTGAAAAGTGTTCATACGTAGTAAAAACCTAAGAAATCCGTCCCTTTTCGTCATTTGTTATCGAATCGTCTTAAAGCCAGATCGTCACATTGGCCGCTCTTCTCTCTGAAACGGTTGTACTTATCGTCTTCAAAGCTATGTCGCGTGCTGCGGTATGCGGAGACTTTAAAAGCACCATAGTAGAACACAGATGAAGCTTCTAAGTTGATGTAATAGCCAGTAAGTAGTAGTACAATTCAAGTTTTAGGTATCGATTATTGACTTTTTAGCTGGCTTTGGTGCCTTGGACATGAGCTAGGACCTTAAGAATCTGCATTAAAGGAGGACTAGCAGCCGAGTTGCACGGGTGAATGTGATAAGTGTTCAAATAGAGTAAAAACCTGAGAAATCCGTCCGTTTTCGTCATTTGTTATCAAATCGACTTAAAGCCAGATCGTCACATTGGCTGCTCTTCTCTCTGAAACGGTTATACTTATCGTCTGGAAAGCTTTGTCGCGTGCTGCGGTATGCGGAGACACTAAAAGCACCATAGTAGAACACAGACGAAGCTTCTAAGATGATGTAATAGCCAGTAAGAAGTAGTACAATTCAAGTTTTAGGTATCGATTATTGACTTTTTAGCTGGCTTTGGTGCCTTGGACATGAGCTAGGACCTTAAGATTCTGCATGAAAGGAGGACTAGCAGCCGAGTTGCAGGGGAGAATGTGAAAAGTGTTCATATGTAGTAAAAACCTGAGAAATCCGTCCGTTTTCGTCATTTGTTATCGAATCGACTTAAAGCCAGATCGTCACATTGGCCGCTCTTCTCTCTGAAACGGTTGTACTTATCGTCTTCAAAGCTATGTCGCGTGCTGCGGTATGCGGAGACACTAAAAGCACCATAGTAGAACACAGATGAAGCTTCTAAGTTGATGTAATAGCCAGTAAGAAGTAGTACAATTCAAGTTTTAGGTATCGATTATTGACATTTTAGCTGGCTTTGGTGCCTTGGACATGAGCTAGAACCTTAAGATTCTGCATGAAAGGAGGAATAGCAGCCGAGTTGCACGGGAGAATGTGTAAAGTGTTCATATGTAGTAAAAACCTCAGAAATCCGTCCGTTTTCGTCATTTGTTATCGAATCGACTTAAAGCCAGATCGTCACATTCCCCTCTCTTCTCTCTGAAACGGTTGTACTTATCGTGTGCAGAGCAATGTCGCGTGCTGCGGTATGCGGAGACACTAAAAGCACCATAGTAGAACACAGATGAAGCTTCTAAGTTGATGTAATAGCCAGTAAGAAGTAGTACAATTCAAGTTTTAGGTATCGATTATTGACTTTTTAGCAGGCTTTGGTACCTTGGACATGAGCTAGGACCTTAAGATTCTGCATGAAAGGAGGACTAGCAGCCGAGTTACACAGGAGAATGTGAAAAGTGTTTATATGTAGTAAAAACCTGAGAAATCCGTCCGTTTTCGTCATTTGTTATCGAATCGACTTAAAGCCAGATCGTCACATTGGCCGCTCTTCCCTCCGAAACGGTTGTACTTACCGTCTGCAAAGCTATGTCGCATGCTGCGGTATGCGGAGACACTAAAAGCACCATAGTAGAACACAGATGAAGCTTCTAAGTTGATGTAATAGCCAGTAAGATGTAGTACAATTCAAGTTTTAGCTAATGATTATTGACTTTTTAGCTGGCTTTGGAGCCTTGGACATGAGCTAGGACCTTAAGATTCTGCATGAAAGGAGGACTAGCAGCCGAGTTACACAGGAGATTGTGAAAAGTGTTTATATGTAGTAAAAACCTGAGAAATCCGTCCGTTTTCGTCATTTGTTATCTAATCGACTTAAAGCCAGATCGTCATATTGGCCGCTCTTCTCTCTGAAACGGTTATACTTATCGTCTGCAATGCTATGTCTCGTGCTGCGCTATGCGGAGACACTAAAAGCACCATAGTAGAACACAGATGAAGCTTCTAAGTTGATGTAATAGCCAGTAAGAAGTAGTACAATTCAAGTTTTAGGTATCGATTATTGACTTTTTAGCTGGCTTTGGTGCCTTGGACATGAGCAAGGACCTTAAGATTCTGCATGAAAGGAGGACAAGCAGCCGAGCTGCACGGGAGAATGTGAAAAGTGTTCAAATAGAGTAAAAACCTGAGAAATCCGTCCGTTTTCGTCATTTTTATGGAATCGACTTAAAGCCAAATCGTCACATTGGCCGCTCTGCTCTCTGAAACGGTTGTATTTATCGTCTGCAAAGCTATGTCGCGTACTGCGGTATTCGGAGACACTAAAAGCACCATAGTAGAACACAGATGTAGCTTCTAAGATGATGTAATAGCCAGTAAGAAATAGTACAATTCAAGTTTTAGGAATCGGTTATTGACTTTTTACCCTTGTTTGGTGCCTTGGACATGAGCTAGGAACTTAAGATTCTGCATGAAAGGAGGACTAGCAGCCGAGTTGCACGGGAGAATGTGAGAAGTGTTCATATGTAGTAAAAACCTGAGAAATCCGTCCGTTTTCGTCATTTGTTATCGAATCGACTTAAAGCCAGATCGTCACATTGGCCGCTCTTCTCTCTGAAACGGTTGTACTTATCGTCTACAAAGCTATGTCGAGTGCTGCGGTATGCGGAGACACTAAAAGCACCATAGTAGAACACATATGAAGCTTCTATGATGATGTAATAGCCAGTAAGAAGTAGTACAATTTAAGTTTAAGGTATCGATTATCGACTTCTTAGATGGATTTGGTGCCTTGGACATGAGCTAGGACTTTAAGATTCTGCATGAAAAGAGGACTAGCTGCCGAGTTGCATGGGACAATATGAAAAGTGTTCATATGTAGTAAAAACCTGAGAAATCCGTCCGTTTTCGTCATTTGTTATCGAATCGCCTTAAAGCCAGATCGTCACTTGGCCGCTCTTCTCTCTGAAACGGTTGTACTTATCGTCTGCAAAGCTATGTCGCGTGCTGCGGTATGCGGAGACACTGAAAGCACCATAGTAGAACACAGATTAAGCTTCTAAGTTGATGTAATAGCCAGTAAGAAGTAGTACAATTCAAGTTTTAGGTAATGATTATTGAATTTTAAGCTGGCTTTGATGCCTTGGACATGAGCTAGGACCTTAAGAATCTGCATGAAACTAGGATTAGCAGCCGCGTTGCACGGGAGAATGTGAAAAGTGTTTATATGTAGTAAAAACCTGAGAAATCCGTCCGTTTTCGTCATTTGTTATCGAATCGACTTAAAGCCAGATCGTCACATTGGCCGCACTTCTCTCTGAAACGGTTGTACTTATCGTCTTCAAATCTATGTCGCGTGCTGCGGTATGCGGAGACACTAAAAGCACCATAGTAGAACACAGATGAAGCTTCTAAGTTGATGTAATAGCCAGTAAGAAGTAGTACAATTCAAGTTTTAGGTATCGATTATTGATTTTTTAGCTGGCTTTGGTGCCTTGGACATGAGCTAGGATCTTAAGATTCTGCATCAAAAGGAGGACTAGCAGCCGAGTTGCACGGGACAATGTGAAATGTGTTCATACGTAGTAAAAACCTGAGAAATCCGTCCCTTTTCGTCATTTGTTATCGAATCGTCTTAAAGCCAGATCGTCACATTGGCCGCTCTTCTCTCTGAAACGGTTGTACTTATCGTCTTCAAAGCTATGTCGCGTGCTGCGGTATGCGGAGACACTAAAAGCACCATAGTACAACACAGATGAAGCTTCTAAGTTGATGTGATAGCCAGTAAGAAGTAGTACAATTCAAGTTTTAGGTTTCGATTATTGACTTCTTAGCTGGCTTTGGTGCCTTGGACATGAGCTAGGACCTTAAGATTCTGCATGAAAGGAGGACTAGCAGCCGAGTTGCACGGGACAATATGATAAGTGTTAATATGTAGTAAAAACCTGAGAAATCTGTCCGTTTTCGTCATTTGTTATCGAATCGCCTTAAAGCCAGATCGTCACTTGGCCGCTCTTCTCTCTGAAACGGTTGTACTTATCGTCTGTAAAGCTATGTTGCGTGCTGCGGTATGCGGAGACACTAAAAGCACCATAGTAGAACACAGATGAAGCTTCTATGATGATGTAATAGCCAGTAAGAAGTAGTACAATTCAAGTTTGAGGTTTCGACTATTGACTTTTTAGCTGGCTTTGGTGCCTTGGACATGAGCTAGGACCTTAAGATTCTGCATGAAACGAGGACTAGCAGCCGAGTTGCAGGGGAGAATGTGAAAAGTGTTCATATGTAGTAAAAACCTGAGAAATCCATCCGTTTTCGTCATATGTTATCGAATCGTCTTAAAGCCAGATCGTCACATTGGCTGCTCTTTTCTCTTAAACGGTTGTACTTATCGTCTGCAAAGCTATGTCGCGTGCTGCGGTATGCGGAGACTCTAAAAGCACCATAGTAGAACACAGATGAAGCTTCTAAGTTGATGTAATAGCCAGTAAGTAGTAGTACAATTCAAGTTTTAGGTATCGATTATTGACTTTTTAGCTGGCTTTGGTGCCTTGGACATGAGCTAGGACCTTAAGAATCTGCATTAAAGGAGGACTAGCAGCCGAGTTGCACGGGAGAATGTGAAAAGTGTTCAAATAGAGTAAAAACCTGAGAAATCCGTCCGTTTTCGTCTTTTGTTATCAAATCGACTTAAAGCCAGATCGTCACATTGGCTGCTCTTCTCTCTGAAACGGTTGTACTTATCGTCTGGAAAGCTTTGTCGCGTGCTGCGGTATGCGGAGACACTAAAAGCACCATAGTAGAACACAGATGAAGCTTCTAAGATGATGTAATAGCCAGTAAGAAGTAGTACAATTCAAGTTTTAGGTATCGATTATTGACTTTTTAGCTGGCTTTGGTGCCTTGGACATGAGCTAGGACCTTAAGATTCTGCATGAAAGGAGGACTAGCAGCCGAGTTGCAGGGGAGAATGTGAAAAGTGTTCATATGTAGTAAAAACCTGAGAAATCCGTCCGTTTTCGTCATTTGTTATCGAATCGACTTAAAGCCAGATCGTCACATTGGCCGCTCTTCTCTCTGAAACGGTTGTACTTATCGTCTTCAAAGCTATGTCGCGTGCTGCGGTATGCGGAGACACTAAAAGCACCATAGTAGAACACAGATGAAGCTTCTAAGTTGATGTAATAGCCAGTAAGAAGTAGTACAATTCAAGTTTTAGGTATCGATTATTGACATTTTAGCTGGCCTTGGGGTCTTGGACATGAGCTAGGACCTTAAAATTCTGCATGAAAGGAGGACTAGCAGCCGCGTTGCACGGAAGAATGTGAAAAGTGTTCATATGTAGTAAAAACCTGAGAAATCCGTCCGTTTTCGTCATTTGTTATAGAAACGACTTAAAGCCAGATCGTCACATTGGCCACTCTTCTCTCTGAAACGGTTGTACTTATCGTCTGCAAAGCTATGTCGTATGCTGCGGTAGGCGGAGACACTAAAACCACCACAGTAGAACACAGATTAAGGTTCTAATTTGAAGTAATAGCCAGTAAGAAGTAGTACAATTGACCTTTTAGGTATCGATTATTGACTTTTTAGCCGGCTTTGATGCCTTGGACATGAGCTAGGACCTTAAGATTCTGCATAGAAGGAGGACTAGCAGCCGAGTTGCACGGGAGAATGTGAAAAGTGTTCATATGTAGTAAAAACCTGAGAAATTCGTCCGTTTTCGTCATTTGTTATCGAATCGACTTAAAGCCAGATCGTCACATTGGCCGCTCTTCTCTCTGAAACGGTTGTACTTATCGTCTGCAAAGCTATGTCGCGTGCTGCGGTATGCGGAGACACTGAAAGCACCTTAGTAGAACACAGATGAAGCTTCTATGTTGATGTAATAGCCAGTAAGAAGTAGTACAATTCAAGTTTTAGGTATCGATTATTGACTTTTTAGCTGGCTTTGGTGCCTTGGACATGAGCTAGGTCCTTAAGATTATGCATGAAAGGAGGAATAGCAGCCGAGTTGCACGGGAGAATGTGTAAAGTGTTCATATGTAGTAAAAACCTGAGAAATCCGTCCGTTTTCGTCATTTGTTATCGAATCGACTTAAAGCCAGATCGTCACATTGGCCTCTCTTCTCTCTGAAACGGTTGTACTTATCGTGTGCAGAGCAATGTCGCGTGCTGCGGTATGCGGAGACACTAAAAGCACCATAGTAGAACACAGATGAAGCTTCTAAGTTGATGTAATAGCCAGTAAGAAGTAGTACAATTCAAGTTTTAGGTATCGATTATTGACTTTTTAGCAGGCTTTGGTGCCTTGGACATGAGCTAGGACCTTAAGATTCTGCATGAAAGGAGGACTAGCAGCCGAGTTACACAGGAGAATGTGAAAAGTGTTTATATGTAGTAAAAACCTGAGAAATCCGTCCGTTTTCGTCATTTGTTATCGAATCGACTTAAAGCCAGATCGTCACATTGGCCGCTCTTCCCTCCGAAACGGTTGTACTTACCGTCTGAAAAGCTATGTCGCATGCTCCGGTATGCGGAGACACTAAAAGCACCATAGTAGAACACAGATGAAGCTTCTATGATGATGTAATAGCCAGTAAGAAGTAGTACAATTTAAGTTTAAGGTATCGATTATCGACTTCTTAGATGGATTTGGTGCCTTGGACATGAGCTAGGACTTTAGGATTCTGCATGAAAAGAGGACTAGCTGCCGAGTTGCATGGGACAATATGAAAAGTGTTCATATGTAGTAAAAACCTGAGAAATCCGTCCGTATTCGTCATTTGTTATCGAATCGCCTTAAAGCCAGATCGTCACTTGGCCGCTCTTCTCTCTGAAACGGTTGTACTTATCGTCTGCAAAGCTATGTCGCGTGCTGCGGTATGCGGAGACACTGAAAGCACCATAGTAGAACACAGATTAAGCTTCTAAGTTGATGTAATAGCCAGTAAGAAGTAGTACAATTCAAGTTTTAGGTAATGATTATTGAATTTTAAGCTGGCTTTGATGCCTTGGACATGAGCTAGGACCTTAAGAATCTGCATGAAAGGAGGATTAGCAGCCGCGTTGCACGGGAGAATGTGAAAAGTGTTTATATGTAGTAAAAACCTGAGAAATCCGTCCGTTTTCGTCATTTGTTATCGAATCGACTTAAAGCCAGATCGTCACATTGGCCGCTCTTCTCTCTGAAACGGTTGTACTTATCGTCTTCAAATCCATGTCGCGTGCTGCGGTATGCGGAGACACTAAAAGCACCATAGTAGAACACAGATGAAGCTTCTAAGTTGATGTAATAGCCAGTAAGAAGTAGTACAATACAAGTTTTAGGTATCGATTATTGATTTTTTAGCTGGCTTTGGTGCCTTGGACATGAGCTAGGATCTTAAGATTCTGCATCAAAAGGAGGACTAGCAGCCGAGTTGCACGGGACAATGTGAAAAGTGTTCATACGTAGTAAAAACCTGAGGAATCCGTCCCTTTTCGTCATTTGTTATCGAATCGACTTAAAGCCAGATCGTCACATTGGCCGCTCTTCTCTCTGAAACGGTTGTACTTATCGTCTTCAAAGCTATGTCGCGTGCTGCGGTATGCGGAGACACTAAAAGCACCATAGTACAACACAGATGAAGCTTCTAAGTTGATGTGATAGCCAGTAAGAAGTAGTACAATTCAAGTTTTAGGTATCGATTATTGACTTCTTAGCTGGCTTTGGTGCCTTGGACATGAGCTAGGACCTTAAGATTCTGCATGAAAGGAGGACTAGCAGCCGAGTTGCACGGGACAATATGATAAGTGTTAATATGTAGTAAAAACCTGAGAAATCTGTCCGTTTTCATCATTTGTTATCGAATCGCCTTAAAGCCAGATCGTCACTTGGCCGCTCTTCTCTCTGAAACGGTTGTACTTATCGTCCGCAAAGCTATGTTGCGTGCTGCGGTATGCGGAGACACTAAAAGCACCATAGTAGAACACAGATGAAGCTTCTATGATGATGTAATAGCCAGTAAGAAGTAGTACAATTCAAGTTTGAGGTTTCGATTATTGACTTTTTAGCTGGCTTTGGTGCCTTGGACATGAGCTAGGACCTTAAGATTCTGCATGAAAGGAGGACTAGCAGCCGAGTTGCAGGGGAGAATGTGAAAAGTGTTCATATGTAGTAAAAACCTGAGAAATCCGTCCGTTTTCGTCATTTGTTATCGAATCGACTTAAAGCCAGATCGTCACATTGGCCGCTCTTCTCTCTGAAACGGTTGTACTTATCGTCTTCAAAGTTATGTCGCGTGCTGCGGTATGCGGAGACACTAAAAGCACCATAGTAGAACACAGATGAAGCTTCTAAGTTGATGTAATAGCCAGTAAGAAGTAGTACAATTCAAGTTTTAGGTATCGATTATTGACTTCTTAGCTGGCTTTGGTGCCTTGGACATGAGCTAGGACCTTAAGATTCTGCATGAAAGGACGACTAGCAGCCGAGTTGCACGGGAGAATGTGAAAAGTGTTCATATGTAGTAGAAACCTGAGAAATCCGTCCGTTTTCGTCATTTGTTATCGAATCGACTTAAAGCCAGATCGTCACATTGGCCGCTCTTCTCTCTGAAACGGTTCTACTTATCGTCTGCAAAGCTATGTGCGTGCTGCGGTATGCGGAGACACTAAAAGCACCATAGTAGAACACAGATGAATCTTCTAAGTTGATGTAATAGCCAGTAAGAAGTAATACAATTCAAGTTTTAGGTATCGATTATTGACTTTTTATCTGTCTTTGGTGCCTTGGACATGAGCTAGGACCTTAAGATTCTGCATGAAAGGAGGACTAGCAGCCGCGTTGGATAAAGCCAGATCGTCACATTGGCCGCTCTTCTCTCTGAAACGGTTGTACTTATCGTCTGCAAAACTATGTCGCGTGCTGCGGTATGCGGAGACAATAAAATCACCATACTAGAACACAGATGAAGCTTCTAAGTCGATGTAATAGCCCGTAAGAAGTAGTACAATTCAAGTTTTAGGTATCGATTATTGACTTTTTAGCTGTCTTTGGTGCCTTGGACATGAGCTAGGACCTTAAGATTCTGCATGAAAGGAGGACTAGCAGCCGAGTTGCACGGGAGAATGTGAAAAGTATTCATATGTAGTAGAAACCTAAGAAATCCGTCCGTTTTCGTCATTTGTTATCGAATCGACTTAAAGCCAGATCGTCACATTGGCCGCTCTTCTCTCTGAAACGGTTGTACTTATCGTCTTCAAAGCTATGTCGCGTGCTGCGGTATGCGGAGACACTAAAAGCACCATAGTAGAACACAGATGAAGCTTCTAAGTTGATGTGATAGCCAGTAAGAAGTAGTACAATTCAAGTTTGAGGTATCGATTATTGACTTTTTAGCTGGCTTTGGTGCCATGGACATGAGCTAGGACCTTAAGATTCTGCATGAAAGGAGGACTAGCAGCCGCGTTGTACGGGAGAATGTGAAAAGTGTTCATATGTAGTAAAAACCTGAGAAATCCGTCCGTTTTCGTCATTTGTTATCGAATCGACTTAAAGCCAGATCGTCACATTGGCCCCTCTTTTCTCTGAAACGGTTGTACTTATCGTCTGCAAAGCTATGTCGCGTGCTGCGGTGTGCGGGGACACTAAAAGCACCATGGTAGAACACAGATGAAGCTTCTAAGTTGATGTAATAGCCAGTAAGAAGTAGTACAATTCAAGTTTTAGGTATCGATTATTGACTTTTTACCTGGCTTTGGTGCCTTGGACATGAGCTAGGACCTTAAGATTCTGCATGAAAGGAGGACTAGCAGCCGCGTTGCACGGGAGAATGTGAAATGTGTTCATGTGTAGTAGAAACCTGAGATATCCGTCCATTTTCGTCATTTGTTATCGAAACGACTTAAAGCCCGATCGTCACATTGGCCGCTCTTCTCTCTGAAACGGTAGTACTTATCGTCTGCAAAGATATGTCGCGTGCTGCGGTATGCGGAGACAATAAAATCACCAGAGCAGAACACAGATGAAGCTTCTAATTTGATGTAATAGCCAGTAAGAAGTAGTACAATTCAAGTTTTAGGTACTGATTGTTGACTTTTAAGCTGGCTTTGATGCCTTGGACATGAGCTAGGACCTTAAGAATCTGCATGAAAGGAGGATTAGCAGCCGAGTTGCACGGGAGAATGTGAAAAGTGTTCATATGTAGTAAAAACCTGAGAAATCCGTCCGTTTTCGTAATTTGTTATCGAATCGACTTAAAGCCAGATCGTCACATTGGCCGCTCTTCTCTCTGAAACGGTTGTACTTATCGTCTTCAAAGCTATGTCGCGTGCTGCGGTATGCGGAGACACTAAAAGCACCATGGTAGAACACAGATGAAGCTTCTAAGTTGATGTAATAGCCAGTAAGAAGTAGTACAATTCAAGTTTTAGGTATCGATTATTGATTTTTTAGCTAGCTTTGGTGCCTTGGACATGAGCTAGGACCTTAAGATTCTGCATGAAAGGAGGACTAGCAGCCGAGTTGCACGGGACAATGTGAAAAGTGTTCATATGTAGTAAAAACCTGAGAAATCCGTCCGTTTTCGTCATTTGTTATCGAATCGACTTAAAGCCAGATCGTCACATTGGCCGCTCTTCTCTCTGAAACGGTTCTACTTATCGTCTGCAAAGCTATGTCGTATGCTGCGGTATGCGGAGACACTAAAACCACCACAATTGAACACAGATTAAGCTTCTAATTTGATGTAATAGCCAGTAAGAAGTAGTACAATTCAAGTTTTAGGTATCGATTATTGACTTTTTAGCTGGCTTTGGTGCCTTGGACATGAGCTAGGACCTTAAGATTCTGCATTAAAGGAGGACTAGCAGCCGAGTTGCACGGGAGAATGTGAAAAGTATTCATATGTAGTAAAAACCTGAGAAATCCGTCCGTTTTCGTCATTTGTTATCGAATCGACTTAAAGCCAGATCGTCACATTGGCCGCTCTTCTCTCTGAAACGGTTGTACTTATCGTCTTCAAAGTTATGTCGCGTGCTGCGGTATGCGGAGACACTAAAAGCACCATAGTACAACACAGATGAAGCTTCTAAGTTGATGTGATAGCCAGTAAGAAGTAGTACAATTCAAGTTTTAGGTATCGATTATTGACTTCTTAGCTGGCTTTGGTGCCTTGGACATGAGCTAGGACCTTAAGATTCTGCATGAAAGGAGGACTAGCAGCCGAGTTGCACGGGACAATATGATAAGTGTTAATATGTAGTAAAAACCTGAGAAATCTGTCCGTTTTCATCATTTGTTATCGAATCGCCTTAAAGCCAGATCGTCACTTGGCCGCTCTTCTCTCTGAAACGGTTGTACTTATCGTCCGCAAAGCTATGTTGCGTGCTGCGGTATGCGGAGACACTAAAAGCACCATAGTAGAACACAGATGAAGCTTCTATGATGATGTAATAGCCAGTAAGAAGTAGTACAATTCAAGTTTGAGGTTTCGATTATTGACTTTTTAGCTGGCTTTGGTGCCTTGGACATGAGCTAGGACCTTAAGATTCTGCATGAAAGGAGGACTAGCAGCCGAGTTGCAGGGGAGAATGTGAAAAGTGTTCATATGTAGTAAAAACCTGAGAAATCCGTCCGTTTTCGTCATTTGTTATCGAATCGACTTAAAGCCAGATCGTCACATTGGCCGCTCTTCTCTCTGAAACGGTTGTACTTATCGTCTTCAAAGTTATGTCGCGTGCTGCGGTATGCGGAGACACTAAAAGCACCATAGTAGAACACAGATGAAGCTTCTAAGTTGATGTAATAGCCAGTAAGAAGTAGTACAATTCAAGTTTTAGGTATCGATTATTGACTTCTTAGCTGGCTTTGGTGCCTTGGACATGAGCTAGGACCTTAAGATTCTGCATGAAAGGAGGACTAGCAGCCGAGTTGCACGGGAGAATGTGAAAAGTGTTCATATGTAGTAGAAACCTGAGAAATCCGTCCGTTTTCGTCATTTGTTATCGAATCGACTTAAAGCCAGATCGTCACATTGGCCGCTCTTCTCTCTGAAACGGTTCTACTTATCGTCTGCAAAGCTATGTGCGTGCTGCGGTATGCGGAGACACTAAAAGCACCATAGTAGAACACAGATGAATCTTCTAAGTTGATGTAATAGCCAGTAAGAAGTAATACAATTCAAGTTTTAGGTATCGATTATTGACTTTTTAGCTGTCTTTGGTGCCTTGGACATGAGCTAGGACCTTAAGATTCTGCATGAAAGGAGGACTAGCAGCCGCGTTGGATAAAGCCAGATCGTCACATTGGCCGCTCTTCTCTCTGAAACGGTTGTACTTATCGTCTGCAAAACTATGTCGCGTGCTGCGGTATGCGGAGACAATAAAATCACCATACTAGAACACAGATGAAGCTTCTAAGTCGATGTAATAGCCCGTAAGAAGTAGTACAATTCAAGTTTTAGGTATCGATTATTGACTTTTTAGCTGTCTTTGGTGCCTTGGACATGAGCTAGGACCTTAAGATTCTGCATGAAAGGAGGACTAGCAGCCGAGTTGCACGGGAGAATGTGAAAAGTATTCATATGTAGTAAAAACCTAAGAAATCCGTCCGTTTTCGTCATTTGTTATCGAATCGACTTAAAGCCAGATCGTCACATTGGCCGCTCTTCTCTCTGAAACGGTTGTACTTATCGTCTTCAAAGCTATGTCGCGTGCTGCGGTATGCGGAGACACTAAAAGCACCATAGTAGAACACAGATGAAGCTTCTAAGTTGATGTGATAGCCAGTAAGAAGTAGTACAATTCAAGTTTGAGGTATCGATTATTGACTTTTTAGCTGGCTTTGGTGCCATGGACATGAGCTAGGACCTTAAGATTCTGCATGAAAGGAGGACTAGCAGCCGCGTTGTACGGGAGAATGTGAAAAGTGTTCATATGTAGTAAAAACCTGAGAAATCCGTCCGTTTTCGTCATTTGTTATCGAATCGACTTAAAGCCAGATCGTCACATTGGCCCCTCTTTTCTCTGAAACGGTTGTACTTATCGTCTGCAAAGCTATGTCGCGTGCTGCGGTGTGCGGGGACACTAAAAGCACCATGGTAGAACACAGATGAAGCTTCTAAGTTGATGTAATAGCCAGTAAGAAGTAGTACAATTCAAGTTTTAGGTATCGATTATTGACTTTTTAGCTGGCTTTGGTGCCTTGGACATGAGCTAGGACCTTAAGATTCTGCATGAAAGGAGGACTAGCAGCCGCGTTGCACGGGAGAATGTGAAATGTGTTCATGTGTAGTAGAAACCTGAGATATCCGTCCATTTTCGTCATTTGTTATCGAAACGACTTAAAGCCCGATCGTCACATTGGCCGCTCTTCTCTCTGAAACGGTAGTACTTATCGTCTGCAAAGATATGTCGCGTGCTGCGGTATGCGGAGACAATAAAATCACCATAGCAGAACACAGATGAAGCTTCTAATTTGATGTAATAGCCAGTAAGAAGTAGTACAATTCAAGTTTTAGGTACTGATTGTTGACTTTTAAGCTGGCTTTGATGCCTTGGACATGAGCTAGGACCTTAAGAATCTGCATGAAAGGAGGATTAGCAGCCGAGTTGCACGGGAGAATGTGAAAAGTGTTCATATGTAGTAAAAACCTGAGAAATCCGTCCGTTTTCGTAATTTGTTATCGAATCGACTTAAAGCCAGATCGTCACATTGGCCGCTCTTCTCTCTGAAACGGTTGTACTTATCGTCTTCAAAGCTATGTCGCGTGCTGCGGTATGCGGAGACACTAAAAGCACCATGGTAGAACACAGATGAAGCTTCTAAGTTGATGTAATAGCCAGTAAGAAGTAGTACAATTCAAGTTTTAGGTATCGATTATTGATTTTTTAGCTAGCTTTGGTGCCTTGGACATGAGCTAGGACCTTAAGATTCTGCATGAAAGGAGGACTAGCAGCCGAGTTGCACGGGACAATGTGAAAAGTGTTCATATGTAGTAAAAACCTGAGAAATCCGTCCGTTTTCGTCATTTGTTATCGAATCGACTTAAAGCCAGATCGTCACATTGGCCGCTCTTCTCTCTGAAACGGTTCTACTTATCGTCTGCAAAGCTATGTCGTATGCTGCGGTATGCGGAGACACTAAAACCACCACAATTGAACACAGATTAAGCTTCTAATTTGATGTAATAGCCAGTAAGAAGTAGTACAATTCAAGTTTTAGGTATCGATTATTGACTTTTTAGCTGGCTTTGGTGCCTTGGACATGAGCTAGGACCTTAAGATTCTGCATTAAAGGAGGACTAGCAGCCGAGTTGCACGGGAGAATGTGAAAAGTATTCATATGTAGTAAAAACCTGAGAAATCCGTCCGTTTTCGTCATTTGTTATCGAATCGACTTAAAGCCAGATCGTCACATTGGCCGCTCTTCTCTCTGAAACGGTTGTACTTATAGTCTGCAAAGCTATGTCGCGTGATGCGGTATGCGGAGACACTAAAAGCACCATAGTAGAACACAGATGAAGCTTCTAAGTTGATGTAATAGCCAGTAAGAAGTAGTACAATTCAAGTTTGAGGTACTGATTATTGACTTTTTAGCTGGCTTTGGTGCCTTGGACATGAGCTATTACCTTAAGATTCTGCATGAAAGGAGGAATAGCAGCCGAGTTGCACGGGAGAATGTGAAAAGTGTTCATATGTAGTAAAAACCTGAGAAATCCGTCCGTTTTCGTCATTTGTTATCGAATCGACTTAAAGCCAGATCGTCATATTGGCCGCTCTTCTCTCTGAAACGGTTGTACTTATCGTCTGCAAAGCTATGTCGTATGCTGCGGTAGGCGGAGACACTAAAACCACCACAGTAGAACACAGATGAAGCTTCTAATTTGATGTAATAGCCAGTACGAAGTAGTACAATTCAAGTTTTAGGTATCGATTATTGATTTTTTAGCTGGCTTTGGTGCCTTGGACATGAGCTAGGATCTTAAGATTCTGCATCAAAAGGAGGACTAGCAGCCGAGTTGCACGGGACAATGTGAAAAGTGTTCATACGTAGTAAAAACCTGAGAAATCCGTCCCTTTTCGTCATTTGTTATCGAATCGACTTAAAGCCAGATCGTCACATTGGCCGCTCTTCTCTCTGAAACGGTTGTACTTATCGTCTGGAAAGCTTTGTCGCGTGCTGCGGTATGCGGAGACACTAAAAGCACCATAGTAGAACACAGATGAAGCTTCTAAGATGATGTAATAGCCAGTAAGAAGTAGTACAATTCAAGTTTGAGGTTTCGATTATTGACTTTTTAGCTGGCTTTGGTGCCTTGGACATGAGCTAGGACCTTAAGATTCTGCATGAAAGGAGGACTAGCAGCCGCGTTGGATGGGAGAATGTGAAATGTGTTCATATGTAGTAAAAACCTGAGAAATCCGTCCGTTTTCGTCATTTGTTATCGAATCGACTTAAAGCCAGATCGTCACATTGGCCGCTCTTCTCTCTGAAACGGTTGTACTTATCGTCTTCAAAGTTATGTCGCGTGCTGCGGTATGCGGAGACACTAAAAGCACCATAGTAGAACACAGATGAAGCTTCTAAGTTGATGTAATAGCCAGTAAGAAGTAGTACAATTCAAGTTTTAGGTATCGATTATTGACTTCTTAGCTGGCTTTGGTGCCTTGGACATGAGCTAGGACCTTAAGACTCTGCATGAAAGGAGGACTAGCAGCCGAGTTGCACGGGAGAATGTGAAAAGTGTTCATATGTAGTAGAAACCTGAGAAATCCGTCCGTTTTAGCATTTGTTATCGAATCGACTTAAAGCCAGATCGTCACATTGGCCGCTCTTCTCTCTGAAACGGTTCTACTTATCGTCTGCAAAGCTATGTGCGTGCTGCGGTATGCGGAGACACTAAAAGCACCATAGTAGAACACAGATGAATCTTCTAAGTTGATATAATAGCCAGTAAGAAGTAGTACAATTCAAGTTTTAGGTATCGATTATTGACTTTTTAGCTGTCTTTGGTGCCTTGGACATGAGCTAGGACCTTAAGATTCTGCCTGAAAGGAGGACTAGCAGCCGCGTTGGATGGGAGAATGTGAAATGTGTTCATATGTAGTAGAAACCTGAGAAATCCGTCCGTTTTCGTCATTTGTTATCGAATCGACTTAAAGCCAGATCGTCACATTGGCCGCTCTTCTCTCTGAAACGGTTGTACTTATCGTCTGCAAAACTATGTCGCGTGCTGCGGTATGCGGAGACAATAAAATCACCATACTAGAACACAGATGAAGCTTCTAAGTCGATGTAATAGCCCGTAAGAAGTAGTACAATTCAAGTTTTAGGTATCGATTATTGACTTCTTAGCTGGCTTTGGTGCCTTGGACATGAGCTAGGACCTTAAGATTCTGCATGAAAGGAGGACTAGCAGCCGAGTTGCACGGGAGCATGTGAAAAGTGTTCATATGTAGTAAAAACCTGAGAAATCCGTCCGTTTTCGTCATTTGTTATCGAATCGCCTTAAAGCCAGATCGTCACTTGGCCGCTCTTCTCTCTGAAACGGTTGTACTTATCGTCTGCAAAGCTATGTTGCGTGCTGCGGTATGCGGAGACACTAAAAGCACCATAGTAGAACACAGATGAAGCTTCTATGATGAAGTAATA
This sequence comes from Schistocerca gregaria, assembly GCF_023897955.1. NCBI lineage: Eukaryota > Metazoa > Arthropoda > Insecta > Orthoptera > Acrididae > Schistocerca > Schistocerca gregaria. Next base: position 15,068,555 of record NW_026061824.1, on the reverse strand, counting down.
GCCAGTAAGAAGTAGTACAATTCAAGTTTGAGGTTTCGATTATTGACTTTTTAGCTGGCTTTGGTCCCTTGGACATGAGCTAGGACCTTAAGATTCTGCATGGAAGGAGGACTAGCAGCCGCGTTGCACGGGAGAATGTGAAAAGTGTTCATATGTAGTAAAAACCTGAGAAATCCGTCCGTTTTCGTCATTTGTTATCGAATCGACTTAAAGCCAGATCGTCACATTGGCCGCTCTTCTCTCTGAAACGGTTGTACTTATCGTCTGCAAAGCTATGTCGCGTGCTGCGGTATGCGGAGACACTAAAAGCACCATAGTAGAACACAGATGAAGCTTCTAAGTTGATGTAATAGCCAGTAAGAAGTAGTACAATTCAAGTTTTAGGTATCGATTATTGACTTTTTAGCTCGCTTTGGTGCCTTGGACATGAGCTAGGACCTTAAGATTCTGCATGAAAGGAGGACTAGCAGCCGAGTTGCACGGGAGCATGTGAAAAGTGTTCATATGTAGTAAAAACCTGAGAAATCCGTCCGTTTTCGTCATTTGTTATCGAATCGACTTAAAGCCAGATCGTCACATTGGCCGCTCTTCTCTCTGAAACGGTTGTACTTATCGTCTGCAAAGCTATGTCGTATGCTGCGGTAGGCGGAGACACTAAAACCACCACAATTGAACACAGATGATGCTTCTAATTTGATGTAATAGCCAGTAAAAAGTAGTACAATTCAAGTTTTAGGTATCGATTATTGATTTTTTAGCTGGCTTTGGTGCCTTGGACATGAGCTAGGACCTTAAGATTCTGCATGAAAGGAGGACTAGCAGCCGAGTTGCACGGGAGAATGTGAAAAGTATTCATATGTAGTAAAAACCTAAGAAATCCGTCCGTTTTCGTCATTTGTTATCGAATCGACATAAAGCCAGATCGTCACATTGGCCGCTCTTCTCTCTGAAACGGTTGTACTTATCGTCTTCAAAGCTATGTCGCGTGCTGCGGTATGCGGAGACACTAAAAGCACCATAGTAGAACACAGATGAAGCTTCTAAGTTGATGTGATAGCCAGTAAGAAGTAGTACAATTCAAGTTTTAGGTATCGATTATTGACTTTTTAGCTGGCTTTGGTGCCATGGACATGAGCTAGGACCTTAAGATTCTGCATGAAAGGAGGACTAGCAGCCGCGTTGTACGGGAGAATGTGAAAAGTGTTCATATGTAGTAAAAACCGGAGAAATCCGTCTGTTTTCGTCATTTGTTATCGAATCGACTTAAAGCCAGATCGTCACATTGGCCCCTCTTTTCTCTGAAACGGTTGTACTTATCGTCTGCAAAGCTATGTCGCGTGCTGCGGTGTGCGGAGACACTAAAAGCACCATGGTAGAACACAGATGAAGCTTCTAAGTTGATGTAATAGCCAGTAAGAAGTAGTACAATTCAAGTTTTAGGTATCGATTATTGACTTTTTAGCTGGCTTTGGTGCCTTGGACATGAGCTAGGACCTTAAGATTCTGCATGAAAGGAGGACTAGCAGCCGCGTTGCACGGGAGAATGTGAAATGTGTTCATGTGTAGTAGAAACCTGAGAAATCCGTCCGTTTTCGTCATTTGTTATCGAATCGACTTAAAGCCCGATCGTCACATTGGCCGCTCTTCTCTCTGAAACGGTAGTACTTATCGTCTGCAAAGCTATGTCGCGTGCTGCGGTATGCGGAGACAATAAAATCACCATAGCAGAACACAGATGAAGCTTCTAATTTGATGTAATAGCCAGTAAGAAGTAGTACAATTCAAGTTTTAGGTACTGATTATTGACTTTTAAGCTGGCTTTGATGCCTTGGACATGAGCTAGGACCTTAAGAATCTGCATGAAAGGAGGATTAGCAGCCGAGTTGCACGGGAGAATGTGAAAAGTGTTCATATGTAGTAAAAACCTGAGAAATCCGTCCGTTTTCGTCATCTGTTATCGAATCGACTTAAAGCCAGATCGTCACATTGGCCGCTCTTCTCTCTGAAACGGTTGTACTTATCGTCTTCAAAGCTATGTCGCGTGCTGCGGTATGCGGAGACACTAAAAGCACCATGGTAGAACACAGATGAAGCTTCTAATTTGATGTAATAGCCAGTAAGAAGTAGTACAATTCAAGTTTTAGGTATCGATTATTGATTTTTTAGCTGGCTTTGGTGCCTTGGACATGAGCTAGGACCTTAAGATTCTGCATCAAAAGGAGGACTAGCAGCCGAGTTGCACGGGACAATGTGAAAAGTGTTCATATGTAGTAAAAACCTGAGAAATCCGTCCGTTTTCGTCATTTGTTATCGAATCGACTTAAAGCCAGATCGTCACATTGGCCGCTCTTTTCTCTGAAACGGTTGTACTTATCGTCTGCAAAGCTATGTCGTATGCTGCGGTAGGCGGAGACACTAAAACCACCACAATTGAACACAGATGAAGCTTCTAATTTGATGTAATAGCCAGTAAGAAGTAGTACATTTCAAGTTTTAGGTATCGATTATTGACTTTTTAGCTGGCTTTGGTGCCTTGGACATGAGCTAGGACCTTAAGATTCTGCATTAAAGGAGGACTAGCAGCCGAGTTGCACGGGAGAATGTGAAAAGTATTCATATGTAGTAAAAACCTGAGAAATCCGTCCGTTTTCGTCATTTGTTATCGAATCGACTTAAAGCCAGATCGTCACATTGGCCGCTCTTCTCTCTGAAACGGTTGTACTTATAGTCTGCTAAGCTATGTCGCGTGATGCGGTATGCGGAGACACTAAAAGCACCATAGTAGAACACAGATGAAGCTTCTAAGTTGATGTAATAGCCAGTAAGAAGTAGTACAATTCAAGTTTGAGGTACTGATTATTGACTTTTTAGCTGGCTTTGGTGCCTTGGACATGAGCTATTACCTTAAGATTCTGCATGAAAGGAGGAATAGCAGCCGAGTTGCACGGGAGAATGTGAAAAGTGTTCATATGTAGTAAAAACCTGAGAAATCCGTCCGTTTTCGTCATTTGTTATCGAATCGACTTAAAGCCAGATCGTCACATTGGCCGCTCTTCTCTCTGAAACGGTTGTACTTATCGTCTTCAAAGCTATGTCGCGTGCTGCGGTATGCGGAGACACTAAATGCACCATACTAGAACACAGATGAAGCTTCTAAGTTGATGTAATAGCCAGTAAGAAGTAGTACAATTCAAGTTTTAGGTATCGATTATTGACTTCTTAGCTGGCCTTGGTGCCTTGGACATGAGCTAGGACCTTAAGATTCTGCATGAAAGGAGGACTAGCAGCCGAGTTGCACGGGAGAATGTGAAAAGTGTTCATATGTAGTAGAAACCTGAGAAATCCGTCCGTTTTCGTCATTTGTTATCGAATCGACTTAAAGCCAGATCGTCACATTGGCCGCTCTTCTCCCTGAAACGGTTCTACTTATCGTCTGCAAAGCTATGTCGCGTGCTGCGGTATGCGGAGACACTAAAAGCACCAAAATAGAACACAGATGAAGCTTCTAAGTTGATGTATAGCCAGTAAGAAGTAGTACAATTCAAGTTTTAGGTATCGATTATCGACTTTTTAGCTGTCTTTGGTGCCTTGGACATGAGCTAGGACCTTAAGATTCTGCATGAAAGGAGGACTAGCAGCCGCGTTGGATGGGAGAATGTGAAATGTGTTCATATGTAGTAGAAACCTGAGAAATCCGTCCGTTTTCGTCATTTGTTATCGAATCGACTTAAAGCCAGATCGTCACATTGGCCGCTCTTCTCTCTGAAACGGTTGTACTTATCGTCTGCAAAACTATGTCGCGTGCTGCGGTATGCGGAGACAATAAAATCACCATACTAGAACACAGATGAAGCTTCTAAGTCGATGTAATAGCCCGTAAGAAGTAGTACAATTCAAGTTTTAGGTATCGATTATTGACTTCTTAGCTGGCTTTGGTGCCTTGGACATGAGCTAGGACCTTACGATTCTGCATGAAAGGAGGACTAGCAGCCGCGTTGTACGGGAGAATGTGAAAAGTATTCATATGTAGTAAAAACCTGAGAAATCCGTCCGTTTTCGTCATTTGTTATCGAATCGCCTTAAATCCAGATCGTCACTTGGCCGCTCTTCTCTCTGAAACGGTTGTACTTATCGCCTGCAAAGCTATGTTGCGTGCTGCGGTATGCGGAGACACTAAAAGCACCATAGTAGAACACAGATGAAGCTTCTATGATGATGTAATAGCCAGTAAGAAGTAGTACAATTCAAGTTTGAGGTATCGATTATTGACTTTTTAGCTGGCTTTGGTCCCTTGGACATGAGCTAGGACCTTAAGATTCTGCATGGAAGGAGGACTAGCAGCCGAGTTGCACGGGAGAATGTGAAAAGTGTTCATATGTAGTAAAAACCTGAGAAATCCGTCCGTTTTCGTCATTTGTTATCGAATCGACTTAAAGCCAGATCGTCAAATTGGCCGCTCTTCTCTCTGAAACGGTTGTACTTATCGTCTGCAAAGCTATGTCGCGTGCTGCGGTATGCGGAGACACTAAAAGCACCATAGTAGAACACAGATGAAGCTTCTAAGTTGATGTAATAGCCAGTAAGAAGTAGTACAATTCAAGTTTTAGGTATCGATTATTGACTTTTTAGCTGGCTTTGGTGCCTTGGACGTGAGCTAGGACCTTAAGATTCTGCATGAAAGGAGGACTAGCAGCCGAGTTGCACGGGAGCATGTGAAAAGTGTTCATATGTAGTAAAAACCTGAGAAATCCGTCCGTTTTCGTCATTTGTTATCGAATCGACTTAAAGCCAGATCGTCACATTGGCCGCTCTTCTCTCTGAAACGGTTGTACTTATCGTCTGCAAAGCTATGTCGTATGCTGCGGTAGGCGGAGACACTAAAACCACCACAATTGAACACAGATGATGCTTCTAAGTTGATGTAATAGCCAGTAAGGAATAGTACAATTCAAGTTTTAGGTATCGATTATTGATTTTTTAGCTGGCTTTGGTGCCTTGGACATGAGCTAGGACCTTAAGATTCTGCATGAAAGGAGGACTAGCAGCCGAGTTGCACGGGAGAATGTGAAAAGTATTCATATGTAGTAAAAACCTGAGAAATCCGTCCGTTTTCGTCATTTGTTATCGAATCGACTTAAAGCCAGATCGTCACATTGGCCGCTCTTCTCTCTGAAACGGTTGTACTTATCGTCTTCAAAGCTATGTCGCGTGCTGCGGTATGCGGAGACACTAAAAGCACCATAGTAGAACACAGATGAAGCTTCTAAGTTGATGTGATAGCCAGTAAGAAGTAGTACAATTCAAGTTTTAGTTATCGATTATTGACTTTTTAGCTGGCTTTGGTGCCATGGACATGAGCTAGGACCTTAAGATTCTGCATGAAAGGAGGACTAGCAGCCGCGTTGTACGGGAGAATGTGAAAAGTGTTCATATGTAGTAAAAACCTGAGAAATCCGTCCGTTTTCGTCATTTGTTATCGAATCGACTTAAAGCCAGATCGTCACATTGGCCCCTCTTTTCTCTGAAACGGTTGTACTTATCGTCTGCAAAGCTATGTCGCGTGCTGCGGTGTGCGGAGACACTAAAAGCACCATGGTAGAACACAGATGAAGCTTCTAAGTTGATGTAATAGCCAGTAAGAAGTAGTACAATTCAAGTTTTAGGTATCGATTATTGACTTTTTAGCTGGCTTTGGTGCCTTGGACATGAGCTAGGACCTTAAGATTCTGCATGAAAGGAGGACTAGCAGCCGCGTTGCACGGGAGAATGTGAAATGTGTTCATGTGTAGTAGAAACCTGAGATATCCGTCCGTTTTCGTCATTTGTTATCGAATCGACTTAAAGCCCGATCGTCACATTGGCCGCTCTTCTCTCTGAAACGGTTGTACTTATCGTCTGCAAAGCTATGTCGTATGCTGCGGTAGGCGGAGACACTAAAACCACCACAATTGAACACAGATGAAGCTTCTAAGATGATGTAATAGCCAGTAAGAAGTAGTACAATTCAAGTTTTAGGTACTGATGATTGACTTTTTAGCTGGCTTTGGTCCCTTGGACATGAGCTAGGACCTTAAGATTCTGCATGGAAGGAGGACTAGCAGCCGAGTTGCACGGGAGAATGTGAAAAGTGTTCATATGTAGTAAAAACCTGAGAAATCCGTCCGTTTTCGTCATTTGTTATCGAATCGACTTAAAGCCAGATCGTCACATTGGCCGCTCTTCTCTCTGAAACGGTTGTACTTATCGTCTGCAAAGCTATGTCGCGTGCTGCGGTATGCGGAGACACTAAAAGCACCATAGTAGAACACAGATGAAGCTTCTAAGTTGTTGTAATAGCCAGTAAGAAGTAGTACAATTAGAGTTTTAGGTATCGATTATTGACTTTTTAGCTGGCTTTGGTGCCTTGGACATGAGCTAGGACCTTAAGATTCTGCATTAAAGGAGGACTAGCAGCCGAGTTGCACGGGAGCATGTGAAAAGTGTTCATATGTAGTAAAAACCTGAGAAATCCGTCCGTTTTCGTCATTTGTTATCGAATCGACTTAAAGCCAGATCGTCACATTGGCCGCTCTTCTCTCTGAAACGGTTGTACTTATCGTCTGCAAAGCTATGTCGTATGCTGCGGTAGGCGGAGACACTAAAACCACCACAATTGAACACAGATGATGCTTCTAATTTGATGTAATAGCCAGTAAAAAGTAGTACAATTCAAGTTTTAGGTATCGATTATTGATTTTTTAGCTGGCTTTGGTGCCTTGGACATGAGCTAGGACCTTAAGATTCTGCATGAAAGGAGGACTAGCAGCCGAGTTGCACGGGAGAATGTGAAAAGTATTCATATGTAGTAAAAACCTGAGAAATCCGTCCGTTTTCGTCATTTGTTATCGAATCGACTTAAAGCCAGATCGTCACATTGGCCGCTCTTCTCTCTGAAACGGTTGTACTTACCGTCTGCAAAGCTATGTCGCGTGCTGCGGTATGTGGAGACACTAAAAGCACCATAGTAGAACACAGATGAAGCTTCTAAGTTGATGTAATAGCCAGTAAGAAGTAGTACAATTCAAGTTTTAGGTATCGATTATTGACTTTTTAGCTGGCTTTGGTGCCTTGGACATGAGCTAGGACCTTAAGATTCTACATGAAAGGAGGACTAGCAGCCGAGTTGCACGGGAGCATGTGAAAAGTGTTCATATGTAGTAAAAACCTGAGAAATCCGTCCGTTTTCGTCATTTGTTATCGAATCGACTTAAAGCCAGATCGTCACATTGGCCGCTTTTCTCTCTGAAACGGTTGTACTTATCGTCTGCAAAGCTATGTCGTATGCTGCGGTAGGCGGAGACACTAAAACCACCACAATTGAACACAGATGATGCTTCTAATTTGATGTAATAGCCAGTAAAAAGTAGTACAATTCAAGTTTTAGGTATCGATTATTGACTTTTTAGCTGGCTTTGGTGCCTTGGACATGAGCTAGGACCTTAAGATTCTGCATGAAAGGAGGGCTAGCAGCCGAGTTGCACGGGAGAATGTGAAAAGTATTCATATGTAGTAAAAACCTGAGAAATCCGTCCGTTTTCGTCATTTGTTATCGAATCGACTTAAAGCCAGATCGTCACATTGACCGCTCTTCTCTCTGAAACGGTTGTACTTATCGTCTTCAAAGCTATGTCGCGTGCTGCGGTATGCGGAGACACTAAAAGCACCATAGTAGAACACAGATGAAGCTTCTAAGTTGATGTGATAACCAGTAAGAAGTAGTACAATTCAAGTTTTAGGTATCGATTATTGACTTTTTAGCTGGCTTTGGTGCCATGGACATGAGCTAGGACCTTAAGATTCTGCATGAAAGGAGGACTAGCAGCGGCGTTGTGCGGGAGAATGTGAAAAGTGTTCATATGTAGTAAAAACCTGAGAAATCCGTCCGTTTTCGTCATTTGTTATCGAATCGACTTAAAGCCAGATCGTCACATTGGCCGCTCTTCTCTCTGAAACGGTTGTACTTATCGTCTGCAAAGCTATGTCGCGTGCTGCGGTGTGCGGAGACACTAAAAGCACCATGGTAGAACACAGATGAAGCTTCTAAGTTGATGTAATAGCCAGTAAGAAGTAGTACAATTCAAGTTTTAGGTATCGATTATTGATTTTTTAGCTGGCTTTGGTGCCTTGGACATGAGCTAGGACCTTAAGATTCTGCATCAAAAGGAGGACTAGTAGCCGAGTTGCACGGGACAATGTGAAAAGTGTTCATATGTAGTAAAAACCTGAGAAATCCGTCCGTTTTCGTCATTTGTTATCGAATCGACTTAAAGCCAGATCGTCACATTGGCCGCTCTTCTCTCTGAAACGGTTGTACTTATCGTCTGCAAAGCTATGTCGTATGCTGCGGTAGGCGGAGACACTAAAACCACCACAATTGAACACAGATGAAGCTTCTAAGATGATGTAATAGCCAGTAAGAAGTAGTACAATTCAAGTTTTAGGTATCGATTATTGACTTTTTAGCTGGCTTTGGTGCCTTGGACATGAGCTAGGACCTTAAGATTCTGCATGAAAGGAGGACTAGCAGCCGAGTTGCACGGGAGAATGTGAAAAGTATTCATATGTAGTAAAAACCTGAGAAATCCGTCCGTTTTCGTCATTTGTTATCGAATCGACTTAAAGCCAGATCGTCACATTGGCCGCTCTTCTCTCTGAAACGGTTGTACTTATAGTCTGCAAAGCTATGTCGCGTGATGCGGTATGCGGAGACACTAAAAGCACCATAGTAGAACACAGATGAAGCTTCTAAGTTGATGTAATAGCCAGTAAGAAGTAGTACAATTCAAGTTTGAGGTACTGATTATTGACTTTTTAGCTGGCTTTGGTGCCTTGGACATGAGCTATTACCTTAAGATTCTGCATGAAAGGAAGAATAGCAGCCGAGTTGCACGGGAGAATGTGAAAAGTGTTCATATGTAGTAAAAACCTGAGAAATCCGTCCGTTTTCGTCATTTGTTATCGAATCGACTTAAAGCCAGATCGTCACATTGGCCGCTCCTCTCTCTGAAACGGTTGTACTTATCGTTTGCAAAGCTATGTCGCGTGGTGCGGTATGCGGAGACACTAAAAGCACCATAGTAGAACACAGATGAAGCTTGTAAGTTGATGTAATAGCCAGCAAGAAGTAGTACAATTCAAGTTTAGGTATTGATTATTGACTTTTAAGCTGGCTTTGATGCCTTGGACATGAGCTAGGACCTTAAGAATCTGCATGAAAGGAGGATTAGCAGCCGAGTTGCACGGGAGAATGTGAAAAGTGTTCATATGTAGTAAAAACCTGAGAAATCCGTCCGTTTTCGTCATTTGTTATCGAATCGACTTAAAGCCAGATCGTCAAATTGGCCGCTCTTCTCTCTGAAACGGTTGTACTTATCGTCTTCAAAGCTATGTCGCGTGCTGCGGTATGCGGAGACACTAAAAGCACCATGGTAGAACACAGATGAAGCTTCTAAGTTGATGTAATAGCCAGTAAGAAGTAGTACAATTCAAGTTTTAGGTATCGATTATTGACTTCTTAGCTGGCTTTGGTGCCTTGGACATGAGCTAGGACCTTAAGATTCTGCATGAAAGGAGGACTAGCAGCCGAGTTGCACGGGACAATGTGAAAAGTGTTCATATGTAGTAGAAACCTGAGAAATCCGTCCGTTTTCGTCATTTGTTATCGAATCGACTTAAAGCCAGATTGTCACATTGGCCGCTCTTCTCTCTGAAACGGTTCTACTTATCGTCTGCAAAGCTATGTCGCGTGCTGCGGTATGCGGAGACACTAAAAGCACCATAGTAGAACACAGATGAAGCTACTAAGTTGATGTAATAGCCAGTAAGAAGTAGTCCAATTCAAGTTTTAGGTATCGATTATTGACTTTTTAGCTGTCTTTGGTGCCTTGGACATGAGCTAGGACCTTAAGATTCTGCATGAAAGGAGGACTAGCAGCCGCGTTGGATGGGAGAATGTGAAATGTGTTCATATGTAGTAGAAACCTGAGAAATCCGTCCGTTTTCGTCATTTGTTATCGAATCGACTTAAAGCCAGATCGTCACATTGGCCGCTCTTCTCTCTGAAACGGTTGTACTTATCTCCGGCAAAACTATGTCGCGTGCTGCGGTATGCGGAGACAATAAAATCACCATACTAGAACACAGATGAAGCTTCTAAGTCGATGTAATAGCCCGTAAGAAGTAGTACAATTCAAGTTTTAGGTATCGATTATTGACTTCTTAGCTGGCTTTGGTGCCTTGGACATGAGCTAGGACCTTAAGATTCTGCATGAAAGGAGGACTAGCAGCCGAGTTGCACGGGACAATATGAAAAGTGTTCATATGTAGTAAAAACCTGAGAAATCCGTCCGTTTTCGTCATTTGTTATCGAATCGCCTTAAAGCCAGATCGTCACTTGGCCGCTCTTCTCTCTGAAACGGTTGTACTTATCGTCTGCAAAGCTATGTTGCGTGCTGCGGTATGCGGAGACACTAAAAGCACCATAGTAGAACACAGATGAAGCTTCTATGATGATGTAATAGCCAGTAAGAAGTAGTACAATTCAAGTTTGAGGTATCGATTATTGACTTCTTAGCTGGCTTTGGTCCCTTGGACATGAGCTAGGACCTTAAGATTCTGCATGGAAGGAGGACAAGCAGCCGAGTTGCACGGGAGAATGTGAAAAGTGTACATATGTAGTAAAAACCTGAGAAATCCGTCCGTTTTCGTCATTTGTTATCGAATCGACTTAAAGCCAGATCGTCACATTGGCCGCTCTTCTCTCTGAAACGGTTGTACTTATCGTCTGCAAAGCTATGTCGCGTGCTGCGGTGTGCGGAGACACTAAAAGCACCATAGTAGAACACAGATGAAGCTTCTAAGTTGATGTAATAGCCAGTAAGAAGTAGTACAATTCAAGTTTTAGGTATCGATTATTGACTTTTTAGCTGGCTTTGGTGCCTTGGACATGAGCTAGGACCTTAAGATTCTGCATGAAAGGAGGACTAGCAGCCGAGTTGCACGGGAGCATGTGAAAAGTGTTCATATGTAGTAAAAACCTGAGAAATCCGTCCGTTTTCGTCATTTGTTATCGAATCGACTTAAAGCCAGATCGTCACATTGGCCACTCTTCTCTCTGAAACGGGTGTACTTATCGTCTGCAAAGCTATGTCGTATGCTGCGGTAGGCGGAGACACTAAAACCACCACAATTGAACACAGATGATGCTTCTAATTTGATGTAATAGCCAGTAAAAAGTAGTACAATTCAAGTTTTAGGTATCGATTATTGATTTTTTAGCTGGCTTTGGTGCCTTGGACATGAGCTAGGACCTTAAGATTCTGCATGAAAGGAGGACTAGCAGCCGAGTTGCACGGGAGAATGTGAAAAGTATTCATATGTAGTAAAAACCTGAGAAATCCGTCCGTTTTCGTCATTTGTTATCGAATCGACTTAAAGCTAGATCGTCACATTGGCGCTCTTCTCTCTGAAACGGTTGTACTTATCGTCTTCAAAGCTATGTCGCGTGCTGCGGTATGCGGAGACACTAAAAGCACCATAGTAGAACACAGATGAAGCTTCTAAGTTGATGTGATAGCCAGTAAGAAGTAGTACAATTCAAGTTTTAGGTATCGATTATTGACTTTTTAGCTGGCTTTGGTGCCATGGACATGAGCTAGGACCTTAAGATTCTGCATGAAAGGAGGACTAGCAGCCGCGTTGTACGGGAGAATGTGAAAAGTGTTCATATGTAGTAAAAACCTGAGAAATCCGTCCGTTTTCGTCATTTGTTATCGAATCGACTTAAAGCCAGATCGTCACATTGGCCCCTATTTCTCTGAAACGGTTGTACTTATCGTCTGCAAAGCTATGTCGCGTGCTGCGGTGTGCGGAGACACTAAAAGCACCATGGTAGAACACAGATGATGCTTCTAAGTTGATGTAATAGCCAGTAAGAAGTAGTACAATTCAAGTTTTAGGTATTGATTATTGACTTTTTAGCTGGCTTTGGTGCCTTTGACATGAGCTAGGACCTTAAGATTCTGCATGAAAGGAGGACTAGCAGCCGCGTTGCACGGGAGAATGTGAAATGTGTTCATGTGTAGTAGAAACCTGAGATATCCGTCCGTTTTCTTCATTTGTTATCGAATCGACTTAAAGCCCGATCGTCACATTGGCCGCTCTTCTCTCTGAAACGGTAGTACTTATCGTCTGCAAAGCTATGTCGCGTGCTGCGGTATGCGGAGACAATAAAATCACCATAGCAGAACACAGATGAAGCTTCTAATTTGATGTTATAGCCAGTAAGAAGTAGTACAATTCAAGTTTTAGGTATTGATTATTGACTTTCAAGCTGGCTTTGATGCCTTGGACATGAGCTAGGACCTTAAGAATCTGCATGAAAGGAGGATTAGCAGCCGAGTTGCACGGGAGAATGTGAAAAGTGTTCATATGTAGTAAAAACCTGAGAAATCCGTCCGTTTTCGTCATTTGTTATCGAATCGACTTAAAGCCAGATCGTCACATTGGCCGCTCTTCTCTCTGAAACGGTTGTACTTATCGTCTTCAAAGCTATGTCGCGTGCTGCGGTATGCGGAGACACTAAAAGCACCATGGTAGAACACAGATGAAGCTTCTAAGTTGATGTAATAGCCAGTAAGAAGTAGTACAATTCAAGTTTTAGGTATCGATTATTGATTTTTTAGCTGGCTTTGGTGCCTTGGACATGAGCTAGGACCTTAAGATTCTGCATCAAAAGGAGGACTAGCAGCCGAGTTGCACGGGACAATGTGAAAAGTGTTCATATGTAGTAAAAACCTGAGAAATCCGTCCGTTTTCGTCATTTGTTATCGAATCGACTTAAAGCCAGATCGTCACATTGGCCGCTCTTCACTCTGAAACGGTTGTACTTATCGTCTGCAAAGCTATGTCGTATGCTGCGGTAGGCGGAGACACTAAAACCACCACAATTGAACACAGATGAAGCTTCTAAGATGATGTAATAGCCAGTAAGAAGTAGTACAAATCAAGTTTTAGGTATCGATTATTGACTTTTTAGCTGGCTTTGGTGCCTTGGACATGAGCTAGGACCTTAAGATTCTGCATGAAAGGAGGACTAGCAGCCGAGTTGCACGGGAGAATGTGAAAAGTATTCATATGTAGTAAAAACCTGAGAAATCCGTCCGTTTTCGTCATTTGTTATCGAATCGACTTAAAGCCAGATCGTCACATTGGCCGCTCTTCTCTCTGAAACGGTTGTACTTATAGTCTGCAAAGCTATGTCGCGTGCTGCGGTATGCGGAGACACTAAAAGCACCATAGTAGAACACAGATGAAGCTTCTAAGTTGATGTAATAGCCAGTAAGAAGTAGTACAATTCAAGTTTGAGGTACTGATTATTGACTTTTTAGCTGGCTTTGGTGCCTTGGACATGAGCTATTACCGTAAGATTCTGCATGAAAGGAAGAATAGCAGCCGAGTTGCACGGGAGAATGTGAAAAGTGTTCATATGTAGTAAAAACCTGAGAAATCCGTCCGTTTTCGTCATTTGTTATCGAATCGACTTAAAGCCAGATCGTCACATTGGCCGCTCCTCTCTCTGAAACGGTAGTACTTATCGTCTGCAAAGCTATGTCGCGTGCTGCGGTATGCGGAGACAATAAAATCACCATAGCAGAACACAGATGAAGATTCAAATTTGATGTAATAGCCAGTAAGAAGTAGTACAATTCAAGTTTTAGGTATTGATTATTGACTTTTAAGCTGGCTTTGATGCCTTGGACATGAGCTAGGACCTTAAGATTCTGCAACAAAAGGAGGACTAGCAGCCGAGTTGCACGGGAGAATGTGAAAAGTGTTCATATGTAGTAGAAACCTGAGATATCCGTCCGTTTTCTTCATTTGTTATCGAATCGACTTAAAGCCCGATCGTCACATTGGCCGCTCTTCTCTCTGAAACGGTAGTACTTATCGTCTGCAAAGCTATGTCGCGTGCTGCGGTATGCGGAGACAATAAAATCACCATAGCAGAACACAGATGAAGCTTCAAATTTGATGTAATAGCCAGTAAGAAGTAGTACAATTCAAGTTTTAGGTATTGATTATTGACTTTTAAGCTGGCTTTGATGCCTTGGACATGAGCTAGGACCTTAAGATTCTGCAACAAAAGGAGGACTAGCAGCCGAGTTGCACGGGACAATGTGAAAAGTGTTCATATGTAGTAAAAACCTGAGAAATCCGTCCGTTTTCGTCATTTGTTATCGAATCGACTTAAAGCCAGATCGACACATTGGCCGCTCTTCTCTCTGAAACGGTTGTACTTATCGTCTGCAAAGCTATGTCGTATGCTGCGGTAGGCGGAGACACTAAAACCACTACAATTGAACACAGATGAAGCTTCTAATTTGATGTAATAGCCAGTAAGAAGTAGTACAATTCAAGTTTTAGGTATCGATTATTGACCTTTTAGCTGGCTTTGGTGCCTTGGACATGAGCTAGGACCTTAAGATTCTGCATTAAAGGAGGACTAGCAGCCGAGTTGCACGGGAGAATGTTAAAAGTATTCATATGTAGTAAAAACCTGAGAAATCCGTCCGTTTTCGTCATTTGTTATCGAATCGACTTAAAGCCAGATCGTCACATTGGCCGCTCTTCTCTCTGAAACGGTTGTACTTATCGTCTGCAAAGCTATGTCGCGTGATGCGGTATGCGGAGACAGTAAAAGCACCATAGTAGAACACAGATGAAGCTTCTAAGTTGATGTAATAGCCAGTAAGAAGTAGTACAATTCAAGTTTGAGGTACTGATTATTGACTTTTTAGCTGGCTTTGGAGCCTTGGACATGAGCTATTACCTTAAGATTCTGCATGAAAGGAGGAATAGCAGCCGAGTTGCACGGGAGAATGTGAAAAGTGTTCATATGTAGTAAAAACCTGAGAAATCCGTCCGTTTTCGTCATTTGTTATCGAATCGAGTTAAAGCCAGATCGACACATTGGCCGCTCTTTTCTCTGAAACGGTTGTATTTATCGTCTTCAAAGCTATGTCGCGTGCTGCGGTATGCGAAGACACTAAAAGCACCATAGTAGAACACAGATGAAGCTTCTAAGTTGATGTAATAGCCAGTAAGAAGTAGTACAATTCAAGTTTTAGATATCGATTATTGATTTTTTAGCTGGCTTTGGTGCCTTGGACATGAGCTAGGACCTTAAGATTCTGCATCAAAAGGAGGACTAGCAGCCGAGTTGCACGGGACAATGTGAAAAGTGTTCATATGTAGTAAAAACCTGAGAAATCCGTCCGTTTTCGTCATTTGTTATCGAATCGACTTAAAGCCAGATCGTCACATTGGCCGCTCTTCTCTCTGAAACGGTTGTACTTATCGTCTTCAAAGCTATGTCGCGTGCTGCGGTAAGCGGAGACACTAAAAGCACCATAGTAGAACACAGATGAAGCTTCTAAGTTGATGTAATAGCCAGTAAGAAGTAGTACAATTCAAGTTTTAGGTATCGATTATTGATTTTTTAGCTGGCTGTGGTGCCTTGGACATGAGCTACGACCTTAAGATTCTGAATCAAAAGGAGGACTAGCAGCCGAGTTGCACGGGACAATGTGAAATGTGTTCATATGTAGTAAAAACCTGAGAAATCCGTCCGTTTTCGTCATTTGTTATCGAATCGACTTAAAGCCAGATCGTCACATTGGCTGCTCTTCTCTCTGAAACGGTTGTACTTATCGTCTGGAAAGCTTTTTCGCGTGCTGCGGTATGCGGAGACACTAAAAGCACCATAGTAGAACACAGATGAAGCTTCTAAGATGATGTAATAGCCAGTAAGAAGTAGTACAATTCAAGTTTTAGGTATCGATTATTGACTTTTTAGCTGGCTTTGGTGCCTAGGACATGAGCTGGGACCTTAAGATTCTGCATGAAAGGAGGGCTAGCAGCCGAGTTGCACGGGACAATGTGAAAAGTGTTCATATGTAGTAAAAACCTGAGAAATCCGTCCGTTTTCGTCATTTGTTATCGAATCGACTTAAAGCCAGATCGTCACATTGGCCCCTCTTTTCTCTGAAACGGTTGTACTTATCGTCTGCAAAGCTATGTCGCGTGCTGCGGTGTGCGGAGACACTAAAAGCACCATGGTAGAACACAGATGAAGCTTCTAAGTTGATGAAATAGCCAGTAAGAAGTAGTACAATTCAAGTTTTAGGTATCAATTACTGACTTTTTAGCAGGCTTTGGTGCCTTGGACATGAGCTAGGACCTTAAGATTCTGCATGAAAGGAATAATAGCAGCCGCGTTGCACGGGAGAATGTGAAATGTGTTCATATGTAGTAGAAACCTGAGAAATCCGTCCGTTTTCGTCATTTGTTATCGAATCGACTTAAAGCCCGATCGTCACATTGGCCGCTCTTCTCTCTGAAACGGTTGTACTTATCGTCTGCAAAGCTATGTCGCGTGCTGCGGTATGCGGAGACAATAAAATCACCATACTAGAACACAGATGAAGCTTCTAAGTCGATGTAATAGCCAGTAAGAAGTAGTACAATTCAAGTTTTAGGTACTGATTATTGACTGTTTAGCTGGCGTTGGTGCCTTGGACATGAGCTAGGACCTTAAGATTCTGCATGAAAGGAGGACTAGCAGCCGAGTTGCACGAGAGAATTTGAAAAGAGTTCATATGTAGTAAAAACCTGAGAAATCCGTCCGTTTTCGTCATTTGTTATCGAATCGACTTAAAGCCAGATCGTCACATTGGCCGCTCTTCTCTCGGAAACGGTTGTACTTATCGTCTGCAGAGCTATGTCGCGTGCTGCGGTATGCAGAGACACTAAAAGCACCATAGTAGGACACAGATGAAGCTTCTATGATGATGTAATAGCCAGTGAGAAGTAGTACAATTCAAATTTTTGGTATCGATTATTGACTTTTTAGCTGGCTTTGGTGCCTTGGACATGAGCTAGGACCTTAAGATTCTGCATGAAAGGAGGACTAGCAGCCGCGTTGGATGGGAGAATGTGAAAAGTGTTCATATGTAGTAAAAACCTGAGAAATCCGTCCGTTTTCGTCATTTGTTATCGAATCGACATAAAGCCAGATCGTCACATTGGCAGCTCTTCTCTCTGAAACGGTTGTACTTATCGCCTGCAAAGCTATGTCGCGTGATGAGGTATGCGGAGACACTAAAAGCACCATAGTAGAACACAGATGAAGCTTCTAAGTTGATGTAATAGCCAGTAAGAAGTAGTACAATTCAAGTTTTAGGTATCGATTATTGACTTTTTAGCTGGCTTTGGTGTCTTGGACATGAGCTAGGACCTTAAGATGCTGCATTAAAGGAGGACTAGCAGCCGAATTGCACGGGAGAATGTGAAAAGTATTCATATGTAGTAAAAACCTGAGAAATCCGTCCGTTTTCGTCATTTGTTATCGAATCGACTTAAAGCCAGATCGTCACATTGGCCGCTCTTCTGTCTGAAACGGTTGTACTTATCGTCTGCAAAACTATGTCGGGGGCTGCGGTATGCGGAGAAACTAAAAGCACCATAGTAGAACACAGATGAAGCTTCTAAGTTGATGTAATAACCAGTAAGAAGTAGTACAGTTCAAGTTTTAGGTATCGATTATTGACTTTTTAGCTGGCTTTGGTGCCTTGGACATGAGCTAGGACCTTAAGATTCTGCATTAAAGGAGGAGTAGCAGCCGAATTGCACGGGAGAATGTGAAAAGTATTCATATGTAGTAAAAACCTGAGAAATCCGTCCGTTTTCGTCATTTGTTATCGAATCGACTTAAAGCCAGATCGTCACATTGGCCGCTCTTCTCTCTGAAACGGTTGTACTTATCGCCTGCAAAGCTATGTCGCGTGATGCGGTATGCGGAGACACTAAAAGCACCATAGTAGAACACAGATGAAGCTTCTAAGTTGATGTAATAGCCAGTAAGAAGTAGTACAATTCAAGTTTTAGGTATCGATTATTGACTTTTTAGCTGGCTTTGGTGCCTTGGACATGAGCTAGGACCTTAAGATTCTGCATTAAAGGAGGACTAGCAGCCGAGTTGCACGGGAGAATGGGAAAAGTATTCATATGTAGTAAAAACCTGAGAAATCCGTCCGTTTTCGTCATTTGTTATCGAATAGACTTAAAGCCAGATCGTCACATTGGCCGCTCTTCTCTTTGAAACGGTTGTACTTATCGTCCTCAAAGCTATGTCGCGTGCTGCGGTATGCGGAGACACTAAAAGCACCATAGTAGAACACAGATGAAGCTTCTAAGTTGATGTAATAGCCAGTAAGATGTAGTTTAATTCAAGTTTTAGGTATCGATTATTGATTTTTTAGCTGGCTTTGGTGCCTTGGACATGAGCTAAGACCTTAAGATTCTGCATCAAAAGGAGGACTAGCAGCCGAGTTGCACGGGACAATGTGAAAAGTGTTCATATGTAGTAAAAACCTGAGAAATCCGTCCGTTTTCGTCATTTGTTATCGAATCGACGTAAAGCCAGATCGTCACATTGGCCGCTCTTCTGTCTGAAACGGTTGTACTTATCGTCTGCAAAGCTATGTCGCGTGCTGCGGTATGCGGAGACACTAAAAGCACCATAGTAGAACCCAGACGAAGCTTCTAAGTTGATGTGATAGCCAGTAAGAAGTAGTACAATTCCAGTTTTAGGTATCGATTATTGACTTTTTAGCTGGCTATGGTGCCTTGGACATGAGCTAGGACCTTAAGATTCTGCATGAAAGGAGGACTAGCAGCCGCGTTGGATAGGAGAATGTGAAAAGTGTTCATATGTAGTAAAAACCTGAGAAATCCGTCCGTTTTCGTCATTTGTTATCGAACCGACTTAAAGCCAGATAGTCACATTGGCCGCTCTTCTCTCTGAAACGGTTGTACTTATCGTCTTCAAAGCTATGTCGCGTGCTGCGGTATGCGGAGACACTAAAAGCACCATAGTAGAACACAGATGAAGCTTCTAAGTTGATGTAATAGCCAGTAAGAAGTAGTACAATTCAAGTTTTAGGTATCGATTATTGATTTTTTAGCTGGCTTTGGTGCCTTGGACATGAGCTAGGACCTTAAGATTCTGCATCAAAAGGAGGACTAGCAGCCGAGTTGCACGGGACAATGTGAAAAGTGTTCATATGTAGTAAAAACCTGAGAAATCCGTCCGTTTTCGTCATTTGTTATCGAATCGACTTAAAGCCAGATCGTCACATTGGCTGCTCTTCTCTCTGATACGGTTGTACTTATCGTCTGGAAAGCTTTGTCGCGTCCTGCGGTATGCGGAGACACTAAAAGCACCATAGTAGAACACAGATGAAGCTTCTAAGTTGATGAAATAGCCAGTAAGAAGTAGTACAATTCAAGTTTTAGGTATCGATTATTGACTTTTTAGCTGGCTTTGGTGCCTTGGACATGATCTAGGACCTTAAGATTCTGCATGAAAGGAGGACTAGCAGCCGAGTTGCAGGGGAGAATGTGAAAAGTGTTCATATGTAGTAAAAACCTGAGAAATCCGTCCGTTTTCGTCATTTGTTATCGAATCGACTTAAAGGCAGATCGTCACATTGGCCGCTCTTCTCTCTGAAACGGTTGTACTTATCGTCTGCAAAGCTATGTCGCGTGCTGCGGTATGCGGAGACACTAAAAGCACCATAGTAGAACACAGATGAAGCTTCTAAGATGATGTAATAGCCAGTAAGAAGTAGTACAATTCAAGTTTTAGGTATCGATTATTGACTTTTTAGCTGGCTTTGGTGCCTTGGACATGAGCTAGGACCTTAAGATTCTGCATGAAAGGAGGACTAGCAGCCGAGTTGCACGGGAGAATGTGAAAAGTGTTCATATGTAGTAAAAACCTGAGAAATCCGTCCGTTTTCGTCATTTGTTATCGAATCGACTTAAAGCCAGATCGTCACATTGGCCGCTCTTCTCTCTGAAACGGTTGTACTTATCGTCTGCAAAGCTATGTCGCGTGCTGCGGTGTGCGGAGACACTAACAGCACCATGGTAGAACACAGATGAAGCTTCTAAGTTGATGTAATAGCCAGTAAGAAGTAGTACAATTCAAGTTTTAGGTATCGATTATTGACTTTTTAGCTGGCTTTGGTGCCTTGGACATGAGCTAGGACCTTAAGACTCTGCATGAAAGGAGGACTAGAAGCCGCGTTGCACGGGAGAATGTGAAATGTGTTCATATGTAGTAGAAACCTGAGAAATCCGTCCGTTTTCGTCATTTGTTATCGAATCGACTTAAATCCCGATCGTCACATTGGCCGCTCTTCTCTCTGACACGGTTGTACTTATCGTCTGCAAAGCTATGTCGCGTGCTGCGGTATGCGGAAACAATAAAATCACCATAGTAGAACACAGATGAAGCTTCTAAGTCGATGTAATAGCCAGTAAGAAGTAGTACAATTCAAGTTTTAGGTACTGATTATTGGCTTTTTAGTTGGCTTTGGTGCCTTGGACATGAGCTAGGACCTTAAGATTCTGCATGAAAGGAGGACTAGCAGCCGAGTTGCACGGGAGAATTTGAAAAGAGTTCATATGTAGTAAAAACCTGAGAAATCCGTCCGTTTTCGTTATTTGTTATCGAATCGACTTAAAGCCAGATCGTCACATTGGCAGCTCTTCTCTCTGAAACGGTTGTACTTATCGCCTGCAAAGCTATGTCGCGTGATGCGGTATGCGGAGACACTAAAAGCACCATAGTAGAACACAGATGAAGCTTCTAAGTTGATGTAATAGCCAGTAAGAAGTAGTACAATTCAAGTTTTAGGTATCGATTATTGACTTTTCAGCTGGCTTTGGTGCCTTGGACATGAGCTAGGACCTTAAGATTCTGCATGAAAGGAGGACTAGCAGCCGAGTTGCACGGGAGAATGTGAAAAGTACTCATATGTAGTAAAAACCTGAGAAATCCGTCCGTTTTCGTCATTTGTTATCGAATCGACTTAAAGCCAGATCGTCACATTGGCCGCTCTTCTCTTTGAAACGGTTGTACTTATCGTCTTCAAAGCTATGTCGCGTGCTGCGGTATGCGGAGACACTGAAAGCACCATAGTAGAACACAGATGAAGCTTCTAAGTTGATGTAATAGCCAGTAAGAAGTAGTACAATTCAAGTTTTAGGTATCGATTATTGATTTTTTACCTGGCTTTGGTGCCTTGGACATGAGCTAAGACCTTAAGATTCTGCATCAAAAGGAGGACTAGCAGCCGAGTTGCACGGGACTATGTGAAAAGTGTTCATATGTAGTAAAAACCTGAGAAATCCGTCCGTTTTCGTCATTTGTTATCGAATCGACTTAAAGCCAGATCGTCACATTGGCCGCTCTTCTGTCTGAAACGGTTGTACTTATCGTCTGCAAAGCTATGTCGCGTGCTGCGGTATGCGGAGACACTAAAAGCACCTTAGTAGAACACAGATGAAGCTTCTAAGTTGATGTGATAGCCAATAAGAAGTAGTACAATTCCAGTTTTAGGTATCGATAATTGACTTTTTAGCTGGCTTTGGTGCCTTGGACATGAGCTAGGACCTTAAGATTCTGCATTAAAGGAGGACTAGCAGCCGAGTTGCACGGGAGAATGTGAAAAGTGTTCATATGTAGTAAAAACCTGAGAAATCCGTCCGTTTCCGTCATTTGTTATCGAATCGACTTAAAGCCAGATCGTCACATTGGCCGCTCTTCTCTCTGAAACGGTTGCACTTATCGTCTGCAAAGCTGTGTCGCGTGCTGCGGTATGCGGAGACACTAAAAGCACCATAGTAGTACACAGATGAAGCTTCTAAGTTGATGTAATAGACAATAAGAATTAGTACAATTCAAGTTTTAGGTATGGATTATTGACTTTTTAGCTGGCTTTGGTGCCTTGGGCATGAGCTAGGACCTTAAGATTCTGCATGAAAGGAGGACTAGCAGCCGAGGTGCACGGGAGAATGTGAAAGGTGTTCATATGTAGTAAAAACCTGAGAAATCCGTCCGTTTTCGTCATTTGTTATCGAATCGACTTAAAGCCAGATCGTCACATTGGCCGCTCTTCTCTCTGAAACGGTTGTACTTATCGTCTGCAAAGCTATGTCGCGTGCTGCGGTATGCGGAGACACTAAAAGCACCATAGTAGAACACAGATGAAGCTTCTATGATGATGTAATAGCCAGTAAGAAGTAGTACCATTCAAGTTTTAGGTATCGATTATTGACTTTTTAGCTGTCTTTGGTGCCTTGGACATGAGCTAGGACCTTAAGATTCTGCATGAAAGGAGGACTAGCAGCCGCGTTGGATGGGAGAATGTGAAAAGTGTTCATATGTAGTAAAAACCTGAGAAATCCGTCCGTTTTCGTCATTTGTTATCGAATCGACTTAAAGCCAGATCGTCACATTGGCCGCTCTTCTCTCTGAAACGGTTGTACTTATCGTCTTCAAAGCTATGTCGCGTCCTGCGCTATGCGGAGACACTAAAAGCACCATAGTAGAACACAGATGAAGCTTCTAAGTTGATGTAATAGCCAGTAAGAAGTAGTACAATTCAAGTTTTAGGTATCGATTATATACTTTTTAGCTGGCTTTGGAGCCTTGGACATGAGCTAGGACCTTAAGATTCTGCATGAAAGGAGGACTAGCAGCCGAGTTGCACGGGAGAATGTGAAAAGTATTCATATCTAGTAAAAACCTGAGAAATCCGTCCGTTTTCGTCATTTGTTATCGAATCGACTTAAAGCCAGATCGTCACATTGGCCGCTCTTCTCTCTGAAACGGTTGTACTTATCGTCTGCAAAGCTATGTCGCGTGCTGCGGAATGCGGAGACTCTAAAAGCACCATAGTAGAACACAGATGAAGTTTCTAAGTTGATGTAATAGCCAGTAAGAAGTAGTACAATTCAAGTTTTAGGTATCGATTATTGACTTTTTAGCTGGCTTTGGAGCCTTGGACATGAGCTAGGACCTTAAGATTCTGCATTAAAGGAAGACTAGCAGCCGAGTTGCACGGGAGAATGTGAAAAGTATTCATATGTAGTAAAAACCTGAGAAATCCGTCCGTTTTCGTCATTTGTTATCGAATCGACTTAAAGCCAGATCGTCACATTGGCCGCTCTTCTCTCTGAAACGGTTGTACTTATCGTCTTCAAAGCTATGTCGCGTGCTGCGGTATGCGGAGACACTAAAAGCACCATAGTAGAACACAGATGAAGCTTCTAAGTTGATGTAATAGCCAGTAAGAAGTAGTACAATTCAAGTTTTAGGTATCGATTATTGATTTTTTAGCTGGCTTTGGTGCCTTGGACATGAGCTAGGACCTTAAGATTCTGCATCAAAAGGAGGACTAGCAGCCGAGTTGCACGGGAGAATGTGAAAAGTGTTCATATGTAGTAAAAACCTGAGAAATCCGTCCGTTTTCGTCATTTGTTATCGAATCGACTTAAAGCCAGATCGTCACATTGGCCGCTCTTCTCTCTGAAACGGTTGTACTTATCGTCTGCAAAGCTATGTCGCGTGCTGCGGTATGCGGAGACACTAAAAGCACCATAGTAGAACACAGATGAAGCTTCTATGATGATGTAATAGCCAGTAAGAAGTAGTACAATTCAAGTTTTAGGTACTGATTATTGACTTTTTAGCTGGCTTTGGTGCCTTGGACATGAGCTAGGACCTTAAGATTCTGCATGAAAGGAGGACTAGCAGCCGCGTTGCACGGGAGAATGTGAAAAGTGTTCATATGTAGTAAAAACCCGAGAAATCCGTCCGTTTACGTCATTTGTTATCGAATCGACTTAAAGCCAGATCGTCACATTGGCCGCTCCTCTCTCTGAAACGGTTGTACTTATCGCCTTCAAAGCTATGTCGCGTGCTGCGGTATGCGGAGACACTAAAAGCACCATAGTAGAACACAGATGAAGCTTCTAAGTTGATGTAATAGCCAGTAAGAAGTAGTACAATTCAAGTTTTAGGTATCGATTATTGATTTTTTAGCTGGCTTTGGTGCCTTGGACATGAGCTAGGACCTTAAGATTCTGCATCAAAAGGAGGACTAGTAGCCGAGTTGCACGGGACAATGTGAAAAGTGTTCATATGTAGTAAGAACCTGAGAAATCCGTCCGTTTTCGTCATTTGTTATCGAATCGTCTGAAAGCCCGATCGTCACATTGGCTGCTCTTCTCTCTGAAACGGTTGTACTTATCGTCTGGAAAGCTTTGTCGCGTGCTGCGGTATGCAGAGACACTAAAAGCACCATAGTAGAACACAGATGAAGCTTCTAAGATGATGTAATAGCCAGTAAGAAGTAGTACAATTCAAGTTTTAGGTATCGATTATTGACTTTTTAGCTGGCTTTGGTGCCTTGGACATGAGCTAGGACCTTAAGATTCTGCATGAAAGGAGGACTAGCAGCCGAGTTGCAGGGGAGAATGTGAAAAGTGTTCATATGTAGTAAAAACCTGAGAAATCCGTCCGTTTTCGTCATTTGTTATCGAATCGACTTAAAGCCAGATCGTCACATTGGTCGCTCTTCTCTCTGAAACGGTTGTACTTATCGTCTGCAAAGCTATGTCGCGTGCTGCGGTATGCGGAGACACTAAAATCAACATAGTAGAACACAGATGAAGCTTCTAAGTTGATGTAATAGACAATAAGAATTAGTACAATTCAAGTTTTAGGTATGGATTATTGACTTTTTAGCTGGCTTTGGTGCCTTGGGCATGAGCTAGGACCTTAAGATTCTGCATGAAAGGAGGACTAGCAGCCGAGTTGCACGGGAGAATGTGAAAGGTGTTCATATGTAGTAAAAACCTGAGAAATCCGTCCGTTTTCGTCATTTGTTATCGAATCGACTTAAAGCCAGATCGTCACATTGGCCGCTCTTCTCTCTGAAACGGTTGTACTTATCGTCTGCAAAGCTATGTCGCGTGCTGCGGTATGCGGAGACACTAAAAGCACCATAGTAGAACACGGATGAAGCTTCTAAGTTGATGTAATAGCCAGTAAGAAGTAGTACAATTCAAGTTTTAGGTATCGATTAAATACTTTTTAGCTGGCTTTGGTGCCTTGGACATGAGCTAGGACCTTAAGATTCTGCATGAAAGGAGGACTAGCAGCCGCGTTGCACGGGAGAATGTGAAAAGTATTCATATCTAGTAAAAACCTGAGAAATCCGTCCGTTTTCGTCATTTGTTATCGAATCGACTTAAAGCCAGATCGTCACATTGACCGCTCTTCTCTCTGAAACGGTTGTACTTATTGTCTGCAAAGCTATGTCGCGTGCTGCGGTATGCGGAGACTCTAAAAGCACCATAGTAGAACACAGATGAAGCTTCTAAGTTGATGTAATAGCCAGTAAGAAGTAGTACAATTCAAGTTTTAGGTATCGATTATTGACTTTTTAGCTGGCTTTGGAGCCTTGGACATGAGCTAGGACCTTAAGATTCTGCATTAAAGGAAGACTAGCAGCCGAGTTGCACGGGAGAATGTGAAAAGTATTCATATGTAGTAAAAACCTGAGAAATCCGTCCGTTTTCGTCATTTGTTATCGAATCGACTTAAAGCCAGATCGTCACATTGGCCGCTCTTCTCTCTGAAACGGTTGTACTTATCGCCTTCAAAGCTATGTCGCGTGCTGCGGTATGCGGAGACACTAAAAGCACCATAGTAGAACACAGATGAAGCTTCTAAGTTGATGTAATAGCCAGTAAGAAGTAGTACAATTCAAGTTTTAGGTATCGATTATTGATTTTTTAGCTGGCTTTGGTGCCTTGGACATGAGCTAGGACCTTAAGATTCTGCATCAAAAGGAGGACTAGCAGCCGAGTTGCACGGGAGAATGTGAAAAGTGTTCATATGTAGTAAAAACCTGAGAAATCCGTCCGTTTTCGTCATTTGTTATCGAATCGACTTAAAGGCAGATCGTCACATTGGCCGCTCTTCTCTCTGAAACGGTTGTACTTATCGTCTGCAAAGCTATGTCGCGTGCTGCGGTACGCGGAGACACTAAAAGCACCATAGTAGAACACAGATGAAGCTTCTATGATGATGTAATAGCCAGTAAGAAGTAGTACAATTCAAGTTTTAGGTACTGATTATTGACTTTTTAGCTGGCTTTGGTGCCTTGGACATGAGCTAGGACCTTAAGATTCTGCATGAAAGGAGGACTAGCAGCCGAGTTACACAGGAGAATGTGAAAAGTGTTTATATGTAGTAAAAACCTGAGAAATCCGTCCGTTTTCGTCATTTGTTATCGAATCGACTTAAAGCCAGATCGTCACATTGGCTGCTCTTCCCTCCGAAACGGTTGTACTTATCGTCTGCAAAGCTATGTCGCATGCTGCGGTATGCGGAGACACTAAAAGCACCATAGTAGAACACAGATGAAGCTTCTAAGTTGATGTAATAGCCAGTAAGATGTAGTACAATTCAAGTTTTAGCTACTGATTATTGAATTTTTAGCTGGCCTTGGTGCCTTGGACATGAGCTAGGACCTTAAGATTCTGCATGAAAGGAGGACTAGCAGCCGAGTTGCACGGGAGAATGTGAAAAGTATTCATATGTAGCAAAAACCTGAGAAATCCGTCCGTCTTCGTCATTTGTTATCGAATCGACTTAAAGCCAGATCGTCACATTGGCCGCTCTTCTCTCTGAAACGGTTGTACTTATCGTCTTCAAAGCTATGTCGCGTGCTGCGGTAAGCGGAGACACTAAAAGCACCATAGTAGAACACAGATGAAGCTTCTAAGTTGATGTAATAGCCAGTAAGAAGTAGTACAATTCAAGTTTTAGGTATCGATTATTGATTTTTTAGCTGGCTTTGGTGCCTTGGACATGAGCTAGGACCTTAAGATTCTGCATCAAAAGGAGGACTAGCAGCCGAGTTGCATGGGACAATGTGAAAAGTGTTCATATGTAGTAAAAACCTGAGAAATCCGTCCGTTTTCGTCATTTGTTATCGAATCGACTTAAAGCCAGATCGTCACATTGGCTGCTCTTCTCTCTGAAACGGTTGTACTTATCGTCTGCAAAGCTATGTCGCGTGCTGCGGTATGCGGAGACACTAAAATCAACATAGTAGAACACAGATGAAGCTTCTAAGTTGATGTAATAGACAATAAGAAGTAGTACAATTCAAGTTTTAGGTATGGATTATTGACTTTTTAGCTGGCTTTGTAGCGTTGGGCATGAGCTAGGACCTTAAGATTCTGCATGAAAGGAGGACTAGCAGCCGAGTTGCACGGGAGAATGTGAAAGGTGTTCATATGTAGTAAAAACCTGAGAAATCCGTCCGTTTTCGTCATTTGTTATCGAATCGACTTACAGCCAGATCGTCACATTGGTCGCTCTTCTCTCTGAAACGGTTGTACTTATCGTCTGCAAAGCTATGTCGCGTGCTGCGGTATGCGGAGACACTAAAAGCACCATAGTAGAACACAGATGAAGCTTCTAAGTCGATGTAATAGCCAGTAAGAAGTAGTACAATTCAAGTTTTAGGTATCGACTATTGACTTTTTAGCTATCTTTGGTGCCTTGGACATGAGCTAGGACCTTAAGATTCTGCATGACAGGAGGACTAGCAGCCGAGTTGCACGGGAGAATGTAAAAAGTGTTCATATGTAGTAAAAACCTGAGAAATCCGTCCGTTTTCGTCATTTGTTATCGAATCGACTTAAAGCCAGATCGTCACATTGGTCGCTCTTCTCTCTGAAACGGTTGTACTTATCATCTGCAAAGCTATGTCGCGTGCTGCGGTATGCGGAGACACTAAAATCAACATAGTAGAACACAGATGAAGCTTCTAAGTTGATGTAATAGACGATAAGAATTAGTACAATTCAAGTTTTAGGAATGGATTATTGACTTTTTAGCTGGCTTTGGTGCCTTGGGCATGAGCTAGGACCTTAAGATTCTGCATGAAAGGAGGACTAGCAGCCGAGTTGCACGGGAGAATGTGAAAGGTGTTCATATGTAGTAAAAACCTGAGAAATCCGTCCGTTTTCGTCATTTGTTATCGAATCGACTTAAAGCCAGATCGTCACATTGGCCGCTCTTCTATCTGAAACGGTTGTACTTATCGTCTGCAAAGCTATGTCGCGTGCTGCGGTATGCGGAGACACTAAAAGCACCATAGTAGAACACAGATGAAGCTTCTATGATGATGTAATAGCCAGTAAGAAGTAGTACCATTCAAGTTTTAGGTATCGATTATTGACTTTTTAGCTGTGTTTGGTGCCTTGGACATGAGCTAGGACCTTAAGATTCTGCATGAAAGGAGGCCTAGCAGCCGCGTTGGATGGGAGAATGTGAAAAGTGTTCATATGTAGTAAAAACCTGAGAAATCCGTCCGTTTTCGTCATTTGTTATCGAATCGACTTAAAGCCAGATCGTCACATTGGCCGCTCTTCTCTCTGAAACGGTTGTACTTATCGTCTTCAAAGCTATGTCGCGTCCTGCGGTATGCGGAGACACTAAAAGCACCATAGTAGAACACAGATGAAGCTTCTAAGTTGATGTAATAGCCAGTAAGAAGTAGTACAATTCAAGTTTTAGGTATCTATTATATACTTTTTAGCTGGCTTTGGTGCCTTGGACATGAGCTAGGACCTTAAGATTCTGCATGAAAGGAGGACTAGCAGCCGAGTTGCACGGGAGAATGTGAAAAGTATTCATATCTAGTAAAAACCTGAGAAATCCGTCCGTTTTCGTCATTTGTTATCGAATCGACTTAAAGCCAGATCGTCACATTGGCCGCTCTTCTCTCTGAAACGGTTGTACTTATCGTCTGCAAAGCTATGTCGCGTGCTGCGGTATGCGGAGACTCTAAAAGCACCATAGTAGAACACAGATGAAGCTTCTAAGTTGATGTAATAGCCAGTAAGAAGTAGTACAATTCAAGTTTTAGGTGTCGATTATTGACTTTTTAGCTGGCTTTGGAGCCTTGGACATGAGCTAGGACCTTAAGATTCTGCATTAAAGGAAGACTAGCAGCCGAGTTGCACGGGAGAATGTGAAAAGTATTCATATGTAGTAAAAACCTGAGAAATCCGTCCGTTTTCGTCATTTGTTATCGAATCGACTTAAAGCCAGATCGTCACATTGGCCGCTCTTCTCTCTGAAATGGTTGTACTTATCGTCTTCAAAGCTATGTCGCGTGCTGCGGTATGCGGAGACACTAAAAGCACCATAGTAGAACACAGATGAAGCTTCTAAGTTGATGTAATAGCCAGTAAGAAGTAGTACAATTCAAGTTTTAGGTATCGATTATTGATTTTTTAGCTGGCTTTGGTGCCTTGGACATGAGCTAGGACCTTAAGATTCTGCATCAAAAATAGGACTAGCAGCCGAGTTGCACGGGAGAATGTGAAAAGTGTTCATATGTAGTAAAAACCTGAGAAATCCGTCCGTTTTCGTCATTTGTTATCGAATCGACTTAAAGCCAGATCGTCACATTGGCCGCTCTTCTCTCTGAAACGGTTGTACTTATCGTCTGCAAAGCTATGTCGCGTGCTGCGGTATGCGGAGACACTAAAAGCACCATAGTTGAACACAGATGTAGCTTCTATGATGATGTAATAGCCAGTAAGAAGTAGTACAATTCAAGTTTTAGGTACTGATTATTGACTTTTTAGCTGGCTTTGGTGCCTTGGACATGAGCTAGGACCTTAAGATTCTGCATGAAAGGAGGACTAGCAGCCGCGTTGGATAGGAGAATGTGAAAAGTGTTCATATGTAGTAAAAACCCGAGAAATCCGTCCGTTTTCGTCATTTGTTATCGAATCGACTTAAAGCCAGATTTCACATTGGCTGCTCTTCTCTCTGAAACGGTTGTACTTATCGTCTGCAAAGCTATGTCGCGTGCTGCGGTATACGGAGACACTAAAATCACCATAGTAGAACACAGATGAAGCTTCTAAGTTGATGTAATAGACAATAAGAAGTAGTACAATTCAAGTTTTAGGTATGGATTATTGACTTTTTAGCTGGCTTTGGTGCCTTGGGCATGAGCTAGGACCTTAAGATTCTGCATGAAAGGAGGACTAGCAGCCGAGTTGCACGGGAGAATGTGAAAGGTGTTCATATCTAGTAAAAACCTGAGAAATCCGTCCGTTTTCGTCATTTGTTATCGAATCGACTTACAGCCAGATCGTCACATTGGTCGCTCTTCTCTCTGAAACGGTTGTACTTATCGTCTGCAAAGCTATGTCGCGTGCTGCGGTATGCGGAGACACTAAAAGCACCATAGTAGAACACAGATGAAGCTTCTAAGTCGATGTAATAGCCAGTAAGAAGTAGTACCATTCAAGTTTTAGGTATCGACTATTGACTTTTTAACTATCTTTGGTGCCTTGGACATGAGCTAGGACCTTAAGATTCTGCATGAAAGGAGGACTAGCAGCCGAGTTACACGGGAGAATGTGAAAAGTGTTCATATGTAGTAAAAACCTGAGAAATCCCTCCGTTTTCGTCATTTGTTATCGAATCGACTTAAAGCCAGATCGTCACATTGGCCGCTCTTCTCTCTGAAACGGTTGTACTTATCGTCTGCAAAGCTATGTCGCATGCTGCGGTATGCGGAGACACTAAAAGCACCATAGTAGAACACAGATGAAGCTTCTAAGTTGATGTAATAGCCAGTAAGATGTAGTACAATTCAAGTTTTAGCTACTGATTATTGACTTTTTAGCTGGCCTTGGTGCCTTGGACATGAGCTAGGACCTTAAGATTCTGCATGAAAGGAGGACTAGCAGCCGAGTTGCACGGGAGAATGTGAAAAGTATTCATATGTAGCAAAAACCTGAGAAATCCGTCCGTTTTCGTCATTTGTTATCGAATCGACTTAAAGCCAGATCGTCACATTGGCCGCTCTTCTCTCTGAAACGGTTGTACTTATCGTCTTCAAAGCTATGTCGCGTGCTGCGGTATGCGGAGACACTAAAAGCACCATAGTAGAACACAGATGAAGCTTCTAAGTTGATGTAATAGCCAGTAAGAAGCAGTACAATTCAAGTTTTAGGTATCGATTATTGATTTTTTAGCTGGCTTTGGTGCCTTGGACATGAGCTAGGACCTTAAGATTCTGCATCAAAAGGAGGACTAGCAGCCGAGTTGCACGGGACAATGTGAAAAGTGTTCATATGTAGTAAAAACCTGAGAAATCCGTCCGTTTTCGTGATTTGTTATCGAATCGACTTAAAGCCAGATCGTCACATTGGCTGCTCTTCTCTCTGAAACGATTGTACTTATCGTCTGCAAAGCTATGTCGCGTGCTGCGGTATGCGGAGACACTAAAATCACCATAGTAGAACACAGATGAAGCTTCTAAGTTGATGTAATAGACAATAAGAAGTAGTACAATTCAAGTTTTAGGTATGGATTATTGACTTTTTAGCTGGCTTTGGTGCCTTGGGCATGAGCTAGGACCTTAAGATTCTGCATGAAAGGAGGACTAGCAGCCGAGTTGCACGGGAGAATGTGAAAGGTGTTCATATGTAGTAAAAACCTGAGAAATCCGTCCGTTTTCGTCATTTGTTATCGAATCGACTTACAGCCAGATCGTCACATTGGTCGCTCTTCTCTCTGAAACGGTTGTACTTATCGTCTGCGAAGCTATGTCGCGTGCTGCGGTATGCGGAGACACTAAAAGCACCATAGTAGAACACAGATGAAGCTTCTAAGTCAATGTAATAGCCAGTAAGAAGTAGTACAATTCAAGTTTTAGGTATCGACTATTGACTTTTTAGCTATCTTTGGTGACTTGGACATGAGCTAGGACCTTAAGATTCTGCATGACAGGAGGACTAGCAGCCGAGTTGCACGGGAGAATGTGAAAAGTGTTCATATGTAGTAAAAACCTGAGAAATCCGTCCGTTTTCGTCATTTGTTATCGAATCGACTTAAAGCCAGATCGTCATATTGGCCCCTTTCTCTCTGAAACGGTTGTACTTATCGTCTGCAAAGCTATGTCGCGTACTGCGGTGTGCGGAGACACTAAAAGCACCATGGTAGAACACAGATGAAGCTTCTAAGTTGATGTAATAGCCAGTAAGATGTAGTACAATTCAAGTTTTAGGTATCGATTATTGACTTTTTAGCTGGCTTTGGTGCCTTGGACATGAGCTAGGACCTTAAGATTCTGCATGAAAGGAGGACTAGCAGCCGTTTTGCGCGGGACAATGTGAAATGTGTTCATATGTAGTAGAAACCTGAGAAATCCGTCCATTTTCGTCATTTGTTATCGAATCGACTTAAAGCCAGATCGTCACATTGGCCGCTCTTCTCTCTGAAACGGTTGTACTTATCGTCTGCAAAGCTATGTCGCGTGCTGCGGTATGCGGAGACAATAAAATCACCATAGTAGAACACAGATGAAGCTTCTAAGTCGATGTAATAGCCAGTAAGAAGTAGTACAATTCAAGTTTTAGGTACTGATTATTGACTTTTTAGCTGGCTTTGGTGCCTTGGACATGAGCTAGGACCTTAAGATTCTGCATTAAAGGAAGACTAGCAGCCGAGTTGCACGGGAGAATGTGAAAAGTGTTCATATGTAGTAAAAACCTGAGAAATCCGTCCGTTTTCGTCATTTGTTATCGAATCGACTTAAAGCCAGATCGTCACATTGGCCGCTCTTCTCTCTGAAACGGTTGTACTTATCGTCTGCAAAGCTATGTCGCATGCTGCGGTATGCGGAGACACTAAAAGCACCATAGTAGAACACAGATGAAGCTTCTAAGTTGATGTAATAGCCAGTAAGATGTAGTACAATTCAAGTTTTAGCTACTGATTATTGACTTTTTAGCTGGCCTTGGTGCCTTGGACATGAGCTAGGACCTTAAGATTCTGCATGAAAGGAGGACTAGCAGCCGAGTTGCACGGGAGAATGTGAAAAGTATTCATATGTAGCAAAAACCTGAGAAATCCGTCCGTTTTCGTCATTTGTTATCGAATCGACTTAAAGCCAGATCGTCACATTGGCCGCTCTTCTCTCTGAAACGGTTGTACTTATCGTCTTCAAAGCTATGTCGCGTGCTGCGGTATGCGGAGACACTAAAAGCACCATAGTAGAACACAGATGAAGCTTCTAAGTTGATGTAATAGCCAGTAAGAAGTAGTACAATTAAAGTTTTAGGTATCGATTATTGATTTTTTAGCTGGCTTTGGTGCTTTGGACATGAGCTAGGACCGTAAGATTCTGCATCAAAAGGAGGACTAGCAGCCGAGTTGCACGGGACAATGTGAAAAGTGTTCATATGTAGTAAAAACCTGAGAAATCCGTCCGTTTTCGTCATTTGTTATCGAATCGACTTAAAGCCAGATCGTCACATTGGCTGCTCTTCTCTCTGAAACGGTTGTACTTATCGTCTGCAAAGCTATGTCGCGTGCTGCGGTATGCGGAGACACTAAAAGTACCATAGTAGAACACAGATGAAGCTTCTAAGTCGATGTAATAGCCAGTAAGAAGTAGTACAATTCAAGTTTTAGGTATCGACTATTGACTTTTTAGCTATCTTTGGTGCCTTGGACATGAGCTAGGACCTTAAGATTCTGCATGAAAGGAGGACTAGCAGCCGCGTTGTACGGGAGAATATGAAATGTGTTCATATGTACTAAAAACCTGAGAAATACGTCCGTTTTCGTCATTTGTTATCGAATCGACTTAAAGCCAGATCGTCGCATTGGCTGCTCTTCTCTCTGAAACCGTTGTACTTATCGTCTGGAAAGCTTTGTCGCGTGCTGCGGTATGCGGAGACAATAAAATCACCATAGTAGAACACAGATGAAGCTTCTAAGTCGATGTAATAGCCAGTAAGAAGTAGTACAATTCAAGTTTTAGGTACTGATTATTGACTTTTTAGCTGGCTTTGGTGCCTTGGACATCAGCTAGGACCTTAAGATTCTGCATGAAAGGAGGACTAGCAGCCGAGTTACACGGGAGAATGTGAAAAGTGTTCATATGTAGTAAAAACCTGAGAAATCCCTCCGTTTTCGTCATTTGTTATCGAATCGACTTAAAGCCAGATCGTCACATTGGCCGCTCTTCTCTCTGAAACGGTTGTACTTATCGTCTGCAAAGCTATGTCGCATGCTGCGGTATGCGGAGACACTAAAAGCACCATAGTAGAACACAGATGAAGCTTCTAAGTTGATGTAATAGCCAGTAAGATGTAGTACAATTCAAGTTTTAGCTACTGATTATTGACTTTTTAGCTGGCCTTGGTGCCTTGGACATGAGCTAGGACCTTAAGATTCTGCATGAAAGGAGGACTAGCAGCCGAGTTGCACGGGAGAATGTGAAAAGTATTCATATGTAGCAAAAACCTGAGAAATCCGTCCGTTTTCGTCATTTGTTATCGAATCGACTTAAAGCCAGATCGTCACATTGGCCGCTCTTCTCTCTGAAACGGTTGTACTTATCGTCTTCAAAGCTATGTCGCGTGCTGCGGTATGCGGAGACACTAAAAGCACCATAGTAGAACACAGATGAAGCTTCTAAGTTGATGTAATAGCCAGTAAGAAGCAGTACAATTCAAGTTTTAGGTATCGATTATTGATTTTTTAGCTGGCTTTGGTGCCTTGGACATGAGCTAGGACCTTAAGATTCTGCATCAAAAGGAGGACTAGCAGCCGAGTTGCACGGGACAATGTGAAAAGTGTTCATATGTAGTAAAAACCTGAGAAATCCGTCCGTTTTCGTGATTTGTTATCGAATCGACTTAAAGCCAGATCGTCACATTGGCTGCTCTTCTCTCTGAAACGATTGTACTTATCGTCTGCAAAGCTATGTCGCGTGCTGCGGTATGCGGAGACACTAAAATCACCATAGTAGAACACAGATGAAGCTTCTAAGTTGATGTAATAGACAATAAGAAGTAGTACAATTCAAGTTTTAGGTATGGATTATTGACTTTTTAGCTGGCTTTGGTGCCTTGGGCATGAGCTAGGACCTTAAGATTCTGCATGAAAGGAGGACTAGCAGCCGAGTTGCACGGGAGAATGTGAAAGGTGTTCATATGTAGTAAAAACCTGAGAAATCCGTCCGTTTTCGTCATTTGTTATCGAATCGACTTACAGCCAGATCGTCACATTGGTCGCTCTTCTCTCTGAAACGGTTGTACTTATCGTCTGCGAAGCTATGTCGCGTGCTGCGGTATGCGGAGACACTAAAAGCACCATAGTAGAACACAGATGAAGCTTCTAAGTCAATGTAATAGCCAGTAAGAAGTAGTACAATTCAAGTTTTAGGTATCGACTATTGACTTTTTAGCTATCTTTGGTGCCTTGGACATGAGCTAGGACCTTAAGATTCTGCATGACAGGAGGACTAGCAGCCGAGTTGCACGGGAGAATGTGAAAAGTGTTCATATGTAGTAAAAACCTGAGAAATCCGTCCGTTTTCGTCATTTGTTATCGAATCGACTTAAAGCCAGATCGTCATATTGGCCCCTTTCTCTCTGAAACGGTTGTACTTATCGTCTGCAAAGCTATGTCGCGTACTGCGGTGTGCGGAGACACTAAAAGCACCATGGTAGAACACAGATGAAGCTTCTAAGTTGATGTAATAGCCAGTAAGATGTAGTACAATTCAAGTTTTAGGTATCGATTATTGACTTTTTAGCTGGCTTTGGTGCCTTGGACATGAGCTAGGACCTTAAGATTCTGCATGAAAGGAGGACTAGCAGCCGTTTTGCGCGGGACAATGTGAAATGTGTTCATATGTAGTAGAAACCTGAGAAATCCGTCCATTTTCGTCATTTGTTATCGAATCGACTTAAAGCCCGATCGTCACATTGGCCGCTCTTCTCTCTGAAACGGTTGTACTTATCGTCTGCAAAGCTATGTCGCGTGCTGCGGTATGCGGAGACAATAAAATCACCATAGTAGAACACAGATGAAGCTTCTAAGTCGATGTAATAGCCAGTAAGAAGTAGTACAATTCAAGTTTTAGGTACTGATTATTGACTTTTTAGCTGGCTTTGGTGCCTTGGACATGAGCTAGGACCTTAAGATTCTGCATTAAAGGAAGACTAGCAGCCGAGTTGCACGGGAGAATGTGAAAAGTGTTCATATGTAGTAAAAACCTGAGAAATCCGTCCGTTTTCGTCATTTGTTATCGAATCGACTTAAAGCCAGATCGTCACATTGGCCGCTCTTCTCTCTGAAACGGTTGTACTTATCGTCTGCAAAGCTATGTCGCATGCTGCGGTATGCGGAGACACTAAAAGCACCATAGTAGAACACAGATGAAGCTTCTAAGTTGATGTAATAGCCAGTAAGATGTAGTACAATTCAAGTTTTAGCTACTGATTATTGACTTTTTAGCTGGCCTTGGTGCCTTGGACATGAGCTAGGACCTTAAGATTCTGCATGAAAGGAGGACTAGCAGCCGAGTTGCACGGGAGAATGTGAAAAGTATTCATATGTAGCAAAAACCTGAGAAATCCGTCCGTTTTCGTCATTTGTTATCGAATCGACTTAAAGCCAGATCGTCACATTGGCCGCTCTTCTCTCTGAAACGGTTGTACTTATCGTCTTCAAAGCTATGTCGCGTGCTGCGGTATGCGGAGACACTAAAAGCACCATAGTAGAACACAGATGAAGCTTCTAAGTTGATGTAATAGCCAGTAAGAAGTAGTACAATTCAAGTTTTAGGTATCGATTATTGATTTTTTAGCTGGCTTTGGTGCTTTGGACATGAGCTAGGACCGTAAGATTCTGCATCAAAAGGAGGACTAGCAGCCGAGTTGCACGGGACAATGTGAAAAGTGTTCATATGTAGTAAAAACCTGAGAAATCCGTCCGTTTTCGTCATTTGTTATCGAATCGACTTAAAGCCAGATCGTCACATTGGCTGCTCTTCTCTCTGAAACGGTTGTACTTATCGTCTGCAAAGCTATGTCGCGTGCTGCGGTATGCGGAGACACTAAAATCACCATAGTAGAACACAGATGAAGCTTCTAAGTTGATGTAATAGACAATAAGAAGTAGTACAATTCAAGTTTTAGGTATGGATTATGGACTTTTTAGCTGGCTTTGGTGCCTTGGGCATGAGCTAGGACCTTAAGATTCTGCATGAAAGGAGGACTAGCAGCCGAGTTGCACGGGAGAATGTGAAAGGTGTTCATATGTAGTAAAAACCTGAGAAATCCGTCCGTTTTCGTCATTTGTTATCGAATCGACTTACAGCCAGATCGTCACATTGGTCGCTCTTCTCTCTGAAACGGTTGTACTTATCGTCTGCAAAGCTATGTCGCGTGCTGCGGTATGCGGAGACACTAAAAGTACCATAGTAGAACACAGATGAAGCTTCTAAGTCGATGTAATAGCCAGTAAGAAGTAGTACAATTCAAGTTTTAGGTATCGACTATTGACTTTTTAGCTATCTTTGGTGCCTTGGACATGAGCTAGGACCTTAAGATTCTGCATGAAAGGAGGACTAGCAGCCGCGTTGTACGGGAGAATATGAAATGTGTTCATATGTACTAAAAACCTGAGAAATACGTCCGTTTTCGTCATTTGTTATCGAATCGACTTAAAGCCAGATCGTCGCATTGGCTGCTCTTCTCTCTGAAACCGTTGTACTTATCGTCTGGAAAGCTTTGTCGCGTGCTGCGGTATGCGGAGACACTAAAAGCACCATAGTAGAACACAGATGAAGCTTCTAAGTTGATGTAATAGCCAGTAAGAAGTAGTACAATTCAAGTTTTAGGTATCGATTATTGATTTTTTAGCTGGCTTTGGTGCTTTGGACATGAGCTAGGACCGTAAGATTCTGCATCAAAAGGAGGACTAGCAGCCGAGTTGCACGGGACAATGTGAAAAGTGTTCATATGTAGTAAAAACCTGAGAAATCCGTCCGTTTTCGTCATTTGTTATCGAATCGACTTAAAGCCAGATCGTCACATTGGCTGCTCTTCTCTCTGAAACGGTTGTACTTATCGTCTGCAAAGCTATGTCGCGTGCTGCGGTATGCGGAGACACTAAAATCACCATAGTAGAACACAGATGAAGCTTCTAAGTTGATGTAATAGACAATAAGAAGTAGTACAATTCAAGTTTTAGGTATGGATTATTGACTTTTTAGCTGGCTTTGGTGCCTTGGGCATGAGCTAGGACCTTAAGATTCTGCATGAAAGGAGGACTAGCAGCCGAGTTGCACGGCAGAATGTGAAAGGTGTTCATATGTAGTAAAAACCTGAGAAATCCGTCCGTTTTCGTCATTTGTTATCGAATCGACTTAAAGCCAGATCGTCGCATTGGCTGCTCTTCTCTCTGAAACCGTTGTACTTATCGTCTGGAAAGCTTTGTCGCGTGCTGCGGTATGCGGAGACACTAAAAGCACCATAGTAGAACACAGATGAAGCTTCTAAGATGATGTAATAGCCAGTAAGAAGTAGTACAATTCAAGTTTTAGGTATCGATTATTGACTTCTTAGCTGGCTTTGGTGCCTTGGACATGAGCTAGGACCTTAAGATTCTGCATGAAAGGAGGACTAGCAGCCGAGTTGCACGGGAGAATGTGAAAAGTGTTCATATGTAGTAAAAACCTGAGAAATCCGTCCGTTTTCGTCATTTGTTATCGAATCGACTTAAAGGCAGATCGTCACATTGGCCGCTCTTCTCTCTGAAACGGTTGTACTTATCGTCTGCAAAGCTATGTCGCGTGCTGCGATATGCGGAGACACTAAAAGCACCATAGTAGAACACAGATGAAGCTTCTAAGTCGATGTAATAGCCAGTAAGTAGTAGTACAATTCAAGTTTTAGGTATCGATTATTGACTTCTTAGATGGATTTGGTGCCTTGGACATGAGCTAGGAAGTTAAGATTCTGCATGAAAGGAGGACTAGCAGCCGAGTTGCACGGGACAATATGAAAAGTGTTCATATGTAGTAAAAAAATCAGAAATCCGTCCGTTTTCGTCATTTGTTATCGAATCGCCTTAAAGCCAGATCGTCACTTGGCCGCTCATCTCTCTGAAACGGCTGTACTTATCGTCTGCAAAGCTATGTCGCGTGCTGCGGTATGAGGAGACACTAAAAGCACCATAGTAGAACACAGTTGAAGCTTCTAAGTTGATGTAATAGCCAGTACGAAGCAGTACAA
Organism: Schistocerca gregaria; assembly: GCF_023897955.1. Lineage (NCBI taxonomy): Eukaryota > Metazoa > Arthropoda > Insecta > Orthoptera > Acrididae > Schistocerca > Schistocerca gregaria. The sequence continues at coordinate 15,029,453 of NW_026061824.1, read as the reverse complement.
TTCAAGTTTTAGTTATCGATTATTGACTTTTTAGGCGATTTCCGTGCCTTGGACATGAGCTAGGACCTTACCAACTTGCATGAATGGAGGACTAGCAGCCGCGTTGCACGGGAGAATGTAAAAAGAGTTCATATGTAGTGAAAACGTGAGAAATCCGACCGTTTTCGTCATTTGCTATCGAATCGACTATATGCCAGATCGTCATATTGGCGGCTCTTCTCTCGAAAACGGTTACATATATCTTGTACAATGCTATGTCGCGTAGTGTGGTAGGAGGGGGCAGTAAAATCTCCATAACAGAACACAGAATAAGCTTCGAGGTTGATGTGATAGCCAGTAAGAAGCAGTACAATTCAAGTTTGTGTTATCGATTATTGACATTTTAGATGGCTTTGGTGCCTTGGACATAAGCTGGAACCTTAAGATTTTGCATGAGGGAGTTCTAGCAGCCGCGTTGGACGTGGGAATGTGAAAGGTGTTCATATGTAGTGAAAACATGAGAAATCCACCCGTTTTCGTCATTTGCTATCGAATAGACATTTGCCAGATCGTCATATTGGCGGCTCTTCTCTCTGAAACGGTTACATTTATCGTGTGCAAAGCTATGTCGCGAGCTTCGGTATGCGGAGACACTAAAAGCACCATAATACAACACAGATGAAGTTTCTAAGTTGTTGTGATAGCCAGTAAGAAGCAGTACAATTCAAGTTTTAGTTATCGATTACTGACTTTTTAGACGGCTTTGGTGCCTTGGACATGAGCTAGGACGTTAAGATTTTGCATGAGGGAGTTCTAGCAGCCGTCTTTCACGGGGGAATGTGAAATGTGTTCATATGTAGTGTAAACCTGAGAAATCAACCCGTTTTCGTCATTTGCTATCGAATCGACTAAATGCCAGATCGTCATATTGCCCGCTCTTCTCTCTGAAACGGTTACATTTATCGTGTGCAACGCTATGTCGCGTGCTGCGGTATGCGGAGACACTAAACGCACCATAACAGAACACAAAAGAAGCTTCTAAATTGGTGTGATAGCCAGTCCGAAGCAGTACATTTCAAGTTTCAGTTATCGATTATTGACTTTTTAAACGGCTTTGGTGCCTTGGACATGAGCTAGGACCTTAAGATTTTGCATAAAGGTAGGTCTAGTAGCCGCGTTGCACTGTGGAATGTGAAAACTGTTCATACGTTGTGAAAACCTGAGAAATCCGCCCGTTTTCGTCATTTGCTATCGAATCGACTTAATGCCAGATCGTCATATTGGCCGGTATTCTCTCTGAAACGGTTACATTTATCGTGTGTAAAGCAATGCCGCTGCTGTGGTATGCGGAGACACTAAAAGCACCATAATAGAACACAGAAGAAGCTTCTAAGTTCATGAGATAGTCAGTACTAAGCAGTAATATTGAAGTTTTAGTTATCGATTATTGACTTTTCAGACGATTTTGGTAACTTGGGCATGAGCTAGGACCTTACGACCTTGCATGACGGGAGGTTTGGCAACCGCGTTGGACGGGGGAATGTGAAAAGTGTTCATATGTAGTGTAAACGTGAGAAATCCGCCCGTTTTCGTCATTTGCTATCGAATCGACTTAATGCCAGATCGCCATATTGGCAGCTCTTCACTCTGAAACGGTTACATTTATCGTGTGCAAAGCTATGTCGCGTGCTGTGGAATACGGAGACACTAGAAGCACTCTAATAGAACACAGAAAAAGCTTCTAGGTTGATGTGATCGCCAGTACGAAGCAGTACAATTCAAGATTTATTTACAGATTATTGACTTTTTAGACGATTTTGGTGCCATGTACATGCGCTAGGACCTTACGACCTTGCATGAAAGGAGTCTAGCAGCCGCGTTGCACGGGGGAATGTGAAAAGTGTTCATATGTAGTGAAATCCTGAGAAATCGGCTCGTTTTCGTCATTTGCTATTGAATCGACTTAATGCCAGATCGTCATATTGGCCGCTCTTCTCTCTGAAATGTTTACATTTCTCGTGTGCAAAGCTATGAAAGCTATGTCGCGTGCTGCGGTATGCGGAGACACTAAAAGCTCCATAATAGAACACGGAATAAGCTTCTAGGTTGATGTGATAGCCAGTACGAAGCAGTACAATTCAAGATTTAGTTATCGATTATTGACTTTTTAGACGATATTTGTGCCTTGGACATGCGCTGGGACCTTAAGACCTTGCATGAAAGCAGTCTAGCTGCCACGTTGGACGGGGGAATGTGAAACGTGTTCAAATGTAGTGAAATCCTGAGAAATCCACTCGTTTTCGTCATTTGCTATCGAATCGACTTAATGCCAGATCGTCATATTGGCCTCTCTTCTCTCTTAAACGGTTACATTTATCCTGTGCAAAGCTATGTCGCGTGCTGCGGTATGCGGAGACACTAAACGCACCATAACAGAACACAAAAGAAGCTTCTAAATTGGTGTGATAGCCAGTCCGAAGCAGTACATTTCAAGTTTCAGTTATCGATTATTGACTTTTTAAACGGCTTTGGTGCCTTGGACATGAGCTAGGACCATAAGATTATGCATAAAGGTAGGTCTAGTAGCCGCGTTGCACTGTGGAATGTGAAAACTGTTCATACGTTGTGAAAACCTGAGAAATCCGCCCGTTTTCGTCATTTGCTATCGAATCGACTTAATGCAAGATCGTCATATTGGCCGGTATTCTCTCTGAAACGGTTACATTTATCGTGTGCAAAGCAATGCCGCTGCTGTGGTATGCGGAGACACTAAAAGCACCATAATAGAACACAGGAGAAGCTTCTAAGTTGATGAGATAGTCAGCACTAAGCAGTAATATTGAAGTTTTAGTTATCGATTATTGACTTTTCAGACGATTTTGGTGACTTGGGCATGAGCTAGGACCTTACGACCTTGCATGACGGGAGGTTTAGCAACCGCGTTGGACGGGGGAATGTGAAAAGTGTTCATATGTAGTGTAAACGTGAGAAATCCGCCCGTTTTCGTCATTTGCTATCGAATCGACTCTTGCCAGATCGCCATATTGGCAGCTCTTCACTCTGAAACGGTTACATTTATCGTGTGCAAAGCTTTGTCGCGTGCTGCGGTATGTGGAGACACTAAAAGCACGATAATAGAAAACATAAGAAGCTTCTAAGATGGTGTGATAGCCAAAACGAAGCAGTACAATTCAATTTTTAGCTATCGATTGTTGACTTTTTAGACGGCTTTGGTGCCTTGGACATGAGCTTGGACGTTAAGATTTTGCATGAGGGAGTTCTAGCACCGGTCTTTCACGGGGGAATGTGAAATGTGTTCATATGTAGTGAAAACCTGAGAAATCCCCCCGTTTTGGTCATTTGCTATCGAATCGACTTCATGCCATATCGTCATATTGGACGCTCTTCTCTCCGAAACGATTATTTTTTTCGTGTGCAAAGCTATGTCGCGAGCTGTGGTTGCGGAGGCACTAGACGCACCATAATAGAACACAGAAGAAGCTTCTAGGTTGATGTGATAGCCAGTACGAAGCAGTACAATTCAAGATTTAGTTATCGATTTTTGACTTTTTAGACGATATTGGTGCCTTGGACATGCGCTGGGACCTTACGACCTTGCATGAAAGCAGTCTAGCTGCCGCGTTGGACGGGGGAATGTGAAAAGTGTTCAAATGTAGTGAAATCCTGAGAAATCCCTTCGTTTTCGTCATTTGCTATCGAATCGACTTAATGCCAGATCGTCATATTGGCCGCTCTTCTCTCTTAAACGGTTACATTTATCGTGTGCAAAGCTATGTCGCGTGCTGCGGTATGCGGAGACACTAAGAGCACCATAATAGAACACAGAAGAAGCTTCTAAGTTGATGTGATAGCCTGTACGAAGCAGTACAATTCAAGTTTTATTTATCGATTATTGAATTTTTAGACGATTTTGTGCCTTGGACATGGGCTAGGACCTTGTGACCTTGCATGAAGGGAGGTCTAGCATCCGCGTTGCACGGGGGAATGTGAAAAGTGTTCATATGTAGTGAAAACCTGAGAAATCCCCCCGTTTTCGTCATTTGCTATCGAATCGACTAAATGCCAGATCGTCATATTGCCCGCTCTTCTCTCTGAAACGGTTACATTAATCGTGTGCAACGCTATGTCGCGTGCTGCGGTATGCGGAGACACTAAAAGCACCATAACAGAACTCAAAAGAAGCTTCAAAATTGGTGTGATAGCCAGTCCGAAGCAGTACATTTCAAGTTTCAGTTATCGATTATTGACTTTTTAAACCGATTTGGTGCCTTGGACATGAGCTAGGACCTTAAGATTTTGCATAAAGGTAGGTCTAGTAGACGCGTTGCACTGGGGAATGTGAAAAGTGTTCATACGTTGTGAAAACCTGAGAAATCCGCCCGTTTTCGTCATTTGCTATCGAATCAAATTAATGACAGATCGTCATATTGGCCGGTATTCTCTCTGAAACGGTTACATTTATCGTGTGCAAAGCAATGCCGCTGCTGTGGTATGCGGAGACACTAAAAGCAACATAATAGAACACAGAAGAAGCTTCTAAGTTGATGAGATAGTCAGTCCTAAGCAGTACAATTGAAGTTTTAGTTATCGATTATTGACTTTTCAGACGATTTTGGTGACTTGGTCATGAGCTAGGACCTTACGACCTTGCATGACGGTAGGTTTAGCAACCGCGTTGGACGGGGGAATGTGAAAAGTGTTCATATGTAGTGTAAACGTGAGAAATCCGCCCTTTTTCGTCATTTGCTATCGAATCGACTTAATGCCAGATCGTCATATTGGCAGCTCTTCACTCTGAAACGGTTACATTTATCGTGTGAAAAGCTATGTCGCGTGATGTGGTATGCGGAGACACTAGAAGCACCATAATAGAACACAGAAAAAGCTTCTAGGTTGATGTGATCGCCAGTACGAAGCAGTAAAATTCAAGATTTAGTTACAAATTATTGACTTATTAGACGATTTTGGTGCCATGTACATGCGCTAGGACCCTACGACCTTGCATGAAAGGAGTCTAGCAGCCGCGTTGCACGGGGGAATGTGAAAAGTGTTCACATGTAGTGAAATCCTGAGAAATCGGCTCGTTTTCGTCATTTGCTATCGAATCGACTTAATGCCAGATCGTCATATTGGCCGCTCTTCTCTCTAAAACGGTTACATTAATCGTGTGCAAAGCTATGTCGCGTGCTGCGGTATGCGGAGACACTAAGAGCACCATAATAGAACACAGAAGAAGCTTCTAAGTTGACGTGATAGCCAGTAAGAAGCAGTACAATTCAAGTTTTAGTTATCGATTATTGAATTTTTAGACGGTTTTGGTGCCTTGGACATGAGCTAGGACATTACGATTTTGCATGAATGGAGGTCTAGCATCCGCGTTCCACGGGTGAATGTGAAATGTGTTCATATGTAGTGAAATTCTGAGAAATCCGCCCGTTTTCGTCATTTGCTATCGAATCGACTTAATGCCAGATCGTCATATTGGCCGGTATTCTCTCTGAAACGGTTACATTTATCGTGTGCAAAGCAATGCCGCTGCTGTGGTATGCGGAGACACTAAAAGCACCATAATAGAACACAGAAGAAGCTTCTAACTTGATGTGATAGCTAGTACGAAACAGCAATTCAACTTTTAGTTATCGATTATTGATTTTTTAGACTGCTTTGGTGCCTTGGACATGAGCTAGAACATTACGATTTTGCATGAAGGGAGGTGTAGGGACCGCGTTGCACGGGGTAATGTGAAAAGTGTTCATATGTAGTGAAAACCTGACAAATCCGCCCGTTTTCGTCATTTGCTATCGAATCGACTTAGTGCCGGATCGACATATTACCCGCAATTATCTCTGAATCCGTTACATTTATAGTGTGCAAAGCTATGTTGCGTGCTGCGGTATGCGTAGATACTAAAAGCACCATAATAGAACACAGAGGAAGCTTCTATGTTGATGTGATAGCCAGTACGAAGCGGTACAATTCAGGTTTTAGTTATCGATTATTGACTTCTTAGACGGCTTTGGTGCCTTGGACATGAGCTAGGACCTTAAGATTTTGCATGAGGGAGTTCCAGCAGCCAAGTTGCACGGGTGAATGTGAAAAGTGTTCATATGTAATGAAGACCTGAGAAATCCGTATGTTTTCGTCATTTGCTATCGAATCGACATTTGCCAGATCGTCATATTGGCCGCACTTCTCTCTGAAACGGTTACATTTACCGTGTGCAAAGCTATGTCGCGTGCTGCGGTATGCGGAGACACTAAAAGCACCATAATAGAACACAGAAGAATCTTCGAAGTTGATGTGATAGCTAGTACGAAACAGTACAATTTAACTCCTAGTTATCGATTATTGAATTTTTAGACGGCTTCGGTGCCTTGGACATGAGCTAGGACATTACCATTTTGCATTAAGGGAGGTATAGCGACCGCGTTGCACGGGGGAATGTGAAAAGTGTTCATATGTAGTGAAAACCTGAGAAATCCGCCCGTCTTCGTCATTTGTAATCGAATCGACTTAATGCCAGATCGTCATATTGCCCGCTCTTCTCTCTGAAACGGTTACATTTATCGTGTTCTAAGCTATTTCGCGTGCTATGGTATGCGTAGACATTAAAAGCAACATAATAGAACACAGAAGAAGTTTCTAAGTTGATGTAATAGCCAGTACGAAGCAGTACAATTCAAGTTTTAGTTATCGATTATTGACTTTTTAGACGGCTTTGGTTCCTTTGAGATGAGCTAGGACCTTAAGATATTGCATAAAGGGATGACTAAGAGAAGCGATGCACGGGTGAATGTGAAAAATGTTCATATGTAGAGAAAACCTGAGATATCCGAGCGTTTTCGTAATTTGCTATCGAATCCACTTAATTTCAGATCGTCATATTGCCCGCTATTCTCTCTGAAACCGTCACATTTATCGTGTACAAAGCTATGTCGCGTGCTGCGGTATGGAGAGACACTAAAAGCACCATAATAGAACACAGAAGATGCTTCTAAGTTGATGTGATAGCCAGTAAGAATCAGTGCAATTCAGGTTTAGTTATCGATTATTGACTTCTTAGACGGCTTTTGTGCCTTGGACATGAGATAGGACCTTAAGATTTTGCATGAAGGGAGGTCTAGCAGCCGCATTGCACGGGGGAATGTGAAAAGTGTTCATATGTTGTGAAACCCTAGAAATCCGCCCGTTTTCGTCATTCGCTATGGAATCGACTTTTGCCAGATCGTCATATTGGCCGCTCTTTTCTCTGAAACGGTTACATTTATCGTGTGCAAAGCTAAGTAGCGTGTTGCGGTATGCGGAGTCACTAAAAGCACCATAATAGAACACAGAAGAAGCTTCTAAGTTGATGTGATAGCCAGTACGTAGCAGTACAATTCAAGTTTTAGTTATCGATTATTGACTGTTTATACGGCTTTGGTGCCTTGGACATGAGCTAGGACCTTAAGATTTTGCATGAAGGGAGGTGTAGCAACCGCATTGCACGGGGAATGTGAAAAGAGTTCATATGTAGTGAAAACCTGAGAAATCCTTCCGTTTTCGTAATCTGCTATCGAATCGACTTCATGCCAGATCGTCATATTGGCCAGTAATCTCTCTGAAACGGTTACATTTATCGTGTGCAAAGCTATGTAACGTGCTGCGAAATGCAGAGATACTAAAAGCACCATAATGGAACACAGAAGATTATTCTAAGTTGATGTGATAGCCAGTACCAAGTAGTACAATTCAAGTTTTAGCTATCGATTATTGACTTTGTAGACAGCTTTGGTGCCTTGGGTATCAGCTAGCACCGTAAGATTTTCCGTCAAGGGAGGTCTAGCAGCCGCGTTGCACGGGTGAATGTGAAAAGTATTCATATGTAATGAAGACCTGAGAAATCCGTATGTTTTCGTCATTTGCTATCGAATCGACATTTGCCAGATCGTCATATTGGCCGCACTTCTCTCTGAAACGGTTACATTTACCGTGTGCAAAGCTATGTCGCGTGCTGCGGTATGCGGAGACACTAAAAGCACCATAATAGAACACAGAAGAATCTTCGAAGTTGATGTGATAGCTAGTACGAAACAGTACAATTTAACTCCTAGTTATCGATTATTGAATTTTTAGACGGCTTCGGTGCCTTGGACATGAGCTAGGACATTACCATTTTGCATTAAGGGAGGTCTAGCGACCGCGTTGCACGGGGGAATGTGAAAAGTGTTCATATGTAGTGAAAACCTGAGAAATCCGCCCGTCTTCGTCATTTGTAATCGAATCGACTTAATGCCAGATCGTCATATTGCCCGCTCTTCTCTCTGAAACGGTTACATTTATCGTGTTCAAAGCTATTTCGCGTGCTGCGGTATGCGTAGACATTAAAAGCAACATAATAGAACACAGAAGAAGTTTCTAAGTTGATGTAATAGCCAGTACGAAGCAGTACAATTCAAGTTTTAGTTATCGATTATTGACTTTTTAGACGGCTTTGGTTCCTTTGAGATGAGCTAGGACCTTAAGATATTGCATAAAGGGATGACTAAGAGAAGCGATGCACGGGTGAATGTGAAAAATGTTCATATGTAGAGAAAACCTGAGATATCCGAGCGTTTTCGTAATTTGCTATCGAATCCACTTAATTTCAGATCGTCATATTGCCCGCTATTCTCTCTGAAACCGTCACATTTATCGTGTACAAAGCTATGTCGCGTGCTGCGGTATGGAGAGACACTAAAAGCACCATAATAGAACACAGAAGATGCTTCTAAGTTGATGTGATAGCCAGTAAGAATCAGTGCAATTCAGGTTTAGTTATCGATTATTGACTTCTTAGACGGCTTTTGTGCCTTGGACATGAGATAGGACCTTAAGATTTTGCATGAAGGGAGGTCTAGCAGCCGCATTGCACGGGGGAATGTGAAAAGTGTTCATATGTAATGAAGACCTGAGAAATCCGTATGTTTTCGTCATTTGCTATCGAATCGACATTTGCCAGATCGTCATATTGGCCGCACTTCTCTCTGAAACGGTTACATTTACCGTGTGCAAAGCTATGTCGCGTGCTGCGGTATGCGGAGACACTAAAAGCACCATAATAGAACACAGAAGAATCTTCGAAGTTGATGTGATAGCTAGTACGAAACAGTACAATTTAACTCCTAGTTATCGATTATTGAATTTTTAGACGGCTTCGGTGCCTTGGACATGAGCTAGGACATTACCATTTTGCATTAAGGGAGGTCTAGCGACCGCGTTGCACGGGGGAATGTGAAAAGTGTTCATATGTAGTGAAAACCTGAGAAATCCGCCCGTCTTCGTCATTTGTAATCGAATCGACTTAATGCCAGATCGTCATATTGCCCGCTATTCTCTCTGAAACCGTTACATATATCGTGTGCAAAGCTATATCGCGTGCTGCGGCATGTGGAGACACTAAAAGCACCATAAAAGAACACAGATTAAGCTTCTAAGTTGATGTGATAGCCAAAACGAATCAGTACAATTCAAGTTTTACCTATCGATTATTGACTTTTTAGACGGCGTTGGTGCCTTCGACATGAGCTAGGACCTTAAAATTTTGCATGAATGGAGATCTAGCAGCCGCGTTGCACGGGGGAATGTGAAAAGTGTTCTTATGTAGCGAAAACCTGAGAAATCCGCCCGTCTTCGTCATTTGCTGTCGATTCGAGTTTTGCCAGATCGTCATATTGGCCGGTTTTCACCCTGAGAAGGTTACATTTATCGTTAGGAAAGCTATGTCACGTGCTGCGGTATGCGGAGTCACTAAAAGCACCATAATAGATCAAAGACGAAGCTTCTAAGTTGATGTGATATCCAGTTCGAAGCAGTCCAATTCAAGTTTTAACTATCGATTATTGACTTTTTAGACGGCTTTCGTGGCTTGGACATGAGGTAGGTCCTTAAGATTTTGCATTAGGGAGGTCTAGCAGCCGCGTTTGACGGGGGAATGTGAGAAGTGTTCATATGTAGTGAAAACCTGGGAAATCCGCCCGTTCTACTCATTTGCTATCGAATCGACGTTTGAAAGATCGTCGTATTGGCAGCTCTTCTCACTGAAACGGTTACATTTATCGTGTGCAAAGCTATGTCGCGTGCTGCGGTATGCGGAGACACTAAAACCTCCATAATAGAACACAGAAGAAGCTTCTAAGTTGATGTGATAGCCAGTTAGATGCAGTACAATTCCAGTTTTAGCTATCGATTATTGACTTTTTAGACGGCTTAGGTGCCTTGGACATGAGCTAGGACCTTAAAATTTTGCATGAAGGGAGATCCAGCAGCCGCGTTGCACGGGGTAATGTGAAAAGTGTTCATATGCAGTGAAAACCTGATAAACCCGCCCGTTTTCTTCATTTGCTATCGAATCGACTTAATGCCAGATCGTCATATTGGACGTACTTCTCTCTGAAACGGTTACATTTATAGTGTGCGAAGCTATGTCACGTGGTGCGGTATGCGGAGTCACTAAAAGCACCATAATAGATCAAAGAAGAAGCTTCTAAGTAGATGTGATAGCCAGTACGACGCAGTACAATTCAAGTTTTAATTTTTGAGTATTGACTTTTTAGACGGCTTTGTTGCCTCTGACGCGAGGTAGGACCATAAGATTTTGCATGAAGGGAGGTCTAGCAGCCGTCATGCACTGGGGAATGTGAAAAGTGTTCATATGTAGTGAAAACCTGAGGAATCCGCCCGTTTTCGTCATTTGCCATCGAATCGACCTAATGCCAGATCGTCATATTTCGCGCTCCTCTCTCTGAAACGGTGACATTTATCGTGTGCAAAGCTTTGTCGCGTGCTGCGGTATGCGGAGACACTAAAAGCACCATAATTGAACACATAAGAAGGTTCTAAGTTGGTGTGATAGCCAAAACGAAGCAGTACAATTCAAGTTTTAGTTATCGATTATTGACCTTTTAGACGGTTATGGTGCATTGCACATGAGCTAGGACCTTAAGATTTTCCATGAAGGGACGTCTAGCAGCCGCGTTGCACGGCGGAATGTGAAAAGTGTTCATATGTAGTGAAAACCTGAGAAATAAGCCCGTTTTCGTCATTTGCTATCGAATCGACTTAATGCCAGATCGTCATACTGGCCGCACTTGTCTCTGAAACGGTTACATTTATCGTGTGCAAAGCTATGTCGCGTGCTGCGGTATGCGGAAACACTAGAAGCACCATAATAGAAAACAGAAAAAGCTTCTAAGTTGATGTGATAGCCAGTACGAAGCAGTACTATTCAAGGTTTAGTTATGGATTATTGAATTTTTAGACGATTTTGGTGCCTTGAACTTGAGCTAGCACTTTACGACTTTGCATGAAGTAAGGTCTAGCAGCCGCGTTGCACGGGGGAATGTGAAAATTGAATTAATGTAGTGAAAACCTGAGAAATCCGCCCATTTTCGTCATTTGCTATCGTATCAGCTTAATGCCAGATCGTCATATTGCCCGCTTTTCTCTCTGAAACCGTTAGATTTATCGTGTGCAAAGCTATATCCCGTGCTGCGGTATGCGGAGACACTAAAATCACCATAATAGAACACAGAAGAAGCTTCTAAGTTGATGTGATAGCCAGTACGAAGCAGTACAATTCAAGTTTTATCTATCGATTATTTTCTTTTTAGACGGCTTTGGTTCCTTTGAGATGACCTAGGACCTGCAGATATTGCATAAAGGGATGTCTAAGAGACGCGTTGCACGGGGGAATATGAAATGTGTTCATATGTAGAGAAAACCTGAGATATCCGAGCGTTTTCATCATTTGCTATCGAATCAATTTCAGATCGTCATATTGCACGCTATTCTCTCTGAAACCGCTACATTTATCGTGTACAAAGCTATGTCGCGTGCTGCGGTATGCGGAGACACTAAAAGCACCATAGTAGAACACAGAAAAAGCTTCTAAGTTGATGTGATAGATAGTACGAAGCAGTAAATTTCAAGTTTTAGTTTTAGATTATTGACTTTTTAGACGGCTTTTTTGCCTTGGACATGAGCTAGGACCTTAAGATTTTGCATGAAGGGAGGTCTAGCAGCCGCGTTGCACGGGGGAATGTGAAACGTGTTCATATACAGTGAAAACCTGAGATATCCGCCCGTTTTCGTCATTTGCTATCGAATCGACTTTTGCCAGATCGTCATATTGGCCGCTCTTTTCTCTGAAACGGTGACATGTATCGTGCGCAAAGCTTTGTCGCGTGCTGCGGTATGCGGAGACACTAAAAGCACCATAAAGGATCACAGAAGAAGCTTCTAAGTTGATGTGATAGTCAGTACGGAGCAGTCCAAATCAAGTTTTAACTATCGATTATTGACTTTTTAGACGGCTTTCGTGGCTTGGACATGAGGTAGTTCCTTACGATTTTGTATGAGGGAGGTCTAGCAGCCGCGTTTGACGGGGGAATGTGAGAAGTGTTCATATGTAGTGAAAAACTGAGAAATCCGCCCGTTTTCGTCCTTTGCTATCGAATCGAATTAATGCCAGATCGCTATATTGGCCGCTCTTCTCTCTGAAACGGTTACATTTATCGTGTGCAAAGCTATATCGCGTGCTGCGGTATGCGTAGACACTAAAAGCACCACAATAGAACACAGAAGAAGTTTCTAAGTTGGTGTGATACCCAAAACGAAGCAGTACAATTCTAGATTAAGTTATCGATTATTGATTTTTTAGACGGCTTTGATGCCTTGCACATGAGCTAGGACCTTAAGATTTTGCATGAAGGGAGGTCTAGCAGCCGCGTTGGACGGGGGAATGTGAAAAGTGTTCATATGTAGTGAAAACCGGAGAAATCCGCTCGTTTTCGTCATTTGCTATCGATTCGACTTTTGCCAGATCGTCATATTGGCCGCTCTTCTCAATGAAACGGTTACAATTATCGTGTGCAAAGCTATGTCGCGTGCTGAGATATGCGGAGACAATAAAGGCACCATAATAGGACACAGAAGAAGCTTCAAAGATGATGTGATAGCCTGTACTAAGCATTACAATTTTTGTTTTAGTTATCGATTATTGACCTTTTACACGGCTTTGGTGCCTTTGACATGAGCTAGGATCTTAAGATATTGCATGAAGGGAGGTCTAGGAGCTGTGTTGCACTGGGGAATGTGAAAAGTGTTCATATGTAGTGAAAAAATGAGAAATCCGCCCGTTTGCGTCATTTGCTATCGAATCAGAATAATGCAAGATCGTCATATAGCCCGCTTTTCTCTCTGAAACCGTTACATTTATCGTGTGCAAAGATATGTCGCGTGCTGCGGTATGCGGAGACACTAAAAGCACCATAAAAGAATACAGAAGAAGCTTCTAAGTTCATGTGATAGCTAGTAAGAAGTAATACAATACAAGTTTTAGATATCGATTATTGATTTTATAGACGGCTTTGTTGCGTTGGGCATGAGCTAGGACCTACAGATTTTGCATGAAGGGAGCTCTAGTAGCCGCGTTGCTCGGGGGAATGTGCAAAAGTGTTCATATGTAGTGAAAACCTGAGAAACCCGCCCGTTTTCGTCATTTGCTATCGAATCGACTTATGCCAGATCGTCAGATTAGACGCTCTTCTCTCTGATACGGTTAAATTTATCGTCTGCAAAGCTATGGCGCGTGCTGCGTATGCGGAGATACTAAAAGCACCATAGTAGAACACAGATGAAGCTTCTAAAATGATGTAATAGCCAGTAAGAAGCAGTACAACTCAAGTTTTAGCTATCGATTATTGACTTTTTACCCATCTTTGGTGCCTTAGACATGAGCTAGGACCTCAAGATTTTGCATGAAAGGAGGCCTAGCAGCCGCATTGCACGGGAGAATGTGAAAAGTGTTCATATGTAGTAAAAACCTGAGCAATCCGTCCGTTATCGTCATTTGTTATCGATTCGAGTTAAAGTCTAATCGTCACATTGGCCGCTCTTCTCTCTAAAACGGTTACATTTATCGTCTGTAAAGCTATGTCGCATGCTGCGGTACGCGGAGACACTAAATGCACCATAGTAGAACACTGAAGAAGCTTCTAAGTTGATGTAATAGCCAGTAAGAAGTAATACAATACAAGTTTTAGATATCGATTATTGTGTTTTTAGCCTTTGGTGCCTTTGACATGAGCTAGGACCTTACGATTTTGCATGATGGGAGGTCTAGCAGCCGCGTTGCACGAGAGAATGTGAAAAGTGTTAATTTGTAGTAAAAAACAGAGAAATCAGTCCGTTTTCGTCATTTGTTATCGAATCGGCTTTTAGCTAGATCGTCACATTGGCCAGTCTTCTCTCTGAAACGGTTACATTTATGGACTGCAAATCTATGTCGCGTGCTGCGGTATGCGGAGACACTAAATGCAGCATAGCAGAACACATAAGAGGCTTCTAAGTTGATGTAATAGGCAGTAAGAAGTAGTACAATTCAAGTTTTAGTTATCGATTATTGACTTTTTACCCTTCTTTGGTGCGTAGGACTTGAGCTAGGACCTTACAATTTTGCACCACAGAAGAACTAGCAGCCGCGGTACAAGGGAGACTGTGTTCACAAGTAGTAAAAACCTGGAAATCCGTCCGTTTTCGTCATTTGTTATCAAATCGACTTAAAGTGAGATCGTCATTTGCTATCGGGTCGACTTTTGCCAGATCGTCATATTGGCCGCTCTTTTCTCTGAAACGGTTACATTTATCGTCTGCAAAGCTAAGTCGCGTTCTGCGGTTTGCGGGGACAATAAAAGCACCATAACAGAACACAGAAGAAGGTTCTATGTTGATGTAATAGCCAGTAAGAAGTAGTATAATTCAAGTTTTAGTTATCGATTATTGACTTTTTAGCCGGCTTTGGTGCCTTGGACATGAGCTAGGACCTTAAGATTTGGCTTGAAGGGAGGTCGAGCAGCCGCGTTGCACGGGGGAATGTGAAATGTGTTCATATGTAGTGAAAACCTGACAAATTCGGCCGTTTTCGTCATTTGATATCGAATCGACTTAATGCCAGATCGTCATATTGGCCGCTTTTCTCTCTGCAATGGTTATATTTATCTTCTGCAAAACTATATCGTGTCCTTCGCTATGCTTAGACACTAAAAGAACCATAGTAGAACACAGAAGAAGACTCTCAGAAGATGTAATCGGCCAGTACGAAGCATTACAATTCACATTTTACTTATCTATTATTGACTTATTAACCGGCTTTGGTTATTTGTACATGAGCTATGACCTTGAGATTGTTCATAAAACGAGGTCTGTCTGCCACGTTGCGCGGGAGAATGTGAAAAGTGTTCATATGTAGTAAAAACCTGAGAAATCCTCCCGTTTTCGTCATTTTCTATTTAATCGACTAATTGCCAGATCTGCAAGCTTATGTCGCGTGCTGCGTTATGCGGAGACAGTCAAAGCATCACAGTAGAACACAGATGAAGCTTCTCTGTTGGTGTAATCAGCGAGAAAGAACCAGTAATAAGTTGTACAATTCAAATTTTAGTTATCATTTATTGACTTATTAGCCTGCTTTGGTACCTTGGACATGAGCTAGGGCCTTAAGATTTTGCATGAAACGCGGTCTGGACGCCACGTTGCACGGGATGATGTGAAAAGTGTCCATTTGTAGTAAAAACCTGACAAATCCGACCGTTTTCTTCATTTGCTGTCGAATCGACTTATTGGCAGATCGTCACATCGGCCGCTTTACGCTCTGAGACGGTTAAATTTATAGTCTGCAAACTTATGTCGCCTGCTGCGGTTTGCGGAGACACTAAAAGCACCACAGTAGAAGACAGAAGAAGGTGTTAAGAAGATGTATTCGGCCAGTAAGAAGCAGTACAATTCAAGTTTTAGTTATAGATTACTGACTTATTAGCCGGCTTTGGTGCCTTGGACATGATCGAGGACCTCAAGCTTTTGCATCAAACGAGGTCTGAACGTCACGTTGCACGGGGAAATGTGAAACGTGTTAATATATATTAAAAACCTAAGAAAACCTTTCGCATTTATTTAAGTTCCTTTAGTACAATAAGAATCTGTTAAAAAACTGACTACAATAATCATAATCTTGCTGTACAAGGGAAGTAGCTACTATTATTAACAGTATTTATCAACAGCAAATAAAACAAAAGGTAAAACAGAAAGATTATCAAACGTCTAATGGCACAGTAACGAAACTGAAAACAGTTCGTGACAATTTCTTCTGAAATTATTTCACCAGGAAACAACAAGAACACCGATTGAAGACTACTAAAGTTCCAAAATAAACCACTATACACAAACAACTAATTAGTACTTAGCTTTGGATGCGCCGCTACAGCTGCAACTGGTCAGCGCGGAATGTAAACACAGGTAAGAAGTTAAGTTGCTCGATACGAAACACTCGCAAATATCAGGTCACAACCCAAGAAAGGCGGAGGTGAATGAAGAAACCATTAATAAGTATCTTATATAGTAAATATTATCACAAAAACCGTTAAAATATGTATCTGAAACCTATAAATGTATGAAAACTTAGAGAGCGATTTCACACGCACTCACGCGCCTAATCGTAATGCCAGATCGTCGCAGTGGCAGCTTTGCTCACGGAACTGTTTACATATACATCTGGAAACTTACGTCATGTGCTGAGGTATGCGATCGCACCACAAACAACAAAATAGGGGCTTCTAATTTGATGCAATCGGCAGGTAAGAAGTAGTACTACTCAAGTTTTAGGTATCGAAAATTCAACTGTAGGCCGGTTCTGGTGTCTTGCAGTTGATAGAGGACCTTGGAACATGCCTGTCTTTTTACCCCCCTCCCCCCTCGTAAGATGACTGTCTACGTACACCCGCCACCCCCCCCCCCTCGTAATATGTCTGCCTACCTACTCCATCCTTCTGAAAATGTGTGTCTACTCACTTCCCCCTCAGAAGATGACTCTCTACTTATCCCCCCAACCGGAAAACGTCAGTTTTCCCACCCCCTCCCCCCTCAGAAGATGACTGTCTACCTACACACCCTCGGAAGATACCTGTCTACTTAACCCCCCCCCCCCCCCCCCTCGTTTGGAACATGTCTGCCTACCTACCAGCCTCTCAAAATATGTCTTTCTATCTACATCCCCCACCCCCCTCAGAAGATCACTCTCTACCTACTCCGCACGTGGATGATGCCTGTCTCCCTAACCCACCCTTCAGAAGATGTTTGCCTACATACCCCTTCTTGGAAGATGTCTGTCTACCTACACACCTTTGGAAGAGGCCTGTCTACCTACCCCCTCCCCACCCCTTGGAAGATGTCTGCCCAGCTACCCTCCATCTAAGAAAATATTTGTCTACATACACCCCCTTCGGAAAATGTCTGTCTACCTACTACTGCTCTGATGATGTCTGTCTCCCTACCCCACCCTTCAGAAGATGTCTGCCTACCTTCTACTCCATGGAAGATGTCTCTATACATACCACCTATTGGGTGATGTTTGTCTACTCGCCCCCCCCACCCCATAACATGCCAATCTAACATCCCCCCCTGTGAAGATGCCTATCTATCGCCTAGCTCGGAAGCTACCCCAACTCAGAAGATTCCTATCTACCTGCACTTGGAAGATGACTATCTCTCCATCACCTTCAGAAGACTCTTATCTACCCCCTCAGAAGATGGCTGTCTACATACCCCACCCTCAGAATATGACTGTCGCTGATCTCCCACACTATCTGTCTGTATACCATTCTCACACATCGAGAGAGGTGGTACAGTGGTTAGCACACTGGACTCGCATTCGGGAGGACGACGGTTCAATCCCGTCTCTGGCCATCCTGATTTAGGTTTTTCGTGATTACCCTAAATCGTTTCAGGCAAATGCCGGGATGGTTCCTCTGAAAGGGCACGGCCAATTTCTTTCCCAATCCTTCCCTAACCCGAGCTTGCGCTCCGTCTCTAATGACCTCGTTGTTGACGAGACATTAAACACTAACCACCACCACCACCATTCTCACAATCAGAAACTGTCTGTCTACCTACCTCCCCCCCCCCCCCCCGAAGATGTCTGCCTATCTTCCTAGGTACCGCCATTTAGAAGGTGTCTGCCTACCTACACCCACTTCAAAAGATGTGTAACTGACTACCCCACCTCCGAAGATCTCTGTCAAACCCTCCTCCCATCCCTGGAGGATGTATGTGTGCAGACCCCCGTCTTGGAAGACATTTGACAACCGAAAAAACCGCTTTGGAAGATGTATGACTTCCTACCACTACCCTCGGAAGGTGTATGTCTACCTAGCACCCCCTCGAAGATGCCTGTCTATCTACCGAACCACGGTATATGCCTGCCTCACCCTGTCAGAATATGTCTGTCTACATACCCCACATGGAAGATGTCTGTCTACTTACCCCCCCCCCCCCCCCCTTGGAAGATGTTTGTCTACCTAGCCCCTCTTGGAAGATGTCTGCCCACATAAACACACACTCGGAATATGTATGACTAGCCACCACTCCCCTCGGAACATGTATGTCTACCTACCCCACCTCCGGACATGTCTCTCTACCTACGCCCCCACTCATAAGTTGTGTGTCTACCAACCCGCCATTTGAAGATGTCTGTCAACCTGGCCCTCCCTCAGAAAATGTCTGTCTACCTGCCCACCTTGGAATATTTATGTCTACCAAAACCCGGAGGATATCTGTCTACCCAACACCCCCTCAGAAGATGATTGTCTACCTACCCCCGGAAGATTTCAGTCTACCTGCACCCCCTCACTTCTGAAAGATGCCTGTCAATCAACCCCTCCAACAGAAAATGTCTGTCTACCTACCGCCCCTCGAAAGTTGTATGTCTACCACCTCTCCTCGGGAGATGTCTGTCTACCTACCCCCCTTCAGAAGATGTCTATCTACCTACCCCCCATCCCCTCGGTAAATGCCTGTCTACCCAACCCCCTCTCGGGAAAAGTATGTCTACCTATCCCCACTCGGAAGATGGCTGTCTACCTACCACCTCCCTCGGAATATGTCTGTATATCGAACCCGACCTCGGAATATGATTTTCCACCTAATGCATGGGAGATGTCAGTCCACCTGCACCCCACATTGTAAAATGCCTGTCTACTTTCCACCCCTTTGGAAGATGTCTATCATCCCACCTCGGAAGATGTCTGTCTACCTACCCCCCTCTGAACATGATTGCCTACTGAACCACAACTCAGAAGATGATTGTCTACTGACCACCCAGAAGATGGAAGCCTACCTGCCCCCTCCCACTACAACAGAAGATGACCATCCATCTAACCCCCTTGGTGGATGTCTGTTCATCTCCCCCCCCCCCCCCCCTTGGAGGACTTTGTCTTCCTACCCCCTCGGAAGATGTATGTATTCCATTCGCCCCTCAGAAGAGGTCTATCTTCCAACCCCCTCAGAAGATTTTTGTCTACCTACCCTGCCTTGGTATATGTATGTCTTCCTACACCCCCTCATACGATGTCTGCATACCTACCCCCCTCGGAAGAAGTCTATCATCCCTCTGTTAGAGAATTTCTGTCTACCTTGCCCCCCCCCCCTCGGAAGATATATGTCTTCATATCCTCTACCCTTGGTGCCTACATACTCAACCTCAGAAGATGTCTACCAACCTACCCCACCTTATAAGAAATCTTTCTACCTACCCCCTACCCCCTCATAATATGTGTGTCTACCACCTCATGGAGGATGTATGTCTACTCCCCCCCCTCGTAAAATGTCTATCTTTCCCAGTTGGAAAGATGTCTATCAACCCACTCTTAGAAGGTGTCTGTGTACCTGTCCTCCCACTCTGAAGATGTCTGTGTACCTACCCTCCCTCAGGAGATATCGGTCTAATTGCCCACCGGGACTATGTCTATCTACATACTCTCAGCCTTGGAAAATACGTGCCTACCTACCCCACCCCCTGTAAGATATCTGTCTACCTACAACCTGCCCTCAGATACTGTCTGTCTACATACACCCTCTAATAAGATGTCTGTCTACCTACCCCACACTGTCTGTCTTCCTACCCCAACCATCCTCGGAAGATGTTTGTCTACCTACCCCTCCTTGGAAAATGCCTGTCTACCTAAATCTCGCTTGGAAAATATCTGTCTACCTACCCCCCATCCTTGGAAGGTGTCTGTCCACCAACTCTCCTGTCGGAAGATGTATGGCTACCTAACCCCCCTCATAAGATGTCTGTCTATCTATCTGCCTGTGGAATGTGTATGTCTACCTAACTCCCTTAGACAATGTCAGTCTACATACCCCCCTCGGAAGATACCTGTCTACCAATACTCTTCCCTCTACATGCCAAAACTAATAAGATAGCTGCCAACCTAACCCACCTCAGAAGGTCTCTGTTTATGCACACAAACTGAACATGTATGTCTATCTACCCCCCAGAAGTTGTCTGTCTACCTGCCCCCTCAGAAAATGTCAGTCGACCTACCCCCCCTTGGAAGATTTCTGTCTACCTATAACACCTCACGGAAAATATCTGTCTACCAGCCCCCTCTCAGAAGATGTCTGTCTACCTACCACCCCCCTCAGAAGTAGTATATCTATCTACCGTACCCTTGGAACATGTCTACCTACCCCCCCCCTCCCAGTCAGCAGTTGTCTGTCCACCACCTACATAAGTTGTCTATCTACACCCCCTCGGAAGATGTCTGTCCAATACACCACCCTCAGAAGATATCTGTCCTACCCCTCTCGAAAATGTTAGTCTACCTACACCCCAGATAATGAATGTCTACCAACCCCACCTCGGAAGATGTTTGTCTACCTACCCCATGGAAGATGTGTTTACCTACCACCACTCGTAGTATGTGTGTCTACCTACCCCCATTGGAAAATATCGGTCTACCAACTGCCCTTGAAGGTGTATGCCTACATACCCAACACCCTCGGAAGACGTCTGGCTACCTAGCTCCCCCCCACGAAGATATCTGCCTTCATACCCACTTCTCTTGGAAGATGTCTGTCAACGGACCCAAATTCAGAAAACGACTGCCTACCTACCCCACCTCAAAAGATGTCTGCCTACCAACCACCCCTCGGAATATGTATGTCTACCTACACTCATTCGGAATATTGTTCTCTACCACCCCTCCCTCTGAACATGTCTATCCACCTACCTCCCTCAGAACATGTCTATCTACCAACATCCCCCACCTCTTATGAAGTCTCTCTCACTACCCCCCCCCCTTCAAAAGTGACACCCTACCTACCATCCTCAGGAAATGTCAGTCTTCCTACTCCCCATACTTCAGAAGGTGTGTCTAACTATCCCCATGGACAATGTCTGTCTACATACCCCTAGCCTCAGAAAATACTTGTCTAACTACACCCCTCAGATTATTTCTGTCTACCTACAACCCAGCCTCGGATAATGTCTGTCTACCTACCCCCTCACTAATTGTCTCTCTACCTAAGCTACCTTAGAAGATATCTGTCTACATATCCCTCATCCTCTGAAGCTGTATGTCTACTACCCCTGCTCAGAAGATGTCTGTCTACTTAAAAACCCCTCAGAACATGTCTGTCTAACAACCCCCCCCCCCAGTTGTCTGTCTACCTACCCCCTTGAAGATGTCTGTCTACCTACCCCCAGTAAAATGTCTCTGTACCCATCTTCCCCTCAGAAGATGATTGTCTACCTACCCCCGTACAGAAGATGCACCCCTTTCAGAAAATGTCTGTCTACCTACCCCATCCACACACGGAAGAATCCTATCTACCCACTTTGGACAATGCCTTTCTACCCCAACTCAGAAATGTCTATCTACTACCATCTCAGAAGATGTCTGTCTACCTACCCCCCATTGAATATATCTACCTACCCAACCCATCTTTGGAAGATGATTGGCTACCTACCCCATGGAAGATGTCAGGCAACCTGCCCGCTCACTTAGGAAGATGCCTACCTCCCCCTTGGAAGTGGTCTATTTTCCACCACTCAGAAGTTGTCTGTCTAACTACCCCCTCTGAATGTATATGTCTATCAACTATGTCTGTTTACCTACTCCCATAAGATGTCTATCATCCCCCTCAGAAGGTATCTTCCTATATACTCCCTCCCCTTGGAAGATGTCTGTCTACATACCCAAACTAAGATGATGTCTGGCAATCTACTCCCCCACAGAAGATGTCTGTCTACCTACCACCCTTGGAACATCTATGTCTTTCTACTCCCCGGAAGATGTCTGTCAGTCTGCCCAACTTGGAAAATGTCTGTCTACGTGCCCTCCTTCGGAAGATGTCTATCATCCCCAGCCTCAGAAGAATTATGTCTATTTGTCCCGCACCAACAGTAGATGTCTGTGTACCTACCCCCTTAAGAAGTAGTCTGTTTACCAACCCCCCTTCAGGAGATTCTCAAACCACCCACCAGGAAAGTCTCTGTCTACCTATCCCTCCCCCCCCCCCCTTTGGGAGATATGTGTCTACCTACAACACAACTCGGTAAATGTCTGTCTACCTACCCCTCAGAAGATGTCTGTTTATCCACACCGCCACAGATGATGTCTATCTACCTACCCCCTGCCCCCATCCTCCGAGGATGTCTGTCTTCCTACACCCTCAGAAGATGTCTGTCTACCTACCCCCCTTGGAAGATGTTGGTCTACTTACCCCTCTAGATGATGTCTGTCTACGTACGCCCCTCAGAAGATGGCTGTCTACCAATCCACCAATGGGAGATGTCTGTCTACCAACCCCCTCGAAAGGTGCCTTTGTGCCTACCCCCTCAGAAGATTGTCTACCTACGAACACTCAGTAAATGTATGTATACCTACCCCCCCCCCCCTCGGAAGAAGTCTGTCTAATTATTCCCCACCCCTTGGTAATTTCTGTCTACATACCACTCCCTTGCAAGATGTCTGTGTACCTACTCCCTCTTGAAAGATATCTGTTTACCTACATCTTCTGTGGGGAGGTAGGAAGACACACATCTTCCGCGAGGGGTAGGTAGACAGACATATTCCAAAGCAGGGTACATGGTCAGACATCTTCTGAAGGGTGGTAGGTAGACAGACATCCTCCAAGAGGGGGGGGAGACATTTTCTGTGGTGATAATGGTAGACAAACAATTACAAGGAGGGGTAGTTAGACAGTCATCTTCTGAGTGGTTGTTTCTTAGTCAGACGTCTTCAAGGGGGAGGATTTTTCGATTGGGGCCAAATAGGTAAACAGATATCCTTTGAGAGGGAGGTAGACATTTTCCGGGGGGGGGGGGGGGGGAGATATTTTCGAGGGGGAGAGTAGATTGACATCTTCTGGGAGGGGGGAGATAGTATTCTTCCATGGGGGGAGGTGAGTTGTCAGACATCTTCAAAGGTTGGGGGGGGGGGGGGGGTCGGTAGACAGACATCTTCCAAGAAATGTCGGTAAGTAGACAGACATCTTCTGTGGGAAGTGATGGTATGTACACTTACATCTTCTGATGGGTTCGGGTAGATAAACAGGCATCTTTCATGATGGGGGGATAGAGCTCCTCGAAGATGGGGTGTAGATGTCTTTGGCAAGGAGGGTAGATAGACATATTCCGAGAGGGGGTTAGATAGATTTCTTCCATAGCGGGGATAGATAGACTTGTCCCGAGTTTGTGAGGTAGACAGACATACAGACATCTTCCTAGAATTTGGAGGTAGACAAACATATTCAGAATGGGCAGTAGACACATTCCAAATGAAGGGAGGCTGTAGAAATCTTCTGAGTCTAGGATAAATGTTCTCTGAGAGGAGGGGCTAGATGGAAATCTTAACAGGGGTGGGGTAGGTAGTCAGACATATTCTGAGAGGAGGGGGTTGATAGACAGGCATCTTTCATGAGGTGAGTTATAGACATCCGCCTGGGGGATAGACATCTTCTGAGGTGGGGATAGGTATCTTCCAGTGGGTGTAGATATCTGTGGGTGGGGTAGATAGACATCTTCTGAGGTGTTGGTTGATAGTCACCTTCCTAGTGGAGGGATACAGATATTTTCCGCCTGGGCTGGGTAGATAATCTTCTGAAGGGGGGTAGACGTCTTCCAAGGGGGGTAGAGAGACAGCTTCTGAGGGGGGTAGATAGACATTTTCCAAGGATGGGGGCAGATACACATCTTCTGAGGGGGTAGATACACCTCTTCCGAGGAAGGTATGGATAGATAATCTTATGAGGTGGGTGTTGGTAGGCATCAGCTGAAGGGGGCTAGATTGGCATCTTCCGATGTGGAAGGGTTTAGGTAGGCATTTTTAGAGGGAGGGATTTCTTCCCAGGGGTTTAGATAGGCATATTCCAAGTGGGTGTAGAATGACATTTCAGAGAGGGGGTAGACAAAATCTTCCGAGAGGGGGTAGGTAGAAAGACATCTTTCGATGGGAGAGTAGGTAAGCAGACATCTTTTGAGTGGGGTTGGTAAACTGACATCTTCCAAAGGGGCAAGGTAGACATATAGTTTCTGAGGGTGGGGCATAGGTAGACTGACACTTTCCGATGTGTGGTAAGTAGAATTACATCTTCTGAAGTGATGGGGTAGGTAGACAGACATTTTCCGAAGGGGTGTAGGTATACAGACATATACCTAGGGGGAAGGTAGACAGACATGTCCCGAGTGGTGGTAGGTAGACAGCCATCTTCCAGTTGGGTAGGTACACAGACATCATCCAAGGAGGTTAGAAGGACAGACATTTTCCATGTGGGGGTTGGTAGACATAAATCATCTGAGGGGGGAGAGACATCTTTTGAGGGGAGGGTACATAGACGGACATCTTCAGAGAGGAGGTAGTCATCCTCCGAGAGGGAGATAGTCATCCTCCGAGAGGGGGAGTAGATGTCTTCCGAGATGGGAGGCAGTTGTACATCTTCCACTGGTCTTAGCTAGGCAGACATCTTCTGAGGGAGGGTATGCAGACAGACATCTTCTGAGGGGGATAACGTCGACAGTCATCTTCTGATCGGGGTGGGTAGGTAGACAGACATCTTCCGAGTGGTGGTAGGTATGGAGACATCTTCTGAGGCTGGATTCGGTAGACAGGCATCTTCCAAGGGGGGGTGTTGGAAGACAGATATTTTTCAAGGGGTGGGAAACATCTTCTAAAGGATGCAAATTGGTAAGCAGTATCCTCCGAGAGGGGTCTAGACATTCTGTGAGGGGGATAACGTCGACAGTCATCTTCTGATTGGGGGGGGGGGGTAGGTAGAAAGACATCTTCCGAGGAGTGTTAGGTATGGAGACATCTTCTGAGCCTGGGTGCGGTAGAAAGACATCTTCCAAGGGGTGGAGGGGGGTGTTGGAAGACAGACATCTTCCAAGGGGTGGGAAGCACCTTCTAAAGGATGCAGTTTGGTAGACAGACATCCTACGAGAGAGGATGTAGACATTCTCAGATGGGGAGTGTATATCTTCTGAGAGGAGTGGTAGATTGACATCTTCTGAGAGGGGGGAGATACTTTTCTTCCATGGCGGCAATAGATAGATATCTTCCGAGAGGAGGTACATAGATAGACATGTTTAAATGTGTGGTGAATGTACACAGACAACTTTCGAGAAGGGGGGTAGGTATACAGACATCCTCAGAGGGGGTGGGTTGGGAGACAGACATCATCCGAGATAGGGATAAGATAGAGACAAATCATTCAAGGTGTGGTAGATAAATATACAGATTCTGAGGGGTTTAGGTAAACATTCATATTATGACGGGTTGTGGGTGTAGGTAGACAGAAACCATCCGAGGAGGGGTATTTAGGCAGTTAATGTCTGAGAGGGTTTATGTAGACTGGCATCTTCTGAGGGGTTGTAGGAGGACAGATATCTTCCAAGTGGAGGGTTGGTAGACAGACATCTTCAGATGTGGGGTGGGGTAGGTAGCCAGACATCTTCCAATAGGGGGTTGGTAGGCAGACATATCATGTGAGGGGATGGTTTAGACAGCCTTCTTCTGATGGGTGGGTGGGTAGACTTACATCTTCCATGATGGGGCGTAGGCAGAGAGACATTGTCCGAGGCAGGGTGACTATAGACATTTTTCGAGAGGGGGGGTAGTTAGACAGACTTCTTCTGGGGGGTTGTAGGTAAACTGACCTCTTCAGAGGGGTGGCGTAGAATGACATTTGCCAAGAGGGGTAGGTAGAGAGACATTTTCCGATGGTGGAAAGTAGACAACATCTTCTGATGAGTGTAGGTAGACAGACATCTTCCGAGGGGGATGTGTAGGTGGACATACATCTTCCGATGGTTGGTGGGTACATAGACAGACGTATTCCAATGGGTGCGGTAGGTAGACAAACATCTTCCAAGTGCGGGCGTCGTAGACAGATATCATACAAAAGTTCATGTAGGTAGACACACATCTTCTGAGGGGGTATAGGGAGACAGACATTTTCCGAGGGGTGTACATAGACATACATTTTCCACGTGGGGTCTAGGTAGACAGACATCTTCAGATGAGGGGGTAATTAGACAATCATCTTCTGGGGTAGGCTGACAGACATATTCAGAAGTATGGGTTGGTAGACAATACTTTATGACTGGAGGGATGTAGAGAGACATCTTCCAAGGGGTGTAAGTAGGTAGACAGACCTCTTCTGTTGTGGGATTTGTAGGTAGGCAGACATCTTCCGAAGCAGAGGTGTTGGTAAAGAGACAATTATCATGGACAGGGTTAGGTAGGCAGACATCTTCCCAGTGAAGTTTTGTAGACAGACATCTTCCAACGAGGGGTTAGGTAGACTGACACCTTCTGAGGCAGGGTAGGTAGATAGTCATCTTCGGAGGAGTGTTTGGTATACAGACATCTTCCGAACGGGTGTAGGTATACAGACATATACCTAAGGGGGAGGTAGACAGACATCATGGGAGTGGGGGTACGTAGACAGACAGGTGGGTAGGTATACAGACATCTTCCGAGGGGGATTAGGAGGACAGACATTTTCCATTTGAGGGTTGATAGACTTACATCATCTGAGGGAGGAGAAATATCTTTTAAGAGGAGGGTATGTAGACAGACATTTCAGAGAGAGGGTAGACATCATCCGAGAGGGAGGTAGTCATCCTCCAACACAGGGGTAGATATCTTCCAAGAGGGGTGTAAATAAATATCTTCCAAGATGCGAGGTAGATGGACCTCTTCCGAGGGTTTTAGGTAGGCAGACATGTTCCGAGGTGTGGCATGTAGACATACACCTTCTGAGGGGAATAAGGTAGACAGTCATCTTCTTATGGGAAATGGGTAGGTAGACAGACATATTACAAGGGAGGGGGGGTAGGTAAGGAGGAGATATATTCTGAGGGTGAGTTCAGTACTCAGACATCTTCTGAGGGGTGTTCATGGTAGACAGACATCTTTCAAAGGGGGGGAGACATCTTCCAAAGTATGCGTTTTGGTATACAGACATCCTCCAAGAGGGGTGTGGACATTCTCTGATGTGGGAGTAGATATCTTCCCAGAGGAGTGGTAGTTTAACAACTTCTGAGAGGGGGGGGTTGGGTTGGCAGACAGATATCCTCAGAGGTAGGGGTAGGGAGACAGATATCTCCCACAGGAGGGATAAAATTGAATCATTTGAAGGGGGTAGATAGGCATACATCTTCTGAGGGGTTTAGGTAGACATTCATCTTATGACAGGGGAAGGGGGTAGGTAGACAGATCATGCGGGGGGGGGGGGGGGGGATATGTAGACAGATATCTTACGAGAGGGGGGTAGGTAGGCAGACATATTCTGAAGAGTTGTAGGAGGACGGACATATTCCAAGGGGGTAGGTAGACAGGCATCTACAGAGGGGGTTAGGTAGACAGTCTTATCAGAGGTGTATAGGTAGACAGACATCTTCTAAGGGGTTTGGTAGACCAACATTTCCTAAGGAGTGGCAGGTAGACAAACTTCTTCCGAGTGTGGGTGGGTATGTAGACAGACACCAGTAAGGAATTGTAGGCTGACAGACATCCTTTGTGATAGATGGTAGGTAGGCAGAAATATTCCGAAGGGAGGGTTGGAAAACATACATCTTCCAATGGAAGGGGTAGGTAGTCATACATCTTCTGAGGGCTGGGTTTAGGTATACAGAGATCTTTCCAAGGGGGGGCAGGTAAGTAGACAGACATATACTCAGGGTAGGGGGATGAGAGACAGACATTTTCCGAGGGGGAGGGGTAGGTAGACAGACATCTTCTGATGGTTGGGTAGGTAGACAGACATCTTCCGGGGTGGACAGCTAATCGGACATGGTTTGAGGGAGCTTAGGTAGACAGACATTTCCGATGGGGAGTGTAGGTAGACAGACATATTCTAAGGGTGGGGAGATGAGAGACATTTTCTGATGTGGAGATAGGTAGACAGACGTCTTCTGAGGGGTTGTAGGTAGTTGTAGGTAGACAGACATCTTCCAAGCGGGAGCTGTAGGTAGACAGACATCTTCAGAAGGAGATTGTAGGTTGATGGACATATTTTGTGCAGGTAATGATAGATAAACAAATTCCAAGGGGTGGTAGTTTAACAGACATCTTCCCAGGGGGGCTGAGTAGATAGACAGACATCATCCAACGTGGGTAGACAGACATATTCCAGGTGGAGTAGACATCCTCCAAGGGGTAGACATCTTCGAATGGTGGTGAGGGTAGGTAGACATCCTATGAGAGTGGGGTTAGAGATTCTCTGAGAGGGGGGTGTAGATAGCTACCGAGAGTGGAGGTAGATAGACATATTCCGAGTGGGGGGGTTGGATAGAAATCTTCCGGGGGTTGAGATTTGGCAGTTGGTAGACTGGGCTTTTCTGAGACTGTGTTTGGAAGACATTTTCCGAGGTGGGAGGTAGACAGATATATTCCGAGGCAGTTGGTAGGTAGACAGACTAATTCCAGGGTGGTTGGTATGCTGACAGACATCTTCTGAGGGGGGGGAGGGGTAGACAGACATCGCCTGAGGGGCTGGAAAACACCTTCCAAAGTTTGGGGGTCTCTAGACATCTTCCGAGACAGGGGTAAACAACTTCCGAGTGGGGGGGCTGAGTAGGGGTTGGGATAGGTAGACAGACAAATTCCGAGAGGGCAGGTAGGTAGATAGACTTCTCCTTAGTGTGGGGGGGGGGGGGGGGTGTTGAGAGACATCTTTCAGGGTGATAGACATCTTACGAGGTGGGGAGAGAGTTTTTGTGGGGGTATAGATAGACATCTTCACAGGGTGAGGTAGGTGGACAAACATCTTCCTTAGGGGGGTGAGGTAGGCAGACATCTGACGAGGGGGCAGGTAGACAGACATCTCCTGTGGAGAGTTACGTAGACTGACATTTTATAAGGAGCAAGTAGGTAGAATTGCATATTAGGTGGTGGGGCAATGAGAGACAGACAGCTTTCGATGGGGTAGAGGTAGTATGAAATCTTCCGATGTGGGAGGTGTAGGTAGATATCATCTGAGAGGGGTAGGTACACAGACATCTCCCGAGGGGTGGGGTAGGTAGACATTCATATTCTGTGGGGAGGGGTAGGTAGTCATACATATTCTAAGGGGGGGGGGGGGGGGGGTTAGGT